>NC_091392.1:174581419-177497669 GCF_032191515.1 Phaenicophaeus curvirostris | reverse complement strand
AAGATCTGTCTGATTTCCAGCTCTCCTGCGGCAGGCTTCAGCAGCAAGATTTGTCTCAACTACCTTAAATTATTTACAGAGGAAATGCCCACATCAAAGCTACTCTGCCTACCTTCCTTTTATGGTCACTAGACCCTATCTTTGGGTGCAATTCATCTAAGCTATTTTAGTTATCCAAGTTAGGACAACAGGAATTGAGTCCTAGAGGTACCTATTTCTTTCTCTCAATTAAGGGTAGCCCAAGGTGATGAGTTTAGATATTGACATCTGCAATTAGTGAGACAATTCCCGGCTAGGTGCTGAAGTCTTTGAGAACAATACAGAACAACTGTGCTGGAGGGTGACCTGATTTATATTGATCAGTCCCTCTGTAGTGGACCTTGGATTTCCTTGGGCATTTAAAGGTAGAGTCTGTGGATGTTCAGACATGGTGGTTCAACAAATCAGAAGTCTTGTGCTGTCCATGGCAATGCCACTGCAGCTTGGAGAGAGCAGCGAGGTGCTTGTGCACTCAGAGAGGCTTAATGCATTGTGTGTCCTGGGACCACTCCTGATACCTTTGAATGTCATTGAATTCAACACAAGAGTGTGATCGTCAAAATAGAGGGAGGAGGTTGTCTGTGAATATGAAATTGTCTTTTGCACAGATTTAGAATTGTAAAATATCTCCAGTTGGAAGGGACCTGTAAAGATCATCATGTCCAACTCCCTGATCCTTATAGGACTACCTAAAACTAAACTATATGACCAAGAGCATCATCTATATGCTTGTTGAACTCTGACAGGCTTGGTGCAGTGACTGCTTCCCTGGGGAGCCTGTTCCAGTGACTGACCACCCTCTCAGCAAAGAATCTTTTCCTTCTGTCCAACCTGAACTGAAGCATGTGCACCATTTACCCAGTGATCAAGAGGTCTAGATGCCAGATACATTGGTTTTCAAGTCCCCTTGAGGTGGTGTAGTGGAAGATGCCCCCGCCCATTACAAGGGGGTTGGAACTAGATGATTAAGGTCACTTCCAACCCGACTCATTCTATGATTCTAAGGAGGAATTCTATTGTAAACATCTTTCACTTTCCAAAGCCTCTAAAAAGATGGCTTTTATATGGCAGATGCCTACTGTGTTCCCCTCCTTTATGAGGTATTTTTTCTTCACTGACAGCTTACTGCTCTGAGTCCTAACTGCAGCCCTAGACAGATGCCTGCTCAGTTGCACTTTGTGCCTCTTGGTTAGCCATAGGTTATAGTTTGCTGTCCACACAGGTATAATAATTCCTGGTTTATACTGGAGTAACTATGAAAAGAAATCAGCATCTACCTTTGTTCATTACTAAATAAAAATAAGTTAAATATGTTTTCCCAGTGGATGTTTACCTTCTGTCAGAACTTCTGACAAAATATACTAAGCTTCTATTCCCTATAATCTGTATATAATATTCAGGAAGAATCTTTGTTCTAAATACCTTTGGAGAGCAACACCAGGGAGGGAGGAAGGAGAGCTGGTGAAACTGAAGAATAATATCAGCACAAGATAATATGTTTGTAAATTAGTCCTGAATTAATTTAGACTTAAAATTAAAAGGCGTTTTTCAAACATCTCAAGAGGTGAAGTTTTGGAATAAACTCCAAACACATGAGTTAAGTAGAAACTCAAAATAATTTGAAGACAGAATTTGGTAAATTTAGGGAAAGTTTTATGAGAATACTTAGGAACATTTAGAGAAATGAAAGAAAAATTAAACATGCAATATGAATATCCAGTCATAGTGTTACCAAAGAGGCTAGAAAGGAGACTAGCCACTGCTCAAGTGTTTGCCCTATCAACTATTCTATGTTTAATTCAGCAATTGGTTGATTCTCCTGTTAGCTAACAGATGCCAGAAGGTCTCTGTCTGAGGTCAGTGGAAGAAATCCCTTGCTGTGGTCAGACCCTTAAGGTGTCGTCTGCTTTCCCTCTCCAAAAATCCTGTAGTGTCATTGGTTTTGGTCCTTTGTGGTTGATGTTAGGAAGGGATTATGTGGTGTGCATATATCTTTGAGGAACAGATACTGTGCAGTTGTTCATCCTGGACAAAGCAAGATCAGAAAACTAGACAAAACCCAGTTCATCCTTCTGGGTATTATATTCCTTCAATACTGCAGCCCAGGCACTGTACTTAAGACTTTTCTCAGGCGAAGCCTGTGCCAAAAACTTGCCAGGCAATGGGGTTCTGCTCCTAATTCAAACAAACTGGAACAAAATGCACCTACTCTCATCATTCACACAGACATAGAAGTCTCAGAGACCACAGGCCTACCACATCATACAATGCTTCCTCTTAATGCCTGCAGACTAAGTACAGCATTGTCTGTTGGGATGTTTAACTTCAAAGCATCACCATACTGGAGATGAGAAGGACTTGGAAGAGTCTGCATTGGGCAAGTATTTTTAGCTGCCTTTCCTTAAAATTGTTTCCTAATACTGTTTTATCATCACTGTGGTCAACACATTCTACCACTAGCCTATCTGCTAGTAATCTGGATCTTGCTAAGCTGTTCCTTATTATTTCTGACTTCTCAGAGAATGACATCTTGATGCCGGTTCACTTTTAGCAGGAGGCACAATTGACTGCTTAAAAAGACTTGCTTGACACCTCTCAAGTTGTTTGATCCTGCTTCTCTTCTCAGCTTCAGCTTCCATATTTGCTTCTGAGGGAAAGTTGGTCTTTCTCTTCTGTAATGCTGAAAATATGAACAAATACCTGTGAATTTCAATCCCCTCTCATTACAATGGGTGTCCATTTCATGAGGACATGATCGTCCTCTTGTTTCTTCTATGGATTTTTTGACCCGCCTGTGATTCCCAAAGCTGGATTTTACTGATGGCTAGTTCTGAATGGTTCCTCTTTTTATGCAGGAATGTGGTATCATAATCTTCACATATTGTGGTGCTAAGGACCTTCCAAGGCAATTGAGTGTCATAAGCATGCTGAGCTTACCCGTAACATCTTCCATAGATCTTACTTCTGACAAATATGATCTATATTCAACTTACTGGAACCCCTTTTTTTACATTCCTTTTGATTATTTGAACAAGATTTTCCCAACAATTGTCACTGTAGTTAAAAAAGGGAAGAGTTAGAGATTTATTGCATTTATTGCATTGAGCTACGTAATGAGTCTTTTACTAGGTTGAAATAGCACACCTTAGTGTTTCTACCTTTCTTTCAAAAGAAAAAAAAAAAGGTATGTATTTCCGTATGGAATTTATATTCCAACTTCTAGACTGCAGTGGTGGCAGCACATTTTTGCATACTTCAGACCCTCTGAAGAGGTAGCAAGGTAACTTAAGCTTCACACTGTCCAACCAAAAGCAATGGCCGTGCTGTGTGCCTCTTCTGCCTGTGTCAGGGCAGGTGAGGACTGTTTCCCTTCAGAAGTGCCTGCCATAAAAAAGTTGCTCAATATGTTGTTCTTTCAGAGAAATACTTTGGGTTGGGAGTCTTTGCACCTTTTGCATCTCTGCTTCCCACCTGGCTTTAAATGCTGATGTCCCCTGGTGGAAAAAACCCTGAAACAGGTTAAAAAAAATGTTTTATTGCATTATTATGTAGTGCACCCCATTGCACACAGGTTGACTGTGATTTTGTCAAGCTTTTTTACTAGACCAAAACTCAAAACTGTACAGGAGGCTTTTATTTTTTTTACCCTGAAATCTATTTGATGCTGCATTTTAGGGGAGCTGTAGGAAGGTTGACTCCCAAGATTAATCTTTTCCTCTCTCTTTCAGTGAAAAGTGAGACTGTCTTATTTTACTTACAATAATTTGTATAATTTCTTACGGGTTCAGGAGATAAGAAAAGAGATGTGAGATAGAGCTTGCTTAATTTGCCTTTATTAACTATATTAACTGCAAATCTGTTGGCCTCAATGTACAGTCGAAAGGGGACACATTTTTCTGTACATGTAGATTGATGTTCAAAAGTACATATTTGAAATAGAGATGGTAATGATGGAACCTGAGAGAGTTATTCTGAGAAATGAGGTGTAATAGAGAAAGGCTTGGCATGTTCATCTGTTCCCAGATTTCAATCTTTGACTGAATGCAAAGCCAGAAAACTCACCATCTTGCAGATTTAAGAAAAATACATGTAAAGGTGAGCATAGGCTGTGCTGTTAAATATTGCTATCTGGCATGTAAAAATGATATAGAGTGTGAAAGATACCACCCCTTAACTGTCAGTGGTACAAACCCAATTCTAGAAAAATATTATGAATACTCACTGTAATGTATGTTCATTTGCAGATACATAAAAAGATTTTCCATAGTGCCTAGCTCATACTGAATATTCAGTGTAACAGAGTGGAAGGGATTTTACAAGTTAATGCTTTCAAAATGAGGAGATCACAATACATTTCTGGCATGGTGTTTTGCCCTGGACTCTTATTTTAGAGTTTATTTTATTCTCGATGCAGGAACTGCAGTCCTGTGATGCGGAGATTTGAGAACCCTGCATTGAGTACTGCCCACATAGTCATTGTGCCTAAGGCATTGAGCAAAACTTGTGTCTAGCTTTGATAGTAACAGCAATTACTGCTGTAGTAACATGAAATGTATAATGGAAGATGTAAGTGTTGAAACTGTGTTTATTAGACTTGTTTGGGGGAAGGGAAAATTTTTCTTTTAAGACTATCAGCTAGCACTTGCATCATACTCACATTGAGGATTTTACTCCTCACATAGCGTAACCAAGAACCACCCAAGAAAGTGTTACTTAGAAAGTATTTGTTTGCTTTCCTTTTGCAATCCTAGCCGGGGAGTTCCCTTTATTCCTACAAAAACCTAAATTCTGTAGAATGAGATGGACACCAGCTGGAGAGTTGTAGGCTTAATAGACAGCATGTAAAAGAATTGGCCAACTGCACCCTGGACTTTGTCCATCATGGACTCAAGAGGAATGTGACTGAAAAGAAGATGAAGAGGCCAGACAATTTGTGTTCTGCCTCTGTAGTCTGTGGGTGACTCGGGGTGCTGAAGGTGCATGAAGATGGTAAAAAATTATTAATTATCAAGAGTCAGTTTTATGTTAGTACACATGATGGTCCAAGGACGTTTTTTCAAAGGGTGAGTAACCTTTGCAAAAAGTAACACCTTTGCAAAAAAATTAAGAGTGCAGAAACAGTGATGCAATCTATTTCGGCCCCAGGGTATCACTAACTCTACCTAGGCTCCTCTGACATATGTTTTCAGAGAGAGTTTTTAAAAGGAGATTATATGGTAATTGACAGTCCTTTTTCTCTTTCACACCTTCCTGGCCTAAACAGGATCCAGAAACTCTGTGCCTTCTGGTTTCTGATGTGCTTACTATGCCGTGTCTTTTTCCATGTGTTTTTTCCCAAGTGAAAAATTAGACATGTTTTATTTATTTTTTTTTCTGCAAATTTATAAAGGGTAATTCTGGGTTTTAGCTTCTTTGACTAAACATTGAAATGCTTTTTTTTTTTTTTTTAAGTAAGTTGGTGAAAAGAACTCTTGGTTGCTGGGGGGCAAAAAGATCTAGAAAATGTTGGGGTTTTTCATCGAAAATCATTGTAGCTTATAAGCCATTCTTTCCTTATCTTGATGAAAAAAAAATTATCTGATCTGTAGATCAATAATGTTGAAAACAGCAACAACATTGATCATCCTGGATGCACGTTGTTTTCTAACGTGCTTTCATATCTGAGCAGTTCCTTATGCTGTAAATATCAGTCTGACTTACACTCAGGCTTCAACCTCACATAGTGCAATGCTAGCTGTTTAAATGTAGCAAGGCTTGGAAATACCAATTTTTAAAAAATGTCAGCGTGTCAAAACATTCAAGGAAAATATTGAAGTGTACCAGTATGCTTCCAGTTTGTCTGTTTCTGAATTCATTTCTATTGAATAATCGCATCTTCTAGGGTCTAAAACAGTTGCTCATTGTACATAACGCATTACTGTCATGCCACAAGGCATTAGGAAAAAAAAAAAAAAGAGATTGAAATTATCTGGAAGAAACCAAATCAGTTTATTTCAAAGACAAATTAGATAGATCTGTCTTATCATTCTCTATAGATTTCTTAAGCACATTACTTGCTGAAGTGGCATCAGGCATTTTATATATCATAGCAATTTGCATACGTTCATTAAGCTGTGCTTTGTAAAGCTTTCTGACGGGGGCATTTGATGAATCCTTTCATGAACTGCGTTGTTTCTTTACACAGAGCAATCTGTTAAATCATACCTTTGTCCTTCAGTTTGTCAGAATCCGTAAATGAAGCAGATGTTAATAACTGTGGGAGGGTTTGGGGTTTTTTTGGTGTTTGCAGAATATGGGATAACTGTGAAGGGCATGATGTGTTTGTAAAAGCGACAGCTGGTGTTATTAAAGATAGAAAATGTGCTATAAGTAAAAACTTTCTGTGACATTTTTTAGCAACTCTGTGAGGTTTTTTGTTTTGGTTTGGGTTTTTTTTCAACAGTCAGATGGGTGGTCACTTCTAAAATAAACACCACTAATGTTATACACAGCAAATCATTTGCTTATACTTACATACAATTGTTCTTATCTTTGTCTGCAAATGTTCTGTCACAGAGCTATCTCAGCCAAGCAATAATTCATTATGTTTCTCTATAAATATGTTATAAGAAATTCTCAGGTCAATAGTCCCTTGAGATGTACCTTTGAGCAATATTGTTTCTTGCGTTATTGCATTAATAGAATTTTACAACCAGTTGATGTTTTGAAGGCTACTTCTATGACACGGGTTTTGTTGAACCTGGTAGTTCAGCCCCTGGAATCTGCTGGCCATTATGAAGGTCACTTGGCTAAACATGTTATATCTGGGGAGCAGCGTGCATTTGGATGGTTGATGTGCTTCAGCTGATGGCTGGTAAATCCAATGAAGGTGTGGTAACATGAGTTCTTGTAGTCAACTGTAGAGGCCATGTAAGTGAATGTAAAATATGCAGCCATAAAAGTGAGGGGGGATGATATATAAAAGGAGAACTCAAAGCCTAGGGAGCAGCAGAGGGGGAGGTGCTGATCTCTTCTTTCTCTACTGGTGACTGATAGGACACAAGGAAATGGAATGAAGCTGGGGGAAGTTCAGATTGGACATAAGGAAAAGGTTCTTCATCAGGAGGGTGGTCAGTCACTGGTACAGGCTGCCTGGGGAAGTGGTCATTGTGCCAAGCCTGGCAGAGCTCCACATGCATCTGGATGACAGATGGTCTTAGTTCTATGGTTTGGTTTTAGGTAGTCCTGCAAGGAGCAGGGAGTTGGACTCAATGATCCTTACAGGTACCTTCCAACTTGAGATATTTTGTGATTCTGTGTGGAAAATGTATTACAAGGTTAACTGATGAAGAAACACAGGAAAAATGGAGGGCATAACTGTAGAAAATAAAGAGTAAACATTGGCCACCCTTTGATCTTACAGATTTTTACAAGTATTACCTCATAAGTAGCTCCCACTCCTTCTAGAGGTGATATGCAGCTGATTTTCAGATCAACTTTATTGGCATTCGCTTTGTGATTTCTCTATGCCTTATTATGGAAATTTTGGGGAATTGAGTAGAAGATGCAAAAGGCAGAGATATACTGATGTCACTTATGCTTCTGTGATGGAATCTGAACTTTTGAGCCTGGCTTCTCTGCAGTTGACATCAACAGCAGGAATGGCAATATAGTGCATAGAGGAAATTATCCTAGATGTTGTGATGATTACAGAGATTGCCTGAAAATATGTAGAGAAGACCAGTGAGGGATTTCGGTAGTTGTTCTTGCACATAGAAGTAGGCAGCAGCCACAAATCAATGAACTGTTGCTTTTGTAAGAAGAATTGGCAGAATCTTTCACTGAATTGCTGGATAAAAATTTCTACTTCTTCTGTTTCTCAGAGCAAGCATTATCTTTCTGTCTGATTATCTTGCAAAAAAATGAGCAGTGAAATAATTATCCATGCTGATATTTACATTTTGTCTCTCTGCTTGAAAATTACAAGCTCACAGAGGGGAACAGAGGGAGTCTAGGACTCCTTCGGTGGGCTGAGCTTTTTGAGAAGAAAATGCCTGCTCTTCAGCTGGAGCACATGGGTGCTCCCAGCCAGGTGACCATTGATGCATAGTGTGTATAGATTGTTCTATAACGGATTAATTTTAACTTTGCTGGGTGATTCACTTTGCCTACATTGGGAATCATGCAGTGGGTACCAGTAGGGCAGCAGTAGGCAAAAACTCAGGCAAAATTGTGGGCAAAGGAAAAAGGCAAGACTTTTTCTAATGTCGACTCCTAATTATAAGAGCTGTGGCTGTGTAGCAGCACTGTGTGAAAAAGTTTTTCCTATTGCAGGATTCAAAATACTCAATACAGCAGCTACTCATGATGGTGAAGCTGATTTGGTCATCTCAGAAGTCATTGTCCAGAACAAAGATTGGACCAAATGGACACCTGAACTATTTTTACCTATATTTTTTCTTCCTTTTGTGTCTTCCTTTGGCCTGCTGAACCTGTTTGTTTCTACTGATTTGTCCTCCTGTCCTTTTTTTTTTCTTTGTCAAGCACATTAGACTTATCAGGATCACTGCGCAAGATTCACTGGGAAAATTTACAGAGACTTTAGGACTAATTGTGATTAGGTGTTACACATATGCTTACAAAAAAAAATGTACATCTAGAATTTCACACCTGTAGCAGAACTGCCATGTTCAGCATTTTTGGACAAAAAAGAAGTAATGCACATAATGATATCCTTGAGTTTTGAGGTGATTTCCCTAATCATGCCACTGTCTTGCTGCAAACTAAAGGCAGAATGTTGCTTAAATGTACATAGGGATGCTTGTGGTTTCCTAAATCATTTATGTCTTCAGATATGCCACTGGCAGTTTTGCATATTCAATATGTTGGTTTTGTTCTTGCATTATGGATAGTTGTAGCAAAATTGCTATTTTAAAATTTTATGATTTTCATTTTTCTACTTATTATGAACTTGCATGTAGAAGTCACTTAAGAATCTGTACAATATTATATATCTTAAATTTAATACCCTATAAATTATCATACAGTCAGTGTTATCACCCGCAACATTTCTCAGGTGATGCATAACTTTAGAATGATGAGTTCATAAACTAATTTCTAAATAGTAATATATAATTTCAGTGGCTTTTAAAAATACATATTATCTCCTTTTTAGATCTTGGACTCTGCACTTGAAGCAATTCTCAGTTACATGTGTCTTGAAACTTGGAGAATATCTGCATTAAATAGGTACGTGTAATGGATACACTCATGTTTTTGTTGGATGATTTGGAGTGTGTGTGAGTTTTGTTGACAGTTTGATGCTGAACTTCTTAAAGCTTTTGACAAACTTCAGCTGCCATGAATGGGACAGTATGATGGATCTTGGCCTGCTGAATTTACAATAGCACATGTGTTATTTGTATGGCAGAATTTGGGAAGGGTGTGATGCTTATGGTTACTCAGAGAAATGTGTAGCCAAACTTACAAATTTATCATCAGACTGAATAAAAAGATGACCCTTCATGAGCAAATAAGAAGTTTTGAAGGTAAAATCAGTCAGTTGGAAGAAGCAGCTCTACTCTTGAATCACCACTTCCCCCAACACTTGAGACTGTGCTTTTTGTCTGTTTCCTTTGGTTTTCTTTACAACTTATGAAGTAGTAAAGGCACAAATGTGACTGAATATTGGGAAGAAAATTGCCATAAAGGTCAAAATCTTGCAATTCCTGGAAATTCTCTCAAGTATTTCAGTGAATCTGAATATGTCCCTTGAAACATTTATGGTAAATATTAGTGCACTTTCAGAAATACATTCTTGCATGTCACAAAGCATGTTTTAGGTGATTTCTTTTTTAGAAGTTGAGTCATACTTTATGAAACTTGAAACTCTGCTGAACTCCTAGCAGTGGAGAAAAGAAAATGAGAAGATTTGAAGATTTTATTCTTTATAAAGAATTTATAGACCTAGAATTTTTTTTGAGTCTCTGCTAGGAAGTGGAAAAAGTTTCCTGAATACATGGATGTAACAACTGAACTTACCTTAATCTGTATGAGAAACTTTCAAGACGTTTACAATGGGGAGAGCTTGAATTCTTATTGATAAAATCCATGGCCAGTTTTTGGTGTTGAGGACCCTTCCACAAAAATAGTTTTTTGCAGTAATTTGCTTGCCCGGTGAGAATAAGATTGCAAAATTTATTTGTAATTTGCATCATTTGTAGGTCCTAAGACATCTTGCAAAAGCTGGAGAAGAATCATTGTCTCCATTTTATGTGTGGGACCAGGAATTTGCCTGGATAGCTTAATGTATGATTGTCCTACTAGTGGGTTTTCTAGAAGTTCAGACCTGTCTCCAGGCCTGTGAGAGGTTTCCATGTCTAACAATCCTTACAGAGTGTGTGTAGAAGACCACAGCAGTTCTTCTGATTATATTTCTGTATTATTTCTCAAATCTATTGATGTACCTTCATTGCTCTCTATAACTACCTGAAAGGAGGTTGTAGAGAGGAGGGTGCTAGGCTCTTCTCCCAAGTGACAGGGGACAGGACAAGAGGGAATGGCCTCAAGCTACACCAGGGTAGACTTAGGCTGGACATTAGGAAAAAATTCTTCACAGAAAGGGTCATTGGGCACTGGAACAGGCTACCCAGGGAGGTGGTTGAGTCACCTTCCCTGGAGGTGTTTAAGGCACGGGTGGACGAGGTGCTAAGGGGCATGGTTTAGTGTTTGATAGGAATGGTTGGACTCGATGATCCGGTGGGTCTCTTCCAACCTGGTGATTCTATGATTCTATGATTCTTTCCTTCTATTCCCTCTTTGCAGTACATTTCTTCGGTCTCACTTGTTCCGCTTTGTTTTCTCCTTTGCTCCTTTATTTTGCTTTCCCATGTGTTTATGCCTTTTCCTTCTCTTTTTAATTCACTTTCAGTCTCTGGAGATTGGCAGCAGTGGGATCTTACACAGGGAGGAGCTTCAGAAAAAAAATTATAGCAGAATGAGCTTCCCTTTTACTGCCTCTCTAGAGAGCCTGCTGTAAAAGGCAACTTGCTGTCATTCCTGTAAATTTTCTTTTACAGCCAGCCCTACTGGGTGTCCCCTTTGTGCCCTCTGAACATCTGTGTTGCAGCTTATGTGTGAACCCAACTGGAGAACAAATGTGTGAACCTGCTTCTTCCTTTGAGCAGGAAGCTGCTGCTATTAGTAGGGCACGTGGCCTTGGTTCACCTGCGACTTCTAATATTCATCTGGGAGTGAACCAGCCATCTATCCTCTCCCGTCTTGCCACCAGTGCCCTTTTCTGGGGGGTAGCATGTTTCCCTGCTTTCCTCAAGACACTGACCAATGCCTGTCAGTTGTCAGCATTTCTTTTCTCCCTAAATTTTTCCCAAGATGTCATGCAGAAAGGAAAAAAGCAGTAAGTACTGTAGCACTTTTATGGCATAGTTTACTTTCTGTTGCTCCTGGAAACTTCTTCCTGCACACAGTCGTGTAGGCACCACCCTTCTGCAAAGGAAGAAATCTTCAAGCCCTGAAATGTTCACATTCAAGGGATGCCAGAGCAGAAGAGGAACCTCCATTTCCCTGGCTATGCACAGAATTCCAAGAAAAGGCGACAATGTTTCTGTGCTGATTTTGGACACAGCACCAGACAGCCCATTGAGCATGAATTGTGAATTTAAACTCAAAGAGAATTGCTTTAAGCAACTTTTTACCTTACAAGCAAATAAAAAGAGCAAAGAAAAAGAAGCAGCAGCTCTACCCTGTTCACAAAAGTGCTATCCCACTTGCACATGCTCAGCAAAGTTTGAAAAGCGTGATGAACTGCAGTCTTTGTGGCGTATGTGTGCATCCAATAGAAAAATGAAATCTGTTATGTCTAGTTGTCTTATGTTGACTTATGCTTGAAGAGTTGCTGTGACAAGGCTGGGAGGTGCAGAGGCTTTTGTGAAAGATCAGGTGTGATAAGAGAATGACTGTAACTCTGGGGGGAGGAAGTTGGAGGGTTTGAGGTCAGTCTAAATCCACATCCATCAGCTAGGAAAGGAGCACAGCAGATTTAGCAAGAGCATGCACCAATTCAGCAGCTTACCTCAGATGCTGGGATTGCAAAGACTCAGAAATAGAAAATATTCCCATCTGACTTTAACTAAAATGGCTACTGGGCAACGTTGTTTTCCTTCCCTTTCATTAAATGAGCTTCCTTTTGGCAGACAGGTACATGAGTTTCAGAGCTTTCCAAGCAGGTTATAAAAAGTTGCCCCCTTTCTTTCCTAAACTAACCATCAGGACAGGCCCAGTGCACTGCAGACGTCTCTGCGTGCATGAATCCTGCACGGGCAGTGGTCTCCCTTGTTCATTTGTGCATGCACTTGTTAGGGAGGGACGGGTTGGTCTGACTTATTGTACAACTGGGAGTGCTAAACAGCTAAAATTTCTAAACAAGAAAATCTGGTCCATTTTAAACTTTGGCCGACAGATATCTGTCTTCCATCTGTGGCAGCCTATGCCAAACAGCAGAAGAACTGTAAGCTTGTGTTCTGAAACCTTGGAGAAATAACTGGCACACTCCAACTTTTTTTTTTTTTTTTTTTAAGAAAACTACATGCGAAACTGAAAAATTAAATACAGAAACCAATGTTAAATTGTAACAAGCAGGCAGAAGCTGGGGAATTTTTATCTGGCAGATTTGTACACTTCCCTCCTCCATCTGTACAGCAAAATTCTTGGACATGGAGGCATGGAGCCCTTTGGCATTGCTGCACAGGCTTTCCTGTGGATTAACAGCAGGCAGCAGTGGTCTGGGGGCAGTCACCTGCAGCTGGATCACCCAGGGTGTTGCACACCTGACATAGCAAGAAGGAAGGTAGCTGATAGTCTTACACGTCTCTAAGGCTCACAAGAACCCTCCAGAGGTATAGGATGGCTCTTTTACTCTCCTTACAACCAGAAAGGTTGTACGTTGCAGCAGACAGTGCCAGATTTCATAGAATCATAGAATCACCAGGTTGGAAAAGACCCACTGGATCATTGAGTCCAACCATTCCTATCAAATACTAAACTATGCCCCTCAAACAACTCCTTGCTGGAGTACTTGAGCAAGGGAGCCCTACTCAGAGAACAGGGGGCCATGGATGAAACAGCGGGCTCTAACCACTGTGTCTGCTCATCAGGACCATGGCCTGCAGGGAAGAGAGTCAGAGCATCCTTGAGGCTGCTTCAGCAAAAAGCTGGGGTTGTAACAGCCCTCAGCCAGGAATTACATACAGATGTTTTATCTATTCTTGTTCTTACTCAGCACTTCGTTGAAAAAGGAGTATGTTGCTATTGGCTATCTTTTGATCAGCCCCGTGGATCCCATGGGGAAACAAAGCAGGACTGTGCATCAGTACCAACTGGGCAGTCGCAATTTGGTTTGGTTGGAGAAGGTGTCAGCTTTTAATGGTTCCCTGTTCACTTTTAATTTATTTCCCCATCTAGGCACTGCACCTTATTTAGTAATGTGCATCTCTGCTGTGGTGTCCCTTCTATTTATCAAAGAAGTTATGCACTAAAACTGTTTCCCTTTTCTGAATTGGTTTGGCATTGCGACCATTTGTCTCCCTTTCCAGTGCTAGAAAATGTGTGTTTACAGTAGGTGATTACAAGGATGCCATTTGGGTACATGAGAATCCAGGAGCAATGTCTTCTTCTGATTCCCTGGAAAGATCGTTGATGAGGCACACGGGTAAACATGCTGTATGTTACCAAGTAACACACATTGTTATTAATTGAGGATGTCAGCATACATGTTACACAACTGTCAAACGTAAAAATTAAAGCACTAATAAGGAGCTTTGAAATAGTCTTGTTTAGGATTGGTTACTGTTTATAACAACAGTAATTCTGAACATGAGTTTAATTCTAAATGCTAGAAAATGAAGGAATACGAGGTAGTCTTTCTGTTTAAATGGCTTAATAACTTTGAGAATTTAAGAAAGCATCAGTCTCCTTATGATAGGAGTATATTTTGTCCATCTTGCAGTACTCATCTACCTGGTTGTCATCTATGAGAATCATTTCTGTAGACCTCCTGAACCTACATCACAGAGTTGATACCTGTCACTGCATGTCATGCGTGCATGGGGTGAAGATGGTAAATGTCTGAGTGGGTTTTTTAATATGAACAGTCAAGAAGCCAATGACAACAGTGAAGTGGATATGATCTGCTGTTGATTCTGTGATACCTTTTTACTATGTTTACTTAAGGAAAATCTTTCCACATCGCACAGGTAGGTGCACACTCATGTGTAGTGCTTTCTGTACTGATGCCAATCATGCCTTCTGCTTCCTGTCCCCATCCATCTCAGCGATATGTATTACTATTTACTTTGCAATGACTAGGCTTGTAATCCTACCCGCGCAGAAAGTGTGTGGTTGCCAAATGTAGCAACACGGGAAAGAAGTATCATTATTTTATCAAGACAAGATACCCAGCATAGAGTATCATAAATTGATCCCAGGAGGACAGACCTAGAATATAAACTGTAGTGCTTTGAATATATGCATGTTGTAATTGTATTAAGAGCTTTGCAGCAATTTGTATTGTATTACAGCTGACAAAGTATTTTACCTCCTAGTATCTAACTAATGTAAATAGTGTTGATATTTTTCTTGTCCATATTTATAATTACATTAATTGCTTTGAATATTAATAACAAACAGTTAAGTGTCAGAGCCCAAGCTGTAGTTGCCAGTAATCCACAAGTGACTAGTTTGCATTTTCAAAATATGAACCTGAAGAGTAATTGCCCTTTTTGCAAGTGCATATCTTCACAGCTTATATTTTACATAAAAAAGCCCATTGTATTACCTAAATATTGTCATGTTCAATATCAAATGTAGCGTTAATAGAATGTCTGTTGGAAATGAAGAGGAACTGTGCTAAGAGATCAGAAGACATTGTATAAAAAATAAATGAATAGCTCACATTAGCCAGGAATTGTGACTTATTTCCAAATAAAACTAAGCTTTGAAAAAGATGTTTCCTGCCTTTGAAAACAGTGTTTTTCAGAAACCAAAGCTGGAAGATCCACATGCAGTGCACTTTTTTTTTTTTTGGAATGTGATTTAATTGGGCTAACACAGTGTCACAAAGAAGCATTTGAGGACTGACTAAAATTTTCAAACAGGAGCTATTTTTGGGGAATGTTTCCAGAGAAATAATCTTTCTGCGTTAGTATCCTGCAGACTTTAGCATTTTTATTCTTGGAGACAAAGCAAATTGATATTTCAGCGTAAATCTGGTTAAAGAAAGCCTC
The DNA here is from genome assembly GCF_032191515.1 of Phaenicophaeus curvirostris. Classification (NCBI taxonomy): domain Eukaryota; kingdom Metazoa; phylum Chordata; class Aves; order Cuculiformes; family Cuculidae; genus Phaenicophaeus; species Phaenicophaeus curvirostris. The sequence continues at coordinate 177,482,352 of NC_091392.1, read as the reverse complement.
ATCTTCAGCTCTCTTGGTTGGTTTTTTTTTCCTTTTTTTTCTTTTCTTTGTAATTATGATGCTTTATTTGTGTTGAACTCTTTGCTGGAGGCTGGCATTTAGTACCGTTGATGGCTTTGAAAGTTTGCAAACAGTTGGTATTTGTGAGGGCTGCAGACAGAAGAGTCAGTTCCAACTTAATATTGCAGATGTACACTGAACTATGTGGCAAAGAGCAAAGGTTGATTAAATTCACAAAAGAAGGTGATTCGTAGTTTTCCAAATATGTCACTCAACCTAAAATTAACTCAATTATTTACCAGTCACACACATGCTAATGAATCCTGACAGTCTCAATCGACCTGCTGTGATGAACTTCACTGTCACCTAATATTATTTCTTCCTAATTTTTCCCTAAAAGGAAAAAGTGATTCTAACATCTATCAAATGCAAAGCAAAAGCACTTGGAGATTTTATTATTTTTTTAATACCTGCAATTCCAGGTCACTAGTAAATTAATTACATTTAATTAGTAAGGCTATAAAAGAGACATTTTGAGTATGTTTCCTAAAGTTTAATTCCCCAGAGAGAGTGTGATAGTGATAAAAGTGGCTGCTTCTAGGTAAGCATCGACAATATTTAAGAAATAAAGCTAGGGTTAACTTTTCATGCAAAATGTGACAAAATGTGCTTGCCTGTTCTCCCAAGTGACAGGGGACATGACGAGAGGGAATGGCCTCAAGCTCCGCCAGGGGAGGTTTAGGCTGGACATTAGGAAAAAATTTTTCACAGAAAGGGTCATTGGGCACTGGAACAGGCTGCCCAGGGAGGTGATTGAGTCACCTTCCCTGGAGGTGTTTAAGGCACGGGTGGATGAGGTGCTGAGGGGCATGGTTTAGTGTTTGATAGGAATGGTTGGACTTGATGATCCGGTGGGTCTTTTCCAACCTGGTGATTCTATGATTCTATGAAAATTATAAAGCTTTAAAACATTAAGATAATATGGTAAACATAATTCAATATTATTTCTAAAGTTAGAACAAACTTAGAACAGCACTTGTAGCCTTGTGCTTCCAGTAGCTATAAGAAATGCGTAAAAAAAAATTGTAAGTTAAACTCATTTAAGATTTTGTTTATCTATCTAATTTGCTGCTAAATATAGAAATACATTATTTAAATAAAAATGTGGTTATCCTGCATTTATATTTGAGGTATGGGTATATCTCTGAGAGGCTGCCCTGGATTATGAAGTGTTATCTCTCTTTCCCTTTCCAAGGCTTTTTCCCCAAAGCTTTACAGAATCCTGGATAAAATCAACATTGATCCCTAAAACAGACATTACTGTTGCATTGACATGAGTAGGATGCAACAGCTAAAGATTTCTCTCCTGTGGTTATTTCTGTCAGGAAAATGGTGAGATATATATATATATTTAAAGCTGTTGGGCAATGGCAAGCTGTTTACAGACAGCTGCATGTTCAGCCTTTTTGGACAGAATGGTTAAATGGCTAATTAAGTGGACAAGTCAGGTCTCAGCATGCCCTTAGGAAGAAGACTGCTATGCCTCAGCTTCCTATGAAAGTTTTGGCAGAGACAAGTTTGAAACTGCTACACTCATTGTGAGACATGGTGCTAGGCATGAGATGGGCTTGCTAGAGCCCATTTTACTGGATTTTACTCAGTCACTGCTGCCCACAGAGAAATAGAAAAAGTTTAAAAAAACCCTGCAATTTTGAAAACTGAAATTAAATCATCACATTCATTGGAATTTCTTTCTGGTTTGTTCCAAACTGTTACTGAATTTGTTTAGAAGATTGACGGTTTGATTTTTGGTGGGTTTTTTTAATCATTCCCATGATTTTCTTACTTGATTCATTTAGTGACATCAGCTATAGTGACCCAACAGTTGTTTCCGTGGTGACAAATTGCAGTGTTACAAGCACACTTGTATGAATCCGGTAAGGGAACAGATCAACCGAAAATGGAGAAAGTTTGCTTGCAAAAACAAACCAGAAATATTTCGTAAAAGTTTGTAGTAGAATGGCTGGGAAATCCAAAAATCATTTTTATACAGCCGAGTCTTCAGTATATCCACAGATGCCAGCACAGCTAGTTTCATAGTGAAGAGCAAAGGGATTTGTCCACATCTGGTAACAGCAAGCACCTGGAGAACACTTAAAATAGATAAAGTGACTCCATAATAAGAGTGAATGAATTTAACTACAATTAAAAAAATAAAACTTTACATTCATTCTCTAAAACATAGCAACTAGCATCACAGCTCATTATGATTAAGGTCTAGCTCCTTGATAAATTGCATCTTAACAGGTTCTTGAATTTTTCTATTCTGTCACAGATCCAGTTCCAATTATATATGGGTGCAAGCCAGGAGCTTGACCACTGAAGATGATGGAGTTGCATCAGGCTTATGTAAATGCAGATGAATTCTGACTTGCATTCAATATATAGCAAGGAACACACATTTAAATGTAGGAGGCCCCAGATGATACTGTTGTATGGTATATGGTATCATCATGGATTTAAATACTATTTGGGCTACATGCTAATAATGCCATAAAGAACCTTGATATGTGCAGTGACAATAAGAATTAATTCCACTCTCATCATGACAACTCTCAGTGGGAATATTGTGCCTTTACTGGGCTCAGACGTTATTTCCAATAAGTATGGAAGTAATGACTCACAGTGCTGCAAAGTGTTAGGATATCTCAGGGGAAATCTCATCAGATTATGTGATAAGTTTGAAATTAATCCGTGTCCCCGCTGTATTTCCACAATATACAATTGTCTCTCTGATGGCTTAGAAGCAAAGGTAAGCGCTGCCATCCTAAATCAACAAAGGGACTTGCTGCATTACATTCTCTTGCTAGAGACTACACTTCTTTCAGAGTTAATATAGGCAACTCAGAAAATGGTTATATAACTTCCTTAGACTGCAGACATATTATTGTCTGGTTTATAACCTCATTATGCCACATCATCATTTTTCTTGAAGTTCTCTTTGCCTTCAGTTCAGCAGACATTAATTTTTACATTATCCTTTTGAAAATCTAGAAGGCAAAAAGGTGTTGAGAACTTCTTCCTTCTGGCATGGACACAACCTGGCTATAGATCCATCCATCCACCTGTCATTCTTAGATTGCTGTGGTGAAGGCTTCTTTATGGCATTGTTCTCACCTTTTTAAAGGCTGGTTTGGGATTGTGTCAGGCTTTGCCAGTTCAGGTGTGCAGAACTGTGTCATGTTAAGCCAAAAGTAGTCTTCTCACCATCTTTCCCTGGGGAGCACGCTCTTGATCATACATGGAAGAGTGTGTAATTCACCACACTTGTAAATAGTGACTATCTCAAGAAGCCTATGGGTTTAGTTTATTGAATCCTGCCTATTCTGGAGGGCATAAGCTCAATTATGAATCCTTATAAGACTTTAAGCATGCAGGAAAGATGTTCTCTGGTCAAGAAGTCTTAGAAAGATGGGATTTCCCTTTCCACCTTGAAGTTTGAATGTCAGTGCTAAGCAGTTTTGGAGGCCCAGGGCATAAAGGAAGTTAGCACTGTATGAGATGTGCAAGGACCTCTAGTCTGGATTAGACCTTTTTTTTTAAAAACAAAGTGACTTTCTATGCTTTTGTGAGCATGGAAATAAAAAAAAGGAGACACTGTACATTTCTGTAGCTTGTCTCTCCTCTCAGTGACTTAGCGTCATTTGTGTCTGGCTTTTACATTTAGCTCCCAGCCCTCCATGGAGCTTCTTTCCTGTTATAAAGGCCATCCTTTCTCTGAGAAGCATTTTCTTTGTTCCTTTGTAAGTTCTTCCTCTTCCTCAAAGATTCAACAACACAGTGAAGAACCTCTAGGATCCTTTCTGTTGACTTTTCCCCAGCAGTCTGTCTACAGACAGTCTTCTAGTTCTTCTCCCTTGTTGTCTGTTCTTGCCTTTACCCCTAAGAGAACCCATCTCTCCTTTTCCTTCCAACAGCCAATAGCTATGACAGGCAAAGGGTTGATCGGGCAATGCCTTTTCTGTCTTTCTGCAAATTTGTTAGGTTCATGTAAAGATTTGGTACAGTGGTTTTGATTTGCTGTAAACTCTAGTTCTACTTAGAGCTTCTTTTTTATCTCCTCCATTTTGATAGACTGATCAGCATATCAGCAGTCACTGACACAAGTGTCAAAACATAATAAATACCTGGTTCCCTTTAATTAATCACATAGAAGACAAATCCCAGATAACGGTTTATTTCCTCTAATACTAATGCTTCCAGATTTGAATTGTCTTTATCATCTTCTAAAAATCATCTGACTATGTATTAGAATCTTGAACATTTATTTCTGATAAGAGCAAATAAACCCACCTTTTTTTCTACTCCTTGTTGTTCATCATAGCTGGATTTTTTCATTTGTAATAGTATTTTTCTCTCATATGAACTGGGGGAGGTAGAAGGGACTGTGTAGTTCTTTATTCTTTTTTACCTTGCTGAGACAAAGCAGTTAGATGGGGTATGCACCATCCAAAGAGCTGTACACTAAATTCTTATTGATTAATCACTGAGATGACCAAAAAGAAACAGATTGGTCATACACCTGCTGTTGACAGGACATATACAAGACAGTGAGGTTGCACCAGTAGGATGTGAGGAATCATTATGACTGGTATTGATGTATGAGAAGGAAAGAAATCAAGTTTTTTTCAGAGTCAACATTGGGTCTGTAAGTGACAATCTAGAGAAAAACAGTTTGTATTATTTATCAGCTGAACTACTTTTTGATGGAATTATTTGGGCAGTTTTAACATTATATGCTGAGAAATTAATAGTTTAAGTACATCTCTTTGTGCTTTCTGAAGCATTGAAAAATGTGAACCTGAACATTGTATGGTACTTAAAATTGTGCTTAGCATAGAGGTATTTATCTATTTGTCATGTGGAAGGAAAATTAATAATCTTCCTTGTGCATCAAAACTTTATACTGAACTTTTTCTGAAATTTCATTAAGTAGAAGCCCTATGGAAACTGTGCTGTTCAAAACATTTTTATTTTCATGTACTCTAATGTCTATTTGTTCAAACAAAGAAATGCTTATCTGTTGAAAAGACAGCAGTGATAAATTACTTCAGATTTCATGCTTACCTACTGTTTTCCATTTGTCATTAAATTCCTGGTTGAACCCCAGAGTCAGATAGATCTGAATTCAAAAAGTTGCCTTGATTCCTTTTTTAGCCAACCTCAGTGACCTAATGATAAAAAGGAAATTTAGTCATCTAAAGGACCATCATTCTTATATAGTTTAAATTCTAATAGATACTGAATGGATTGTAATTTTTACTATTTTCTCTGAACTGTATTAATTTTCAGAACATGTGTGGGACCCCTACCTTTACTGTACAACAAGAACACTTTATATATCAATAGTTTAAATATCTGTTGAATCTAAGTAGCATGCCAATTAAGCTTGCCATACTCATCCTGTATTTCATTATAAGTAATGCTGCATATGCTCTCTTAACCCTTTTGAAAAATTATTGACTCCTGAATAACTTTCTTTTACTACTGTAAATCATATCTTTATGTTAATTTTTTTTCTCCGTCATTGACTTTTAAGTTCAAGGGTCTGTTTTATTTCTCATCAGAAAACAAATTTCTCTCTGTGCTTAATATGTAGTATAATGGGCTCAGGCTTTCCATTTTAATGGAGGTTTGTCATTCTTCTGCTCACTGAATAAGTGATCCTTATGCAATGCACAATGGGAGCATACAAAAATGGAAGAGTAGCAAAACAATTTAAAAAATTAAAAGGCAACATGCCGTAAGTTAGCTGTATCAGCATATGTGAATGTGTAAGAAAACATACTTGAGAACTCTTCCCTCATCTGCCAATCTTTACCATGCATCTGTTGATAGAATAATTGTTATTTACAAAGTAGCAACATTAGATTTCAAACAGGAGATGCTGTGTATTCTAGCTAGCTCTTGTGTTCTCTATCTTCATCTACATTTTAGCTAGTCCACATTGACTGCCCACTGAAGGACTGTAGACATCTTCTTGTGGAGCAGATTAAGTTTCTCACATTGCTTTAGCAGGACAATTTGCTGCCCTGGGATGAATGAACACGTACGCTTGACCAAGCATTTAACATCATTATATGCCAGTTTCTCTCTGATGAGTATGAAAGGAGCCTAAGCTGTCTGGGTTTGATGTGGACCATAACACCTTATCCCATGAGTCCAACCCAGTGCATTCAGAGATTCCTGGCTGCTAATTTTTCTTTAGATAGGCCAAGATTTCTCCAGAGCAATTTTGCACCATTATTTCTGTCACTGCTTCCTTTTGTACTGCCTTCTGAGATATGTATTATGACTGAGGCTCTTTCCTCACTCCTGCTCAAAACATTCTTGGATGTCGGTATGGAAGTATAGTGGTCTGCTAATTAAAGCTTAGAGTTCAAATATTTGGACATTTGTTCCTTGCTCTGCCACCAACTCCTCCTCTAACGTTCCCCTGAGGAATGCAGGTATTGGTTTGTGTTCTGGTTCCCTGCTTTCTTAAATGGGAGCACTGATTGTAATCATTGCTCATGTACTAGTATAGAATAGTTCAGTTGGAAAAGACCTACAACGATCATCTAGTCCAACTGCTGAACCACTATAGGGCTGAAATGTAGCTATTGTACTACCTAAGTTGAGATATGGGACATCTTTTATAAGGTAAAAGTCTGCTAAGCTAAATAAATTATTCATTATTAGAATTATTAACATCATTTCAAGGCCAGGTTGGATGGGGCCTTGGGCAGCCTGATCTAGTGGTATGTCCCTGTCCATGGCAGGGGTGTTGGAACTAGATGATCTTTAAGGTCCCTTCCAACCCAAACCATTCTATGATTCTATGATCATTACTATTATTATTTCTGGATTCCAGCTGGATCCTCTGAATTCCTAAAGGGATTGTTTTAGTGTAAAATCCTACCAGGAAAGATGCAGTTTTAAATAATGAAAGTAAAGGACATTTAGTATCTTGCAGAGCTAACTCTACAGGCAATGTTACTGTTACTCTGGGGCCGTCAGAATTCTAGCCTTTCCCGTGCGGAAGAGCTGCCTGACAAAATTATTTTGAAAATGCTACTTCACATTAAAAGTAGCAGGAGAAAATTGTCCCCAGGATGGCATTATCTGTGTGTAGCCAGTAGTTTAACATGGAGCTCTTCAAGATACATTCCTACTCTTTTGAAAAAAAAATCTATTTTCTGGAGTACATTAGCCTGCAGAGGGGAAGAAACAGGAAAGCTACTAATATGTTTTTCCATTTAAACACAAAGGCTTTCTCCAAACTCTAACTGAGAATAGAGGTAGTTCTCTTTTGAGAAGCAAATGCCTGTTAAGGGCACTTTGCTGGATGCATTTATGCTATTCCATAATCTTGGTGGTCTACACAATTGGGCATAACTCCCAGAAAAATGACAGCAGGCATAAATTAATTAAACAAAAGAACCACATTGGTGTGTTGGTGGAAGAGAAGAGCATGCAGCTCACCTCCTGCTGATGACTGAATTTCTTTGTGAATTGTTGCCCAACCCTGCAGTCCTTCCCTTCAGAAAGGGAAGAGTTTTGGTGATGGGAGTTAGAATTAGTGGGATTTTGCCAAGAAGCACCCTCTTAGTTAACAGCGAAGCACCCTCTTAGTTAACAGCGATGGGTTGCTGCAGTTCTTCCTTACCAAAGGAGATATGTGTGTTTGTGTATGTATATTTTATTGCTAGTGTTTAAATTGGGTAATCTGAAATGTGAGCAGAGAGCATCCTCTTTCTTTAAAATCTCTCTGAAATTATCTTATGGTGAGTAGGATTTGATCCATTCTATCAATTAAAGAGGCAACTGTTTACAAGTATTTTGATGAAGCGTAGGCACTGTCATGTCTAAATGGTGTGATGGATTTTATTATACTCAGATAGTAATCCAAGCCTGCAAGAGACAAGCAAATACTCACAAATTCTTTCCTTTCCTTCTTTGTACCTCCCTCTCTCCCTCCCTCCCTTCCTCCTTCCCTTTCATTAAGTCTTTGGTGACTCCTCATATGTAGCATCACTCTGTGTGAAATCTTATTACAATGGAATATTCAAGGGGAAACAAGAAATCAGTCTGGCTGGGTAGTTATTACTATGTTTTGAAAAGGTAAAAACGTTTGGAGCCTGGAGTTTCAGTGGACTGACAGTGTGTCACAGTATGTCTATACTGTTTTTATTAGCCACCTGCTTCCCTTCAAATCCTCCTCATGCAAAACATAGTCGCTTCAGCACAGTCATAATGATACTTGGAAATGGCAAAGCAATTCTCCAAGTCCCACTGATTGTGTTGTATAGCAACCCCACTGTATGCTGTTTCTTCTCATTGGAAGGCTAGTAGCTGCTTGGCAAGCTAAAGAAGAAGCTTCTTTCCAATAACAGTGTTTTTCTTTTATCCCTGAGCGTGGTATTATTTTTCTAGTGGTATGATTAGAAAAGAAAATATATACAAAGCTAAAGAAATATTCCAATATATTTATAATATAATATTATGATGGGCATTAAATAAAGTCATTCAAGTGCTTGAGTTCATTCAAGTATTTTTCTGGCTTTTTAAAAGAAATAATTGTTGCACAGAAAATTTCATCTGAATAGCAATTATTTGATTAAAAGAGTATTGGCCCAGGTCTTGTGCTTGGTTTTCTATAAGCTTAACCATATAATCATTTATTACTGCCATAGATGGATTTAAATAGGGCTTCTCCCACGTAGTTTCTTTAATAATACTTTGAAGAAAGAGAGAAAAAGTCGATTGAAATGAAATCCTGAACCCATGGCTTAGAAAGAGTGTGGGACAGGGTGTGAAAGGAACCCTGGAGCTGTCAGAAATGGCAGGAGAAGCAGTACACAACATGGAGACCAGAAAGCTAGAGTCTTTTTAAGGATGGAAAGACAGAATTCTTTCTCCCAAGTGCCTTTGATTTGACTGGATATAGGCCCCATTCTTTCTGAATTTATTGCCTATAGCCGTATTTCCAAATGCAATTGCACCCATTCCAGCTGCCTGCAGGCAGTTATAGAAAGTAAGCTGAGTTTCTTCGGTTTCTGAGACCCAGCCTACCTAGGATATACAATGTTAAATGTTTATAAGGAGAATAAAGACATTAAATGGAAAAATCATGCTAAAATCTTTGTAAAACTCGAAATAACTTGTATTCTGTTCATTGTAATCTGAAGTAACGAGCTGGAAAGAGACATTGCATTTCTACAGATCTCAACAAAGACTAGATAAATGCCAGAGGATGAGCCTGTAAGACTCTGGGCAAAGCTTCATGCTGTTGGAAGCATTTTTGTTTTGCAAAGTGAATGGTAGCTGATCATTAAAGCATGGTCGCTGCTGATAGCAGGAGTTTAGAAAATGACTAAGACATTCAAATGAAATATAGTTGAAAGTAAGTTTTAAATGAGACAAATCTTGTCTACAAAAGCCTGTATGCTGTAAAGCTCCTTTTGCCAAGAATGGAACATGCAGGGATTCAAAAAGTAAAGAAATAGCAACAAACAAACTCAGCTTTTTCAGAGGTGATGGAATTGTGCTCAGAGCAGTGATGCAGCCCTTGGTGTTTCTGGGTGTGTCATCCACATTTTTTTATCTTCCAAAGAAGTCCAGAAATACTTGCTGTGTCCTTAATAGTCTGGAGAGACTTGGCAGGAAGTGTCACTGGGTGTTTATCTGAAACGTAGTTCCAGGGAAGTATGAAGCAGATATTCATTCAGTCTCAAGATTACAGGCAGATTTGAAAAAAACAAAACAAAACAAAACTGCACCCAGAGGTGCGATTATTTCCCTTAAGGCATCTGATTTTTACAGATTCAAAGTAAACAGATGTGTTTCTTGTCTACTGCTGTCAGAAATTTTGCAGTGTTTATATACAAAGTATTCTCTTTTTCAATAAATAAATATCTTTAAAAGGTTCTAAATGCCAGTGAGTTTTGTAACAGAATTGTGGAGAATTATCACAGTGGTCTGTTCCTGTTACTGTAATTGATATTGTTTGAGAAGCTGCCACCATAATTCTCTCTGTTATTAGTGTTCTGGCATATATTTGTATTGGGTCACTTCTATATTTTGCATGTTGTAAAAATGTTTTTGGTCTGTCGTGGTTGCCAGAACTAAGAAGCATGTGGAGCCCAGACAACAACCAAGGACCACGTGGAGCACAGGCAGAAACAAAGAGCCACACAGCTGCTCACTCACCCCTCCCTGCTCCTCGGAGGATGGGGAGGAGAATCAAAAAGAAAAGGTGTAACTCGTGGGCTGAGATAAGAACAAATTAACAGGGTAGCAAAGGGAGAGAAACCACAACAGTAATAACCTCCTGAAAGGAGGTTGTGGAAAGCAGGGAGCTGGCCTCGTCTCCCAAGTGACAGGGGACAGGACAAGAGGGAATGGCCTCAAGCTCTGCCAGGGGAGTTTCACGCTTGACATCAGGAAAAAATATTTCACAGAAAGGGTCATTGGGCACTGGAACAGGCTGCCCAGGGAGGTGGTTGAGTCACCTTCCCTGGAGGTGTATAAAAGATGGGTGGATGAGGTGCTGAGGCACATAGTTTAGTGATTGATGGGAATGGTTGGACTCGATGATCCGGTGGGTCCTTTCCAACCTAGTGATTCTATGATTCTATGAACAGTAACATAATACACTAAATGGGTAATACACGATGCACATTCGCTCACTGACCAGAGACCACTGCCAGACCACTCCCGATTCAGAATCCCAAGTTGTGCTTGGAACTGTGCTGAGAGGACTGAGCCGGGGACTTTGCCACAAGGACCGACCCCAAAACTATGCTGAGGGGACTGAGCTGTTGACCATACTGCAGGAACCAAGCTGCATGCCACCAAATCACCTTGTATATACTGAGCATGATGTCATGGTATTGAATTTCCCTTTGGCCAGTCTGGGTTAGCTGCCCCAGCTGCATCCCTTCCCAGCTTCTTATGAAAATTAAACCTTTCCCAGCTGGGACTAGGACAGGTCTGAAAGAGATGTATGTGAAATTACTGGGTTTTTTTTCCAGTAAGATTGTAGAAATTAAGGTAGCTTGTGTGGATAGGAGGATGAAATAATTATTTTTAGTTCCTTCCTGGTGGTCAGGATGGAGGTGATTTGAACATCCAGGAGCATGTCTGAAGATATCGTAGAAGGCCACATTGTTCTTTTAGTGCCACATCTACTTTCCAAAACAGCCAGGTAAATCCAGACTTAAGAGGTTTTTCTTAATAATAAACATATTTCAGAAAAAAAGTAAGGTAAAAAAATTAATGAACTATGCTTGCCCATCTTCAATGGATGGCTCCATAAACAGGAAAAGATATAAAAGGAAAAACAGCATTGAGTACTATAACTGCTATAGGAATTTCACTACCACAGGTCTACATAAAATCGATACACTTAAGCAATTCAGATTCAGCTTCTAGGGGTTTTACTGAGACCATTTACTTCATAGATATTCTGGGTTAGTATAAACTATTTTTCTTACACACCTTGCATGAGCATGATTTTGACATCCCTGGAGAAGATGTCAAACAAAGACAAGGTTTCTAGCAGAGAATCTTCATTGCTCCTGTGCTTTGGACATTAGGCAAAAAGATCTTGCTGGTCATTATTAGATTAACCCTGTTCAGAGTACTGAGTACTGAACAAGGTTAAAACTTGAGTTATTTTTTTCATCCAGAAAATGTGACTCAGTGGGAAATAGGTATGCCTATTTTGGGATAGATTTTGACCTAAATTTGTGCCTTGGTCAGATTTGCATGCTGACCTCTTGTTTTTGGGAACTGTGAATTATCTCTGTATTGTGGTCTGAAAAAATTGTTGACTAATCAGTGCTATTGATTTATATTTCAATATGCCATATTTTGTTACTGATCTATTCTGTTTGTATATGGCTGTAAGTGGGTTTCCCAGTCAATACTAGCATCTCGGGAATTTGAGACTTTGGGAGGATTTTTTTATTTAAAAGGAGAGGAGCATGCATTTGGCATGGCAGGGAGGGGATGGGAGTAGGCTTTAGCCTTGTCAGTGGAGTGAAGGAGGGAACGAGTTTGTAAATTATGTTCAGATGCAGCAGTTATTTTATCTTCCTTCATCACCATTATGCTCTGACTGAAGAGTAACAGAAGAGGTGGAGAGAGAAAGGTCACTCAAAAGGTAAAAGAAACTGTGGGGAAAAGTAGAAAAGCATAGCATGGAGCAAAACAGGGAGAGCAAGGGGAACAAATCTGCCAAGAGCTGGCGAAGAAGGCCAGAGGAAACGTGGTAATAGCCTCCGCCAGGCACTCCGTGAGTCTGCTCTACACTTGAAAGCAGCTTTCTCCAGACTAGCAACTGTGTCTAGCTGTTCTGGGGAGGTTCAGGTGACAATGAAGGTGCAATAGCAAAGACTTCAGCGTAGCTGTTCAGGGATCCTAGGAATGTATTTTGGATGCTGTCACACTGATACCTGTGTTTATTTTGTTTTAACAACAACTGCTACCAGCCAGGAAAGACAGATTAAGGTAGCACAGTAATGTCTCCCTGCTGCAAATGCACCTTTGTTCTCTCCTTCCTTTCCAACTTTCCTCCTAGTTGCCCGCAAGATTTTCTCCTTCTTGGTAAGGGTCCCTGACTAAATATGCAGCAAGGCAGACTCACTGAAGCAGATTCTTGACCTGACTTCAATCCAGCTTCAGATTTGTCTATCAAAATATAATAATTTATCACCTTTGTTCAGGTAAACGGATAAAATTGCAGGCAGCTAATAACCTCCATCTGTATGCAGAGAGTTAGAGGGAAGTTAGGCACTTAGATAGCAAGACCTCTCCCTACCTAACATTGATTACACAGAAAGGAGTGATCATCAGTCATAGTTTTCCACCATCAGCTTTACCTGATACTAGCTGGTAAATCACAGGGCAGAGAATGGTGCTGTCCTCTAGCTTTGATACTCGTAATTGTAGCAGTTGTTCAGCAAACTTCCAGTGTAACCCATGCAGGACTTTTGAGTGCTGCTTTTAAAAATGACTTAGGAGCTTGAAGTAACCGTGCTCCGTATGAGAGCAAACAATAAAGCGCACGTGTAGGAGGCTTCATTAAGATTGCTTGACCTGTGAGCAAAATAAAAAGGAGGACAAGACAGTCTTTTCTAGTGATTTACTCTCTATGCCCATGAATCAAGTTTTTTCCTCTGTTATTGTGATTGCATTTTTTTTTCCTTAGCACTGCTCACCCTATCATTATGGGTAGAAAAAGTAAAGGGATTGTGATATTTTCTCAGCAGTGATGAAAGGAGCAGGACATTTCAAGGACATGCTATAAAAGTTGTTAGGACTGCAAGATGCTGTAGCTTCTTTGAGATGAAAGTACTGCGTATGGTCTGTTTTGGATTAATGTGTCATGCTGAAGATGCTAGTTATACCACAAGCAATATTGATCTTATATGTTTATTTTTTAACGTATTAATTACATTAACTTCATTTTTTCCCCCTAGCATTTGTGGGTGCGTACACTTTTGAGGTTCTAAACCCCACGGGAAGGAGGCAGGCAGTTCACATTGGCAGAGAATCTGGCAAAAGATGTTGTTTAACTATAACAGAGGATTGTTTAAAAAGAAGAACTTTATGTTTCAGTGAATTGTCTTCAAGGTGCTTATTGGAGGAATAAAATGAAAAGGTGAATGTACAAAATTTTGCAATTTTTAAAAAGCTTTCAAAATGTTAAGGAATATTTGCAAATTAATGCAAATAAAATATACTTTAACATAGACTGATATGGGTTGACTTGGTAGAAAGGAAAGGAAGAGGAAACAGGAGGGGCTGAGTGCTCCACAGTCAGCAAGAATCGCTGGGATTGGAAACCACAAAATGAAAAACAGCCGATGTGAAACAGTGGCTTCTGACTTCCTTCAAATGAGCACAAATGCATCAATTTAATAACGTCATTTAAAACTCCTCTTTTGGGGCCATGGAAGCAAAGAACATGGAAGTAATTAGTCCTAGTCTAAAAAAATCCACAAGAAGACATTTGTCCTTGCTAAAATGTTTATGGATTCTATTTACCTAGACAAATTGTTCCCCAGATGTAAAGGAGCATTTCTGACTTCACAGGAGATTACTATGCAAGATTATAATATGGATGGGATTTTGTCAGAAAAGACAAGTGTTCTTCAGGCCACACAGAAGAGCTGATTGCTGACTGAAGGGAAGGGTAGAAACCCCATAATGCACCAAACTTTAAGCTCTAGTTCCCTTAAAAAAATAAAATTAATCCAATTATACTAGCAGGCTGGAGAATCAGTCGGCTTTCATACTGATGGTATTGTATGAAATATAGTTGAGCAATGCAGTTGAATAACTAGAGAGGATTTAATTATGACTGTTACTGGTGTTTTTCAGACATCAAAGACCTAGCCAGCAGATTATACAGCAGATTTACTACATCAAGTAGAAGCTGATCACAATTTTCTGGATATTTGGATTTTTTTGTACTAAGTAAGAGTACAATTATTGAATACCTTCTACTACAATTCTTCCAGGTGTTTTGTTGTTGTTGTTTTGGTTTGTTTCCCCCTCCCTCAGTAGTTATCTTTATCTGGTAGAAAATGACTTTTCCCTTAATAGAAGACATTGAGAAGAACCATTGGCTTCTAATTAACTTAGTACAGGTAACACTGTACTACTTAAGCATGTGGTTTGACACACACAGAGTCTAAAGGTAGATTTGTCTTAAAGTTGCATTATTTAACTCATACAACCTAAGAGTATTTTTCTTAAAAAGGAGTTTAGGCAGTTAGAGTGGTACAAATCTCCTCAAGCTTTGCAAGTATGGCAGGAGACACAAGCTGTTATCAACAGAGAAAACACAAGTCACTCACAGGTGGGCTGAAGGATATTCTTTTCCATTTTGTTGTCAAAACATCCACAGGCAGCCCGAAGCAATCTAATTTTTGTGGTGCTGTTTTATTATCTGGAAGAACCTCATGAAAGTTTTACATATGCACTGCACTATGAGGTCTTAGCTTTTCTGAAGGCACCAGCCACAGTGGACCAAGTTTGTGAGAGGTCGTGGTAGACATAAGAGCACACTTATCACGTGTACTGTGGCTGTTGCTTTTTCATGATGTGGCTAAATCAATACTATAAACAACAAGCTCCTCCAAACCTGGATAAGTTCCTCTGTTGAATTTGGAGGGCAGACATGACAAAAATGATGGCAATGCAGTTGTAAGGTGTCTCAACTGCTTGCCTGCTTCTCTTCCTTGTTGAAAGGACGAAACACCACTGATATCAATGGGATTGCTCCCCCATGCTGCAGGACGTGAAAAGACTTGTGGCAGATTTGCAAGAGAGTTTCTAAGCCTAGTTTTGTTATGATCACCAATGAAGAAATACAAAACCAAAAGGCACCTTTGGGAGAAAAAGCTTGTGATGGTTAGAGTAGTGTATTTCCTAATGATAACGCTGACTATGGTAACAGATATCTGCCATAGATAGTTTAGATTGAAAGCAGTACATAGTTGTGAAAAAATCCCTTTTTCTGGTTGCAGTGTTCAAAGAATTTCTTCTGGGAAGAGCACTGAACTGGTAGATCATTGCTGATGCCTTTCCAATTCTGCAAAGCTGAAAAAAGTTAAGGGAAAAGATTTCTTTGCTGGGATACTGCATGAGTTATGTGAGAAATTGAAGTGGCTCATTCTGGACATAAAATTTAATGGAAACATGTTTTGTCAGCATCAAGATATTTGAAGACTCATCTGCTGAGGGTGTGTCTGCTTCTTCTGCCATGACATCTGTTTAGAAGGAGGTGTAAAATTCCCCTTGTGAATTACGCCAGTGCTTCAGAGCTGGGAAACTCTGCCTCCTTCTCTTCTCTTATTATGTTTGTGTCTTACCCTTGAATAGGGAAGACTGTGGCCTACTAAATGTCTCAGTCAAAAAGAAAATTTGAAAAAATAAGGAGGAATCAAATGCTAATTTCTTATATCATAGATGCTGTGAAATTTGGCTCTTACTGTGACACTATTGAAGTGGTTTATTTCTCAAAACGCCATAGAAAAAATTTTTGTGATGCATCCTTTACAGAATAGGGTAAGTAAGAAAGTCAAAGGCAAAGTGCAGGAGTTTGTTTCAGAATCATGGATATTGTGTGTTATCTTGTTATTTAAAACTGCTGATCAAAATCTTATGGTTTGGACTACTTAATTTTCTCTTCCACTTGGGCTTGAACATTTCATATCCCTTGGAAATTAGATGGTGAAACTAATGTTCCCAGTAATAATACATTAAGCTGGAAAGTGCTGGATCTCAACCATGTTAAGCAGTAAACACTCTGACTTTTTATTGTTGCCACATACCTTTTGATAGCCAGTCCCATAATAATATAATACGATGCCTAGAAATGATGTGTTTATTGTTCTAAAAAGATGAATAGGCAGATGTTGACCCTGGCTGCCAGATAGAAGGGAACATTTCCAAAGCACTGAATGTAATACTGAACTTGATGTATTAAGTGGTCTATCTTTATTTTTGCTTGGTTGTTTATCTATTAATTGTGATCTGTAAGTCTAGTTACAAGTATTTTTTAAAATTCTATCAGAAAATCAAATTCTGTATTTACATTCCTTGTGGGCAGACTAATGGGTCAGTCTCTTGTCTTGTGATATCCTGAGCAATTCAAAATGCTTCTACATCTCTGCATTTTGGGGTGAATACTGCTGTAAAATCCAAGGCACCTTAGTTGCGCCTAAGTTGAAGCACAGTCTCAGAATTTATTTGCTAATATATATGCCCACTTATTACAAAAAGCAATTTCCTTAAGGCAGGCTTTTTTAGCATGGATGCAGTCTTACAGTAAGGTATCAAACTGGTCTTTTTATTATATAGCAGAGCTGTTTCTGTCTTATACTTTGCAGCTCAGATAACGGGGAGATGAAGCACAGGAAACCGCTGAGCATATAAGCATATCCTTAAAGGGATCTGTTTTGTGGAATTAGAGAAAATAAAGTCTGTTTAGAATAACCTCATTAAACTAGGAAATTTTCAACTTCCATTTATTTTTAGTTGCCTGTGAAGGTACAGAGATTAGTGTTTTCCTACAGAGGAATCACTTTGGATCTGCCTTTTAAATTGTTGCAGGATATACAGTTGGATAGGCACATCTGTTGGGCTGAAATGAGAGAACTGTCTCTCATTTGTTTTCTCCAGTCAAGCATAAATCTCTAATTTTAAGGGCATTCTACTCTTTTTAAAGGTTTGTTTATTTTAGTTTCATGGACCCCGTTTGAAATCCATTTTAATGAGCTATTCTTGCAGTGATAGTGTTTTTAATATATGTTTAGGTTCTGTGTTACTCTAAGGCAGGCAATGATGTGTGGAGGAGGGCATGAATTTAGAACATGGCAAAGGCAACTGAAATACCTCCAATATGCCAGCCAAACAAGATTTCAATGTGGGTGCCTGTCTGCCCCTTTGCTTACCCTGCCTGAGACTGACAGTTTAAGCTGCTGTTTCTCTCCTCATGGATAGCTGATTTTGCTGGCTCTACTGCATCCTGGAGCTAGTTAGGACTCCTAGCATGAATGGTCTCAGTGAGGCTGTGGTTGTGACCATGAGATGAAGATCAGGGAACAGAGGAATGGCAGGAACCAGTGTTTCAACCCATGTGCCATCTTGCAGGACAAACTCTCTGCACTTAGCTCGCTCTGTATGGGTGAAATGAAGTAGAACGGTACTAAGACTAAAGCCAGCATATCTAATAAGCTTCACTCGAGACCATAGTTTGCCAGCTTGAGAATCTCTGCAAGTATTTTAGAACTGTTGGTAAGCAAACGCAGATCCTAAAAACCCAGAAGCACAGGGACCATGATGCACAGATGTTAGCTGGGAAAAGACTTTTAGGATGCTGTGTTTGCCTGCAGCTTTTCTGATCATGGCAAATTTGCATGGGACAGTTTGGCAACCTCAGCCTTGCCACAATGCAAAGTATGACTAGACCTTTTGATGGTCTTTATGTGTGCCTACTTCCTGGCCACTGATAGGGAGCTTCATAATTTGTCTCCAGATATATCTTGAACATAATAACAAGAATAATTAAAACTCAAATAGCAGTCTGGTGTTCTGACCATCTGGGATCCAGGCTGATAAACAAGGTAATAGTGCAGACCCTAAAGCTGTTAGTAAGGTAAGCTTTCTCACTCTTTTTTGTAATTAATTTAAATGTGTCTTAAATTATTTTTAAATTAGTTCATACTTAAAACAGTTTTGAAAATCTGTCTTGCTGGTGGGATCTCGCTGCTGCTTCTACTGCTGTGTCTTGGTCTGATTCCCAGCTGGAAAAAATGAACTTCTGTATCATCTGGGTGTAACCTTGGCACTGTGATAAGGGAAAGCAAACAGAAATAGTTGGAAGCTTTTCTAAACACCATTTAGAGCATCCTTTTTCTAATGTATTTTTCCCAGAGAGAAAAGAAAATAAGGAGGAAGAGGATATTACATGTACTTTACTAGCATGAGCATGTGATGTCTCTGTTACTTGCTTGAAAAGAAGATGGTGAGAAGTACCCAGTGTATGGAGTTAAAGGTGATGGAAGTGTAATACACAGTAGTGTTTTCTAGAATAATGCAATTTTAGAGTTTTCTTTTCCCCTGGTAGCATAGCCTGGAAGGGTAAAATTGGGTTTTATTCCATGAAGGAAAGAGACTACATGGTGAGGTATTAAGGGAGTAACTGGAAGAATGGGAGAGTCAGATCAGTTAATTAAGTTGTCCATCCCAAGTATAGCAGCAAAGTAAGAGAAGTAGTAACCATGCCATTTCTTTTAGAACCTGAAATAGTGTCACCACAGCAGTGCTGCTATTCCCAGGCTCATTAGACTTGTTAAGAGACAGAGCTAATACCATCAGATCAGCATTACAAGGCTGCAAATGACCATCTTTCATGCCCCAAATTAAGTCAGTATGGTTCTATATCCTGTGACCCTGACAGCTTGTTTCAAGTTAGGAGGGCTTGTGCTGGAGCTATGTACCATATGTGGAGGTACCACACACATCTCATACCTTCTTAGCTAGGGGAAGCCTCCTTTGAGTGTGGTGGAGTTGGACTTCCAAAAGCCTGTACAGTATGACAAAGGAGAATGAATCCCAGTTAGCAGCAAAGGGAAGAAGGAACCCATCCAGATGCTATGTTCAGCAGGAAAGGGAAAAAGACTGCTTGTTTCCCTAAAGGACTTCTCTCAAGCTACAGAGGAAGCTGGGGCAGAAACTCTCTCTTAACTAAGGGTGACTGTAGGTTTTGGGTGAGGTGAGTGACTGAATACACCATTTCTTTTCATTAAAATATTCTATCTTTAGTGCAAGAAGAGTAGCAGAAAAAATCCTGGGATATTTCATTTTGCAGCAGGCACCACAAAGCACAAAATCAGCTTCTGGCAGCCTAGTTATTAGCAACGTTGTCAACGTTGTCCCATGGTTTGCTGCAGCTGTGACTGCAGCAGCAGTAGTTTGAAGAGCTGATGCTGTCCCAGGTTGCCAGCCAAGCTCTGATACTGGCTTCTGGCTGGCCCTTTTAGAGGGCAGCCAACTGATGTCTCAATGATGCTGCCAGCTCCAGGGCTGTTTGTCTGGCTGCTTATACCTTCAAGTCTTAAAAAGCTCGTGTCATCAGCAAGGTTTAGGACTAAAAAAAGCCAAAAGACGTCTTTTTCAGGGCCACCAAAAGGTGTATTTTTCTCCTAGGGGCTCCCAATGTTTTTTGTTGCTTGTTTGTTTGTTTTTTTTTCTTTTTGCTGTTGCTGTATGTCTTACAGCACTTGCAGTCCTACTTGAAGATCTGTGCTCTGGTGAGCAGCCTGGAGATAACCTGGGTAATTCTGCCAGCTGTCTTTCAGACCTGGTTTTACCAGTCTGATCTCAAGTGTCAGTGTTTGCAGTCCATTCTGCTGAGAACTGTCAGGTCCAAACCCAAATAATGTCACCTAAAGGGCAGTTCAGAGGCTTCATTTCATCTTTCACAATTATATTTTTAAATTGTCTATAGACCTTGTAGGAACTGCATGAGGTAGCCTGGGAAGGACTACTAAGTGGGAATTGTGACTCAGGGTTTCTGTACCAGCTTCCTAGCCCTTTACAGCTCATTTCCAGGCTGTGAGCCAGGAAATTTCCTGCTCAGTTCAAATGTACCAGAGTGTGATTCCCAGCTATGTTATCTGTGTCCAGGGTATGCTCACAGTAACAGTATGATTGTACAACTGAGTACACCTGAGCAGAGTGCAGGGAGAGGGGAAGGATAGCGACTGGCAGGACTAGACAATTTAATTATGAGATGCTGAAGCCCTTCTCTTTCTCTCACCTGGACAGCCAGGCAGTCCCTTCAGCTTGTGTCTGAGAAGCTTGTCTTCAGCACTTAATTTGCACCTTTTCAGGATTCCACCAGACCCAGGGGCACATGGGTATATACAAAACTTCTAGCAAATGAAACAAACTGAAATCACCACCAGAAAAACAGAATTGGTGGTAGGAAGGAGGAGGGCTTGGATATAAGTAGGTCACATGTAGGAGAGACTTCAAGTTTCTTGCTCCTAAACATATCATTTCTACCTTGTGTGCTGTTCACAATTGTGGACCTCCATTGGCTTGGTGCTCAGACACGGGGACAGTGGAGGGTGACATCCTGGAATAGTCTTCCATAACCTTGTGAAGAACTGGGACAGTCTCTCCACTGAGAGTTTCAGAATAACTTCTTTTCCTTCTTGGGACCTATAGGCTTGAAGATTTTGAAGAGCCAGTAGCAGGGCTGATTTAGTACCTATTGCAGCTATATAAGAGAGGGGACAGCACATTTGCACATTGCTGTCTAGACATATGCAAACAAACTGACAATTTCTGTGCATCCTTCAGAAAAATAAGAAATGACTTTCCAGGATGGTGTCCATGTGGGCACCTTTCCTTCTTTGCCCCAGAAGGAAGTCTTTTGGGACACTTAGGGTCTGACTAACGATATCTCCTTGACATGAGAGGAAGAAGGGAATCAGCATCTCAAGAATACCACTTTATTGTACTGGTGGTATATGGGTGCTGCCCTCCAGGCAGCAGGGCAGAGATGGATAGAAACAAGTGCTGCAGAGGGAAAGCCTGTCCCTCAGCCTTGCTGTGTGAATGCTCATTCCTGTCCTCCTGCCCTTGCAAATCTTTATTTCTAACAGCTTTTCTTCCTCTCTGCCTCAATCCATTTGTCACATTGTCCGATCTTGGCTTTCAGCCCCATCAAAACCCTTTGGCCACCTCCCTCTTTCACACCTCTTTCATCCTACATTCTTTAATCTATTCTTACTCTTCACCTTGTATGTTCCCAGGGGAACACAAATTGCTGCTAAATGCCAGAAGATTCCCTCCTCCTCTTTCCCCCATAAACCCAAAACTGAGATGTGAATGTACTGAATGTAATTAACTGTCTAATCTCATGACAATTGTCCTCTCTTCCCCTACTTTCTCCCTTAGGCTTTGCTGTTCTCTCTTACTCTTTCACTTCTGCAATAGGAGTAAATTCCTTACGACAGAAGATTGTCTTTCACTTGTTTAATGTGCCTACCTGTTTTAAGCTCTACCTTAATGATAATTCTAAAAGTGTAAGGCACAGAACAGTTTCTGTACCAAAACTGTAGAGTGCTGAGATGCTCTAGCATGTTACTGGAAAAGTCTAGCTTATTCCTGCGGGTGAAACAACAGATCATCTTAATGGGAAATAGAATGACTAATAGCAACTGGCCTGCTCTGCTCCTGTGACAGGCCAGCTTGTTGAGAGTGGTTTGGAGACTGATAAGATAAGGGAGTGGAAAAGAGATGCTGAGAGGCCACTTCACTGAAACTTATAGAAATCTCATGCACTTTAGATTGGTTGATGTCCTGTCCTAATATTTCAATTTTATTATAAACCAGAAAAACAAAATCAAATCAAAGTTCCCAAGGCACAACAAAACAAAACAGGCTAAATAAAAATATGCTCAAAGACATGCATAATGCATTAACTGTATTTTGCTTCATTTATAAAAAGCAAAACAGAACAAATAACCAATGTGTTGTCCCCTTATGGGCCTTTGTAAGGGACACACTTCTCTGAGCTGTTCACTGGGGAAAATTATTTTCAGAAACACTTCTTCATAACAGTGTTTCAAGCTGCACAACAGATATATATTACCTGTTATATGTTCCTGGATTTTATTTGAAGCAAAGCATTTCCAGCTCTCTGACTAGCTGGAGGAAATTCATGCCACAAATAAAGCAACCACTTTAAACCTCCAAGCCTGTCTCTAGCCACGTATCCTTGTTCATGAAAATGGGTGCTACTGAGTCGTAGAGAGCAATTCACATGCATGTGGGCTGCCAGGATTGAACCTTTAAACATAGTTTCTGTTATATTCTTATCAAAATTGCAAGTAATAATTTAGAAGCTTTTTTTTTCATAGAATCATAGAATAACCAGGTTGGAAGAGACCCACCGGATCATCGAGTCCAACCATTCCTATCAAACACTAAACCATGCCCCTTAGCACCTCACTTTCTTCCCATATTAGTCGTAAATCCTCTTACAATATAACTCTAGGTAAAGTGGATTCAAAGACTGTATTTTAAAATAAAATGTTTCCTTTTTTTTATTATTTTGGGGAGGGTTGTTGTTGTTTTTGTTTTGATTTTTGTTAGGTTTTGTTTGTTTTTTTTTTTCATTTAGGGGAAGTATCCTGCAGATGGTTTAGAAATTAAAGCCTTTTTTCCAATGCAGAAACAACCATTCTGGCTCAAGTGCAGTCCTTAGCCTGACTCTTGTTCACACACTGTCTAGTCCACACCCAGCTGTGTGCTGTTTTGTGCCAAAGCTTGCTGACCCAGCCATCACTTGAAAACTTGTAGCAAACATCATCAAAATATGTTTCTAAAGAGTACAGTGATTTTTCTGAGAGACTTCATGTCCTCTTCTGCACTTAAAGCACTATACGTATGTGGTGGTGCTATTGACAGATAGACTAGTGTTTTTTAACAAGTCGATTTTTAAGGTGGAAGATTCCAGGTGAGCAAAACAAAAGAGATTTTCTTCCTGTTCTAATTCCTGTGGGATATACACCTGGATGTCTAAAGAAACAGCATGAGTTTCAAACCTTTACCTGAAATGACCTTTGCAGATAGTTGTCTTTGCAAGCTTGTAATCTAGTATGTGTAAGGATTTTTTTTAACTAATTGCCAAAATGGACTCAGGCTTTCTCTGTGACCCCCTATGAAAAACCCTCACTAATTTTTGTAAAAGTTTCTGCTTTAAAAACCTAAATTGAAATATTTCAGTCTAACTGCAGGGCATGTATGAAAGCAGAAGATTGTAGTTCAACGCAGTGCCCCATTTGTACTTTTACATCGTATGCTGCCATTCATGCAGACCACCCTTGTTCTTGGAAATACTTCCTGAGACATTTCTTCCCTCACTAATCTCTTCCTTTTTTGTTCTTTAATGTGCATGTGTACTTGCAAACACTGAAGTTGAACTATGCAAATGGCTGTTCTTTGAAAGTATGACTCTTAGGACTAGGCTGCTGAAAAGCGTGTCTCCGTATTTTCCAGAGGTTTGTACTTACACAAACTTCAGTATAAAAGCTGTCTGTGCATGCAGCTTTTCCATTATTCTGTTTTTATTTCCATTATTAGCTCATGGCACAGATGCTTTAGCGATGAGCATATTATAAATGCACATACAAGTCACTTGCAGGCACAGGAGGAATTTATTTTCTTCAAAACATAACCTTAATTTGCGTGGCTGTAGTTGCTCGAGTGCAGACACTTTGCATTTTTAGTGTTTGAGCAAGAACAAGTGCTTTAAGAATATTTTCATGTCATATATAGACTCTTGCTGCTCTTTGGTGTTCAGAGGACACTGGCTGGTTTTGCAGAAACTTTCCACGTGCAAGGCTATAGAGATGTGAAAGGATGCCATTAAGATTCTCTCTTGGACTCACAGAATCACAGAATAACCAGGTTGGAAGAGACCCACCGGATCATCGAGTCCAACCATTCCTATCAAACACTAAACCATGCTCCTCAGCACCTTGTCCACCCGTGCCTTAAACACCTCCAGGGAAGGTGACTCAACCATCTCCCTGGGCAGCCTCTGCCAGTGCCCAATGACCCTTTCTGTGAAGAATTTTTTCCTAATGTCCAGCCTAAACCTCCCCCGGCGGAGCCCGAGGCCATTCCCTCCCGTCCTGTCCCCTGCCACCCGGGAGAAGAGGCCAGCACTCTCCTCTCCACAACCTCCCCTCAGGTAGTCGTAGAGAGCAATGAGGTCTCCCCTCAGCCTCCTCTTCTCGAGGATAAACAACCCCAGCTCTCCCAGCCGCCCCCCACAAGACCTGCTCTCCAGCCCCCTCACCAGCTTGGTTGCTCGTCTCTGGACTTGTTCCAGAGCCTCAACATCCTTCCTGTGGTGAGGGGCCCAGAACTGAACACAGCACCCGAGGAGCGGTCCCACCAGTGCCGAGTACAGAGGGAGAATAACCTCCCTGGACCTGCTGGTCATGCCATTTCTGATACAAGCCAAGATGCCATTGGCCTTCTTGGCCACCTGGGCACACTGCTGGCTCATATTCAGTCGGCTGTCAACCAACACCCCCAGGTCCCCCCTCTCCAGGCAGCTTTCTAGACAGACTTCTCCCAGTCTGTAGCATTGCACAGGGCTGCTGTGCCCCAAGTGCAGGACCCGGCACCTGGCCTTGCCAAACCCCACGCCATTGGTCTCAGCCCAGCGGTCCAGCCTGTTCAGATCCCTTTGCAGAGCCTCCCTACCCCCCAGCAGATCAACACCTCTACCCAGCCTAGTGTTGTCCGCAAACCCGCCAAGGGTGCACTCAATGCCTTCATCCAGGTCATTGATAAAGACATTGAACAGGGCTGGACCCAGCACTGAGCCCTGGGGAACCCCACTTGTCACTGTCCTCCAGCTGGATTTCACACCATTTCCCACCACTCTCTGGGCCCGGCCAGCCAACCAGTTTTCCACCCAGGAGAGTGTGCGCCTGTCCAGGCCAGAGGCTGACAGTCTCTCAAGCAGAATGCTGTGAGAAACCGTGTCAAAGGCTCTACCAAAGTCCAGGAAGACCACATCCACAGCCCCACGCCCCGTCCAGCAGCCGAGCCACCCCGTCACAGAAGGCAACCAGGCCAGTCCGGCAAGACCCGCTCCCCGTGAACCCACACAGACTGGGCCCGATCACCCAGCCCCCCTGCACGTGCCTCATGACAGCACTCAAGATCACCTGCTCCATGACCCTCCCCGGCACCGAGGCCAGACCGACAGGCCTGCAGTTTCCTGGGTCCTCCCTGCGACCCTTCTTGTAGATGGGACCCTTCTTGTAGATGGAAGATGGAAGATACCCTTTAATACATGAGTGCAGAGTTTTTTCGGGGGGATTGTTTATTTCATTCAAGTTATTCTTCACTGAAAGCTTTTTGCCACTAGTTGCAGATTCCAAAGTCAGTGGTCACAAGGCAAAGGCACATCCAAAACGTAACAGATCTTAATTATACTTTTATTTCTTAATGTCTCTGTCAGACTGATTTCTGCCTAAGGAACAGCTTGTTAAACTGGAAGTGAGCAGGCCAGTGATGTGGGTAAGGAAAGTTTTCAGAAAAATAATGATCCTTCTTTCTGTTAAGGGCATCTGCCTTCTCATTACTGTGATGGCCTGGAGTCGCAGAATCCCTCAAGTGTCCTCGCTGACTCTTACTGATAGATAGCCAGAAAGACTCTTCTCATCTCAAGCAGAACGTGTTGTATAGCATCGTTGGCACACATACCCCCTCCAGGCTTAATTATGTGACACTTAATGACTGGGAGTGAAAGTGGAGTCCAGCAAGAAGCTCCAGCAAATCTGCGTCCCGACAGTTTATCTAGTAAGAATTAACCTCTGAGAACCCCCAGAACGATTGCTCATTCCTCTGATCTGTAATCCAAAACATAATGTATTTCCAAATTCTCTGCTCTAAATAGTTTAAGACAGCAGTTTTCAACCTTATTTGTGTTGTTAACCTCTTCCAACAACAAAAAAATCACTTTGTGGTCCCAGTCCCATCAGATTATTTTAAAGAAATACAGACATAGCAAATGCTTATATCCCTGCTGGAAGTATTTTTCAATTATGATTAGTTTATGGACCTTAGTTTTAGAGAGGGCAGTTCAGTCCGAAAGTCCACTTCCTCCTCTGCTCAATACTGATCCACTCTGCATAAAATCGATCCTCTGATACCATCAGTGCACAATTTTTTCTGGATCAAGGACAAGACTTTATTATAAGTAAATCTGTACAAGAAACCAGTATCAAAAGAAGGGACTTTTTGACAGTCTTGTCCACATAGTAAATCCATGTTGGCAGAAAAGTATCAATGACAGAGTATTGCTCATCTGAATAATATCTTAACATATCAACCAGAATTTGTATTTCATGTGCAGATTTCCCAAATCATTACACTGATTGGAAACTTTTGTCAACTGTTCCAGTGCTTTGAGCACTATTCTTGATAGAAGAGCCTCTTTTATTCTTGTTCTTTTCTTCCTTTAATAAAATAAGGAGAAACTAAAGTTTTGCTTTCCATTGCTCTCTATGATCAGCTCTGGATATGGACTCAATTTGTATTGCAGTTTCCACTCTAAAAAACCCATGATAACGCAAAGTTTCCTTTTGTTAATGGTAACAGCATTTGCAGTCCTGATAAAAGCATTTTCCTTCAGGCTGTTATTTTCTCTAGACTTACTGCTGCTACCATGTATCAGGCAGACTTCATGGTCTTAATACTAAAACGGCTCTTTGCTGAGGGAGTTATTGTTCCTCCCACGTGCACATGCGCTATCTTCCTGTTATCTCTTAGAAATTCATTCTTCCTGCTAGTGGTCTCTTTTCTATGTATATGGATGTTGCAGTATTGTGTTCTGGAGATGCAGCTTTGCAGAACAATGAATAATTTTATTCGTAGGATGCTGTTGGTCTGGATGGAAGACACAAATACGATTAGTCTTGATAAAGACTGAATTGATCACAGTACTCTTTTTCCTTTTTCTTTTTAATACTGGGTTACAGAAATGCCTCTGCAGTCAATTAATTTATACCACTTTTGGCCCAGTTTATGTTCTGTTCATGCTAGTGCTATACAACATTTAGAATTATAGAATCATAGAATAGTTAGGGTTGGAAGGGACCTTAAAGATCATCTAGTTACAACTCCCCTGCCATAGGCAGAGACACCTCCCACTAGACCAGGCTGACCAAGGCCCCATCCAACCTGACCTTGAATACTGGAATGTACTGGAAGTCGATATAAGATTTCCTCTATGCTTTCTCTTCTCCAGGCTGAACAAGCCCAGCTCTCTCAGCCTGTCCTCATAGCGAAGGTGCTCCAGCACTCAGATCATCTTTGTAGCCCTCCATTCCAACAGCACCATATCCTTCTTATGTTAGGGATTCCAGAACTGAACACAGTACTCCAGGTGGGGTCTCACAAGAGCAGAGTAGAAGGGAAGAATCATCTCCCTCAACCTGCTGGCTACGCTTCTTTTGATGCAGCCCAGGATACGGTTGGTCTTCTTGGCTGATAATCACTTCCTGCTAAGCTAGGTCCAGCAGGTCCAGGGAGGTTATTCTCCCTCTGTACCTGGCACTGGTGAGACTGCACCTCAAATACTGTGTTCAGTTCTGGGTCCCTCACCACAAGAAGGATGTTGAGGCTCTGGAGCGTGTCCAGAGAAGAGCAACAAAGCTAGTGAAGGGGCTGGAGAACAAGTCTTATGAGGAGCGGCTGAGAGAACTGGGGTTGTTTAGCCACATCCTTGGGGAGGTTGTTCCAATAGTTAATTGCTCTCACTATAAAAACTTATTTCTTCTATCAAGATGGAACCTCTCTCAGTGCAACTTATATACATTGCCATTTGTCTTTTTCATGTGGCTTCTTGTGAAGGGAGAGCCTCCTCTTTGTAGATGCCCTTTAAGTACTGGAATACTGTGATGAAGATCCCCCTAAGCCTTCTCTTCTCCAGGGTGAAGAGAGGCAATGGCTGAATGAAATTCCCCTTCAGAGTTTCATAAACAGTGGCACTGAAAGGGAACAGGTCAAGGTGTCATGAACAGAAGCAGAGAATAAGATCCAGAATTGTACCCTACATTGTATTTCTGAGGCCTTTGAGAGAAACTGGGTACAGAATACGCTGCTGACCTGTGGTTTGTTGTGGACACAGCTAATAGACAAGCAACATGGAATACTGGCGGACTCCTGTCCCCTTGCTTGGGGACAGTAAGCAGGATCCTGCACAAGACACTCACAGCTACGTAGGGCTGCCTGATTTCCTTTACTCCTTGCCCTCTGCCTGCCTGCATTTGATCTCTGGGAACACCCAGGCTGCTGGCAACACAGCAAGGAGGCTTGGAAGTATCGTTGCATTAGCCTTTATTAAAGGCTGTTAGCATTGTGTGCTGCAACATATACCTAGTATTTACTACGTTTTCCACGGGTTGTATGTTACTATCTTGACTGGATTTAAGCCACTTTCTAAACCTTGTCCTTCCTCTTTCGCTCTGGCTGGTTCAAAATCCAGCTATAAAAGTGCTGACCTACAGAGCTCATGAAAGCCAGCTGCAGCCCCCTAGCTCCTTTCTTTCCTATTTCCCTCACTCATTTTTTGGTTGAAGCAGTTTCACTCTCTCTGGTGCTCAAAATGGGAACCGTACTCCTCAGTGCAGACACTTTCTGCCCATGCCATCAGTCACACGAGGGGTTCATGCACCACCTGCACTAGGTAAGGAAAAGAATGACTTGTACCATAAACATGTGCAGTGAAAGTCCATAATTCACTTTTAAAGTCTAGAACATGTTTTACTCAAACAAGTAATTAATTGATTCACCATTTCATTTGTTATGAGCAGTAATTTCAGTAAGACACTGTTCAGCAGTATAAATCCTAGGAAGTCCTTATTTATAAGTCTTACTGTGACATCTTCTGATCACTAAAACACCTCTTTTGCTGGCTGTTTAGTTGTCCTCCAAGTCACAGCTTCCTGAGGAATGGCAAACAAAAGCATTAGACAGCCCATGTAAATAATCTTACTTCCTCATACAGCGAACTGTCCCCAGATTGCTGTTTGTTGATGCCTTCACCCCATAGCCCTCTTCCCGCAGCAGGTCCCTGGATGGAGGTGTCACAGAAAAGTCAACTGTCCAGGGGAATCCTAATCTGGATTGTCCCGGGCAGTAAACATAAGGCTGGCTTCCACCTTCTGGGTGCTGGAGGAGCTGAAAAGGAGCTGTGAACTCCCAGACTTCGTGCTCTGAAAGTCTGTAGAAGAACGGGCAAGGACAGCCACGATATGCAGAGGCTTCCAAAAGCTCAAGTAGACTCTCTACCTCTGCATTGTAGAATTGTGGGTGAAGAAATCCAGAATTTTTGTGATGAAAAACTGAACAATAGCCTTTTGGATAGCATATCTGAATGGTCTAGGCCCATAGGAAAACACTGTTTACTATTTCCCAGCATCTGTCAGAGCTAATTATGAAAAAGTTGTAACTTGAGAGCCTCTGGAAATTGAGGGATGCATGAAATCTTTTTTCTCTGTGTATTTTTCTGGAAAACTAAGTAGGACAGTACGGGGAAATTCTTTCAATTGTCATGGTACTGGTGAAGAAAGATATACTCAGACCAAGAGTCTGGAAACAAAAGGATTTGCTATGAAGAACTGTGCTGTATGAATTAAAGGTAGATAGCAAAGAGCTGTCTACAAGCAAGCCACACTCTCCAATGTCTCCGTCAAGCCCAAGGGAACAGCAGGCCAGGGCATTGAGTGTCTCTGCATGCTCCAAGCCATGTGTCAGCCTGTCAGGGGGCTGGGAATTGCAGGGGTGGAAATGACAGGCTGTCAAGCTGGTCACACTGATTGAGGCAATTTTTGCAATGAACCCGGAATTAAACCTTGTGATCAACAGTTAAACCTTGCAAACCCATGTCAAACAACTCTTTTGTAGTTCATGTGTTTTTTAATGCATTTGTACTGTTAAAAAATTACTCTTATTTGGAAATAAGTCTTAATTTTGAAAGCTTTTTAATTTCTCCCCTTTACATACTGTTCTTGCACTGCAAAAAGGCATCATCAGCTGCTTTTAAAATGTACTCTAAGCCGTATGACTTGCATAACAAATGCTACATTAAGATAATCAGCCTCTTCAGACCAGTAGGTCATGGCACTGAAACTGCCTGTCAATGAAAGCACAAGTTCCTCAGCTTCAGAAATCCTTAAAAGCATACAAAACACACAGAACAGACACACAGACAAATCACCTCCCATTCCTCACTGCTGCCCTGCTGTGGGAAAGGCCTTTCACTATCCTGCATTTCCCTCCAGAGTGAAAGCACATCCACCATTCAATACAAAATTGATAAAGTTATATAGAGCATGTTGAACAAATAATGACATATCCCCAACGGTGAATTTACATCCCCCCCATTCTGTTTAAAATTAATAAAGAAAGACAAAGCACACAAAATCAACATGTGAGAGTATAAAACCCCACACATAGAGTTCACCAAGGCTTGGCACTGAGAGAGAGCTGCCGCGCTGGCGTAAGTGACTCTAAGCATTAGGCAAAGCACATGCTGGAAATGGTTCTTTTTCTCGTCCAGGTTCAGGAGGGCTCCCTGGCAGTGTGCCTGGTGGATTTGTCACTCGGGAGGGGGCATTGCCTGAATTATTCATTGCGTTCACAGCATTCCTGTGCCATCAAGTTCCCTTTACCTTCTTCCTGCAGGTGATATGCAGGATAAAAGATGCTGTTTCCATCAGAGGCTTGTTTGGCTGCATCTCGCCTTCTGTTTGCTTCCCGCCCACCTTCTGCTCTTCCTTCTCCCAAAGACACATTCTGCTGTCATCAGCCTGTGTTTATGAGACTGTAAAAATGTTCTGTGTACTGAACAGCCAACTGAAGGCTTCATTGGCCATGATGATGGCCCAGGGACTACCAGAGCCAGGGAATGCGGATTTATTAATGTGTGCAACGCTGGTCCCCTTCAGCAAATTGTTTTATTTTAAAAATAGATGAAATTCCCTAAAGATTGGCATACGTAAATCTACTTGAGTGGTTACCCAGTCCTGGAGTACCTCTCTATAAACCAGGAGGCATGACATGGGGATCAAATACCAGGAAGATGGGGTCTAGTAGTTGTCTTGCAGCAATTAAAAATAATCCTTTGTACTCAAAACAATCAATAACTTCTTTTTGACTGGCAAATATTACATCTCACCTCCCCCACAAGTGCCAGCCATTGATCTGACTGCAGAAACTTCCCACAACCAAGTGGGAGGAGTTGGAAACAGTCAGTTTTCAAAATGGTTATGACCGCACGTTTCTGAAGGCATTAGATTGTCTTGTATTGCATGTTGCAATTCTTATTGCTGTGATGTTCTGCAGACACTACCAGTTAACCCAAGGTTTGCAGCCAGCTTCTCCACTGGTTAATATGTATTTTATGAGCCCAGAGATGATTATGCGGAGAGTGGAGCTGTGCCAGGAAGAGTTGTTCCTGCTTGTCTTCATCCTTGTCTCTTTTGCCCATGCTTGCAGCAGCTGAAGATGGAGTTTGCTGTACATGTGACAAGAATAAGCAGCCCAAACTGCTGTGTAGCACGATGGCTGGTGTGCAAATTTACAATTGCCTGGGATCAATGTGTCAACCACGTACTAGGCTCCATATATACCAACTCTTCACATTGCCTTTAAGAGAAACTGCATCAGTCTGTGGTCATCTGTAAGAGGTCTGCAAATGGTCGAACCTCAGTGGGCCCTGGGTATGTGGCCAAGCTGCTAAGCTTTTCAGAAGTGTATTTTGTAAACAATGCCTTATAGCTAACTTAAAGGGGAACTGTTGTTTGGATGAGGTGACTGTGTGTTAGGTAGGATGAAAGCCATTCCTGTAGGCGAGTTACCTTTGTCATCCCCTCCTCCCTGGGGAGTCTTCTCTGTGACCTTTGCTATTCTACCAAGGCGCCTCATAAATTATTATTCTTTTTAATGGCACTTAGGCTGTCGCAGTGGCTGCTAGCCTTGAAGATTTGTAGTCTACCCTGTAATTTTGAGCAGAAAAAAAAATGGTTAAGTGACAGAAGAAATATTGTACTTCACGATAAAACTACTTTTGTGTTTCGTTTTCTGCTCAAGTCATTCATATCCCTGTCACTAACCTCATTCGGGTCAAGGGCTTGAGGCAGAGAATGGGCATAATATTTTTGGTCAGGCTGATGCATCTGAATATTACAAACATCTGTAATTTTGAAATTGTAATGAGTGCTGTGTTAAATCCTCAGGCAAGTAATATTTAGGCATAATGGATTACTGAATTTTTCGTTTCTTTTGGCAGTGTAAGCCAATGCTCTTTTGGCTGCTTATTCCACACAGTAATGAACCTGCTTACACTAAGGGAGCTGCTCCTTATGGCTGTAGATTGGATCTCGGATTCTGCAAACTTCATAGGAAAGTCTACAGGCCAAGTAGTTGAAGTAATAAAGAAAAATTAATCAGGCTCACATTAAATATGAAGCATGGAAGGAAACATCTGCAGCACTCAGTGGACGTCTCAGTAACATACTTGCAGGGCTGCTTTGCCAGCTTACATCTGGAGTGGTTCATCAGAAGAGAACAGATGCTAGTGTGAAATAGGTCATCATAGCAGTGGGGCATTAGAACAAAGACATTTCTTTTTTTCTTGCAGTAACAGCTCTTCCTTTTTATTCACACCAATTATGAAAATGTTGGCCAAGTCTGAAATGTGAATGCATGTATTGTGACAGGCCAATACTCTTAAAGGGCATCAAGGTAAAAACTAACCTAACGCAGAAGCTTTGGAGGAGCAATCCTTTTGCAGTACACACTGACTATCCTTTAACAGACATAGTGACTATTTCTTGTTAATATTATGATTTCTTTTTTTTTTCTCCTGCTTTATTTGTTTTAGTAGAGATGTTACTGAATGCCTTCTTGGTGGCAAATGCCAAGAAACAGAGATGCTAATTCATGGGAGTTTCATCAGTCATTTCAAAGGAGAGGTCACATAGATAAGAAAAATGAACAGTACGCAGTATGTGAAGCAGTGACATTCAATGAGTCCTTGTCACTAGCAGCCATTAGCATGCAAGCCTGCTGTTATGTTTCAGTGCTTTATGTGCTTTTCTTGACCAGGCAGGGAGCCTTCAGAGCACTGTAGCAGTTAATACCATACAAGTTATTGTTTCTTTCTTGAATGCCTTATATTTTTAGTACCATTTATATGCTTCTCTGTCCCCTTGTGCATCTGAAATTTTAAAGAGAATCAAAGAATGCATAATTTATATCTGTCCCAGAGGTAATGGAGTGACTCAATGATATCTGTGAAGGGGATGATTTTAAATTTCATGTCTTATGCAAGAGGTGATTTTTATATGAAAACTGCAAAAATTTGCCTTGGGAATACCCAGATAATTATCCTTACAACAACGGGTGTGGATTCCAGGGGGATTATAGCAGAAAGCTTTAGTGTCTTTGTTTATCGTCATTCCTTGTGTATCATGGTTGTCATAATTGAAAACACAGCAACTGATAGAGCTCAGTGAATGCAGCTTGTATTTTGACTTGGAATAGTACATGGAGGAGGTGTGAAATGGCAGGTGTGCTTTGACTCTCTTGAAGAATTCATGTAAGACACAAGGCATTTGTTTACTGCTGCAATTCTTCCCTTCAGTTAAAGGAAAAAACAATTGTTTACTTATGCCGGGCAGAATCCATCAGTAAATGCTTTATTACACCTCATAGTTCCACTAGACTATTTCTGGTTTCATTTACCAAAAGCCTAGAAGTGCCATGGCTAGAAATAACTGTCTGCTTCTTTGATATGCTGTATGTTTGAAAATGCACTTTAAGGTCTCTATTACAGACAGTTCAAAGGGAATATAAATTGGTGCAGTATTCTCTCTTTTTTCTTTTCTTTCCAATCCAGTCCCACATATTCATTGCATTTTTATCAAGACTGTTTTCAATAACAAGTCTTTAAAACCAACTTAGTACTTCATATTTCATTTAACTTGGACTTTGTTATTTCTAAATAATTGTTAGGATCTTGTGGCTTCTGTAGTTTAAATTGTTTAACATCCTCTAAACCAATTCTACACTGACTTTTAGCATTGTGTATCCAAGGAGACAGCTGATCTTATTTGCCTTCCCTTTGGAAGCCCTCTAGTTTTAACTGTTATTTCCACTTCCTGCAGGGTTTGCCATGAGAATTTGTAATGTTCCTTTGGAAATGCCGTGATGGGGCCACTGAGAAGTTACCTTCCTTCATACAGGTCTGTAAACTCTATTGCATTCTGAATATTTCAGCAAGTGGACTCATGCAGATTTGTTAACTTTTTTGCCTCGAGTTCATGCAAACCAAATTAAAATCTAATTTTATTCTGTAAAAACTGTTAAAAATTATTTTTGTTTCCTGCAAAATGTTTAGGTTATAACTCTCTTCTGTTACTGTTGTATAAACGTAGAGTAACTTATTAGTCTTCCCTTTGAAGTGAATGATTGCAGTTTATAGAATTGAACTGCAGGAAGGAATTGGGCCTGTAAGTCATTTTCACCTTGCCGCTATGTCTTTCAGTATGTGTTGAAACGGCATTACCCTAAAAGGCCCTGCGATCGATTGCTTCCATCCAGGTTGCTAATATGTGAGTGGCTGTCCTACAGCTAGAGAGCTGTGTGTGCTTCAAAAAGCACAGTTAGCAAAGGGTCAGCAGAATTACTGGGGCTTTTGGGTCAGGAGGAGCTCAGGTTCATAGAAAGTTTAAGGAAATAAATAAATAAATAAACTTGATATTTAAGAGTCTGTAAAAAAGCAGAATAATAATGGCTCGACTCCTGTAGTGTCAGTATGGCAGGGAATGGTGAGGGGTCTGTACCTAAATGCTATGTCCTTGTCAGACAGAACGATAGTGTTATAAGCACTGTAGCCTGCGATCTCAGTGATTTAGAGGGTAGAAAACACTCCCTTGCATTTCAATATGTTTTTCTATGCAGCTATGTAACAGAGGAAAAAGAGATTTCTAGCTGCTTTCAAAGGTAGTACTGAACAGCATCTTTATAGAAATTGGCTCAGAAAAAGCAATGGGAATCAAATTTTACATCTAGGTGGTGATATCCCGCTATTGGGTCACACTGAGGGTCTGTGGGAGTTGTATCTGTCCCTAAATAATAATTCTTAACAAGATTCATGTTTGGAATATGCTGTTTCATTTGCTTGGTTTACCTGAGAGCACTTTGGGTATTATTGTTTTGGGTTTTTTTTCCGTGTAGTCACTAACTATTCCATTAGTCTGTAGGAATTCTGTAGAGAAAGTGACTTGTAAACCTTAAATAAAAATAAAACCTGGTGGATTTAGATAATGAGGAGTATCCAAAACAACTTTTTATTCGTTCTTGGAAATTATTATCATTTGATAATAGTTTTTAATGCCACTCCAACTTCAAAATTCTTTAGAAAGTGGTTGAACGTAGATGTAAACCTGATACAAGGCTACAGCTTCCTTAAGGAGCAAGAGTCCTAGATCAGACTGGTTGAGATATGGGAGATACAGATCTGATTGTGATGCCTCAGGCCTGTATTGAGTGAAAGCTCTGTGTTCAGAAATAAGTAGCTCTTCAGAGTAATTGCGTAACTGTTGAATGATCTGTGTGGTGCTGAAGTTTTATGCCTGCACTCTTTCTTTCTTTATTGTTGATATCTCTTAGGGCAAAATTTGTGTTTTTCTTTGGTGACGGGAGAAAAAAGTGCAAACACTGAAAGGCATTTAGGATAAAGGGAGAAAACTTGTTGCATGTGTTGGCATTTAGGTTGCAAATCCTTTACTTGCAGCAGAAGCTTTATACGATCTTCCTTTCCAGATCTGTCTATGAGATTTGTTTGAACCATGGCTCATCAAAGATTTCAAAGAGCTACTGCTAGATTTACCAAAGCAAAGTGTGGTTGGGCCTGCGTCCTAGTGAATTTGATACAAATACAATCAACACCTACAATGCAGAGAAAGCTTAGACAAGTAATTTCTCTAGAATACATTTTAAAAGTTTCCTTGTTCACAAGTCTGATTCCTGAAGAACAATGGCTTTTTGATATACATGCAAACTACAACTGTGTTGTTTAAAAAGAGGATAAATACAATATTAATTTGATAGTTGTACATATTAGATATATGTATACTAAGTGGCATAAAGTAGTTTGATATGGCTGTGCTGCACCTTCATTATAATGCAGAAGCAAAGGAAAACCAATTAAATTAAAGGCAAGACATTTCTACTGAAAAGGAGATAAAAGATGTCATTTTCCCTTGGAAAGAATTGCCCCAAGGTATTGTCAAAAGGTATTGCACTGAATGTTTGTAAGAAATAGATATTTACATCAATAAGAAGGCCATCTCAGATATATTTTTCATATCACACAGTAATAAAGCAATTACGCAGCAGCTGTCTGGCTGAAGGCTGAACTCACGGATCCTTGGTCTGTGCTTTGGTTGAGGCTTCTTCTGCAGTTGTGTAGGTTCCACTTCTCTGTAGCATCTAGTATTGACATTGAAAGAAAACAGGATACTGGTCTAGGTAAATAATTTGCCTAATCCAGGTCAGTTTTTTGCATTTATCCTGTGTCTCTTGCTGCAAAATTCATGTAGCTTTTTCTCATAAGCATCTCCTCCTCTTGTACAGTTCTTGTTTTCTTAATCTTTCTTTTATTTCCTGCTTATGATCCCTCACCCATTCTTCAGAGAAGTTTCCTTTTTGCTGACATCTTTGTTAATATGTTGTTGCTTTGTTGGAGTTTTATTTATTGATTGCTGGAGTTTCTTACCTATTTCAATTGGGGTCACTAAATGGTCTCTCCAAACACCTCTCAGGATCTCCTCAACCCTTTGCTCTTGGCATTCCTACATGTCTTAGTTTTAGGGGAAGCAGAGAAAAACAAAGGCAGTGAAAAAGGTTCAGAGCACTGAAAGAGAATGGGCTGCCACATGGGATGGGAAGCCCCTGTCTCCTGTGACTGGGCTTCTCTCCCCTACCCTCCTGTTGCAGCCTCCTGCGCACATGGTTGCCCAGAGCAGAATCCTAGTGGGGTTTTGGTGGAGAGAATGCTATTCTGCTGCATCTTCAGTAATGAAAACATAACTGGCAACATACCAATCTGTTGAAAGTCATGGAAGGGAGGGAGAAAGGAGAGAAGAACTTAGGGAGTGCTCTTTTCCACACGAGTATGTAAGCATGGCAACCATACCTTTGATCTCTGTATGAGTGCTGCACATTGACCTGGAAAGCCCTGCGGCTGCTGTATTAGATACACATGCCTCCCTTAAAGACATGCTGCCAGAGAGGCCAAGCCCTCGATCCCACTGGGCTTTGCTCATGGCTCAGCTCTCCCATCAG
Organism: Phaenicophaeus curvirostris; assembly: GCF_032191515.1. Taxonomy (NCBI): domain Eukaryota; kingdom Metazoa; phylum Chordata; class Aves; order Cuculiformes; family Cuculidae; genus Phaenicophaeus; species Phaenicophaeus curvirostris. The sequence continues at coordinate 177,444,834 of NC_091392.1, read as the reverse complement.
AGGCTGCGAGGGCGATGAGGCAGCTGCCTCGCATGTGGTGCGTGGAGGTCTGCGAAGAGGAAGCAGGGGAAGCTGATGCACAGACCAGAACTGCGGAGGCAAACAGGAACATGTTCTCTTTGTATGACTTATATACCAATTACCTGGCTGCAAAAAGGGGAGGGAATGTTACTACCTGGAAACATGCCATGTGTGCATTTGATGCATGTATTTGAATTATTGAACAGATGGAAGCCAAATAGCCTGGTATCTGGAGAAAATCTATAAGCTAGATGCAAAAAGGACACGTGGCAGAGTTAAATGGGAGGATGGGGGAAGTAAATTTCACTAAGTTGCCATGGAGGAACAGTTGTATTTTATTAGAAGAGAAATTAAAACACAACTGTGAGTTCGTAAAGACCTGTGGGGTGTAGGTGCTAAGTGATATAAACACATATATGCATTTTGTTATTTCTGAATGACGATCAGAGGGTCTGTGACCATCCAACTCTATTTTTTTGTTGCCCAAAGCAAGGCAAGGAACAAGTGATTATTAGAAAAACTAAAATCACAATTTACTTTTCTGAATAAGAGCTGTGGTCAGAGCAAGAGTTCTGCAAGAGACTAAAATTAATATGGATGCAGGGAAAACAAACCAACCAATCCAGACAGCAGATGGACCTTCCACTGGCTTTTATGTTTTGAGTTGTTCCCAAGGAGTTTCTAGGAGCAAGTGCTTCCTCTGCTGGAAGAACAGCCCAGAAGCATCCTTAAATGTCGTCTTGTTTAATCATAGCTACTTCCCAGAAGAATGGAAAGCAGATGAGTTCTTCCAGAGCTACACAGCACTTAGGGGTATTTCTGAAATCCAAGTTATGATTTATTTGTTCCATAGGAAGATATTTGGTGCCTTATTTAGAGAGGAGATAGAGAACAGCTGAATATAACTTTCTTTATGGTAATCTGTCAAATATTAGAAAGTAAAATTACTTATGTTATAGTTGATTTCATTTGCTTATATATTTTTCAGAATACTCATTTGTAGATCCCATCCCCAAACCATTTTTTCTATCTTCCTTCCATGTACCTGTATCCTTCTATAACTTCTTAACTCTAACCATTGTTAACTTCTTGACTTAAATGCCAACATTAAGAAGCTGAATATAGTCAATATGACTTTCAAATGGATACAAATTATGTAAAATAAGCCCAGAATTTAGAAGCTCAATAATTAATTATGATTAATTAAAATTACTCCAATCCATATCTTGCCTCAGCTTTGTCTAAGTGGAATCACTGCTAGCGTTTTCTCTCTCTCCTGTCCTTTAAACTCAGTATGATACTAGGTAATGAATGACATTGCTGGGGAGACAGTAAGTGTGCAACTGATAGCTCTCAGCATACGGATAATGGAACATCTTGTGCTTTTTCATTGTCCTCATTCTGGCTGCACAGACATATCTGAACAATAGATGAAGTGAAATGGTGGCTGTAGCACATTTCAGAAACAATAATTGTCCGTTCAGGTCCCTTTAAAAGAAAGACAGCAAAGAGCTGCTAAGTTTCCTGTTACTAAGACCCTCAGAAGAATCAGTCACACATCATGAATAACAATAATAGAAGAAGGAGCACAGCTGCTCAGCTGAACATCATCAATATTGACACCTTTCTGGAGGAGTAATCAGTAATCCCCTTGACCAAAGCAGGTGTCACAACAAGATAAAAGTCATGAGCTGCAGTTCCAGTGAGAGTCTGTTTCCCTAGACAGAAAGATATGTATTGATGCCACTTCTAAAAGGCAGTTAAAACATCTTCTCTAGTTGAGAAAAGGAGAAATCCATTGCCACTGCTACTGTCCAAGTCTCCAGAAACAGCAAAGAAACTTGCAGATCTTGTTACTTAAAAAAAACTAGGAGTGTTTAGATAGCCAAGTGCCAACCAAGATGAACAGCTATAAAAAAATCCTTTCCTTTTTTTTCCGCCGCAGCCCAGCACAACGTTGTCAGGCTCATGTCCTTCTCTCCTGCTTTTTAGCCAAAGTATGCAAAAAGGCTACAACTTCAAATAGTAAACATTAAAGACGTTTTTTGGATTTGTGTACGTGAGACAGAATAATGGTGAGTTTGATCTTGCAATGAATGTATTTGCAACGCTATCACTATTAGAAGTTGCCTGTGATGATTATTCAGCTCCTTGTTGCCAGTCTTGTAAAAACTCTTTGACACCAGCTTAATTCAGGAGCAACCTCTGTTTATCTTCAGAACTCAAACCCCTGCAAATTCCAGTCAATATCATAAATAACAGTAAGACAAAGACTTGAATTTGATAAAGCTTTATCCTTCTTTCTCAGCTGAATTGTAGCACACATGGCACTTTGGAATTGATAGTCCTAAGATATACTGCTCCAGATGGACTCAGATTTTAGGGTCAATTATCATTTCAGAAAAGGGAAGATATAGATAAAATGATTATTAGATACCACAAGAGAAAAAACAAAAAGCAGAACTTAAAGGAATTCACATCAACATTAATATGAGTTGGTTGCCTCTATAGAATAAATGGTCCAATCATGGCTGTAGGCAGCTATTCAGGAAAAAATGTGTTCCTACTTAATGTCATCAATAACACTTGTGGGAAAGAAAACCAAACAACAACAACCAACCACTGACTATTGTATTTAAGAGGTTTTATAAGCATCAGAGGAAAGCATGACCAGGCAGTTTGCTCAAACAGCAAAAATGAAAGTAGAGAGATAAAAGATTATCTTAAGTCAAGCTACTCTAGCTTTGAGCTTTCAGAAGACTCTAAAGACTATTAAAAATTAACTAAGGAAAAGGTAACTGCCCAAAATATGCTATAACTAAAAAAAAAAGAAATCTCATGCTAACTAGTCACAAGTTTTTTTCCTAGAATAATAGAAAATTAGCAAGTAGCTTGAGGGCCCTGCTTCAACATCAGCTGTGCTGACCCTCCCCATCAGAGCTGTGGCTGACCCATTTCTGAAGGCCTCCACTGATGAGCAATTCATTCAAAGGCCTAATTTTCCTTGCCATTAGAAAGCTTTTCTTTTCCTTTCTTAACCTCCAAGTTACTTCTGTCCTACTTTCAATGAGCAAGAATGGATTATTGCCTTTTGCCTTGCAACCATCTTTAATATTTTCAAGTCCTTTTGTCATATTTTCCCTAAGTCTAGCATTCTTTATGTTAGACAACAATTTATTACTTCAATACTTTTTCGTGTTTTGTAGAGTACTCACTGTCAGTTGGTCACGCTCTCCTTAAAATGTGGAACCCAATACTGGACCTAAGGTTATGATTGACTCATAGAATCATAGAATAGTTTGGGTTCAAAGGGGTCTTTAAAGGTCATCTTGTCCACCCAGGGAGCAGCGACGTATTCAACTAGATCAGGTTGCTCAAAGTCTTGTCTCACAACTGAATGCTTGAGGTACTCAAGACTATGGAGCCTAGATCAAGCCTAGGTTCTGCTCTGCAGTCCCAGGCCCTCTAGATATAGGCTCGGGTTACAGGTTTTTTGCCTGGCACTCCCAGTAGAGAACTCAGTAGGTGTTGCTATGGTCCAGAATCTGTTCCTTACTTTCCTAGTTCTCCTTCTCTACTCCCTCCTGTAAAATTTCCCAAAAAGTTTGAAATGGTTGGTTTATACTTCATTTCACAAGGATTCAGGTGCTTGGTGAGAGCCACAGCTGTATGGATAAGGGTTTACCAACACTCAGCTCTCTACTGGAGTTCTCTCTGCTTATTTTCCAAGCCATCCAGAAGCTGTGTAGCACAGTTAGCATGATACTGACAAGCTAATAAATTGCTATGATTGGCAGTGCTTATTAACTCTGACTCAGTGCAGTTAACTTTGCTTCAGTACTGCTAGTAAGTTTATGTGGCTTCCAGTGGCATCCAGCCCAGAGCAAAATAAACCTGAATTTGCTCAGTGTGGGCTCCGCAGGCTGGTGTCAGCACCTGCACCATGCAGCTATGTACTGCAGTAGGCTTTGCCCAACAGATCCCTGGGAACAGATTGCTCTGTGAGCAGTGAGGAAGCCTTTTTTAATGGATTAACTTTCCCTGTTCCCTAAAAATCCCACCTCAGTTTCCTGGTTTATGGCCCTGCAGACAACGGGCAGCCAGTGCTGTGGAGGCACATCCTTGCCATCTAGCAGGTCTGCCCACATGTGCTCATTGGCTTTTCCCTCATTACATTGTCTGTTCTGTGTTCCTTCCTCTCTGTAGGCATCAGTTTGTGTCCTGCTTTGCTGTCTGGCTGCTGGTTTTCATTAAACTTCTAGTAATGAGATTACGAATCAGTTTTGTGACTTGTCTCCAACTTTGACGGTGACTTGAAAGTTGGTTCAAATTTATTACTACCCCGTTTCTGCTACTAAAGGTGTAATACTTGGACAAGTAGAGGTTCCATTAAAAATGACAAGAAAGAACGAAAATGATACCTGCTGTTTGCTCTTAGACTGCATTTTTATATTATTTTGCTACTATATTATACAGACCTGAGAATTCTGCCTTCGAGCTCTCATTTCCACACTCATCAACAGAGGTTAACCTCCCTTTGGCAATGCATAGTGGCTCAGCATATTCTTTCTAAATTAAATCTGATAAATTATTCATATTAAAAGAACAATTTTAAATTGTTATTATTGTTATTATTATTAATTATTGTTTTGTTGTTATGGTTATATTATTTTATTTTTATTTAATGACCCAGTATGGTTTTGGGCGTCTCCAGGGAAATGCTTGAACTGAGGTAGCTGAGGGAATGTGGTGTAAGGGAAATGGATCAAGAGCACTGCCCTGGTCTGCTCAACAACATCTAGGGGGTTAAATTCCCCATTACAGTGTTGTTATCACAGAGGCAAATCCCTGCTTACTTATTTCTACACATTTCTACTTGCCTTATTTCTACACATTTTATCTGCACAGTTTGGTAGCTTATAGAACCCTGTCCCAGGAGAAAAACTGCCCTATCCACCCAAAACTGAACAATAAAAAAATGCATGTGATAACTACTGGGAAAATTTTCACTAAAAAATTGGAAATTTTGCATGTTGTTGATGCCATTCTGTATTTGTGGCAGCACAGCTTTCATGGATGCATGATCTTCCCAGTACTTTGGTGTTCATACTCCTTTAGCAATATGGAGATGCCATATTGCTTTCAAGTGGTGAGGTAAAGAACAAAGCAATTTGATCTCAATAAGATTTAATTGTGCTATGGTCTGTAGTTGAATCAATTACTTTGGGTGCCAATAGTATAGAAATATTCAAGGACAGTTGGGTTTGGCTGTAGGAAATGACTATTATAATGGGGAACATGTCCAATTGCCTTCGTGTTTGTTTTGTTTTCCTTGGTGGAAAAAAAGTTGACTGATGTGACCAGAGCATTTTGCACCTGGGATTATTACTGGCTTCTTCATCAAAGAAGTCTGAGTACTTTGGCTATGTTGCCATGCTCTCTTTCCTGCTTCCCACTTCAACTGAGACAGAGTATAGATTGGAGAATGTTTGAAATTACTCTCATTTTGAAAGCACAGTTTTGTGAAGAAGCAAAGAGCAGTTACTGCTCTAAGACAATCTGTCACTTTATCCTCTAGAAGAAAGGCAACAGCAATCTTTTCCAATAATTGACCCGTTATCTCCCTCCCGGAATTTATCAGGCAAGAAACATTGATCCAATTTGCAGGTTGCAGCTTTTGCTTCTCTAAATATGTCCAAACCCTTAGCACATGATGATGGCCAGAACTTACTCTGCATTTAGTTTGCAGACATGTACCTCCCCTTTACTTCTCCCTTGTGGGCTGCTGTTCTGTTTACAATGCAAGCAACTTAGAGTGGATGAAAAATCCCTCTGTTTCAACTAATTCATTTTAACTTTGTTCTGTAGGAAACACTCCTACAATGTTTTTCCTCCTTGGTCTTTCATGAGCTACGAATTTTGAGCAAAAAGTGGTGCATGGAAGTATTTATGTCCAAGCAAAATATACTTAACTGGAGTTAAAAAAAATCTAGAAACTCTTTTCTTTTATGTCGTCGTTTTTTAATGTTCCTTTTGGAGCAAGTATTTTTGTTTGCATGAAGTGGCACTTCCCTTTTAATCTCTGGGTCTGCTTTTAAGATTGCTTTTTAAGATAACTGACACCTTATCCTTCTCAAAAGACCCTGTTGTAATGATTCACTGTGCTTTACCTGTCATAATGAAACAAAAATGAATGTGAAATCATTCATTTTCTGACGATCTGGAGTGAGAAAGATAAATCTTCCTTGTTTCTTCGAAAGCATTTATAGAGGCTACTATGGCAACAAAATTAATGACAAACAAGGAGGCTCTTAATTAATTGTTCAGGCTGACTAGAATAAGAAAATCCTGAATCTTCACTGAATCCATTTACTGCCATCCCAATAGCTGTTGGTTATTTGTTTGAAGAGTTAGTGCGTATTTTTTACTGCACTGGGAGAAAAAAAAGGTTGATGATACTAGAATTCAAAGAGTACATGAACTCCCATTACCTCTCCTCCTGTGATCCCATGATCACTAAAGTTTGGGTTGTGCTCACAGTGAGCCTCTCTCTGCTTCTCATTATTTGATTAATAAAGCTGATAATGCCATTAGGCCATTAAGGACATAGTAAACAAAAAGGAGTAGCCCCTATGTCAGTAGTCCCTGAGTGGTTTACAGTCTACAAAGCTGATAAATGCCAAGCAAAAATTAATACTTTGCGTTACAGGAAAAAAGAGTATTTCAGATTGCTTTTTAAGAGTCCTGAGATGGTAGCTGAGGGATTATGTTCATATGTGTTAGTGGGCATGAGATGAGGGGAAGACCACATAATCTCCTCAGGAACAGAAGAAAACCCCTTGGGAGGCCTATAGGCAGTTAAGTATACAAACTATCGCAGTTTACTTACTGCTGAAGTTGGCATATGCTCTGTAAAGCAGGATTGATACGTTTTCTACAACAGAAGGATCAGCCAATAAACTGATTCAAGATATAACTATGGAGACACTGAGCCACTTTACTTTTTGGAATAAATTACAGTTTGAGAAAATAAATACATCTATGTAGAGAGTTCAGAGCATGAAACATTTGGACATTGTTAATTTTTATGTATGCATTTAACTCACAGATCGAGACATATGGTGAAATCATGTGTGGCCAACACGCTGTAAGGTCAATTTACATGTGGCCAAAACCCTGCCTTTCCAGAGAATTTTGACAGTCAGGTAAGATCACTGCTGGCTTGGAGTGGAGAGAAGAGCTATCATGTAGCAACAGGATGCTCATTTGCCCCTCCTCTTCATATATTGTTTAGTTTCTTGAGATGTCAGTTTTCCAGACATATAACAGATGACCTTCAAAATGTGGACTTAAAATTGTGTGAAAAATGAACTAGAGAAATTCCTTCCACGACTGATTTTCCTTCATAAAGACTACAATTGTTGCTTCTGAATAAATTAGGAACAAGCTTCCATGGTCTTGACTGGGATCAAAAGTAGTGACTAAACGAATGAGAAGCATTTAGTTTTATATAAACTCTTCAATAAATAGCTAGATCCAGATGATTCAAACAAAAGAAAAATCCCTAATACAGGTTACAACACTATATTACTTTTTTCACCTGCTGGGAACTCATGGTGTTATTACTCTAGTGACTCTTTCCCCACTAGGTTTCATCATTTTTCTATTAGATTGAAAGGTAACACCATAAATCAGAAGTGTTGCGAGTTGGTATTTCCAGAAAAAATATTGGTGGCTGCTCACAAGCTGTGCATTAGTGTGCTCTGTAGCAATGTGTAGGTTTGCAACAGCATATGAAGTAATTTGGCATGCCTTATATTCTTTTCACGGACATATATGTGTACTAGGAGTGTTACCTACTGTGCAGGTCATATACATGATCATGGCCCTTCAGTCTTTAACTGGACAGAACTCCAGTTAGCTCTACTTAGAGTTTCCTTCTTGGTTGTGTGGCCAAGAGGGCAATATGGTTATGTGTGATGGTAGCTCTGTCAGGTAAGCAGTGATATGCAGTGTCTGCTGAGGGAAGTTTCCTTTCTTGAAAGTAGCCATTAGAATATTTCTTCCCTTCTCTCACTCTAATGTTTATAAATCTTAGCTTTTTCTTGGCTAGATAAGGAGAAAAGGAGGAAAAAGCTTCTGTGCAAATAATAGCAAGGGGTTTCTTTTCAGTACAATAGTAAAAATACCAAAGCCCATCTTGTTTTCCACGTGCTCTTCTGTTTCTACCACCTATGATACCTACACCAAAAATGGTGTCATCAGTCAGCTACAGCGTGGTGGGTTCATGCATATTTACCAGTTTGCAAATTATGCTTGTGGAGCTCTTAGCATAGCTGTTTCTTTGTCTTTCTGCTTTTCTTCCTTCACTAATGATTCAAAATGCTTACATGCCTAGCATCAGAGGGCTGTATTCTATGCCTGCCATTTGCCTTTGTACACCAATTAGGTCTTTGTAATTTAAATGATGTTTTATTTGCTGATTTGGAAGCATCCTCGTTGGTAGAATGAATTTTCTTCATCCTGCAACTGTTCTTTGATATAATGATTTATTAAGGTACTAGGAGAAGTATTGATCCTGCTAATAGCTTCTGCCTTACCTCAGAATGCCTTACATTTTACTCACTGAAAGGGCCATATTCCTTTTCTCATCATCTGATTGACCATAAATGCTTTGGCCTTTCCCCAGCAATTATCACACTTACCAAAGCAGTGGGTAGAAGTCAAGTATTTATAGACTAATTAGAGAAGTCAACAGGTCCAAATTGTGTACTTTACATAGTACAAAGAGTCATTGGACACCACGTTAAAATTAGGGAGTGGTTCCATACTGTTCAAAAACAAATAGGCAGATTCAGAAGAGTTATGTATATATTATCGATTGGGACTGTCTTTTTTGGGAATTACTGTGTGGAGTTATGTGCTGGGCCTGTGATTTATTAATAGCATTTATGCTTACATTTCATTAGTATTTCCCTCTGTGTTCTCCTTCGTCTATCCTAACCTCCTCTTTCTTGAGAAAGCTTTTTAATGTTAATGCCTGCAAGGTGGAGGCAAAGGCATCAATTTTCTAACCCATCTGGAGCTGAATCCTTTTGTAGTTTTTATTATCCACCTTGGAAAGTGCATTATTCCTATGGTAGCCACAAACCCTGAAAAGTAATAAGGGACAGCTGTCTGGAAAATATGGGGCAAGGCTATTACGGGACATTGTTTTGTTCACAAAATGAAACCAAATGGGGATGGAGATGACCCAGTCACCTGCAGACCAGGTTACTGGTGTCCTCAATAGGCTGCCTGAGGTTGTGGACACAGCATTACAGAAAACAAGGTTCCTCTGTTCATTTTCCTTCCTGTAATTAAGGCACAAAGGCTCGGTCTGGGGTATGGCAAACCTGAGTGATTTACTTTGTACTAATTTAAAGGAAATTCTTCTTCGTGAGATCGGAGGACTCATCGCATCAAAATATTATTTGTTCAATATGTTGGCTGTCTAAATTCAGATAAAGTTGGGGCATCCATTGATTTGTGTTCCAAAATTATAACACAAAACACAAAGCGTTAGTGAAAACACATTAGTAGAGGTATGTTAAATTTTATGCTTCACAGCTGGAACTAGTTTCTGGCTACTTAGGGGTCAAAAAGACCTTGTCTGTTTATCAGAACTTGGCTTCTGTAGTCCTTTGAAAAACTTCCTCCAGTAAAGACTGTTGAAGACAGGAGATAGCAAGTTTTGCTGCTGTTCCTTTGTTCCTGTGCGATCACATACCCCCCAAACTCTGGCCATAAAGCACAGAGTGGGAGAGTATTAATGTTGCCATCCACTGAGATCTGTATCTCTAATTATGCAAGTATTAATCTGTTCAAAATTTATTTTTAGTTAACATTTGGTTCTTGTGTTTTATTTTGCTTGGTGTAAGCACTGTCGCTAATGAAGCTGTCACATAGGTGAGATGACTTTCCTCACCCACATGCGAGCTAGTCACCCTGCATAATCAATGGAGACAAGCAGGCATTTCTAGGACAGGAATCATCTCAGCTTTAAATAGACGTGCAAAATAAATCAGATTCATTGCACCCAGCAGTGTTTCCTGCTTTTAACAGGGAAAGGAGCTGGGAGTAACTACCTCAGAGGCGTTTGTCCACAGTTCAGTGAGATGTAGCCATGATGGTGTGGTACATGGGATGAATTACCCTTTGGAAGTCCTGAGAAGGAAAAGCTGCTGAAAATAGATAGCATGTTCAAAATCTCTCCCAATTGTTTAAGCTATCTAAGTTATCTGAGCAGGGGTCTACCCTACGTGTCTGATGTGCTAGGTTACTGCTGGTTTGGATGTGATTTGAGTATAGGCATTGAGGCTTTCACGGTTGTAAATCTGTATGGCTCCGTTAATGCCAATGGAGCTCTGTTACATCAGTGCAGGATCTAACTGGCAGAAAGGTAATTCTCTACCTGAATTACAGTAGCAGTCAGGGGATGAGATAGTATCTTCCTTTAAGCAGGCCAGCGTGATGCATGGGTTTGCCTTGTTCCAGCTACAGTAACTTGCTGTAACTGTGACGGAAGGGCAGGGGGAAAGGGGGGGCCTTTTGGAATAACTGCAAAGGGCTAGGTTATCCTCAGGGCATGGCTGTTCCTAGGTGCTGTGTTTACATCACGGCAGTCCATATGGAGTGAACAGGCAAACTCCAATCCGTGGCCAGCATTGTCAATAGATGCCCTTAAATAATTTCTCTACAGCAACATATCTTCATCTCTGAATGTTAATTAATAATTGATGTAGTTATGTACGTAGAATACTCTCTATAATTCAATTCTCTATATTTATGTCTCATAATTGACTCTGCCTTGTCAGATTTTATGGTGAAATAGTAGATCCAGAATTAGCATAATATAGCAACCAAATCGCATATACAGCCTTGATCTGCAAACACTTTTGCCCATGAATAATTTTAGTTATTACAGCTGAACTCACTGGGATTCACATATGCTTTTGCGGAATGAGAGCCACAATGTTTATTGAATTAATTTCTTTGATACACTACATGTGTTCAAATGAAACTAATTTATCTGTCACATATCTAGGCATGTCTCAGCATATATTACGTAATTACGTTTTTTAAGTGTGATTCTAGTAAATCAGAGGCCTAAATAATATTTCCAGTAGATATTTAGATAAAACTTAATCTGAGTTCGTGTTATGAGATAGAATGTTACTTTATGTGTCTATGTGTTTATATATATATTCTATCATTTAACACATAGTATTATGTACCCAAGCAATTACTGATGTCTATGCATAGGTGAGCATATACAGATTTGTGTGTGTATATATGCCAGTGCATGTAAGACTTACTTCCTCCATATATATATGTTGCATATATAGATATACGCATTCTATGATTTTGAAAACACAGAATATTGGTATATTACTGGATATAAGCAAAACCAAGTATACGCACACTCATCTTAATTCCATCTATCTTTGTTTCCAAATAAACAATCTGATTCTATTTCTGGAGTTCAAAAAGGACCATTCCCTTCATGGGGACCAGCATTGTGTGTAACTTGGCAAACAACAAAACTCATATGATTCAGTTTTAATGCTCCCCCAGTGTCTCAGTGTGGACAAATGTCATCTACTTTGTGTCTGTGTGTTGTGAAGCTGAAGAAATGGTGCACTTTGTAAAGACACTATGCTTATATATTGCTTTGCTGAGAAGAGAGAACGATGCCAAGGCAGGAACTTTGGAGATATCTTGTAAATGTAAAAATATAAAATAAAAAGTTACCTTCTATTATTGTTTTTAAATGAAAGGATAAGGAAATATACTAAGCTTGCTCTGAGGATGTTGCTTAATGATATACAAATAATCACTCTGATTGCAGTGTTTGAAATGAGTGTGGTTTATGGTCTACTGTCTAAAGATCATTAACCAACATCTGCTATTTTCTGGAAACAATGATGAAAAAAGCCCCAAATATAAACTCCTTCAGTTAAATATCCATTTTTATATGCTGTAAGTAATGTGGAGAGAACCATTGGGAAGTCTGGAGGTGCTGCTCACATTTGGGTAAAATGAGATTGTTCTTTGTCGTTCAGAATTGACCTAGAGAGTTTACTTGGTTTCCCTTGTGAAGTAAAAAGCGGTTGTTGTGCTTACGCATTTTGAATGGACTCAGGCAGTCATGAAGGCTTTTAGACAGGACGTAGTACATTTGGCCCGCAGGGTTGGCGGTGCTGGGTTTAGTGCATTACTCACGGACCCTAGTCCCTCACAGTGTAGATCTCAGTTAGGGTGCTCAACACTCCCATGTGGACCTGATTTCTGATAACCATGATCCTGTGTTGGTTCATAAGTTGCCTGGCATGTTGGCACGAAGTACTGCTAGAAGCAATTAAAACTGTCCGGGCTTGGACTCTGCGGGAGGAATTCTGGGCTTGAGAAGTATTGATGTGTAGGTAACAATCCCCTCACTTATCTGGACATGCTACTTGGCCAGTATTAGTGTATTAGTTAAGATAAATCAGATCTGTTCTCCTGTGCTTGTAGACTGAGCTCAGAATATATAAATGCCCCGGCTTCCAACCTCAGCTCGTGAGATATCTCTATATTCACGGGCTTTTCCAATGAGCTTGTCAGGCTGCTTGTGAGAGGAAGGCTTTTTAAGATTGGATCCCTTAAAAAAGATGACTGTAGATAAAAGTGCATCAATGTGCATTAGGGATGAAATTTTCAAAGCAAGAACATCCCGTTGAGCTGTATTTTGCCACTGCTGGCTTACATGTTCCTTCCTTTGTGTGAACCACAGTACAAACATCTCTGCCAGAGGCCTTTTATTTTGGGGTTGATCTGACTTCAAGGTCAACTGCTTAAAAATGAGATTAAACAAAGGTGATGAAATTATACTAAGTGAGCTGTTTCAATTAAATTTGTTTTTTTTTTTAAAGGGAGAAAACCTACAAGCTAGCACTTCTGTGCAAAACAGCTACCATTGCTGAGTGTATTTCAGCAAACATGTCTATAGGTCAGGTTATGATCTCATCACTCCCAGTAAATGAAAGCAGTTTGTGATAGTTGATTCCTCAGTGAAACAGTAAAATGTTTTGAGTCTTCTTTACTGTGGGGGAAGAACTTTCTTTGGGCTGATACCACAGCAGCCAATACATATCAAATTTTCACCCTAACATTCCCTAATGAGATTTATTTATGTCCCTGCTCTCTGCATGATCACCACTCATATAATATTGTCATTTAAGGTTGCTGATAACATTTAAACAGGAGTTAGGGTAGCTCAGCTGCATTTGGTTGCATTTTTCAGTTGATTGTTTTGACCTGTGTTCCCTTGCAAGTGATTTAACCCATGGTGTACTCTTTTTCTGTAAAATGAGGCAAAATAATTGCTGTCCACCAAACAGATTTGGCCTGAGCATGAATTTATTGGTGTTAGGAAGCTCCTTAAGTCTGATGGACAATGATACCATAGATGTGGAAAGCAATCTAAATGTTACTAATATTTATTTTAAAAAGAAACCTTTCTTAAGTCTTTTCTTTTAAGTTTAAGAAGAGTATAAGTAAAAGCAATGTTTTCATTTTTTAAGCTAAGCTTGTAATTTATCATCCCTCAAAATAAAATATTTCCCTTTGGACATAAGAGAAGATGTCCCTGCATACATCATGCTGGCCTCTGGTGTCATTGTCTTACAGATGATTGAGAAATCTGCCTTTTCCCTCTAAATCAGAATCCTGCAATCTGAGGAGAAAGAGGGTTTTCACAAACAGAAATTACAGTTCCTTTAAGTTTATGTTAACATTATCACACTGATTGAAAAGGTCAGGAAATTTCTGATTGTCTGTAATGTTACAGGCTGTAATGCTGGCTCAGGTGAATTAATCAGCCTGTGGAAGGTGGTTGCCTTGTGCTGACTTAGCTTGTACAGCTTTGGAGCTATATATTTAATTATTCTTGGTTAATTAATACACTAAAACTTCATTTTTGCGTATCTTTGGACATGTACTGTTGGGGAAATGTCCAGCTGAGTGTGCAAGGATACTGGAGTCTTCCTAGTGACTTGAAAAGTTAGGTATGAGCTGAGCTGCTCTGTCCACCTGCTTTAGGTGGATAGACAGGGCCAACTAGACATACTCAGACCATATATTTGGACTAGCCTTTCTCTTCGTAAACCTCTTGCCCTTTCTGAAGAGTTCCCTCTTTAATTGGCCATTGGCCATCTAGCCAAGCAGGATTAGATGAATTTCTCCGTTGGAGGACTACAAAGCTGTGTGCAATGAGCTGTGATGTAAAAAAATTACTGTGTGGGAACGAAAATAAAAAGTGGTGCTAAATTAAAGATTCTTCGAACCTGACATAAATAAGCTCAGTTGCCAGTTACTGCATCATATCATGGATCATTTGGGCAAGCAGTTCTGAATTTGTAGATGTCATTGGAAACCACTCCTGTGTGGTTTGTTGAGGTTTTTTTTCTTCTTTTTAAGGTTCTTATGTTGAATCCACTGGTAAGTCACCAACGTCATGAGCAAAATATTTCATTATTACATTAAAGGAATAAAAGTGCCCTTGGCCCATGGTCAGATTGGCCAAGATTTTATGGTGGAATTTTAAATCCCCTAACGACAGGGATTTGTAAATTGAAATATAAACGCAACCTTGAAATGTACAGTTTCAGCATTGTTGGTTGTGATAAATGTGAGCCATAAAGTGAACCTGTGCTCTGAACCAGATTGGATCACGCATTGTTGCTGAAGCTCCTTTGCCATTTTTCTCTGTTTTTCTTCCTAGTGTCTGGTTCTACAGATCACTTTTCTCTATTTTAAGATTGTATCATTTTCTGAGTCCGGGGTTAAGGAATTGCCACATCCCAAGGGGAATCTTTGTTTTATTTTTTTAATCTATCTTGCTGTAGCTTTATTTCTGCAGCATGTGGTTTCAGTAATCCATACTGATGAGTTGTCTGCTCTCCAGGTAGGGTTGACAGGTAGATTTATGAACCAGGAGAAGATAATCTGCTTCCACAAGAGGTCACTGGTACCAGTGCACGTAGCAACTAGTTTCTGCCATGCTTCTGTAAAGGACAAGTTTAGACGAGCTTCTCATCAAAAGGAGAAAAAAAAGAAAAGAGAGTTTTTATTCTTTAGAAGATACATACAAAGAAAAGGGGCAAAACAGATAAATGAGAATGCTTTTGAGAACTTTCCTTGTAGTATTCAGGTAGCAAGATGTCAGAAGTCCTTTGTGCCAACCCTGTCTGAGTTGGGACTTCACTGTTTTCTGCTGATGAGGGATGCTTGGCTGATGTCACTTCAGAGTCTGCCTATTAACAGCTGTGAGGATTGCTAGAGCTACAGAGAGCATAACAGAGAATTGTAATTCATCAGCAAAGTAGAATCTATATGAGTAATTAATATAATTTCTCCTGAAGTCCATGTGCTTGCCTGCCTATTGTTGAAAGAGGTCACTATGGGGTGTAATTTTAGGCCACATCTCTCCTGTGTGTGCAGGCAGTAAAGGTTTGTGGTGTCAGGGGACAAATCTCCTTTTTAACTTTTCAGTCTGCCTGAAAATCATCTTTGAAGATATGCAACTCCATTAACAGGAATTAATGGAGCCCTTTCTGAAGACAGGGTTCTGCTCAGAGTGCTGGAGTTCGTAATAATCAGGACATTTCATGAGCGTGTTATTTCTGCGTTCCTAGGGCTTTATTTTGAACCTGATTGTCTCAGGGTGCATGTAGCTTCCCAGCACACTCAAAAACACCAACAGGTTTTTGTCTTGTTTTGGCATCCTGTCTCTGTGCAGCTCCCAGTCCCCCAAGGGTAAACAAAAGAAAGCTTTCGTCTGCTATCATAGAATCATAGAATCACCAGGTTGGAAGAGACCCACCGGATCATCGAGTCCAACTATTCTTATCAAACACTAAATCATGCCCCTCAGCACCTCATCCGCCCGTGCGTTAAACACCTCCAGGGAAGGTGACTCAACCACCTCCCTGGGCAGCCTGTTCCAGTGCCCAACGACCCTTTCTGTGAAAAATTTTTTCCTTATGTCGAGCCTGAACCTCCCCTGGTGTAGCTTGAGGCCATTCCCTCTTGTCCTGTCCCCTGCCACCCGGGAGAAGAGGCCAGCACCCTCCTCTCCACAACCTCCTTTCAGGTAGTTGTAGAGAGCAATGAGGTCTCCCCTCAGCCTCCTCTTCTCCAGGCTAAACAACCCCAGCTCTCTCAGCCGTTCCTCATAAGGCCTGTTCTCCAGCCCCTTCACCAGCTTTGTTGCTCTTCTCTGGACTCTCTCCAGAGCCTCAACATCCTTCTTGTGGTGAGGGGCCCAGAACTGAACACAGCATTCGAGGAGCGGTCTCACCAGTGCCAAGTACAGAGGGAGAATAACCTCCCTGGACCTGCTGGTCACACCGTTTCTGACACAAGCCAAGATGCCATTGGCCTTCTTGGCCACCTGGGCACACTGCTGGCTCATGGTCAGTCGCTGTCAACCAACACCCCCAGGTCCTTCTCCTCCTGGCAGCTTTCTAGCCAGTCTTCTCCTAGTCTGTAGCACTGCACAGGGTTGTTGTGCCCCAAGCGCAGGACCCGGCATTTGGCCTTGTTAAACCTCATGCCATTGGTCTCAGCCCAGCGGTCCAGCCTGTTTAGATCCCTTTGTAGAGACTCCCTGCCCTCCAGCAGATCCACACTTCCACCCAGCTTAGTGTCATCTGCAAACTTGCTAAGGAAGCAAGCTATCTGGTGATAGCTCTCTAAAGGTCAATGTTGTCATTTCTTTTACAGAAAATCTTACCTGTCAACTACTGACCAAAAATGCTGGAAGATACTTCTTTGCATTTCACCTGCAGTGGAGCTTTCCACATGCAGCACCTAAGCCTTTCTGTGTCAGGTGTGCTTTGTGCTAATTTCTGTTTTGAGTTACCAAGTCTCTTGTTCCTTTCCCACCATTCATGCCAGTTCCAAAATCCCTGGAATATATGACACAGATTTATTTGCTGGTATGGATATTTTTTCCTGGAAGAAGAACAATTTAAGGTTGCTGTGAGGTGGAGACTGTAACTCCTAACAATATTGCTTTATTTCTTAACATTTAGAGGTAACATTTAGATCTGCTTTGTGTGAGGAATGAGTTTCTTATCAGAGAAAATTCTCTTTGTCATTGGCTTTGGCTCCTCGTGTGTCCCCATTCAGCACTGTATGGTGAGGAGAATGATCTTGTACCACCCAACGTAATCACAGCTGCCCAGTCCTCTTGGCCAGATGGGAACTGCATTCACTTCTCAATTTGTTAGAAACAGATGTTTTCCTCAGAGGAAAAGAAAGGGAGATGGAAAAAACATAGCAGCTGTCATGACATTTCCGTTTTGGAAAGTTTTGTCTAATCCAGAGTGGAATTTCTGGTCACAACCCACAAGTAAATACCTGTCCTGGAAACTCTGCATAATTTTTTTCTTAGGTGCTCACTACTTACCTGAGATGTATGATGGCAACTGGCAGGCTGCAGACTTCAGCAAAAGCTTCTTCATAAAGGTCTTCAGGATCTGTAATCAGTAATTTCACCCTGTTGCATGTTCCTTTGATTCTCTTCTAATTAACAGTCTTTTGTGGGATATGAACATTGCTTCTTGCCCAGCTGTAATCACATGCCAGTGTTTTGGCTAGAAGAAGGAACATAAAAAAAAAGGAACATTTAAATTTTGATTAAATAAGCGTTTATCTCCTCAAACTGGTTAGAGAGAAATTAATTGTTTTATTCTTCTGATCTACTAATTACATGTACAGTCAAGCCCATATAAGCTTTTCCTACATGCTGTATCATTAAAGAATGGATTACATCTGAATTAAATTACTGTATTTCCATCAAGGGTCTCAGTGGGTCAGGGTAGTTGGCAAGATTTATAGGCTAAAAAGAAGGAGGTCAATGGATGTCAGTGGTTAAGAAATATATTGTTCTGCTAGGGGAGTTATCCTTTCCTGGGTTTACGAATTGCTCTTTTTCTCATTCTTAGCATCTCCTCACACCCTTGCACTGCATGGACATTAATTCTAAACTCCTGTAGTTTCTTGTCAGTTCTTACCCTTTCAACCACCAAGAAGCATTGTGTCAAGAGCGTGCTTTCCAAGTCCCTGCCTCAGACGGGGAGGCGAAAGATGATATAATGGCCATGCTTAGTTTTCCAGCATGAGATCTATTCTTAGACCTGTTTTGTCTATAGCACTGGGGCTTTGTGTTTGCTGGCAGTGGCTACAAGACACAATTGCTTTCTGGCTGCTATAACTATAATGTCTTCAGGCTCTTCTTCTGGCTATGTAGGAAAGCAGATGAGAGTGGAAAACCGAGAAAATCTTGACAAAAAAATTGTTTCTTGAAGGTGAGATTTGTAGGCAGAAAAGGCACTAGATGTCACCTTCGGGTCAGCAGCACAGAGCAGTGATTTAAGAAAGAGGAAACAACTCTATTATTCTTTTAAAAAGTGTCAGACAACATTGGACATGCAGTTGTTTTCAACCCTATTATAAGAGATCTTTTCTCAAATTTTGATTTCATAAGTAGGAAATATATATAATTATCACACAATCTGAAAAGCTTCAATTAACACAGAAAATTGCAGGTGTCATTACCCTTTTCCAGGTAGGGAAAGCACATCTGTGCAAGGGAGAAAAAATTGCAGACGCATAAAATATACATGGCCACTTAACAACAATTAAATACATAAATACCTGAATTTCTGCTGATCTCTAATCAACTGTCTGTTTAAGCAGCACACAAAAGAAAAGTAGGAAATCATATTTCCATTTGAGACTCTCTTCTCTAAGCCATATTAGTTGCATTATTACCATAATTAACACATTCCCTAATAGAACCCAGTACACCAGAGATTGCCACAGGTTCTGTGCTTTGGAACAAATGATCTGTATGAAAGCTGCAAAAAGGCAGAGGTTTCCCTTGCAGTCTCTGGGGTGTCAGCATTCCCAGTGATTGGGTGAGGAGCTCTTGCAGGTCTGGAGTAGAGCCGAGGTTTTATGAGAGGAGCTACACATCCGTTCCTCGGTGCAGTCCTGACCTGTTCTTCTACCACACAGCAGTTTGGGAGATACAGAGCAGTTTTCTATGTCAGCAACGCAGATGTACCAGTCACCCAAGGGGACATGATGATGATGATGATGATGATGATAATAATAATAATACACATGCACCAAGCAAGCAAACAAATTTTGCTTGACCAAAACTCAGTAGACCTCTAGGAGGGCTCACCAGCCTCTCCTCACCTTCCTGCGATTTGCCCTTGAGACTCACTGATTTTCCAGCCTGGCAGTTGTGGGCAGAAAATCCCAGTGAGGCTTTGGTGGCTTGCACAGTTCCATCAGATTTTACTGAATAGTTATTTACAGAGAGAGTGAATGAGTGAATAGCTGCCAGACAATTTGTAATGTGTGTTGCTGTAAAGCAGAAGATAAGACAGCATTTCCTATCATAATCTACTAAATCAGGCATGTGCAATCTTGCTATGTTTTTTCGTGGTGCATGAAAGACTTTGAGGGAGAGGATGGAGAGATGGCTGAGAACACTATTCTGACCTTGAATTCGCAGCCGTATATTTATTGGAACTCATGTTCCTATCTGAGTGCTGTTTCTCCGTGTGAGCAGTTGCTGTGACAGGGAAGGGGGGAGCCAGAAAGCTGCATGGCTGTGAATGGACCATGAAATGTTCTCTGTTATGTTGTCTGCATCTCTGGGAATCCTGATGGTGGGATATCTCTCTGAATCCCACAGACATCCCAGATGTCTGTCTGCCCAGGCTGAACCTCACACAACTATCTGGAGAGGAAAAAAGAACAGGATTTTTGTAGAATCACAGGAATCAGGATGTAGTTTGGATGTCCTTGAGTTCTGTCCTGACTGTAAAAGTGGCTGAGAAAAAGGGTGAAGTAAGTTAGAAGGGAACTAAGAAATTTCCCATTAGATATTATTGTAAAAACTGCAAGTATGAAGTTTTGTATATTCCTGTTTCAAAATCTGTTGTAATCACATAATCTTCATAGTCTCCTCTAATATATATAGAATCATAAAATCACAAAATCATAGAAGGATGGAGGCTGGAAGTATCTCTGGAGATCACCTTATCCATCCAACCTACACAAATCAAGGCCACATCCAGTCAAGTTTTTTAATATGTCCAGGGATGAAGTCTCCACAACCTCTCTGGGCAATATGTTCCAGTGTTCAGCCACCTATGCAGTAAAAACATTTTTTCTTATGTTCAGGTGGAATTTCCTGTATTTCAGTTGGTGGTCATTGCTTCTTGTTATGTTCCTGGATGCCACCAAGAAGAATACAGCTCCAGTTTCTTTACCTGCCTCAGATATTTATCTACACAGATAAGATGTCCCTAACCCTTCACGTCTCCAGGCTGAACAGTTCCAGCTTGCTCAGCACCTCCCCACAAACTAAATACTCCTAGATGATAGATGTTCCTTCATCATCTTTGTGACCCTTCTCTGGACTTACTCCAGTAAATCCACATTTCTCTTGCACTGGGGAGATCAGAATTGGGCACAGTTGGATCCTCCTGATACATAACAGTTGGACATTTTAGACATGTCAATCTAACGAATTTTTTAATCTTTTTTTTTAACTCTCTATGACAGAGGTTTACATTGACCTGTCCAGACCAGTACAGAGAGCTCAAAGACCCATGGAATAATTGATACAGCAAGGGACTTCTTGAGGCTCTAGTCCAATGGCTCACTCAAAGCACAATCAGCCTCAAAGTTACTACATGTCCCTCAGGGCTGTGTTGATTCAGTTCTGAAACTCTCCAAGACTGGCGATGCCACAGCCTTTCTGGGACCTTGTGCCAGTGCTGCATCAGTCACATGAGAGAAAAAAAATTTCTATGTCCACTGAAATTTCTCATTTTCTGGCTTTTGTCTTTTCACTGCACACACCAAGAAGGGTCTGACCTCAGCCTTGCTCTAATCTGGCTCCTTCAACTCTCCTCATATGCCATGTGCTCCACCCCCTACTGTCGTGGTTGCTCTTCACTGTACTCACTCCAATATTTGCCAATATCTTTTTTTGTACTGGGAGGCACAAAGCCAGACACATCATCCCAGACCTCATAAGGGCAGAACAGAGGGGAACAGCCTAGTCTGGAAGCTGAGCCACATAATGTGGAACTGTGTAATGTGTGCTGGTGCTTCCACTGTGTCCTCCAGTATGTATTGCTTGGAATTTACTGGCAATAACATTTCTTTTTTTTATTGTTACCTTAGTTTAGTTTGCTCTAAAGTTTATCACAAACCTCCCAAATGATAAATGTAAGTTATCTGCAACTTTCATTATCTTGCAGTCCTCACCCCACGCATGCTTTCTGTTCTGTCATATATTTATGGACTGCATAAGACAGGAGGAAATCTCAAAAGAAAACTATTAACTTTTTTTTCTTTTCTAAGATGGAAGCTTTCAATTAAACATTATTATTTTTTCTATCTCCTGCCCATTTTTCATCTATGACATTATGTTTCACTTACCCATGGCTGATCAGTGTCTCTACTAGTTTCTCATATGACAACTAATCAGAGACCTGTTGGAGATTGTCTGCTGTATTATTGCAGGATCTCAGGCATAGGCAAGAAAAGGTGCTGGTAGATGATGCAAAAGCAGAATCTGAAAAGTTGGTACGAACCTGAGAGACCTTGACAAAGAGCTCCATTTTGGGACTAAATACTGTGGGTCATGACCATACCTCAACCTGTTCCTGGTTGCTTTGGAATGAGACTTCGTGTGATGTTTCTGGAGGTTTCTGATCTTATGGCACCTCCTTTCTTGTAAAATTAGCCTTAACAAAAGGATGTCACAGACAGTCATTTGAGCCCACCTGCAGCTTAACTGTTGGCAAGGCTATTTTGGCTAGAAGGAATTTCTGAAGAGAGGTTGAGGGGCTGCAACAAAGCACTATTACAGTTTTTACAGAGTCTTTTTGACAAAAGTGGTGAAGAGTCTCAAGAGACACTACAAAGACACCTAATTGCAAAATTGGCAAGTGATAAGTGGAAGCAGGGACTATGGACCAGGTTCGGTTATGAAAGCTGACCTTTTGATGCTGAATAAAATGAGAAGTAAGGTGGAAGAGTCCTTGAAAGTGAAGGCCAAGTGATTGTTTGATATGACAGGGAAAAGGAGCTAGGAAGATGAGCAAAAAGAAAGCAAGTGTGAGGCTAGGGAATGATCTCTGCAGCAGCATTGTGGATCAATACACCATCAGGGCACGGCTGAGTTTGTCAGTGGCCAGGAAAAGGATGTTGCAGTAATTGAGACATGAGATGATGAAAGCTTAGATAAGAATTTAACAGCATGGCTGGGAGTGAGAGGTGCATCTGGGAGATGTTAATAGGAAGAAATCTGCAAAATCCTGTGTTTGTCCACCGAGCAGTCTGGAATCTGAGTGCAGTTCATGGGGAACAGCCTGCAGAAGGTTCTCTGTGGACAGCCCAGCAACCAGAAGCA
Organism: Phaenicophaeus curvirostris; assembly: GCF_032191515.1. NCBI lineage: Eukaryota > Metazoa > Chordata > Aves > Cuculiformes > Cuculidae > Phaenicophaeus > Phaenicophaeus curvirostris. Next base: position 177,422,279 of record NC_091392.1, on the reverse strand, counting down.
GTGAAGATACAGTGACATGGGCTTTGTTGTGGACCAGCTGTACTCAATGGGCTACTATGAATTAAATTGCCGCTGCCACTGGATTTCAGCTTGTGTGCTGCACATCTGTTTACAGGGAAAGAAGCACTTATAAAGCTCTAAGAAATTGTTCCTTTCATTTTTTTTTTTCCCTTTGGGTTCTTTGGCCCACGTGCACATGGATAGTTGGAGTTTCCAATTTCTAGGGTTTGGCAGCTTCTCAGATCCCATTGTTTTCTGCACATTCCTTTTGTTTTGATACTGAAGTCATTAGCATGGCACTGGTACATACTGAAGGAAACTGAAAAATTAGAGGTGTTTTCAAATTCTGTAAGAGAACAGAATCTGGCCAGTTGAAGAACTGTGTGCAGGAGATTAAAAAGGAAAACCCAAACAACCTCATCTCCCCAAGGTAAACAGTAAAATCAACCAAAAATACTGCCAAAGGTGGAAAAACTGATCGCAGCCCTGTAGGATGTTAGGCAGGGAGGCGGGGGCGGAGAAGCAATATAATGTAACATAGTCACTATTTCCCAGTAGGTGCTCCCTGTAATTTAGCTCAAAATCTTCATTCCAAACCACCAATCTTGTTAAAATTTGTCAGATGCCCTTTCCTGAGGCCCATTTATTGCATTTTCATATGAGCAGAATGGTGCTTTGCAGGGAGACACAAGTCTACTTGCACTGTAAGCAGGAGTTTGGCAAATGACTTTAAGTCATTTGGCTTTAAGGTGGACAGGGCTGAGATTATCCACCATGCCAGCTAAAATCATGATCCTCCTCTGACAGGGCAAAGGTGTGTCTGTTAAGGAACAAGTGCTGCCTTACCACAGATCATAAATATGGCTGTGAATTTAATATTTGTTTTTATTTTCAGTAGCATAGGAATGCATCTGTTTTACATTCTTCTGCACATGTGACATACATATATAAACAAAGGTAGAAAGTTTAGAAATGTGAGTAAGACAGTGGATTATTCAGAGGGAAAAGTCAGTATTTAGAAATTCTACGTTACATCTGCTGTGGATTATTTTTCAAAGAAGTCTGAAAACTTTGAATTAACCTTGGTACTTTCAGTACAGTTTCTAGGGAGCCATAATAAAGCTTGTGCTCTAACACTTTTGTAAGTGAGCAAATAGAAAAAAAATCAGCGGGAGCAGAGGGGTGCAACAGTGTGAGGAATGTCGCCTGTGACCTTTAAACTTGAATTAATCTGCTGTGACACTAGTAACATTTGTTGGTGACTTAGGGAGAGGGTGTTTGCAATGGTGGGTGGGCTCACAGATGTCATCTAGTTTTAAGGCTAGTGCCTTGGATGAACTTCTTTCCCTCTTTCATGATGCTGACAGGTTGCTTTTTACTGAAGCAGAAAAATCCTCATAATGGGTAGTTTGTCAGTCTGTATTCTTTAGTCCAGTCTGGGTGATGCAGTACATATTTTACATTACTACTCAGCAATGTGTTAAAATCTTGTACAGGGAATTTTTTCTAATATAAGTTGATAACCGGGTCCTTTGCTGTTCAGATCTTTAGCTGTGATCTGTTTCTGTGGTACAAGTACATTAGTGAAAACTAGATACAGGCCACCAAATAATTTTTCTCATTAATACTTACAGGAGTGTCTGTCCTATAAGAAACACACAATTAAAGCCATTTCTAATCCCTGAGCTGTGCCTTCCACAGAGGTGGTACAATTTCAACTGATAACATAAATGTATTATAATGAAATTCACGTGTAGCCAATGCAGGGCTTTCTGCTTTAGAGTCAGAGACACCAGCTCTTTTTGGCTGTAAAGTTTTAGAGGAAAGGTGTTTTGTGTTTCTGCTTCAGGATATTGTTTCTACATTTCGTTTTTGCATTTCTTCCTTTCCCTGCAGTTTTGAAACTTTGGCAACAAATGTGGACTTCACTCCCAACCTTGACATTTTCATTTTTTAAAGCTAAGACTCAGCGGCATTTGGTTTTGCCCAAAGTCTTAAAGAAAAAAAGGAACTCAACCCAAATATAGAATGAAGTCTGATAAATTCCTTGCAATGTATCATTCCAAATGTAAGAGTCAGATGTCACCAAGTTGGATTATTTGTCTTAAACTCTGGCAGCTTTACATGTCAGGGAAAAATTAAATTTCATTCTGCTAGACTTGTCCTATGTCATTTCATTTAACAAGCTAGCAAAAACAAGTGTATGTTGTTGGCCTACACATGCACACATTTTGATGGCTGGATTATGTCATTTATTTGCAATGCTTCTCTTGGTAAAGTGTGTATTTGTTGTACTGCTTTTGATATTTTGGTTGGATTTGATATTTTGTTAACAGGAAAGAACAGAAAGGGTAAGTAAAGCTCTTAGGTAAAGCACAGCATCCTTAATCCATTTGGCAACTGATGTAGTGTCTCAGTTTTGAGTTGCTCTGGGGGAATTAATTGGTGTCTGCTGGAGCCGAGCCTGAAAGTATCTTTTAAATTACACCAGTCCATTGCCTGTGCTCTGCTAGCTGGAGATCCAGCAGGTCTTGCCATAGTGGGTCTAATCCCACTGTACCTCAGACATCATTGCTGTGGGAATCCTCCCCGGTGTCTCCCTGCAGGGCAGTTCCTCCAAAACATGTATGATCCCATTACATTACCCTCATGTCTTTAGTTAGTGTAAAGAAGCCAGAAATGGAGTAGGAATCTGATGTAGTTCTCTTCTGAAGAAAACAAATAGTTTTTCACACCTCTTCCCCCTCTGTCCATCTCTCTTTTGGGATCCACCACAGGGACAGAAAGCTGAATTCTCAGAGGAGATAACTCTCAGAATAAAAGCAAATGCCATGCAGACATCCTGAATAAAGGTGACAGTATATCCCTAGCTGAGGGCCACTTTCCAAGGAAGGAAACAAGTATAAATATTGAAAGCCCAGTATGACTTAAACCAAACCAAAACAAAAAACACCTGCAAAACCAAGAAGACTGCCAGATTCCAGAGTCTTTACCTTTCAAGTCCATACTCATGACCTAGAATAATATGATAAATCATATTGAAGATTATAGAGCCCAGAAACTTCTCATTAATAATAACCTCAGGCTTTTATGTATTTATTTAAAATCTACTGGGGTAGGAAGCATCATCACGGATTTCCTAAATATCCAGAGAACTCTGTGGTGTTTGGTTTTTAACTGGTTTCATGTCTTGATAAGCAAAGGCTGGAGCATGTACTCCATACTTTCGAGACAGAGTTGAAATTAATGAGCAAAACTGCAACTATGTTAATAAGGGCCCTAAACTGTGTTAACAAGAGCCATGAGTCTTGGGTAGGCACATTGAAACCTTACAGAGCAAGTGTGGTGGAGTGGGATCCTTCCTCTGTATTTAGAAATCTGTTATATTTTGATGTGATTTTTTTGAATGAATGAAAAGGTCAAGGATAATTGCAGTAGAAAAATCCATTTATCATCATGCCTGGGCAGTATAGCGGGTACTCTTAAGGGTCCATGTTTGCAGAATTACAGCTCCTACATGTCAGACCCATTAAAGGTCTGCTCGCGGTGTGCTTGGAGCCAAGACCATGCTGCTTTGCTCCGGTTCTTGCAGTGGTTTTGAAAAACTGCATTCAGCAAGCTCTGCTTCCCACTGCCATATCCTCTCCCAACAAAATCTTGTTGGCTTGAGCATAGATAACATATCAATCAGTAAGACTTTCAAAGCAGGAATTAGTCATTATACGGCTGATTGCATAGAGCCTGAATGTGAATGCTGAAACGGATCCTGCTGACAGGCTTGAATAACACAAGATAAGACTTAGCGAAGCCTGGATTCTTGTGATTTTACTGACCAGTTTTCCCCAAAACGCTAAGAGCAGGTCTGTGACTTCAGGTGCATGACCTAGTGTGGTGAGCACAGGGATCTGGGTGTCCAGAAATGACTGATGACTGGGGAGGAAAACCAACAAAGAGGTGCATTTACCTCTTCACTGACACAGCAGAGTGTGGACAACAGAGGAGGTTGATGTGTCATGACTGCAAGGAGCAAAGCATCCCTGCCTGAAGTCGCCCAAGCCTGTGTGCACAGTTGCAGTTCCCTCTCCAGCATGTCACAGGGCAGAGGTGTCACTGCTGCTGGTGAAAAGCAAAGGAGAGCAAGGGCTGAGCTAATTGTAACATCTCTCCTGTCTCTGCTGTTTCTTCTCAGTCTGGTTTTATCTGTTTCCTGGCGTGTCTCAGCAGAGCTCGGGAACTGCCTGCATGGCCAGTCCCAAAGAGTGGAGGTAGAAGGAGTTAAATCCAGCTGGAGGCTGGTCACAAGTGATGTTCCCCAGGGCTCTGTGCTAGGTCCAGCCCTTTTCAATATCTTTATCAACAACCTGGATGAGGGGATCAAGTGCACCCTTAGCAAGTTTGCAGATGACACTAAACTGGGAAAAAGTGTCAAATCTACTGGAGGGTAGGGGGGCTCTACAGAGGAATCTGAACAGGCTGGACCGCTAGGCTGAGGCCAGTGGCATGAGGTTTACCAAGGCCAAGTGCAGAGTCCTGCACTTGGGACACAAAAACCCTGTGCAGCGCTACAGGCTTGGGGAACTGTGGATGGAAAACTGCCTGGCAGAGAAAGACCTAGGGTTGCTGGCCAACAGCATCTTGGCTTGTATCAGAAACAGTGTGGCCAGCAGGACCAGGAAAGTGATTCTCCCCCTGTACTCTGCACTGATGAGGCTGCACCTCGAATACTGTGTTCAGTTTTGGACTTCACTATAAGAAAGACAGCATGTCCAGAGAAGAGCAACAAAACTGGTGAAGGAGAACAAGTCTTATGAGGAGCAGCTGAAGGAACTGGGGTTGTTTAGCCTGGAGAAGAGGAGGCTGAGTGGAGGCCTTATTTCTCTCTACGACTACCTAAAAGGAGGTTGCAGAGAGGTGGGTGTTCGTCACCTCTCCCAAGTGACAGGTGATAGGGCAAGAGGGAAAGGTCTCAAGCTGTGTCAGGGGAAGTTTAGATTGGACATTAGGAAAAATTTATTCACAGAAAGGGTTATCAAGCACTGGAACAGGCTGTCCAGGGAGGTGGTTGAGTCACCATCCCTGGAGGTGTTTAAAAGATGGGTTGATGAGGTGCTTGGGAGCATGATATAGTGGTAGTAGACAGGTATGGTTAGAATTGATGATCTCTAGGGTCTTTTCTACCCTATGGTTCTATCGTACAAATGCGCAGCTCTCCTTGTGGTCCTGCATCTTCTAGGAATCCACCCACTATCCCAAACGTTCCCGAGACATGAATGAAGAAGGTGATACAGTTTTGTCCCCTTTGCAAACCATTTATATTTTCAGGAAGAATCATTTTCTTTTATCTTTTTTTTTTTGCATTTATTTTTCCTCTTTTGTCTCCCTCATTCCTGCCTAATCTGAAAGAAGTCAAATTATATTTGAGTTCTACTCTGCAAAGCATGGATTTGAAATTAGCAGAATGAGCTAGTCCATTCCCAGTTTATTAAAAACTGTTTTTCTGGACTGATAAGGAAACCAATTAAAGGCCATGAAGTCTATTTTAATAATAATGCTAAATAGGGCACTTCATAAATTGAAGATTCACCACACAAAGAAAAAAAGATTTATTGTAGTTTATTCAAATGAATTCTTTAAAGAGCAGAATACTTACTTTTTCCCTCTTGTTTTGAAATTCGTCCTTAATTCTGGCTCCTCATTCAAACAAACTTCCTGCAAACAGCCAGGAGGCAGTTCAACAGCTGTTCCATGGACTGAAAGCAATGGGATATTTGCTTCAGGACACAGCAGAAGAGGGTAAATTATATGCAGTGGACAAATTATTTATTAGGTTGGCCCATTTCTTCTTTGTCACTTATCACAGTTTCAGCCGTGCTGTTTGTTTTTCAGAATTTGATGCACAAAAACATAAATAAACAAATGTGACTGCTGAATTTCTCATGAGCTTTAATCACTTATGAAACCAGTTATTCAAAGTTTATTGGTTTTGTACTTTTAGCTGGATGTGTGGTACTGTTTTCAGTCTCCTAGCCGAATAGGATTAGGTGGCATCTGCAATAAATTAATATGCAAAATTCAAAATGTATATTCTATAAGACTTCTTATATAAGAATTGTTTTTTAAAGATTTGAGTACTGGGAAGCAGACTGGAAAGGAATTAGTCAAAACAGATTTATTTCTCTGCTTTCAGACAAATGCATGGAGAAAGTTAGTTATTCTAGCAATTTCTATTAGGCATTTACTCATCTTAGTCAGCAGATATGATTGCAAGTGTAATGATAGTGCTTTACAGCAGTTTTAAAGTTAAAACCAAGAAGGTTTTATTGATACCGTCTGTAAATAGTGTTACATTTTCACTCATGTCTAAATGCTGTGTGCATATTAAGCACCTATTCTCCTAGCAATATATATAATTTAGTAAAATTTATATGTTTATGTGCATGGAAGTAAATCAGCAGAAGATTGGATCAACTGAAATGTGTAAACTTTTCTAGCTGAAGGAACGGAATTCCTGAAATGCAAAACTAGTTACCTGCTTCATTAAGGAGCATGAGTATGGACATTTTTTACAGAAAAAAATTAGGAGAAGCAATTGGCTAGAGAGTGATTGCAGGATATAGTCTCTGTACTAATTGGCTTGATCAGGATGTACACAAAATCTGATTTGCCAATCATTTGTAGTTTTTGTAAGTGATAATATGGCAATTAAAGGATGAATCATTTTTCTGTGATGGGGCTATATTAACTTAAAGTGATCATCTGGGTTTAATTCAGATCTAAGAAGAAACATTTTATTTTAAAATGTTACCTTTCAGGTCTCATTTCTTCTTCTGTGCTCCAATTGTCTAGTCTTTTTTTTTTTTCTGCTTTATGTTGTAGGTTCTTGTGCTCGTGTTGTGGATCCTAAGGGTGTTCATATAAACAGATGTTCCTCATATCCTGTCTGAGTTATTTTTTTCCTCTCTTTATAGAAGTCGTAATTCCACTGTATGTAATGCTGTAGACATTTTCATGGTAGAAAGCCACAGTGTCTTTCATAAATGCCATTTCCCATGATGGATCAAAAAGCATGCGGATCTCATGGTGATGGATGCTCATTTGAGACAGTCTGAGCAGCAACAGGAGGAAATGAATATGTGAGATGCCGTAGTATTGCCTCGTGTGGGAAGGATGTAATTAACCTTAGGAGGAAAGAGGCTAAAATGTAAAAACAAACTTCGTAAGAGATATTTTACCCTATAGGCTGGAGAGAAAAGTGAAATTCTCATTTCTAAAGGACTTCCACCCCCACTTGTGCTTTACCCATTTCACTTTCAATTTGCTGATTTTTCCTCTGCACATAGAGCAATTATTTCTCTCGTGTACAGGACTGACTGGGGGCGAGGGGGATGCTTATCTAAAAAAGGGTCTTTTCCTTGGCTTCATACTCTGAGGGTCTGGCCCTGAAAAGCTCTACTTGTTAGCCAGGGAAAGAAGAGGTCTGCAAGCTCCAAATCAAGAAATCACTCATATTGAAGAAGAATCACAGAACTCTGTCCTTGGAAATGGGTTGAGGATTAATAGATTTTTGAGGCTTTTTTTCCTTTATTCTTGGAGCAGGTGGTGGAATGATGGATTTTGTTTTAAACTAGCTCTGTAGGAGGAGAGAAAATGAAGCTCTGCTGAACTGGCTACAGAAAAAAAGCCTCTGAGTTTGCTACAAATAGATAAAATGTTTCTTACAGTTTGTAAAAATTACAGTGGAAAGTGACCTGAGACATGGAGACAGCATGACTTTTGTTTATAAATATTTGTATTTCATGCTAAGAATTCCTTCAGCTGTGTACATGCATTTAAAAATATCTGAATATTAAAAAAAACCTGACTTAGACGAAGTGAATTCAATGGATAAAATGTTACCACAATTTAATTCTTCTTGATGCAGGGCAGAGTGGAAGTTCCCGCTTGGGCAGCTATTTGTGCACTGCATCTGTGTTGTTCTTGAGCCTGATTCCTTCTGAACCTGTGCTCACAAGTTGACACTGTAGTTTGCAAACCTCTCATTAACACTTGCCTTTGTGGCCCTGGATGCTTGAGCCATAAAGTGATCTATACTGGCCGCAATCAGAGCGAATGTTTTTACAAGCCTATTTATTTTAGTAATTCAAGGTTCTCAAATAAAGCGTGTAGGGCAGGGAAGCATTATTACTGTATCGTTTTTCTGAACTATTGACCAAAACCCATGTTCTGATCTTCAATCACGTGTCTTCATCCACTTTTCATTTGTCCTCTCTCTTTCCTTTGCCCTTCTACCCCTTCCCTGACAAGCTGCTCTCAAGCAAGAAGGATTTTCTCTCTTCCCCCTTCTCCTCCTATCTTGTGTCCGTTTTGTACTTTTTCATTCTGATGTTCTCCTCCTAAACATTAATTATCTTCTCAAGTTCTGTTAATAAGATGCTACAGATACCAAACAATATAGACTATTATATCGAGTGCTTTACGCTGTGTGTCAAGAGTGTTTACAGGTAGCTGTTAAAATCCTATTTATTTGCTAAAACCAAAGTCTCTGGAAAGTGGGTATTTTTTTTTCTGTCCCACTTGTTGCTTTCTGTATCTTACCTCCATTGAAACATATGGCCCTGCTTTCACTGGCTTTGATGGAGAGATGTCTGATTACCTGTCTGTTTTGTAATATGCCCAGAGGTCACAGCAGGAGCTGCTTTTCAGAGCGGTTTGGATTCCAGCCTGAGCCCTGAGCGCACACGCAAGGGTTTCAAAAGAAGGTTAAGCTATCCAGAAATCCTCTCTGTAAATATTAATGAGGGAACTGTGAGGAGCAATGCTGTGTTGAAAGATGCTATTTTCATTTGGAAAAAGCAAGGGCAAAGTAACTGAGCTCTTCTGAAAACTCAGTAAGGTTTGTGGGTTCTAGGCATTTCTCAATATTGTGACAGGGATGAAACCTCCATGGAAAGTGATAAGTATACAGCAGAAATACATTTGTGCCTGTATGGTTTATTTTGGAGGGTTTCCAGTTGTTCTAACAAACTAGTTGTCTCCTGTCATCTGCTGGTGTGCACTGACAATCTCCATGCTTCAGCGGTGTCAAGCCGTTGGGGCTGTAGCTCATCAGTAGTGTAGACAGTGCTCAGTGCAAAGGGAACCCGATAAGGATCCTTTGCAGCTGTTTCAAGGCAGAGTGAGTTCAAGACCCACAAGGAGTATTCTCTGCAGTTATTATTAAATATTAAATATTACTAAAATATTTGTGGCCGTGAGAGAGTTTTTCTCAACACTCTTGAATTATATCTTAACCTGCCCTAGAAACCTCTACAGTACTCAGTATAAGGCCTTTGGCTGTGTTGAGCTGCTTATCTCTATTTGTTCTCTTTGAAAATGTTTTGTTAGTCACTTACTTCTCAGACAAGATAGACAAGCCAGAGTGTACATTTCTGGAGAAATAGTGGTCTTCATTTGTACTTCTTAGATCTAAAAGATTCGGTGGCCACTGACAAATTTCAGCAACAGCCTTCTGCAACAGGCAGGTACACTTATCCCTGTTTCTTGAGTAGAGAACTAGAAAAATACTGAATTTCAAGTGACTTCCCAAGAAACAGACTTTCCAGGGCACTGTTTTGTCTGCCCTGTAATGTCTGTCTCACCCCTTGAATTGGTAAATTGGTATGTTTGAACTGGCATGCCAAAGCTGAGTGAACAAGTGAATCCTTCCAGAGCCAAGAAAATTCTGTAGATTCTTAATATCTTTAGTTTAGAATTAACACATGAAAGCACAATATATATTCCTATTATTTGACACAAATGAGATGGCATATGGAGGAAATAAATCTCTGGCAAGTTTACACTTCTTTTTTTCTTTTGATTTTGGATTTTCATTTCAGAAGACCCTTTCCCTTTAAGGTTACAATGCAAATTTTATTTTTTATCTATCTTGAGTTCAATCACTGTTTTCCCTTTTAACTCTTTGCTCGCTCTCAAAGGTATCACAATATTTGTTTTCTGAAGCTTGTCCCCAGCACGTAATTTTTTTTTAGTCTTTTTGTATATAATGGATTTTAAACTCTCTCTCTTTTAAATTCTGCTGCTCCTGACATGTAGAGCAGCACTGCAGAGTGCGTGGAGATAGAAAAAACAGAGCCAATAAGCTCTGTTCCCACTAAGCATCACACCTGTATGTTACACTTTTCATCTTTATCCTGCTGAAAGCAGATGCTGCCAGCACAGGAACCGGACCTGCCCAAGGAAAGGACACAAGTCCAGTACAACTGTGATTAGAAGGAGTTGACCGGGGACAGATTCACACAGTTGTTAGTAAAGAGAAAAAATGATGATGTGTGTGGTCTTCCCCACTTCTGGCTACTGTATTGTTGCAGTGGTTTCATCCCAAACATGTCGTTATTCTCCATTTTTTTGATATCTCCAAAGTAAAAACTGATTTCTCCCTTTTCTCCATTTTAGAGAAAAATGAAGAAAATACTCTACACAAATAAATGTAAAAGATTAGACTATTTGGAATAATTTTCAGTAGTCTGCAGATTTATGTCACATGGTGGTTGTTAAAATCCGAGTTCAAAATGTTTCTCAAAAAAATCTGCTCAGGAAGTGATATGGTTAAATGCTAACTAAAAATTAACATTTTCAATATCTGCTTAAGAAATGTAATTATGTCGTGATTAAGAATTTGTAGGGTTCAGTATCTGTAAGAACGGTACTTCATTTCTTGCAAATGTTATTGGACTTATGCCCCAATCAGCTGGAATATTTTATGCATAATCATGTGGTGCTCAGTGCCCATAATTAACAATTGTGTGTCAATTTGTCAAGCACCATAAAAGACAAATGGGAATGCAAACTGCATTCACATTTCTCTATGGGTCAGCAAATATTTTTCATTATAAATTCCATTTTCCAGAGGACTTCCTGAGATTACTTTGGTATTTTAGTCATTTAAAATCAAACAGTTGCCAGTTTGGGATTATGTTCATTCCTGAGTAGAAACTCTTCTGGATACAGTATTGCAGTTTAACTTACTTACTGTTTGTAAATACGGAAGGACAATGTTCCATCTGTTGGCTGTCAGAAATATCTGGCTGAATTGTCCTTCTCTTTTTTGAGTAGATGGTGATTTAGTAAGCTGTCTCTGCTCCCAGTCTGTCCATGGAGCATTGTGAAGCTCTTAGCTCCTCAAAGGATCAGAACCGGCTTTATTTATCTTTTTGCAGCTGCTCTTTCTTTTCCCCTTTTTCATTTCTCAGTTCTTTCCCAGTGATGGTAACTATGTAAGTGAGGATAGCATATGATCAGGGCATTAATTTCTGACTACCTTTACATTAAATCACAATCAGGCATCCGAAGGAAGATAATTAAAACAAATAAACAAAATCAGTCAATGGTTCCAGCAATCAGTTGTGCATCCCCTGCTAGTGAAGTAGAGCTGTTGTCATCACATCAGGTATTTTCACAAGGTGAAAAAATCTTCCTTCCTAACCCTGTCCTGTGTAGCAAGAAATTGTACTTCAACAGAGACAAGTACTGAAAGGGTTAAGACATTTAGTCTGATACACGGCACTAGATAGTTGTATGTAAATACTATTAACAGAACAGATGAAGGCTCTACAGACTGCTGGATTTCTCTCCTGCATGCTGAATCTGCCCATCTCAATACACATCTGTGGTTTCATACAATCATGAAATCATAGAATGATTAAAGTTGGAAAAGACCTCTAAGATTACGAAGTGCAACCATCAGCCTAACACCATCATGCCTACTAAACTGTGTTCCAAAGTGTCAAGTCTACTTGGTTTTTGAATGCTTACAGGGATGGTGACTCCACCAGTACCACCAGTGGGGAACAGGTTTGTAAGCAGAGTTTAGCAATTTGCTGAAGTCAGTTTGTATACCCATCATCTTTTTTGGTCTGAAATTCCAGTACAGAAATGCCGATTTAGAAGCAGGGGCTAGCTTTTCCTTATTTATGGTGAGTAGTACTCCTATAGGACCTTTACACAGAATGAGTATAAAGCAAAAGAAATTAAACCCTTGAAAATTATAAAACTGAAATAGTTTGTGCATTTTCTAGCATTGTGAGGTTTTGGTTTTCTTGTTTTCAATTTGTTTTGCTTACCAATGTTCCATAAAACTTCTGGTTAAAACTGTTGAAATTGTGGGACACCAGGCACAGTACCAGGGGCTGGAGAGACTGCCAGTTCTGCTTCTACAGACAAGACTAATATCTTGGTAATCCTTTCTGGCAACCCTCTAGAACTACTTCTATATGCCAGTAGAGCAAAGAAAATTTTGAAGAACCTATTTTAGTGGAAAAATCCTCCAAATCTGTGGAAATTCTTTTGGCTACTTGATTGCCTTCAAAGTGAAATGATTGAACTGAATTTAAGTCATAACAACTGAAAAGCAAGGGATCAGTCTGGCTAACCAGAGAACCTGGGACTTGTTTATGAGTTTCCTGTAGTACATTTGAATTTTCTTTATTTTTGTAGTCACCAGAAGGAAAATACAACTGAAGGGGAGGAAGGATGCGGGCCAATTATTCTTGACTGCAAAATGGTGCACCTCAATCCTGTTTTGAAAAAACACACTTGCTGGGGTGGAATAGCTGCAATTCCAAGGCTCTCTCTGTGTATATGAGCCTTTTGATAATGCTGTCACATAAATGCCATATATTGGCTCATTCTGTGGATTCTTTTCTTGCAGGGAGCTATACTAAAGCTTCTAAGAAGTTTATGAGACTGCTATTAGACAGAAATATTTTTTCTAAATGGGATTAAGTCTACAATTCAGCCTTTAAAGATTCTCTGCACTCTTTAAAGTATCACAGTCCATTTCCCCTATACCCGCGTTTATTTCCTTAACATTCGCCTTTAAAATTATTGGTGAAAACTTTACTTTTCATTTGATATCTTTTTTGATCTTTCTAGTTTACTTCCTTCTTCTATTCCAAATGTCTTTGACTTCCCTGCTGTCTCTTCTCACACAGAAACTAAGTACTATTCCAAGGAAGCACAGCAGAAGTAAAAACTATATATTTTGATGTAAGAATACACCCCAGTGCATTTGGCCCACCATTCAGAATAAATTCTTACCTCATGCTGGATGACTTGTATCAGCAGGAAACAACTTTTTGTAATGTACATGTTTTTGCGTAGATGTTAAATGTCCCATACATGTTATGGATGCCGATTGCGTGCTTATAACAGTGCACTCACCTAAATATCAGCCCATAGGCAAGGTTGTCAGTGTAGTGCTACAGCTGAGATTTAAACAATTGTTTCTTTAAACTTCATTTGGAACATCCCCCACTGCCACTGTAATCACACACCTCTTTTTATGGTTCTAGTGGTGGATCCATGTATTTGAGATGGATCTTAGGAGAACTGTGCAGCTGCAGAGATTGAAAATAAACTTAAGTCTACTAGTTCAAAGTCAGGACAGGGTGCTAGCTGTGAAGTGCCATAAACATCTGACAGCAGGTCACATGGTGCATTGAGGTCTCATTCCAGCTCATACTGAAAGTGGACTTCATCATATAAAACGCAAATAGCAGTTCTCAAAATCATCTGGGACTGTATTTTTTCCTCCCTGTTTTTAGAAAAGGAAATGCTCTGACTTTGTCTTTGCCTGAGATTTAGGAAAGGACATCAACAACTAGGGCTTAGCATCGTCCTTTGGCAGGGAGATGAAAGAAGAACGGATTTGGGATGTAAGGATTGAACCACCTCTTGGTTCATGCAGTTCAGGTTCATACAGCTTCTTCATACAGGCTTGATTTTAGAAGCCTTTGAGGCCTTTTCCCTCTGGTTTTCCCATTGGAAGGCTGATTCCAAACCTGGTTAATGGCTTTGTGTTCCTAGCCTAAGTATATTCATGAACATCTTTATCCATTGGTTTTGTGACACTATTACTTTTTGTCTTGAAGAGTTCTTTCTTCTTAATAATTAATAGAGAATTAATTAATATTTAATAGAGAGCAAACATATCCTTCCTTACTTTTCCTCCTGGCTGTTCCTCTTCATTTTGCTGGTCCTAACAATCTAAGCTCCTCTAATCTCCCTTCAAGAAAAAAAACAAAAACTCTCTCGTAACTGATTTTTGCAGTCTTTTTCTACACCTAGTCCATTTTCTTTTTATGATGACAATGGCCAAACTCCATATTGCAAAATGTATGTGGCTCATAAGCTTTTGCAATTTGTCCTTCTTTGCTGATTACCCCATGCTAGTACTGCTGCCCCAAGTGCAAGAGAACTGTCTTGCCAGCACTACAATATAAGAAAATAGAATAAATAGGCATAGAATCAGTGTACAGTGCTCTGATGTGTGTGATGCTTCTAGTATGAAGCAGCAGCTTCCAGCTTTGCTTTGTATTCCACTGTGCCAGCAGGAGCTCCAGACTGAGGATGCAGGAACAAGGTAGGACATGATGTTTCCATGGGGAGATGTGCAATAGGAGGGAAGGAGGGTGGTTGATAAGGTTGAAGCAATATTTTTGAGAAGCAAAGGGCAGAAAACCAGAAGGCAAGGGGCTGCATCCTTTGAGCTGTGAACATTTTGCAATGGGCTTATAGACAGTTGCGCAGATGAAATGTTAATAGACATAGTCTGGAGGCCAGCTGTCCTGCTAACGTTAGCACTCTAGGATGTGTCTATATGGCACACTGCAGTAACACCTGAGCTGTGTGAACACACTATCTGTGGTGCTGGGAGGCTGTTTTAGTGTGATATTCCACCTGGGCTAATTAGCCCTTCTTACTTAGCCAAGCTGCTCCTAGTGCCAAGGCTGCTGCTATGGTCAGCCTGACCTTGGATATCATGGTCAAGTATTGTAAGCTTAGACGATGGGCATATAAATAGCACAAAAATCTCCAAGAGTCCTGAATGTTTGTCAGGTACGTAAATATCTCAGATTATTTTCCTTAAATTATCCCTATGTGGATCATTTATACTGCAGTTTTATAACTAGTTTCTGCATAAAATATAGTCCTGGTACTCAGGTTATCTTTTATGTAGCCAAGCACTTTCTTGTTTGCATGCTAATCTAAACTTCATCACTGAATAACTTGAGCAGCTGTAGCGTAGTTTTCTTATAGTGCCTTGCTTTGGAAAAGAAAACAAATGTGTCTGCTTTTCTTAATCATAAATTCAGACTTCTGTTTCTTTGTTATAATTCTTTTGATGTGACCAAAACTCCAAATCCATTTTTTTGTGAAGTTTAAATAGCAAGTACATCTAAGAACTGCTTGTGTGCTAACAATGAATCCTCTGCAACTGGGTGCTTAGTAAAAGCTGGGGCAACATCTGTATTTGAAGAGTTCTTTTATTTTTAATACTTCACGTTTGATTGTGCCTGAGATATCATTTCCAGCCTTGAAATAAGCACAGGACTTGCTGTTCCAAAGTGGTAAAGTGATCAATTCAGGCTTGTAGTTTACTTTCCTCAGGGGCCTCTTAGGAAATGTCTCATAGGAAAGTATTGCCCTGGTAAAGGAGCCTGGATGACAGAGGATTTCCAGTTTGCTGGAGTATGTTGGGCTGTGTCAAAGTCTATGACAGAAGTCTGTCTCGCTGAAGTGTACATCAAATCATGGCAATGAAGAGTAACACTTCTGTATAAGGTCCAGCCATCCTATATCATGAGGGCTGCAGCAAATCTCTAAGCTATCATTTTGTCTGTACCGATATAATTGTGTTATATGTGCGGCACTGCACATTCCTGAGGCTTAGTCAGCTTTGATTTCCAAACTCTCAATTGCAACCAGTTTGCCTGTGTTTATAGCTTCTAAACTAACCTGTGTTTCATTTGCCATCATTTAAACCTTTTGTGTCATAATCACTGCCTGCGTGGTTATGAATGGCTGGCTGCTTCTTGCCAGAGAGCAGCGAGATAATCACACCTATAAGCTGAGTATAGAAGCATTACTATGTCTCAGCTCCTATTTTGGAGTGCAGAGCAATTGCATCACTGACACCATGCCACTGCAAGTATTTATTTGGACTCAAACCATTTCTATTAACCTAGTCAATGGTAGGAGGGATGATGAAGGTAAAATAATGTAATTTTCTTATGCAGAATACAGCAAGCAAGTCAGCAAGTCAGATGCCTTCCCCTGCAGAGGCTGTGCCCAAGGAGTGCCTCAGGGAGTAAGGAAGTGACTTTACTGTGGCATGAGACATCTTTGGAGCCCAAAACTGCTGCCACAGCAGCATTTATAACCTAGTAATAGTCCAAGACCCAAGTCAGGATAGGGGAGTGAGGTATTGGGGTATTCCAGAGGCAGCTATGAAACCTGTCCTTAGGAACTAGCAAGGCTGAGTCTAATGCAAGGCATGACTTGATCTTTTCTGTGCTTGTGGTTGAGCAAAATCTAAGCTCTAGGCTGTTGTTTGGTGATATGTGTATCTTCCATAGCTGGCCAAGCTGCTGAGACATAGTATAGTATGCTACCCATAATGATACTTCAGAGTTATTTTCTGTAATCTAACCACAGCTCTTATTTTGTTTTTTCTATCTTCCCCACGCCCCCACCATTTTTTTTTTGTTTTTTTCCTGTAAAACTTTAAACTCCAGATTGTAAAGAAATTGAAAGTAGCAATATCCAGAATGATAAGTGGATCAAATGAATAATACACATTTAAACTCGTAGTCTGAACTGTCCTAGTTTATGTGATGGATTAATCACCTTTTCCTTGTGAGTTATGTCATCACTTCCAAATAATAGCCTAGTTTACATAGAGCAGCCAATGCCATAGACAGCTGCCTTATTAACTGCCTCTTCATAGCAGCTCCATGAAACTAGAATTTTAGTTAACGGTTAAAGAAGGTGGAAAAAAAACCCCACAGGAGGCTCCAGTTTACTTGATAAAACCACATTCATCAAGACGCAGTCATCATCTTTTAATTATGTTTTGCTGGTTTGTGTATAGGACTTGTTGAATAAAGTAATCATGTTCACAGTTAATCAGGACGTATATGATTCCCCCTCAAAAGCAGAGAAGCCAAATGGTGGCAGATGCAGACCTTATTTCAGCTGTGTCCTGTGTTTAAAGAAAAAACAGCTGGGAGCAATAGCTATTATCATTAGTGACACCCAGCCAACATATGCAGTCTTTTGGACTCCATTATACATATGAAAAAAATCACAGTTCACAAAATACAGGAACCAAATGTTTTTTATGATAACTCATCCCTGGCAACAAATATCAATATTTTATTTGAAGCCGTAAATGAGCACATTATGGAACTGGATAAATTTAGATTAGGGTAATTACTGTGTTAGTTTCAAGAGTTGAGGGGAAAAACAGGACTCTTGCAAACTGTTCCCAAATTCACCTTTGACAGGAGAAAGGAGTAGGGGAAGACTTGAAATGGGGAAGCATTTGTAAAAGCGGAGGAGGGAGGAGAGTAAAAAAAAAGAGTAACTACTATTAAATGTTTGGTTTTGTAAAAGTATTTGAGTTTGCTCTCTGAAGTATAATAAATGTTGTGCAAAAGGCAAAATGTGCAATTCTGTAAGACAGACTACAATCAAATCCTCCAGCCCGCAGAGAATGTTCAGCCTACTGTACTTTAGAGTTTGTCATTAATAACTGACACGCTTTACTGACATATTTCTTTTTCCATCTGTATAAGACATTTTAATCAAATTGCTCTTAGTATATTAAAAGCACGATCATTTGCTAGTAAATTTGATTGCAAAGGAATAAATACATCAAAAATTACAATTCTGAATGCTTAAAGACAACTTCAGACTTCCAGAAATGTATTTTCTGTGACATTTAAAGTTTTCCATCTTCTTCATGTAGGACTGTGACACGTAAACTCTTTCCCAGCACAAATTTGGGTTATAAATCTAAGTCTGTAATGTTCTGGAGTAAATAGAAAGAAATCAAATTTCTGCTGACTCAAAGTCCTTTTTTGCATTCAGAGTCAACTTCTGATTTTTTTATTAGTGGACTACTCCCATTGACAAGTGACTGAATGGCTAATACAAAAGCAGGAACAGCCACGCTGGATCTAATCAAAAGTCATCCTAATGCAATGCTCAGTCTTTGCTCTAAAACTAATCCCTAGGAAAGAGTACAAGAAGAGGCAGGCAGGTGTAATTCTCTCCAATACTCGATATTGCTGCACTTCATTGCTCAAAGACTAGCTGAGCCGGAGGTGATAGCTCTTAGAGGTTATCCTTCCTATGTGTTGGTTCAGTCAGCTTTTCAGCGAACTCACATAAACTTCTAGCAGTTAGCTTCCTGTGGCAAGGTTGACACACAATTTAAAGGTGAAGAACCATGTGTCTTTGCTAGTTCTGAACTCAGCAGCAACTGTTTCACTGTATAGATCAACATCATCATTTCTTTCTAGTTTTGGCGTGACTTGAAGTCCTGTTTTATTACTTATGCAGTTGTCGTCATCATTACTATCCAAGGCAAATTAGTGTAATCTACAAGTTTTGTTACTGTACTGGTTACTGCCCTTCCACATCATTTATAAATATGTCCAACATCCAGAGTTGCCCAACCCCTTCCATCTTTGGTGACCATGTCACTTTGAAAATTTATATGTACCTTCTATTTCCTTCGTTTAAATCAAACTTATATCCTTTTGAGTATTTAACCCTTATCCTATAGGTGTTTGGATTTTTTGAGACCCTTTGGATGTTAGATTTTACTGAATACCAATGTATGTTAGCCTAATTTTTCTTATCTCTATGTATGATAGTCCTTTCAAGGACAGTGACAGTGAGGCGTGACTTCATCTTTAAGGAAGCTGTATTGACTCTTAATTTTTATCCATGTGTCCATTAATTCAATTCTTTGCTATAGTCTTTACTGGTTTGTCTCTTTCAAACATTAGACTCTCTAGTCTTTAGTTCCCAAGATCCATTTGTCAAATTCTTTAAAAAAAAATTGCCTTACATTTTGTACAGTTTAGCCCTCTGGTACCAAATTGGTCTTTAGCAAAGGCTTACTTGCTGCAATTAATAGCTGTGCTACTTTAGCTTTCATTGCCTTTTAAACGCATGGTTGAGTACCACCTTCCAGTTAGCAACCTTTCTGTCTGTTTGCTCTATATTGTCTTCCACTGACAAGTCATTTGGAAACAGATCCTTTTGAGTGTGGTGTTCGAAATTTTCCACCATGAGAGCTTCCTGAAGTTCCTCCCCAGTGAGTCTAGATGAATAAAATGTGTTTTAGTTTTCTGATCTTCTGAGCGTTCATTTTGTACCCTATTTGTCTGTTGGCCTGCCACCTGGGAATTATTTTATTTTCACATCCAGTTCTCTGGCAATTAGACCAAGCAATTTTAATTCGGTTATCAAAGCAAATGACAGAACGCTTTCAGTTGCTAATTTCTGGGAGATGTTTTCAGCAGGTTGGATGTGATCCTCAGCTTCAGCCATCGAATACAGTGCAACAGAGAATACTTGGTAGAAAAGTGTGACCTCCATTCCCCATATCCTGTTATGTAGCAGCATTCATCTTCTGGCTGTTATTAGAACAGCACGAAGGTTGTTACGGTTTGTGGTAGACATCAGAGGTCCCTGTGAGCTTTTGAAGCACCTGAGATTACAACGCCCACAGGGTAATGGGTCCCCATCTTCTGGTAAGCATATTAGTAACTTGCTGTAAGAAAGGGTGTGTTTAAAAAAAACTACTTCTTTTTAATGGCAAATATTTTGTAGGTTTAGGGTCAAGTTATTAGACCAACATCACTGAGCAGGGATCCATTTTCCTTGCAGATCTTCATGGATGTACCATTTCTGACCAGCTCTTTTCTATTACTGTGACAGATACTTTGAGTCTGTCTTAAAAAACAACAACAACAACAAAATCTTGGCTGTTTACTGTAGTTTTTCTCTGAATTTGAGTACATGTGAAGAAGTATACTCAGGGTGAATGTTTTGGTGTCTGCTTTATATTATTCTTTCTGAGTGAAAGAGAAGTTTCCAAAAGTAAGGAAGGGAAGTACACGAGTGAGGGAATAGTATATCCTTGAAAACTGACATATTGCATGACTGATATTTGACGTTTGGTGTAGTGGGAAAATAAAACAAGGATTGGTCTTGAATGAATGAAACACTGAGGAGTGATGAACAATCTGATGTAGTTAGTATAAATTGTCTCACTAACCTTGTGGTGAGAGCAGTAATTATGATATAAAACCTCTTAACTTGCAGGATTATAACATTTCCCAGTACTCTGTTTTTCCATTTCAATAGGCAAAATTTCACTTATTGGCGCATTTGATTGGGGATCTGAAGAAACCAATTTTCTGCTCTTTTTGAGATGGAAACTAATCTTGCTGGACTTCTATTTGAGAACTCTTGACAATGCTTATATTTTATTTTAGGAAATTGTTTTCATTACTTCAGTCTGCTCAACCAAAAACCCCCAGGCACTTTATTCAACTTTAGATACGCAGAGTAGGATAAATACATAAATTGATGGTGTGCAATGATTTATGGTTAATTTAACGTTTTGCTGTTTTGATGTCTCGGTTTTTCCATCCGTCACATTAAGGATAGAAGTAGCCATGGTGAAGGAGAAAAAAAAAAAGGGAAAATAAAGTACCTTATATCAAACAGGGGTCTAAGAATTCCTCCTTCTTCCATGAAATTTTTGATTACTGTGAAACCATAACTGGCCTCATAAATATACTAGGATCTGTGATGCAGTGCTCCTTGGCATCTGGTCTGTTAAACTCTTTTAACTAATTATGTGAAATCGACCTCTAACTTTCTAATCTGGAGAATCCTCCAGGCAGGTATTTTTAGAATACTTAAAATAAAATAAACCTAGGTTTCTTAATATATTGAGTAACAGCCTCTCCTTTGTCAAATGACAAGTGTGCTTCACAACAGCAATCTTCTTTGCAGTTGTTCTGCCAAAACTGCTAATAAATTAAATCCTTATTGTTTGGCATATTTATGATACTTTTTGTTTCATTCCTGATCTATGTGCCTTTTTTTTAGTACAGTTACAAAATTAACATACTTCTGTTACATATTTGTATATCTCGAGTATTATTAACTTTGAATCACAGAATTAAGTGCTGATTATTTTTCTTATTACGAGAAGGGAATAAGCATTTGTGTATTTAGTTTACAAGATAACATCTGGTGCAGAGGGTGCCAAACAGCCAGCTATTCTGCAAATTGAGTGCCAGAAGATGACTTTTAAGCCCAAGTCTGTGCTACAAAGACAATGCTGCAATGCTTGGACAGAATTCAGCGAATGTGTGCTGGAAGGAGCCCACAGCTGTGCTGTCAGTGGGCAGAAGGCATGCTTGCCCCACATCTCTCTTGCTGTACAAGTAGGGTTAGGCACCTGCTATTCTCTATGCTATTCTTGTTGATATTAACAGAGTGATTGAGTCAGGACTACATTGAGTCTCTCACTCCTTGCTAGGGGTGCTGTTGAGAGACCTTGGGGCCTACAAGAAAGCTGGAGAGGGACTATTCATAAAGACTTGTGGTGATAGGATGAGGGGGAACAGGTATAAACTGGAGAGGGGCAGATTTAGACTAGACATTAGGAAAAATTTCTTCACCATGAGAGTGGTGAGACACTGCAACATGTTGTCAGGGGAAATTGTGGATGTCCCATCCCTGGAGGTGTTCAAGGCCAGCTTGGATGGGGCCTTGGGCAGCCTGGTCTAGTGGGAAGTGTCCCTGCCCATGGCAGGGGGGTTGTAACTAGATGATCTTTAAGGTCCCTTCCAACCCTAACTATTCCATGATTCTATGACCTTATCTTACTTACTCCCTCCTTGCCTTAGGGGCAGCTGTAGATCATTGTAGATTAGGGAAACTGAGTCTTTGTGTCTGCTGTACTCACCTCTCAGTTCACTACAAGGTGCTCAAGCATAACCTTCGAAGTACACTGGTCCCATCCGCTGTTAGCATGGGTCAGCATTTATCTATTGCTTTAGTCACTCCTGAATGTCCAGAAGATGTCCAGAAGCAGTCTAGACGCAAATGCACTTCAAAATCATTCACAGGCTGGTGGTTACTTTCTCAGGAGTCCACAGTGCTTTCTGAGCCAGCAGTTGTTTGAACACAGGTACTATTTGCTAGATAGTGTCCTGAGATTAAGCATCCATGTTTTTTGTGTTCTTTTAAGAAGGAAAGTCTGTGGGAGTGTTACTCAACCTGAAAGCAGCTGATGCTGTTTTTCTGTAGAAACAAGCACGGATGGAAACTCTTGGTCTGGCACTATTCGAAACATTAGAACAGAGAAAGGCTAAGAACCAGCGAATCACTAAAATATCAGATGTGATATCAAGATTTTGATGATATAGAAGTCTCTAAATGAGTTCATATGGGTTTTTTTGACATTGACAAGTTTCCTTTCTTTCCCAGAAAGCTTTATCTTCAGCCCCTGGGTACCCTTGGCACACTAACTGATGTTTTCTGTGATAAGATTGAATCTAAGAAGTTTTCTCTTTTCAGCAGTGTGAAAGGATCTGAATTGTGTCCTATCTAAATAGTTCTACTGCCACAGAGCAACATACATAGTTTAAGCAGATTTATTTTATTATTAAAAATAACTTAAGTGACTAAATAACAAATCCACATGACCTACTGATGAGCAGGTTGTTTATAGTTGTGAGTATATCATGTACTGAAAAGTATCTAAGAATTGAAGCAACAGTAAATCAAAGAGCATTTGTATGCCATGAGAAAAGAGGATGATTAAAAGCCTACAGAAAACAAGACAATGTAACCCCAGACACTCCAGATGGGACATAGTGCAGACCTGCTTTTAGCCATATTGCAGCCACATCAATACTAACTTAAAGTTTACTTTACTCTTCTTTTTTTTTTTTTTCAAATTGTTTGAAAGAGATTTTTTTTCCTTCCTCAAATTCTTCCCTCTCCTGCTTTATCATATCTCTTTCTTTACCCAGTTAAACTATTCAGTCGGTTGACAGCTGACTGAACATGAGCCAGCAGTGTGCCCAGGTGGCCAAGAAGGCCAATGGCATCTTGTCTTGAATCAGAAACGGTGTGACCAGCAGGTCCAGAGAGTTTATTCTCCCTCTGTACTAGGCACTGGTAAGACCGCTCCTCGAATGCTGTGTTCAGTTCTGGGCCCCTCACCACAAGAAGGATGTTGAGGCTCTGGAGCGAGTCCAGAGAAGAGCAACAAAGCTGGTGAGGGGGCTGGAGAACAGGCCTTATGAGGAGCGGCTGAGAGAGCTGGGGTTGTTTAGCCTGGAGAAGAGGAGGCTGAGGGGAGACCTCATTGCTCTCTACAACTACCTGAAAGGGGGTTGTAGAGAGGAGGGTGCTGGCCTCTTCTCCCAAGTGACAGGGGACAGGACAAGAGGGAATGGCCTCAAGCTCCGCCACGGGAGGTTTAGGCTGGACATTAGGAAAAAATTCTTCACAGAAAGGGTCATTGGGCACTGGAACAGGCTGCCCAGGGAGGTGGTTGATTCACCTTCCCTGGAGGTGTTTAAGGCACGGGTGGACGAGGTGCTGAGGGGCATGGTTTAGTGTTTGATAGGAACGGGTGGACTCGATGATCCGGTGGGTCTCTTCCAACCTGGTTATTCTATGATTCTATGATTCTATTCAGAATAAAACAGCTTTTTAAAATTTTTTTTCTTTTTCTTTTGATGATCTGGAGAAGAATTCTTGAGTTCATATAGCTCATTTTTCAATTAAGCACTCTGTTTTTGCCTAGAGAAGATTAGTGTAATTCTCTTTACGACAGTGTCGGAAAATATTATTCAGAAGGGATAGAGAAGTTTCAGTTGTACAAGAGCATTATATCATCACCTTGACACTATATCTTTGGAAAAATAATATACTTCTAACAACACTGTGTGGAATCTCAGCTGAAGTTGACTATATAACAATATGTACCTAAATCTAATCTGACCATAGTAAATCAAAAACAGATGCAGCATTAGCCATGTAAATAAGATATAAATAATAAATGCAGCCACTTTACTGGGATAGTCTTTAACAAACAGTTCTTTCCTTTCAATTTCCGTATTGTTATGTTGTGTTAAAGGACTGATGACAAATGATCAGGCCATTTTGATGAGAGTTTCTGATTGACATCAGATTTCATTAGAGGCATTAGTGTTGAGCATGAGTGTCACAGGTTGGTCATGGTTCATTCTACCTGCCTATCTCATTCAGCAACAGGCAGGAAATGTCGAGTAATTTTCTGTTTTTATGCTCCTATTAACATTCTAATATTTCAGATGGATAAAGTGCAAGTTAATCATGTTTATGCATTAATAAAAGGTACATAAAACGTTTCAGTTATTCAGCTGAATGAAATTATTTCAGAGATTTGGTAATAATCTTAAGTGATGTTTTGAATTCACTTCATATAAATTAGATCCATTATACAGGATAAAGTGATGTTTTGTAGTCATCCACTACTAATTGGCATTTTCACGAATTTGTGGAGCCAATCTGAGCATATGCTGGTAGCTTTTCTTTATTTTTCAAATTTTTCCATATTGGGTACCTTGTATTGTGAATAGCACACGTACTCCAATTTCCCCTTCCCATAAAAAAAACCTCCATAGACAGGAAAAATGTACTTTAAAAAACTCAAGGATCACTCATCTTCTTTTTGAGGACAATGGTTTTATTCCCTGCATGGATTTCCAACCTAAGTTGATCAGTCCCCCAGCGATGAGAGGTATCTCCTCCCACTGCAGAACCTACTTGCTCTTTCTCTATGCAGAGCAGTTTTCAGGCTCAGAGGTGATAGGGGGGATGAATCTGAATATAGTGATTCTTTCTGCCCTTTTAGCATGTCTCTACTCATACAGTTGAAGAAAAATTGTATTAACCTGCCTTTGGCCAGAAAGATATGTTGAACAGTAGACCACTCACTCAGAACAGAAGGGAAAGGGCTAGCTCAGAGGAAGAGCTGTTTAATTCTGTGATGTATTTTGAAATGTGTTGTTGTGGAAAATTAAGGGCATGAGCAGCTTGAATAACATAAACTGATATTTATCTTACATAGCAGTCTTCTTCCCCTGAATTAGTGCTAAACCTCGTCTATATTGTAATATTGTAATATCATAATATCGTAATATTGTAATATTGTAATATGTAGTAAATATTTGAACTCCTCTTCTTTGCCTTCTTCTTCCTCAATAAATGATGATTGCATTAAGTAAATATTTAGCAATTAGATACCATATCTATTTTGGCTTTTTTTCCTACTTAAGGCCTTGAGGTCACTACAAAAAGATTCAAAGCTGTGTTTGGCTCTCCCATGCTTTCCACTTTTTTCATGTAAATCTGCAGTTGACATTTCCTGTTGTATATTTCTAAACTTGGCAGTGAAAAGACACTTAAAAAGCCAGTCTGTGCAGCTTAGCAGGAGGAACGAGGAAATGGAGAACAAGAACAGTCTATGGTTCCAGTATGGACGTGGCTACACAGCAGAACAGGATATTGCACTTTACAAGTCAGATTTCCTGCATTTCTTCTATAAGTATACCTAGGGAGAAAGAAAAATAAATGACCTTGTGACTAGAGATCCCAATATGCTGGAATTTTAGATGGTCGTTAGGATCTCCATGTGAGAAATGCCTTGACTCTTACTGTTAAAGTTCTTTGGTGCAGATCTCCTTGTGGGATTGAACACAAAAAAAAAAAGCATTCTATTTGGCATGTATATCTGCAGCATGTCCATTATTGTGGGCAGAGAGAAACACACCTTCCTGCATTTTATACGCTTCATGCATAGGGGGAACAAATATATACTTGAAAGCACAGTACAAAAGATCAAAAATTTTGTTTTAAATGCAAAAAAATTGTATTCCCTTTTGTCAGGTGAAGGTAACAAAGCTTACATACATAGTCATTGTTTTCTCTAATTCTAGACTAGCAGCAGCACTGTACTATTTTAGCCTCCGCCGTCAAGAATATATCTTGTTCTCTAAGAGGTATTTTCTCTCTCTAGTGAGAACTCTTTTTGTTCCTAAACAAAGCCCTGAAAAGGTCACATTGGAAATTTGAGTTCCAGGTAATTCAAACGTAAGCCTAAGTTAAAAAATGATGTGTCTGCAGCTTGCCAAGTGCTGTTAGAATCTAGTGTTAGTTTAGATTCAAGTCGAATACAGTGGTATCCATTGGGAAATTATGCTTTCCTGAGAAGCATGTATGGATTTTTTCTTCCTGTATACCTTTCCAATAAATATTATGATAGAAAGATTCTGCTTCCCATGAATTCTTTATTTAGGTCAAGTATTATGTGTGAACTCTGATTCCATGGTTTAATCCTGATCAAAGTAGTGGATTTTTTAGTTTATCTGGAAAAGAATTGTATTAAAACACACAGCAGAGTCGCATGACAGTCCCAATAAACATGGTTTATAATAACACAAGTCCAGTTATATAGTATGGAATACAAATGAAAATATTTTAAAATTTCGTGGAGGAAGAATTCTGTTTTTATTGTTCAGGTCTGCAGTGGTCCCTGCTACTACGCATGTAGACCAGCCTCTGAACACAGGAAAAAGCTTTCTTTTCTTTTACTTCTCTGATTCCTTTCCATTATGCATCTAATATCTGATACAAATACAAATATTTAGTACTTGCATGCGCATTGGAATAGTATTAGGTGAAAATAGGATGAGATGAGAAATTTGACCACTTGTGCTCCATGCTGTGGAGGTCCAGAATGAGAAGCAGTGGCTGACTGTTTGCTGTATTACTTACTAATTGCCCAAATCTACTTTATTCTAAGCCTACCTTCTGAGATACAGA
The DNA here is from genome assembly GCF_032191515.1 of Phaenicophaeus curvirostris. Lineage (NCBI taxonomy): Eukaryota > Metazoa > Chordata > Aves > Cuculiformes > Cuculidae > Phaenicophaeus > Phaenicophaeus curvirostris. The sequence goes on along the minus strand of NC_091392.1, from coordinate 177,395,522 downwards.
GGTTCCTCTGTTTCCAGGTACAAGTGTATTAGCTGAATGTGATTATCTTTTTTCAAGATAAAATAAAGCCTCCTGTTCTTTTTGTGTTTCTCAGATCCACAGAGTACAAAATCAGTCCTAAGAGACTTTGATCAGCACAGCTCTCTCTATACCTCTGTGAGACACGTGGATGCATAATATCTCATAGACTATGGTTCATACTGGTCTTTGGAAGTTGGTTGTCCGTCCTGTGGTCTGACAGCTATCCATTCCTGGACAAACTGTAAGATAACAATTAGCACTGACATGCACATCCATACAATGGTGACTAACACCAGTTATGGAGTTGGAAGGATTTGAGATTTGGTCTAGGCAGACTTTGAGCCCTCTGTGAGAGATGCAGAAGAGCCTTCTGTGCCTAGTTCTACACATCTGAACTGCTGGCATTCGGACTATGAATGTAATTCTTCTCCTGGGTATTTTGCACTCAAAATGAAAGGTAAACATGAAAAGTGTTAATACTAATACACCAAATAGAATGGAGGATGTGTATTGCTAAGCATCACATAAAAGGCCATTCTTCTCTGAAAAGTGTTGGTAAAACCAGCACTGTTTGACTCAGAGGATCTAATCCCAGTGTGTATTCAGTATGCTATCTTCAAATGCTAACAAGAAAAATGAAGAGGGTTTTTTCCCACCTGTATTTTATTTGTGTTGGCACAGCAGAGTCAATATCACTGTCGCTACATGTGAACACTCTATTATTTTTCACCTGTCGATAGAATAGTTCTGCACATTCTGTTTATGAAGCGATGTATGCCAATGCACTGACTGTTGCACAACCAAAGCAGGGTGAAGGACAAGAGGCTGGAAAGAACACAAGCAGGCAAATCAGACTCCTGCAATTACTGTTTGCTATTAGAACTAGGCAAAAATTTTTCAACCAGCTTAGAAGACGTTAGTTTGATGAACTGGAAATATTACACCTGGAATGTGTGGGGTTTCATCATCTTTAAGCACAAGGGAAGTCAATAATCTCAGCCCGGATGAGAACATCTGTTCTGTCTTGGTTTGCAGCTATGGAGCCATGGTTTATAGCAGGATTTTCCAAGTTTCCTCGTCAAGATGTTCAGAATCAAGGAACTCGGAAATATAGCATAGTTTCTGATTCCATTACAGAAGGCCAAGCAAATTCCAACTTCTAACAAAGCTTTTGAGCTCAGCCTTGACCATGCATGTGAAATGAAATCATAGAATGGTTTGAGTTGGAAGGGACTTTAAAGAACATCTAATTCCAAACCCCCTGCCATGGGCTGGGACACCTCCCAGTAGATCAGGCTGCTCAAGTCCCTATCCAACCTGGCCTTGAACACCTTGAACACCTCCAGGGATGGGGCATCCAGACCGTCCCTGGGCAACCTGTTCCAATGCCTCACCACCTTCATAGTGAAGAATTTCCTCCTTATGTCTGGTGTAAATCTTCCCCTCTCCAGTATATAGCCATTCCCCTCCTAATCCTGTCACTACATGCCTTTGTAAAAAGTCTCTCCCCAGCTTTCTTGTAGGCCTCTTTCAGGTAATGAAAGGTTGCTATAAGGTCTTCTCAGAGCCTTCTCTTCTCCAGGCTGAACAACCCCAACTCTCTTAGCCTGTCCTCCTAGCAGAGGTGCTCCAGCCATCTGATCCCCTTTGTAGCCCTCATCTGGGCCCATTCCAACAGTTCCATATCCTTCTTATACTGAGCATTCCAGAACTGGACACAATACTCCAGGTGGGTTCTCACAAGAGCGGAATAGAGGGGCAGAATCAAGAGTATCTTTAAGGGAGAGCCATGCAATGAATATGTCTGGGGAGCAACGCATGGGGATCACCAGGTAAATTAAGCATTGTTCTAGGAATCTTATTAGTCACATTGCCTTGGACTTATCTGGGAGTTGAACAACAAAGATACAGAACTGGGCATGCTGAATATGAAGAATCCCATCCCCGAGAAATGGGGAAAGGAGGAAGGTTTTTTGATATTTCCTAAGCTGCTGAATTGATATGTTTATTTGACTTCCACAACAGATAATTGTATCAATACCATTTTAATCAAGTTTTCTCACTATTGGATTAGGAAATAAAACAAATGTTTCCATTACCTGTTCACTCTGCTTCTTCATCTCCTGATAAGGCTAAAAACAGTTGTGTCCATCACAGGCAACTGAAGATGATTTCTAGGGACAGGCAGAGAGAAAAGAGTATTTTCAAGATGCAGCTACATGAATTTCTAGATTGTCCTGGGATGACAACCTAACAAAAACATGGTACATGCTACCTTTAGTGTGAAAGCAGAAAAGGTTTTAACCCAGTGTGTGTTAATTGGGGCGAATAAAGGCATTCTTCAAGACGAAGAAAAATCAATAGAAAGAGTAAAGAGACTTCAAAACTGAAGCCCATTGGCAATTTCCAGTTGCACTGAAACCTGCAAATAAAGATATTGAACCAGCCTTAATGGTGAAGTGTGGTTTTATTAACTGGGATTCCCTGTCAAAACCTAATGAAAAATTGCCAGAGCAATGAGAGAAGAGGTCATGTCCCTTGTCACCACGGTCACTTTGTAGCTAGAACATTCCTGCCGTCAACCTTGAGTGCAGCAGCAGAGCTCCAGGCCTGAGCAACATCCATTGCATAGCAGATTGTCTTGGCTTTACTCTGAAAGTCCTTTAAGAAGTAAAACTGGCAGGTTTTGACCTTCCAGATTGTTCTGTGGTAAGCAAGCAACTGAAATATATCACACATCTCAGTGCAACCTTCAGGTTTTTGGGAGTATATACATACCTGCTCTTTTACAGAGACAACATACACCAGATCCTCATCAAGGGCAAAAACTTAACTAACGTTTTTACAGTGCAGCAGTCTTTATGTTGTAATCTGTCCCCTATGGCTTAAAAGCATCAGAGTTGGCTGCTCATCTGAATGCAATGATGAGCTATGTCATTTTATATTTATCTCTTTCTCAACCTGTGTTGCCCTTTCACTCTGTATGTCAAGTTTTTCATGAAAATGCATCTGTCATCATGGCTTCTTCTTAGGCTTTCCAGGCACCTGGATGTTTTGCAAGTTGTCCCAAATCTTTCTTAACACATGGGTAAAGATTGCAACTGGAAAACATAATACAAAGTTGATTTCTTCATGATTTAAAGTATGCTGTGAGCTGGCTGGTAAGATCTCAACATCAAGGAGAAAGTTTGATGATTATTCAGGCAGCTTAAATAGTTTCTCCCCAAAACGTGCCTCTCGGTAACAATTTTATCAAAATAATGGAGTTGTTCCATTTACCTATTATTATGTTACTTCATCAAAGATAGAATAGAAGTGGGGCTGCAGAGCCAGTGCCATTTAAGTAGTGTTTTTAACAAGGATTTACTGCTGGGGAGCTACAAGCTCTGGTGTGTTTATGTGTATATGCATGTGTATACATGCACAGGCACATAGAAGATTGGCTTGTTTTCTGAGCAGGTGCATTTTTTTGACTCATGCTGGAGACATTGGTCTTCTGTGGCCGCTTAGTCCAATCCTGCATTATACTGGACGACATTAGGATTTTGTGTCGATGGCTTGGTTAGTCCAACCTTTTGCAGCAGCAGTTTAGAAACACAAGAACATGAAGAACGCCAGTGGTCAGTGCTCACCCCAGGCTTTGTGCTTAGTCCTCCAGCACAGAAAATGAGGAAGTACTCACACAATATGCTTTAGGAACTGCAGTCACTGCAGAAGTAACTATTTTTTTACTATCAGCCGTGTTATAGAAATTAATTTTATCACATTTTAAATCTTGCCTCCATGTTTTCCCATTACTTTTTTTGAAGAACTGTGATCCTCTTCCATTGTTGTAGCCTGACTGGGTATTTAGTAGCAAAACAGCAAATACGGAACACATTCCTGTGATGAATTTTATGTTTCAGCTGTTTTTTGAAAGGAACCTGTAAACCAGATAAATTTAGCCTGCAAACAAAGAAACAGTAAAGCAGTCACAGATGTTGTTTCTTTTTAAGCACAGTGTAAATAAGTGTATTCATAAAACTTTTGTAGACTGTGTCTGCTATGTACCTTTTTTCTGCAGTGTGTTAGAAAAAAAAATTAACACCCCCCCCACCATCACCTAGTAAAACATAAGATTTTGCCCTACTTTCACGATGAAAGAAATAATAAATTCTAAGTTTATCTCCTATGTTCTCTATATGTGCATCAGTATATGACTCTTGGTAGCCTGTGAAAGTAGATGTTGACTTTTGCATCACCTGTTATTAGACTAATCTCACAGAAAATATTGAAATCTTGACTATACAGTCATATCACATTACACTTATAGTCAATGTAGTCACATGTGTTCAGGGATAATGGAAGATCCTTCCATCTTTTATGTAGTGGCATCGTGTTTGCATACTCATAAATTAGCACAATGAAGCCTTATGGTACTCAGGAAGATTTATTTTCTACCCCAGGGACTAACATTTTTAAGTTTTTGAAGGATTTCAGCCTTTATTACAATAGATTTTACACATTCTCATTGAGTCTTTTGTAGTTAAGACACTGTCAGTGTTTAGATTAGAAATTTGACATCTGCAAATTTGCAACAATAATTTATAGATATGTAATGGAATATCAGTTACTTGAAGTTACTGTTTCAAATGCTGCACAACTTTCACAGAAGTAAGAGCAGTTTCTAAGTGAATACAAGTTGAATACTTCTATCAGAAATAATATCAAATTGTAAAAAGCCATTTTCTATAATCTGATAGTGGTGTCTTTAGAAAATAAAGACCCTCAGTGTTTAGAAGCCGTTGCCGGATATGTAATTGCATTTAGTACCTGACTTATCTTCTCCAGCTGAGCAGCAGATTTGCTGTGGATTAAAATGAAAGATATTACACCAGAAAATGTAGAGTAGCTGTAGTTTGCTAGACTTCCTTCACTTCTTGTCTGGGCAAGGACATTAGTCGGAAAATGAACTCTAAAAATTACAGTAACTATATGAAGTAAAATTTCATACCAGCACCCTCTAAATGTGTTCCTGATGTGGATAAGCCATATACATTTTTCAGGCTATCACAGCAATTTGCAGAGGTCGTGCAGCAGTAGAAGCCATGAGAGTGCTGTTCAGCAGAAACAAAGGAAACAGATTTGCATTGTACATTCTTCTCTGTTTGAAATGATAAGGCTCAGTAAGAAGTACAATGCACTAAATGGTCTGTAAAAAACTGCTTTGTAACTTTGGCCTTTAGTAGTCCACCTGTAAGCTCTCTCAGCTAATAATGGTGACTCAAGATGGAAGAGACCTTCATTCAGAGGATAAAGTGAAGTACAGAGAATATTTTGAGTTTGTGTGTCCTTGGAAGTTTAATAAAATGGAGATATTTCAAAATTAGATCAACTTGGTCCTTAAAAAAAGAAAATATTATTTATCTGCAAGTTTCTATGTCACTTTGAGTCTTGTTTTTGTAATGCACAGTCCCATTTTGTTTTCTTGTTTGGGGAGATGTTTTTGTGTGTGGACAGCTTAATTGCCCCTGCGTATTGCAAATACATTTTTTTTAAAGATGCTGCTTAAAAACATCTCAAGATCCCCAGTCTTTACTAGTAAAGCAGTTGTGGTGACAATCTGATCACTTAGTTAGGAAGCTGTGGACAAAAATAAAAAGTATTTCTCAGCATTTCATTCCCTATGTTACACAGACCTCTCTGTAATATGCAGAAAATAACAGAAAGTTCAAGGGATTATGTTTAAGAAGAAAAATGAGGAAAAAAATTTATTGTAGAAAAATAAATTGCAATTATAGACATTATAGATGTGTATTAATAATTACAGTGAAAATTTTCTAGGAAAGCTCCCATTTCTTATTTTTAGTGTTGAAGTAATATTGAGGTTTTATACTTATATCCTTTCTTTCTTCCTTGCTGCCTTTCTTTGTTCTCCACCCTAGGCTTCCCCTTTAAAAGCAAAAAAAACCCTATAAATGCTTTAATGATGTCTTTTTGGTACTAAACAACTGTAGAAGCACGTTTAAAGCTGTTCCTAAAAACCTCAACCTTGCTAAATCACTATAACAGTACGTTCTTATCTGTGTATCTGTCAAGGTAGGTAGTCATGGAGGCTTATCTATGTGTGTTCAATATCCTAAATCTGTCTAAGATAAGGACAACAAGGCAAAAAAGGAGTAGAAAATTATAAGGTGCATGAAAAAGTTAAAAATCATGAGATAAATTTACTTCTATGTAAAAACCATTTAATTTTAGTAAATTTGGTCTTTCTGTTTGAAAGGGTGACAGGTGGGTTTCATTTTGCTCCCTTCTGGACCTTTCCAGTGCAGATGTCTACAATTGTAGTGCTTGTCTGAAGTTCTCTGCATAGCTAGAGGAGAGAAATGGGCACATCTAAAATAGGTCAGATTAATTGACTGCCAAAACCCACTTATTTCTCTCTTCTATCTGTAAAAAGAGCCTCATACAAGTACCTCAAATGTAAATATCTGCTTTGCAAATGTCCAGTGTTCAGCAAGATGAACCACTCTCATGCTGTCTCACAGATATTGATTAGCAAACCATATTAAGCAGTAGAAGAGGTGTTAAGTGCTACTGAGAGCCAAAAGCCTTACTTAAAAAAAAAAATCACTGTCAAATCACACAAGGCAGAAAAAGTGGAACAAAGGCAAGATTTTATCTGCCTTTTGCAGATGGGAAATAGAGACATGGTTAACAGAGGTTAAACTAGTTTCTGTTGTCTGGAAATTAACCATCTCTGAGGTTAACAGGAGGGCTGAAAGACTGAAATTCCCAGTACATGTCTGCCCCAGCTGAGCTTTGCCAAATACATTGACCTATTTTTGGTGTCCAGACTGAGATATTGATTTTTCAGAGTAATTTTTATATTTTAGGGTACAGCACGTTTTCATAGCATTTTGTATGTTCCAAATACAGTGGATGATGGTTTCAGTCTACAACTGTGCTCCTGCCATGTCACCCCAACTCAAAATGAAGTTGTCTGATTTGTGTAGCTCATCCAACACCCCAGAGTTATAACTGCCAAATGCAGAAATTCCCTCCTGACTTCCCACTGCCTTTACATATGGTCTTTTTGTTGTAGCTCCACTTCCTATTCCCAAAACACCTTTGGTCTTCTGCAACTAACTAGCTATGAGTCCTGCAGGAAATAAAGTCATCTTAACTTTGCAGCCTAAACCTAGTCAATAAAAATGTCCCATACTGAACTGCTGAATGCAGCAGACTTTAGCATTCCATTATGCAATTCCATGCATAATCTATATCATAATTATAAAGGATCTAATAAAAAGCCTATATTGGGGTATTTCTTAGAGAACTCACAGGCTAACCATAGGTTGAAATGTCTGGATTTAGAATTTATACTTCTCCCACTTGGGTTAGTGGAGCAACTGATGGTGATAATAGATGTCTGTTCTCCATGGACACCAGACATTAAAGGAACACTAAGTCATTTTCCTTGTGAATTTCAGGGGTGTTTTGTAAAAACAGAGGAATGTGATAACCCCGGGGTCAATGTGCTCTCCAGGATCAATTCCAGGCTCTGAAGAGAGACATGCAACTGTTACTTACGGACTTGTTTGATTTATTTATCTTCCAAGCCGGTGGTTATTCTGCCACTCAAGCATTTCTTTCCCACACCCATCCTCCTCCTGATTTTTTTGTCCTCTCTGCACCTGGCCTCTTCTTACATTTATATTCACCTTGATCTCTCTGCCATCCACTGTTTACTTCTTTGCACATAATCAGGATGAGAAGGTTTAGTCTACCCTGTTTGAGTCATCTTAAGCATAGACATTGACATTTGAGCTAGCCTCTCAGGGCTTCCTTTGTATTCTCTGAAGAGAAATAAGCCTTTCCAGAGACAGTTCATACCATCATCAAATACACAGCTAAGATCAGATAGATCTAAAATATGTGTCCTAGACCAGATTGCTCTGAAGAAGAGTGTCTTTTTTTTCCATTGACTGTAAAGAGGCTGGTTTAGATTTTAATATCTCCGTCTTCAGGAAGCAAAAGTTAGGTCACATAAGGTTTGTTTTCTCCTAAAGCAACTGGACATTAGTGCAGGGAAAGGAGTGAGCACGGGAAAGGAGTGAGCACAAAGAAAAAGATTCTTAGAGGTAGTGCCCACCATCAGTAGGAGTGACGTTAGAATAAGATCAGTACTATATGAAGATACAGTTGGAGGTCTGGAGCTTCATGGGCTGGGGCACACTTAAGTGTAGACATCATCTATGAAGAATTTGATGCTACCAAAAGTCTGTATGTATGAATATGTATGAGTTTTCTGCTGAGGGCAGGCAAAGAAGGTTTCTCAGACACTAGCTGTGTGTAGACAAATTTAACTAAACTCTCACGAACATAGCAAATACAGCCTTGCTTGACCCTGCTCAAAATGCATGTTTTTCTGGAGAGAGTGGAATATTTAAAAAAAAAGAAAATACACAGAAAAAAAAATCCATCAATCCTGTTCTTAGAAACAACCAAATTGTTTAGATGAACTAGCACAAGTCGATTTTAATTTTTGATCTTCTGGGAGCAGGGTGACAGGAGAGAATAAGCAAGGCAGAAGAGCCCAAGGCAGACACCTACATGGAAGACTTCAGCCTTCATAGCTGGTAGAAGTTCTAAACTATATTTGCTGTTCTACGGCATTATTCAGTCTTAAATATGCATGTCACTTGAGTGGCTTAAGTAGATTATTTGATATATAGTTTTCTTTCCTTGCAATTCAAGATGCGAGAATACAGTCAATATTTTCAAACGGGATTGTTTTCACCAGTTTAAACAGCCTACTGTCATAACTTACTTTCCCCATGTTCTTCAATGTATTGGAAGTTGTTTCTGAGGGGAGGCAAGCAGAAATGTCAGGCTTTTCAACCTGCTTCCATTTTTAATCCAGCCTTACAATATCAAACCTTCTGGGAGGCTCTTTACATGACATGGACTATAAAAGGTATCAATAACAACAGGAGTTCTGGCTGTGGAAGGGTACTGTAATTGCATTTGCCTGGGATCTGGAAATTCATTATGGAGAAGGCGAGTGTTCTGTAGTTTGGTTCTCTTGGGTGTATTCTCTCTCTCCCTAACAAATCACCATTTCTAGAGGGAGTTTTCATTTATTTGATTATTTATTTACTTTAAAAAGTAACTGAGCACAAACCACTGCACCTCTACTAATGGCCGCATATCAGAAGTGAAACAAATGCTACTGACATAATTTAAGAACTAATAATCACAGAAGATTAAATGTTTTACATACCTCCTCCTGTTAGTCTCTGATTTAAAGCTTGATGACCACACGTTTGGACTGCATTCCCAGCAAGCATCAAGAAGACATATTTCTCCTTATGTATGTGAAATAAGATGTGTTTGTATAGCTATAAGTCCTGGTTTTGCAGTGTAGTTTGGTACTTATAATAGAAGAATAAATGTTAGTTTTATGCTAGATGATTTTAACAGCATTTGAAAAATAAGACATAATAAAACATAAACATAATATTTAAAAATATAGCCATGTATTTTCTTTACTTGCAGGTATATATTTCACCTCCGTGCACAGTGACAGCTTGCTAAGGAAAAGCACATTTGCAACATAACTTACCTACAATCATTAATTTCTTTCTACTTTTTAAACTATTCCTTTTAAATGACTATAAAATAATCTCACCAGAAAAATGTTTCTGTCTCATTGTTTCTGGCACTGTGCTGTATTAAGATATTTTTAGTTGTCAATTCTCATTTTGCATTTCATATGGATATATGAACACCAAAACTAATTACCCAAAGCACTATTCCCTACCTTCTGCAGGTGTTGAACTTCCACATCTCAGCCCTGAAGTTTATGAGAGTTGCAAGTAATAGGCACCCCTTTGAAGATCATGCAACTAATTTATTCTTCTACAAATGTAGATCAATTATTCCTGCTAATTAATACATCTGTGACTATCCTGTACCAAATTACAAATTAATGTTATAAGCACTATGTTAGTATGAATTAATTTTTTAAAATAAACAGAATAACTGTAGAAATAATTGTAGTCTCAGAAGACTATAAAGAGTCTCTATATGACTGTTCAGGTCACTGAATTACTTCTGTATTTCCATGCATTGCGCGTGATTCCTCATATGTGTGCATTACTTTTCAAAACAAAATAACACATTCCTAAATGAGCCCTTCCTGTTGCAATACAAGTATTAAGTAAAGCTCAGTACAGCCTAGAGATAAAATGTAACGTTTAAATGCTGTTATTTTACATACATTAAGGAAGATCTATTCTCAAAGCTGTTTCTCCTAATGTTTGGAAAAATTGTTACTGAAGTAATTTTTGTGATAACACAAACCTCAGAAGGCTGTTGGAGCTTCTGAATGTCTGGGCATTTTAATTCATTCAGAATAGCTGTGGTCCAATTTATTCCAGCCTTTGCACTGGTTGCGAAAACACTCCTGCCAAGCCCCAAACAAACCATCTAATGCAGTTCAACCTCACCAGAAAGTTTAATCCTTCATGTGATACTGAAGATCAGTCAGCCACAACCACCCCCTCAGAAGCTTGGGTTTTTCAAAGGGCATAACCATCCACTCTTCAGAAATACTCCAAGACCCTCATTTTCCACTGGTCTTAACAATTCTCTTCTTAAAGGCATCAACTAAATATTCCACTACCAGTCACTAAAGAATCTACTTAGAGCTGCTAATACCTTTTGTGCAACTTCCTTTAACTACGTACATCTGTCCTCCTAGCCATCAAAGCTGTCCCAGAATCACAGAACTCTCACAGAATTTCACAACACTCCCTTCTGTCTGTCTATCCGTCTGTCCATCCATCCATCCATCCATTAATCCATCCATCCAACAACTGCACTATAGAGTCAAATAGATAGAAGGATCTTAAGGACTGCAGTTGTTTGGTGGTGGGTGTGGGTCCTCGAAGCTTCTAGAACCCCCTCTGGTATCACATTTTCCTCTTGAAGGCAACCAGTTTGTCACATGGCCACCCATCCACTTAAATGCAAACACAGCTGCACTTGGATACTCTTTCCGTAGCTGCCGGCTCTCTCCACCATAGCAAAATTGCTATATTTTCTTAAAAGAGAAAATTCTGCATGTAGTTTTGGGTATCTATTTGTGTTTTACATGCCAATCGGTAAAATGGCCTAACTTATAAGAAGTCATTTCCCTGCTTCTGCAGTCACATCTACTTACTTTAGTGTCTACAGTAAATTAAGGGTTTTTAATTTGTCTTGATAACATAGGAGGAGTGCAACAATGGGAGAAGAACCTGGATTCTTTTTTCCTTTTCTGCAGTAACAACAAGTTGTTTATTACATTTAAGTCGTTGTCACCTATGCAAATGTGCTGAAGACACAAAGTCTTCACAGCTGTCATAGAGGCTGCAGGTATTGAAATGAGCAGGATAGCAGAAGTATAAATAATGGGCTGGTTTATTTACTAGTCTTTTGACTGGTAAGGACGCAGGTAGAGAAATGTCTATCTCTTTTTCCAGAGACCAGTCTGATTACTCAGAGCTGGAAATTAATCATCTCACCATTTTTTTGTATTTAACATGAGGCAATTCATGTGAAGTCGCTGGTGGACAGCAGGGGTGAGCTTAAACATAGACATTATTGTCCCTGTCGTACTACTAAAAATTTGTTGAAGCTGGGTTTGTCAATGCAGATTAGCAGAACAGCGGGCTGAGATGTTGAGGGTCATTTTTCTCCAGTGTCATCACTCCAATGCACCTTTACAACCTCTGCATTACTAAAGGACTGTGTGCTATAAAGCATGCTAAAACACACTTTAAATCTCCATTGAAGACCTGGGATAACATTGGAAAGCCTCACATATAAAAGAACAGTGAATATTGCTTAAAAAAATAGGAAGTGGCTAAGTCAAACCCTCTGTTTATTTTTAACTGAGTTTGCCTTCAGAATACCCCAAGAGATTTGACTGTGCAGTTCTACGGATTTATCACTTGCCAAGTTTAATTTTTTTTAAAAAATCAAAGCCCTTTATTGAAGACCACAAACAAGCCTAGCAAACGTCCTTTGCACTCTTAGCCACATAAAAGTGACCCAGATTTAATTTGTTTTGAAAATTTATTTGTGGCAAGAAAACACTACCCGGCTGAAGTGTTCTTTGCCAAATGTACAATGAGAGTCTGCAGGCCAAATTCTGAAAGCAGTGGAAAACAGGGCATTTTAGGGGAAATCTTGGCATTACCGTTGTGTGCCTACGTGTTCATGGGCATTGTAGTTGTGTTCACTATTGCACTGCATTAAAATCAATATATTTGCTTAGTAAATCCATCATTTTATGAGAGTTTTTTAAAGTTATTCATTAAACTCACTTTATGTCTCCCCAAATACATATTTTTTTATTGAGAGTGAGAATAGCATAGAGTCCTTGGAAGCAGACAGTAAAACCTGTATGCATAGGGCAGTTTACTTACTGTTTATGCTAAGAGAATATGTGATTGTTATATAATAGTTTTGATGAAACATCCAGGCCCTGTTTATACAGTGGATTTTTTATTGTGCAGCATTCATATAATATTTCACTGACTGTTCTTATCTGAACACTGGGGTACTCTATAGTTCTTAAATCTAAGAGTAGGGATGTGTTAGACATAAAATAGGAAATGTGGAATGTGAGGTTTTGAGGAGGTGATTTGAGGTGATTTTGAAATATATGTCATAGTTAATAACAAGAAATGCTCCTCTAGGTTGAAGAAAAGAATTAAGGAATGAGAAGTGAAGATATTCTATAAAAGAGGTTTTAGCTAGGATAGGAGAAACAGAACATGCGCAAAATGAAGTTAGTAGTATGCTTGTGAATAATGAGGGAATTACGTTTGAGGAGTGGATGTGAAGAAATTTAAGTTTCAGTGAGGATGGGTGGAAAGACGTGACAGGAATCAAACTGAATAATGGAAATCAGACTGTCAGGTTTGCAATGTGGAGAAGAAATCTCTTCCTGCAAGTTTTATCCTTTGACTAAGAATGGAAAGAGAGCAAAGGGATTGCAGCAGAATAATAGAAGAGGAGCATATCAAGTACATATTCAGAGCTTTTTAATCTATTACTTGTTCAGCTCTGAGTAAAACACCAGAGCTCTAGCTGTGGTGTAATGTGAGATTCAGGATGAATTTGAGGAATGAGGTTTTCCTTTTCTGTATTTAGATTTGTATTCATATGCTGGTTAGTGGAAGCCAAGGGGCAGTGATGGCTGGGAGGTTGTGTCTCTACAGGTGTGAAAGTGCCCTTTTTCACAGAGTTTTTAAAAGGAACAATCTATAGCATAAGCTTTGTATCTCATGACTTTGTGAATCCGCTGCATTTGACAGACCTTAGGAAATTGCAACTTCTGAATAGCTAATTCTTTGGCACGTTAATACTCTAGAAAAGAATATGATAAAAGCCAACCTGCCTTTCCTTACATTATGTTTTTCTTTAAGTGGAAGAGATATCAGACTGCATATTTTACCTTTGAGTGTGCCCTTTTCATGTTGTTTCTCCTTCACTGTGTCCTCATTTTTGTTTTTTACCCCGCCTCCATCACATAGTTTTCTCTTTCTTTCCTCAACTGACTCAGTCTTGTTTTCTGCTTTTCTGCATATGCATTATGTTGTGTAAAGGTCTGCAAAATATGCACGAGGGAGATCTCTGATCACTGATTCCACTTTCTGTACCGGGCAGAAGGGAAAGTCTTATGGCTTCTCTTTTGTATTTGCAGTCAGAAGTAATTCAGGACATAAGTCAGTTAAGCAATAAAAATCACTAGTTTCTCTACTTCCAAGCCATCAGGGCAAAGGAGGAAGCTAGGTGTTTTTAGTGCCTTGTAAAGAAGAAAAACGCTATGGTCTCTCTTTAACTACCGTAAGACTTCAAGGGAAACGAGGGAATTGGACTTCTTTCATGCCTCTTATACACCAGAGAACCGATACCTGCCAAAAGACAGGAAGCCCTCTGCCATGTTTAATTCCCTGCAATGAAAAGGTGTAAACCAAAGGAAAGACATTCATGAAAGGTGGTGAGATTATGTAAATAAGTAAGAACTGTGTGTTCTCTTGTAGCTTGGTGAGGACACTCAAGTTTATTAAGTAAGAATACATCCATTTTGTCCTCTACCTAGAATCACTTGCACCACGTTTCCATAAATGTTTGTTGCCTGCAGTTCCTCACAGAATGTGTGAGGCTGGCAGGCATCTCTGGGGGTCATCTAGTCGCACCCCTTGCTTAGGGTCAGCTACAGCAGGTTTCCCAGGACCATGACCTGTTAAATGTTGAGTATCTTCAAAGGCAGAGATACCAAAACATCTCTGGACAATCAGTGCCAGTGTTTGACCATGCTTACATTAAATATATATATATGTAAAAAGCTTTTCTTACATTTATATGGAACTTTCTGGTTTCAGTTCGTAACTTCTGTGTCCTGTCCTGTCACCGAGCGCAACTGAGAAGAGTGTGGTTCAAACTTCTTTACTTACCCCAGTGAGGTAGTTATACCAGTTGGTAAGACCCCCTACACCTTCTCTTCTCTGAAGTGAACAGTTCCAGCTGTCTGAGCCTCTTCTTACATCAGAGATGATCCAGTCTCTTCATCATCTTTATAACATTTTTTTGGACTCACTCTGGCATGTCCATGTCTGTCTTATGCTAGGGAGCCTAGCATTCCCGATGTGTCTCACCAGTGCTGAGCAGAGGGGAAGAATGATCTCCCCTGACCTGCAGGTGACTCCGACTAATGCAGCCCAGGAGGCTGTCAGCCTTTGCTGCAAGGGGACATTGCTAGCTCATAGTCAACCTATCCCCCAGGTCCTTTTCGGCAAAGCTGCTTCCCAGCCATTTGTCACTCTGCATGTACTGGTGCTTGAATTTATTCTTCCCCAGGGGTAGGACTTGATATCTTCCTTTGCTGAACTGCATGAGGCTCCTGTCGGCCCATTTCTCCAGCCTGTCAAGGTCCCTCTGGATGGCAGCATTATCTGCCATACACTGGTGTACCATGTACTCCTCTCAGTTTTGTGTCCTCTGCAAACTTGCTGGTCACTAATGAAGTCACAGCCAGGTCACTAATGAAGATGCTGAGCAGTACTGGACCCAGTATCCACCCCTGAGGCACACCACTAGGGACCAGCCTCCAGCTGGGCTTTGTGATGCAGATTCCAGCCTTCTGAGCCCAGCTGTTCAACCAGTTTTCAGTCTGCCAAATCTTCCTAAACTCTGTTCTTGGTATCCTTGGAAATCCTATACAAAGTTTCTTGCAGTGCCTAAAGTTTTCCCTCTATATGTGATAGTGTCCAAAATCATAAGGAGGTTTGTGTCTTTTACCTCAGAGTAAGAGATCATAGAAGAAATTCTTGCAGAGCAACAGATTAAACCCAGATTTCCTATATTTTAGGTGTTAAATTAAACTTCCTAGCCCTGTATTCTTCACTGGCCAGAATTATAATGTAGACCTGTGTCTGCACAGAAACTTTTGTCAGTCTTTTTTTTCCTAACTGTATTTTAAATATGTCTATGGTTTTTAATAATCCTTCAAAGTTTTCCACTGTGGGTAACTGGAAAGGACAGAAAAAGTAATGTGTGACAACAGCCTGCCTTTAGACAGCTGCATCATCCCCAAGCACATTTTCATCCAAATCATAACTTCTAATGGAAATAGAAATAAACAAATGTGAAGAAATTCTGCTTGTCTGTTGCAAACAATGCTTGCTGCCTTGGTTAAAAGACTTGCCTAAGGAGGGCTTGGCTGAAACAGATTCAGCACAGCCTTGCTGAGAAAAAAACAGTGGGAAGTGTGTGGGGTGAGAACGTAGAAATGGACACAGCTCCATCAGTAGTACCACTGCACACATTCGCACTGGATCAAGTCACAGCGGTTAGCTGCAGTTCCTGGCTTCTGTATATATGTATAATGCATAGCCATAACATAGTCTGAATATAGGACTTTCTTTCTCTCCAGACCTGACTGATACTCCTTGGCTGTAGTCCTAATTTTCTTTTCAATGTGACTCCACACCATGTGACATGCTTTGGCCTAAAGAGGTACTGAGAAAACCCTGCTTGTCTCGAGAGTCAGAATTCACTTGATAAGGTTCAATAAGTTCCCTTTAAACATAAATACTATTTAATCTTTTCTGCTTGGGACTCATTTTGGATGTCCCAGAGAACTCAAAGGGGTATTTATCAGTGCTTTAAAGAGACAGAGGGGAATCCTGAAAAATTCACATTGATTCATATACATACGTGTGTGTGTGTGATGCGACTGTGTGTGTGTGTATCTCTACCTTTTACTTTTCAATAGTTTATTTAGTTCCTTTCTCATGTCTAATAAATGGAGCCTCCCCCCTTGTGCAGTGCTGAGCTACTGCAGTAGCTGCAGCAGCCCCATCCATGAGGGTGCACAGTAGGACAGCCTGTTCTAGTGATTGTACTGGCTGTGTCACTGATGGATGCAGTGGGAGCTCTAAAGAAGAAAGGTATGTTTGAAACAGTATTGCCATGAGTGACTTTCTTAAAAGGACTGCTGAGCGCTGCCGTCATGCATTAGTTGAGTAATTTTACTTTTACAGGTCACCTTAGCATTTTCAGGTGAAGAGCCTAATGTTGAATGTCCTGGTTGTGACTGACGTCCTACATACTGCATTTGAACAGGCGGTGGTTACAATAGGTGCAGCAAAGGACCTGAGTTTTCCCCATTTCTGACTTAAAGGAGCTTCCAGTTAAATCTCCTTTTAACCAGTTAGTGCTTATAGGTCTATCAGAATCAGGAGATTCTTGGAAGGGTCGATCTTCAGAGAAAATAAATGAGAACTATAGTGTTGTTCTCTTAGTCTACAACTGTCTGAAGCTGTTGTTGATAGAAATAGTTGCATACATTTGTCTTCATTAATCACTTCAAGGTGTTGCTTTTTGATGCAGCCAGCCCTAGCAGTTCATAGGCACTTTAATTTTACAATTATTGTACCTTTGGCTCAGAACAGATACTGATTAGTTTCACATTTTGCTCTGTGGGCAGCTTAATGTTCTTGTCACCTTATATTGAGTTTTAAATGTGAAGATTGTAAGAGAATGTCAAAATGTTCTCCCAAGTTTTCTGAGTCAGGCTGAGTAAGTTATGATATTTCCAGGTACTGTACTAATAAGTTTCTAAAAGATGGATGAAGAACAAGGTATGGTTTTAGAATCCTATCACAAAACTAAAGATTTGTCTTGTAAAGCAAGTATGAGTGATTTTGTGTTGCATTCTTTATCATACAAATTTTTCGCTGGAGATGAAGGTGATGCTGCCGGCTGCTGTAACAGCAATACAAAAGGAAGTTATGATAGCAGCAAGGCAAGAGCAATGTTTCTCAATATTTGCACACAATTACAAGACCTTTTCAAACTACAGCAGTGGAAGTGAAGGAGAAAATAAATTCTGAAAAGCCCTAAACACAAAGATTAATTTTATAACAAATAGAATTGTTTCCTGTCTCATCTTTATCAATTGTGTACCAGCTATGACTCATTCATGCGTGCTTTTTTCTTTCTGAAAGTTGCTGTGGAAGAAATTCCATCCAAAACACAAAACTACGCTGAACATCTGCTGTCTAGGTATTCATTAGTTCTGTCTGCTCTGCTTTTGGCTAATTGCCGGGGAGTGAAGTCAAATCATTAATGGGGACTTAACCCGGTGCCAGTTATAGTAGTAAAGATCATGTAACATTTTTATATAACCCAGGAAATGTTAAACATCAAGCCTCCCAAACATAAAGTTTATTTACTAGTTTCTCATGCACTTTGTTTGTCTACAATATTGCCTGCACAAGTGATAACAGAAAATGTATTTAATAACTACTCAGTGCTAATATGCTGTAGTATGCATGACTGGCTAATTTAATTTATCTCTGATTAAGCCTATTATGTTTGAGATCACTTTACAGAAGAGACTTTTTTTGCCAGCTGTAAGCTTATTTGAATTGTAATATAAGTTAATAATGTGTGAAATAACTACTGGTGCCTGCTTCTAAATGTTAATTTTACCAAATGACTTCCTGAGTTAGTGAGTACACAGCTCATCCATTGCAATATAGTTAGTATGGTGTTTGGATGTAAGATTGCACAGGTAAAAACGCAGGTATGTGTTAAGGGGATAAACAACTGTTCTTTCTGCTGAGAAAAAGCAAAGGAACACAGTCATGGCACCATCAGGGGTGTTACACAGTGTATAAATTGACAGCATCAGAGGAGAAGAAGCCTTTGTGATGTTCTTCATCTTGAAGCATTTGTTTCCTGAAAGATGGAAGGGGACTCCTCTGGGAAATGTAAAAGAATATGAGAAACAAGAAGTTGTGAGACAGGCAATCCATGCATTGAGTGTGTCTAAATAGGAAAACGGACATTTGAGTGGAGTTCTGGATTGGTCTGAGACTGAAGATGAAGCTGGGAAAGAAGTGTGTGTGTGTGAGTGTGCGCGCGCGCAAGAAATGTAGGGTAAAAAAAAGAATTCACCTCTGCCAAGAAAAACTAAACTGATTTCTTCCCTAGAGAAGAGTAAGATCGTTTCCAGTTCCCTCCTGTTTTCTGGAGTCTAATCCTTAGTGTAGGCAGTCACCTGTTGGAGAGGAAAGCAAATGTTTTTTCTCTGCATAAGCCATATCCCGGGGCTATTGATCACTGGCAAATGAGACTTTGCAAAGTCTGTGGTTTAGCTACTTGGTTTTCTGAAAAGCTACAAAGTGCTATCAGCTATTGGTTTGGAAAAAGGTCTGTGTATATCAGTTGTTTTTACGAAAAACAATTATTACACATGTTCTTGGTTTTTTACATGTTTATTTTAAATCTGCTGAGAAAATATAGGTGGAGGGAATGAAATCTTCTACCCTGTTAAAAGAAACAAATGTGATAGTCTGGGGTTCAATCTATGAAATTATTTATAAGCAAAGACACCTGAATTAGGTATACTTTATATTTAAATATATGCAACTCCAGCTGAAATAAGAGGACATCAATACTTTTCTCTGTTGGATTAGTGTATCTCCTCAAATTAGAAAATATATAGGATACTGTACTTAACGTGTCAGACTGAGCTGCCAAAACAATGTCACTTGCCTAGCGTGGAAAGAAAAGTATGCTCCACATAATTTCTTTTTATGTCATTCTGTTCCACACTCCAAACATTTCTGGCATGTGATAACATGTGGGATGTCAAGCACTATTGTTCCCATTTTGTCATGCTATCTCATATAGATCAGTTATCAGCGAGTCAAACTGCACAGCAGCTCTGATTTCAAGGTCTGTCTTCAGAGTGTGTCAAATATTAGCTGACAGGACAAGACTTAGGCAGGGCCACTGATGAGTGTTGGGATGCATGTACATATGTAACTGAATGCACGGTAGCAGTACCATGCAGAGTAAATTTCCAGTGGTATATAATCAAAAAAAAATAGTGTTTCTATAAAAAGCTCTTGTATGGAGGCTTCAGGATTTGTCCTGTAGTACTGGCGTTACCAAGAGTTTTCTTCCTGGTGTTTGCCCAGAGTAGCTGATCAGTGCATGTAGGAGGGAGTAGCATGTCTCTTTTTCACACTGGAGAGAGGTAGGACAGATATTCTTACAGGCAGCTGTCAGGGCTCAGTGTTTAGGCAGTATCACCAGGTGGGAATGTAATGTATCAGTTTTCCATGCTCTGTGGAGTCTCCAGGTGGAATCCAGGACTGAATGTGTTAGACCGAGACCTGAAAATTTGTGCTATTGCTTATTTAGAGAAAGCTACTCTTTCCCTGCATGTTAGCATAGACTCCGAAAGAGGTGAGTGCATTCTTGTTAATGGGTCCTCAATCCATACAGTTCATGCCTAGAGGCAGTGAGTTATGGAGAGCACTTTCTGCTTTGAGTTCCATCTTCACTGGCCTGAGAGTGCTCTGGTTTGCCCCAGGTGTAAAGCCTTCTTCTAGATCCCCTACCTTTTTTCCTGAGAAGCTATAGGTAGGGAGGCTATTTAGCTTATCTACTTTTCTTCTATAAAGAGCAGGGTTCTTTTGAAAATGATAAACTAATACTTTTTCTTTTTTGTAGTCTCTTGCTAAGAGCAGTATTCTGAGTTTCTTCACCTTGCAGAGAGGCTGACTGTAATTCAATTTATAGACCAGTCAATGCAGAAAATTTTTCCTATTTCTACAAATCATAGGTACTTAGTGACAGGTAAGTGTAACTTGATGCTTTGTGTTCCCTTTCTTTAAGAGAGAAGTTTTGAAGAATAATTAAAGCAACAAGGTAAAATATTTTATTATAAATAATCTAAATTTTCAGTGACTTTCACAGTTATGGGGTGGTCTCCTCGGTGCTTTGAAGTGTATGAATTACAAATGTATTGTGGTATTTTCCTCAAGAGTCATTTTTCTGCAGAGTACATGGTTAATCACTCCCTGTTCAAGTCCTTGTTCAAAGCTCTTTTAATTTCTTTGCAGCCCAGTTCCACACAGGAACAGTCAGTGGGGCAAGAAATTGTTGTTTTACAGAGGATCGAGAGACAACTAGGCTGACTTCTCTTGGTCCTCTTCCATCTTTCTTTTTTCCCCGAGTACCTACATTGAGATTGATCATTTACCAGGAAAAGAATAACACTTTGAGCAATGAAGTGGAACTCAATACAATAGTGAAAGCTGCTTAGCTGCTGTATCAGGCTCAGCTTACTCTTAAGCAAAGATTAACAAGGATAACTTATATACAACATTGTAAATCTGCTTAGCGGTCTATGACTCTTATGGGAAAATAATGCTTCCTAAACACAGACTTTGAACATATTGAGAGTCACCTTTTTAAATGTCTGATAAATAGGAGCCAGATAGTTTGAACTGGGAAAGAAAATAATGTAAACATACTGAAAAATAGGAAGCCTAAAGACAACTCATCTTGTATGATAGTTAGCTGTGTTACGGTCTGTCTTATCATAGATATATGTTGCAAAAGTTTATTATGATTAACACTCCATAAAGTATTTATTGTTATGAAGCTTCCTTTGTTGCAACAGCTATCATTACACCATTTCCTAAACAAACCTCACTGAACAAATAATGACCTTATACATCCCATTATTCACTCAAAACATACTTTTGAAAGTCTACCATTTTCTTTTGCAGTTTTTCCTTTGATATTTCTGTAGCATCTTAGATGAATATCAAATAAGTACTTATACAAATAAGTACAAAATATCAAATAAGTACGAGGAAACATGCAAAATGTCCTTCCCCCCCTAAAACCTCTGGATTTCATGAAGAGCTAAGGTTGAATAAAACCCAGAACATTTTGTTCCGTGCAGTTTTTAAATTTTACTTGTTGATCTGAAAAGAAAGGCAAACCAAAATTGTACAAAGGATCAAGCATATATAGAAATTTGTTAAAAATAAAAAAATAGTGTTCTAGAAGACATTGTAATACATCGAATAGGTTTTTTGCTATGTAGTTATCCACTTCTTTATTGTTTTAGACTACTTAAATCTGAATTAAAAGGACACTGTAATATTGAGGGAGGAGGGAAGCACAAAGCAATTGTTAATGGTAAAATTAGATGGGTTTTTTTTTAATTATTTTTAAATGTCTGATGGTTGTTATCTCCTTATTTTTTTTTCAAATTGGTGCAAGTTCAGGATGTTTTTTGCTTTGACCAAATCCATTAGGAATTTTCTGTGGTCCTGTTCAGGAAATCCCTGTCATCAGTGAACCTTGTTTGGGCAAAATTAACAATAGCTTTATGGCATGAAATCTGATAGTAAGCACTCTTATTCTTGTTTGGAATTGATCAGGGCTGATAGGCCTTTGCAGACCTCAGTCATCCTATTTACATTTTATAAAATCTAACATAGTTTTAGCTTTCTTCCAGTGCTCTGTAATTTCTCTGGTAGCCTAAGACTAATTGAAAAATCAGTGTTGGTGGTTCAAAACCTCCTAAGCTGGCTTTTTATATAAAAGTGCTGATATAGCTGCTGTTTAATATGCTTCCAAGATACTGACAGCAAAGGAAGTATTTATCATAGTTAAAAATTAATTAAAACATCAGAGATGCTAAGTAAACTGCAGCTACGTATCATGGCAGGGGTGGGTTGAGGACAGTGTTAGTGGGATTTCAGGCACCTCCTAAGAATGCCACAGACATGACTTCTCTGTAGAGTCATTTCAAGTTCACTTATCAAATGGTAACACGGAGAAGAAAAGCTCAGTGTGAGAAAACACTGTGTATAAGAACGAAAAAAGAAATGCTGACCATCAAAACAACACTTGAAAATCCAAATGGACCAGTACAAAACTAGAATAAAGAAGTGCATTTGGAAGAGAGTTGTATTTGATGTGTAAGGATAAAACTTTAGAGGAGCTACTTACTCCCAAAGACAGAACTTATCTATTTATTGAATATGTTTAGCTTTCCTTTCCTGCATCTTTATTGGTGATTCTCTCAGTTCTGTCCAGAAAAGGACCAATGTCATTGCTGAGATTCCTCTTCAGCTTGCCATGCTTAGAAATTTGTTACTGTCCTTTACTCTGCATAATATTGATTTTTTTTCCCTTCTATCTTTTTTCCCTTAATCATCTAAGCAATCCATTTCCCTTTGTTCCCTGCTGTAGATTTTTTTTTTTAACTGTTTTTATTTCTGTAAGCCAATATGACAATTCAGGTAAATCTTCTCTTTTTTTCTCAATGTTGATTTCTTTTTTTAGTATCTGGTAAAATGTTCTTAAACAGGTTCCAGCTTTCATCTTTTTCCCAAATAAACTGTTTCTCCCAGCTGAATTTTCTCCTAATTGTTCTCTGACTTGCAAAATGAATCCTTTTAAGGCACCAGGTGTATTTGTTTTTGTGTTATCCTGTTTGTGAATAAGAAACATAATCAGCAAATGCTGTCATTCATAAGGAAGAAACTGCCAATTTTCAGTTCTGTGGTAAATGTTACGTTATCTTTCAAGATTAGGTATAATAGAAAATTCCTGCAAGCTAAATGCTATTCTTATTGAGATCAAAACACGTCCTTATGTAGAAATTTTATTATTTATTTATTTATTTCAAGTCAGCACAAAGCCCCCAGTGTATGCTATTGAAATTAAAATCCTCCGTGGTAATTCAGATTTCTCTCCTACACAGTATAAACAGATGCTTAAGGAATCCCTCATCAGCATCTTCCTCAGTGCATTTGTGTCCTGGAACAGATATCACCCTGTTTATCTTGCACAGCATTACCTCAAAAATGACCCAGGGTCTTTCTTGCTCCATCCTTTGCAGCAGGATGGGTTGTGGGATGTCTCAGCTGTGTCTTGTCCAGCAACCACTTCTCAATCCCAATGGCCGTAGCCACAACCTGGCTGTATTGCTCAGTCAGCATGGGGAAAAATCAAAGATTTCCCTGGACTGCGGTCAGTGTGTAAATCTGCTTAATTCAAGAGATAGATACATTTGGTACATTTCAGTCCAGCCTTCCATAAAATGTTAGGCTGATAAAGTGCTGGCCTTTAGAAAGAGATGAGCATAGAGTCTTTCTAAGACATGACAGGAATATGGGATGATAGGGGAAATATTGGATGCCTCCACGCCAGAGCTGCTTCTAAGCCGAGAGGGTGGCAAGGCAGGCAGGGGCATATCTTTCTGGTCAAGGCTGCCACTCCACTATGTCCCAGCCAGGGCTGGGACCAGCAAGATACGGGGCCAGGCAGAGTGTGGCTGCACCCTAACACAGGTGAGGAGTGAGGGAAAGAATGGCAGCTGCTGAGCTGTGTGGGGGAGAGGTTTCCCACTCATGACTCCCTCCCACACCACAGCTGGGCTACACCGAGTTCAGCTGGCATTGATCAAGCAGGGCTAAAATGAATGCTGGTCATTCCCAAAAGGTTATAGCTGCTCACTATATCAACAAAATAAATGCAAGGCTCCAGGTTACTAAAGCAGTGCTTGCTAATATGAAACATGGCATTAACTTTTTCTGCCTATGCTGAGTTTCAAAAGATTATAATCCAAATTCATTGTACTTTTCACTGGCATTTCACCATAGACCTAAATACAAATTCTAGGAGAATACATTTTAATGTCATTTCTAAGGTGATAGAAGACCCTCAGTACCACCCTCCACATCTGAAGCAGAGAGATCTATTAGGTATGTTATTATTTTAAATTCTCATCTGTTCTAATGTTCCTGAAATGCTCTGTCTGTAATGTCTTTTATATTACTCATAATAAATATTTTATCCTTTCTGGAGAGGGCATGATGATGTAATGTCTAAGTGAAAAAGGCAACTTGTCTCAGCTTCTTCATGATACTTGCTAGACTTAAAACAAGTATCAAAAAGTACCAATAGAGATGTTGTGCAGATAACAAAGGTGATGAAATGGATAGAGATACAAAATAACAGTCATGTGCAAGTACTTACTTGCTTACTGTTTTCTAATTTGCAGAAAATACAGCTCACTTGTACGGCAGCTGTATAAATGGAATAGGTACAGCAGTCCCTATTACAAAAGTAGAAAAGAAGGAGGGAGGAAGAAACTAGAGAAAAAAAAAAATCTTATAAAGCTTTCAGAAGTAGATACGTGTTAACTACTTGTATTTTTTTTTTTTTCTACGTTGCTCTGAAAAGAACGTTCAACCTTAACAGGTCTAAGTCAGTATCTCTGTGCCTGTGCTTGGCCTCTAGAAAATCAAGCACGCATGCTACAGAGGTCAAAGCACTAGCCTGAGGAATGTGAAAACCTCCTGTTTCACCACCGCTCATCTGATGGCAGATGCCAGTTTTGGTGCATGACTCATTCCTTATTTCCTTGTGAAACCAAGTGTATTTCAGCAGTCTATATCCCATCAGATTCATTTTTTTTCAGCTTGCTTGCATTGTGATGGACAGAACAGTCTTTGCTAAAAGTGTACGATGATGATGCTTCTTTTCAATGGAGGTTGTTCTGTAAGGCAATGCACAACATTTATCTACTGCCCTCCAAAATACCCAGGCCAACCTTCCCTACTGTAATACAGATCTGCCTGTGTTCAAAGCTTAACAAAGACTTTGATGTAGCCTTCAATATTGACATTTAAGCCTCTTGCGTACATCGCCCTTCTCTAAAATTACTGAGCACTTCCCGCTTAGAGCAGTGCACAGATTACGTGCCCTGGCTCTCCTTTCCACATCACCTCAAAGCCAGGCAGACTGGGACTGGGATGCATGCCTAAATAATTAATGGCTGTTTATCCAGGTACTAACAATGTTGTGTGATTTGTTTTTTTCAATTGCAGCCTGTTGGAGTGTTTCTTGGCCGAGTAGAATGTGGTCAGAACAAGACAGCTAGAGAAGTGCGTATTTTAGAGCACCAAATAGATTAAAACTAAGTGGTGCTCTTCCTTCTGGCAGCTGAAAGCCACTGCTGCACACAAACTGTGGGCGTGCTTTCTTCTTGTCATTACCTGTCATTTGAAGGAGAAAATGAACAATAGAGCTAAACATTTGGGAAGAGAATGCTGAGTGCACAACAGACAAACCCTACCAGAGCTCTGGGGTAGAAGAGTGTGCATTTAATGTGTGATGCTGGTTGTGAGAGTATTTTGTACATGTGGTTCAGTTGTTGGGCTGGCTCCATTTGTGAAGGGGAGCCTTGGCTATTACTGTTTGGTCCCTCTGCCGTATTTTAGCTTCACATTACTCAATGTCTGATTATGTTGGACAGTATTCACTATTGCTGTTGAGAACATTTTGGATTGCAGTGAAAAAATGCTGAGGCTTATGTCCATATCATTCTATCACCGCTTAGGAAACCTGTGAGAGTGAGCCAAGACAGGCACTGGATGGTTTGCAGGAGAGTGCCAGCTTAGAATAAATAAATAAATTTGTCTGCTCTCTTTTCTCCCACCCTGGCTGCCTATATAACAAGCAGATGAACTAAGATTCCTTGAACCTCTTGAGTGATGTCCCCAAGTCTGAAAAAATTAGAAGAGGGAATAAGAAACCTGCTTTGTTGCTATAGTCAGGTGGAGGCTACAGAGGTGTCGAATTTCCAGACAGCTTAAAAAACGTACAGAAGATAGTTCACTCCAGCAGAGCTTGGGTGTGAAGTCCTGACAAGATATGCTCTAGCTAGTGGTGGTGGTGGCAGCAGCAGGATGGGAATTTTGTTGATCCTGTGAATTTTGGCTCCATGCGTTAGGTCTGAGAGCATTACTAGGCATGCTATTCAGGAAAGCAGGATTTCTGCCCATGTTTTCTTTTCAAGTTTATCCATCCTATTTTGCAGCTGTGATAACTCTGGCACAACGCAGTCCATAATGTTGTGGTGTGGTAATATGTATATATAGGTATAACATCAGCTAGTCGTGCTTGCTATCTGAAATTGTGAGGTGCTGGTTTGAGAAGAATGAGTATTTGAATTTAGGGTTGTTATGTGAACCAAACAAAACCAGACAGAATACTTGGCACATAAGGAAATATTGCATTTCATTTCATTGTAATGTTTGCAGTGGATCCAAAATTCTGTAACCACCCCAACTTCATAGAATCATAGAATAGTTTGGGTTGGAGGGGCTCTTAAAGATCATCTTGTTCCCACCCTCCTGCCATAGGCAGGGATGCGTCCCATTAGATCAGGCTGCCCAAGGCCCCATCCAACCTGGCCTTGAACACCTCCAGGGTGTTCAGCTTCATACAGTGTCTTCAATGCTGTATATTGTCTTTTTATCTTAGGTTTATCTGGAAGAAGTATCCCCATTAACCAAACCAGAGGTGATTCAGGAATACTGATAACTACACCAAGGATAATATTACCTTACAATAAAACCTGTTCTTTATGGATTCACTTACTTAGGGCAATACTACTCGCATATAGTAGGTGATATTAAAATCTTTACACATGTTTTTGTAAGTAACTAAAATTACTGTGACATTTATGGTGTTCCCTTTCCATAGAATAGGGAATAAAGCAGTTACTTAAATTACCTTTAAAGCAAAACTAAAGATTTCCATTCAGGGTCTACATTGGGGAAAAAAAGAAATAAAGTGACATTTTGGGTGATGTGACTGTATTTTAATATCTCCTGTGCCCAGTGCCATGTCATGGAAAGGCTTGAAAACTGAATGTGGAAGCACACATTGTGTTTTCTCTGACTTGTGCTTTTTAGTCTAGCTGAAGAGGTGTGCAACTCACAAGAGGGATGGGTGTGCCATTCAGATGTCCAACACCATGAAGAACCAGTGCAAGATGTTCTGGCCCTATAGACTGAGTCTGTAACTCTATAGTAACAGGGTGGTCTCTGGATGTGATGAAGAAGGGGGAGGGATTTGAGGCAATAGCTGGTCTCTTGGATTTGCCCTAGGCAGATGCTAGGTCAGCTCTGAGTTGAGAAAGGGAATGAATGGGGCAAGGTGGGTAAGAGCAGCTGGGGAAAAGTAGCAAGGAGCTTTGCAGAGGCAGCGAGGCTGGGGAATAATGCAAGAGACTGTTAGTGGGTGCTTGAGGCTTTTCCTCTCTTTTCCCCTAGAAAGTCCCTCTGCACCTTACTCTCTCTGGGGTATCAGTCTCTGACCTCACATCTCCTGGGACTTGCAGAACTGTCTTGTCACCAACCAGCATCTTATTTTCGCT
Organism: Phaenicophaeus curvirostris; assembly: GCF_032191515.1. Taxonomy (NCBI): domain Eukaryota; kingdom Metazoa; phylum Chordata; class Aves; order Cuculiformes; family Cuculidae; genus Phaenicophaeus; species Phaenicophaeus curvirostris. Next base: position 177,367,906 of record NC_091392.1, on the reverse strand, counting down.
CCAGCTCATAAAAGGCAGTCCATCCTCCCCATTAATCTTGAATGGTGCCGCCTCCACCTTCTTGGTCCTCCCAAGGAGGAAAAGGAAAAAAGACTTAGAAAAAGGAAATACAGAAAGACTTCCTAGAGGAGGAGCTGCAGATGTTGCCAGAATTGGGTGTGAAGGTGGTGACTACTAAAAGGTGAGGAAATTTCTACCTTTTTCCACCAACTTTATAGACTGACAGTGCTTATCAGGCACCAGTGAAGTAGGCAGGGGCCATCCATGGGCAATGCCCACCTGCCTGTACCTGGATCTCTACCATAATGGCAGTGCCTGGGGTCTCTGGAGTGAGTTTGGTTCACAGTTGACCCGTTGACCCTATCCTGGTTCTTTCAATCTTTTTATTCTGCTAGCATCATGGAGTTACAAGGAGCTTTTAAAAAAATGAAAGAAAGAAAACTTATATCTGGTACTTAACTCAGTAGCTGAACAAAAGTAGTGCAAAAGTACTGGAATAGGTGTTGAGTAAAAATGTTCTTAGTGGTAACTATTCTGAGTATAGCTGCTCTTTCGTGACAACTCCTTTGAATTATTTTCATGGGGAACAGAGCAGCTCTGACAGCAGCTCTTTTTTAGAGGGAGGCAATTTCCCTCATATATGACTTGTCAGCTGCTAACTGTGGGTGTGTAAATATAGCTGAAACTTGGAAATAGTGCCGATCTGGCAGAGGTTTGGGCAGTTATTATTGATGGCTGAGTGGATGAGATTTACCAAGCTCTGTCTGATGGTAAATGTTACAGGGCAGGTACATTAACCATGTGTGTGTTTGTGGAACACCTCAGCAGTTTTATTTTGATTTCAATAATGCAGTTCTTGAAGCAAATCTGTAAGTGGTGAATAAAATGTGTCACTTATATAACAACCATAACAATACTAAGAAGCACCTCAGTTTAATAATTACTTGAGCCTCATTGACCCTTTCTCCTCCCTTTGCTTTTATGGTTGTGTTCTCCCTCTCTCATCATTCTTACATCTCATTCAGGATTTCTTCTCCTCCCACTCAGCCAAATTCCCACAGGACAAGGATTTCCCTTTCCTCCCCCCCTACCTCTATCATGGGTGACCTCATTTGTTTGCAGAGCTTTTACTCTATTCTCTGCTCTTTTAACTCACAAGTTTGTTTCTTATGGCTTGTTTTGTCTTATGTCATCCAGTGCCATGGTTCTGGTTTGGGTTCTCTGTTTGCTAAGTAATCTTTCTGAACGTACTCCCCGCTCTGACCTACCTTGTTGTGCTGTCAATGTGTCAGCTTGCAATTTCTGTCTACACAAAGGGCAGGGGATGCTACAGGGCCACTCCCTAGATCAGCTTTCCCCTAAAGCCAGTTGCTTCAAGAAAATTTTAAGTTAATGGAGCTGTAATTACAAAAGGTTAAGAGCCTTTAAAGGGGTACAGTTATGTCTTTATTTGCAAGCTTACCAAAGATGCAACTATAGTAATTACATTTCTCAGCATTCTGAGATCCTCCTCTTTGGTTGAAAGTCCCGTTCCTGACAAATCATATTGAGATTTTTCTTCTTTATATTCAATGTCTTATCTCCCTTTTGATCTGGATATTCGAGATGTTCTCATACACATAATCAAGAAAGAGTGCTAGAGAGCACAGCACTCCTTTTCTGTTGTGAATTCTGTGTTTTGAGTGCCAGAGCTTGTATTTCCTAAAATGCAAATAATTCCACTTTTTATCCTTCATTGTATCTAAATGTATCAAAATTATCTGCAGATTAGCCCCCTCATTTTTACAGGAGGCTTTTTATTAATCAAATTTTCATTCTATCACAGTATTGCAGAAGGTGCAGCAAGTTCAAGGAATAATTAGTCCACGTGGAAAAACCAGCAGAAGAGAACTTGCTGTTTCAGTAGTAGCTTAGTTTAATTGTGTATAATATGATCTCTAGGACAGAGGTTTGTTGTCATTTGTGCTGTGTCTTGGCTGCATGCAGCAGCAAGCTTATAGTGAAACTTCAAGTTAGTAATTTAGTTTGAGTTGTCTGAAAGCTGGGATTTTGTGTGTGTTCGCATTTCTTGCAGATGTCTGTCACACAGCAAATATTGCTGGCTGACTGCTTTCAAAACGCTGAGAGAAAAAAATATCCTCGAAAAAATGAAATACTAATGACTCAGAGCCACTTCATATCTAATAGTGAGTGAGTGCACTTCTTGCTTCAAGGGAACGGGAACAATGAAATATGAAGTTTGCTTGGTGGTGGAGTGCTTTGTTTTGTTTCTGAAAAAATACTTGCAAATTCCCTGTTTGGTGGCTGGCTTTTTAAAAAGCAGTCAAATCACTACATGATGATGATTGAAGTGGTCATGTTATTCTAAGTTTGATTCAAAGTATATATATTGTGTTGGACAAAAAAAAAAACCCAGTTATTCAGAAATTATGCTCTAATAAGCCTTGCTGTGTTTCAGTGTCTCTAGGGAGCTTCATTTTATGAATTTATTAGATTGCCTTAAAGCCACAGAATATGTGGCTGACAATTGCACCATCCTAGTATTTCATACTTCTGTTGGGAAAGTTAATCAGTTGGTGGATCTGATGTGTATGCAAACAGCTTCCTTTTCCTTGTAGTCTTAAAGGAAATCATGGTATGTCCAAAGAATAAAGGTACACGGGAGTATATGAATTACAAGGCTAAAAGCTGAAAGTTAAGACATACCTAAATGTCACAACTTTAATAAGAATTCAATAATCAGTGTTTTTGCCAGTGATGTGTCAATGTGCTCTCACGCTTACCAGCTATTTGTACACACTGTACTTTGATCACTGGGTGCAGTAACAAGGAGAGAACAAAAACCTTAGCAAATTAAATTTAAAGATTTCCGCTCCTGCTGTAGAACAGATGTAATGTACCATTTAATTTTAAGCCAAATTATGTATCAGGACATTCAGATACTCCTCTCCAAAGCCATCAGAGCAAAAACTCTCATGTAAAAAGAACTGAGAAGCTTAAGTTCTAAATATGAATTCTGATGAAAAATCTTTAAAGGCAAAACAAAGATACCCAAACTAAACAACTGTGTGGTATAATAAATCTCTCCCCTCCTTCTGTCTTCATTATTCTTCATTCAAGTGCACATGTGAAAAAAAAAAAAGGGCTTGATCAAAAGTCCTTTGAAATTCGTGATAATCTGTCAGCTGGTGTTGTGGCTTGAACTAAATTAGAGTCAGTTTTCTAACTTCAGCTAAGTCTGGTCTAAGTAACTTCATGTTTTGAAAGTTAACTATGTTTTTTTCAGACTGTTTCTTTCTAGAAGTGATACCACTGGTATGCAGAAAAGTACTTATTGTACTTATTTCTCTAGAAACCAGGGCCACTCCTACTGGAGTGCCATAAGGCAAAGAGGTGAAAAATGCTGCACCTGCAGGGTGGGGCGGACAAACAGATGAGCCCGAAAAGACCAATGGAGTATTCCATTCCTTATGCATCATACTTAGTATAAAACAGAGGCCACAAGGGTCTCTTTTGTTTCTTCAATGGCTGATGTTCACTGAGGACCACTGTTCTCGGATATGTGCGTTCCTGAATCCAGTTCCTGAGCCCAGCTCCCTCCTAGCCTCAGACCCTTTCCCTCATGTCTGTTCTGCAGCATTTGTGGTGTCATATAGTCACTGAAGGCATGATTTTGAATATTTGTATATATTTTTATTACTTTCTTATAATTTTCTTCATTATTATTATCATTATTATTTCATTAAAGCTGTAGTTCTAGTTTCCAACCTGCAAGTCTTTTCCTCTCATTTCCCTTTCTCCAGAGGTGGGGGGTAGGAAGGGAATTAGGAGTCCAACTGCTTCGTTTTAGCTGCCGAAACTGGGTGGGCCAGGGCTAAACTGTGATGGCTGGCTTGGCTGGGCTTTGGACAGTGCCCAGATGTGTTGTCGTTACAATGAACACACAGAGATTTGTGTGTTGATGGAGCACATGATATCCAAGAAGAAACTAAGACAACTGAGTCTGCCCTTAGGAAAAGAATTCTCAGCAAAGATTTAAAAGTTATCTTCAGGATCTATATGTTGCATTCAGCTGTCTAATTGGGTATATAGGGAAGATAATACCAGCTATTTCTTGTAAAGGAGAATGATGGGAGAGTGAATGAATACAATTCGCAACATTGGGAAATCCCAGCTGGATATTAGGAAAATAAAAAAAAAACAACCAACAAACAAACAAAAAAAACCCCAAACCCCACAGTAACGTGGGCAAGTGTTGGAGCAGGTTACATGGAGAGCTGTGAACTGTCCATTCTTGGAGGTATTCAGACCTGGCAGTCTTGCACCAAGGGACTGCCATAGTTGCTCTCCTGTTCTTTGATTCTGTGCTTCTGTATATTCTGTTCTTTTTCTGTTGTTTGCCAATTTCCTTGAATTCTTAAAAAAAAGTTGTGATGTTCTGTGTGTTTTCAGAAACTACTGGGTTTGCTCTCATTTGCTTACACAAATGAGAAATGGAAAGGTTGTTAAAGAAAGGGTTCACTGAACTGCAAAATAATTTACTTTTCTCTAGAACCATGCATTTAATACATTTGGTTTATAATACCAGGTAGAAAGTATATGCTGAGAGCTCACTGCTTTTATGAGCTCGAATATCTGTATCCATGCATAATATATATATGCAGTATTTTCTTTTTTTTTTTTAATGAATAAAGCAAATAAAACCATTCTGTGGTTGTTTAGAGTATTAAAACATGTCTGCATTTGTACTGCAAATAAGTTCAGGTTTAATAAATGTTATTATTGCCACAGATAGATCTGCTTTTCATATAAATATAAGCATCTCTTCTTGCTTGTTCTATTCAACTGTATCTTAGTGGAAATACATGTTTTGCACAGCATTCTTTTGTAGTACCTTAGCTACAGCAGATTTTCTTTGGCAGTTTAATAAAGTCAAGACCTTTAAAAACTCTTATCAAAAGCTGACAATTAAAAGTGATGCTGTTTGAAATGTAACAATGTTTTAAACAGTTTGCCATTTAAATATTCCAGATCTGCATTTGCAACTTAGTAAGTTATAAATTTTTTTTTTAAAACATTAAGTCAGAGAATTTGCAAACTTTAAAAATAGCTCGAACATTGAATATCTTGTGAACTGAAATTCTCTTTGAGGTTCAACAAAACGTTTAGTATTATGGTCAACAAATTTGGCCTGATTCAAGAGGATGAAAGAAACCAGAATTTCTTACAGCATGGGAGAATGATGTAATACTTGATAAAATACATTTTGTGTCAGATATTACATCAAAGGGTGGAATATGAGCGCTAGGTTTTAATGGATGTTGTGTTCTAACCCCAGCAAGCAACTAAGCTCCACGCTGCTGCTCGCTCACACCCTCCTAGTACAAGGGTAAAAGTGGGAAAATCCTGGGCAGAGATAAACAGTTTATTAGTAAAGCAAAATAAGGAATTCATTTAGTGCTACTAATCAGCAGGCAGGTGTTCAGCCATCTCCAAGAAAGCAGGCCTCCATCCTGCGTAATGGTTATCTGGGAAGACAAATGCCATCACTCTGAATGTCCCCTCATCCTTCCCCCAGCTTTAATTGCTGAGCATGACATCACATAGTGTGAAATATCCCTTTGGTCAGTACATTTATTGGGTACCCCCGGCCTACTAACTTAAGAGGTGGTGTGAGAAACAGAAAAGACCTTGAAGGTGTGTAGGCATTGCTCAGTGACAGCTAAAACGTCCCTGTGATATCAATGCTCTTTTTGTCACAAATCCAAAACATAGCTGTACGTGAGCTACTGTGATGAAAATTAACAATATCCCAGCCAAAACCGGCATAATGGACTTATCTAAGTTCTGTACTAAAAGCCTGGAAATAGGACAAATGTGTTTGTTCAAAGAAAAAAGGAAAACCTGAAATGACCTTAATTCTGTAGATTCAACTGGATTGATGTCATGGAAGACACTCCAGTAGTATTGCTGTTAGATGTAAAACATCCTGGGAAGTATCTGATGGTCAAAAACATTAAACTGCAAAGGCTAGTTGCATATAAATAAATGTTTATTTTCTTCTCTGAAAAACAGAGTAGAAACTAGAACAGAACCAGAATAGCTTAATGCTGTACGTTGTTATTTCTGCCTAACATATCATCCTATGATTATTATTGGAACATGTTTTTATAGCTAGTAGGGTTTTTGTTTGTTTGTTTCATTTGGGATGGGTCTTGCACAGTTCTGCCTTGATGGAGAGAAGGAAATAAGTCCTGTGAAGACTGATGTTTCTTGTGAGAATTGTGTACAGTAAAAGCCAAATGGATTTCGTCAGTACTATTTACTTAGCAGACTTGTTTGTCTGTACCATATACAGATTATTCTAAGCTTATAAAAGATAATGGAATAATTGTGACCAGACTGGTTAAGTTTCACTCTTACTTTTTTTCCAAACACTGGCTTTCTTGGCTACTAAATAAAGCTTTTGAGGAATAAAACTTTTGCTTCACAAAATAAAATGTTTTGTATAGTTTAACTGTAAGAAGCCAAGACTTTAATTTTGGAGGGACTGGAACAATTTGTCTTCTTCCATGAAGCATTTCTAAAGTGTTTTAATGACAGAAATGTTAATCATAGAATTGTTTAGTTTGGAAAAGACCTTCAAGTCCAATCTAACATTGCCAAGTCCACCACTAGACCATTTTTGTAAGTCCCACCTTTACATGCCTTTTAAAGGCCTCCAGGGATGGTGACTGTACCACTTTGTTGAGCAGCCTTTTCCAGTGCTTTGCAGCTCTTTCAGTGAAGAATTTTTTCCTCATATTCAATCTAAACCTCCTGTGGTGCAAACTGAGGCTGTTTCTTCTTGTCCTGTCACTTGTTACTTGGGAGAAGAGAGCAACATCTGACTTGGTATAACCTCCTTTCAGGTAGTTGTAAAGAGCAATGAGGTCTTTCCTTGGCCTCCTTTTCTCCAGACTAAACAATCCCAGTTCCCTCAGCCACTCTTTGTAAGACTTGTGCTCCAGATCCTTCACTTTCATTGCCCTTCTTTGTGTATGCTCCAGCAGCTCAATGTCTTTCTTGTATTGAAGGGCCCAAAACTGAACACAGTATTTGAGGTACAGCCGCAACGGTGCCAAGTATAGGGGACAATCATTTTCCTGTTCCTGCTGGTTATGCCGTTTCTGATACAAGCCAGGATGCTATTGGCCTTCTTGGCCACCTGGGCACACTGCTGGCTATTCTACTGACCAACACCCCCAAGTTCTTTCCCACTGAGTAGCTTTCCAGCCATATTTCCCAAGCCTGTTGTGTTTCATGATGTTTTGCACGCACAGTTTACTCTCAGGTAAGTACTGCTTTAAATTTCGTTATCATTAACTTTTCTTCTACCTGCTTGCTGAGCAAAAATAGGTGACTAATTATTTTGAAATAGAAATGTCTAATGTACTAAGTATCTATATGCGTTAATCTCTAAATAACCGCTGCACAGAGTTACAGTATTCCCAAGGTCTTGCAGGTTATGACAGATGAAGATTGGCACTCATTAATCTTTAGGAGATAAGGAATTTCCAAAAGCAGTAGATTTGAGTAACATTTGAAAGGGTTTTCCCCCATACTGTTGAAAGCAAACTTCAGAAGAGATGCACTTAAGCGTGTGTTTGCTCTCATACAAGCATGTACTATGTTTGTTTAAATAATGCTTATATATATATGTTTGGCTTCTAAAGTGTCTTGGGTTATCCAAAAGTCACTGGGAGAGAATATTTACATGCAAAATGCAGACACAAAACAATACCTAAGGGGAAAAAAGGTCTAATTTAACACACAAGACAGAGATCACGGGAGCACCTCAGCCACAGAAGTATTACTGTGCAGCTGGGAAATTACTAATGCCTGAGTAGCGAGTAAGGAGAGGGCAATGCATAGCTAAGCTTTACAGTAACATGTAAGGAGCAGTCAGATGCTAAATCATGATAAATATCTCGCTTCTATCCATGTCTTCCTTGTCTGGCTGTCCTTCTTTCAATTTTCTTTCCACTACTTTACAAGAAATGTCTGTTTTCTAGAACAGGGGGGTGGTTCAGCTATAGTGAGTGTGGCTTTCCCTCCCTTTTTTCTATTTGATGACTCTGTGGATCTGATAATCATCTCTATTGTCTGTTCCTTACTTTTCTGTGTAGTTAAATTGTTTCCACTGCTTGTTTGCTGACTGCATCACAGGATGACAGTGTGTCCTCAGTGCACACCTCCTCAGCACACTCATGCTTTAGAGATACTCTTCTGAGACTATATGTTTATAATACATTTATATGCCTTCTGTTGCATGCCATGGGATTCATTCTGGGGTTTTCAAGAGGAAGATAGCTAATGTTTCTTCATTCTGGGACCATGTTTTCAAAGAAGTGAATGGCTGCTGTAGCGTTAGGAGCACTTGGCACACCTTGACTTGTTAAAGATGAATGCTTTGTAATGAGAAATTACGCTGCCAGACAACAAATTAGTGACTGGTGTAAGACGGAGAGTTATAGATTGTAATTGTGCTAGTAAGGTATGAGATGATGCTTAAAGTATAATTTTAACAGTATTTAATTAAGTGGAACAGTAGATTAACCGCCACAATCCTAACTAAACACATATAGCAGAATTGAAAAACATAAATGCTCATTATTGCTAAGTTGCCTCTGCTGTCAGTGACTGACTTGGAGATGGTGTGATTGACTATAGCTTATTTAAAACTGCTTGATTTGCAAACTGAATTTTAAATCTTTTCCAGTTGTTCGCCTTTACTGTCATCAGGGGAAGGCGACTCATTTGTTCGGTGGTGTATGGTTCACTGGGTGGGGAAAAGATGACATATTCTATCCAGTCACTGAGATATCACTGTGTCATTTCCCTCTGTGTGTAGCAATTAATGCAAAGTGAATCATTTACTAGACAAATTCAGTCTCTTGTTCTTCCAATGGATGTATTATTATCTCTGGTTTAGTTTTTGTTTGAATTGCCTGATGGCAGATTTCTCTCATCGCCCCAGTTGCTGACAAACTGTAATTAGGTATCCTTGTGCATGGTGCTCACTAAAGAAGGTGGAGGGAGCCAGTTCTTTCACCAGTTTGTTTAATTACCTTTGTGTGCTAGATCCAAAGGATTTTGGGAGCTCGGCCTGCCTTGCTTTTGTCAAGCTGTGTAAATCTCATATCAATTATACCTCCTATTCTAGAAGCAAATCATGGAGTGTGCAAGCTTCAAATTTGCTTTGCATGACTATTTGTAGGAAGCAAATATAAAAGGAGTTTATGTTCAGCCACAATAAATTCATTGTTAATTTGAAGTGAATATTTATAACTTTCTTTTTACTATTTGCCTGACACTACTAGCAATTAATTTGGTATTCAGCTAATTCTGCCCAGGCTATGCCTAGTCAGAATTTTCTGTCCCTTTGTTTCCAATACATTTCCTACACACTATTTTGTCCTTAATGCCTTTATAGCTTGTTTATTGGAAACAGGTTTTTAATTATTTTTCAAGAGTATTGGAGATCTGATTTAATGAGCAATTGTTAGATATACTAGGGAGGCACATTCACCTGATTAATGTGATAGTTAACTGAGCAACAAAATTGCCTCATGAAGAAGCAGCTGTACACAGAATTTAAGCAGTAATGTGTAAATGTAAGAAAGTTTGAGGGAATGTGAAGAAAATATCTGAAGAAAGTTCACTTAAAATAAGACACACAGCAAGCTGAAGTCTAAATATACAGCGCTAGCTTGCTGGTTAGTTGGTTGGTTAGCCTGTTACTTATGTGCATGTACGCATACAGAATCACAGAATAACCAGGTTGGAAGAGACCCACCGGATCATCGAGTCCAACCGTTCCTATCAAACACTAAACCATATCCCTCAGCACCTCGTCCACCCGTGCCTTAAACATCTCCAGGGAAGGTGACTCAACCACCTCCCTGGGCAGCCTGTTCCAGTGCCCCATCACCCTTTCTGTAAAGAATTTTTTCCTAGTATCCAGCCTAAACCTCCCCTGGCGGAGCTTGAGGCCATTCCCTCCCGTCCTGTCCCCTGTCACTTGGGAGAAGAGGCCAGCACCCTCCTCTCTACAACCTCATTTCAGGTAGTTGTAGAGAGCAATGAGGTCTCCCCTCAGCCTCCTCTTCTCCAGGCTAAACAACTCCAGCTCTCTTAGCCGCTCCTCATAAGGCCTGTTCTCCAGCCCCTTCACCAGCTTGGTTGCTCTTCTCTGGACTCGCTCCAGAGCCTCAACATCCTTCTTGTGGTGAGGGGCCTAGAACTGAACACAGTATTCGAGGTGTGGTCTCACCAGTGCAGAGTACAGAGGGAGGATAACCTCCCTGGACCTGCTGGTCATGCTGTTTCTGATACAAGCCAAGATGCCATTGGCCTTCTTGGCCACCTGGGCACACTGCTGGCTCATATTCAGTCGGTTGTCAACCAACACCCCCAGGTCCCTCTCCTCCAGGCAGCTTTCTAGACAGACTTCTCCCAGTCTGTAGCACTGCACAGGGTTGTTGTGCCCCAAGCGCAGGACCCGGCATTTGGCCTTGTTAAACCTCATGCCATTGGACTCAGCCCAATGGTCCAGCCTGTCCAGATCCCTATACATACATACCTGTATATAATACATACCTGTATTTATTAGGAGACAGATAATATAGGCCTGACTGAAAAATACTGCACTAGAGTGACAGGGTATTGAAGGACTGTAGAAAAAAAACAAGGAGGTTGATCTTTCAGGTGTGTGTTGAAGATGATGTTGTTCTGCAGCCAGCACTTTAATTGCATGCAGTGCTGGCATCCAGCTTCAGTGCTAATGTGTATTTTTGGAAACAGACCCTTCCTTTGGGAAACAGGTCTTTTCTCAGAGAGAGGAAAGGAGAAGAAGTTTAACACTCTGTAGTTGGCAGAGCTCACAATGGGATCTTTCTTGTGTTACCAACTTGCTTCTATCAGCAGCGCTTAGGTTCTTAGTTTGCAGGCTTCTGGTCAGCTTAAAGGATCAGACTAGCAGGATCGCTACAGAGTTTTAGAATAAGATATTTCCACTCATGTATTTGGATGACATCTTCCCTCTTCTTTGCTAGCAGTGCTTGCAAAAGGAGATGTCACAGTGGGGCCTCAGCAGCAGCTCATGACTAAATCACCGTGTTTCATTCCTGCAGAGGATTGTGGCATCGGTGGAGAAAAGAAGCACAGGGAGGTTAGTGGGAACACGGTGCACTGAGGCCAAAAAGTGGCACAGCAACAGACACAGCCAGAAGAGGAGAGTTGAAGTGTGTGTGGTAGAGGAAATACACGACTCAGCTGATGTCTTTGTTGTGTAGCTCCCAGCTTTGCTTATATGATGGATATCTACTCAGAAGACAGTAAGTGCAGAATGTTTTAAAGTCATGGCATGGTGTAAGCCATTCCACTCACCAATGTACTGGGTTGCTCATCGATTCACACAGCCCTTTTGATTTTAAGTCACCGTTGGTGACTTTGTGTCTCCACTCATACATCACTGAGGGCAGGAGCTTTTCTTTCCAAAGAAAAGGTGAGCTGATTTTTGTATGGGAAGTTGCATTCTTGTTCACATTCTTTTAACCAGATGAGAGCTGTACAAATTACAAAGGGATCAGCTTAGAAAAACATCTGCCTTTCAGTGCCAAGCAGTTTCTTTGCGAGTAAAAAGTAGGAAGAATTTAAGATATCTTGTCAAGATCAAAACGAAGTGAAACTGGGCTGAACACATTACTGAAATTGTAAGAGATTTTGAAGAAAATAGAGAAAAATGAAAAGGCAATTAACTTAAACTTACTTGAAAGAGGACAATGCTCTTGTGAGTGACGAGCATGCTGCACCACCTTCACAAGTTCATCTCATCTCTGTTGTGACAAGTAACTTGGACAGTTCTTTACGAAGTATTTTTAATTCATTTCCTGACTTGTGTGACGGACAAATAAATTACTTTAATTATACTTTGAATGCTTATTTCAAAGTCAGTCAGGTTACTGGTCTGATGGTTAGAGAATCAGACTAGAATCTGCAGGTCTGGATGCATTTCTGATTCCTGATGTAGCTTTGCTTTAGCAGGTTTTTAGCAGGTGACTTTTATTGTCTGCAAAAAGTAAATAATGATCCGTATGTTTCACCCATGCTATCCTGACTTACCAATTTAGCCAGCAGGAGTTCTGGAGCTGCAATATCTGTGCTTTGGGTCAGCAGTGCTCCAGCCTTCTTGGGCTATGTCAGCCCTGGGTTTCAAAACCTTTTTTCTTGCCTGACTTGAAGGGGAATTTCCCAGTGATGTGTGGATTTGGGCTTTAATTGTCCTTTCTTGTCTTTCCTATAGTCTGTTCTTAAATCTATTTTGTAGAAGACCCAGGGTGCTTGTGAAAGCTTGGTGGCTATGTGGATAGCTTGGAGCATTTCTTGGTTGCCTTGTGGAAGCCTAAGATGGGCCCCGGTTCAACATAAAAACTGAGCACATGCTTCATCTCTGCCCGTTCAACAAATGCTGGTATAAACATGTTCCAAAGTGGTTTGCTATAGATAGGTGAACTTCAAAATGTGCTGCTGTGCTTTGCTAGATAAGGATCAGTTTTTGTCTCTAAAAGAACAGACACATTAGTGTTGCTTGCATTCCTAGGTAAGAGGCCTGACATTTTTCTGTATATGTGGCAGCCATACCAGAAAGTATCTATTTTTTAAAATCATTTCCTGACATGTAAATAGAGACTATTTATTGTGATAATTGGCACCTGTATTATAGATTAATGCTATCAAGCTAAACTATGTGATGATGTGATGGCACCCACTGATGTTAATCGTGTGTTTTTATTCTTCAAAACCAACAGTCATCTGCTTTAAACTCTTTTCTTCTCTGAAGAATCTGCTTCTCAATGCAAACAGCTTTAATGAAGGACACACTGAATGGTTGAGTTCAAGTTTTTATTCTTATGTTCAGTTTAAAACGCACATCAAGATAAGAGAGCTGAAGTAGTATAGATTATGTGTTCCAATGCAGAAAGTTCTCTTTTTAAGGAAACCTTCAAATGACTATCGCCTTTGAAAACTTTGGTAGTTTAATGTAATTCAACAGACAGCCATTTATATGTGATTGCAACCTGCCCTAAACCTATAACTGTACAGCTGATAAACAACAGCAGAAAAAGAGGGAGATCCAAAGTACATGCAGAGCATCCCAGCCTGCATGCATCAACTCCTATATGAATTACACATGGAAAACTATCAAACCTGGGCTTTTAAAATGTCTGAGACAGAACAGTGTATGAAGCAAGTCTAGCAGCCAAAATTTGTAAAAGCTACTCCTGTCTGATATTATGTATACATACACGTGTATATGCATACATATATATATATATGTACTTACATCCAGTATGATATGTATTCAGACCTGATACAGAAGTGTGAATGACAGAAGTGCTGTACATTTGCCTCTTGAAAAACCTCCTGCCTTAGCTGTTGTGTTCTCTCGCTCCTGTCATAAGACTTACCAGTCACATTTTTAAAGCTCAACCCTTTGCTAGAATAGCACTGAAAGGAAAACTTGGCATAATTTCCTTCTTCGTAACTGGGACCCTTTCCCTTATTTGCTTAACAAAGATACAATCATCTTCATCCCTTGTATTTTTTCCAGGTGAAGAGGCTGCAACTCTTTCAACAAAATGGAATTATTTTTTTCTTTCCATGACCCAAGTATTGACTATTTATGGTATGAGGCACGTAACAGAAATGTGTTTGCCAAATGCTGCTGCCTCTTTCCTTCGATATGGGAAAGCGTTTTGTTGAAATGGGAAAAACAAATGAACAGAGTCCGCCAGTCCTGCATGCCTCCTGTCTGTGAGCATCTCCACTCTGGGGACGTGGGCTGTGTGACCGGCTCAGGGGAATGGGTTTAGAGGAGCCCTTTGTTGAAATATTGGCAGCACATCACTGGACTTGCTGTTGTTGCAGATGGAGCACTTTGCCGAACAGATGGATTCTCAGCTTTCTGAAAGAAAGGGAAGGTACTTGATGTACCACAGTGGGAAAGGAGGGGGGTATTCTAGGCATATGGAAAGGCAGGAAAAAAGACACGCTCTGCGCTTTTCGGTGCACTTGGTGCCTAGCAACCTGTCTCTGGCAAACTTGGTAAAGTATAAGCACAATGCTCTGTGAGAAAATGAAGCAACTGTAACAGACATGGAGGAAGTAATTTGCACAGAAGCAATAAAAATTAAGGCAGAGTCCAGAAAAAGCCTGTTCTCCTGAGTGTATAATGAAGTACTACATGCTAGGTATGGGTAAGTGCTCCTGCTCGGGATCAGAGGTGCACTCTGTAAAGGCACAGGACTAGTGCCAGAATAGCATAACTGGAACAGAGGACCTGTTAATATTTTAAAGTCTATTATGTTGTGAAAGAAACTAGAGATAAATGTTACCTGCCACTGTGAAGCCAGGAATTCCCATTTTCCAGCAGTGCATGCATAGGCTTCAAACTGTGGTGGTGCAGTTTGTACAGTGAACATCATTCAGATACCATGTTGCCTCTTTTCTTGCACTCTTCTTCCTCCTTTCCTTACCTCCCTGTTTTGTTCATACCTCATTCCATCTTAGTTGTTAGGATCAGTTCTGTGCAGCCCCCAAGAGCACGCAGTCCTGACTCAAAACAATGTTATCTAATCCAATATTTACGGCTAAAATCTTTATACAACTGCCAAGTGGAGTGTGAAAAGGAATCAGCATGAAAGAAGTGAACATATCTTGGTATTGTGTGTTAACTCTACAACTTTTCAGTTACTTCACGCATGCACAGTTAGCAAAAATATTGGTTTTTATTGTCGCACAATTTTGGATATGATGATATTGGAGTTTAATCTTTATTTTTACCTCTTAGCTTAATTAGACAATTTCAACACATCTTGAATGCAGACATTAAAGCTGTTTAGCAATAGTAAGAATGCCAAAGGCCTTGGAAATCCAGATTTTCTGAGAAAAATGAGTATGATACAGGGCAAAAAATGTCAAGGTTCTTTCAAAGTATGATTTGCTGCTGAAAGCAGCTATGTTTTCTTAAATATTGGCTCTGGCTTTTGTTCGTACTTGGAGTGACTATATGTCTGCAGCAACAGATATGTTTGAAGCCTTTTTCCTAAAAAATAAAGTGAATTGGATTACATGCCCACTTGTGCATCAACTGTATTTCATTTTGCAGGGCCGAATTCTCAGGGAGGCTCAGAGATAAAATAAACAAGGAATCCCATCATGAATTTTAGTGTGAACATTTTTCACATCATTGTGTCTGGATCTCTGCCAATTTTCAGCCCTATAATAAATTAATACCAACCCACGCAAAAGAGAAAGAAAAAAAAACCCTAACAACTTCTACAAGACAAAAACATTGGGCAATTTTTATCGGGAAACAAGTGGCCAAGAATAATTTATTGGAAAAGTAATTATCTAAAGAGAGAGTGGGCTCTTCTGTGTAATTGGAAACGATAACATTTTGCAGCCTTACTAAGCACAGTATAGAAGGAGCCTCAGCAACCTGGTTAAATCAAATATAAAGTTCAGATGTTGTTTCTTCTTGTTGTATGTCTCCTTATGCTCAGTACTGCAATTGAGCTCACTTCTCTCTTTCTGTGGTAAAATCTAATCTGGCTGCAACAGGACCTGTGAAATTCATGGAGGTGATGAGCCAGGGTCTTCATTCTGCATTGTGTGTCTGGCTTTATTGAATCTCTAGTCACCCTCAGATAATAAATATTTCATATGTTGGACAGGTGAAAGGTTTCATTCAGCAACAGATCTGCTTCCAAGGCAACAGATTGCTGTCATTTGAACAGTTTAAACATGTTCAAAACAAAGGTAGCTTTCTGGTTTTCTCCTCTACAGTTTTATGTGTAAAGCATTATCCATCTCCCTCCTGTCCCTCCTACAAGCAGAGACAGAAAAGCCAATAGCATTAACAAGTAGTTCTAAACAATTTATAAACTAAATGTATTCTCTCTACCAGTCAAGGTGGAATGAAAAATGCTCTTTCATTTCACAAGCATGGAATAAATAACTAGAGATATGAAATTACTCAAGTTAGCATCTCTAAATGCAAAAAATGTGTACAGTCACAGTACTACATGATGCTTTATGGCATGTTTCTCTCTTACAATGGGTGTTTCCCCAATACAGTAATTCTTTATACCGTTGGGGTTTTTTTTGGAGCAGGGGCAGTAACCTAGGTCTTTCTTTGAGAGAAGTTAGTGAGAAGATTATTAGCAAAATGTCATCAGTTGCATCTAATTTCTGCAAATGTCAGGACTTGTGACATATCTTCTGGGAAATGTCTGCTGTATCCTTTACATCTTGCAGCTGAAAAAGCTCTTCTGAAGTATAGATTTGCTTTTTCTTCATCTGCACGTTTCTAAGTGAATAGGGCAGCTGCTCTCCCTCCTCCTCTCAAGTCCTTCCAATGTCCAGACTTTCTGATTCGTGCTGTGCTCCATGTCCAGCCTTAGACCAGTGTAAGCATCCACAGCTGATGACTTCAACAAGTGCTTCTCTTTCCTATCTGCTGTGATGACAGGAAAATTCTGCTGGAGTAGTGTGAAATTTTGGTAGGCAGACTCCAAGTAAAGGGATTTTCTGCCATCCCATATCAGGCTCAGAGGCATTTTTACTTGTATCCCACCTTCTGCATGGATGTTCCCTTAATGCAACTATGGCAGAATGGTGACATTCCTCCAGAAGGCATGTTTTAGGAAATAAGATGGAGAATACATCTGAAGGGGAGATTGACAGGTTTTAGGCATCCTTGCATAGGAGGCTTGTTTAATGTCACTGTCTTCTTTCTACTTACTGTACAGGTGCTTTGCAGTGGTGCTGTATTTGGGAGCTTGGAGGATGTTCTAGATCAGTTCAGAAAGACTGACATTGCTGCTTTTCTGTATTTAGAGAGGACATGGGATGTGGGTACAGTTTATGATAGACATCTTTGTGCCAGGTAGCTCTGTGGCTGATGCACCTGTTAGAAACAATTAAATTATATCTGACCGTGTAACCCTCTCCCTTCTATTTCCAGGTGTATAGATTTTAGCCAGCACATCTCTGGTTAACCCCTCCTCACTGTTGTTTATTTCCTGCCACTCCACAGACACACCACTAAGCATTAAGTATGTGAACTCAAAGACGCTCCCCCTCTCCTGCACAGTCTTAATAGCAAAGAGTCATGAGCCGGGCTTTTCTAGGCAGAATTATTTCTACCTAACAAATATAGGCTTCAGGAATATGCCCTTTCTCTCACCCTTTTCAGACTGCATTAAAAGCATCCACTTCAAGAAACTACAACTGTGTTTATTCAAGTATTGAATTTGGAAGTAGTGCTGGGATCCCTGCCACAACACGCTTGAACCGTGAAACCCAGGTCAGTTCCATTTTTTGGTTTTCATGTACTGGCACAGCACTGCAGCAGTTTGAGCTTCCAGGTCTGTGTGAGCGATATTTCTTTTAACATGCAGAAAACATCATATTTGATTTTATAACCTAACTTCTTGTGTTTTCTGGGTTGTTTTTTTTTTGTTCTACTAAACCAAAATGTCAGGGTGGCATGTCAGCAAACACAATGCGTTCAAAAAAGGATCATGCTGACAGGCTCAAAAACTAAGTGCTGTCTTTTAAACAGGCAGGAACAGCTCATATTTTCCTTCCTGCCCACCAGTCTATCCCTAGACCTGAGGGGACAGCTGTACTTCATCTGCCTTTTGCTCTGTCACTGTGACTGCTGGCTATTGCACTGTATAACACAAACTCAGGCTATGAGAGGATAACAAGTTTCAATCACTGTTCACTGAGATTGACCTTGTGATTCAAAGGCTACTGACTCAATAGCCCCTTAGTTTTGTCAGTGAATAAACCCCTTCTCTGTCTTCCAGCTTTCTGTAGTATTAGGGATTTTTTCTTATTGCTAGAGAGAAAGGTGCTGTGACAGCTATTGCACAGTCTGCAACTGGTGGGTGAAATTACTAGGGTTATCTGAAATACTTTCTAGGAGACTAGTTTTGTTAATAAGTCTACTCTAGGTCTCAGACTCCAAATTTCACTCAAGTTGAGTTTGTGTTTTTCATTTTTTAAATTCCACATGCTTAGTCCTTCACTACGGAGTATATTTGCACGTGGGCAAGCAAAGGTAGCAAGATTTGGTACCTGCAATGTTTGTTCCCCTCAAACGTTTGTCGGATGACTCTATTTGAAGGCATGGGACTGGCTTTCTGCTTATTGGGAAAATATCTGGAGGCAGCAATGATTTTGCAAGGAAATTTGTTGGTGTTTTAATGTGGAGTGGATTTAGATACCGTTTAATTTCCATCCCTTGCTCCCCAGCGGTTGTATGATGTTGCTACAGCGCTCTTGGTGTGAATGTTCCTCTCAGTGAAAATTGTGCTACTGTCTTTTTTTTTTCTGTTTCATACAATGGGTGAAGAACAATCTAGAATACATGGGCTTTTCATCACCAAGAAACATGCAGTTAGAGCCGTTGTCCCCTTCCATCAACACATGAAAGTCCAGAGAGCAAATCCTGTCTCCAGTCTTCTCCAGGTCTTCTGTGGTACATTGACTTACTCTGCTTCTAAGCACATTGCCTTTCTTTTCAACCTTTTTTACTTTGTTCATTTGTTCCTTGACTAATTATTTTAGGTCAAGTCTGCAACAGCTGAACAGAATACAGAAAAGGTAATGTTCTGTGATCTTCCTGAGGCAGGAAAATTTATATGAAAAGATAAATATCTCTTTTAGGTATTATATTTATCAAAGACAATGGGGAGGCAAGTTTTGAGTAACTGAAAATTTTGTAACTGCACCACTAATGTTTCATTACTATTGGCAGCCAAGAACTGCCTTTCTGGATTAACCAGACACTCTGCTTCGGGCATATGCATAGGTGGCAGAAAGTGATAAAGCTGATGAAACCGCACCTCTGGGAACATGTAATGGGATCTTTCCTGTGATATGCAAATTATGCTGCCAAGTTGCTGTATAAACAATTCATGGGAGAAGTGGTGAGAGGCAGTTAAATAGCTGGATCACATATCAAAGATGAAATCCATCACTGGGAACGGAAAAAAATGCATCAAAAGAGTGGGTTTGCTTTAAAAAAAAAAAAAAAAAAAATAAAAAAAATCTTTTGCCCCCAACATGTAGTTGCACTAAAGAATTAATATCAAATGATTTGTCACAACTGTTGCAGTTCAGAGTAAATGAGCATTTAGAAAACCAGTGTGCAGAGTTTGTAAAAACCAAGACTTTTCCTAGTACAGGTGATCTAGTCAATAATACTACTTTTTTTTTTTAACTGATAAAAAGACATTACTTCACAAATGTTGATTTGATTACTTTTCAGGCAGAAGACATACACTGCTTACATGCACAGTGATAAAAGACATGCACAGTGATAAAACCGATCCTGCCATTTCTATTCTAAGCATGAGCAAAGATCTCAGGCAGCCCATCAAAACTTATAGCCAGGTTGTATACAGCCATAGATCAATGAGTGTGTGCAGACCTTATTGACACCAGCAGAAGCTGAGCTCATAGCTTCAGTCTGGGTTTCCATATTTTGTATTTTATGCTGTATGAGGAAAGAATTCCAGCTAATCACACTCCTCCAGTAAATCAAAGTTTACTCTTTCACAAATGGCATCAAATCATTCATTGACCTTGCATCCAGCTACATTGTTTTTCCACAAAGGTCAATTTCTTTAGCGCTTGTTTTCCCTCAGCCCTTTCCTTTATCTACTATTCATTTAGGATCTAACATGGCTCAGCTGAAGCCAACTCAGGAGTCCCTGATTAACTTCAGTGAGATCATGTGCTAGAGTCCTAAGGGACCAGCAGCAGAAAAATTAAGAAGACAGGAGGGAGTATTAAAGCATGAGGCAAGGGAAACGTTTTTGGCCTGTGACTTTCTTTTGTTTTGCTGTGTAGTAGGAATGATACTCTAGATCGAGTGGTACAGTTGTAATAAACAGATGCTGCATTCAGCAAATATATCCAATTCTGCTCTATGTTTAATCACCCATGAAAGCTGTGTCAGATGCTCTTCCACCAGGAACAATATCTCCTAATTGACTGTAATTAAGGTATATTATAACAACAGGATCTAAAACTAGATGTATCTGTCTCTTGACATTTCAAATTTGGATATTTTTTTTCTACCAAGTCTCTTAATATGCTTCAATTAATGATAACAGAGGCCAGGCCATTCTCAGTGATGGATCTGCATACTTCAGTCTTAGTACCACTGAGAAAAGATGCAGCACGAATCTTTTGACCATTAAAGCCCCCTTAGGAACACGCATGGACCCCAATTAAGCAGAATTTACTGGCCCAGATGTTGATTACTAGGAACCCAAGGGCCAAAGCTTGATTGCTTATCCTGGAAAAGTGCAAAAGCTGTGCCAGAGACAACACAAAAATCTGGTGCTTTATATTTGGGTTCTTCAGAGGATCTGTCACCATTTGTAGCAAATATGACACCTCTTTACATTCACTGAGAAATAACACGAAGCTGTTTCATTCATGCTCTGTTCAAACAAGCAAATTTTTAACTTGAGTGACCAATGAAGAGGTTTTGTCATCATACAGAAAATTATTGCTTCTCCTCAGAGCTGTGGCAGGTATCATGACATCAGCAACTGATAAGCTTTTGGAGAGCTAATCAGTAGTGAAACCTAGGAATTTTCTTTGTATAGATAGCTTAACAATTAAAACTTTTAAAATTGTTTCTGAATGAAAAGAAATTGCCAACTTGAAAGAGGATATTTCGTAGTACAGGCATTTCTGGCCGTGTAATTAAACTGAGCATGCTGCTCCCTTGCCCCTAGCCGCAGTTGTCCTGAACAACATTGCATTTTTTTCCAAGGCCGAAATCTTGTTTATACCCTGAAATATGGACTAACACAACAATGAGCTACAACTCCATCTGTCAACTCCTCCTGAATTTGGTGATGGTTCACTGTGTGCCTGTGATGCACTTTGCAGTGTCACCAGCTTGTGTGATGTGGGGCCAGTTCACTGTTTCTAAGATGTGCATAGCTGAAATCTGGTTTCTGCAGTGTTTTGTGTGGTGTATCTGCCTGAAGTAATTTATTAGGTGTCATAAAGCATATGCAATCAGAAGGTCTTGTGTAAAAACACTGGGAAAAAAAAAGATGAAAAGCTTATCTCCCATCTGATTCCACTGAGCAGCTCTGTTATGATCAGGATTTAATTTTAGCGATCTACTATATTTTTTTGTTTGTCATTTATTTTTAGCTACTCAGTTCCCTGTAACTTCCTAGAGAAAACATTTCACAGTTTTATTTCAATTGCGTTCCCAAGCACAATGTATTCCCAGCTAAATCAGTTAGTGTTGCAAATGACATGACTACGAACTTATAGTTTTCTTTTAAGATACTAGTAAATAATTTTTTTGAAGTCTCATATTTTGTTTGCATCTTGTGTGCCCATGCTTGCTTGATCACACGCAGGAAATATTTTTGTACACTGCTGCTATGCATGACTAAGAAAGGAGCTGTAGATAGAACAGGATGAGATACAGGCTGTAATTTACACCTGACAGAGTGTGAATTTCATTGCAAACCCTTTTAAAGGAAACTTGCTGTTTTCTCTACATTCAGATAGACGGCAATTCCATTAGAAATTATGATCATTGTCTTTTTTTGTTTGTTTGTTTATTTTACTCTGCTTTAGTTTGGAATTTTGTTAGGGAAAAGGTATTCACAGAATCACAGAATCACAGAATAACCAGGTTGGAAGAGACCCACCGGATCACCGAGTCCAACCGTTCCTCAACCTAATGCGATCCTGTGTTATCTGCAGGCCCAGGTCATGGTCCTATGGTACTGGACATACCCCGTAAGCAGAGAAGGGTTTGACTAGGCAAGAGTAATAACATGTGGGATAAAGAAAGCATTATCACACCATTTCATGGGTGGGGGATTAAGGCATAGACTGTTTAAATTACATGCCCAAGATCTACTATAGAGCTATATGAGGAACAGCAATCTCTTGGATCCCCATCTGTTTACTCTTCCATTTCTAGAGAACGGAAGACCACTTATTTGTTTTGGCTGAACTGCAGTTTTGGGTAGTTTGGAAGACATTTGGAGACAGAAAAAGCATATTAGTCTTCCCTACTGAAAGAAGTATTAGCAGGCAATTAAAAGCATAATAAATGGAACCCATTCAAACTGCTCCATTTGCTGTTGCTCTGAGCTTCAGGCAAGAAGGTACATAAAGGTCATTTAACCTGACCACTTATGTATCACAGGCCACTAGTATCACTCAAGCACTCCTAAATTAAATCGTGTATTTTAGACAGAGATACACTGGTCTCACAAACATTTTTTATTCAGACTGTAAATTCAAAGGACAGGACTTTGTCTCTGCATGTTTCTGCTTTGCATGCGTAGTGTCACCTGGATAAGCAAGAGCTGTTCATAGCATCATAGAATGGTTTGAATTGGAAGGAACCTTAAGTATAGAATCATAGAATCACAGGTTGGAAAAGACCCACCGGATCATCGAGTCCAACCATATCATCCAGTGCCAACCCCACTGCCATAGGCAGGGGCATCTTCCACTAGATCAGGTTGCTCAAAGCTTCATCCAGCCTAGCCTTGAACACCTCTAGGAACGGAGCATCCATGACTTCTCTGGGCAAACTGTTCCAGTGCCTCACCACCCTCACAGGGAAAGAAATTATTGCTGATATATAATCTAAATCTCCCTTCTTTCATCTTAAAACCATTACCGCTCATCCTATCACTACACTCCGTGGTAAAGAGCCCCTCCCCAGCTTTCTTGTAGGCAACTTTAAGTACTGTAAGGTTGCTATGAGTTCTCTCTGGAGCCTACTCTTCTCTAGGCTAAACAAGCCCAGCTCTTTCAACCTGTCCTCTTACAGGAGATGCTCCAGCCTTCTGATCATCTTTGTGGCCCTCCTCCTGTGGTTTAATCCCTTGCATCATCACAATTACTCTGATTAATTTAATACCTTGGAGCTTAGAAGAGCAACCAACCATTAACAACATGGGCAGAGGTGGTGCCAAAGAGACATGAACACTGAACGTGGTACCCTGTTGTTCTTCCTGTGCGCTAGAATTGCTCTGTGCTGCTCTAGGGAGGGCATAGAGTGGTGGCAACTGAGATACACTGGAAGAAGCTGAGGGAAGCTGCTGTACCGTGGTGTCCTTTACACAGACTCAGCACATTGAAGAGGTGAAGTCAAGATTTAGTCCCCAGAGAGCATGGTACAGGAGTTTGCTGGATAACTATATAAACAAAAAAGCCATCAGTTACCATATTCATAGCCACAGGTTAAATGCTTTATTCATAATGTTGCAGTGAAAGTATTAACATTGCATTTGTTTAAAAAGTAACTAGTAAGCCATTAGTGACCATTATAATACGCATGGGAAGCAGCGCTATGCTGGTTTACACTGGTTATGTTCTGCTTTATATTTTCCAGAGGGCCAATTTGCAAGGATTTTTACTACGGTAACAAATGCTATTTATGATTATAAGTAACTAATTGACCAAAGTTTCACACAGTGACTTCATGGCTTCCATTACACAGTTGAAGGTTCTGCAGATTTTTTGGTCTTGTTGAATTTGGGTTGTTTCTGATTGTACCTTGAAGCCTGGAAATACTGCATTACAGTAGAGTAAATACATTATTCTGGTTATTGCCCTTGTTATTAGAAAACATTTGTACAGTGCAGTAAATTTACATTGTACTTTACCAACATAGATAAAGGCAAATTCTCTGCCCTGAAGAGCTTATAATTCAAATAAGACAAGACAAACAAATGTACAACACTTCAGAAAAAGAGTGCCTGAAAGGATTATTAACTACGTGACGGGTGTGGAGGGCCTGTATAAGGAGAGAGGGGGATGTTATCATCATCAGTGTTCCTAATTCTGCATCACAATAGCATCTTAGAAGTCTCAAAGGCATGAAAGCCTGGCTGCACAAAGTGCTGTGCAGAAGCCTGGCAGGAGGGTGGCCTTGCCCCTGGATCTCAGAGCAGTGCTGGCTTGCTGACATCCCTGCCCAGGGGGCTCCTGGCTAAAGCCAGCATCAGTCCAATTACAGCACAAGAAATGCTGGGTCTCTAGTAGGTTTTAGCTCTTCCCGAGGGAAAATCCATGTGATTTCCTGCCCTGAAGAATTATAATTACAATTGGAATAAGTAAATACACATACAAGAAAGTGTTCTAAGGAAAGGAGAGTAGAAGAGTTGTCAGCTGAGTAAAGGTACAGCAGGACCACCTGGGAGGAAGGCTTTTTGCATTATTATATTCACCATGATCTCCAGCTCAAACCTCTCTGCCCTGACTCCCTGACAGCTAGTTACAAGGGAGAAGCCTCAAAATCATTTTTCTTGCCTCATCATAGCAGATGCACAGTAACTGCTATTCTCCTGATCTGATCTTATGTTAAATATAGGATTGCTTCTCCATCAGTGGAAGAGAAAGAAGGTGTCTGAGTGTCCCATGAAGAAGATTATACCTGCAGAATACCTAATATTCCTAAGTTTGAAGCCCTACAGTATCTCGTTAGTGATCCCATTCTGTCTGTTCAGAAAACAGACAGAATTCCTGGCTTCATTAGGGAGCACAAAGAGCCTGGAACCTCTGCTCCTTCTTGTAGGAGGTGGGAAATCTTTTTTCCCCTCATTTACCCACAACAAAAAAACTAGGAAAAGAGAAAGGACAGAGGAAAACTCCCTGCAGCTGTCCTCACTTCCTAATCAAAAAAAGGTGCTGCCCCCAAGCATGGCATGAACTTGACAGTGTTAGGT
This sequence comes from Phaenicophaeus curvirostris, assembly GCF_032191515.1. NCBI lineage: Eukaryota > Metazoa > Chordata > Aves > Cuculiformes > Cuculidae > Phaenicophaeus > Phaenicophaeus curvirostris. The sequence continues at coordinate 177,343,052 of NC_091392.1, read as the reverse complement.
TTTCAGTTGGACTTGACAGTCTTAAAGGTCTTTTCCAAATTAAACAATTCTATTATAAAGAAAGCCAGTAGCATCCTGGGTAAGTCTGATGGGCAGAAATAGAGGACTGTGGTAGCTGAGGGGTGTATTGACTCCACAGTGATCTTTAAAACTGGAGCTAAAAGGAGCAAGAGGGTAAAGAAATTGGATTGAGAAGATGGGATTCATTTGAAAGTAGGTAGTAAAGGTCCAAAATGAATTCTTCCTCCAGAGAACAGGCAGATACAGGGCATTAACAGTTGTAGGAAATGTGTTTGAGTGGGCATCTCCCGTTGTCAAACACTAATAGTCATATGTTTGCATATTCACTGCGGATGGGCAGGAAAAGAAATGAGAAGCCAAACCATCTCTCTCTATAAATATCCATATGTGTCTGTATTTGGGGACATTCTCACAAGGTATTGCAAACTGACTCACGATTTCTGTTCTCCTGAGATTCCAATGCTGGCGTTATCGGGCAGGCAAAGGACAAGACTGGGAGCCAAGTCCCTTGGGACTGAGAGTCTTGTTGAGACTAATACAGCATGCAGGTAGCTAAGTGGTGGTTGGGATCCCAACGCACAATTTGCCTAGTCCAGTTTATTTAATCTTATGGGTGTCTGACAAAGCAGGTGTCCATACCCAAAACTGCAGTCTAGCCAGAGAAGTGAAATGTGTACTTCAAAGGTGTGTTTCATTGCCTAGCAAGGTAGGTGTCTGAAACAGGCCATTGGAAGTATCTTGTTCTCCCTATTGACAACAAGGGCAGTAGAAAATCTCAGGTATAGGCGTCTGCATTAGTTGAAGTTAGGTGAGTACAGCACAGTGTAACGGACAATACTGTCTTGGCTGTGAAGAGATATTTGGATGAGGGAATGGCCCATGGCAGAAAGGCAAGAAATGTGCCTCTGTTGTACGGGAAAACGTAGAATCAATGGATGGAAACAAAAAACAAACAAACAAACAAAACAAGCACAAAGAAAAGCAAGAAAGAATATTGTGAAATAAATGGAGAAGAACTGAACATATACAAAGAAAAATGGAAGGAATGTAGGATAAAGAGACCAGGGAGCATACTACCAATTCAGAGCTTGTAGCTGGCAAAAGGATCCTCGGTGTGATGTGTTAAGAGCGGATGGCAGGTTTTGGATTGAGGACAGATGTAAATTGAAATAAGAGATACTGAGCTTTTCTCTTTAGCAGAATTTATCACCAGACACCTTGAATTAAAACAAACAAAACAAACATAAACCTCCTTTCCAGCATTTCACTTATCAGCCATCGCTGAGAGAACACTTGGTGGTCTTGCATAAAATTTTGATCAGTGTGACTTTGGATACCTTCAGTACTCTGCAAAAAAGTGCTCTGCAGATCACCCAGGCTCTTAACCAAGGGCACTTAGGTGTGACTTCTTGTTACAATTTGTTCCAATGCTAAAACTGTATTTTAAAAATATGAAAATGATTTGAATAACAAGGAATTTTTTCCCATCAATCTCTGAAAAGACAGGCTGCTTTACTGCAAGAGTTCAGTTATACAGGCTTTGAAGGAGAAAAAAAATGATAATGAGTGTGTTTTAGAAACTTCTAAAAAGTTACTTAAAATAGATTTTTCTATACATAATGTTGTTATGTGAAACTCAACTGTCTCCTGGTCTTCTGGGGCTAGAAGAGAGCAGTGTGTGTTCTTTTGGAAATTCAGTAACAATTCTCCCCTGCCTCTGATGGACTATGTGATACCATCCCTGGGGTTCTGCCATAGTCATCTGTGGCATCAAGGAGGCATTCCAGTGTGTCTCACTTCACTATTCAGTCCTCTAGTGAAGTTGCTGAAGTGCATTTACCCAAGACATGCTTTGGGAACTTTCTCTAGTTTTTGAAGTGATCGTATGGACTATCATGTCTCTAAAGCAGCTGATGGCCATTAGTAGAAAAAGTTTAGTGAGACTTACAGCTGTAAGTGAATAAAAGATTTCAGAATAGGTTTGTTGTTGTTAAATTCTTAAAATGCAGACATTTATGCAGACATTTACAGGAATAATTTAGTCAGTAAGCTGCTGCCCTCTTAAGTGGGAAGCAAGTGATACAAAACTGCAAGCTGTCTTGGCAGAGTGAAAAATGGAGACACAATCATCAATTCACAACAGCATTTTTTGATCAAGGAATAATCAGACCTGCTTTTACCAAAGCTGTGCTGCATCTCTAGTCTGGAAAGTTGCCCCCCCCCGATGATTTTGGAACTGCATTTGCTTTTTCTATCACTAAGCTGGACTTCTATAATGCATTGCTTAATGTGCCTCCAGATTCTGTTATTTATAGACTTCAGTATATTCAGACTGCAGCTGCTAAAATGCACACAAAAGAAAAAGCACATTTGTAACCCGTTAAGACTTTGCTCTGAGATGTCAATGAAGTTCAGGATTTAGCATGAAATATTACTGGGTGACCTTTCAAGGGGTGCCACAAGAGAACACTTGTTTATCTTGAAGATATGTGGTTGGATTTTTTTTCCTTGTTGAAAATTTCCAGCATTCTGCTTTCTGACAGAAATCTGGCCTTTGTGTGTACCATGTGTTATCTTCAAGCAGTGCTGGGGCAGAGGATTTAAGTAAAGCAGCATCTCGAATGAACAGTTCTTCCAGAAAATGTGTTTTGTGCAAATAGGCTTTGTTAAATTTAGAAGGAAATTGTAGATACATTGTGGTTTTTCTCTAAGTTGTCTTAGTCCTATCAGTATGGCTATGATCTACTCATTAACTGGTTTTCAGTGAAAATTGGTGGAAAAGATCCTTTGTAACTATGTAAAAACCTACATATTCAGTGCACATAGTGAAGAGTGAAATCTCTTAATGCTGCAGCATATGTTATATGAGTTTATAAGATGATAATGTAGTTTTTAATGGCATAATCTAGAATGAGCAAATGTGTTATAATTCATTCATAAGACAAAAAAATCAGAAGAATTATGTAAGAAAACACATAAGCAGAGCTCACATTTAGACTCTAAGGGTCCAACCCTGCTTATCTTCACTGGCTTGTGCCTAATGAATCTGTTTTCTTAAGGAAAGAGCCAATTCCTGCAGAATTAGTCTTTGCTTCAAAGGCCTCCTGTAAGAGAGAGAAGTGACAAAACCAGGTAAACAGGGTGACTCTCTGGAGACCTTGGAAAGCAACTGACTTCTCTTCAGCAGAGCTATGTGGGGATGAAGCACACGTTAGATGCCTAGTTAGGGTCCCATTGCAGAAAGCAAGACACTTTTGCAAAAAACATTGTGGTACCTCATGTACTTTTTAATTAAATAGTAAATGGGACTTTTGCAAACTGTTGCAATAAATGTGTGTTTTCTTTCAATTCTTTTTGAATTTCAGAGTTTAGGTGAGTTTTTCTAGGTATTAGCATACCACTAACAATGCAAACGTATCAGACAAATCTCTTGAAACACTGCACATGCAATATTATTAATAAAAGCCAACTTTAGAGTCACATTCAAGGTGTTCTTTTTTCATGTGCTACTGATAGGATGGCAGTGGCACATAAGTATTGCGTTCATTGTTGCTACTCTAGCTTTCTTCTTCATTGGAGGGAAGGAAATGGATAGTGACTGACAGCAGATCCTTGCCTGTGTTTTTTCTTTTTCTTCCTTCTTTACTGGGAGTCCTGTCTGCAGCTAGAGAAACAAAAACACTGGGAAGAACCAGTGCAAAATACTTGGTGTATTTTAGAAGATAGAAAGAGCTAGCCTGGTAAATGACCTGTACTTTGGCAGGTCAGGTGGAGTGTAACTAACCTAAGGACCGCTGCCTACGAATCACACTGAACTGTAACAAATGCTTCACACATGCTGTTCTTATAAGAACTGGAAAACTCGCCTAGGTGTAAAAGTTCACAAGATACCACATTGCTTCTGCTCGTCTACATTATCTCGAGAGCCAACAGCAATAACATTAAATGTCTTTGCGACTTGTAGTCCCAGGTTTCAAAAGGTTGATGGCATCAGTCTTTTCATGAAGGATTTACTGGTCACTATAATTAGACAAAGAGATGAAATGACTGAAGGTCAGCCAGCAGGCTGGAGTCAGAGATGGACAGAGAACCTCCTCCTTGCATCCCAGGGCTGGCCGCTGACTTAGGCACTCCATCGAGCTTTGTTACAGTGGTGCATTTAATCAGCTTTGCTCCATGTTGTAATTCATTGTCTGTGTTGTTATAGATATCTAAAGGGTAGGATTTTAACTTAGCAATCTGCTGGGTTATTGAATTAGTTTTATGTTGTGTTAATTTCTTAGTCTCATGGCATTCATTGCCTGACATAATTGATGCACAATATATAACCAATTTCTGTATTCATTTGGGTAACTGCATTTAATTGCCTAGTATAAAATAAGTGTACTAAGTACAATCTGCTATGACTGCTATGACTGAGAAGTGCTCATTGATACAGACTTGACTGTGTTTATCTTCCTGACAACCTGTAAAACGAAAGTCTAAATGCCTCCCATAATCCACGCTCGAAGGACTGGTGCTTGCATTGTGTCTGCAAAAAGAGAGACCACAAAAAATGTCCCATAGAATTGCTTTACACTGTTTGGCATTAAAATTTCGTTAATCAGAAGCTCTCTAGTTTGTATTAACATCCCTGTCTCTCCCTCCCCAGCCTCAAGAACCAGCAGCATTCAGACTTTGCAGACTTTCTCCTGTAAATCAGGATTATGGCTTTATTTACTTCTGAAGTTACTTTCCTGGAGTAAAGCTACTTCCTTGCACAAGTGTTTATAAACACCCATTTTTTTACATGTATCTTCAAATCTTTAATGCCCAGAGGAATACTAATGAGTTATAGATCAGGAATGCTTTCTACAGTTCTGATTTCAGAGAAACGTTGAGTAATGTCTGCTCAGGATACACTGGATCTCTGCATAAGCTTACACTTTTTTCTGCCTGTTTAATCAGTATCACAATGTTTCCTTTACTAGCGTCTGAGCTATGCAAAGAAAAGCTGATTTTTAAGCAGTAATGAAACCTTCCCCATTCTGAATTTTCAAAAGTTTTTAAACAAAAACTAATGATTGAGTCTAAATCAGATGTTAAATCCCTGTGAGATTATTTTAGCCATATTATATTGCTCTATGTTAATGTAACTACTGAGCTGAAGGTACAAGGTATGCTTGCAATTAGTATTTTTCTTAGAGAGCTAATTTCTATGGGCTGTGTCCTTCTGGATGTAGCATTACTTCTGCCTACAGCTTGCTGCAAACTACTCAGTGTTCATAGGTGTATTTATGCTTGCTATTCAACACTCTTCTGCTGACAATATAGCCCGCAGCAGTTCTTAGTAAGATAGGACTTGTTCCACTTTAGGCTCCTAACGTACTCTTTTGTGTTTTTTTTCTCCTGCTTCAGCCTGTACTGTGTCCAGTTTCTGCTGATAAAACAATAGATTTGATGGCTAAAGAGAAAGGAAATCTGCCCAGAGCTAGTGTGGGCTATGAGTATGTTTCAAGCAAAGATTCCGTGGCACATTGGGCACAGCTTGTGGCATAGTACAACAGAAATTTCATCAGTTAACCCACTGACTCTTCGTTATTTCATATTCATGGTGTTTCATTCTTCCTCCTCTGCAAGGGCTTTAACAAATATTTGGGGCTAATTCATGAATGTATACCAAAATTCAAAGTACCTGGACATTCTGACAGAAAGCAAAGCTGGAAAAAAGTCACTTATTAATTCCTAGTGATTAATTCCTGGGGTCCATTTGTCTAGCCCAGTGTCTGATTTTTTATGGACCAGTTCCCATTTCTGGTGCAGCAGGTACAACTGCAATGTGGGTTTTGGGGGAAGAGAATGCAGAGTTCGGCAGCAGACTTCATTACATCACCCAGAGCACACTTCACAAAGCAGTAAAGCAGATGGAGAGAGAGTAGCAGAAAGAGTCCAATACCCATTTACTACACCTTATCCCAGCAATCCTTACCTGTCTGAGATGCCTTGTCCCCAAAATCATGGGGCAGCACCTCCTTCCTCCCCAATAGTTAGTGTGGTGCATTTTTTTGGGAACAAGCAACTCACACAGCAAAGTATGAAGAGACATTTCATCGCTACTGGTTTTCAGTCATGCCTTCCTACATCAAGGCAACAAGGCTGCCAGTCATGGGAAGAAGTGAACCACTCTCATCTGGGCTATTTGGCATATAATCAGGATTGACTTGGGAATGAGTAATCAACAGTGAGAGGGTCTGTCCTGTGTGAGAAATAACTTATCAACAAGGAATAATTCAGGCAGCTCTAACCTTGAAATAGATGTTTGTGGTCAGAAGTTTATAGCCTGGGTAAAAGGAGTTAAGTACAACTTAAGGAGCTGAACGTGAGGCACCCAGTTTTTAAAAACTTGACATAAATCTCATGTGGCTTGCCTTATGTTAGTCACATTCCCCGCAGAGGACTTCCATTCAATTTTTTTGTTGTTGTTTATAGATGTTATTTAAAAGCTAATTTTGTTATAAAATTATTTTATGTTATGTATAATGAATAGTGGAGATCAAATAAGAATTGGAATTGTAAATTCAAATATTAAGGGTTGATAAATATTGACTTTTAAACAAACCCACTGTAGATTTGAACAAAATGCTTTTTAGTCTATTATACTGATTATTTGAAAATTGCAGCATACTAAAAAATGTACAGCATTGTCTGATCCTGAATCTTTCTTCACTTTTAAAGTTGTTGATGTGATCGTGTTCCTATGAAGCAATTTGTATGGTTTCAGGGATCTATAATATAAATTTTTCTGGCTTGTATTTTATCCACATCACATGCGGGGGGTAAAAAAAAAGCGTGGGAGATGCTAAGTTAAAATATAGTGTGATCACATTAATAGTGCTGAATTCTTAGGGTTTGCATGTTGGAAATCTCTTTATTAAGGTTTTTAAGTACTTTTTTTGAAGACAGCACAAATATTTTAGGGCTGAACAAGACACTGACACACACCTGCACAGTATTAATTATGCTCCTGAACACTTGGAAGCATTTGGTCAGTTATTGGCCTCTAGTACCAAAGACTATACGTCAAAACCCCTAGACTGCTGGCCAACCAAAAAATAACACGACCTCTCTTTGCCCACAGTGGACAAAGACTGACATGAATATATATGATCATCTTCATCCCAGCATTTTCTCCTTCTAGTGTAAGTGCTGGGTGCCCACAGCCTTTGGTCCCAGCTTTGACCCATTCACTCATTCAGCCTGCTTTCTGACCAGCAATGTGCTGGCATGATGGGCTTCACAAACAACAGTAGCAAGAGCAAGGTGTTAGCCTTATGTAAAATTAATGGCCTGGCAGATACCTGATGAAAGCAATGTGGTGTAGCTGGAAGCAGACACTCCACCTTTGCTTCCAGCAAACTAATCTTTGTGAGCCAAAGGTACAGCATTAGTTAAGGAGCAGGCATCATGCTCAGCTTTGGTAGGTTTTATTACTTTTCCGTGTCTCTGTGGGCCTCGTTCCATAAGTCATTGCAGTGTAAGTATTTATTTTTCTCCTTTTACTTCAGAATGGGAGACTATTTCCTTGAAACTTGCAACATCAATTAATTGTTAACAGTTAAAAAAAAAATTGTATTCATCCCTTAATATCTTCTTTCTGCTGATGCCTTCATGCTGAGAAGGCTGTTTAGCTACTGATAAGACCTTATTTGTGAAGGGTTTTTCAGCAATCTTGACAGGTTCATACATGGCACTGTTTGTTCAGCAGGCAAGGATGAGCATTCGCTGAAACGCCTCTCCAACAGCCACTAAATGCCCGCAAGGAAGCTGGGGCTGGTGATCCATCTGGAGTGGACAAGACCTTCGAGTGGATTCCAGAGCAGTCTGTGTTCTGCAGCTAAGTTCTGACTGCATTGCTTGATAGCTGATTTTGTCTTTTTCTCTTTCAGAGCCTAATGAGCTGTGTGGGGACCCTGCGTTTGGTGACATCCCATTTCAAGATGCTGCTAATACAGTAGTTAATTGTTCCCAGCTGAAGAAGTCTAACGGGAGCAAAAGGAACTGGGGAAAAGAAATGGCTGCTGGTAAATATCTCAGGTCTGCAAAGGCCATAAGAAAATAGCTGGAAAGAGCTGATTTCAGCTGTGACTGGGAAGGAGGGAAGCACTAATGTGTGATCACAACTTGTGTTTTGAGATTCAGTATCAGGAAGGTACCATCCCTTAGCTATCTGACTCACTTTTCTTTGCCATCCCAGGAAAATCCATACCTGGGCTCAGCTAATTCATGATAATTCTCTTTTGGTTTTAGAATAAAACTTCATATTTCCCATAGAGAAATGATTTGATTTGACCTCTTTTTAGTTAGGGGCTGATGTGTTCTTAAATTAAAAAAAAAAAATGCACTTCAGGGAAAACACATCTTTATTGCAAGGTGTTTGGCTCTCACAGCTTTCTGACAAACTGCCAGAGATTATATATCGTTAAATTGTATCAGAGGGTTGCAGGATGATTCACTCAGGTTGGGAGGGGCCTCAGGGAGGTCGCCAATCCAAACTCCTGCTAAAAGCAAGGCCAGCCACAGGATCAATCCCATTGCTCAGGGCTTTGTCACGTCAAGTCTTGAAAGCTGCCAAGGGTGGTGACTGCACGTGCTTGGCTGTCCTCCTAGTGAAGAAGTTTTTCATACAACCAGCCTGAACCACTCTTGTTTCACTTTGTCTGTTGAATGTTTCCAATGTCTTCATGTCTGGCTATGCAGTACCAAGCACTGTTATCAATGGTCTAAAAGGTTAATCATAATTAAGAAACAAAATAAACCCAAAATAGGCAATGGTCATGATACCTCATTTTCGCTGGAGGTTTTTGTTTAAACTTCTGATGCGTTTTCTACTCTTACACTTAAAGTGTGTTTCTTTTCTTGCAGCAGCTGATGGTTTGGGAAGTATAGCTATAGACACCACACAGCTTAATATGTCAGTCACAGATCCGACAGCTTGGGCCACAGCTATGAACAACCTGGGGATGGTTCCAGTAGGACTAGCTGGACAGCAGCTTGTGACAGGTAAGAGTTACCTTTTTTTAAAGAGATTTCTTGTACCCATCCGTTAATTCTTTGAGTCCTTTTAGAAATATCTGGAATCATTTCCAAGGATATTATATTTTTGTATTCTGAAAACATCACCTATGATTAATATTGCATACCACGTATTAGTCTCTCCTATTAGTAGGTATACCATCCATACTATATTTTAACCTTGTGGAAAAGCCAAAAGTCTTTGGGGAAATTAAACACCTAAACCAGCAATCCTTATGCTGGGTGAAGGCCAAGAGGCAGGTCACGTAAGAGAAACACTTGTTTCCATTTCTGTGTTTAAGCAGGATGTCTTGGGGTTCTGCCAAGGTGTACCCTGGGCTGGGAACTCTTGACTGGAGAAAGATTTTGAAGTTAAGTGGTTTGGGCAGAAAATCATGAAGCCCGTTCAGTTCATATGCTCAGTTGATATTAGTGAAGCTTTCCTATCAGATATGTCCTTATTTACTTTCTCCCCGACTCCATAAACTGAATTTCAAGAGATTCTTCTTGTTTGATTTTATTTCACTTCCCAAACATAGTTTGGGAGACTGTTGCAGGGGATTGCTTATTTTAAGAATTTATAATAATCAAAATAATATTTTGAAACTAACAATGTTTCACAGGCAAGCCTGAACATTCAAACTTATTGTCAACAGTAGAGGCACAATTAGTTTGGATTAATGAAACTTCATTGTTCCTGTGAGGCAGAGAAAAGTTATTTTTATATGGGTGGGTGCTTGTATACACAAACCACATGCCAAGCATACGACAAATCCCCTTGGAAAGCTGCATTGCCACTTCAGTTTAAAACCTGTGCAAAACCTGGATCAAAACATCATCCTGTCATGTCTGCACGTATCCATGTAGACATGGGTGCAGTGAGCCAGGTCATGATGTAAATCACTCTGGCTGCCTCAACCAGGGATGCAAGATGCTTAATTTTGGCCATATATGTTCACTTCTGAGACTGAGAATTGAGTGGAGCTTTGCCAGTTCTCAGCTGATGGACTGGCTCTGGGCTCTGAAATACCTGTTTTACAGGTGGGCAAACTCAGCTGCAAGAAAGCTGATTTATAATGAATCTGTCTCAAGCAGAGAGTTTATCTGGTGGGGGCCACAAACTGCTTCTCAGTTTCTGGCTTTAATCCCATGCTCCCAATTAAAAGCAAAACCATCCATTCCTGAGGAGTCAGTTCTCTTCAATGTTTTCATCAATGACCTTGATGTGGGAGTTCATACTAAGTTTGCTGATGATGCTAAATTAGGAGGAGCTGTTGATTACCTCAAGGGTAAAGAAGCCTAACATAGAGATCTGGATATATTAGAGTGCTGGGAAATCACCAACATTTAACCTGGTCAAATGCTGGATTTTGCAGTTTGGACAGTGAAATGCTGGATGTATGTGTGCACTGGAGGGGATGTATGTGTGCACAGGCTGGGCTGCAGCCCTCCAGAAAAGGATCTGGGGTTTTCTGGTTGATGGAAAGCTCAGTGTGAGTCAACAACATGCCCTGGCAGCAAGAGGGCCAGCCTGAAGTGCTTTAAAGTAGCTATCCAGTCAAAAGAAGTGATTGTCCCAGTTTACTCAGCATTGGTGCAACCTCACTTTAATTGTTTTGTGCAGTTTGGGGCTCCACAATGTATGAAAGATATAAAAATATTAGAGTATGTCCAGAGCAAGGTAACAAAGGTGGTGAAAGGACTGGAGGGGAAAACTTAGTAGAAACAGCTGAGGATACTGGGTTTGTTCTGTTTAAAGAAGAGAAGGCAGAGGGGAGACCTCACTACTGTCTACAACTTCTTCATGAAGGCAAGTGGAGAGAGCAGTACCGATCTCTCCAGTGTCCAGTGACACAAGGGAATGGCTTAAAGCTGTGTCAGGGAATGTTCAGATTGGTTATTAGGAAAAAGTTCTTCGCTGCCAGGATGGTCAATGACTGGAACAGTCTCCCCAGGAAAGTAGTCGTGACCAGAAGCCTGTTGGTGTTCAAGAGCGTTTAACTATTCAATATATGGCTTGACTTGTCCTGAGCAGAGTCAACAGTTGGAGTCTATGATCATTATGGGTCCTTTCCAACTCACAACATTTTATAAATCTACGTGCTTTTAGGGAAACAGCCTTTTCTTTTTTTTCTGGTGGTGCTTTGTCTGCAGGTGCTGTGCTCAGCTTGAATGCAATTACCTCCAAACCTGAAAACAGCCACATGTAAAAATCAGCTGCTGCTGCTTTCATTTATAAGCATCTTGGTTGCATATTCTGTGGAGATTAGCCCACCTTTTTGTCTTCCTCTTTTCCTTTGTCTCTCCAGTTTCAGTGTAAATTGTGTCCTCAGGTGTGCTATGCAGTCCCTACATGGCAGCCTCATCTCATGTGCAATGCTTTTCCCCACAAGGGAGGATCGCCAGGACTTTATTTCATTGCCAGCTCCCTACTGTAATTGCCATAATTATGTGTATCACGTATTGTAGGATTGTTGTACAGGTCAGTTGGTATTTGTTCAGCATTTTCAATGTATGAAAGGTGCCATGAGAAATAAATATTAATTACTTAAGTGCTGCCTGATTTCTCTGCAGGTGCAGAATAACTTCCTTTCTTTCCTTTTGCTTTCCTTTGTTTGAGACTGCCTTGTATTTTCAAGGTAAATGGGTGCTTTGACACTTCATTATATTTCCTTATGATTCATAAATTTTTGACACATTTTCTTCATGGCAAAACCATGATGAGAAACCCAGAATTTACAATTTTAAATTAAAGGACTTATAGATTGATTTGCTATATTATATTTACTGTATCTTCATTCAGTGAGAGTTCACATTGCCCTGTTGACCAAATATCTAACTAATTCTTAGCCGTTTCTGTCTTTTCTTTTTTTCACTAATAAGCCTAGTAATGAACTCATCTTTCTCAGCAGTCGCATATTGCTTTTGCTACTGTCATCTGAGACATTGCTCAGAAATTAAAATGACACAGCCATGTCCCAGTGCTAAGTTTTTATCTGTCTTCAAAAATTTATTTCATTCTTTTTTTTTTCCTGCTCTGATGACAGCTAGGAAAGCAGTAAGTACTTTAGATTATTCTTGGAGAAAGTGTGATCTTTCCTGGGTGTCTTTACATAGCCTGCCATGGTCTGAAATTTAGTGTATAGTACTCATCTATATCCTGACATATCTGTTAGTTCTCTGATCTTTCAGTTTCCAAAGGACTTAGTCATTTACAGCCTTTCCTTCCCCCAAATAACTGTTTCCTAATTCCTAAATTGCAAGACAATTTTGTTCCTGTAGGTATGGAGCCTATATGATCTACTAAGTCTTTTTAAAGGGTTTTGATGTGTTGGGTTTTTTTTTTTTCCCAGCTGTGGCTAACATTGCTGCTGTGTAACGTGCTGGGATGCCCGCCTTGTAACAGAGTTAAGCTCCCCACTTTGCAATCTGTGAAGCTCTTGCCTAGCCCGAGAGTTTGTTAAAATGACAACTAAAGCTTCTGTAACATCTGTCCAATACTTTTCTCACAGTCTGGGAGGTAGGCTGTCTCATCTTGGTAACTAATCACTTTTAAGCACTGCTAACCTTTTAATACCAGTTTAGATGATATCTGCACTCTTTTTAATTCCTTATCTCCAAAGTGCAGTAAAACTGGATTTTTGATCTGGGCAAGTGTTAGAGCCTTTCATTTGTAAAGATGGATTCTTGTTAGTAGTTGTATAATATCTATTCTGTTTCTGCTTATATTTTGCTTACGTTTACTGTTTTTCAGAAAGCTTACCTTTTCCCATAATATTCTGTTACTGCATAACATATACCCTAATACATGCATTTGTACATTATATATATAATTCATACAATAAACTGTGGTTTAATAATGAATTGGTTAAGCATTAAAGACTGATGTGGAATAGATTTTGCTGCAAAGTACTTTCATTCTACACTTCACCTCTCAGCAGGTTACAGTTTTCTAAAAAATTGCCTTTTGGGCCAAAATTTGTCGAAGTTGGTCTCAACCCATAGGAAAAAAAAATCCAGAAAGGTTGGAAAAAATCTGCTAAATTACTTTTGAATTATCCAGGCCTTAAAATTGCTGTTTTCTGTGCTTTGAGACCTTAAGAAAAGCGGTCAAGTAAGAGGGGAAAGATAGTTTGTACACCACCTCTGATATCTAAATCCTCTTTGTTCTCTCAGCAACTCTGATTCAAGCACTTCTTTCAAGTACATTCTAGTCTGCTGTTTTGTTGCATTTTAGGACTAGCAGAAAAACTCATCGACCTCCAGCCAGCTGAGAATGCTTTATTTTTAACTTTTGCATTGGTACTTTTTAGAGGCAATTTTGGCGTTGCTGAATTTAGTGTTCTTATGCTTTCATTTGTTTCAGAAAATGGCATCAGTTCACCTGTTTTCTAAAGGAAGACATCCTGCCAGGGAAATAATTTACTTCTCTGGTTTAGTTTGATTTTCCTTTCACTGATGAACCGTTGCCCTGAAAAACATGAAGTAATTTTTAGATGCTCTCCTCCAGAATAACTTAGATGACCTTAGTATTTGTTAGTAAAAAATGCTATCTGCCAAAAAGTTCCACAGTACAAATGAGCATGAAGAGTGATACATAAGTGGTAATTTTTTTAGACTTAGTTAAGCTCATGCCCTGCACTGCATGTTTGTACTCTTACAGAGAAAAAATAACAAACCACAAGGGCAGATATCGAAGATGAAAGTTATAGATCTGCCTAGAAGTCAAGAGTATGCATGAAAACTGATGCCTTCTACTTCTCTACAGGATAATTATTAAGGCACTCTTCTCCATGTGAGTCTATGCCTCAGCCTCAAGATATTAAAATTTTTAGTGGCCTCCAGTCTTGTTTTTACAGAAGTTAGACTTTGACTGCTTGTACAAAATCCTAGTGAAATCAGAGTCTAGGAAGCTTTGAAGCCAAACATCTTGTTTACCAAAAGGTGTAGAAAAAAACACACGCAATTTTTGTGGCCTCAGGCCTGTATTTTTTAGACATTGGAAGCTGTGAAATATTAGCCGCTTACATCAACCTTTCTGTTTTTCCATTTGTCTTTGCTTTCCCCACACACTTGTCATTTGACCTGATTTCAGCAGAACATAGGAGCTGTCAGTTCCAATCAGGTCACTTCGCTCAGGATTGTGCTTTTGACAGTACTGAGTATCAGATACTTCACAGGGAGAGATGTACAAGGCAAATCAGTGCTGAAGTGCTTCTTCTTCTGATGGCTCTCCTCTTGATCATTAATATATAGAGCAGGGTTCCCCAGACTAGAGGTTGTATTTCCAAATCAAGTCATAACTCAGCAAAACTTCACTTTGGGGAGCAGCGCCTCTGTCAATAAGTGGTTGCAATCCTGAAAATGCAACCCCAGACTAAATTTTTGATAAGAGAAAAAATTGGGAAATTTTGATTTAGAGACCCCTAAATCCCGAGACGTGAAGTTAAATATCCCTCCCAGAATTTTATTTGTCCAAGACCCCCATATTAAGAGATGTGATATTCAGGCTTTTTCTTCAGAATAACATTGTAATTAATCACAATCACTATATTCAGATTCCAATTAGTCTCAAGCATTTTTCCATGTGATGGGCATATCGGGGTGAGAACTAGCATGGTGGCTTTTTCTTCTCCTTCTAATTCCAGTATCTCAAGAGGTTACTGATTCCTATCTGATTCCTAAGAGAAGACCTAGGGATTATTTGAGAAAAATCAAGGGTGGACTGAGACTTAAGAATTCCCTCTCCAGTCTACCTCAGCTGTGGAAAAGTCCTTTAAGCTTCACTGTCTCGCTACCATGAAACAGATGAGGCATGCTCAGTGAATTATTGTCAACTGCAGATCATCATATGCTGACTCTAATTGCAAACATATCCCTCATTGTTGTGGTTGTGTACTATTTTTGTAATGTTAATGAAGAAAAATCAAATAAAGTATGAAATCAAGGTATATTTGATTATATTGAACTGTTGTCCAAAGAAAGACTGTACATTAAGAAGTGCTGAAGTTATCTGGCCAGAAGACTCTGCCAGCTCTCATGTGTGTACTTCTTCTATGGCCTCTCTGTCACTGGAGGGTTGGAGCCGCTGGTAGCCATCTGGCAGTCTCATTTTGTTTTACCTGTGCTGTCCCTTTACTTACTAAATCTTCCATTTCCTACATGGCTTAGTCTCTGAAACAATGTACCAAAGAAACACATAATTTGAATTGTCCAAGACATGCCTAGCAAAACACCGCTTCTTTTTCTGTAATTCATACTGAGCTCCTGTTAACTTATTACAGGGTATATCCACAAAAGTTTTAAATTGAGCCACTTGTACTATGGCGTGAACATGGTGACTTTTTTTTTTTTTAGGAAAAAATGCTTAAGCATCTATAATTTGTTGCTAAAGTTTAGAATCATAGAGTAAGATCATACAATCATTGAGGTTGGAAAAGACTTCTAAGATCATCGAGATCAATCATCAACACCACTATGCCTACACCACTATGCCTACTAAACTTTGTCCCAAAGTGCCACATCTTTAGCACGCTTCAGATGTAAGCTCTGAAGTGCACAAGCAGCAGTGGAGGTGCTCCTTGCGCTCTTGTTCCCCTGCCCCTGTAAACTACAGATCACAAGTCACAGTTGGAGTTGTTCAGCAGCCCAGTGGCATGGTTGTGTACAGCATGTTTACCTTTGCTTCAAACGCTGCGCTGGCTTGACATCTGGCAGTTAAAGAAAATATAAAAGGCTTTAATAAAATCTGTAGTTTTCCATAGATTTTGCAAACCCCTTGAGGTTACAAGATACCTTCCAAAGGCATCTTTTCAGCTATTATAGCTTATCAATCTGTTTTATGCATTGTTTTTTGTTAACAAGCCAGCCTATGGAGCAAGATAAATGCAGTAAGGCATACTCTGAAGAAGACAGTATAGTTTTCCTGATTTTATTTATTCTAGTTCATTCCTACTTTATTTTTATAGTCTTCACTACAGAAACATTGCATTTTAGTTAAGAGGAAAAAGATTTGACACTTAAATTATCTGAATGACCAATCAGAATAATTAAAGAAGTGCGAAACATACTCTAATATATTATAGTTGAACTTGTACCCAGATAAAGTGAAGTATTTTTATTATTGAGGCACAGGAGAACAGCAAGAGTGAAATAGAATAAGTATATACTAATACTGTGAGAATCCCAATGCGCAGAGCCACTGGGAACATTTCTAAAGAAGTATTATGTATTAGTGTAACAAGGAGGTTTTTTTCATTGACCTGATAAGCACCTGCAGAGTTAATCACACTTTCTATCATGTGAGTGTTACTCAAGGAGACTTCACATCAGGGGACATTAAAGTGCTAGGAACAAACGTAGTCAGGTTACCACAGAAAAAGGAGAGAGAGGTTCAACGGCCAGTGGTAATGTGGCAGAAACTCTAACTGCCTTTGACACACTATTCAGTGTTAAGGGTGCCTCTTAGGCCATTCAAGTGCCTCCTCTATATTAGACCTTAATTAAGGCCAAGGATGAAGATAATGATTAAAATCTGCTTGATACTTAAAGATAAATAGTGCTTTTAAATATGATACAACGGGTTGAATGTCCCAAATAAACAAGACTCAGAGGTGAGCAGGAGTACATAAAAGGAATTACTAAGTGCAAATCTTGTGTTGTGTGTGGCGTGAGAGCTTTTTGTGGAATATGGCATCTCTCTCTGTTATTATTCTTTTATCCAGGCCAGTTAACAGTTCAGGAAAACAAACTGATTATTTGGCATATCTCTTCTTAACTGTCTCAAAATACTGGAATAAATTTATGATGCAAGCCATATTGTTTGGATGTTTGGCATTTGGTTTTCTTTTGTTTGGTTGGTTTTTTAAAAAATTCCTAACTCTTGTTAATTGTACCACTAAAGATGTGTTTGACACGTTTTTGTTTAAAGTTACAGTAAAGTCACCTAAGGAAATATTTTATTTTTGCAAAAGTTTTCCCTGTCTTTTATCTCACTTTTGAAAGCCTCTATTCCTACTATTTTCCAAATGTTTATTTATTCTAGACAAGAAACTCCATGATTAATATGACCATCCCACTAAATAAAGTAAGACAAAAGGCTCTTGGAAACCATTTGCTACTAACTCTTCACTTCTGCTGGAGCACAGCTTTTTTGCAGCACTTTTCCTTCATGCATCATTCTCCATCCAAGGATTCCAGGTTCCTAGACTGACATGGGGAATCCAGTGTAACCCCTGTGTGATGTACAGTTTTCTCATTGGGAAATTGAGTTATTGTGGATAGAAATAAACAGAAAAAAGCACTATGACCATTATAACTAATTAAAGACAAGGTATGAACCCCAGGGTATGTATTTACATGGAAAAAAAGGCTTTTTAATGAAAGAGTGAATGTTTGAAGGTGGCCTCCTCAGCATAGTCATGGTGTCTGTGTGGCAAGTTGAAGGCAAGGATACCTGAAGCACTTAAGCCAAAGCTGTTAGTGGGTTGAGTGGATGGTCTGCAGGAGATGGGCACAGCAGTCTGAAGACTGTTAACAGTCTGTGCAGAGTAATGATCAGGGTGACAGAGAAGGCACTGCCTGGGGGAGTTGCCAAACACATCTTCCTTGGGAGGCGAAGACTTTAATATGAACAAATCACTGCACAACCACCCCAAACTGAGGGCTATAAAATCTTTTTATTTTCTCTAGTCAGTCTTCCTCTTTGCCTACATAGGCTAGGTTGATAAGCTTGGGCGCTGCAGAGCAAGCAAGAGAATCTTGCTTTCTACATTTTCTTTTCTTTCTGCCATCTGCATTTCAAATGGTCTTTTGCTTATGCATGAGAATTAGATCTCACAAAATACATAAAGATGCACATCCACTTTGCTGCAGGAGTCTGTAAATATCAGCAGAGGTGATCGATGTGGAAAAATTTCTTTTGAGTTTCCGTATTGAAGAAGAAAGTTGGGCTTCAATGAGTCTAATCCCTGGGCATGTGAGGGAGCTTGTAGCATTAATACTTCGCAAATGTTGGCTTTGTTCAGATAAGTTGTGAATTTACTGCACTTTCCCATGCTCCACTGGTGACAGATGATGTGTGTGATGTCACCAGCTCTGAGTAATACCTCTATAATGGGAAGCAGCTGATCACTGGAGTAGTTCTCTTAGTGGACATGGAGGTGAAAGATAATAAAACTTAATACATACAGTATGCTCTAATCCTCTGCTGTTCTGCAGCATGTATTTAGATTGTGTTCTGCCCCAAAATTAGAGATACTCTGATACTGTGTCTTCAGAAATTGAATAAGTCAGTTCATTTAACAAAGATGACTTTATCTGCCTTTCCTGAATGTGCATATTTCTTATTCAATTTTTTTTTTCTTAAACACCAATTAGAATCATAGACTTAATACAATGGTTTGAGTCAGAAGGGACAATAAGATCATTTAGTTCCAACCCCCCACCAATGGACAGACACCTGTCAGTAGATCAGGCTGCTCAAAGCCTCATCCAGCCTGGACTTGGACACTTTGAGGGATGAAGTATCCACAGCTTTACTGGGCGATCTGTTCCAGTGCCGCACCACCCTCATAGAGAAGAATTTCTTCCTTATATCAAATCTACCCTCTTTGAGCTTGAAGTCCTCATTCCATCACTACATGTGTTTGTAAGAAGTCCCTCCCCAGCTTTCCTTTAGGGCCTCTTTAGGTACTGGAAGACTACAAAAAGGTCTCCCTGGAGCCTTCTCTTCTCCAGGCTGAACAGCCAGAACTCTCTCAGGCTATCTTCAAAGGAGAGGTATTCCACCCCTCCTATCATCTTTGCGGCCCTCCTCTGGACTCACTCCAACGTGTTCCATGCCCTTCTCATGTTAGAGGCCCCAGAGTTGAACACGGTGGGGTGGGGTCTTACAAGAACATAGTGGAAGAGGGGAATCACCTCTCTCAGCCTGCTGATCACACTTCTTTTGGTGCAGCCCAGAATATGGTTGCCTTTCAGGCCTGCATGCACATGTTGCCAGGTCATGTTGAGCTTCTCATCAGCCAACACCATCAATTCCTTCTCCTCAGGGCTGCTTCAATCCATTCTATGACAAGCCTTTATTTGTGCTTGGGATTGCCCTGACCCATTTGCAGGATATTGCACCTGACCTTGTCAAACCACATGAAGTTTGCACAGGCCCACCTCTCAAGCCTTTCTAGGTCCCTCTGGATGCCATCCCTTCCCTCCAGTGTGTCAACCACAACAAACAGCTTGGTGTCATTGGCAAACTTGCTGAGGGTGCCCTCAATCTCACTGTCCATGTCTCTGACAAAGATGTTAAACAGTACCAGTTCCAATATCAGCTCTCTTGACTCTACCTGATTTTCCTTTCTAAATAATCTCCTCTTTCTGACCACAATGCCTACATTATTCAGTAATTATTTGTTATTTCTGTTCAGGAAAGGCTTAGAGATAGAGAGTTCCAGTAAGTTAAATACCACCTGAACATTTAAGAGTCAATCTTGCCCCAAATTGCACATGGTCTGTTTTCTTTCAGTTAGATAAACCACGTAGGTAAGAGACCGCATGGAAACAATGGGATAATACTGATTGGCATGAAAAGCTGCAGTGATTACGAAGCTGCCTGCCTATTGTGTAGCTTTTTATATAAGTATCTTGGCACAGCAGTAATTTGGTGGTAAGTGAAAAAGCGGTTTTACTCGTTTTATCTGATATTCTGAGTCAGGCAATGAGAAACAGGCAAACTCCACTGCACACATTAAAGACAGGAAAATAATTCCAACCTGCTCTTTGACTGTGCTGTTCTGACTTTTACAGAAGGATTGGAAAACAGGAATTGCAAGAATAGGAAAGAGCTTTGCAAGTATTTAGAGGAGACAGCACCATGGGAGAACATGCAGATGCGCTTATTGTCATCTTTTTTGTAAACATCTGGCAGCACAAAATATATTTCAGAAGAGAAATGTCCAGACTGCAGTGGGTAGAGAGGGCAAGTTACATGCTTCTTCAACTCTTCTTCTTCCCTCTGATACAATTGTATTTTAAGTGGTTCATTTCACTAGAAATAAATGCAGAATATTATAACGCACTGCAGTATTGAGGTTTTACCCTATTTTCAGCTGCATCTGTCAAATTTATTTAATTCTTCTAGGGGAAACCCCATGTTCTGAAACTCAATATGTACTTGAACTGAGATGACTGAGCCCTTTCCAGGAATAATCATTGAAACCTTCTTTTCTGGTACCTTTTGATAAAAATTTTGGCCCCTCAAGCATGCTTCATAGAGGTATTTTTAAGACATTGCAGAATGTCCTACAGCTTTATCTGCTAAAATAACCAGTGCCATAAATAAATTAAATATTCCTCAAAAAAAAACCCCAATAAGCTCTCCAAAATCAAGAGTACAGGGGGAAAAAAAGTGAGCAGATTTTATTTTCTTTTAATTCCCTGATATTTAGTGTGTTCATACCCAGATGTAGTGCCGCTGTCCTTTAGTGTATTCTAATAAATGTCATAGCGTTCTTTTTTTCTTTACTGTGCTTTTAATACTTTTGTAACCCCCTAGGGTATTAGAAAAGGTTGTGAGAGGAGAGAGATTGGATGCTGCACCTGGATTAAAGGGCTATGTGCAAGAAGCATGGAATGGGAATCTGCAGCTGAGCAGATCTACAGCTCCAAGAGTAGCTGATTTAACAAATTACTTATCATAAATATTAAGAGGTCCATTTATGTTATTATCCAGAATTCAGTATATGAAAAATTCTCAAGTACAAATTTGTTCTTGCTGTTCACTAGCCTGCGTAAAGTAAAATATTTCTTCCAGTTCTCCCTACATATATTGCCTTTTAACTTTGTGTCCTTTTGTTCAGGTCTGTCTAATTACCTCAAGTAGAAAACCAAGCTTGACTTTCTAATAAACCATAGCTGGTTCAGGCTTGTCATGACTGATTTGTCGACTCCCAGGACTAAGGACTTTCAGCCTCAAAACTAGGATAATTTCTGGCTGCAATTCAAGGTGTTAATTCTGAGCTTTAAAATCTAAATATGGTTTGGAACATGTGTCCTACATTTTACCTTCAGAAAGAGAAAACAGCCTGCATTTCTTGGGTTTTTTTGTTGTTGTTGTCCTAGTGGAATTTAAGCCGGAATTAAGATAAAACAAATTCAAACCATCTAGTTCTATGGGAAAAGTCTTGCATATAATCATCATGACAACAACTGTCTTCTTGAAGGCAAGTGGGCTGTTATATATATGAACAGAAGTTTTGAATAGTGGGTCTCAAGAGGAAACATATGCCTCCATGAAGGATCCCAGCATATATTTCTCTGTAACAAATGGCTTCAGCATGGCCTTAAGAGGTGGCATGTGCCTCTACATGTGTGCATGCCTTAGAAATGTAAAGGTGCAATGCTAAGAAAACAAAATTATGATAGCTAATGACTCATATACACCATTTGGTGTCCCATAGGGACTGCCTCTCTTCTAGTGTTTTACCTCAGCAGTTGAGCTCATTGGGGACCTGAGAGCTAACCATCCTTCCAACTGTTCATCCAGGGATTTGAGGCCTCAGGTTCTCAGTGGAGGGCTTTTTTTACCACAGCTCAGGCAGTTGTGTTCCTACTTCCCTGCCTCCTTTTGCCACTGATCTCTAGTTTTCCATCAACAAAGCATTCATATAGATTTGAACATGATCTCTGTAATACAACAGATATCTACTAGTGGGCATTAACATGTCTTAGCTACCTCAAGTAAATAGTAACAGAAGGATTCCATTATTCTAAGAATCATATAATAGCAATATTTTCACACACATGCATATTCTAGCCATGGTTACTGTATAGTGTACTTGTCCCTTCTTATTGCTAACAGACATCAGGCTGTGGATCTAGTGATATTTTCTCACTGTTTTCTTGTTAGGATTCAAACACAGTTTGTTTTTTCACACATTTCTTATGTTGTTTGCTTTATCCTAGTTCAATTATTTCACATTTTCCAGTGCAGAATGGCATCTGGCCTCTCTGGGCCACACTATGTGAGGGCCACATCTCACTAGACTTGACTACATGACCTGTTTTTTGTTGTGCTTTCAAGATTTGTTTCATCTGTAGCCTTGAGATACTGCATTTAATGCCTCATCCATGTATGTATATGATAAGCATGAACTAAAGAAGTCATCCAGAGGACTTTTTCTATTGCTCACCATGCTTTTATAATCAAAAAGTTACAACCTCGACAACCTGTCATAGTTTTCTTTTATGTTGGTGTCACAGGCAGTAAATATCAGGAAAGTCCATAGCTGCATATAAATGGAGTTTACAGGTTTGCAAGTCCTCTCTGCTCTGCAAACTCATTTGGGATTTAAAGGGTAACAAACCTGGTTTTGCTCCTCTGTCAGTGCATTTTAGCAGTAAGATATTTCTGGCCAAATATTGTGGTTGGAGCCTTGACTGTCCCCCTCCAGAGTTCCAGAAATGAACATAAGAGAAGAGAGTGAACCTGGGGTTAGGGAGAGAGAGCCCCTCCATCAATAATACAGACCAGAACAGGACTTGATTTCTCTGTTCCACTCATGGAAGCCTGCAGAGCCAGCAGGAATAAAGGGTGGTAAATTTTTTTTTTCCTTGTGATAGTAAAATAAGGAAAAATGAATCTGACCATAAAAGACCAGGCATCATCTGTCTTTTAGATTAGAAAACCCAGAAAACAAACAAACAAAAGAAGTATTTTCCATCACATTAATTAACCCCCTCGTTTAATGCCCAAGCCCACTCACAACCTGTGCTGCCTTGACCTCAGGGACTGTGTACTGATAACAAATCAAGCTTTATGAGAGTGAAGGGGAGGAGAAGAGGCAGGATCACAGTGAGCTCTTCTGATATACGTTTGCTCACAGAGCAAGGAAGCAATTGTTGTACAGCACTTGCCACATAAGGCAGAATCTGTAAGTAAAAGCTTCTTGCACCAGCTCAGGTAGCTGGAAAAAAATTGCATCAGCCCTCTGATGGTCTGAGGCAATCAGGAGACTAAAGCTTTAATTATAGCAGACAGTAGAAAAAATGAATTCAAAGGAAGGAGTAGTTTGCAGCACATTATAATTTTCGTCCCTTTATTAATCTTTTATCTGCCACAGGCTTGCCTATCTATTCCTTACAGAATAACCACCATGTCACTACTTCCTTTTTAATATTCCCTTCTCTTTTACAGATGCCGACTAGCTTTTTTTTTGTCTTCCTGACTTAACATCTCTAATTAAACTCAAAGAATGTGCTCCCTTCCTGTATTTAGCGTGAAAGTTCAGTGCTGCTATCCGTGACCTGAACATGGGCTTCTCTGTTTTTCCTGACTATACTGACCTTGTCTTGCTTATGACTTTAGACCATTAAGGTGACAGCAAAACTATTACAAGCATGTGACATTATTCTTAAAGTAGCCCTCCAAATCCAGGCCTACAGGATAATGGTCAATTTATGACTATAAGGAAAAGGTCTCTTGTGTAAGAGGGGTAGTCTTCTTCTAAAGGCAAAACAACAATTCAAGCTAGTTTTGATACACAGAAGGATTTTTTATTTCTTTGTTCTTGTTCTGTTCCTCTTAGTCATTAATCTCTCCTATGGAAACTTGTCAAATACTTTTGGAAATTGAAACAAATATGCTGCTTCCATACGTATTTTTCTTATCATTTATAACCACAATGTCTTAAAAAAAAGCTTCAGCTTTTCTTCGTGTGCTCCCTATCTCCTAAATCCCTTTTGTCCCATTCAAAAATGGACTACCGTTCCATTTCTGTCTGGCATATTTTTCATCTTGTCCCTTTTGCTGCAGTTTTCTAGTCAATGTTTTTTGTGAAGTTTCCATGTGATCAAACTCTTCAATTTTTTTAAGCATGTCTGAGCATCCCATTTTTGTCAGCAAATGTATTGGCTGTTGCCTATATGCATGGCCACTCAGGAATTAACAGTTTTTGCTATCGTGACTTAACCAAAACAAGACTGTTCTAACTAATTGCTGTAGTTTACAGTAAGTTTTCCACCAAGACTGAGTTCAAAATTTAATTCCTTTTTGTTGCTGTTGATTTAAAGATGTACTCCAGTAATTTCCCAGTAGTTTCTTTATAGCAAGGAACTATGTATGAGGTTCTGCCTTCCTGTTACTGGTTATGCAAAAGGAGTGCCAAAGAAAGGAGTGTGATGAAAATAGGTTTCTGTCATAGCTTCTGGAAAGAGACAGCACTCTCCTCTTTTTGGCTCCACTCTTACTTTAAGTGGGCTGAATCACTCTGTGCAATCTTCCACCTTTTCTATGGGCTATGTGAGGAGGTGAAAAGGCTCCTGTCTGAGGTACTGCAATTAAATGTTTTGGTGTGGGCAATATGAATATCTCTGAATCTACAGTGAAGTCCCAGATTAATTCATTTCATCTGAAAGTGAATTTCTACAATAAATCTGCTGCTTTGTTTCTCATTGAGCAAAGAAATTCCCCAGAAAAAACTCTCATCATTCCCTAATATTAGATTAGGCCCAGGATGAAAGTAGACTTTTGCTAAAGAAATAGAATTGCATTACAAAAAGGGTTCCTGGATTGTGTCACATCAGAGCTGTCATGTGGCCACAAAACAGGAGAGGAAGGAGAGAAAGAAATCTATTTTCTTGGGCTCAGACTTGCTTTGTAGATTTTAGATTATATCAGCCTTTGAATTAAGAATGATGCTGTGGCATTTAGGCCCTTGCAAGCTGTTGTGTTCCTGTTAAATTGCAGAAACTGTGCTAAGAAACAGATGGAGGTGGGCAGAGGATGGATTAAGTTCCTCTCTCCCAGGATCTCCTGCTGGACCTCTGTGACAAAGCTAGAGGGAACAGATACAGGGGTGTGGGCTAAAGCTGGGCTGCTGACTCCAGGCCATGATGGTTGCTGAGAAGTTGTCAAGGAGGCACATGAGCTTACTTTGAAGGGCTGTTGTAAGAGACAGCATTGTAGCTTTTTGTTCAGCTTGTAGGGAAAGCAACTTTTGGGTTCCAAACCTGATATTTTGTGTATTTTGTTAATTAAGAAGACGCGAGTGATTACACATTACATGTTAGCAGTGCTGTAGAATGGATGTTTTGTGTGCATGGATGAGCTGAACATGACTTTAGATGTACACTCTGATGCTATTTCTCCACTAATTACATTACAATTTAGAGCTGTCTATAAGTAGAAGAGCTTACTATGCTGATATTTACTGACGGAAAAACTTTTCAAATCACCTTTCCAGCCAGATGTTCCTAAACAAGGATTTGACAGTTGATTCATAAATCAAGTAAAGCATTTCATCGTTGTTCTCCTTGGCGGCTCTTGCATTTAAGCCTGTTTAGCTAAACACATACATTTACTTAAGATGAACTGTAAAAATAACATCTGGAGATCTTTTCTCTCAAAGAAAATGCCAAAGGGTCTTACACAATGATCAAATATGTTTTATAAACTGTGGCTGAGTTTTTTGAATTTGAGCTAAATGAGTGTGCTCTCAGCTTTTGAGAGGATCAAGGGCCAGTATTATTTCAATGTTCTTTTTACTTACGTGGCACTCTTCAGGGAACGTGCTCTCACCAAAGCATTCTTGAATTTCTTGTTCCATAATGGGTTTCTGTTTTCATCCTTGCCACCCGAGATACTGGCACAGTCCTGCTAGTAGCCGCAGAGTCACTGGTAGAACTGGATGCAAAGCTAAGTCCACAATATTTATTTTAGAATATTCTGCTCTGCAGTAGGCTGCATTCAAAGGGGAACGTCAAAGAATGAGTTGCTGGGTGTTTTACATTTTAATCTTTGCTTGTATCAGTTATCTCTCTTTTATCTCTCTTTTTCCTTTTCAAGATAGATGACATTTGTTCTTTCTATCCTTAAGAGGCTTCCCCCCCAAACTCTTTCTCTTAGAAAATCATGCTAATCAGCAGTGGTTTGCTCACCTTTCAATTCAGTGTTACTATGCATTTTAGCTTTGCTGAGGATCAGTTTGGTCACTTTGCTTTTTCTTATTCAGTTCACAACATGAAGGAGAATTCTGCTGAAATTTAACAAGCCCTAGGGAAAAAGATTCAGACAAGTGCAGTCAGATTTATAAAGTGGCAGATAAAGTAGGAAAGGTTTTGCATTACTTCTGCCACGTTGGGTGTTTTTTTGATGGATGGGCTATATATCATCTGTGATTCAGAATGATATCGATTCATGTTTGGGGGAGTACCATGACCATGGCTGTTCATGATAACATAAAACCTATAATCTGGAAATGCTGGAAAAGGTGACTACAAAAATAATACACATTAATTCTTGGCCCAGGACCATAGTTATTTTGTGATTTAGTTATCAGGAACACAACCAGCTTCATAATGTGAGACTGGCATTTAATCTGAGAAACCTGACTGTTTTGAGAATTATACAAGGTGGCATGGAGCTGTTTAATACTTATGTGACAAGAAAACATAAAGATGCTGGGCATAATTCTATCTGAAGTAGTGTACCTTCCTGTGAAGCTTGGATAAGTGTGTTCTTGATTTAAATTTTTGGAACTACAATGCATGGTGTGAAACATAAATCCTGTCAGTGCTGGAACCCAGAAACCAAAGGAGCCAGTTGGAAACCTCCTTGAACTGCAAATTTATCATTTGAGTTTAAAATACTTATGCTAGACTTAGAAAGGACCTTTCCTAACCTGGTCCTTCTGCCCCATTTCAGCAGTGCAAAGAAGCTATAAAGCTGCCTAAAATCTAAAAGGCTGAAAATTCACTGGCATGGCAAATATAGTTGAGAGCCAGCATTACACTGACCAGAGTGGCAGGGCACATGGCTCATTAGCAGCTTTCATTAAGTACTTCAGCCCCACAAAACTCAAAACTGTCCTGAGGCCACTTCAGCACAAACTGAAGGACAAAGCAGTCACTGGCAGTCCCAGGTGCTAAAAGCCTCTTCGCTAAGCTCCCTTGAATACAGCTGTAGTACAGCAGTACAGCTGAGAACATGACCCACAAAGCTAAACAGTTCAGCTGTTGTGGAAAAAAAAAAAAAAACAAAACAAAGAACACTCTCAAATATACTGACTCTAGTAAATTCAGACAGCCCAGCTGCATGGTCCACATCCAGATATGATGCCATCTGCCCCATGCCAACCAAGCTGATGGCACCACCAGTCACCACCTCTTCTCTTCTCTCCCACCAGCAGCCCCTAAAATGTCCCTTCCTGTGCCCATCACAGAGTGGCATGGTGAGATGAGCTGTCTCTGTTGGAGAGGATCCTGTGGTACCCGTAAGAAGTTGCCGTCATCTTCCTGGTCCTCACTGTGTGAAAAGCAGTTTTCTGCCTCCCTGGTGAAACTGGTGTTGGGGGGTGAGTTAGCGGCTGGTTTGGAGTGAACTGGATACAACCTGATCATGATGTATCCTGCTGCAGATTATAGTCTAATGAGTTTGTTTCCCTTCAAAACTTCTGCAGGGTGGAGATGTTTCAAGTGAAATGGCCAGCAGGCAAAAAAACCCTAAATTTCAGAACTTTGCAAACCTCTCCTAGGACTTGCATGAAAGGTATCTTTCCCCATAAATGAGGAAGGAGACAAGAACAGCAAAACTTGTAAAAAATCTGCTTTCTGGCTCTGTTGCTCTCCATGTTCAGTTGCTGGAAAAATCACAGGAAGAACATATGGGGCAAGACCCAATTAACTGCTCCAAACCTGCCAGGCTTTTAGAAGAGTTGAGTTGCTCAGACAATGTTCTGATTTAACCACTTTGATCTCAGCAAATGTCACAAGGTTAGTTTCCTCTCTGGCTAAGCTGAAAACTTCTCAGACTGATGGCAAAAAGAGCACAGAAGTAGAAGGCAACTTTAGGTTTCAAGTTTTAAAAATCTGGAACAAATAATTTCAAATGTTGACAATAGCTGAACACTTTCTGCATTAACTCTTTCCTTGGTTGCAGAGCAGAGGCTTGAACATAATCCAGTGCATTCATGGAAGATGTAATCCTTTGTGATTTCAGCTGTTAAAGCCAAAAATAGATCCATTTTTCAGAGTATGAGTGAATGTGATTTTATTCAAAGGCATAATTTGCCTGAATTCTCAGGTAGAATTTAAAGAGAATGGCAAATATTACTGCTACAGTGTGAAGGCTTTTCACAATTGAAATATTGCATCCTCCTTCCAAGTCTGGAGAGGCTCCAACTGCCAAGACAGAACACCAATTTTTTTTAACATGAAATAAAAAAAAACTCCTTTTCTCTGGCTCCATTTGTGCAGCAGTTGAATTGTTCAGACTAAAATTTTCCGGAGTATTTCAGCCTCAGGCAGATATTCAATGTGTAAAATTTGCGTCCAAACTGTTAATGATTGGCAAATCTAAAAGCAACTGACAACAGGGTGTTGTAATAGGAAGTCTCAGACAATTTTAATAATAGATGACCTTAGCATCCCTGCCTCCTGTTTGATCACTTTGAACACTTTTGTTGTCTAAGGGCTGTAGTGCATTTTTGCATGTGGTTTTGTCTGTACTTCTTTCTTTATTTTTGTTTTAATTCTGATAAGGTCATCCTTCAGTTAAGTTTTATATAACATGAAGTTCCATGGGAGTAATTGCTTGTTGCAATTAAGAAGTGTTTCTGCCTACCTGTTCTTCATTTACAGACTCTTTATCTAGTTCACTAAGTGCTTCCCAGTCTTGTTTCATAGAGCGGAGTCCACAGAACCTCCCCACCTACACCCTCTGTAAAATTCATGAACTTTGTAATGCTCCTACATAACTGCCTCTTCTCCCCAGTGAGCAATCTAAAGCTTTTTCAGTGATGGTTCCTATGAGCTACTTTATAATGTTCCCGATGATACCCATCATTCTATTTCTGCTGTGCTTTTATATTGCTTGGGGAGGATGGCGTGACTAATTCAGAACATGGAATGTCAGGTGGGACTTTGGCTTTTCTACGAGCCTTGCAGTGTTTTTCCCATACTTTTTTGTCTTATCCCTTACCCAGGATAACCTTTAATGGGCTTCCCTGGCCTCTTTGATGCAGTGCAGCACTGCCTGATCTTTACTGCAAGATCCATTCAACCCAAGAGCCTCATTTGGGATTTGTTAGGACTGACATCCTTGTGCCTAGCTGCCTTCCTTGTGTATGGTTCCTCTAAAATGCCTCCTGTTATATATTTTATTTTATGTCAGGCAAATAATTGCATGTCCTCTGTGGGTTTTTCTATGTCATTACTCACTCTCTTTTCAATACAGTTTATCAACGTTACCTCCAATCACACTGCTGATCTGAGATGAAGAGTGCTTGTTTGTTCCTGTTCTTGGTTTTCCTTTCTCTTTGTCCAGCTTCTAGTCTGTATCAGTCATGACAAGACTTTGCCTCTCACTTTATGCTCGCACAGTTTACTTGACAGCCTCTTGTGAAGGACCTTATAAAAGACTTTTTGCAAGCCCAAATAATTACACACTGCTTATTGAGAATTCCTCAATTATGCTGCATGTATTATATTGTACATTGAATGCCCAATGAAACTACACCTTTTTCCCCAATACATTTACCTGCTGCATGTTTAGTATTTTATATTTGTATTGCCTCACCACTAAAGATTGTAGTTTGACGCCTTTTAAAATACTTCTTGACATCATAACCTCTGAAGGAAGTTTGAGTTGGGTGTATGTTTTTCATATTGGGAAAAGATGCTGAAAGTATACTAAGAAAAATTCTATCATGTATACTTGAACTGAGAACAATCTGCCAATTTTTATCTTGGAACATAAACTTATGGTTAAAATGCTAACCTCTGAAAAAATGTTTTAGCATATTGACAGAACCATAGCTGTGTAAATGAGGTGAAAGAAGCATCTTAATGTGGATAAAACTTTCTAGATTGTAAATGTTAGAAGGAAATGTTTTTCAGTAAAACTGGTATAAAGAATCATTATAATTCGAAAAATAGTCTATCTGACAATTTGGTTTTATCTTTAGTTTGCAAAACAATAGATACTTCTTTAAATAATGTCTCTTCTATTCTTGTTGTTTATAAACCTGCATCTTTCTCAAAAGCATTTTCAAGGAGAGTCACAGGTAGAGGGTTCTGATGATAAAGTGCAAATACCAAAAAGGCTAATTTAATTTCTGGATAGTGGGCTTGGTTCTGTGTTTGAGTGTGTGTGAAATTGCTATGCCTTTAGTCCACTGTTCTGAAATACTAGCAAATGAATCCTTGATGCAGGCTGCCAGAAATTACAGACTAAATTTCCTAGCAACAAGAGTTTTAAGTTACAAGTTTTGCAAACAACCACTAATGTAAACTAAATTAAAATATGTTATGAATAAGAGATACAAAGCCTGGATTCTTCCTTAATCAGGGTACAAATTGAACACATTGTCTCATTCTGCTTCCTGAAGTATGCTGTACATTTATAAAGACTCTTGATTTCTTTTAAAATACACTCTTTTCCCTGTTGAACTGGATAATGAAATATGACATTGTAAGAATTTTGTCAAGACTGCTACTTTCTAAGGAAAAATATAACCCTATTTTTCAATGCTGAAAGACAGGCAAGAGCACTGCCTGTGTTTCAAGCTATTTTGGAGGGACAGAGGTGCAAGTGTTCTTGAAGGGATTCCTTCTTCCTCCTGTTAACATTTCTCATCTTTTTAGTCCCTTTTTTGGTGAAGAATGTGATGAGAGGTTTGTGTTTGTAAGGAAATAAAAGCTGTGTCATAATAAACTCTTTGACAGCACACAACAGGTTTACACAAATGTTCTATGGTATTATTTTCCAATTGATTTGGAAGTTTCTTTTTTACCCAGCTTATTTTCACTTCTTCTCTTGAAGACTTCAGGCAATGCAGTGATTGGGCTAGCTAATGGCTGGCCAGAGAGCCCCAGCTGTTTAATATTTGGCACGGTGTTCTCCACATGCTCAGTGTTGATTTATTATTAGTTGAGGCATGCATTTCCCCTTGCTGTGGGAGATGGGAGAGATGGAAGAGTCACTGGGGGCCAAAAGCATTAACCCAGTTCTGTGCACTACCCTGCACAGTTCCCACAGTAACTTAAAAGAACCTCCGGACAATTTTAACCCATCCCAGCTGGCTGCCCCTGGGCTATTTGCCAAAATCAAGGATTATTAGTCTGCACCGTTCCATTGATAATGGCTCCGGTACTGAGGCCCAAGGGAGCAAAGCCTGCAGAGCAGCTGGCTACTCTGGCACCTCTATCTGCTGATGACCTTCCTTGTACTAGACATATGCCCAGATGGTATAGAGAAGGGTTTTCTGCTCTGTGGGAGATGCAAAAGGAATGGAGATGAACTGAAAAAGCTATTTGTAATGTTATAATTATTGTATTTGTGCTGGAGAACTTTATGGTTGTGACCCAGATGTCAAGGGATGCAGAAATGTCTGTCTAAATCTGCTGAAAAGCTGAAATAACAGCTTTCAGACATATGGACTACCCTTATTTACCTTAACATGATGCACACTCTCCTGACAGTTTTAATGTCAAGCCTCTTCTAAATTGGTCAATGGAATTATTACTGTAGTCAAACAGCATGTTGAAGGAGGGGAATTGTTTCATTATGACACGTGGGGTATCCCATTAGGGATTTCTCTACCAACCATGAAAAATACTCCATCGCCAGCCATTTGACCATTGTGTCTGGCTGCCTGAAACAGGCACTTCAGAGACCTGAGAGGGCCCTTGTGCTTGTATTATCAAGATCTAAAACCAATCAGTCAGATTCACAGATGGAAAGGGAAGTTGAAAAGTCATCTGGAATTGCACCAAATGCATCAGCAAATTTTCAAACCCTGCAAAATTTGAGAAGGGGAGTGATAGTTAAAGGAAGCCTTAGTTAATGAAGACCTCCTTCAATAACTATCATTCTAAATACTTTTAGCTCAAGCGAAGCATTACATTAATGAACTTACCATTTGCAGATCAAGACAAAGCTAACATGTGGAAGCACATAGCTTATGTTTGTTTAGTATTTTCTTTTTTTATATCTGTTTGATATTGAGAACACAGGTCAAATCACAGGTGTAACTATGTAAAAGTTAAAAAACCCTCCTGTTTCTTAATCAATGTACTCTGTTTTTTCTCTAGCACACTTTATTACCCTTTCTTCTGATAAGTGCCTAGCTGAAAACTGAGGCTGTCGCAGATTATCCAAAGCTGAAGAAAAGGTAGTTGTCTGAGCCACAGTGGTCAGACAGATCCTCAGTTCCATGGGCTTATTTTTGCTGTTCTTCCTCTTTTGAATGTGGAAGGAATCATACGTTGGATGGTACTTCACATTCTCTTAGGTCATATGGCTTTCATCCCATACTCCTCAATGCAAAATGCCTGTTCTTCAAGTCACTATGTCTGATCTTACATCCTCTGCCATCTATGTCTATGTGCAAGCTTTCTAGTCAACAGGGCTCACACTCTTCATCTTCATATGGCTACTGAGTCCTCAAGCTGTACCTGGCTGAAAGCCCTGTGAACTCGCAAATCCTTTTGTTTGGGATGGAGATATGCTGCTGGTGGCCTGAGCCTGCCATTACCCAAGATAACTGCTTCTGTAAAGCAGCTTAATAGTTTCTCATGGTCCTAAAGAGCTGTAGTAACCATCTCTATTTGCAAAGGCAGCTAAATACATAGGTATGTTTTCAGCTTGCTGAGATGCTAGATGGCTTTAAAAGCCAAAATCTAGCAAAATAACTTTGTCGTAGTGCATTGGAGTTTAATTAAGACAGCTCTTTTTATAGATGCTCAGGAGCATTACTTCCTGCAATCAACTCTGGCTTCTGTTTTATGTTGCATAGTATTTCTCAAGATAGGATTCTTTGTTAATTCTTAACCAATAAACAGTTTATTAATGCACCAAGTACCACTTTATTACCTGCTCAACAGTTAGTTAATCAAATTCAAACCCAACAGGTATTCTGTCCATGCACAGAGTATTCAGATGTTGTCCTACAAATTACTGCCATAAACCCTATGGAGGTCAAACAATTCTAGTAGAGAATATTACAAAACATCAAGATTTCTTACACCCAGCAGAATTTATAGCCATCAAATACTTACTGCATCTAGTATGCTTACCCTCCTTCCAGTACTCCTTGGGTTAAAGATACAATGGTTTTAGGAATCTGGACCCTGATATTTATTTAACATGAAGGAAACTGGGAGCATAGTACCAGGAACAATCATTTATCATTATAGTTTAAGTCCCTCTTATGCCTGCTTGCTCAGGCTTTTAAAGGGTAAGCAGGCACACAGAATAACTTGGTTAAAAGTTTGAAATATCGTCACTAGAGATTTTCCAGCTGATTTCACAGGACAACTTTCTGTCATCTCTAGTAATGACATGAAGAGAAATACATCCCATGCAATAAAGCTCATTGGTATTTTCATCCAAAAATAAACTTGAATGAGGCACAGAACTTTCTCTGGCTCAGGAAGCCTCTGAGCTGTAGAATACTGGAGACTGAGAGAACTTTATAGGGAGGCTTTGCTTCAGGATTGTCCTGTTCTGGTATTAAACAAAATTAGGCATTTGCTGTTAGAGGCAGGTTTTGGGGAAAAGGGCTAGAAGGATTCTTCAGTCTCACAGAGCTCAGGGGTTTTTTGTGTTTGTGCATGAACTTGCTCATGCAGGTGATACGCCTTTCTGGACTGTACAGCTTCTTTCTGGTTTCAACAAGTCTGTTATTACTTCTGTGACCCTGCAAAGGCAAGGAGAGTGTTTGTATGCATTCCACAGATTCAAGGATCCACACAGTAACGCCAGTTTAATGGCTTGAATTTCTTTCATGATTCATGAGAAAAATGAGTTGCTTTTGTTTTCATTTGGGAAATGTCCAATGAAATGTCTGAATTTCTTTTTTTTCACCCTTGTTTTCTCTGAGGTCATGTTAATACCCAGAAGGTGGTATTTTAGCATCTTTTACACATTGGAAGCTTTCTATGTTTCATCTATTATAAGAGTTATATTTCAGCATTAGCCTAGCTTGGGAATTGAAACTTTTCCTATTTTTCCAACTTCTTTTCAGTACTCATTTATATATACTTAGGTGCTTACATCTTCCAATAACCCATTTTTCTATTTGTGCCATACAAGTGCCTCTCAAATTTCTGGAATACAGCACTTTCCTAGACAGCAAGCTAAGAAAAATCCATTAGCAGTTCATAGGCTGTGTAGTCATGTTTTATTTATTAATTTTCTCATCTTCTATAGCTGGTGATCTCGTTTTCAAGGAACATAGCAAAATTTTACTTTAGGAAGAGGTTCACTGGGCAAACAGATTGAAGAACTTCCCATGCAGGGAGCTTAAGAAGGCTACTTTGTTTGGCTAAGGCTAGCCTTACTGAGTAGCCCACTTGATGAGCCCAAAATTGTAGAAGTGGACTGAAGAAGTGCAAAACCAGAGAGGGTTATCCCAAGCTGCCTATAGTGAATGTACAAAGACTTTTGAAAGTCAAGAAACACAGCTACACATGTTTTATTTTGTATAAGCATTGTAAACATTGAATCTTGCATATTTGCCAGTCCCATATTTTTACAAACCAGCTTTGGAACTATTAACTGGGGATCAGGTGGCAGTGTGCAGAATCTGTGGTTTTGTTATTTTCTTCACAATGAACCTGTGAATAGTGCCATATAAAGAAGTGATTTATTGATGAGGAGATGGAAGAGACCTGTTGTTCCTATTGCATGAAGCAGTTCTTGAGCAGCAGGGCATCTGGGGAGGTCAGCACAGAAAATCATGAGGTGCTATGAACTCATGAATCTTTCAAATTTCTGGCACTGGTCAAAACAGACTGTGGACAGAGCATGGAACCATGCCACAAAAATTCCAGATTATACCTTTGCCTGCTCATCTTTCCCACTCCTTCCCTGCATTTCTTTTGATTTTTCTCTTTACCTTTTTCCTTCTTCCCTACTTTCTTGCTTCTCTTTATTGCCTCTTCTGTTTTCACCTCCACAAGTTTCCGCTACAGCAGCAATGGGGTTTTTACACATGGAAGAGCAGCTGATTGTTGATGGAGACTGAGATTAGTCAATTTTTTCTGACTCTAGCTTCTTACACATGCAGCTGTCAGCCGTGAAAAAACTGACAAGCTGTCATCAGCCTCTCTCAACATCAAGTCTTGAGTTTTCCAGCTCATTCTCAGGCTTGCCTGTCAGGTAATTCTTTGCAGAGCTCTTCTAAGAGGCAGCTAAATATATTCACTATAGGCAGGTAGTGTCCAAGACCCCTTGGAGGTCAAAGTGGCACTGATGGCTATTTATGAGCAGAAAGAGTAATAGAAATAAAATTACAGTGACTCTGTACGTTCCTTTACAAAGCAATGTGGAAGTTGCATCTTAGGAGGAAAGTGGCATCTATTATGGTAACACTTTCTTGTATTATTATTATTTGCTATTCTCTCCTATTATTTGCATTGCATTAGAAGCTTTAAACAAGATTGGTGTCCTGTTGTGCCAAGCCCTGCTGCAATAAAGGATGCACCAGGAGTGATTCACCCCATG
This sequence comes from Phaenicophaeus curvirostris, assembly GCF_032191515.1. Taxonomy (NCBI): domain Eukaryota; kingdom Metazoa; phylum Chordata; class Aves; order Cuculiformes; family Cuculidae; genus Phaenicophaeus; species Phaenicophaeus curvirostris. The sequence continues at coordinate 177,307,480 of NC_091392.1, read as the reverse complement.
ATTTACTCGTAAAAAGAGAAGGTGGTTTTCTTTAATTTAGTCTGTGTCATGTATATTGCTCTAAATACAGTGTTTGTTTGTGATTTTGTAGGCAGGGATCAAGAGGAGGCCAGATTTGCTTTTAGTGTTTTCGGCTACAGCACAGCCAACTCTGAGGAAGAGCATCTGAAGTTTCAGGATTGTCTGCTGTAAACTCTGTGCAGACTCAAGGCTTTCTTCAAAACAGCCAAAGTACAATAATACAGCCCTAAAGCTTTGTCCGTGATTCATGTTTCATTGAAGTAATTTTCAAGTGGCAAGTGTTTTGATGATACTACAAGGGCTTTGTTTATGGAGTGAGTCTGACAGACATTGTAGAGATCATATAAATTATTCCTTGGTTGATTATTAATGAGAAACATTCACCTAGATTCCCCCTCACCCACTATTTTTGCCAAAATTCCCTTAGAGACTTGTTTTTGCTACAGTCCAGGCTCTGTTTCACAGAACATAGTTCATGCTGAATGGTGTTGAGATGGATCCCCTGGCCAACTGAGAAAGCTGGAGGTCAAGGAGGTTATTTCCTGCCCCTCCTTCATTCAATCCTTTCCACTTCTACAAATATACACATGCATGCACTCACACGTGAACGCATACATATATGTTGATACTATGTGCCTTACTCCTGTACCTGCAGGAGTCCTATGCCCGCATGGGTCTTTATAGATTGGGGTTGTGCAGCACTTATTTAAGGGCATCTGCCCATGTCTTTAATATTTAGTTCTTAAAAAATTCAGAGCTAGAAGAGGACCTGCAAAGACATCTCTGCCCTTGTAGTTACCATCTCAGGATTTTAACAGGGGCCACAGTAAGAGGTTCCATATGGGTATTGATTTGTGGCAGCTTCGCAGAGACAAAGCTGGCATGCCAAACAGATACCGAGATAAAAAAGGCAGAAATAAAATCTGTAATCTTGTGGATAAAGTGAATAAGGAACAGCTATTCACAGTTTCTCAGAATGACAGGACTAAAAAGTGTGCCTTGAACTGTCAAATACCTTGTTTTAGCAAAGCAAAGGAAGCACATTTCTCCACTCTGCTACTGTCCTAATACCAGCACGCTACAAAAGCCAGAGGTATAAACAGATTGCGATGGATTCAAAATATAAATAGGTGTAGGTGCACAACAGGATTTAGTGAAAACGTACAAACCAAGTCATGTGGAATAGATGCCTGCTGGAAAGGATTGTTCAGTTGTGACCTCTACCACTGGCAATATGTAAGCATTCTATACAAGCTAAAAATAGTTTGCTCTTTACCTGCCTATTTCTTATTCTAAATCTCTGGGCATCTGCTACTTGCCAGTCTGATATTCCTTTCTCTGAGGCAGGATGATAGTGGTTATGCTGGTCAAATGGAAGAGCTGTCAGACCTCCACCCCCACCTCATCCCCACCTTTGTTTATTGGGATGTGTCTGGAAGTTTATGAAACAATCCAGCATCTATTTTAGAACCAGTGAAGTCTAGGAACTTAATGATGCCTAAATTAGACAAGGAAATGTACTGAAAGATGGTGGTGGCTGCCGTGCTGCTGCATTGATCTGGCACTTTGGGGCTGATAATGTTGTTCCACAACTGAGCTCCTCCATCTGGATCAACAACCAACTAAATTGGCACATCTTCTCGGGACATCAGTGATCTGGTGCCCTACTGTCACTCCGACTTCTGTCTTCATTTTTTTCCAGTGAGCAAATCTTATTACTTTGAGAAAAGCCCTTTAATGACCAAATGAGTTCCTTCAAATGAGGGTGGGCGAGGTGCTAAGGGGCATGGTTTAGTGTTTGATAGGAATGGTTGGATTCGATGATACGGTGGGTCTCTTCCAACCTGGTTATTCTATGATTCTATGATTCTATGATTCCACCAAAAGCTTTCTGAAACCCAGAAAATGGTAAGATTTGAATAAACAGGGAAAACAGTGATCCAACCTTCATCTCTAGCATGCAGCTGAACATTCATTCTTAATTGCTGATAGAGAAAAAAAGGAGACTGACATGAGGATAAAGAAACTGACAGATCATAGAATTTTGAGGAAGAATTTTAGAAAAAAACACACGAAGTTTTTAGAATAACAACCTTTTTCTTATTCTGTTAACATTCTTCCTTCATTTGAGGAAAAAAAAAGCTACTTTTTTTTTTTGTTACTGCCAAGTAATATGCATTCCCCTATAAATATATGTGTCTATGTCTATAAATATATTTGTTTTAAGGGAGGCAGATATTTTCAGGAATACTTAAATCTCAGCTTTTAGAAATCAACTGTGTGTTCAGTCTTGAAATACTCAGCTGTGCTTTTGAAGTACACAATCAAATCTCTAGTCTCCAGAATTTTTTCTTTCTTTTTTTTTTTTTCACAGAAACCACAGTTTAACAAGCAGCTTACTACATTTATTACCAAATGCTGCCTGGACTGTCCTAATCCTTGCAGCGCATGCTGGCAGGCAACTTCATTCTTGGAACCAAATATTTTTTTTATCTTTCAGCCCTAGCAAAAAATAGACAGTTTTTCTTAGGTACAAAATTATCACTCCCAGGCCATGGAGACCCTTTCAATATTTTTTATTTTGGTCTCAGATCATTGTTTTCAACACCCGCCATGTCTCCCTGTGTGTTTGACCAGCGTGTGTGAGCACCACAGCTACCAGCAGGCTGCTGGTTGTTCGTGGTGGAAACCTTCCATGTGCGCAAGTAGGGGCACACAAACAAATCCATGTTTGCACACATGGGTGTTCTTATGCATCCAACAGGAACACCACTTGGCAGCTGTCATAAAACATGACAGAAACAATTGGCAGTTGCAGGCAGAACAAATGACAAGGGCTAATACTGAGAATCATAGAATCACCAGGTTGGAAAAGACCTCTTGGATCATCGAGTCCAATGATTCCTATCAAACACTAAACCCTGTCCCTGAGCACCTCATCTACCTCTCTTTTTAAATACCTCCAGGGAAGGTGACTCAGCCACCTCCCTGGACAGCTTGTTCCAGTGCCTGATGACCCTTTCTGTGAAAAATTTCTTTCTGATATCTAGTCTGAACCTCCCCTGGTGCACCTTGAGGTCATTCCCCCTTTTCCTGTCCCCTGTCACTTGGAAGAAGAGGCCAGCAACCTCCTCTCTACAACCTCATTTCAGGTAGTTGTAAAGAGCTATAAGGTTACCCATCAGCCTCCTCTTCTCCAGGCTAAACAAACACAGTTCCCTCAGCTGCTCCTCATAAGACTTGTTCTCCAGCCCCTTCACCAGTTTCGTTGCCCTTCTCTGGACTCGCTCCAGAGCCTCAAAACCCTTCTTGTAGTGAGAGGCCCAGAAATGAACAGAGTATTTGAGGTGCGGCCTCACCAGTGCTGAGTACAGAGGGAGAATAACCTCCTGGGACCTGCTGGTCATGCAGTTTCTGATACAAGCCAAGATGCCATTGGCCTTCTTGACCACCTGTGCACACTGCTGGCTCATGTTCAGTCGGCTGTCAACCAACACCCCTAGGTCCTTCTCCAGGCAGCTGTCCAGCCAGTCTTCTCCTAGTCTGTAGCACTGCACAGGGTTGTTGTTCCCCAAGTGCAGGACCCGGCATTTGGCCTTGTTAAACCTCATGCCATTGGACTCTGCCCAGCGGTCCAGCCTGTTCAGATCCCTTTGCAGAGCCTCCCTACCCTCCAGCAGATCGACACTTCCACCCAGCTTAGTGTCATCCGCAAACTTGCTAAGGGTGCACTCGATGCCTTCATCCAGGTCATTGATAAAGACATTGAACAGGGCTGGACCCAGCACTGAGCCCTGGGAAAAACCACTTGTAACTGGCCTCCAGCTGGAGTTAACTCCATTTATCAGCACTCTCTGGGCCCGGCCATCCAACCAGTTTTCCACCCAGGAGAGTGTGCGCCTGTTCAGGCCAGAAGCTGACAGTTTCCCAAGCAGAATGTTGTGAGAAACTGTGTCAAAGTCTTTACTGAAGTCCAAGAAGACCACATCCACAACCTTTTCCTCATTCAGTAGGCAGGTCACTTTGTCACAGAAGGCAATCAGGTTAGTTTGGCAAGACCTGCCTTTCATGAACCCGTGTTGACTGGGTCTGATCACCTGGTTCTCTTGCGTGTGCTTGATGATACCATAATCGAGCTTGATGGTATCAAAGCACTCTCTAACATAGAGGGCGACCCCACCACCTCTCCTACCTTTCCTGTCCCACCCGAAGAGTTTATACCCCATTATAGCAGCACTCCAGTTATACGAGTCATCCCACCATGCTTCCATGATGGCAACTGCGTCATAGTCTCCTTGTCCTACAATAGCTTCCAGCTCCTTCTGTTTATGGCCCATGCTGCATGCATTGGTGTAAATGCACTTCTACTAGGCTGATTATCCCTCAGCTCTCATAAAGGGAATAGTGTTCATTCCCAGTTGAATGGTCCTTGGATTATCTGACCCATCAATGCAAATTACATCTTTTCCATTGTGAGATGTACTTGCCCCCACTCACTCTGGGCTGATATACTTGGAGGTCATCACCAGTACACCATCTCTTAGGCACTGGAGTGCCATTTCCAGGCTTACTCCTGTCTAGCCTGGCTTCATCCCCCACCCCCTTCACATCTAGTTTAAAGCTCTATTAATGAGACCTACTAGATTTTTGGTAAGGAATTTTGTACCCCTAGGAGGCAAACGTGCCCCATCCCTGGTAAGGAAGCTTGGAAGTGTATAGACAAGTCTATGATCAAAGAACTCAAAGTTTTGCTCCTCACACCAGATTTGGATCCAGGTATTAATTGAGTGATTTTTCTTGCTCTCTCCCTCTTCATTCCATGTTGTCAGAATGGTGGAGGTAAACACTACCTGTGCCCCAGAGCCCTTCACTATTCTCCCCAGAGCCCTGAAGTCCCTCTTAATTGCCTTCAGCTTTCTCCTCTATAATATTGTTCTTACCTACTTGGAACACTAACAGAGGGTAATAATCTGTAGGTTTTACCCATGAAGGAAGCTTTCTTATGAAATCTTTCACAGAGGCCCCAGGCAGGCAGCAGACCTCTCTGTGCAGTGGGTCTGGTCTGCAGATAGGTGCCTCTGTTCCCTTTAGAAGGGAATCCCCCAAGACAATCACTCTTCTCTTCTTTTTTCTCAGAGGTTGTTTTGATGGTCATTTGAGGATGGCACAGCCTAAGGAATGATTCTAGGCTGCAGGACCATCCTCCTCCTCTGGAGTTTGATTCCACTTGCAGCACTTTGTATCTGTTCTGCAAGGGAACCTGGGAGTTTGACATCTGAATGGGGACAACACGCTTTCTGTGCTGGGCAAGAACTTGCTGCCATTCCCCATCTTTTTTCTCCTCAGTCTGGCATTTAGTGGATCAGCAGTTCTCAGGTGTGCTCACTCTGGCTGCCTGCCTGGTTTGTGGCACCTATTTGCCACACTCCAGGTCGCGGTACTCCCTAGGGGCCGTTAAAATCTCCTGCAGCAGCCACTGGAATTGCCCGCTCCGTAAGGCACCCCACGGGAGCCGCCGGGTGTCAGGAGCCTGAAGCCACCCACCCCACTCCCACCTGGGTTTTCCTGGGATTTCACCGACTCTGGCAAGCACCCCACTGCCACAAGCTGTTACCCCGCTGCAGTGCTCACCTGCTGCTGGATGTCGTCAAAAGAGCAGTGATGCTGGCTTAGCCACATTTAAATCACATAGGGGATTATACTTTTAGAAAGAAATATTGAGCTGATATATAACTTGTGGTAAGGGCTGGTGGAAAGAGGTAGTAACTTAATATTGATGATGAAGTGCAGTCCCCAAAACCACAGTCGGCAGTAGTGTACCTGCATGTTATTTGGGCAAAGCAGTAATGTGGCAAAACCAGACGGTGATTCAGACAGCAACTGTTGCCTAAGAAGGAAAGGAGGATGCTTCTCAAATATTATCTGGCTATTTTTATGGAACATAGAATCATCAGGTTGGAAAATACCTTTGAGATCAGCAACTCCAACCGTACCTGTCCACTACTAAATCATGTGCCCAAAGTTGATGACAGAGTTGCTCCTGCACTCCCAAAATGCAGACTAATTGTTTTGCAATATGTAGTATCTTAGAATATAGTTATTCTTAAAGAGATTTTATTGCTCTTCTATTTTTTCCAGACTGAAAGATTTCATGTGAAATGTATTGTTCTTCCTGTGTTCAACATAAAAGAAAAAAGGAGCTTTACAAACTACTCCAAGCGTTCAAGAAGATTTTAATTCTTGCCTCTCTGGCTGCCAATTCCAGACATTTGTTCTTTAGAAGCTGTCATTGTTCTCCACCCTGACAATTTCTTATTATCATAGATGAAACAGGAATTAACCTCATTTTGACAAATTTAGGCAGAACATGGTCTTGAAAATATTTATGTTCAGTGCTTTTACTTTCTTGTACAAAAGTATGAATATTCAAGCTGTATGAACAGTATCCACAGGGACTTTAACTTCAACACATACTTTTCCATTCTTAAATTTCCTTATAATTTCTGATTTCTTTAATTCAGCAATTATTTGTTAACTTTTCAAAATGTAAACCAACTTAAAGTTGTTTCTTATACAACCACAGAATCATAGAATCACTTGGGTTGGAAAAGGCCTTTAATGTCATTAAGTCTAACCTTTAGCCTAGCACTGCCAAGTCCACCACTAAACCATGTACATAAGCACCATATATACATGTCTTTTAAATACCTCCAGGGATGACAATTCCACCATTTCCCTGGGCAGCCTGTTCCAATGCTTGACAATGGTTTTGGTGAAGACCATTTTTGGTTTCCTAATATCCAGTCTGAACCTCCTTTAGCACAAATTGAGGCCATTTCCTCTAGCCTTGCTCCAGTTTACTCAGACATTCCTCATAAGACTTGTGCCCTAGACCCTTCACTGGCTTTGTTTCCCTTCTTTGGACATGCTCCAGTGTCTTTCTTGCAGTGAGGGGCCCAAAACTGGATGCAGGATTCAAGATGCAGCCTTACCAGTGCTGAGTACAAGGGGACAATCATTTCCTAATCCTGCTGCCCACACTAATGCTGATACAAGCCAAGATGCTATTGGCCTTTTTGGCCACCTTGGCAGACTGGCAGCTCACATTCAGCTGCTTGTCGATCAACATATCCAGGCCATTTTCCACCGGGCAGCTTTCCAGCCAGTCTTCCCCAAGCCTGTAGCACTGCCTGGGATTGTTGTGTCCCAAGCGCACGGCGCAGCACTGAGCCTTGTTAAACCCCATACAGTTGACCTCAGCCCATTGATCCAGCCTGTCCAGATACCTCTGTAGAGCCTTCCTTCCCTCAAGTAGATCAACACTCCTGCCCGATTTGACGTCATCTGCAACCTTACTGAAGGTGCACTTGATCCCTCATCCAGCTCTTTGATAAAAGTATTAAACAGAACTGGAGAATACCACTTGTGACTGGCTGCCAGGTGTATTCAACTCCATTCATCAAAACTCTTGAGGGCCAGCTATCCTGGCAGTTTTTTACCTACAGAAGCGTACACCCATTCAGGCAATAAGCAGCCAGTTTCTCCAGGAGAATGCTGTAAGAAAGGTTTTACTCAAGTCTAGATAGACAACATCCACAGGCTTCGTCCACTGAGTGTGTCATCTTGTCATAGGAGATCAGGTTAGTCAAGCAATTTCAGGAGATCATAAACCCTTACCTTACTGCATAAATATATGTATAGATACCTATAAAAATAATGGTATGACCATCGAACGCATAAATTATTACTTGCTTGAATCTTCAGATGTGTAGTATATAAATATGATGTATCTGTGTTTAATATAGCATATTCATGTCTCTAATATCTTAATAATCATATATCCAAATGAATCTGTTAAAAAAATGGGTGTGGGCAGAGTTGATTCCTATTTTCTGTAATCCTGCTTAACTCTATCATACCTTTCATTCTGAAGACCAACAAACTTACCAGTAAGTTCAGCAGGAATTGTCTCTGGCTCTAACTCTGGTATCCTGGTCCTGCTCCAAATAGGCATTATGCCAGGACATGGAGCAGACTGCAGTGGTGGTGCTGATGGATGGTTGTCTTCTCTTCCTAGACAAGAGCTATATATCGAATTTCTATTATTGCACTGCTCAGTAGCATTAATACAGTTAAACTTGGGATTTTTCTGGATCCTGTCACACGTGTGGCGAATTTATTGACTTTCCAGTGACTTTATTAGTTCATTTTTCTCTGCATCTCAGAGTCCAGACCAGTATTTCCTCTGGACATGCCATATTTAGGCTGCTTTCATGGTCTGTCAGCAATGTGCAGGTGGCATGCATCAGCTTCTCTGTAGATGCAAGCACCATCTATCACTTTGGGGGTCTGAACAGGGTTTTCACTGTTGAGAAATCCAGCTGAATGTTCCATCACTGCAATGCATAGTAATAGGTTTTAATAGTCAGGGAATTTACATTTCCAGGATGTCCTGCAAATGGTATTCGTGCATCGTCTTGGTGCTCATGTGATACCTGAAAGCATTTCATTCTCAGTTCAACACATTGGGAAACTTCAGCAGCTCTTTCAGAAAGACAAAGAAAGCAAATCTGGTCCTGTTTAAAAGCTGTCCATGCCTTGCCATTGTCCTTAGTGGGGTTTGGATTAATGCCTGCAAGGTATGGAATTAGATTTTAAGAACTATTGACTAAGTCCTCTTTGATGTAATTCAGCACAATCACCTTCAGTAAGCATGGAGTTCTAGCTCACCTAGAAGGATGTTTAGGGAATTTGGGCTCCCAATACTATGCTTGTGCTGTTGGATTTTGATTCCAGTTTTAAAAGAAACTGATGACAAAGCTATGTACTTATTTAACACAGGCAAAGTTACTTACAAAGTCGTATTTCCTTGAACATGGCAAGAATTACTAGTCAATAATTTTCTTCCACTTAAATCCAACACCTGAGTGTACCTTATTGAAACCTGCCATCTTTCCTTTGAGAGAGAGTGTGTGTCTGTGGTTGGGCAGAGTTTGCTGTTGATTCAGTTTACTGCTTTTGTAAAGAAGCTGAAACATATCTAGTATCTGTCTTAGAGAGAGAACAGCAATGGTTAAATATAATTTGTCACAGCAGTCACCAGATGACGATATTTTTCTTTGACTTTCACTTAGAACCTGAAAGATGCATACAGGACAGGGAGAACTTGACCTTCAGTCCATCTTCTTGTACGTTTCCACCTGCTCCATCCTTACCCAAGAATGCTTTGGGTCTGCTATGAATACTGGATTTAATATGAAATTTCATATCTGCCTAGAACTCTAGCTGAACCTACATTTGTCCAGAGGGATGGAAAAGGTGCCTCCCTCAGCATTTTTCCAGTCCTAGTTGTCCCTGATCCTAGGAGAGGACCAGTATGACATCATGCCTCAAGTATTATTGTGGTGCTCCACTTTGCATGCTGTGGAGCTCTGCGGGCATCTTTAGCAGTGTGTACTAATGATGGACTTCATGCACAGCAGGAGAGTGCTGCACAGGATAGCTTGCTGTGGCTGTCAGAAGTCTGACTTTTAAAAATGAGATCAAGAAAATTAGCATAGCCTAAGGACTTCTTTGAATTGTATGTTGTCCTTTCACCTCTGACTATCTCCCAGCATTCACTAACCATGAATATTTAACACAGCCACCACTGCACCCCATGGAATAAATGATAGGCTCTGAGTTTCAAAGCTCAATCTGAGAAGCAATGCATATACATCGATATTGAAAAAAAGCATCACACCCAGAGAAAATCCTTTCTCATAAGCCCACTTATTAAAAAAGTAATGTAATATCATGAGTTTTCATTAATACCAGTCTTCAATAAGCCTAAAGGAAATCCTTGCTTGCTGTGTGCTTGCTATGCTTGCTGTACAGAACTGCCTGAAAGTCATGAAGGCTCACAGTCTTCATGGAAAGCAAGGAACATGCAGCCAACACAGATACGAGCTCTGTTGGAGTAGAGTTTCTCAATCCAAGCTCTGTTAGAGTAAAGGTTCTCAATCAGTTGTCCTTCCCAGAGAAGATGACTATGAATGATTCACAGAAATCATAATGCTAATTTTCAGCCCACGCAGAGTGCTTCACACCTGCAAAGTGCTGTTAAAATGTGAGCTAATCCTCACCAGTAAGTGAGTATGATTGTACTAGTTTTGCAGATACAGAATTTAACATATAGAAAGGACAGCAGGCTGACTCAGTGTCACAGAGATTCTCAGCAGCAGATTTAGGATGAAGGAACAGACCTCTCTGGTCACATTCTATTGATTGTGTTGCCTTGTAGCTCAAATTTCCTAAATATAAATATATATATATATATATATATATAAAATAAATCCATGGGAAAGAGTTGTTTCTCTCTTTTTACTTCTTCAAAACAAACAAGCTCCCCAGCTACCAAACCCCACGTTTACATGTATCATAAAATACTTTCCAATTGCTAGCCAGAAAATTCAGCAGAAAACCTGTAGAACACCAAAGTAGCTCTCTTCTTTTAAATAATTGATGCTGCCAAATAGCAGCAGTGTTATGCCAACAAAGAATTCTGTCTCTCAAAATATTTTATTCATTATGCCTCAAGAACCCAAAGCCTTGTTTTTAACGAAAGAAAATTTCAGAAGTTGGCTCTCAGTTCATCTGAAACATCTGCTTATTACAATTCTTGATGTTACAGCACTGGTGCTCCCCAGTAAATCTCTCAGCTTTAAATAATACGTGTGGAAGTCTTGGCAAAGAGAGCAGGTAGGAGAAAGAGTAACATTTGCCAAATGTGTGTCTTACTTTGTGGGGCTATAGCAGTATATTTTAATAATGCATTTGTTGAAGAGTATCTGCTAATCCGATTAAATAACAGGACAAGGAGGAATTAATTCCAATGTTCAAAAAGGCCCCATTCGACACAGCTGAAACTTTATATTCCAGGGTAAAATGGTTAGAAGTCTAAGCTAAGTACACTTCTATAAAACAGCCAGAAATGGATCTTTCTCTGTATTGTCTGTAAATCAAGGTGACTTCTATGAGAAGGTTATATTGTGATAAATCTGCTTGACAATTAGATGGAAAGGGCATGTCGATGTTAAATGATATTCTTTTTACACTCTGATCAGAAAGCAATATAAACACCACAGCAGCAATAGTAAACAAACAGCAAATTGTGTTCCCAGATAATAACAGATATTCATGGTGCATAGTTTTACACTTTAATGTGCTGTGTTTTAGTCAATCATATTAATATTTTAAATTATGTAACATTCCCTTCTTCTGCATAGTTTGTTTTTTTTCACTGCAAATGCACCTCCCTCTCCCTGTCTCTCCTTCTCCCTCTCTCCCTCTTCTTCTCTATTGCTCTTCCTTTTCCCTTTTCCTTTGTTTTGTTTTTTTTTTCTCTTTTTTTTTAACAGTGATGTTGGGGAAAAAAAAAATGCCAAAGTGAAAAAAAAAAAAATTTTCAAGATTTATAAGCCAGGTTTTTATGTTACATATTTACAGATTCAATCTGTGTACCAGGCTTTGATCCAAGCCTTAGCATGATGACTGGAATCACTCCGATTAACCCAATGATACCAGGCATGGGGTTAGTGCCGCCACCACCACCAACAGATGTGCCTGTAGTCAAAGAAATAATTCACTGTAAAAGCTGCACACTCTTCCCTCCAAACCCAAGTAAGTGGATATGATGAAAGAATGTTATTTTCCTAAATATATTGCTTGAAGTATATTTTATCTAATACAAATTATGTTTTTTAAGCAGAGTGTGGCAAGTATGGTGTTTCCTTCTAAGGTCTACTATGTGTGTAAAGCAGAGCATGGTATCAGAGCGTACTTATTTATCTCTGTGAGGTCATGTAAAAAAAACTTAGGCAATTTGTACAAAAAAAGAAAAATAATTACTGAAACAAAGCTAACCGAGCCTGAAGATCTGCACTTCTCATAGTAGACATCTGCCTTTCCCTTAGATCAGAATGTCACAAAATATGACAGTTATACAGTGCTGATCATCTCTATTGCTCTCCTTCAGCTGCCTGTGGATAGATAGGACCAATCTGGGCTCATGTCTTTGAACATGGCACCTTACACTAAGATGCTAACTAGCTCTGGTCCCTTCCTGAGGCACATGGAGGAAAAAGGAGACTACAATTCCTTCCTTGCCAGTTCTGAGGGGGCAGCATGGCAGATGAATTCCTTCTTCTCTTAGAGAACAGGGACCAGTCTTCCTTGTGCCCCTCTGGGACTTTGTGCAAATGGAAAACTCTTCCTACCGAGCCACCATCTCAGGCACAAAGCCTGATTTTGTGTATGTTAGCCCTAGGAGTTTGGTTTCAGAGCCATCAGACCAGAAGCTTTCACTATCACTGTGAAGCCAAAAGAGAAAATTAAGCAAATAGTCTGGTACTCTGGATTTGCAGCGCACTCAGAGCATGATTTAATAAAACTGACTGTGTGTATGTGAATGTATATATTTGTGTGTATTTTAAGACTGTAAACCCATTTACTGTGTAAAAGGGCCAAAAAACCTGAGTTATGTCAATCAGATTCATTCTCAGAGAATTACTTTTAGAGGAACACTCTAGTGATCTACAAATAAATAAGGTGAAGTGTTGTGACGGAGTATATTTTTTATACAGCTTACAAAATTTTAATAGTTTTCTGATTTATGTATATATTCTTTCTTTATATACTCAAAAATAACATTTCTAGCCACTTCACCTCATGAGCACTTGTAAACAGCGAGGTTATCCTTCCTGTGTGCTGGCGTTTGCTCCATTATCTGGCAACAAGACAAAACAGATAACCGGCAGAGCGTTTTCATCATGCTGTCACTTCATCGTGTTTCCCACTTTGTTTTTCTGTTTGTTGTACTCCTGTACCCTGAGACAGAAATGAAATTATGCTAAGATCAGGGAAAGGTGTCCAGCCCAAGTGCCTGGGGTGTACACAGCATGGGCTGGCTTGCAGAGGGCCCACACACTTGGGGAGTGTTGTGAGCAATGGATATGAGCCAGATGGTGAAGTTCAGCCTTTTTCTATGTACTGGACTACTGCTTGAAATCTGTGCTCAGGATCAAATCAAGAAGCTCCCCTGCTTTTAAATAAAATATTTTCTAATTTTTGTGTGACTGTGCAGGGAAAAGAAAGATCCTTTTAGACCTTGCCATCTGTCCTGGAGAACAACCCGCAGAGGCAGGAATTAATCTCTGAAATGCCACCTAAAACTTGAAAAGGTTTAGATTCAAGTAATCAGTTTCAGACAATCTCTGCAGTATTCAATTATTTTGCTTCTCCCTCTCTCCCGCCTCCACGCTATGTCAAATCACTGTTGCTGCCCAGAACTGATGAGGGGAAAGAATAGAGTCAATGGATCAAAAGACAAATTTTGTATTCCAATGTGATTTCTGTTTTGACTTAGATCTGCCACCACCTTCAACAAGAGAGAGACCTCCTGGGTGTAAAACAGTGTTTGTTGGAGGATTACCAGAAAACGCAACGGAGGAAATTATTCAGGAAGTCTTTGAGCAGTGTGGAGATATAACAGCAATTCGGAAAAGCAAGAAGAATTTTTGTCACATTCGTTTTGCAGAGGAGTTCATGGTTGATAAAGCCATTTACCTTTCTGGTACTTCACATTCTTTAATGGATTTTCCTTGCTTCTCATTTGTATTTTGTGATGCTAATGTTTGCTTATTTTCTTAGCTTTTATCTCAGCCAGTCTTCCTTGAACTCAGTGGCTGTTGCTGGGAATGGCAAGGGGCAATTCTGTATTTCTCTGTGTCTGCCAAGCCTTGTGCATGGTTTTGTATGCTGTTTACCCAGGAGCAATTTCCTGCCATCCCACAACAATGCAACAGATCCTGAAATTCACTACAGAACAATCTTATTTTCGATTTACTCAGGTTTATATAGTTTTGCTCATAGGTTGTGGAAAGAGAAGGGCACTAGGCCAGGAACACTGCTGTTTTCCAGCGCCAGTTTCTCGGATAGGCTGGCAATTTCATTGGCATATTTTTACAGATGTGCAGTGCAGTCTGAATAAAATTTGCCTTTGTGTGTACATGTATTCAGCTACCGGATGGGTTAGGGGCTGAGCCCATCTGTAGGCTACATCCGTTGCCTCCCAGGACAACAAGTGCCACAGGAACTCAGGTGTAAAATTTCAGAATCTCTTTTATTTTCTGACAAAGAGAAAAAAAATAAAAGAACAAAAGAGATGAGAAACAGTTCTGCTTTTTTATATCAGACTTGAGCGACTCTCAGTGCCCTCTTAAGGTTACATGCTCCTTCATTTGAGGATAAGCTTCCTAACAGAGCCCCTCTTCACCTTCCTGAGCTGTATCCCATTTATTGTTCATCTCCCATTCTAGGTGGAGAGACCCATAAGCTTTGTTTTGCCCCACAAGTGTCATGTAACACTTTCACCCTATATGCAAGGTATTCTTAAATACAAAAGGGTCAAGGACTGCTCCTTAGCAATGGGAAACAAACTGGCTTACAGCTCTATGAAATGAACTGGCTTACAGCTGCCCATCTTCTGTAGGGTGGCCCTGAGGGGACCCACTGAGGCCACACAAAATGGAGCTAGGGAGGCAGCTAACAATTAGTGAGAGCTTGTTGGAGCTATCATCCTGACCATCTTTCGTTTAGCAGAAAGAACGTAACCTCAATGTCCCTTAGGTGTCATAGGAGGCTCACACAGCTAGAAGCAAGTGGTCTCTCAAATCACCATCAACTATGTCTTAAAATTAAAGAAAGAAAAGAGAGGAACATCTGAACTTTTGAAATATGTGGTCAGGAAAAATCTAGTTCCTTTGTTTCACAAAATTTTTTGTGCTTGGATTTTGTTTGGATTTTTTTCCACTTTGGCTGCTTACTTTAAATAACCGTTTGAAGAGCTACAGAAAACAGTGAGGTTTGTGGGGTGTATATAATGATTTCTTTGAAATATTGCTCTATTTTCAGATTTCTCCCAAATTTTCATTCCACCTTGCTTTT
Organism: Phaenicophaeus curvirostris; assembly: GCF_032191515.1. Taxonomy (NCBI): domain Eukaryota; kingdom Metazoa; phylum Chordata; class Aves; order Cuculiformes; family Cuculidae; genus Phaenicophaeus; species Phaenicophaeus curvirostris. The sequence goes on along the minus strand of NC_091392.1, from coordinate 177,292,474 downwards.
TCCTTTGTATTTTTTCTTTGTTTGTTTCCTTTAATTTCATTTCTGCCTCCATCCTCATCCTCTTTTCCCATTTTCCATCCTTCCTGTTTGTTTGTTTATTCACTTTCTAGCTTCATAATGCTGTAGTAAATTGTGTTACATTACAGTCATTGCAGTAAGAAGAAGCAGTAGCACATTTCCCAGCTTCCAATTTCTGTCCAAGCGACCCCATCTTCACAAGTAACAGAGCAGATGAAGGACACACCAGATTCACTAGGAGTTGATATTGTTGTATATGATAAACAAAACAGTGGCAAGGAAGAAAGCAATGAAAAGCTCAGAAATGCAGCTGATTTAACTGCTTGCTTCACTCCAAGTCAAGTTTTATTTTAATTTTATGTGCCTTAAATCCTGGAGGAACAGATCTGATGATTAGTAGGAAATTTCCTGTGCTGCCACGTGTCCTCATTCATGCATGCTATATTGTATATTCAGAACAAGGGAAATAAGCAGAGATGGGGGTGGCAGATTCCCTTCCTCACCCTGATTTTTCTGCCAGTTCATTTCCAAGTTCCTGATCCATCCTTCCTTCTTCTACTTCTTTTCATCACAGTCATACTGCTGTCTATGATTCCTCATACCATCTATTCCATCCCTTCTCCTCAGCTTCCCTCCCTATCTGTCTTTTTGTCCACACCTTTTCTTTCTTCCAGAGTGTTGTACTTACTTAATGTCTCTGACCAGATCAGGGAAAGAACCAGTGGAGCTGCGAGGGAGGGGACAGAAAAGCAGGGGCATGCTGCAGCCAAGTTTCACTTATTTTTACCATCAGCACAGAACTTTGCAGAAGCTTGCCAATGAAACAGGGAGCAGATCAAGGTGGTCTAGCACTAGACAGGGGCATGTTTTATTCATGCTGAAATACTGGGGGGTTTAATCAGTCATTATTCCATTCTCAAACTTAATGTATTCTGAAGTGGCAGGGATAAAGAATATTAAGGCATTTTCTTTTCACTGTTAGAGACAAAAGAGGTGTACAAACATAAATTGTGGTTAATATAGTATGCATGTTATATTAGGGAAGAGTCATGCCTTTAATATCTGTAATATAATGATAATTTTGTCTAACAAATTAGTTTTATCTGTCTATCCCATCTGATCTCACCTAACTTAGTATCCATCCTGTGCTTATCATCAGAATAGTGCAAGTAATTACAAAATCCATCAAGTAGTTTAATCACTGATTTTTTTCCTTTCTATCCCTAAGTAAATACATACTAAAAGGAGACTGGGAGCTGAAGACTATGATAAAAAATTTGACTTGAGAAGGGGTGGTTTTCATTTAGCTTTGAAAGTTACCTTTTGATCTCCTGCAGAAACTTTCTAAAATTGACATACTATCCCATGAGAAAATCCTTTCTCCAAACTGTATGAACTTCATTCTTATGGCTGACAATTAAATAACTGCTGCAAATATTGATGCCTCTGGACTTGAAAATATGGGACAAACAGGTGGCTTGAGACAGACCAAAAGCCTGTGTATGCATTTTTCCTGTGGATATTTTCCCCTGTGGGTTTCCATTTAGTACCACATACTGGTTTTATTTTATGGTCTTGCTGATCATCATCAACAGTGTGATCTAGATCCCCAGTTAGAGAGCAGCTGTTGACTGGTGCCCAATATACAAAACACTCAAAGGTAAGTCAAGCCAGGGAGTTTTAACTAGACCTGTGATATGGAAATAATGTGTTTGATTTTTATTTAGCACCCTCATTAATTTTTCCTGTTGCTGCTCCTTTAAAGCAAGGATCTTGGCAAGTTTCCAAAGTCTTTTCCCCTGCCATTGTGTGCAAAACTGAAATTAAAAATGACAAGACTGGCATGCAGTTTGTGCTAGCTGCAGTCCTGAGCAAAGAGGTGGGGAACAGAGTCTGTGAGGGCAATTCATTGCCCACGCAAGAAAGTGAGGCAGTGGCAGGTGGTTCTCTCATGCATTTAAATACCCTTGAACATTAGCAAGGAGAGATGTTATATGGAAAAAAAAGCAAGCCTAACAGCTGCCCCATGGCTCAATTGCCAACCCAAATGGGTGCCTGAGGATCCTATATACAAAATAGGGCCTGCCAGTTGTGCATCTTTTGCTACAAGGAAAAACACACACACATGCTGAGAGCAATGGGAGCAGCCCAATCCCAAAGAGGTTTTGGAAACCGGTCTTCTAAGATCAAATACCTTGGCAAATGATACCATCAAAGCTTCAGCACCAGGTTTGGCTTCTGCACTCTTTTGTATTGCTGCCTCACAGTCGGCCAAGTCATAGTGTACAAATTATAGATGTTATGCATCTCTTGCTACACAGCATCTTGCTGGCTATCCACCCATCAAGGAGTCTGTTCTTCACTGGCCAGGCAACTGGACCTATAGTGTCTGCAAAGCCTGATTTAGGAGGGTGCAAGAAGCTATGCCAAAGGCGTTTGCTGTTTCTGCTAAGGGAAAGATGTCAAGCCCTGAGCAGCCTAAGCTGACTTTGAAGCTGACCATACTCTGAGAGTGGAATTGAACTGGATGACATCCAAGGTCCCTTCTGATTCAGGTTATTCTAAGTTTCTGTGCTCCTGAAAACCACCTGGTGGACTGTCACCTTCAGTCTTAAGAGTTAAACAAGCAGTCAGATTTTTTCACTGTGATTCATGGGCAGTTTAAAAAATCTGTTAGTTTGGAGACACTTAAACTGATTACCTAAAGGGAACCATTTGTACAGTGCTACATAAGGTACTGTTCAACTTTTTTTTTCTGTTATCCATGTTTACTTCAAAAAGGAGGGCCCCATTAGTAAATCTCAACTTTGTTGGTGCACACGCAGCCTGTAGATGCACCGTCCTTTTCATTAGTTCTTTATTTGGATTAAGTGGGGCTTTGAGGTCCACAAGAGGCTTGTGTCCTGCACTACTGTGTTTCTCTGTCTGCCCATGCCCAGTGTGCTCCTGCCAACAGAAGCAAAAGATGAGGGGGGAGAGGAAGAGACACTGTGTCTTCTTACAAAGTGCAGCCCAGCTGGGAGATCTAATTTTAGGTTCTTCAGACCTGGAACCTTGGCACTGTCCTTTCACATTGATGATAATGGCATTTTGGCACAGAGCAATCACTGAGGAATGCAGCTGGCAAGTCAAACTAGGGGGTTAACATTTGTCACAGTTATCAGGGTAGCTGCATCACTGACCCTTTTTGGCTGCCCCCTTCATGCCTACACCTCTGTGGATAAAACCACATGATTACTCCCCTTTCAGGGCCCAGCTCCGAAAGGTCACCGTGCTCTTCTTCTGTTTTGTCTCACTGAATATGGTGTGTCTATAATTCTTCCTTTCAACACCTTGTGACTAGAGCTACATATATGACCACAAACAGCCTTCTGGGTAAAAAACAGTGTTTACTTCTCTGAGCAAGAGAAAGCATAACAAAATAGATGAGGCTTTAAAATAACAAATAATCCCCTCATTTTCCTCTTCTGCAATACTCAGTTCTACATTGTCCCAAGCTTGTGAAATTTGGAGACCACATTTGGTAGGTTCCAGGGAAGTTTTTGATGCTTTCTGGCTTTGAGGGACCTCTGAAACACTTAGCTTGAGTTTTCCATCTGAGTTTGGACTTCCTGCTGGAAAATGAAAGTTATACCTCCCTCTCACTGAAAGGCTGCTTAGCTGAACTCTACGAAATGTTTGAAATGAAAATGTCAAACCAAAAGGCACCCAGACTGGTTTTGAAAGCATCACTACACATATATTTAATGTCTTTGAAGCTATTGTCTCATACGTGCTGTATTACCAACAGTCCCTTGTATTCATACAGAAGGACATTTTTACAGCAGTAAAACAAAGAGTACACCATGTTTCTGCTAAGATGCTCCTACTCTTTTACATAAGTCTTAGCTTTGCTCACCCTGGAGAATGTTCAAAACTGAGTTTTAACTCTAGTGGTGAGGTGCTGAAGCTCTCCAAACCACAGACAAACCACGAGACTGAAAGGTAGGTTCTTTTGGATTATAGTTCAGAGGCAGCAAAAACCATTTTTCTTGCTGTATTGAATGGGAACTTCCTGTCCCTGAAGTTATTAAGCAGTGATTATAGTGATGTGTGTTTCTGAAGAGCCTCCTATAAGCCAACTCAGCATGGAATTCATCTGCACAGCATTCTGGGATTTGAGAAGCCTCTACTGGGCTGCTTTGCTTCTGAGGCTACTGCAGTGTGTTGGCATGGAGAAATTAGAGCTAGCATAGTGCAGACCAATTTTACCTGCATCTGAAGGCTTTGTTTGCAACTTTCTACAGTGTTTCCTCACATTTTCTCTGAATTGGCATTTTAAAAGTTAGAGAAACTGCTCTGCAAGTATCTTTCAGCCTCAGAAATAAAACTAGAACAAATATAGTTGCCAACATATGTTCTTTCACAGTACGGTCACAAAAAGCTTCTTTTATAGCTGTGGCACGATCTCTTTGTCCTCTGACAGCAGTTAAGTGTTTTGGTACAGAATAGGGCCCTGTTGCACCACTGCATAGCCCCTGACTTACAGCCTTTTCCGTCTGCTAGCTTTAGCATATGATATGTTGACCTAAATTATGAGCATGTAGAACATCACTAAAGATGAGACACAACAGGTTTCATTATTTGTTCTGAAAGGAGTCTTGCAAATGTCTAATAAATCCATGCACACTTCTGAAATTACTTTAAAGAATTCTGAACTCAATTAATTTGTAGGTTGTTTGTATTTACTGCCAGGCTGTTTCCAATGGGAATTGAGAAGTAGTGTTTGCAGTTATAAAGCCTCAAAATTTGAGATCTAGCGTCAATGCAGGTATGAAACCACCACCTTTGTGGCCCAGGAAATTATGTAGCACAATTTTCTAATTCATCCGTATTCATGATTGTTATAAAATTCAGCCTTTCCTTATACTTCCAATTCCTTCAACAGGCTGGAGAAAAACCCTGAACTGCACATGATCTCAACAGGATCAGGAGAAGGAGGACTTTACATTCAAACCAAAACAGATCACTTTTCAGTAGCTGTTTTTTGTTTAGCTGGCCTGTGTACCTATAATGGTATCAAGAAGAAAAATAACATTTTGAGAGACTCACAAACAGAAATGTACATTCTGTACCTTCAGGTCAACTTCTTCAACTCATCTACCATGTTGATCAGTGATGCAGAAAGTTGTGAGGAAAAATGAGTGGACGAATGTTTATCTTCCTGTGAAAAGAAAATGATCCTGCCTAGATATGTGGGAATCTGTTAATACACATTTTTACTTAGCTGCACTTGAGGGGGAAAAAAAGAGGGAAGAAAATAAGCAATGAAGTCCTGCAACAGTTAGTTCTGCTTGTTAATTTCAGGTTACCGCATGAGATTAGGATCTAGCACAGACAAAAAGGATTCAGGTCGCCTTCATGTTGATTTTGCTCAGGCAAGAGATGACTTTTATGAATGGGAATGCAAACAAAGAATGCTGGCCAGAGAAGAACGCCACAGACGCAAAATGGAAGAAGACAGGCTGCGTCCTCCTTCTCCTCCAGCAATAATGCATTATTCTGAACACGAAGCTGCTTTGCTGGCTGAAAAATTGAAAGGTAAGCAGCATCTGATACTTTTCAGTGTATTATTTCTTAAGAGTAGGAGCTATCCAGAAGTCAGAGCAGGGGAGCTTATTTCTTTCCAATGTATTTCATTACTTGCCCTGTTGCCTTTTCCCTGTTACTCTGTCATTTCTATGCCAATGATAATGATACTCACCCACCTGCTAGAAATGTATAACTTCTGCCCATCTATGTGTGCTTCAACAGCTAAAACAGAACCTTAGGATACTTACACTGGTTTGGTTTGTTTTTTTTTTTCACTCAGCTGCTGTCGTCATCCACCTTGGAAATGCTGTCATAATAAGACAACTTCTTGCAAACATCATTCGTATTAGAGGCCTGATTCTTAAAATATATTTATTTCATCAACTGATCTGTTACTACATTACATGCATGCATCTGTCCCAATTCCTGGCATTTAAATTGCCCTCATGAGCTCCATTTTATCGTGGCCCTCAGATCATAGAATCATATCATGGTTTGGGTTGGAAGGAGCCTTAAAGATCATATAGTTCCAACCCACCTGACATGAGCAGGGACACCTCCCACCAGACCAAGCTGCTCAAGGCCCCATCCAACCCGGCCTTGAACACTTCCAGGGAGAGGCATCCACAACTTCCCTGGGCAGCCTGTTCCGGTGTCTCCCCACCCTCATCATGAAGAATTTCTTCCTAATGTCTAGACTAAGTTTTCCCCCTCTCCAATTTAAAGCTGTAAATTTAAAGCCCCTTCATCCCATCACTACGTGCCTTTATAAACAGTCCCTCCCCAGCTTTCTCGTAGTCCCCTTCAGGTACTGGAACGTCGCTATAATGTCTCCTTGGAGCCTTCTCTTCTCCAGGCTGAACAACCCCAACTCTCTCAGCCTGTCCTCATATGGAAGGTGCTCCAGCCCTCAGGTCATCTTTGTAGCCCTGCTCTGGGCCCATTTGAACAGTTCCATGTCCTTCTTATATTGAGGATTCCGGAACTGGACACAGTACTCCAGGTGGGATATCACTGGAGAGTAATAGAGGGGCAGAATCACCTCCTTCAACCTGCTGGCCACGCTTCTTTTGATGCAGCGCAGGATGCGATTGGCCTTCTGGGCTGCAAGTGCACATTGCTGGCTTGTGTCGAGATTCCCATCAATCAGCACCCCCACATCCTTCTCTGCAGGGCTGCTCTCAATCACATCATCCCGCATTCTGTACTGAAACCACAGATTGCCCCAACCGAGGTGTAGGACCTTGCACTTGGCCTTGTTGAACTTCATGAGATTCACACAACCCCACTTCTCCAGCTTGTCCAGGTCCCTCTGGATGGTATCCCATCCTTCTAGTGTGACAACTCCACCATCTAGCTTGGTGTCATCTGCAAACTTGTAGATGCAGTGGTACAATTTTTCTCAGACAGACACCATCCATTCCTTCATTGAAATTATTTGTGCAAGATAGTGTCTTGTTTTGGTATCAATTTCCTTGCTTGTGTTTTGGTTTGGGTTTTTTTTTTTTCTGAGAACACTTACTAAAATATTTTTTTTCAAGGGTACATCTTGAGGATTCCCATCTCTAATAGTTAACATAGCAAGTAAGAAGCAAAGAAAGAAAATTGTTCATGGTAAAGTAATCTAAGGAAAGATCAAGCAAACAAATCCTTATGCCCCTTAGAGTTGTGTTTGTTTTCATTAAGTGTTTAGCAATTGTGTTTGGCATTCTCTCCCTATGTGGTGGCCAAGCATGTTATTTTACTGTGTGCCAGATCACAAGAAACTGTGATTCTTGCCACTGTTTCAGAATTATCCAGATTAGACGTAGGCTATCTAGCTGTCAACACACTGGACTCTATGAAACATGTTTTTGAAGCTGGAGAATGGTGCTGAATGTTGCATTGTTAGAGCATGGAGCAGAGATGCACCCTACTGTCTCCTTGAGTACTGCATTGGTTGCTGTTAGTTGTCACTGTTGCCCCAGTCTTTTATTACTTTGGCTTACTGATATTTTCACCACATACACTCTTCTCTTAAATAATTCATTAACTAACTGGGAGATTAGTAAAATAAGCCAGATGGATTAATAGACCAGGAGTAAAGGGGGAAAGAGGCTGACATATAAGAATTTCTGATTCTTACCTAGCTTTCCAGTCCAACTCCTCTAGAGGTTATACAATACAATGCAGAGTTTTAGATCCATCTGTTCCCAGAATCTGTTTTTAATTGAATATTTTAGGAGTTAATCTTTTATAGGAAAGTTTTTCTTTATGTAGTAAGGCCTAGAGGTTTCCTGTACTAAGCCAGAAAATGCAAAATGTCTGGACAATTTCTTCCGTATGGCTGGCCATTGCTTGGGGCAGATGAACGTGGGTTTTTGCAAGATGTTTAAGATGTCTATATTTAGAAGGTTTTTTCTTTTCATTCTGAGAAGTTTCCATACTTAACTAAAACTTATTCCAAGCATTTAGGTCTTTGTTTCTCCTGAGGGATATTTAACCAGAGCTTGGCATATATGCACAAATCTAATATAGCAGTATTTTGAGCACGATATAGACCACCACCATGTACATGACTGTTTCTCTGGAAATAAAGATAAACTTTCAGAAGCATATAGAACTGAAGATAATAAATTAAGAAACCAAAATGTTAAAGTCTTGGGTTTTTTTTTAATTGGTTAAAAAATCATTAAAATCCAGCAGAAGAACATATTGCAGTTTTTAAAACTTTCCTAATTAGCAATTGCCTTTTGGTGATATCAATGGTGCTAGCCCTGGATCTCTATAGATAGTTGGAGATAGAGTATGCAAGGAAGACCCCTCCCTTCTCACCGATCGTGCATTGCGTCCTCTACTAAGTACTCTAGAAAGCACAGGTTTGGCTCAGTCATTATACTGGAGAGTCCTACACTCTGCCTAATATTTCCTGTGGCATCCTAGTCAGTATCTATGAGACAGCAGGGTAGAACATTATGGCCTCCCTTGGGCAACATGGATTCAGCACAAACCCTATGTGACATCCTAAATTCAGAGGTAAAGCAAAACTAAAGAAAATTCCTTAACTCTGGCAAAGGGCCATTCATGCATACGTTCATGTCATCATATGTTCACGATTTAAATGTGGACTTCAGTGAAGCTAAGAGAAGATACATGCATGTACTTACACACACATGCACAAAAAAACTGGGGGTCAAAATCTCAGCTCTGTGGATATCACCAGGTTTGTGTTGCTGCAAAAGCCTTCACAATACATCCTAGGAGGATCAAAAGGTATCTGCTCTTGGCAGGATTTACCTGGAAAGATTGTTTTTTGAGCAGATGTTTTGCAGTCATTTTCTTAAGGAAAGTCATGACCTCTCTATAGTACTCACTTCAAAAGACTCATGAGCTCTTTTGCCAGCTCATGAGACAGAGCTGCAAGGGCCCAACATGAAGGTTTCAGCTCCTGCCGTGCCTCCAGAACTTCACTGAGCAACACTAGCTGAAAAGCAAGCCAAAATAACTAAACATCTGTCATCCCAAGATACTGCTTTGCAATCACAGATGTAGACAACTTGGGCTGAATACAAGCAACTTTTGTGGTCAAAATAACCTTGGAAATTCCTGACAGCAAGGAAATCTGACATGAAGCAGCGATGAAGTAGGCTCATCAGCCAGTACCTTGTTGTGGTCTAGATAATGCTTGAGTCTGTAACGGAGGTGACAATATCTTTTTTCACCTCCTAAAAACCGCAGCATAAGACTTAAAGAAATCATTGTTTTTGTGTACCAGACTTGGCTGGAAACTCACTGCAGTGTTCTCAGCATATTCCTTTTCCTCACATGTGCTGAAGCCACCTGCTCCAGCAGTAACTGCCATAGATGAGAGTGGGTGAGAGAGTATAGAGGATCTTTTATACCAGCTGGGAACCAAAGTTCATCATAAAATTTCATCCAGGTAGCCTCTACTGGTATGGAGCTTTAGGGGAAAAAGAACTGATTTCTTAAAATTCTAGCCTGGTGACTAGAGCTGGGAACTGAGATACCCCCACTGCGTATGAGGCCTCGCATACCTGCAAAAGCGTGAGAGGCTATGACTTCTCCATTCCCTGATCAATATGGACTACCTCAAATCCCTTTATATCTGCAAAGAATTTGGTTTGAATGCTTGATTTATGCAGAAATATGGCAAACCGATCAGATTGTGGACCAGTGTATTTTTTTCACCATTTGCCATTTTATCCTATAGCAGACAGTGCTGTTTTATGGGTATTTTACTTTTTCCTTTCCTTTTCCCTTTCCCTTTTCATTTTTTCTTTATCTTGTCCATTCAAGTCTTCAGAGACCTGCAAAAGAAATCTTTCATAACTTTTTCCTTGTTGGCAGCGTGGGCATTTCTGCATCTTTCATGTTGTTAGCCATGATTGTATTCACTTTTCTTTTCTCTAAGTGCCTGTGGTGTAGTTCATCTCCCTATCTACCTGTTGTGTTTTGTTATTGCCACTTTTTGCTGTGTGACAGTGACATATTGCTAGTATCTTGGATGTTGGTCTCATGGATTTAGGCCTTTACCTCTAAAAATATAGGCCTACATTGCTAAATCTCATTGATTAAACTTTTTTGAGCTGCTTTGCATTGATAATTTGCTAGTGATGTTTTCTGCTGGTCCCAAGCAGAGACAAGGTTTGCAAGCTGGTTGGGAAAATCAAACTGCTGTTTAATTTTTCATAGCAAGTTATTTTTGTCTAGGATTGGGGGTTTTTTGGGTTGTTTGGGTTTTTTTGGTTTTTTTGACCTTCCAAACCACAAAAGTAGGTTGGAAGGGGGAAAGCAACTTAAGAAATAGGCACCATTTGTTTAAATCTATTTTTTGATCCAAATACATAAAAATTTGTCATAACATTGCAAATAGTTTAATCAAACCAATAGCTGATTGCCACAGAATCAGATAACATCTAAGTGTAACCCAAGTTAATGAAACTTATGGCATCCTTTCTTTCATCCTTCTGCCTTAGGTAAAAAATCTGTGTTTTCTTGAGGAAATATCCAAGAAATTCATGGATGTGAGTTCTGGGAAACCAAGATCTTTCATAGTGAAGTGTAACTGTGAATTGCCTCCTTAAAAAGCCTTTGAGAATGGTCCCTAAGTTCTTGTCCTGACAAAACCAGCAGAACATTGGGTCTTCTGCTATTATATTATGAAATTGTGGCCTTCTTGTCTCCCAGTTCATTGGAGCATTTTGCTTGATGCATGTCTCTGAGATTTTGATTCTTCAGTATTCGATCAGATGGATTATTACTGCACAGTCAGATGTGTCAGTAGATATTTAGGATCAAATTTGCATACTGTGGTATCTGTTTTCCTAGGTGTTTTATGAACAGTTGAGTAATATGGTAGCCAGAACATCACTGAAGTGGTGGTAGCCTGAACCTTTTTTCATATAAGTAGAACACTCCACTGTCAGGTGCATTGGAACAAAACATTTTAATCTGCATGCTTACGACATTTGCGTTTCAAAGCAGAATTTTGAACATTATGGTATTCTTAATTCAAGCATATCTGTTCCTAATGTTATCATCGTCAGAAATAACTTCTTGCAAATAAGCTCCTTTAGAGTACTACATCTGTCTTATCTGCTGCAGGTAGTTAAATAGTTCCACCACCTAACGAAGACATCTCTTTATATCCAATTACCTGTTTTCAAATATTTTCAGCAAAGGAGACATAAATATCTGCAAGTCATATGCAATACCTTGGAATTTGCCTTCCTTTTAAATGCAGTGTTTCTTTATGAGCACAGGAAAGTTATTCATGTGGTTTCCCATTTAAAAAAATATAATTTGAAAAACTGAGAAGCTCCTTCTTTGCCAGGCATTGTATTATCCCCTGAAGAGAGAACAGATTGGAAATTTAAATAAATAGATGGCAGTTACAGTAGAACGAACTAACCAGGGATGCATCTTGTGCAAGATTCAGGTAACATCAAGCCTGGCAATCTCAACCCTTGCACATCATTTGAAATATAAACAACATTTAATTGCTTGGGAAATAGGATATATCACTAAGATGAAAACCACACTGCTGTCACTAGCACTCTGCACTTGAGAGCCAAACTTGTGGAGCACTGCAGAAGCAGTACAATTATCCGGAGAGGCAAGTCTCATGCAGAAAGGATCAACTTCAGTGCATGGCTATGTCAGAAGAAGGGGCAAAGCTGAGATCCTCCCAACAAATCCAATGAACGCCCGGTTTAATTGCTGCTGAAAGACTCCAGGCCTTTTTTTAGCACAATCTTTTTTTATTAGTAGTATTTCAGGACAGAGCCCTACCACAGACATGTTTTGATGCTTTAGCATCAAATCTGTTCACTCACCCTTCCCATTTTTAGATCATCATTTTCTCCTTCCTTCTTCCATATGCTGCTGACATCTGCTGTGACACAATACATCTGGCTCTGAGAGCCTTGCACAGGGGCTCTCAACAGGCACAGTGCAAGGGCATTTTTGTCTGCTGGCAGAAGAGTGTAAGGTGGGCTCAGCTATCAGCAGCCTGGTAACCCAATTCCCTGGGCACCTCCCTCTGAAAGCCTGCAAGGAGAATGTTCACTCTTAAGTGTATTACTGAAAGTGTTCTCCCTCACCTAATCTGTAATGTATCAATGCAAATTTTAAGATTTTTAATATAAACCCACTTCATTGAATGCACCACACTGCAAAATGGCTCATTAGTTACTTTGAACTGGGAAACTGAAGCCCACGGATCAGAAAGTTTGTGGCATGATTTTGAGAAACAGGGAGGAAACTCAGTACACTCATAATTACTTTTTCTTGGAAATAATGGTGTTAGCAGGATAAGATAATGGATTTCTGTGTCTCACATGAAACACCCGCCACTGGGATAATCTTGTGTGATTTAATTTGAAAGAAAGGGTTTGATAGGGGAGGGAGAGAGTACATTTTAAGATATCTTTCAGTAAACATATATGCTTTTATCAAACCTAGTTTCAACCAGTCATTTATTACATAACTGGAGAAGTTTCTTGGTTATAGTATCGCTTGAGGTTGTTTAGAAATAGTAAGGTGGATATTAATCATTCTTCAAAACAACCCTTTGGCAGTTAGAATTTGTATTTCTTGTTTCGCACTTATTATGCTGTGCCAATGGGTTAAAAATGTTATACATCCCCAAAATACCAAACAGATTTGTTGTATGGCATGATTATATAGGATATTTGAGCACAGGAGAAAAAGAAGGCGAGGGTAGTAGCTGAAAAGTTGTGTTTCTAGGTCTGTGGCAGGCATTCTGTGCAGGAGGAGTGCTTAAGCCAAGAGAAAAATAGGTCATCATTATGCCACTGAAAGTGGTGTGTGCTGGGAAGCAAATTGTTCCTGATGCATAGAGGAACTGGGTTGAACCTGCTGATGAGAGAGGTTAGTAAACCTTTTTGCTGACCTGATTCACCCACAGCAGTCACACACTGCGCTTTATTTTTTTTTTAATAATGAATTCAGTGTTTGTGGTTCAGAAATCTTAGTTATAGTCTAATAAATTATTAAATCAGAAGTCAGATTAACAGTAACCTTGGCCATACACTCTCCCCGGCTGCAGTTATATGGAGTGAAGATGTTTCCAACTTGAAGTGGCCGCTCCCGCTTTCCTATAATAACTGAACTGGGCCCAGCTTGACAAACTGGAACTCCAGGCACACCTGAGGGCAGTGTAACCATGAGCAAGCAGGAGGGCTGAGCAGGTGGGGATGAGGCAGGGGACATGACATTTTCCTATGGCACAGCTACAGCTGTCAGAGGACAGGTTGTCAATCAGTGGCAAAGAGATGGGACATATCTTACAACTCTTGTCCCATCTGCAGCCTCTGCAGTCATTCTCAGTCCTCACAAGAATATCTTCAGGTTATTTTTATTAATTGGATTTCTTCTGGTCTGGTCAGACCTTAGCATAAGGACACTCCAGCCCTTTCCCATCTTACAGAAGGGCCAGAGAAAAATGAGATCATTAATGCAACCCAAACCATACACAGTCAGCAGTGGAGCTTTCTAGGTTTAGTCATTAGGAGGAAGAACAAGAACTCTGTCTTGCAAGACAGAATCTCTTTGCAAGCCTAGGAGATTGGATTAGGGAGCAACATTAGGGACAAGAGACAGGATGTGCTGACTTTGGACAACACTATGGCCTGTAGGACAACACAGGAAGGTTGCTTTTGATTAAGACAGGCTCCAAGTGTTGTGTGAATTCTCTGGGACTTTTCAAACATTTGAGAAAGCCCAGCTTTGGGAAGATACTAACAAGGCTAAAGGCAACTGTAGCTCAGTGTTTGATCTTGTCCTAGCTAGAAGTCCAGCATACAGTTGTCAGTCTTGAAATAGAGAAATATCAAGTTAGCTATATTTGCAATTTATCTATAAATGTAAAATTGATAATAATAAGAGTTTTTGAATGCCTATCTTTGGAGTGATGGATTAGTCTATCTCCTTTCTAATGGCTAAGGCCTTAGACGCTGTCACCCAAGTTATGAAAGAGCCTTATGGAGGTGCCTAACATTAAGAGATAAATAGTTACAACATTTCAGATTACTCTGAGATGAATTCTGTCCTGTGTTACGCCAGGGAAACTCCATAAGATGAAAGTCAAAACTCTGTTTCCAACACCTTTTCCCAGTGTACCATTATTTAGTGGTTTTTCTTATAGCTTTTTCTATTAAAAAGTTTATTCCGATTGAGGTTTCTTAGAGGTGGTCAAATTACAAGCAGAAAAATGCAAAACATTTGTCAACATTTCCTTTTTTTGTCATAGAAATATCCCAGCTGACAATTTCCCAGGCAGCTCTAGGGATGCATTTTCTTTTCTTTATATTTCATTTCATCTAAGTTGTGAGCTAGGATTTAAGTGCCAAATATCTTCAGTTGATATGAGAAGAATTTGATATATCTTATCTCTGGAGGCCTGTAATTGAGTCTGGCAGCACCTGGAAATGTCTGTCGACAGACACCCAGCAAGCTGTCCTCAATAGATGGGTAGTATTAAAACAACATAGTGAACATCACAGCTTGCAGTATAACTGAAAACCCAACACAAGTACACAAATTCTGGGTAGGTGTTCTGTAACTGGTGCACTTGTGGAATGCTTGGGGTTGCTCTGACCAATATCAGAGCATGATGTCTGTTGCAGAGATGTTTATATATGAACAGCTCACCCCAGGCTCCCTTTACAGCCAGCTGAGGAAAGCAGGCATTTCTGGAGCACAGTTCACCTCACCCTCAAGTAGGCAGCTAAAACAGGACTGACAAAGCCTGTTTGACAAGTGTCAATCTCTTTCTATTGACTGTAGAAGTTACTAAATCAGATGTTGACATAAAGGAGATGGATCCTACATTATTTGCTTAAAACGTGCTGTAACTTGGAGGAGAGGAAAGCTTTAAGTGCAAGAAATAATTTGCCATGTGCTCATTTTAAAAGAACAGCTATGTATGGTAGCTTGTCTTACATAAAGGAATTTATTTTAAGAGTATGTTTTTAAACAGTATGTATTTATGTGCATCCAACAGCAAGAAAATTATTTTGAACAGAATTAGGAGTTTTGTTTCATTTTTTTAATGAATGGCTGGAATCATAAGGCAGTTCATACTCTGAGCAAATTAGATTCTGTTGCTGAATTTCTTCTACTATTTATCTACTAAATAAAAAATAAATGAACAATCTGATATAAAAATCTGATTTTCTAAGTGACTCTCTCATTGCTCAGAAAAAGTTGCTGCATTCTGGATGAAGAAAATTAATTCATGGTGAGTTACCTTACGTCAGTCACTGAGTAGTCAAATCAAGAATTTGAAAGTTAGAAATGAAGGTGAAATAAAGAAAATTTAAAACTGTAGAGAAAAGATTTTATTAACTAATGTGCTCCTGTTGTGCATATACTACCCTCTAGCATTTCTTAATGCATCTTCTAATTATGTAATCAATGAAGATACTGATGTTTACCAATGAAAGGATTTTTTCCTGCTAACACAGAGCCTTGAATTAGCTGTAACAGGGCCGCAGACCCCTGCAGCTCCCTAATGTTATAATATGCTGAACAGAGTATTCAGCATGTCCTTTTAAGGGGGTTGAATCTACATAGCTGAAGGATGACACATTTATGAACATCCCTTACAGATACCAACTGTGCCTGATAAAAATAAAAAAAGGGGAAGGCTGTTTTAATTTCATAGACACTCTGTTGCAAAACAATACATAGGCTGTACTGGGAAGGTATTAAAATGTGTAAAAGGGAGAATGTTTCTGTGCAGCCCATCTTCCTCATGCATTTCCACAAAACATTTTTGCTCAGTTCTGCTCACTGTTTCTTCATAGGTCATGGTGTACCTCTTCAGAGGTGCTTCTGTGTACTGTTTCTCCCAACTTTGCTCTTCATGTCTTGACCTAGATTGAATGGAATAATTTACTTTAAATGGCACTTCAGTGTTGGGTGATAAATTATGTGTGATGATATAGATAATGATGTCTACAAGGGAAAAAAAGAGGAACATTGAGCTGTAGTTGCTCCCTACTCACAATCAGCTGCATCCTTGGTCTTAACAGGCTAGTGCCATCTGCAGGGTGACCTGACTGCACAGAGTGTTGGAAATTGCATGCTAACATTGCCAGAAGCCATTACAGGTTATTCTTATTGACTACTGTAATTATAATAAACATTATGTTTCAGGAATGAGTTCTTGGCTGTACTGGATCTGTGACATCCAGCTCCCATGTGTTTTGCAGGCTGAAGATTTTACCCGCGCATGGAAAGTCTTATCCTAGTGTTTTCTTGCAAGGAAGAGGTTTTGCATGAGTCTTGTTTACATTTGGATTTTCTGAGGCTCACATTCAGCCAATCTCACTCATTAGAGACACTTAATACGTACCTGCTGCCTATGTATCCAGCAAAGCTAGGACACAGTCTAATCCAAGGGGACAATATGGAAAGAAAATATGCCTGACTGACTCTGCCTCCCCAGAGACAATTGCTTAATGAATGATCACGATGACTCATATGTTAATGTAAAGCCACAACAGATACATCATTGTACAAAGGGAGCTTGTTTTGATGCTCTTATTTTGCAGATTTTTTCAGGGATTTTGGGTGAACATGCCTTTCCAGCTCTAAAGAGCTAATCCTATCACTGTAGCTGAAAGCACGTTTCGTTTAATAAAATGCTAAAGATCAAGCAATGTAAAATCTATTCTTCTCAGGAGACAGGCACAGACCATGTCATTTGTCCTCTTTGTACTTTAGGCTCCTTGCCTTTTAGAGGAGTAATTACTGATAGAATAAAAGCCCAAATCATCACTTAGGAATTAATATTTCACTATTCTTTGCACATGGAAAACAGAGTCTTAAAAACTATGCCCTATATTTCTGTATCCTGTAACACAGTTGATTTGGTTTAATATTTTCCAATTTTCATTTTAAGTATCTTTTGGTTATAACTGTACTGCTCCTCACTGTAACTACATTCCTTCTCCTATACAAAGATGTTCCTGCCATCCAAAAATATATGTAAGGCAATCTACCAAACAACAACTAGATGAGATGTTTAAAATGATTTGCTGGGAAATGCAAGTTTTATGAAATAAAATCCTGGGGGAAAAAAATGAGATCGAATTGCACAAAAATGGTTCCACGGGAAGACACTTTGTTGTAATAACATTTTCTTGCAGTTCAGTCTAAAAGGGACTTAAATGAAATGTGTCCTCTTAATCCTGACGAAGCCAGAAGTGTAATGGATGCTGCACTAAGAGTTTTCTGAGGAAACTGAGAGCACTGTCAGAGGAAAGAAGATTATTTGGGAAAGGATTGCACAAAATCTAGCCACCAGTTTTTGTGATCTTTCTGCAGAGAAATATGACTTTAGTTACCTGAGTAGTAAACATAAAGCTGTAATCCATGTGTTTGTCTGGATTCATCTGGCCTCCTTTAAAAAAATATGTAAACCGAGACACAGACAAATGCAAAATGCAAAACAAATACAGACACATCATCTGTTCAAAGCAGTTCCTTGTAATTATTCAGTGTTTTGAGGAGGAATTGTTCAGCCTTGTCATTGTTCATTAATTAAGAATGTGATGTTAGTGAAATCTGTTGACAAAAGGCTGAGCCCAAGCTCCAGACAGAGCTTTCAGCTGAGCAGATTAACATGAACACATTTCATTTCCTCAGTGGGTCCAGTAATGCAGAGATCTTCTCACTCCTGCTGTAAGGTCATTCCATATCACTGAATGACTTAAGGGAGATGTTGTGAAAGCACGGAGTCAGGCCACAGGGAAGGAGAGGCAAGTGCTTTTTTTTCTGTGAGAAAGCTATTAAAGTAAGCAGAAGACAAGCCTTGAAGAAAGATTTATGTAGCTTCACATGGCAGTATTGGCTTCCTACATCTGATAGAACAAATGACCCAAAAGTTGCCCAAAATGATATACTGCAAGCAGGATTTATGATGATTTTAATGTGACATGGAGCAGAAAATGTGTTCTCGGCAGGATATTTATGCCTGCAATTTAAAACCTGTGCTTTGATTGTTCTAGATGATAGCAAGTTTTCAGAGGCCATCACAGTGCTGCTTACCTGGATTGAGCGAGGCGAGGTGAATCGTCGCTCTGCAAACCAGTTCTATTCGATGGTTCAATCAGCCAACAGCCACGTCCGCCGGCTCATGAATGAAAAGGCTGCTCATGAGCAAGAAATGGAACAAGCCAAGGAGAGTTTCAAAAATGCCTTAACAGGGATCCTCACTCAATGTAAGTAACTTCTTTTTGTCCAGTGTTCTTGTAGTGATGGTGGTGGTGGTGGTAGTGGTTTTTTTATCATTTTGTGTGTTTATTTGGGGGTAAGTAGTTGCAATGCAGTCATATTTTACTTCATATCGTATTCCATACTCTATGGCAATTTGGAGGAACAAGGACCATTCCTAAGAGCTTATTTCTCAAGGTGAGCAAAGTTTCAGTAGTTTTTTTATTAATAAACAAAGACATGCACTAAACATAATATCTACCACTGTGTAGACATAGCACTTCAGGAACGGACCAGACAGAAGCCTCCCTGCTCTGAGCAAAGAGCCTCTGTTGCAGCTAGTTAACTAGGCCAATTACAGAATAGAGGACAATTAGGTTATATTTTTAGCCTGGATTTAGGTAAAAGGAAGTAGGATTCAGCAACTTTTAGGGATATATTCACAGCATAAAGGCCATCCTCCCAGTAGAAGAATATGCTGTATGGCTGCTGACATCAGGACTGCTTGGCTGATACAATGCCAGTATTAATTTGGCAGATAAATTGCCTTAAATATTTAGTGCTGGCAGCTATTTCCTTAGTACAGAAATATAATCAATGAAGTTACCTTAATGAGGTTTCCTCATAAAACAATAATTGGGATGGAGAGGAGAGGAGAGGAGAGGAGAGGAGAGGAGAGGAGAGGAGAGGAGAGGAGAGGAGAGGAGAGGAGAGGAGAGGAGAGGAGAGGAGAGGAGAGGAGAGGAGAGGAGAGGAGAGGAGAGGAGAGGAGAGGAGAGGAGAGGAGAGGAGAGGAGAGGAGAGGAGAGGAGAGGAGAGGAGAGGAGAGGAGAGGAGAGGAGAGGAGAGGAGAGGAGAGGAGAGGAGAGGAGAGGAGAGGAGAGGAGAGGAGAGGAGAGGAGAGGAGAGGAGAGGAGAGGAGAGGAGAGGAGAGGAGAGGAGAGGAGAGGAGAGGAGAGGAGAGGAGAGGAGAGGAGAGGAGAGGAAAAAATCAGAAGCGGGGGGGGAAGAAGAAATAAGACTAATTTTTTCCTTGCTGGTTTTTAACATGTCTTCTCATGACTATTCAAGTGAGAGGCTTAATGATACTCAGAAGGGTGGAGCCTGAAGCCAGCTTTCTCATATGCAAGTGAAAACAAAAACCAAGACAATTTACCAGATGGAGGTCAACCCAGTTTTTACACAGTCATTTCTGGATTCTGGTATTTACATTAGAAAACAAACCCTAAAGGCTCTTCTGAGATATTTTTCTGGTCTCTCAGTGTTTATCCTTCAGAACTTAGGGCTGAACAGAGAAGCTTGGGTGGACTTACCTGAGTTAGGAGAGTAGCCCTTGCAAGCTTCCTCCTTATGTGATGGAGAGCTCAGCATCTCAGAAAACTAACTCACCCCAGGGCCCATGTCCTTCTAATTTAAAAGCTTACGTGCCTGAACGTAGGAAGAAAGATTCTGGGCTAAAGGCATTTGATTTCTGAGGATGTGTGTTCAGTGAATACATTTTAAAGACCAGCTAATTCCTGTGGATATTTTCTGGGCAATGTCATCTTCCGTCTCAGCAACTAAAAGGCAGTGTGAGGAGCAGAGACATAGGCACCATGCATGGCTGCACTGTTCAGTTCACACCAGGTCCTCTCTAGTTTTATGTGCAACAGTCAGCCCTAGCAGTCAGAAATGCCTTCTTCAGCTGTATTAAAAAAAAAAAAATTAAAAATCCCCCATTGTCAGCAGACTGAACTTTAGTTAAATTAGTCTAAATTAGCCCGTTTGTCACCAACTGCTGTAGAACATCTGTCACTTGGAAATAGAGATCCCTGTAGTTTTAGGTGGAAACTTGCAGTTTTGGCTGTCTGGTTTGTTCCTGTAGTGTGCTGAATGCTGAACTTACAAAACCAAAAATAGGTCTGGCTTCAAAACATGAGTTTCAGAGTGCCACCGTCACAGCAATACCTGGAAGAAGAGAGTTTCTGACAGGTCTGGCATGGAATGACAAGGTCAGCAAAAAAACAAGCTCAGGGAAATGTGTTACAGTCTGTGGATTATATAAGAATAAATCTTATGTGCTTTCCAGATACTCAACATTGGTTAATTTAGAAACATCATAAACATTGTCCATTATTACAGTTAAATATCTTATTAAAATTCTCTCCAAACTTGTTATGGACAGATGGGTGGTATTTTTGCTTTACACGTGTATGTGCCTAAGGTTACTAAACATGGAGACTGAAATGAGCTTCCCTTTTTCAAGAATTTTTCTATGTTTTAGTTGATCTGAGGAATGTTTTTCACGTGTCATCTTCCATTGTTTTCCCATTGCCCTAAATAATCAGTTACAATACGTCACTTGCTTTATAAAGAAGAATTTGAAAGTACTAGATGTTCAGAATAGGTGTGTGTGTGTGTGTTCTATTAAATTCTGAAGAAAACCACTCCTGCTATAGTAAGGTTCAAAAAGTCTAGTGTAATGCTGCAGCTGTATAGCCATTTGAAATAAATATTAAGTATTTTAAAATACTGCATGGCATTCCTCTGTCATGAACTAGGTCAGATGTCCAACTCTGAACTGACTGTTCTGGGCTTGCTTTGCAGTCAGCAGAGAAAAATTAGCATCTCCAGGGGAAGCGTCATAAGACCAACTTCATGGTGCTCTTCCAGTGAGATTAATCATCCCTTGGAGATGCCATTTTTTCTCTGCTGCCCGTAGAAGAGTTGCAGGGGGTCTAGCTCAGAAGAAGATGTCCAATTTTTACATGCTTTGTTCTGAACAGATTAATCTTATTTACTATGTGGAGTCTTGATACAGAAAGACATAGCATAAGGGAAGAACATGAATTTAGCTAAAAATACCAGCTCTGTAGCAGTGAATATTGTGGGGAGTAAAGAAGAAATACTTTAAGAAAATGGGCTTCAAGTGCACTCACCTGAAGCACACACATTGTCTATGTGGGTCTCAGTATAAAATGTTTTCTTGTTAATAAGGATTAGTGTGGCCAGAACTTTTCAGCTTATGGCCCAACTATTAAAGAAGTACAGGTATTGAAATCCCTGCTACAAATTTCTGCCTGGAGGTATTTAGAAGATTACCAAGTGGATTACCCCTAAAATTTGGGTCAAGTGTTCAGCAAATGAATTAATTACCTGATCAAGGTATTTGTTCCAGGATAATCAGTGAATTAAACTGTATTACTGCTGTCACACCACCAATTTGCAGCCCCTGATTTAAGTTCTACAGGGAGTCTTAGCCTTGTTGTGGTGCTTCTTCAGTTATTTAAGGGATAAAGAGACAAAAATGTCCAGTTCCTTCTTTTTTACTTTATTACTTAGTTTTTCTAGATTTGAATCTGTGCTTAAAATATTGATTGTTTTCCAGGATTTTGGATAGTTCTGTCTTTGTGGTTTGATTTCTAAATTCTTCCTCTTTGCTTCAATAGCACAGTTACATCTAGCACTGGTCTCTGACTTTCCGTGCACCTCTGTTTCATTTCCTCTCAATCCATTTTTTTCAGCCTAAGGCTTATAGAAACTGATCCTCATATTTAAGAATGGAAATCCTAGAGACATTTGCATTGGGCTGGTTTTTAGACTACACCAAAGCTGCAGTTCTCTCTCTAACTTTCTCCTCCATGCACTGTAAACATCACCAATCTCTTATTGAGGTTTCAGATTTTTAGTGCACCCCGACAATGTTTTCAAAAGTACCTGTAGATGAGTGAAGATCCAAAATCCCATCTTCAAAAGTTCAGTTGATATCTCCAGAATCAGACACAAAAGGATGTAGAAGTGTTCCAGTACGCAGGTAGATAAATACACAGGATAGTTAACAGAAAGGCCCCACGTGTGGATACTGAGCAGCTAATGACACTCATTTGTTTGTTCATTATTGTCAGTTTTGCTAATGGATGAATCCTCAAGGGGCTTAGGCACCAGGTCCCCATCAGGGTCTATGAATCAATCTCATGAATCTTATCATTGATTCATGAATCAATGAGCACCCCCAAGTCCTTCTCCACGGGGCTGCTCTCAATCATGTCATCCTCCATCCTGTATTGAAACCACGGATTGACCCAATCCAGGTCCACTTGCACTTGACTTCCAATCTCGACATCACTGATGAGCTCACTTGCATTAGCGACCATCAGGTCCAGTATTGCATCCCCTCAGGCAGGGATGTCTATTATGTGGGTTAAGAAATTATCTTCAATGCGCTCTAGGAGTCTCCTGGATTGCCTACAGCTTGCCGTGCTACTTTTCCAGCGCATATCAGGGTGGCTGAAGTCTCCCACTGGGACAAGAGCTTGTGAGCGTGAAGCCTCCTGTAGCTGGAGGAAGAAGGCTTAATCAGTAGGCCTCCCTTGATCAGGTGGCCTGTAGTATACACCAACCACAAGGTTTCTTTTGCTGCCGCAGTCTTTTATTCACCTTCCCTGGAGGTGTTTAAGGCACGGGTGGATGAGGTGCTGAGGGATATGGTTTAGTGTTTGATAGGAACGGTTGGACTCAGTGATCCGGTGGGTCTCTTCCAACCTGGTTATTCTGTGATTCTGTGATTCTGTGATTCTCACCTATAATCACAGATGCATCCTTATCTCCTGGTAGACATGTGGTTGATGGAAAGGGAAGGTAACTCCCAGCGACTCTAAGATCCCTTTGTGAATTAACTAGCATCAGGGAGATGTGCTACAGGTGTGCCAAGCAGTAATTAGCTCATAAGCAATTTTTAAAACGGAGCATAGACCTCCTAAATCACTTAGGCATTTTTAAAGCTTGCCATCCTGAATTTCTTTAATGATGCCTAACTATTACAAAGTTTAATGCAATTTATAGGTGACAGGATGCAATATTGCTCAGCAATACTGCTGAAGTATTTGTAAATTGTAAAATAGTTTTTTCCACTAACTAAAAATGCAATGTTGGGATCTTTGTCTTGGTACAGTTGTAATTGTCATCCGGGATCAAAACCTTGTAGTTTTTGGCCACTTATGAAGTCTTAAAATACAAAGATTCATATCTGTGGGTAAAAGTGGCATTATTAATTCTTCCAAGGAAGGAAAGAGACGGCATCTGAGTGAGTCCCTGCTTTCCCTAGACAATAAGCTGACTTCTGAGAGAGTCAGGAAAAACACTGCAGTTTTCATTATGTCTCTCGTGTACTTTTGCCACAAAGGCCTGGGTGGTGGCAGAGGAAAAGCGATCTGCATGTGAGCGGTATCCAAGCTTTGCAAGGAGCTGTGATTAGAGAGAGATGATATGGTGCTCTGAATCTAGCAGTTCCCATGTAGGCACACTACAACAGTACATTGATACAGGTGAGGAGAGAAGCAAGGAGGCATCTGGAGCAACTGAAGTATTAGGCACCATAAGCAGTTCACCTGCTTATGTTGTTGCCAACCATCCTTAGTTCTTTTATTTGTGACACGGTATAAGAGTCTAGGTGCACTTCTGAGCTGACTCAGCAGAGCTGATTCTTCAGAAGAATCAAAGGTATGGGGAGAAGACTTTGTGTCATGTCCCATTCCTTAGGAAGGTCAGGATTGTCACCTCAAGTTTTACCTCCCTTCCTACTGAAGAACTTCAGTAGTGGATTAGAGAACTCTGACTTTTTTTCAAATAGCTTGTAGGTATCTGGTATAAATTCCTCTCCTCTCTCACCCCTTCAAAATAAATTGAAGTTAAATAATTCTGAAGGAAAATGGATTCTGAACTGACAGAATAAAATTCTCCTCTCTTCAGGTTTGTTCATTTTCATTCTCTGATTTCTCTGGGTATGATTTAATCTGTTTAAACATTATCAGTGCCTTCACAGGTATAATCTGAATTTTTAATATTAAAAAAGGGAAGAAAAAATGTTAAAAATCCTTTTTGAGCTTTCTTCAAAAAACGATTTGGTTCAGGTTTTTTTTCTCGTTAAAGATTCACTTCAAAAGTTGCTCTCTTACTTTGGGAAAGGTAGAATTTACATTGATATGATGGTGATTATTAAAATTACCATCTTATCTGATTTGCTTCAGATTCCATACTGCAGTCCTTTTTCCCAATATCCCTTCCATTTTTAGTGTATTCTCTTAGTACTAAAAATGAAGGCAGTTTCATTACAGATATTGAAAGCATGCTGGTTAAAATTCTCTTCACAGTCAGACTTTTTATATACATTCATGTTTTCTGTGCTGCATTAATAATAACTTTTAAAAGGATTTTCCTGCTCTTTAATTGTCCAGTCTTACAGCCTTTCTTTCAATTGCCAATGACTAATTCAAAAATATGAGCTTACTTTATGTTCAATTTTTAGGTCATCATTAAGCTCTTTGTGAAAGAGATTGAGTCACATAATGTGTTTTTACAGTGCAGCCAGATCTCATTTGGTGTCATAGAATGCCACTATAATACAAATAAAAACATTAATCATTTATGTCATTAGTTGCCACTATTACTTTCTACCTTGATGTATTTCTAAAAAAAAAAATTAAATACAAAATAACCTCCACAATCCACCCAGTCCTTTTCAATTAGCTTGTTTAGCTGGTGTGCTTTTCGCTTGCTTCTGTACTGATAATTTGCCTAGAAAAGCTCAGCTGTATGTCTGTTCTTTTTTACTTGTCCTCCCATTTTCCATCTCATGTACACACGTTCTCAAAAGCATTTCTATCTAGGATGCTGCTGCAGTGGCAGAGGATAGAGATGAAAGACTCCATTTCTATTTTACCTTTCATTCTTATAATTCCTCCTCACTCTCTAGCAGTATAATCCTTTGTAGTTGCAGCCTGTAATGTTTCAGATAGCTTACTCCTTTGTGTTTCATTTTCTTTTAATTTCTTTGTGTCTTCCATTGTCTGTAGCCTTCATTCCACCTAAAGTCAATGGGAATCTTGGTATTGATTTAAGCATGGCCAGAATTTCAACAGAAGTTCTTATTCTGTTATTTTTTTTTAATATAGGCCATAATATACACATGGTGTTTTATAGCAAAATAAAAGCATTGCCTCCCAAGAAGCTTTGGTCTAGGACCCTGTTTTGACAACTCCTGCAATTTCCATGGATCCTGCTGGACCTCCTAGCTTGTGAAGAAAGGTTCAAAGCAAAGAAGCATGTGCTTGAATCACATGGAAATCTATGCTTAGTTTTGAGCTCCCTTGCTCAGTAGGGATGGAGGCAGGGGCCTGATGCTTCAGAGAACTGAACTGCAGATGTTGTATGGTTTGAGAGTAAGGCATTGGAGCAAGGAATGAAAGGTGCAGGTTTCACCCAAAGTTTTTCTGAGTTGTCTGTGCATACGTATCGTGCGGCTTGCACATCTAAAACTGTTCAGACTTCTTATAAGTGAATGAATAAACTTTGAAAATATGGATATGACTAACTAGGCAACTATGACTGATTGAAATACTTAGTCCCTTCAGTAGGCGCTAGTCTTACTTCATGATAAATCACTGTATTTGTCCCAAATGGTGTAGTTCGCAATGATGACAGAGATGTTATGGGGACAGGAAAAGAGTTTTGGAAAGGGATAGACTATCTGGGAAGGAAAGGCGGACACACACAGAAAGAGGAAACAAAAATACAGAAGCAAGATGAGTCTGGATGCAGTAAAAAAAAGAGACAAGGGGACAAGTCATGGCAAGCAGGAGAACATAAGGTATGGGAACACATGGAGAAGTAAATATTCCCACATAAGATGTGTGAGACTTCTTTTTTGTTTGATTGCTGGAAGAGGCTATGGATGTTCAAGTCTCCTCATCCACCTCTGTTCTTTTTCTTCAGCAAAAGAAACCATGTTATGCCCCAAACAAATATAGGCTTCTTGATCACCTAGGAAACCTCTAATCTGCCTAATTATTACCTAGAAAGAGCCCATTAACTTAATGGGACCTGAATCAGAGTTCAGTCACATTTATTGTGTTCCTTCATCTCAGTGTTTGGGGCTTTTATTTTTCTGGACAGGATTACAAAAATAGTTGTTCCTACTTTTTTCCATTTTTAAATCTGAGAACTGAAAAGAGATCCATCTAACCATAAAAACCAATAAGAACAGCTATTTAAATGCAATGCATTTAGGGTGTCCTATAATCTTGTCCAGATGATGAAGAAAGTAGCATTCACTTCATATTTCTTTGAGTTAGTGGAGTGGGGATGTTGTGTGTGGGGTTTTTTAGGTTTGTTTCTGGATGTCAGCTCAAGGTCCATAAAATCTGTTCTGCAATATAAGATGGTGGCATTAAAAGAGCAGGTAGTGTACATTTGTTCCTGCCCTACTGTGTTGTGCTGGCCTGATATCAGGTTCTTGTTTGTTGAGAAATGACACAGAGGTGAAGTGGTCCTGTTGAGTCCCAGTGATTTATCACATGGCACTGCTCCAGCACTTGCTGTAACACCAGGCTGTCAGATTCTTTGTTGTAAATTAAACCACATTTCACAACTTAGAAGATTTTCAAAGCTTATTTTGTAGATATTTTCTAGCAATGCTTTGCAGGGCAAAATGGGCTTTCTTTAATCAGAGCGTGTTATTTTCATTTCAAAGCTTAACAAGAAGTGTTCTTTCATTTCTAGAATTATTAATTGTTGATGTACATGCCTCTGACAAGTTACTGTGCCTGTTTCAGCATAAATCTTGAAAATTAGGCTTTTTCAATATCCCCATAATATTCCTTCTTTCGCTTTTCCTCACTGGGTTCTTTAGCTGAAAGAAAGGAAAACAACAGCTGCTGACACTGAGGTCTGATGTTTTTACAAGACCAGGGATTATAATCTGTGCTGTGGTATACGTACTTCTTATTTTGTCCTTCTTCTATGTAGAAGAATCTGCTTGTTCTGTTATGGGAAAGTATTTCTTCCTGCGTCACTCAGGTGTACATCACTGACATTCACTCAGCCTCTTAGTAATGCATGCAAGCATGTTGACTAGGACCAGTCTGAGTTGGATGGAAGAGGAAGGGGGATCAACCGTCAGGCCAGACAGATCTCCTTGTCTCAAACACTGTAGGCCAAATCAAAGGGAAATGTGGAAAAAACATAGTGTAACTTAGAGACAGGACTCTCAAACTTTCTCATTCTTTCTAATATTTAGGTAGGTGAGACAGGATAGACAGAAGAGGAATACATCCTTCTTCCTCTGGTTAGCCTTTTAATGACTCCCTGCAGCACCGAAAACCCTACATTGGGACAAGAGTAGAAAACACAAGGCTGCTGGTAAAAGATGACCCCACTGTCTCTGTCTATAGGACTAAGTTAAGATGAACTAGGGCCAACTTGTCCATGCTATTCAGCTGTAGGAAAGTTGTTGCTCTGGGCAAGATAGCATTTTCCCACACAAGTTTAATATTTGGTGCAAGCCAAATAGTTTCTCGAAAGCATCTTGTTGGGAAGAGAGAAGGACTGCTGCTGCAGGGACACTCAGCATGTTGTGCCAGTTCGTTTCAAGGAATGAGAAACCCTGGCTGGTTTTGATTGCTAGTACAGCTGTAGTTATTGGCAGCAGGGCAAGATGAGGAATGGCAGCCTTGCAAGCTGACTTCCCACACAGCAAAACGGCTTGGGAGATAAATCACTGGAGGCACCCTTCTCTTGTCTATCCAAAAAGGTGGAATTTGGGGATATAATAGAGAAGTCCTGTGTTTTTCTCCTTTATCATGCAATGTTTTAAAACTACATCTTAAGGAACCTAAAGCCACCTAGACAACAAGCAGACCAAACAATAGCCTTATCTTCTCTGATGGAGTTCTGCCACAATTCACCTTCTTTTTGATAATATGGATTCTTTTTTCTGGTTTTTGCTTTTTGCTATTTAAAAAAAACTAAAGCAAAACTCAAAAACCCAACCAAACACAAAACCCTGACAAAACCAAAACAAACCAAGAATATCGTATTTATTTATGGCTGATGAGTGATTTTACATAGTTGTGAAGGTCTGCGTCTTCATTATACAAATGTGTAATGGCATTTGCTTATGTATCCAGCTGATGACCAGCAGTATGCTTTCCTTTAGGAATCATCCCTTCCATTATCAGCTGTCTTCTCCAGGGTAGTATTTCCAACTTTTATATTTTCCTCCTCTGCCAGTCAATGACAATCGCATCTCTTTCTCCTTCTGTGGCACATTAAAGGCTGCAGGTTTTTATCTGTAAATGTGTGAAAGGCAAATTCTTTTCTGGAATTAAATAGTATCGTAACCAAAAGACTGAGGGTTTGGCCTAGATTATTTTTTTAAAGGTTTCTTTTATTACTCTGCAATCTGTCTGCTGCTTCTCTTACCACTGTCACGTCATTCACCTCGATGTAATTTTAGCCTTGGACTTAATGCAAAGATCTATTCTGTACAGCATCAAGTGCCTTTCGGGACTGTTGCCAAAATGTTCTTTCCCATCCAAACCTGACCTGGAGACTCTAATTCATTTACTTACAACATCTAGCCTTGACTACTGTAATTCCTTGGTTTGCTGGGCTTTGAGCCAAATCGATTGGCAGACTCCAGCTTACTCAGAATTCAGCAATAAGGCTTCTGACCTAAGCCACACCAACTCTGTATCCTCCCTGTGCTGCGAATCGTTTTTTGAAAAGCATGTTATACACTTACTGCAACAGCTTCCTTTACACTGTAATTTTATGGGTGGAATTTTTCTTATACCCTGCATGTCAACTGTCACACTCTTACAGAATTTTTCTGAGCTAAATTGCCATATCTTCTATTCTTGCACTTACAGTAATTTAGTGCAAAGCCCTTTTCATCCTGTTTCACTAATTGGTTGAATTTGAAGTGAAATTCTACATGAAATCTGATTATTTTATCTGCCAGCAAAGACTTCTGGTTTTATTTTAACACATTGTGTTTCACTTTCTACTTTGTTTCTTTTTTTAGCATATCACATTAGAAAAACATTTAGTTGTTAATGTTCCTTATTATTGCCTACAAGATATTAAAAATAATCATGTATGCATGGCAGCTGATAGTGTAAAAAGAAAAGGTAAAATTTACTATTTCTTGTCTTCTGAATGCAAGGAGAAATTTCAGCCTTCACTCGATCATGTATTTATAATAGCCTGCTTGATGAATGTAATGGAGAGTAAAAGTGTTCTCGCTACTTCTTAATCTACAGATAAGACTACATTTTGGTTCCCATTAATTTCTGTTCTTCTCTGTTTGTATCATTTTCAAATATCCTGTGTCAAATATTCTGTTGCCCTGGAGATAATTCTAGTTTTCCCTTTAATCCAATCTTGTAAGCAACTTCTGCAGGCATAATTTAAGGGATTTTTGTTATTGTTTTTGTGCTTAGTTTTTCTGATTGTTTTTACATTTATGCTTGATAACAGTACCCTGTTCTGGTAGCATGTTTTATGGCAACAAAAACTGAGGTTTAAACTTTCATTTAATATGCTTACTATAAGCTGGCACCTCTAATAAAGTGTATTGTAGTTACATTGCATTTGTTAAACACTGACACTTGCATATCACTCTAGGCTTAGTTGTTTGGGTCTTTTTAGTTATTTATAACTCAGCAGAAATACAATTAGATAATAATTCTTTGTCTGAAATGTGCCACATAAATTACCAGCCACAAAATAAGTTGTTAGGAAAGCTGCAATTATTTACATCCTGTAAGTTACATTGATAAGAAAACCAATGACATGATAAGGATCCTTCCAAAACAATGTGGGTTTTTAAAACATGATTTAGTAAGAAAACAGCTTTGCATATGGTTGATGAAAATTTTATATACCATGTAGAACTTACTAACAGATGTTTGACAATGAATATTTCATGGTACTTAATAATTCTAGTTACTAGTCACAGTTGACAGTACAGTGCAGCCTAGAGTTCAGGATGCCTGAGAAAGATAGGTATGGTTTGTTATCTCATTTTGGAAATTCCTTTCTGGAGGTCAGGAGGTAGTCTGAAAACCATGGTCAGCAGGGAGACCAAGAAGAACCATTTCTATCAGATTCTGTACTTATCAGCCTCTCTTTGCCCAAATCCTGCTCAAATATGGATGAAAAGGTATTGGGACCAGTGTAGTTTAACATCTTTGTTGGAGACACAGATGGTGGGATTGAGGGCAATGTCAGTAAGTTTGCCAATGACATCAAGCTGTGTGATGTGGACAACACAGTGGAGGGAAGCAATGCCACCCAGAGGGACCTTGACAGGCTTGAGAGGTGGGCCTGTGCGAACTTCATGAAGTTCAATGGGGCCAAATGCAAGGTCAAGCACCTGGGTCGGGGCAATCCCAAGTACAATTACAGGCTGGGCAGAGAAGGGCTTGAGAGTAGCCCTGAAAAGAAGGTCTTGGGGGTGCTTGTAGATGAGAAACTCAACGTGAGCTGGCAAAGTGCGCTTGCAGCCCAGAAAGCCAATCGTATCTTGGGCTGCATCAAAAGAAGTGTAATAAGCGGGTCGATGGAAGTGATTCTCCCCTCTACTGTGCTCTCCTGAGACCTCACCTGAAGTATTGTGTTCAGTTCTGGAGTCCTCAGCGCAGAATGGACAT
The DNA here is from genome assembly GCF_032191515.1 of Phaenicophaeus curvirostris. NCBI lineage: Eukaryota > Metazoa > Chordata > Aves > Cuculiformes > Cuculidae > Phaenicophaeus > Phaenicophaeus curvirostris. The sequence goes on along the minus strand of NC_091392.1, from coordinate 177,261,671 downwards.
GGATCTGTTAGAGCAAGTCCAGAGGAGGGCCACAAAGATAATCAGAGGGCTGGAGCACCTATGAGTACAGAAAGAGTTGGGCTTGTTTAGCTTAGAGAAGACAAAGCTCCAGGGAGACCTTATAGCAGTCTTCTAGTACTTAAAGGGGGCCTACGGGAAAACTGGGGAGGGGCTCTTTATCAGGGTCTGCAGGGATAGGACAAGGGGGAATTGTTTTAAGCTGAAAGAAGGGAGATTTAGTTCTGATATATGGAAGAAATTTTTTTACTATGAGGGTGATGAGGCACTGGAACAGGTTGCCAATAGAAGTCATGGATGCCCCACCCCTGGAGGTGTTCAAGGCCAGGTTGGATGAGGCTTTCAGCAACCTGATCTACTGGAAGATTTCCCTGACCATGGCAGGGGGCTTGGAACTAGATGATCGTTAAGGTTCCCTCCAACCCAAAACATTATAAAATTCTGTGATTCTAGAAGTTAATTAAATGGAGAATTTCTCAGCCGATATACACTCTCCTGGGTTCCCCTTAGGGATGAATCTACCATCCATATGGACGCTGTACTGCTGGATCACTTGCTCACACAAATTAGATCCTAATATGGGGTGGTTACATTATGTCTTGCCTTCCAGTTACCCAGAGCACAGCACTTATGCCAGGCATCCAGGGTGTCTGTGGGAGAAAAAATGAAACTTGATGCAATGTGAATTAACCTATGAACAAATGTGAACTGGCACAGAAGGGGGTTATACTGGATTGCTGTCTCATAACACATGAATGCAGGATTTTGATACAGTATGTAAAGGACGTGTAAAGCCACTTTTCTGTACTGTTAAGCCATGTTCCTGGCTGTTCTTTAGTTTTAATGTAGTGCTTAGACACCTTTTAGGTTAGGTGTTACCTGTGGGTGTTTGTAACACTTCATATATTAGATTGCTGCATATACTGAAATTGCTTTATGCACATTGACACTTTCTTTCAGTACAGAGTAGTGGGATGTTGGTCTTTGATATGTACTAATTTAATATCCTTCTCTATGTTTCCATTTTTTATTATCCCTAGCTGCCCGTTGCATAAAGTTCCTTTAAATGCCTCAAATTTTAGCATATAATAGTCATAGTGTTCTACTTCTTTTATTTTTTTTTTAATTCCTGAATGTTAGGTGAGTGAAGGACATCCTTTTTCTGCTCACTTTGTCTGCTGTGGTTGTGCAAGAAAATCTCTTTTACATCTTCCTAGCTTGTGTTTTCATTGAGGAGATGGAAATATTAAATGACTTTTAATAAATCCTAGCACCTGTTCATAGAACAGAAATCAAACACTTTAAATGTTTTTCAAAATTCAGATGATCTTATTAATACCTATGAGTGGAAAATGTCAAACTAGTACTTCCTAATTTCTTTGTAAATCTTTTCTACTTGAATTTCCACTTGGAAACTAAAACCCAATTGTTAAAAACAAACTGTTAAGCAAGATTTTCAGAGCACCCGTGTCATCAACACAGTAGTAATTAGTTCTAGTCCCAGTTTCTATATACATAATAAGAGAGAGCTCTAGCATTTTCATTATTTTCAAATTAATTTATTAAATATGCACAGCATAACTTCCTTGATACATCCACTCTTTGCTCTAAGCAAGTTCCACTAGGCTAAAATTATAACAACTTCTATTCAACTTGTAAACTTCTATTAAAACTTGAATGGATCACAAGTGCATCAGATCATCCCAACAGTTTTGCGGCACCTTCTTTAGTATAAACTACATGTAAGTATTAATTTTAAGAGACGAAGTTTATTTTCTATGGCTTTAGAAGTTAATTAACTGATGATTGCAAAGAAAAACTTCCATATACAACTCAAAATGCTGTGACCTTCCTGAATCAAAAAGCAGCCTGTGACAGTAGTAAAGGAAGAGAATAGAAGAAAGTGAGAGGTGATAACTTCCATAACTTCCAGATCTAGAGATGAAAGACACATAACCTACTTGACAGGTGAGCTCAACATTTTAGGAAAGACAGGATGCTATGTCTAATAATGTCATCTGTGGCTTGAGTGGAGAAGAAGAGCAGCCATCAATGGACTAAATGAGAGACTAGATCTAAGGGTATTCATAAAATCATAGAATTGTTTGATTGGAAAAGAACTTTGAGATCCCTGAGTCTAACCATACCTGTCCACTACTAAACCATATCCTTGAATACCTCATATATGCATCTTTTAAGTATCTCCAGGGATGTTGACTCTACCACATCCCTGGGCAGCCATTCCGGTGCCTGATAACCCTTTCAGTGACGAATTTTTTTCTGATATCTAATCAACTTCCGGTGGCACAACTTGAGGCCATTTCCTCTCATCCTGTCATTTGTTGCTTGGGAGAAGAGACCAACTTGCTACAACCTCCTTTCAGGTAGCTGTAGACAGTGATAAGGTCTCCCCTCAGCATCTTTTCCTCTAGGCTAAATGACCCTAGTTCCCTCAGCCACCTCTCACAGGGCTTGTTCTCCAACCTCTTCACTAGCTTCGTTGCCCTTCTCTGGACAAGCTCCAGTGCTTCAATGTCCTTCTTGTATTGAGGGGAAAAAACTGAACACAGTACATCGCAGCACTCCTGCCACCACTTTTCAATGAAAGAGGTGGGAGGGAGGTGCTGCAAGCTACAGCTTTGCAAAACAGTGGACATCATTTCGGCCAAGAAATCTAAAGAGATAAGTAGCCAAGAATTATGTTAAAGAGTTGAAGCATTTTTCAGTTTGAGTTCATAGGTCAGCACAGCTGCTCACTCAGGAGCACAGACCAGGTTGTTTGTAGAAAATCTGAATTTCTTGGTGGTCTTGCAGTTAACTGTGCTGGAATTAAAACAACTTGCATTTTTGTCAGATCATTTCCAGGCAGGTCACCATTGTGGAAGGACAATGTTGGTTGTAATTGATAGGAAGAGAAAGAAGAGTGCTAGGAGAAAATTTTCTGATTTAGGATGAACAAGTAGCTAAAAACTTAAGGATCTTAGATGTCCTGTGTAATTGACTTAAATGTTGAGGTCTGGCTTCAGAACAAATTCATTAGAGTTGAATGAGGGAAGCCCATTTCACATCTCTTCTTTATCTTATATGCACAAAAATGCAACTGCTCATGTACATAAACATACACAGTACATGGACACAGGACAGAATGATCTACCACAGGTGAGACTATTTATATTAAATAAAAGAGAAGCAGCAGCTGCAGCCACAGAATGCAGCATTAATGTTTAGCCCATCCCATCTGCTGACAAGTTCCCACTACCAGATAGTCACTCTTCATAGCAGAGCCTGCTTGTCTTTCACGCTTTCATTTGTACAGCCTGCTCATCTGTACGCAGCTGCCGCAGGGGAACATGTGTCAGGTTTATGCCTCAAGTGCCATTACTGTAGTCACACACCTACAGCCACGCACGCAAAGGCATGTGGCTGTGCAGAGGGTTGTAGCAGACATTGCAGGGAAGCAGCTGCATGCGTGGTTTTTGGTACATAGTTGTAAGTTGTGTAGACTAAGGTTGTGGAGACAGACTTGAAGGGAGACATCTCCAACATTGCTAAAATGTAAGTACAAAAGACACATCATTGGATGGATATTGATGATGTTGTTTCAGTAATGACATCATCCATAGACTCCTAGTGTCTTTGCTTTGCTTCTCTATAGTGATCACAACATAAATTGCTTGTCTTGTTTGACTTCCTTGTTCACCAAAGTTGAGCAGATTGTCGCCGTTTTCAACGCTTCTACCAGACAAAAAGCTTGGGACCATTTCTCGAAAGCCCAGCGAAAGAACATAGACATTTGGCGAAAGCATTCTGAGGTTGGTGATTTTATTATTACTTTCTATCCATCATCTCACAGCTGGATTGACACAGAACGAGAGTGATTGTAGCTGGACATAGTGTATTCAGCAATATTTATGGCTACCGTTTAAGCTGTTAATCGACTGGCCATTATACAGTCTCATATACAGTATGAATTGCTCCCATTGCTCTCATTATGATAGTAGTCATTAAATAACACTAGGACAGAGAGCAATGTGTTTTTATTTTTCATGCAAAATTTGGGAAATCATTAGAGGATTATGTTTACTGTCTAAAATTATGAACTGAAGTAGTGAAATTAGGAACAATATTTTCAACTAAAGATAGAATTAAGAATGATTTCTAAAAATTATCTTTTTAGGAGTCATCGTGATCTTTCTTAAAAGACGTATTCTGCAGCACAGATTTTTTTTTCTCATTGTACCATCATATGGTCATTATAAGATGACTTTTCCTGAAAACAAAATAGAGAATTTCTTTCCTATGTAATGACTTAAGCATATTAAGTCCAGAATTATGACATACTCCTTCCCATTTGCTTTCTGTTTATCTTTAAAAAAGCAGATACATTACTTGTATTGATTCTAAGTAATATTCTTACAAAGAAACCAGTATAAATGTAATCATGCTACCACACAGAATTAGCAATATGGGATGATGCATGTGTGACTGTCATAAACACAAGCAGAGGAAATGGGATTCTACCTCCCCTTGCTGTGATTGGCAGCAAAGGAAGCCCTAAACTTCATCCCGTGTTTTGGTCATCCAGCTTTCGTTTTTAATTCAGTATATACGCTATGAGCCTGTATTTTAAAAAGTAAGTACCGGTGTCTTTATTTTCTTTCTTTCTTCTTCGTTTTTGGTTTGGTTTTGTTTCTTTTTTAATATGAGCAACTTACATACACATGGTTTACCTTCAGGTAGTACAGTGTGTTGATTGTTACTATCACAGTCCTCTAAATGATTTTTCTCTGTGTCTGAATAGAAACTTTAGAAGGTAAGGTGCACTTATTTAATTATTTTGTAGTACACTTGTAAAATAAGTGTTGTACACTTAGTTTGAGAAACACTGAAGTGCTGTGGTATAAATCATTTGGATAACATTTTAAGTGCCCATTAACTAATGCTAAATTACAGTTGAATACCAATGGCACTAAATGCAACATCCACATGAATACAAAATGAATTCTTTATTATCAGTGCTATTATGGTGAATATTGAATGACTTCACAATAATGGGACACTTAAAAAGTTAGCATAATTTACTGGTACAAACTGTATGTTGTGTTTTGTTCACAAATATTTCATGTAAGTAGTGGATAAAGCTTTTGTTCAATTGAAAGTTGGGAAGTAGGGGATTGATGTGTATCTTATATTTTAGAGAAGTATGAAAGTATGATTTGCTGGTGGACTATTTCAATTATATGAAGACCATCACTTCTTGAACTAACTTTCTGTAAAGGAATGTGGTGTGTCATTCATTTGCTGGCTTCTAAATCTTTAATAAGCTGAAATGTATAAGAGTTGGACTTGGCAGAAATGTTAATTCACTACTCATTTTTCAACTATTATTGCATTTTGGTTATATATAAAGAGGACAAGAAAAACATGTGAAGGCTTTAACTAATCAAATATTTTAAAAACGCCTGATTTTCAGGTATGAAATATGATAGAAATGTACCAAATGGTATCTTTGATTTAAATCATATTTTCTCATCATGGTATTATCTGCTAAGTTGTTTAATTATCTGATAACCTTCCCTATTTGTTATGAATTTAGGAAAGCTTTGCTAGAAACACAAACCCAAAGCAAAGACTCATACACGCAGACATTCTCTGTGGAAGATTATTGGATTTGCTGATAATGCAGACATTGATGCATCAAGGATATTTATTCCCCAAAGAGGGAGTAAATGTAAGCAGATGTCTGCTCATGTATGCAGTATACTTTCCCAGGAAAAAGTGCAAGTGGCCTTTTCTGATAAGGAATTAAGAAATGACTTGCTAATTTCTTCCAGAGATGTCTCTGATTATATGAGACACTGGTTGACAATTTACCTTTTTAATCACTTTTTAAAACTGGAAAATTGTTGTCATGTAAAACACCCAGTAATTAGCCTCCTTGTCTTTGCTGTGATTAATTGAAAATATACATTTATCAGAATATTTGAGATCTGCCAATGAACCAAGGTTACAGCTCAAGGGAAACACCTTCTCTTTTTTCACCCAGTCCCTCTCTGACAGCTTATTGTTAATTGCACAGAGCAGTGGTCGGTCTACCCAATGCTGTCTCCTCCTTCCATAGGGCTCTTCCTTGTTTTAAAGATTTCAAACTACCTCTTTGGGAATTAGGCTCTTTGTTGGCAGAAAAATTAGCTGTCTGTGGACTGAAAAGGCCTACACTAATCATGGTGCAACATCCCTGTGTTACACCTGACAGGATTATTAGGACAAAATAGAGTCCTCTCAATCTTCTCAGCACTGCCTTTAAAAAGCCAGCCGCTACACCAGCGCCAGCTTTTCTACCCAGAACAAAGACTGTCTAGACTCCCACAAAACCCACATGCCTGCTGATCATTTACCTAGTGACATGAGCACTGCCTCCCTGCCTGTCCGCCTGCCCTTGCGGCAGTCACCCAGAGACCGAGCTGGCCATGCTGGCACTTGTTTTGAATCAAGATACAGAGATTTTTCAGGACAGCGTTATTGTACTATGTGTTTTAAATTGAAGATGATTTGGGCATAGGGACCAAAGGTGAGATTCCTTTTCCCAGCATTACGCACCTACAATACAGAGCACTCCATCTGCACTGGATGCTCTTGGCTCCCTTTACCATCGGCACAGAGAACTAGGCACTTCTAGGGTGTAGTTATTATGACTGTTAATGGAATCATCTACTCTTGGCTGGATGAATCCTACCCCAATTGGCAGAGAGAAGGAAGAATTATCTGTACCTTAAGCAGGCTGACAATCTCTACTAATCTGCTTTATACACAATTTTAAGCATTATCCTTGCTGTTAAAGCATTCTGCTGTGTTTAGTAGAACTAAAGATCATTCAACATGGAGACTCACTTTCTGCCTTATTTTCCCTGAATGTTATGTTTGAGAAATTCCATTCTTTCACAGGAAGAATTTCCTGTGCTACTGTTGTTCTAAATACTTGTATACAAACAAATATGATTACAATGATAAATGATATACAATTAAAATCAGAGCAGCATTAAAATTAGATACTAAATAATACACAATGGCTTTATGGAAGTTTATACTAACAAAAGATCGTTTTGGATTTTAGGAGCTCCGAAATGCTCACAGTGAACAACTCATGGGAATCCGCCGGGAAGAGGAGATGGAAATGTCCGATGATGACAGTGGTGACAATCCCAGTAAAAAGCTGAGAGTAGACGATTCAGGTAAAGCTATATCCCTCTATAACGTCAAGTATATTTGGCTGGTTATTTTTTAAAAGTGAACAAAAACTTGCGTGTGAGAAGTCACATATTAATAGCTGATTATATAAGACAGTATCTTATTTTGGACCCTTATAAATTTTTTATTTGAATTATGCAAGCTGTCTCTAGGAGTTGTCTTTCACCTGCTATGATCTATAATGATGAAAATTCTCAGGTTCTCTCCTTGACTGGAAGTGTTATGTTTCTTTAGTGTGCTTTGTAGTCTTGCATAAGTCTTTTACTTTGTGGTTGTAACAATGTCTTCTTATGAGATCAGTTGAAGTTATAGAATCATAGAATCATAGAATAACCAGGTTGGAAGAGACCCACCGGATCACCGAGTCCAACCGTTCCTACCAAACACTAAACCATATCCCTCAGCACCTTGTCCACCTGTGCCTTAAACACCTCCAGGGAAGGTGACTCAACCACCTCCCTGGGCAGCCTGTTCCAGTGCCCAATGACCCTTTCTGTGAAGAATTTTTTCCTAATGTCCAGCCTAAACCTCCCCTGGCGGAGCTTGAGGCCATTCCCTCTGGTCAGTACTCTCTAAGCCTTACCTTGCTTTTCAACAAATACATAGTTATGTATAAGCCCTCTAACACATACACTATACCATTTTAACTGTGTTTTGTGGGACTAACTGTTAAGGGTACGTATTTCTCAATATGGTACTGCATGCTGCATTAATTTGACTCTAGTTAGGTGTCTGTCATGAAAGAAAGAACAAAGGTGCTTGTAATATGCAGAAAGAAAAGCCTTCTACAAATACTCTTCTATCCAGGGTGGATGCTTCAAGAGGTGGCCCAGAAGCTGCCTGAATTACCAACTGGTGACATGATCTGCATGAAACCATTGCTTGTTTTCTTTACATTGGCTAATAAATCTGTGAGTAGCTAACAAGGGTTTGCTTGCCTAGATGCTCATCTCCAGAAAGAAAATTTACAGAGGCTAAAGCCAAAGCATGACTGGGAGCTGCCAGCCAGCAGTGAGCTTTAAGGAAGGTAAAGAAGTAATACAGAAAGTAACTGGGAGTCTGATGATGAGGATGATTTTGATCTAGGCTTTTGCATGCAGGCACCATATTAAGAAAAGAAAGAATTTCACCCATTAAATGGTTTGAAGACCTTGTATACCTGCACTAAAGTGTAACTTGAAGCTTATATAGAGAAGAGCTCTTTTGCTTCTCCTGTGACAAAATGATGTGTGAGGTCAAATGACTCCAGAAGTAAAGACTGAAGGAAGGAGTGTTGTTCTAGCAAAGAAATTTTTACTATGGCATCTCTCTTGAGGGGAGAATTAAATGTTTTTCCTGGAAGTAAAATGAAACAATAAAAGCTGTAATAAGGAGCCTTAATTTTTGTTTGGCTCATTCTCTGCGTTTGGATTTTGAATTTCTGGACTTCATTAGCGAATGTTTGGAGCTGAAACAAAGCACTGCTAGCAATCAGAGTTTTTTTGTGTCTAATCATTTTGCCTTGACGGTGTCCACTTCTACGGAGGGAAGACATTACTATTAATAACAGGAAGGTGGAGCCAGAAATAAAATCATAGAATGGCGTGGGTTGGAAGGAACCCAACCAAAGTGGACAGGGTCACCTGCCACTAGACCGAGCTGCTCTAAGACCCACCCAACCTGGCCTTGAACACCTCCAGGGATGGGGCATCCACAACTTCCCTGGGCAACCTGTTCCAGTGCCTCACCACCCTCATCATGAAGAATTTCTTCCTAATGTCTGATCTAAATCTTCCCCCTCCCATTTTAAAGCCATTCCCCCTCGTCCTATCACTACAAGCCCTTGTAATAAGTCTCTCCGCAGCTTTCTTGTAGGCCCCCTTCAGGTAATGGAAAGCTGGAATAAGGTCTTCCCAGAGCCTTCTCAATACCCACAGCCTGCACTCTAGAAGAGGTGCAATGATGCTTTGAATTGTCGTACTTATCAATTCAGCTAGGTTTAACTTATGCATACTTAGGGCAGAGCTATGCTGGTCATTCTTTTTGTAACATCTCAAATAGGAGTGTGTCTTTGGTTTTCTTCCATGAAAAGGAACATTTCTATCAAATGTTTTGATATCTGAGATTACTACAGTGTTCCATCCCAAACAGCGTAAGTTTATTTGTACTGTTATGTTGTGGCCACTTGAGTCCCTCCAGTGATAACAGTAGCAAACCCAATACTGTGTTGCACACTAAGTCAAGTTTAGTGATATGTATCTGCCTGAGTACTTGTCTGTCATCACCCATTATACCATTCATCATCCCCTTGATCTCAGCAGAGTTGATCCAGCCTGCTGCACACATAGAGCCATCCAGATCTAAAATTATTTTTATAGCTACTCCTTCCAATAGTGATCTCTCAACTAAAGCAAGTGGATTTGATTCTTATGTTATTGACAAGAGAGGGAACTTGGAGTGAAGCCAAAAATGTTATTGTGTGTAAAATTTTTGTAAATGATAAGAAAGTGAGAGAAATATGTTCATTATTTTCATTTTTCTTTACAATGGAATGATTCTTCCTTCCTCCTCTTAGCATTTTTTAAATTACTGCCCATGTTAGCTGCCTTCTTGATTACTTTTTTTTTTTTTTTTTAGTATGCCATTTCAGAACCATGTCTTTATCTCACTGGAGTGGCTATTTCTATTCACAATATTCTATGTTCTACAAAGAATGTCTTTTAAAGACTCTTTTATCACAAAGAAAGAATTCTTCATAGTAAGAAAACATTGGAAGGTTCTTTATTTTTAACCCCTTTTCTTAAAATGTTTGTCTAAATGCTTAACTGGGAAGGGCCAGGCTTGAATAACTCAAAAAAGATATTGTACCTCTTCAGTTCAAGGACTGCATGCACACATAAAGGCTTAGAAGTCTAGATCTGAAAGTGGCTGAAGAAATGAGACATGATTATTTGATCTGGATAGTTACAGAGTTCTGGACTTCCTGGCTTACCATCTCAATGATTTCCTTGAGAACATTATTTTTCAGCTTGCCCTATTCAACAGTGCAAACAACTGTCCTTGAAAGTTATCATCCCCAAAGCTACAAGACGTGACAGAGATTTCCGCAAGTTTCCATCACCCATGTCAGGTCTTTTTTCCACTAGTTCAGCTAGTTAAATCACCCTTAGTAAAAGAAGACTCAATTAATTCAATAATTTAGAATGGATCCTAAGATCTCATTCTGTTTTGGTAAAGTGTAGTTTCAGCAGCCTTCTGATGTAATTTCTTCCGTTACTCAAGCCTTTTTCATTCAGACATAACTCCACTTCTCTGAGCATCTAGTCAGGTGCTGAGTGTGTCACATTTCCTCACAGCTAGACTGGTTAGAATGAAAACTTTCCTCTAGGATATCTGAAGAGAAACCTATTCATCAACCTGAAAAAAAAAGAATGGATTCCAGCCCCAACATTTGAAAACAATGCAACACATCCAAGCCTTGAGGCTGTTCAAAAGGACTTCAGTGCCTGAATGCTTATCCAGGCTTGGCTGAACTAGCATACATGCCTAGTTTATAGGAAATACTCCTGGTCTCTCAGACTAAAAGTTATTTGCATTACAGGGAGAGCTGGCAAAAGGCTGACCTGAGACTGAGTGAATCTCACCTGTGGAATCAACCGTTCCTTTGGAACAATGGGGTTTTCCCAAAATTCATCCTTTAAACAGTGATTTTTCTGCAATGTGGATTTTGGAGTTTGAAAGGGACAAGAGGATTGCTGAAGTAAATCTGGCGATTGCTAAGAAAAAAATAATGATGATTGGCAACTCAGTTAATACGTTTGAAAGTCGAGGTGCAGCTACTGAAGCGTTAGCTCAAGGGAAAAAAAAGATTCAGCGCTGTAGTCTAGAGGATGTACAAAAATCTTCAGAACAATCAGGATTTCTTGATGCTTCATCTCCCACCTGCTGGCACCGAGAGTAAGGATACACATGTGAAAGCCTCCAAAGTAATTTTAAGAATTAGTGAAGTGAAGCTGCATGTTGTCGAAAAGAGCTAAAGTTTGGTTTTAGCCTAGAAGGCACCTGCAATTTTACTTTAAAGACAGATGCATAGCAGTTGCAGAGGAATGCAGGAAGGATGGTTTCATTTTAAGGCTTTTGACTGTGATTCCAGAGGACTGGGCCAAATCCCATCTCTGCTACATATCTCCTGCCTGGAGTAATCAATGAATTTGTGTTATGTCAGTTCTCTCCTGTCAAACAAAGGAAGCAATGCTTCCTTTCATTCATCCCCTGCCTGTTCTGTCCTTGTGGGTGATAAACACCTCAGTGTACGGTTCTGTCTGGCTGAACGGACTTGAAATAGCCCGCTCACTGGGCCCCTGGATCATTTTACCACCTTTGCATTACCTGTGATGAAGTAACAATAACATCTTAGGGACTGCATGCAAATAATAAATTGCAAGTTATGTAGCGTAAGACCAATTTGAACATGTAAGTTTGGCACAGCCCTCCAAGTCAGGACAGACAACCTCTACGGCAGGATTTTCAAACATGCCTAAAGTAGGCATTGTATTTAAACATTGAAGCTCTTTCTGTCTGGATCTTTTAAGTGCTTTCCTGAACTGTTCCATCCTGTCTGCAGCATCAGCTAAGTCACTTGCCGTAGGAGACAGGCCAAATAATGGTCGGTCCATCTCACAGATGGGTATGAGTCCTTGTGAAAGTATTTGAAAATCGCACCCTAGTGCACACAGCATAACACAGGTTTTGTGATGTTGTTCGTAAGTCTATCTTGAAAACTGCAAGCCTGGCAAGTCTTCAAGGAAAGCCTGAAACAGCACTAAAGTGATCTGAGTGATGCTTATTCATCTTTTGTCTGCAATTCAGTTCTCTTTTTGCTTTCTCTAAGGCTTGTGTGCATGCAGAGCTGCACACGTGGAATGGAAATTGTGTTTTATAGCTGGATTAAACCGGTAGGAAAGCTTTATACAGCTTGTTGCAACTTTGAATAGGAATTGCTGAGCTCCAGCTGTGTAGAAGTGAGCTTTGCTCTTCCTTTTCTTCCAACTAACCCAGTGTCATGGCAGATCTCATGTCAGAAATTCCTCTTCCTCCTGATCCCAAGGATCAGGTATTTCTCCTTTCCTTTGATGTAAGTATAAGCTTTTGAATTTTATGGGAGATTTTGTTTCAAACAAATTCAAAGTTTTTTTCTGTTATTACTTCTCCATCCCATAGCATTTCAGCATCAGATTTGATAAAGTGATACTAATATTCAACAAGCTCATAATTTCTCCCTTTTCCCTTTAAACACTTGTTGGTAAAGATAATGTAAAATAACAAAATGTATTTGCTTTAGAAATTAATATGTTAGCATTGCTTTTTTTCTCAAATAAATCAATACCATTTCAAACCCATCAGCAGCTGGTGTCATAATCAGCCCTGCAATAGTAAGCATATATAGGCATATGAAAAGGAAAATAAACACTGTTAACAGAAGATACTAAACAGATTTTATAAGCAGTCTGAAAGCAAAGAACATATTTAAAATCTGAAGGTCTGAATTGTCACTATACTGACACAGTTCCCCCTCTGACCCAAGAATACAGAATACAATCCTTTTCAGCTCTCTGAGTGGAGTAACTTCCCTCTAAATGAAAATGCTCTGGACACAGCAGACAATCAGCTTTGCTCCCAGGAACCAGAGATGATCACTAGAAAGCAGCACAAGATGATTACTCCCTCTATGCTGGGAAAAGTCTGCTCTAGTGTCTTTCACAGCATGCCAGTACAGAGCTGTTATCATCAGGAAAACTCCAATTTTGTGCCTTAAAGTGCATTCCATTTTCCTCACAGGTTTTACCAAAAAGAAAAGGCTGAAATTCTGGAAGTGTGTTGGCAGGGCCCTAATTTTATCCCCCTGTTTTGAGTCCATTTGGATCTAATAATTCTTCTTGTGCAGCTGTATTTAGCAGACATGCCTTGATGAATCAAGGCTGATGGTAGCTGACAACCCTGTTTTCCCTGGGGAATAAAGACAGCCTTGTCCTGTCCCAGGTACTGGCCCAGTTCTTCTGGATCATGCGCAACATATCAGCTCTAGGATGAAGGCCTGTGCTGGTCCTGTGAACACAGCAGTGAAAGGGTTAACCTAACTTCCAATTTTTAGAGGAAACAGACACTTCAAAGACATTTTCCTAATATGGGGTTTAGGACGATGTCCCCTTTACTACAAAACAAGTCTGTTGCAGTTTGATGCTTTTCAACTTCCAGAAATACTATTATCTAGATTATGTTTTATCATGTTTTCTGGGTATTTCATACTGATAAGATTTTATGCAGGATCATTACATATGAGAATAGATTTAATCCTGTTTTTAGTAAGCTTTAAGGACACTGAGGGATTATTTATGTAATAAGATGCAAAGTTGCTATGGAAAATGCTATAGCAACCTAACATCTTCACAAAACCAAGCAGCCACTTGTGACAGCAATCTAAATTTACATTTATTTTAGTGTCATTTTATTGACATTCTTAGTATCTCATTTTGACAGCATGTTAAAATATGTTTTGCATTCATGCTAGAACAAAATTAACAGCATGTTGTTGGAATGAAGATGATACTTATAATTTTTGGTGATAATTTTAGCATATTTCATTTTGTGTAAATAGCATTAAAATAGTAGTGAATAGAAGTTTGGTTGCACCCCGTCTGTTTGTAATAGAGCAAACAATGTACACTGAATGCAATATTTTACAAGTCAGTGAAAGCTAAACTGTTTTCACTTGTTTTATATCTGAATGAAAATATTTTTAAGAAAGAAATGATTTTGTTATTAGAATTTATTTCAAATCCTGTATCTTTTATTACAAATTTCCTAGTTCAGGACACAGACTATAAATTTTCATTAGGTTTCATAAAGCAGGGCATCATTTCTGAATGCGTAGACTTGCAGTTTGATAGGGAATTGCCCTATTTAAATGAGACTTTTCTAAAACATAGTATAACGGTACACATCGCCCCTTAGGAGGTTAAATAGAAAGGGTAAGAAAAAAACAAACACAAAGCAACCAAACAGTCTGAACTCTGTCCTTCGCTCATTGCAGTTAATAATGAAACTTGCATTGACTTCAATGGAAGCAGAAGCAAGCTCTGTATATCGATTTTCTCCTTCCCCCTCCATTAAGAATCCTGAAGTGTGGCTGTAACATTGTTGGAGTGGGATGTTGGCAGCAAAATCAATAAAAGACAATATTAGAACATATGCTGTTTTCAGCTTCCTCACAATCTGCTATAGCTGGTATTAACATTATTCTTCAAATTTACTTCATGCTTTCTGTGAAGTGACCTCCCTTATAGTGTCCTCTCCAATATAAACCTTTTGTGGTCTTACTTTCATATTTAGCCTTCAAGAGAATGAGCCCTATTTGTAACAGTGAAGGTGGCTGATTCTGGACAGATTCCTTCAAAAGTGGTTTCAACCTAAACCTATTTCTGAACTCCTATGAAAGACCATTTCTATTTTCATTTAAACTAAGGTTTTCAGTTGAGGTTTCCTTAATTATGCTGCCCTTCATGCCCTGTTGTTTTTAGAAACCCTATTCACCCCAGCACCTTAGAGAACCTTGCAGATACTACTTGAGGTGAGATTTACATACAGAATCACAGAATCACAGAATAACCAGGCTGGAAGAGACCCACCGGATCACCGAGTCCAACCGTTCCTATCAAACACTAAACCATATCCCTCAGCACCTCGTCCACCCATGCCTTAAACACCTCCAGGGAAGGGGATTCAACCACCTCCCTGGGCAGCCTCTGCCAGTGCCCAATGACCCTTTCTGTAAAGAATTTTTTCCTAATGTCCAGCCTAAATCTCCTCTGGCGGAGCTTGAGGCCATTCCCTCTTGTCCTGTCCCCTGTCACTTGGGAGAAGAGGCCAGCACCCTCCTCTCTACAACGTCCTTTCAGGTAGTTGTAGAGAGCAATGAGGTCACCCCTCAGCCTCCTCTTCTCCAAGCTAAACAACCCCAGCTCTCTCAGCCGCTCCTCATAAGGCCTGTTCTCCAGCCCCCTCACCAGCTTTGTTGCTCAAAACTACGTTCTCACTACCCTTAAATCCAAGAAACATCTCCCATTGCCAAAGTGTCAGAGTAATGATCAGAAAGCAGTGTCTTTTCTAATGTCCATACAGACTTCTAAACTCATAATTACAGTTTTAGGGAGCATCATTATGTTGTGAGACATGCAAGGCTGGCTGAAGTTTCCAAAGAATTAAAATCTTCCTTTTCAAAGCATGCAGCTTCTCATTCCTTGTATGTCCAGCTGAATGTGATTGCATGCCAGCACTTATAAACACCTCGTAGAAGTCACACTTGAACCTTGATGGTAACAGAAACTCCCAAAGCTACCACTAATTGATGTTGCTGGTTTACTTTGGTTTACTTAGATTCAGAGAAGTTCCATGATGTCCTGCTCTTTGGTTTTATCTTAACGACCATCTCAAGAAAGTAAGCTTCTTCTTAATGACATATATCCATAGAACACCATTTTTGTGATAAGTAAATCAAAGGATTTGGTTCATAAAGTTGAAAGCCAAGTGGGTTCAAAGCTGCTTGGAGGTGCATCATCTTGTTTGGTTTTAGACTCCTGACAGAGGGAAAAGAGAACAAAAAAAAGCCATCTAGGATGTGAAATGGCCAAGTAAAAAACTAGATACCATACCAAAACCATACCATTTTATTCCACTTCTCCACTAATTCCAGCATCTGACTATTTGAATGCCAGCATATAGAACTCTAAAGGAGGAAACTTTGTTTATTCTGTGTTAACAGGAAAGTGGTTTATTTTGTTGGTTTTTTAAAATAGAAGTAACAATTGCTATTTCTTTTTTTTTTTTTTTGCCATTCAATGAGCAAATAGTTTACAATCATTTTGTTTATTTATTTTGATGCATAACAAGTTGCATCAAGTGCAAGAACTGTGCCAAGCATGTCTTTGAAGCACTTGTATCCAGTAATTGCTGAGCTGCTTCTACAACTGCCAGGTGTCTACCTCACATGTCAGCCAGGGCTATCTCTGCAGAGATTTGGGTGGTTGCTGGTCCACAACACCAGTTTCTTCATTACTTATTTGTCAAGTGTCAGATACAGACTGTCTTCCCTCTTAAATTTGTCTGAGCTCTGGAGATAAGTAAGCAGATTTAACAATTGAGGAAGAACACGATAAAAAACAATAGCTCTCTTTGTATTGTTTTATTATCGTATAGTTTCATCATGTTTTGTTGGTAGGTTTTGAAATGCCTGTGTTGTTAAACCTTGATCCCACAAGCTGTTGCCTGCTGCTTGGAGTGTTTACACTCACCTTTTGCTCTGCACTCACAGATACAATGTCCTAAGCAGCAGTTTACGTAGAAAGTCTGGTACAAGGAGTATTTCACAGTACTCTCTTCAAAGTTATACACTTTGCAAATTTCAATAAATTATCTGTTTCTGAAAGGACTGGAAGTACCACTAAGCTCTGTAGAACCCTGCCATCTGCAAGTTTGCAACACATTTTATTTATCAGTAGCTGAGAAAATACGTGCTAAACGTTGAATTGTGGAGAAGCACAGTGGCCTCTATTTGCAGATACTGAATGTGCTGAAGGCAAAAGGAAGGTGAGAAAAGAAGGTTTTGGCTTGCAGATGTAGCTCTTCTGGACACCCTTCCATTCACATAAGGGATACATGGCTCAAGAAGTGCTGTCCGAATGTGAGAGTCAAGAAATTACAAGCTTCATTTGCTTATGCTACTTGAAGGGGTAGAAACACATTCCCATATTTAAGATCCATTTTTATCTAAAGCCGAAGTAACTGAGCAAGTATTTCAGAATTATGCACAATTTTAAAAGAAAAATTAGCTCAACCCTCCAATCAAGTACAAGGTCAGAGAGATAGCTGGATAAATGCTCTCCTGCAATTTAAGGTACAATACACCTTGTACTTGTACAAGCATCTTGTACAGAGGTGGTTAATCCTCACAGTTATAGGAAGCACTTTACATTTACAAAGTTTATGTATTATAAATCAGAACAATTCACAACCCTATTGTCACTTAAAACACTCAGATCAGCCCTTTCTTCCTAATGAATGTTACAAATCGAGAGATTCATGTGCACGCTGTCAGGTTTGTTTCCCAGTAGCAATGACTGTTTCTTCACATTTATAAGTCCTACAGATTTTTTTTTCCAAGTAGTCACAGTGGTGCCGGGCCTGAATGCAATTCCTACTTTGAATGCCAACAGTAGCTACACAGCCATGCATCTTGCAAATGTCAATGCTTATTGTTTAAGTCTGAATAAAAATATGGCAATTACTTTGACTTCTAAGAAGTAACCATAAATAATCCACCTATTCAGAGGCTTACCTACATACAATGTTTGAATATCCTAAGTTAATTCATGAATCACATGTACACACTTATGTAGAACTCATTTACACATGACACCTAAGATTAACATATCACATACGAAACACTGAGTATTCATCAGCATCTTTTATGCTGCACAGAGTTCTAATGTTTGTACCCTCAGATGCAAAACACAATTAATGCAAGCAGCGTTTTTTCCATTATTGATGTGGGAGAGGGTCTTCAACGCTATTTGGCTTCTCATCAGTAACTAGTGCTCTTCTTACTTCAGTGAATGTACTCCTTCCCCCTTGAGACTAAAATCTCCACTGTTCCTTTTTAGTGTTATGGGAATAGTAATTGTTTTCATATCATTGATTGGAGGAAAAATTTTCCTTATTTGCTGGCATCTTTAAAGCACAATCTCTGTAAAAGTGTTGTTAACAGTTCTATTTCTCAATTAGGAAAAAAAAGCGGAACCTCTAAAAGAGATTCAGTAGTTGATTAATTATATTTAACTGAGGCAGTGATTATTGGTAAACAAAAAGCACAAGGATCTGAAAAAATCATCTCATTAATAGCCAGACACTCTAATAAGCAGTGAGAAGTAGTGATTTTTACTTAATTTTGAAAATATCTGAGAACTGCTACTGATTTCAGTCAATGTTATATCTCTGTATTCTCTTATAGTGGCTTGCTTGCTACTCCTCTAATTCAAGAGGAGAACCAAGCAGGAAAGTCAATGCAGCATTAAGTCCAACTAAAAGTTAACCCCTCACAGTTGTTTGTGCAGAGGCAACTCTTCCTTCTCCTGTCTCCCGCTACGCGCAAGCCAAGTCATTTGGGCTTAGTGCATAGAATCATAGAATCACTAGGTTGGAAAAGACCCATTGGATCATCGAGTCCAAACATGCCTATCAAATACTAAACCATGTCCCTCAGCACCTCATCCACCCGTCCCTTAAACACCTCCAGGGAAGGTGACTTAACCACCTCCCTGGGCAGCCTGTTCCAGTGCCCAATGACCCTTTCTGTGAAAGATTTTTTACTTATGTTCAGCCTGAACCTCCCCTGGTGGAGCTTGAGGCCATAACGGGTGGTGGCAGAAGAAATGCAACCCAAACCCAAGAGGAAACAAGGGTCCTTTGCTTTAAAGAGGTGACCTGGGGAAACTAGTTTCAATGGGGCAGATTAACTAGCAACTGTCAAAATATCATTTCCAAGCTATGTAGATTCTTGTTCTCCAAAGAGATGCTGTCAAGTAAAATAGACCTAAAATGTGACAGGCTTTAATATTATTGTAACAAGGTGGTCTATTCCAAGTTCTAGATATGCATTTCAGTAATGTGATGTGACATCTTTGTAGGAAAAATCCAAAACACTTAATGCTACAATTTACCTGGGACAGAACTGGGTTTAGAGGGGACTGCAGAACATACTGCAAAATAAGTTTGAATGAGGGAAGAGAGAAACATCTGGCAATGTCAGGCAAGTGGGAATTACAAATGAACAAAGGGGTGGACTTGTGCATTTGGTGCTGAAGGAGGAACTGAACTGAACAAAACCAGTACAGAGGTAAAAGATAGTAAGGTACAAATAGAGTAGTAGAAAGACTAGCTTAAAGTAGGAGACAAATTAGCCTTTGTCTTTCAAGCTCTTTAATGAAAGCTGGTTCACTGTTAAGTGGGTTTTCTGCAGCCACGAGGTCTAGATTAATGATCCCAGACTGAGCTCCTGAGCTATGATCAGCTGTAAGATTGCAGCAAGTAATCTGCATCTTATTCCTGAGATTGGCTAAAACAGTGAGGTTAAATTGTCTTGTTAGTTTTTTTAATTGAAAGTCAGAGTTTGTGAGAGTGTGGTGAAATACACAGAGCTGATACTGATACACAGTCTAGAAAGGTAGGAAGCCACTAGTCTAGAGACTTAAAGCATGAGGTTTTAGTTAATGATCTCTCCAGGGCTTTAAATAAAATGTCAGATATCATGAGACTCATCATAACGCTGTAGGAGCACTAGTCTCTAAGGCATTCCTAGTCCACTGCAGAGCGAGCATTTGCATGCTACTTTTTATTATTAGGCCCAGCTGGACTGTAATCTGCCCTCGCTTTCCTTACATCTTCTTTGCTTTTTGAAGAGAGGTACGCTTCATTGCACAAGAAATAATAAGCCTTCATAAATTACTGGTAAGCCATATGCGTAACAAGACTAGGAAAGAGCAGTGCTCTTGCTGAAGTCTACTAAGCAGGAAGAAGTTTTATAAACTGAAAAAAAAAAATCTCTCTTCAGAGAAGTGCTTTAGTTCCTCAGATGTTACATCTGTCTGTACTGGATGGGAAGGACAAAATTGCAGTCAAATTATGGAATGATGATGCAACTTCTTTTTTCTTTCTTTTTTGTTTCTTCTTTTTTTCTGGCAGCATCCTTCCATTTACTAATTGTTCACCAGCAAGTTTTATGTGACTAGGAAGCCTGAAAATAATTCTCATGAGTATTCAATTTGAACATCTGGTATCATCATGAATGTAGCTGGTATAATGAGCTTTTCTGCATTGAACATAGCCTGCATGGTGAGAGAAGGGCTTTGAAGCAACTGCACCTGAATAAAGCAGATTTTGTAAAAGAGTATATCTCCCTCCCAGTGTGTAGGCACTAACTCCCACTAACATTAATGACAAAAAGACCTCTACATATAGAATAATTAGTGCCCTTAGAGTTTAAATTTGCAGGTACTAAGACATTAAAATGGAGTGTGGCTAACATTAGAAAAAAATGTGGAAATTGCTTTGTTGTTTGGTTGCATTATGTCTGAAGAGGGAAAGAAAAAACTGTGCAAGGCAAAGTTAGATTGTAATTGCCCCAAATTATTTATTGTTGTACTGTTCTAATACTATTTTCAGAGTTTATTTAGTCTAGCTAACTAGCTGCTTTTAAGCTTTTACCAAAGGATTTCTTTTCTTAAAAAAAAGCTAAGTGACATAGTCTATTTTTGAGCAAACGTAAGAGAACAATGAAAGAGTCGTTTATTAAGGAATGCATTTAGGAATAACGTTGCTTTTATCTGCTAATATAAGAAGTATTTCTACGCTCCTGTCATTGACACCAGGGCCTTATTTATGCTGCTGATCAGGTATTTAGTAATTGTCCATAAAGAAAAGAAAGTGTCCTCCAGGTACTCAGGGCAGTGGATCAAAGCCAACAATCTTAAGAGCCTGACATTATTGTAAAATGGGCTGAGAAAGTGTCTCAAGGTGATGAAGGTGTAGCTTAGTCTTACTCCTCCAGAAAGCTTCTTGGAGATACCACCAAAGAGTTGCTTTCCCAAATGCCTTTAAACTGGGCACAGAGCACGTGTAACTAAAACTTGTTCTCAGAGATCAATTTTTATGGTAGGCTTTACGAAGGTCACATGTGAGACAAGTGGATGGGCAGTTATAGACAATAATAGCCTCAACTTTATTTCAGCTTTGACAGTTCACAGTGGAGACATAGGTTCACTCTCTAGTTGCTCAGTGTGTCCCACCACCTCAGAGGCCCTTCAGCTTTCCATCTGCAATGAGGGCCATACCTTCCTTCCTACTGCCTCATAGACCCCTGCAAACCTAGCCATCTCACTTGCTCTCAAGATACAGGTCACTCACTGGCATCACCTCACAGACTCCATGTCCATTGAGTGACCACAACAGGATCCTCAAGCTGCAGCACAAAGTTTAATTTCCTGCAGACTGGAGCACTAAGTAGAGCTTTGTAGGGTAAAATCAATGTGGTTGCAAGGTCCCATCTAGTCTATGAAAGTTTTTTCCTTCAAGGCAGCGGCAATGTCAGCATGGGTGTTTCTTGACAGATGCCAGCATGCACACACCAGTGTATCTGCTCACAGTTTTGCATTCAACGTGAAATTTGACCCATTACTCACGTTTCAACTCTTCCTCCTTACATCCAGTAGCTGTTTAAAATGCCACTGCCTTTCTTCTGCCGCCACCAGGAGTCCTACCACACGTCCTTTTCTTTTCCTTCACATATTGAAGTCTGGTCCAAAATTTTCTTTTCTTCCACTTAGCTCTTAGTAGAATCTGACCTCTGCTTTTATTCTGTCAAAATTAATACTTAAATCTTGTGACCTTGTGTTTGAATTTCAGGAATTCCTTTTCATAGGCTCTCACTTGAGCCCTTCCTCAAGATAAGACATAACATCTCCTAAGACCATCCATGCTATACTTCTGCTAAGACCATCTTCACTACAAATGACAAATGCCATTGTTGTATAACTTACTGTTTTCTACAGCATTGAAACATAGTTCATGCCCTTCCAGATCCTTCAGAAGTATTTTTCCTTGCTGATTTTCTCCTGATTGTTCTGCTTCACAGTTTGCCTATTTGAAAAACAAGCAAGGTAACTAGAGGCCAAGGGTAAATTTTATTGTTTGTATTTATAGTTGCGAACTTTGAGTTCTGTTTCTCTCCTCTCACATTTGTTTAGTCCCTCAAAGTAAAAACTCTTTGAAGAAGTTCATGTGTCTTGAAAGAAGGCTCTTTTTGACATTGTGAATGTTTTGCAATGGGAGTGATGCAAAGAATTACCATAATAACAGCCATCATTTTGACAGACTTTGATGCTTTTCTTGTTGCTGTTATCAAAAAGAGCATCAAATCATATAAAACCTACTTAAAGTCAGGAAATTTGGATAATGGCATTAGTAGAACTTGCAGGAAGAGAATATGGTCTTCATCTGTTATTTATCAGCATCACTGTATCAATACATTGGCTAAAGTTACAAGACCCTGAGAAAGAGGTTAGATAAAAATTCTGAAGATAGATAAACAAGTACAGAAGTTTTCAACTTTGTGATCTATTTCTATACAGATATAGAAAAGTCTATAGAAAAAAAAATCTATAGAAAAAGTTCTGCTAGGAGGACCTAAGGGAAGTCTGTGCTCTTGCATTTAAAAGAGGGTTTTCTGTTATTGTTAGTTGGTGTTTGCTCATTTGGTTTTTAGATAGTGCTTCCAGATTACCTCAGACTCTTGAGATAAGCTACTGTCTATGCATTTCAACTCAGTGTCCCCAGTATGCTAATTAACAGTCTGCCATTAATGTTAGCTCTAATGTTATTATATCCTCCAAGGAGATGTGCACAGTGCATTAGTTGAACTGGTAAAAAAATTTTAAATTCTCCATAATTTCCTTGATAAATAGATACATTCAGAGATTTGGTGTGTTCACTTTATTTCCTGGCTGCTATGGCATGATATGAGTCATAAATATTTCAATTACTTATGTCACCTGTGAAGACTTCTTCTATACTGACTCCAGTTGGCATTACTTTTAGGTGAAACGTAATCACAGAGTACCAAATAGAAGTAAATCTAAATGTAAAACGTGCAGATCACTTCTGCTCTTAAAGAAAACATGCTCCTAACTGTCCAAGATAGGTGTCCTAGAAATATAAAGATACTTGTTTGTTTCTTCTGAGACACCAGTCAATAAGTATATCCTTAGACTTCAATGGGTTTCTGATCAGACAATAAGCTCTTGTTTTCTTAAAGTGTCTTTTTCCTTTGGGTCCAGCCTGCGTCCACTACCTAGAATCTGTCTTACTACTGAGGCTGTTGCCAAGTTGTTCACAGCACTTCAGCCTTAGCACAAAGAAATCACACTAACCTCTTAGATGTTCTCAAAATATCAGTGTGAAGTTTTCCCTCACTTACATATGTCTAATCTTCCTCCAGCTGCTTCTCAGAGACTGGCGGGTATCATTTTGCGTCCCTCAGTGAAAATGCTGTAAAGCATATATTGAGCTGGTTTCCAGCTGTGTTTGTTTAGGCAGGAATATTTTCTTCTGCTTGCAACACGGGCAGCTATTTGGGAGCCTTGTCAGAATTTCCTTTTGATATAGCTTCCTTGTATATAGTTCTTCTGTAAATGCTTTCATCAAAGTTGTCTTTTAATCCTAAACCACTTTTTTTTAACGTGTCTCAGAGAGGGTTTCTGTAGGTGAGTATCTGAACTACCAAACTTAAAATAGCATGATAAGTTGCATTGAGATGAGCAGAGTAAACGTTTTTTTTTAACTGAAAATATATTCATCAGATTTGTCAGTGAAGTCATTCTGTAAAAATCTCAAATATATTGACTTTTTAAAATGCAGATTCCTTTTTCTCGCCAAACTATCCTCTAATTTTAATTTAGCATTCAATGAAGTGACTTTCTTTATATAATTACATTTTATTATGTTTAATCATTATAAATGAAATATAGTTAAAATTAAATTATAATTAGTTTTCTATATAATATATACTTTGCTTGGAATCAAAAGAGGCATTGGTCTGAATACAGAATTAGTTTCATTTTAATGCACTAAAATACACATCTTTTTAAAATTACAGTCATGTTAGACCAATACAAGGAAGGTTTCTGATTTTGTTTAAAACAGTTACCCAATGATAAATTAACTGGAGCCCCTGGGGTCCACCAGATGTTTGTCTTTGACTTATTCTCCTTTTCTACTAACCACTATGTCAGAGCATGTTAGGAATCAACTGTTTGTAGCTTTAAATGAAATAACGAAGGAACGATGTATAATTAGCACCATATCATTTATGGACTCTTATCTATAATTAATTCATTTAAAAGCTTGTGACAATTTAGTATTTTGTTATATTGTTGCTACATGTGTTGCATCCTCCTTATTTAAGAATATATTTCTACCTTGGACTCCATCTTTAATTGCTTACTATGAATGCTATGAAGTTCACCAGAGTGTATAAAAATGTTGATAAGAAATGGTACACCTATGGGAATCCTGCCTAATATCACAAACTTATCTTTGCTGTATTCTTATTCTCTCACTTCAGGTTGTTCAGTATATTTCCATTTTGTCTTAAAATAGATTTTATCTATTTTTAAATTAGATACAGCATTTCTCTTCTGCTATCTGGAGTGTAGAGTAACAACACCTGTCCTTGGATGGGACTTCATGGTAGAACTGCAATGTAGTTATTGTCATATAGGTTTCAATATGGTATACTAAAACTAATTTTAAAATAGTGAAATAAAATAATGACACTCAGAAGTGCAACTCTGATTTTTTTGCCATGAAAAAGCTGTATTGAATTTCTAAAGGGAAAACGAGTAGTTACCTTCACTGCTTATATAGAATGTGACTTGCTCCATTTGGATGAGTTGGTTCCTAAATCCTAACAGGTTCATCACCTACAGGTTACCTATTTTTGCAGTATGTCATAGCCCTTTCTTATTTGCTGCCCCTGTAGCAGACTTCTTATGCTGTCATTAGCCCCACTCAATAGCCTGAACTCACTCAGGAGGCAAAAAAGAGAAGGTCTTGAAGTAGGCTGTAGTGTGACCCAAAAAATGCATTACAAGCTTTTTCAGGAAGGGCAGCCTGACTCTCAGCTGAATCTGTGTCCTAGTACACATTTCAATGAGGTCGGTGATTAACAGGTATGTAGACCTTATACCCTCCACTAGAACAGTGCATTTCAGAAGTTTAAGAGATGTATTAGGTGATGTACAGCAGGTGAACTGTTCCCAAGCCACTGTAAAAGCTTTAGTATGCCTATGGTCTTCTCTCATGCTCTCAGAGAGCAGAAGGGTAGGCAGTTTCTGGCTAGAACCGAGTATTAAATTAAAAAAAATAATAATTAAATTGAGGGAGAGTCTAATTGGTAGGAGTGAGAGAATACAAATGGTAGAGAGACTTTTTACTGAGGCCTGTAGTGGCAAGGGGCAATGGTTTTAAAGTGAAAGAGAGTAGGTTTAGATTGGACATAAGGAAGACATGGAGACAGGTTGCCCGGAGAAGCTGTGGATGCCCCATATGTGGAAATGTTCAAGGTTAACTTGGACAGTTCTTTGAGCAACTGCACTTCATGAAAGATGTCACTGTCCCCCACCCATGGCAAGAGGGTAGGGCTAGATGATCTTTAGAGGTCCCTTCCAACCCAGGGTATTTAATTTTGACTTGAGTTTTTGTTAGACTCAGGATTTTTTTTTTTTGGCCTCTTTTTTTTTCCCCCTCCTCTTTCCTTTATTATAGCTTGTTGGTTCATACAAAAAAAAAACAACCTGAAAAAACACATTCTCTTATTTGCCCATTGGACTCATCACTGCAATTTCTTGAGGGTAAATTTTGTCATGGAAGGATGATTACATGCTTTTCAGAACAATTTAATTTGATGTAACAATACTGTAAGTGTTGCTAAATCTTACAGAGAGATTCTGTAGAATATCCAAATAAAGTACAATAACCAATCCATGTCTCTATTTGAACAGCAGCTAACTGCACTTCAATTTTTGGTAATACATTTGTACTATTTTAAAATCAGTAAAAATTATCTGAAGAAAAGGTAGATTTGTTCTTCCAAAGACAAAACATTTTTATTGGTAATAAAATATTGCTACATTCTATCTAAATGCTGATATAATTTCACAAATATGTTGAATCATGTTATCCTGGGGAGCAGGGGATGCTTTATCTGCAGAACATCTAGTCAAGAAAGGCCTAAGATTAAATGGGCTTCATGTACAGTTTCCTGGCATTTGAAGTTCAACCATATTGCTTTTGTAGGTGGGCAAGAAAGAATTCTGTGGTACCAAGCCTAAAATCATTTAATGGGGAATGTAAATCAGTTGTGCTTCAGTTACCAAATGTTGATAGAATTGGCTATGGTAGATTGTTGTTTTTTAATTACAGCTGCTCTGTAATGTTGTTGTGTTACCAGGTTCCAAAAAGGAAAATAGTATGGCAGTTTGCTATGCCAAATGACCACTGCTACTGCCAAGTATAAATACTACCAGGAGTGGGTTCTTATATAGGGTCATAACCACATCCCTAACATAATGAATGCCACACATCCTTATATGTATTTATGCTCAGATAATTTATTTAAATAATGGTCCTAGTACATGCTTTATAGCCTTCTGCCTTTTGCTACACAAATTTTAGCTTATATTGCAGACTGTGCAAGTCATTTGGCAAATGTAATTTCCATCCCTGCATACTAATCGATTTCTTCACAAACACCTGCTATCAGTTATGATAATAAAAATGCCATTCTAAATTGAAAAGGGGCCAAATGGAGCTTCCTAAGGAAATGGCTTAAGTGTCTTTCAATGCCTTTAATGTAGTAATGTGCTTGTAGTGCCAACACTTTTCTTGAGCATCTGCATTTTATATGATTTTACTCTATTACATCATTTTTCTGTCTAGATGGTTTCCCATAACCGTTGCAACAAAGTAGTTCATAGCAAGATTGGAGAGGAATTTCTCTGTTTCCTCTCCCATGGGATTAAATCCAGCAATTTTAGGTAGTCAAAATTCCTTAACACAGATCTGATTGGAACATCTGGCTGTTATACTAGTGTAATTATTAAACAGTTGTATGAGTTCCTATAACATCACAGGGAAAATGCTGTAAAGTCATTGCGTGCTTTGCTATTGAACTGCATGCCAGTTTCTTCCTAAAATATAAGCCTAAATTTAGCAGCCAGATTGTAAGTAGCATTTGAATTACCCAGGGTCACTTTATGGCTCCTTCCATCCTAGGAAATAACTTCCCAGCAACAGTCTTTGCCAGAACCTAATCATTTTCAGCTCTGCTGGGTCTTGTCTCAGCTTTGAAATGTCTCACTGGCTTTCAGCTATATTGTCATCTCCCCTGACAATGTCCTCTGCATTATTCGTAAGGAAAAAAAATCCATTTTACTGATTTCTTCACATTTTCATTTTCTCTTAGCTTTAGCTGCCCAAGCGTATGCGCTAAAGGAAGAGAACGACAGTCTTCGATGGCAGCTGGATGCTTATAGGAATGAGGTGGAACTTCTGAAACAGGAGAAAGGACAGCTCTTTCGGACAGAAGAAAGCCTTACAAAGGACCAGCAGCTGCAGTTCCTGCAGCAAACAATGCAAGGCATGCAGCAGGTATTGATACGGAAGAAAAGCAAGGGTCTTTTTTTTCAGGAAAGTGGTACCCCGAGGCTGTTCTGTACTCAAGATCATTAGCCATAAAGGTCTTGATTTCTTTTCAGAGTCAAAATCTTAAAGATTTTAGGTGAGGGAAAGAGAGGTAAGGAATTGGGGACATATTTAGGGATAGACATTTTAGCAACTCATAAACTGTAAATCACTCAGTCATTCAAGGGAACTCCTTATTCATGTTCTACTTCAGTGCACCCCTTGTTGCACTTCTCACTTAATGAAATTGGCACTAATTCTTCATGAAAGTTGAACAAAATTTGTCCAGTGTCACACAGACAGTGCTCCTGAAGTGCCTTAATTTGCATTCATCTGCATCGTTAGATGCATTTCCACCTGTCAGCTTTGTCTTTTTTCCACTGATTCTTATTTAAGGATGACTGAGACATCTCCAGATTGTCTAGACTACCCTCCTGCTAACTTGCAAGTGGATAACAACATCAATGCTGTCTCTTGAGTTTTTCTGATTTATGCTGACCCATGAACGTAACCTTTTCATTCAGGAAATTTTTAAGTGGTTTAGTGCAGCGACAAAGCTTTTTCTCTGACATCGGTCAGACAGGAACTACAATGTGTCCCTAAAGCGTGTCCCTCCCTGAAATGGAGGTTCAGTTCATCTTATCCATTCTCCCTCATTTGTCCCTGTGGTCCTGATGTTTTCAAGGCAAGTCATGGCAAGGACTTCTAGACTGTTCTCGCTGCTTCACCTGACACGTCTGTTAGCACATAAGCAGCTCTCATTCAACATACATGTGTATAACTTCATTTCTGCCTAGGCATTTGTATTCAGCTGCTACATGACAGCTTAAGTGGCTCACCATAACACTGGACTGGGCTCCCATCTGGAATGGAGCTTCTTGAGATATCACTGCAGAGGTTAATTTTGCCTCCTTTATCTTTGCTCTGAACCAATACATGTGCCCCTCTATCACTCCCAGTTATTAGATACCAGAAGAGGATAAGTTGTACCCAGCTGCAGATTGTACAAAGATGCTTTTTTTTATGGCAAAACCAAATAGACATTCATTTACATATGAGCTGCATGGTGGGATTAGGCATTGCCCTGCTATCACAGTGCCCATTGAATCAAATAAGTCTACAAATCCCACCTAACACCAAATAACAGAGCACAAGATAAGCGTACATGTGTTTAAGTGAACATAAACCCCTTCAAAGCCCTCAGAATTTTACCAGACTAGGATGATTTATGGCATAGTGGAGCAATTCTGAACAAAATATTTGAAAAATAGAAAGTCATTGATCATTCAGGAATAAAATCTTTTCTGAATTTTGGAATAAATTCACTAATCAGAAGTGCTTGATTTTTCAGTATACTTTAGATATGCTTGAGGTAGATTCATGATCTTTTCCTTATATAAATGGATACTGAAATATCACTGGCTTCATTAAATTTAACTGCATATATAAACATCGTGCTAAATTTCAGCCTAGTGCTAATTCTCCATTAAAATCAGTGAAAAGTGGGCACAAAATACTACTAAATCAAAGTGCTGGAGCCGTAACGCTCATTTTGCATTTTTACAATATCCTACCTGGGGTCTGGATGAAAGATAATCAAGTCTGTAGAACATAAATAGATTTCTATTGTAACTTCAAGCAACTGTTAATAATGCAAGTCAATAACAAAGAGTTACTTATCTCTGTTCAGCTAGCAATGGACACTGTCGTCCCTATTCCTCTGAGAGTTTCTATATTCATGACAATTTTTCCTGTGAGGTACTGAATTTTTCTAGCTTGCCATCTCAGGGTCAGACCTACTAACTCCCAATGGGATATAATTAGAGATGGCCCAAAGAGCTTCAAAAGACATTGCAGATAATCCAGTCTGACAATATGCTGAGGAGGGCAGCAACACAGAAGCACAGGAGGTGGAGTTCAGAATATTTGGTGGGAAATTGCAGGTCAATTAAGCAGCTGGATGATGGCTTCAGATTTTAATGATTAACCAAAGTCATGACATGCCATAACTTCATGCTTTTCATGCAGTTCATGCATGAATATTTAGAAATAAACCTTTGATTTAGGTAGAATCTGTTTTATCTCAGTTTGGGTTTGTAAATGTTGAGAGATGACAACCTTAGATGAAATCCATCAGTATAGCAGGTGCTTGGCATATATGGAAATCAGTCTGCCTATGAAATATTAAACATATAGCCAGAACTTGAGTAGTAATAATTTAACAAGAAGACCTATATTCCTTTTTATCCTTTTGTATATATTAAAATTAATTTCAAACAAGGTAAACTGAATGCCACTGAATTCCTGTACCTTGCATATATGTCAGCATAAAAAAAATGTATTCCTTCTTATTCTTTCCTCTTCATTCTCCCCTATTTTTCATGCACCTCGTCTGCTTTTAACTGAGAACTAGAGAATAAATGATCTGAGCTGCAATCTGAAAAGCAGGTTTATCTGAGAAAAGTGGATGGATTTTTAGAATCAAGATTTCTTTTTGTAAACATATTTGGTGCCAAACAATAGCAAACAGCACAACATCAATGTATTTGTAATGTAATTCTGCCATCTGGACATTTTTCAGGATTCTGTCCCACGTTTGCAGGACTGATTAAATTAATGTTATTTTTTCTCTTCTATCACTCCTACTCATCCAAAGCAGCATCAGCAAAATCACCCAAATGTTTGCTTGTGAAGTATACTTTATCGGCAGCGGTAGCGGCCTGCTTATTTATTGTGTCTAAAAAAAGAAAATCCTTTGGACTAATGACATTGAACTTATGGGGGTTTTAGTCAACTTCCTCTATAAAACTGTGTCACAGTTTAATTTCATACCCACTGTGAGATCTCAAACAAATGGAAATAATGTCTTGTATCCATGGTAACAAATGAGATACACTTTACCTGATTTTGAGATGGAAATTGAATTAACTTGTCACTGCTGCATAGGTGATATTGCCTTCAATTTATTTCCATGTGAGAACACACGTACCCAGCAGATCACTTTTCGAATGGCTGTTTTTTCCAGGAGTGTTTAGTATTCGTTAACAAAGTCTGTTATCACAAGGAAGGATGTTTTAGTTGTAACTATTTTTACAATACATCACAGAACAGCTGTAAAAATTTCTTAAATCTTGTCTCTCTTTCAGAAATATTTTACCAGATTATAGGTTAGATATATTATATATATATATACACCAGACGATATTACATAATGTGTACCACACTGTAGATAATGCAGAAAATATCACCTAATAGTATTGATTAATGCTTGCCATTCTAAGACTCTGTTTTCGGTGTGTATATAATTTTCATCACTTGGGTTAGGCATATTCCATGTAGAGTAGCAAGCAGAATTCTTTTGAAAAATTCTCATCAAAATGTTTCAGCCATTTCAAGAACAAAGCATGAAAACTATGCTTTTCTTGTTTGTTGTCCACCAAAGAAAATTCCTGAGGAAATGCACTTGCCACCTTTATGCTTTGAAAGAAGGACTCAGAGTTTGACAGTGAGTTGCTATTGAATTAATGATGTGGTTTCCATACCCTTTATAAAATCTGCCTGAAATCAATAATGTTCTATGCCTTTGAAAAATGTCAGTTTGCCACCAAGGAGATGGCACTCATTAGCATATATCCAAGTAAATTTTAGATTTGTACTGATCATCCAGGGTTGTCCGTGTACCAGCTCCATAGCACAGCCATTAGTGCAATGTTTTATTCTTCAAGTTAGTCCTAAGACTGCAGAGTGCACTTCTTTTAGCATAACTCTGTAATTGAACAAGTTAGTTCCACCTTTTTGTCGGGCTTAACTGACCAAGGTATGGGGCCAAGCTTTCATAGCTGTACTGATTCCTCTACTGGTTCATTTGCCAACAGGCAAATGGTAATTCTGTATGATGCTTTATTACAACATGTAAATGTATGATAATATTCTTTCCTCTCACAACCTCCTGAGAATGATGGGCTGAATTTAAGTTCTTGCAGGCAAGAGTTTCACCCAGAAATCCCCATTTAAACCATGCTTCCACATATATTTTCTCCAGTAAGTGTACACAAGTGCCTACAGTTCTGCTATTGCAAATACTGGGATGTATCTGGGGCATTTAAGAGGCACCTCATTGCCCCGGTCCCCTAAAGGGACCAATTCATTAGCTGTGCTCAGGTTCACGCTCCTAACACACAGAGACAACACAAGCTCCCCTTCGTTGGCAGTGATGTATTAAAGCCTAGCCATGGGGTTATTGCGTGAGCAGGGATGTGCAGGGTTGCCTCTCCTAAAAGTAATGCTCGAGGTGGAAAGCAAGAACACTAGGAACAGTTGTGAGTGGTAGATATAAGGCAGACATAAAAGCCTAAAAGGAAGTTGTGGAGAGGAGGGTGCTGGCCTCTTGTGACAGGGGACAGAACAAGAGGGAATGGCCTCAAGCTCCGCCAGGGGAGGTTTAGGCTGAACATTAGGAAAAAAAAATTCATGGAAAGGGTCATTGGGCACTGGAACAGGCTGCCCAAGGAGGTGGTTGAGTCATCTTCCAGGGAGGTGTTTAAGGGATGGATGGACAAGGTGCTGAGGGGCATGGTTTAGTGATTGATAGGCATGTTTGGACTCAATGATCCAGTGGGTCTTTTCCAACCTGGAGATTCTATGATTCTGTGATTCTATAAAGGCTGATACACTGCTGCAGGTGCCTCTGACTGTTAACTCAGGATGTCTCAGCAGAAGATTGAACGTATCTGGCCTGTTGATGACCTACATGGGTGTCACTCTGATGCAGTGTGATGGAAGTCTTGTCTTGTTTTCTTTTTTCCACCCAAATAGTATCAATTTCATTCAAATAGCAATGCAGATTGCGAACTTGAGCACTCAGAAGCCAGTAATTGCCACAACTACAGGCTTTGTATTTTGCCTTGTATACCTCCGAGACCCTTCCCTGTTCAGTGCCACAGACAGAGTGCACAGTTAATCATTACCTATTCAATACCTTCCTGTCCTTGCTGTTCAATATGGAACTCAAGGTCTTGCTGCAAAGGCTTTCCTGTTCCTGATGTTTCCTACATACTGAGGACAAGCTTTTGCAGTTTACTAATGATTTAGCATGTAAAATAAATAGCATGCATATCTGATAATTGTACACCTTTTTTTTTAAAGGGCTGATTAATGCCACATGACTAGCAATCCTTTCAGTCTTTCGGTGTTTGTCCAGTAAAGGACAATTTGCTCTGTGATATGCATCACCATTGTGGTTGGGAAGATGAGACAAGCTGTTCATTGCCCCATTGAAGGAGGATTGCCAGGGTACATATTTAGTGATAAGGTATGTGGGGTGCACACAGTTTCCACAGTACAGTCACTGGGAGCCAGATTAGGATCCTTTTGTTGTAGTGAGATGGCACAAGGGTCATCTCAGCTTGTTAAACAGGATCGTAAGCATCTAATGTATAGTAATCATTTTGAGTAGAATATTCAGAGGTAGCTAGTGTTGGCTTCATTGTGCTTCTTTTGAAATTAATTGGATTTGTACCATTCCCTGCCACTATAATAGGGCTAATACATTTAATCATAGAATCATAGAATCATAGAATAACCAGGTTGGAAGAGACCCACCGGATCACCGAGTCCAACCATTCCTATCAAACACTAAACCATGCCCCTTAGCACCTCGTCCACCCATGCCTTAAACACCTCCAGGGAAGGTGACTCAACCACCTCCCTGGGCAGCCTGTTCCAGTGACCAATGACCCTTTCTGTGAAGAATTTTTTCCTAATGTCCAGCCTAAATCTCCCCTGGCGGAGCTTGAGGCCATTCCCTCTTGTCCTGTCCCCTGTCACTTGGGAGAAGAGGCCAGCTCCCTCCTCTCTACAACCTCCTTTCAGGTAGTTGTAGAGAACAATGAGGTCTCCCCTCAGCCTTCTCTTCTCCAGGCTAAACAACCCCAGCTCTCTCAGCCGCTCCTCATAAGACCTGTTCTCCAGCCCCCTCACCAGCTTTGTTGCTCTTCATTTTCACATATCCTCACTGAGTTAGCAGAATTTTTTTTTTTCTACAAGCAAAGATGACATTGCTCAGGACTATCCTCTTCTATCCTACATGAAAAGTAGTTTTTTCTCTTACAAGTAATGGAGTAACTGATGACTATTCCCATGGTCCCCTCTTTCAGTGGGCGCAAGGAAGAAAAGCAAGTTTCAGCCCAGGAGGTTTCAACATCTAGGACAGGATATCGTGAGGCTTTTTTTCCACATCACTTACCCAACCAGTCTGTGACCTCTTAAACTCCAATAAGCCTCAGATGGAATTAGGTCTGCAACTCTCAGATCCTTCACAAATGTTGTTAACTGCCGTGGCCGTTCCTTTCTCTCATACAAACTTCCCAAAATAATAGAAGTGACAGATACATATGCTGCTGGCTGAGAATTGCCAAATCTGGTGCTCTGTGAGCACCATGACCATTATAACAACCATTTACTTTTTAATATGTAGCTTCTAGTAACAGTTTAGCATTGAAATTAACATCATTGTTGAATAGATGGGGCACGTTATGACTGCATTTATTAATATAGCCTAAATGCAAAGGAGATTTGTAGTCTTTTTTTTACCCACCTACATCTATTAACCATATAACCCACTCAACGTACTTACACACAACTATAAACTGAATCTTCTCCAAGTGTATTATTAAAGAGAAGAGTAAATAAAAGAGATAAAAAACATTGCCCCTTCTATTTACATTTTATCTGCTGAATAAACAAATCAGAATAATTAGGTTGGAAATGTTTTCTATTACTACTCTTGCTGTATGAATTCCATTTAGATCTTCCTGTTATTCTAGAAAAGTGGCACTGGATTAGTAATGACAATATTGATCAACAGTGATAATTTTATTGGGGATGAATGCCAGATAAGTGTGAGGGACTGGATCCAGTGTTGTGGTTCTTTTCCAGGCCTGTCTTTTCTTCCCTCACCTAATGTTTGATATTTGGAAACTGTTTAAGAAACATGACTGCTCCAGGGACAGAGATAAATGTTCTCATAAGTATTGATTTTGTTCCCTTGTGCTTTTCAAGGCTCTGCACAGTACTGTTCACGTTCAAACTTCCAGAAAATACTTACTCCCTCTGATTATATTAAAAAAAAAAAGGAGCAGCTGGCTATTAAGTGCTAATTATTTACCAGATCTCAGACAAGCCAAATGGGTTCTCCTCTGTGTTTAGCAAACTTTCCTTATTGAAAGTAGTGTTTGTTTAATTTCCAACTTCTGCCACTACCTCTTCAACAATATTAGGAGAAGTGTAAATAAGGGCCCACAGATGCTTTAAACACCATATTCTCAATAGCTGTTCTAGTGGTAGGATACTGGAGGATAGCATCTTTTTGCCTGCTACCACTGATAAAGCTGAATTGAGATTGGCAGCAAGAATGAGCACTTCAGAGAGAAATAACCAGGTACACACATTTTATTTAAAATATGACAGAAATCAACTAGTATCTTCAGGAACATGCTTGTGTGCTGTAGTGGTAGTGAAGGATAGATCTCATAATTTTTACAGTTCAGTGATGTTACATGAATTCCTTAAAATATCATAAATACTAGCATTGTGTTGCTGATAACATAGTTTACAAATGTGTTTGATGCTATTATTACAAGGAACTCTGCTTCTACTACTAGGAATTTTGTTTTAATGGGAATTACACTGCATAAACTGATTCTCTTCCCTAATGTCATTCCTTTAATTAAAATGTGTCAGGTCTTCTTATTCTCTTTCCAAGTAAATAAAATATTACTTCTTGAATAGGAAATGAAATTTTGTAAAATCTAATTTCATTTGTTGAGAAAAAGCATGCTTTATCATGCTCATTTACAGTCCCATGACAGAAGAGACGAGATCATACAGTTCAAGTGCCATTGTCTGATGAGAAGGTATCTACAACCAATGGGTACAGGTGAAAGGCTGGAGAAGATGAGGTTGCTATGAATCATGTCTTCTTTTGACTGTGCTTCGCACCAGGTGTCAACTGGTTGCATTGTAGGACAGATTTGAGGGCGGAGGGAATATGATGTTCATCTGGGATCAGCCCTTTTCCTTTAATCAGGATCAGAGCAAACCGTAAGCCCACCTGTCCACTCACCTATTGCCAGTAAAGTCAAGGACTATGTAATATCATGTATTAATGATGATGTACAATGAATTTTGGTCAGACCTATCCCCTCCACAGGCTACCAGCAAAGTCAAAGACTTTGTGTTGTCTGCTGTGAAAGTCAGATCCCAGAGTGGAATCCCTGATGCTAGCACTAAGTATTTATTAGTAAATTGGGAGAGTTTCACTTCTGAGAGGAGGGATTTATTATGTAAGGTTCCTAATGACTTGGGTCTTGTCATTTGCTGGAAAAGGCCATAGCTGACTGAAGAGAACTTGCCTTTCTTGAGGAATACTTAAAAAATAATTGGGAAAGGAAAGCTGTAGACTGACTCTTAAGCCTTTTATTGCACCCTCCATGTTCTCCTTTCATCTGCTGTCCAAACCCTAACACTGCGTCTTCTAGGTGGTGTGGCTAAATCACTATGCCTCATAGAAAAAAAAAAAGAAATTGAGAGCTAATTATCTGATATCTATGAGGTATTCTTTAGAATCATAGAACATAACTCAGAAGGTACATCTGGAGGTCACACACACAATCCCTCTGCTCAAAGCAAGGGCAAGTCTGGAGTCGTGTTTAGTTTTGCTCAGGGCCTTGTCCAGCTATGTTCTCAGTACCTCCAAAGATGGGGATTCCACAGCTTGTCTGAGTCCTTGTTCAAGAGGTTAGTCACCCTCACTGCAGAATATTTTCTTTATATGTAATAAAAAAGTTCCTTGTTGATTACGTTTCTGCTCACCCTCAGCCCTTATCCAAGAAAAGCCTGAATCCAATTTCTCTGTGGCCTCCCTCTAGGTAATTTCAGTACGTCTTTGTCCATCAATTTGTTTTGTCATTTGGCATGTTTCTCTGGTTCACTTCTGCCTGCTCCTGCTTGGAGTGCTGTAGAGCTGTAGAACCTCTTTAGTCAATCTAATAGTAGGAGGAGGGGTGCATGGCAAACATTTCCCTAAGGAAGCAGCTGGACAGAATTTTAAGTAGTGCCACCATATGCACTCAACCATCAGGTTTGTGTCCAGCTCCCTGGTCCCCTCTGAGGTGGTTAACCTGTGGAGCTAATACGTTCAACATGGTCTTTGTCTCTGGCCAGAATGCCAGGGAAACTCACTTTGCCCAAGAAGCAGGAGCTGGGCTGTTGATCACGTGCAGCTTTTCCGGGCAGAGGGGATCAGGGCTTGGACTCTTTCAACATTTCAAATCATAGAACCATAGAAAAACTAGGTTGGAAGAGACCCACTGGATCATCGAATCCAACCATTCCTATCAATCACTAAACCATGCCTCTCAGCACCTCATCCATCTGTGCCTTAAACACCTCCAGTAAGGTAAACACCTCCAGTAAGGTGACGCAACTACCTCCCTGGGCAGCCTCTGCCAGTGCCCAATGACCTTTTCCGTGAAAATTTTTTTCCTAATGTCCAGCCTAAACCTCCCCTGGCAGAGCTTGAGGCCATTCCCTCTTGTCCTGTCCCCTGTCACTTGGGAGAAGAGGCCAGCACCCTCCTCTCCACAACCTCCTTTCAGGTAGTTGTAGAGAGCAATGAGGTCTCCCCTCAGCCTTCTCTTCTCCAGGCTAAACAACCCCAGCTCTCTCAGCCATTCCTCATAAGGCCTGTTCTCCAGCCCCTTCACGAGCTTCGTTGCTCCTCTCTGGACTCGCTCCAAAGCCTCAACATCCTTCTTGTGGTGAGGGGCCCAAATAACACCATCCATGTAGTTCCTATGACACAGGTGATCCCTAAGAGGTGGGAAAGATGAGAAACATTGCGCTACTGCACTGGGTTTCTTTTTATTCCCTTAAAAAAAAAAAAAGATCATGCTCTTTATTTTAGTAATAACTTGTAAAACATTAGGATGGCATGTATGTTGCTGTTACTGCTGCAACACGGGTAGCTTCCTTGAGGGGCTCATTTCTAAAGCTTCTTTGACTTGTCTTTCACATTCTCCTGTTTCCTTGGTGATTTGTCTGGCCTCATCAGCGCCTTGTTACTAATGCGTATTTACTCAGCTGGGAAGTCACTTTCTCATTATTCAAGCCTGCCATGTACTCATTTGTGATATAAAGTCTTGTCTGTCTTACAAAAGGAGAAAAGCTCCCCTCCAGATAGTTCATGGGAGTACTGGGAGAGGAAGTTGTATTTTTATTTTGCAACTGGTTATGTACCTGAGATTTCGTTTTGATTCATTATTTTTTTTCCTTCTATCTAAGGAGGATTCTGAAAAGAAGTATTTACCATCCTTCCCTTCTGTATTTGTGAACAGATTCTAAGAATTTTGAAACACTTACTTTCCTTGCTGATTTTTGTCCTTTTCCATTTGGCAAACTGTAACTTCTTTTTCCTTCCATAAAATAAAGTTGGAAAGGAGACAGCAAGGTTTTAC
Source organism: Phaenicophaeus curvirostris (assembly GCF_032191515.1). Lineage (NCBI taxonomy): Eukaryota > Metazoa > Chordata > Aves > Cuculiformes > Cuculidae > Phaenicophaeus > Phaenicophaeus curvirostris. The sequence goes on along the minus strand of NC_091392.1, from coordinate 177,223,566 downwards.
TTGGAAAAAACAAAAATGCAAAAGAGAATGAAACCTCAGAAACTGCTAGCACAAGTGATTTTTTTTATTTTTAGGTGAGCTCTAAAATCCTTTCAATGCCTGTGATATCATGCGTTGTAGATGTTTGATTTTATTGTGGTTTAGGGGAAAGGGCTGCACTTTTGCTCAGGTGAGAACTGCTTCCCAGGGTTTCTGGTTAGTCTGCAAGCCTTTGTTTCATCATGAGTGTAAAGGTAACCTTGATTAGGATACAGCTTGCCTATTTAAGGCACCTAAGTTTTGCCTTCATTTTAGGTACCCAGTGCATCAGATCCCCCTGTGTTTCCTGTGTATATTCCCTAGAGGTAGGAAGTGGAGAATAGGATGCTGCTGCCAAACATTACACAGGTAGGAGAATTCAGTTTGTCTGAGTTCTTTAGATGTCTAAGATGGCCATTCAACTGAGTTGTCTCAGTTAGGCTGTGTAAAACCATCCCTCTTTGACTGATACACTCATTTCAGAAGAGTTTGCCACAGATCTTTTCTGGATACTCTGCAAATACTCCAGAAATGGGTGAGAGAGTCTGTGCCTTCTTCGTGTGGCTAAATGAGTTGGGTTTGCTGAAACTGCCCATACAACCTCTGATCCAAGTCAGTGCTCCCATCACAGAGGTGTTCTTTTGTCTGCTGTTCTTTACTTTCCTTTCTTTAAGGTCTTTGTAAACTTTTCATACTTCATTGCTGTAAAGAAAACCAGAACCAAAATAGCAGGGGCAGGACCGTTCAGGAGTATAACTGCTGAACTTGTGGCAAATGCTGTTTTTCCTTTTTTATTATTATGTCAGCCTTGCAGTATCTTAAGTGCAGCCTCAGGCCCTGTGGTCTGTTCTGATCTGCCTCCCTTTTCTTAGCATGCTAAGTTGATGGTTTCATGCTGGAAACCATGCTTTCCTTCTGAGACCCTTCTCTGTCCTGCTAGGCTCAGTGTGAGTCTATACTTCTAGATGTGTCCATAATTTATATTTAAATGTACATGTGTAACACTGCCTTTTGGGGAGAAGTGAGGAACTGTGGGCAGGAAGGAGGAGAAGACAAAGAAGGAATATTTCATGGCTGCACGGCAGTACACAACAACAAGCTATTGCTTTCCCTTCAGGGTTTCTCATATATTTCGAGGCACTGTGTGTTGTTAGCATTCTTGGCCACACTGGCACCACATTCTACACAGTCTGAGTAATTCAGCTGGCTTCAATAATGCCATCTATATTTAATGTTTCAGAAGCTGTGAAGATTGGTTTAAGATGATAATTTTCTGTCTGCATGTTTGAGATCTACGTAATATGGGCGGTACTGGACTGTCTCTGACGGAGATTCAGCATTGGAGTCAGGAATGTATGGAAAAAACAAAGCAAAACAAAGCACACGCACTTCACAGAATCACAGAATCACAGAATAACCAGGTTGGAAGAGACCCACCGGATCACCGAGTCCAACCGTTCCTACCAAACACTAAACCATATCCCTCAGCACCTCGTCCACCCGTGCCTTAAACACCTCCAGGGAAGGTGACTCAACCACCTCCCTGGGCAGCCCGTTCCAGTGCCCAATGACCCTTTCTGTAAAGAATTTTTTCCTAACGTCTAGCCTAAACCTCCGCCTCCTGGCGGAGCTTGAGGCCATTCCCTCTTGTCCTGTCCCCTGTCACTTGGGAGAAGAGGCCAGCTCCCTCCTCTCTACAACCTCCTTTCAGGTAGTTGTAGAGAGCAATGAGGTCTCCCCTCAGCCTCCTCTTCTCCAGGCTAAACAACCCCAGCTCTCTCAGCCGCTCCTCATAAGGCCTGTTCTCCAGCCCTTTCACCAGCTTGGTTGCTCTTCTCTGGACTCGCTCCAGAGCCTCAACATCCTTCTTGTGGTGAGGGGCCCAGAACTGAACACAGTATTCGAGGAGTGGTCTCACCAGTGCCGAGTACAGAGGGAGGATAACCTCCCTGGACCTGCTGGTCACGCCGTTTCTGATACAAGCCAAGATGCCATTGGCCTTCTTGGCCACCTGGGCACACTGCTGGCTTATGGTCAGTCGGCTGTCAACCAACACCCCCAGGTCCCTCTCCTCCAGGCAGCTTTCTAGACAGACTTCTCCCAGTCTGTAGCACTGCATAGGGTTGTTGTGCCCCAAGTGCAGGACCCGGCATTTGGCCTTGTTAAACCTCATGCCATTGGACTCTGCCCAGCGGTCCAGCCTGTTCACATCCCTTTGCAGAGCCTCCCTACCCTCCAGCAGATCGACACTTCCACCCAGCTTAGTGTCGTCCGCAAACTTGCTAAGGGTGCACTTGATGCCTTCATCCAGATCATTGATGAAGACATTGAACAGGGCTGGACCCAGCACTGAGCCCTGGGGAACTCCACATATAAAGAAGTTAGCTACCCACTTATGCACAGGGAGGATTTTGGTCCTTATGAATGAAGGAAGCTTAACACTGGAGAGTGGTATTTACCATTTCTATACAGAGCAGCTCCAGAACTGCTTCTGGAAACAGGCAATCTGTCTTGCTTTTTATTTTTTTGTCTAAAATGCATTGATTGATCCCTAGAGTGACGACCTGTAGGTTATTATTTTTGACCTTTCCTGTCTCCTCTCTGGAAATGCCAGAAAGAGAATATCAGTGGCATCTGGCGGTCTGATCTGGACCTACTACATGGCTTCATCTCTCAGGGTCAGCCTGGGAGCCATGCTGACAAATGATTGTGGTTGCATGTAGACCAGCTGAGCATCCAGACTGGTGGTGGTGGAGCTCTAGGCTGTGCAGGTGTCTTTCTCCAGGACCCTCAGAGCTGTGATGAGCACCATGAGATGCTTTTATGCTTCCTGACACTGGGATTTTGGCTCAGTAAAAGGATCCTCGTATAACTTGCAGGGGACCCCAACAAACTCAAAAAAATTGCACATTGAGGACCATTGGAACACAACAGAAGAATGAGCCAGGTATTTCCTGGCTGTGTAACCAATAAAGTCATTCCTTTGCCTGAGGAAACTGGGGAACTGCTGCCTGAATGCCATTGCTGTGCCACAAAGTTGGCGACCTAAAGGAAATGGTCAGAGAGGTGAGATAAGACTGAAGAAAGGGACACCTTGATAGCAGGGTAGCAAATGCTGCATGGGTAGATGGACAGGGGAGAAGCATTGCCCAAAACAGTGAATGAGATGGTAAAGCAGTATGGGATCAGACAGCACAAAAATTAAAGCCAAGAACATATTTTTTTTCTAATTGATTGTGATGTATAATTGCAAACAACCTGAAGGGCAGAAGAGCTGTCTAAATGATCAGTTTTTAATAGTCATATTTATGGGAAAACCAAAATATTTTAAATAAATAAATACCATCATCTTGGCTTACAAGCTTTATGGGCAGGCTGTCTGTTAATAAGCAGGCATGACAGCAGTCCCTGTTATGAGAGTTGCTTCATTCCTACCAGTATAAGATCCCGTCCCCATTTGCTTCAAATTTTGCTAAACATCATGTATTTGTGATGAAATTTTTCAGGCTGCTCATCTGTCTTAGGCTGATATTTTTTTCAGTCAAAGCTATTTCTTCATTTTCCAAAATGAGAATAGAAGGGAAAAAATACTGTGTTTGGCAGGTATAACTCCTTGTTACAGCTTCCCAGTGGCAGCATCAACCATTCAGAAAAAAGAAATCTCAGATCCTGACCCATGCAAAATGGGCAGGTTCTGCAACTTTTATAGATAAATAGGAGGGAGAGTAAAAGAAAGAAGGTTAAAACCCCCAGGAAATGGCTACAAGGTTTTAACAATTCTGGCATATCTGGGAGTTGAATGGGAAGGTCCCAGTTCTGTGAATGAAAAACCTTATCTGTGAGTGGGAATGTGATACCTTAGTTACAGATACTCTATTTTCCACCCCTGTGAAAGTAAGACCCCTTGGCTGTCTTTGAAAATATGAACCTATGCACATATGGTGGAAATGTAATAATTTCAGCCTGTAAGTGAAATTTGATTTCCCATTTATAACAGTCATTCATTAGTGAAAAAGTTTTCCAGGGGCAGAGATGGACTGACACCTCCCTTGGTTGGACTCGATGATCGGTGGGTCTCTTCCAACCTGGTTACTCTATGATTCTATGATTCTATGATTCCAGATGGGAGTTTCTATTGTACAGAAGGACAGGCTCTCAGGTTTCCCCCAAAAGTTGAGTAAAATCTCTGAATCAGGGTAAGGGTGCAGTCTGGATGGTGGTGATGTTCTCCTTGGATATGCATGGCTATTCACTTCCTTCAGAGTCTGTGAAGCAAACAAGATCTGTTGTGTAGGTCTTGTCTTGCACGAGAGTAGGACAAGAGCACTTGTAGCACTGCACGGAGACAATGATAATAATCAAATCCCATGCTTCAGAGTTTCAGTTGATTACCTAGAGATGCAACAGGTGGATTCCCTCCCTCAGCACATAATTGTCTTGATACATTCCTGTCTTTGTGTGAGAATCATTTCATTCATTTTCACTCCTCCCTTTGAATCATCAGAGGCTGGCCACACTTGTGAGACATAACTGCTCAGAGAAGACTCTGTGATGAGGGACAAAGACTCCTCTCTTTTAACAATGCTTGCTTTGTTCAGGTGTCATTTCTGTGTCTAATGCTGAATGTCTGTCAGAGAAAGTTCAGTACCACCCATGTTGCAAGGACAAACAGGTGGCATCTGGGAAGGAGAGGACATTTCACTAGCCCCTGCTAGGTGACACGTCCTCTTACCAAACCTCAGTTGACTCAGCTAATGACCCTTGGAAGGGCTTAATGCTATCTTTCTGGTGTCTTGTACACTCTGCTTCTCTTCTGAGGATTGGAGTCCCTTCTTTCTAAATTGCATAGACAGCTAGGGCTATCTTGGGTAAAGTTTAATGGTCTGTAATAATTGGAGATTACATGACATGATCGAATGGTCCTTTCTGGGCTAAAAACTCATGAAATGTCTGGAAGGCTGTAACTGTGCTATGGACCTGCATGGGTATCAGTACGTATCATGAGTATCACTATTCACAAATTTAGTGTATCTCCTGAAAATGTGGGGAGTAGTACCCAACAGGCAAGATAAACACAGGCCCAAGCTGCCAATCCATCTCTGGTCAGGAAATGCCAGAAACAGAGCTTTCCACACAGAAGTTCGTCAAGAAAGAGCCTCAGTGGAACAGACCTTGTTATTTCATGTAAAATCTTGACATTTGAAATGCTCTTGTGCTCTGGCAGACTAAGTACGCATACCTGAATGTCTTTTGAAGGCTTCCAGGGAGCAGTCCAGGCAGCAAGATCCATCCAAAAGCTAACCCATCTGGACTGTAGAGTGTGTGTTATAATCAGATATATGCCCACATGTATTTTTACCTCGGTGCCTGAATTAATCCATCAAACTGATGTTCACTTACAACAGAAATATACTACCAATAACTCTGTCAGTCCCTGAAATATCATGTTTCCAAGCAGCTCTGACAACAATACTAGCTCCAAGTCCTTTGATCCCTCAGACTTCCAGAGTGGTGGAACAAGGCCAGGAACTATTTCTAGGTTTGCTCTGTAACTTACTAAGATGCTGAAACATCAGTTTGACTCTTATGCACAAGCACAAACATAAACTAAGCCTTAAATAGGTGGTTAGATCAGAAACACAAGTTAGTAAAAGAATTAGTCATTCAAGTAGTCCTTAAAAAGGAGCAAGCTTACAAGCAATAGTTTGCCCCAGCAAATTAGAGTTGCCTTTCTTGATCCCTAAGGGTAAGAACCATAAGCTCCTTTATAATCTCGTGTTTGTCTCCTCTTGCTCTTCAGCAGTGCCTAACATTCATCACATGAATACAAAAATATATAATCGTTTCAGAATTAATTAAATCTACTGACCTGCTCTTGACAGTCACCATAAATACATGCAGAACTTAAAGCCAGCTAGGACCAGGGAATGTGGGCTTTTAAAGATGTGCCTACACCCCAGAACTCTCTTCAAAAAAATAGGTATTGGTCACAGCTTTTTGCCTTGACAGTTGAGATCAGCAGTTTTCCTGGCTGATATATTGATTGTTGGGTGCCAGTCTTCCTGATCTAATAATATATCACATCACAGGGGAAAAAGGGAAAGCTTTTGTCTTCTTGGCAACTTGATATGAAAGCTTTCCAGAATATTGCTTTGCATAGAACGAAAATGGCTGCGGGCCAATGACTAATTATATTAAAGGGCTGTGCTTTTAAATTATTTATGTACCATAGTGTTTACCCTAGCATTATTAAAACCACCACATATACTTCTACAAATAAGATTTTGGTTCAGATGAATGTGACAGTCACTCTGTGGGTGATATACTATACCAGGAGTTTCTACTTTAATGTAACAAATACCTTAACACACATTAACAGATGCATTACTTGTGGAGCACTGCTGCAGAAGGACATGCAGATGAAAATAATTTACCTCTGGCCCATTTAGATAGAGCAGATTATGCAAGAACAGTAAATGTAGGAGAAGCCTGCAAAAGCACTCCTTGAAATGAGGATTTGTCAAACTGAGGTTTTAAAACAGTTTTGGATCCAGACAGTACTAACCAGAATTTTTTTTTGTTTGTGCAGCAATTGCTGAGCATACAAGAAGAATTAAATAACAAAAAATCTGAATTGGAGCAAGCCAAGGAAGAGCAAACACATACACAAGCTATGCTTAAAGTTCTGCAGGAACAGGTGAGTTCTTCTGGTGGGAGAAAAAAAAATCTGGCTGAGGCATGCTGGGACAGAGGACTCATGGTTTCACCTCCAAAATCCATAGGAGTCTGGCCACAAACTATACTGTGAGCAAGACATGACCTTATGTGGTCTGCGTGTCTGCTCTGATTAGCATTTGTGAACACAGCTGAGGCTAACACAGAGATTGAGAAAACAGAGAGAAGAGAGACACTTACTATTTGCTATCCAATACTGAATTTCATGTCTTGAGTAGCCTTTCCTCTTATGTTATTCTATATAGATATCAGTGAGTTTTCACTCTGAATTAAAAAAAATGTCAGGAGGATTAAATATACCAGAAAAGTAAACATATTTGAAACAAAACAGCTTTTCTTTTAAGACTAGTATTGAAGAAAAAGAGCTTGGCTCTTCTATGTTGTTCATGAAGTTATGAGATACAAAAACCTATAAAATAATGGCATTTTAAAAGTAGTTATCAATTATTTAAGCAGTGAGAAGCAAAACTTTGTAAATCTGGTTGTCATAGCCTCCTTTGGACCAAGCTGTTCCATGACACTGAGAAGTGTATTTGACAGTATTGTTTTATCAGCATGGTAGGATGGATTGTTACACACAAAAAAAAAAAAAATCAGGTTCTTAATCTGTAAATCTGGAGATGAAACAGTGCATTGTCTGCAAGCATAGTGTGCACAAATACATATTGTCTGGATAAACCGTATGGCTTGGACACACTGAAATCATAAATCCCCACCTGTGCTACACAGGCACAGTCTCTGCTTTGAGACCTTATTTATATTCTTTCAGTAGAAACTTTGAGGTAAATTGTTCAGTGACTTGGTTAAGTGTTTGCAGTTTAAAGACTGTGGGATCTCAATTGCTTAGATGGCAGAAGTTCAAAATGCTGATGATTCTTATGCTCAAGATTTTTCAGCGTGTATGTCTGGATGTGTCTGCAGACGAATTTATACATTTGATGTTCATATTGGGGAAAATAAATTATATTTATTTCAGATTTTTTTAATACTTCTTACGGAAGCTGTGACTTTGTTCCACATTTAACATTTTTCTTATCATATCTGGTGACAAATATATTCTAGAAACTAATAATTTAGAATCTGGAAAAAAAATAAAGATTTTCTGATCAGATATATATTCTTAGCACTTATGGTTACAAAGATAACCTTCTATATGAGATCTTATGCAAGACTGTTACACGAAACACCATGGAGAAGAATGGATTTGGTAACAACAAAATCTTTAAAAACACAGACTCCACCAAATCTCTTGAGTTAATTGCATCTCATTTACATTTTTACATGGCATTCGAGATAAAACATTGTAAAATACTTAAAAAAAAAAGAAGAAATGTCATGAAGTTATTTTATATCTTAGTAGCAATTAAATGCTGTGAAAATGTATAGGAAGATTTTAAGATGTAGTGTGAAGCCCCAGTAGGGACCACCAGGGCAGACTTTTGAATCTCCACGGACTCGCACTAATTGCAAATCAAACGCGTGCTCATGCTAGGCAGACAGACGAAACAGTAACTGGCATAAAGGTAGGATGGATCTACATTTCTGTTGAGAATTAGCTCTGAAACATGCCTAAGACCAAGACTGTAAGTAGCCAGAATCCCTAAGGAGCACTGTGCGGCCAGTGTGCTTCTCCAATAACCCTGAACCAGTTCCAAAACTTTCCAGAATAGCAGAAGCCCTCGCAGTAATGACCCTCACTTTCCAAAGCTTGCAGCGTTCCTTTACAAGCGCCACAGCTCATCTGTGCGTTTTATCCACAATGGGTATTAAAAATCATCTGGTTGAGTCAAGTAAATACAAATATTTTGTTCAAAAATAAACAGCACCAGGCTCCTGCCTTGATTTTATGGCTTGTATTTGTGATACAATTGATAAAATTTGCTTTTTCATCTCAAGCTGGCAGAGGGATCCCTCTCTGCCTTATCCCAGGCATGCTTGCATGGGGAGGTCCAGCTGAGTCTGAGCACATCTGCTGGCTCAGCACATCTCACACTGATCCAGTTGCGGCAACCCAGCCACATCCAGGCTGGGATGTCCTGCTGGGAAAGGTCCTATTTACTTGTGCTTCATATTCCATTACTGTAGCCCAAAGGATTTTGGGTCAGATCTGGCCCTTGTCCACCAGCTCTAGTTGTCGGAGGGATTCACGCCCACTGATTTGAGTCAGACCTACCCCACCATGGCGTTAGACATATCAGAGACTTCTAACTCCTCAAACCATCTTCTTTCCTTTCAGGAAGGCTTTTGGTTGTTAATAGCACCAGTTGAGTGTGTTGCCTCAGCATACTTTCTGCTGGTAACATCACACTTGCTACTGACATGCAATGAAGCCTGCTCAGGGCTTAAGACAAGCCCTGTTTTTTTCCAATATTATATGTTTTTCTGAGATTCCTATTCCAACATTTCACTATTTAGGATATAGGTGAAGAATATAATTTAAATTTTAATTTAGAAATAAGCAATATTGAGAAAAAAGGGACTTTACCCCTTTAGCCTGTGGGAATGCAGCTGCACATTTTCTGCCCATAAGTTTTCCACCATTACCTCCATCAGTTCACTTTCACTAGTGCAGATGTGGACACTAGCACCTTCTTGCCTGAGCTCAAGCATCCTCCTGTCTGCATTAGAGGTTAATTAACTGGTGGAGTGGTGCCAGGGCAGTGATGGTGGGAAAAAAAAGGTGGGTTGAAAGCCTGCCAGGCAAACGTAGGCTAGAAGCTAAGCCAATTCCTTTCTCAAATTCATGTTTGGCTGATGGGGGAAGCGGTCTCTTACCAGCAGAACACATGCAGAGCATTGCCCAAGAAGCTGGCAATTGCCGAGGGGTGATGGTACTTTATCAACCTGGAAAATGAAAGGTGAAAGGTTTGTAATCAACAGCATTCCTTGAGCACTCAGGACACGGCATTAGCTTGCGGAACAGTTTTACATACCCGAGCATGCTCTCCTGACCTCATATTCAGATGAGTAATTCAAGTGAACTCAATAGGACAGCTCATGTGAGGTGAATTTCTATAATGGTGAATTGACAGGATCAGGAAACCACTCTCTTGGTCACACCATGATGCAGAAATACCTAACTTTTTGGTGTTTGGCTGGAAGCAGCCATCTCCACCCATGCCTACCACCCATCCTCACAGGGAGGTGGTTTTGCAGAATGGTTACTTTTTCAGTGCAGGGAAAACATTGGAAGTACATTACCCTGCTGTCAATATAAATTGCAGAGTTTTTGAGGGTATTGAAAGATGAGCAGCAATGAATTGAACCAGGACACCTGATAAGTTTGCAGTCCCCAGCTATCCTTTGTACTGCTTTATCAGAGATTGCTGCCCCCTTACCTCTCTCTCAGGACCAGCTTAGTGGCTTGAGAAGCAGTTCCTGGACTGGTGTAGTTTACAGCTCAGAATAATAAGATACACAGAGACCATGGCCTGCTTACCTTAATTGTCAGATTGGCTGTTCAGTTGCTGCTTCCTTACAGCAAGAAGATGTTGGAGGTAACCTAAGCAACCTAGGGTGTTAGTCAGCCAACGATTTTGAGTCAGATACCTAATTGAAATATAATTGTGTTCCATTTTGACTGAATTTTAGAACAGTTGTCATTCAGGATCACAGCTGTGTCATCAACAGTTACATCAGCCTCAGCTTCCTTTGCAAAAAAACAAGGAGTGCAGAGAAAAGTTCTTCCCCCACCCTAGATATCTGCTCTGAAAAGTTACGATAAAGACATGACTCTTCAGAGATTTACTTAAAGATTAAATGGTTCTAAGCACTTAATTTAAGTGTACAAATCTCCACAGCTTAAAGGCTCAGGAGAGCTACAGTGTCTCCTTTCTGTGTTTGCTCAATCACAGGAAGAACAGCTGCGTATTTCACTGTGGCTGAAGACATGCTGGGACAGTCCTTAAATCTCTTGGGAATGATTTTTACAATCTCCAATGTAATCCTGGGTTTTTCTTAAAAAGCTAACTCAGGAAGAAAAAAAAAGTTTTGGTTCAGATCATATACCTGGAACTGGAAATGTATCCTCAGTTCTTCCTGCCACTGGTTACATAAGAGCTGTTCTTCTCTTCACCTCCTTTTCTGTCATATCCAGGAGCCATGTCAGTTATTTGGATGCTTCCTCAGGAAGGAAATATACAGTAGTATTTTGGCATCTCAAACAGTTTAAAATATATCATTCAAAAGTAATGATTAGCAAAACACTATTTAGCTAGTGGCAACTTGCAAATATTGTAAAGTTTAAATTAATAGCAACAAGAATGGAAAATGAAATCGTTCATTATTCTTGAGAGCCAATTCTGTACAGACTTTATGCCTTGAAACTACTTTCTAATCTAATTATTTAAAAATAATGACCCAGTCTTATTATTTTCCTTTCTTTTTTTTTTTGCCAACTTATCAAGCCTTAAGTATGTTAGTTTCAAAATGGTTTGAGCAAAAACTCATTAGAATTATATGCTCCATCTGTTTTTCTCATCGGAAGCTTTATAAAATGCTTCTTCAAATAAATCAAAGATAACTGTGTGAAAAACTCAAGTAATGTGCTTGTTTTGTTCTGTTTTGTTTTTGTTTACTCTTTGCAGTTAAAAAGTGCCAAGGAGTTAGCAGAAATCAATGGGCATGATGAATCTCAGGCAAATGTAGGTACAGCTATCTATGTACAGATTTTATAAATATACATGCATATGGTGTCAAATTTACTATTTATGTCTTAAAGCTGATAGAATGGCTGGATGAAGTGCCTGGGTTGGTTTTGTTTGTTTTTTTTTCCTGAAGCCACAGGTTCAAATCCCAGCAAACTTCATTTCAAGGTAGATAAATTGGGTTCCATGCAATTTACTTTGTAGGATTTATTTGGATGAGGCTTTAAAAACCAGTGTCCTACTTGCTGTATGTGGGTGTTAAAGATACCATGGAAACCAATGCAAGAGAAATGCCTTAGTGTCCGGTCCAGGATTACTCAAGCTACAGAGTTATACTGTTTGTCTCTGTGGATGCCACCTTGCAGCTGAGCAATCCTGGCCTTATTTTAGTTCTGAGTGAAGTGATTCATATACACATGTATAATTTGAAAACAGTTAATTTGCACAAGAGGACTAAATTAATTCGTTGAGTCATTATTTTGTCCAAAATTGTTAAAGGACTTGTTAAGGTCATGTTTTCTAAAACTTGCTGCCAAAAAAATACTTCTGCTATTCCCTAACTAATTACTGCAGTCAAAAAAAAAAACCCAATTTGGATGAGTGGAGAAAGAAAAGAAGGAAAATTTCCTGCTATGTTTGTCGTACAAACCATGCAGCTTTTCATTTTGTCATGAACATCTGAAAATTAAAACTGATTACATACAACCTTTCTCCTAGACAAGAGAACTAGCAACAGTCTGAACACTAATATATTTTAGCATCTATTTTAGTCAATGTGTTGTCTAATGGCACAGCAAGGAGAGCAGGTTTATTTTAAACCTGAATGGAAGACTCAAATATTGTACAGTGCTTTGTGATAAGGAAATGTCCTCTGTTCTTTAATTCTTTCCTGAATCTCATTCGTTGTGGACTGCTTCCGCAGTGAAGTCGATAGAGCCTCATAGCTCTCAGTATTTGGACAGGAGACATTCAATATTGTCTGATAGCTCCAACAAATCTGCAATTGCAGTCTGTCTGCACAGCATCTCATTGCCCCTTTAGAAGATTCTGTTTGCAAACCAAAATAAACATATTAATCCACACATGATCTTGAAATGCTGACATTCGCTACCCTAAAACTTTTCTTTGTACAACAGCTGGTTGCGGGTTTCCTAAATGTATTTAGAAATGTAAGGCTTAGGAACTTTTAGGACCTTGTTTCCTCTAAAAAATATGGATGAAGCTATGTTTTGCAAGATGGAAATGTTTTAAAGGAAAACTACCTAAACGCTTCAACTTGTATCATTCTGGCTCATATGTAACTAGATAAAACACAAAAGGCTGAAATTTTTATTTTTATGTAATATAAATGTTGGAATAGAATTAAAATGAAATATTTCAATTGTGTAAACTCCATTTCAGTACATCATTCTCAAATATCTAAACCAAAATATTTCATGGTAAATCTAAACCAAATATTTCATGGTAAATGAAATGGTAAATTTTTCAAAACATAATGCTTTGTTCCAGCTTGTAATTGCGGGAATTCTTTAAATGTCTGAATTTTCCATAGGATAGAAATTCTATTTTCTGCTCTTCTTTGCCATGAGCTCTTCCCATGGTGAGCTTATAGCAATATTAGACTCCTAAGAAAAGAAGTCAATACCTAAATTAATGGTGAAGAGGGAAACCAGGCAGCTACAATTATTGAGTCACGGTTGCAGCCATGCATTCAACAATTATCCCACCATGAAATCAGAGAAGGCATAGCAGCACAAATGAAAATAGAGAAATAGAGGGAAGGACTGGATGCTAAAGCATTTTCTGCAGTAATGAACTTTGTAAAATCAGAGTTGAGGTACCTTTTAAACAATTGTCATTTATATTATATGTGTAGTACTCAGGTGTTGTGCCTTGCAGGTTGTCTCTCCACATCTATTCTCAGCAGACTCCATGGTTCTTGCCCTTGGCCATTGTGCAAATCTAGGATGATCAAAGAGAAAAAGGCTTGGTAGCTCCTACTTGGTTGTTAGTGAACTGTGATGCATATAATGGGATTAGGACATATTTGTTACAGTTGACAGGTTGAATTCAGAAAATGAAATACCTTTACATGCAGAGCAGTAGTGGGAGGTGTTGGCAAGGAAAAATGGCAACGTATGTCTATGCACTAAACACACAATCTAATCTTCACACTATGGCATATTTAGATTACTTACTTTGCAGAAAATCAGGCTCCTAGAAAGGACTGTAGAAACTCCAGGCACACCACATACACATCAAGAAATCCCACATTGTAATCATAAGAAGATATACTGCAGTCCCCAGGCTTTCTGCTGATGGTAGTTGTCTGTATCATATTTTACGTTAGAAAGTAATGTTTCTTGAAATGCAACCTGGATATATTTTTCTTAGCAAAAGCATATACAGGTGAAATTATATATTTAGACCTATACTGCTGCGTCTTCTATATTTCTGTCTTGTGAGACCATCATGAAAGGGAAACAAGGATCTGGACATCTTTGAAAAAAATAATCCCTCCTGAAATGCACCCATCTTAAAAACGGACCAATCTTCCTTTATTCTCTCTTGGTTTTGGAGGAGAATAGAATGCAGTTAACTAAGAGCCTGGAACAATTGCAATGTTATCTTCCCTGCCATGGCAGTTCACACACAAATCTGAGAGGGAGAAAACAGAAATTTCAGTGTATTGCCAGTACATCTGTTATTTCCAGAAAGCAAAACCTTCTTACAAGGTTCTGTAAACAGTCAGAAGGGTGTTTCATGAGTAATTTGCCAGGTACGTGCAGTAATATTTGTTATGGCTGTTGACATATCCCAGTTATAATCTGTGGCAGTAAAGGCCAAATGTCAAGCTGAAGCAGTACACAGAGCCCGGGATCCTGGTCTGGTGTTAACAGAGACTTCAACAGCCGGGACTGCCAGAGGTGCTGTCACTGAGCTTTCATTTCTTTCAGCCCTGCAGTTAGGAAAAGATTGCTTCTTGCTTCTAATTTGCCCCCATTTTAATTTCCTCTTTATTGCTGCATGTAATGATATTTAATTCACATCTCCGTCTTAACAGAAGAGAAAATAATGTCCAATGGACAATTATAATTTCAGATATAGTCCTCTTCCAGGATGTTCCCAGACTCTTGGGACCTGATTAGTCCTGATGTGGAAAAAAAATCTTACTTAGGAGGTCTATTCAAGTAGAGAACATTTTGCAAACTGGAAATGCTAATCACACATTTTGTAGCTAACTTGATAAAGCTAATTTATTATTCCACTGTTTCTCTAAGTTGAGTAGCTTTCTGTGGAGCCTTTTGTATATAGTTTAGTTCAATCTTTTGATCAAAGATCTCATTTTGCTCAGTGCTGAGTTCAGTATACGTGGAGCTAATATAGTTATATAGCTTTACCCCTGTGTTAGGGGTGGGAATGTTAACATCCATGATATCCCTCTGCTGTCAATGGAGAAGGGGAGATTTTTTTTTTCACAGAAGCCTCATCTTAGAAGTACTCAGTAATCTTTAGATTACAGGAGTTTGGTAGTGTCCTTTGAAAGCTATCTGTCTTCCTTAGATGGAAGATATGTACTGTGACTAAATCCCACCCTTTTTAAAAGTGCCTTAGAATTATAGTCAAGAGTATCAGTCCTTTGAGTTCAGACCAAAGCAAGAGGTGGTTCGTGGTCACAGAAGCATCTTGAATGCCCAGGCTGCAATTGCATGATTAAGTCTTGATTCTCTTGAAGTCATTAATTAAATTCCCATCTGGTGAAAAAGCCAAGATTTCATCAAAAGACTTTTCAGATTACTTCATTATCACCAGGGCATAATGCAATGAATATATTTCACACAGTGAAACTGACTTCACCATGAGTTTTTTTACCAGCTTTTTGCTCTATTTGAGTTTTGTTGTTTGAACAAAGTAGTGACTTTGACCTCATACACCTGTCTGCCTCCACTTAGCATCTCCAGCAGCTTGGACACAATATTCTGTGGTGTTTATTCCAGACATGAAATCAATAATATTAAGTAGGGATGCATTTTTTCATTTGAATGCTTGAAGCTGTTATAAGATCATTTTGCAAGTTCAACCAAGCATCTTACATTTGATGTCAATTCTTCTTTTAATTTTTCCCCTCTGTATCTTCTTCTCAAGCACTATCGGATGATCTCTGAGGAGGATTATACCCAGGGTGAAATATTTCAACCCTATTACTAAATTGCTTTCTTTATGCTACACTGGAAGTGATGTTATTCCTTAATACACCCTAGCCTTCTCTTTTCACATAGTATGGTTAATCATTGATGATCTTTACCAGACACTTGTAAAGACAGCTCTTAAATGAGGTTCATTTCTGCACCAAGCCAGGGAAACATTTAAAAAGCTTATCCCCTTTAATTTTTGGAGAGTTCTCTACTTCTATCAAACTCATCAGAGTTCAGTTCTTGTGCTTCACTATGCACACATTTAATAGAAGCGCTGAGGGATACCTGCTGCGAATGTTCCATGCCAATGTACGTGTGAGTGCCTCACCTCAAGCTGAGTAAGATGAAAAGGGCCCTTGAACACAGAAACAGGAGAAGGAGCTTGAAGAATGTTCAAATGGTTCCAGTGGTTTGGAACTATAGGACAAAAATTGGTTGCCTTTACTGATGAGGATTCCAGGGGTTTGCTTATGCTTTTGCTTCACTTCCTTGTGAGTGCAGCAACCATTTCCTGGCTTGCCCACTTTTCAAAAGTCTTCTCTTTGCAAAAAAACCCCGCAGGCTTGTAACAAAAGATGTGCTCTATATGGCTGATGTTAAAGCAATTTAGGACTAAAGTTATAGACCAGAAAACCCCAGTGCAGGGCTTGTGTCTGTCAGGAAACTTGTGTTTCTATTCTATCTGAGTTTCCTGGCTTCATGGGGTTCATAAGCTGCGAACCTCAGATTCAGCAAGCTAACATGAGTCGGGCAATAGCTGTCTTAGCTTGGCTGGGGTCCTCTGCCTTGGAGAAGGCATTTCCAGAGTGCATGGAAGCAGGTAGGTCATCAGAAAGTGAGATGATAACAGCTGAGTGCATTTGGGGTTAAGGAAAGAGTGTTGGCAGCTTTTCCATACCCAAGAGCTCAAGGGTTATGTCCCTTGCAGGGGATGCCAGATGTTGGGGTTTGCTTCTATCCTCCACTTGAGAAGGTTCAAAATTGTATTTCCCATGAAAAGCACAAGCTACGTGCCCTTTCCAGCTCCTCTTTTGTATCTGCTCTCCTTTGAAAGACTGTATTAGGTCTACTACTTCATTTATCAAATGCAGTCAATTGTCTAAGAAGAGCAAGCAAGAGTAACAGTGCAGTTGAGGATGGCCCCTCAAGGAGAAAGAGCTGTGGGCTTTGGTTTCTCATCATGGGTGTGTATATTGGTAGAAGAAGGTGCAGGAATCCTGCACCATGACTGGAGTGAGGCGTAAAGCCCCCGGAGATTACAAAGACCCATTTACTGTCTGTAATCAGGTTATTCTGTTCTGGTGGGGCCAGGAGGTGAGGAGTAGCTGTGCTTTTTTCTACTCCCTGCTTTTTCCATTCCAGGCATTTATTTGTAAGCCTTCCATCACTCATTTCTTCTCATTTCCTTCAATTTAAAGCATGTGGGGTATGATAAATTTGAGCAGCTATGACCATTCACAGATCAGCAGCTTTCCTCCTTACCACAGTAGGCATGAGGAATGACCGCCTCATGGATTCAATACTGTGAGGCTTGAAAAATAACAGGCATTTAACTGGCTGTTTAGGAGCATGATATCAAAGATGCTGCCCAGCCTTCAGAAGTTCTGACAGACTGATAGATCAAGTCTCCTTGAATTTCCCCCTTTGCTGCCCCAGCCCTCATTCAGCACACTAGAAGACAGCAATAGAGTTTCATTACCATGGTGCAGGTCTCTCTGGTGGCTGAATCACAATCTCTGTGGTTTCAGCCATGACCTGACCCTATGGAGAGGGAACAACTACAACAGACCGAGGTATACTCTGACACAGACTGTACTACATGCAAAAGATATGGGCTGTAGCAGTAAACCCTTTGTTAATGTGCAGTAAGAAGTCACACCTCTTCCTTTGTCTCTAATTGAAAGTGTCAGGGTGGCAGCATAAATTGGCTTTTGATTGGAGTGAATTTCCATCATCTCGGGGAGGAGAAGAGAGAACTCTGAGACACAATGATAAAACCCATCTAGCCACCCACTCAGGAAATCACAAAAGTTTTTTGACATTAAATTTCATAGGAGCTCCACAGGGAGACAGTTCTTCAATGCCCAGAGCTACCTGACATTTTAATAATATCTGATCATAATGTGCAGCCTTTCATCCCAAAGCATTTTCCCACAGTATTTATACTGCACACATATACAGGAGTCACCCTGCCATTTCTAGTGAGGAATAACATTCAGCCTTATACATATGCAACTGCGAGCTTAACCCACACAGTGTACAAGGCAATTTGCCTTGTCAGAGCACTCAGGCTCCCCCGCAACCACCTGAAGGATGATGGGCTGCCTCTGCTTCAGCCTCAAGCTTGCTACTGCAGGGTGTTGAACACCACATTCGCACTCCCTGCAAGCTGGTAAAGCCATAGAATCATAGAATGGTTTGGGTCCTCCAAGGAACAGAGAGCAAAAAGTGACAGAAGCGAGAAAGGAACTTCAATATCCCTAGGAGACACTCTTCTTGGAAGAGGAGTGCATCATCCTAATCAAGCTCTAATCCAAAGGAATGATAGTTCCAAAATGTTTGCTTAAAATACTTCTCGTCTATTCAAATGTGGAGATTTCTGTGAATGTGGGGGTTGCCCTGGGGTTTTAGATACTAAAATTAATATATTTCAAATACAAATCCTTGCTGAAACCTATTCACACTCATAAAACATTTAAGGTACGTTTTCATCCTCCCCAATTACTTCATTATATTTCAACAAAGACATTTGCAGAACAATTATACACATTCTAGAAGGGAAACAAGTTGCTTTTTTTCCTCTCTTTAGCTTTTTTTTTAGACATCTGTCATTTCTGAAGAAATTGCTAGAGCAGTATTTGTGTTAAAGACCATCAGAAAGGGCTTTCAGAAGTTCTCAGTCTCAAGTAAACATGAAGTATCCCTCCCTACAGTGACTTCAACAGAGCTTTTGGGCAGGCAGTACTTTAATTCAGCTGCAGTTCCCTAACAGAAAGTATGCAAAATGACAATTACCTTTTCCCTTGCAAAACAACCACCTTCACATCACATGAAACATCTGTGTTAAGTCATCAGGAACCTACACATAAATCCACCTTTAAAAAATGAAGCAACCTGATCATACTTTTAAAAATAAGAATGAAGTAGCTTTCATATTAGTCATCTCTATTTTGCATATATACATTCCCATAAAACAGATGTGCTCAAATACAATCAGAACAATGCAAAGAGGTAGTTTCAATAAGAAAAACATTTTCAGATTATTACTAGTTGCCTAAACTCAGCAGGTGAAAGTTATAATAGTAAAAGCTTTGTAATGAAAAAGTTAAAAGCATCTCTCTGGCAAATGGATCGGAAAAAATAGGATGTCAAGAGCACCATAATACAATTGATCTTCACTCCTGAAAACATTTCTATCATGTTGGATAAATCAGACAAACTAATCTTGGATGCATAGAGGTTCATTTGAAGTGCTTCATTTGCAAGGTCTTATATTCACTGTTCTAATATTTGTTCATCATTGTTCCCATAATTTTAATGCCAGATAATTTTTCAACCTGGTTGTTAACTGTTTATTTGTTAATACCTGTGCACTCTTAAATTTTCAGTTCTGGTAAATCTTATATTAGTGCACTTTAAACGTAAATTTCTATATTAGTGTACTTTAAAAGTAATTGCAATGTGCTGTGGCTGACAAAACCAACACTGTTTTCTTGCATAGCGCAAAATAAGTTAACAAGTTTAGGCTTGATCTGAATGAAAAGGTGACGCATGGTGTGTATCATTTTTAATGGTAGACCAGGCACAAGCAAAAGCTGTTATAACATTCATCAGCAGTGTAGCATATGGAAAATATATATTTCTGCATCACTAGATAGATAGTAGAAGGAAAAGGATCCTCTGAGACCCTGGAAAAAACACTGAAAACCAAGGGGGGTTTTTACTGGATTGGTGACCTGATACTAACACTCAAAGTAGCAGAGGCTGCTGGTGAGAGCTCTGGTTTTGGGCAGATGACTCGATGCCTCATTCCTTGCCTTATTTATTTTATATGTGATGCAATGTTGTAATTTGATACAGTAAACTGAGCTATCCCAGTATACATAGAAAGGGACAAGAAAACTCTCTACATATAGATAGTGTGTCAGCAAGACCACCTAACTTAATATCATCCACTTTACTGAAATCAGCTCTTAGGCCGTGAGGAACCAGGACCATGTAAAATATAATATTTCTATGAAGTAGTTAATTTTCTAGCACAAGATCAATTCATTTGCAGTAACAAAAGATTATGATTATTTGATTATTAATCAAAGATTATGAGCAATTTACTAGTCATTAAAGTATTTTTAAGGGAGTAGTCACCAGACAGTGAGAAACAGTCACTGTAAGAGTATATACTGAAAGAAGAGCTGTATTAAACACACAATGTTCCTGGAAAATTTGAGTTACTTTCGGAGTGGTCTTTCTAGCAGCAGCACACCAGACACACAGCCCTTTGACCCCTGGTCCTACTCCAGCTGCTACACTCAGACGCCCTCACGCACTCCTATGCATGCGGAACAGAGTCTATCACCCAGGAAAAGGGTTAGAAATTGAGTTTAATTAATGTAATGCACTCATCAGCGCATGACATGGTCAAACAAGTATATTGACCAGCAACCTGTTACATGTGATCAGTCCTTTTTATCCCTTTCCCAAACAACCATGATCACTCCCTTTTCCTGCCTTCTGTTTCCCTGTTAAGGATCTTCAACTAAGTCTTGTACAATCCCAAGATCTCTTCCCCTATATCCCATAACAAGTCCCATACCCCTATAGGGAGTAGTCTCCTCAGAGTGTAAGGGTATCTAAAGAGCATTTCCATCAACTGGTCTCGATTATTGTCACACTCGATCCCTAGGGCTGACGCTGTCCTGTGTCAGCCCTGGGAGGAACTATCAGGGGACTCTCTTTTCTCTGATTAGGTTATCAGACTTTACCCATCTGTAATGGTACCTCTGTCTTTCTTTATGCTTGTGGAGGTAAGACTTTAATCACAAGTATCAAGAGGAAGGAGCAAGTGATGGTGGCTGGTAAATCCCTTCTGCAAAGGATGGAGGCACCCATCTGTTGATAAGACATCCTACATGTTGTTTGATGAGGGTGCAGAACTGCAAAGAAACTGTTAAGCCTTATCCAGCCATTGTACTATATTCCCCTTGTTGCCCATCCATGCACTCTGACCCTACAGCTGATTCTGCTTTGAGTAGGAGATTGGACTAGAGGCCTCTGAAAGTCATCTGAGTAATTTCGCTATTCTGTGATCATCAGAATTACGATCACTGTCTGTCGGTGTACTCATACATTGCCACATTTGCAAGGAAATTTAATTTAAGTTAAATTTAAATAAGCTCTTTCATTGTAGTTTAGCTTAACTTGGATTGAATAATTTGGTATTCACCATGGATAAAAACATAGACAAGGACAGTTGCCCATTCTCAACTGACAACCATGTTAAGCTGTCAGAAGTTGTCCTGTCGCTCAACCTTGCACGTCCCCATAACTTCAGCATGCCTGATTCAATGTGCATTGAAATTATTGCAAACTATCCATTCACTTGATTGGAAATTGTATTAGGCTCCATTCAGGTTAAAACAATCAAACTGAATCTTCAGATATGGGTCTGAAGTGCATTTAAAGAAAGACCAGCAAAGCAAACACAACTATACCAGACTTTAAGAGAACCCTAGCTAAATTAAAATATATTTGAAACATGCCGTGATCATGTCACAGGCCAGTTTCTACCCGTATTTGCAATAAAATCAACTATCAAATTATCAAATATTTGGATTACGCAGAGAGTGGAGGGTGTATTTCAGCTCTTTGGATATTTGTCATTTACATGCTGATGACATGCCAGTTGTCTTCAATGTTACATATTAAATCCCATATTCTGCCTTTCAAGCAAAGTCATGAACAATGGGTGATGTGGAACTGCACTCTGGCAGCTCTGTGTCAGTGCTGGTGTCACTGTTCTGCCTGTGGAAATGAACAGTCCATTTGAGGAAATTGTTATTGTGCTTTCCTCTGTTTTATTCAGCAAGTTCTCCTGAAAGTTTTCCAGAATGACTCTGCCTGTCTTTATCTCCCTGGTTCAAAAGCAGGGAACCTCAAATCAAACTGCTGGTCCAAAAGGGCGTCTGCAGAATCAGGATTTGTCAAGTCCATAAGGGAAATTTGTGTCTTTTCATCATCCGCTGAAGGATGAATGTGTCATTTGCAGGGAAAAACTCCGAGCTGGCAATGTTGAGAGCATCGCACAGAATGGTTGCATTCATGCTGAGCAGCTCTGGAACTGTCATCATCAAATCAGGCCTCCATTTTCTCCAATACCCAACATTATTTGTGAATAATGAATAGGGCCATGTCCCCAATGATCTGCAGGTGTGATTTAACCTGGATTAAGCTTTCCACCTACTGTTTTTATTTCTTGCAAGGTCATTTTGCATCTAATAAGTAATGCGTTTGCACATGCTCAGCTGTGTTCTTGATCTTTAATGCAGTAACTGACAGATGGTAGCAAAATATTCCTTTTGTAATGAAACCTGCTGAAGGAGACAGCTTATGGTCTCAGAAAATATAATTTGCCAAGTAAAGGATAGTCTCCAGGAAAGAAAGGGAATACTGTAATGTAGTACATATTAAGTAATTTTCCTCAGGCATATGGTGATCAGTAGCTTTTTCCTCATGTCAGAGTGGTGACCTAACTGTTTGTTTCCAACAAGCTATTTCCTCATTCACCTTTGTGGTCTTATAAGTCTTGTTTCTGTAAGTTGGCAGAAGTAGTGCCTCTAAAAATGTGCAAATTAACAGTATGAGCATTTCATAGGTACCGGATTTGTATCTGCAGTGTGTAGTCAGATACTTAAGGTTTTCACTCACACTATAATTTGCCTGGTTTCTAGGTGAATTTCACACTCATCTTTTAGACTCAGTTATGCCCATTTCTCTTAAATCACTATTAATTCCTAGCAGCCTCGCTACTGAATCTTTTATGTGACCATGCATATCATGGATTTTCTCATGGCCTGTGCAAGCTTATTTTGGCAGCTGATTACATCAGAGTTACCTAATTTATCATCTCCTGTGAGGCAGGCAGTTTTGAAATACAGAAACCTCCTCTTTTCAAACCTTCAAGAACCTACAACCTTCTTCTAAAGCCAATTGTTTGCTGAGTATCTTTGCCACTCTTTAGTTTCCTCAGACTCTCCAATAACCCTCTTATCCTCTGTACCAACACAGCTAAGGAAGACTTGATGTGACTTTCTTTAGCATCCATTTACACTGTTCTATAAATCATACAAAACGTTCCGCACAGGCTGAAATCTAGGCATTAAATGAGAATCCATCTGTTTGTTGCTCCCAATGGGAATATAGTTTCTTTCTCTGCATCGCTGCTCAACAAAACTTCTAATTCCATCTGCAACTGTTGTGTTTGGGGCCTGTTATATCAAATATACATCTCTTTGCTCTGCCCTGCTCACAAATTCTTGGTTTTAGACTGCTTTTCTAAGTCTGATGGAGTCAAAAGTTACACCTTAACCTATACAAGCTCTGGTGGCATATGCTGCTCTGCTCTTATGCTGCAGCATCACAAAATCTGTCATCCCACTCTGTTTTTCTGATCTCTAACCCCCTTGTCATGACTGACCTTGTGGAGAAATTAATGCAAACACCTCTCTTATCTCTGCTTCTTGAATGGACTTTCTTTTGCTGTTCTTGGATGTCATGGCCAGCAGTAGATGAGTATTTGCATTAGCCTTTGGCTCTATCCAGAGGGTAATCAACAGTACTGGACAACTTAGAGCACACCCCTGCTGCTATAATGTGCCCTGTGCATTACAACACTACAGGAGTGTTAGTGTCAAGGTGATGTACCTGCCAGAGTGCTCAGGCATACCATTATTTTAAGATGGAATCACTGCAATTCTTAACCTGCAAACTCCCTCCTACGTAGGTGTCTAAATCTGTGCAATGTTTCCCTTTGCAGCTAGTGAGGAATATAAAACAGGAACCTCTAAGGTCCAGTTCATTTCAAACTAAAGCAGATAACTAAAACACATGACAAAAAAAAAAATATTTCTACTGACTATAAAGGCAGCAAAGGCTGGCTAGCTTACATGTACACAATTACACATAGATCTCTGGCCAGGAGACATGCCTAATTTAGCCACTACAATTGCAGCAAACCACAGGTTACTCAATGCATCTCAATCATCCTTTACTGTCTGTTAAGGTCTGTCAGAGTCCTTTGTTGCTGGGGTCTAAGGATACACGTTTGCACCTATGTCATACAAATCCACATAGAGGTTCTTAGCTAACACGTGGCAATTTATTCCTCTTCACAACACAAGGGAGCATTTGAACCCATGATTCATCTGAGCCATCAGACACTGCGTATCAGGCAGCTGCTCCTTGGAGCCATCCTATAAACAGCACAGACTACATCACTGGGTTTGGGGTTTGTTTGTTTTTTAATTGAGAATGAGGCAGTGCCTGACTCTTTTTACCAATCTCAGTGAAGCCTTTAGTCATCTATAAAAGGCATATTTGACGTATTTTGGAGTTCTTACCTTGTTTTAGCATGGATTATTCACACCTTCAGAAATGCCCTAGAGCAACCCAAGCCCAGTTTCTCTCTTTTATTGCCAAAAACGCTTGCCAAGAATTCTGGAGCAAGGTACCACCCCGAGTGCATGTTCTTCACATCATTACACCAAATACTGCAAATTCACTGCCCTGTCTCATGCAACCTCCAGCTGCTTACCTTGACTTCCCCAACCAGAACAAGAGCACCATTTCTGCACAGTCCCACCTCACACCACCATATCTCCGGCCCCATGCTCTCTGCCTCCAAGGTTTTGCATGGAACTGCTGAGCATTTCACAGAGCAGATGCAGCAATGTGAGTCACTGCCTCACCAAGGAATGAGTTACTGCGCATCAGTTGCTCCATGGAAACAGCCCATATCCATGGTTGAATATTGTGCAATGCACTTTGAGGCCACTTACATGCTTCTGAAATAGAAACAATTTGTTAACTTCACATATACCCAAGAGAAGAGCAATCTGTGTCACAAAAGTGCCTGAGTACTTCTGAGGGAGCATCTAACATGTGATGCTTGTCTGACATTTGGATGGTTCAGGCCACCTGGTTGCAGAAGAAGGAGGAGCCTTGACTTGTTTGCCCATAAGACTGGCTCTCTTTCAGTCCTCCAAACAAGATAACCATATGAAAACTGCCTGTTAGGAATAGTCCCTGCAACATGCTGACCCCCAAAATGTGCCTGGGAATTGTTTGGGATAGGTGCCAACATTGTGCCAGGCATTGGTTGAAAGGTATAACAGAGTAGATGATTGTGCTCTAGTAGCTAGAAACATTGCTAGTGATTGTTGAATTTACTCTTATAGCTGTAGCTGAATGTTTCCATCCATGTTCCCTAGAGGCAGTCTTTGTTTACAGCTTTAATAGCTAGAAAATGTGACTTTTCTGACCATTGCCACACTTTATGGCACATCTTTCAAGCTGTTATAATTAAGAAGCACTAACAAGAAAGTTATTACTTCCTCCACAAACGAAATTTCTTTTCTTGGCAGCTCCTGGTATAAATGTTTTTGAGAAAGTATCTTAATATTCTGCAAACAATTCAATTATTTAGAATTGTCTTGTCTTTAGATGTGAATTAAAGTAATGACCTTTTTATAGAGTTGAAAGGAAGCAGACAGGTTTAATTGAAGTAAATGAAATCTACATGACCACCTGTTTCATTTTTTAAACTTTATAGGAAATCAATGTATTGACTGTAGCATTGGTCAACCAAGACAGAGAAAAAAATGCAGAGAAACGAAGCCCGGGTCTAAAATCAGAGAAAGAGGCACTATTAATAGGTAAGATAACCCCAAAGAAAATTTTGAGAACAAATGCCTTTTTAAAAGTTTTTGGGTTGCATATGTGGTTACATGCATCTTTGTGCTAATAAATTTTTTTAAAAAGATAGTTTTTCAGTTTTCATCTGTATTCATAATGGCTTTTTGTAAGAGAAATCCTAAAATACAACTGAATTTTTCCTTTCTGAAAAATTCTTCAGAGTTTAATGGAAGAGTTTCCAGTATAAAGAAAATTGTAGGATCTGCATTTAAACTTGCAGCATGAATATACGAAGACTTAATTTACGTCAAGATTTAGTGGGCTATAATTGTATAGCTTGTTATCTGATTATTACACAAAATGTTGGAGAAGGGGATGGAAATAATATTAGGAAACTACTAAGCAAAAAAATACGTATACTGGATCTACTAAACAAGCCAGATTTATGATTTTGACATTAGGTGTGGGAATTAGCAATATGAATATTTACAAAGAATACCACAAGGACTTTCATACCCTTTACCTAGAAAAGAATCTTTAAAATAAACTCTTTAAGAGTGCCTCAAAGCTAGAGTTTATAGGCAGTGGGCCAGATAATTGGTACATAGCATTCAGCCACACAGGAATGCTGGCTGTACCCATGCTACCCTTGGAGGAAAGGTGCCACATTTATAGCCTTGAATGTTTTGCATTTGGATTCAGTGGGGCAGGTTTTCATGGAGCCTAATGGCCCATGGTCCAAAGCACTCCCTCCAGCATGTTTGTCATGCACGGGAGCACTGACCTAAAAGACCAGGTTTCATTTCTTTGGTTTGGTCTTCTCACAAAATCAGCAGTATCCAGGTAGGTGATAGCTCCAAAACTACCTTCATGTGTTTAAATGCAACTCATTTGCATCTGCTAAGCACCAGGAAAGTTGCTGGTTTACTGCTGGGGCATGGAAACAGTTGAGACTAGAAAGCTCATTTAAAAGTGAAGAATGTATTTAAATGTTTAAAAGGCTTAGGACAAACTTCCTGTGACTTCCTGTGAGATGTGGAGCAGCGGGATGTACAGAAACATATGAATTGATCTGATTTTGCTTGTTATAACACATTTTGGAACTTTAGATTGTAATGGACAGTATTGTATCTGTTCAAAGATACCTCCTGTGAGAAAGGTACTAAGGATGGCATTTAAAGAACATAATAAAAAACTTTTTTTCTAGGTCACTCATTATTTGACTGAAACAAGTGGTGGCAGTGTCCCCAAGTGGATTCCATCCATTAGCTGTCCATTGACACACTCAGCTACACAGTATAATCTTAGTCCATTATTGATCATAAACTGCTCACAACTGGCTCATTGTTAGAGTTCAAAGGCAAAGAATTATTCGAGATGGATTTCATGTTATCTCTTCCTCTGAGGTGTATTCAGATGTGGCAAGGCAAGAATGGGCCCTTCCTCCATCCGCTCACTAAATCTGTCTATATTTTAGAAAGGTCAATATTGTCTTAGAGGAAAAGAGCAAAAATGAAAAAAATGCTTAAAAGTTATCATGGAAGTCCAGTACATAACTACAAAATATTTTCAGATGTCTTTTTATTCGCATTATATAAAAAACCTAGCTTTGAACATCCTGAACTGAAAAGGCTTGGGAACACACATAACAAATGCAATGCCACTGGTAAAATGTGATTTGAATACAAATTTTATTTCCAATCAAACCATGCAAGTGTGATGGTCTTGGTTTTTGCTTCAAGAGCTCTTGCATGTGTGTTTATGGGCACATAGCACTAAGAAGGCAACTGCTGCTAGGACATGCCATAGTGTAAAATTAAATACACACCCCTCCCTTTGCATGGTCAGTAGTTTGTTAATGCTATGGAAGAATGAGGGGGGGGGAAGTGTTCTTTGCAAAGCTAGTCTAAAATGAGTTAAATTTTACTTATCGTCTTCAACCATGGCCAGTATTTGGGGGAAAGTGAAATCCAAGATTATCCTAATTCATTTAGCATCAATAAAGCAGTATGGCCTGAAGTACACAACATACAGTGACCCATTTTTGTCATTTGTAAGTATTTTTAATCCTGGTGTTTATGCTTTAAATATAAGGAACTTCCCCTAGGGTGGTTCAGCTAAGAAACCCATCCAAACAGACTTGAAAATATTTACTCTGATTCTTACAGTTCATCTCTCTCTAAACAGTAAGTAGCACACATGCCATTTTGTATTTTCACTGTTTGTTTAGAAGAGGAGAAATTGGATGGTGCTTTTAAGAGAGATTCTGATGCCCCAAATATTGTTTTCTCTGGTCATCATTATTAGATTGTCACTTGATTTTCTAGACTTGATCTCTAGAGTTAGATTCTGATTCCTCCTAAGCCACTTTTATTCCCATACCTTTTGCAACTATCCTGTAAATAACAATGAAGACAGACAGAACTGGATCTGTTCTAAGAGAAAGTAAATATGTCATAAAGGATTTGTGTTTTCTTCAGCAGCAGTTAGGAATAATATGGATTAAACACTTTTCATAACCAGCATCAGCGTAATTACTAGAAAAATTTGAGGGAGTGAGGTTTCTGACAAAATTGTATGGAACGTTTTCACAACAGAGCATCCAGTGAAGGGTAAAAAAGCAATAATTTTACCATTACAATATCCACAATTTTATATTGGTAAATCAAGCATAAAATTGGTAGTTGAAATGCTTCCAGCAAGTCTTTGTTTAGAAATTCCTTTATTCATCAGTATATTATCTTGGTCACTTACTTACTAACTGCTGTCATTCCTGAAGATGAGCTATTGTGTTTACCATGTTATTATGACTGTATTAAAAATGTTCCATTCTGTTATGTTTATTGGGTTGTGTAAGAAAAATAAGAATCATAATTCATACTGAAAAACCTGTAACAACAGACCATTCAGAATTGTTTTACTTATTTTAATGATATATTGTCTGAGGTAATTTCAATACTTCATGTGCATTTGTTTTTAATACAGGTATCATATCCACATTTCTTCACGTCCACCCTTTTGGAGCCAATATAGAATATCTTTGGTCATATATGCAGCAGTTGGACTCTAGGGTAAAAAATTTTAATCAAAATCTGTTTTCGCTATAGAAATATTGTATTATTCTTTACTGCAGGTTAAACTCTTTGTGCGGTTCCATTAAAAAGATAATGGGATATGGGGCTTGGGGGTTTTCAGTCTTTATTCATTCCCAAATTACAGTGCACTTACTTGTGTTGAGGTCTTTGCCTTGTGCTATTTAGCTATCCTTGTGACAAAGGAGAGAAGAGCTTTAAATGGCAGAGACTAGCAGCTGATTTTATGATACCTTATCGTGAAATACAGCTACGGAGAAAGAAAGCAGAACAAGAGGCAGGTGCAGCCATAGCCATTAAAATGTGCAGAGTTGTAGGAGGTGATTCATTATTCTTCCAAAACTTGTTTGTCATGGATCACGCTGAACATGAACTTTCATGAACACATGAATGGACCATGAAATATGCCCTCCATCTCCACATGGAAGTGGAGAGGGCCTCATAAAGGCATTGCATAACCCTATTGCTAAATTTAGAGAAAGCATGGCCAACACAAAACTGAGGCAAACACACTACAGTTTGCAAAGTGTATTTTAATGCATCAGTTCATACAGTCCGTAGTCAATACATACCTGTAGGATAAGATTGTTTACTTACGTTTAAATATCAACACTTGGATAAGATTAAATCAAGCCTGAAAAGTGCTTATTCCTCTCTACAGAAAATTACACAAGTCAAGGGTGAGAAACTCAGCTGTGAAATAGCTACCTTTGATCAGGTGAATGCTACTTTAAGTGGTAAACAGTAGGTCTGCAGGATACTAGACTGCATGAGATACTTAGCAGTTGCAGAGGTAATCCTGTGGTTAGCCACAGCTCTGATCCACATCCGCCAATACTTCCACTGGACATGGAGATGATGCAACATGAAGTTAGCATGCACCTCTGGTGGGCACCTGCACTCACTCCTTCTGTGGCCCTTATTGATCCTGGTAACAGTTTGTTCCTGAACAATTCCTGCAGCTGTGGCACCCATAGCAAAGGTCACCTTCCAGGTGCTGTGATGGGCTATTTTGACGGGCTGCTTTATGATCTTGGAGGATCCTTCCTCTATTTCTATGAAAAAAACCTTATAGCTAAAAGCAGAGGAGATTCTGAGCTAGAAGCCCACTGGAAATAAGACAGGTCTCTGGAGAAGTGGGGAAGGATGATGAAGTTCTTAGGCACTGTCTTCAGGCCATGATAGCTCCAATCAAGTCCTTCCTTAACACACAGAATTGGGCTACATTGCACCTGCTTTCTCCCTCACTGGCCCCTCCAGCTCTGTATCTCTTGAGTGAAAACAGCAATTATTTAAAACATCAGCTCCTTGGCCTCCAGCCCTGCTACTCATTGCTTCTTTCCACCAAGCTCTTCAGCTTTCTCCCCTTTGACTGCTGCAGTCCCTCCCTGTGCATGTCTGTGTGCTGTCCTTGAATTTCTGCACATAAGAGTAACCTGTTGGCATGTGGGAGATTGTCAGGGTCCAACTGTTAAGTCACAGCCTTCATGGAAGGAGCATTGTCTCCTCTCTCCAAGGTGCCACCACACCAGCAGCTACCACTCAACTACCTGCTGCATAATAAACATAAGACAAAATTTGACCTCACTGGCTTACTTTGGAAATAACTGCTTGTAGCAACAAATTACTTTTTAATAGCGTGATCCAGAGATGCAATCTCAGAGATTAATTTCAATTACTTTCCATGGTCAGCCTGTCATTCCTCACCTGAATAGGAATGATAAGGTCAGCATACCCGTGCAGGCTGAGGGCTTAGTGTAGAGCACAGATACATTACCCAGAGGTAACCAGCTATCCATTACTGCCACGAGAGTATGTAAAATATGGACCTGATTACTTTGGGGCTTTAGGCTGCTTCCAACACTGATTTTTGGTGCCACCTTTAACAAATCATTTAATCTTTCTGCTTCACTAACCTCTTCAGGAAAACAAGAGGTGATGTTTTATTGCCTCCCTTGGGTGGAATGAGGTATAATTAGCATAATTTATATTTGTACGCTATTTTAAAAAATAAAGCTTTTCACCATGGAAGGTTCCTACTAATACGAATACACAGGAATGTCATCATTGCCAGAGAAGTCTATTATGGAAATACCTGTGGATAACTTTAGACTTCTTTACCCTTCCTTTCATGACCATCACTTTAGAACAGCAGTAGGATAAACCAGTTCATTTTCCATGTCTGTTAAATTCTTTACTTCCTTACTTATTATACCAGAAAGTTTGCTTTTGTGAAAGTATTTTCTGCAATGAGAGTAACTTTCCCATTTGGAGGGTGATCAGTTATTAAGGTTTCAAGACCATAAAAGCATCATGAGCAATGCTGAATCAGGAGCTTCACTGCCCAGTTATCTGGGGCTACTGAACTGGGACAAACTGGGAGAAGATGGCTCCACATATAGTCAGACCTAAGTAACAAAAGTGAGCCAATTAAAAATAAAGGCCATGTGCTTGTTAGGGGTTTTTTGAAGAGAAAAACTGATGGATCTGGGAGGAGGAGTCTAGAGTTTGTGTAATGAGAAGGAAGAATAGAATCCCATTTGCTTCTTCCTCCTCACAAATGTACCTGCAACCAAAGTTCTTAGATGGAATTTGTACAATACTGTGGCAGTAGCCTTGACATAGCAATTGTCATTCTTTTACAGTAGGACGCTGCTTGCAAAAGCAGAATCATTCCTGCAAGGAATCTGCATTTGCTTTGGAGTCTGGAAATTAATGTCAGACTAAGGTTAAAAAAAAAGTAAAAATAATAATGGTTGGTTGTTTTAATCTGCCTTGGATTCCTCCCTCATTCCTCCCTTATTTCTGTTCTCCATATTTCCTCTTTCCAACTTACAGGACAGGTTTCTCACTTTAATTTTACCTTTCTTTCTCAGATCTCTGCAAATGAGATAGAAATGCTTTTGATGAGACTGCCACGCATGTTTAAACAAGAATTCACTGGTGTAGGAGCAACACTGGAAAAGAGGTGGAAGTTTTGTGCCTTTGAAGGAATTAAAACTGTCTGACTATGACTAGTAATGAAGCTATGCATAAGAAGAATTCCTAGAGCATGGCAGGGTTACAAAGTATTAAAGTAAGAAATTTAGGTTTGGGCACATAGTAGTATGTTTTCAAAGTTATCCAAGCCTAATTTTTAGTTACATTTGTGACGTTCTCTTGTGAGTGGAAATGTAGTTGTGCACCAGTTCCTAAAATAAAATAAAATCAAAAAAAAAGGTTTCAAAATGTGACAGATCTGTTTCCTATGAAAACTGAAGAAAGATACCACAGTCATAATGATTTCAAAATATTACATGTCCTACATCTAAGAAAAGCTCATTGAGCAACTAGTTAAGGAGAAAGATTGCCCAGTTATGGTCGCTAAGCTACAGCGATGTATATGTACTATGTAGTAGAACTCATTAATTTTCGTTATTGAAGGTTCTTTCTGTTTAGTAAGAAAAAAAAGTAATTTTACAGTGAGGAAAAGCATACCAAAAGAAAACTTGAAGATGTGTCTGAAGTTATTGTACTTTGTAAATTAAGTTATATGCTGTACCAGGGATTTTTGCCTTATTGAAAGAGGCCTGAAAATGTGATTGGAGTCCTCAAGAATGCTTTATCAAGAATATTATTTTTCTAATGTAACTATTCTCCATTATAAGTTCTTTTAACATGGATTGCATATCAATTTTCATAAACATGTAAATAAGGAGGAAACCAGTGTTACTGTATTGTATTTGGTATGCAACATTCAGGTTTATGCATCAAATTAAATATTCAGTTGCATTACTGTTACAAATTTTATAGCAGATATATTAATTTTTATCAATAAATATGACTTCTACCATATTGTTTGCACAAGGTTTTCTTCTGATGTTTTTGCGTTCTTATTAATCCAACAACAGTCTCTTGGCACTTATCGTTCTCCTACCCAAACTATTAATTGTAGATAACTCCATTAAATTAATTAGGATTCAGAAAAGAACTTGAAATATTAGCTAAAATTAAAATATTTAAAGATATTGCTAGAGTAAGCTTTGTTTAGCTGAATGGATTTAATTTGTTTTTCAGACAAGCAGCCAGGTTAAAAAATTAACACCTTCAAATGTTTCATTTTCAGTGTTGCGCTGGGTGGTTATGATGCATCCAATTAGTTACTCCTTCTAACTCCTAGCTAATGCTTCTGGCCTTTGGCCAGGCAAGGAAAGGAATAACTCATTTTTGGTGGTGTCCTTTAAGTAGGGACATAGATGTAAATTATTATTTAGGATTTACTGTCAAACGCACAGCACTCCAGCATGCCTGTAGGAGCCAGTGAAAGCTGAAGGGTGTGTATCAGCCACACCAGAAGATTATAAAAAGGAATCACTCCTCCCAGAACCCTGCTTTAAACTGCATCAGTGCAGCAGCTATCATGTTGCTAAATAAGAAACAGCATCTCTATCCAAGTCACACTTCTGTATAGGCAGAGGAGCTGGCCACAAGAGAGACAGCCATATAAACTGGTGCATCAACAGCAGGAACCATGGCAAATTGCAACAGGTGCGGGGAGTATCCAGATACGTGTAAGAGTGATGTTTCACTCAGGTTCTTCAATAAACAGCAATTAGTGTCAAATACAATTAGTCAAGAAGGAACTCTCCTCTCCTACATGGCTGTTAGTGATTACTACTTTAGGAGCTATTCCTCTTCTGGCACCTATCTGAAATATAGAGATACTAAACGAAATGCTAATTGTGTACAAAAGGGAAAAAGAGAGAGGCTTAGTAGGTCTGTTATGGGAGAAAATTATGCTTTCAGTCAGTACTCACAAAAATTGTTTTAAAGAAGATGCATCTCTATTATGGTTGCTACAAAACCTGTGTTAAGATTCTTAGGTTACTCAGGTGAAACTATTAATTATATACCAGTTATGCTAATAAAAATTAGCTAGTTTAATCTAAATAGCAACTCTTTATTTTCTTGTGATCATACAGGTTTATGAATAATTCAGGTAAAAAAAATGTGTTAGGTCTGACAGCTCTTATTTAAGTACTGTAACATAAATGTGTATGGATGACAGGCTGGGGAAAAGAGATGTGAGAAAACTTTCACCTCAGCTTTCTTCATGTCATACTTATTCATTATATTCTGTGCTCCCTTTTCTCTAGTATCCTCCTTTTTTTTTCACTTTAGCTTGTCTCTTCTCCCACAAAACATCTAAAACTGACAGGACCTTGTACCTAATCATCATATTTGCTATGTGTGTGTTTTCTCATCCTGGATTTTTCTTGTCTGTCTAGACCACAAGTGCTTTAGGAGAGGAGCTTTTTAGTCCTTGTGTAGTATCAGCAAAACACGAACTTCCTTTGCTGGTCTTTAGATACCACCATAGAAGATCTAAACTTTAAGTATAAATAGAATGGCATCTTGCAATATTGTAATATATCAGCTGAGACCTTGAAACTTGTAGAAATCCTCATGAGGATCAGGCTGAGCCCCAGAACTCTCTTTAACACTCTGTGCTTATTGGCTTTGGGAGAAACTCTGTCACTTAGCTGCTGAAACGTCCTTGTGATGACCTCTGGGGGATCCAGCTGGAGGTCCTGAAGTGGTACAACGGGATGAATATTAAGGAAGACATCTCTTGCTATTAATCAATATATGTTATTTATATATGAAGAAAACATTTAAGTTCTTCAAGACAATTTTAATTCTGATGATGCACCTTTAGCCAACCTCTCTGAGGTTATGTCAGTCATACTGGTACCATCATAGCCCAGAAAGACATATGCGTATTCCATTTGAAGCATATACCTGGAGGACATCTGCAAACCCCTGGAGCCTTGGCTGTGAGTGGCAGTGCTCTTCTTAGCACTGTTGGGCATTGCAGCAAAGCAACTTGTGAAAATAGCATGAGATGATGCCACATAATTATAGTAAATGATGGAAAAGACTAGCTTTTCTCCATATCACTATCCTGATGAGTAGAACAGAGGCTTGGTCAGCTGCCCTCCTCCCAAAAGAGAAAGATATTGAGGTGACCAAGTGGTACTTGGTGAAATGATGCAGTGCAAGACCTAAAGTAAGTTCCTCCACCTGAGTTAGGTTGAAGGAGGACGCACACATGGCGAAGACTCAAAGCCATTTATAGCTAGCAGGAGCCTCAAAACAGTAGTGGAGGGTGAGGGAAAAAAGGGAAAGAAAGGCCAAAGAGACAACACATCATCAGGCTATCCATGAGATCAAGAGGTGAGACTGTGCAATATCCTGGCATGTAACTGCAAGTTGTGGCAGGAAGTTATAGCAGTGTCTCCTCTTCTCAGTCAGGGACTAGTGGAGCAGGAGGTTTGTTCTCAGCAGCCCAAATGTGCTAAAGGTATTTTGTCAGAGAGTTGTAAGCTCAGTTGGCCTGAATTCCTGTTCTTCCAGGAGAGCTTTTTAGTTCATTCTCAGCTTTGAATTGTCTAGGAGTGGTGGCAGGTTTGACTTTCATCAGTTTAGAGGGCCAGCCTCTCACTGCACTGCATTTGATTTCCACTTGAAGGCTTAAGAGATACATTGTGCAAAACCTCTTGGACTAATGTGCATTTCACCCTGTGCATTCAAGGGAAATGAGTGTAACCTCTCTGTTAAACTGCATTTTGTGTTCATGAGAGATAGCAATGTTTGATGAAGACTGCATTAGTCTCATTACTAAAAGGAAATTTCTTACTATCACCTCATGCTATTGCACATAGTGGAGCCTTATTTTTTATTGATGTGTGCATGTTTCAGGCAAAACTTTAATGTTCATGACTGCCAGAGCATCACATTCACTTAGGAACAGCCATACTGAGACTTAGAGAAAATCCCGCATCAAGCTATGCTACATTTAGTTACACATCATGTACAGTAAATGCTGTGGAATCTAAAGCCAGAAAATTTGTCATAAGCCCATTCCAGATGGTTTGTTTAAGTCAAAATTCTTGTCTAGCTAACATTGTTTTATATAGTAATAAAATGCCTTTGACAGACAGTGTTCATATGACAAAAATTTTCTGCACCAGTTTTGATTTGGGGAACAAGGTTTGAGGAGGTGAAGAAGGAAAGGAATTTGTCAGTATGGGAGACATACTCGTTTTGTGACTCCAGTACCAGTAGTAGCAAGGTCTGAATTAAGACTGATGTCCACTTTGCATCATACTCTGTCCATCTCCCCATATCAGGACCTTAACAAATACATCTCGGGGTTAAGCATTTGAAATGTGAGGCATATCTTTTTCCAGTGAAAGGGTACAACTTTTCCTGTCCCTTAGCTTGTCACTCTGATTACCCTGACAAAATTTGCAGCTCTTTTACCCAAATTTTCCCCTCCAATAGAAGTAGAAATGGCAGCAAAATCCTTCTGGTTCTGTATGTAATCTCCTGCAGAAGCAAGTGCTGAGATGCTCAAGAAAAAAGAAATCTTCCTACATTTATTGGAATTAAGTGCCTATAAAGCAGGACATTATCTGGAGGAAGCTATTTGTTTTCCCACCCTCTCTGAGAGCACAGTCAGCATGACTGCTCGACTATCTATTTACTGAGATAAAAACTACATGTTTCAAAAACATGCCAACAGAAAAAACAGATAGAGCAGGTAATTATATTTATAAGGTGCAGATCCTCTGACTATATAAACTTATTACACTGAATATGTGGAAATGCTAATTTGTAAACAAAATCAAATCGATACACTCAGAAGTATCCATGAGTAATTGTTTTGCCTCACACTGGTAATGAATGTTGTGCCTTTTCATGTTTAATGGGCTGACTCCACTGTCATACTCCCCCTCAATAGGGATATTTAGGGGGTAGCAAGAGAAAAAAATGTGTATTCCTTTAAACCTAGCAGAGAACACTCCTACAATCCTACCGCAGTCATAATATAACCATTTGCTCAGACTTCTGCCTGCTGAGTACTTCTTGCCAATGTATGTATTTTTATATACATAACATTGAAGCCTAAAAAAAAAAATCATCCACTTGGACTGCTTGTATCTCAGCCATGTCACAGTTAATTCTGTAGTGATCCCAGCAGCATATGGTGGATTAAAATACATCTCCCATAAAACCATCCAGATGTAATCAAATTTATCAAGTGATGGAGAAGATACTTTTTTGCTTCATAGTTTGTTAGAAGGGATTAGCATTGTCAGAAGTGTGTCCTTACTTTCTAACTTGATTTTTTTTGGCTTTTTCCAGCCAGTTTTGCTTTTCTCTGCAAGATTAAATAATCCTTTTGTACTGCATATTTTCTCCCTGTGAAGATATTTATATTGCAGTCTATTTACTTGTCAGTATTCTTTCTCATAAACTAAACAGATTGAGCTTTAAAGTGTTTTACCATAAAGTATTTCTCTTCTCTTCCTCAAATCATTGCATCATTTTTTTCAATATCCTTCCAGTTTTTCAACACCTGTTTTAAAATGTACAGAGAAAAGCCATTGCATGTATTAGTCTGATTAGTCACATCAATGCCACTGTTCAGCTCTCCACCTTTTACTCCTATCAGACTGTTAGCTAATCACAAATGTCAAAGCAGTAGTCCAAGAAAATCGCTGTTAGATCATCTTCATCATTCTGGTGTAAGAGATTCCTCTGCATAGGTGTGTTTCCTTGTTTTTCCATCACCATTGACAGTTTTGTTTATGCAAGGGCAAAGGTCCCACCTCAGGAGGGTATTTTGGGGCTTAGATCTCATGGACAGCCTTCAGGACTTTTTCTTTCCTAGAGGGAAAGTCTGAATAATTCCACGAGGTATGATTAAAATGGGGTAATCAGATCTGCTGTCAAGATGTTAGTTGATCGCATCAAGCATTCAGAGGGCAATCGCACAGGCTTTGTCTAGACTAGGGTTTAAATGTGTGTCATTAGCACATATTAGCTGACACATTTTAAAAGTCTGATGCAGGCAAGGCATAATGCCTTTAATGTGAAAAGCTGGCTGAGTTAGGCCCTTGGGCATTGGCTTCAACAATGGTTTGACTATTTTATAGTTTTAGAATAAGTTAGCTAGGGGCTTGTCTGCGAAGACCAGATAGTTTGGGAGAAGGATATGAATTTAAAAGGCTACAGTTACTCCAGATTTTTAAGACCAGAAAGAGATTCATTCTCAAGTAGTTACTCTGAAATACCTCTGTATAATAGCATCATATACTTAACTAGGTGAATTATCTTTTTTTTAAACTTTCCCCCCCCAAAAAAAACCAATTCCCTTATGAGCGTTGTTGGATTTAAAGATTAACCCTCTGGTGCATTTCTGTTTTCATGACTGCTCTTTACTGAATGCAGTTTATTAGTCTGTTGGTGGCTGGGGAGGAGGTTGGAAAACTTGTAGACTCTGCAGATCTGGCTGCTGACATCAAAAGCTGACTTGCATTTCACAGAGGGGTGATAGGGTACACTTGTGAGAGGAATGGGAGTGGAGTAACACAAGATAAAATAAAATAGGATTAAAAATAGAGACTGGATGGATTTTGTTAGAACCTGGTGTTCCATCAAAAAAAAAATCAAAATACAAATTGCAGGACATCCCAGAAGCCTGTTATAAAATAAGAGGGGGAACAAGGAAGAAAAACAGAAAAGATTTTACAATAAAAGCATTGTAATATATGGTAGTATTGAATGAACGAGATTTTGTGACTTTCTCAAGCCAGTTCTGTCCATGGAGTCAGCTTGGGCAGGTGGTATGTCTGAGATTCTCTAAAGAGGAACCTTCCAAAATGGCTCTGCAGTTGGCTCTATCTGAGAAATAAGTTACTCAAATAATACTAACTTCCAATGGCAGAGGAGGCCTCCTGCAAGAAAAATGTGCAACTCTAGTTTTACAGTTCACTGATTGATAAAGAATGATGATGTTAGCAAAAAAAGCTTTTCTTGTTCCTGGAGGCCAGTGAGGACGTATACTAAGATTAGTTATGAAAAGTAAATATTTGCCAGGCAGTCAGAGCTAATTGTCATAACAGCTTATAATTTCTACTCCTCCACTCTGACTGGCTGTCACATTGGTGGAATTTGTCACATAGGTGGAACTTGTCACTTGGCTAGATGGAGACAAAAAAGCTGAAGTTTTATCAGCCTGATTTGTCTAATAAAGAATCGCAAGGCAGGAATTGATTTGTAGGATGATATTGGAAGCCCATTGTGCACAATAAAACATATCAACAGAGAAGGAAGCCAGATGGTGGCTTAACAGCAGTAGTTTTCTAAAACATATTTCCTACCTTGAGAGGTTCTTGATTGACAGCACTAGAAATTGGCATTTTTATCCACAGGGAAGGACAAGGAAGGCATCTAATACTGTCCCAGCAAAGATGTATAGAAACCACCTGCCATTTCATTTCCATCACTATGAAGACCTTGCCTCATCTGTGCAAACTGCAGAGAAACAAGACATCTGCAGAATGTACATTTGAACCCAAATTGAGGCAACAGAACTTCTGCTATTTAGGCTTTAGTTGCAAGGCTGAAGTTGAATCTCTAATCGATAAAGTGGTATATCCTACTGTCCTCATAAGAACAGTTCTACGAACCCCACTCCTTATTTCTCCAGGAACTGAGTATTCTATCATCTCATGATCACAAAATCACAGAATCATAGAATCACTAGGTTGGAAAAGGCCTCCGGGATTGAGTCCAACCATTACTATCAACCATTAAACCATACCCCTTAGCACCTCATCCAGCCATCTTTTAAATACCTCCAGTGATGGTGACTCAACCACCTCCCTGGGCAGCCTGTTCCAGTGACCAATGACCCTTTCCATGAAAAATGTTTTCCTGATGTCCAGTCTGAACCTCCCCTGGCAGAGCTTGAGGCCATTCCCTCTTGTCCTGTCCCCTCCTCTCCACAATCTCCTGTCAGGTAGTTGTAGAGAGCAATAAAGTCTCCCCTCAGTCTCCTCTTCTCCAGGCTAAACAACCCCAGCTCTCTCAGCCATTCCTCATAAGACTTGTTCTCCAGGACCCTCACCAGCTCTGTTGCTCCTCTCTGGACTCTCTCCAGAGCCTCAACACCCTTCTTGTGGTGAGGGGCCCAGAAATGAACACAGGATTCGAGGAGCAGTCTCACCAGTGCCAAGTACAGAGGGAGAATAACCTCCCTGGACCTGCTGGTCACGCCGTTTCTGATACAAGCCAAGATGCCATTGGCCTTCTTGGCCACCTGGGCACACTGCTGGCTCATGCTCAGTCGGCTGTCAACCAACATCCCAAGGTCCTTCTCCTCCAGGCAGCTCTCCAGCCAGACTTCTCCTAGTCTGTAGCACTGCATAGGGTTTGACACGCAGAATCAAGACCCTATAACTTATGAAGTTATAAAGTAGGTATGTTTATTCAGTGTTGAGACTCATAGGAGAATTATTTCTCCAAAACAACGTGTGTGCCCATCATGGCAACTTGTCTTTGCTTTATACAGTAAACTGTTACATATTCCCAAAAACGCCTATACATATTCATAACCTTTCCCCGCTTCTTTATAATGAGTTTGAGAAGAGTCTTTTTCCTGTTTGTGCCCGTGCAGGGTTTTCTCAGGGATGGAGTCAGTTGTCTTAACTTCCTTTAGCTTCAATCTGCATCCGTGTTCTCTGGATCCTTGCCATCTTTGTCAGTATTGTTTTCACTGTTATCACAGGTCCAGATGACTTGTCCTGCTTATCAGAAATCTTCTAGCAACAGACCCCCTTCCTACATATGGCTTATAGAAATATGTTGCTTTAGCTAAACAACTGTCATCCTGTGTATTCTTTAAGTGTGAGCAGCTTCTACTCTGCTATTCTTTAAGTGTCAGTTTCTTCAGCTAAATTATTACTATTCTGTTTACCCTTAAGTGTTTAGTCCTTTCTTTGTGTTTATCTCGAGCTGCTGAACAATGGTTATCCTGTTCATCAATGGTTAATTCACCTAGCCCCATATCAGGTTGTTGTGCCCCAAGTACAGGACCTGGCATTTGGCCTTGTTAAACCTTATGCCATTGGTCCCAGCCCAGCGGTCCAGCAGTCCACTGCACTACAGTGATCGTTGTGCCCCAGGCATCCTCCATCCATCACAATTCCCACAGCCTTCTCTGTTCACAAACAAGTTCAGCAAGGCACCTTCCCTAGTTGTCTCATTTACCAGTTTTGCCAGGAAGTTGTCTTCCACACAATCCAGGAACATCCTAGACCGCTTCCTCTCTGCTGTATTATACTTCCAGCAGACATCTGGTAAGTTGAAGTCTCCCACAAGAATAAGGGCTAGCAATCGTGAGACTTCTCCCAGATGTTTCTAGAATATCTAATCAGTCTCTTCCTGGCTGGGCAGTCAAGTACATAGCTGGTAAAGAGGTTTGTCCTATTACAAAGACAGAAAAAGAGCTCATGTTATGTTCACACGGAACGTTTTCAGATTATTTTTAAGCCTAAAGCAAACCCTCTGTAGTTTATAGCTGTGGGATGCTCTTAAAATAGAGGTTAGTATGGGGAGAAAAGACAGCAATGAAAATAAAGTATTATCTTTTATGAGCGCTTCACTGCTCTTCCTCTTTGAAGATATTTCAACGTGGGGGCTGAAATCCCCATTGTTTCAAAGGTTTACAGTAAGGAGCAGGAATAACGTGGGATTTACAGCCTTTCTTTGATTTTTTTGGTCCATGCAGTTCAAACGTCCAAAGAAAATCACAGTAGTTTATGCCCAGGTGAAAAGGAACTGTGTGGCCATTTATGCAAAAATGTTGGTTTTCTGCAGTTGCTTTTCTACAGTGCAAAACTTTTCATTTACAGCAAAAACCACAGGCATATAGTCAGAATTTCTGTGACTTATAGTGGTGTCACAGGTTAGCAACCAGCAAGAAATCTGTACATGTTCAGGATTGGGGCTTCAAATTTTTATTTGTCTTTCAAGAATAAAGAGATTTCTGTCATATGCAGCCTTGAGAAAGACAACGGAGGGTTAACAGAATGGATCTGGTCCAGGGAGGTTATTCTCTCTCTGTACTCAGCACTGGTGAGACCGCTCCTTGAATCCTGTGTTCAGTTCTGGGCCCCTCACCACAAGAAGGATGTTGAGGCTCTGGAGCGAGTCCAGAGAAGAGCAACGAAACTGGTGAGGGGGTTGGAGAACAGGTCTTACGAGGAGCGGCTGAGAGAGCTGGGGTTGTTTAGCCTGGAGAAGAGGAGGCTGAGGGGAGACCTCATTGCTCTCTACAATTACCTGAAAGGAGGTTGTGGAGAGGAGGGTGCTGGCCTCTTCTCCCAAGCGACAGGGGACAGGACAAGAGGGAATGGCCTCAAGCTCCACCAGGGGAGGTTTAGGCTGGACGTTAGGAAAAAATTCTTCACAGAAAGGGTCATTGGTCACTGGAACAGTCTGCCCAGGGAGGTGGTTGAGTCACCTTCCCTGGAGGCGTTTAAGGGATGGGTGGGCGAGGTGCTAAGGGGCATGGCTTAGTGTTTGATAGGAACGGTTGGACTCGATGATCCGGTGGGTCTCTTCCAACCTGGTTATTCTATGATTCTATGATTCTAATTGAAAAAATCCCAAACCTGGACACCCTTCCTGTATTTGCTAAAAGCCTTGAAATTAACTTTGCCAATTTCCAAAGGAGATGCAGCCGCAAAAAATATTTCCAGAAATAACAAGAATAAGGTTTCAGCTCTCAGACCCGTTTGGCTCCAAGCTGTCTGAGGTCCCCTAATCTAAGCCTGCAACAAAATTCAGAGGAAAGCAAAACTTGTTTCAGAGTTTAAGTCATGTGATTAAGTCAAAGCTCCGGGAAGGTTACAGAGCAGTCCCTTGCTGGCAATCCCAAGATCAAAGCTGCTGTTCTTCTGTGTAACTAATATAAAACAAGGTTTCCATTAACTCTTCTTTATTTGATACACTGTGAAACAAACTAAGTGAGAATGTTTAGGCTGGCCAAAAAAGCAACAAAAAAATCCCACAAGAGCCCAGATAAACAGCACATATCAAGACCTAAGTAAGGAAGAAAATAAGTCTTGATACACAAAGTCTCAGTTTTGCAGCTAAGCAGGAGATGGACGAGTTTAAAGCTCTACATGAGTACCAAAGCTTTTCTTCCAGTA
The DNA here is from genome assembly GCF_032191515.1 of Phaenicophaeus curvirostris. Taxonomy (NCBI): domain Eukaryota; kingdom Metazoa; phylum Chordata; class Aves; order Cuculiformes; family Cuculidae; genus Phaenicophaeus; species Phaenicophaeus curvirostris. The sequence goes on along the minus strand of NC_091392.1, from coordinate 177,180,922 downwards.
GAGATGTTGGGAAATCACTACTTTGTGTCATGCTGTGGAAGTATAATGCACTACCAAAATGTTATCGTTAATCATAAATGTATTACATGACAATACAGACTTGGGCTAAGCTACAGCCCCCTCGCTTTCTGGACCACTGAGAACTGTCACCAAACAAACACATAAGTAAGGGAATCTGTGACCAAAACTGGTATTAAAGCTCCTCAGCAACGCTCTGAAACCAAGCCACATAGCGCATGTTTCCTACCAAGAACTCACTTTTAAAAGCCAACAGTACCACCATTTTAACTAGAATGTGGACATGGCTAAAGATCTCAAATATTTTAGCTACTCAACTAACTTCACAAAGTATCCTGTGACTGGAGGCACTCACCTTCTCATGCTTTAGTCCAGAGAGTAGAGCCTAATTTTAACTTGTTCAGGTGAACACTTTGTCTGCTGAATTGCTGGATGAGCAAGATGTCACAGTTCCCCATTTTACATCACTTTGTGCAAGGTTTTATCCATCCTGTGTGTTCTGAAGATACCCGCTAGACTGATTTCCCAGCTTCAACTGTAGGTACAGACCTCATGGCTCAGCATCCTTAAGGCCACTGATGGTTTTTCAGATACTCCTCAAATGTCTTTTCAGCATCTCTTCATGTAGCCAGGATTAGAATTCAAAGTCTAAAAGACACTCACTTGAGTTTTACGTCATGTAAGGAAACATAAGAAATCCAGGCCTTGAGATATAGCACATGGATGAGTAGGACATTCTCATTGGGCTTCTAAGGAGGCCTCTCTTTGGGTCTTCTAAATCCAGACCTTTACCCCTTTTTACTGTATCTGCAGAGTGGTGTGAGTCTGTGCATGCATCTGTGTGAAGACTCAAGACTACTTATGAGGGCAACAACTTCTTATCCCCTCAACATAACACACCTTTTAATTTGTTCGTTATATTATTTCCATCTATTTTACTGAACATTATGGGTAGAGGGGAAATCACAAAGGAAAAGTGTCTACCAAGCCACATAATAAAATATTTATAGTAACAATCTCATACACTGGGCAAATCTAAATGTGAATGGCACCTGTACAATTTACAGAGAAGTAAGGAACCATCAATTGCAACTGAAAACCCATAAACATTTCTATAAAAGCATAATAAGAATTAGTTGTGAAAAATTAAAGGCTACCTACTCCGAGTCATTTTGTACCGACAGACCAAAAGCTACCAGTTATTTAAATTTTAGTTCAAATATGAGAAACTACAAACAAACTATTGTATCTGACTAAGAACAGTGCCAAGTTTCAGGCACTGACAATGCTCCTGCACCTAAAAAAATGAAATTCAATAAAGCAAGTGTGACTCAAGGCTCCTGCCTTACTATTTGGGAAGCAGCTACAAATCTTCAGTGTGACATTTGGCAGGTAGGGGGAGAATCCAGCTTTGGCTCAACAGGATCCACGTAAAGAGGACTGGACTTTGCCTTCACAGTCCAGCCATTCTGGAAAAGGAGAAACAGCTCCCATCTTCTCCTCAGGACACTTTGCTCTTCAGGTATGATGAAAAGATGTGTGATACTGCAGTTAGCTGAAGGGAAACAAGCACAGGAATATTCATTTTACCTCCACCATAGGTAGTTCCCAGAAAATCAGGGGTTACATGCTGGAGCATGTCTGTGGCAGTGACTTGATCTCATCCCAGTTTAGGCTCTCAAGCAGACAGATCTAGTGCCCAGTCCAGTCCAGTACACTGCAGTGTCCTCTTGTTAAGGGAGTGCTGAATTTATGGACACATCTTCAGCTGTGGCCCACTGGAAATGTTAGACCACAGCTTGTCAGCCTTCTTAGAGCTTTCCAGTTTTAGTGAAATGAGGGAACAGCTGGTAAATGTTGTCACTTGAAGCACAGTAGTCGGCGGTGGTGACCACAACTGCTGTTACCCAGGGTGGTCCTAAATCTGCAGAGTGCCGCCTTGGTGCTTCTTCCTCATGAATGAAATGTCACTTTGGGAAGGAATCACCAAGAGAAAACTGCCATAATCAACACACAAGGGCAGTGATTTATTCACAACACCTCCAAAAGAGGTGAGTCACACAAAGGTCATGGTGCTGCAGGCAAATTAAATAGCTTGTTGTAATCTATGCGGCAAATAGTAGTGCTTATTTATTATAGAGAGGAGAGGGAGAGAAAGAGGTAGAGGGAGAAGTTGGAAATTGTGTGTTTCCCATTGCTTAAAATTTATTGAATTATCATAATCAGTGGAAAACATAGTTGAGAGGATGTGGGTAGAAGAGGATTTTTCTGGTTAAACTCTTTTTCTCCTTCCTTATCCCAGCCTTAAATAGAAAATGCAACACATGTAATAGATATACAAATGAGCAAAACCCATAGCGCATACCGAATCTTCAATCCAATAATTTCTATTTGAATGTTTTAGCAAAACCCAACTGTGATTACAAACATTTTGCAGACTAATTTTCAGATTCATGAGTTATTGCTTGGTTTGCCTACATGTTCGCTGAGCACTGTGCCAAAACCATATTTCCTTTCTTGCACTGAAACGTAAAGCTGACACGTGTCAAACTAGTTCTTTTGTACGGGCTTAAGCATACTTCCTCTTTCTGCTTTTTTTAGATTCAAACATATTAGACACACATCTGTGGGTTTTAATTATAAAATTAATGTAGACAGCAACCAGAAATAAAGCTGACAAATCTAATTTTCCAAGTAACTCAATATCATCTCAGGATCTCTGAGGAGGAAAAGAAAAAAATATGTCCAAGCGGTTACTAGAATGTTTCTAAAGGAATAAATTAAAAAAAAAAAAACCTAAAAAAAAATCCTGATCATATAATAGAGGGGCATTTCCCTAGTGTTAAATTCCATATTTATCCCCAGGCAGGTGAACATGGTGATATTTTAAACGTGAAATGACTTTTCATATTGCTTCCAGTCCCAGACACTTAAGGGAAAAAACTATATAGATATACAACATAACTGCATCTTAAAAGAAAAAATAGTTTCTAAAATAAGTAGCAGTTTAATGACCCTATACAGTACTGTGCTACCTCGAATCGCATAAACTCTCTCCCCACTCCTTTAGATTTAATCTAAAACATTTTCAGAAGTGTTTGACCTATTCCAAGTATTGACAGAAAAAGAATATTGCTGTAAAGTAAGCAGAGAAATCTGCCAAGTGACTAATCACAACCAGGCTGAGAACTGCACTGATGTGGAAGGGGTATAGGTAGCTTTCATGTGCTGTGACAAAATGTCACAGACATACAGATGATCCCAAGCATACAAAACAATAAATAAGCTTACACATGAAAATACAATGCCAGCCAGCACTGGCGTTCTTTTCTGCCAGGAGGACATCAGGAAATACAAAGAAACCCTGAAAGAATGATATAGACTGTTAAACAGGAATTTTAACCCAAACTTAGATTTAGTGAAGGTTTTTTTAAATCCACTTGTTGAAGTTTGCTACTCTTGTGTCCTCCCAGAAAACCGTATAGGACTAAGATTTACACACACAGCCACACCTCTAATTATCTGGTTGTGATAGTAGTGCATTAGGCACAGCAGTAATTCCGAGTCTTGCATCTGCTTTGGCTGTGCACAGCGGTGATGGGTTTGCAGTGCTGGAGCCAGGCAAACACTGTTCTTCACTGTTCCCTGGTTTCCGTTTTACTCTACATTGGAAACTGGAAAAAGTGTATCTCGTAAAATCTTGCAATGTATCTTTGTTTATGGACAATATTCTGTGGAGCGCCTCCCATCAGAAGGTTGGAGCACCTTCCATATGAGGACAGGCTGAGAGTTGGGCTTGTTCAGCTGAGAGAAGAGAAGGCTCCAAGCAGATCTTACAGCGACCTTCCAGTACCTGAAGGGGCTATGAGAAAGCTGGAGAGGGACTGCTAAAAACAGCTTGTAGTGATAGGACTAGGGGCAATGGGTATAAACTGGAGAGGGGCAGACTTAGACTAGGCATAAGGAAGAACTTCTTCACCATGAGAGTGGTGAGGCATTGGAACATGTTGCCTGGGCAAGTTGTGGATTCTATGAATATTGTTTTTAAAAGAGAAAGGAGAGTGGCCTTGTGGCCTAATGATTTGAACCAATTTGAAAATTCATATGTAGAATTTGTGACAGTCCACAATCAAGAGGACATTTCAACAATAGGAACCAATTAACCAGCTTTGGGGAGAACAAGAGGTGTTTACCTCAGCTACACAAGATTGATCCTTTTCCTATTTTTGTCTGCACAGAGTGAAATGGCAATCAAAATTGGAAAAGGTGAAAATCCTTCACAAATATCTAGAGCATTTGGTAAAATACAATCCACACAGCCTTTATTTGCACATAATTATTGACACATGCACATAGTGAAGCTGCAAATCTTAGAAGTTTCATTTGAATACTTAATCACAGAATCATAGAAACATAGAATAACCAGGTTGGAAGAGACCCACCGGATCACTGAGTCCAACCATTCCTATCAAACACTAAACCATGCCCCTTAGCACCTCGTCTACCCGTGTCTTAAACACCTCCAGGGAAGGTGACTCAACCACCTCTCTGGGCAGCCTGTTCTAGTGCCCAATGACCCTTTCTGTGAAAAATCCCAGATTGTTTCCACACCTAGAGAAGACAATAATAGAAAACAGCACCTTGAGAGAAACATTCGTCTCCTGTAATTTGGCTGTTCCTTGCAAGTTCAGCATGCAGCCAGCCCAGATCTCAGAATTGTATTCCATTTCCCTTATAGATGTAATGCAAAACGACAAAATCAGGAAATAACAGGCTTTCTTAATCCTTTATGTGATCCTAACACTAGGTCTAGGGAATTACTGTTGCTAGTGGTTCCTAACTGGGAAAACTTTGGGGAATACAGCTGTACTGGTTTGGGCTAGGCTAGAGTTAATTTTTCTTTATAATAGCAAGTATGAAGCTACATTTTGGATTTGTGCTGAAACTGGTTTTGGTAATAGAGGGATGTTCTAGTTACTGCTGAGCAGTGCTTAAAAAGGCAAAACCTTTTTGGGTTCTCACACTGCCCCATCAGCACAAAAAGCTGCAAGGGGACACATCGGGGACAGCTGACCCCAGGTAACCAAAGGGATATTCCATACCACATGACATCATGCTCAGCAGTAAACTGGAGGAAAGCTGACCAGGAAGCTGCTGCTTGGGAACTGGCTGGGCTTCTGCTAGTGGGTCACGAGCAATTGTTTTTCATTTGCATCATTTGTCTTTCTTGGATTTTATCTTTCTCTCTTTTGTTATTTTCATTACAATTTATTATTATTACTGTTAATATTATAATTATCATATTTGATTTCAATTATTAAGTTATTCTTATCTCAACCCATTATTTTTCTCACTTTTACTCTTCTGGTTCTCTCCCCATTCTAGCTGGGGTTGGGGTGAGGTGGGTGAACCACTGGCTGTGCAGTGCCAGCAGGGTTTAAACCATGACAATAGCTATTCTACATGAACTGCCCTAATAAGTGTTGTTCCTCCTTAGCCAATGCTGCACTGAATCACTGCAAGGGAAAAGGAAATGCAGACAACTTAATGTACAGTTAGATTCATCTATAAGTTAATGCATTCTGAGTAGTCTTTCAGCTATTGACCAATCAATGACTTATTACAATCGATGACCGCTTAGAATGTATTCACTTCACTCTACAATGCTTTCAGAAATGAGGGTAAAGGAAACATCTTTAGAGGTAAAATCCTTGCCTTGTGATGTGTTTTATTAATTACAAGAAACCTTAGTTTTGTACACACTATTTTGAGGGGTAAAGAGAAATGTAGAGGGAAATTCTGACACTTACATGAACACTTTATTTTCCTGTCATGCATTTCCTCACTTCCTGAGGTTCTGCTAAGCACTTTAAAGTTATTGTGGGATAGGGGTCAATTGGTACTGCCATTATAAAAGCTTCTCTTCAGTCCTCCATGGCATGAATCAGAACTATAAATTGCTGTGCCTAAGTGGGAGAAGTAAGAAATAGACTGTTCCCACTGGAAAGATAAGTGACTGGAAATGAGCCCAAAAATTTGTGTTTAGGAGTCTCAAAGATGGAATACTGCTAGTGGATTACCAGGGAAACCAGCAATGAGCAGGAGCCAGGGCCTAAACCTCTCACGCTGTTTGCCTGGTGTATAATTTGGAGAGATGCAGTTTGCATAAAGACCTTAGATTTACTTCACTGCACATCTCAGAAAAGAGATATTTTCTGCAAAATTGCTGTAGAACATAATTTCTCACCGATTCAGTCTCTGATCTCTTTAAAGTAGTGTTCCTGTGTACATCCAAGGACCCTGAGTTGTAAGACACGAACAATGTCTTCTTTTTGCCTACCTGAATGCGCCAGTATGGTGAAAGAGGGAGGAAGTAAAAATCTGTGCCAGTTTACCTCCTACTGCTTATTATCAGAGACACAGGACTCCTGACATGTCTTCCTCAGCCCAGTGATGGAGGTGGAAGGTCTACCCACACTATATTTCCTCTTTTGAGAATTATTGCCTATGCCCCAGCCTCTTTCCAGCATGCATAGAGTCTCCCCTTGTCACCTCCCCCTCTCCAGCATTTTTTCTCCATTTTTCAATCTCTGAAAAGAAGAAAGAATCTTGCTACTTTTATATGTATTTTCTATGTCCCTGCTACATCTTTTGCATTTTGGATCTTCAGCTGGCCTTCAATCCCACCTTCAAGGTTTTTTCTTCCCTACACTTAGAAGATTTGGAGATACATTGCAAAGAAGTGTCTTAAAAAAAAAGAAAAACAAAACAAGGACCCCAAGACGACCAGGATGACCAAATGTATACATATGCACATACACAGCTTCTCTGTAAGGTCTACTATGAATGCAGAAATTGCCCTGATTCTGAGAAACTAACTTCTAACCCTCCTCCACACTCACACATACTCTAATGCTCTCCCTCTTGTACGAATTCAACCTCTCCCACGCTGACATATATATTCATTCTCTCCTTCACCACTCTCTTTGCCTCTGAGCTAAATTACTCTACTGTGGAAATTGCCATCAGCAATTTTTACCCTTTGCTGCTCTTTCAAGGAGTTTATGCAGTGATGCAGTCATGACGTTCAATTAGCTACTTGATATCCTCTGAAATATTTTCCAACTATTTGCACCCCTGTGTTACATGGACAACAAAGTTTTTCACGTCATGAACTTGAGGAATGGACTGAACTAGATCGGGTTGAACCTTTTGGTTGATTACTTAGACTCAAATGAATGTTTTTGGGGGGATGACATAGCTCCCATTATAAAGTCTCTGCCCAGCTACTAAGCACCCACATGTTAACTCATGTATAGTGCATGCTTGCATTTTATGGAAAGAAGGTTATTTCAGAGGCTGAAGCAGTGTTCTGGAAATTGGAGGCAGTCTCAGATCAGTGCTGTCACTAAAGGCATAGATATCCCTCTGGGTTTTTTGCTAAAGGGTGTAGTACCATCCAGCTGCTTGTTCCCATCCTCACAGCTCGTGGTGAATTGTGTGATGAATGGGGTAAATGCTTTCAGGCTGTTTCAGTGTACAGTCAGCCAAGTTGTCTTAGATCCAGACATACCACATGAGGACACTGCATTATTCCCAGGTCAGAGACATGAGATGCTGTGACCCATTTTCCTTAAATGCAAGCTTGAAAGGAAGCGACAAGATCCTGGCTGAATTCATGGCTTGAGCTCTTGACCCCTTATGACTTTCCTAGGTGGCCAAAAGAAAAGGCTTCTATCTTTCCTGTAATTAATTTTCTCAGTTATAACAAAATAGCTCTTTCCACCACACGAGGAAATTTTGAGGATAAACATATTACAGATTGTGGCCACTGTCATGCTGGAGTAACAAAAGACACCAGTGCCCAAGAAGTTTTTCTTTTCATATGTTCGAATAAAAAAGCAACTAAAACAGGTTGCAGTGCTTACCTTTGGGATGGATGGGATTGTGTTATAAGGCTTGCTTAACACTTGTCTGTGGAACTCTGAGATGCTGGAGAACCCATTGGTGTTAGTATTACACCATGATCTATGCAGATCAATGAGACAAACAAGCCCTGGCAGATCTGTTTTAATTTTTTCCCTTCACTTTAGAACCAGTACTTTAGATTTATTCTTTGTAAATCACAAAATATAAGCAAATACATCTATATGAGCAGTCTTAGGGAAGAAAAAGTGCTACAGTTTGACAAAGCAGATGAATCTTTATTTCACATTAAAATGATGGGTCCCTCATGTTGATTATTCCCATGCAATAACCTCAGTGGTTATATCTAAGAAACTGGTCCCAACATGGAGGAAGACTAGTAGGGATAAATAATTTCTCATCTAAAGGCATGTCAAAGAAGTGGAAATTTAGGAAAACAATAGATTTTGGAATATCTAGAATAGTATCTAGTGATCTAAAAAAGTTTCCACTGACAATACTTGTTCTTCCCAGCCTCCCATGAAAATCTTGTGCTGCCAAGAACAGCTTTCTGTTCATGAAAAATGGTGATTTTGTGGGAAGTGAAGGGAACCTTTACTCAGCTGTTCTGATCTTTTAAGTAAATATTTATTTATTTTCTTTACGAAGTTATAAAGTTTCTTGGGAATGCAGATAATGTAGCAGGAGGAAAAGTAATTACTGTAATTTTGCCTGTGCTTTTGGAAAATAATCCATCTGATAAACACCTCATTTACATTTTGTGAACTGCACAGCTCAGCATATGAACATTTTGAGTAGATGCATGCAGTCTCTATTTGTCAAATACTATCATTCTCATGCTAACAGAAGTACATGTCCTGGCCTTGTTGTTTTTCAAAGACCACGTTATTAAGATGTCATTGACATTAAGCATGCCTTGCATTCATTTCTTGAGGAACTGCATGATTGCTGCTCAGAGGTGTTCCCTGAGGGTTAGCAATGCTTTTAAACAGGAAAGAACCTCAGCCCATAAGGGCAGTCAGACACTGAGAAGTTTCTCCTTCATTTCAGCATAGCTTGCAAATACCCAAAGCAGGTCTAAACCCCTCCCTGTTCTGAGAAAGGCATAGTACAAGCATCCAAACAGCTGTTTTCCCTTTGTCTTCCTAGCAGTTTGTTTTCTAGCAGAGGGAAATACCTTCCCTCTGATTTTCTTGGGATAGACAGGCAGATTCTGTAAGAAAACCTCATTAATTCCCTGTGCAACAGATGACATAAAATAAGATATTCTTTAGGAAGTGAAGTGACAGACTGTGAGGGAGAGGGGAATGAGAACTGACCTAGCAACCATGCCTGCCAAGTAGCCTGAGGACAGTCAGTTCCCATCAACGTGAATGAGGACTGAAGGCACTCAGCACCTTGCCTGATTAAGTTCAAAATGAAAGCAGCATTTCTCATCAAAATTGCACTGCCTTCCTTCTTCCCAAAAGGCATGTGAATCTGTAAGAATTTGGTATCCTTGGCAGTTATTTCGATCTGCACTCTTTCGACCTCCTTTCCCATTATTTGATGGGAGAGTGAAACGCACACACACCAGCTAAGTGCTTCAGGACACTTCAAATGCAGCTCACAGCTACTTCTAGATTGAGAGTAGCCCTGAAGAGAGGGCTTGGGGGTGCTGGGGGATGAGAAGCTCCACATGAGCTGTCAGCGTGTGCTTGCAGCCCAAAAAGCTATCTGTATCCTAGACTGCATCAAAATAAGTGTGAGCAGCAGACTGAGGGAGGAGATTCTCCCCATCTACTCTACTCACATGAGACCTCACCTAGGGAACTGTGTTCAGTTCCTGTCCTCAGCCCAGGAAGGACATGGAGCTGTTACAGCAAGTCTAGAGGAGGGCTAAAAGGATGAACAGAGAGCTGGAGAACCTCCTGGATGAGTAAAGGCTGAGACAGTTCACCTTGTTTAGCCTAGAGAAGAGAAGACTCATGGGAGACCTTATGGCAGCCTTTTGGTACTTAAGAGGAACCCACAGGAAAGCTAGGGAGGGGCCTGATCAAGTGGGAGGTGTCCCTGCCCATGACAAGTTGAAACTATGTGGTCTTTAAGGTTCCTTCCAACTCAGACCATTCCATGATCCCATTGCCCACACCACCTTTTTTTTTCCATCAGGAAAGTGCTGTTTGGGCAGGTATGGTCCAAAGAAATGTGAGCACCTTGTCACAGCAAGAGGGGAGGTAGGACATGGGCCTCCTTCCCCATCCTACGGTGGCCACAGTGGCACCCCTATCAGGGAGGCCATGCAATAGTCGGAGGGAATGCAGGAAAAGTCTCCTCACACATTGGCTCAGCACCAGCTGTGGCTGCTTCTTCTCAGCAAAGCTGGAGAAAGGGCCAAGCAGGAGCATCTCCAAAACAGCTTTCTGCTTCATTCAAGCGTGGGTTCAGAGTTTGCAGAGGTATCTGTCACACATTGTCTGTGTGTGTGAATGAGAAAGGCAGGATGCCATCTGCTTGGAAAGGTCTGAAGGCTCCTCTCTTTCTCCATCTCTTCTCCCTGTCCGTTTCCCACCAAGCCTCATCACTTATGGCACCTGAACTGTCACTTCTCATGCAGGTTACTAACAGGACAATGGTTTATTATGCTTTACTATGTTTTGCACAGAAATCTGTAATTTGCTAGCAGTGTTCACATGACATGCAGCAATACCTTTTTTTTTCCCCCCACTGGATACTTTACCCTGAAAAACACTTTCCATCCTCTGTACAGGAACACACAAAATATTTCTAAGGCATCAGGCTTGTTACACAGATTTTTCCTCACTGTCTACATGCCAGAGCACTTCACAGCGATAAAAATGATGAGACTGTGTATAGTGTGATGTGAGAAAAGCTTTTGCCGAACGACACCGCACAGAGTGAGTAGGAGAGGGAAGGAGAAGTCAGTCATGAGACCAACAACTGAAGGAGAAATAAATTAAGAGTCATAAAACAAACTGTCATTCAAAACTCCCTTTCCACAGCAAGACCATTACTGCAGTTTCTGACAACTTCATAAAATGAGGACAATTTGGGAATGGTCCTGAGGATACATTTCTGCTTGTGTACTGTGTGCCATAGGACATGTCAGACCACCTCCACAGCCACACTCTGAAATCCAACAGAGCACTGGAATGGGGCATTCTTAAAGACAATGATAACAGCTGTAGACAGAGTATATAGAAAAATAAGGAAAAGGGAAATAAAGTTTGGCTTCCAAAGCAAAGTCCCTTACTTACTGGGACCCCACTGGAAACCTGGTGCCTCCTTGCCTAGTGTGTAGTTGTGGGCTGCACATTTACCATTATAGGACACTGGGTAGGCAGGACCACCAGCTCAGTTTGGCAGGACACCTGCCCTATGAGTTCTCAGTGTTTATGAATTTGGGAGCCCCTATATGGATGTGCAAGTTTCCAAGGGTTCTCATCTACCTTGGATGTGTAAAAAGATGAAGTTAGAACAGAATGAGCTGTGTGGTGTAGCACTGAAACAGCACAGAGCATCCTTCCATATATAGAGGGTGGTGAGCCCTAAAGGAAGAGTGCAAACTGGCCAGTAAACAAAGCTAATGTGTGGTGGGAAATACACATACCTTAGCTCGTGCTTTTCATTGTCTACTTGCAGATATAGAGGGAAATGTAGCTGGCTCAGGGACCCCACCTTTTGACAACATCTGCCTCAAAGCGCATAAAGAAAGTAGCCAGAAAATGGTATCACGTTAACACCTATCCAGCGCTTTCCTTTCAAAGAGCTCCCACTTGCTACTGTCACTGTTGCAGCACAAAGTAACTCTGCAAAACTACTTTTTGTGACTTTGGTTTTTTGTGTTAATTGCACTTGCATATAAAGAAACACATACCCAAAGTACTGATTGCTTTGCATGAAGGAACTGTCAGTGCAAAATATAAAAATAGGAATATATGTGTCATTGTGTGTTTGCAAAACAAAAGGAGCCTGCATTTGTTTAATGACCTCTAACTACAGTCTCAGAACAGCTCTTGAGACACCGAGAAACCAAAATATTACATTTATCTATCATCAAAGCTCACTTCTTTTGCTAAATTTCATGATGAAGTTTTACTACACTGTGCTCAGCAAAAAGAAAAACACCAAAAGGATTCCTCTTTGTAATAAAGGTTTGATAATCTTCTTTCTTCTTCAGGAAGCTGCGTTCAGAAAAAAAAATTTTCCTTTCTTATTTCACACTGCTTACTTTTTACACTCCCTCCTCTGCTTCCTATGCACCCTCCCTACCCATTGCTGGGCTTGCGGACTAGCCATATTACATCTAAACAAGTACATGCTCTTTCCCAAAAACACTGTGGATGCCAGTAGTGCTGTGAAAATACTTTGTTCAATTCCTTATCAGTAGCTATGCCAGATACAGCTAGAATCCAAAAATTAAACGGATAATGGAGGTGAATATACAAATTAGAATGGCATCTAGGAAGAAATGATTAAATAGAGCTCTACTTGGGACCAGTGGATGCAATGGGTGTACTTCCCCATGTACACCGTTAACACATCTCTCCATGGATATGGTGTGTTTGGACAGACTCACAGCTATCATGCCTTCGACCAGGTCTGATGCTTGCTTGTGCAACCACTGCCTCTAACTGTGCACAGCCTAAACAAGAGAAAGGGTAAAACTAGATCACCAAATCCAGCGGTACTTTTGAATACTCTCTTACCCTCCCTCTGTGCCGCATACCAGAAATGTTTTAGGAATACCTTTCCCTCCCCACAGATAACTGTAAGGTATTCCTGAGCAAACAATATTCTTACACATCTGCCTGTTTAGTATCCAGACTCATCCATTTCTCTGGCACATTAAAATATAAAATCACTTGGATATGGAAGCAGATATCATACAAATTCAGATGCTGTATTCCATCAGCTTTGATGCTGCTGCTGAAGCTGTCAGCATCATAGTAGTTTACTTGATTTTAAGTGTGCAAAATGTTGGATGTTGTTTGTGCTTGCATTGGTGTCAGAGTAGATGGGGCCTCTTGCTTCCTATGGATTGTATTTAGCCCACCTCATCGCGTGCACACCAAATACTCCATTGCATGTTGCTAGGGCTTGCTGCTGAAGGTTAACCAAAACCAATTTCACAAAATTCTTTTCGTATTACCATAATCAAGCACTTCACAGATACACACTATGTGTAGCAGAACTGCCAGCTACATGGAGAATCCCCATCACATATGATGGGTCAAACAAGGCTTCCCAGTAGGTCCATGCAAAACAGAGAGATGCCAGTATGTTGTGCAGGCATAACTGCAATCAACAGAGGCAGGTCTTCCCTTGAGTAGTGAAAATTGTGTTTCCTGTTCTCGTTTCAGTGGTCATTATAGTGTTTTAAGTGAACAGTCTTTGGAGCAAAGAACAAAACCCAAGACTTCCCATCTCTTTCCTTGACTTGGGATATATTCTGTGGCACATCTCAAAGACATGCGGAAGCTGAGCTTGAGTTCCCAGGAGCTAAACATGAAAGTATCAAGGGAACACTTCTCATTTTGTCTTGAAAGACACCCACACCTTCTAAAATGTTTTGTGCACCATCCAGTCTACCAGGCATCCTCAGACCACATCTAGCAGTGAAGACCCTTGGTACAACAAAACACTTCATGTGTGCTTAGAGTTTGGCCAGGAATGTACAGCTCCGTAGCTGGATATTCGAGAGGATTTTTCCCTTCCTTCAAAGGGGATGGAGCAGAGAGGAGCTCTCAGATCACTTGCAGAGGGGACACGCATTGCTCTTTTCACTGACAGCTGGTGCCAGCCTATGAAGCTCTGTCGGGGTGTAGATGATTTATGTTGTTCTGATTACACCTGGATGCAGTTTCTCCAGCACCAGAGATCTTCAGTGCTGGAAATCCACCACGTGCAGCCTCTGTGTGTCTGTTGCAAGGCAGAGTGGTAGCAGAGCAAATGTTTTTGAACCTAAGTTTGGCTTATCTCAATACTATTCAATGTGCCCATATTGTAGGTATAGACTTTCACTCTCATTTAAACTAGTAGTAGCCTTGTGGGATTTTCAATGTATGGCGTGGACTGGCATGGACTACAACGTCCTTCCTACTCCTTTGTTGTATCTGGGAGGAAAGGGCTCTCCTTTTGAGCGTGATATAACCTGATCTTTTCCAACAGCTATGGATTACTTTTTTTAATTTCTTCAAATATTCACATGTCAGCTTAATGCCTGCGTACTTTCAACTAAGTAACAACAGGCTCTGTTGTTAGTTTGGTGATCTGGGAATATTAAAATACATACTGGCAAAGGGTAAGTCACAGTATTTCACCACCAGGAGTTTTATGATACCTATTTCCAGAATAACTTGGTCTCCCACTGTCTTTATCAATACCCATTCTTTAGATGCCTAAAGCAGTCTTAACACGTACTCACAATTCCACTATCTTTGCAAGAAGGTGTATCTCGAGGCCATACTGCAGAAAGTAGTCGTAAGTTTACAACACTAATTTCAGCCTGGTTTTAATCTGAGACTGTCTACAATACTTCAGCCTCTGAACATAAAATACCCATTTATACCTTTGCCTTTAGATTGCCCAGTACACTAAGTGTTTAAATTCAGAAAGCCACGTCCTTTTTTCCCTTGTGCTTTACTTCTCTGGATTCCTATAGCTTGTAAATGAAAAGCTACAGTTTTCTTCTTTGTCTGAACAGTTCTGTAGGAAAGGATAAGGAGGTTAAAATTCACAAGGTAACAATTTCATACCTTGAAAAAAACCCGCAGCAGAGTGTTTGGGGAGTAGAGGAAAGAAGGCTCCAGAGAATGATATTTTCTAAAGATTCATCTTAGCAGTTGCAATTAACTTCCTCAATACCCTTTTGGATAAAAGTTATCAGATAAGAGATCAAGAGAGAGAACATGATTTAGCTCTAGCAAGTCTCGATTTACAATCTGTCTTCCCTGATCTGAGTTCATTTTGTGCAACTCCTGTGTCATGTCCCTCTCTTGCAGAGATGGAAGAAAGAGTTTAAGTCAAAAAAGATAAGTGTAGAGCCTCCAGAGGCCAAAATGAAATGTCTTTTAATGGCATCTTTATGGCACTCCCAGGATATCACCATATCCTACAGGGCTGTTATGAGGGAAATTACATCTGCTTTACTCAAAAAAGCTTTTGTGACATTCTGGAAAAAATGCATAATGCAGCAATTTAAAATACCTAAAATATTTTCTTCAAGTTTCTTGGATTTCAGCCTTGCCTTGGAAGAGAGTATATGGGGAGGGAGGTGCAGAAGGGATAGCAGAGAACTAGAAATAAGCCTCTCTCCCTTTCTCCTTTTGCTTTCTTTTCCCACCACTCTCCAACATTCAAACTCAAACTGAGGATCAAGGGGGAGGATGCCACTGTTGAAGAGTTCTCTCCGACAGTCTTTTCTGTGGAGAGGTCTGATTTTCATGAGCATGAACAGAAGACCTCTCACTGATCACGTTTCCAGGCCTGGATTATTAATGTTTGTATTTCCAGATCTTTAATTGCTTCCTCTTCTGGTGATGTCTATTTTTTTTTCAGTTTTACTTCAGCTAATACATGCTTGGTACATATTAAGTGATGAAAATGCACGATCAAGGCATGTATGCCTTGCAACTGCTGTTTATACTCTAGGATTTAAAACTAGTAACAAGGGAGGTTAATGTTATTCTTAGGTGATAACACTCGTTGCTATGGTGAAGACGTCTTCTGTCACTCACTGTTGGGAAGATGGTGCCTGTGCTATGAATGCTTGACAGTATTTTTGCTTTCAAGATTAGCAATAGAAATTATTCTAGTGCAGATACTAACCTGCCTGCTTCTGTGCAAACATTCACATAGATGCTTTCTATCTAAACAGGCTCCTCTCTGCCTTCTCGGTGGGCTCAATGTGCTGGCATTGATAGGGTTTTTCAACACCTGAAGAAACAATGAAAAGTACCAGGCAATGTAATTCCTTGCTGTTTAATGTATATTACCATTTCAATCATATTCTGGAGATTCTTCAGATTTTTTAAATATATAACATTTTACTAGGCCTGAACTGCTGCTAACTACATCATGAGCAGGGGTATAGGAACCATGGCGGGGTGATTGGGACTTCATGATCTTTAGTGTCCCTTTCAACCCAAACCATTCTATGATTCTATGATCTGCACTTCCTATTAAAATTTATTTAGGCAATAATCCACAAGAAATTGGTGTTTTCAGCAGTTTATGACTTGTTATTTAACATTTAACAGAATGGCAGTTTATTTTGGGAACAACCAATACTGAGAGGTTTATTGCCATTGTAAACCATAATCAACTGTTTGTATCACTACTATTTTTTTCAAGATATAAAAATGGCCAGCTGCATTGCAAAATTGCTTAGAGGCTATAAACATTTGCATTGAAGATTATGTATAGGGTTATTTCACCTTAGAGGTCAAAAGTACTTAGAGAAACCACTCACTTCAGTGTAAATTATTCAGCAGATTGGTAAAACCCAATCCCGGAAAGATGATACTAAGGCACTTCCCAGTAATTTCTTCAATTATGCTCACAAAAAAAGAATCTATAGGAGATGAACAATACACAACATTGCACTTTCTTTATCACAGTGTCAAGCCAGGAACTGAGCATTGTTGTATTTATAAATGTTGTAACTGTCTTGCTGAATAATTTATTTCACTGTACTCACAAACAGCTTAATCATCAGAGTTCCCCATTTCTCTATTATCGTCAGGCAACTGGCCACAGGTTTCATAACTGACATGTTTAGAAAAATTCAAAGGACTCCCATTTTGATTGGAATAGGTTTCAAATGAGAGCAAATGTTTTACAACACTATATCAGTTCTTCATCTTAATTGATTATAGTGGGCCAAACCTAAGCGAGTAATTCCTAGTGGATAATTCAAGTGTACAAAGTCCTTTCTATTTTTGCTCTTAAGAATATATCTACAAGCGGCTTGCAACCTCCTTTCTTCTACTTATTTTACTAATACTTCTTTTTTACTCCACAGCTGCACAAGTAGTTACTACAGAATACTTGGGCTGAGTTTAATCACAATAGCTCCTCTGTTATCACTGTATTGGTGAACATATGCATTTGCACAGTTGATTCAAATGCTCACTTATGAATATAAAAATGTTTCCTTTAAACATTTGTGCCTGGCTGTAGAGTTCATTTTGCCAAACTGTTTGTGTTAGTAAAATTTTCACTAAGCAAAGCCACTGCATAGAAAGGAAAAAAGGACAAGAAACATCCATTTAAATCTTTGAGCAGGTAAGAGCAGATTTGGGTGTTTTTCTAAAATTATGTTTAGTAGTATTTATTCACCTCTTCTCTTCAATGCTAATTGGAATTTCTGTCAGAAAGCTTTAACTCATTTTTTTCCTCCAGTCTTCAAACACTATGAAGCAATTAATCCCTATTATAACTCCAGTGAGTTCGAGGACATTATAGCAGAGGTGACTTTGGCACTATATTTCATGTTTAAAGGGCTTACATGCTCATGTACAATTTTTATACAGTCAAGAGTGATGGTCGCCAGTTTTCATTATTCACATTCAAATGATGTGAAATATGGGAGATTCCACAGCTTTAATACGCAGTTAATTTTTGTGGGTTTTACTGTCTCTGATTTGGAGACTGTAACTAGGATTTCCAGATATATGCAGCTGTTGCCACACTCCTTAACTGGAACCAGAAGTTTTCTGAGCCTTCACAAAGTTGCCCAGAAGGCTGATGAAGAAAAGAAAATTGAAGAGATATCCTCCTTGGAAGCATGGTCTGCCATGTCAATCCCTTTTGAAGGGAGAAGATAATTCCTCTTAAAACAAAAATCAAAAGAACAACAAACACCTTTTTTTTTGCCTTCCTACAAGCCTAGAAATAACATATGACATGAAAGAAACTGAAGCAAAGTCCTCAGGAAAAAAAAGAGTCCAAACCCATGTCTACTTCCTAGTCACATTCAGCCTGTCTTTCATGCTGTTAAAAATTCTCTTCAGCCCTGGGCGTCGTTAGCAGAACTGCAGCAATGAGGATCAGGCAATCCTGCCTGCCAGTCACAGGCATTAGCAATTTGCTGGTTGCAGAAAGACTAAAAATAAAAGCAGAGTATTTCATAAGCAACAAAAGCAATGCTGCCTTCTTTCTACCAAGCTGCATCGGTATAGCTACAGGCTAACAGGTATCAGAGATGAAGAGCATTTAGGCCTGTTCAACGCTTTCTCACAAATGCAGGCAGAGATACAAAAGCGGACACATTGGTTGATGGAAAAAAACTGCACTCTTCAGCTTAATTTTACTGACTAAAATAAAATTAGGTACTTGCAATAAGAATCATTACCAGCCTCTGCTGGATTGATACAGTAAAGGAAATGTGAATCAGAGGGTGGCTTTTCCAAGCATGGATGAGTTATTTAATTGAAATGGTGCTTTTTTCTTTTGTGAAATCATTTTCCTTTACATATTTTTATGAAACACTAAGACATTTAAAAATTTGAAAGCGTTTATGTTCACACTTTTTGCTGAAATTCAGGAAATACTGTAAACTAACGGTGTTGCCTTCCTCTCTTCTTCCCCCACTACCTGACCTTTTCTAAGCACTACTTTACTGTATCTTTTTTCCTCCTTTGGTCCAGAATCATAAGGGTTAGTCACTGGCATCATTAACAGCTTTCAAATTGTTGTGTTTTCAACTTTCCTATTTGGCTTTAAAAGACTACACTTGCATGCGTACTAAGGACTATTGGTAACATCAGCTTGTATCAGCAGACTAATTTTCAGGGCTGTAAAGCAATTTACTTATGAGTTCAGCATCCTCACCCAGGGACATCCCAAAACCATGAGCTCACCAGGCAGCAAGGACACCTCAGCACTCTCCTTTTTCTTTTTCCTTGTCATCCATTGACACGCTTTTGAAATAAGACTTCAACAATATAGAACCAAATTATATGCCCTCCCCACCTCCACTCTCAATCCAACAAAACCTGGGTGCTTTTTCAGCTAAGCTTCAAGTCAACCTGAATTAACAGGTCAACTTTCCCAAGCACTGGCTGCTCAGCAGCTAATGCTGAAGTAGCATAAGCTAATTTATATTCTGTAGGGTCACTTAAGCTCTCAAGTGTTAAGCTAAAGTGTCAGCCAGGTCCCAGTGGGGCGAGTCTCTGCAGCTCCTGGAGCACATTTTCTTAGGAGGAAAAAATCGTCCCTCATTAGAATTCGTTTCATATTATGGATTCCTTCCTTCCTCCCAGAAGTAGAAGGACTAATTAGGAATAGTTATCACTGCTGACATTCAAAGCATTATTAGACTTGCAGCCCACTGAAACAAAAGGGAATTCATATCTATTGAAGGATATCCTGACAATTCAGTCATTGTTGGACTCCTGTAGGGTCACCTTTAAAGCTCTCATCAGCTTCAGCTTTAGCAACCTGGCTTCCGTTACAAACCAGTAAGACTGGAGTACAACTGATGCTGTCTACACCTCTGAGTTGTTGAGGGTTTGTTTGGTTTTTTTTCTTTCTGTGAGAGGAAAGATGTTTAAATGAGCAGAAAAAGCCCCAGCAAGCTTCTGTGTTTCAGAGCCCAACCCCTCATCCTGCTCTCACTTCTGCTGCCATGTTAACTTCTGCAGAGGTTCTTCATTTGCTTTGGTTACATGGCTTTTGTAAGGTGCTACCTCTGATTTTCCCTCTTCAAAATTTCAGCTGAGCATAAACGGGAAAGAGTCCATTGCTCTGGTGGGTACTTGAGGCAGGCAAAAACTTTTACAGTAGCAAAACCTGAAGCAGAAGAATGGTAGTTTGTGATTGGCATAAGCAGATCATAGAATCAAAGAATCACTCGGTTGGAAAAGACCCACTGGATCATCGAGTCCAATCATTCCTATCAATCACTAAACCATGCCCCTCAGCACCTCATCCACCCATCCTTTAAACACCTCCAGAGAAGGTGACTCAACCACCTCCCTGGGCAGCCTGTTCCAGTGCCCAATGACCCTTTCCATGAAATATTTTTTCCTAATGTCCAGCCTGAACCTCCCCTGGTGGAGCTTGAGACCATTCCCTCTTGTCCTGTCCCCCGTCACTTGGGAGAAGAGGCCAGCACCCTCCTCTCCACAACCTCCTTTCAGGTAGTTATAGAGAGCAATGAGGTCTCCCCTCAGCCTCTTCTTCTCCAGGCTAAACAACCCCAGTTCCTTTGGCTGCTCCTCATAAGATCTAAGACATGCCACTGCCAAAGGCAGCTCCTCTTCAACACCCGTGTGTGCCCCTATGCATTCACACCAGTGCAAGCCAGAGACCATGTGGTTACCAGGTTCATAGGAATTACAGCCCCGTCATAAGCACTAATGCAAGGGGAAGCCACATGGAGAACAAGAAGGGCCTTCAGTGTCTTATGCTATTAAGCTGGTGTAAGCAGGTTGTGCTGCTGCAACCTATGTCCACAGAAAATATTACTAGAAGCTTCTAGTCGTCTAGGAAGAGGTCTGATATTTTCTTTCTGCCTTCAGATTCTAATAGAGCCAAAAGAGTCTAGCTTCACACCTTATAAGCCATATCCCTTGGTGGGAGAGTGAGTGGGGTATGGAGATGAGTGAGAGGTGGTGCTGCTGAGAGGAAGAAGAAAACTTTTTCCTATTTAATTTTCAGCAGCTGGTAATCTAATCAACTTGCTAACCAGTTTTACATATGCAACGTCAATGCTCAGCTGCAGATAAATTTGCAAGTGCAAGGAAGGGAAAAATAACCCCTAAAATAAATCACATTTAGAGATTCTAGGCAGATTCCAGTATCAAAGTGGAAATAGGGACAGTATCCAGGAGCTTAGGAGAAAAAAAATAATCCTTCTGAGTGTTGCTGAAAAAAAGTTTGTAAAGTCTACAGAAGTCTTCATTATGGTGTAATCCTTTTTTCCATCCCCCCCAACATTTTTAAGTTATCTTCTCTCTTCATGATTGCTTTTATATTGTCATTGACATTGTGTTGCATTAAGCTAGTTTCTAATATTAGATGCAGTTATGATACGTGACATTGAAATCATGCTTGAAGTAAGACTCCAGTTGAGTCACCTTAGATCTATGCCTCTGTAAGGCTGTTTATTGCTTTTGTGATTGTACTATCAAGAATTCTTTGTATACAACTACCAAAGTGCTAACAACCAGATCCAAAATAAATAAAAGGAGCCAAGCACTTGAGTAACTTGAATTCTGATATCTGCAGTGAGTTTGTACTCTACAAACCCCTCCAGAGATACTTCTTCACCTCGTTTTGAAAAGTACTGCAGCTATATTTTCAGTTGATTTGACCTCTCGTTCCCCAAAACTGTGTTATGCCTCTGCACATTGGTAGAATTAAGTTTATTAGTGCTCACTGCCACCATGCCCAACAGACATCAAGAAACTAGGAAATCAGATGGGCTACAGATGATGTTGGATCCAGTGTTTCTGGACACGCTACTGAAAATGCTGGCACCTACACTGTGAAGTGCAGTGGAAACTGAGAGTTTAAGACATTTTGTGGATTTATCTCAGTATTCTCAGTTAACAATTTTTTTTGCCAGACTTACAAAACTGAATCACAGCCTGATCTTTTCATCTCAAACATCACGCTCAAAAAGCTTCTGGGGTTAGGTTGTGTCATGGGTAACACTGCCTTGTGCCTTCTGTCTTGGGCGAATGCCTGTAACCCTACCTGAACATCAGCAACACACAAGTGTAACTCACTGGCAATTGACTCCGTTAGGACTAGGATCCAGCTACTTCACAGTTAAATCATGACAGCGATACTGTTTACAGTAGAAAACATATTTAGAAGGAGGAAAAAAAATCAACAAAAACAAGATGTGACAAGTGCTTGTTTACAGAGTTATTTTTCAGGAGCTGAGCTGCACTTTAATACGTAAATGCATTGTACCTTTAGTGAAACCTTCCTCCTGAATAGCTAATAAGTTTTATTTAAGTGCTTTCATCAATGAACTGACTTACTTTAGTTACTCTGAAATCATTTATATTATCCTTCTGTCCAAAAAAGTTGGAAGTAGCTAAAATAATTTTGGTGCACCTCCTGCAAATTTATGAATTATTGAAGACTCTATGTAGAGTGGCTGCACTGAGAGAACGATGGATAGTGAGGGCATTTTCACCATTACTGAGAAGATGGCCTAAAGGGAAGGCAGAAGCCATGGAAACATCTGCAGAGCTGTGTTCTTAATGATGGGGATAGTGGAAAAGACCAAAGCTGACTTACTGAAGAATGAAATATTTAATTGTGTAATAGCAGCATATGGAGATGCCAACTGAGCATGCAAGCAAGCTGCAGATGTTGCTTTCTGGCAGAGCACCTAGCTTCCAGCTCACTTTCCCAGGTATTTAAGGCCCCTGTTGAAATGGGTTCTACGTGGGTTGGTAGTTAAATAATTCACTAAGATCAGGAGATACACAACAAATAAGAGCTTGCAAAGGACTTCTTTCTCAAAAGGGAACCCCCGTTGCTTCCTCCCCAGCTGTGAGTAAAGAAAATCTAACTGGGAATCTTGTAGCCCTCTACTTAATTCAAGAGACTTGAATTGGTGTCAGTAACCTCAACACTCGGATCTTTAAGCCTCTCTTAGCTGATCAGTTTGTTCCCTACAGCAGTTCCTACCACAGTAATTCCCACTGAGCTGGTGAGGGAAGCACTAAACAATTACAGGCTGGCCAGCTGCTGAACTCGCTAACTAGGTGCTCATGACTTGAGAAGATATTTCTGTCTGTTTAAGCTACTGGCAGTTTTACAAGGCAGAATGTCTTTGCTTTCAGCCCAGTGGAGACTGGGCAGCTTCCCACCACCTGGTATTAAGAACAAAGGACTGACCTGACCAGTGACACCAAGACTGGACCCAGAGTCCTCTGGAGCGTTACCTCCAGGACACCACTATGGAGTGGTATTAAAATACCAATATTTTGATTTGTGCAGGTCTCCAAACATTCAAGACTGTAATAGCTATACATCTAAGTTCAGCCGAGGCCACAAAGGGTGTATGTTGGACTTTACAAAAAGCAAGTAAACAAAACCCATTCATGAGAAGTTCACCTATATAAACTATTACAGGATACTTCCCTGACTATTTTGCTATTATGTATCTGTATCTGACTTTCCCATTGGGTCTCATAGGACAGCACAAGTCCGCTTTGGAGGGACCTCAGAGATCTCTAGTTCTATCTAACGCTCAAAGCAGGACCACCTCTTGGGGCAGAGCAAGTTGCTCGGGACTTTATCCAGGGCATCTTGAAGACTCCCACGGACGGAGAATGCGCAACCTTTCTGGGCAACCTGTGTCACTGCTGGATCGCATTTCAGGTGGAAAAGTGTTATGTCCAGCCTGAACCTCCTTTTTAAATTTTTGCTCGTTTTCTCCCACCCTCTCACCATACTTCACTGTGGACAGCTCGGAATCATGTTCTTTATGACCTCCCTCTAGATGTTGGGCGGCTGCTGTGAGGTCCCCCTGCAGCTCTTACTTCTCCAGGATGAACAAGCCCTTCTTCCTTGGCCTCTCGTCACAGAAGAGGTGCTCCAGCCCTCAACTATTGTGGTGGCCTTTGCTGGACCTGCTGTGATCGGCCAATGTCTTTCTTGTATGGAGGTCCCAAAACTGGATGCAGCATCCAGGTGTGGTTGGCTTAGTAGAGGTGAATAGCTGCTTCTGTATACCTAGTGACCATGCTCCTGTTCATACTGCCTGGGAGGCTGTTGTCCTCCACTGCCTGGGGACACTGCTGGCTCTTGTTCGTGCTGCGTCCCAAGTCCCTTTCAGCAGAGCTGCTCTCCAGCCTGTAGTTCTGTAAGGGGGGGTTCTTCCTTCCTAAACACTGGGCTCTGCATCTGTCCTTCTTGAATCCCATGAAGGGTTCCTGTCAGCCCATTCCTGCAACTTCTCCAGGTTCCCATGAACATCAGCCCTGACCTACAGCATATTTACTGGATCCTGCAATTTGGTGGCATCTGCAAAACTGATGAGAGTGCACTTGATGGGTGTCTCCTTCTCCAGATCACCAGCAGAAATATTAAATAGGAGAGGTTCCAGGACAGAATAGCCTCTGGGTAGAACCCCTTAACAACTACCCAGCCACCTGAAAAATGTTTTATCCATGGAGTTGTCCACAAGAATTGTTTAGATTTCTTTCATTATATGGTATTCACCACAGTGTCCAGTATTTCTACCATTCTTTGCAACACAATCTGTTCACTCACCTGTCAGATGTAAGAAACATCCAAGTTGCCCAAACCATTTCCAAGAGTCAGAAGAAACCACTACACCTTGAACCAGGCTTTATGAAGTATTTAATTCATAAAGCCATTCTGGAGAACTTTGCCACTATTTAAAATTAGAGTTTATTAGATGCATGATCTACTATATTAAAAAAAAAAACACCAACAAACCCAAATCACTCTTTGCTTGTATAAGTTAGTTTATAAATACAGAAACTGTAATAGCACAATAGGGGTGTTTTAGTGTCACATGAAGCTGTACAGTAATTCTTCTATTTACCATGACTAACTCTTGCAAAATCTTAAGAATATTAATTGCATCATGCTACCATTGTCAAAATGATATTTCTCATTCTAAGTATGGATTTGGCAATTTCCTAATGCTAAAGTAAGTAGGTGTGTTGCTATCTAGACTGATAATTCAAGTTATTCACAAGAGGAGTTTCTCATCCCATGGTTCATGTATCACCAACCAACAGCAAGACAACAAATAATGATCTAAAATTCCCTCCCTTCTACTCAGTGCCCCAAGCAAATGAATAAACTTAGACAGGAGAACATAAAATACAAAAGCATTTTCTAAATGTAGCAGAAATCTTAATCATTTGCAAATAGAAAATTTTATTTGGGCAGCATCCAAAAAAACTATAGCATTTTTTTTTGCCTTCCAGAAAGTCTTATATTTTCCTCGTTTAGAAAAAAGTTGGAGACACGGACTTGTGAAAAAATAGCTTTTACAAATACAGTCTGATAATGGCAGTAGTACAGTGCTGCTATTTCTTTATAAGACTTAGAACTACTTTGTATGTAATCACACCAGAGCAAAACTGCATATAGAATCATAGAATCATAGAACAGTTAGGGTTGAGAGGGACCTTAACGATCATCTTGTTCCAAAACCCCTGCTATGGGCAGGGACACCCCACTAGATCAGGCTTCTCAAGGCCCCGTCCAACCTGGCCTTGAACACCTCCAGGGATGGGGCAGCCACAACTTCCCTGGGCAACCTGTGCCAGTGCCTCACCACACACACATATTCTGTTTCTTGAGAGTAAACATTGAAATGACAAACCTCCAAAGTCCCGAGATTGTGTTGGCATCACTGATGATGCCAATTCACAAATATGTCTTAGCAATCTACCTGCCAAAAGCTGTCATTGATGACCCAAGGAAAATGCCAATTTTATCACTGTTCACCTAAAAAGTTCTGGAAGCTGTAGCTGGCCATTTAGTGCCAGTCTATCATCCTGCTCATCAAGGACAGACAGACAGAAGTGCATAGAAGTGCATAAATTAAAGCAAAGACCCTTTAAGGTCTTAAAAACTCAACAGGTGGAAAGTGATGCTCCTAAATAAGTTAGCAATACTTTTGATGGTGAACTTCTTTAAGTTGTTTTGACATGATTTCATGTTTTAAATTGACCCAGAAGTGGGATCAAACTCAATACTTTAGCCCTTAGATCTTATAGGCTTTATGAACCTTCCATTCTGCAGTGAAGCACAACTTCAGCAAGAAGCAGAGCAAGTGCCACAACCTCCTCAGCCCAGATGAATCACCAGCCTCATTTCAGTGCTAGGACAGACACAAGACTCTTCACACCAAGGCTGGTGAAGCACCCTACAGCCACAGCTACTGGATCAGGCTTTTCAGGGAACTTAAGACACCAGAAGCCTAATCTGATGATTTAAAAATGAGGAAAGTGTTAAGCCAAGCAAAGACCTGGCAAGAAGGAAGCAGTTTTACATCTATACGGAAGCAGATATCTAAGCACAAAGGAGAGTAAATTTCTACCTTCAAAATTACCTAGGAGATCAGGCAAAACTTTTGTGAAATGCAACCTTGTGTTTATGTGTCTTAATTCTACTCAACTCCTATTTTAGGTGAACAAATGTTTTGTACATTACACTCATGTAGGCAGATGACTAGATTTTACCAAGTCTTTCTGTGGACCTATGCCTGATTCTGCTGTGGTAAGGGCAAAGTATGAAGATTCAGAGACAAGCAAGACATGTCTCATTAAGTAAACTGGGAATTGTCCACAGCAATGTTAAATGAATGCCCTCAGTCCTGCCTGACTTCTGAAGTTATAGAGGATACCTGGGACTGGTTATCATGCAGGTAGAAAACTACCTGGGAATTTCTGAGCTAATAAGTTACAGATGAACACTTTCTGAACCTTAAAGCACACATACAAATGAGATTACTTGTTGCTTCTGTTATGGATGGAGAGAAATTGCACCAGAAGAAATCAAACTCTGTGCAGTTTTCTTACACAAAAAAAAAACTTCTGCATCTGACAAGTAATGCTATTAAAAGGCTATGCTATTAAAAAAAACAGTATCCTGTTCTTCCTAGTCCAGTTGAGCACAAACCCAAGTGCTGTGGTTGAGTCACCTTCCCTGGAGGTGTTTAAGGCACAGGTGGATGAGGTGCTGAGGGATATGGTTTAGTGTTTGATAGGAACGGTTGGACTCGATGATCCGGTGGGTCTCTTCCAACCTGGTTATTCTGTGATTCTGTGATTCTGTGATTCTGTGATTCTGTTCTGCAAGGCAGTCTCCAAAGACATTGCTTAGCCTGCAATCCTGACTACCAGCAACAACAAATGGAGCTGCATTTACATGATCTGCTTGACTACATCCTTCCTTTCACTGACCTATCTTCATCCTTCCAAACATAATTTAGAAGGTAAAGCAAGCTTCACTAGTGAACAGACAATAAAAATTAGTTGCTTCCATAGATATGTACTTATGCTATTATATGTGTGATGTTATGGCACCAAACATACAATAATAATGCTTTAATTCATTAGCTTCACTCATTTTACAGCATTTTCCAGAGATATGACTGGCCACATTCAATTTGTTAAATTTTTTATTTTTTTAATTTGTCATATTTGTTAACCAGTCAGTAGTCTGCTCTGAAAAGAGGGAGAAGGCAGACTAAAACTTGCTTTTATTTCTTTCTATTAAATATTATCTCTCTCGTAACTGAAAGCCAGGAAAAAAAGTGTTTTATCCAAAATTATCAGATATAAATAGATCAGTTAGAAAATTATCAACAACACAATCTCACAAAAATAAAACTCATACTTCCTATGAAGATATGGGAAGTTAATTTTTAAGAATAGAACAAGTAGTGATCTTCAATGCATTTGTTTCAACAGATACTTTAGAATAGCTCTTTATACATCATTTCACTCAGAAAAAAAAGAACGGCAATCATATGACAAAAACAGATAGTTCAAAATCATTGCAGAGAATGCTTTTTCTATCTACCATACACATCAGCTTCACTTTCGAACAATGACTCACATCACTTACCAGACTCTGCTTAAGAAAATGAGGAACAACCCCACCATCTCACATCTCTCTTCTCAAAATGAAAACTTTAATGATTTTTTTTTTTGCTAAGACTTTGCTAAGACATACTGATAAATCAGCTAAAGGAATAACTAACCTTAAATGTGCATTAACTGGCGGCTACTGCTTGAACAAAAAAAACAGTTAAGGCTGCTGCATAGGAATTAAGTCCATTATCCAGTTCAGTTGTGTCATATGTCCTACCACTCTAATTGTCAAGAAGTCTCTAAATTACCTAAAGTCAATATTTTCTTTCAGGGTCCATTTAAACTTTTTTTCACGTATCTTCAATGAAAGGGAATTGTGACAAAGTGGGAGGAACCCAATAAAAATATTAAATAATATTATTTCTTCTTTTCAAGGAAAAATCCATGTTATCTGGACATCTACCACCGGATGAACAGACAAACATATGTTCTGGTGGTTAATATGAAGTTGGATTAATTATTTAACTGCTCTTAGCCACTTTCCTCTGGCTAACTAACCTAGGAATTGGCGTATCTAAATTTCACGTTTGTAGCACTTTGGCGAGTTGCTGGTTATATCTCAAATGGTATAAGTCTGAATGGATACCAGAAGTTTCTCAGTTTTGCAATGAATCCACTAGGCTATCCCATCTCATTATCCTCTGTCGAAGAATTAATTCATCTGCAGCCAGCTTACAGGTTGGAATTTGCAGCAGCCAAGTGCCCCAAAAGGCACCTATTCTCAGCTGTCAATTAAAACATTTTGTCTTTTGAGTCAGAGATCCATGGCTTTAGTATTCCCCAAAGCCAGCACTAGGCTGCTAGGGTGCTACCTACAGAGGTGTGTATGTAACACTTAGGGAAACAGAGCATAATGCAGAGGCATGGTAATTGTTGGAGAACTAACACAGTAAGTCCACCCAGAGCCATAAGTAAAGTGACAGTTTGTTCCTTGCTATTTCAGTCCTACATCAAGTTGATGTGACTGGACTGACCTAGGACAACTGCAGCCTACAAAATCTATCTGAACTCCATGTCATGTGGACCTACCTCTTCCCTGCCACTGCTATGAAAACACCACCACAACTGCTATGGAGTGAACACACACCGTGACTTGAAGTAAAAGCATGTCCAAATAATTATTTGACAGTTTCAGAGACTTTTTTATTATGCAAAAGAACTAACCAAAATCAAGACTTTTCCTTCGTATCTCCAAGCCTCACATACAGCTCATGGAAAGTGCAGTCTGTAGTTCTGTTAGTTATTTTGTTCTGAGTTGCACCTCTCAAACTGCCCTCATGAATAAAACGCTACTACTTCACGAACGAACAGATTCGAGTGTAAGGTGATGCTGAAAACATACTGCACGGGGTTTGCCATATTCCCATGACTCAATACATTGTCACAGATTTTCTCAAATTTAAGACCATTTTTTAAATTTTAAAAAAAGCTCCAGAAGTTTAATGAAAGAAGCAACTATTTCTGAGGAGAAACACAGACTGTAGGAGAACATTTTCAAAGCTTTTAATGGATCATAATTCAGTAAAAACACACCAAAGTTGATACACAAAGTCACAGAATATCTCCACTTAGAAGGGACCCATAAGGATCATAGAGTCCAACTCCATGCTCCTTGCAGGAGCGTAACTGTACATAACTTTACATAACCGTAAGAGATTTCAGTTTGCTTTTAAATAATCTTAAAACTTTTACTTAGGGCAATAAATAGGAACAATTAATGCAGAATTAAGGAAATGTGCAGAGCAAGTAGATATCAAAGCCGTTGCCCAATGAATCTGCTGAATCTCTTTCGACCCAAGGCTTCGAATTTCAATTTTTAGTAGTGGATTCCAATAAGTCTTTTGCTTCATTTATTTTTGTTGCTAAGTAAGGCGATCCACCTGAGAAGAAAAAGAGAAAAGGAATACCATTTACACATCAGTATTAAGTACTGAACTATTACAGTTGCAGCATCTCCTTAGTACTCATTTTTATTAACTCTGCCTTCCTAAACAGATTCTTTTCATACAACTGAAGTAAACTAATTGATAAGGAAACATGAGAACTGATAAAAAAAACTTGCAATCAAAACTGAAGCCACTGAAGAATGATGCTGAATACTTTGTCTCAGAGAGAAGACTGAAATCGGAAATCACTTTACATCGGTGTGATTTAGACTTGCAGTGCAATGTTGCTGCAAATGTATGCAAGTCAGCAGCCTAGAACACTCATCCAAAGCTAATAGCCATTATTTCCATCCACCCCAAAAGCTAAGAGGTAAAATTTCATAAATAATTTTGACAAAGAATCATTAAATGTGTACACATGCACATATACACACCAAGTCTCTCCTGTGCTTGATGCCTGAAATTACCAGCCAGAAACCATCACATTAAAGTTATTTAAACATGGTACACCTTCTAACTTCTAGTCCTGAACGCTGTCATTGCTTTACGCTCCATCTAACAATCTGATTACAGTTCAGCAGTCTTTTTGTGTTTGTTTTTTTTCACTCTCCCCTTGAGTGCCAAAAGCATCTGCCTACAGTCAGCAAAACAACATTATAAGGTCTGTATCAATAACTTACTCCTTACTATAATACACCTGTACTTTTTACAGGAAAATATGATTCCAGTAGTACTGTGCACTAAACAGCCTTTTCCAAGGCATGCATCTGTTCAATCCTAACTTTTCATTCATCATTTCATTCATTCTATTCAATTAATCAGAAAAGATAATGATAGAAGAAACATGCAGAAATAGTTGTAGATACATGTGGCAAGGCTTGCCTAAAGAACTCAACAGAACAGTCCTGCAAGAAGCCAAATCATTATGAAGTAATTTAATTGCATAATAAAACAGCTGGGAAAACTAACGGAGTTCTCTTGTTCATGTTTTGGGTTGTTAGAATGTAGCCTTATTGGGTAAGACACCAAAGGAAAGTGAGGTGGGGCAGGAGGAAGAACTGGCAACTGGAAAATCAAGTTATTTTTTCCTTTTTTTAAGCCAATTCACTTTTTATACAGGAATAGGACTTACTACATTGAGCATTTCTTTCAAAAAGTAGACAAGAAGATTAAAGAAACAGTAAAGATTAAAAAGGGCAGTAAACAATGTATCTTAACTAATTTTTAAATTTGGTTTGATTTTTCTACCTGTCTAGAATGTAGGATCTTAAAGTAAATTCAAATCTGCTGGAAGTATTTTCACTACATTTATATTCTTAAGTGCCATATTAATTTTGTAGCCCTTCAATGAGAGAAAATTCAGTCTCATGATTGCCTAAGTGTTTGTTTGTAATTAGAGCAAGTTGAAAAGGCTTCTCTCTTCCTCTTTTTCTGTGAGAAAATATTCTTTCATAAAATCAGTAACTGATAAATTAACATACAATGTATCAACATAAAAACACTTTTAAAACTGAACTACATAAAGGTTAATAAGCAACCATTTTAGTAGTGCTCACTGGGGATGTTACAATGCAAACTTCTATATCTTTCTTATTTATTTCTTTCTAACAATTCTCTCTTCAGTGTTTGGGGTCTCAGACAATACATGTAACCTTTAAAATCTGTTATTATTGTCTTTTCTTCTATCAACTCAATTTGGCAAAATCTTATTTTAAAATATCATTCTAACACTGAACATTATTTTTAAAAGCACATCTGTGCTACTCACAGCCAGAAGGAATCAAGACACACACACAAGCAAACAAGTCTCTCTGTGGTGCCACATGTTCAAGATTACTCCAGGCCCTGGCTCTGCAGCTGAAGACATTACACAAGATTTTTTCCTACAGCCATGCCAGAGCTGCAGGGGCAGCAGAGAAGCACAAATCCCTTCAACTGGTGTTCCTACTGAG
Organism: Phaenicophaeus curvirostris; assembly: GCF_032191515.1. NCBI lineage: Eukaryota > Metazoa > Chordata > Aves > Cuculiformes > Cuculidae > Phaenicophaeus > Phaenicophaeus curvirostris. Next base: position 177,149,524 of record NC_091392.1, on the reverse strand, counting down.
AAAATGCTCCATCTTAATAGCACAAAGGAGGACTCGCTACATCCATCCAAACCTACACTATGCCCAGCTGCAGGTGCATTACAGCTGTAATTACGGGTCATTAAAATGTACCATCTTCGTAACAGGAACTGCCTATTTAGGCCTACTCAACATCCACACGGAGATTCATAGTTCTGGCTCACGTCTCTAAGTGCTGCTACAATAAACTTAGAGGTTCATTATCAAAAAATGTTGACCTAATAGGTACTCTAGTGGTTAAGAGGCCTCTTAGCATCATAATATATTGGAAACACAGAAGATAATTTCTTTTATATGCCTGTGCAGCTTATACATTATAAAAAGTGTAAAAAATGGACATGTGAAATTGAATAAGCAGGACAACTTTAGAATTAAACTGAGGGGTAAAGACCGCAAAGCAAAGCATCCACTAAACACTTCCCATGGCCAGTGGTCACAGTTATTTTTTCATTTTCTTAAAACGGGCTGCTGGCAGGGAGCCCTGTAATTTTGTCAGAAAGATATAAAAACCTCCTGATTTCCCCTTTTGACTTCTGCAATACAGTGCAACTCTTTACCATCTGTTATTGTAAAGTAGAAACAGCAATGAACATATGGGCTTTCTTCCTCAACCAGCTGTAGTTAAAAGTTATAATAACAGCCTTTCTGTAAGATAAATTTACATTAAAATCCTGGCCAGTAAAGCAACAGTGCCCAACTTTACGTTTTTTCCAAGTGAATTCCAGGAAGTCTGAAATTCATCAAGGATGTACTTAGTGACTGCAGAACATTTCCCCACAGAAAATTACTTTCATACATGTGACTGGTCCATCTCAGTTCAAAACAGGAATATCAGTTTAACAAAAAAAATGCTATAGCTAATTTTTTCTTTATTTTTTTAATAAGTTTTTTTCTTGAAGTGTGGAACACTGCTCCCTGAGCTCATAATTTAAACTGAAGCAGCACTAATCTAGAAAACAACCTTAAAGAAAGATGAGTAAAACTATGGTTCATAAAGCTTAGTTTACCTGAGAGGAGACACACAGAAGCTCAAGTCTGTAAATAAACATCACAAATTTGCATTCAGTGTGCTCATCTATATAATCAGTAAACTTAAAAGATCTCATTTAAGCCTCTTCCTTTCCAGCTTTGATTAAGAAAAATAAGAATTATTTACCTTTATCAGGATGATTCAAAATCATGATTTTTCTATGGGCTGTTCTGATTTTGGCCTTGCCAGCAGACGGACTGCAAAAATAAATTGAAGTGCTTACCATAAATGCCACCGCACTCAGGCTATAAATTAACAGTTTATACTTGCTTAAAAAAAATTAAAACTTGAGATTTTCACCATCTTGTGGACAAAACATAAAACTGCAACTTTCAGGAAGTAACAACAACAAAGGCCTCTAAGACATACCGAGAAGGACATTTTAAAAAAGCCTGTGTATTTGACATATACAAATATCTTTCAGGATTTTTTTGAACTCATTAGGTCCACCCATTTAAAATAAAAAAATCTGGGGAAACGAAGCAAAGCAAAGAAAACATCCAGCAGCTCTAGGGTGTATCTAGCTGGTTATTTTTATCATTAAATGCAGAAAATACATTTCTTTTTCCTGCTAGAAAATAAGTATTTATATGACTAGTGACAAAACAGCAGATATTTAATATTATCACATTTTGTTCTACTGTAAATATTTTTATAGCTGTTACAAATAACTATTCTTTCTGCTCAGGCCTGAAAAAAACCCCTCTATTTGTTATTTTTCTTAAGCTGTTCAATGCGTTACATTCAGGGACCCACTGATTTATAAGTGCTACATAATGTGGCTTCCTTCAATGACAGATGCATAAAATATGTGCTTTCCCTAAACTAAACTTGTACCTTGCCAGACAAATAACCACTTATGGATGCCGTATGCCAACACAGTAAGGCTATTGTATGCAAAAGGACAGTTTGAATGGTTTAGTTTTTCATAATTTGTTAGCATGCAGAAACGAAGCAGTGTTTTCTACTTCAGGTGACTTCTTAATCAGTGATGAATCAATTAATTAATCTTTTTGTAGATACAGTTTGAATGCAAGGTATCAGGCTAACTACATTCCCAAGGTAAACAAGCTCTAATTATTATTCTGTCATGGGGAAATTAGGGTATGTTGCAAAAATAGTCCATAGAACTGCATAAGAAAAGAATACTTAAAAGGAACAGAAAGTAACTCAGAAAATAAGGACTAAACAGAAGGTAAAAGGCCTTGAACTATGTAACTACAAAAAATAATGATGGCAAAAAAAATCATCCATATTTTGTTTCATAAAGCTGTTGCTCAATAACAAAAAGACCAGCTGATATAACACATTTTGAAATTCAAATGGCCAAAGTCTGTGTGTACAAAAGCTGCAGTTACTTTAGAAAATCATGTAGTTCTGCTCCGAGAAGCATCTGCGAAAACAAAGTTTTACATCAAATTTGCTTAGTTTATGAGATATTGCATATCCCACAGTCAGACTGGTCTCTAAAGATTCTTAATTAAAAAAGTCTTCAAAGTCAAAATTCTGGTTTTGCTGACCTGGTACAGCCTTGTGTGTTAAAACAACATCACGTTGCCTTCTAACACCACTGACTTTCCTCTGATCGAAATGCCTGTCACCTTGTTGGGACCAGCAAGTATGCTGGAGGTCAGGACTGATGTTCAGGAGGACCTGGAGAGGCTGCAGGAATGGGCTGACAGGAACCCTTCATGGAATTCAAGGACAGATGTAGAGCCCAGCATCTGGGAAGGAAGAGCCCTGCGAAGAACTACAGGCTGGAGAGCGGCTCTGCGGAAAGGGAGTTGGGGCACAGCAAGAACAAGAGCCAGCAGTGTCCCCAGGCAGTGGAGGACAACAGCCTCCCAGGCAGTATGAACAGAAGCATGATCACTAGGTATACAGAAGCAGCTATTCACGTCTACTCTGTCAGGACATCGGGCTTGTTAAGCGTGGGGAAGCGAGGGCTGCTCAGGGACTTCTCACACCAGCCTCCCAGTATCCAGAGGGAGGTCATAAAGCGCAGGAGTTCAGGCTGTTCACAGTTATGCATGATGAGAGGGTGAGAGAAAAATGGGCAAAAAATGAAGAGAGAGGTGCAGGCTGAGCATAACACTATTTTGCCCTGAAGGCATTCCGGCAGTGACACAGGTTGCCCAGAAAGGTTGTGCATTCTCTGTCCTTGGGAGTCTTCCAGACCCCCTGGATAAAGTCCGGAGCAACCTGCTCTGACCCAACTGGTGACCAGCAGCAGGTACAACTAGAGAACTCCTGAGGTCCTCCCAACTTGACCAACTTGAGTCACCTTATGATCACATAATACCCCTGTGCAGTAAGCTGTGTTTAAAAATGAAGAAAAAGAAATTAAAAACAAACAAACCAACAGAACCCAAAGCCACAAAATAAATACATTTGTGCTTGTACTATGTTTTTTAATGTAACAGCCTAATTGTTGTTGTTCTGCCATTTGTTTTAAAATAATAACTTAAACATTGTTAAATAGTTCATATATATATATATTTCATACATTAACAATTAAATATCTCCCATGGAATGAAACAGAGTGCATCTTCTTATGGAGGAGATGGTATAATGAAGAAAAGTTCAGTCATCTTTATCTACAATTTTAATTTATGATTTTTCAGGCATATTTTCTAAATTCAGAAGTTCAGTGTTAGGAATTTGATAGCTGTAAACCACGATACTCAGGACAACCACATTTTGCTAGCATCTATTTTGTTTAATGCTTGGAAAACGGTCCTAACATTTTCACCTCCCGTGTCATCTCAGATATTCTACCATCTCTCCCATCAGCAGTTCCTTCTGCAGAGTACATAGTTGTTAATATTATTGCTGTGTTTATACTGAATTTCAGTAATCAGTGCTGCTTCACTACAACTCATGCAAGAACAATAAAATTTAAAAGTAGTCAATATTTCCAATGCAGAATATTTTGTAGCTTTGGATATCTTTTACATAGTCAGAAAACGCACATGTATGTTTCTACCAAAAGTCCTGCAATGTTACAAGACAGTCATAAGAGAATAACATTTGGAATGTATAAAGAGCCAATATACTTGAAATGTAAAAGCTACCATTAAATGCTCACCTTTATCATGGCTTGTATTTATTACTTATACTGCCCATGTACACTCAGCACTTGAAATAACAAAGATAGTCTTTGCCTCAAAATCTAATATGACTTGGAAATGATGACACAGAAGACAAGCGTTCCAATAATAAGACTTGGGCCTAGACAGATCTAGTTTGTGAATTTGTGCACACCCTGGCATTTTCTGTAACACTTTAAAACTCGCTTGCCTTTTTTTTTTGGTGGTATTTTTACATACATAATACAGTAAGCAGTGAGTCAAAACTGATCTAGAAAAAAGTGTGTTTAAACAATGTGAAAATTTCCTATGAAGTTGTTAGCCATGCTTCTACACGATAAAATGCTCAATCCTTTAAACATTAAGAACCCTCCTCAAATCTGATTAAGTTTTGATATTTGCAAGACTCAGTGCAAACACACAAGCAGTGTCACTGTTCCCAGTACAGACTCAAGCTATTAAAATTAAAAAGGACTGATTTCAGATGTGATGAAACTTCAGACATGTACATCATCAGCGTCCACGCTAAGCACAGCCACAGTAAACACACTTTTAATGAGGTACCATGTGCTACTCCGGAACATCACTGAATTTGTCCTTATAAAGTGAAAATGTTAATACATTATCAAACTTAAAGGCCAACGAAAATGCTTCTGAAGAGGATTCCTATAAATTTCTTCTTCAGAGCTTCAGTGTGCAAGCATGAAATATTTCAAACAAATGTAACGTTTTACTTTGCATTTTTTAAAAATAAATGCTAAATCTACATAATTCCCATTATGTTAGAAGTAAACACAATTAGCACACTGAATAAGACTTTAAGTCCCAGTTTTCACCATCTGAAATAATTTCTACTGGAGATAATTAAAATCATCTAATCTTTTTTTGGGGGGCTTTGACCCTAAATTTCTGAAGTGGTCTAAACCACAAACAAGAAATCTGCTATCTAAGGGCTGATCTGGAACGTCCTCAGAGTTACCACCTGCTTTACAGAAAACACTAAATTGTGTCCTACCATCAGCCATCCAAATGTTTTGAAAAAAATCCACTAGAAAAAAACATTGACTACTCAGTCTGTAAAACATCTTCCATTCCTACTCTAAATCTAAATAGCAAGTCTTTCGAGGTATTTTTATTTGGAATATGCCACAACTTTTTAAATCCAAACAAATCAGAGTGGAGAAAGTAAAAAATACTGTTACTGACTTATGAGAAAAATGAGCAAAATTGATTTGGTTTCCTTCTTTATTAATATAATCTATGATATTACTTATCTCAAGGGGTTTTTTTGAGACCAGGCATGTGATCACATTAATTAGCACAGTATGTGCTATCCTGATTATTTCTAGAGAACCATTTCTCCACTGCAATATGTTACCATGCCTTCAAACCAAACACAAGTTGCATCTTTTATTAGCATTTTATTGTTTGCTTTTTAGCTTAAGCGGAATATTAGAATGGTTTATAAGTCATTAGAAGTCTTTTAAAAAAAAATTACGATTTTGGCAAGAGTATTCTGTGTCCTCACAACATGAATTTTCTTTATTCAATACTTCCCAAACAAAAACATACTAATGCAACACACCTACCTTACACCTAAAATAAGACTGGCTTCTCGCCTACTCATTTTCTGCTCAAATCCTCCTTTATAGTACAATGAAAGACTCTAAAAAGAAGAATGGGAAAACAAGCAATAATTAGTCCCATGTACAAGGTGCCAGGACCTAAATCGTATTTATATGACCTTATTCAGAGCATTACATTCATCTATAATTTATTTTGAAGGCATAGAATGACTACAAACGAGATAACACGAAAGGACTTCTCCTGAGTGTTAACACGTACAAAAATCCAACTTAAAAATAACTATGTTTTTACAGTCTTCTACTGCTAATAAGAAATATTAATAGCTACAACCATTAAAATCCTGCCTTCAGGCAAAACGGCTTCAGAATCAAAGTACATGCTAGCACAGAGTGGTACAGTGAGTGTGTTGGATAGAGCAGGGGAGGGAAAGGGGGAAACTTGTTCAGAACAGTTTTGGTACCATCTCAAAGGAAAATGGCAGAAGTCATAATACTTGAAATCCAAGGAATTATGCACAATCACTCTGAAGTCCAGGTATTACAAAGGAAGTAAGTAAAGAACAATACTAGGATAAGAATAGGTTTTGTCCTGGTTTTGACTGGCATAGAATCAGTTTTGTTCTCAGAAAGTTAAATTTCTAAGTAACTGCACTTTTCAGTAGCTTAAGCATTAAGTTTAGTGTGGGTATAAAAGTGGTAAGACATTCTGGTTTAGTTTTGTAATCAGCAATGGGATGTTGATTCTGTGGAACCCAAGGATTTTTGCATTTTCAAAGTACCCAAGTGCATAATGCGGCAAGGAGCAGATCTTGGACAGCTGACCCAAACTGACCAAAGAAAGTACTCCATACCATAAACATCATGCTCCCTACACAAGCAAGACTCTTCCTCAGTATAGCCCTTTTTCTCATGGCTGCCATCCCTCAAGAACCTGTTCACTGTCCTGCTTCAAGTCCAGCTGCTGTTTCAAGTCCAGTTCTAATTTTCGTGATCTCTGTGTGGTGGCTGTGACATTAGCGGCTGGCAGCGCATGCCATCAGGCGATCACTGCTTGTAGTGCCTGTTCTGTGACTGGGCTAAACATCTTTATAAAGTATATCTTGTGTATTATTATTATTAATAATAGTTTCATTAAAACTATTTATATTTCAATCTTCCAGTCTTCTTTTCCATTCTTGATTCCCAGCTGGGGGCATGGAAGAAAGAAGGAGAAAGAACTAGTGCCCATCGTTTAGCTGCTAGTGGTGGGGGAGGTTAAACGGGGCCACTTTTCCCCTCAAGTAAAAATATGCCCAGCCCTTAATAAAACACTTTTCTCACTAAATATATTCATTCATATTCAGTGAGAATTTTGCCTTATGTTTACACAAACTCTCTCTTCTGTAATTTCAAAAGCATTAAAGCATTTAAAGGGCTCTGTCTCCAATAGCTAAGCAAAGCCTTTAATTGAGCGTAGGAGCAACATTCACCCAAAACAGTGCTTCTGAAATACTTCACCTATTGCTACCATGAAGCCACACACAGTCACAGAAAAGAATTATTTGTTGTGCTGCTATGATCTGAAAGTAATTTTATATTTCTTCTTCCAACCCCACACCATCCACAAAATAACCACCACTGAAACACTACAGGTATCAAAGCTAAACCAACTGTGGACATGTCATGCCTACAACAAAAGTCTGTTGAGGAACTGCTGCTATAGCTACAGGGCAACGGAAAACAGGTCTCGTGAAGTGCACGCTGACATTAGAGAGTAGAGTATGTAACAATAAGGGAACACAAAGGGCTTCTCCAGTCCTCTGAGAGGAAATGATGCTAATGGTTTAATGGCCACTAGGCAACACCATTAAGGAGGCAGAACTGCACAGAAATTTCCAGTGATGCCAAACAATTTCTACAGCCAGGAGAAAAAAAGCACTCTTGAATACCCTCTGAAAGATTTTCCAAGGTTTCTCACAAAGCAGCTTAGGTGCAGATGGATTTCTGAAAAGGTTAATCCTTCTCTGCACTTCAACCCTGGCACCCAACTCTAATACAAGAGGACACTGGTTCACTATTCATGTAGACAAGAGCAATAGTTGAATTATCTCTAATGCAGCTCGACTCTGTTCTTGGTAGGTTTAATCTAAATTGCTATTTGAAATAAGAGAATAGGGAGGGATGACTATAGGCTTAAATTCAGAAATATTTTTTCATGTTTTTAAAGCCTACTTCCTTGACACCGTTCTAACCTCAGGAAGCCTTGATTCAGTTCAATTCCAATCATAAAAGAAAGAAATTCTATTGCCTGTATACTTTGGCACATAAGCAAAGCCAGTTTGTTGAATTGATCGTCAAGTAAACAACATTTCCTTCTCAGAAGTGAAGCATGTGGCAAGAATAATCAATTCTTAAAATAAGATTTCAATCTGAAACAAAATTTAAAGCAAAAGAAAATTAGACATAAAGGCCATTTTTCCCATAGGTTAGAATAAGGGGAAAAACATTGAGTCTTCTCTTAAGGAAACACCTTGGCAAATTTCTAGTTCCCCAAAGAAAAATCTTGGCATACAATTCAAATTAAAGCATTTATTTTGTACTTGTAAATGGCAACAATGAAATGAAATAATGCTTGGATATTCTTCCTGTTATGAGAACCCCTTGATGAGCAGGCAGTTCTAGACACTTGAATATTCATTAACCCTGGCTACTGCAAACAAATTCTACACTCGAAAAAAAAATCATTGAAATGAGATCTCTGCTTTTTCATTTTATTTGGGGTGGGGGGAGAGGCTACCATTTAATTTATTAAATTTCCTTGCATCCTCTTACTGTTCAGCAATTTATACAAGCAAATTCTGCTTCCTGAACAAATGTTATCGGAGGGAACAGAAAAAAGCTTTATTTGCTCTGCAAATGTCTATTCACTCTTGCAAATTTTCACAAAAGCAGTCAGCTAAGAAAATCCAATCCATTTTGACCGTGACATCTTCAAGATACTTTTCCTGGCACAGCACAGGAAAAGCATAAATATTGTTTCCAAGCCAGGTAAACAGACATCCAAAACCCCATAACTGAGACCATATATCATATTATAACAAGTAGTGAATTTCTCTGAAAACTGGTAGTGTTGTTCCACTACCAATACAGTCCTCCAAAGAAAAGGTAACAAACACTGAAAGGAAAATAAATATATATATACACACACACAAAATACTGGAAGGAAAAAAATCCAATAATGAACTATTAAGAAGCTGTGTTATAATATAACCTGCAATTTTCTAAGATCAAAACTTTAACTTCCTTAACTCCAGTTAGATAAAAGTTTACAAAAGGGACTGCAAATTGCATTATTCTCTAGAAGTTACATTTTCAACGAAGGACAAGAAAGATGGTTGCTACCCTTACCTCTCAATTCAGAACTCTCCGAGTTTAAGCAGACCCAATAAGGGAAACAGTGCAAAAATCTCTAATTAAGTCCTATAGAAGACACATTTTTTCTGGAACACAGAATTTTCAGGATTGTGTGATCTGAGTATTTGACAGTTCATTTTGCCTGGAATTGGTATTTCTAGCTTCAATATCTTCTGGTTTTCAACCTTCAATATCACTGATTCAACAAACAAAGGTAATGAATGCTATTGAAATACTTTCTTTTTTGATTTCACATTTTAATGAATTTTATCATTAAAAACATTAAGGTCTGTCTGAGGAAGAAAAGCCAAATGTCTACTTAGTGTTACGCACCTCCTACTGGCAACAGACTCTTGCCACCTCACACAGAAATAAAGCAGTGTCACCAGCATTTGTGACACCAGTAACAAAACTAGGCTCAAACTAAAGAAGCACTTCTCTGGAAACAAGCATTATGATTTGCCATAGAGGGCAAACTACAATTGTTCCCTCTTCTGTCTTTCTCCACTGAAAAAAAAGAGTTCATAGAAATCTTCAGGACTTATTTATAGCAGCATTAACACTTCATATTTAAGGAGATACATTTAACTGCAGTAACTTAAAAGTTAAACGACAGGTAGAAATTCAGAATAAAACATAACACATCTACCTGCCTTTACTTACTATTTTTGACTAAAAGATGAGTACAGCTGTTGATTGTGCACCTCTTTTATTCAGGCAAGTAAATAGAAAGTGTCCAATATTCAAGATACAGCAAGCAGGCATTTTAAATGATTGCTTCATAATTGCTCAACTTAACCTTACCCAAGTCATTTACTAGTGAGTAGAATGAAAGGATAAACAGCATCTGGATTACCCTGCATGACGGCAACCAATGTGAATTGTGATTTCTATTGAAAACCGGGGAGGGAAGAATTGCAAACGGAGGAAGGGTGAGTGGGGGCTTACAGAGAGTAAAAAGTAGCTTTTAAACAGGCAGCTGCTTCAGTTGCTCACAAAAAAGGAGGAATGAGGGACATGGTTTGATTCTGGAAAGCTAAAGTGAGCATCAAAAATTATAGAGATGAAGTTCAGCACCAGGGAACACCACATGAAACCAACAAAGTAACACTAAGACTAGACACTAAGTGTCATGAGATGCTGTTCTCAGCAAGCATAGCTACAAGTACTAACTGCTTGATTTCCTTTGTCAGCATGGTTTAGAGGGCAATATGCATAAGAAATGTGATCGAAGTGTATCATAGCATCATAGAATAGTTTGGGTTGGAAGGGACCTTAAAGATCATCCAGTTCCAAACCCCCTGCCATGGGCAGGGACACCTCCCACCAGACCAGGCTGCCCAAGGCCCCATCCAACCCAGCCTTGAACAAGTCCAGGGACAGGGCAGCCACAGCTTCCCTGGGAAACCTGTTCCAGTGCCTCACCACTCTCACGGTGAAGAAATTCTTCCTTATGTCTAGTCTAAATCTGCTCCTCCCCAATTTACACCCATTGCGCCTAGTCTTATCACTACAAGCCTTTGTGAAGAGTCCCTCTCCAGCTTTCCTGTAGGCCCCTTCTTGGAGCCACAGATTATACTCAGCAGCTTCAAATTTCCCAAACAAATTCATGTAAAGCCACTAAAATAAGAACTCTGGACAACATGCAGTTACATAGTATCTTTGTACCTAATGTTTTCTCTGTTGTTTTAAAGAAAAATTATAAATAGGAAATAATTAATGGTTAAGGGGAGAAGAAAAAATACTTGGAAAAAATACAATCCAATAAAGTAGTAGCTGCAGAGTAGCTAAGAATAATCTTGGCTGAGGGGTATACAAAAGTATACAAAAGTCTTAAATTTGCACTATGATTGTTGAAGAAAAATATTATCATTACCCTCACAAATGTAAAGCTGGCAAGTATGTACAGTTAGAGGCAAAGCAGAAGAGACAGCTTTTACTGTTTTCAGCAAATCTCGTGTTACACTGAAAACTTGTATTTTCAAGTTCAGAAACAGAGTAAGAGAAGAGAGATACTCTAATGGAGATTCACACACAACTCCAAGATGTAAGGCAGGATGTGAAAGCGAACAGAGGATACAGCTCCAGGGACTAGAAACGCTGAGAATACAGAAGCTCCAGTGTTGCTCTTTATGGTTGTTCATGAATTCTGCCTGACTGTGAAAGTTACTGTGGTAAAAATGAGATATGCCTGTAATGAGCTTGGCTCAGCCAGTATGCCAGTACTGAGGGGTACAGTTTCCTAGGAACAGACACCTCTCCGTGCAGTAGCATGTCATATTTCAACGTGTTAAAAACAGTCCTTACCTGCTTTTTTATGTGACCGTGTCTGAATTTATATCTTCTAGCCTGTATCTACAAATGGGCAGACGAAATGCTGGAGTAAAATTGTTGGGGAGAGAGAGAGCAGACTGAAGCACTCCCTCAGAAGCCACATGCCCTTATTGTTAGCTATTTCTGAGCAAGCCTGTGTGTCAGACTGTATCCACAGCACATGAAAGCAATTTAATTCACAGTACCTGAAGTGTCCTCTGCCGTTTTGGCAGGTAACTTGGGTATCTGTCAAAAAATTATTTTGAAAAGGAAAAAAAATGCTGTTGGTCTCACAGCAACAATGCAGCAGAGGGGCAGAGATCAAAAACTGATCCAGGAGCACCATTTCTGGATAGCAGATATCACAATTAAGAACAAGATCATTCCCATCAAGATGGGAATCATATTCCTACCACTGTTGATGATGTTCACAGACTACAAACTCCAGAAGAATGTAGTTATCTACCTCTTTGGGAACTACTTTAATCAAGCAGGAATGGAACATATTTATTTATTTACCAGAGGACAGTGTAACCACTGAAGCAAAAAGCAAATGCTCTTGAATATTCCCTACATATGCTCCTCTCACAATACTCTACCTCTTAATTTTTTACCTCATTATTATATTTTTAAATATGTAGGGTGAAACAAAGAACCAAAGCTTATTTAAAAGTTCGAATTAGCCAGGGAAGAAAAAAAAATCACATGTGAACAAGAAAACAAGCATCACTATGGAAACCTTTCCTAGATGTTTATCAATTTGTCCTCTTGTTTGTCTTCTTGATTTTTAACACTGTATCTGAAAGAATTACTAAATTCTTTGATTTTTAGCTTCTTGATATTAAACCTTATGTCATTACTTTGTAATCTCTAGGAGTTAGCCATCTTCTCACAGTGTACTTCAACAATTTCTTGTAAACTTACTAGCAAAGAGTTCTGAAACATTGAAACATAGAATCATAGAACCACTAGGCTGGAAAGAACCCACCGGATCATCGAGTCCAACCATTCTCATCAATCACTAAACCACGCCCCTCAGCACCTCAACCACCTCCCTGGGCAGCCTGTTCCAGTGCCCAATGACCCTTTCTGTGAAATACTTTTTCCTGATGTCCAGCCTGAGCCTTCCCCGGCAGAGCTTGAGGCCCGTCCCCCTTGTCCTGTCCCCTGTCACTTGGGGGAAGAAGCGAGCTCCCTGCTCTTCACAACCTCCTTTCAGGTAGTTGTAGAGAGCAATAAGGTCTCCCCTCAGCCTCCCCTTCTCCAGGCTAAACAATCCCAGCTCTCTCAGCTGTTCCTCATAAGGCCTGTTCTCCAGCCCTCTCACCAGCTTTGTTGCTCTTCTCTGGACACGCTCCAGAGCCTCAACATCCTTCTTGTGGTGAGGGGCCCAGAGCTGAACACAGGATTCGAGGTGTGGACTCACCAGTGCCAGGTACAGAGGAAGAATAACCACCCTGAATATGCTGGTCACGCCACTAAACATGGAACATTACTAGGAAAATGACAACTGCTTACCAAACTCACAAACATCATCTGATATAGCTTCATATAGAGGGACTTAAAATACACCAGACAATATTCCAGAACAGCCACACAAAGGAGTACCCTCGAAAAAAATAACCTAACCGGCACTTACCATATTAAATATAAAATGTCTCTAAATACTCGAAAATACAAAATTATACATTTAGTATAAAGTAACCTGCAAACTTACAGAAGTTGAAATCCTCTTTGCTGTCTCTGTAATTGCCTGTTCCAATGGTTTCCAAAGGTGGAAAGCATAACGACCTGAAAAAGTTTGAAGTTAAATGAAATTATAACCAACAATCACTAAAAGGAAAAAAAAAAAAAAGTCTCCAACTTATGTTCACCAGCTTACAGTAGAAAGAAATCTGTTTTAAAAAAAATAAAAATCCTTCCTTGCTAATCATTTGGTCTCATTTATTTGCTGTGCAGCGCCACTGCACCTTACCACTTCTCAAGGAATTCCCTCAACAGCCATTTTTGGATCCTGCCCAGCCAGAGTCCCACAGCAAACTTGCTGTGGTTTACATTTTTTGATCTTTGTACTATTGGAGGAAGCAGGGGGAGAAGTTTAATATACTTCATCTAAAAAACCTAGTTGTGGACTGCAAAGATCCATTGTGTTTGCTCACAAAATAAACAGATTTAAATGCATTTTAATATGATGAATGAAGATATCTGCCTTGTGAACTTTAAGAAAAAGGGCAGTATGAAACATTAGCCTTGGATATGAAACATTAGCTTTGGATATACATTATTTATTAAATTCTGTTCAAAGGTTATGTCTTCAGAAAAAAGCAATCCATGTACTACATGTTTCTTGCTGTGATGTTGTACACTTAATCATACATTTTGTAGGTACTGCATTTTTTATTTTCTTACAAAGAGAGGATCATCTGGGATTCAGAGCCATTCAACTCCCCACCAGCAGTGAATGTCTACAAGTAGGTAAGGCAAGAGGAGACTCTATTAGACTGTGTCCTTAGGAGCACAAAGCAAGTCTAATGAACTCCAGAATCAAGATTTGTCCCACATTATGGGAGGATTTTCCCTGTTAAGTCCCATCTCCCCAGTTTGTTTTGATTAACTATTCATTAGCAATGTAACTATTACACACAATAGAGAAAGTTTTATAAAATATGGCTCTGCTTCATTCAAACATCATCGTGCTTTCGTTCTTATAACACACAATGTATCTCTAGGTTATTAGTCATCTCAACCTGTGCCTATGTTAACACAGAAGTTAAAACCAATGTTAGCATAACTGCTATCTTAATGCCTTCTGTTACCACTTCTTTGGTGACTGTCAATTTAATTCTCCAGCTCAATCAGCAAAAGAAATTCTGACAGCATTCCTCTTCTGCTTATATAACAACACATGGATAAACCAGCTGCTTAATGGGTGTACATCACCAAAGATGTTGCCTTTTGTTCTCCTAATCAAAAAAGCAATATACTTGTACCCACTAAACACCTGCTGGGTGCAACTTTTTCATCTACTGTATCTGTTCTTGGTGTACACATTTGCACATTGCTGACCATAGTTGCTTTTACATGCTGAAAATAATGGAAATTGATTTGTGTATTTCAAAACCAGAACAGACCACAGTGAACTAGTCTGAGTAAGCCAGAGCGTAAATCATATTAAGCTCATGCCCTGCATTCAGACTAGAACATATTTTTCATAAGATTACACGGTTCAGATGCAATGAGTTCAGGTAACAAACAATGTACTATGGGAACAGTTTAATATGATGAATCACTGTTGCCACTAAAACCTTCTATTTTTCTCTATCTGAATTTGTAAAGCATCAACTTCATGTCGCAAGATCCTGCTGTACTCTTCTGTACTGACGAGCCTCTACCTTGCAATGTGTTATTTAAAGAGACAAAGTAAACTCTTCACTTCGCATCTTGCAGACAAAAAGCAGACAGAACCTTCTATCCAGCTGTGGCTTTTAAAAAATAATTTTGTAAAATGCATCAAGGATTTTGAAGAGACAGGAACTACAACTGTACACAATTCTTCACAGCACTCTCAAGCAGCCTTTCCACTTTCCACTGTTTAAATCCATAAAAAACTCCATTAAGTCTTTTGGAAACAGGAGCTGACAAGTGTCAATTCCAAATTCAGCTGGTAATTTAGCTTACCTGCAAATGCAACAGTTGCAATGCCCAGTCCAACTGCTATCATAGTTCCGGCCTAAAGCAGAATAAAAGCAATCAGAATAACATGCAAATTCTAATTTGAAATATATGCACTTTAACAGTGAGTATTTCTTGTCTGACTTGGATATTTCATGTCTAATTTATATGGAAGATAAAAGAAGTTCTGTATTCCAACAGCTATGTTAGATTCTCTAGTTCAGCCCCACTAATCCATGCCAATGCATCAAGTTTAACTTGGAATCATCTTTAGTCAATCAGTGAACAAACACTGACTAAGCAGCTCACAGTATGTAAAGATAAAATCACAAGGCTAACAGTCATTCAGGATTAGTGGAAATTATTTGTGCAGACTAGCTCAACACACTCTGAAACAATGCTTGCCATAACAGAAAGTACTGGCTTATTACAAAAACTTCAAGAGCTTAAAAAAAAATTCCAACATGACACTGCTTGAAAAGGACACTGGAATATTAACTTAAATACTGTACTTTAGGTTCATCCAACTAAGAAAGAGTCCTGATCCCGGGCACTGGGACTCCTGACACTCCTTCAAAGGACTCAGCCCTACCCCACAGCTACAACCACAAAAGCGCATTAGTGTCTTCCATCTTTCACACGTTGACTCACAGATGCCCCAATAAAGACATAAATCCCAGTAATCTCTTTTCATTATGTAGTCTCAAGTCACTGGCTGGACTCTACCTTGTAACATAGAAATCTGTAAACAGACGAGCTTCTGATAAATTTCAGGAGTCACTTATTATAGGCTAAAATTTGCTTTAAGCCTGATTGGACTCTGGAACCAAGTGCACAAAAAGACCTGAATATCTGATTTAGGCAACAGTAACATTCAACTTCTGCTAACTCAAACTCCCCAGTTAGGTGTATTTTCCTACACAGTACTTAAAGAAAGACAGGCATCTCAAGGACAATAAGAACTCTCTCCATGTTGAGCAACCTGCTGAAAGACACGTAGCAAACCTTGGAGACTGACTTCTAAAATGTTCACAGAATTCAGGAAGGGAAATTGTGAGCATTGCAAGTATGTGCGTGTTGGGGGGCACCTATCCACTTCTGAAAAGCCCACATATAATCTTTGAAACAAATGAAATAGTCATCTGTGGCACTACCTGTCTTTTCATACAATAGTTAATAATGACTTGAACTTTGTCCCAGCAGATATGAGAAATCAGGTATGGTTGGTTTAGCTTGAATTCAGCAGACATGAGAAATCAGGTATGGTTGGTTTAGTTTGAATTCAAAAAATAACTACAGTGAAACCAGTTTTATCACCTCCTATATATTACTTACTTCTTTATTTATCCAATAATTGGTTTATATATTTTCTACCAACAAGCCTGAGAGCAGGACCTAAAGACCAAATTCCAGTGCAAGTGCCCCAATAACTATATTGGGAGCCAAGATATCTTTGCTACTACAGTTACTGGGACTAAACTTCTCTGCCTTTGGTTGTATTCCATCTCATCTTTAGGCAGAAATGGAGCAGGGGAAGAGGTGGAAAATACTGGTTTTAAAGCCTTCTAGAGGTGGCTTAGTAGGGGCTACAACACAGGTCAACAACTTCCATAGAATCATAGAATAACCAGGTTGGAAGAGACCCACCGGATCATCGAGTCCAACCATTCCTAACAAACACTAAACCATGCCCCTTAGCACCTCGTCCACCCGTGCCTTAAACACCTCCAGGGAAGGTGAATCAACCACCAACCTGGGCAGCCTGTTCCAGTGCCCAATGACCCTTTCCATGAAATATTTTTTCCTAATGTCCAGCCTAAACCTCCCCTGGCGGAGCTTGAGGCCATTCCCTCTTGTCCTGTCCCCTGGCACTTGGGAGAAGAGGCCAGCACCCTCCTCTCTACAACCTCATTTCAGGTAGTTATAGAGAGCAATGAGGTCACCCCTCAGCCTCCTCTTCTCCAGGCTAAACAACCCCAGCTCTCTCAGCCGCTCCTCATAAGGCCTGTTCTCCAGCCCCCTCACCAGCTTTGTTGCTCTCCTCTGGACTCGCTCCAGAGCCTCAACATCCTTCTTGTGGTGAGGGGCCCAGAACTGAACACAGGATTCAAGGAGCGGTCTCACCAGTGCCGAGTACAGAGGGAGAATAACCTCCCTGGACCTGCTGGTCACGCCATTTCTGATACAAGCCAAGATGCCATTGGCCTTCTTGGCCACCTGGGCACACTGCTGGCTTATGGTCAGTCGGCTGTCAACCAACACCCCCAGGTCCTTCTCCTCCCGGCAGCTTTCTAGACAGACTTCTCCTAGTCTGTAGCACTGCACAGGGTTGTTGTGCCCCAAGTGCAGGACCCGGCATTTGGCCTTGTTAAACCTCATGCCATTGGACTCTGCCCAGCGGTCCAGCCTGTTTAGATCCCTTTGCAGAGCCTCCCGACCCTCCAGCAGATCGACACTTCCACCCAGCTTAGTGTCGTCCGCAAACTTGCTAAGGGTGCATTCGATGCCTTCATCCAGGTCATTGATAAAGACATTGAACAGGGCTGGACCCAGCACTGAGCCCTGGGGAACCCCACTTGTCACTGGCCTCCAGCTGGATTTCACACCATTTCCCACCACTCTCTGGGCCCGGCCAGCCAACCAGTTTTCCACCCAGGAGAGTGTGCGCCTGTCCAGGCCAGAGGCTGACAGTTTCTCAAGCAGAACGCTGTGAGAAACTGTGTCAAAGGCTTTACTGAAGTCCAGGAAGACCATATCCACAGCCTTCCCCTCATCCAGCAGCCGAGTCACTTTGTCATAGAAGGCGATCAGGTTAGTTTGGCAAGACCTGCCTTTTGTGAACCCATGTTGACTGGGCCTGATCACCCGGTTCTCTTGCATGTGCTTCATGATAGCACTCAAGATCACCTGCTCCATGACTTTCCCTGGCACTGAGGTCAGATTGACAGGCCTGTAGTTTCCTGGGTCCTCCCTGCGACCCTTTCCCAGCAAACTGGCTGCTGTACAAGGTGAAGGCATTGATAGCACGCCCAGTAGCTTCTATGGCATCCGCAATTGCCGCCTGTAGTATTAAGCTCAGCTCAGAAACAGTGGGAGCCTGCTCTGAGCTCATCTATGCAAAGCTATTCCCATCTAGATTTTGCATCCTACATTTTTTAGTGAAGTACCTACTTCCTACCTACCAGGATGGGGCTATCCTAACTACTTACATAACATAATACTGCAGTTCCTTAGAGGTTTTCAGTAGAAAAAAAAAAGAAACTCCGTAAACATACTGAAAATGAAGCTTCAGAGTAAAGACTAGAGGAATTTTGGCCTAAAAATCTGACACTCAATCCCATTTTTGTAACCTAACACTTTCATCTCAGTGTAGTCTTCAGTCTCAATACTAGCATTCATTTCTGAATGTAAAAATAATGTAGCAGTTTTATGTTTGTTGTTCCTTTCAGTTCCGCAAAATTTCCCTTCATCTTTAGACCATGAAAAAATATAAGTATGTTACCTTAAATGGTAGAGAATATAAACCAGCAAAGCATACTGTTCATCTCCTCACTAAACTAGAACTCTTCCATTTCTTCTCACAAATCAGTTTTCCAAGGCTCTCAATATTCAAAACCTTCTAAAAAAAATACTTCTTATTCCTGTTTCAACACCAACCAGAAATAGCCACAACATTTCTGAAAATATCATAACCCTATAAATATTCTATATTATTCTATTCTGTGGTTTGTGACCATGGGTTTATATTCAATAGACTTTCCCTGACTAGTCCAGAGTGACAGTGAGAATCTTTTACTAAATGGTTACAGTCGATTAAGAACTCAACAATGGATGAAATAAATCACACTGGGGAAAAAAAATAAATATTTATTAGCTTGTGCATGCCCATATTAAGTTATACTTGCCTTGCCACCAGAAAGTCGTTTAAGTCAGCAGTTCACAACAAAGTATGCAGGTTACAACAAGGTGTTAGCAACAGACACTAAGACCAAGCACAGGCAGGCTAATAAATAATACCTGTATTCTGTCAGTTCAGTGCAGAAATAGCTTAAGTGGGTTTGTACAATAGTCTGGGAACACAACGTAGAGACCCCTGAGGGCTTTTGATAGAACCAGCCATGTCCACTGGGATGCATTATTTCAGTCTCACTGGAAAGCACGAGCAGTTAGTGGAAAGCTAGTGGAAAACAGAGGGTAAAAAAGCAGCATGGCAGCAGCTCTGGAATAGAAGCAGTAGGCAGGATCAACAGAAATATGAAGACAAGCCAGAAAATCAGGTAAAAGCAACGGGAACCTCTAGCCAGAAAGGCATGAAAGACAGCCCACGTTTTCACATGAGGTACGACCACGAGAAAAGTTACCTTGGTTCAAGGTAATTCACCTTATTTTTATTAGCAGGCTAGAGAAAAGTCACTTGCTGCTTATTAGCCAAGAAATGGTGACCTGTCATGTCCAAGCACCTTGAACATTTGTTATGATGTGAACGCATCCTAACTATGCATATACAATAAAACTTGAACTTGAATCAATGTAAGAAAGATAGCACGGTTTGCCTTTTACTGACCCTGTCTGCCTCATAAAATTAGTGGAAACGTCAAGTATTAACCAGTAAGTTCTTTAAATCCAGCTCGACTCAGTTTCCTTTTCCATGCTTACTTAACTCAGTTGATTATTTAGAAGAATTAGTCAAGGTCAGGCTGGTGCTTTGAAATGAAGAATATATCCAAAGCTTTAATTAAATGCACTGCTTTCATATCAATATTAAATGAAAGCAACTCACTATCATTGTGGAAAGCATCAGTTCATTTACAGCATACTAATGCAACTACCACTACAACCATTTTTGTCTCCTATTGCTTGAAAATGTATTTTCTTTCACTCATGAAGGCTGAAAACACCCAAATAAATACTTACTGACTTTCAGTTATGACAGAATTGACCTTCCCATCTCAAATACAAGCCGTTAAGAAATTTTGAAGATGTAGGTTTGAAGTCAAAGCATTCCATTAAGATCCAAGAGGGAAAAATAAAGAAATAAAATATTTAAAAGTAACATCTGTCCCTTTCTTTACTCAATGAATCAGCTCCCAAAAGTCAGTCATTAACCCTATGCTATTCTGCTGATCTCAGCATTTTTATTTTAATATGTAGTCAGCTTGCAGTAACAAAACCTCCTAGATTCAGAAAACAATAAAACAAAATTTTGCTAAATCTGCAAAACCTCATTTAAAAAAAAAAAATCTTTTCAGAAACATGTGTCTGAGTTCCCAAAGTGCTTGGCAAACAAAAGAGGATAAAGCATATTAATTAACATATGTTTACAGGCATACATCACATACTGCTAGCATACAGCAATCGGAGGCCTAATCCTTTAAAATGTAATTTTCCAATAGCCTTTATTTTTTAGTAGAACAGGGAAGAATGAGGTATTCTTTCTGCAAATTTCTAATTCACAGTCCCTGTCGACTTAACCATACTAACAAAAATGTAGTGAGTTCTGTAATCCCCAACACTGCAGCTTCTCCTTCCATGAAGTAGAAAAAAAGTTAAACATAAATATAAAATAATTTCAAATGCATGTTTTAACATTTCAGTGCAACATCTCACAACAGACCACAAGAACTACCTTTGCAAATGTTAAAACATTCCTGCTGACACAGAATTTGTGTTTTACATGTTGGTTCTTCAAACACAATCAGCGAAAACATCTTCTTAGTCAAATAGCAAACATTTTGCCCTTCTCACAACTAGTTCTCAGACACTTAGCACAAGCACTACTGTCATTTGCCTTAAAAAGCCACAGTGCAATGGAATAAAAAGCACAGAGAAAAATAATCATTTGTTCCGATAGATTGGACAGCATTTTGTTATTAGTCCATGCTTAATCATGAATCAGTAAAATAGAAAGTCTATATACACTTACACTGCAATAAATACACATGTGTAAACTGCTTGCTTAACTAAAAACTTCTGGTTTAGGAAGGTTTGGGTTTGTTGCTTTTTTAAGTGCTGTATGCCGCTAAGAAGAAGGATGCACCAGTGTATTAATCAAGTGTGCAAAAACATTTCTGGAACTACTTTTTCCCTGGTATGGTATGGAATCTAGTATAAGGCTTCTATTGGTCAGAAGAGTGGCTACTGTAGCTTATTGTAAGACTGTTTCGAGGCAAACCCCTTAATTCATTCTAAATGGAGAATAGATACATTCTCAAGTAGGATTATACTATAAATTATCAGCAACAGATTTGATTTCATCATCTAACATTTTCCTTCCAGTCTTATCTTCCTATAAAATCGAATTTATTTTCCAATACTGGATTAAAAGTAATTACAGCTAGATCCTGTTCTCCATACTTGCCCAGGCCTCACTGACAGTTTGTGTTAGTTATTTTACAGCAGTTTTTTTGGTTTATATATAAAACCATGCCTCAAGTTTCTGATTTTTCATAGTTTTTCACAGGCAACGGTACCTGAGCAACAGATTCACTAACAGAAGCATTACCACAAGACACTTACATCAGTCTTCTTGAGTATGTATTAATTAACAAAGGCATCTTGTGGGTATCTTTGAGGGCAGACTCTTTTTGCTTCTGTGGTTTTTCTGTTGCTCCAAATCATGAATGCTTTTGTAGAACCGGTAGGGTAAAAGTGACAAAGACCAAGTGACTACTGCTGGCATCCACAACATCTTACAATCAAGACTCAAGGTGGGATATTGAGCAGAGCTCCTTCAGCCCAGAGAGATGGGTGCTGTTGTCAGACTTTGCTTCTACTACTCTTTTCTTCCACTGTGGCAAGAAAGTCTTGTTAATGCTGTACATCAGAGAAACACATGTACATCACTATAGCCGGTCTTGCTATTTCTCTGTGGCAAAATATTAGAATTTGGTTATATGCAACTTGACCTCCTTTTTAATTCCTTAGCTGGGAATCCAATAAACAAGGGTACTGTCCACTTCCTACACAATATCACCTAGAGAAACTCCGACATAGCTTCTGCCAACCATGTACTAACTGTTTACAGTGCATATATGCCTGAAAAACACGGTATTCTCCACTGAAAGGCCTGGCTAAATAATAAATTTTGATAGAAAATGGCAGCAAAAAACTTGAAAAAACTTACCACAGTCTCTGGACCTTAGAAAGAACTTAACAAAACAACTCACACCAACAAAGCAAGCCATACTGATGCCAGATGCATTTTTTTATCCCAAAGAGGTAAGAAGACACAAGGAGTCCACAAAATCATCAGGAACCCCTCTGCTAGCATTCCATAGGGAGAGTACATAGACATGACAACACCAAGTTTCTAAGTAAACTTTTTACACAGCTTGCTGTTAACTACATAGAAAGACTTCCCTGGGGAGAAAAAAAAGAGTCCTAGACTGTAGTAACAACAAATAAACAGCTTATAGAGAACTATGATTTTTAAGCTTTATTTTTCCAGAAGATAAATGTTGTAGAGGCAACAACGTGCACACAGGGAAATATGGCAAATACCTATTTAAAGCCGTTTTAAAAATCTGAGACCTTCATCATGCAGCACTTTGGGCAGTGATCGATATATTTTCCCCATTTTTTTTCCAAAGAGAACTCACTGCCCCCACAAATGAGTCAAAGCGACCAGAACAAGAGAGTTGGGATCAAGCTCCAGTTCCTTCCCCTCTGGAGCACAGGACACCTGGGAGGCACTGTGCCTCTGTTCCTGACCCATCTAGCCCCTCCTACATGATGAAATGTCAGAGAAGAGTTACTTTGCTGAGCCATAGAGTCATTAAGGTCAGGAAAGGTCTCTAAGATCAACCAGTCCAACTGCCAAGCCAGTACTATGATGCTTATTAAACCACATCTCAAAGTGCCATGTCTAACATTGTTTCTGAACACCTCCAGGGAGGGTGACTTCACCACTTCCCTGTGAAGTCCCTTCCTAATACCAAACCTAAACCTCCCATGGCGCAATTTGAGGTCGTTTGAGGTGTTTGAGGCTAGGTTGGATGGGGCCTTAGGCAGCCTTATCCAGTGGGAGGTGTCCCTGCCCATCACAAGGAGGTTAGAACTGGATGGGCTTTAAGTTTCCTTCCAACTAAAATTATTCTATGATTCTAGGATTTCCTCTTGTCCTACCACTTGTTACTTGGGAGAAGAGACCAACTTCTGCCTCACTACCTCCTTTCAGGTAGCTGAAGAGAGCCATGCCCACTCAGCCTCTGCTTCCTCAGACTTAACTACCCCAGCTCCCTCAGCTGCTCATCCTAAGGCTTGTGCTCCAGACCCTTCACCAGCTTTGTTGCCCTTCTTTGGACACACTCTAGCACCTTGATGTCTTGTAGTGAGGAGCCCCTAACTGAACACAGCCTTGAAGGTGTGAACTGGATGCATTTGAGATGCTGGGATAGCGCTGGAGGGGTGTTCAGAGTGGAGAAAGCTAAGCCTGGTGCAGTTGCCTCCAACCTAAACCCCTCCTGGAGCAACTCTGAGCCTATTTCACAGAATCACAGAATTACAGAATCATAGAATAGTTTGGGTTGGAAGTGACCTTAAAGATCATCCAGTTCCAAACCCCCTGCCATGGGCAGGGACACCTCCCACTAGACCAGGCTGCCCAAGGCCCCATTCAGCCTGGCCTTGACACCTCCAAGGATGGCGCAGCCACAACTTCCCTGGGCAATCTGTGCCAGTGCCTCATCACTCTCATGGTGAAGAAATTCTTCCTTACGTAAAGCCTAAAGCTACCCCTCTCCAGTTTATAACCATTGTCCCTAGTCCTATCACAACAAGCCTTTGTGAACAGTCCCTCTCCAGCTTTCTTGCAGGCCCTTTTCAGGTACTGGAAGGTTGCTATAAGACCCTGGAGCCTTCTCTTCTCCAGGCTGAACAACCGCAACTCACTCAGCCTGTCCTCATATGGGAGGTGCTCCAGCCCTTACTCATCTTTGTAGCCCCCTCTGGACCGGTTCCAACAGCTCCACATCCTTTTTATGTTGGGGAATCCAGAACTGGGCACAGTACTCCAGATGAGGTCTCACAAGAGAGGAATAGAGGGGCAGAATCACCTCCCTCGACCTGCTGGCCACGCTTCTTTTGATGCAGCCCAGGACACAGTTGGCCTTCTTGGCTGCGAGCACACACTGCCGGCTCATCTCGAGCTCCTCACCGCTCAGCACCCCCAAGTCCTTCTCTGCAGGGCAGCTCTCAATCACATCATCCCCCGTCGTGTACTGAAAATGGGGATCGCCCCGGCCCAGGTGCAGGACCGTGCACTTGGCCCTGTTGAACCTCATGAGGTTCTCACAGCCCCACTTCTCCAGCCTGCCCAGCCCCTCTGGACGCCATCCCGTCCCCCTTCCCGTCCCGGAGCTTCTAGCGCCACCGACACCCCCTCAGACAGGGGTACGGACGGCCTGGCCCTGTCCCCGCCGTTCTCGCCGGCCCCACCGCGCAGGGGTGTGGGAACAGCCCGCCCCGCCGCCCCGCTCACCGGGCCCCTCTCCGGCTCGGCGCCCGCAGGGGCCCTGATGTACTCGGCGTGGCGCAGGCCCTCGGGCCGCCCCGCCGCTCCCTCCATGCGGCGACGGAACGCGCGGCGCCCCAACCGCAGCCACGGAACCGCCGCGCGCCGCCCCCATCGCTGCGTCACCGCAACGCGCAGCGACGGCCGCGGCGGCGGGGAAGGAGGAGGGGGAGGTCACAGAAACGTGGGGTCGGAGTCAGAAAATGCCGTAAGCACAGAAAACAGGGAATCGCAGAATCAGAGGATCAGGGAGTCAGACAATCACAGAGTCCGAAAAATCTCCTAATCAGAGAATCACAGAACCAGAAAATATCATAATCACAGAATCAGAGAATCTCAGAGAATCAGAAAACATCAGAATCACAGAATCAGAAAATATCATAATAAAAATAATAAAATAATCATAAAATCAGAAAATATAATCAGAGAATCACATAATCAGGGAATAAAAAATATCATAATCACAGAATCAGAAAAATCTCAATCAAAATCATAAAATAATCATAAAATCAGAAAATATCATAATCGGAGAATCACATAATCAGGGAAACAGAAAATATAATCACAGGATCAGAAAAATCTCATAATCAAAATCAGAAAATAATCAGAAAATCAGAAAATATCATAATCAGATAATCACATGATCAGGGAAACAGAAAATATCATAATCACAGAATCAGAAAAATCTCATAATCCCAGAACCAGAAAATGTCATAATCACAGAATCAGAGAATCAGAAAATATTGTAATCACAGAATCAGGGAATCAGAAAATCTCATAATCACAGAGAATCACATAATCATAAAATCTCATAATCTGAAAATCTCATAATCAGAATCAGAGAATCACAGAACCAGAGGATCACAGGATCAGAGAATCATGGAATGATTTGGGTTGGAAGGGACCTTAAAGATCCTTCAGTTCCAACCCGCCTGCCATGGGCCGGGACACCTCCCACTGGATCAGGTGGCTCAAAGCCATCATATAGGCTGGAGCACCTCTGCTATAGGGACAGGCTGAGAGAGTTGGGTTATTTCAGCCCAGAGGAGAGAAGGCTCTGAGGGTATAATTCTATCTAATTATAGGCTCGGAACTGAGGAGCATAGCTGTAGTGCCTCCACACTAGTAGTAGTGCCCTCCGGCCCCCATCTCTGAGGGAGGGCGTTGGGGAGGATCATGGCACCTCAGGGCAGCATCAATGGTTTCTCCCTCCCACCAGCTCTCCTAACATGCTCTGCAGCAGAGATGATTTGCATTTGTACACAAATCATTCTGTACAGACTTTGGAGTGCAGTGTATGTTGCAAAGGCATGAGCTGGTGGATAGTCCCTTGCACCCCTCACAGAACTATCTTGGTCCTGGGCCACGGTCATAGAATCATGGTATGGTTTGGGTTGGAGGGGACCTTAAGGCCCATCCTGTTCCACACCCCCTGCCATGGGCAGGGAAACCTTCCACTGGATCAAGTTGCTCAAAGCCTTATCCAGCCTGGCCTTGAACACCTGAAGGGATGGGGCATCCACAGCTTCTCTGGGCAAAGGAACGCCCTCCTAGCCCACTGGCTTCACACTGGGTTAGGGACCAGGGACTGGGCTTTCCTTCATTTGTTTTCCTGGCAGGTTTGAGGAGTAGGAAGACTGGTGGCTGCCAAGAAAGAAAGGGGCGAGGGATGGGAGGAAGCAAGGAAAGGGTGAGAGATAATTTATGTATAAAAAAATAGCATAAGAAGGAGAAAATGCTTGAGAGATGGAAAGGCCACACAGAAATGTTTCATGTCCATCTTGAGAATTAATATGGAATTTTAGAAGGGAGAAAACATGGAAAGAATAAAGAAAAATTGATCCAGGGGAAAAAGAAAAGCAAACCCAGAAAAAAATAGGGTTTAATATTTATAGTTTTGCACTTTAGTTGATCATAGAATCATCAAATCATTGAAGTTGGAAAAGACCTCTAAGATCATCTAGTACAACCATCAAGCCCAGTACCACCATGCCTACTAAACTGTGTCCCGAAGTGCCATGTGTACATACTTTTTGAATGCCTGCAGGGATGAAGACTCCACCACTTCCCTGGGCGGCCTGCTCCAATGCTTGACCACTCTTTCAGTAAAGACATTTTTTTTCTAAAACCCAATTTAAACCTCCCCCAGTACAACTTGAGGTCATTTTCTCTCATCCTATCACTTGTTACAACCTCCTTTCAGGTAGTTATATAGAGAGATAAGGTCTCGCCTCAGCCTTCTCCAGGCTAAACAATCCCCGTTCCCTTAGCCGCTCCTCATAAGACTTGGGCTCCAGACCCTTCATCAGCTTCACTGGCCTCCTGTGGACACATTCTAGCAACCGTCTGTGTATGCTTCAGTATATTTGTATTTTGATTTCCTGAGAATGCTGACAAGATCACAGCTCACCCTTCTGAAATTCTCTTTCAAGTGATACCTCATATGCAGAAGTTGTCAGTCATGATTAGTCCTATATCACAAAATGTAAAATATTCGATGTCTTTCAGTATAGCAACATTACAGGTCTTGTTTTGCACTTACACTGGTTTTCCTTCTCTCCTACCTGGAACTGGCAATGGAATTGAATTACCTGTAGATTGCTAAGCAGTGTGGCTCAACAAAAAGAATTACTCTTCTTTCCTCCCATTTCAAACAGCGATTGTTCTTCTGAAGCATTGTTCTGAGCGCATACCATGGTTTTCTATAGCTGATTGATACTCATCAATCCTATAATGCCAAAAAGGAACTGCTTTAACTCATTTCTAAGTATCTTTTTAAAGTACAGCTGCTATTAATTAAAAAGGCGAATTGTCCATATATTGCATTTCATTAATCTTAGACAGTTGTATAAATTTAACTTTCTACAGCACAGATATCATTGGGAGTTACATGAAGATCCATTTGGGAAGAAATACATTCCTTTTTACTTTTTTATTGAACATATAGGATACAATCATATATGATTAATTTTTTAAACCTTCGGTGGAATTGAATTTCCTGTAATCTTAAAACCTAATTTAAAATCAATAAAAATGTCCCCAACTGATAATTTTTTGTTCATTGGTTTGCATAGAAATAATGCAGAATAGCATGTCACTTCCTGCTTCTTTTGATTATCAAACTCAGCTTAAAAAAAAAGAAATTGAAAGTATTGGAATTTGGAGGTTTTTTTCCTGAATTTTTCTCTTCTGTGTTTTATGGCAACTTGTTTAAAAAAATCTAGATCTCTCCTGATGATATAGTGCTCTTTGTGAAGAGATAACCAGCCATAAGAGAAGAAATGCTATAGTTGTTTTGCAATGAAAACTGGCAAGAAATAAAAAGAAGCCAAACAAATAAGGCTAGGAGAAAGTAAGAGGAAAATCTATGAAGTGGAAGACTGCAGAAAATAATACATGTTTTTTCCAGCTGCTGCAACATTTACTCATTTTGAAAAGTACCTATTCATAAAAGTAACATCTTTGAGTCTAATGGGACAGTAAAGTGAAATGGTTACTCGTTCTAGCTACCATAAGCATTTGACCAAGCAAATGTGGGAAATGCACATGGTTGCTTCGAAAAACTTGAAAGATTCAGTGGACAAAAGTCAGCAGGACTTCAACAGTAATGGATTTTAACGGTGCTTTTCAATTCTGAATGACCAAAACTCCAAGTAGTTTAGAAGAATTTCTCCAATATCCAGATATACAGACATAATTTACAAAATCTACCACATAAAATCCATGTGAAATACAGGAGAGTGAGGAGTCCTAAATGTTATGCTGGCTTATGGTCAACCTTTCCACCAGGAGTTATTTGCTTCACCTTCCCTGAGCTCAAGGTGAGGTCGAACAACTGATATCTCCCCAGATTCCCCTTCTTTTATATTCAGGCAGTGGCTCTATATTCTTCCTAGGTCACCTGCCTCTGCTCCCATGTCTTGTACACTTTGAGTTTAGTAAAGAGCAGCTTCTTCATCCACACAGGCTTCCTGCCACTTCTGTTGAATTCCTGCTGTAAGATTGGACTGTTCTTAAGCTAGGTAGGGATCCTTGAAAATCAAACATCTCTTCTGGAATCCTCTTCCAAACTATATCCCATGGGATCCTTCCACGCTGATCACTGCGACCGATGAACAGGTCAAAGTCTGCTCTTATGAAATTCAGGATTGTGCTTCTGCTATTTCACCCTAATTTTATTATCACATGGTCACTGCGGCCACGTTCTTCCTCATTTTTAAATATCAGATCCAGAAAAGCATCTCCTCTTTTTAGCTCCTTGATCATCTCTGCAAGGAAGTTATCATATCATCTTATTTCATTGTAAAGGTAGCAAAGTTTGGCCTTTAATGATACTGGGCCATACTATGGTCTATCCCAACATTGCTCTCTATAACTACCTGAAAGGAGGTTGTAGAGAGGAGGGAGCTGGCCTCTTCTCCCAAGTGACAGGGGACAGGACAAGAGGGAATGGCCTCAAGCTCCGCCAGGGGAGATTTAGGCTGGACATTAGGAACAAATTCTTCACAGAAAGGGTCATTGGGCACTGGAACAGGCTGCCCAGGGAGGTGGTTGAGTCACCTTCCCTGAAGGTGTTTAAGGGATGGGTGGATGAGGTGCTAAGGGGCATGGTTTAGTGTTTGATAGGAATGGTTGGACTCGATGATCCGGTGGGTCTCTTCCAACCTGGTTATTCTATGATTCTATGATTCTATGAATGTTTTCCTTAGTTCAACAGCTATGTTACTATTACTATTTTCTGGATGGTAAAACTCAGGAAGAACATAGATTAAGCAGAGCTAACCAGGTAATCAACACAAGGAAAAGAAATCTTTTGCTTGAAGTGAAAGACCATATGCTGTTTCTCTTGGAAGCAGGGAGGAGAGGAATGAAAGCAGCTGGGTCGTTGGTTATGGTTGTCTTTCAAAGCTCCTCTCAGCATGGCACAGCTGTGTGCAACGCTATGCACAGGATGGCACTGGCAGAGACAATCTATCCATTGCTATTTTATTTTAATTTAATCCTGAACACTGGTATGTTTCAGCATATTGTCACTATTAGTGTGTAGCAATGTTGTCTATCTTTGTTATGCCATTTAAGTTAATTGTTTGTATAATTCTCTTGTAGATGACTTTCCTAAACAGTCCATGCTACCATATTCCATGTTGCAGTCAGGATCAATGCTGGCAAAAGTCTCTGTAAGGAATGAAGGAAAATCTAGAAACAGATACTCGATTAATACTGATAATACGAAGGGGGGCCTGTTGGATTTATTCTTTAGAACTGACAATTTCCAGTGAACCTCCAAGTGTAGCACCTGATCAGTGACATTAGAATGGCAGAGACTAAAGTTTCATGCCAAAGATTAAAGTTTCTGAGGTCAGGCAGAGAAGAGATTATAATTGAGAGTTATCAAGGAAATCATAAGGCGTATCATATAAAATTGGTATAGGCAGTACTTGAGCATTGCTGCATTATCATGTGCATACAAATGAGTAAGAATAAATCTTCGCAGCCACCACATTAGGATTAGAGGGTGGAAGAGTTCATTACTCCTAGAAGCATTTGTATGTTTCTTTAAGTACTGCCAATATGTTGTTATATAAAAGAAGAAAGAGGCCTAAGCTGGGAAATTCTACTAATTCCTTTAAGTATTGTACTCTGAAATGTTAAACAATATAGAATGCAGTGTTCTTTCTAGATGATATAGCAGTTGTCTTTATAACATCTTTGGTTGACCAAGTACCACAGGGAAAGGAGTTACAAGAAAGTGGGGGAGGGACTTTTTACGAAGGCATGTAGTGTCTGATCTAGTGGGACATGTCTCTTCCCAGGCAGAGGGATTTAAATTGCATGATCTTTAAGGTCCCTTCCAACCCAAACCATTCTATGATTATATATTATACAAAATCCTAAGCTGGAACTAATTATGGCCTTCAGGAATGACAAGAATGCAATTATGCCTTGAAGAAGATGGCATATACAGCAAAAGGCTCAGGTATATTTTGTGAATATGACTGTTAAAAATAATTTATGTGCAATTAAATCTCATCTGCTTTAAAAATTCTTAATAAAAAGATATATTCAGGAATTTTACAAATATTATTTTAATATTGTCAAACTTCTCAAGGACTTCTTCCTTCTTGCCACAGTTGTGGAGTCATAGCTGTTAGCCTTTTTCACAGAAAGAGTCATTGGGCACTGGAACAGGCTGCCCAGGGAGGTGGTTGAGTCCCCTTCCCTGGAGGTGTTTAAGGGATGGGTGGATGAGGTGCTGAGGGGCATGGTTTAGTGTTTGATAGGAAGGGTTGGACTCAATGGTACGATGGGTCTTTTCCAACCTAGTCATTCTATGATTCTATGACGTCTTTCTTTCTGATAGCATTTCTACAGTTTACAACTTAATTTTGCAATTGTCTTTCCCAACAGATTTGTTGCAGACATTTTCAATGGTATAAAATATTCATTTGTAGTCCTGAATATTTTTATAACATCAGACCTTTACAATAGCCCTGCTTTATTATTTAGTATTATTTATATAGCAATATTGATATACATAGCACTCTCCAGGCCTAGGAATACTCTATGCCTAAAATGTAGCAATAATTTTCAGGCACTACTTCAGGACCTTGATATAGCAAGTTCTGGACATCAGGTTAATTATATTTTCAATCTCCACTTCCTTTTACTGAATAAGTATTAGCTACAGGAGAGGTGGACCTGCTCTAATGCTGAAGGATACTGCAGAGAAAGCAAGGGTCAATTTTCTTTCAAAGAGTGGAAGATGATAGTTTTTGACAGGTACTGTCAATTTCAAGTTTTTTGCAATAAAATGGGAAGTGTGTGCTGCATTTTACATCTCCTAAATAGATTACCCAACACAGACAGCACATGCACTTGTCAAAGCTGATGGCATTCTTTCTGCTGAGACTGACAAATTCCAGTCCTAAATCTAAACAAGAATAAATCTTGACCAGATGTTGACATTTCCGCCTTCTTCTGGGGCTGTCTTCCCAGGGAGCAAGGAAATTTCTTTTCTTCAGCATCCTGAGCAGTAACAATTAATGCTATCAACCCTGTGGAATGCACTGTCCTCACAACAGAGCAATCTTCCTCATGAAAGATTTTCTGTGAAGTGCACAAAACTAAAAATATTATGGCTTTCAGTAATATTAATGTTTTGTGGGTTCGGTCTGTGGTAAGCTCAGATATTTTGACTACCATAAGCATGTTTCAGATTAAGTATTTTGAACATCTAGCTGAGCATTAGCGTGTTGTCCAGCTTAAAGTTTGCCATTTGCAACTAATTGTACAGCAAGCTAGAGTACTCGTCTAGAAAAACCTTGGTAAGGTAAAATGCATCTTTAAAGTTTCAGTTTTTAATTTGCCATCATGGTATAAAAACACTATATGCAGTGCTATTATAGATGTGCTTCTGGGTCTATTTGCCATTCCTTATTATTGCTCTAAAATACAGGGAGATGTTCCCAGTAATCAACTACACAAGGATCACAGGTCAGCAGGAGAGCACCTGAAGAGCAGCACAAAGGAATTCCACCAACTCCAGACAGTAAGTCACAGCTTCATCGAGGACGCATCTTAAGTGCCTCTATACAAACGCAAGCAGCATGGGGAATAAACAAGAGGAGTTGGATAGGTGTGCCTGCAGGATTTATTGGCATCACAGGACATGGTGGGATGGTGTCTGTGACTGGAGAGTTGGAAGTATACAGATTCCTTAGGAAGGACAAGCAGGGGAGATAAGAAATTCTTCTCTGTGAGGGTGGTGAGGCACTGGAACAGCTTGCCCAGAGAGATGTCATGGATGCCCCACCCCTGGAAGTCTTCAAGGCCAGGTGGGATGGGTCTTTGTCATAGTTTAGTCCCAGTCCCCAGCTTGCTAAATGTGAGCAGTTGTGACCTCAATGTCCCCACCCAGGGAAAGGGAGAGAGAGAGAATTGTGAGCTGGAAACTAAAATTAAAACAACTTTAGTGAAACAACAACAACAATAACAAACAATGATAATAACTACTAATAGGAAAATAATAAAATATATACAAATATACAAAATGAACCCCTTTTGATGACTATATATCACCACTGCTGCTGCAGAGCTGGAACAGGAACGGTCCTGGACTGGAATCAGCAGCATATGGGGAAGAGTGGATTCAGGAACTGGATTCAGGAATGCACAGATCTGAGATTGGGGCAAAATGACAAAGTCTGTATTAGATGTCAGCCATTGAAGAAGAGAAGTTGACCCTTTTTTGAGCAACAAAGCTGGTGAGAGGGCTGGAGAACAGGCCTTATGAGGAGCGGCTGAGAGAGCTGGGGTTGTTTAGCCTGGAGAAGAGGAGGCTGAGGGGTGACCTCATTGCTCTCTACAACTACCTGAAAGGAGGTTGTAGAGAGGAGGGTGCTGGCCTCTTCTCCCAAGTGACAGGGGACAGGACAAGAGGGAATGGCCTCAAGCTCCGCCAGGGGAGGTTTAGGCTAGACGTTAGGAAAAAATTCTTTACAGAAAGGGTCATTGGGCACTGGAACAGGCTGCCCAGGGAGGTGGTTGAGTCACCTTCCCTGGAGGTGTTTAAGGCACGGGTGGATGAGGTGCTGAGGGATATGGTTTAGTGTTTGGTAGGAACGGTTGGACTCGGTGATCCGGTGGGTCTCTTCCAACCTGGTTATTCTGTGATTCTGTGATTCATGATCCCTCAGTTTTATACCAAGTGTGATGGTTATGGAATGGAATACTCTGTTGGTCAGTTTTGAGTCACCTGACCTGTCTTCCTCCCTGCAGGTGTGACCCTTTTTTTTGCCCCTTTGACTTACAACATTTCACCAGCTCAGGATGTCCTTGGCTTCCATAGAAACAAATATAAATAATGTCTTTACTACATTCCAATGCCCTGTTACTTTGGTAATAGTCATAAATTTTAAGCATTGTCACTTCTGGAGGAAGACACTGTCTGAAAATGCAGTTAACTTTCAAAAAATGAAGTTACTTAAATGATGTTTAGCTAAAAATTTAGAAAATCAATTATGCTTTAGCTCAAAACGGAACAGGCTTTGAGCAACCCGGTCTAGTGGAAGGTGACACTGCCCATGGTAGAGGGGTTGAAACTAGACAATACTTAAGGTCCATATGAACCCAAACTGCTCTATTATTCTATGATTTTATTATATGTACTGTAGTGTATTCTGCTGCATGTCTTACCTACTTAGCTAAAAAATCTAGAGAAAAAGCTACACGTGAGCCCTCAAGCATCATACTTAGCTGTAGGACTAAGTATTTTAGCTGACAGCAAAGGAAAACGCAGTCCGCCAGCAGTCACGGCCTTCTGATAAGATTTGTTGGCTCCTGGGAAAAATAAAGAGTGGGCTGTAGAAAATCTAGCTTGTCCTGGCTGTTTTTCTTAAAAGTCTCCTGCAGTTTGATGCTTTTCTTGAGGCTTTAGGCTTCTAGTCTCCTTGGATTAAGTGAAAATCTTTGCTTTTAATGAAAAGTGTCTATGGTCGTGGAGAAAACTTAAAAATGCAAAATCTTAAAATGCACAAACCAGCAGCAAACTAATGAAGAATAAACAGAGGTTTTCAGAGGAGGAGATGTAGGGGACATGACATTGGTTTAAATACTTATATTCTTTCTCTTTTTAAATGCTTTTTTTTTTTTGTAGAAAAGAGTTTTATCCCTTCTGAAGTTCCCAAAGAAAGGATGAGGTGGCTGACTAGGATTCTGTGTATCCCTTATAGTGAGAAAGGATCTCAGATATCTCTGATTTTTGGTATAGGTGCTGCTGAGTTGGAAATAAAGGTTCAATATAGATTGTTCCTCTACGGAAGTTGTTTCATTATAGTGCCTTCAAGAAAAACACAGGTGAGGGAGAGGATTTGGTGATTCTTAATATTTTACATGTCCACTGAAGGATTTTCTCAAAGTAAAAGAAAGATCATATCCTCCCACATAGTAATAATATTTTAAAAAAAAATCACTGTAGCCGGAGGCAACAGAGCTTTACAGACAAAAAAAAAAAAGCTTTATTTTTGTCAGATGGATTTTCTCACCCCTTTTTCTTTTTTTCCCTATCCCACTGGCAGGGAGGGAGCACTAGCTGTGTGGATGCTTGCCTGCTAGCAAGGGCCAATGCACCACAGCAGCTGACCCAGTTAGAGATGTAAGACAACTGTAAACTTAAACCAGTAGATAGAATAGGCAGCTAATATTTGATGGGTCTAGAAAAATGTGAGTTAAGATTTGGTGGGGGTTTGCATGCTTCAGGAGGCTGGATATATTGGCATTCTGATACTTAGGACGCACAGATGCTTTAGCATCTATTTAGCATCTACAATGCTAAATAAAATGGGACTGGAGACTGATCCTTTGTCCAAAAATCCAGCTAGCACGGACTTGTTTGTAGGTATGCTGCATAAAACTAGCCTCTACTAGGCTAGAAGAGCCTAAGCAGCTAGAAGGAGCCTAGTGGAAGAAATACGCATGTCCTTCCTACGTAGCAGTCAATCTCCTGAGACAGGTGCTGTTGTTGCGACCCTAGAATTTAATTATTATTTTTGGGAATATCTCAGCTCCATGTGTCCAAAATATAACTGATGTGTTGTAGCCCATCAGAAGTTGTGCTTTAGTAATATGAAACTGAGGTGCTGATGAATGACTGTCTGTGGAGTATGAAACAGAAGTACATTCATAGTATCATAGAATCATTTAGGTTGGAAAAGACTTTTAAGATCATGGAGTCCAATGCTTAACCTAGCACTACCAAGTCACCACTAAGCACCACATCTACATGTCTTTTAACTACCTCCAGGGAAGGTGACTCAGCCACTTCCATGGGCAGTCTATTCCAGCATTCCAGTGCTTGATAACCCCTTTGGTGAAGAAATTGTTCCTAATATACAACCTAAACCTCCCCTGGTCCAACTTGAAGCCATTGCCTCTTGTCCTATTGCTTGTTACTTGGGAGAAAAGACTGGCTTTCGCCTCACTACAGCCTCCTTTCATGTAATTGTAGGGAGCAATAAAATCTCCCCTCAGCCTCTGCTTCTCCAGACTAAACAACCCCAGTTCCCTCAGCTGCACCTCATAAGACTTGCGCTGCAGACCCGTCACCAGCTACATCGCCCTTCTTTGGACACACTCCAGCATCTCAGTGTCTTTCCTGTAGTGAGGAGCCCAAAACTAAAGACATTATTCAGGGTGTGCGTTGAATGTCTTTGAGATGCAGAGATTGCTGGGGTGGTGTTGGTGGGTTGTTTATAGTGGAGAAAACTAAACCTGGTGCAGTTATATCTATAGTGACTTTCTAGGGTTCGTATCTGACATGACCAACCTCAAGGGCAGGCCTGGATGTTGTTCTAGAGAAAGTTAGTTTGGATTGTCCACAACACAGCTAAGAAATAAATAAGCATTGAAGTGATACATGCGATTTAGCTTCTTGTGCTTAGATACGTTTTATATTCCTCTTTCTTGAGCAATATAGATGTAAACTACTTTGATTCTTTAGTTACTGTTTGAAGCCACAACTTTCTGAATTTCAATGGGAAACAAGTACTAGATCTGAATTGTACATAACAATATGGGATTGAAGGTAGAACAGCAGTGGCCACATTACTTATAATCAATTTTTTAATTAAATTTGGGTTATTAAGACATCAATCTGCATGAGTTAAGAAGAATCCAGATGTCAAAGCTGAATTTTTACCAAATAAGGTGCCTGTAGGCACAGCTGTTATCCCACAAATCTTTGCAGTCCTCAGACAGGATTTCAGTATCATTTTGCACTGCTTCTGGATTCTCTGCGCCTCATGTATTTACCCCACAGTCCTATGTAAGGGACTAAGCTTGATGATTATGCACTCTGTGCATTTTTTATATATATATATATATATTTGTGAAGATTAGGGGAAACTTGGGTTAAAAGGTCTCCCTTGGAGCCTGCATTTAGCTGTGCATGGCATCATTCAAAGCAGGACAGGAAGCCTTGAGCCTTCTGGCCCGCCTGAACACCTTTTTGGACAACTTGGGGGATGACTCAGTTTATCAAGTGCCACAACTTTGATTTCTGGTAAGACCCCAGTCACTATCAGGACAAAATGTCTGTGTTCCCTGCAGAGACCAGAGATAAAGAACAAACCCACAACAGTAGTCTGAGACTTTGAGGCCCTCTGCTCTTTTAGCAGTTCCTGAAGGCATCTGGCAGAGGAGATGCTCTCTCCCAGACCAACTTGGAACACCCATAAACAAGAGACCTGCCTATGTTGGCTGTTGGCAACATCAGAAGTTGCCTTGGAGCTATGACCCAGAAATGTCTTACATACTATATGTATTCCTTTGCCTACAGAATCTGGATTTAAATAACAGGGGTCAAAGAAGGCTATAGCCTGGTCTGGCCTCCTGGACAGTTTCCCAACCAAGATAGGAGCTGTGTGAGCAATTGCTCTGATTAATAGCACAGGCAGCTAAAAGATGACTGGTATCCCCTGGCTGAGCCAGCTGCCTAGAAAATGTCCCAGAGACCAATTCTTCCACCAAGAAACCAAAAAGAGAAACTACTGCAGACCTGGGATGTCATTTGCATACATGTCTGTTTTGCGTAATCAAACTCTATAACTCCGTTAAGGGTTACAAAGCAGGTATGTGTTTATTCGCCGGCGGGTGCGAGGGGGTAATCCTCCTAACTCGCACGCCGTATGGTCTAACAAGCAGATAGTTATAGTGTAAAGACATGCTTATTCATAAGCGCCTATTACATATTCATGACCTTTCCCTGCTTCTTATTATAATTAGATTTAAGAAGCTTCTCCCATACTCGCGCAGGCGCGGTGTCGTGGTCTGGGGCTCAGGGCTGAAGTAGCCTTCATGTTCCTCATGAATTGTCCCTGAATCCAATCTGTGTGCAGGCGCATTCTCATCCTGGTTGAGCTCCAAGACTGCAGAGACAGGTGCAGTCAGCTTTCTGCTGTTGTGCACATTTCAGCTTTCCCTTATCAGTGAGTGTCTGCGGATGAGCTCCTCCCTTACCAACATCCAGGGTCTTCAAGGCCTTTGCTAGCAGACAATGAGTATTTCAGTGAGCTAAGCCTTCTAGGTTTTTCTAACTTTTCCCCTATATCATATGCCCGCACATCATGTCAATGAAGGTCAGTCACATAATTCTTCCAAGAGAAATTTGGATTAGAGGGATCAGGCCTTGGCAGAAGGTAGGGAGAAGACCTCTGTGTGGCTTTTGCTACCTGTGTCCAAGAACTGACCATAGTGGACACTCCCACAGTGTTCCTGTGTGCTTATAGACCAGGCTAGACCTATCATGGGGATGCCCCCTCCCTGAGGTGTTAAAGGCCGGGTTGGATGAGGCTTAGAGCAGCCTGGTGTAGTGGAAGGTGTCCCTGTCCATGGCAGGTGGGGTGGAACTAGGTGATCTTTAAGGTCTTTTCCAACCCAAAGCATTCTATTATTCTATGATCATGGCCCATAACTGACAGTTCTGTGAGGAATGCAAGGGACTATCCACCAGCTCATCCCTTTGCAACACACAGCCACTGCACTCCAGGGTCTGTACAGAATGATTTGTGTATAAATGCAAATCCTCTCTGCTGCAGAGCATGTTAGGAAAGTGAGAAACCATTGATGCTGCATTCATTGAGCAGCCCTAGGAGATGCTGTTGGATGTGGCAGTTCTGGAGGGTGTGCTGCTGGTGACAGTATTCTATAGAGCGCCCTAGGGAGCATTGTGAACACCAGGCAGCCCGTGGCTCTGCATGTTGCATTTTATCTTGCTACTCTCACAGCATCTTTGGGGTGTGCTGTAAGATCCAGACAGTCCACGAGTCAGGAAACTTGGCCACAAAAGTATCCCTTCAGCAGTGTGTCTTTAGCACAGTTTAGTGGCTGAGGACAAAAAGTGACAGGATCTGCGGATATGGAGATGGATTTCCATAGCTCTGCTGCATAAAGCTTGAGTAGCATTACTATTTATTTCTTTTTCTTGGGTTGGAAGCAGTGAAGCATCTATATTTTACTAATTTTCCCAGCCCTGCAAATGCCACAGTACCTCACTTGATAGATACAGGACCATAGGTAAGATATGTTTGATATGTTCACTGAAGGTAATACATGGTTTTGCTTAAGAACATATATTTGTCCTCTATTCGTCAGGTAGAATTAGGAAAGTCAAAGTAAAAAAAAAAAATTCTGATTGAGCAGAGCTGAAAGGCAGAATTAGAGTTGTGCAGGACCATTGCCTTAGGATTTTATGAGCATTAGATTTTAGTTTCACTTTCATCTTTCTTTGTACTCCTGCAAAATATAAACCAGTCAAACCCTTAGAGTTATTCTCCTGTCTTAAAGGCAAATTGTTCAGACAGACCTCACTGTGCTTCTGCTGAAGTGGTTTATTCCACGACCACACAAACAGTTGTGGACTCCTTTATTAGTGTAGATTGGCTTTGTTGTCACTCCATGACTCCAGTCTGACTCCACAGAGATGATTGAACTGAGTTTCAGCTGGAGGATGACTTGGAAACCTATACATGCATTTGCGTATCTTACAGCTGAGAGTCCAGCTGGGGGTGGGACTTAGAGGGAACTGAAACCAACTTTTAAGAACTGCACAGTTTTGAGTCTTTCTCTAGCCTAGCTGCAGTACTCCTTTCTGACAAGGCAAAGTATTGCTAGAGTGATGTCTGGGGTCAGTGGATGGAGAGAAGGCAGCAGGAACAGGAGGGCTGCTGCCGCCAGTGCCCCGTTTTCCTCTCAGGGCAGTAATAGAGAAGAGGCTGAAAACCCTCAAAAAATGACATTTGAAGAGGAACAAAGTGGCCAAGCGTCAGTCTACCAACAACAGCAAGAGCAGGAGTAAGTATAAAAGAGCATGGATGAGATGGTGATGTATGTATCCGGTGCCTGTTCTCCACCTTACTTGAGGTGAGCAAGCAGAAATAGGCAGAATTCCAAAGGCAGAAATACTTTATAGAGAGCCTGTGAATGGGTCTCTTGGTGCACAAGCAGCTTGTCCTGGTGCTCTCAGAGCCACTTGCAGGTCAGCCTGAATCCTGCCTATGAATGATGCTTCCTACCCGGGACCTGAGTTGTTCTGGCAGGTTTCGTGATGGTGTGGTTTTCACTTTGTGCAATAGCAGTGGCTGGTTCTGTACTTTTCATACTACTGTACACGGAGTTGGTCTCTTGGCATATTTTTTCAAAATGAAATTTCAAATCTGATTCTAGCTGCCTGTTTTCTGTCTCTTAATATTTTGTCCTAGAAATTCTAAAAATACTTCCTTTGGCTTAAAAGATAGATATAGGCTGTGTTCCAGAACTGATCTGAATGCAGCCCAGGAAATGGAACAGCTTCCAACAATTTCATGCTGACAAAAGTAAAGACAAAGCTTCAGCCCTCAATTTTATTTTAGGCTTTATGGAGATCTGTGTTCGGTCTATCTCTGGTTTTCCAGTGGCAATTCTTAGACACCTCGTACAAATAAGGTCTAGCTTGCAGGTACAATACAGAATAGAAGTTGACAGTAGTGTGTGTGTATTTTATGGACATGTGCTTAATATATATATGCTTAGCTGACCAAAGTGAATTGTTTACAGTCTTTTCCCCTAAATGTGCTTTTTCTGAGCTGTTAGTAGCAGTGTGTGTAATGCTATTATTATTATGTGCTGTCCTGAGGTTGCTGTCTTCCCCCCCACCCCCCTCGCCCTTCCAAAGTGCAGCTGACAGAAACTGAAGGCTATTCCAGTTTCGTTTCTCTTCTTTCTGGATGCAGAAGTTGGAGCCACGCTGTGAAAGAGGTGGCAGGCTGCTGATAGCAAGCAGTCATCATCAGCTTGCCATTGTAACCCATGAATGCTTGCTTACTAGGTAGTAATGATACAAGGGCTATTAAGAGCTGGGTTGATTTGAAATCCATCAGCACTTTAATTATTGAGTTTCAGGGGATCAGACAGCCATTCCTCAGTTACACTCCATGTTTATTTTCTGCCACTTCCAAACATGAAAGACCCTCTGTCTTGCTGGCTCTCACACTGGCATGTATCCACAGTACCATAAGAGCAGCCCTAGTTAGCTTATAGATTTATGCCATGTGCCTTTTTTTGCCTTTATATTTTTTTTGGGGGGGTGGGGTGTGTGTGTGGAGGTTTGGAGCCGGAGGGAAATAGTGGGAATTTTTGCATTGGTATAACTGTCTTTGCTTGGATTTAGTCCGCAATCCTACCCCCCTAGTATAGATTAGGCAAATATTAATCGGTTGTTTAACCTGAGCTCCCTGCAGAATTTAAGGTTAGGGCAAATATATTCACACAGATCTGACCAGATGATGGGATCCCCCCCTAAAACTGGGTAAGCTTTTGAGGAACAATTATTTAAAGGTTTGTTTCTTTTTTTCATATTTACATGATGCTTGGAGAAAGAAATCTGTTGTGCATCTACTGCAAGGACTCTTGTGATTAATATATTTTGTCGTGTAATAATGAAAGCTTCTCTCTGGGACTTCATAAAGCTGCAACAAAGAATTAATTCCTAAACTTGGAGTGTACAAATTAAAGTCTGCATTAGTATGTAGTTAGTGAGAAGGATGGATGAGGAGAAGACAGATTCAAACAGAAACCATGCAATATGAGTGGGAAACAAATACTCGGAAAAGGAAGTGAACAAGACTGCGTGTTGCTCCCTTCCCTGGAGGCAGGGCTGCTAGCAGTCAGTTTGGAGGAGAAGCCACTTAAACTGTGATTTCTTTAACTAACCCAGATTAAAGTCGTAGAAAAGTATCTGAAATCCTGAAGCAGACGAGGGGATATCTTCATTCTTAAAACAGAAATTAACTGTTACATTGACTGTTATATCTGTGTTCTGTTATCTCAAGCTACATTTCAAGAAATATCTCAGTTTAAAATGTCATTTAGCAGTGATAAAGCTGACCCAGACTTCTAGCCATCAATCCTTTTGGACATGATTTTAGAACTTAAATTGTGGGATGCCCTCAGTATAGTCCAGGTTTTCAGGCTCTGGGATAACCAAGGGCTGAGCAAAGCATCTGGAGAGCTAAAGTCATAGGGTGTCAGTTGAATGAAAAATGTAAAGCCTAGCATTAATCAAGAAGGCTTTCAGGAATATGTGTAGCAGAGGGAAAATGGGGGGCCTAAGTAAGATGCCTCTGTGCCAAGGAGTATCTCTATTTCAACTTGTGTGCTGCTTGCTGTTTCCTGGAAACGTCCAGAATATGGCTTTGCTGCCAGCAAAGCAGGAGTTGGAGTCTCTGTTGAAGCCTCTTTGTATGTGTGTGTGTTGCTTCTACACAAACTCTCAGTCTCCAGCTGTGTTGCAGAACAACTGAGAGTGGAAAAACGCCTTAGCAGTATCTTAAGGTGGGATCAGATGACCTTTCACGTAGACTGGACACGTGAAACGTGTGGGAAATGGCATGTTGTAGACTCATCCACTGGTTTGTATTTAAACTTGGCTTTCTGAAAAAGTACAAGGTAGGCAACTGATATTAGAGGTAATTTTTCTCTTGCTTTGGAAAAGTCCTTATATGATATGTCAAGGCTGAGAAGTGATAATAAAATGGCCCTAATTAAGTTAAGAAAAATACTTGTTCAAATGCAAAATTGAAATGAAACTCTGTACATCCCCCTACGGTTCTATATAAGATGTGGTTTCAGGCTATGGAGAAAAAATCACCAGGATGACAAGTGCTTGAAACTGCTTATAATAATAAGCTTGCATTTAAGTTACTTCACTTTGCCTGCTAAGTGCCATGAAATTAACTGGTAGAAAGTGAATTCCCAAATTGCCCCTGTTCATATCTATTCAGAAACAAAAGTCTATACAGAAGAAAAGGAGGAGGGAAATGTGGAAATTAGAGGCTGAAGTATCGCTAGTGTCTGAAAAAAAAAAAAAAGCTGCCTCAAGTGAGAAGTCTGTTCTTGACACCTTTAAAGCTGGCAAGAATAATATTGGTTCTGGTAAAACCCATTTTAAAAAATCAAATCCAAAATAATAAAATGCGAAGAGATGTTGTCACACAGCTGGTAACAGTCCCTCATAATTTCATGTGAGGAGAGTGAAGTTACTGGAATGCTTGACTCACAAAATTGTATTCTTTGAATGCAGATGTCAAGTCCATCAGGGCTTTCATTCCTTCCTTTTCCAATCTTTATCCTGAATTACAAAAAAAAATATGCTTATAGTGTTGTAAGACCTCTCAATCTTTTACTGATAAACTATACATAGCAGTTCTTCTGAAAATTTTATTTTCCTTTACTATCTAAAGTTACTTTTTGCAAGCACCAAATTAGTGTACGAAACTGGAGGTGGATGCTTAACAAAATGCTTGTTTTGCTCACTGCCCTGCCACTGGTGGAAGTGCTAGAAGGGTAATTTGAATTATGGACAATCTGATTAGAGTTGAGGTCTGCATTTGATGCAAAGGAGAGATCTCTCAGCTCTGTATCTTGCAGGCTGATTGATGGACTAATCTCTACAGCCCAGTGGGGTGATTCAGAGATAAGTGGCTTCAATGTGATCAGTAACCAGCCTTATCTCCAGCCATGTGTTTGGTGGCTGAGTCCATGTAAAAGGATAACTACACAGTGAGATTTGTTAGTCTGGGTGATATGAGTTGCTGTATTCCTCATAATGTGTGTGGGAGGGATGGAAGTCCTTCTGGCTCCTGTATTAGAAGGCTTTTTCTGAAGGGCTTGGTTTGCATAAGCTTCAG
This sequence comes from Phaenicophaeus curvirostris, assembly GCF_032191515.1. Classification (NCBI taxonomy): domain Eukaryota; kingdom Metazoa; phylum Chordata; class Aves; order Cuculiformes; family Cuculidae; genus Phaenicophaeus; species Phaenicophaeus curvirostris. The sequence goes on along the minus strand of NC_091392.1, from coordinate 177,106,193 downwards.
CATGTTCCTTTGATGCATAGCTTGATGAGGAGCTGTGGTGAGTTGATGAATAAGGAACATATGGGGTGATACTGTGTTTGGTTAGAAGCAATAAAAGAACAACAAATACCGTGGTGCAGAGGCAGAGAAGGAAATATGCTGTTGAAAACAAAGTGGGGGAAGAAGAGATGAACGTGCCATTAGTATAGGTCTTAATCTTCATGTGATACATCATCTGACCTGCTGAGCTCTCCAGGCATGCTGGCAAGCATGACCTGCAACACACGGATGCCTCTGCAGGGAGTGCATAGGTGTTGCCAAGCCCAGTGCCTGGCCTGCCTACGTATTGATGCTCTGCACTCCTCAGGGCTAGTCTTTACCAGGTGCTCCAGCTGGCTGTGGCGTGCTTGCTGCATTCCTGGCACTGTGCTGCACTGAGGAAACTGAGCTGCTTTGGGACCTGGGGACAGCACACAAACGTGGCTGCATCTGCATTCATAGACTTTGTTGGGTCTGATGTTAGTCTGCCACATTGCCACTGTGAACTCTCTGGCATTGATGTAATCTGCCACAACCATATGCTGACTAATGGTAGGTTAGTGTTTTCAGGGAAGAAAGAAAGCTGTGCTGTGAGCCAGGTGTGGGCTGAGAGGTATACCTTGGCTCCCTGATTTGATCCATCACTGTGACAATTTCCATAGAGCTTTAGAGAGTTGTTGGGATCATCTTCCAGTGCTGACATATTTACTGCACTAAATGGATTGCAGGCTGAAGTACCTACCATTCTTTCCACTGTGTTATTGTGTGTCGAACCCAAACCAAGCTGCTGAATCTGAGCCCCATCATAACTCTAGGAAATTCAGATCTGAGTTTGTTTTACTCCTTGTACAAAATTCTAACTTCAAGAATTTCTCTATGAGCTTGTGGGTTCTGGAGAACTGGGATTTGGGTGCCAACAGCAGATCTGCAGGCCTGTTGCTTTACTGGTTAGTTCTGACTCATACCTTCTTCTGGGCCCCTCTGTGCTTCTGTTTTCCCTCTCGCTCTTTCCCCATGTAAGTTAACTTCTGCAGGATTTAACTCCTTGTTTTATCCTGAAGCCTCACTATGGCAAAAATGTTGACTGTTTTTATGAAAGCTTTAGCTAAGCAGAGAGACAAGATACAGAAGTGAGTTATCCTGGCTTAATAAGCTTCCAGACATCAGTTGAAATGTGGTTATTAAGTGCACTCCTAGCCTGTGGCAGACACAGGACAAAATCCAAGAACATAGACTTTTGATGATAAACATTTTCTGCTAATACAGTTTATTTTCTCCTTCTCATTAAGAGCACACACACAGCTAGGAGAATCAGGCAGTATAATGTTAAGCCTCAGTAATTCACTTTTGTCTCTGAGCTGTAAACTGGTAAGATGCTGCCACTGATAAAGATGGAAAACCAGAGCCCCAAGCCTGCACGCAAAGTTTGTACACTCTCCCAGAGCTCTGCTTATGGCACAGCTAGGACACAGAGCATATTGCCCAGCTGAGGTCTAGAACAGTGTCTGTCGGTTATCATTAGCATCTGTCCATGTGTGCATTGCAAAATAGGAATACCTTAGGACAGTTGTCTGCTCACTGGGATTTGGCATCTTGCAGCCCTCTGTTCTGGCAGCTTCCCTGGTGCTTCACAGCATGTGGCCACTCCATCAGTTGTGGGAGCCTTGGTGAAAATAGTACCAGGGTGACATGGACTTGACCACTCTTAAAACAATTCTTGATGATTGAATGGAAAGTTTTGCTCAGCATATCTTCAAAGATGATTCAGCAATTGTCTTTGGCAGTTAGCTCCTTTTTCTCTTTTGTTTTCAGTCTTAACATATTACTGAACGCAGTATTTGACCTATGTCTTCCCTTTTATAAATGAAGCGAATATATTAAGCACAAATATGAAGCAAAGGGGGGAAAATATGTTCATATGTAGATAGTTGTGCTGAATCCCTTGAGTTCTTCCTTCACACTGAACCTGCCTGGTTCTTTTTCCCAAGCTTTAGTCACTTGTGTTGCTCTCCAACTACATTCCCCTTGGTTTCTGTCTCTTACAGAGAGACGGCGTTGCCCAATAGAGTGAAATATTTAGCTTTCAGCTTTGCGGCATTCATGTACCAATGCACTCGCAGTATAAAACACAGTGGAACTGGAAATAGTTCATAACAGCCATTACTTTTGTAACTCTTTAAACTATTTCACACTTCATTTGGAAGGCTCCCCAGTGGTTGAAGGCTGGAGCAGGCTTGGGGAAAGACTGAAAGGCACAGATTTGCAAAAAAAGCATCGTTGGTGAAGGGAAGTTCTTGTGTGTTTAATTGTTTTTAGAAATAAACTATTTTATAAAAACCAAAAGGAAAGTTCTCTATGGTCTATACTCTGAAAGCATTGGAAACGTGTCCTTGAGCAGTGCTAGTTAGGTGAGCAGTTACAAACAAGCTTAAGAATTTAAGGTTGTAGCATGGTGTTCTCTGTGTTGCTGATCATTCAATGTGTACTTTATTTTTGCAGGGTTTTTTTTTATGACTGTATAGCAAGTTTCTCCTGGTCGAAATGTTTCTATATCTATTTATATATTGCTATGTAAGTATTTATCTTCCCATTACTGCCATATTTGATGTCTATCTGTTTGAAAATCATATGAGGTTGATTTTTTGTTTTATTTCAAAACCAATACATTCTCTTATTGGGTTATGTCTTTATTATTCTTATTAATATCTGTTCAGTCTGTGTAATTAGTCAGTACATTCCCATTCTCTGTGGAGAAAACAAACCAAAAGAAGCCTCATCAAGACTAATATTATCTATAAAGGTAGAAGATTATTTGTTTCTCTATTTTGAAGAGCTATAACCTGGGTAAGATATTCTCCCTCCCTCCTCCAGTGACTTCTGTAATTTTATTTATAAAATAATCTTACCTCAAAGATAGGCTTAAGTCATATAACAATAAGAATCATTATTAAGGAAACTGAAAAGTTAAATTCTTTATAATCTTTTCTGGCTGTGGATTTTGAAGCACCTTGTATATTGGTATAAAGTACAAAAAGTCTGCCCATCACTGATAGCTTCAAATCTTCACATTTCCTTAATTGCTACCCAGGTAAGCAGGATAATATGCTCCAGACTTATGGCTACTATGGCATCTCAGGAACTGACTGGAATATTAAATTGACAGGCTGTGGTGGGTTTTACTGGATCAGAGGTTTTGTCTGAACAAGGAAATGACATGCAATATCCTGCAAAGTGGCTAAAGCAAGGTGAAAGCTGGTGGTGGGGTATTGCCTTAACTTTCCTTCTCAAAAAAAATCTCAAGAAAATGAGGGATGCTAGGCGTGGATTTTAGTGTTAGAACTGGCAGGTGGACTCTCAGGCAACAGCTCGTCTAGCTTCTCTCCTGCTGTGGATTTGAAAGGCAACAACCGGTTCATACCACGACTTTCACCTAACACACAAGAAGTTTACCATGGGCTCATTCTTCTTTCCCCTGGTCCCAGTACTCAAAACTATACTCTTACATGTCTGTCTTTCCAGACACCAAGGTGAACGCTGTAAAATGGTGACCATTACTGAGTTTTCCTTTTTTTATTTTTTTACAACTTGAACTAAAACAGAGCATGTAGAACAAGCACTAGATAAAAGACAACCGAAGTTGGCTACTCTTCTGCCTTTCCCTCCCCCACTGGAGACTTGAAATCCTCTTTTTATTTTAACTTGCCTTTATTATAGTCACTTGTAAAGGAAATTGGCCTTTAAGTAAGCACTCTTAACCACGATGACTCTTATATTGCTCTTTAGAAAACAGAGCTGAGCTTTGGTAAGTATGGAGTCGCCTCTACCCGTTTTGTAAATTGATTGATCTTTGCTGTTATATTTCATGTATCAGCCTTCTGAGCTCCTGGGTAACAATCATGGTCAGATGTCAGAAGCGTGAGTCCAGAAGCACTTGGCTTTCTGGACTCAAGTCTTCCATCCAAAAATTAAAAGCAAAGAAAGGAAATTACTCACATCATAGAAGCTGGATTTGATACCGTGATTTCTCATACATATGCAGATACACAAATGTCCCTGATTTCTTTTTAATTTGATTCCTAATTTAAAAAAAAAACACAACCGAACAAAGGCTGAAGTGATCGAAGTACATGTGGTGATACAAAAACTCTAACGCCCTCTAGTGCTGTGAAGCAGTGGGATGTCTGACACGTACTGATGTTTCTTTTGGGAAAAATACGTAGTCTAGCAATTTACAATTCCAACCGTATTTTTCACTGACAGAGGGAGGGGAGTGCAAAAGGTACTTTTTGTGTTTTAACTTGAGAGAAATATGATCTTAATATCTGAAAGAGCCAAGAGAAACTACTGCAAAAATTCTTGAAACTGATAAACTGTACAGCAGCTCTTCGAAGTTTGGGATAAATTGTAAATACTACTACTCAGTCAAATAAAGAAAAATCTGAAAAAACATCAGTGATGGGGAAAGTTATGCCATAAGCAAGATGGGTTGTCAACACTTCTTTTAAGTGTTGCATTTGTGCAGCAGTGCCAGAGGAGGGTTGCTGCTCTCTTAGCTCCTGCCTTTGAGGGTCTGGGATTCAGTGGAGAGGTGAAGAACAGTTTTACACACCAGAGTAAGCTGTCAGGAAGGGAAGGGACTGTATTAAATGGCATTGTTAAAGCTTGCAGCTCTATCTTTACTAGTTTAATCTCATAAATTAATCCACATCCACGTAGAATAAATCTTCAAAGAGAAAGAAGTAATTGGATATAAATACTTTCCTTCCCCAAACCTGAATTACAATGATACAGCAGCAGGCAGCTTTAGCACTTTGATCTCTTTGCATGACTTTTATTCTCCTTTTTAGCCCTGGTCTTGAGTCTCATTCTCTCATTACTTTTCCACAGCCGACTGTGCTCTCTCTGCTTCTCAGCTTGTCCTTTAGCCACCCTCTGTGGCCTTTTCTTCTTTTAAGAGGCTCAGCCTTCACCCCTCATTATTCTTTGTTTTATGCTCTTCTCCTTGGGCCTTCCCTGCAATGAAGTCAAATGAAATATTTGTGCCCACGTGTGCAGATAAAACCCTGCCAAATACTGCAGAGAGATGGGAGCTTACTCAGACACGTGAAGCCAACTGCTGTTTAGTGCATTTCTGGTGAACCTGCACCCCTGTGGCTTATCTTCTGCTGAGCAGCAGCAGTGTAAACTTGTAACCATACAATACACCATGTAGATAAAACCTTTTGTTTTTTGTGAGTGATGTTTTCATCACTCCTTGGATCAGTTCGAGTCTCTAATACACTCTGAACGCTGTCCTGCTTCTTTGCTGTCATGTTAGATTGATAGCTCCCTGAGACAACAGTTGCATTTTGAATTAAGTCTGGCAAAACAAGGCCTTTGTCCTGATTTAGTGAGACAGACCTTAGGCTTGACAGCAAGATAAATGTGTCTGAAGAATTCCTAATGCTTGACAAACACAAGGCTGACAAGGAAACTGAGGCTCTGGCTGAAAGCAAGCCACCTGGGTCCATTACAAATGGTATGATTCTGCATGTTCATTGGACAACTTTGTGGCAGACTGCCTAAATCTCCGAAGTGCTTGGTGCCCTCTAGGTATACAGTAGAACTACCACCCCAGTGCTCTTCCCAGTAGACAATGGTTTTCCTCTGTGCTTGCGCAAGCTGTGGAAGTAGCTGTCCACCACATGGAACTGTTTGATTCAAGGAAGTGATTTGATTTGAAACAACTGAGATTTGAGGTCAGCAGTCTAGAGTGAGACTTAAATACGAAAAGTGAAGATTATGCTAAAAGTGTCTGAAAATATTATCCTTGGTATTTACAGCCAATTCCACATATAATAAGTATTTCTAGAGTGTTTACCAAAAAGTCCTGAAGAGCTGAATCAAAATAAATACTGGTTTTGATATAAAGTTATTTGCAGAAAACTGACCTTCCAGTCTTGCTTTTCTGTAGACAGGATAATTGAGAGCATTCTTTTTCATTTTAGTGTCAGACCATATGTTGTGATAACTCCAAATGAAACCAGAAGAAACCAGTTACAGCAAGGTAAGTTGAGTTGTCTACTACAGTAATACATTATTTCTACTTGAGTAATTTTAGACGTTTGTGTGCTTTAGCATGCTTGCAACTTTTATCCTCATTTTTATAATGCTTTTACATGTGCAGCTGTGACAGTAGAGCCAGTGCAATGATTATTCTCCATTGTTGTGTAGGCTCTTCTTAAGATTAACTTCTCATCTGGCTAGATTTCATTCAGAATAAGTCTCGTTCAGTAAAAGTTTTGTGCTAATTTCAGTGCTGGAGCTATTCCAGCTGGCTTCTACAAGACTCAGCTGGAATTAGCTCTATTCTGCTTTTACAGGATTGAATTCACATTGGAGAACCCAGCTTTGAATAATCCCTGATTTAGGGGGAGAAAGAAGAAAAGTATACACAGGAAATGTTTTGGGATGTACTGGAACCACTGTTGGTTCTTGAATCTCTGTTTAAGGATTGTAGACGGATCTTCTAATGAAGCTAGGAAAGATCATTTTGGAATCATAGAAGGGTTTGGATTGGAAGGGACCTTAAAGATCATCCATTTCCAACCCCCTGCCATGGCCAGGGATACTTTCCACTAGATCAGGTTGCTGAAAGCCTCATTCAAACTGGCCTTTGAATACCTCCAGAGCTTCCATGACTCCTCTAGGCAACTTGTTCCGGTGCCTCACCACCCTCACAGTAAAAAATTTCTTCCTAATATTTAATCTAAATCTACCCTCTTTCAGCTTAAAACAGTTACCTTTCACTCTATCCCTGCACTCCTGGATAAAGAGCCCCTTCCCTATCTTTCCTGTAGGCCCCCTTTAAGCACTGGAAGACTGCTATAAGGTCTCCCTGGAGCCTTCTCTTTTCTAGGCTGAACAACCCAAACTCTCTCAGCCTGAATGTCTTAATTTGAAGCTGAATCATGCATTGCTCCTGTTTTTACTTAGGGAGGATGTGGTTGGGATGGGAGGGAAAATTGCTTATTCTTCATTTCCCTGCTAAGGAGCGTTACACAACAAGTGTTTTCCTGCATGCAGCAGTAGCAACTTAATCGTAACAATGTCTGCTTTACCTGCAGGAGTAAATATTGTGGCATTTAGCTACAGGTTCCCAAGGGTTAAAAAGCAGTCTATTTAACTAAAGCTAGTCCCTTAGCTGTTTTTTGTTTTGCTTTTTGGGTTGAGTCCTAGAGTTTGCTCACCATACAGAGTTAGGCAAAATGTTTACCTTGTTAGTTGATTTTGCAGTGACTGTGTGACTGCCTGGGGATTGTCTGCACCCCTTGAGAACAAGTTTGTCTGTTCCTGGATGGTTCCTCAGGGTTATGTACAATTAACAAAACTGCTTGCTTTTTAGTACTGCCTTTACCTTCCACATATTTGTTTCTTTTTGTACCTGCTCAGTTGCTAAGAAAGAGTTAAATGACCTGGAGCAGTGGAAGAAAGAGCACAGGCCAGGGCCAGTTAATTTAGTTCCACAGAGACTGGGTAAGTAATTTAAATCAGCAATTATGAATTGCAAAATTTTCTTTTCCAGGACTTGCGACATTTTTCATTTTTTACCTCACACTTCTTATTAAAGAGATGCAGTGTCAATAAGGGTTAACACGAGCCTACTGTGCTCTGTGCTTTTTGATAGTCATGGCAATAAAGATGTTTCTTAAACAAAACAATGCTCAAGAAATCTATCTGGGTCAGGGCATAAAATCTATACTAACGTTTGGGAAAAAGAGGTGGATTATCCCCCTTGCTGGTGACATTATCTGTGGTTGATGCCTCTGCTGGGGTGCACACCTGGCATTAGCTTGCAGATGGATACAGATGTGTTGGAGACCCTCCAGTTACCCATAGGAAAACTCCTCTGTGTTGCAGCACACAACATGTGTTTTCCTGATGACTGCCTCCTGAAGAGGTGGAAGTGATCCCTGCAGCTTCAGGCATTTGCAAGCTAAATGTGCATGAGTCTCAGTATTACCCATTTTATAAAAATAACAGAGATGGGTAAATGAAAAACAGCACAAAAAGCTACAGTAACTTAAGTGACCCAGAACTGAAGTTTTTGATAAGATAACTAACTTTTTTCTAGACAGGTTAGAGTAACTGTAGTAGATGTCTTCCATTGTAACCACCATAAAGCATTTAATTTAGTTTTATTTTGGATATAGTTTGAAAAAAAATAAAAGGCTGAAAAAATAGCCAACACACCCCCAGTCTTGTACAGAGAACAGAATTGCTGGTTGTGCTGAAGGAAAAGGAAGGTTATTAGAACTGCTTTTCAAGCACCAGTCTTCAGACCTATCTTGTTTTAGTATCTTTCTTTAGTGTCTTTGGCACAAAAAATAGGAGAGAGCTGGTGAAGCTTGCTGACAAGACAAAACTTGAAAGCATCATCCATATAGAACATGATGAAGATACTGCACAGTAAAAATGAGGTGACCTTCAGGAACTGAAATAATAGAAATGGAACAAAATTAATTCTGAGAAAGCAACGGATTACAATGATACCTTTATTTGTTTTGTAAATCTAGAGCTCCCCTTCCTTCTCTTGGCTGTCATAGGAGAATCTGGGCTGCACAGTCCAGGCTGTTCTCTGCCTTGACCTGGGAACTAAGTTCTTTTTTGCCATGCTATACAAGATAAGTTTAGGGTGGTATACTGTGTATAAAAATAGGTACCAGATGGAAGAATTTGAACTGGCTCCAACCCAGATTTGGTTTTGTGGTCAAGGTGATACCACTCCCACATATTTGTTTTACCCAGCAAACTGAGTCCCACTTTGCAGTGGTGAACCTACATTTGCAGGTTGATGTGGTGCCCTGCATTCCCATCATCATGTGCAGCGGTGTGGCCGGATATTCTTTTCTGAGTTCATACATACTAGCATACACATAGAAATGAGAAGGAAGGCTGCAAGTTCCACCCTCCTCCATAAGGGGTTTCTTGCCTGTGAGCTGGTCCTAGAGGACATACTTATGTCCCAAGAGGACTACAAAGCTTTTTGATGAAGGAAATGAAATCTGAAAACAGAAGTTTGGCTGTGGTACCTTTGCAGAACGTTTGCAGGCTGGCTGCATGACTAGGGATGTGGTGGCAAACCTGCAGTCACTAAAAGTGTGGAGTCGTTGAGTGAGTGTCGGGTGTCTTAACTTCTGGTACCACTGCATTTAAAAACTTTCTCAGGAAAGAAGCAAACGAAGAGGGAAAAAAAGGCAAGAAGAAGCTGAAAGAAATCAAGGAGGTTGTATGAGCTCTTCAGTCACTGTCTAGGTGCCATGTAGAAAGACCCAGGAGGCTGAAACACATGCACTATGTTCAGTGCCTCTGAAAAGAGGAATGGTGCAAAGATTATTAGATCTTATCATTCCCATAGGAACAAATTTGGAACAGAAGAGAGCTTAAGGAAGAAGAAAAAAAATGTAAATGGCATCTCTAATTTCACAGCTGTAGGTACTCATTAAGGTAAAAAAGTGTCCTGTGTTATTTTATCAGAGTGATTTAAAAGTACTGTACATCTAGTCAAAAACACCAAAGAATTCTTAAATTTGAGGTTTCTTAACGTTCATGCTTTCCACAGGGAAATAAGTATTCTGGATTTCAACTCTGTAATACTTGACTGGCAAACTGTCAGATATGATATGGAGATGAGAAGGAAGGCTGCAAGTTCCAGTCTCCTACATAAGCAATGAGGGGAGCAACAAATTGTGCCTGATGCAATGGCCTCTTTTGTGATCATATTATATAAAGCCAGTCACCACATACTCTGACTTCAGTGAAATATTCAACACATTACAGCCTAGCCAATATGAATGAATTAAACCTGGCTGAAAGGCAATGGCTAATAATGATCAGTAAAATATTTATTTAGAACTGATGCCCAGCAGTATGTGCAGAAAAGTGCAGAGAGCACAAGAGTGTTAAATGTTGCCAATAAAGGCTGGAAAGAAAGAAAGATTAAGCATCCAAAAGGTTTCAAACCTTGTTTATTAACAATTTTATTTCCTAGACCTGGGGAGGAGCCATTCTATAATGACAGCTCCTGCAGGGTGGTTGCCTGTATGCTGTATGGTCGGTCTCTATTGAAAGCTTAACCTTATGGAGTTATTTGTGCACATAGAAATGTTTCCGCACTTAGGGAATTGATCTCCCATTCATTGAACCTCACAAAGGCACCTAGTTATCTTCTGTCAGTAAGTAGAGAAGCCACTTTTAGTGAAGGAGATCCCTCCTGAAGGATCTGGTGTAGTTGCCTGATATTTCAAGCACCTCAGGTAGCACTGATTAGTTCAGCTGCTTCTGTAGAATTAACTCTCTCATAGTGGGCAACTTCTCAGAAAATCAGTGAGTGAAAATACAGCCCTCATCCTCAAATCGGTATGGTAGCTGCTGTTGGTTTTTTGCGAAAACTGAGGGATTGAATTATTTGCTTCCCTAAAGCAAGAAAATACTTTGGAAAATAGTAGAGCAGAATAATAGAAACAAATCCACTCCCTCCATCCCTTAAGACCTATTATCACCTTCTCTGTGTGGCTGGGTATTTTTTTGTTTGTTTTGTTTGTGTGTGTGATGTTGGTAGGGTTTTGTATTGTTTGGGTTTTTTGGGGGGTTTGGTGTGTTTTTATTTTTCTGGTTGAATGCTGAACGTCATGGCCAGAGCTTTAGATGTTCTGATAAGAGAGCCCATGCCTTTGGAAAGGGCACCTTCTGCTACTTGGATGTGAAGGAGGTCTGTGGGAAAAGGCTTTGATTTCCATTTCAGAAAGGGGATACTTCCACAAGCCCTAAGACATTACTTAGAAGGTATTCAAATGATAGCATCCCATTAGAACTGGCAGAGACTCCAAGCTCCTGCATTTGATACAAGAGAAACTTTTTGGTAATAAAATTTGTGACTCTCTATCTGTGTGTGACAAACTAAGCAAAGATGGGGAGAGCTGAGTCTGAAAATGAAGACTCGTGCAAAGCATGAATGGTTTTCTGAAAATTGAATAGTTCCTGCATAAACTGATCATATACTGTAGGATGTATTTGCTGGTAGAGTGGATGATACAGTGGATGCTCTGTAAATAACAAGCTAGTGCTTCTGATGGATGATCCAAAAAGGTCTCTTGTCCGTTCTCTTTAATGTCAGACAGCTACTAAAATTATGAAAAATTTCCTGTATATGCATGCATCCAATCTTTTATATTGCTGTGTTCTGAATTAACTGGCATTTGAACTTAAAATGCTCACACAAAATGCAATTTATACTTTTTTTTTAAGGTGGAAAGGAATCAGAGGCTCAAGCAAGGCAAAAACAGCAAATGATGCTCATGCAATCTAAATACCAGCAAAAGGTCAGGAAGTATAAATTTATTTGTTTGTTTTAAGAACTCAAAAAAAGCTTTTCATGAAGTGTTTCCTACAGCTGTAAAAGGAACTCACAGCTGCTTGACAAAAGAAAATCATGAAACCCGAAGGGAACAGCAGAAAACTAGAAACAAATGTTCTGAACCAAATAAAATGAGAAATTTGGCTATAAATATGTAGCAACCCATGTCACAGATCATATCCAAAATGAAAACCAGTCCTGTTGTAACGCCACTTATATGCCTTACTGTATTTTCCAGCATGCTGCCTGTACTTTGACTAATTGATCAACATACCGCCCCATCCAGTGCTTATGTAGAAATGTTGTCCCTGTTAGAAAAGGTATAAATGCTTGTAAGTTACCAGTCAGCTGTGTAATTCCTTGCATGGATGCTCATTTATCAGTCCTATATTTCTCAGCCTTCCTAAATCCAATACTGGAGTAGCTGGTGCAGAGTCTGCTTTATTCAGTGCCTCATTATAAGAAAAAATTCTGGAAACTTTCTTCAAACACACCTGAGGCTTTAAAGATGTGCAGTACAGGAGTCAAGCCTAGTTACCTTATGTGTTCTTTGTATACATGCATATAAAAAATAGTTTCCTATATTTGTGTCATACAGCACAAGAAAGAAGACTATGTAAAGGCAAAAAGGGCAGCTGAAGAAGCTGAAATCCTGAAAAAGAAGGCCATTCAAAGAGAAAAGGTAAACATGTTTGCTGAAGAGTTGGAGCTGTATAATAGAGGTCATGTCTTGATGCTTGATTTTTCTGAACTACGTGGAACAGGCTAATTAAATTAAACAATAGCCTGGATTGCCTCAAGGAGTTGGGAAATCCAGTCCTCCTTCTCTTTGTAGCTGACTGAAGGATGCCTGACCTGGTGTGCTTTGGTACCTGAATGTTCCTTAGAGTCTTCAGAAACTCCTGCCTGTCAGTTGTATCCATGCTGAAGAGTTAGCAGAAAGAGAGAACAGTACAGTCAGGATTAATGTTGTGTACACAGGTTATATAGTTTACTTTCTCTGTAAGATTGGATCGTGGAAGATGGCACAAAGACCTTATAGAAATCCATAATTTCCTGCTGTATACATGCAAAGAAAGAAAATCCAGCCTGTCGTGGTTGAAAAAGTATCCAAATCATGAAAAGCTCAGTGTAATCTATCTACATTGTTCTGAGTGCCCTGAAATTCAAATGCCACTCCAACCCCTCTGAATGGGCAGACCCAGATGCATTGCTAATGTGTAAGATCACTTTTTCTTCTAGTATTGGCCATATCTTGACCCCAACAATAACTCACTCTCGAATCTTCAGTTTTATTTTATGGTTGTTTTTTTTCTAGTAATTTTCACATAGCATCTTCTTGTTCTGTGCTGCATAAACCCTCATAAAAGTTCATTCACATCTCCTTGGTGGAAACCAAGTAGCACTTCGTAGTGAATGTAATATGAAATTTAAATGAAAAAAAGAAAAGAGGGGGAGCATGGTACTGATATGTACAGTAATAGTGACGGAAAGGGGGGATTTCAGGTTTGCAAGTTTTGTCTCCCCTGCAATAAAAAGTATCTTCTGTGCAGAAAGGCTAAGACTTAATTAAAAAAATCATCACTACTAGATGGCATAGAAGGACACACATAGACAAAAATAGCCTTAATTGCCTCCAGGTGAGGGTTAGTCTGTTTCCAGTCTTTCAGTGGTTAGTATTAGACTTTGGAGAAAAGCCCGTGCACAGTAGCTCACAGGAGCAATAAATATTATGTGAAAATGTCATTAATAGTTACCAGTTTATGTATAGCTCCAGAACCAGTGATGATATCAATGATAGAAAGAAGATTAATTATGTTTTATTCATCTGTTAAATATATGTTGTTTGCCCATGGACATCAGACAAGAAAAATGTTGCAAAACTGCTATAATTTATAGTTACACCTAGAAAGTATATTGATGTATCAGTTTTGTTTTCATGCTCTTTAATTTCCTTACCTTCACTCCCACAGATTATAAAATCTTTATAGATGTTGTACATAGTAAAACTGTAACTATCAGTTTCTTCTAAAGGAGGATACAACATCATGGCAAACATCTTTGCTAAACACACTGTAATTTGAATAAATAAACATATACCCACAAAGCAAACAAACAAAACAGAGGAGCATGAAAGGGAACACTTTATTTGAATTTTTTTATTCCAGTTGTCTTCCACAGTAGTGATTGAGCTGATGAAGATTTCTGCTTGGAAGATGTTTATGTATTAAAAATTCATCTCTCTTTTAAGAAAAGCATGCTGGAAAGCCACTAAAAACTGTTGATTTGGCTACCTCACCCTGCCTGCAGATGAAAGGTTCCTAAGAACAGGGGGATGACAGGAAAGGGATCCTAAAGAACTAGTACTGTTGGGTCAGCACTAGGTCCTGGCCACTGCAAGAGAGGACTTTTTTTTTTTTTTAAGTGCTAAATTTGTAGGCTACTACACCTGCAGGGCATCAGACAAAAGCATGTCTTCCTGAAAATTCACAAGCTGCCTTTTCTTGCTGACCAGTTCTTCTTTTGCTCAAGGTTATTATTCATTCAATGAAAGTCAAACTGTCTGACAGTCTGAAGTGGGGATAATGGCTAGCCAGCTTTATCAGCAAGGCCCCTGAAACTTTTACAGCCGGAGACCTACTTAGCCAGCAAAGTCTCTCTCCAGCTCCCAGAGACAAAAAACACGGATCCTCTGTGACTCCCTGTTCTGTAACCTTATGAGTTTGTAATATTAGCAGAGAAGCCCCAACTTCAGTTTTTGCCCCTAGTGCCGAGATGTGTGTTTGACCTGCAGAAAGTGTGGGAATACATGGGAAGTAGCATTATTATTATTATTATTTGCTTATTAGAAGCAGACATCTGCAGTTTTGTGCAGCCCTTCACATCGTGGATTTTGACCAAACCAAACCAGAACTACCTTTGCATCCTTTGGGTGAAAGGACTGTCAAAAATCCCAAGAAAATAAACACGTGGCTGATATTTGGGTTCTTGTTTTATAAGCTTTTTGTGTTTGTAATGTACTAAAAATAGCATAACTTCAGTGCACTGGATCTTTCACTTTCCTGTCATTCAGTCTCTGTTCCTATTACGCTGCCTTTAGCCTTTCCTTGTATATTCCAAATTTTGACTAAAAATTAAAATATTCAAAATATTTAAAGTGAAAAAATACAGTGTAATTCTACTTCATGCAACTTTCTTTTACTCTTACATTATGTAGTAACAGTCCTGCCATCTTTAGAAATTGTCCTATTTACAATAAGCTGTAATTTCATTTTATTCTTTATCAAATCATGTGCTCTTTAATTTGACTATGTTAATCAGCATGAATGGCCTTTTTTCTGGAATTTGTTAAAACTAGGCACTTTACAGACCTTCTGCTAATGCTTTTCAACATGTTTACCTTCAATATCACAGCTGTTCCACTCTTGGCTTTGTTTTTGAAGATTGTGCCAAACGTGGAGTGCTTTGGCAATGTCTATTGATAGATTGTTGTTAGTTAGAGAATGTCCTAGTCCCATTGCCTGTCACTTGTGTGCATTCTAAGCAGAGGTCCTAGGGTAAACTTCCAGAACAGAAAACAACCACACCAACCACAAGTAAATAATTACACTGGAGTTTTCTTCAGGCACCATTCTGGTGGCAGAATAGCTGTAGGATATTTCCTTCTTTTTTGTCTAGTGGGAGATGGAGATGATACTGAAGAATTGTACTTACCCAAGTTCATACCTCTGTGTTGTTCTAGCCAGGAGCTAGACCACAGCAACCCCAGTGAGGTTCGGATTTGAGCTTTCAGAAGCCTTGCAATCTGATGGTGGATCCTATGTCAAATGCTTTTTCAGAGGTGAAGGTGTCAGCTTGCAGTGTGGAACAGTGGTGGGGAAAAGCCTGCAAGCTATTACAGATGTCTTTAGGGTACCAGCATCATCTTTGACAATGATAGACATTATCAGATTTCCTTTCTTTGTCTTGCATTTCTTTCCCTTTCCTTTCATAAGTTGTGTCAATGTGTGCGAGTCTTTTGCCTAAAAAATCATCTGTCTCTGCATAGCGGGATTAGAAGCAAACAAGATATCCCTTGAACACTATCAAAATTTACCGGTACTTTATATATATTTATATTCCTTACTTTAGCATGATTTTTTTAATTGCATCAGTATGTCATACAGATTTATACTTCATACCTCATTCTGTGATTGTCTCAGCATATCAAAAGACTGAGCAATGGAACATTCAGAGATTCATCTCCTTTCTTTTGTTTATTTTCCCATTACCTTTTTCCAAATAAGAACATCTAAGTCATTTGCCTTCCAGCATTTTATATTGTTACACAATGTAGTGGCTCTTTTCCTATCTGCAGACATCTGACAGGACTTTTTTTCTTAATTCAATCCATGCTGGGGAAGAATTTGCACTTGTTTTGCAAATCTCTTCCAGACAGTCATTCTTTATCCAATTAAAAAGTATCCAACCTGAAATCACTGAAGGCAAAGTAATTGACTAACTGCCACTAGAACCGTAATTTTTCTGACTGCAGAACACTAAGAAAATTATGGGACTGGGGGTAGCAGCCCTGTTCTTAACACCTCTTTCCCCCTTAAACGCACACACATACACAGACAGATCCCCCATTCTATCTGGTCTTGCACAATACCTCAACCTCCGTACAATGTCCTCTCCCTGATGTGGGGCTCTGACAAACAGGCCATTCCCACGTACAGATCCCTGCTCATCTCTACAAGGTATTCTCTGAAATTCCTTCAGCACTTTCTTTAGAGCAATATCTGGCTGCTTGGTTACCAAACAAATGCTTTTCTTAATTTTGAGAATGCATGATGAGCGGAGTAACAGTCCCAGGTTGCGGTTTGTTCAACACGTTAGGCATCGTGACTCTGGGGCAGGAGACCCTGTTGGAGCAACCCCTCATCAAATGCAATGTGGGAGCTTGTGCTCAAAATATAGCAGGGCTGAAATACCAATTTGGTACTTCTGATCTGTGCTTTTAATACACTGAACTGCTTTTTGGCTGTTATTCCCACTGGACTTACCTACAGCCTGCACGTCAAGAAAAAGAACTTGGTGTCTTCCTTTTGGAAGGAATTTAGCTTAAGCTACACATTGCTGTTGCAGCAAGTTCTCTAGTTTCTGCTTTATTTTAATGTTTTATTCTACTTGAATTTAGAGGGGTGGGGCAGCTTAGATGACCTTTTCACTGGAAATTGTGTACAATTTTATATTAAAGGACTTAATCACTTGTATGATATCCAGATTTCCAGAGGAGTTTTCTATGCCAAGGATTTGGTAGACTTTTGCACTGGGCATGGTGTCTGAGGCAGAGTAACACTGGTGTAGTACAAATCACGTAAACACAAAATGGTAAGGGCTGGAAGGGACCTCTGGACATCATCTAGTCTAACCCCATTAAAGCAAGGTCACCTACAGCAGCTTGCACAGGAACGTGTGCAGGGGGGTTTTGAATATCTCCAGAGAAGGAGACTTCACAGCCTCTCTGGGCAACCTGTTCCAGTGCTCCATCACCCTCACAGTCCTCATGTTCAGGTAGAACTCCCCGTGCTCCAGTTTATGCCCAGTGCCCCTTGTCCTGTCACGGGGCAACACTGGAAATAGTCTGGCCCCATCCTGTTGGCACCTGCCTTTAGATATTTAAAAGCATTGAAATACCTCCTACTTTGATCTGTCATAGCATGTATTCAACTGCTCAGTACCCTAGTGCTCCCAAAGGCCACAGGTCTATATGCAGGACTACATGTTTTTGTATCACTGCACTTCCAGTGCTACAAGACTATCATCTGCATTGGTGTGGTGGTTTGCATGCTCTACCGTCTCATTAGGACCAACATTAAATCAGTAGTACTGAGAAATGGCCTCAACAGTGCTGTGGCATGAGAACTGTGAAGGCTCAAGAGGACTTTGTGAAAATAGATGGGTCTGCCAGGAGCATATTGCAGTTTTCTATTTCAGACTGGTCTCTTGACTGGGAGCTGTTTGGTCATATCTGAATATTTTTAAATTTGACATTGAGTCACTTCTGTACCCAACTGCTGCCATAGTTGTATTAAAAAACAGTATTTAAATACTTGAATTTAAATAATCAATGTTTGTTTCTGGCTTACTGGAAATCTCAAGTATGTTTTTCTGGTTTTATTGCTGTAGGCAGAAAGACTTGAAGCTAAAAAAAGGCAACAAGAAATGCAAAGAAGAGCGATGTTCCTTGAAGATCAATATCGGTAAGTAAAATTTTAAACTTACTAACAAAAATTCCTCATTGGCTTGTCCTTCAGTTTTGTATTTGTTGATTTGTTAGGGTTTTGTTTGTTTGTTTGCTTGCTTTTTTCTTGTTTGAGGAAGAGTTTGGCTTCTGTTGCTGTTTTTTTTTCTCTTCACTTTTTTTTGACTTCAGGAAAGAGGCAGTGGGCACAAACTGAAACAGGGGAGATTCCTCCTAAAGATCAGAAAACGCTTCTTTATTGTGAGGGTGACTGAGCATGGACACGGGTTGCCCAGGGAGGCTGTGGAGTCTCTGTCCTCAGAGATATTCAAAAGTCACCTGGTTCTAGGTGGCCCTACTTGAGCAAGGAGTTGGACGAGATGACCTCCAGAGGTCCCTTCCAACTACATCCATTATGTGATTCTGTGAACTATTCCAAGCCTCCTCCATACCTTACTCTGTGAAAAATTTGGTTCAGTATAGTTCTCTTAGCTTCTCAAAACACACACTTTGAAATGGAAACTGAATTACGGAACAATTTTATGCTTTCTTTCTCTAACTGAATTAATATGTGATCATTCAATCCAAGACAAATTAGTGAAACAGCATCTAAATTACATCTCCACCCATTTATTTTAGTAACTAGTCAAGAAATCTAACCTGCATGGAAATAATGAGGACTTTCTATATTTAGCATAGTCCTACATCTTAAATATAGAGGATATCTGCTGTGAAGACCTGTTTCCCAAGAATAACTCCTTAATGCCAGATTTAGATATGGCTTAACACCTGACATAATTAATTCCATTGGCAGTGAAGTTCCTGCCCTGCCAGTTCACTCCATCCTATTTCTTTATTTTTAACTGATCCAAACCAATTCTATCACATAATTAACACACAGTGCTGTTGAGTCACCTTTTACCTCTTTTATCTTTGGCTCCTGAAATTACTCATCTGTGTTCTTAGCATGATTTATTGCTCTTTCCTCTTCTGTGACCTTTAAAGCAGTCACTTTTGTCCTGAGCTAGTAGCTCTGGTGCCTTCATCATTTGCCCAGACTGTTCTCTGAAGTGTAGACATTTTAGTGTGTTCTCACTGATCTCAGCCTTTGTTGTCTTTTTCCTTTTATTTCTTCCCATTTGGATTTAGGTACAGCTCTTTCCTTATATAGCATTGCCAAGGTTTGTCTCTAGGTGTTGGTATTTTGCCTGCTGTTTGTCCTCTGCTTGTCCCAGTGTGAATTTCCCACACACATACCTTGATTCCTCAGGATTTCTGATGACCCTGCACAACTTTAGATCTCTGCCTGTTTCTGACAGACTAGACACCTTCATGCTCTTTGAGCCTAACTCAACAACAACCTCATCAGATCTTTTCGGTGTAGGGTTATCAGTTTGGGACTTGCTTTTTCCTGAGGGGATTGTCAGGATTCTTACCTTTCCATTTAATCTGTTTTTTCTGTCTTGAGGCTGATTCAGTTATGAACAGAGACGTTTCTTTTCCTTTCCTTCACCTTTCCTGTCTGTACCTCTTTTTGCTTAGGGTGAAATGAATTCTGCTGATCAGTGCTTTTGTCATTAAAAATAAGCTTGGTCCTGTCAAAAGCAGGCCTGAACCCTGTGGAAGACCTTCATGTGGGCAGTCAGTTGATCCCCAGGTGGTGCAGGAGCGTAGTGTGTCGGGGCACCGAGGAAGAAACTGGCTGGGAGTCATTCTGTCCACTGATTTAGGAAATATTAGTGAGCATACAGCTGGTGCCATCTTAGGAAACCAAACTGACTGATGTCACTGAAGGTAAAGATTGACTGTTGAGCTCCATTGCTCTAGATTCAACTATCAGAAGATTATTTGACCGTGCTATATACTGAACATGCACCAAGAAGGCCCTGTAGATGCTGTACTTGGAGTAAGTGAGCAGAAAACCTGTCTTCAATGAATGCAGTTTTTGTTAAGCAGCTGGTGTTGTACACTAGTGCCTTCCCTGGTCTGAAGGAATCCTCTGGTGGGCAGAGGAAAAGGATTCTTTACTGCTGGATGTTGTTGAGGTTGCATTGTGAAGTTACATTTGCATTATGGAGCACAACATCCTGCAGTAATGGAAAGATGCTGTGCAACATCTCAGATATTGTAAAGTAACTCCATTGAAGGACTGCTAGTTATTAGAGACATGCTCATATAAAAATGCTTGGTATTTAAAGACATGCTTTTGACTACTATGCAAAAATGAGTGACTCATTACTTCTGTAATCTAGGACCCTATGTCTAGAGGTGAAGATAACGAATATGAGGTTGTGCCCTGTTCCTCACTGTCTCTCCTTGAGTATTTTGATCTTCTTTCCTGCTTGCTGGGAGAGAGGAAAGGAAACTCATGCACTTCATATAAAGCAATGACCTCTGCAATGTCATGGCCTGTGGAGCCATTTCAAATGATAAGCTGTCTTGTTAGTCTGTCCTCTGTACGCATCTGTAGCTGCAACATCACAGCCTGAGGAGATCAATGCCTACCAGCTGTCTCATTAGCTAGGAAACCTTTTAAAATTGATCACCACCTCTGGCTGTATCAGCCTCCACAGGGTACAGCCCAATCAGTACCTCTCCTGTATGAAGTGCCGCTTCTATTTGATAAGGAAAGGCACTTGAGATTCTTATGTCACTAACATTCTCTGACAGTAAAGTATGATACTACCCAAAAGTTTGTTGTTCTGATTAAATTCCTATTATAAACAAGAACTTCTCACTGATATCCCCTTTCAATGGGTTTAATATGAAGTAAGTGAATGCCAAAAGGAAAAATTGTCTGCAGCCATGTCCACTGTCTGCAGAATACCGTTATTAACTATGTCTTGACAGTCTTGTTAGCTTCTTTGTGTACAACTGGCCCTTGAAAGTCAACTGTATCGATTATCATAGTTGCTTGAGTATGTGTTTGTGTCTTGTGAAAATGGGATCTAGACACACATTCAGAGTGCTATGGAAACGTCTTGCAAGCTTCTCTTTTTTGGGATCAGCAGTTCTCCAACCTAGGTGGACTCGAATTCTATTAGGTGACTAAAATGAACAAAACACACAAGGTATCTCTTAAAGCAGCTGTGTATATGAAGCCTGAAGAGCACAAAGAAGCAGAACTTGGGATGGGATAATTGCTGCATGGCAGAATTGCTACCATTTGTACTAACTTTGGTGGCTGGCTCTCGCTGGACACCAGGTGCCCACCGAAGCTTCTCTGTCACCTCTCCTACTCAGCTGGACAGGGAAGAGAAAATATAACCAAATACTTCTGTGTCAAGATTAGAACAGGGAGAGATCGTTCACTGATTACTGTCACAGGCAAAACAGACTTGACTTGGGGAAATTTAATTTACTACCAATCAAATCAGCGTAGGATAGTGAGAAACAAACCCAAATCTCAGAAAAAAACTTCTCTTCACCCCTCCCTTCTTCTTGGGTTTAACTTTACTACTGAATTTTCCACCTCCTTCTCTCAGGCATCATAAGGGTGTGGGGAGTTGGAGTTGCAGTCAGTTTATCAGACATTGTCCCTGCCAATCCTTCCTTCTTAGTGGGAGGACTCCTCACACTCTTGCCCTGCTCCAATGTGGGTTTCCTCACACCGGAGACAGTTCTAAACAAACTTCTCCAACATTAGCCGTTCCCACAGGCTACAGTTCTTCATGAACTGCGCTAGTGTAGATCCTTTCCATGGGGTACTATGCTTCATGAATCGATTGCTCCAGTGTGGGTCTTCCACGGGGTCACAAGTCCTGCCAGCAAGCCTGTTCTGGCACCTGGAACACCTCCTTCCCCTCCTTCTTAACTGACTTTGATGTCTGCAGAGTTGTTTCTCTCACATATTCTCATTCCTCTCTCCAGCTGTTGTTGCCCAGCAGTTTTTTCCCCCCTTCTTAAATATATTATCCTAGAGGTCCTACCACCATTGCTGATGGGCTCAGCCTTGGCCAGCAGTGGGTCTGTCTTGGAGCCAGCTGGTATGGACTGTTGGATATAAGGAAGCTCCTAGCAGCTTTTCACAGGAGCCACCTTTGGAACCCCACACTACCAAAACCTTGCCACACAAATCAAATACACTAACAGAAGAGAAGTACTGAGATATTTATTGGTGATAGCAGTTCTGTGGTTCTGCCTCTGCAGATACCAAATCTAGAAAATAAGGAGTACATGTACACTTTTCTACCACAAAAAAAATTACACCTCAAATGGAGTCCTTCCTTCTGAGTAATGGTGTCTTGGATGCATTTTACACTCATGGCCTGTGGCAGAAATGATGTTTCCATCAGAGTGGATTAAAAGGTAATGAATGCTTGTGTAGTCCATACTCTGCAATTTCTAATCCTTGTGAGGAGAGGACTGAGTGTCCATCTTTCCAAGTTGGAATGAAGAAGAGGTAAGCTGGCTGGCCCAGGACCTTTCAGGACATCCCTCTTTAATTAGGTCACAAATATTTACATTTAAATAGTAATGAGAGATGGCTACCTCATTATTTGTATTACTCTGTGGCTTGCTGTGCAAGCTGTATGAATCTGTTCCTGAACTGCAGCGTGTCTCACCATATGGTTTTAGCCCAGCTCTCTAGTAAGGTGCTTTTATTTAATTTGGATTCAACTTCCCAGAAACTGTGGTGTTGGATGTGGTCTGCTGCTTTTTTAATACCTATCTACCTATGTATGTAATGGGAAAAGCAGTTTAGAACTTAATTTCATCACTCCCTTTGTTACATATCCATGCTTCTGGTTTTGGGAAGATTGTACTCCTATAAAAATTCCTGGCACTGCTGCCTTTAGGTACATGTGTGCATTCAGTACATTCAGCTCAGAATTTGGAGCTGGAAACAGAATTTGCCAGAATGCCTGTAAGTGCATGCTCCAAACACAATCCAGAGTTTCACCAAACCAAGCTGATATACACTTGCCTGCCAAAGCAGTTTTCTCAGAAGTCATAAAATGCAAGAAAATAAAACCTGAATCAAACCAGAATTTTTAGTTATTTATCTATTTTTACAGGATAAATACTAGAGTCCTTGCCAGTTTTCAGTCCCCTGTGATGTGATGTTCAAACAGCAGGCTGGAAACAAATTTTCCCCACAGAAGTGCAAATGTAAACCTGACTAGACTTTTAATACAGGCTGCTAGAGAGAATGAAAGAGGGCTGGCACAAAAAGGGTTTGCAGCCTTGAGGATCTTTTGTTTGCTTCTTTTCACCACAATGGTCTTCGTTTTGTTCATTTGGTCCTGATTATTTTAAGCATTGTCAATTATTTAGCTAACAGGCAGAAAACTAGGCTTTTATAGACATCCAAAGGGACTCTCTTGAGTGTAATAATGAAGGCAGTTTATTGAACGCCTGTGAGGTTGCTTTCTAATTGTACGCATTAATCTGCCCATGCAAGCTGGCTGAAAATATAGAAGCAGATTGCACACGCAGATGCAGCACACAGAATGGAAGATCTGTGCAACAGACTTATGCAAAGCTGTGTTTTGCTTGAAACTGGATTTATGCTTATTACTTCAGATAATAAATGAAACTTGATGTCTAAAATAACTTCCAAGAATATTGTATTGTGGGAGGAAAGAAGACCCTAGCTATATTATTTCACCCAGTCAGGAAAACAAAAAAACCAAGTGGGCTGACAGGGAAGATTAGTTTTGGGTGTGGGTGGAAAGTGAGGAAAATAATTCTGAGAAAGTTGCCTTTTACTTTTTTTTTAAAAGCTATTTTTATGCTTTCTTGAAACCTTACACCTAAAATGAACTAGTGCCACATTGTTTGTTCTTATCTTCAAGAACAGAAACACATGCTCAAGAACTTGCAGACAAGAAAGCCTACCAACCAAAGATAGCACAATTTTGATCACTATCATTAGATTTATCCAAATCCTCCTTAGTATGCTTGGGCATTACTCCTGGTGAATCCTGTGAATACTGTATGAAGCTTGGTACGTGGCTACTGGCAGGATTTGTGCTGGAAATCAGGTGAACTAAATACCCAGAGGACGGCCTTTCTTCCCAGTAAAGGGCATTGCAGAAGAGCCATCAACGCCATACAGGAAAGTAATGGCTTAATTATTTCACATAGAAATTATTCACCTTATAGCTTCCAGCAAAAGATAAACAGCCAACTCACAGATACACGAAAAAAAATGGGCACT
This sequence comes from Phaenicophaeus curvirostris, assembly GCF_032191515.1. Taxonomy (NCBI): domain Eukaryota; kingdom Metazoa; phylum Chordata; class Aves; order Cuculiformes; family Cuculidae; genus Phaenicophaeus; species Phaenicophaeus curvirostris. The sequence goes on along the minus strand of NC_091392.1, from coordinate 177,082,391 downwards.
AGTTCATGCTGGCAACTTTGCACATGGCTGATATTTTTTTCTTCTTACCAAAAAGTGGACTGTGTCCTGCGGGTGTGGGTTAGAGTTAAATCACAGGAGAACTAGAATCCATGTAGAGTTGAGAGCATGTTTGTTGCTGACAAATGAGTATGTTTTTACTACCTTTCCCCTTGTTATGCCCCAGCCACGGGAAACTTGGCTGTTGCTTGTTGTCTTCTGAACTTATTTAGGTCTTGTAAACCTACCTGAAAGGAGGTTGTGGAGGGGAGGATGCTGGCCTCTTCTCCCAAGTGACAGGGGACAGGACAAGAGGGAATGGCCTCAAGCTCCACCAGGGGAGATTTAGGCTGGACATTAGGAAAAAATTCTTTACAGAAAGGGTCATTGGGCACTGGAACGGGCTGCCCAGGGAGGTGGTTGAGTCACCTTCCCTGGAGGTGTTTAAGGCACGGGTGGACGAGGTGCTGAGGGATATGGTTTAGTGTTTGATAGGAACGGTTGGACTCGATGATCCGGTGGGTCTCTTCCAACCTGGTTATTCTGTGATTCTTACCCTGGTAAATCTCTGTGAAGAGGAAGGGATGTGGGAGAAGGCATGTAAAACTGTATACCAGAAAAAGCCATAGGTGCCCTCACTCAGGCTACTTACAGCTTCCTTAATGGCTTCAGTTTGAAATCTGTACCTTTGGTGGGATCATTTTCACAAATGATATTATCAGCCCGCCTGCTTCATTCCCACGTTAGCAAATTATTTTCATTAATGAAAATCCCAACCATACTTTCCTGTGGACTCTCCTTCTCCATTTGTCAGAATATAATCTCTGGGAGATCTGCATAGGTGGATATTATATATATGGTTCTTAGTTTTTCAGCTGAACTGGAAGAAAATGGTGAAATGTCATGGTATCATTGCTCACTAGCAATTAATTTGGAAGCTGATGTGTCCACATCATTCAGCATTAGATGCTACTTCCATTATCTTAGTGACTACTCATGTTGTTGCCTCTCTGAAACGGCTATAATCATAGAATGGATTGGGTGGGAAGGGACTGTAAAGATCATCTAATTCCAACATCCCTGTCATGGGCAGGGCCACTTTCCACTAGATGAGGCTGGTCAAGGCCCCATCCAACCTGGCTGTGAATGCTTTCACAGAGGGGGCATCCACAGCTTCCCTGGGCAACCTGTGCCAGTGCCTCACCACCCTCATCATGAAGAATTTTTTCCTTATATCTAATCTAAGTCTTCCCCTTCAAATTTAAAGCCATTCCCCGTTGTTGAGGATTCCAAACTGGACACAATACTCCAGATGAGGTCTCACAAGAGAAGAATAGAAGGGCAGAAACACTTGCTGGTGCATTTTTAGTTTTAGTCTGTAAAACAGACTTAAACCAAGAATTTTATGTGTAGGCAGAAAAATTATTTTCTTTACATCTTTTTTTCTGAGAGGAATACGGTTTCAAAAGAAAAGCTTAGCAACTCTTGGGTGGAGGAAGTTGCTGAGGCCTAGGTCCATACCCTTATTCACATCCCTAAGGGTGAATTCTTTTCAGGACTGGCTGTTATGTTTGCCTTGTAGATGTGACAGGAGTTAAGACCAAATCACACACAAAGTTAAAGACCTTATACTGCACAGGATATTGCACCTCAGGTCTTGAGATGGGATGAGCTGTCGGTCTTCAGATCTTCCACATGCTGAAGTCAACTGTGGAGCTTTCTCCTTCTCAGCTGTCAAGGCTGTTGACACCATTAAAGTGTAAGAACTTCTACCTAGACCAATGGAACCTAGGCTCACTCCAGGTTTTATATCCACCATCTTGTCTCATCCCAGTGGCAATGTGAGCAGCACACACATTTAGTCCCAAACAATGAGAAATGTGTATGGATTCCCAGATCTACAAGTAACTTTTGAGTGCAGAGTGGCAGCTATCCATCCCTAAATTACACTGTTCTCAGTGGAATACCTAGCAAAATCATGTTTCTGCATTTTACACATACTTATGAAGCTTGAAGTGTATTCTTTTACATAACAGCTTTTGAGAAAGGACTCTGCCTGAAAAATAGTTACAAAATGAGAAGCTATAGATCTGAGGACCCAAATAAAGCATCTGCAATGTGGACTGATTTTCAGAGTCATGCACTCCCCTAGTCCCCTCCTAGTGCATTCGTCAATGGCAGCAGCATCAGTATTTTCCTATGACAGCTCTTGAAGAGTTTTTCTGCTCCCAAATTGAGTATTTTGCTTTACTCCACCAGGGCTGCATCCCCACTAATGAATTAAACATTGTCAGTCACTGTCACTTTTGGGGCCAACAGGCCCAAGACTGTGTGCTTCTGTTCCTAGTAAACTTTTTTACCTCCCCAAACGGGGCAGTTGCATCCAAAGTACCTTTTGGGCATTACATGCTGTTGATATTCATTCCCAGACAGCAGCCAGAAGCTGTTTTGGAATAGGTCAAAAGCATTCCAGAAACTGTTACGACGATATGGATGGCTGAGTTCCCATGCTAAGAGTATTGTGTGGTGTTATTAAATATTGCAGTATAGGAGTAGCCTATTTTAATTAGCACAGCAAAAGGCTTGTTCCCAATGGTATAATGGGAAACAGGGCTACCAAGAAAGGCAAAACACCCTCACAAGATCTCTCCAGCTTAACCAGTGCTTCTGAACAGCTCTCTTCCCTTCAGCTTAATGCTTATGGGTAGTCAAAGTTCAGGTTAGCAGCCTGTTAGGAGGGTGCCATCTTCTTGGTTTGTCTAAATTTTGGATTTTTTTTAGCTAGCTGTTCTTGAAGGCTATCAGGGTGCTGCTGTATTCAAATTTATTTCTTCAGCTCATGTTCTTCTTTCCTTAAAATTAATTAATTTAGAGGAAGATATATTAGCATCTTTGATTAGCCCTTGAAGTTTCAGCAAGTGAGATGTTGCTCCAGCTATCTGAATGCGAAACACCTATAGACACTTTGATGTGCTGATTTCCTTCTGGAGGTAATACTTTCCTCTCTGGAGCATTAATTGAACTGTCATCTTTCACACTTCCCCCTTTCCTTGCAGCATGGCTTATGCTGTGTTCTGCATTGTTATGACTATATGTTTAATATTATGAAAAATACTATTCAGAGAGTATTTTGACAATGTGGCAACTCCAGATGAGTTGCTGCATTTCCATAGAGGTGATACACAACAAATTAACATATACGACTGACTTGACTGAGTTTGTTTCCAGACAGGTTCAGAAACCTGAATCCCTTCCTTGTGATGAGGTCACTTTATTAATGTATTACTTAATTTGGTGTAGTAGGGTATTTTCTGCATTCAAAGGCGGTGCACAGTCTGGCTGAGAAACATTATTTGCTTCTACTCCTGTAATCATCTTTTCTAATACTGAAACTGAGTTAGCTTTTCATCTGTCAGTGTGCTGATCCAGGAAATGCAATGACTTAACCCCCCACCCCATTTTTATGCAAATAATGATAACTTCCACATGCCTCGTGTCATTTTGCCATCTGTAAGGAATTAGGTCATCCAAGTATAAACTCAAGTTGCCAGATATTTCTTTGTAGAGCTTTAACCTTCTCAAATATATTCCAGATTTTTTGCAGGACTTCTTAGTCTTTCTGGTGTAGAAAGAAATTATTTGAGCAGTTTTCACATAGGTAGAGAAACAGAAAATCTGCAGTTCAAAACTTCAAGTTCCCAAAATTATTCTGTGCAAACTCACCACTCAGCCACTCATCTTTCATGGAAAAAAAAATGTATGTGTTTAATGCTTGGATCAGATGACTATTAATTTATTTAACGTTGACATACAGGCACTTTGTAGATCAGGGTATCTTAGGTTTCGTTTGGTTCTTTCTGTATTCTGTATTCTGTGTTGGCTGAGGTCCATGTTAACTACTCAGGTAATGGAGGAAAAGGAGCGATGTGGAGATGGTGAAATGCTAAAATCATCGTTTGCTACATCTTGAGCAAGTACATTTATACCTGCAGTGGTAACATGGTTTCGTATTGTGTAGAGCAGCATAGAACTTCTGCATTCTTGTTCTTTTCCCCCACTTCTCCTCAATATACCCACTAACCAGCAGTACCTTTTCCAAAAATGCATCTCCTCGCTGTTTCAGATCATGGAGTGAAAGATAAAAACACACTTGGTAGTCTGTTTCGGCAGTTAGTCATCATCACTTTTTGGCAGCCAAGGCTTTTTCTGCAAGGTTAAGTAGCTGTCTTTGGTAGTGGCATCTTCTCCCTTACAGAGCTAGCTGGTTGCCCTGTTAGCAGAGTAAATCTTTGTGTCGAATGCCTCTTGAAGCACTCTTTCTGCTCTCACTTCAATACTTTCATGTTTTTCAAAACTATATATTGAAAGAAAATTGCCTCTTTCCTCTAACTCTATTCCTTTGAGTAAGCAAAGACTTGAATAGATGTGCCTGCATCTGTGGGTTAGGAAACAGGTTTCTGGCTGTGGCACTAAAACTCTTATTTCTTAACATTTTTCATGTTGTTGCTTGTGACTTTATTTAACTGCACTTGATTGAAACTGTGAGCAGAATGATGCTACTTTGAAAATCTGGTTTATTAAGGGATGCAACTGGAAAAATAAAATTGTCCTTGCTATAATAAGAAATGACAATATTGTACAATTCTGCTTTGTATAAAGACAAGCATTTTTTTCAATGTTGCAAAATGCTTCAAAGTCTTGCCGCTTGATTAAGTAATCTGTTGTAAGGGTTCATTGCATGAACCGTGAATCAAAATTCCTTAAAATAATCTTTTGCAATACTTATCTGAAATCTATGGATCTGATAGAAGGATTTGCAGTATTTCAGTGAAGCATGTGCATCCTGATGAAGTCCAATGGTATGCAAGTCTGTGTTTTAAGAACTTTACAATGAGGAAAGAAAGCATAGCCACTGCAGAACTTCAAATATGCAGATGGCAAGAATTATTTTCTTAAAAATTCCTCCTAGAAAATGTCTTATCCACAATATAAGTTCTGTATACTCTGTTCCATTTCATTCTGTCTCCATAACGTTTTGTTCCACCTGTAATGTTTTCCAGTAGTCACATGGTAAAATGTCCAGGCTAGATTCCAAGCTTGGAATAAGAAGCCGTATTTAGTTTTATGGAAGCACTAACAATTCTTTTTGGATTGGATTTCTTCATAGCAAAACCAATGAATTATTGAACAGATTGGACTTGGGTTTTACAAAGAGTGACTCCTGTCAGATTGCTAATCATGGCCAAGAATCTACGGCATGGGTAAGCAAAGCCATGGCATGTGCAATATTTTCTGTCAGCCTTCCAGATCCTGTCAATAGTGGAATGTTAGAATATTCTAAATGAATCTAATTGCCTAGACATAACTCAGCAAGTACCAAGAAGTCTTTCTTGGTGAATGAAATTGCCTACGTTGTCTCTTATACACTGGCATCCTTCCTACATAGAAGGGGACTGCCTTTGTTGCTTACAGATATCTCTCTGATAAATGAGAACCAGATTTATATTCTAAGGTCAGATTAGAATCTTAAATGTGCTCTGTACCCACCAGGTGGTGGCAAGTTTTTAAGAAATCATCTCAGCTAGTTCATGTCAGTGATCAGTGCCTTACTGCATTGAAAATTTAGTCAGAGGAGAAGCTTATTTCTCACTGCATCCTAAAAGTGATTCCATAGATTGCTTGCGGACTTCATTGCAGTTTGAATGAGCCTGGTAAGTGACAATGCAATTAGGAAACGGAGAAAGCATTGCTTAAGTTTCATTATTCTAATTTCCTCAAAAAAGCTTTTTCATATATGATTAGTGTCTTTGTGTCTAAAGCAAGCTTTCCTACTGATGTAAAACTTTGCAGTGAGGAATATCAACCCTGAGACAGAAGTATTTCTCTTTTATAGAGGCTTGTAATTGAGGGAAGACAGAAAGCAGGCAGACAAATGGACAGAAATTGTTGTTACAAGCTATTGTAACATATTTCCATATTCCTTTGGAAGCCTTGAAAATGTGCAAGACCCTTCTATTATAAAAATTGCTGCAAGCAGAATACATGATAGCTCTGAGTTGCCTCTAGTATCTCTGATGAAAAAGGAAGGTGATAGTGAATGTAGGTTCCCTTCCCCTTTGATTCCTCGGATCATTTTTTGTCTCTGAAAACCATAAAGAAATCTTAGTGTGTGAGGGCTGATTTATAACTTTAAGGAGCCAACTTCTGCCCAGTATTGTTTGACAGAAGGTCAATTGCAGGACAGTGGCTTTCAGACTGTCTTTTGTAGTCCTGGGCAGACAAGTAAGATGAAGGACGAAGAGAGGGGGAAGAAAATGTCTTGAAACCACTTCTACCTTCCTCTTGAAGAGTTCAATGCTTCAAATAGTGGGGAGCTTGTTCTTTGGTAGGGAAGACCCATCTCTGCAGCCTTTCATATGGTGTGAACACTGCACTGCAAACACAAGTAAGCTCATGTCTGCAGGACTGACTTGGATCTCAGCATTTTAGTGTGGTGTCTTCATATCCATGTAGAAGTGCACAGATGCCTGAAAGAACACTGAGTTCTTTCAGACATACAGATCCTACTTGCAGGCTTCACCATCTACTTCGCCTGCCTATGTGTGCTTTTCTCATTCCAGTTTCAGAGTGATTTCTTAATAAGTTATGCAAAATTGCATTCGTCTTTTGCTTCCCCTGTATCCAAATGGATAAAATACATAGTTTATCCATACTGTTTTTATTAATATCAGTTTATGTTATACATGTCTTTTGTGTGGCAGCATTTCTACAGCTTATAATGTAGCAATGCAGTTAGCAAAATGTCTTCCCAGCCAGCTTGGATGAGATATAGTCTATAAGCACAGCCTCTGTCCTCTGTGGAAGGAATCTGAAGCACACAACCAATGAGTTGTTATCCAAATAAACTTGGCATAATAACAAAAGGCTAAACCAGTGGGAAAACTTGAACTCTAATTTTGATATTATCTGGGACCTGTCCTTTGTCTGGAGTAATTAAAAGATTCAAGAACAATGTATTTGAAATGGTGAAGTGTGATAAGCTTGGGAAGTGCCTGATATGCATGTTTAAAGGGAGGCATATACATATGTGATTTTTTAAATCTTAAAATTCATGTTCTTAAAAACATTTGGGACAATGTAATGTTGATTGAAATTTTTCCCTCACATCAATTCTCTGATAGTAATATTAATTTATCACACTTAGCTCAAACATCAGTGTCAAATATTACTTGATGTTCATGAACAAATTTGACTTCTTTGGAGAGAGTCTGTCATTGGTGAATTTTTTTGCCTGCTTATCTAATCAAGTTCATAATTAATTTTAATCCTGTCTTTTGAAGTGTTACCAATCCTGTGTAGATTTTTATTGTCTTCCAACTTGATTAACATACACTCCACACAATTCTCCAAGCCATTACGGAGAGTAATGAATAATATTGGACCCAAAATGGGTCTCCTTGGACACATGTAACAACTCCTCCCAACTGAAAATTGAGCTATTAATAATTGCTTTCTCTGTTCAGTCTTTTTAGCAAATTATGTGCCTGTCGTTTTAATGGTGTCATTCTGCATGCATATATCAAGTTTCGAGAACATTGTGTAGACCTGCAAGAAATTCCTCACTGTAGTCAAACCTGCCCACTTCTTGTATTAAATTATACCGGCTCATTATTTAATGTGCTATGCTCTGTCCTGGCTCAAAGACTTTACAGTTTAAGTTCCTGAGTATAAGATCCTTAGAATCCTATAAGTAACGGCAGGCTGGCTCTTTGCTAAGAACTGCAACTTGTGAAAGAACAGGACTAGTTACTGGAATGAAAACCGACAAAGCTGAATATTTTATTCATGATATGTAGTTCAGATTTTCAGTTCTCTCGACTGTCCCACAAATAATATAGCAGACTCAATCGCTCAGCTTCTGCTGCCCTACCTCTGCAAATGCCTTTCCAATACTCCTATGGAAATAACCCAGGGTTCCCCCCTATTACCACACATCCCCTCTGCTTTGTTATCTTGGTAATATTTTTAATACTCCAGAATACCCCATCTCATTTCCTGACTGTGTTTTCTGACTGCTCAGGGTATCTTTATGCTTGCCACTGTGACACTGGCTGCCTTGTTGTGATGCACAGATGGTCATTCAGCCAAATCAAACCATTGAGAGGCTTTAGACCACTTCTTGTTTAAATTTTAGTCCTGAGATTTTTTTAAGTATATTTTTTAAGATATTTTTTAAGTAACTGGAATCATTCAGCTGTTCCTGTTTTGTTAATTATCTGTATAAAGATTTGGGAATAAGGTTTGGGATTTTGGTCCCTCCTCTCCCCACACCAATATGGTTATATTCTCTGCTGAACACTAGACTAGGAGCCATGCTTATAAACAAGCTCCTCAAGAGGATGAAAACGGAAGATTAGAGGAGATGAAGCAAGAACAATGGAGGAAGGTAATTATACATTAACAGCTTGCATATTGTATCATTTTTACATGCTGTGAAACCAATTAAATGCATTGATTACTTGTAGCCTACACACAGAGCTTCTCTTCAGCGAAAGTGATGTAGTCACTGTTTTCAAATATTGTGAGGGACATGAGGCAAGCTGTAAAATTTAGAAAGGGACAGAACAATCATCTTCTGGGTTCAAGGCTATTTGCACCTGGATGACTAACTCCTGCTCGCCTCTCCACTTGAACAATTGTGCAGAGCGCTTTTTGACCATGGTACCTGATTTCATAGGCTAAGGAAACCAATTTCTACTCTTTCAGGCAGAAGTAATCTTTGTGAGATATTCATGATGATCGCAGACTCTGAATAGTCTCTTTCTAGGGAATTGGGGACTGTGGTGCCCTGCCTTCCCAAACAGGAACATGAAAGCACTCGCATTTGCTATTAGGTCTATATGCTTCTCTGTTCCCTTACTAACCACCTAGATGAAGATGTTTGAATTGTTTAAAATTGTCTAAAATATCTAAGTGACCGGACAAGGGGCAACAGGCACAAACTGGAACGCAGGAAGTTCCACCTGAATGTGAGGAAAATATTCTTTACTGAGAAGGTGAGAGAGCACTGGAACAGGCTGCCCAGAGGGATTGTGGAGTCTCCTTCTCAGGAGATATTCAAAACCTGTTCCTGTGCAACCTGCTGTACGTGAATCTGCTTTAGCAGGGGGTTGGACTGGACGATCTCCAAAGATCCCTTCCAACACCAACCATTCTGTGATTCTGTGAAATGTAGGCATGCTGTAACTGCCAATTTGAACTCCATCTTCTGAAATGCTTCTGAACAGCTGTTGTCTCTCTAGTATGGATTTGGGTACCGTACCCATGTAAAGTTCATCTACACAGGGTGATAGCACTGTACTACGTTGTCTGTCTTGGCTCCAGGTCTGACTGTGCAAGTATGGGGAGAGCAGCATTGACTGCAAATCATTCAAAAACATACTAGCAAATACTCAGCCTCTTGTTCTACATCTGCTGTTGCTAATATACAAATTAATGTTGAACTATTTCCCCAGTAGCAGAAACTTAGTGCAACAAATTCCATGCAGTGAATTTCTGCAAGAGCTGGACAGGTGACTGCCTCCCTCACTGATATTTTTCTTTAAGTGTTGAGGACATGTGTCCTCATTTCATAGTATTCTAGCAACCAGGACACCAGAAACAAAAAGGTGGGGCAAAGGAGGCTCTTAGTTGCTTTCCCACTAGGTACATCCCTATACAGAGGAAAAACCTTTGAAAGCTAGTACTGACAGGGGTAAGGTCTGTAGCTGTTGTATTCTTTACATTTATTCCTCCACAGAGAAAATAACTACAGATGTGAATTAGCATGCCCCTGCTTTATGAATTTGGTTTAAGGGACTCATGTAGAGCTTTAGACTCTTTGTAGATTTCCACTGTTTGCCGAGAAGGCGTTAGCTGTTTCTAAGGCTGCTCTTTCTTGGTATGTGGTTCCAAGTGCTCCTTGCCTTTGCAGTTGTTGCTATCTATTGCACAGAGTAATGCACTACTTATAAACCTAGTGTAAATAATATGTATTTTAAAGGCTCCAATAATTGTCCCTCAGATATATGTTGGCTTGTTTCTACTTCAAACTGATATTTATTAAAATAATTGTGAACTCTGTCTTATGCGTACCTGTAGTACAGTGTAGCTATAAAACATATAGGAATTGTCAGTTCCTTTTTTCTTTTCAGAAGAGGTTTTAGTATGTATTGCTTGATTTAGAAATTTTCAGTAGGCTTTGAACACCACATCATATACATGCAATATATTTTGGAACATTACTCCAAGAAAGGACTCAGCATATTGGAAAGTCAGATACTGGGTTTTAATTTTCAGGTTGAATAGTTATTTAAAACAGTGAAAATTAAGGTTGGCTTTTTTATTTCTTAATCCTGTTTCTTCTTTTAGAGCTAGACAAATATTGATACACAACACATTCGCAGTTATTGATTTTCTTCATACATTTATTGCATAGTTTTTATTTAATGTTCCATTGAAATTGATTTTTTAAAAAAAAACACTTTTGTGATTCCATTCAGTTACTGAAGCTTTTATCTAACCACATCATTTTAGTTCCTATTCCTACTGCTGTTCAGTTGCTATGGAAAACATGAAAGATGGGTCTGTTCTTGTCCCTTCCCTTTTGCCTGCAAACCAAATGTTCTTTGCAGAAAAATCTGCATTTTCAGTTCTTGGGTGCATTGCAGGGAGCAAGAACCAGACAAACAAGCACACATGCAGAGCAGAGTCATACAAGCTGTGTTTCCTTCTCAGTCCCAGCATAAGCAAACTCTCCCCTGACAAGAATTCCCTTTGACACTGTTTACATACCTCAGTATTACATAACATAAGGATGATAGGCTGCTGCAATGCTGGGAGCTTGCACACGCTTTCACCGCACCAACAGACACTGTTTGCCCTTCCCTCACCCTTGGGGGAGACCCAGGGAGCTGGAGGTGACACACTATGCCCACATAGCCCCCCTTCTAGTCTTCTTCTCACACTCCAGGAGGTGAAGGTCATGTCTTCTTCCTACCCTATTGCGACAGCCGTATCTGCTTCTGCTAGAAGACTTTGGCTTTTGTTCCCCTTGGAACCACAGGGAAATTTAAACCCATGTATTGGGGCAAGGGGAAGCAGACTGGTGTTTGGCATCACCCTTTAAATGTAGGATTGTAAATGTCTGAATCCTTTAACTTCCTACTTTTTAGGACACAAACAAAACTCATCCAGTGCAATGGTGAACAGAAAAATGAACTTAGTTTTTAACACAGTTCTGTCACATAAATAAAATGCTGTTGAGAGAAGTTCTGGGAATGGCATGTGGCTATAGCTGAACTTAACAACATATGGAAATAATTGGGTTTGAAACATAGGTATGGTAATTAAAAGTAAGTTTGTTGTTTTTTGGTTTGTGGTTGTTTTTTTGGGGTTTTTTTTTTGCTTTTATTATTCCCAGGATGGATTAATGGAAATTAAACAAAAGCAGGAAGAGGAAGCCAGGACAAGAGCACTTCAAGATGAACAGAGGAGGTATAATACAAAAACAATTGTAATTTAATTCCTGCCTGGAAAGGGTCTCAAAATTGCAGACATTCTTGCTTTAGAAGGCTATGGCAATGAGTATCCCTGGCCTTGCCTCTGATTTAACTTTGCCTTCAAATAAATTGCTAACATGCTATGCTAATATGCTCACTGTAATGCAATATGACACTGACTATCTTTTTTGCTTTATTTATCCTATCTGCGTGGGATACCACATAGGGCAGAAACTGTTTGTAGTCTCAGGGGCAACTACTAGTACAATAGTTTCAGCTGGGAATCATTTTCTTCCTTCCTTCCTTCCTTCCTTCCTTCCTTCCTTCCTTCCTTCCTTCCTTCCTTCCTTCCTTCCTTCCTTCCTTCCTTCCTTTCTTCCTTCCTTCCTTCCTTCCTTCCTTCCTTCCTTCCTTCCTTTCTTTCTTTCCTTCTTTCTTTCTTTCCTTCTTTCTTTCTTTCCTTTTCTTTCTTTCCTTCTTTCTTTCCTTCTTTCCTTCCTTCTTTCCTTCCTTCTTTCCTTCCTTCCTTCCTTCTTTCCTTCTTTCTTTCCTTCTTTCCTTCTTTCCTTCTTTCCTTCTTTCTTTCTTCCTTTCTTCCTTTCTTCCTTCCTTCCTTCCTTCCTTCCTTCCTTCCTTCCTTTCTTTCTTTCTTTCTTTCTTTCTTTCTTTCTTTCTTTCTTTCTTTCTTTCTTTCTTTATTTCTTTCTTTCTTTCTTTCTTCTTTCTTCCTTTCTTCCTTTCTTCCTTTCTTCCTTCCTTCCTTCCTTCCTTCCTTTCCTTTCCTTTCCTTTCCTTTCCTTTCCTTTCCTTTCCTTTCCTTTCCTTTCCTTTCCTTTCCTTTCCTTTCCTTTCCTTTCCTTTCCTTTCCTTTCCTTTCCTTTCCTTTCCTTTCCTTTCCGCTACTTTGTCCATGCCACAATTTGTGGTTGACTGTCACTGAGGTTAACGGGCAGAGCTAATTGTGAGATTTGATATCAACACGGATCACAGCTGTAATGCAGCAAGGCCTTTTGCAGGTGCATTGCTTTGTACCCCATTCTGTGCCCCACTGCTGTGCCCTCTCTGTGCTCAACAGTTCTAGTCTGGCATTTCTGTCTCTTAACTGACTTTCCATTATCCTAAAGCACAACTTCATTCTCAGCTTTGCTTTCTGCTGGTAAAAAGAAACAACTCTCAGGCTCAAAACAACAATTTCTTCCTTTTTTATATCGTTAGGGAAATAGTAAAAAAATTACTTCTGTAGGCAACCATTGTCCATATTGCTTTCATTTCTTTTTTTTTTTCTGTCTAGCAAAGATATTGAGATAATTACCCATAGAAGTTAATGAAGGATTTTCGATTCAGTCCATCTCATGTCCCTAGATAGAAATAATACAGTATCTTGCATTTTACATCGTTCTTATCAATAGCACTATAAAACATTAAGACAACAGTCATGTCTAAGCATGTGTGTCAATCCTAAGCATTAACAGGGGGAAAAGAGAAACAAGTTTTCAGAAGCTTTGAAAATATTTAAAACAGATTGAGGGAAAATATATTTGTCTGTATGCATGCTTTCCAGATTGATAGGGCAGTACAAAAAATGCTATAGTTTCCAGAGCTGCATGGTAGAGAAAGTTCTCAGCTACACAAGTTGTGTCTGTTAGTAACAAGCTTGAGTGTTGGGGTTTTTTTTTCACTGACATTAAGGAAATCAGTGCTTCTAGAAACTCTTGTTGCATACTGAAGACTGAAAGACTACCTTAAGTGAATTGTTGAAAGAGCTAACCTCCCTTTTAAAGTGGGTGGTAGTATGCAGGTTGTCTTTCTTTGGAGAATATTGGTGCATTTCTCATAGCAGCCTTTAAATCACAACAGACTGATCATAGGATAAGGATGCACCTAGTTAAGTGAAAATGAAATCCACCCTCTCTCATGCCAGTCCATGGTTATTTGGCACAGGCTTGAAAAATGTATTACAGGAAGATGGATATTGAACTAAGAATAGGGAAAGCCACTCTCAGAACAATAAAATTCAAAAGTTTGTGAACTCCTCACCTACCTCCAATCATTATTCTATTTTTTGTTGTTGTATTTTAAGGGTAAATAATGCTTTCCTGGACCGACTCCAGAACAAAACACAGCCTAATAGCATCTACTACCCTGGATCTTCTGGGAGTCTGGATTACCTCAGTAATGACACCTGAGTAAGCTTTTTGGGTACAGAATGTGAAAGCAATGTGATTGTTTAAAAGTTGACCTTTTCTCCAGATACTATTGTGTCTCTGTGAGCATTTAGCCTGCCTAACAGAATTTACGATTCTATCTGACTGCCTACAAGAGCTTTTAAGAAGAAATCCTATCTTAAGTATATCAGCTGTCCAAATGGGAGGAGGGAGGAGCAGCTGCTGTTGTAGCAGAACTTGGTTGCTTTGCATGCAAGGTACTGCAAGGAACCAAATGCCAGGTGCTTCCTTAAGTTCACAACAAAGGTAGTGAAATTGTACGGGATTTGTTGAAAGTCTTTAAATGAAAGATGTTTGGAAATGCTGGATATATTTAAGTATATTGAAAGTGGAGGGGGGGAAATCTCATGAAAAGCGCAGCTGTTCATTTTTTTTTCCCACGTCAAGTTATGACAAAGAAGACCCAACTGCTTCCAATTTAAAATATGTAGTATTTGCACTATTTTCTTGCAGTATTTTCTTTGAAGAAAAGATATCTTGACTGTAGCCTGTTAAACATCCATTAAACCTTTCCAGCTGCCCTAAGGAGGCATTAATGTGACTGTTATTTAGAACTGCACTCTTCAGTGTTAAAAAAAATTATATTATGTAGTATTCCCATCACGGAAATTTCCATTATGTTGGAATTCCGTTACTGAGAGGACTATAGTGCAAAAATGGAAGATTTACAAAGACTGAGCAGACAAGGGATGAGAGTCTGAGGGAATTTAGAGAATATGCCAGTATAGAGAAAGATGTTTGGTTGATAACCCGAAAACTTGTATTTGATTAGTTGAACTGTCTGGCACGGATGTGTATCTTGGTAGATGAAAGCCAGGAAGACCTGGGTTCAAGCACCTACAAAGTCAAGGCATGATAAAGGAGCAGATATTCTTGCTGCTGGAGTTTTCCAGACACTGGAACTGGAAAGAAGATTGACTTAATCACTACAAGTTTTGGGCAAGACCTGGGCCTTGGCAGAGGGCTCTGGAAGCTCCAGCTAAGGCTGCTTTTTTGCATAGTAGTTCTCTTGGTCTTGCTGAGAGGAGGCAGGATCTGCCAGCTCAACCTCCCATAAGGGCTATGGGCAGCTGCTTGGAGAACAAGTTGATTAGGGGCTTTATTGGTAGGGCTTGTATCATGTGCCGGGAAATCCAGGAGCCGTTGGAAGCCAAACTACGGATGTCCAGGCTAGTAAAAGAGTGTGAGTAAGAGAGCACTCTGTATGGCAGGCCTGAACCATCTCTTGAAGGACAGCATGTCTACAGATAGCAGAATTAGAGACTTCAGGTAGGATAGAGCCAACTGATACCTCGTAAGAGGCAAAAGGTAATGTCTGCTATATGGGGCTTGGTTAACAAAGGCATCAAGGACAGAAATTATTATTTTAATTTCACTTTGTCTCCTCTATCCCATTTTGAAAACTCAAAAAGGAATGTGTGACACACAAGATCCCTATTATCTAAACTGGAGCATCTCCATCAAAGCACCTGCTGTCAGTATGGAAAACCTCGCTGTTGTCTGAAGAGGGAGGAGGGTTTTGCTTTTACCCAGATGCTGTATGTCCTCTTCCTCAGGGCAAGTGTCTGTACCACCAAACAAGTGCACTCAGCCCAGTCACAGTTTTAACAGAAGGCTCTGTGATGTATGCAGCCAATCTATGCTTTTTAAAAAATGTATATATCGTCAAAGAATGCATCAACACAATTGCAATAAAACCTGGTGTGTAGAAGTGATAGATTTCCTACTCTGATGTCTACTTAATGGCTCCCTGGCTTCTGTTAGATAATGCTAGATTATCCATTTTTCCTTTATGGTGTGATATGAGATTAGAAGACTAAACAAAGCAGACAAAGAATGAACTATGAAAGAATATGTCATAATGGAAAGGAATTAAAAATTAGTATTGTTAACATGAGCAAGAAAGAAAAACCTCTTTCAAAAGATAGGCTGGAGGCTGTAACCTCAGTGTCTTTGATTACACCGAGATTCTTCTTCCTTCCCTTGGGGTTTTAAGAAAAGAGCTGAACTTCAGGTGGGACTTAGAAATCGTGTAGTCTGCAGAGTGGTATTTTACATTATGAGGGAGCTAACCTAAGCAGGTCAAACTGTATGCTAAGATTTTTTAAAAGAATTTAGAAAAGTTCCCAAAGTTAAGACCTGCAGGTAGTTTTTGAGCCTGCTCTATCTGTGCAGTAGCACTGCAGGGGCATTTTTTGTTCTCTTAATCACTTCTTTTTTTCCTGTTTAAACTTTTTGCAGTCACAACACCTTCACATTCACAGAAACTGATCATCGCACCATGTTATCGATTTACCGGCTGTATTTATATTATTTCTATTAGCCTGGTTTCCTAAGGAAAAAAAGTTTGTATGATCACACTGTCTGTGTGTAAAAACATTTTCAACCTTTCAGATTTGAAAGGGAGTGTCAGTCTCAAAGATAATTATGTTTCTATGCATTTCATGAAAAGCAATGGCTGAGCAGAGGAGAGACCCCAGGACAGTGCCCCACTCTGAGGGGCAGTGGGAAGGACCTGGGCACTCTGTGCATTTCCCTGCTGCAGCCCTCCACAGGAGCTGCAGCTCTGCCCAGCTTTCCTGGAGGCTAGGAGAGGCAAAAAGGGACATAGATATCCCAGGGGTCATGGAGAGGAGGAGAGAAAGGCAAATTTATTGTGTGTGTCTGTGCAGAGAGGAAAAAAACAGTTGCATTGCCCAATTGTCCCCTAATCAATAGGAAACCAGTTTTCATCAATTCATCTGTCCTCCAGACATCTTGTGCTTTATTAGGAATATTTATAAGCTGTTATTTCAAGAAGTATCTTCATGAAAGTAATTTATTTTTCCAGTTTTGTTTATAAATGCCAGGGTGCTCTCAGGGTGGTTGTGCGATTTCCTTTTTTAATGGAAAGACAAATTTACTAATTTCCACTTCCCTTTGTGAGCTATTTCACCCTCCAGAGAACGTTGCATCTTGATTTATGCTGTCAAGAAAATTTTGATGCACTTTGCGCTGCTATTGTCTCTAACATAAGGATAAACCTTTTAGGATAGGAGGATAAAAAAATAACAGTTGTCATTTTGAAATCAAAGTTTATTCAATAAGACTTAATCCTTCTGTGCCTGGGAACTACCGACCTGTTAGCCTCATATCTGTGCCTGGGAAGCTTCATGGAACAGATCCTCCAAGAAGCTATGCTAAGGCACATGGAGGATGGGGGGTGGGAGGAAATGGGGGTGCGTGATTAGTGGCAGTCAGCATGGCTTCACCAAGGGCAAGTCCTGCCTGACTAACCTACTGGCTTTCTGTGATGGGGTAATCAGATTGGTGGACACAGGAAAAGAAATGGATGTAATCTATCTGGACTTCTGTAAAGCCTTTGACAGTCTTCCACAACATCCTTCTCTCTAAACTGGAGATATGGATTTGATGGGTGGACTGTTCAGTGGATAAGGAATTGGTAGGATGGTCTCATTCAGAGAGTAGTGGCCAACAGCTTGATGTCCAGATGGAGATCCATGACAAGTGGTATCCCTCTAGGGTCCGTACAGGGACCAGTGCTGTTTAGTATCTTCATCATCGATATGTGAGATCAAGTGCACCCTCAGCATGTTTGCAGATAACATCAAGGTGAGTGATGCAGTTGTCACACCAGAAGGATGAGATGTCATCCAGAGGGACCTGCGCAAGCTGGAGAAGTGGGCCTGTGAGAACCTCATGATGTTCAACAAGGCAAAGTGCAAGGTCCTACGCCTGGGTTGGGTTGATCCGTGGCTTCAATACAGGCTGGGGTTGACATGACATGATTGAGACCAGCCTGTATTGAAGGACTTGAGGGTACTGATTGATGAGAAGCTTGACATCAACTGGCAATGCACACTTTCAGGCCAGAAAAGCAAGTGTATTCTAGGCTGCATCAAAAGATGCGTGCCCAGAAGGTTGAGGGAGGTGACTCTAACCCCTCTACTCCACTCTTGTGAGGTCCCACCTGGAGTATCGTGACTTCAGGGAGAGCTTAGAGCAGCTTCCAGTACCTGAATGGGACTGGTGAGAAAGCTGGGGAGGGACTTTTATAAAGGCATGTGGTGATAAGGTGAGGAGGAATGGCTTTAAATTGGAAGGGGGAAGATATAGATTAGTCACTAGGAAGAAAATCTTCATGATGTGGGTGGTGAGACAATGGCACAGGTTGCAAGGGAAGTTGTGGCTGCCCTGTCCCTGGACTTGTTCAAGGCTGGGTTGGATGGGGCCTTGGGCAGCCTGGTCTGGTGGGAGGTGTCCCTGCCCATGGCAGGGGGCTTGGAACTGGATGATCTTTAGGGTCCCTTCCAACCCAGACTATTCTATGATTCTATAATCCTTACTCAGCTGTGACCTATGACTAAAACAGTATCTGTTTATTGTAATAACACAAATAATCAATTTTATTTGAATATTAAAACACTTCTGTTTTTACAAAGGAATAACTTTGAAACAGTAGTACATTTTTATATTCACTCCCTTATGAGATTTTCCTGTGTTCAAGTATGATAGGATTTGTGGAGGCCAAGTGCTAATGCACGGCAAGCCTGTAACAAAGCCCTTGTTTATTTTTTTGTGTGGAAATGGAGCATTGTCAAGGACCTTTTTGTCTATTCTGCTAATGGGAAGAGGTCACATGGTGAGTAGATGATATTTATGTCTGCTCTTTTCTGAAATACTAGTTGTCTTATTGAAACTCTTTGAGTCTTAGTAGAATATAGAAGACAGTGTGATATATTGCACCTTCCTGTTTCACATCTCCCTCGGTGTCATGTGCAAGAAAGAGAAATGCTCTCTCAGATGCTGACTGTGCTCTTTCAGTGGATACATAATTCTAGATACTTGCGGTAAGCAACTGCCCTAAATACGCAGGTGCAGCATGACAGGAAACCACATTATCTTCCTTTTCCATATGCCAAACAGGACTTGATGGATGCTAGATTAAGTCTGTTTTGAGAAGACATGATTTGTGGATAAAAATATTTTAAATAAACATGGTTTGTGGGTTAGCACTTCGTTTAGTTTCTGTAGCACGATCCATGGGAACGTTTCTTTGGAATATCAGCCAGAATTTGATTTATCCTTCTGCTACAAGTTTGAGAGGGAGAATGGGACAAAGTTTACTGTTGTAAACCATGGCTCGGAGTTCCCTGAAGTTACAAGGCCAGCATGATGCCTCAGTTTTCCATAAACAATTAGTCTTTAATGCAGACTTTAATGAGCTTTTAGATTGGTACAGTTGCACTGAAAACTCAGGTTTCCCATGACAAAGAAAAACCTTTGATTTAGCATGGGAATATTATGAGTAGAAGATTTATGTAAGAAGGTTCCAGAGTGTGATCCCCAATGGTTACATTTTTTTTAACAAACAATGTGGTTTGCTAATATAGCTATAACCTGGTTAGTCTATGTATAATCTGAATTGGAAAAAATATGTATTTTTTTTCCTAAAATTTGTTGTTGGTTGGGTTTAGGGGAGTTGATTTTTTTTTTTTTGAGGGCAATGTTCTAGTCTTTCCTAGCAGACTGATAAATAAGTTATTCAGCAGAAGTATCAGCATCAATATAAGGATGTCAGATGAGTAGGTGCAGCCATGTTGTAGCTGAGCTTACCCCGGACAAAGAAGTCAAACGGCATATGCAGATGTGTTCTGCCTGGCTTGACTTTGAGCTCAATCATTCTTTCCTTTGAAAATCTCATCCTAAAAGAGAATATTGAGAGTCTGGGGAGCGGCAGAAGAAACTTTTCACTCTTTCAAATTGTGTGAGATCAAAAAAAAATTGAGGCATCTGAAGATATTTGGAACACTTCTAGATTGATTTCTTTCAAGCAAAACCAAGATATGTTTATCTTCTGAGTTGATGCACCTGCTATTCATATTGAGTTCAAATTGAAGAAATATTTATCACTAGACATGGAATCTTGCAGAAGGCTTTACTTGTTGTTTTAAGTGGTATTTCAAAAGACAGGAAAAGGCACCATGTAATTGAGAATGTTCTGCACATCTGGGTAACTGTAATTCCTCACACAAATATGTGATTGTACTGTACATTGAACATTGTAGTGAGCTATGATTTTTTTTTTTTGTTTTATCCAGGAGTCAAACTATTTAGAATAAAGGCAGATAAAGGCAAGAATAATGAATTTGTTTGTTCTTTTTAGTACTGATGCTGGTGTTCTTTTAGCTCATGTGAGAGGCAATATTTATAAATGCTTTCCAACTCTATTTTTGGGGCTATGCTTTGGTACATACCTGTTCCAAAACATGTTCTTGCATAAAGAACTACAGAACATGTATTTCAAGTCAGAGGAAGCATTGATGTCATGGAAGTCATCTACTCAAGGTGCAGTGATATTTAGTATTAAAACCTCCATATGGCCATGTTCTCTGTATAAACATGGGCAGCTGAGCAATGTGGCTGGAGATACAGGAGACGACTCTACAAAGTTTCAGCGGTCTTAAGTGAAAGACTAGGGTGTTATAAAGTGGAATTTCAAAAAATCAAACTCAAAAAAGCTCTTAAATTTCAACCCTTCTCCCACAAATATAGATATTCTTATGTGCCTTTCTTCCTCATTTTTTGCACCAACAGTTAGTTTAGTATTTTTGCAGTAGGGTTGTATTCTGAAGATGGTATCTAAACAATATTGTTGGCCTCCCATGAGTCATCTTTTCAGTTTTAGGAGTAAAATTGTTATTAAAAATGAACTTGAATTCACTAAAGAAATGACAATGAGTAGATAAAGGCAGTTCCCCACAGGGGAAGAAATGACGATCTTTTGCAGCCCACGGTAGTATTAGGTTTTGTAAATTGTGGGCAGATGAACAAGTTCAATGCATTAGATTATTTGTTATTTTTCATAGTATCTACAATACAAATAATATATTTACATATGAACTGTACAAGAGTTATGGATGGGTATACTCTTTTTAAGCCTTATATTATTGTGGTTTGGAAAAAGACAGTTCAGCTTACTATATTACTATAATGTTCAAAGAGTCTGCAGATAATTAGCACATTTTGTGAATTAAATTTATAAGAAGTTAGAAAAGACGTCATGAATTCTTTACATAGTTAAAAGCAAAAACCTGTTGGAAGAAAAGGGAGACTTTATTTTCCAGTGGACTTAATCCTCAAGAAGTTGACTTTGATTTTTGGTTTTGCTGCAAAAGATAATTTTTAATTCTGTTTTCTCCTTCTTGTTACAGGGTAGTGGAGAAACATTAACTTTTATCCGGCCTTGGCCAAATGACCTTGTAAAAGCTCCAAGGCAGTACTCTTTTATCATTGTGATTTTTTTTCTTACCCTGACTTCATCTTCACACCCACTTCATGAGCAATCTGCAGAGACTGGTTTCTAACTGTCATTATTCATGCATATTTGAAGCAGCTGATTATGAAAGTCTTATTTAATTTTTAATAAGAGAATGTTTCTTTTTTTTCATAAATTGTTTTGCCTCTTGTAGTGTGTAATTATTCCAGTCTTTTGGATCTCAGAAAATGAAGATATTAGTGGCTGCAGAAGCTGCAGTAATATCTGTGTTTACTTGTTCTTCTATACCCAGGCAAAAATGTCTCAGAGACTTAAACTAAAGGAGCACGTAGAGGGTTTTCTTTCGCAATGGGAAGGAGAAGTCTTGATGATTTGATTTGTGATGTTTGTTTTGTTTTTTCACAAGGTATTTGTGGAATTGTTTTGCTATTGTATTCAACAGCAGACAAAAAACCAGATGTTTATTGTAGACTGGATCTTTTAAATATGTTCTTAGAAAAATGCAACACATGAAAGAAATAAAACTTGAAATACCACTGAAATTTATTTATTCTCTCCTATGTCTTTTGTGATATGATATACTAGTTTTTCACCTTGCCTTTTTACCTTGGTAACTTCTGTTACATGAGTGGGGAAAACTGCTGCAAGGTTAGCTTTATCTTCTTGCTTCTTTTTGTCTCTGTAGTCTAATGGAATGTAGTTATATCTCCCTGTTTCTGCAGACAGCATTTTAACACTTTCCGAAAGTCAGATGCACGACCACGGTATTTCTAATGGAAAAGAAGGGTCCACAGTACATGTCAGATAAACCATACAAACAGGAAAAAGTACAAGTACATCTTAGGCAAAATTAAAGGTTTCCTGAGCATTTTTTCAATGTGCAAGCATGCCACAATATTTTTCTGTCACCCTTGCAATAAGAAACTTCATAATGGATCACCTGAAGTTTTCCTTTGAACCATGGATGTTGCTATGTTTGCTTTCCCCTCTGGGACTCTGACTTTCTGGAGTTGCCCTTGGCTCTCTTTGCCTCAGAGAATTACTCAAATCTCTCATACTACTACCCAGCTGATGTTAATAGGAAATGCTTGGTAACGCTCTGTGGTTTAGCCTCTTTTCAAGTATCTGACATGTGGGAAGCCTTTTGCATACCTACACTATGCCACTATTGCAAGTGGTTCTGGGCTGTGCTATCAGACTGGTGCTTTGGAAATTAAATTCATATCTTCCTCCAAGAACTCCCTCACCCAGTCTCCTTTAGCAGATATCAGAGCTGAGGCTAAATGTCTGCAGAGTGGCATATACATACATGCAAGCACATATATTTTAAAGGAAATGTCTTTGCTTTAATCAGATCCTGGTATTGTACTCTAATCAGACTAACACTTGCAGGTCATCTTTTTGAAGTAGAGAATCTATAGCCTCTCTGCACTTGACATATGATACCCCTAGGCCCCATCAGTGAAGGCTGAATGGGAGGGGAAGTCACCATGAGCGGTGACAAGTTCAAATTTCATTGTGATTGTGCTGCTGTGTTTCCATATCCAAAGAAAAAGAACTTTCTATTTATCTGCTACTTTCAGTTCCAGAGCAGTGATGGCGAATCACCTTGAGTAACCTCTTCCATTAAGCTTGTCTACTTTCTTTTGGCTGTCTTCAAAGATGAAACTTGATCGCAATCTTCAAAGTGCTTCCCCTTGTCCAGTGTTTCAATCTCTTATTGGAAATGCTTTCTACAGACTATTTCAGACATTAACTATTCCAGCCCTTTTAAATGGCAAAGTGTCTATATTTTCCCCTCTTATCTTTTGGAACAGAACAAACAGATCTATATGAACAGTGGCCCTGGAAGTGTCTTTGAGAGCCACAACCTGCAATGAGGATGATAAGAAATTACATGAATCTATGAATTGATGTTAGCAGGATGTCTGGTAAATGCTGTTTTTATCCTATTGGAAAGCTTCCAGTATATGAGAATTACCACTCCCCTCCCCCCCCACCCCCCAATCCTGCCAAAACTTTAAGCTTGAAACAAAGGGATGTTATGAGATCTTTTTGAAGGGGTTAGAGCAAAGTTAGGAAATGATAGTTGGATGTATTTGCTGTCTACGTGTTAGAGTAAGCTGTTGTTAAGTTTTCAATTACAAATAGGTTCCTCTAGTTATAACTTACACTGACCAAGTTAATTATGTATTATGTAAAGCCATAAAAACATATTTTATTACCATATAACAGTAAATGGAGGTTTGTTTGTTGTTTTGAAAATGTTTGTTGTTTCAATATGATCTGCATAGATGATCTTGCTGTTTCAGAAACGATTTCCAACAGGGAGCAGTATGGTGCTGGAAGTTATAAGAGGAAACCTCCTTGCTTTTTCATTGCTGAGACAAACTCATTTTAACAAACTGACTGAACCATTATGATCAGCTGTTCTGAATTCCAATATAACTTGACAGCAAGATTCCTATGTTTAGGTTTTATGGTCTGCCCAAATCAGAATCTAGCTTCCTATGAAGAAATGCAATGTTTGCTTAAGGATTTACGGGGTTGATTCTGGATTATGTACCTAAATTTTTTCTAATGTTTTAACTATCCCTGCTTTTAAAAATATCTACATGATTCCTAGTTCAAACATGCCAAGTTTTAGGTATATGTTATTGGATTTTCTTAACCATTTGGCTGGTAAATGTAAGAGTTTTCTATTCTTGAGACTTTTCTTTTTTCAATGTGCATTTTTTGACAGATTCACTCAATTTGCAGTCCTTGTTCAGCTTTTATTCTTAAAAATACCCCAGATTTACTGAAAACGTCAGATGCAATAGGATTCGATACATCTTCTTTTTGATATGTGCCCTCCACCCAGACACTCAGACAGAATATTATTAACTACTGGAAAGGGAGCTAATCCATAGCTTATATTTTATGGTGTTCATCCATGTTCGGTTCACTCCTCTGCTTCAAGAAATCCAAATCCCTGTCTCCTGTCTTGGAGAATATCTTAACCACTGAGCTCTTTAGAGTAGTTCCCAGCACTAAGGCTGTGATAGCTCTTCTGCTTTATGCAAGAGAGTAGAAATTCTTAAAGTCAGAAGGCTTTACCTATTTCATGAGCTGGATGTTCCTGCTGTGGCCCATGCCATGGCTGCCCCCCATTGTAGTCTTCTTTAAGGACTTTCTCACATTGCACACTCACTCCTTTACACTTCCATGTATTTGATTTCTGTAGTCCTGCTCCTGGAGTACAGATTGTCTGGCAGAAATCGCTTTTGCTCCCTCTGTTAAGCACTCCTCCTCCTTTCCCTTCAGCCATACCCCCTTTCTTGTTAAATCCCTCTACTTCACCAACTGAATTGAATGATATGCCTGTAAACCATGAATTCTTTCATGTCACTCTTGACTCATTCAACAGATTCTTTCTCTGCAATATCTAATCGAAGAACAAATGGACAAAATATTATTGCTGTTTGTTGCTTCAATTTACTTTTTATCTTTTGCAATCATTTCTCTCTTGACAAAATATTATTGCTGTTTGCTGCTTCAACTTATTTTTTACTGTTTGCAATTGTTTCTCTCTCATTTCTGAAAGGCAGATGTGTTTTCCTGACTTCTCTCTATGTCCTCTACTTCTCCCATTCTTTCCCTCTACTCGGCACTAGTGAGACACAACTGAATTGATGGGTCCACGGCTAGACTCCCCAGTACAAGAAAGACATGGACATGCTGGAATGTGTCCTGCAAAGGGCCAAGAAGATGACAAAGGAACTGGGTCATCTTTGATATGAGGACAGACAGAGCTGGGACTGGCTGTTCAGCCTGGAGAAAATAAGACGCAGAGGGATCTTACCCATACGGGTAAGTATTGGAAGAGAAAGAATAAAGCAGATGGAGACAGGCTCTTCTTTGTTCCTAATGACAGATCAAGAAGCAATGGCCCAAGAAAATTCTATGCAAACACACAACCTCTCCTTTTTTTTTTTTACTATGAGGGTCATCAGGCACTGGCATAGATTTCCTAAAACGGCTGCTCAGTCCCCATCCTTGGAGATATTCAAACCCAAACTGGGCAGTCCTCAGCAAACTGCTGTAGATGACCCTTCTCTGAGCAGGGAGCTTGGACTAGATGACCTCCAGAGTTGCCTGCAAACCTCACCTGTCCCGTGGTGATCTCCTAATCTGTCCATAGCTATTTTCATTTTCTGTTATCACTTATTTCTTTCCTCAACCTTCTTTTCAACTTCCAGCTCACAATCCAAAAAAAGAGTTGTTTCATTCTGAAGATGTAAATCAAAATTTTTGTGCCCCAAATAACTTTAACTGCTTCCAATGTTTCTTTTTTAATTATAGATTGTTTACAGTAATTCTACACTTTTAAAGTTATTTTCCAGGAAGTATTTTGAAAGAATACCTCAAATTATTCCTTTTTCTCTAAATCTTGGAGTCAACCCTTTATCTCAACCCTCCTTTCTTGTTAGCAACAGCCAGTCCTCTTGAGCTCTGATCATTGTTGCTCTCCTCCACCTCTCCACTTGATCCTGTGGGCAGCTATGGATAGTTTTGCAGGACATTGGACACGAATTTTAGTGTATCTAAGGTGTGAACTGCTCGCTTCCCTCCCTCATTTGTGGAGGAGGGACCCGTAAATAAGTGTCTCATCTTACCTGGAATAAATGCTTTTTCTTATCCTGGCCTTAAAGGAGCCACCTCAGTCCCAGCTCTTATTGGCAGTGGAAGAGGAACATTCACTGTGACTGAGGTGGGGTAGAAATACAAGCTTGAACATCAGCATCGGAGAAAATTCACTTTATCTCCTTCATCCTCTCATTGCTAGCCCAACTAGACAGTCACAAGTCTATGGGGCTGGATGGGATTCACCCTAGGGTATTGAAGGAGCTGGCGGATGTGCTGGCCAAACCCCTTTCCATCATCTTCCAACAGTCCTGGAAGACTGGGGAAGTCCCACTGGACGGGAGGCTGGCTGATGTTGTGCCCATCTACAAGACGGGTCGCAGGGAGAACCCAGGGAACTACAGGCCTGTGAGTCTGACCTCAGTGCCAGGGAAAGTCATGGAACAGGTGATCTTGAGTGCTATCATGAAGCACTTGCAAGAGAACTGGGTGATCAGGCCCAGTCAACATGGGTTCACAAAAGGCAGGTCTCGCCAGACTAACCTGATCGCCTTCTATGACAAAGTGGCTCAACTGCTGGATGAGGGGAAGGCTGTGGATGTGGTCTTCCTGGACTTCAGTAAAGCCTTTGACACAGCCTCTGGCCTGGACAGGCGCACACTCTCCTGGGTGGAAAACTGGTTGGATGGCCGGGCCCAGAGAGTGGTGGGAAATGGTGTGAAATCCAGCTGGAGGCCAGTGACAAGTGGGGTTCCCCAGGGCTCAGTGCTGGGTCCAGCCCTGTTCAATGTGTTTATCAATGGCCTGGATGAAGGCATCGAGTGCACCCTTAGCAAGTTTGCGGACGACACTAAGCTGGGTGGAAGTGTCGATCTGCTGGAGGGTCGGGAGGCTCTGCAAAGGGATCTGAACAGGCTGGACTGCTGGGCTGAGTCCAATGGCATGAGGTTTAACAAGGCCAAATGCTGGGTCCTGCACTTGGGGCACAACAACCCTGTGCAGTGCTACAGACTAGGAGAAGTCTTGGCTGTTGCTTGTTGTCTTCTGAACTTATTTAGGTCTTGTAAACCTACCTGAAAGGAGGTTGTGGAGGGGAGGGTGCTGGCCTCTTCTCCCAAGTGACAGGGGACAGGACAAGAGGGAATGGCCTCAAGCTCCGCCAGGGGAGATTTAGGCTGGACATTAGGAAAAAATTCTTTACAGAAAGGGTCATTGGTCACTGGAACAGGCTGCCCAGGGAGGTGGTTGAGTCACCTTCTCTGGAGGTGTTTAAGGCACGCGTGGATGAGGTGCTGAGGGGCATGGTTTAGTGTTTGATAGGAATGGTTGGACTCGATGATCCGGTGGGTCTCTTCCAACCTGGTTATTCTATGATTCTATGATTCTATGATTCTATGATTCTATGATTAAAGGCTTTCCAAATTTCAAACCATTCTAGGGATCTCATCTGAAGACAGTCCAGTCTGCTTTCATTAAAAAAGGGTGGGTTTTATTCTTGCCAATACTAACTTTTTTTTTTTTTCACTTACATCCCGCGTGCCCCATTCCTAGTTGTCTGACCTTTACACTTAACTCTTTAATAAAGAAGGCAAGCCCAGACTGTCCTGCTGTTTAGATGTCTCTAGAAGCTATCTTTATCTCATTCAGTTACTGTCAACCACAGCCTTTACCACCAATTTCTCTTTCCTTCCCTTCCCATCCATGAACTCCTCTGAACTACATATGGGTAAAAAAAACTCCAACAAGAAATGTTGTTCTTGAAAGATCATTCCCACTTAGTATTTTCTTTTAAAATCTCTCTAGTAATTTTTTAATTTGCTTACCTAGACTTTGAAGTTTGAATAGTGCTTTTATTTAAATGAGAAAGTCATACAGCCTAATATAATGCTGCTATTTTAACAAATGCACTTTTTGTCTGACTAGTAATGCCCCCCAAAAATGCAACAATCATCTTTCATGTTTTATCTTTCATTAAATCATGTTGTCTGGTTTTAATTATACTGTTCTCCCTTAATTTTTATTGAGTACATTCTATTTTGCCTTCTTGAGATTTTGCCCAGGGTAAGCATTAAATTGACAGACCTGTAGTCACAATTTAAGCACACTGTCCTTTGGAAATACTGAAAAATCTGTTTCCTGTCTTCTCTGCTCAATCTTTTGGACAGTCACCATATCTCAGAGTATTTACCCAGTATCCTACTTTGAAAACAGCAGTTTAACAATCTAATCAGTCAATAAGTTTACAGACAGTGGTCCAGGTTTATTACCCCACTGCTTTACTAAAGGAATAAAACAATATCTATTTCCCTATTCTAATCTGGAAATAGTCATCTGTCTGCTTCTCAAAAATAAATAAGAATTTATTTTGTTAGCAGAAGTGAGGATTTTGCACTTTTGCCTTTTCTTTAGCACTGTGTTTGTTATTGAGATAATCTGTGGAGGTGGCAGGTTTCTTTGCTGGTGCTTCTTGTCTTACATTCTTTGGTCTCTGCCTGGAGTAGGGTGTTTCCCTGGAGGTAGATGCATGGTAGCAATAGCAATAGAATCATCAAATCATAGAGTAGTTTGAATTGGAAGGCACCTTTAAGGGTTATCTGGTACAAACCCCCTTACGATGAGCAGGGACACCTTCCACTAGGTCACGTTGCTCAGAGCCCCATCCAAACTGACTTTGAATGTTTCCAGGGATGGGGCATCTATCACGTCTCTGGGCAACCTGTGCCAGTGTTTCACCACACTTGCTGAAAAAAAAATTTCCCTTTAGTTTGACTAGCAGGTCTCAACTCATCCATGCTGGTCTCTTGCCTTCCTCCTGTCTTCTTACACCCAGGGACTGAGAGCTCATGTGCTCTATGGAAAGCACCCTTAAAGATCTGCCAGCTCTGCTCTGGTCCCATCTCCCTGAGGGCATTTTCCCAGGAGGTCCAATAGATGAGCTTCTTGAAGACTGGAAGTTTGCTTTTGTAAGCAAGAGTGGTATTATCCTCCTCATGCTTCAAGTCTAGTTTAAAGCAGTCAATGAGCCATGCAATCTCCTAAGCAAAGACCCTCATCCCCCTTTTAGAAAGGTGAGTCCCATCTGATGGCAGCAAGTCTGGTGCTATAAGGCCATCCCATTATATGACCATCCCATCTGATTCTTCTAATGTCTCTGGCCGCAACTGGAAGAAGAGGAAAAAAAACAACCAGTGTTCTAGATTCTTTTACCAACTGTCCCAAAGCCCCAAAGTCTCTTTTAATAGTCCTTGGACTATTCATTGCAGCTTCATTGTGACCCACATGGAAGAGTATGTGGACCTTGGTCCCTTAACAGGAAACATACTCCAGTGCCAGCAATTCCCAGACTCAACTAGGGTTACGGGTGTTCCCAGAGGCTTTGTTTTCACAGGCCTTGGTACATGACTAGTAAGCGCTGGAGAAGCACAATGTCTCATTTTTGTAAAATATGATCCTCACAGCAGATAAAATTTTAGTAACCACTCTCCATATTTACTCTTGGTGTATCCCTGATACCAAAGATCTCATCTAACTGTCATTTCAAATCTTTGAGTAATACTGTGGCCTAGCAGACAAGATGGAAACAGCCAGGTCTGCTCATCATTACTGTCCTCTCATTTACAGCCAAAAGTCTTTTGGTTGGTTGAATTGCATTTATTAAAGGCAAAACCAGAAAAAAAACCCCATTCATCACCTCGAGAATCCACAGTTTCTTCTTTAATGTAGGATGCTCTATGTCATTTCAATTTTGTTCTGCTTTTGTTAAGAGACTCTGTTGCTATTGACTGTCTTTTTAAAAAAAAAAATAAAAAAGGTGCAAAAGGCTTGTTGGAATGCTGGTATCTTGATTTGTATTTGTTTTGTTGATCTACACAACTGAATTGCTTCCTTCTTCATCATGGAAAGTGTGGAAAACAGATGTTGTGCTGTTGTAGCACATCTTGAAGGTCAGCAATGGCTAGCACAGCAAAACAGACTATTGCCTTCAATCCTAGAAATTGGATTACTTCTCTTTATTCACATACCTGATCCAACCACATTTTAATAAATCAAAAAGACTTGCTACGATGAATTAGTATGGACTTTTACTGGAGGTAAAGGTAATTGGATTGCAACTGCAAAGCCATAATACATGAGGAAATTGCTTAGGTAAGTGTCACCTATTTTGCCCCATTTCTTTTTAACCTGAATAAAATGGAAAAAAAAATCCAGAACAACCAAAACCAGCAAGCCAAAACATCCAAACCCAAGCATCAAAACCAAACCAAACAAAAAACACTCAAACTTTCTTTTTCTTTTATCCTTTCTTCCAGAGAAAATAAATAGTTGAATTTGGTAGGCTGGACAATTTTTTTTTATTAGCTTTTTTTTTGTACGTGACTTTTCAGAAGTTCTGCAGTACCTTGTCACACTGGATCAATTCTGATGAATTGTCTGTTCTCTTGAACTTTTCTGTTATTTATATGTGAGATCAAAACTTGATGGGCCAATTACTTTACTCTTTAAATCAATGTCTCTCTTGTTTCTCCTTCAAAAATAAAAAAAGACTGCATGAAGCAATGATTTATTCTGCTTTCTCTGTCTGATCTGGTGAAATGCATTGCTTGTTCTTTATACACAGGCAATCGTCTCCAGTAGAAGGCAATGGGAAGTATTGGAAATTAAATAGGTTGAACTGATAGGAAGGAAACCTAACCATGAAGATAAACTAGTTTAAAAAATAGATTCAATGTAATTATTACCTTAAGTTACATCTCCTTTCCACTTCAAGTAGGATAGCAAGCACTTGCGTCTCCTGCAGATTTACAAAATGGACGTGGAAAATGGACAGCTTTTAAGACTTTGGAGTGGGTAAGTGGGCTCCTGACCGAACAGGGAAAACAAATGCTGCTGTGTTTGCATTTTGCAAAATCTATCATTCATACAGGATATTTTTCTTACTGATTCTAGTTTCAATTTAACATAGATAATGGTAATCTTTATAGCGGTCTTTTATTGCTCTGAGATGGAATAAACTGAAAAGGTAGATGGAATGCAAATATAGAGATAGTACCAATAGATCACATGTTAGGCTTGCAGTTACCATGTGGAGAGGACAGGTGAACACAAACTGGTCCTGCAGGAGCAATTTATTTTCTGTTCCAAGGAGCGTCTTTACTAAGGGAAGGGTTCATTTTTCTGACCTGTCTGTAGGACAGATCTCTGGAGCCATCTGGATTGGGGATCTTTGACACCCAAGATGAAACAGTCTCTGAGGATATCTGTCTGTCTTTGCTGTCTATGGAGAGAACATAAATGGTCACTGTAGACTGTGCTCCTAGTTTTTTGGGTGACGTGAATCCCAACTACGACAGCTTAAGAACCAAATAAAGTGACTGATTTGCAACATATTCTCATACTTGCAGCTACATAGGTAGTCCTTGAGCCTTTAGAAAAAAATTGCTTTCACAAATAAATAGAAAGGTTTTCCAAGAGCTTACAGTACTCCACACGTCAGGCCATCAATTATCACAGGTCTGTCTTTCAGCCAAATACAGGGATCACAGTTAAGAATGGAGGTCTTGGTACTCGTTGATATCTATTATCTGAAATTATATGTTGATAGTTGTAGCAGCCAAAGCTTAAGGATTGTGGAAGGGTCAGTTGAGATTAGAAGACTATTTTGTGAGCACACATTGCTGTGCATTGCTATTTACTGGGAGTTGCTGACCCAAAAAGGCTTTGTTGAAACAGGCAAGGCAGAGGGTAGGGGGGAAAAAAGGAATATAATACAGAGTGATGGCTGGCAAACAACAAATGAATTCTCAGATGCATTTATTAATTATCTAATTTTTCAGGAGTTCATTAGAGAGGATTAACTTAACAAAGGAAATAAGGGCATCATAGAATCATCTAATCATAGAGTCGTAGAATGGTTTTGGTCGCAAGTGACCCTAAAGATCATCTGGTTCCAATCCCCCCTGGTATGGGCTGGGACACCTTCCATTAGATCAGGTTGCTTGAAACCTCATCCAGTCTGGCCTAGAACCCCAGGTATGGGGCATCCATGACTTCTCTGGAGAACCTGTTCCAGTGCCTCACCTCCCTCACAGTAAAAAGTTTCTTCCTAATGCTTACCTAAATTTACCCTCTCTCAGCTTAAAACAATTATGCCTCATTCTATCCTTACACTCCCAAGTAAAAAGCCCCTCCCCCAGCTTTCCTGTAGATCCACTTTAAGTACTGGGAGGCTGCTATAAGGTCTCCCTGCAGCCTTGTCTCCTCGAGGCTAAACAAGCCAAATTCTCTCAGGCTGTCCTGTTTCAGCCCTCTGATGATCTTTACGGCCCTCCTCTGGACTCACTCCAGGTCACCAGGAAGGTGAAGAAGTGGAAAGAGGCTGATTCGTGTGGCCCAAGAAGAGAGCAGAGGAACCTGTAGCTGAAATGAAATGGTTGTGGAGACAGCATGTGAGCAGCCAGACAGCGTAAAAGCTTTTGTGGTCCCAGGAAGGTGGCATCTGCCTAGACCTGCCTTCCATCAAATCTACATGGCTTGAGAGGTAGAAAGAAATTGGCTCAGGGTATTATAGTTGTGTGTGAGTTGGATAGGCATTACTCAATAGCTCTGGAGTAGGATTGCTCCCAGGAAAGAGCTCTGACTATGGCTAACTGGCACATTTCTGTTTCTTTCCTTTCTACAGCCTGAAGAGGTGTCTCTGCCATTGATGGGCTTTCATTCACATCCCAACTAGGAGGCACCTAGGCAGAATCAGGCCTTGAGAAGATGAAGCACTATGGCTTTATTATTGCTAAAAATCTTTTCATCCCTGAGCCACCTTGCTTCACTTGGCTGCTGTTTGTCAAGCATCTGTTTGAAGGAGACAGCACCACTCATAAATACCTAGTACTGAGGTTTATGTCACTCAATACACTATTTCATCCTAAAAAGACCACACAGGCCTCAAAGATACCTTGAATCTGACAGCATTTTAAATAAATATGTATGGTCAGATCATAAAGAGGGGTAAATCGGCATGGCCTCAGTGACACCGAGTCATTTAAACTGCACAGGAATTACATTTGTTGATGTGAGCAATCCCGACCCGCTGAGTCTCATGCATTGTGAAGGAACTGCTCAGCTCTGGGCAGGCTGGTGGGATTCGCAGACACTCCCTATGGCACATTGGGCTGGCAACATACTTAATCCTGGGAATCCTTTCAGCAAGCTGCAGCCTATTGCTACCATACCTCCTTGCACCTCCTAAACATACCAACTGTGCATCTGCTGCCGGTGCCAAAGCAGTGCGATCGTGCGCATCAGTAAAGGAGATATTGGAAATGCCCGGCAGGGTCAGCAATGTGCTGAGACACTGCCTGGTCTCAGTGACAGTTAAAGCCCATAGATGAAGGCAGAACAGCTCACTGTGATCACAAAAAAAAGACATTAACTGCAGAAGTGTGAAGCCAAAGATTTGGCTGTTATGTTCAATCCTTCCACATGTCAGGGGAAAAGGCCAGTAGTACTATATGGAATAGCTCCCACTAGTGACAAGTTAGAATTTTCCTTGGACACTTCTTTACTAATGGATCTATGAAGCCTTTTCCTACTATAAGAGCGTACAGTAGCCTGTAAAAGGTGGTCCGCTGTGCCAAAGCCTATTCAAACATGTGCTGCAAAGGTTTTGTTCAACAATTCCCCAAGCTCCCAGCAAATGGTTAATCATGCCTTCACCACAGACTACATTCCTCAAGCGTTAAGGGGCCAGTAAAAGTCTACCATAAACTTTTATAATGAGCTGCTGCACTGAGTGTACAGCAGTCTCACTTTCTCTGTTACCTGGCCTTGCCTATGTATGGATCAGACCCAATGTCTTCTGGGGTACCCATGCCTGTCGCTACAAATAGATCATGCTGGAGTTTATTAATCCACTTTGCTCAGCTCTGCCACCCTGGACAGCACAGCAGCGTTAGTTGTGTTCACTCAGTACTTCCATTTCTTATTGAGTGATGATTACATTTGTGCAGCAGGGATCAGTGAGTCATCAAAGGGTATAAATTCCAGGCTCTGTTTAAATGCTAAAAAGGTGGTAAATCCATGATGTATGAACACCTAAAATCTTCTGTGGTTGGGAAAGTAGTATGCTATAAACAGGATTTATTTTCAATATATTAAAAATTTCTTCAGTACTCTGCTGATAAATATCACAAGGGGCTGTATTCTTATTGTGCTGCAATTAAAATGAATGTTTCAGAAATGTCTGCCCCTGGCTGACAATAATGGCAGTGGAAACAGGTGAGGAAAATAAAAGTTAATGAAACTGGACTTGAGTTAAGAGATGCCACAAAAGTAACTTTATTCCATACGTGCACAAGTCCTATTTAGAAATGTTTAATAGTAAGCATGTAACTGTTATTGCACTCCTAAATTAATCTTTTCTGACAGTGAATGGTTCATTACTAGTTGTTCAAAGTCAGAATTTAACACCAAGCATACAGCTTGCCAAAACCTTTCAGCTCAGGGACAACAGTCTTCAAAAGATGACAGTGACAAATACCTCACACATTTCATCCAAAAGATCTTTGGATGCAGCTCTGTGATCTTTCAAGGGGAACCTCATGAGAGCTTTCCAGTGGAACCGTAGGCCTGGGTGCCCCACAGGGCTTCACCCATGGCACAGAGGGGGCTGTGCAATCAAGTGTGCCTATGGCATTGGCATTAAGTCTGTTGGCAGCCCTCTTTCCCTCTTTGCCATTGGGGTGGCTGGAAGGCATCCATATGTCCAGGCACTGAGCAAGTCAGGGAGCACCGTATGTTCCTGCCTGCTGTTAAAAAAAAAAAAAGAAGAAAAAAAAAGATATTTTTTTAAAGTCTTGAATCACTCCTTGAGCAGAAATTAGCTTTTAGTATTAATTCTTAGTCTGACCACCAGTGCCTAGTTGGTTGTGTTGTGGGGTTCTGCAAAAATGCAGCAGAATAAAGAATGTTTAACCTAAGCTGGCACCAGGCAAAGTTCTGTCTTAAAACTGTAAAAGAGAAGCTCTAGATGTACGACCAAGGAAATCTGTCAGAAAATATCATTGTCTTGGAATAAAACAGCCAGCTGGGACCAATACCAGAAGAGACATAAAGTATTTTTTAAGATAAAACAACCAAACATAAACACTCATTTGATTAGTTACAATGATAAGGGTGTAAAACCACCAGAAATAATGAAATAAGCAGATTCTTATGTTCTGTGCTTATAAGAAACAAACGCACTTCCAACCTAATAATAGCAGGAGATCAGGAAGGAGTATATAAAAATCAGCAAGGAAGCCTTGAAAGGAAACAACTGAAAGTCATATGAAGGTAAAGAGAAAGGAGCCAATATGAACAGCCAGACTAAGACTGAAATTCAGTGCTGGTCAAGCCTTTAATAACAAGATCTATGAGTGGGATTGAGGTGTAATGTATGGCTCAGAGCTCTTGCAAGCCTTTCTTCCACATCCCTGTTACATAAAACTTCATTCAAGGTCCATCTTTGAAAGAAGTCTTGTAAAAACAATTACACTGAAAAGATATTGGTCAAAAGGCCTGTATACTTTCAAAAGACATGTATCCATCTTGTTTTACTGACCCATAGCAACAACTAGCAAAAATGCAGTTGTTTAGTAAGTGCAGTGATACAATTTTAAAATGATATAGAAAACTTTACAAATTGTACTGAAGTAAAGGACATAAACCAAAGAATAGAGGAAGAAGAGAATATCTCGAAGATAGAATGAGCATTTCTATTGGTAGCAAAGGAATGATACCCAAGTACTACATGGAAAGCATATCACTATGCTGGGACAGAGAAGCAGAGGGATTTTTCATTATGGAGAAAACCTAAATATCTTCATCTACTTTTACTAGTGTGTAAGTCTAGATAACAACTGTATTGCAGAACGAGATACGGGACTGAGTAGTTTTAATGAATTGTGATAACATCCAAAAATCCAGGCTAATAACATGAACTATGCTCATTTCTTCACTCTGTAACAGAAATACACACATAAGAAGAAGAGGATGGAATTGCTTTGATATTGCCACGTAAAGAAGCAGTGCAGGCAAAGGCAGGAACTATAAGGCATGAAATAGATAATATACTGCCAGGAGACAAATATCTTATCCTTACCACAAAAGAGAAAAAGGTGAAAGAAAAGAACTTGCTGTTTTGACATGACTCCAGCTAGGTGAAACTCACCTTAAGACAATGATGCTAAGCAGCAGTCATAGATACTCTTTTTCTATAACAAGCCTGGGAAGCAGAGCTCTTGACTGATAGTTGCTTATTGTGTATATAGTATTCCGATTGTGGACAATATTTTTATCTCAGCTAAATTGTTCCATGGAAGCAGTGAAAAGTCACCCTGACTTGTCACTTGAATAACTTTTCATCACTGCAAGCATTTTTATTTTGTCATGCTGAGATTTATAATGGTTTCAGTAGAAAATTGAAATTTCCATTTTCTGCTTCTGCAAATTCTTAATTTTCCATCTCTTTCTAACTAATCAACAGGTAGGATTAATCTGATTCTAAAAATAAAGGCATCTTTCTTTACCCTTGGCTCCTTTTAGGGTAGTAAAAAAGGTGTATTTGTTGGGTGACAAATCTTATCCTAAAGTAACTTTCTAATGTAGGTAATTTAAAATTATTTCTGAAGACCCAGTTCTCTTTGTTGGCTACAGAATGATCATCCTGGGATTAGTTCAGCTTTAGAAATCTACTCTTGAACTGTGAAAGCAGGCTGGCTCGGATCTTTTGAAAATCATGAGACCTTGATATTCTTCTGTGGGTTACAGGTCATTGGAGCATGATGAAACTACATCAGGAATCAGTGGGCAGCGTCTAGGAGTCCAGACAATGCTAGTCCTATAAGGCCCTCTGCTTTGTTCTCAGTGATACCAAGCAGATGACTTTAAATTGATATCTGTAAAGGTCAAATCAGACTGCAGGGAGCTGACAAAGTCAAGAATCCTGCCTGGTATGGGTGACAGAAACGCTGGGGGAAAAATATACCAACCCTATAGTAGGTAATAATGAAGACTTTCAAGAACATTGCGTTAGAAACTGTGTGCATTCAAATGTGTACCTTTGTTAGGCTGGGTTGGATACAATGGCTATATCATATTAGCAAAGGGTTTTGCTCAACAGAATCGGATTTGTACTGCAAAACTGTTGTCGCTGAGGAATGCGCACTGTCCTTATTTTCAGTAGTTTGACTATGAACTAACTGCAGATTGAAGGCGCACTAGTGATTATGGCTTGTTGGAGGCCTTACATGAGTCTTTCTCATACTTTAGCTACATCTGGAAAGATATGATCCAAGACTACTCTGAAAAGTGAGCCCAAGTGTGGTGGCTGGCACACTGAGGAGATTTACTTCAAACATACGCTGTTGATCTTAATTACAGTACTGATGTGGGCACCTCAAAATTTCAGTTCTATTGAAAATATCAAGACCTTGAAGAAAACATTCAAGCAGAATGAAAAGCCAAAGTATTTCTTTCCTTTTCCCATTTCTACAGTTTTTTATTTCAGAAAAACTGAGAACAATTTTTTTTTAAAATTTATTTTTATGATGAACAAGCTTCCTAGGTCTATGGGAGCAGAAAGGCAGAAGAGAAGGTAGAAAAGCAGAAGCAGAAAGTCTTCTCTAACAGCAGTGCACAGAGGACTCCTTGGTTTGTGAACTCTTAAGGTAGCTTGCCTGGGAATGCGGTCAAGATGCAGGGCGAGCCTCACATGTAAGTTTCATTATATGCAGTAAGTCCTCACCACATTCTTTTGAGTTTATTGGATTTTTTTGACATGTGTTAAAAATTCTCAATTTATTTAAATGCCACTAAATATAAAATCATCCCTCTAGAAATAAACAGAGCACAAACTCAATGATTGTTGTACAAAGAAATAACTTTGAGAAAACATTGGATATCTTGTTAGATATCTTTGTAAGATGAACAACTGTCATCCCCTAGTGGTTTACTTCTAAGTCTTTGGAGAATAGCTGCCTATGTGACACAAACACATTTAATGCATATAGGTGCTGGAAAGTGGTTCTTCCCCTATCTCTAGAATTGGAAAGAATGTTGTGGATATCTGGTCAGATCCTGTTGACACTGCTTTAGAGAAAATGACTTTAAAAAAGAAGACAAAGTTCAGAAAAAAACACAATAGATATGAAGTCTGAAAAAAAAATGCATTTCCACATGACAAGCTGAAGGTGTAACATCTTCATTGTTTGTTGAGAAGGTGAAGTGATGACTTGTTCAAATTCAACAAGCTCTGTTGAAAGAAGAAAGTATAGGAAAGCCGTCTAGTTAAGTGTAGAAAAGAACCAGGGACTGAACATTAAGAAAGCTGAATGAAATCACATTGAATACTTAACTGTCAAGGCCAAGAAAGGAATATGTACGAGGAAAAATACAAGGAGGAAAAGAGAGACATCAAATATTGCAAAAACTTTTACACTGTTTCCAAGATAATAACTTTGTGGGAAGATGTGCTCTCTGGAAAGTGACTTCTTTGTGTACCTTTCCTCCAAGGTGTTCACAGATTTTAAGCTGTTTTTCTGTAAATCACTGTCTGAGAGGGAAGCCTTTTGGAGTTGAAGCTGGAGAAGCATTGGAGACAAATCAGTAATGTCTTCACCATTCCAAGTCATTAAGAAAAACTATATGGCCTCCTAAACAAATGCACTCCTTAATACCCTAAGGGAGGCAAGTTTAGTCTTAAACCTTTAAAAAAATGTATTGTTAACCAATTCAGTATTAGAGCTCTTAAATGTGGCAGTGGCAACTGGGCGGATTTCGGCTATGACTAATGCATTTCCAGTTCCCATTGTGACCATCTAAGAGAAATTATGTCCCCAGAGGTTGAAAAATGTAGCCCTAGTTCAACTACAAATGTAAGGAGGAGATGGGAGGGCAGGGAATAAGTGTACTATTCAGTGTAAACCTATAGTCTTTGCTGGTATATGAGAACTCATGTAATCCTTTGTCACTTAAAATTAGGAATTATTCCAGGAAAGTCTATGGAGAACTGAGCTGTGTTTGCCATATATCCACAACAGCATTAATGTGGAAAAGAAAGTCATATGAATTGGAAAACAGCAGGTAAAGTAAGCCATAGCTACTCTTTGATCTATGCTCCTTGCCTTCTAAATTGTTGCCTTCCTCTATCACAAACATGGAAGGGAAATGCTGGGGTGATCCAATATTCAGGTATTTTAATGCATTCCCTAGCATTGGTTTATGGATTGGAGATGCTTCTCTGCTGAAGTTAGCACAGGCTTATGCACCATGAAGAGTGCAATAGAAATAATAAACAACATTAATAAACTCTGCAGACAGTCAGATACTCTACTGTTTTCAGCCTTGCTAAAACATATGGCACGTCCACACTGATGCTGTACAAATAACATTAACATGTGCAATCTGTATTTAACAAAAAATAACGATTTGAGTTTGAACTACCACATTTTCACACCCCAATACTAGGCTGAAAGACTCCGCAAGACAATTTGCTTTTAGAAAAAAATAAATTAGTTCCCTTTTCTTCTTTGCTTTGTATGTGCCCAGACCGATCCCACCTGCTCTCTTCATGTCAGTAAATCCATTGGCACAATGAGACCGCTTTCAAGAGAGCATTGCCTGCTCTGGGACATCTGGCACAAAGCACAGCAAATTTGACATAATTTCAATAATTTTATGACATTACAGCTGCTTTCCTCCATGCTGTTTCTGTGTCTCCACAAGCCCACATCTCCCTTCCTTGATTATCCTTGCTGGAGAGCTGACTGCCATCTAGTGATCCCTTTAACTACCTTGTTCCCTATAGTCACTTTCCAATATGCTTGTCTTACAGCTCCAGTCTTTTAGTTTATAGCCTGCCCTCTTTCTCTTTTTCCCTGGTGTTATGAGCAATATCAATTATAAAGCTTTGAAACACAGCCTACCAATCCCAGCAAAGGACAAACTAAATGTGATATTAAGTCATAATTTTAGTCCACATAATTTTTTTCTCTGTCTGTATTTTATAGAAAGGATATTGGATTTCTGTGTTTCACTATAACCTTGCTGTCAAATAAAAGCCTTCAGCAAGGGAGAAGGTTGTTTAACCCACCAGCAATGAACTATTATAGTTGAATGTATTTAGCACATTAATATGCCCATCTACCCTGGTACATGCTGTCCGCATTTTTTGGCTGTTTCTCTAAATGACTTGGTGCAGCTGCCTGTATGTTGAGGGCACAGACAGAGCTCAACTATTTCCAGCATCATGCCAAGAAACCTTGCTTGGAGCAAACCCTAATGACTCCATGCTGCAAAAAAGAAGCATCCTCACTGCACAAGCCCTTAAATGTCAGCCATCCCCCAGCAGGTACATCCCCCAGCAGCAACAAAATGAGACACAGTATATGGAAACATGATCCTTTTTTCTGAGTTGTTTAGTCACCCAGTCCAAATTAGATGCAAACTATCCTTAATTCATTAACATCTGAGCAAGACTCGGAGGAGGTAAAGCACTCTAACTGCTGAGAATCGTGATAATTAATTTCCAAGTCCAATCCAATTAAAAAAGAACTTCAAAGGAGTTTTGAGCAGGGAAATCCAAGACGTAAGTTATTTGAAATAGGAGATATTAAACTCTCTTTCCATACAGTCCTAAGTATTCCCACTTAACAAACTGAAGATCTTCCTATCTCTTTGTCTGTGTGTCCGTTCAGAAATGAATGGAGGAAGAGAAGGAAGATGACAAATTAAATATTTTACAGATGCAGGCAAACAACATACTCTGCAGACTGAGAAGTAACCAGTCTGTATTAAAAAAAAATATATTAAAAAATCAACCAACAACTGTGAGATTAATGTTGAGCTGGCAAGTTTCTCCACACATCAGAATAGCAATCATATTAAAAAGACAGGTGCTCAAAAACACTAGAGAAATCAGTGTGATTTATTCAATGCATTCAGGGAATCTCAGACACGTGTTGATCCTGGGAGGAGAGCTAAAAGCTTAATTTTTCAATGAGCTGAGAAAGAAACAACAATTTGTCTGAAGACCATGAGGACTCTAGAAAATGTAAATAGTATCGAGGCATTAGGAATAAATTTGCTACAGGCACAAACATCAGTCACATCCTAGTACCAGCCAGACAAAGCTCCAATGCAATATGCCTGGTATAGCCACACTGAGCACCCAGGTCAGCTTCATAGGTCTAGGACTGTTGTAAACAGCTTAACTAGCTTTGAAAATTACTTAGGTGAGATCTGCAGTTTCTATTCTCTTAAAGTAAGTGACTTCCCAGAAGAACTGGGAAGATACAAACATGGGCGGATTGTAGGAAATAATGCACCCAGGAGGGATTTTGCAGATTATCTGGATTCATTGTTCAGCTCTCTTGATGATCAAAGGTAGTTGCTACTGTCTCCCTGCTTCAGTTTTCCCATCTAGAAAAGGTAATAATATGACAGTATTTGTCAAACACCTCCAGACCTCTTGAGGTAAAACACTGTTGAAAATTAGTGTCGTGCAACAGAGAATACTCCAGGGATGTCTATAAAAAGGTCAGAACCAGGACTGCAGGTCATGGTCATGTCTCTACCTTAATTTCAAACTGTCTTCAAAATTCCTTCCTAAAAGCCAGGAGAATGGGGTGAGCTGTGCACCTCCTATTTTGCTAGCAGCACCTGGGCTGCTGATTTGAGGCCAGTTTATCTAAAAAAGCTGAAATTGTGAGATTATGCTCTGAAGAAAGCACCCTCTTGTGTTGGGCGTTTGGATTGCTGGCAGAAAGCCTTCACACCTAGCAATTTGCCACTAAAAGCAGCAGCTAGTAGTGGAGATATTTCAGTCTGGCTGGAGAGGATTAGTCACATTCTTCTCTCTCCACACAAGCAATTTCATTTATGCATTGTGACTCGGTGTCTATTGTATTTATTAGTGGTACACAGCACAACCCAGGAAAGCCATTCCCGGTCAAAGTAAAATCCCGGTTAACATGCAGGAAAATACACCCTGAAAACTGATTACCCAAGCGAAGAGCCTAAGCAAAACAGAAAATGAAGTCCCCGAGAGACAGCTTGTGGTATGTGTGACTCAGTCCACTTGAAATGGACTACAGTCAAACTACAAACCTAAGTGCAGGAGGGATCTGCCCAAAGAAAGCGTTCAGAGGGAGGTAGGAGACCCAGAAACTCAGTGTGTTACATTTCCAGGAGCTAGGATCCCTGACTTGTGAGGCTCAGGGTTCACCCTGGTCAGGGTTGAAGTCAGACCTTGTCCCGAGGCAACCTGAGAGATTGGTGCCAGTGAGTTTTTGCAAAAAACAAGCTGTCCTTGAGGGATGAAACCTAGCTCAGCAGATGTCATCAGTAGCATTGACTTTAGCAGGAGCAATACTTCACACAACAGCAGACAGTGTCACAGAGGAACATCCAACTTGCAGATTGGACTAATTAAAGGTTTGCTACTCTGCCAGCTGGATAATCAATGTCTTTTGTACTATTAAGCAATCTAATCATTTGCTGGATACCTTTATGAAATGCAATAGCTCTCAAGGCCCTTTGATTAAAAAAAAGAACAAAATGTTTGATGGATACAGAGAATATTTCATTATTTCCTGGGTCAATGCAGCATCAGAATTTGAGAAGGCTTGAAAATGTTGGTTTCCACATGCTCAAATGAAGGAATACGTTGCTTCCAAGCGATACCAAATATTCCTCTGGGGTGCTGAGAAAGTACCAGGTATTGGATTGTAATATCGGTTGTTTCATATTTCTTTCACTGATGATGAAGCACTTTTTTCCTATTATAAGTGAACATTTTGTAACTGACTTGTCTTATTTGGGCTGTAAGAGGTTTGCCTTGAGACGTTTATTATTTACTCAATACTTAATTGCCACGCTAGAATGCATTCACAGAAAAGCACATACCAATTTTTATTATCAGTTGGGTGATTCTGTTTTTCTTTAAGAAGAGAACAAGCAAAATATTTCCTGTTGTGTTTCAGTTATCCATCGATCCTCAGGCAAAAATAGAGCAAAAGTTCAAAATAATATGGCTGGATATAATACACATACAGTTTTATTGTAGAATTGCTTTTGTCCATTTATGTTTCTGATTGGCTGCTTGGGCAGAAGGAAATTAAACCATAAAGAATAAGTTGCTGTATATGATATTGCATTTCTAGAGGAATGGCAATGGAAATGCGTAGGCTGGGGGCCCCCATACATTCATCTGCCCTGGTATCAAGAACTGAAAAAAATGTCACATACCGCTGCCCTAGCCCTCCGCAGTTTATTTCACTGTAACATTCCAGTAAAAACTAGTGTTAACAAAAAGAAACCCAAAACTTCAGCCAATGCGCTTCTAATAGCTTTGTTGTGACTTTGCTTTTGTTACACAGATGAAAGCTCCCTACTTTTATCCCTCCAGCCATTCCTTTTAAGTCTGTCTGACTGTTGCACCATTTCACCCACCACCAAATGGATGACAGGGTACGTCTGCCCTCATGGCTTAGAAACTGGTCTGAAAGGTTCCCTTAAGCCCGGGTATATCTGAACAGTCCAGCTCCTGCGTAGTCCTTGCATGTCTTTGAGCGGATGGCTACGTAACCACTGCATGACCATGCTGTGAAAAATCAAATCTATTCTCCGATGAGCACTTTGGTTTTCTTTTACTTAATTTTCCTGAGGATTTTTTATACAGGAGCACCCAATTAGCAAGAGAAAGTAGAAAGAAAATAAGTGACTTGAAATAACCGTAACATTAAAAACTACAGATTTAAAATGCAGTTTGATAAGAAGCTCATTTATTCTTTTGCAGCCACCTTCACTTTTTTTCTGCAGAAAGAGAACATTTTCTTTTCATGGCCACTGGGATGCCAGCAGGGGGTTGGCTTCAACTAAAACTACATTTAGCCATAAATGTAGATATGGTGCCAAACTGTCATGATTAAAGTACTATACTACATTGGGTCTTGAAAGGTGAACAGAAATATTAAGAAAAAATGGCATTGTGCTGCATAATAAGGCAAAATGTCCTCATATGTATTGTTAGCAGACACTTCAGTAATTTTTTCTTAAGTATAACTTTTTCTCCCTTAATGGGCTCATTGCATTGCTGGTCTCCTGCATGGGGCTAGCTCAAAGACTCCTGTAGTCCCCAGGACTTCAGCTCTTTTCACCAACAGGTACCAGATAGGATTGACTGCAAGCTGCCCTGGTAGTTCCCATGTGAGGGAATCGGCAGAATTCCGGGAGGCTGCTAAAGAGCAAAATCTGCTGATATGAACAGAAGAAGA
The DNA here is from genome assembly GCF_032191515.1 of Phaenicophaeus curvirostris. Lineage (NCBI taxonomy): Eukaryota > Metazoa > Chordata > Aves > Cuculiformes > Cuculidae > Phaenicophaeus > Phaenicophaeus curvirostris. Next base: position 177,038,416 of record NC_091392.1, on the reverse strand, counting down.
CGAATTTTTTTAAAAAACAAACATTTTTAAAGCATTTTTAACCTGAAAAACATTTTCTTTTCTTTCAAGTAGAATATATATAGAAATGTAAATAAACACACATGTACAGAATTTAAAAATGCATTATTTTTTAAAGAAATAAGTATTCCCAGTCACATTTCAGGAATCTACTGAGATTTTGTCAATATTAATAGAGTGCAAAATAATGTAAGTTGTAGCGTGGAAGGCTATTGTCTGTCAGAGATACTGACCATATGGCTGAGTAGGAGTATTTTATTCCGTAAAGTATATGGCTTAATGTTTTCATTGATTGTCATATATGTATGATATCACATCTAGTATATATGTATAGTACATATGGAGTAGATTATTTTTATACACAAAATTTCAAATATTTATATATAAAGTTATTTATGCAAAGTAAGCTAATATCTAATAAACAATGCAATCCTTGTTTAAACACACGTGGATGTATGTATATTTTACAATATGGGATATATATTACATATTATATGATGTGTACACATATATATGTATATTGAAATGGAGGCAATCAGACAGTGTTGGTGCTATCATGTGTCCTTCACTCTGCCTTGATTATCCTGACTCTACAGTCTGTTTCAGTGTCCTTGTTATCCTCCTTAGTATCGTTGTTGTACCTTTGGGTACCACTGGCAACCCTAGAGTGAGTCACAGTAGTGCGTTTACCATGGGCAGAAACATCTCAAGCTGGGGAATCTTACTTCAGTTGATTTATTACCAGTCGACAAAAACACCCAGTAATTGATCTGAGTATTGAGAAAAAGAAGAAAAACACTGGATTTTTTAAACTTACAGAAACATCTATCTCCTCCTGTCTCTACCACATTGTCACCCACAGCCACAATTCCTTTCGATGTTACTGCCATTGGATGGGCTGCCCATGCTCTAGTCCCTCCAGGGAGTCCATGCCCTGGCATGGTCACAATCCCTCAGGAATATCCATACCCTAGTGTCAATCACCCATTGCCACAGTTCCTTATGGATGCCTCTACCTTTTTTGGCATCAATTGTCCTCTCATTCCCCAAGAGTGTGTCTCCAGACCTAGACACTGCCAGTTTCTTTCTTAAATTTGTTTGGGCAAGGGCTCTGTGTGTTTCACTGACTGGATAATTGTGGAGTTAGTCATACGATAGTTTTTCCCGTCATTATTTTCATGTGTCTCAGAGCTGTTTTCAGCAGGCAGAGAGTGGCTGGTGACCTTCCCCAGCACAGAATCCTTGATAGGACAGCCTGCAGCATGTGCCCCAGCCTGTAAAGTATGATCCTTGCACAATATATCCCTAAACCCTCAAAAACTAGATATTTAAAGATCATGCTTAGACTGTTACAAGTTAACCTCTGTGATTACCCTGAACAACAGTCATTGCTCCAGTCCAAAGCTTCACCTAGCCAAGGCCATGTGCCAAGCATGTAGTCTAGGTACCCTTGATGGTTACTTTGCTGTGAAGAGATCTATGCACAGCCTGATACCTGCGATGCACAAAAAGTAGGACGGTGGCTAAGGTTTTCCTATGGGGTCAAAGTATTAACCTTAAATCTTGAATTATTCAGTAGGCAGGAAATTATCAAGCAATTTCCTTTTCCAGGTTGACAATGAATGAACTGAAGTGATGGGAGAGTGGGAGTCAGTATCACCAATGCTGGCCCAGTACCCATGAGGAATGGGGACAGTTCTGGCTATATCAATAAGAGAATAAATGGAGATGTTCCCCATGGGTCATCATGACATAGCTACTGCCTATGAAGAACTAGGCCAGTAGACTTCACTAGGATCTATTGCAGTCTAGTGCAGCCCTTGACCTGACTACAAAACTGAAGGAAATCAGGCAAAGCAGAGTGCTGTGTATGGGACAGAGAGGAACTTTTGATCCCTGCTGCACACCACATAGACGTGTCTTGAGAGAAGGATGAATCAGTGCTATGAATAATATACACGCTGCTCCAGCAGATTTTTCTTTCTGTGGGTGCTAACCCAGAGGCTCATGTAGGCTAAACTCGTACATTACTCCCCTTGCCATGACTTCCAAAGCTTCTTATTAGAGGTTGCAGTGAGTTTGCTCTTCTGCCACAATATCACATTTAGTTTATGAGATTAAATGTTTTTTGTGTGCAAATGCCAGGCTCCTGAGATATTCATGCAGGGTAAAGCAGGTATGCGCAGCTCTTAAGGAATGAAGAAAGAGGGAGAAATAATGACATTTTCTGAGGCTTCTGAGGCTTTCTGTTGACACAGGGTACAAACCAACACCATCTTCACTGTCCTGCATCAGCTGCTTACCAGAGTAGAAGGTAATGAACTGGGCTTTTCAGGGCTTTAGCCATCAGGTTGTTTTTAAACTTTTCCTATTGAAAATACTCTTTTCTGATCATAGCTCCTATCTAAGTCTGCTCTTGACAGTCACCACAGTTCAAAGAACAGAAAACAGCTCTGATCTCTGCTGTATCCTGTAAAAGTAAACAAGGTTTTCTCATTTGAATTGTAGGTGCAGGCAATATATTGAGACTGCAATATGACATTCATCTCTATTTTCTGTGTAACCCTTTCACTATTTCCTGCTCACCCTCAATCAGTAACTCATGCCTTGTTCTTCTGGCTTGTTTCAGTACCTGCTTATCTCATGATAGCAGAAACAACTACTTGGTAGCATTAAACAACATCCTTTCTGCACATGCCCAGCCTGTCCTTTGCACGAGAATATTGTCTTCTGCTGTTACATCTTTGAAATCTGGCCGGTCTGGATAAGTTCTCTGACTTCACCCTGGTTCATGCTCCATTTGTCTACAGGAGTCCTGTCCTCCAATATACACGAAGGAGCCATTTGGAAGCAACACACACTTTGAGGTGCTTTGTCTCATTTATGGAAAAAGTCCTAGGAAGTCTGCAGCCTCTGGCATGTTAATGACATGACTCTTAGGAGCATTTGGCAATGGCTTCTTTATCATCTTTCCTAATGGCTGATGATCAGACTGTGCATCCATCTTATGCCTGGAAGAGTCATACTGCTGTCATTCTGTCATTCTGTTCCAAGGAGAAGAGCCATCAATTTCTCAATTTCTCCTTTTTTTTTTTGTATTGTCCACATGGCTTCTTTTGGCAGATGTGCTGGTCGACGGTTTTGCATTGCTGATGTTCTCCACTGGAAATCCACAGTTCAGCTGTAGCTAGTCCACAAAACTGTAACACTTCAGAAATGGTGTTGTCTTGGAACTGCCTTTAATCTTACAGAAGCTGCTCTTTTGGTCTTCCCCACTCATTATGTGGTGACTGTATTAATAGCTCTTGGCCTTCTGACATGATGTGCTCATCCATGGATGGAAAACCTTTTAGATATTGGCAGCAAATTTAGCTTAAAAAGCACCCCAACTCCCTCATTACTGATGGTGCCAAGACTAATCTCTGTCAGTGTCAAATTTGGTAACAGAGCCAAAGACTTATTATTGCTTCCCTAATTTGAATTTTAGATCTATTATTCTCCTTTCAGTCCAATCTTATCTATTTAGTCCTTTTCCCTTGGTACTTAACCACATGCTGAGGAATCCCATTCTTTTTATGGCTCTGAATCAAGACCGGGAGATTTATGATCTCTTTAAATCCTGACCTTAGGTTGGTTAAATTTCTTCTTTTCAAGCTGAACCTGATGATACGAACTTCTCTGCTCCCTGCTGAGAGGAAACAGAGTGTGCATTACCTTACATGCTGTAAGAATGCATGTATTCTTCTTCTGTATACTGGATCCACATGCACATGCAGGAAACTATATAGACTTCCAGGAGAATCAGCCTACAGGTAACATATGCTCATGAACTCCTTCTATTGTAGATAAGCGACTTTCTTCTTTTCACCCTATGCTACTGTTTTTTTCACTGTTATTTCTTGCCAATCTTGCAATAATTGTGTGAAAATTAATCAGTAAGTGTTTGCAAAATACTACAGACATAAAACTGCTAGATAAGTACTAAGTATTTTTTTCATTAGAATTAATAACAGCTATAGGACTATATTAAGAGCCTTTCCATGACTGTAATATTTGTTTTCTGAGCAAGACCGTAAAGTAACCTGCTTATTTATCAAGTTACGGCTACAGAGTGTAGATAATTAAAAATAAATTACTATCAGTGTTCTAACAAGTACTTGAAAATCATATTAATAAATTTAGAAGGGAAAGAAAAAAGAGCCCAATGCAAAAACCAAACCAGCACAGTTAGCCAGGTTGGGGAGTTCTGGACAAGTGCAAAAGATTGAAGCCTATAGGCTATAGAACAAACCTGTAAAATCTCGGACCACTGGCAATTCTTATTGCTTGCCTAAAGACCTGACCTCTTAAGAAATAGAGCAGAATCAAACCTGGCCAGGTGTATCTAGCAGGAAGCAAGATATATCCACCCCTTGAGACAAAAGAGGTAGCAAAATACAATGACAGCAGTTTGCAGGTAGAAAAGGTCACGCTCTGTGTGGATTAAGTGTTGTTGGAAGCCGAAAAGGCCTTTACCATTTTCTTTATCACAGAATCAAAAACACTCTGGTGATTGTAATAACTTCCCTGTGCTACATGCACAACCAATGGCTTAAATTCTCCCCCTTTCCAGCTCAAGATAGGACCCTCCATCAAGACACTCCTGTTTTTACCACTTGGGCTTAAAATAGGCATAGCTGACAAATCATGGATTAGATCAGTAGACAGCAAGGTGTTCTGGAAGGTGGCTGAGTGGTCAGGTCCAGAGTTCTATGATGGGCGGCACAACATTCTGCTGGAGAGTGGTCACAGGTCATGTGTCTAAGGGATTGTTATATAGACCAGCACTGTTCAGCATCTTCTTTAATGACCAGGTTGACAGGAGAGAGAGAGAGAATGCACCTTCAGCAAGTTCTCAGATGATACAACACTGGGAGATGTGGCTGATAAATCAGAGCTTTGTGCTTCCATCCAGACAGACCTTGACAGGCTGGAGAAATGGAATGACAGGAAGCTTCTTGAGTTTAAGAAGGGGGAAATGCCAAGTCTGTCCTTGGGGAGGAACAACCCCAGGCATCAGTACGCATTGGTGACCAGCTGGCTGGAAAGCAGCTTTACAAATAAGGACTTTAGGGTCTTGGTGACTATTAAGCTGACTATTAACTAGCAGTGTGCACTCACAGCATAGAAGTCCAACAGCCTCCTTGAATGAGGGAAAGTGTTGCAAGCAGTCAAGAGACGTAACCCTTGCTCTCTGCTCAGCGCCGATGAGGTTGCATCTGGAGTATTGTATCCAGTCCTGGGTTATTCAGTGAGACATGCACATGCTGGGGAGAGTCTAGCAAAGGGCCACAAAGATGGGTAAGCAACAGGAGCATCTTTGATATGAGGAAAGGATGAGAGACCTGGGACTGTTCAGCGTCTGGAGAAGAGAAGGCTGAGGAGGATCTTATCCATGTAAATGCCTGATGGGATGGGTAAAGGAGATGGAGCCAGTCTTTTTTGTTCTGAGTGATGGGCACAGAGGCTGTCACACTGCAGCTCTTTTCCCAAGGTCTGCTCTACCCATGCTGTTACAGGTACAAGGGTACAGGGGTAGAGCAGAAGTGCTGTCTTTGAAGACCTCAGATTCAGGTCACAATCTGCAAGTAAGGGGATATCGATTTTTCAGGATAAGCATGATGTATCATTTTGTAATGCTACCACAGGATAAGAAAGAGAGAGTATCTGTAGGAAGGAGTTAAAGGAGGAGTTGCAGACAGTAGTGATCAGATCACTTATTTGCTTGCAAGGAATTTGTTACAGCCTCACTCTTATGCTGCCACCAGTACTGCTAAAGATTTCTTTCCTCATACCTGATTTTAGTATCTGTGCAAATGGCCTCAGCAGTGCATGAATTATTATTAATAACAATGATATGATTGCTCTTCATCTGTATAGACTACCATCCAACTCCTTTCTAATTCCTACTAGAATGCTCACTCTCTAACCTTGGCAGCCAAGAGCTTCTGCACTAAATGTCAGTGAAATGAGAGTCTTGACTGTTCATGGATTAATCAATAATAGATTTAGGAGATGAAGTTGCCCATGCTCTTCATTTTTGAATCTCAAACCCCATCTGCTGCTCACTCACTGATTTGGTCTTTCTCCTGTGAACACCTCTCTGATGATCTTGTTGTTTACTGCTAGTAAAATACTTGCCACTCAAGAGTTCAGTGAAGTACATACTTCTGTGGTCTTACCAATTATAGAAAAGATTGGTATTGCCAAAATACACTGTATTTTGCATCATAAATTCTGCCTGATATCACATGAATATTTGAGCAGTTTTCACCTGAGAAAAATGTATAGTGAGGATGAAAAAACAGACAGATGAGATCTGGATGAGGAAATCCTCCATCTAGCATCTAACTTTCTGCTGATGAATAAGTAATAAGCTAATCTGCACTTCTAGAAAATATGTCTGCATAAGAGAGTTACTCGTCCAGTCCACTGCACATAAGGTCTACAAAACTGGGCCAGAAATGCGAGTAGAGTCCCGCATATATTTAATTTGCTGTCTTTTGCTACCCCAGTGCCACAGCAGCACATAGAGAGTAGGCATGCATGTGTGAGCCAACTCTCATGACTTTTCTTAGGAACATAGCAGACTATCTATGTGGATGCTCCAGTGCTGACAATTAGGAATAGAGAAGGGCATATATAATTGCACCTCATCAGCAGAGCATCTAACTGCTGCTTGTCTCCCTAGTGCACTAAAATTGGTCCAGCTGCACCAATGTATCTCTGCTGACTGCTGCACCATGACTGCTCTCAGTGTAGACAAGCCTCAAGCCTTCTCTGCAAAGTATTTCCACACACACAACAGTAATGTAAGAACTGTGTAAGTGAACATATGGGTGCTCTGTTCTTAGGTACCCCTTTCTGGTTTCCACTGAACTATGGTTTCTGCCTAAGTGATGCAACCACTGATTTATCCAAGGAGATCCTAACAACAGCATAAACTGCTACAGGCAAGGCAAGAAGATTTGAGGAGCTTGGTCCCAGGAGTTTTACAACAACATCCCAATAGTGTTTCAGTGTGTTATTGTCTCCAGGACATAGCGAACACAATCGGCAAAGCCTATTGTGTTGCTGGCTCAACAAGCTGTCTTTCCCCAAACAGAACAGTAAAAAAAAACCCCAAATTCCTACCACGTTTGAACTCATATAAAATAGCTATAATGTATATTATTGAGCCATAATATAAATGGTGCAAATCCACCAAGGTGGCTGAAATTCTAGCCTTTTACACCAAGATTAAGCATTTCTCAGAACGATCAACTCTTGCTTACAAGGCCACTCAATGCTATTGCATAGAAATCACACTGAAAGTCTTCAATGGAAATGGAGGTGCGGCACCTGCAGTCGAAAAACTTAGCTTGCACTGTCACTTCATTTCATGCCAACTATGGGTGCATCATTTTTTAACAGCATTCATATGAAGTAACAGTAAGGTGCACATTGATTTGTGGCTCACTAACGATGACAGAAGAGCACAGTATTTCAAACATATAAGGAAGTCCCAAACAAAGTTCCATGTGGAGCTATAGAGGGTGCACTTAAAGAGTAACTACAGGATAGCATTTTAAAAGCATTTATACTGATTTAGCTTCTAATACAAAGGACAACCTATTACCTCAAAGGCTGCTCATTGAAGCAGTGTTCATCCTGGAGAAGGTTTGTATTGCTTTAACAATATCGGTCCCATTAACAGAAAACAACTTCTGCAAGTGGCCATGAAAACTGAACTTGGTGTTCTAAATGAAATTGATGCACCCGCTAGAAGACCTTCTATTGCAGTTGTGGAGAGAAGCTGGTTTAGCTGTCTGTTTCCTTTCCTCTCTCACATACTGTGCTTTGCTACTTAGTCATCTCTCTAATTGTAGCATATTGCCATGAATATTGGATGATCATGTGGACATGCTTAGAACCTCAGGAAAAATAATTGCAGCATGACCTCAGGTTTAAACCATCATCTTATTCTTATGCATGGCAGATATTTTATTCTGTATTTTTAATAAGGCTAACAACTTATTTCCTCCATCTCATTTATTGGAAACTGCTATATGAATGAGATTTGCACAATTTTTTCCTAAACCCAATAGATTGCTGGTTCATCTCTTTAATGCACATACTCTGTTTTTATAGTATTTTAAATTCTACCAAACTTGTTTATCTGGGGAAAATGAAAGGAAGCCTTGCTCCTGTTAGCCGGTTTAGTTGCCCATGAGAAGGACAATTGCTTAACTCTCCATCCTGCTGCACGTGAATTTTATGGTGCCTTCCGAAGCTAGTGGAAGAGAAGAGCTGGAGTCAGGCCCTTCACTTTACACCGCCCGTTCACCTATTTTCCCCTTGCAGAATCATAGATACAACAGCTGCTGCGTGCGTGCAGGATTACACACTATCACATTTCTTTTGGTTTAACTATCTTACCATATTGTATCACATCCGCACAACATGAGATGTGTTTGAAAGAAGGCAAAAGAACCACAATAATGCCAAGTACAGCAGTGCCACAACAACAAGCAAGTGCAGAGCATTGAAAGCATAAACAGTTAATTGCCATTTTCTGCTAGGTGCTCCCACTGAACACAGGTGAAGCAGAGGCATCTGAACTAAATTAGAGTGCAATATAAACTTCTAATATAATTTTCTCTGAGATGTCTGCTTTTATTTTTTTATTATTATTTTTCAGATCCATTTGTAAATGAAAGCAAACACATTTTTTTTTTGCTAACATATCTGAATAGAAAGATGTGATTAGTGTCAGACCGATTTTTACATATGCATCATTTAGTCACTGAAGAAAAACATGCTTTCCACTGCCAATATTTGAATTCTTTGCAAAATACACGAATATTTACAAATGAAAACAAGTATATATCTATATTCTTTTCTTGAGGATGCAATTCTAATAATTTCTTTTCTAATACTGGAAAGATCAAACATTTCAAAATTTGGAAATATAGATAGTGTGCTATCTATTGTATAAGTAGTATTCTCCTAGTGGTATTACAAGACTAACTTCAATTAAATTTTTTTCTTAAAATATGAGAAAAATGCACAAAACTAAATTAAAATATCTCATTTAGGACTGAGCAGAAAGGTTTTCTGTCACCTGAAATGTATTTTCTTCATTATACTTTTTGTTTTGTCACCAAGCTAAAAATAATTGAGGTAATGTTATTACCAAGGCCATAGACTGAATCATATTCAATCCACAGCATTACTGGAATGGGCTGGGAGATGAGAGTGTGCTTTATAATATACTTAGTCAAAAACAAGTGAAACACTGATGAGAGGACAGCTGCTTTAGCACAGGTACACCACTGGGAAGAAGAACTTCATCTCACTCTTGGAAGCACCTTTTCCCTAATAGGAAGCAATACATGTATCCTCAGTAATTCATCCTTCTGGAGAAAAGCTCAAATGCTGCAAATGCAGTCAGCTGAGTTGGTGGCAAGGAAAAAGAGTGGACAGAGGAGCCTAATAACAATCCCTGTGCTGGCACCCAGGGCAGAGAGAGACTTATTAAATTCTTGATGGGTTCCAGGACTACCAAGATACCTACCAGTAATTTCACACAAAATAAGAAGCATCTCCATACCCCTGAACTATAACTCTTGTTGCAAGAAGATAAGATGGAGCCTGAAGAAAGTGGCAGCAGTAATAAAATGGAGAAGTTTCACAGATGCAGACTACTGGAGTCTCAGCCTGCTGTTCCTTTGGAGGGGCAGTGGCAGGAGCCTGCAGCAGAACACAGTCCTGCTTCAGACTGACAGTCCTTATTGCAGCCTTCCCGCAAAGATGTCCTAATGATCAGTCTATGGGTGGGTATTATTTTGTGGCAGACTATAAGGTCCCACAGGAGTTTTTCTGAGCAAGGGCTGCAATTGCTTCTGCTACTGTTGTGACACAGGGAGAAGAAATGCAGGAAATTATAAGACCTTATTGTCAGATTTGTCCTGATACAAGGCAAAGGATTTACACTGCAGAAAGTTGTAGAGCCAATACTTCCAGTGTTGGGCACGTTATTTGTACAATGAGCTTTTAGTGTTTTCAATGGAACAGTTAACCTATGGAGATTACTTAAAGCATGTAAAGCACAGCAGGAGGGTACCACTGGATAGAGTGCGATTTCCAGACTAATCATTTCACCTCTATATATGGTTAACATCCTTTTTCTTTGTTGGTGCTTTGGCCAGTCAAGGTAATACACACACTCTACAGTTAACTGAAGATGACTAACATATCATTTAAAGTATCCCCCTGCTAGATGAGAACTGCATACAGTTTCCATGCTGTCAGCCTGTAAATCTTTAAGACCACAGAGGTGGTCCCCTTGGAGCTAGATGATGGCATACATATTTGTTTGAATGCTCTTCCCTAAATCATGATGATCACTCACTGTAGATTTGCAGTCACTGGAGAAATCATTACTACTTATCTAACATTATGGCAGACAAGGCTCAGCGCTGTGAGTTAGCACTCATACTCTGGTTCTATACAACCATAGTGTGTTTTTTTCCGTTCTTTCTTTTTTCTTTCTTCTTTTACAGTTGTAGACTTCACTGACCTTTAAAAGCTTTTCAAATAAATTGGGAAATAAAGCCATAAATTTACTAAAGAAAAACCAGACAGACATTCATGAATACTGCTCCCAATTATCTTCTCCATTTACTACTGATCATTTCTCAGAGAACCAATTCTGGCCATGGCCTGAATTTCACCTGCTATTTCTTTTTCCCTCTTTTAACTTCATGCCTGACCTAACATGACATCAGTTTGTCCAAAAGGTGGCACTGCATCTTTGAGCATTTCATGGACTGAAATTGTTCTGGTGCAGAAGAGGTCTTCTGTATAAATTAGTAGAGCTGCTTTGCAGACCTGTTAAGCATTTCTGCTAGCTCTTCAACCATGGACCCTTTCTAAATAAGTCCTTAAAGTTCTTAAAATTTTAAGGCTTTGATAAAAACAAATGCTTGACCTTGAGTTTCCTGATATCTAATTTTAATGTGGCTAAAAGCAATCTTGCCAGCCAAGCATATCCAGTTAAGAGATAGCTTCTCTTTGGGAAGCTTTTTAAGGAGAGCTGCAATTCTGAGCTTCCAGAAAAGCCCAATGTCTTCCACTAAAACAGAGAAATTGCTGCCCCTTCTGATTTCTTGGCCTCTTTCTCTCAAATTTACTAGCTGTGCTAGGCAGAGAAGTAAAATTTGCTTTAATATAAAAGGCAAAAAAATCTTACTTAGGACACTGTTTTCTCCTCAAGCCACCAGGCACAAGTCCATAGCCACAGTTTTTCAGGTAATCTTAGGAGTAAATGTTTTTGTCTAAGAAATAGTCAAAACACAAAATTCCCCAAAAAGCAGTTGGACTCCCGGCATCAAACCATAATGGCACTTCCCATATTGTCTCCTTTGCTGGGCCATAGTTCTCTGGTACCACACATATGGTAGGACTACCAGTAACCCATCTACCTGGCTTTTCTCAGCTTCCCAATGAAGGTTTTTTTGACTCTTCTTTCCTTGCTTGCTTCTTGCATTTCTAGGTCTTGCTAAGATCTGGCTGAAGGCATTTGTCCTTTGACTCCCAAAATCACTTCAGAGATGCCAGACTCCCAGTCTTACCGCATTCTCCTGTCAGGTGAATCTCTATTCCTGGTTCACCTTCTTTTCTCTTTGGAAATCAAATGACTTCTCTGTTTTCTACCTTCTGCTGAATTTAGCTTCCTTTTCCCTGAAATTTTATTGGTTGTTTTTCTTTATTTCAACTCGTCCATTCTTTAGGAGACCAGACTTAGGTTTTCATGTTGACAGTAAGCCTGGCTCTAGTCTTTCACTTCTTGACTTTAAATTCCTGGATTGCTGTCAGCTTTCAAGTCTATTGACTACTGGAGTTGTTCTTTCCAGTTTCCACTGAGCCTTTCCACACCTTTCAGTCACTTCTTGCTTTTCTTCCTTATATTTCATTCTTTTCTTTGTCTTACGAAGCCTTTAATGAATTTCAGTAACTTAACATGTTCTTTAGCCTGTATTTTCCTCTCCCAAATAGTGTTCTGATGCAATTTTCCTGTCTCCTTTCTTATGATGTTTTTCAGTGCTCTACATCTAATTGTAACCAGTGAGTATCCTGTACAATGTTTTTTCTTCTTTTCTGGCCTTGCTGCTATCATCTTGTTACCCTGATTTACGCGTAGGACACAGCAGAGCTAGAAAAATCATGCAGGGACAGTTCAATTGCAGGAAGCTGTGCTCGCTATTGGGAAGAAAATTGAACTCCTTCAAAGCTTGAAGAAGCTCTGGCTTTGTGTCTGAGGTTGACCAGTGCCAGAGAACCCTAAATGAGAATTCACTGAAAAACTCTTGTTTAAATTTAAAAAAATGCATACCATTATATAGTGCTTGTATGTAAGGTGTGTTTCAATAGTACTTAAGAGCCATAGGGCAGAAGCTGTAGCTGTGCATGGCTTTTTGAGTGTTTTATAATGAACTTAAGTTCTTGACAGAGTGGCCAAATGAATCGTGTTAAGTGCCATGATGCTGAGAGCTGTCTAACTGCTTACAGAGACATGGGAGCTATGCATGGACTATGTAGCGGACATTGCCAATCAAAGGTGTGTTCTTAAGTATATATTGTGGCCAGAAACCCTCTTTTTCTAGGTTTGGTTGTTTGGGGTTTTTTTTTCCTCATTAATCCAATCATCATCATGTTTAATTCCTTTTTCTCTCGTGAGAAGTAACAGTATTGCATAATTTTTTTTCCCCAATAAAACGGTTCTGTAACAACTTGGCCATGATACAAAACCAGATTCCCACCAGAAATGATTTTTTTTTTCTCCAAGCATATTGCAGCCAAATTCCTTCTTAATTAATACCATATCCACCTCCAAATTCCAATTCAGTTCCCAAACGAAAACTGATGAGGCAGTCAACCACAAATAAGCACAATACACCACTGATAGTTCAATCAGCACGGTTTTCAGCATAGCAAGATACTACAGCACAACCAGCATTTGTGTGTCCACATCCCTTGGGTATGCTCTGCTTCTGGCATGTTACTATGATAGTTCCAAGTTGCAGTCAAAGAAGGTTTTTAACATGAAGTTTGATCAAAGAGTCAGCTGTGTATATGTCAGAATGAAACAGGATAACCAAAATCTTTTCTGAGGAGCAAAAGCAGGGCCTGAGTGTTGGTATATTTGGACAGAAGAATGTTTCTGGAGCAAAGGGAGGGGCATACACCACCTCAATTCTTTCCTGCGGTAGTGAACAGCTTACAGTACTGCTCCTAAGGCATGATACGCAACTGGCAAGCAACCCAGCCACAAATAGCCCTGCATAAGAGAACTCAAAATGGCTTTTCACAGGCTGAATGGTATTATTCCATCTCTGATCACCTGCAATCTGGACTTCCTTCACAACAGTGCTGCCAGCCAGTCTAATCAATACTGATAGTGGTGTCAGTATTTGTAACATACTCGCCTAGCAGTGAGAATGAAGCAACAACTGGTCCTTGGTTGCCTTCTTGTAAGACTTCTTGGGAATGGACATCAAGGAATAAAGTGACAATATTTTTAAATATGCTGGCTGCCATCTCCTAAAGTATATACAAAACTTAAGTATCTACGGTGCAATCGTCTTCTTCCCTGAGCAGAGCCAATGTGAAATTACATACTGCTTTCCAGGAAAGTAAATGAAGAAGAAGTACCAGAAGAATCCAGGCCACAAAAGTCCTTGTTTTTCAGATAAGAGGACACTCTACATTGATTATCAGACACACATTCATACAAATTAAAAAGCTTCAGTCTCAGAGCAGCCCTATGTTCTCTCACCATGCCTGCCTACAGAAAATCCTGGAGAAAATCCTGAAGGGTATGTTTTCCAGTTGAGAGGATATTTTAAAATGAAATTACTTTATTTTAAAGTTGAAAAACACTGAGAAGAAAGTAGCAAAGCTAGACATTGGCAATAGTCCTTTAAAGTAGCTATAACAGTAACAAATGTGTTTTCTTCTTCTGTGTCTTATCCATGAAGCACAGCTGTTGGCTGGCAAAAAAAAAAAAAAAAAAAAAAGAATCCTTTCATGTAGATGAAAATGCTCTGACTTCAATGTTTCTAAATCTACTTGCCTAGGTCTAACAAAGTTTATTTAAAAGGGCAGTTTCTTCTTTAGGAATTTCTCAGTAAGTAACATGCTATGCATGTCTTGGTGGAGATATTCTCAAAGCTGACTGCAAAAGCTGTGTAATGCTCCAGAAACTGGAGGAATTCCAGCCAGGGGAAGTACATGACAAAAAGCCCCTGCCTTAGCATTAACTCTAGCTCTAGCCAAAGAGATTAATGAAATAAGCAAACAGATTAATAGGGACAATAACAGGAGAATTAGTGTGGTGTGGATAGTAGATCTCCTCTTCCTAGCACCAACTGATAACAACTCCTCTTAAAAAGGCCAGTCAGTTAATGCCTGAACATTTATTATTATAAGTACTACTATTTTTACTACAACTACTAATGCTACTACTAGTACTATGTAAATAAATTTGGGGCTGTAATGGGCATGACCTAAAAGTCTCTGGATTCTTGCCCAATGCTCAGCAGTATGGGAGATTTGCCCTCTACAACAGCTCTAATCTTAGAATCATAGAATAACCCAGTTGGAAGAGACCCACCGGATCATTGAGTCCAACCATTCCTATCAAACACTAAACCATGCCCCTCAGCACCTCGTCCACCCGTGCCTTAAACACCTCCAGGGAAGGTGACTCAACCACCTCCCTGGGCAGCCTGTTCCAGTGCCCAATGACCCTTTCTGTAAAGAATTTTTTCCTAATGTCCAGCCTAAGTCTCCCCTGGTGGAGCTTGAGGCCATTCCCTCTTGTCCTGTCCCCTGTCACTTGAGAGAAGAGGCCAGCACCCTCCTCTCCACAACCTCCTTTCAGGTATTTGTAGAGAGCAATGAGGTCTCTCCTCAGCCTCCTCTTCTCCAGAGGACAGAGAGGACCAGTGCCTTCCAGCCTTTTGTCCACCTTCAGGCTCTCCACTGAATGGGGAACTGGTGCCAATGGTGACATTACTTCCTCATCATTAATACTGTTCATAATACCTATTGGAGAGCACTGCCCAGGTACACCAGTCAAGCTAGGGTAATAATGTGCTGTACAAACACATAGACCAGATACATTATAACCCTGAAGGAAATAAAACCCCAGAAATAAGAATTAACTGGCATTTTAGGGGGTGGTAAATGAGACTGAATGCCTTCCTCTAAAGCAAGCCTTGAGTCTTCCCAAATACTTCCCTAACATATACCTGAAAGTGGAATATACCTAACCACTCACAGCACATGGCCGCTATATATAGAACAAAACCATCATCAGCTTCAGTAAGAGCTAGTTTAAACCCATGACAGTGAAAGAGCCACCCCGTTTCATTATGTTTCCTCTTCATTTTCGTGAAACTTTCACAAAGTTTATAGGACTACTCTGGCCATCTGCCATTCATATATTGATGGATAGTCCTTCAGCGTTTCTCCTCATGGGCTATTCATCTCCTAGCTATCAAGTTAGCAATTAACAAGAACTTACCCTATAGACTCTGTTTACACATTTGTTAAACTCTCCTAGCTAAAAACATACGATCGATTTCATAGGTATAACCACTACCTAAAAATACACTGCTCCTATCTATTACATTTTATAGATACTCATATTTGCAGTTCCACAGTTTTCTAGAAATCAGCATTCATTCTCACCCTTGCATTTCCATTTTTATTCATTCTGTCTAAAAGAAGCAAAACTTTGCCCAATGGAAAACCGCCATGGCTGCTTTCCAGATACTTAAGGGACATGCTCAGTTTTCATAAAATGGAGGAATTTGCAACTCTTCATACACTGTAAGGAGAAGAGCCATGGAACAGCTACAGGTTCTTAATATATTTTCCCTGGAGAATAAATGAATTGTGCAGACCACTACAGTTTCTAGAGTTAACCTCCTCTAGGAACAAGTCTGATCTTGACTTCAGCAGGAGTTATTCTTAGGCTTCACTGTATGGATGACACAGCTTAAAATGCAGAGTCCTAAAGGCCAGGAGACAGTATCCTCACCTGTGTAGTTTATTGCATTCAGGTCCTACTGAAGAATGTCTTTACCTTTACAATTTATTCTCCTGTATATAAAAAAAAATTAACAGCACTCAAAATAAAACTTGGCTTTATGCTATCCTTACCTATGGAATGTTTTGGCTAAAAATAGTGTGCCGTGACTTGGGAAAGACAAATTCTTCATGTTATTGCAGACTGTCTAGACTGCCTAATAAGGTGGAGATTGCTTTCGGGCAGCCTCCTATTCCTTTTAATATAGACTATTTGTTTCAGCGATAACTTTGTTGGTAGATACCGCAAATTTTTTTTTATCCTCTAGAATTTGGGGGCAAAGAGGAGGGATTTCAAGCATGAAAAAGACTGCAGATCTCCCTCCTGGAATAATTGCTCTATAAATATTAGTCTTCTCAGTTCAGTAAATCCCAGAGCATAAAAAAGTTTCGAATGCTTGCTACCTAAATGAAAGGATGTGATGCCAGATCTAAGCAGCCACATTAGGAATGACAAGTGATTATTTAATATTCAGAGCTTGACCTGGCCAGTCCTCCTTATACACAAGGCAAGGTGAATTCCACTCATGCAGGATTTAAAGGATCAGGTTTGTAGTTTGCAGAGCACTAAAAAGCCAGCACCCCTCTTTAAAATGTCACTGAACATGTGATCATCAATACAACAATCCAGCACTGCTTAGGCCATTGTGTTTCTCTTGACTTGTTGCTAAATGTGTTGTTCCTGAGAAGCAAGTATGTTCTGATGTGCACGAAGTATAGCCTTCATTCTGCAAGTGACAAAGTATTCTGAGCTTTTGAGCATCTCGTCACGCCCACATCCTATAACGGCAGACGTTGCGCTCCTTCAGAAAAGGCATCCTTTCCAGCACCTTCTGTACCACACTGGAGAGAAAGCTGGAACGGTGCAGACCAACAGGGAGCCACTTCTCCCCCTTGGAGTTTTCATATAAACTAAGTTTGTACATAAAGATGATGCAATTAACAGCAATTTGCTACTACCTGAATCTAGGTAGTATCCTGTTCTACATAAGGATTGTGGTTAGTGGTCAGGTGCTTGTTTTATTTGTTCTGTGGATAGGTCACTGAAACTGGAAATTTCCAGTTACTTCTCTTTTACTCTCAGATGTCCTTATGTTCATCCATTGAAGGCACTTGTTTCTTTCAACACAGAATATACAAGCTGGAACATCCAGTCTTTATCTCAGTCATCTTCATCATTGAAAGGAATTTGCTTAGAATCACATGTGCAGAGGAACTGAGATGTTTGATATGGAAATTTAAGAAGAATTTAGGGTCACATCTCAGTTCTCAACACTTCCTCAGATGCACAAATGAACAAGCAATACATTTTCTATGTCACCTAAAACTCTATTTCCACATATGATCTGTACTGTTACCCAGCTAAGCATAACCACATTTATCTGAAACCATGGTTTGAAGAGAAGGAAGACCTGAAGTCTACATATCTCGTCTCCGGTAGTTCAATGGCAAGAGGGGTTTGTCCTCCACCGGAGTCAGACATGCAAGATGGTTTTCTGGGACCTCCGCACCTTAGCAGCTTCAAACTGTATTCCAGGAAAACATCCTAAACACCAGCCCATAAGCTGTTCTGTGATAAATACATTCTGTTCTTCACTGCATGAAACAAAGGACATTGCAAAGAATAATGCAGTTCCACTAAGTCAGGAGAGCAAGATGAGTCACAGTTAAGGAGGGACTTTCAGAAACTCTTTAGTCCATCCACCTAACCTAAGGAAAGGTCATTTATACCTCCTGTTTGTCTAATAGTTAATGATCCTCCTGGAAAGAGATTGCCATACCTCTGTACACAACCTATTGCAGGGCTTCTTTTATACAGACACAGAAGAATTTTCCTGCTATTCTTGCTTGTGTTATCCAATATGGAAAGAGGGAACAGATTATTCTCTTCTCTCTGTGTTTGTGGTCTGTTGTCATCTCCCTAATCAGTCTTTAAGTTAAACAATTCCAAACCCTTTAATCTTTCTGACTAGATCATACTTTCAAAATCGCTTTCTACTAGACTGACTCCCATTTGTCTTTCTGATGCCCAGAACTAAACAGACCATAACAAGCTGAGCTCTTACAAAGAGAGGAAAAAAATAGTTTGTCTTGCAAGCTGTTCTTCTGCATGTAAAACCTGATCCGATGTCTGTCATTTTTGCAATGTAAAAATTATTTTGGGTTCAGCTTACGATGCCTGGTGAGTATGGATGTACATTAGTATCTCAGTTGTTACAAGAAGTGAAGTGGTTCACTCTAACACATATAATATGATTTATTTTGCATTACAGAGCAGTCTTGAACTGCATGACCAGTTTTCCTTTGGGATGAAACTAAACCAAAAGATGCTTCTCAAGAATGCACTTACTGAGCATTTTCTTCTAGTGGACAGTCACTCCTCAAGACCAGACTAGAGCTAGACTGAAGTAAACCCTCTGAAAGTGAACCCAAACTTGCTAGGTCTTCGGCCCTGGTTCTTTAACTCTACAAACTTACTCCCATAGAACAGCCTTGATTGGGTTCCTCTGCTGTGTACAGAAGGACCCTGCAACCTTCAGAACCTGTCTTGAAGAAAAGTGCCTTACTGGTTGTACTGTACGCTACATATATACCACTGATTACTTTTGCCTTAGTTTTAAAAGTTGCATTTATCCACTTTGAATTTTATTCAACATTTTCATTTCTCAAGATTTCTTTAAATTCTAGAAGTGTCCTCCAATGCATTTTCTGTCCTTCTTGTCTTCAGGACATCTGCAAATTCAATATTTAATATTTTCTCTTTCATTATCCAGGTCATTAATTAAAATATCAAGCAGAGTGAGATCCAATACCAATTCCTCAGGCACACCACTCAGCACCTCCTTCCATCTTAATAGTGAACTACAGAATATATTCTTAGCATTGGATTATTTGGTCAGTTTTTGTCCTACACTATAAAAGTTCCACTAATGCCATATACATGTAGATTTTTTAGTGAAAAAAGTCATACAAGACAGTGTTAAGATCAAAATATGTGAAATTAAAGGCTTCATCTTTATCTGTAAGATCTCTTCACAGACAGAAGTTCAATTGGTTTAACGCAATCTAGTTGTGAAAAATTCCATTGGCCTATTGTTTATATTCTTGATATCCTTCAGGTACTTGCATATAGTTTACTTAATTGTTCATCGTAGATTTTTTCTAGGAACTGATATTGATTGATATTTTTCCTATTTATGAATAACCATCATGCTTGCCATTTTTCCTCCCTTCTAGTACTCTATTTGACCTCTGTGCTTCTCAATGGCTTAATTATGTGCTACTGAATAAAACAGATTGAGAAGCACACCCAGGCCCTGAGGCCAAGTGTCATAGCACCATTCATCTCCACATGGCAAACCTTTCCCCTCACGCATTAGAAAAGAGTTTTCACAT
This sequence comes from Phaenicophaeus curvirostris, assembly GCF_032191515.1. Lineage (NCBI taxonomy): Eukaryota > Metazoa > Chordata > Aves > Cuculiformes > Cuculidae > Phaenicophaeus > Phaenicophaeus curvirostris. Next base: position 177,018,826 of record NC_091392.1, on the reverse strand, counting down.
TCAAACCATCCCTCACGCAGATTATTCCTCATCTGTGTCCAGAAAGTGCCTGGGAAAATAGTAGGACATAAAGACAAAAATATGCCAAAGTGCTTTTAGAAATAAGCACTTTGGGGGACTCTGAGACAGCATGTTAGCCCATAACCTGTCTTTGTTCTAGTCATGACAATAAGCATAATGAAAAAATGATCACTAAATTGTCTGGGATGGCCTAAACCAGTTTGCTTGTGATGATGACAACAATGATGCTCAGCTGAGTGCCTAGGATGCAAGATCCACTTTGTTCCACGAAGAACTGCAGTAACAGTACGGGGAGTGAGAGAACATGCTTTTTCAAAGATGCAGAGATAGAAAAGTACCAGTACCTGCCAATTTAGTTTAGTTAACAATCTAACTTATTCTTTGCTCTGTACCCACTCCACAATGAGTGTTTCCTTTCTACTTGTTATAGCTACTATTTCTTTCTTCGGGTTGCTTACTTACGCTCCCTCATCTTCAAATGCCCTTGTTATTGTGATTCTGTAATATTCTCTACTACCCATTTCAACTCAGGCTTTCTTTTTAGTTATCATATTGTTACATTATGCAAGAATCATTATTCAGTCCTGTCTTAAAGACAGAACCTCTAGCTGTTACATAATGCATGTACAGATTCAATGCATTTCTAATGCCAAAAATTTCTCCTTTTTCCCATTGTTCATATAACCAGAAATATTCTGTGGAAAAACTAAAAATAAATCTTCTCCCAGTGGAATATGGTTTGTAATGTCTCTTGATATGGGCATTATCTCAGATTTAGCTCAGCTCGCTTTTTATGCGAGATAGAGAGAGATTCAGCTCTAATTTAATATCTCTGAGATTGATCTGAGCTGTTTGCAGTTTCAGTCACATGTAATAAGGTGAAGGTACAGTGTCTGACTGGCTGAGCATTTATGCTGTGCTTATCATAGTAACATATCTGAGCTGCTCTGGAAGAAAGAAACCTGCTCTGAAAAGCCAGCAAAAATTAACAATGACCTTCCAATATTATTAACACCACCTGATTCTTTTGTGCTTGACACCATTAGTTTTCATTCCTTTAATGTTGTGCTTCCCCATTCTGCAGTCCCGAAAACTGCTGGAGTAAGCTCTTTTCCAAGGTTGAATGGAAAACTTTGTCAGATGCCCTTATGACGGAGAACCATTCTGGACTGTGATCCTGATGGAAGCTGGAGAGTGGAGCGGGCTACTGCTAATGCTTATGTGGCTGCAGTGTGGGGTTTGGTACTAGAAGGAAAAACACCACAGGAGGCACTATTAATAGAAGTAGGAGGGAGCGATGGATGGGTACCTACAGCTGCAGGGCTAAATCTCTCCCATGTGAGTTCTGATCAGAGATAATTCTAAAACTTCTAAAATATCTAGGCCACACAATTCAGTCTAATGCTGTGGTCCCTGAATTAGCTCCAGAAGCGGTATAATTACATGGCCCTGTCACTCTGCCCAAGCTCCTTAGTCTTCTTGAGAGGCAGATCTAATTACTCTGGGCACAGCACCAGCCTAATGCATCCACAGCTCTTCTGGGAGTGAGCTGGAGGGTGTGCCGACACTGTGCTGGACTGGATAGTTAGACCAAAGCCTGCTCTGTGATAGCTCCAAATTGTCCTTCCAATGCCTGTGACACACTGCAGGTGTGTCTTATAGTCGGTCTCCCAAAGCAGACTCCAAACAGATGAAATGGGGAGCAGGATTCTGAAAGCAATGACCAGCGGGTATGTGTTTTTCCCCTTGATTTCCTTGCTGCAGAGCAAGAAGAAACAGTGGGTGTCAGATTAAAGCTCTTGGCCACAAACAGTCCTGGGGTAGTTTCAGAGGAAAGAACAAAGCCCTAAGAGATGCCAAAAGAATTGCCAGCAGTATTAGCAGGAGTATCCAAAGCCAGATTTTATTTAAATACTGCTCTTGAGTGATGCAAAACAGCATGAGATAAACACTGTAAGCACTGCAAACAGGATGCCAGCTCCATTTTTAGGGTGTTTCTCTCCCAGAAGAATATTCCTCTGTATTAGAAGGACTTTTTTTTTATTCCTGAGTTATTTTGAAAGTCAAGCTCATTGGCTCTGCTTCATGTGACTGTAACCAAATAAGTATATTAAAAACTGTCTAGATTCCCAGATTCACGTTGTGGAGCTTGTATTTCAAATGAAGGACCTACCAGTACAGGTTATAATTATAACCAGATATTGCACAAGTGCTACCTTGTTTAAGTGAGGTATTTTGGATCACTTTCATTATCATCAGACCTGACAAACACTATTCCACTGAAAATATCAGATATTTTTGGTCAGTCCAAGCAGCCACTGGTCCAGGCTGATAAATGGTACTGTTACCTAACTGAACAATAGTGAATTTTTTCTATCAGTGATGTAAGAAGTTGAACCCTGGCAGCTGTGAACTGGAGACAGTCTGAGTTACTCATCCTAGTTTTGTTGTCTGACACAGTGTGAGACTAAATAAACATTAATTAAAGTTTTCAGTATACCATGACTGTATCAACACCGCTTTTTTGGAGGGCTGCCTATTCAGTCACACCAGCCTGGATAACTTGCTGTTGTTTGTATGCTCAGCAGTATCAGTACATCACCAGGTATACTGGTGCCTGCCTTTCAGCAGCATAGTTTTGATTTGCTCCACCATTATCTCACCAAGAGTCTCAAAGAAACTGAAAGGATCAAGGATGAAGAAAAGTATTCTAGCATAAAAGCCTCGGTATCTAATCTAATGTGAACAAGAAATTTTAAATACCTCATCCCTTCCTTAGATTCCATTCAGACATGTTTAAAGTATGACAAAAATTTGAAGATAGTCTTCTAATATCTCCACAGCAAGGCCTATTTGTTCATTCTTGTTTATACAATGTTTGGCACAACATTTGACCCAGAGACTTTGGGGCACAGTGGAATGCAGAAGACTGAGAGCAGTTAAAGAGTGAATTGTCTGAAGCCAGTGGATAGTTTAGCTATTATCCGTTCCACAAAGCTGTTCCACAGTTCTTCATTTTCCATCAAATTTGGTGAACCACGCTCAACTCAGTCAAAACTCCTCTGAGGAATCTTGACTCATCTGCATGACTACGACGCCCTTCTTCAAGCCCAGACACATTTATGGCTAAAAAAGCTTCACTGCAGTAGTGGTCTGCTGCTGTGTTTTCCATTCCATAAAATAAACTGCTCAATTTACAGTCTTCTTTTCTCCTTTCTAATTGCTTGAAATCTAGAAGAACAAAAAGCACATATTTTGCTTTTATGAGGGAAGGTTCTGAGAACCTGGCAACTTGCCTGGTCTTCTCATTCATTTGTGTTGAGGAACAAGTAGGATATTTTGCTACAGAAAAATAGTGACTAGAGTTCTAGCCCTCTGAAATCAATGGCTGAGGAGTATAGGACAGAGCAAGAGTGTGTTGAGGTTTTGGGAGGGACAGAGTATAATAAATCACCTCATTACTTCTTATTTCTCATTACAGCCAGTATCAGGAGGAATTGGTCTAATCTCCTTACTGTGTGGTACTACTTCAGCGTGGGTGTGGGAAAGGTTTAGTCCCCATTCTGTCAGCTTTACTCTTCATATCCCCCACTTGGAGCAGATTCTGACACCCTCAAGGCACTGTGGGGAAGAGTGTGGATCCTGGATGGATTTCAAAAGGAGAAAAAAATGAAATGGAGCCTCAGAGGAGGTGGGGAAGAAGTGGAAAACGGCAAACAAGAAGTGGAATCTTGGGGAACCTAATCTGGGAGCCAGTCTCTGTACATGTGACAAAAGCCACCCTCGGACTGCCTAACTAATCACATCACTAATCGTAGGATTATTTTGCATATCTGCTAGGGCCCTGCCTATCATGGTGTTAGCTCGTCTCTTCTGCACCCTGACGCTGTTCCAAGCTCTGTGCTTGGATTTTAGCAAAATGGATTAATTATTTTGGATGACCATGAGTCTCTCTCAGTTGCACCACTCAGTGGACATAGGCTTACATTTTGGGTCCTCAACTCCTTAAACTCCATTGATTCCAGTGGGACTATGTATAGCCTAACATCCTGCCTGCTCCAAGGATGCTTGGGTGAATCCAAATGTTCGTGGGAGGAACAGGCAGAAGCTTGCTGGTGAAGGACTACTGATTGTTTGTTTTCAGTATGTGGCTGAATTGGGAGTTTTCTTTTCACACGGGTGAGCTATCCCTTGAGTAGTCCCACTGGGACTGTTTGCATCAACGTTTTTATTCTGTTATAAGAAATAAGTTCTGCATAATGCTTCTCCTTTGAGGACTGGTGGATCTGTCTGTTAGGCATCCAGGACAGGACTGTGACTAGGTCTAGCTGGCTGTCTCAATGGAGAGCCTGTGATTCTCCCTTCTCCTCCAAAGCAAGCAGCAGTGGAAAAGGTTTGAGAAGGCAAGGTGTTTTTTGTAGTTAGTAGCCTTTAAAGCCAAGCTATATCAGGGGTGTCAATTCACAATTAAAACTACAGAAGGATTTTCCTGTTCTCCAAAGCTAGGAAACAGACAACTTGCACATTGGAAGAGGACCATTCATCAGATGGAAAGTGTTGATGGAACTGTCACATTTGCCCTCTTTCAGCTATACTTGCGGTGGCCTGGTAAAGGGCTACCTGCTCTGAAGTCCAGTGTAAAGTCCTGAACAAGATTCAGATGAAGCAATCCAAGTGCCAGTAATAGTTCAGATGTGACACCATGGAGCGTTAGCTCTTTCATAGTGCAGCAAACTTATCCTCCTATAAAAGAGAGCAGCTGGGAGAACAAAGAGTATAGGTCTCAGTGCAAAAAGTAGAAGTCTACAAGGCAAGGGCATGATTTTCTGTAATGCTTGAGAGATGCCTTGCACAACGAGCTACTGGAAATAGCTTGATAGTATGAGATTCTCTAGCTCAGTGTTTGTATAGGTGCTAATAAAGACTGTAAACTATCCAAGGACAATGTTATAGAATGCAGACATTGACCTTCTGAGCCAGATCTAGATTTTCTTCCTCATTTTTACTCTGGGAATGTTACATCAGCTTGTGGGTTGTGCTGCATAACTGATCAGAGGGGCAGGCTTAAGCTACTAGGGAACAAGGTGAAACACTGTTCATCCCAACGGCTCGTTCTCTGGCTTGCCTCAGCCAGCTCTTCCCAGGACAGGGCTGCTCTACAAGGCCTTCCTTGTGCAAGGCAGTGTGGACATTCTGCACCCTACCTAGCCTGAGGGTCAGCCGCTGGATCACTGGGCCTTTACTATTTTGTCAGCATAGACATGGACTGTTTTCAGAGCACCAATCATGGCACCTAACCTAGACTGAAATAATGCCAGACAGGGCTGCCAGACTCTTTGCAACCAGCAGGAGTAAGAACTCAGTGGTTGTGAGAAAGGACATGAAGAACTAGATGTACTGCCCAAAGTTAGTATTTATCATAGACATCTATCATATCATTTATCTGAATGTGGAGCCTACTCCATTGACTTAAACAGGTAGTCAAAGGTGACCAACAAATTACTGAGTCAGATCCAGTCACTCTTAAGACCTGGATGGCATTTGGCACCTGTATTCTGGGTATCACAACTTGGCCAGCATCAGGACCTGAGCTTGACAGGGGTGGCTGTGCAGTCTCATGGCTGCGGTCAAGGTCATGATGTGCATGATGTGCAGACATGCAATCTATCAGATATGATAGGAGGCCCAGTGATGTTAACACCTGCTGTAGAACAGGCTGTGCATGTGACATGAGGTCTGTTTTAAGCCTTTGTTGTAATAGCTAATGTTGAAACCACAGATGAACAAAGCCATAGCACTATCTCCGCTTTAAAACTGAAGTCCAGATCAAACATCCAAATCTCTGATATGTCCATTTGTTCTGAAGATTTCGAACTTACCTCCTCTCATTTTTGTTGAATTCACAAAACTGCATGTAAGTTTGTGCTATAGTAATGTATTACATGGCAGCAAGTTGAACAATAATTGCTGTAATGTATGTAGCTTTTGTCTCCGCTTTTTATTTTACTGCATTTTCTTATCCTTTTAAATTGTCCCTTTTATCATCAGATCTTCCCCTAGATTTGATAACTTCAAGCAAGCCAAGTTTATAGGTTCTGCATCTTAAATCATCCACTTTCTCATTTTCTGTGTGCTGACTAAAGGCTTGCCTTCACATTTACTGGAATTGTTATGAGTTTTTAAAATGTTCTTTAAAGAAAAAAAGAGTAGTTTTCTCAAATAAAATGAAATAATTTCCTGCTGCTTCTGCTGGAAACAGTTCTGAAACAGTTGTTTTGTTGAAACATATTATCCTGTTTAATTGCTTAGTTCCAATGCATGTTATTGGCTTTCATATGAATATGATGGATTTGTTTTATTACTGTAATGCTGGTGTTAGGGAGGTGTAAACCACTCTGACAGAGCTGGGAGTAAGGTCTCATGGATCAAATCAATAGACTTACCTCTACCATCAGCCCTTAGAGGAGATTTCAGCCATGAGGTATTTAGTGAATTATTCTGGAAACAAGCAGCATGGATTCGTGTGAGGTGCTTGTGCAGGGCTCCTCCATGCTATACAGAGCTGAGGGCTTCTTTCATTTTTGTACACTGGCTCAAGTGCCATTATGGAGCTTTGTTATGTAGCAGGGTTCTCAGTGCTCCATTCGCATCTACTTTTTATGAGTTATGGGCTACACCAAGAGTTTACAGTTAAAACCAAGGGACTAGGAAGACTATTAAAAGGACAGTCCTGAGTGCCTGGGCAACTCTTCTTTTACACAGCTGGAAAACTTTGTACCATCAGTGCTCACTAGATGCATGATGCTCCCTATTTTGTGCTTGGCACATCAGAAGGGGCAGAGCTGTGTTCCAACTCTGCAGGACTAAGTCCTATGCACTTTTGCTGACAGAAGCTTTCTTGAACCACACTACCACAGATAAGCACACACATTAGCATACTGTGACTGCTTTACTGAAATCTATAGCATTATGCCACTCAATTACTGCATTAATTAGTTCCATATACTGAATAATTATAGTTGTAGTTAGCTGGGCTCTACAGAACAAGATGTTGTAATGAAATGGTAAAATTCAATTGCAAAAGCATTATGTCATGCTTGACAAAATTTCAGCTTGAGATTCTATTAATGTTTCTGGTTTGTATTCACTTTTATATATGCACGTTATAGTGAGACAGTGAGAATGGTTGTTGAAATTAGTCCGTTCTGTGCAACACAATATATTTTGGGCAACAGAATATAATGTAGGGAAAGGAAAAAAGAAGTCTGTGAATGTCTGTTACCAGTCTCTACATAATAGTTAACGCTGCACTTTCTTGAAGAGCCGGCCTCAAAGGGTATCTGGACAGAAGCTGGGGTTAGGTTGCTGCCTTGTGCAGAACGGACTTCTGCTCCATATGATACTTCTTATTCCTACAAATTTCCTGGCCCCAGACAAAACATTTCTTCCTCTTCTTAACCACTGCCTCGGGAACCAAGAATTACATGTGAAGTGTATCTGATATTCGTATCTGATGAGGTCACACAGTGATAGAAAAATGCCTTCATATCTTCAAAATGTCCTTGGAGACTGTGCATAGAGAGTCGCAGAAAGATGCTCATTGAACTGAATTTCACTGAGGAGCAGTTTCATTACAGAAATTTCAAGAGTATTTTTATTTTGATACCTAAATCTGTTTCTGAGATAGTAAAGGGATTAAACTACAAAATATAATCTAGTCATATCCAGATGCCTCCTCCCACACATCTACCTACTGTATCTCTAGGTAAATACAAAATTCCCTATTGACTTCTTCGCATAACACTCTGTGTAAACCTATCCCGTGTCATAACATATACAATTTTTTTGTTGTATCACCGATGACAGAATCTAAATAAGTACAGTAATTTGGTTGCCATGGCTGCCAGGGGATGGCTAGTTTGCAATAGTAAAAGGATTTTATTCACATCCACCCACATAGCATGTTGTTTGGTATCCTGGCTCTATACATATTTGTAGGAGATGGATGTACAAGCTGGGGATTTTGTGGGTGTATGTAGAGGAGTCTTACACACCTCTGCATAAGCATTTTGTCTTAAATTAGAAGTGACCTGAGACCCTCCAGAACGCCAAACCATTTTTTGCCTCATCTGTTGATTTGGGACCTAAAAGGGAGAGGGAACTGAGGAGGTCAGCAGCAAACACAGCTTGACAGGCATCTGGGAATCAGATGAGACTGTTCAGTCTGGTGTGGCAAACAGGACAGCAAGGGAGATACATTTTAAGGCTGTCTTGGGCAAGGAGAAAGTCTCCTGCAGTCCTGGAGCAGAAACACTGTGGTTGCCTTGTGTGGAAAGACAGATAGAGAGCACCGAGACAGGTTCTGATGGCACAGCACCAACCCCAACTTGGTGAGAACTCTGCTCTAAGTAGAAAGTCAGTGCAGGTCTGGCTGTACAGTCCCTGCAAGGTCAGTCATCCCATCAGGCTTTGTTGAAGGGGAAAATTGTGGCTTGCAGAGATGCATTTTCTGTGAACCATTTACTGGATGGAGTTTTGAAGAAGATGGAAGGTGTGTTGCCAGGAGACAGGAGGGGGAAGGAGCTCTTCTGCTACTGCGATTTACTAGTTGGCTGGGTTAATGTGGGTGCTGCATCTCACTAGATGGTCATTGTAAATTTTAATTAATAGTTAAGCCACCTAAATCTTCACAGATGGGTGTTTTTTAGATTTGAATATATGAATAAATACGGCTCGAGGCTTGAGCCCAATTCAGCATTTTCAAGTGTAATTCAGAGCTGGCAGGATAACTTCCATTCTTGATTAGTGATAAATCTAATTGCGAAGGAATGATTGACTTTCAGAACCAGCACTGTATTACAAGCCATCTGAGAGTAGAAATCAGGCTAAATGAGCCTGATATAATGATTTATTTACAGCAACTCTGATACTTTCAATAATCCATTATAATTGTATAGACAGAGAATTCATTATCCCTTCACATATCTGTGATCCCTTCAAGTGCTAGGAGATGCAGAGGAAGCCTACAGAGAGGGGAGTGCTCAGAAGGATTAATCCTGCAAGGTGCTGAGCAGACTGCACCCCTCATCAAGCAGGACAAATTATTTATCCTTGTCAGTTATTCAAGAATATAATCAAATTTATTTTATTTAGAGTATAAGAAGGAAAGGTTGTTAATTTCTGTTGGATAGTTAGAACAAACCTCTAATTGAATCAAAGTCAGTGTAAGCAAATATTTTTATTGCATTGTGAGCACAATGTCTGAATATACTCCTGCACATGTGCGTATCTATTGTAGTTCAGGGGAGGGAGAAGAATTTCTTCATTCTTTTGGAAAGTATTTATCTCCCAATTTAAAAAGGCTTGGTGTCTTTTTTGACTCAAGTCTAGACATATTTCAAGAGAAAATTGCATTCCACAAGCTTTGTCACGTCAAGCCCCAAACAAGTAACAGCATATCACAACCCATTCTGCCTTCTAAATGAAGACTGCACATACTTACAAAATCAAAGGCTTTCCTTGGAAAAACTGAGTTTTTTGTTATTTGAAACCCCAATATTCCTCTGAAAAACAAGGCAGGTGGAACCTTTTGACTAACCTCGAAAACCGTGTTCAGTTCTGGGCCCTTTGCTACAAGAAGGATGTTGAGGCTCTGGAGCGAGTCCAGAGAGGAGCAACAAAGCTGGTGAAGGGGCTGGAGAATGAGTCTTACGAGGAGCATCTAAGGAAGCTGGGGATGTTTAGCCTAGAGAAGAGAAGGCCGAGGGGAGACTTTATTGCTCTCTATAACTACCTGAAAGGTAGTTGTGCTGGCCTCTTCTCCCAAGTGACGGGGGACAGGACAAGGGGGAAATGTCCTTAAGCTCTGCCAGGGGAGGTTCAGGCTGGACATCAGAAAAATGTTTTTCATGGAAAGGGTCATTGGGCACTGGAACAGGCAACCCAGAGAGGTGATGGACTCACCATCCCTGGAGGTGTTTAAAAGACAGGTGGATGAGGTGCTGAGGGGCATGGTTTAGTGATTGATAGGAATGGTTGGACACGATGATCCTGGAGGTCTTTTCCAAACTAGTGATTCTGTGATTCTGTAAAATCTGGCAAAGCATTCTGGCTTTGGATACATCATTGTATCAGGTGCCTTTAGAAATCTCAGCCTAAATTATTGCCATGGCCAGATGGGAAAGGTTTTATGCTGTCTTTTTTAAGCTATTTCTGAACTGTTCTATCACTCACATCAACACCCAGTTCAGAAAAAAAGCAACCTGCATTCCTTTTTTCTTTTTAATAAAAGAAAAACAAAGTAAAATAAAAGAAAAGGTAGGATAGTTTTTAATGCTTTAACATGGATGTAGAGAACAGGAATACACCATGTGCACGTGACAGGACTTAATCTGCATGAATTCCTGGAGGATCATAAGACAATGGGAAATGACACAGGTTAACACTACTTTGATGGTATACCCATCAAAGACTCCAACATTAAGTGATGGTCATAAAGGAGCTAGCAGTTCCTAGCCATCACTTTTCCTGGGATCTTTATGCCTGCACCTGATTCACACAAAGACGAACTGTTTCAACAGATATGCTCTTTCTAGCTGAGAATCTGACATCTTCTTGGGTAATGTGACCTGGTTGACAGGTAGGGGAAACGAAAATATATCTGTTGTCAGTTGGTTACACATGTGTGGTCCATTGCTGTATGGCCACACAACCCTAAAAGCGCCAAAGAATCTGTGTGGGAGAAGCCTCCTGCAGCATGTAAAAGCTATTTTAGCCACAGACATAGCAGTACTAGTCAAAACAGCAGAAGGCTGTAAAACTGACTGGCCTTTGCCAAGTGTGAATGATGGGCTCTGTAGGTACCATTCACAGTTAAAAGCTGGAGCTGCTGAGACTTCTTTTGGCAGTCAGAATCTCCCAATGACATGGCACTGCTTCTGCTGGGATTAGTGAGAGCAGCAGCGATCCTGTCTGGTGTATCAGGATTATGGGTTCAGCAAGGAGAAGTAAACTGTTTGGCTGCATTCGGCATCTTTCCCTTTCTTCAGCTTAGAAATGTACATGGTGCAAACAATAATGGTTTTGTCCTAAAATAATCTTTTTTGTCTGGGTCCTAATCCTCCCTGGGTGATACTAAAACCTTTGGTACTCATTGAACTCATGCAACACTTGGAAATGACACTGCATATCTCCAGAAGGTGCTGCTGGTTGTGCTCTTTCAGAAAAAGGCTGTGATTCTGCTTAAATAGTGCTGCAAGGCCCAGGATTTCCAGCTTTCAAGTTACTGCAAAGGGTGGACACAAAAGATTTAAAGGCTGACTAAAGACCATGGCCACCAAGCAAGCTGGTGGGAAGGACCAATACCCCGTTGTTACACTCACTCCCTGTTTGTCTGTATTTAACTTTTCCGTGGTTAATGGCCGCAGAAGGGGATAGTCAATTTCTCAGTGAAGAAATCCACATAAAAAGTAAGAAGCATATTGCCAGTACCTGTTGGTGTGTTCACAATCTCCGCTAAGAAGGGCACAGTTCAATAGCCATAAGCTTTCTGAGGTCCTCCAATCCTCGTTGTATATGTGTGTGTGTGTGTGGTGACAGCCCGTAAGCCTCTCCTCATAAGCCCTTCCAACTCTAGTTTTATCCTCCAGGCTCTGATTGCTTTAGGTTAGTGATGTGCATAACAATGCCAGCAAGCACTTACCCAGCGAGCTTGGTTGCTGGAGGCTGAGCTCAAATCGGCTGTACAGTGTTTCCCTCATACGTTTGCTGTCATAAAACTTCATGGTCCTGTAGAGATGACACTTCTGCCCTTGCTTCAGGACCCATCAGAGAAAGGCTGTGCATAGCAATTTGTGAACAATAGGAGTGAATTTGCATCTGATCGAAAAGTAATTTCAGATGGCTTTGAAAAAGTTTGTTCTTTTTTTTTCCTTTTCTTCCACTGTTCTCTTGCAGGGGGATTTTATTAAATGAATCAGGGAATAAAAACAAGGAAGAAAACAACAGAGTGAGGGTTATATTGGAACATTTTAACCATTTAAAACCACTAAAAGTATTTTTCCATGATGCAATTCTTGTTAGAGACCCCCTTTTTTACCTCCAAAAGGTTTATACTTTTGTGCAGCGGATGGCAACCGCATGAAAAATGGCAGCTCAAAGTCAGCATGTAGAATCATGGAGTGCAGCTCTTCACTTGCTGGAGGTAACAAGCCCAAATATGGGGCCAGGAAGAAAGAAGTAGTAAAGAATTTTTGGCAGTTTTTATTAATGTTAGTAAAGCTGAGGATTCCTTAAACTCAGTTGTTCTATGGCTGAGCACAATAATTACTAAGGCTTTGCTGGTTTACACTAGTTGGAAATAAAAGCTTGGGAAGCGCTTTGCCAAATTTACAAATATTCTGTTAGTCTTGAACACTGAGTATAAATGGGAAAGATGCAAAAAGAGGAGAAGGATGTTGAATTACATGAATAAAATCCTCCAGCTGGAAAAGCTCAAGGAATGTGTAGAGATTTCTTGAAGTCAGAAATAAGTTCATTAAATGATGCACCAAAAGTAATGAGATATGATAATGAAGGGATGAGTCTGACTCCCTTTTCACCTCCTTAAAAAAAAAAAAAAAGTGGATCTGGGAGGAAAGGAGGACTTGTAGAAAGGGCAGGGGACAGTCTGCATCTGCTCCACTGCAGTAACAAAGCCCTTTTGGACCTGAAATAGCACAGTTGCTCTGTGAGATCCCCACTGAGGTCCCTTCCAATCACATCCACTGCATGGGCAAGGACCCAGAAATATGTAATCCTCCTTTCTCCCTGTCCCTCAAAGCTTCTTTTCCAGTGTCTGCTTTTTCTGTCCATCTTGCACTCCATTTTTCATCCATCTTGAGACTGGCTGTACTGTGGGCAATGGCCTGAGATGTTATGATCCATCCAGAGCTGCCCAGACTGGGAAAGATCTATAAAAAAGAGAGAGAGATGACCAGGCCACACAGTTAACTGGGGAAGAGAGCCAGAAAGCAGAGCAATAGCTGTTGTGGCTGACCTGCCAGCCCAAATCATCCATCTGTGACTGACCATCTGCCTTGGATCCTGCAAGCATCAACAAAACACCATATTTTTCCCAAACTCTGCTATCCTTTTTCTCCTCCTTCCTCTTATGTCTGTCCATGACTAGCCACAAACAGGAAAAGCAGCATCTCAGGGCAGAACAGAAGTAACCTTGGCCCCTCGTTTACTGGGATTGTTTTACCAAGTGACAGTATCTGTACACCAGAACACAGAGCTGTATAGGATTGCTTCAGAATGTAACCTCTTATCGCACAGGGTATTAAAGTGTGGGGAAGCATCAGCTACTTATAACAGTGTTTGGTAGAACACGTTATAAGCACATGGCAGGACACAGGACAAATATGATCAGAGATGACAGAAAGGTCACTGAAAGGAAAGGTGGAGGTCTCAAGCTATCAGACAAAACTGCTTGTGTTAAGCTTTGTATCATTGAATCCTGACATTTTAAATCGTATTATGCTGTTTCATATGGAACTAAGGGCAGTATAGACACAGGAGTCACTGCTTAGGAGAGCAAAACAGCTTCATTTTGAGAAGGAATATAAATAAAGGGGAAGTCAAAGAAGGCTGGAAAGACAGAGACAAAGCAGGTTCCATTTAAAGCAAGGTGATCCTGACTGATTTCAGCCCACTGTATATTCAGAGTTTCTTGTGGCACTTGTCAAATATTGCCCACTGAGAAAGATTCTGATGAGCATTCCTCTCCTATTTCTTTGTTAGTGAAACTGTCCCTAATGACTACAGCAGTGCACATTGCTGCTTAATGCATAGAGCCTGCTGTGTTTGCCTACACAGCCACCCAAGCTGGTAGCATTAAATTCATAGCACCGTGCTTTGAGTTATCTTGCAGAATGAATGACTTCATATATAAAACAAACTCTGTTCAGCTCTGACTCACTCTCCCTTTTCCACAGGAGATGGTATTAATATTAAATTCTATTTCTCCCCAGGAACACTATCATTTCCATTCTGTTGACAAATATCCTAGCAACACAGGGGTAGAGGAGGAGGAGACAGAAAGTGTGACAGAGAGCTCTGGGAACTGATCTAAGTGTTTTGCGCAACCTCAGCCATTGCACTGCTGTTTCTTTCGGATAACCACATCTTTACTGTTTTGCAGTGCACACGACTGCCCTGATTCTCCCTGTGAAACCCCCGCCCAGCCTTCAAAAACCATCTCTGCTTGGATGCATAGGGCTGCTGGGAGCTGGAGTGCAAATGAGTAGCATCATGCATCTTAACACCAGGCAGAGGTTTTGGGAAGCAGAACATGTCCATGCTATGAGAACCAGACAGCAAACAGACATCTTCATAAATTCAGAAAGAACAGACCCAGCAAAATCCTCTGGACATGTTTTGTGATTCAAGCAAGCCAGCTTCAGCTGTCTTAATAAGGCACAGGCAAAACATTTCATTTAAGTCCTAATGAAATGGAATTACAGTGACCCAGTGACTTTCATCAGGGGGTTGTAGACTATGAAGTCTGTTGAAAATCTTGAAAATCTACAAATCACATTTTCAGATATGATCCCTGTACCCTAGCAGCTTTCTGTACCAATTTGCTACAAATATAGTAGTAAATGAGTGAGCAAGAATGTAACTTTCCCATAAGTATTGCAAGATATTCATAGGCAACGTCTCATACATCTGCATGAACATTTGGAATGTGTCTGTTCACAAGGACCAACAAGCCAAGGGTTATTTACTAAAAGTGTGCCATGAATAGTACCAGGTAATGGATGTATTTGGGATGATCATGGTTAACTCACAGATTAGTCAAGAACAAAACAAAAATTGGTGATGCAAGGTGTCAGCACCTGTAGGAATTATGTGCCTAGCTGCAGTGGAGAGACTGCAGTTTTGCAAATGGCAAGCCCTCAGAAATGGCATCTTTTACAAAATTTTGTGGTGAGACTGAAGAGCTGGTAGAAAACTCTGTTTACTTATTTCCCCTTATTCTGCACAATTAATACAATAATCCTCATCCATTGCTGTTTATTGCAAAAGACAGAGAATGCATCTTGATTTGTACTACTTGGAAGTCAAAGCAGCTTTCTGAAGTCAAGAGCACTCTTGCAGACATCAAGAAGCTCATCTAGGAGGAGTTTCCTGGTGTGATTTTTAGATCACAGTCTCCTACACTGTCTGTAAGAAGCATCTACTATGCCTGGGAACATGCCCTAGAGAGGACTTCCAAGAGAGTTCCCCAAACGCTGTCAGACACTTAGATCCCAGTGTTTGCTTGAAAACCACCCACTCTGCCCCTCTTAGGAAGGACTTAGATTCCAGTCTGTGGTGTCTGTATAAAGTATGTCGTCACCAAAACATACCCCACACCCAATTAAGAATAATGTTAAGGATAAGATTTCTCTGGCCCTAGTGAAATCGCCTGTATTTGTGTGTAGGCAGGATGGAGGTAATTTAAGCCTCTTTACTAAGTATTTCAATTTTAAATATGTGCATCAGTGCAAATGTGCACTATGACTCAGTGCTTTTTTTAAAGGACCAGGGAAGTTACTTGTTGTACACAAGGATGTTTGAATAGGATTTAAGAAAGAGGTAGGAGGTTATGTAAACTGAAGAGAGTTTGAGAAGCTTCTGAGCTCTGTCCCATAAAATTATTTTACCAGCAGACCTCACTATTGGCATTATATGAAATTTCTCTCCCAAAGGGACAGCTTATGTGAAGTCTCTGCTAGGTGTTGCCTTGCAGCTGACACAGGGATGAATGGGCACTTATCTGCACCAGAGTACACAAAGAAAATTACATGGATGTCCCAAAGTCTCCACATCCACAGCTGTCTAGCCTCAGAAAGAAGCTTTACAGTGCTGGCTGAAATGTTGGGGTGATGGCTGTGTCCCATACTGCCTCTCATTCTGAGACAGGAATTTGCCCTCTGGACCCATATGATTTCTCAGTGAATTGTTCAGATTAAGGGCCTAATACACCAAGAAACTTAAAGCAATATATACGAAGGTATTGGGATGTCTAGATCCCACCCACCTCTGTTTGAGGAAAAGCACTTTTACAGCAAAGACTTTCTGCTATAGTGCTGGAAGGGTTTTATTTTCCAGAACAAAGAACCATGCTGTCAAAGGCTGGCTTAATATAAATACCTCAAGGACAAAGATTTCTCTCCCTACATGGAAAACAGGAAGGAATAAAAGAGGAGAAGAGCACATATCCATAGAACTGATGTCTATGTCTTTTTCACCATACCTTTTCTCAGATCCCTCTCAGTTTATTTGTAAGATGTTATGGTTTAATATTCTTTGCATATTTTAATACCTCTTCATAGGTGCTATGCGTATGTGTATGTGAGTGTATATATGTGCACATTGACGTGTATCTATGCATTTATACATATGCACTCATTAAGTGTATGTTATATGTAGAAATACATTTATATATACATATATATATACACACATATATATAAAATACATTTTTATATATATACACATATATAAATGTATTTCTACATATAACATACACTTATTATATTTTATATACAGATATATACATACCTACAATTTTCTGTCCTATAGAGACATCACTTTCATTTGTACCTATTCTCTGTGCCTTTTCTATCTCTTTACTGGTATGGATATAAGTTTTTCACACAACAGATAAGATTTCTACATCTTTTACGCCAGTGCCAATCCACAGCCACTCCAACAGTCAAAACTAAATAACTCTGGGGGTTTCTTTTATGGCACAGTGAATATCAAAATACAGGCAAATTGGGACTGGTTTTGTCTTCATGGCCAGCATAGACCCACTGTGCAGTTACTAAGGCAGAAGATCTGAGGAATATTTGTATATAAAGCAAAATGAATTCAATGTTATTTTGACCTTTTCAGAAAAGCACTAATGGGAGAGCAGAGGTTAGAGGCACTCTGCGTGTGACCTTGCCCCAGCGCAAGCTTCCCTCTTACAAAGCTCTGGAAACTGTCATTAGGTCCTATGATTTATCTGTCCAAACTAGATCCTGTGGTTTATCTAAGACTATCTCTCAAACCCAGAAGCCAAGCAATTTCCCTGAGAGGGACTCCCTGCATAAGCATGGGTTGCTTTAAGGGTCACAGGGGATGCCAAGAGAAGGTGGGGACTTCTCCTTTGTGTTGTTGAAGTTATATATGAGAAAAAACATATATATGACTGCCAGCCAAGGCAGACCCAATTGTGCAATCAGCTTGGCTTGACTAGCCTTTGGTGGCACGACACTGTATCAGGGTAGAGAAACCATGACCTCGGAGTTGCACCCTTGTTCTATCTCAGAGGAGAAAGACTATGCAATGTGCTGGTCATTTCTGCTACAGACCCATGGGCAGCCCCGTTGCCGACCCCAATGCCTGGGATGGTTTGAGATCCCAAAGCACTCAGAGAGATCTGAAATTGTAATGTATGAATCTTCTCTCAGGAAGCAGAAAAGAGGGAATGGGAGCAGGAGCATATTTATTATACTTTCCTCCTCTTTTTTTTTTTTCTTTTTTTTTGTCTGGGCTCATGCCAAGCACATCTGGCCAGAGTGAGGGGAAATGTGGTTTCCACAAGATGAAACTTTGAATGGATACAAGCAGTTTCTAAGGAGACCTGCTCTATAATTGTAGAGGAAATTACAAGCTGAATCATCTGTGGTTTGGGGAGAAAAATCAATGATATTTTGTAAGTTGAACCCAACTGTGCTGACTACTTACCAAGAAGGAAACTGGAAAGAAATCAATTCCAAGAACTTTCAACAAAAATCCATCTTAATTCATATCTGACAGATCTAGTTTGTTCTTCCTTTCTAAAGCAATGTGATGCGGCATCCTGAAATCCCTATTACTATTGCAGAGAAAGGTCCTCCCCAGAAAAGGAGGAATAATACACTATACTCCAGGCCTGCCCAACCACTTGCTACTGGGTCTTGAGAAAGCACGAAGGACCGCACACCTTTCAGAGCTGGCCACATGAACTTGCTTGTGTCTCTCCAGGGGGCAGATCCAAAGCAGAATTCACAAACTGATGCGTTGCATCATGCACTGAAATGGATTGCTGAAGCACAGCTGCCCCCACTGGACCCTGCAATGACAGAAGCAAACTAATTCGGCTTATAACCTAAGTGGCATCTGACTCCTAAATCAGTGCTCTTTATACGTTGATGCTTTACACATTTTAAATATTTTTTTTTTTTTGAAGACAAGGGAAAATAAGCAAGACATAGAAGAGCTACTAGCATTTGCCCTTCATTTTGTAGCTTTACCTTACTGAATGTTCCTGTCAAATATCAAACTCAGCTTAGTTAAATCAGAAAAGAAAATAGGGAGATAATCCTCTATCTACTGGAAAGGTAAGACTTTTCTTTTGTGTTTATTCTATATTTCTTTCTGGAGTTGAACTTCACAGTCAGACATTGCAATGTCCAGTTCTTGCCCATAATCTTTGGCAGACTTTTTACTGCACATAGTATAATTCCTAATCCATCTCACTAGGGACTCATCTGCAACACAGATGTGCCAAACTCTGAGTCAGAAAAGATGTCTTAATTACAAAGTTCCCTGTTACTTTCTCCAAAGAGAATGACATGGACCCCAGCTGAGGTACTGGCTTCTTTGAAACTGGAGTATTCAGAATTTCTTCTCTACTTCCCATAGTTGTCTTTCTTGTATTTGACTCTTTTTTCCTCTCTTTCTACTTGTCTTCATTTGTATCAGTTTTGACCAAAAGCGTTGATATTCAGCTCTGTGCTGCTGGTGAGGTTAATTGCACTCTGCCTTGCCACAGGACATGCTCTAATAGCAACAAACCAAATCCTGCTGGAAACCTGGACCTTACGGACCTTCAATTTCTTTCTCATGCCATCCTGCCTCACTTATTATGCCAGGTGTTTTGAGCACAGGATCTATTTTACCATGAAATGAAATAAGGCATATATAACACACCAGTGAAAAGAAGTCAAAGAGGTTCCTGGGGATCCTTGATTGTAACAGAACACAAAAGTGATGGGTTATAGTTGAAGGTCTCTCTCTCTGCCTCGCATACTCCATACAGCATGATGCCTACTGGGCTGGACCTTTCTCTGTGATATGTCAAATCCCTCGTGAATAGTGGACTCTTTTTTTAACTTCACGAAAGATACTTGCTAAAAGACATTCTGGCTTCACCTGCTGCCTTCTCAGATTATATCTGGTGAGCCCTGTAACTTTAAGCTCTATACCAAAAATACGTGCTGTATCTCAGGCGTCAGGCACAAGTAACTCTTTGTTTGCCTTGGGGTGCTGTATTCCTCTTGGGCCGTGTCTACAAGAGTATATGAAATTTAAATGCCTAGGGATGGTGAAGAGGGGAGAGCTACCCTGAGCCTACGCACCAGTACAATGTGTGCTGTTGCTTCAAGGCACAAATGAAAGAGTAACCTTCCCTAACAAATGAAATCCAATCTGTTTGGAGAGACTCAGAGTGGAGAACTGTTGCTGGGGACACAAGAGAGAAACACTATAAATAGCAGCCTTTTGAACGAGTTCTTCTGGTCTCTCCATTTCTGCTCACCTGTTTTCTTATTCTTTTCACTGTAAGTTTCATTTTGCCTGAATTCAGCTGCCAAAAAGGTGGAAGGAGTTAGGCTGTGCTGTTCAGTAGGGCCTTCCAGTGCCAGCCATTTAATTCTACCTGCCTTCAATGCCTTTCTTACACTGAGTGTATGATAGTCTGGAGATATCTCCTGTTCTTTTTGGGCTGTACAGAAAGCTCATGTAATTGCTTACACTATAGGCCCAAATTATAGCTTCTTGGTTCCCATTGCTCAGGAGTTGTTTTTTCATTTTCTTTTTGAGGAAGCTTCCTCTCTGTTGTTCTATTTTTCCATCTGTGATTTAGCTCCCTTTGAAATAGCAAGCTTTCCATGTATTTCCCTGTCATTTCTCATTTCCACTTCTATTAGATTTCCTTTTCTTGGGCTTTTTTTATGGCCTTGTCCCTTTCTAATCCCCAGTAATTTGTTCTACATTTTCCTTTGCTTACCTCTTATTCACAAAGCTCTAGCCATTTCACATCTTCTGCGTTTAACCCTCTCTACTGAGCAGAAAACCTATGAGGCTGAAAGAGAGGGAGATCACCTAACTAACATCAGCAGCAGAGATGAGAATTAACTCCCTCATGAACTTGCTTAGGGACAGAGGGAATTCAGTTCTTGACAACTGGAACTTACCAGAATGCAAGTGTTCCATGACCAGAAATGAAAACAAACATCAACTGAAAGAACTTTACAACTTAACTGATAAAAAAAAAAAAAAAATTCTACTATAAAAAATGCTTTTATTTTCAAGTAAATAGTTTCCCTTCGTAGCCATGGAAATCCTTTTCAGGCTCAGCAAAACTAAAGAATTGTCAAAAACTTCAGGTTTTTTTTCTTTCAGTGGTTTTGTGGGGTGGGAATGGGGGAAGATGGGAGTCTTAGGAAAAAAATATTGACAAATTCTGATCAACATCGTATTCCATTTATATCATCTGAAGAAGGAAAGTTTAGGTACAAATTTCAAAAGAGAAGCTGGACGATGGATAACAAATTCTCTATTTAATCTCTATTTGGCAGAATGTTAGGTCGCTAGACTAGAGCTGGCGTTACAAAAAGCTTGCATGAATATTTTTTTCAGATTCTTTTAATGAAGTCATTCGCATGTCTTCCTACTTCCAAGTATCCCAGTCAATGAATTTACTGAAGCTATTGCTGAAATAGTGATTTAGAATTAGCATTGTAGTATAGCTAAAGTAAGTGAGTTTTAGATTTGTAAATGCATGATGGAAGAAGAAACTTGGTTCTGTAACTTTTACTCATGTAACAGGGCACAACAACGACCTGTGTGTCCCTCCTGAACTCTCAAATTCTGAATGTCACCTACTTGCAATGAATTACTCATGAGTGCTATAGTCTATTCTGAATAACAAATATATTCAAGAAAATTACAATTTATTTGAGGACAATTCACAAAGAGAGGATGAGGTGAAATTAATCTAATATGGAATTAAAAATGAATTATTCATGCACCTCTACAGGACAATGATATCCCCACAAGCAATAACTGTATCAACAACCATGTAGGAGAGGGGCCCTATTCAGCCCTTCTTCCATCCCCACAAACATAATCTTACCAAACTGCTTTAAGAATTTAATAGCAGCCTGCAGTTTCTGTTAAGCCTGTAGAGGTTGGGTGTTGTTTTTTTGTTCCTGCAGGGGTCATTTTTTAAATGGAGTGATGGATCTCTGACAACCTTCATCCACAGGCCTCTATTATCCTTTTTCAGAGCTGCTGGAGGACTAGCTAATAGAGTGCTTAACATAAAAGTTAGCCTGACCCTGAATAATGGAGTTAAGAAAAAACTGGGATAATTTATGATACACACAGCTTACCTTGCACTTGAACCTCTGCTGTCTCTGTGGGATGAGTATTTCTAGGATTAACTAGAGAAAGCATCATCTTATTAAAATGTTGCCTAAAGCTGGAATGTACATACTATGGAAACGCAAATTAAATGAAAATTGGATTTCCAGAGAGTGAGCTGAGCTTGAATGATTTTGTGTCAGGAGTGAAAAAGTTCCCTTTTAACATCTTCTGGTTTTCCTTTGTGGTCTCTTTGTCTTTGTTTCCAGGCAAGGGTGAATGGGATGGATCTCCCTGCAGCAAGAGGCTACCATCCATCTACGTTTACAAACCAAACCCGATGCACCCTTAACCTGTCAGTGAAGCCCTGATGAAACCTGACTGGCTACTGCAGGACTTGGAATGGAGTTCAGCTGCAATCTGTTAGGGCAGGAAAACCTTTTAAGAGAACAAAATCAAGTTCTTATAATAAAAAAGTTGAGCTATTACAGCTTTTCTGTTCTGTTTGCATTATTGTGGCAACGATCTTGTAGACTATTTTTAAAATGATGCTATAAAAATAAATTTTGACCAGATTTGAATGTTTGATGAAATCAGTGCACCATTTATATTTTCCACAGGGTGTTCAAGAATATTCACAAGAGCTCTTTAATTATTAAATAATTACAAATCACTCATTAAAACATTATTCATTTCACCATTTAGTCATGCCAAGTCGTAGATTTTAAACCCTAAAATTTTTCTTTTCTTAATGCCATATATATCCAAGTAAAGTTAATTGAATGTTTTTAAAATTTAAGTAAATAGCTAGTTCAGTAAACTGCAATAGAGCGATAAGGTGAGGAAGAACTCATGAGTGTATCATTGGTCCCAGGAGGTGGTGCACCACTTTGTGAACTGCTTAGGATGACACTTCATTAAATGAAAAAAACCCTTTGCTATCGTGGTTAGGTTTGTCTAAGTTCTTGGTATGATCTATGGCCGTGTTGCCCAAAGGCAAACATTTTCACTTTGTTTTCCTTGCTTGTAGTACCCCTATTGTTTTTGATTCCATCAGTTATTTGCAAGCTTCTATTCCAAGGCACTTACCCTCACTATCCAAGAGCATAAATGGAAAAGCTTTGTGCCAGGAATGCTTGCTTGACTCATCCAGGTGATGACAAAATGCTTCGTCAGTTAGGAAGAATGAGGACACTAGCAAAAATTCAGTTAGCACGTCAGCCATCCCGTTATCAAGCACAACCTCAGAGAAAGATTACACTGATACAAACAGCAGCTGCTTTGTCTACTCAAATGTTCACTATAAAGCAGATGTCAGATTTTCCCCTTCGTAAGTAAACTGAGGGTATGAGCAAGCTAAGAGCAAGAGTGGGTCGAGGACTTCCTGGTGAAAAGACTCACCTGCTGTCAGGAGAAAAAAAATGTCTTGCATGGGCAGCACATACCTGTTCACATACCTAGGCCACTGCACTGCATCTGGTTGAGATGGAGTTAATTTTCCTCACAGCAGCACTCACAGTGCTGTCCTTTGTATTGGTAGATAGAAAAGTGTTGATAGAGCACCAGGGTTTTGGCCACTGCTGAGTAGCACTAGCACAGCACCAAAGCTGTCTCTCCATAATTCCCCCCTCATCCGAAGGTTGAGAGTGAGCAAGATCTTGGGAGGGGACATAGTCAGAAAAGTTTTAAGTAATAAGAAATAAAAACTAAATCTTGAAACATCTTTCCCCATTCCCTCCTTTCTTCCTCAGTTTAACTCTGCTCCTCCCCGTCAGCTGCACAGGGAGACTGGGAATGGGGATTATGGTCAGTTCATCACACATTCCTGCTGCTCCTTCCTCCTCAAGGGAAGGACTACTTATATTCTTCCTCTGCTCCACCATTAACCTCCACGGGCTGCAGCGCAGCAACCTGCCTCACGATGGTCTCCACTGTGGGATACAGGGAAATCTCTAATCCGGCACCTGCAGCACCTGCTCCCCCTTTTCCTACACTGACCTTGGTGTCTGCAGAGTTGTTTCTCATCTTTTCACTCCTCTCCCTGCTGCTATTTCTGTTGCACAGGTCTGTTTTCACCCTTCTTAAATATGTTATCCAAGAGGCCTCACAGCCACTATTGATGGGCTCAGCTTTATCTAGCAACGGGTCCTTCTTGGACCCAGCTGGCGTCTGCTCTGTCGGGCATAGGGAAAGCTTCTAGCTGTTTCTCACAGGAGCCATCCTTGTAGCCCTGCTGCTACCAAAAACTTGCTATGCGAATCCTCTGCAGCCATCTGTGGTATGTCCTGCACAGGAGGGCTGCCAAGGAGCACGTGGCATCAGACACAAGGCCACTCCAGAAGCTCATCTTCCTGAGCATTGGGACAGCTGTGCTCCCTCAGAATCAATAACTTTCCTTGTAACTATCTCAAATAACACCAGTCATACCAAGAAAAAAATCATATTTCATACAAAGCATATTTTTTACTGGCACATTGTTTTTCCAGCATTTTAATAATGTCCACAGTGGTTTGTTCAGGGTCGCAAGCGAAGATGGAATCAGAGCTAGGGACAAAAGGATCTTATTCTTCAGAACTTCTGTCCACCGACGAATGCAGCTTCCCAAATCAAAGTGACAGGGTGAGTTCAAAGGAGAAACAACAAACTGACCAGTTAATCCAAGCATGATTTTTACATATGACACTAAATCGTATTGCCAGAGTTGTGGCCCACTTTGTGACCTTATCTTTTGGCAGAATTTCATCCCCTGGAGAGAGAGCAAAGCATTCTGTGTCCTTGAGGGAGCGTTGTGAAAAGCCTTATAAGTCATTGAATACAGTTCTTTTTCTTCCCCAGAAGGCTATTCCAGATTCAATATCTGCAGAAAAAGCCATGGAAAGGCTGGCAGAATATCCATCTGCTTTACAAGGTCACCATACAGTCTGGCCACCAGCATTCAGACAATAAGAGAGTAAAGGTTGCAAGCCTGCTGTGCCACAGAAAGACAGGGTAGAAAGGTGGACAACATTGCAAATATGCAGGTGTAGCAAAACAGAGGTCTGTGACATCTAGAAATTATGAATGTATTAATCAGAATATGATTAATATTAATCTGCTTTCAAATATGTACAAGGATGGTGTAACTAACAACAGAATGTAAGTATTTCCTAACACAAGGAACAGCAAGGTGCAACACGTAAGCATTTTGCATAAATACGTGAGCAAAATGACTACAAAAGGTGTGTGCAGTTGCAGGTAGCTGGCATCCAAATAACAAAAGTTGCCAGACAAAGGATAAAAAAAGCACAAGTCACTGCAAATAATCAGGACATCCTTTCAAATACACAAGAAAGATGACTTGCAAATCCAAAAAACAAGATAAGTGATACTAGGAGCAGGTAAGTTTCTCCTTTTTCAGAGAAGGAAATAACATGAAACCATTGGGCACAGGCAAGAATCTATCAGAGGGGAAAAAAAAGAAGACAAGCTCACTTCAGTTCTCTGCTTCTCTTATCAATGAGCTCTCAAGCCTGATCACTGCGTCTAGCAACTAGGGACCTCTAAGACCACAACCATCAGTGCCAGCTGTGAGGCATCATCTCTCCAGTGCTGTGTGCTCAGCTGACTTACAATACAGCTGTTAAACCAACAATGATGATGTTGAACAATACATGGAAATTAGCCACAAGCACGAAGGATGCTCTTAGTGAATGGGTTTAAGAAAGTTAAAAGTTCAAAAATTGCATGATCTCTCAGCTTTCTAAACAATTCCATGATAGCAGTGTCCAGTTCCGTAACTATTTATACAGAATCAGTTTGCCTGCCTGCAACACAAGCTTTCTGCAACAAAACGAATTTAATTGCAAGAAGTCCTAGCTGATCCTGAGGAGTGCATACATAGTAAGAAAACTAAGGTGCTATAATCAGTAATTTTCAAGATGAAAAGACTTCCCACAGCGAGAGGAGAAGAATGAACATATTGGGGATTTAATAGTGTAAACTCCATACCTTCAGCATCAATACAAACCATACTACAGGATCCATAGCCTAATCTGCATTCATTGAATTACTGTTAAGCTATTTAAACTGAAGCAATTGCTTCAGTTGAGTTCCTAATGAATATTTGTTCACACCAGAGAAGCCTTATAACAGCTAGCAGTAATTCACAATTTAGCATATCTGTGGGCAAGGTCAGCAGAAACAGCAAGACCTTGGACACTGAACTCAAGTCCTGCCTAGGAGTGAAAATAGTCACTTTTTTAATCATTCACTGATCCTAAAGCACTTTCAGAAAGTGAGTAAAACTGCACCTTGTTTACAAATAGGCAGTAATGAAGTGTGGGAGGGAGTGTGATAAGTTTATGGTCCATTTCAACGCTGCAGGACAGTGTCAGTGGCTGGAGAGAGAAGCCACAACTCAGCTTCTGGCCCTGCAGGGTGGTCTTTCAGCCAAGCTGCCTCTTTACAGAGCATGACAGCACCAATTGTCCAGTACCTCAGGATGCCAAAGGATGGAGAAAAACTCCTGGGGTGGAATTTTTCATGCCAGCACATTTAGGCATCCAAATGCTTTTGGGAATGTGACCCATAAGCACTCGAGCAGACTGGTTTTGAAAACTTTGCCATATCCTACTTATGAGCAAAGGCCTTCCATTTGCAGACAATAAACTGAGCATCCTCTCTGAGATTTACATATTTGAGAATACTGATTATTAATTCTTTTTTAAAAAGTAATTAATTATGGTCTTCCCAGCTGACAGGAATGATTCTGTCTGTACACTCTGACCATGAACTAGAATCGTTTTATCCATAATTTATAATATGGTAATTCCTAGAGGCCATAAGAAGGAAGGAGGCTTCATTATCCTAGGTGCTATCCAGGCTGTCAGGAAGACATACTCTGTTACCCTGAGAGTTTATAGCTTAATTTATGAAAAGGAGCATTAGGGCTCGTGAAGGAGAAAGGTTCTTAAGAAGCTGGGACCTAATTTGCCATTCTGGTTTGCCATGCTCTCTTGCAATGATGACAACCCTCTTCTGAAATGTCTGTGCTGTTTGTTCTTGATTGGCAAAACACAACATGAAGGAATGAGGACAGCAGCACCACTCTCTTCAGAAGACACTTTGACTGAGAGTTCATTAAATTGTCTACTTACAGACAATTGGAGAGAAATGAGAGACAATACAGCTGAGAGGGATTCGCCAAACCATCTGAACTCTGTGGTAGCCCCATACAAGGGTTTTATTGCCATCAATCAATCAACCAGCATAGCCTAACTTGCGGGTTCTTTTCCCTCAGGCAGTCAATAACATTATATTGGTGTCATGTTAACAAAACTCTCTGAGCTATGCAAACAAACGTTTAGTCCTGGTTCATGTAAGTGGCAGCCACAACATGCAGGCAAAAGGGGTAAATACAAGTAATTGGGCATAGGGTTTGTTTTGTGGTAGAATGGTCCAGAACAGCACACCAAAACATGTTTTGGAAAGAAATTAATATTGCAAGTACTCTTAGTATTTGATTGGTAAAAATGTCCCTGAACTGGCATTCTGAACCATCCTTTCACACAAAACTAACCACGACTGGACCTGTAACTTCACGTTTATGCCAAGATATAATAGTAGGAGTAGAGGACAACAGTAATAGGAAGGAAATTCAAAAAGTACTTCTTCATCAGCAAAATTCCTTGAGAAAGGATATTGTACATCCAGAGCGTGTATATACATTCTAAGGAAGACTAAAAGGATTGGAGAACTCCACTGAAGATCAACAAACTCTGGACTGGCTCAGAAAATATCTAACTTTAAAGAAAGGCTGAGAAAGTTGTAGGGGAAAACACTGTAATTCCTTGCTCCCTCTAACACTATTTCCGAAGCCTTCAGGTCTCATCAGCATTGGAATCCGTATACAGGACCAGGAGAACATTTTATTTGACCTATCACTTTTGTATTATATTTTCTCAGCAAACATACTGAGATTATTCGGATTTTTTACCTTTGGAGGGTTTTTTTTTGTCTTCTCCCTCCCACTTACAAGTAGGCAAAATCATAGCCATTCATGTGAATATGGAGGTGTCAGATTTTAAACACTATCTCATACTCAGGCTAGTAGTCAATTTGCAGATACATAGTTGAGATTAAAGATGATCCTTGGATCACAGAAAAAAAATATTTATTTTTTTTTCTGCCTGGTCAGATACCTGTATTGCACTACTAAAAGTGTATATCAGTGTTAAGGTAAATGCCCTAGAATTTGAATAAAAACTCACCAGAGTCCACAAATTCCATAGATCAAAAACATCTAATCCTGTAGCACCATGTCAAAAGGATGAAAAATTACAGCTCTCCTCTATTTGATCTGGTAGGAAATACGTAAACCCCTGCTTTTCTTTTTCTACAGCAAGATATCCATTCTGTAGCCATGGCTGGCTGTGCTAAAGTAAAAACAAAAAGAAGAATGCAGGTTAATTCAGCTTCCGAACCACTACAGTATACCACAAAGACCTCAGCTGTTTTACACAGAGCCTTCACCTTAAGAAACTCTAACAATTCTCTTCTTCCTTCTTGGTGATGATTAACACACAGGCTCCAAATACACAAAGGTGAAATAAAACACCCTATGCCATGCACACGTATTGCATTGATTTAATTATTCCTTGAAGGTGTTGGAGGTGCTGCCAACCACTCTTCCTGAGAAAAAGCACTTCTCCAGAAATGTTATATTCTGCTTATGGAAGGGACACCTTAATAAAGAAAAAACCAAAACAAACACAAAACCAAACCAAACAAACCAACCTAGAAGGCAATATCATTGGACAATTCCATTGGATGGTTAGTAGTCCAGAAATAAAATACTTGCTCAAAGAATGTGGAAAAGCAGGCAGTAAAAAGAGAAACAGGAAGATTTGTGGTCATAACTGCACAGAAGAAAGATCTGACCTTGTTCATCTGGAGACTGAACCAGCAGGACCTCACATGTCCTTTCTTTTACTGCGAAGTAGATGAATTGCACTAGAGTACAAGGGTGGGAAGATAAGTGGGGCCCTTTTGAGCCACCTTCCTAGGGCATTGTTACACCAAGTTATCATAGCAGTGTTTTCCAGTTTTGCTAACTCGTCTCTTCTTTACTAAGTGTGCTGGGAGCTTCATCTGGCAGTGAAGAACCACAGACACTTAGGGTTGGTACATGCAGATCACTGATAGCAATAAGCTTAAAAGGCTGATCTCACCACCACCTCACCAGCTGAGCCAGCTTTAACAGGATACCCAATGTGGGCAAGACTGAGATTTATTTTTATTTTAGAAGAGATTGATCACTCAGGCAAAAGCATATCTCACAAATTCAGATTTGCAGACGAGCTCCTTTTCTCTGTGTCTGCTTCTCCCAGAATCTTTATCAGAGTTGATGAGCTACAGGATGGTTGTGCCTTCGGAGCCCAAGCTGGGAAATCACTGCTCTACTGTGCCAAATTCTGCATAAATAGAAGGACAGGCAAATAGCACCATCATCTGTTCTCAAGGGCTTTTGTCTACAAGGAAAATGATTTACTGGCACAAGTACTGCCAACAAGATATTTTCCAAGGTTTCCTGTTTAAAGTGGTTCTGTGTTTATTCAGTTGAACAATATCAACTATTGGGCTAAGGCTACAGAGCCAGGTAAGGAAACAAAGCCAGACAGTTTGAGGAAGAAAGGCAGCCTCCTTCATCCCCTTAGTTGCTTAAATCAGCAGGAAGACAGCCATGAAGGTTAACCAGCCACTCTACTCTAGCTGAGGCACCAAAGTGCTGGACAAAATGGGCTACACTGTGGACAAGTTGTGGAGAAGCCACAAATGCAGCCGGAGCCCTGAGCATCACCAGCAAGGCAGAAGTTTTTTATATGGGGCAGTAGGCATGCCCTTACAAATCAATGCCTTCGAAGAGGCCAAACTGACCCCTTTGGTAAAGCCACAGGGTGCTTCCTAGTCAACTTTCGATCTCTCCTGTGCAGTTTAACAAGCCTGAGATTTCTGCAGAGACAAAATATTTTGCATTTTTCCTTCCAAATATCTGAAAATACCTGCCATCCAACACCCTTGTCTCAGCCTGAATCACAACCTATGTTTTTTCTTTCATACCAGTTTTCCTCCAAGCTTGTCATTTGCATTTTTAGCTAGTAATATAAATCACCTTGAAGGCACAGTGGTTTTACTTCCCCTGTATAAAGTATTCACATATTGGATAAAAAAATCTGATTCTTCTATTGAGCAAGGAAAGGTGATCAGCAGGACCAGCCTTCAAGTGAAAAGAAAATGCTTTCATCTTTTGAGACCTGTGCAATCAGCAGCTCACACTTCAGCTCAGGGAAGGCAGCACCAAGACCATTAGTAGAAATACTCAGGTTCAGACCGTGTGCTAATAGATTCAGGCAAAATATGCTTGTTAGTGTCTAATTAGTCAGCTCAGTATGCACGCTGATGGCAGCTAAAAAAAAAAAAGGTGTATTGTACTTTGAGTTTCAGGAGCCTTCACCAGAGGAAACAATATTATATTATTATGTAGATTTCTGGATTACTTGCAAGAGCCCATACTGAAGGACAGATCTTTTTATCACTCACTGCCATATCTAAGAAAAAGAGAGGGAAGAAAGAACTTTGAGAATAAATATTTTAATAGATGAACCGAGGAATTATTAATTCTCTGCTTCTCATGCAGAATACGAATTACACATAATTTCCAGGAGGAGGTGATTGATGGTGCAGCTCAGTGAGAACTTCCTTCATTACATTGAAGCAAAGATGAAAAGCATGTGAAGCCTCAATGGGCATGTCAGACAGGGCAATGCATTGGGCTTTCCAGAAAAATTATGGGGAGAGAAGGGATGAGGGAAGGCTAAGGCAGTATTTTCCTTCAGTTATGTGGATTTCAGGTCAGAGACTTTTGAGCAAGCAGAGCACTCAACCTGCAGGCTTCCCCTATTCTGTCTGAAGTAAGACATATATGCTTTTCGCCTGTTGAGGGCTATTTTTAACCATTATTTGCATGGGAAAATATATCTGGAGCCTGCTACTCATTAGAAAATCTTTCTTTATTCCACATTTTGATTCCATGGTTTTTAATGTGTCTACAAAAAAAGGAATCTAGCGATTAAGAATTATAGAGGTCAGAGAGGGGACATGGGAAAGGTGTATTTTTTTGCTGTATTTAGTTATATAGAGGGCAGGTTGTCCCATTAGAAAGAACCATCTTTCTGAGGGAGGTGGTTTTGTCCCAGTTCAGTTTTGGTTCTACTGAGAGAGGAGCTTTTGGATTGTTTGTTTGTTTTCCTTTGTTTGTTTTGGGCTTTTTTCCACCCCACACCACCACTACCCCATCACCCCTCACATTACTTTGTAGTGGATTTTCAGGACTAAAAACATCATGTAAGATAGGTCCCAAGACTCAAAGTTAAACTAATACCGAAGTGACAGTCAAAAAAGCCTCTTTTCAAGTCTTCTGAGCTAGGATACTATCAACGTAACATGAAAAGGGGAGAGCTTATTTCAGTGCAGCCTTTCTACAGATTCTTTGCATCTGAAAGAATAAGTCTTGTACAGATTTGACTTATGGATGAATTAATACATCCCAAAATACATAATGAAAACAAACATTTGGGATTCTGCAGACTCATGCAAAGGAAATTGTTTGCTGCTTATAAAAGTCCTCTCACTGACATAAATAGGGCTGTTTGTACTAGAGGCTTGCTGGGTGAACTCACTGTTTCAGGACGAGGAGTGGGAATAAGATATATACACTGAAATTGTACTTGTAAATGAGGCAAGGCAGTAATGTGATCGTCAGAAAGAGGAAAAGCCTGCATGCACATACTGTATCAGCTCATCACAATCTGTGCTTCAAGCTTTGGAGAAAGATTAAGAAGTGAAATCAAAATGGAAATATACATCTCTGGAGTTTTTCTAAAAGGTTGTGTCAGGGCTTTCTTTGTGTACTTCTGTTTTAAATTACAGACAAAACAGTGAGTCATCTTTAAAAGCTGCTAATTGATTGGGTTGAGATCATGTGACCCATTAGCCTTTTGTGTCCTTTCCATGTATTTTATAGGAAGCAAACAAACAGAGAAAAGACATAGTTGCAATAGAGGCAACAAGACAAACCTGTTTATTTATTTAAAGAAGAAAGGGACTATATTTAAGCAGTCAGCCTAAAATGCCCTCTTATTCAGTGTTTCATTTTTGTACTACACATTCAGAAGGGTTCTGTATTCCTTTAAAGAGAGTTGCTCAATACAGAAGAACAGACTTTTCTAGACAGATAAATGGCATAAAGACATCACAAGCACAGGGTAGATAAAGTACAGTTCAACCTAACCTGCCATAGGGTTTACTTGCCCTTTGCAAATTTTTTCATTTAGACTGAAATTTCCCATTCTAGATGTCTGCTTCAGGCTGTTTTCTATGTATATAAATTCAATATTGTTGAAAAAATATCACCAGTTTCTGTGAATGGAACTAGGCAAAACATGCTGATTTCTCTGCATGATTCCCCAGCAAGCCTTTTGTGCCACTACAGTATAGATGTTCAGATTTGACAGCTCAAGGACTTGCCCAGTGCTGTTCAGAAAACAAAAATCCTTGTGTACATGGGGCTAGGTTATGAAGGTTTGATAAATTACCATGTGTGCAGATCACTAGCAGAGACTTGCTAGTGGTTTACCTGCCATGGCTATGCCCCAGCCCAGGGCTCGGAAAGACTTTTCCTGCCATTTCAGCCGTAACCAGAAGCTGAATTGAAATAAAGGACAAGCTTTCTCCTGTGTTCTTTCTTCATGTAAAGCACAGGTGCTAGAGGAGAGAAAGCCAGCAGGAATTTGGACCCAGCCTGGAGGGAAAGATTCTTAAAAGTAACCCGGAAAGAAAAAAACTTGGAGAAGAGAAGGACAGAGTTACATCAATTCATTTAAAAATATGTTACAAAATGAAAAGGAACAGTGAATAAAAACAAAAAGGCCTCTGGAAAGTAAAGACAAAAATATTCAGAGTCATTCCCATTTTTTTTCCTCAAAAAATCTTCCTTATTTTTTGAGATATAGATAAAATAGTAAGTCAATGTGTCCGTTTTTCCAGATGACAAATTCTTATCGAATGGGACATGTGGTTTTCACTGTGCTCTAATCAGCTCTTTGTGCCACATTCAGTGCTCTCTCACCTCTACTGCTGTTCCCAAGTCCTTCACAACCCGCAGAAGATAAGGAAATGGTGCTCTCTCTATTAAAGACCAAGAAATGGGGTAGAGAGCTGATTAAGTAGGAAAAAAAGTCCATTTATTTAGAGATTTCTCACTTTTGACACACAGTGATCTGGTACTTTGTACCTTCACAGTGGTACTGGCACTCACTTGCAGTTCTGAATGCGCAGCTCTTCTGCGAATCAGATACGAGGCTTGAGACAGGCTCTCAGAAAATAAGAAATGCACAGCAAAGTGGCAGTTCAATGGCCTGCCTAGGTTTTCTAAGAAACTCTAGCTGTGCATCCTCCTCTGTACAGAGAGCCTGAGATAGACATTCTGGTTTGGGTAGTGTCGCCCTCATTACTGATTGAAGACACAGTATTTATGGTCTCGCAAGGGGTCCTTGTTATGGTATTTCATGGTTGGTTGGCAATAAACACAGTTGGTCCTGTGATTAATTTCTCCGATGCACTTGTGTGACAGCTGGATTGGGAGCTGGCTTCTTGCTTCCTATTTATGTGCCCAGTGCTAAAGTGGTTTGAATGCACCATGACCTAGAGGTGCCTCCAGAGTCAAGGCTGATCCACTAATATATAAAGACAGATCTCTCTAAGATTCTGGGTGACACCTTCCAGGCAGATAAATTCATTAAATTACACTGCCTTGCAAAACCACCTCATCACTAAGCCAAAGAACAAATTCTGAATTATCAAATGAAGTGTGACAGCTCTGCTAACACAAGAACACATTGTTATCTCAGGTGAATAAACTGAAAAATCTAATGTATCAGCTAGGGAAAAAAAATCTTTCAAAGAATCTCCTGTTTCATGATACAATTCAGCAGAAATCCTAACCTACCCTAAACAAACCTACCTACAAAATTTGGAGCTGCAAAAGACAGAAACAAACAGCAGAATGCAATGAGGCATTTGCTGTCTAAGGATGGAAGAGTTTAAATATACAAAGTTAATTTCACTGCTGGAATGAAAGTATTATACTTGCTGTAAGGAAAAGGTATTGATCCAAAACCAGTTATAGTTCAACTTCTTTTTTGGAATGCATTAGAAGTTCAGTGCTGTGTCTTAGGCTGAGAGGTGAACTGGTGCAGAGTTAGTCCCTTAATATGTACTTTTGTTTTGGCCTTTAGTGTTACTTTAAATAGAAGGGAAGAGCATGTTTTCTCTCAACAGTCCTTGTATCTTGCTGAGATTACTAGGTCAGGCCCTAAGAAAACTGGGATGTGAACGAACCATGTTATGCTCAGAATAAAAGTGTGGAGAGACAATTTAATCATTTGATTGAAACAACTTAATCTTTTGATTGAAAAAAATTAATCTTTTGATTTCAAAGCATGTTGAAAAATGAAGGAAGAATTAGCAGCTCTTCACCAGACAGCCAGAGAATTAGAGATAATGAGAAGCAGAATTCACCAGGTCAAGGTTCCCTACCTAACCTGAGGAAGTTATCTAGAAACAAGCTTCAGAACATTTGATGGTAAATACAGCTGTATGAAACTTTTGCAACAAAGCCCCAAACCAAGCAGGTAACTCAGCAGAATTTTGATTTGTGTATAGCCACCACGCACAGTCAACACTCTCCAAAACATCCACCCGCGTTCAGAGACTGTCTCACAGCTTTGGGTTGTGGCTTGAGGAAAGCAGGGCTTAGTTTCAGTTGAACAGTCCTATTTTTAGTTTCCAGCAGACACTAGGCCAAACTCAGTGGTTTTGCATGGTTTCCATCTGAAAGCCAGCAAAAATCAGCCATTTCAGCTGATTTTTTGCTTTGGGTTTTTGGGGCAGAGGAGAGGAAAGAGGAAAGTTTCATTCAAAAATTAAAGCAATGAGCAAAAATAAGAACCTATGAACCTCACCAGCCAAAACTACGAAAGGTTGACATAGAGTCCTGGGAACAGAAACCACGGCAATTTTCCTGTCTCCCATGATAAGCAGAGGCTATGTGGTGAGTGATAGTGTTGTAGGAAAATGTCTGAGAGAAACTCCGCAAACAGGAGGTAGACTGAATGGACAAGAAGCCAACTGATTGCTGCTGGCTGGATGTTGTTCTCCTGCATTAAAAACTTCTTCTGTAAAATCATCAGCTCACCCATTACGCACCAGAAGACTTTGCAGCCTGCACCTCTCAGCTGTGAAACCCCAAAGCATGCTAAGAGGAAGCCATGTGGTCTTCTCAGTGGTCGGAATAAAAATATAGGAAGCCTGGAGGTACTGAGCCACTGACTCAGAGTGTAACTGTAAGGAAGTCACTCCACCTTCTTGTGATTCAGCCATAGTAGGCCAAATTAGCTTAAAAAGTAAGAATCACTAAAAAAAGTACCCACTCTGACTAACCTATTTGTTGAGTCATGATGCATGTGATGTCTCTGTAAGCTTTCTTGGCATATGAGGCACCTTCCCAAAAAGATAATCACCCTAGATAGCTCAGGTTCACAGTACTGGAAAGGGAGGTCTTTTTAAAAGCAACTAAAAAATGCCACTATCTGTGGAGGAAAAACTGACCTACAAGTCCAGACGTCATTTTCCAAAGAGACCTCTGGAGTCACTGTAATTTTATTATTGCTCTGTTTCACTGTATTCTTTTCTATCTCATCATCATTTTTCAAAGGCATGGAACGAAAGAAACCAGAACGAGAAATTACTGAAATGTAATTGCTAAAATGGATGAAGTCAAGATATACCTTTCACATTCCTTCAACTGGATGAAAAGTCAGTGAAGCTGGATTATATTATCATGCATTTATCTTACATTTCTGCACCGGAAGGTACACAATTTGGCAAGCATTAAAAAGACCAGTAAAACTTTGGTGAGAAAAAATTAAGTAAAATGGTGTTATGCACACAGCATAATGTATGAACACAAAATAGCTGAAAAGTGTCAATCCCATGCTTGTCCTCTGATCCCAGAAGTATTCTCCAAAAGCCTTGAGTTCATCTCCTAAATAATGCACGAAGAAATGGGGCTAGACACAAAGGCTGTATTGATAACAGAAAATGAATTGCAGGCTGAGAGCTGAATTAAGATTCACAGGCACCATGACATTTTGCTCTGACTTAAGTTAAGAGGAGTTCAGACACAAAAGACATCTCTAGTGGGCTGAGGAACAGAGGAGCTATGGATACCAACTGTAGGATGCTCTTCCTTATCCAGGCAGGTTACAAACAAAAACATTTCACCACAACAAGGGACCAAAACTGCCCAGTATTAGACTTGACAAAGAGTGTGAACACTGGCAGAACCATGTGCCCTCTCCTGCTTTGTTTTCATGACCATAAATTTGAGGCAGTGCAGAAAAAAAACACTCTTTAGCTCATTAATACAAAATGTCAATCTTTCTCAAGGAGTCTGGTTTTATACCTAATCAATGGATATAATTGTATTGTGCGGTTGTCAACTAGGAAAATTATTCAGGGAAAATTCCTAATTTCTTTCTATAAGAATAGAAGTTAGCAAAACATACTACACCACATGCATGTTAGTTGAAAACATTAAGAGTCAAGCAATTCATCCCATGCCCAAGTAAAACATAGATGATGTAGGTGGAAATCACGAAAATCTGATTCAGGTGGAAAAGGACCTCTGGATGCCATGTAGTATAACCCTAGATCATCTAATTCCCCGAACATGGCAGGACAGGTTCTGATGTTAGGTTAGGTTATCCAGCTGATTTTTTAATATCTTCAAGGATGGAGATTGCAAAGCTGCTGCGGAAAATCTCTTCCACCTCTTAAAAAACCTTGTGAAATCATTTTTCCTTATATTGTGTTGGCACTTCCCTTTCTGCAGCTTGGGTTTGCTGCCCCTTATGTTCTTGCTGTGTACGTCTGAAAAGGGTCCAGCATCGTCTTTTTTACATCCCCTACTAGGCTGGTGGTTGCTGCCCCTAAAAACATCTCTTCTTAGGATGAATGTGTCAAGCTCATTCAGCTTCCCCTTGTACATGATGTGCCCCAGTCCCAGCCACCCCAGTAGCCCCTCAGGCTTGCTCCACTTTCTCAACAAATCTTCAGCCCTGCTGTGAGCTGTGGCCCAGTCATAGTCAACACTGAATCATAGGAAGATTCAGGCTGGAAGGGACCTTCAGGTTTGGGTGCTGGTGTGGGTCCTGCCCTCTCATGAGCAGCAGCAATCGCTGATATCAAGGCAACAAAGCTTAAGAAGCCTTATTCTAAGGTGGAAATGTCTTAAATATGCTCAGATCCTGACACTTCCCACAGCTGCTCAAAACCTCCCTGCCTTCATCTGCATGCCTAAACACAATATGTAAGATCTTTGTATTTAAAAGTATTGGTAGCATGTGTATTACTCTGTGATAGTCTATTTATAGCTCAGTAATGCTTGCAGCACCGGTCTCTTTGTACTGCTTGCTGGCCTTGTAACCTGGCTGTTGCCCAGGACGATGTTACTGGAAGAGAGTGGATATCCTGGCTATGCTTTGAGAAGTGGCCAAGAGGCAGCTGAGTGCAGTAAAGAACATAATACCATGGACCTTTGCCCTTCCCAAATTGTAGGGCTGGCTTGGCTGCAGTCTGATTCCCAGAGTATTTCTGCTTCCATTTACCTCATCTCAGAGGCAGAGCGGAGGAAAATTCCTGGTCATATATACACTCATGGAAGCAACTAAGCCGGACCTCTCTCCTGACACTATCAAAACATCTAAACCAGAACTAGATGTGCAGGTTGAGAGAGCTAACTTCCATCCGTTGCAGGGACTGAAGAAGTTGGAGATCAGGAGTGTCCCACCCTCCCAGTCAAGTCTGTGGGGACTGTCCACTCTTCAAGAGCAATGCTGCAGACTGGCACACCATGTCAGGCAGACTCATCCTCTCATTTCTCCCAGGGTCACATTTTCATCTTGCCTTCCACTCCTTCCCCTATCTGCAAGAAATAGAAACCTCTTTTTCCATCTTTCTTGAACACCTGCCCCTCTGGACTCACCTTCTTTCTTCATTCTGTTCTTAGGAACAGCTAACCAGCCTAATGTTTACATGATGGAAACAGGTAAGACAAATCCCACAACAGTGCTTATACCTCATGGTGGTCCCAGAAATTCTAGAAGAGTTTTCAGTCATGCTTTTTTCCAGGGCAAGGACTCCCATAGTTGCTTATGTTGGCATTAATGCAGCTTTTAGCTGCCCAAGAAGCACAAAAAGCATATGCACAGCAGAGAATCACGTCCCATGTATTTATTTAGTAAATTAAAGATCTTACATTAGTTAAAAAGACACAAATGTCAAGGGGGAAAAGGACTGCATAGCATAACTCTCAGAAATAGTCAGATTCCAATTACAGTAATTATATCTTTCAAAGGTAAGGTATGAAAATTATCACTTAAACGAGAGAACAAGGAAAGCAGCAAGAACAGTACCTTATTTCTCATCTTATCTTTGTCTCCCTGCTATTGTGCTGAATTGCCATGATTACATTTTGTTAAAATCTTTTCATTTTTCTCACCACTCTCCGAGGATGTGAGGCTGGATGAACAAAGCAAGGTTATCAACCCAAATTCAATTTCGTAAACTCGTAAAGGGAAATATTTATGAAAATGCAGACTTCAGAAAGATCAGATTCCTGCCTAACTTTCCTTTATGTGTTTGATAAGTGCAAGAACAAGTGCAGGTGCTTTGGTGTCAGGGTCCTTTTTGATTGGAGGGGGAGTCAGGGTGTAGCCTCCCACAGAAGGAAGTTCTATTTTTTAAAACATGCTGCCTTCTCCAGATTTTTCTTCTTCTCCCTGCCCCTCCCTCCAAAGCCTCCTTATGATTTATTGCTCTTCCTTTTGTTGAGGAGTTACGGGTGGTTCCAGCTTTCATCAAGCCATTTCTGCAAAGGCCTTTCACAGGCAGTGTGTTCCTGCACTGGCTGCCACTGAGATCCCCATCAGCTCCTGCTCTTCTCCCGATTATACAGTGTCTCCCACAGCATGAGTTACACTTCATATAGCCTCATGCCATTAAACATTGTCTCAACCAGTGAGAGCAATACTTTTTTCTTTGTTCTTTTTTTGAAAAATGGATGACACCAAAATAACTCAGGGTAAGTTTTTCCAGCAAACTCACTTGCTCAACTCAATATAAAGCCTTTATCCTTCTCAACAGCTCAGGAACCTTCTGTAGGCTTAAGTCCATGAAGTGCAGAGCAGGGAGTTCATTTCACGTCCAGTGGGCATAAGGCAGCCTCAGAATTCAGGAGTCGGGCACAACATGGCAATACCTTCCCCGTAGCAGAGCTTTTAAGAAAGATGTTACCTCTGAGCCTCTGTCACTCTAAAGGAAACCACAGGCAGACTCGCTGTCATTTTCTCTTTTGGTGGCAAGATAGAGGCCTCTTGGGAGAGGAGGAAACTAAGGGGAAAGGAGATACGATGAGAAATAATGATGGGGAGCAAAGAGAGGTAGGATTGTGAGGGTTAAGCACTGATGTATGAATGGGAAGTTTGCAAGAGGAGGCCACCAATCAAAGAATCTCTGACAGCATCCATCATGCACAGAAGGCATCTGGGGTTGGTGGCCACTGGCTGACAGTGTCCCAGCTGTATATGCAATTGGACAAGGGAAGGAAGCTAACTCCACACACCTGGTCATGGCTATATCCTCACTAGGATATTTGTTTTTGCTGACAGCACAGACAGACAGCTTGATGCAGGCCAGAAGAAGGTGGATGATGATGCCCTGTGACTTGGGGGGGTGTCTGGAATAGGGAAGACACAGATGGAGAGGTGACTTTTTAGCAAGAGGTGGTGGGGCAGCTTTGAGAAGGACTTCAACACCATGTCCTTGGGTCAAACACGTACCCAGTCCATGTTCAGCCTGGAGACACCTGAGTCAGGAAGGCCTGGAGATCTAATGTGCTCATCTCCTCTGCCCTGCAGAGGATTTTCCATCCATTTGATGTCCCCTGCAAGCAGACCAGGCCTGGCCAGTGGGAATCATTGGGGTGACATCTTATCCCCACTTTTGTCTGGTCAAGTCTTGAGTAAGGATAAAGGAAAGGAGAGAGCAAGGGCAAGCACACAAAAGTCTGCGTGGAGGAAAGATGCCCTCTGCCACTGTCTGCTGGTGAGTAGGGGAAGCACCATCAGTGACACTACCAGCAGAAATCCTCAGGTTGTTTTTGTATGCTCCTAAACCCTCCAGACGACTTCTGGGGAATTCACAACTGCACATAATCTGAAGTGGAAATGAGACTGAACTTAGAACAAACATAGCAAGATATCTGTTTTGTTGTGAAAACCCTCCTCTGCTATATTATTCATACTTGTCTGCCTCTAGTGAAAGCACTGAGAAAAGACTTGGTGGGGTGAGGCAACTATATGAATTTGGTTCCCTAATGAAAATACTTTATAGAATAACCAATGACAAAGGCAGAAGCAGGGTTATTAAGATTGCTTTGGACTTTGATGGAACAATTTGATGACAGATTTTCAGTCTCTTTTTGAAGCAGAAATTTGTAGTCATGAACACTGCATTTCAAGGTAATTCTGCTTAAATTAAATTAGACAGCATTGAACTCTCCTTGGAACTTGTTAAATTAGTGGCAGAATACTTTAGCAAAACCTTTTTTCCCCTCTTCTAAACTGTGTTAAGTGTGGAATTAGTGCTTTTAAAACAAACACGCAATTTAAAAATTCAAAGAGTTGAGACTCGTACAGAGCACTTAGCTTCTCCAGTAACGCCAGACGAGTCCTACGCTCACCAGGTCAGGGTAATATGGGTCAAAAAGTAAAAAAATGCAGATAAAAGTTCATTTATAAACCACAGATATAATGTTTAAAACAAATAAAAGTATAAATGTGAAGAACTGAATTCCAAGTAGACAAGACCAAGATGAAAATGAAGTGC
Organism: Phaenicophaeus curvirostris; assembly: GCF_032191515.1. Lineage (NCBI taxonomy): Eukaryota > Metazoa > Chordata > Aves > Cuculiformes > Cuculidae > Phaenicophaeus > Phaenicophaeus curvirostris. Next base: position 176,978,335 of record NC_091392.1, on the reverse strand, counting down.
ATATTTTGAACAACCATTTAAACATTTTCATCATGGATGCAGTAGAATTTTTTTGAAGTCTTGAAATGTCTGTTTTCTGAGAAGTTATGTTTTGGCACAGGAAGCAATGATGACCTTAACACAGAAATCTTTAAGAAAATTTTTTTGCTCTTTCTTTGCTGGAGCTCAGACCTAAGGATAATACAGCTACATTCCAGCCTTACAAGTCTTTGAATCGTTGCATATAGATGTATGTGTGCAGAGTGTATCTAAAGCTCTCCATCTAGTGGCAATTGTTACAGAGCTGTATCATGTTGCTCATTGGATCGAGGTTCAGTAAGATTGTTACTGTGCACTGTACATGTACTGCACATGTAGGTATAAAGCAGCACTACCTGCACAAAGCCAATTTCAGCCCACTGTGGAACATGGCCTTTTCTAACTGCTTCCTCGGAGCTGGCATAGATGTAGTCACTGCCTTTTCCTATTGCTGGCAATAATTACGAGGAGGAAAAGACCACTTAAGATTCATCAACTTCCTCATGGCATTCTCACCTACAAGTGCCTTTCCTTTGAGGTAAGCAAGCTCTCTGAATCCTTGTTAATGTGGATGCCTAAACCCTGGAGCCAGTGCAGGCAGAATAATGGGACACAAAGGAATGAGACCAAAGATCCTTGCCAGATCTGTGGTCCCATGTTTCTAAAAAGCACCTTTACAAGGAGCAGAGAAAGCATGTGAGGGAAGAGAAAAAAGGGAGCAAGGCTACAGGGGAAGAAATAAACATTTCTTATCCAAAATCTATAGATCAAACAAAGCCTTTCTGCAGTTCCATCACGGTCACTGAGGTGGTAAAGGCTAGGTCTAGAGATGTATCAGTGAGCATAGGATTAATATTGCTCCTTCATCTGTATTTTCAAAGTGGATTTTTACATAGCTGGAGGATAGAGGTGGATCATTGACCAATGCTAAGAATGTGTTCCCACTCTCACTCGAGTGACAACCAGGTATTCCATGTAGGTGCTTGACAAGCATGGTCACAAGTGTTACTCTTCACTGTTCTTCTCCCACAGAGGTGGAGTGACACCTGGATTTGGTGGGAGACAGCCCCAGAGAAAGAGCAAAAGTCCCTGCAAAACTCTGCAGTCTCACAGGCTTTTAGCCAATTTTTATGCAGACGATGGTTGGATAACTTGCAGATTTTCCAGCTGTTTGATTAGATTTTTCCCCCTCAGCTCTCCAGCTCATGGATTTATATACTGGCCAGATGGTCCCAGTCTGGGACTGGTTATCTTGCCTCTCTCTGCTTCCTCATTGAGCTGTTTCTCCATAAGTCAAGTTGCTGTCTGCCAGTCACTCTTTTCTAAACTGCTGCCTTATGCTTTTTTTTACATAAATATTATCTCATACCACCTTTACATGCTCCCTCACTAGCTTGCTGCATGACTGGCTGAGAAACAGCAAAAGCATTGAGAACACTTGTTTGTATCAAGGAACACAAAAATGCCCCACTCTGACTCCATTTAGGAGCAGAGTGAGAAATAATTGACAGCTCTACTAGAGGAGAACTACCTCCCTTCCCAGTGCTACAGGCAAGACCCGCCTAAATGTATTATTGTCTAAAAAGTACAATGTCAAAATCTGGCATAGTCAGGAAAAGTTAAGACTTAGGAAGGCAACTCTGCTGGTGAGTCTTAAGTGCCTAACCTGGGAGCTGAGGAACCTCCCTCAGCGATTTCTCTACTTTGCTCCTGCCTTTGTGTTTCTCTTTTTCGACCCTAAAGGGAGAATGGATTCCTTGATGCCTAACTTTGGGCAGAGGAATGCCATCCTAGACCACAGGGACCTTGATCAAAATATTCAGAAAATGTGTCTGGATGGCAGACAGGCAGATTTTGCAGCACAATATTTTTTTGTGAGCGCTATGCTGTAAAATGAAAGATTTTATTCAATATGTTAATTCTTTTGGAATTTTGTTTCTGGAACTATATAGCAAGTATTTTGTCCTTTGCATAAAACCAATAGTTTGATACAAAGACACAAGATATAGAAACCCATATGACTTAAGAAATATAAAGAAGTAGAACTTCAAATATTATTTTAAAATGGAAGAAACGTAAATATCGGAGGCAATGTCAATCCAACATTGGCTGGTTTTTTTTACCACAACACACCCAATGAGCAAAAAACCAGATTAAAAGCAGAATGAGAAAAGAAATCCATGTTGGTTATTTCAGCACTAAACAGTTCGCTTCTTCTGCCCTCTCTCTCCTACATTGCTCCTGCGGCAATAACATTTGGACATCCAGAAATCTCATGACCAGCAGTTACCCTTTACAGATCTGTGCAGAAGTGCATAAACAGGGCATGATTCAGTAGACGGAGGCAGGTTTTTTTTCTTGACATCTGTCCCTCCTAATGTTTGAGCTTTAGGATAATTATGTGGCTTGACATTTCCACTCTGATGACAGATAAAAGAAGTTATGCTTCTGAGAACGATTGCTTCTTTGGGGCAGTGTCTCACCCTTCCCTGCACACACATGATCCTTCCCTTTGAGCGATGAACACATGTACAAGCAGCAGATAGCTGCTGGGACTTTTACACGAAACACATCTTGGCTGCCTTTTGACCTGCTTCTGCTCTCTTTAAACTCAACAGAAAAATTCCCCTTAATTCTATACAAGCGGGAACTAACTTGCTGACATCTTTCATGTGCATCTCTTGGGTGGCCTTTTTTTTTTTGTTGGCTCTGAGGGGGTTCCCTGGTCATCTTAAGTGCTAAGACCTGTGAGAGCATCCTTCGATTTTCATCTTGCAGTTTATAAGCGGTCAAAACACAGCTTCTTTCACAATATACAGACTAAAAATTAAAAAAAAAAAGAGGAAGAGAAGGATATAGACGGTATTTCAGTCCCACGGAGTGTCTATTGCTCAGTTTTTCTCCATTTTTTCCCACTGTTTCTATTCTACATTTTAGTCAAGAGAATTTCTGTATGTATATTGTTCATTTACTAGTTTCTTAGCCTAAAAATATGAGATTTTAATTTCAACCTATGAAGTAGTTTTGTTTTTTTTTTCTTGAAAAAGGGAAGTGACATATATTGTGTTCTTATTGTACCTATTAGAAACCAGCAAGGAGGAAAGAAAATTGCCTGGAAACCTAAATGGGAAGGGAAGAGATATGACAATGCCTAATTAGCAAGACTCTGGATAAAAAGAAGAGCCAGGTACGTTTCTGAGCTGGCAGAGGACTTGCCTCATTAAAAGCCACAAACATAAGGAAGGCAAGGAAAGAGTCTTGAGATCCAGGTTCAGTGGATATTCAGCTTGCAAAGCTTATGTGCCAGCCTTAAGTTTTACATGTGGTTGTACCTTCCTCTAAACATAAACCATGTGAAAGCTGCTGATCAATTTTGCAAACAGGTAAATTATCAATATGTAGTAGCAAGAAAACCTCCCTTTGTGAATCTGAACCAACCTGCCAAAAGCTAAAGAACTTTTGTGGAAAGCAAATAATTGAAAATTATAACTGTACATGAAAACAGCTCATGCTTCTAAAAGTAAAAGAGAAACTTTTACAAAGTTGTCTCTTGAAGAAGATAAAGAGAATGTTACCGAGTTGGAGGATATTACAGCTGAAAACTGGCATCACATAATAGGTTCAAGCCTTGTATGGTGCTTCTAGTATTTGCTTCGTAGACAGAATATATTTGTTCATCTGGGAAATGGTAATGTCCCAACAGGTATAGTACTGTAACAATTGGTACTGTTGCAATTAACATGAAAGAAAAAACTGAGTATAATAAGATATTCTGGACATTTTTCATACTGGGAATCTCACCTCTGTGAAACACAAAAAGGGCAATTAAAAATATTTATTCAAGCACCTCCCTCTGGATATTGAAACATGAAGTGCTCATTATGCACTGCTGTAACTGCAGCAAGAGAGGACAATTTAAAGTAGCTAAAAAAATTAATTTTGACAAAAATGCAAGATTGTTCCCTGACTACATAATAGCTATGCACATGGGAGGAGGAAAAAAAAAAGCCTTTTCTAATAGCAGTTAAGTCTTCATTTAGAAATTTAAAAAAACAGGATAATGGGCACAACTTGCATGCAGAGCCATCCAAGGATGCAGTGGGCAGTTCAGCGGAGCTCTTTGTTCAGATAACAAAAATAAATTGAGGAAGGGAAGAGAATCTGTCTTAAACTCTTGCCATTCAAATTTCAGCACACTACAGAAAACACCACTGGGAAAGAAAAAAGGAGCAGTTACTCTACTCTCACAGGACATTTACGAAGTCATTGAGACCTTGAACCTGCCTTATATCGCATTGTTTGACAGGACAGTAAAGCCCCAGCATTTCCACAGCTTCCCAGGCACTACCTTGGTCCTAGGAACCAAATACCACATGAACTTTGTGCTAAGACTACAGAAAACTTTGGGATTTGAATGTAAGCTTCAAAGCAAGTTCTTCAAGAAGTGCCAAAGTCACTTCTTCATTCAAAAGATGAGAAGGTTACCAATCCTTGTCCTAGGGGAAATCTGGCTTCTTGTAAGCCACAGGAAGAAATAACTGCAGTCAGTCTCTGGAAGCTACAGAATTTTTTACTTGAGGAAATATAATCATCCAAATGGGTTTGGGTTTTTATGCTTCCTCCATATTTTAAATGCATATTTTACTCAGTAGTGCAGCATCTCAACTTTTATGTTCTTTTATTTTCCTCAGAGTTACCTTTTTCATGGCCAAGAAAGAATCTGGTTACTCACAAAAGTTGTTCATTTATTTCAGCACCCTGAGGAGTAAGCCCCCAGTACAGCTATGTGTGTTTTATGCTTCATATCATTTTGTAGATAGATAGGCAGTGAAGAAACAGAGTGCATTTTGCCTAGGGAGGATGGAAAGAGAGTGCAACAACATTAAGGTGCAAGATTTTTTTGAGGTGAAGATTCCGTGATCAGCAGAGGGGTTTGAGTTAGCCACCCATGTGTACTTACAATGCATGCAAACACTTCATTCACTGATATTTCCAAGCTCTACTCATTCTGCCTGCCTTGGCTTTATGCATTACCCTTTTGACTTTCTGAAGAGCATTTGAATAGAATGAAACAACCTTGTTCCAGGTGTGACCACAGTTTTCCAGGTGAATACACTGCTTCATCTGGCAGTAAGCTTTTGACATGTTTTAAAAGAGAGAAGAGAGAAGAGAAGAGAAGAGAAGAGAAGAGAAGAGAAGAGAAGAGAAGAGAAGAGAAGAGAAGAGAAGAGAAGAGAAGAGAAGAGAAGAGAAGAGAAGAGAAGAGAAGAGAAGAGAAGAGAAGAGAAGAGAAGAGAAGAGAAGAGAAGAGAAGAGAAGAGAAGAGAAGAGAAGAGAAGAGAAGAGAAGAGAAGAGAAGAGAAGAGAAGAGAAGAGAAGAGAAGAGAAGAGAAGAGAAGAGAAGAGAAGAGAAGAGAAGAGAAGAGAAGAGAAGAGAAGACAGTGGCTTACAACATGGGTATAGGAAATTTTACTGTTTCTATCTGCCATGATTCAGCAAATTACTTCATAGCTTTTGCTTTAGCATCTTCTGTATCCTAGACAGTTAGATAACAGTTAAGAGTGGGACAACACATCCAGTGGCTCATCCAAGATATGGGAACATCAAAACCAAAATATTCATCAAAAAATCACTAAATATTTGCAATCTGGTTGCAGAATGTATTTTTAAAAATTGATTCCTAAAAATACATACTATGGTTTACAATACAGCTATGGTTTACAGACTGGGAACGAATATGCCTTGCTTTCTGAAAGTTTCTTTTCCAGTTGTTCAGAGTGGTTCTATATTATTTCAGTCATTTCCAATGATCTGAATCTTTTCCTCTGCCAGCTTTCCTCTGTAAAGTGAGAGCAGACTCTGAGTGGGATCATGAAAAGAGAAGGAACATAATGAGGTATCCTTGAAATGCTTGCAAGCATTGCCCCGCAAGCGATTTCACAGGTGACTTCAGCAAATTACATGTTATAAACAATTACTTTTATTACAGTAACAAATAAAGGCTCTAAACAAAGTCAAAAGCCTGATGGCAAAAAATACCAGTAAAAATAACAAAGTAAAAATGTTTTTTTGACCCCAAGATCTATGGTCTTGCTGGGAAAGAGAGTGAGCTCTCCAATTCAAGGAAATGGTTGGCTTTTAACCATTCTGCATAAAAAGTGGGTGGGAATTGCTTTCTGGAGAAGAAAAGATTTGGGTTATAGTCCAAGTTCTGAATACAAACAGAGCAGCATCTTTAGGAGGAAAGACATGTCCAAATCTTGCTATATTTTCATAAATTCATCAATTAAACAAGTGCCTTATACTCACTCTTACCAAGGCTTGACTTACTTTCTTTGAGTCTAACAGTCTTCAGTCCACTTGAATTACCTTATCACAATTGTCATTATTCAGGACAGCACTCCTTGTGTTTCATCTTCTGTATAACAGCCTTGTGTTTGATGCTGTTGGTTATATTACATTGCAATGCTCTGTTTGGGCCTTTGATTGTAAAATCACATCTGTGTCATCTTATTGTGTATAGAATGGAGAAAAGCAGCTGTAAAAGTAAGTGCAGAAACAGAATCATGCAGTTCAGTGAACAAACAAATTAGTGGAAGCACCTTCACTTGAAGAAAAGAATAACTTTTTTTAGTCCTCATAAATAAGTATCAGGCTTCATTAGGAACAGTCATACAAAAACTTACGCAACCTGAAAAAATGTGGAAATTTGTGGATAAGTAGAATATTCCTATCTGCTGGGATTTAAAGCTTTTCCTCTTCCATTTACTTAGTAGTTATAGATTTCATTTAGTATGTAAAACTGGCTTTAGATTGCTCCTTCACCCAAAAAGGCTAGAGTCCTTGGATCTGGCTAAGTGAACACCCTGCTGTCTTGTATTTCAGGCTCAGCTATTTCCTACTTTCTCCTGTGAAAACTGCTGAGCCTTGGCTCAACTACTTTATTCACCAATTAGAGGGAGAAAAGAAAAAAGAAATAAAAAAGAAAATAAAAACACTCTACATGCATGAATGAACCTATAACCTGCTACTCAAACTGCCAAAGAAATAAATAGGTTTTCACACCCAGTTTCCAAGAAAGCACTCCTGCTTATGCAAATAATACCTGTCCCAATGCGTCTGTCATGTAGTGTTTAAGGCACTGTTCTTGGAGGCAAGATGCTCAAATTTAAACCTATCAGACAACAAAGGTATTGCTACTTAGACATCCCATAGCCTGGGTGAGTGCCCTCACCACTGATCAAGGATATCTACTCCTGTCCTGCTTTTGAAGATGATGCTCTGAATTTCTTTGCCTTTCTTAAAAACAAAATTAAACCATTTTGTCTGTACCAAACTAAATTTTCGTTTTATCTTTATTTCTTTCTTTTTTTTTTAAAATTCTGTTTACCAGCAAAAACTAACTGTGGCTTTTTGGGGGGAGGAGGGTTGGATTTTGTTTTGGTTTGTTTTTGGCTTTTTTTGTTTTTATTTCAGCATTATCCAAATCAGGTAGCTCTCTTGATTTGAGTTCTGAAACAAAACTGTTATTCACCCAGACTTTATTCATACTGGGACAAATCTCCAGCCTCTAGCAGAGCTGGTGCACAATCCTACCCCTGTGCAACAGGGATCCACTCTAGGAATTTTGGAATAGAGGCAAACTTTCTCCTGTCATCCTACCCATTTATTTAGATATTCTGTCAGTGTTTGCTATTTATAACTAAGCAGTTTTCCATTGCATGATAAAGACCCAAATGAAAAACACTTGACGATGCTGATGGAAAACTGTTTGAAGCAGAACATGTGGGCTCTCAACATTGGAACAAAGGAGGATTTGAAGTGTTTGCTAAACCCTTGTGGACTTTTTTAAACGGGCAATTTCATTCACTGACTAGAGCAAAATACAACAGATGAAGACTCTTTAATTTATGTTAAAATCTCAGACAGCATTTTGCAGTACATTTTGGTGAAATCTTGCTGTTCTACCCAACACACATGAAGTTCTTCAAAAATGGGACAGGAAAAGCTGACCTCACTGTAGTAAGCAGAATAAACCAGTTATACTTAGTCTCATTGGTGTTTATAAGAGGTTTTAGCTGGCTTCCTTCCTGACTGTCTATAATTGGCACAAACAATTTCCTTCTTTGAGACCAGCTGTCACTGGTATAGACGCTTTTAGGGCCAGGAATGGAATAAAGCATTTCTCCTCTTGAAGCATCCTCCTGTGTGTGGAGGCCAATAAACTAAGGGTAATGATTACCAGACATTCATCAAATTGTGGGAAGGAGATTAGTGGGCTGCCACAAGAATTAGTGTTAAGCCTAGGTATAATTAACATCTTTATTCTCTTTTACAGTCTAATAAAGTCTAGCTGCTGGAAAAACTTTTTTAATATCCGCACAATTTTCTCATTTCTTTGACTTACTTGCATAGTGTCAACGTAAAGACTCTTAGACTACCTTTAGTAAGTCTCCTGGTTTACTGTGGAATTTTCCACTGCTTATGAATGACTGACTTCATAGACATGTCTGTCCATACTAGAAAGCAAACCAAAGTAGCTTAGAAGTAACATGACAGTGAAAGATGTTGCTATTTAGCACTGTTCGTAACCTCTGCTCCCCCTCTGCCCCTCTCTCATGAGACCCCACCTGGAGTACTGTGTCCAGTTCTGGAATCCCCAACATACGAAGAATGTGGAATTGTTGGAACAGGTCCAGAGAAGGGCCATGAAGGTGATCAGAGGGCTGGAGCACCTCTGCTATGAGTACAGGCTCAGAAGGTTTGGGTTGTTTAGCCTGGAGAAGAGGAGGGTCCAGGGAGACCTTATAGCAACTTTCCAGTACCTGAAGGGAGCCTACAGGAAAGCTGGGGAGGGACATTTTACAAGGGCATACGGTGTTAGGATGAGGGGCGGATGGCTTTAAATTGGAAAGGGGAAGATTTAGAGTAGACTTTAGGAGGAAATTCTTCACAATGAAGGTGGTGGGGTGGTGAGGCACTGGCACAGGTTGCCTAGGGTAACTATGGCTGCCCCCTTTCTGGAGGTGTTCAAGACCAAGTTGGATGGAGCCTTGATGACCCTGGTCTAGTGGGAGGTGCCCCTGCCCATGGCAGGGGGTTTGGAACTAGATAATCATTATCGTCCCTTCCAACCCAAACCATTTTATGATTCTATGAACAAATTGTGTCTCTTCTTGCTATTTCTTCTGGAAATCCTTTCCAGGACCCCATAGCTCTGTTATTAGAAAACTTCCAACCCAAATTTATTTATGTCCAATTTATGACCATGCATTTTGTGACTGAATGTAAGTTTCTGAATTAGGAAAGAGAGCTTATTGTAAGAACTTTAGAAGCCAGGTTCTGCTTGCATTTCTGACTGAAAAGCTTGGGGCCAAGCCACAAAAACTTAAATTATGTTTTTCACAGGTCAGATTTTGCTAACTTTGCTACATTCCCACAGCTGAAATTGGGAAAAGCTATCTCCATTACTAAAGTATTCCAAAATTTTGTGTAGAAAACCTTAAAATATGTGTTTAGTCAATGAGAACAACATAGCATTGGTTTGTGCAATTTCATACAGAATTAAACCTGCACTTAAAATTTAACATTAGGAGGTACATGTTTTAGATCATCTACATGAAAAAGCATACAAATGCAGGGGTCCAGCTTGTGTTGATGACAAATTAAGATTTCATAGTTTAATTATGTAGTACATAGACCATCAGCTTAATGAAATATGAAATCAGATTAATGAGTTAATGAGGGTAACAGTTAATCAAATACATATATATATATATCTCCTTAAAAAGAGAGTGATAATTAAATGCATATCATTATAACAAAAACATTTTGAAGAACATTTGGGGTTTTAGGAACTGTTACACCCTATCAGAACAATGATTGTCGTCGTTTGAACTCAAAAGCCATATATGCATCATTCACGGTGTCTTTACCAGTGTTTGGCCCAAATACAGGTATTTTTACGTAATTGGCAACTCTCTACTAAGTGGTCTCGCTAAAAACAGAACCTGCATAAAATGTGTACTAGTGCAGTGCCACCTCTAATGTATCATGAAGATGTAAACATCTTAAGTCCAACACATGATTTGCAAGGCTTAACTTGGACCTCAAATGTTTGTAGATACAGACATAGTTCACAACTGAGAAACAGTATTTATCAATGGTTAAGAGCAAGGAAATGACCAGAGAAACAAATGGGAAGACTTCAGGTTAATTACCTGTGATGAATGAGAAGAACAGCCAAAAAGAACATTCCAGTGCAGAGTAAAACCAACATAGGAACCAGGAAGTTGTGGCTATTAATTATAGAAAAATATGAAAGTGCCTGGACTGGAAGAATGCTACAACTACCACGTTTTACTTGGTTTGGGTTTTATTTTTTGGCATGTATTTTTTTTGTCACTCATCTACAGGGTTAAAAAAATCCCTGAAATGTGTTAATATATTGTACTGGAATGAGTTTAGAAGATGAGGAGGATGGTTGATGTGAATTTTCTATTGGAAATAATAGCGGCAAAAAAAAATTAAAATACTAGTAAGGTCACTATCCCCTAACTAGGCTGAAAATATGGAAATTACATTCAATGGATAGAAGAGGATATTCAAACATATTCTGATATATATGTAATAAATATGTAATTAATACCAATTGGTGCATTAATGACTTATTTAAAGACACTTTGGAGATTTTTTCAGGATGATACCTTTGAAATATGTTGATTTTCTTGCTTTGCCAGGACAAGAACAGTGTGAGTATGAGAATGTTAACTGTTTTGTAAGGATGACTTTTGCAATTAGTGCTAAACAATATTGACTCTTAATCTCTGCTTACAAAAACAGAGCTTGTAACGATTTTTTGTAAGCCTGGACAGGGTTGATTATAGAAAAAATATTGAGTGGTGATTAAGTTTTATCTAATTAAAAAAAATGGTTAAATTGTTTTATGTTAGCACTGTTCCTTTGATATTCATTATGGTTTTAAATCCTGAAATATTTAAAAAAGAAATTACATTCCTCATTTTGCTATAATAAACAAGTCAAATGGGACCTCAGTTCCTTATGGACAGTAAGATTTCTGTGAGATTCCATTGATCACTGCAGTAGCCCTTAACTCTTCTTCCATTTATTTTGAATATAGTTAGGTGCAATTAAAACAGAAATGGCCTCAAGACCTTGTAAAGTCTCATAGCATTCTGCTTGAGAAACTGTCAGCCTCTGGCCTGGACAGGCGCACACTCTCCTGGGTGGAAAACTGGCTGGCTGGCCGGGCCCAGAGAGTGGTGGGAAACGGTGTGAAATCCAGCTGGAGGCCAGTGACAAGTGGGGTTCCCCAGGGCTCAGTGCTGGGTCCAGCCCTGTTCAATGTCTTTATCAGCGACCTGGATGAAGGGGATCAAGTGCACCCTAAGTAAGTTTGTGGAAGGCACTAAGCTGGGTGGAAGTGTGGATCTGCTGGAGGGTAGGGAGGCTCTGCAAAGGGACTTGAACAGGCTGGACCGCTGGGCAGAGTCCAATGGCATGAGGTTTAACAAGGCCAAGTGCCGGGTCCTGCACTTGGGGCACAACAACCCTGTGCAGTGCTACAGACTAGGAGAAGTCTGGCTGGAGAGCTGCCTGGAGGAGAGGGACCTGGGGGTGTTGGTTGACAGCCGACTGAACATGAGCCAGCAGTGTGCCCAGGTGGCCAAGAAGGCCAATGGCATCTTGGCTTGTATCAGAAACAGCGTGACCAGCAGGTCCAGGGAGGTTATCCTCCCTCTGTACTCGGCACTGGTGAGACCGCTCCTCGACTACTGTGTTCAGTTCTGGGCCCCTCACCACAAGAAGGATGTTGAGGCTCTGGAGCGAGTCCAGAGAAGAGCAACAAAGCTGGTGAGGGGGCTGGAGAGGAGGTCTTATGAGGAGCAGCTGAGAGAGCTGGGGTTGTTTAGCCTGAAGAAGAGGAGGCTGAGGGGTGACCTCATTGCTCTCTATAACTACCTGAAAGGAGGTTGTAGAGAGGAGGCAGTTGGCCTCTTCTCCCAAGTGACAGGGGACAGGACAAGGGGCAATGGCCTCAAGCTCCGCCAGGGGAGGTTCAGGCTGGACATTAGAAAAAAATTCTTCACAGAAAGGGTCATTGGGCACTGGAACAGGGAGGAGGTTGTGTCCCCATCTCTGGAGGTATTTAAAAGATTGGTGGATGTGGTTCTCAGGGACATAGTTTAGTGGCTGATAGGAATGGTTGGAACTGATGATCTTTTCCAACCTAGTGATTCTGTGATTCTTTGTATAGCAAAATTGGCACTTCACCACAGTTTCAGCAATGTAGTCCTCAAGGACGTATTTGTCTTTCTCTTAGTTGTACCATAGTTCTCACAGATGGGAAGCAGCTCCAGAACTGGACTTCAAAGTTTAGGTGCCTGTATGTGTGTGTCAATAATATAGAGAATAGTACCTAGGCAGCTATTCATCTCAGCCTTAACTGAGCCTCTCCAGACAATTTCCTGTAATGGCTTGATCTTTGTTGACTTTATTGGGAACTCATCAACCCAGGCACATTGTAGATGTTTAGATTTAAGTGTCTGAATTCACACCCCCATTTTACACCACATGACTGGCTAATACATCAAGTTATTTTCTTTCATAAAATCACAGAATTGCACAAATTAGGGAACAATTCAGGCTGGGAGGGGCCTTGGGAGATCTTTTGTCCAGCCCTCTCTCCAAAGTAGGGCTTACTTTCTACTATTTGAGCTAGTAGAGCAGCCCACCTGTCCAGGGCTTTATCCAGTCAGATTTTCTTCATTTCTAATTATCAGTTTAATTTGATACCAGAAATTCTTGCTAACTGTACTGAAGTAGTGACCTTTTCTATTGTATCATTAAAATTCATTCATTTTCTATTTCTCCATTTCTATCTCCTTACATTTATTCTGGAAGGCATCCCAGTCTTCTCCTCTGTTGTGCATGCTGAGCTTCAATTTCTCTTTGAACTAAAATATAATTTTTAAAATAAAAATACTATCTTGACCTCCAAAAATCCAGTGATTAATTCAATGCAAGCCTTGGTAAGTTGCTGGTTTTAAATTCTAACTCTGTATCTTGCTTTTTCTTCAACTGACGGATAGAGGAACCTGCAAGAATCAACTTCCAATTCCCTTTTTGACAACATACATGAATATGGTATATTATGTTATGTTTTGCAAACAGAAATTCAGTTCACCATTACCACATGACTTATTGGAAGCAACTTCATCAGACAGGAGTAGAGGCACATCCATAGGGCTACAGCTATAGTGGTAACTCAGCATGGTATTTCTGAAGCTCCCATTCACACTTAATGAACTTCTCTAGTGAAGACAAATGCCTAGAACACAGATGACACTGCTGTGTATATCACTGCCAAAAATGCCAACAACAGGTAAGTATCCAGGCAAAAAGAACCATGATAATGAATGCTCTGCAGAGAAAGATTCATAGGACAAGTCAGAAGGATTAAATACAGATGTATAATTTGGCTAAGTGACATCTAAGTGAGGTCGATTGACACCTTCATCTGGCTTCTTCCAGTTTATAATTAGAACAGCCTTTCTGTGGCAGGCTTGGACCAAAATAGCCTTTACTCTAATGACATTTCTGCTTCTCTGGCAAATGTTTACACACTTGTGTATAAAGTATGTACGTGGGTAGTGATTGGGCGAGGTACAAGAACGACTACACTTTGCTATTATTGCTGTTGCTTACAGCCTGTTTTACACCCCTGCCAAGAACCTGAACACACTGATAGGCCCGGATGTCCCTGCCCATCCCTCGGAGCACTCCCACCCTACCCACAGCCCAGGATCCCATGTTGGTCCCCCAAGGCCATCAGCCCCTGCCCCCAGGAAGCCACAGCAGGGTCAGTCTGCAGATTCCCACAGCCCTGCTCTGCCCAGACACGGACCATGCTGACCCAGGGACATCCACATCTCAGCCCAAGCCTGGCCATCCCTCTCCCTAGGGAGCTGCCTCATGCCCAGGTCTGGGGCTGCCCAGTGCTCCCCAGCTACCATGCTCCTGGCTGGGGTGGTGGGACAGGATAGGCTGCCAGAGTGCCTTGACAGGAAAGCCTCCACAGTGCCTGGATTCAGGAAGAAACCAGCCTCCACTGCACATCGACAATTGTGCTTCAACTCCACATACTTAATTTGACAGCCTTCCTCAAGGTGCTCTTTCATTAACAGGTATAAAAACCCCTTTAAAACTGGAACTTCTTCTAACTTCTTTAAATCATGCTAAATTATTTTTTATATTGCAAGTTTTTTTGATAGAATAAACAGCTAAGGCTTTGAAAGTAACAGCCAAAATAATGGGAATAGCCTGCTGGAATAAGATAAGGGGCTTGTTATCCCATATATTCATTTGAATTTTATATATTGTACTAATTGTTATCAACAATAGTTAATGTTATATTCTGGTAGTATAATCATCCTGACTCTGCTGTTTCAGCTTTTAGGCTGACACAATAATTGAATAGAGCAGTACTTCGCTTAGTTATTCTGAACTGTGCTGTTCATTCCCTGCAAAACCAACCTCCCTCCCATCCTCATTCCCTCCCTCCCTGCCTCCCTCCCTCCCTCCCTCCCTTCCTTCCTTCCTTCCTTCCTTGCTTCCTTCCTTCCTTGCTTCTTTCTTTCTGGTGAAGCGGCTGGAGAACAAGCCGTATGAGGAACAGCTGATAGAGCTGGGGTTGTTTAGCCTGGAGAAGAGGAGGCTGAGGGGAGACCTCATTGCTCTCTACAACTACCTGAAAGGAGGTTGTAGAGAGGAGGGTGCTGGCCTCTTCTCCCAAGTGACGGGGGGCAGGACAAGAGGGAATGGCCTCAAGCTCCGCCAGGGGAGATTTAGGCTGAACATTACGAAAAATTTTTCACAGAAAGGGTCATTGGGCACTGGAACAGGCTTCCCTGGAGGTGTTTAAGGCAAGGGTGGACGAGGTGCTAAGGGGCATGGTTTAGTGTTTGATAGGAATGGTTGGACTCGGTGGGTCTTTTCCAACCTGGTGATTCTATGATTCTATGATTCTTTCCTTCTTTCTTTCCTTCTTTCTTTCCTTTTTTCCTTCTTTCCTTCTTTCCTTCTTTCCATCTTTCCTTCTTTCTCTCTTTCTCTCTCTCTCTTCCTCTCTTTCTCTCTCTTTCACTAATTCTGCTTGAATATGGCCTCCCAGATTTGATGAGGGCATAATAAGCCACACCCAGGTGACAATACAACATAGCAGCAGTGCAGCCACAAGTCCTACATGGCATATTCGTTCATGTTCACCCCAGGAGATTCACTCCACAGCAGTCATTGCAAGGCATATGTTTCGAAGAGATCCTATGTAGGTCCCACTAGTTTGAAGACTTTGTCTCACACACTCCTTGAAACAGGAATGTCTTCCATGTCAAGAAAAATCTTGTTTCTTTGGAATGAACTGTGATTAACAGCACAGCAGGGTTTAGCCGCCCAGTCACTAATCCATATTTTGATACTTCAGATAAATATCACATGGTGTTTTTCCTTCAATCTGAAGAATCTTATTTCTCATCTGATAAGTAAATCGCTGCCAAATTCTTAACTCGGGCTCCATCAGAAAGCATATTACTTTGTTAGAAAATCATGCAGCATCTGCCTGGTAATACACTTTCTCCTGTTCCCTGATCCAGATCAACAAATGAAGAAAAGTTTGTAAAAATCATCACTTTCCTACCTAGTCAGGAAAAAATACAACCCTTCCTCAGTCCTGTATTGTCTGACTCCCAGATGTCACTGTCCTTCCACTGCCATCTCCCTTTTCCGTTTGGAGGTGAGCAGAGCTGCCCTGAGTAGTGTGTGGCCTGGAAGGAGACTTTTTTTTTTTGCTTAGAAGAGCAAAGAGTGTTAAAGCTGGCTCTGGCTGCCTCATTGGGGCTGGTGGGCCTGGTGAGTGAGCCAGCCCTGTACAGCACACGGAGCAGAAAGAAAGAAGCATCGTGCAGTGAGGGAACCCACCATACGCAGTGGACAGAAGCCCATCCAACTGCATGTGTCTTGCCTGTGACCCCAAGACCAGACTCGTTCTCATTTGTATGATTGACAGGGGTCCCATCAAGGGGAAAGAAGATGCCAAAAACCGCAATTGCCCTCTTGTATGCACTTGAAACAGCTGGACTAGCAGGGGGATTCAGGGATTCTGCAATAGTCTCATTTTCCTTCACAAAAAAACATGTTGTTGGGAACATAACTATGGAAATTCCCGCACATGAGTTCTTGTTGGTATGTATGGAGATCACAATGTATCCACAGACGGATTTATACTCATTAAGGGGCTTGTAGCAGCTTCAAAAATGTAATCCTTTCCAGTCTGTGACTGTGAGACCTCAGAGAGGGACAGATCGCCTAGGCTACCGGGCCACCCTGCTATAAGAGACAGCTATGCGTTAACACTCTGCTATGCACACAGCTGGCCAACGACTCATGTGAGGGAAAAGTTTTTTCCAGAGGATTCATCAGGAACCTTGCATCCCAAGCTCTGCTGATTTATCTTGCACAAGAAGTGTGGATGTTTGGAGGAATCCTTTGGTCTTGCCTCTGCCCATAGAAACAGAGTGCAGCTGTGCATCCATCTTAATTACAGCATTTGCCTCGCAGTGGTTTGCATTTCCAAAGCTGTCTTCCCAAGGCAAAGGTGATAGTCTTCTCTATTTTCTTCTAATTAAGAGCCAAACTACTAGGCCAGCTGTGTTACTAATGCAGTTGCCCAAGTCCCCACAGTTTCACAGAAACAGTGCAGATCCTGTTATGAGAAACAGCTATTGCACATCCCTGTTTAAATCAACTTGAAAATCTTAAAGATAGCACAGAAAAAAAAGCTAGACTGCTTTCTTTCTTCTTTGCTTTCCTTGTGTTTCTCTAAGTCCAATATTATATCCCTGTGACTTCAGTGAGTTTTAATTGATTCTGGGAATTGGGCTGCTGGACCCATATTCAGACAGTTTTCTTATACCTGTCTACCTTAGATATTGCAGCTTCTCTTCTTCCTTTTGGATGGTCTTTGAAAAGAGGCAGACATTGCTTTCTTGTTTCAGATGCCACAATATCTTTGATGCATAGTTTGCACATGCAGATAAGTAGGTCCAGCCCAGATCCTCAGAAATACACAGGCGACTAAGGGGAATTACATTACTACACACCTTTAAAAACCTGAATTTCCACCCCTGAAAAGTGGTATTTACAAGTGAACTCAACATTGAAGTGTTACCATTAAATCAATGGTATTTGGATCAAGGGTATTCGGCAAAAGGAAAGGCATTAACTTCAGTGGAAACGGGTAGAGCCACAAAATACCCACCTGAAAACTGAACCCCAAGTGCACGAACAGTTAATGTTCACTCACCAGGAGAATCCTGCCTTCTAAATTTGCCAGAAAAATAGGCTGACATGGAGAATAATATCTGAATTTCTTCTTATTGCATCAATAATTTTAATTTGGGTGTTTCTTTTCCCCAGCATCAATCCCAAACACCGCTTAAAAGCAATCTACTCCTTGTCCTGATTTCAGAAAAAGCTGTTTTACTACTGTTTATATAGCAGTGAAATCAAGTTTATATCCCAATGCTATCAGTGTTTCTTTTATATCACACATGTATGTAGAACAAGCTTCCTGGTGAACTACCACTAAAATGTTCATTACTGAAATTTCGGTTTAGAGTATTACTTCTCCTCACAATAACCAAGTCCATTCTACTTGGGTAGCATTAATCTGCTATACAGACAGAGGCAAGGTGTTCCCGTTTTTCAGTAAGATAACTAGTTCCCAGGGTTCTGCTGACAAGGTTGTTTCCCAGCTACTCTAACCCAAAAAGCTGACAAGAGTTTATTAGGAACATAAAGATACAGCCATCAGTATTAGTTACTGCATCTAGGCAAAATGTTAAGACTTTTTATTTCTGTTCTTATAGACCTGGAAATATGGTAGATGGCAGAACTGCAGCTTTTATATTTTGTACTTGATATAACAAAGTAGTAAGGGCTTAGGTTTTGTAGGATCAGTTTTCTCCCACAGGTTGTACGTTCACAAACTGGCAAAGCCCAACCAGTTTTTTGTCTAGGGAATACGTGCTTTGTACCAAATTTTCAGGCAGTTTTAAGATAGTCTCTGTAATTAGTGGTCTAATTCTGTCATGCACAAACGACGTTACCCACCCAAGTAGGAACACAAAACTTATATTTCTGAACTCAAATTGGCTGAATGTGTGTCCTCAAACAAATGTCCTGTGAGTCTGCTGCATAAATAATATTAAGTAGGGCGGGCTCTGATACTGCAGCCAGCAAACTAATATTAAACACCGCAAAATTGTTTTGGTGCCAGGTAGGTGAGGCTAGGAAACAGACCAGAATGAAAACCTTGGCTTTTCTAACCTGGCCTCTGTCCAGATCCCCCTCAAAATGAGGAAATTTTCTCAAGAGACTTGGGAGCACTTAGAAGATTTTTGTAATGTTGATGTGTTGCCCTGTAAAGGTGCTGACATCTGGCATCAAGACTGCACCATTGCTTCAGCCTAGCAGGATCTAGGACTCCATCACTGCACCTCATCCCTCAGGGGCACCTTAAAGCCGTGCATGAAGATGATCTATGTAAACCAGAGACTCTCTAAAGCACCAGACAGAATAGATTACTGAAAATTCCATTCACATTCCCAAAATATGCTTGCACCACACATGTTCTGCACTGGCATTTGTAGCCTTGGCTTTCATACTGTGTCTATTTCTGCATTTTATAAGCTGCCTATTAGTACAGCTCAAATGCTTTACTCTTAGTTCGATCATTCTTTAACAATTATCCATTCCTGTTTCAAAGCTTCTCTATTCTGTTCAATTATACAAATATGAATAGTGGCAGACGCATCAGTTAATGCAGGCAGTGGTACAAATCTTCCAGAAAAGCAATGAGAAACCATTCTGGCAAATAGTATGTGAACCACCATGACTTGATTCCACATGTTTCTTGCAATATACCGTGGGGAAGCACAGTACAGTAGGAACAATTAATCTTATTCACCCACCAAATGTGGGAAGGTTATATGTGGGAAGGTTATACGCCCTTCTGTGCAAATACTTAGATTTTATTCTTGTCTGCACCTCTTAGTGCTATCTTATCAATGTAAGTAGAAATTGTAATAATAACAATTGCTATTATAACTAATAACACATCTCTTAAATTGAGACTATTTTGAGTTACAAGAACTCAGAAAGCTTGAAACAGGTGGAATTATTTTCATTAAAAATCACAAAATACAAACCAAATTAATCTTTAAGTTGCCTTTTGAGCTAAAAACATTGTCGAGTTTCACCCTAGAGCAAATTTCTATGGATGAGTTATAAATCTCAAAATAATGAGATTTTTAATGAAAACAAGACTAACTCAGTGTGAACTGTAGCAGAGCAAATTGTGTCACTATAGCTGTAGCTTAATGGAAAACTACAGAATGTTGAAAATGTTTTCTGATTATTGCTTAATTTATCAAAATCATATCATTTACAGCACACTCTAAATGAGACAAAAACATATTCAGGGATGTGACAAAGACATTACAAAAAACACCACGCAGCCAAGTAATATGAGTAGGTAGGAGAAGAAGTCACACAAGCAAAAAAATTATTATTAGGCTCAATGTAAATCTGGGATTTCAATGGTGATATGAGCTGTATGTATGGGAGGCAGTGGGAAGAAGTGAGGATGGGGATGGCTAGATGGAGGGAGGGATGCAGAACATGAGCGGAAACGGCTTTGTGACTGGTTAGTTTGTAATATCGTCTGTAATGTTTCTTCTTGGTGTATGGTATAACTGCTGTATACATAGGCATTTTTAACTGGAAGCTTGAGATGTAATTAAGCAAATGAACTGCCAAAATAAAAGAGTCCCAAAGCAAAGGACAGGTTAGCAAATCAGCTCTGAAGCACATAGCACACATGATTTTTGCAGCATTAAAGAGTTTCGAGGCATCGTACAAATAGTGATTAATGAATAGCCTTCTGTTGTTTTTGTTGTCTTGCCTGGAGATCACAAGAATTAAGGAATCCACAGATGAGCAAGAACAGGTCCAAAACGAAATAATGCGTCAACCAAAGGTAACAGAGGAGGGGATAGCTTACTAGTAGGTAGACACATGGAAGATACAAACCTAAACCAGACATTGATAATGCAGTGCAAAGCTGCTACAGAGGTAGTTGGTGCATTAACACCACGCATCCACAGAGGCTGCACCTGAGTGAAGTCCTTTCTCTCAGCCAGCACTGCACTGTGCTGGGACCAGCTATTGCATCATCAGCCCTGCCTCTGTGCTACTGTGCCTCTATGTCGTGCTTCACTGCACGTTTAAGATGTGCCTAAAGCATCACATAGTGCACCGAGAGGATTGCAGACCAAGGGATTGCATTCCACAGGAGCTTATATCGACTGCAGGGAGAGCCCATAAACAGTACACTGACTGCACTGCTTTTTCCTCTCTTGAAACTCAACACCATCAAGGCAAGAATGGGAGATTCGTGAAATGGAAAATACTCTAAAACCTAGTGTTTACGGAGTTCATTTTCTAAGGGAACAGCCAGGTTCCTGGGCATTAATTTTATGTTACAAACTCTTACAATAGAAGTACATAGAATATTGTGGGAAGAGAGAAAGAAACACTTGACATTGAATACCTTTATTATAAGACAATTTTTCAAGGGCTCCCTTGAGTCTCACAAATCTTTCCATTTCAGATGTAAAATGATCCAGTTTTCATCTTTCTCCTGTTTTTCTACCAAACAGAAGCCTCTCAAAGTACCCTGGATTGTGAGAGAAGAAAGTACAACACCTTTATAGCTGAAGACACCAGAAACTTTGTTTTGCCTCCTCAGTCAATATTCCAGCCACAAAAATATTTTACAGAAGGTGTATGTTTCCTTCTCTTTCTTCTGAACAATAAGAGCTTTGATGGCTCACCATCCTGTGAGCTCAATAAATGAAAATACAGCAGTGGTTTATTCACTTCAAACTAAGACCAAAGCCCCAGAGTGAATAGATGTGCCAAGAACAAACTTGCCAAACCTGACTGCTCAGGGATTTAGGCCTAGGTAGGCTTTTTGGATCCCACAGAAATTTCAGACTAACCCCACACTCAGCTTAGAAAGTAGCAGCTCTGAAAATAGTAGCAGAATTCTCAAGGCCAGGCAAAAGTGCAAGCATTTGAGTATTCGCTTCTACTGAGGGGTTAGGCACATTACTTGTGCTTCAGTTGCACCTACATAGCATGTGAAGTACCTAAACGTCATTTTGGATCTGGGCATAAGTGCTAGAGATGATATTAAAAGTACATAAACAGGAGCCCTACACATCAGGGAATATCAGACATTGAGTCCTTAATAACAAATGTCTTCTGACCATCAAGGCTGGATCACAGAAACCATGAAGGCTGGGTCACAGAAAGAGATGCTGAGAATGTACAAGTAATTTTGTGACTGTGTAGTGACTGCTGGTGCAAAAACATACATTTTCAAATGTCTCTAGGACTATAAATGCCTTGCAGCTGGTTCTGAGTCATTCTGAGTACAAGAAAAGGTGATGAACGTTATAGGAAATTATATCCAGTTACTTCAAAATATTATTTTGGAATGGAAACTTCTGTGAACTATTTGCTCTGGAAGTTATTTTGTGGTTATTACGCTCATTTCTATTCTGTTTTTACAGAAATTCATTGCCTGCTCCTGCCCAGGACTTTACAATGATAGGCACAGCTGCATCCCATGAAGACTATCCAAAGCATCATTTGAAGAAAGCAATGAACATATAGCTCACTCAGCAGATGTTGAAGATAGTGTCTCATACTGGCACACGATGGGATTCTTACTCTTTATGCCATTAGAGTGAGTATTCACCAAAGGTCTCATAAGTCAGAGACTACATTGCCTAAGAGGACCAGTCCTTCATTATTGATTTTTATTAACTGAGCCAGCAGATCCACTTAGCAGCATCACCACCATTCTGCTGGCTGCTGTCAGTTTTCCTCTCTGTCTCTATGCTTCCAGAGTGATCGTTTGTTCCTTCCTGGAGTAATTTGTTATCTCAACTATTCAGCAAAGGGACAACACATGAGGTCCTGCTGGAGGCAGGGATTGCTCTCAGGTCTGGGAGCTGAGGCTTACAGGCCAGCAGTTGAGACTACCCACTAATAGTAAATGCAATGAAGAAAGAAAACACCAATATTGCAGATTTTCAGAGAAAATTTTCCCAACAACAGCTTCTATTCAGTTGTGCCCCAATATCTCAAAGGAAATGGCGAAAGCTTCCTGGATTTAGGCATTTAAGCTTCAATTGCTGAATAGAACTTAATAAAAAAGACTGCAGTGAGCTGCTTTTCTTTGGCAAGAAGACAGCCTCATCATAAGGGTTTGCCCTCTTGTAAGTATATGATTTCTGACAGATTACAGTTAGCTAAGTAATTAAGGTAAAGAAAGTAGCTTAAATGGGAACCTAAAACTGGAGAAAGGAGAATGATTATAAATAGTGCAGACTATATTAAGAGATTATAGTAAAGAGAAAAAAAAATGCCTCAGGAGGATTAAAGTGTTAAATAGTAGTTAAATAGCAAAGAAAGAGAACACAGTCTAACACCTCTTTTTTTTTTCTGTAATCCAGATTTAGCAGCAATTTTCAGGTGTCTGATGCCCTGGTATGCTAAAATTGGATGCATTTTCATGAGATTAATTTCCTCAATAGGTACAGGGTCAGGTGAGGGAGTTTTGTAACTTCTTACTGCCAGACTGGCACTAGAACATTGGTGGAGGTCTTGATGCAGGTCTTATGCCTTGCTCTTCCCTTCACTGAGAGGGAATACTTGCAGGAGGAAATGGTTGTGCTATCTGGCTCTAGCTGTGAGTACCATTGTTTACTTGGAGGGGGTGGATATGGCGTGAAAAAATTCTTTAGTATCTGTTATCAACAGACAAAGATACTCTTAAAAGAAAGAAACAGAGAAGACTTGTCTGAAAGTGAAGCATAGGTTTAATAGAGTGCACCTTGTATGCCCCAATAACGTGGAAACCCAAAAAAAGATGTATTTCATCAGAAAGCAATTTATGACCACAGCTGATTTACAAGGTGAGTCATTGAAGCACATACTCTAAAAGAAGCCAGTGCCCAGTAAAAATTTACTCCATGTGGCAAACCACACACCAGCCCTGCCTCCAATTCATCCTTGTTGGCCATGCTCCTGTTTCCAGCCTATGTACCAAGCCTATTCCAGAGTGAGCCAAGGCCTGGAAATGCCTTTGACAAGATTTTAGCTTAGATTCACATAGAACCATAGAATCATAGAATAGTTAGGGTTGGAAGGGACCTTAAAGATCTAGTTCCAACCCCCTGCCATGGGCAGGGACACCTCCCACCAGACCAGGCTGCCCAAGGCCCCATCCAACCTGGCCTTGGACACCTCCAGGGATGGGGCAGCCACAGCTTCCCTGAGCAACCTGTGCCAGTGCCTCGCCACTCTTATGGTGAAGAAATTCTTCTCTAGGTCTAGTCTAAATCTGCCCCTCTCCAGTTTATACCAATTGCCCTTTGTCCTATCACTACAAGCCTTTGTGAATAGTCCCTCCCACAACTTACTTGTAGGCCCCCCTCAAGCACTGGAAGGTCGCTATAAGATCTCCTCAGAGCCTTCTTTTCTCCAGGCTGAACAAGCCCAACTCTCTCAGCCTGTTCACATAGCAGAGGTACTCCAGCTCTCTGATCATCTTTCTAGTCCTGCTCTGGACCTGTTCCAACAGTTCCATATTATACGGTTGGCCTTCTGGAGTGCAAGTCGCTAGCTTGTATCGAGCTTCTCATCGACCAGCACTCCCAAGTCTTTCTCTGCAGGGCCGCTCTCAACCACATCACCCCACATCCCGTATTGAAATTGGGGATTTCCCTGACCCAGGTATAGGACTTCGCACTTGGCCTTGTTGAACCTCATGAGGTTTGCACAGGCCCACTTCTACAGCCTGTCCAGGTCCCTCTGGATGACATCCTGTCGTTATGGTGTGGCAACTGCACCACTCAGCTTGGTGCCATCTGCAAACTTGCTGAGGGTGCACTCAAATCTCACTGTCAGTATCATTGATGAAGATATTAAACATCACTGGTCCTAGTACAGACCCCTGAGGGACAGCACTAGTCACGGATCTCCATCTGGACTTTGAGCCATTGACCACTACTCTCTGAATACAACCCTCCAACTAGTTTCTTATCCACCGAACTGTCCACCCATCAAAACCATATCTCTCCAATTTAGAGAGAAGGATGTTGTGGAAGACCGTGTCAAAGGCTTTACAGAAGTCCAGATAGATCACATCCGTCAGTTTATCCTTGTCCACTGCTGCAGCTACCCCATCATAGAAAGCCATTTAGTTAATCAGACAGGACTCAACGTTGGTGAAGCCGTGCTGGCTGCCATTAATTACATCCATGTCCTCCATGTGCTTTAGCATAGCTTCTAGGAGGATCTGTTCCATGATCTTCCCAGGCACAGAGATGAAGCTGACAGGTCAGTAGTTCCCAGGATCAACTTTTGCACCCTTTCTAAAAATGGGCACAATATCATCCTTCTTCCAGTCACCAGGGACTTCTCCTGATTGCCATGACTTTTCAAATATCATGGAGCGTTGCTTGGCAACCACATCGCCCAGTTCTCTCAGGACTCTGGGATGCATCTCATCAGGCCCCATAGACTTATAAATGTTCAGGTTCCCCAGGTGGTCATGAACGTGATCCTCCTCTACAGTGGGAGGGGGTTTACCTAATATATATCAAGCTATTTGCACTCTGTGCTGTTGTCAGTTGAGTGAGGAGAAGAGAACAGTTGAGAATCTGTGTTTAAATACAATTTAGCCTAACAAGCAAGAGTGCTCCTCAGTAGGGGGTGTTTAAATAGGAATCGAGGCACTTGTCATGAAACAGCAAGGTCAAAGACACCCCACCACCATTGTTCAAGCCCTGCTTCCAACTCCAAGCCCTGGGGCTACAAGAGAGGAGCCAACAAAAGGAGAAGGCAGCATCTGGGAGAGCTGAGGAAGCCCTGCTGCACGGGCAGAAGCAGGCAGATGCCAGCTCCCGGGGCTTGCGCTTCCTGAGGCCAACATCCCTTCTTGTTTTTCCCCTGCTGCTACCTACCACCAGCAAGTCTGTCTGCCCATGCATATATGTAGCTCCAAAATCAGTTGCTTCCAGAGGTTTTCCCCATGCTGAGTTCCGAGTTCTGCATGGGGGATACTGCCACTGAAAAGGGAGGCTTATGTCCTTGCAAGCATGGGGATGGAAACAGTGCCAGAGCACCCACCATCTTTGCACATCCTGCTCTGCGCACAGCCAGCAGCAGCCTAGCTATGTTAACCCTCAAAAAAAGATCATTCCAAGAAAAAAATTCATTAAATACAAGTGATTTGGGTGATTTTAAAATACAACCATGCTGCTGTGTAGATCTGCTCTCTGTGACTCAAGTTTTCAGTACTGTCATCTACTCCCCTTTAGTACCGAACCTTGCAGCTTCAGCTCCATGTATTACTTTGAAAATCTGCCCATATGTATCTTCCAACATCTATCAGCTCGGTTTACTGACACAATCAAACGTTTACTGCTTTCAGTGCTGCAGAACCAATATAGCTGAACAGCAAGCTATATCTGCTTCTTGCAGCATCATCAAAATTGCCAGCTAAATTTTGATTTCTGATGCCTTATTATTGCAATGAAGATGTAAGGAGCAAAAAAAAGTCTCATTTCCAGATACCCATCTGATTCTTGGAACTGTCATTGAAACAAAAAATACCCATTACTACCACTGCAAAAAAAAGAGAATATATTTTTCCTGAACAGTAAATAAGCATCTAAACACAAGAATAAAATGAATAAGGGAAGAACCAATAGGTCATTTTTTACTTTAACTCAATGTGGAACTAAATTCTCAAAACAACTGTCAGTATTGTGAGTACAAATTTTGGCACCTATGATTATAGGCAGTTAAAACTGAACATTCTGACGTAACCCATAGTTCATCCCTTTAGGCACCCTCTACGTATTTAATTGAAAGTACAAATAAACATGACCACAACTGTTCTTTGCAAAAGCCAGGCACCACAACAACAGATGTAAGCAATGTGGGACAGGCTAGTGAATATCTGTTTATAAAAGATCTGGTTAATACAAACAAACAAATCAAGACAGGGTTTCAAAACCAAACATGTCCAATACAAGGACCCTGGGAGCTAAAGCCTGAAGCACCCGACTTGTACATCGCAATTTCTGATGTGGCATCTAGGTCCAAAACTTTGGTGGTTTGGGTGTCATTGAGCTGTAAGCCATCAAAGTGCATTCACAGTTCACTGGGGACAAGACCTAAGAGCCTGAGACTAGAGTGTATCTTCTTTGTTTACAGGCTTGCCAGCAGCGTGGTTATCTCCAGCCTCTTGCCTGATGATTAGGATTCTGCCTGAGGAAGGACAGCCTCAAATCTCCATGCTAAGGATGGACCCAAAAGCAAGTCTCCCTCAGGCAGTGAAACTAAATCCCCATTTCCTTTGTCTCAGAGCTGCTTGCCAGTATTTACAGTCAGGTTTCAAAGTCATCTGTCTCTGATGCTTGCCTGTCTGGTTGGTTGGCTTCTCTGTCCTCTTCCCCTTCACACACAGCCTCTTGAGCACTTAATTTTTCAAAAGCAAGGCCTATCCCAATGAAGCAATCATCAGGGGACAACCCAGCACTGTGTTCACATACTGCTTCAGAGGTGACTGGTTTTAAGCAGCAGTGTGTTTTAGTCCTGCACGTTTGAGCCCACCACGCTTCTTTCAGATCCACATTCAGGCAGTGCTGAGCCAGGAGGGAAAGCAAACAGGAAATATTATGGACAGGAGGAGGATGAAAGAGGGTGCAGATAAAGGAGAAATATATTTAGGACAGGGAGGTTGCTGCTAGTGATGAAAGCCCATGGAGGTCTGAGGGACCAGAGAGACGTCTGTACAATTTTAACTATTACCCACTTAGACCTGTCGAGTCTCAAGCTTTATGTACAAGGGGTGTTTGTTCCACAGTCTCCTGGGCTGGTGCTGTATAGCCTGGAGAGAAATAGCAACACGGATTTTCTCTGTCTTTACCTTCATAGACCAGCTCTATCTAGTGCAGGAGGTACCAGGCCTAGAGGAGGCCTTGGCAAGGGACAGGGGCAATGGAGTTGGTATTCCTATTGGGCCTTCATTGGTTGGTACCCTCTGGTTTCATGCAGCAGCCACAAGTAACATAAAGCAGAGCTGGATGGGGAAAATGTGGAATCAAATCCATCATAGCCATCTTTAGGCATTTTGATACCTGAAGTTTGTTACCTCAGAAATGTCTGGATGTCAGTGCTAGGTGAAGCAATTCCTATGTTGAGATTTTGAAGAGCTTTGGTTTAATAAATCAAGGCATTATCATTGTTGTTGCTATTACTACTGGGTTTGTTGTTATTTTTAATGTTATTATTATAATTGCTAGTTTGGCACACCTTCTTGTTTTGGAGAAACCTGGCAGTTGATGTGGGGATCAATGTTGTCATTTGCTATGGTTACCAGTAAAACTTTCATTAAATTCAATGAGGTGAGGTAAACTGTACTTCCCCATTTTCTTTGGTTCTATCAAGCTATTAAGGTAGGACTTGAAATTTGGCTGTTTAAACAGAAATGTGGGCAACTGATTCACTGTAATTTGACTGCCTTGTTACCTGGTGTTTGTTGTTTTTTTCAGCTCATACGGATAACGATTGCTGCACAGGCAGAGGTGTTTATGCTAACTTTCAAAGCAGAAGTTCTGGTTCTTGTCAATAATTCTTTCTCCTTTTAAACAACCAAAGCACATTCTTCAATCTTTAGGCATTAAATGAAATAGCTGCGATTGAAACATCAACTTTGAAAATGCTAGATGGAAATACAAGGGCAGCTACTTTGCACTTGTAATATTAAGCAGCATCAATATGCCCATTTCCATTAAAATATTGCACATTAAAGGTTACGGGAAAGGCCACACTGCAGCAATAGTTTGATTTGTACTGCTTTTCTCTATAGAGTATGTAAGTCCTGTCTTAGTTTTGTCAGATGATATGCCAGCCAAGAAGAGGGTAAGCAATTAAGAATGAAAACAGCACAAATAAACAGTGCCATCTTTTGGGCACTAGTTAAATTCCACATTTATTAAATTCCAGATACACGTCATGTACAAATGTTATACAGGAATGCACATACACACTTATATGTGTGCAGGTGACTAGGGTATTAACTTTCTTGTCTCTTGCAAGGAGGCGATAGGGACTTAAAGCCTGAAAGTCTCCATCCAGATCTCTGCAGCTGGCCACTTTTCTGCTGTGGCATCCCAGACTCCTGCAGCATGGGGTGCAGAGTGATACCTGTTTCTAAGGCTGCCTGCGGCACCTCCCTGGTGAAGGTAAGTCCTGTCAAGAAGTAGATGGATAACTGAGTATCCCTTGAGTATCTTTGTGTATTCAAACACAAGGCATATGAAAGTAAGGAAGAAATGCGGTATTTTCATTTCTGTATGGGGGAAGAACAATCTAAGCTCCAGCCCCATCTAAATGAGTCTTTCAAAACATAAATACTGCCATCCCTGTGCTCCAGGCTCTGCCTTAACACTTTCTGAATGCTACAACAAATCCCACTGGTCAGGAACAGCCTGTACAAATATATCTAACAGCAAGCACAAGTTTTCAGGTGTATTTATTTACCCAGTGCTCATTTGAATAGGTGCTGGGCACTCAAAAATCCTCTGAGAATCTGATCCTACTTTGAAATGAGAGCAGATGTTCAGTCACACTCCACTGAGAAGGTACCCATAGAAAGAGTTTATAAAATATTAAGGGATAATTACAGATGGGAATTGTACTTACTTTCTTACTTACACACGCGCTGGAGGAGTCATCACCATTGTGATGGGTAGCACCATGGCTGATAGTAAGGAAGCAATCAATACTCTGAACCGTAACAAAGAATAAAGCAGTTCTTAAAACATCCAGGAGCGCTGTGGCCAAGAAGAGACTGTTTAAGGAGATATGACACCGGTCAATCTGATCCCAGGTAAATGCAAAATAATAATTTGTACTTGACTTAGGTAGAGTGTACATCATTCCCAGAATCAATCACAGTATTGTTTAAGTTGGAAAAGACCTTTAAGATCATCAATCCAACTGTAAATGGAACACTGCCAAGTCCAACACTAAACCATGTACCTAAGTGACACATCTACATGCCTTTTAAATAACTCCAGGGACAGTGACTCAATGACCTCCCTGAGCAGCCTGTTCCAATTATTGACAAGCCTTTCAGTAAAGAAATTTCTGCTAATATTCAGTGTAAACCTCCCCTGGCACAGCTTGAGGCCAGTTCCTCTTGTCCTATCACTTGTTACTAGGAAGAAGAGACAAATACCTGCCTCACTACATGTCTTTCTTGTAGCAAAGAGCCCAAAAATTAAGACAGTGCAGCCTCACCATCACCAAGTACAGAAGGACAACTCTTCCCTAGTCCTGTTGGCCATGCTATTTCTGATACAAGCCAGCATGCTATTTGCCTTCTTTGATCAAGGTTATGTTCAGTCCTGAATAACATAACCTCTCAAAGACTTAAAAGTCAGTGATTCTGCACAAATTGAGTACACTTTACCTTCTTTACACTAAGAAGGTAAAGCTGTGGCAGCTCCTTCCCTGACCTCAGTCCTTGGAAATACAGCAGTCAGAGTGTTGTGCAGCCACTGTAACGCACAGGACTCCTGCCCCCAGCTCCACCAGAGTCAGTGAGGGCATTAAGGCAGAATATTCAGAGGCAGAAGAAGTCTTGACCCTTGAAAAAGTAAATGCTGCAGGTAGGAACTGCAGAAATACAGACAGGAAGACAAAGCCTGAGCTCAAGATGCAGACAAAAAAGATTCTTCCGTAGCACAGATTTTTAAAGATGTTTAAGTTCCTAAATCTTGAGAAATCAGTGGGGCTGGCTGCCTCTGAGGTTTATAATATCCAGGTTTCTTTGACAGACTTGTTTCTGCTCATCTCCTATCTCTGTGCTTTCACTCCTTTCTTTGTCCTGCATGGGTGCGTGGTGGAAAGGCAATTGTAGTCCATTACTTTTTCAGATAAAGGTACAATTTAACAGGAAGACCTGCACAGAAAGTGTTATTTTGAGAAAAGAAAAAGTACACTTGGATAGGGCTACAAACCCAAACCATTCAATTTTGACATTTCCAGATTCCCACTGCAATTCTTTACCCAAGCTGTGATCTGAATGATGCTCCTCTTTTCAGATTAGCTCTCTCCAGCCAACAGTGCTCTGCTCTGCATTTTTCATCTTACCATCCCCAGATGCTGAATTGGTTAGTATTTTCCCAAGAATACAGAAAAGTTTGAATTCTGATGTGCTCTCTTTATTTCTGTAAATTGATATGCTCCCTGTATTTACTCAGAGGAGTTTGGCAGCAGCAGCCACAGCCCAGTTGTGCATGGCACACATTGCACATCGCAGAGCTCAGCATACAGATACGTCTGGTCTGCTTACCCAGCATATCATTTGCCACTTTGCAAACAGTGAAAGGCTTGATTAAATTCAGGTTTTGTGTGCTTGCCAACCTGGCTTGAGGTCGTAGTCTGTGGAATCAAAATCTCATTAGCACTGAAGTGTACACTCAACAATAAATCATTATATTTTTCATCTGCAGGCTCTTCACTGTCTTACACGCATAGTTTCTGTGAACAGCCTTTTATTCTAATAGGTCCTCAATAAGAAATGTTGTATCCAGTTACTTTCTGGTGACAAGAAGTCATTGTTTGATACTGTATGGCTTGGATACCATTTCAGGTTGGTCTCCTCTATATTACAGTTACATTGAAGTTACAGGATCAACAAGAGGGAGGCAACAATAGGCATCTGCTACAGACTGCATGATCAAGAAGGAGGAGTAGGTGATGTCTTCATTAAACAACTGGATGAAGTCTCCTGATCTCAGAACCTGGTTGTCAAGGTGGGCGTTTACCTACTCCAGCATCTGCTAGAAGGGCAGCATGTGGGACTCAAGCAAGCCAGGTGATTTCCAGAATGTGTTGAGGTCAATTGTTTACACAGGTACTCATCAGGACAACTAGGGAGGTGCTCTGCCAATTCAACTGCTCACAGAAAAAGAAAAACTAGTCAAGGGTCTAATAGCTGATAGCAGCCTTGGCTGTGAGAACTATGGAATAGTAAATCCTAAGATCTTGAGTGAAGTGAGGAAGCCAATTAATGCAAAAATTATTTTGAATTTCAGGAGAGTGGACTACATTTTTTCAGAGCAGTGGTAGGCAGAATCCCATGGGATGTTGTTCAAAAAGCCCAGAAGAGCTGCTCATGGGCAGGGACGCCTCCCACCAGACCAGGCTGCTCAAGGCCCCATCCAACCTGGCCTTGAACACCTCCAGGTATGGGGCAGCCATAGCTTCCCTGGGCAACATGTACCAGTGCCTCACCACCCTCATAATGAAGAATTTCCTCCTTATGCCCAATCTAAATCTGCCCCTCTCCAGTTTAAAGCCATTATTCCTACTTCTATCACAACAAGCCTTTGTGAATAGCCCCTCCCTAGCTTTCTTGTAGCCCCTTTCAGGTAGTGGAAGGTTGCTATAAGGTCATTCCAACAGCTCCATATCCTTCTTATGCTGAGGATTCCAGAGCTGGACACAATGCTTCAGATTAGGTCTCACAAGAGAGGAATAGAGGGGCAGAATCACCTGCCCCAACCCGCTTGCCACACTTCCTTTGATACAGCCAAGGATACAGTTGGCGCTCTGGGCTGTGAGCATGCTTTGCCAGCTCATGTTGAGCTTCTCATCAGTCAGCACCCACAAGTCCTTCTCTGCAGGGCAGTTCTCAACCACATCACCCCCATCCTGTACCGAAACCGTGGATTGCCCCGACTTAGGTGTAGGACCTTGCAGTAGAGTGAAGTGTTCATGTTGACACCTTTACTGGGAGAAATTAAATGAATAACAGATCATCACAACTGAGCTGATTTCAAGGACTCAAAGGCAGATGATGAATTCTAGCATGTGCTGAAGTTATACCAGATAACAGCATTGTTCAAAATTTTACCAGATAACTGGTTTCCTGCTTCAGATTTTTATTATGTATTTCAAATGAAGGGGAAATTCCAGGTAGCGCAGCTTCCTTATTGTGTTATATGACTGCAGCCTGTCAATGGCTGATTTCTGTTGTAGTTTTAGTGCTGTGGATGCCGGCTCAGGGTTCAATAAGCAGCACAGGTCCTGGTTATTGCAGATACTTCCTTTTATTCTGCAACTGAGGCCAAATCAGATACTACAGATGTCTGATTATATATCACTTGCTAAGAAGCAGCTGCCAACACATCACACAAAAGAAAGTCACTGAATCTGGGCATGTTGTGTTTGGGGAACTTTTCTTCCTTGTGTCTGGGCAGCCCCTAATCTGCTGCCATCCCCTTTGTTAGTTCTTAGGCATCACCATAATAATTGCAATTAAAGCTAAAAGATGTTTTACACAGAGCTGAAGTAACTTGCCCCAATGGGTAAATTAGACAAGTGAGGGGATTTTGACTCCTGTATCTATGCACTGGAAAGTTTCCTCTTCTTGCAGCATAGATAGGACAGCACATATCCCTCTAAGGGAGGTGGAGGGTACTCATCCTTTCCTTTTCTTCCCCGGCACTGGCTTAGATAACTAAGGAAGAATATGTGTCCTCCCAGGGTTCCTCCATCTCCCATGGTTAGGGAGCTGTTAGCCTTACTCCTCCAGTGACTCTTCCTGAGAAGACCTTGCCTCCTTTAGTAGTTTTGTGTCCAAAATACAAATATGTCCAAGCAGACTCCTGTTCCCTATCGATCTCTCTTCTTACCACAAAATAATGATCTGTATCCTTAAAGCATGTACCCAAAATGAGTGCTTTTCAGGTCAGGTTGGGTAGCAGATGTGAAATAATTCATCATGGCAAAAACTATGCCAGTGCCAAATGTGCACAGGGCTTCTGCAGGATTGGGAAGAGGTTGCTGTAGGACAGGCAAGCTAAAAACTACTGAGGGAGAGCGATAGGGTATGGAGTAGAGGAGGACCTGAGTTGAGAAGAGGTGAAGCAATGGGGTGGCAGAGACACTGCAAGGAGCAGGATGTGAGCAAACAGACTGTCAGCGCCGGGGGAGAAAATGCAGCAAAAGTCCCTGACAAGCTTTTCTCAAACCTGCTGGCCACAGGGTTTCCCCAGAACCCTGAGTAGAGGCAAGATGTATGTTAACATGCAAGTCAGAGACGATTCAAGAGAGGTCCCCACAACACCAGTCTGGGGCAGGAGGGAAGGTACAATTTGAGGAAGAATATATACCCGTTTTATCTCTCCCTAACAGCCATCCAAGCAATGCTCATCCTTCCTTACAGACATTAGTCTGGACACTTCTCTTTCCACACAGCAGACAGAAGGATTCACAGACAAAAAGCTTAGCCTGTTTTTTTCTGAGCCACTGAAGGAATTTCAGAGCTCAGCTCTCAGCAAATTCAGTAGCTAAACCCTTGAGCTTCAACAATCTCAGTTTATTCATTGCTGTTGCTATTCTGTATTCAGATACTTTTAGCCAGGCATATCATTTATCATCCTAAACAACGGCCCAGGTATTGTTTGCAATGACACTGAGTTAGGACACAATGGGAACGTTAAGAACCCTTTCTTAAACAGCAATCAATGTTTGCAGGAATCAGGCAGAGATGCAAAATTGTCAGAAGAGTTAGTTTGGGTCAGTTGATTCCACGGAATTGGTAGGCATCTGAGGCTGTTTTTTTCCCATTAGTGAGACCAAAGAACCTACTGAGTATTTCAGTTTGTGATGTATAATTCCAAAGAGCAACCAACTTTGCATGGTATTGTGTTACATTATTAGTGTTAAAATTATTTTTGATTATTTTTGAAAGTGGAGCTATAAACTTCCTCTCTGATTCCTGCAAACCCAAGTGACTTTCAAGCTTGACAGAATAAACTTTTCTCTTACTTATGCAGTTTATAGGAATGGACTCAGAAAAATACGTGTTGACTGTTCCTGCTCACAAAAATTTAAATGACTCAGTAGCAGCTGAAACCACAGCCAGCATCAATGTTTGCACTACCAATTATTTGAAAGGGAAATACATTTACATTTTCATGAAGCGGAGGAAGATAAAGTGATGTTTTATGAACTTCCTCTTATGCGTCAAGATGGCTCGGTTGATTTTTTGGATAGCATTTAATCATGTTGGGTCTTTCCCAGGAAATGATAATTTACAAGCTTTTGAAACTCATACTCCCCCTCTTCACTAGTCAGCAAGTATGACCTAGTTAAAGTTACAGCTTGAAGACGTGACCTAGTTTTGCAGGTAGTTTGCAGCCATTATGCTCAGCTCAGCACTGCAAAGTTTGGAAATCTCTTCATGAAAAGTAAGCCAGATTGTCACCTTGAATCATAGGTCCTTTTTGTATGGCTCGTGAAAAGTTAAGAGAATGATAGAATCACAGAATCGTAGAATGGTTTGCATTGGAAGGGATGTTAAAGATCATCTAGTTCCATCCCCCCTGCCATGGGCCAGGACGCCCTCTACTACATCAGGTTGCTCAAAGCCTCATCCATCCTAGCCTTAAACACCACCAGGGATGGGGCATCCACGATTTCTCTGGGCAACTTGTGCCAGTGCCTCACCACCCTCACAGTAGAAAATTTCTTCCTAATATCCAATCTAAATCTCCTTCTTTTAGATTAAAACTGTTAACACCTTGTCAGGTCACTGTAGTCCCTGACAAAGAGCCCCTCCACAGCTTTCCTGTAGGCCCCCTTTAAGTACTGGAAGGCTGTTGTAAGTTCTCCTCTGAGCCTTCTCTTCTCTAGGCTAAACAAGCCCAACTCTCCCAGCCTTTCCTCGTATGGGTGGTGCTTCAGCCCTCTGCAGATCTTTGTGGCCCTCCTCTGGACTCTAACAGATCCATGTCCTTCCTGTGTTGAGGACTCCAGAACTGAACACAGTACTCCAGGTGAAGTCTCACAAGAGTAAGGTAGAAGGGCACAATCACCTCCCTCAGACCAGCTGCTCACACCTCTTTTGATGCAGCCCAGGATACAGTTGGCTTTCTGGGCTGCAAGCACACATTGCTAGCCCATGTTGAGCTTCTCATCCACCAGTACCCCCAAGTACTTTTCTTCAGGGCTACTCTCAATCCATTCTCTGCCCAGCCTCCATCTGTGCTTGGGATTGCCCCAACCCAAGTGCAGGAGTTTACTCTTTGCCTTGTTGTTATTGCCTAATTTAGAAAGCTCAGAACAAAACATTTAGATATACTTAATCTCCTAGATTCAGGCCCACAGAAATACTTCGCTGCCCAGCCCCAGCGACTGTAAAAGGCCTGGGGGCTCTTCTGTAAATGCCTGCAGAGGATAGTCATCTGAGTTTAAGACTACATCACCACCTAAGACATGACTGGCTTGCCCAGTGGTTGAGGAGCTCAGGCAAAAAGAATGGCTGGCCCTGCTGACAAGGAAACAACCTGGGAGAAACGTGGAGGGATATAGAAAGAGCACAGCTGCTGTTTTTTCTAATTCACAGAAACAGTATGCAACTATGGAGGACAATACTCCTTGCTTGTCTGGTCTCCCTGTCTCACGTCTGAATGTTCAAGCAGCTATAAACATTGAGCAAATGCGATGCTTTATAAAGAGCTTGGACTTATTCACGGCCTAGATGTTATCTTAGTACAGCAGTGGGCTTTCTTCCTCTGGGGTAGAGAGCACCAGCTTGCTTTTTCTATACATATCCACCTGAATCAGCCAGGAGTTGCTCAGATTGGGGCAGTTCTAACCACATGCAAAATCAGAAAACCATGCATCCTTAAAAACAAAGTTAGAAGATGGTGGTGGATCTTTCTACACAGGAACGTCTGGCAGGTTTTCTGGAAGCAGTTTTCCTCCTAAATGCTTTGATTCTTAGGAGATCATATCACAGCACTAGCAAAGGCATCAAAACCTTAATGAGTGTGTACTAACGGCCAACTATCATTTACAGAGGTCTCCATGTGGTCTCCTACTACTTTTCCAAACTTTTCACTGCATTAAATAAGTTTCTCCCTCAAACACTGGAGATAACATTGTTACATCCAAACATATGACGAAGAGGAATCATATTAGAGAAAAAAGTTTGTGTTGAACAACTAGGGTAGTGCTGCTGTAATTAAAAAGTTTTTCTGTGTAGAAAGATATACATGATCACATCCATCACATCAGTGGCTTTGGAGCAAGGAGTCTAACAAACAACTCACTTCCAAAGCAGAAGAAATAACAAAACTGAAACTTGAGAGTGATGCTGAACTTGAACTTGATGCCTTCAGAAGCATATACTTAGTTAATTTTCCTCTTAAAAAATAGTTGCCCTACAAACATGTATAGAGGGAAGCCATAGTGAGAATTACATGTCATTTCCTTTGCACATAAATGGAATGGTTTAGGTGAGCATGGTATCGCAAGGGTTATTCGCACCACCTAAATCTAGGTCACATCATGAAATTCAAAGAAAACTTCTGAGTTTACCGATACATTTTTAGCAAGTACCACATTTCCGAGTATGCAGGAGTTGATAATATGAGAAATACCAGTATTTCGTTTAGCCTGGCCCCTTCTCACTTTAAAATTAGTGCTGTGGTGAACTTTTGGGTAAAGGTTATACAATGTGAAATAAACATGTAAGAAGGGCTTTAGTCTAGCCCAAACCTAGCTGCCTGTTTTCATGGCTGAAGCAGCACAACACTCACTGTCACCTTCAGCCCTATTTTACTCTCTGTGAGAAGCTGACTGGCATGTTCTGGTCTTGATGTTCAACCCGAACTACTGACTCCAAACAAAAGACCACGATGAAAGATAGCTCATCGGTAACCATTGGGCAACATCAGCTATAATTACTTCAAGAGGAGGAGCTGGTATT
Source organism: Phaenicophaeus curvirostris (assembly GCF_032191515.1). Classification (NCBI taxonomy): domain Eukaryota; kingdom Metazoa; phylum Chordata; class Aves; order Cuculiformes; family Cuculidae; genus Phaenicophaeus; species Phaenicophaeus curvirostris. The sequence continues at coordinate 176,941,298 of NC_091392.1, read as the reverse complement.
AAACCCATGATACATTCTTGGTGTTGGTCCTTATTTTAGTGGCTCTTATAGTCTGTTATTTTTTCCTCCCTCTAATGGCCAAGAGGGAGAGGAGATCCTGCCCTGGCAGCAGGAACTTGCTCCAGCAGACTCTTTGGTAAACAGCCCATTCCCATTGTTGATTCAGACTGTCTCGTGTTGGGAGCAAACCCACATTCATACACATTTTTTTTTTTCTGTAAGAACTTAAATTACTTTTCATTGAATATGTCTCTAGCCCATAATGGTTGTAAAGGCCATCTGTGCTCTCAGGAGTTTGGCTCCCAAGTAGGGAATGGCAGATGCTGACTGGAGCCTCCTCTGCTGTCCACCTTTCAGTTTCATGACCATCATTGATACTGGGCAAAACCAACAAAATTAAAACAAAAAAAAAGCCTCCCTACCATTAAGGCAGAATTTCTGCTTGGGTCATATTTTACACACATTGCACAAGCACATTGTTAAGGCACTGTAAAAGTTTCTGGCAAGTTGTGTCATATCTCTTCTCCCACATAAAACGATGGCCGCAATATAGTATGGAATAACTATGAGCCCTTGTTCCTGTTCCTGGCTGGGATGCTGACAATAAATGGGTAATTCTAAACATTTGGTGAGCAAAGACAGCTTTTCCACCACCTATTAATTTGTCATTGGCACTGCCAAAGTGATTCCATATAATCCTTCTAATATAGGCATAGAAATGCTGAAATAAGTTACAGTCTTCCTTCATGGCAGACTGACAAATGATGCAAAGATATATCATCAATAAGCAAATATTATTTCTAGGGTTATATTATTCTTAGTTACATATAGACTGCATATGCTATATTTGAAAGGGATACAACTAACGGATCCTCTGTTGCTATGTTTTAAAGCAGTTTATACTGCACAGAGTGACAAATACCAGCATACATTAGAACAGCCACCTCCTAAAAAAGGCTAAAAAAGGATCTGCCTTATATAAAACTATTTATAATACTGATCTTATTGATGTCAGCAGGAAAATATCCACTGATTTCAAAGTGAGAAGCTAAGCCCTTTCTTACTGGTACAATATTAACCAAGATTAATAAAACTGAATGAATTGTAACAAGCAATTTATGTATTTTGTGGGGAATTTTTCACATTCAGCAAGTCTCGCAACACAGCTGGGCCAACGGAATTCTCAATTATCTTTTTTATGTGAGCTGCTTTGTTTCACAATCTCCCACATCAGCAAAATTCTGCAAGTGTACAGATGCCATATACCAGAGAACAGGAGTAAACTTGAGGAAATCTGTTTGGATGTTTTCAAATAAATCATGGGAACATTTCTATTTAGCTCATACTTCTGAAAAAAAAAAGCATTTTAAATGACATTTTCAGCCAGACAACAAACCAGAACTAGAATAAATTGCTACCAATCCACAGGCAGAAGAATGCTGGACTGAAGTCCAAGACATTTTAAATTATAGTATTGCTTTTTATATTTACAATAAGGCTAATGAGGCTTAAAGAAAAGTGTCTCATCTTATTCATAGTGGTGTAATAGGATGGTTAGATTTGAGAGAAAATGCACATTCACTTAAGTAACATGAGTAGTAATTCAGCTTCAGCTATACATTTACAGGTGACAATAGATTGTAAAACAGACATCAACTTTAGGAAATAGTAAACAAATTTAAAGTGTTTTGTGCTGCCAGGTTGTTCCCTAATTTATTACTCTCTACTGACAGTGATAAATCAAAGAAGAAAATGGCAGAAGTTCAGACCTGAACCTTTGCTGCCCACATGGGTTTATTTTAGTTTTCTTGCCGATTCTGTTTTGACCTACTTGGAGGAGCCCTCTCTGCCAAGTCCCAGGGTGTGCAGCACATACACACAGTTTCATGCAATGAAAACACAACTTAGCGGGCTGCAACTTGGTAGTATCTTCTGCTTAAGAGGGAGGCTGGCTTACACTGCAGTGCTGTGTGCCATTCACTGCCTCGTAACTCCAGCCCTCTTCCAGTTAGCAGGACAGAAATAACCTAACTGTCCATTTCCAGAACTGCAGTTGTTTTTCCAGAGTAAAGATCTGGAGTCATGATGAGTGATAAACCATTAAACCAGATGGACCTTGTTTTGTTTAAGCTGTGTTACTGCATGTGATATTGTACTGCAGAAAAAAATAACTAGTGAAGCTCAGACTGCAAAATGCTGCAGGTAACTAGGGAGCTGGTCAAACTCCTGTGTAATACAAAGAGCATAATACTGGGGAGATGTTTATACACAAAAAGAGTAGATACAAAAAAAGTAGACAGCCGCACATAGAATCACCAAGTTGGAAAAGACGTCTTCGATGATCGAGTCCAACCATTCCAATGGTTGCTAGTTAAAGCAGTGTCATTAGTTATTAGCTCCCAGAGGGCAAAATGGGTTATAAGATTTGTCATACATTAGTTGCCATTCATCAGATCCCCAGGGATATCAGCAGGGTGGGGAATCCATGTGAAATCGTACCAGGCTTACAATAAACTACGGACCAGCAAAGAGGATCTGTTCCACTCTGTGCATTCATAGCCAGTATCTGTGGTGGACTGGTTTAATGTGTGTCCATGGAAAGCCACAATTCTGGCATCTGGTGGTTTTTTTTTTAATGGGACAGTAATGAAAAAAATATTCCAAGCATTTAACTCGGTCTAATTAATAGTGAAAGGTAGGTTAAAAACCTTCAAACTAGTGGAAGATGAGGTAAAATCATTATGTACAAGAGAGTATCTGAACTTCCCAAAGAGTTATCTTCCACGTGGTCATGTTTCAGTGCTCCAAAATCTGTGACCTGCTAGAAAGGGAACAGGGGGAGGACATCCTGCCTGTGAATCCTCCCCTTATGGAGTCAGGGTCTCCAAAACTGCCTGCCAGGCAGCCTTACTCCCACCTGGTAGCACAGAGTTAGGGACTGAGGGAGTTTGGGACCTACAGGATGAGGCAACAGCTACATCATGGTTATGAAGACACGATAGCACCTAAAACGTGATCTCAGCACTCAAAGAAGGATTCTAGCATCCTCTACTAAAAGAGCAACCAGTGATTTCTCATGCAGTGAATGAATCAAGAAGCAGGAGTTTGTAAAAATGAATCTTTTTGTGATTTGCAGCACGTAAGGAGCTGAAAGCAATTGGAGTTCCTGCTTGTCTTCTGTCACTAGCAAACAAAGTAATTGGAGTTTGGTGATGTGTGGTCCAAGGAAAAGCAATGTGTCTCACACAAGAGGGCAGGCTGTAGAGAGCCCATGGCTTAAACACTGAATAAGCATCAGGAAAATACACCCTCCCTGAACTTCATAACATGTATTGTGAACAGATAGCAGTAAATCAAAGATTCCCAGCCCTCACCTCCACCCTGGCACAAATGCTTTCTTGGAAACCCAACTAGAAACCACACGACATTCAGATTTCAGGCTAAAAAAAAGCAGGAAAAAAATAATAATCCAAAGTTGCCTAGAAATATATGAAATCTAATTTAAACAAGCTCAAGCTGACACAGGTTTCTCAGTTTTTCATGACAGAGTTCTGCTTTTGAGCTAGTCACAAATTATATCAGGGAAAGGTGGAAAAAAAACCCACAACAGTTGGCAAAGTCCCCAAGCTGTAATCCCAAATACCAGCAACCAGGAAATACAGAACAAGAAGCCAATACAGAGAGGGAGAAAGAAGATATTGCCTGCATATATATGCAAGAATCCTTTCTTCTTTAGATGCAAGTTTTCTCAAATGACCACAGAAAAATGCTGCAGTCATGTTTGTGAAGTTTTGCTGGAAGCTAATTTTGTAACAGCAAAAGCGTAAATACGAGATAATTGCTTGGAGCCCTCTGAAGCTGTTTACATCAAACCAAAGGGCAGCACAGACTGCTCCATACATCCAACCTGCTGATTCCTTATTCCTCAACTACTTTCCTTTGTTCCTATCCAGCTCAGCCCTTGCATCAGTTTCAAAAATCTTTTTAACAAACTTAGTTCTTGAATTATTTTCCACCTAAAGCCATAGCAAAGCCACTTGAAACTGAGCCAAATAAGTATAACTAGACCTGACCCAAGGCTGTTGCTACCACCAGAAAAAGAGCTTTAAGTCAGTGAGACTGGGGTAAGCGGGAGACACTGGCAGCTGGAAGGAGCCAGAGAAAAGGAAGTGGGATAGACAGAAAAAGAAACACTCACTGGCTGGAAAGAGCTTGGGAAGGCAAGGGGGAGGAGTAGCCAGGTGCCAAAATATGCATTCATAATCCCATGTATGAAAATTTATATTTTTTAGCCAAGAACACAGTAAGAATATGGATGTTTATGTGCACACAAATACACTGAATTCTAAATTGTTTCCAAATAAGATTTTTAACTTCAGATTTCAGTAAATGAGCATCCTCTATCCACAGACCAAAACTATCTTTGAAGGATTATAAAATAAGAGTCACATGTACCCCTCTTAGCCAAGAAAGCATTACCACCTTCTCAAGGTAACTCTCTTCATTAATTGATTAGTGTACTGTTTTTGTTAATTGCATCCTGATGAAGCAATCAAATAAATGAAGCATACAGAAAGGAACAGAAGCTTCTGGAGGAAGAAATGGGTTTAGAAGGTCAGTGAGAGAGGAGGCAGTTTTATTGATATCATCTTAGCACAAATGCCCAGGCTGCCACACTGACACTACTGAAGCTTTTCAACCCATGCCTGCTCTGATATGAAGAGCAAAATCCAACTGTACTAACAGCTCTATGCGGAGTTTCCTGCTTCCTTTTAAACATATGCAAGGGTGAGAAGGGGCGAGGCAAGACAGATAGAATAGGACTTGCTATTTGCTTTCTATTTGTATTTCATAGAGAAAATAGCCAGTGTGGTTCCCAGTTATGCACACACACCCCCCAGGGTAGCCTATATAATCACCTAAGGACTATTTTATCATATCCCCCCTCCATCCAGTTCATCGCCTAGCATCCTCTGGATGCAACTTGTCCAGCTAAGGTAAAAAAAACATAAATAAGCATTTAGGCCCCAAAGTCATCATAAAAGGGAAATCTAAAGCCCTATATAACATTGTGAAAAATCAAGTGCCTACACAGCACTCCTAATGAGCACAGATGTACTAGTAAGCCAAGCCTCAGAAGCCTTTTTCTAACATCTGGTAGTTTGGAGGCATAGGTAATCAACAAGTGTCTTCAGAGGCTCAGCACTCACACACTGCAGGGGCCATGACCTTCTCCAGCACACACTCATAGCTCAGCCCCTGTCACTTCAAATGACATTTAGTGCTGGTGATTCCCCTCCTTCATATAACACCATACATAGGCAGAACATTTGCTAACGTCAACTACTGTGTGCTGAGTCTAATTCAGATTTTAAATCCTGCAAACCCCCACCTCCACAGAGGTTCACCCCACACCAGGCACATGCAGTAGACATTTTTCTCCCAACCTGCCAATGGACATCTCTAAAGTGGAAAAATTAAATTCCTTGAGTTCAACCTGTAGCTCTTTAAATTTTTAAAGAGAAGCCCCAGATACTTCAGTCATTTCTGATTTTGAACAGACAACAATTTAGCGTAAAGCAAATCAGAAGCCTCCATTTCCAGTTCAATCTCCAATGTAACTACTTGGAAGTGAAGGATGCATGTTTGTAGCCAAATTAAAAGTCCATAAAATTCATGGTAATTTTCTCAAAATACTCTATTTGACTCAGTTTTCTTGAATGAGTTACATATTATCCAGCCTGCATGTTCTGAAATCAGAATAAAATTATCCAAGCTGCACAAGAAATAAAAGGACACAGGAAAATAAAACAACTCAGTTGATTTTTTTTTAGAAATATATTTTGTAAGAAAACAACATTAAAAAGAAATGTTTGTTATACAGTATAAAATAACTGCTTAAATTCAACTCAGTTCTCTATAAAAAAAGCCTGAGGATTTTTATGAAGCCTCAATTCCTACAGATTTGAGTCTTTTGACTTCTGTGATTCCTACCGCATTAGAGAGCAGGTTTTCCCCACATCATCCACAGAGCACCCAGACAAACACTCCTAAAACTTCCCTCATCCCTTCCCCAACAAGATGATGTTCCCTCTCTAGATGTGCTCTGAACATCACCCACAGTACTGATGGCTCTCTCTCCTGTATCTCCTGTACCAACCCTCAGATTCCATCCACATATCTTTTAACCAAGCATCTATACAAGCGACAACCCATGTTGCAGCTAGCTAGGAGTCTCCCCACGCTAGTTTGTTGGCTAATATGAACAGTGGCCAGCCACTGACAAATAACATAATGGCTGAGTTGTTCTCAGCTGTCCTCATAAAACCAGTGAGAATATCTCTTAACTCTGCCACTCACCCACCAAACCTGGCAGAAGCTTGCAGAGTTTTAAAAGCTATAAGGGGAGGCAAGGACAGGCAATGCAATGACATAAGCTTCACTTTTTCAGGAAACTAAGCTAGAAAAGTCATTACTCAATTGCAAAATTTACAACTTGCAGATTGTGTTGTAGGAATATATGCCTGTTCAGTAACTATAAATACCCCTAATACATTTCTGTGGCTTATGTATTAAGTTGGGGTGGTTTTGTTTTTTTGGTAATGCCAGCTTTTTAACATCAATTACCTTCCAGGTTTGAAATGCACCCAGTGACCAGCATTCTGGTGTAATTATTAATGGCATTGGTGTGTTTTCCCTCCTCCCAATAATACTGACAATTTTAAAAGAAATCTATTAAGTTAAAAAGAACAAAGATATATATTACATTTGCTAATTGCAAACAACCTCTTTTAGCTGCAGTTCTTCCCATTGGGATTAAAAAGTGCACCAGTTTAACATGTCTGTACATTAAAAACCATTTAAAACATTAAATATACAAACAGCAAGAGATCTTAAATATTTTGTATCAAATACTATAGGACAATATAATTTACATTTTTTTTTACAGAAAACATTACACCTGAAATATACCTTTAGATATTACAGAATATAAAAATACATACTTTTTGTCTAAAAAATGTCTGCAGGTTCTGGCACAATGTAATACTTTAAAGGCACACTGTATTTTGGCAGTCTGTATTTGCAATTAACTGTGCAACAATAATAAAAGTTACCTGTAATTAACCTTTTAGAACTGCAAAGCTTTTTTTTTTTCCTTCCCGGAAAAGCCCTTATAATCAGGTAAAAAACTTAAGTTGAACCGTTTAGGTGTTCTGCCACTCATTTCTGCCAAAGCCTGAACTCTCCAAAACTAATCCAGCAAAGCAAGAACAGGCTTACCTAAGCATGTGAAAAGCCACATCAAATGCAATGGATTTAGTCATATTTTCTCAATCTTTGCCACTTCAGGGTCAGAATGCTCAACCCCAAACAAAACTGAGCCCTGAATGCAAGTTGGGAGCCGTGTTTCACCCTGTTTGCATCAAAACTGGTAAGACTAGCACAGGTTAAAAAGTCACAGCAGAACTTGGAAACAGAAGTTCAATAGTATTAACTGCTCTGATTTCAACTAGGCTAATGTAAAAGTCATAATGACTTTACTGAAGCCAGTGGAGACATATGAAGAAAAAACTACTATGAGACTGAATCAGGAGAACTATGCAACTACCCTTCTGTGCATTTGTGGGAATCCTGCTGGAATCAGTACAGGGCAAAAACATGTCTTGAGAAATGTGTCTTATACAGATGCAATTGAGTTGCAAAAGATTTTCAGTTCTGTCTTCAAGTTTTTTCTGGACCACTAAAAACCCAAACAATTTTCAGCACACTAAAGAAATACTCAGTCTAAATCCCTTACTTTAAATGCCCCAAAATAAGTTGCTTCTTGTGATGAATCTAGTAGCAGTGGGTTTGATACCTGGATACTTATCATTTCACCAGATTTTAATTTAAAAAACCCTCCTACATTTACAGAATAAAAATGAAATTCTGAATTCCCTGACCAGTATTTGGTGCTTCCTCCCTTCATCAACACATCAGAGCGCCTTATTTTAAGGTTTGTCTTAGTCATATACACCATCAGCTGAAGCCCTCTTTTAGTCAGGTTTCCTGAAGTTTCATGATGTCTAAAACAAATGTTGGCATAAAGGTAGTAGAAACCGTCTTGATTAACAATTAGTCTTCCATCATTGAATGTCATATTTGATAAGTTTGCCTGGCCTTTGTCATGATGCCAAGATGTGAGGTTCACTTTTCGAGTTCCTGGAGAGGGAAAAAAAAAAAAAAGGAAATCTATAAACATTTGATAAACCCCAATATTGAGAAAGCAAACTCCAGGTTTTTAGAATCAATACCAATTACACTTCTATAGGCTAATGTGAATATTAGACAATTAGGATAATAATTCATAAGAATTCTTTTTCCCCATCACCTGCTCCATATTTGGTTTGCTATTTATAACTGTCTGCCCTCCCACCAGAACATCTTCTGGGCCACAATACAAAACACTTGCTTGGCCAATAGTCTGATTATGCTAAGCAATCACACAAGCTCTCTATATAGAAATTGCACTCCACCTAGAACTTTATTTAAGCAAGAAATTCTTGAGAAGATTTTGAAAACAAAGCTTACTAATAAAAAAAGCAAATCTTGGTATTAGTCTACAACCTTTAAGTGTTTGCAAGGAATAACTAAAAATCTGAAAACAAGTTAAACTGATAATTCTTCAAACAGAAAGCTCATTTTATGTCCTTGTGACTGTAGTGGTACAAAGATAAACATATCTTCATTTCAGAATATTAAAAAAATAGGGCAAAAAATCAGTACAAGTGTGCATCTTCAGTACTACACAATAGGTTGCCTGGACTTTAGAGAGCACTTCAAGTATTTATGACATAACAAATGTCTTTACGCAAAACCAATGTTTAGACTTAACCCAGCGCTCGCATATACCTGGATAAGGGTCAACAATCCCATTTAGTCATATCCTAGATGCCCGATATTGCGGCTTACAGCACAATCCTAATTCTTTTATAATTGTACAAACCCTTATAGCTGAGCAATTACAGCTCTTCAGGAGGTAAGCTCAGGTTCTTTGTCTAATACCCAGAAGGTCTTGGAAAAAGCTTTAGGAAGACATGATTCTGGATGCATTGCTCTTTTTTCTTTTCTTTTTTTCCCACCTTTCTTTATTTTAAAGTATCTTTGAGTTTTGATCTTGAGACAAGGAGCCAGTATTCCATGCTTAGAGAACAAACCCCCAAGTTGTCTTAAACTGAAGATCCACAAATTAGGAAAAAAAATTATAATATTCTGTCTCTCCATGGAACATCATGCAGGTAGGAATCAAAATACACATAACAGTTACCAAATCTGACCACTAAAAAAAGGACAGATTATTACATTTAAACAAGTAGTACTGAGTTCCTTCTAACAGGTACACTTAAGCCTTTTCAGCTTTGCCTGCACAACAGCGACCTAGTAAACAGGAAACTGTCCCTTATCTTTTAAGATAACCGAATGCTCTGTGAAGACAGCAAAAAGGAGCTGAGAGACTACAGATGTTCTGATTAGTCAACTCAGCACTGTCACTGAAAGATAACTTCATATATACAAGTTCAAAGGTCCTCCAGGAAATCGACTGAAAGGTACCTCCTAGGTGCTATCATCAAGTAGCTACACTGTATCATCTCTTGGAGGTTTCAAGCTGGTAAAGTTTCAGATGACACTTCATTTAGATCCTACTATTGAGGCGGTGATAAGAGACAGCCTGGCTGTCTCTCTCACTGAGAGAGAGCATTTGAGTCTACCCTCTAAACCTGGTCACATTTGATACTTCAGTTTGGCTTTGGTGGCACAGTCTTAAGCAGCAGCCTGTAATACCAGCCCAGACAGCACTCCTACTACAGCACTTGTATTTCTTAGAGGTTTACCACAGTATTTTCTGCTGAGGAGCATGCTCCCAGCATACATTCCCATCTCTGCAGCTTTATCACCACACCTCTACAGCACCCACCTCACCATCTCTGCCTGCAAAAAAAGAGGAACGGGCAACAGTGGGAGAAGATCCAGCCAAGACCCAAGGGCATGGCCACACAGAGGAAACACAACTGTCCTGAGAAAACCACACTGGCCCTGAATCTTCCTGATATGCACAAGCCACTAACTCTGCCACTTATTTAGGGTAATAATGCACAGGGCACAGCACAACAGATGAAAGGTGGTTGACTTGTCCTACTAACCACTAGCAACTTTCAGTGCACAAGACTTAAGTCCATTTGCACCCAGAGCAGTGGGTCCACACAGACACCAGAAGACCTTATACCTTATGCTCCCAATGCATCTAAATGCCTGCTTGGAATATTCAGTACCTTACCCTCCTAACATCAAGCCAAAACAATCTATTCCCACCAAAATTTAAATGGCACATGGCAGAGCCCACTGTCCTCTCCTCCAGGCATGTTTCAAGGCATGATTCAGAACCACCAGAGCTCACAAGCATGCTGGGGAAGAGCCCCAGGTATGTTCAATTAGCTAAAAAGATGCCTCTTTGATTTGTTTGTGCAGAAAGACTTGAGGGGAAGTAGAGACATGGGAATTTGAGAGCTATGAGACCTGCCAAGGGCAAGCAACTTCTGCATGTAAGAGGAATTCAATAGCATTCCAAAACAAAAAGCTTCTGGCATTCTTCCACAAATACTTGAGCAAAGCACAGGCTGTCAAAGATGGATTATAAATAGTTGCTCCCCTATGGCTCCAGTACAGCCAGTTAGAAATCATATAAGCAAAAGCTTATGGGCAGTACTTCTGTGCCGTACCTCAAAAAGACTGTGGAAAACTATCAACTAATTGGAAGCAATGCTAAGATCTTAAGCATCTTAGCCTGGAATTATTCATCTACCAGAGATGCTGAGATAGGAGCACCACAGTTTACCGCTGAAGTACTGGAGATGGCTGAGGAAGCTATAGAACTTCTTGTGTGCAATGTTAAGTCTGACAAATAATGCCTCAAGGAGGTTGAGCTGTCTTCAAGATGAGGAGGAGAGGCAGATTTTATTTACCTGGCAAACAACTTTAGTTGCCAGTCTTAATCAAGTAGGAATTTTGGGGAAATCCATGGTGGGAAGACATGATTCTCTGCTGAAGAAGGGGGAAGAGAAAAATAGACGCCACAGTCACTTGTAACTAAGATGCTGAGGGCAGCTCAAAGAAATTTGTTCACACTGGTTTAATGTTGAGGGGAATATGCATCATCCTTCCATGGTCAGGTGGAAGGATAAGACAAGAAATGATGGAAGATGACTATCTGCTTGGAGCAGAAGATTAGCCTAGATAACTTCTGGAAGTCCTTTGCAATCTAGATTATAATGCTATGATCATATTAACTGAGGCAGATAGGTGTTTTGCCACAGGTCAGAGCTTCAGAAGTGGAATGCCAGAGTCAGAACAGCACAAAGACACATTGGTAGGAGTTATGCAGCCTTTAATGTAAGGAGTGAGCAGCCTCTCAGCACTTCTGGTGATGCACCCGAATTTGGAGACATCAAAACAATCAATACCCCAAAAAACACTGTCAGAGAAAACTGGTACATGCAAGTGCCAAACCAGCCATCCGTATATCAGGAACTCTGAAACACTAGCTAAGCCATGGAACGGTTAGAAATGCTGCAGTATAGTATCTTCTGTGATAAAATTTCCTATGGAGCCATGAAAAAAATAGCTCAAGGTAAGTCATTTTGACAGAGAAGGAACAGGTCAGAGATAATGAGTAAGGTAGCCAGACATGATAAAAACCATTGAAAAAAAAGATAATACACAGTTTTTTTGTTAACCAAAGACACATCAAAACAATGTCTTGGATATTTGTGAGCATGAACTACAACATGAGTGAGTTTCAATAAAATTAATTAGCGAGAAAGCAGTTGATGGGACAGGAACAGAGTACTGGTAATTTGTTTGCATCCTATAGTAGCTTTCAGGTATAAATAAAACCTGAGGGGAGGACCAAATCACTGTTTGCTCTGAAAAACTGTTTTGAAGGCAAAGGACAGCTAAACCTAACCTGTAGCTGTAAATAGCTCAGAATACTACAGTATTTCCTTAGACAGCTAAATGCATCAATTCATATACCAAGCAATATTTACATTTATTTGTTTGTGATTTTCTCCTTTACACTGACTAATTTCTGTAATGAATTTATAAACTAAAATTCACTGTTTTCATTTAAAAACTAAGTAGCATTTATAATGGGCTCTGGTAAAAAGCAACCAGCAAGCATTTAGCATTTAGGTAGCAAACCTAAAAATACACAGCGAGCCAAACCACTACAGCTTCTGCAGTCAAGTAATGGGTGGGGACACTAAGATTTGTGAAGGGTTATTTTCCTCCTCTCTCACACTGCCTCCAGCTGCAAAAGTCCATTTGGGGCTTCACATGATTGTGAACCAGGTAAAAGAAAAACATTCCCTCACAGACATTGCTCAGTGTCTCTTCACAAAAGGTGTTCAGTGGCAAACTACTTAAAATCCTGTTTGACAGTGATGAAGACTAATTTTTTTTCTTTAACATTGTTGATTTTGAGTCAGAGTGATGACAGAGAACCTTAAAATACTAAGAACAGATCCATCCAGACTCACAGATGGCAGAAAACAGTTTAAAAAGATTTCAGACCACAGAAGCTGTGCTCATGATTAAAATCCTCTTCCATAGAGGCAGGAGCCATATGTGTCAGATCAGGAAGGAGCGTGACCAACTCATCACACTGGTAAGTGGTTGATCTGCTCCAAGGACAAACAGAGCAGCTTGCTGTCACAGCCACCATGTTTCTAGGACTTCCTTAAAGCCTGTGCTATTAAAGAAAAAAGTGAAGAGAGCAAGCAAGAGCAACACCTCCCTTGCAATTATACACAGATGTGCTACAACACTCCCTAGAAGGTTAATGCAGTGATGCACAACACAATCATCAGCTGCTAGCCTGGACAAAAATACAGTTTACAGCAACATCCAACTAGACAGCAAATAACTTCCCCACAGGACTAGGTGGATTTCAAAGAGTGACACTGACACGCTCCACTTCTGTAGGTACAAGTGATCTGTCTCTGATTAGCAAATTAATTGACTCTTTCCAAAGACAAAATTCTAAGACAAGTTTACAGTTACTGCATCCTCCATTACTGACCTATGTCAAAAGCCAAAATCTGACTGAAACAGAAGCTTGTCAGGAGGCACTTGAGCTAATAAGAGAGCTTATAGAAGTTCTGACTGCTTACAAAGCTCTGGATTTCGGCAATGCCAATGAACTTTAAGGGATAAAGAAATCCTATCCTCCCATGGAAGAAGCTAACCCCTTGTGTACAGAAGTCCGTTGTCTTTAACTAGAGCAAAAGCAAGCTATTACTATGCAGCTGCTGAAATCTCAAGATCTCCAGCCTCAGCACAGCACTCCCTTTTGGTTTGGTTATATAAAACAGAAAAGCAATGCACATAGCTTAACTAACAAGGAGTTCAGCACTGCAGAATGTATACTTCTTCACAAGGAAGCAGACAGTGGTGATCAATGCCCCCTCCTATCTTGAGAACCTCTGTCTTATAGCTTCAGAATAAACTCTGGTTTACTTCTATGACACCAATGATGATTGTTGTGTTGAGAATACACAGAGAAAAATCTCAACTGACAGTGCCCCAGGGCAAAAAAGGAAACAGTACTAAGACATCTTAAAATTGCAGAAATGAATCTTCTTCCCAAGAGAGTCTTCCAAGACAGACTCATCTCTTGTTCCCTCATATTGTACTAGCGAGGGTATTCCCAAAGCCAGCCAAAGATACTTGTGGGTAGAAAATAAGAGCTCTGGCAAGATAAAAGAATGCCATCCTCTTACCACAGGGGCCGATAAAATCCACTGAAACGTTTTTCCCCCTACTCGACAGCTCAGAAACATACTGCATGCAAGTTAGCACACTGATCTACAATGCTATTATCTTTGATCTTCCTGCTACTGGACTAGATGGATCCAGACAGACCTTTATGAAACTGGGGCATGTCTGAATGTCATAAAGGCCCTGGGAGTCTTGATGTGAAAGAGTCTATACCAGCCCTGCAACATAATACGGAATGGAATGTGGCAAAACCTTTTCAACAAGCCATTAACAGAAGGAAATGCTTATATAAATTCATCCCTATGCTACAAGAGTGCTATGTATGCACAGCGGGCAAAGAACTAGCAGGCAAGCTATAATAATGACACTGGGACTTGCAGTTCCAGGTTTTCAACACATCCAAATGAAAGATGTGCTTCCTTTATGGCAAGTTCTTACACTGATGGGCACTTGACATGTGTTGTGTATACAAGTAAGATTTGCAGCTTCCAAATCCACCCTGAATACAAATGCTGCGTCCAGACCCAACTACACTTCACACAAAAAGAGCACTGACATGAAGGGCTGAATATGCGGACATAAGACATTCTTGAATTTAACAGCAGAAAACACATTTTTCATCTTAGAAAAAGAAAATCTTAGACTTAATGGAAGGGAAATATCTTCCAAACAGCAAGACCTGGATTCTGGCCATTCTTTGTGCTGGTATATGCTTGTATGTTTGTATGCATGTTTGTGTGTACAGTGTCCAGAGTGAGTGAAAAACTCTAGACAGACCTTATGAGCCAGAGCAAATAAATTTCAGAGGAGAGCATTCAATGCACATCTTCATTCCTCATCTGAAGACAGCACAAACAGGCAGGCCAAGCCCTCAGAGCCTGATCATGAAAACTGGTCATTTGAAATGAAGGCCATTCAGCACAAACAGACTGCTATAAGATACCTGAGGCAAAGGGGAGCTACCCTCCTGTTAACATTACCCCTGCTGCCTCTGAAATACTTAAACACATCCAATTTATTCTTATTATCAAAAGTCATTTCTGCAATCCCAGTTTGTTGCTGGTATTGCTGAACTATTAACATTTACCTCACCATTTAATATATTTATAGTAGCATTGGAAGTATTCACTTAAAACTGAACTTACCAGATGGAATATTCTTATCATCAATAATGAGATGGGCAAATGGCAGCTTCCCAGGTTTGCTTCTCTGGTACAGATCCATTCCTAATGCCTCCATTGCAGCTAGAGATAAAATAATTGCATTACCTCAGAAAGAAGAGTTTAACAGAACTAAAACATACCTTATTCATAAATCAGCACCTACCTTTTTCTGGTCTTGGTGGTGCTCTTCCCATAACACGCTGGACTTCCTAAAACAAGAAAGAGCCATTGCTTTGACATCGTTTTGGTTTTGTAATATTGTGTATTGCAGGTAGTTTGCAGAGTTACAACACACCATGTGTACACACAGCAGGAATTGTTCTATAACACCCACAGTATATTCAGATGCCTGGGATATACAGTCTCATATTTACATGATCTATAGTATGAACACACCAGTTTAGCTGTCACAATCAAAATGCTTCCTCTGTTCAATATATCTGATAAACGTGGATAGGAATGATGATGTGAATGATCACCACACTGTTTACTGAAGTAGTGGTGACAGGACATTTATGACCTTTCTGATCTATTGTACGTGGAGTATTTCCCTAAGTATAACAGAATAGTGATTGCCAAGAATGCATCACAAAACAATGGAGTTTATGAACTGATTTAATTACTTGGGGTCAAAAGGTAACTAAATAGACAGTTCTGTTATGCATAGAGACTAGTGTGCAATCACACTAACAACCAAGGAAAGCCAAGTTCTGAATTTCATCTGTGATGAGGTAAATTAAAACCTCCAGACCTCACATTTGACCACTACCAGGGAAGGTTGCAAGACTACAAGGCTTTAATAGAGGCTCATTTCTAACAAGGTAGGCAGGAACTGAAGGATTAAGCATCTTCCGTATCCGTACTGGGCCAAATGGACTGGGCACCAGAGTCTGGAAGCATACATTCTTTGAAATTGCAGGTGAACTTTAACATGAATGAAACCCATGTTACCAAAACCCAAGAACAGCACAAGTAACAGACATCAGGCAAAACAAAAGGCCTTGCTTTAAATAACCCATAGTTGGTTTCTTCTTGAGAAAACAAACATATTAGTTTCCAAAAATATAAGTAGCCTTTTCCTGTTACAAGCCTGGACTAAGTCTTAGTAATATTAAGTTCTGTCCCCTGACCCCCTATTACACTCTTCATCTGCTTTCAAAAAAACAGGGATAATATACTATTTGCTATTCAGAATATCTCATACTATGGAGCCATTAAGATGATGTTTACTAAAATGAAACATTTTGCTGAAGACAGCAAGTAATTTTATTTTTGAAACTTAAGAGTGGTGCTTTGTTTTGTCTTTATGGCACACATTGCTGTTTGTCTGATTTGATACCATTTACATGTAATACGTCTCAGATTAGGCCAGATCAGCAATTTTCCACTCTGCTCTCAATCACTACAGTGTATTAGAATTCGAATTCAGGCTTTGAAAACACCTACAGTCCTTCTTTTATGTAATTTTGCAGCCACAGTAAAACCAGTTATGCTTTAGCCAGTGCATTTATTACTCTCACTTTCCCCTTTCAGTAGGTGTTTAAATGTTAAACCAAAATGAAAAGCCACAGCACTATAGAAGTTCTAGTATGACTATCAAAGCATAATACTTCAGCAGAGATACGCTGATTTTGTAGATAAGAATCATTAAGATACTTTCTGCTGTAGAGACGAGAAGAAAAGCAGAAGAATCGCAACTTCAAAAGAAGCAAAACTCATGTCCACCTCCCCCATTTACATTCACTTCCCCTATCTGATCTTCCTATTTCAATATCAGTTCTAGGAGCATGAAAACAAAGCTCAATTCTAGGAGCTGCACACCAGCTTTAGTTCTAGCCACACTTGAGGTCAACTTTGTCAGAAGCAGGAAGACAAAAATTGCAAGTGCTAGATACTGCAAAAAGTGGCAAAAGCCTCTGAAAAGGACACAATATAACAGATTGGGAGATGAGGCACACAGAATACTGCACCACACCTACTACCAACTCTTTCCTTAAACAGGAAAGACTCTTCTTGCTTTCTCAATGGATACTTCTCAAATGTTGAGTCTGCTTTTATATTCTTTCCTTCTAGGGGATGTGATAATGTACTTGACTGGAGAGCCAACTGGGAAGATCTCTTTTAAGATCTATGTACATTAAGAGCTATGTACATTTTAATCTCCTGTTTTTTAATCTTGTTGCTAACTGCACAGCCCTTGAAGTCCATGAACTGACCAATCACTATCTTCCTCTTTCCTAACCTACATTTTTCCTAGGAGTACAGAGTTCAATTTCTGCACATTTCCAAAGATGCTCTAGTTTAAGCAGCTGGGTACCTCACCTTTTGAGGTCTAGCAGCTAAACTTGCTCATCTTCCATGCAGAAAGGCAGTAGTACTCATGAAATGCAGTCTGAGCTGCTTTCTAACTGTTGGTGGTGCTGTTCATCTGCAACATCACCACTTGCTAAGCAGAAAAGCCACCCAGGAAGACTCGGGTCGACAACTCTACTTGTCCTGATGGTCTTCAGCCTACTTTCCTGTTTCCTAGGAGCATGTCTCTGACAAACACTCTCCTGTACTCCTCTTGAAACTATGCTACTATGCCATTAGGAACACATGTCGTTGCAACAAAAGTGAGGTTAAGTGTGAGCCCAACACTAACACAAGCTGGAAACTGGCTTATGTTCACATTTCTTCTGTGTATTTGTCATTGGATTAGAAGTGTCTAGCCTGTAGCCAGAAAACAAATCCAGTGTCAAGTTCTTGATTCTGACCAGCCCCACAAAATTTTAACATTCCTTTCTGTTCCTTTCAGGAAGCTGAAATACATGAACTAGTCCCTCGATAACAGAGATGGAGCTGTGGGGTTTCTCCTGAAGAACACATAGTTCAACACTTCTCTTGTTTTTTTCACTTCACATTTCTACAGTTCCAAGGTGCTAATATATAATCTACCTTAGAAAAGCATTTTAGCATGTTCTTCCTTCTGACACTAAAGGCCCACATTTCTCAGTAGATACCTGAAGATTTCCAGATGTCTAAGGGCAGCCTCTTATAGTGGTATTATAAAAACCCCGGTATCCTTACTGCAAGGAGTTAAGAGCTAGGATTTTCCAGATCTTTAAAAATATCAACTGCATTCTTTAGCACCTGAATTACATTAAGCATCTCTTATCTAATCACAATGCACACTGCCATTGAGAAAGCAGAAACAGCTCAACAGAACCTGTCACTAAGACACTGCTATAATCGTATGAGAACTGCTGACGCAATATTACCAGCGACTTCTCTTCTGACTTCCAACCACAGAACCATGTGCACTACCAAGCTGTTGAGTTATTTTTAGAAAAAGCGTACCCAAAGATCACACCACTCCTAGTTTATGATAAGTTGTACACCTTTGCATCATTTGCTTACTGCCCACCAAGTCAACACTGCTGGCCTGCTTCCCCACATTCCAAGCTCCCTCATACAGTCACCATTTAAACAGCAGACAAGTAGCCAGTCACAAAAGTAAAAAATGTGTCTTCCTTTGTCCAAAACATTCAATGGGAGATTGGGAAGATGACAAATTTACACATTTTAAAAGCTAAAATGATGCTTTAAGTGTCTGGAAAGGTGGGAAGTGGTCTTTCCTCATCCACAGTAGGCTGCGGGTTTTAACCCTTAGCATCTCATCACCTTCAAAACAAAACCAACACTTGTTCTTTAAGTTACATCCAACATTGAGGATGTAGATACAAGGCTACATTTGAACACATGACATTCGTGAATGTCTTCTCTCCTTTGGCTCCTGCAATACCTCAGTATTTACTCTAAGCCTTTTGAGAACAAACAGAAGAGAACCACTCTGGACGGACATTCATGCACTGCTTCAGCTGTGACCTTAAAGCTCTTTTATGCTGCTGTTTCTTCTGCTACCCAAGTTCTTTAAGTCCAGCTAATACCAGGAAGAAGTATGTGATTATCTTACCGGAAATTCAACAATTTCAAGAACGCTAATCTGGAAGGAAGTGAAATAGAAAGTACGTGAACCAATACTCATCAGAAGATAGTTCAGAGACTGGCACTACAACCTCTACCTAAATGAGTAGCCTACTGCCTGCAGAAAAGAAAGGCATGTAAGCTTGTAGGATGGAAACTAAAATTTTTTCAACTTGCAGCAACTACCCATGAAACTTTGACTTTGTCCGTAATGACACGCACTTCAAATGTCTGCTAAGTATATAGATCTCTTTCTAAGTGCTGTCCCATAGGTCTAGCAAAGCACACTGTGGCCATGTGGGAGACTAGTTTACTCCTGAACTCCCCAAGCTGCTAGAAGCTGGGAGTATTGCCAAGAGAAGTTACTTATGAATTGACCCAACATATGTTTGTAGTCCTTTCTGCTTCAGGCACATAAAACTTCATAAGAAGTGTGGATAGTGCATCTGGACAGGCAAAAGGTTTCTAGAATTACATGCAAAAAAAAAAGCAAATGGGCAAGTTAAGGAAGAGTACTATTTCGTCTGCTTGAAAGTTTTTATACAATAACATCAAAAAACATGCTTTTTACTGAGTAAGCTGCACCCTAAGCAGTATTTTTATCCTAGAATGGATTAAGAAATTCATCATTAGGTTTTGATCAAAAGAAAATCTTAAATTTTCTTTTTTAGGAGATGTTTCTAAACCTGACCACACAGCCTTACTAAAATGGTTTTCATAAGAGCACTTTCATTTTCAACAAACCCTGCTTTAGATTTAAACACTACATCTACAGGTGTGCAAAGAAAACATGAGAACCAGTGCAGTAAGCTAAAGGCTGTAACCAGACCATAAACCTGAGCAAAAGTAAGTTGTCTATTTTCAGATCCTGAACAGCTTGAATTGCAAAAGATAAAATATTAAAAAAAAAAATCACAAAACTTAAATGGTGTTTTAAAGTCTTCCTCTTCAGTCACTTCAAATGCTGCCAGATCAAATAAGGATATTGGTTCCTGACACACACAGGTTAGATTTTCCATTAGGAAAGTGAAAACAGTACAGAAGATAGGAAATCTCCTTCAAATCGCATGAGCTGCATTCCTACACCTACAGGACTAGTACAAGTGGAAGCAAGATTCAGCTACATCTCTGCCCTTCATTACAGCCCAGACAACAAAAGGCAGAGCTTAGCTTAAAGATGATAAAGTATAATTTTGCCTTCACACCGTTTCTTTTCTTTTCTGATACATCGAAATACATTGATAGGAATATACATCGATACATTGATAGGAATGGTTGGACTCGATCCGGTGGGTCTCTTCCAACCTGGTTATTCTACGATTCTATGAAAAGATACAAATGTAGCCCCAGGCAAGCATTTTTCTATTTTTCTTCTTGTCACAAATATATGATGACAAAGCATCCAGAACACTGAGCCAGCAGGTTAATACATTCTGTTGTATTCCAGGAAAATTCAGACTCTTATTACTTTGGAAAGAGAAGTTTTATTGTTCTTAAACTAATGGTCGTCAGCCAAAAAAAGTTATCCCTACTCACTATTTATCCTGGCCACAGACATTGCAGCATGGAACCTCCAACCTCTATCCAGAATGACAGGATATGCAGCCTCAACTAAAGCCAATGCTTTTGTTGAGTAATCAGCAGTGAATGATCAGAATACAGGATTCACCACCCTGCAAATCCTGCACCCGTGCAAATCCTGAATTCACTTACTGTAACAAGCTCCTTGCTCTGTCACAGGAGTTGCATGTCTAGTACCAGCTCACAGAACAGAGAATTAGATGTAGTGTGAGACAGTATAAAACGGTGGAAGACAGAACTAATGCTACAAAGTTTATTTCTTTTTTCCTTACGCTTTTCAAGGAGGTTGCCAGCAAAGACATGAACTCCTAGGTTTAAGTTTAGTTCACAGAAACATCTTTCATTCAGGGTACTCAGATAAAAGCAAGCAGCAGCAGAATCAAAGTACCATATAATTAACTCAAGCACAATTCACTCTGTAAAGTGTAGATGAGTTCAGCTCAAATCTACAGTAGTATCCTTTATGAAAAATTGTCAGTGGTATGCAGATGTGAAGAAGTAGTAACGGACCTGGTAAGCCAGGAAAATCAAATATCACAGCAGACATTCACCTTTTAAATTGCCCATAATTAGCACTAAACACTATAATGAACACACAAAGATCAAAGGCAGTGACTGCAGTGAGAGGTGATTGTGACTTACATCCAGCTTGTCTAGACATCATTAGGGCTGATTTCTTTAGCTGACTTATTTGTGTTTGGGAACAAGGTATCACTCTCAGCTGCTGGACAAAGACTGCCCAACTCTTGTGCTATGGTAAAGCAGGTCTTCCTGACAGTGTGGGAATGGTCTGCACAGAGCAAAGAACTGCCAAAGCAAGGGGAAAAAACAAAGGAGATACTATTCCTCACTCCACATTGCACAAAGAGTAAGAAACAAGAGTGAATGTTCTTTCCTCTGTCTTTGAAGCAATATTTTGCTTGTTGCTGATCTTTACTTAGGAGAATCTTGGCAGAAAGAGTCAGGAAGATTGCTTTGACAAAAATACAGAACTTTCCTTTATTATGAAGATTTCAATGCTGGCAAATCCATACAAATGTTAGGATAAATGACTACCATTCAGGCACATCCAAATGCCAAAATGGCCATCAACTAACTGCAATGTTAGTTTTCTCAGAACTGGTTAACCACAACCAGGTTCACGAGCAAGCACAATACGATCTTGGATGCAACCACAGGTATTATGCAAACCCCAGAAAATACCTTCTAGAACTTACCTCTGAATACAGACGTCAGAAAAAATTGGTTGAAGTTCAACAGGAGCACAAAATAAACACAGTCTCTGTCACTTACCTTCTGTACAGCTCTT
The DNA here is from genome assembly GCF_032191515.1 of Phaenicophaeus curvirostris. Taxonomy (NCBI): domain Eukaryota; kingdom Metazoa; phylum Chordata; class Aves; order Cuculiformes; family Cuculidae; genus Phaenicophaeus; species Phaenicophaeus curvirostris. The sequence goes on along the minus strand of NC_091392.1, from coordinate 176,919,464 downwards.
TGTAGAGCCTGTTTCATGCTTCTACATGATTCTGGCATTAACTTTGCTTCTTGATTTTCAAAGGATGCATCATGGAAATCTGTATTTTCTTGATGTCCAAAAAGCGTTCTGACACAGTGTACATGTTCTTTTGAAATTCTAGTAGGGTCCATCTGAAACAAAAATAACCACAACCACAGTTTTAAGTGTCTGTCCAAGAGACATTAGGAGCATTTAAGTGAGTGAGAATTTTCAACCATGTGAAAATTTGGCACCTAGCTAAGTTTATTATCTAAATTTTCATTGTAAGCAGTGAAGAGAGAAAAAGTTCCCCACAAGGAGGTTTATTTCATGCAACAAGCATGAGACAGGAGAATAAATTATCTTCTGGAGGTGTTTAAGGTGTGGGTGGATGAGGCACTGAGGGGCATGGTTTAGAGATTGGTGGGAATGGTTGGACTCGATCTGGTGGGTCTCTTCCAACCTGGTGATTCTATGATCTTCTACAGCTGCCTAGTTCATTAGATTAGACTGGATAACTGACTTTCAAAAGTTAAAGATGAACCCCACTTTTACAGCAAAATCAGTAATCCTGAATTCCATTTTTCAACTACATGAGGCAATCACAGAATCATTTGGTTGGAAAAGACCTTTGAGACCAAGTCCAATTGTACCTGTCCACTACTAAAGCATATTCCTGAGCACCTCATCTACCTGCCTTAATTACCTCCAGGGATGGCAACTCAACCACCAACTTGGGCAGCCTGTTCCAACTTAGCAGGCAACATACATAGCCTCCCTATCTGTAAAAACTATAGTTTACAAGACTACAACACAAATGCCAAGTACAGGAACTTGGGGAAAGTATGTACAGCATTTAGCACATCACTTTCAAGAGGAGACACAGAACAGAAGACAATTAGCACTGGAAATATTTTGTGGGCTAGACATTGCCGTGTGAAACAGTCACAAAGTAAGACAGTACAAATCCAGAAAGACCAAAAGTTTATAAAACTGTACTACAAAAAATGTCTGCTTCATAGAACAGACTGGTAAATCTGGAATATCTAGAAGATATTTTCAGCAATTAGTCTTTGTGATTGAATCAAATATAATTTTTAAATGAAAGTCTAGAATACTCCTGAATTCCATCAGTTAGATAAATTGGGAGGATATTGCAAAGGTTAGTATTATGCCAGGGTAGAGTTTAATTGTATAAACATTATTTAAACCATTTCACCCACACTCCGACATACTTTACACTCAAAAGATACTAACCACTTTCTTTCAGAGATGGCCGAAGGCTCTCAGCAATTGTTCTCAACTTGTACTTATTCTGCCTTTACTTCAGGCTTAAAGAAGGGTTTGTGCACTCAGAAAAACTTGTTTAAGTTCTCTGATTGTATGAGATGGTTTAATAAAGAACATTTACTTCTATCTGTACCATAAGGTGAAAGAAACAATTTTATCTGAGAATTACAAGAGGTAATGTTTTTTTAATCATAATGAGAGAATGCCAAGGCATTATGGGTAGTGCCTGACCAGTGTTCAGCTTCCTTTAACATAGCACTGAACAAAACAAATCAAAAGGAAGTTTTGCAGAATACAAAACAGCCAGAGTGAATCAAATGTTTTATTGTTTGTTCACACAAACATAAATTTGACTCCTTCACGCCAAAAAAAGAATCAAGATAGAAGTATGAGGTTAGGATTACTGAAGTGAATTTAAGTCTACACCAGCCAGACAGCCATCCAACAGGCACACACCATAGAGAAACATTTATTGCACAGATGGCAACACCAAATGCTGCCTCCTTTGTCACCATCCTGCTGCTGAGGTATCCACATGAGGGCTATTTGCCTGATCCATTCAAACCAATATAAGCCCCTGTGGCCTTGTTTAGCTGTCTCAGTTATCCCTGCAGATCTGTGATGGAACAGGTAAAGAAAGGTTCACTTGGAGATCAGAAGATGTCACAGCTTAGAGCAGAGGGGTAGATGTGTTACAGAATGGCTTGGAGGCAGCAACACCTTCCTGGGGCAGCCTGACACAGCTGAATCCAAAAGAAGATCTGTCTATAGTCATTACAACTCTATGAATTAAGCACTAAAAACTACACTTATGACTTCAGAAGACAACTAGTGCACTGCAACTCCATTAAGCAGTTAAGCTGATCTAAACAGCATCTCTGCGCTCCCTTCTTCACCACAAAACTCCATCCCTAGTTCTCAATTTCCTCTTCTAAATCAAATGGGAGGAATTTTTGCTGATCTAATTTCCTGAAAGATCAGCACCCTGAAACTAACTCACTCCAGGTATCAGACAAGCATCACAGCCAGTACAGGGACAGGCATATGAATGAAAGCAGGAAGGCAGCACTAGCTGTACCCACTGTAAAACTGCACCCTAAAAGCATCCCTCCCACTATGTTCCACTAGTATCTAGAACTCCAAATCAATGGTGAGATGAAAGAAAAAAAAAAAAAGAAGCACAAAATGTTTACCAGCAGCTGCTAAGAGACATTTACTACAACAATCTGGGTTCAAAGGTACTTCTGGAGGTCTCTCGCCCAACCCACCACCTTAAGCACAGCCAGCTTGTAATTCAGGTCAGGTTGCTCAAAGTCTTGCCAGGACAAGCTTTGTGGAATCTCCCATCAAAGGAGACTGTCAGCCTCTCTAGGCAAACTGTTCTAGAATTTAATCACTTTCATTGTGAAAAAACACTGGCATTGATGTCCAGCTACAGTTCTCCTTGCTGCAATTTATGACTGTACCTCTTGTTTTTCCTGTACACTTCTGAAGATCCTGTCTCCATCTTTAGGTAGCTAAAACAGTCATTAGGTTCCCTCACCTTCGTCTGTTCTTTATGTTCAAAGAATCCAGTTCTCCAGTTTTGATACACTACAGCCCCTACTTATCACAGCTGATTTCTGCTGGACTCTCTCTAGTTTGTTGATACACCTCTGGTACTGAGGGACCCCAAACAGGATCCATTATTCTGGATGCAGCTTCATATGTTGAAATTGTTAGAGACTAGAGGGAATTACAGCCTTCAACAGGACTTGGATGTCTCTTACCTCCTCCACACACACCACAGGATGTAAGTTGGAAGCCACAGCAAGTAACCGCCACTCAATACTCATCTTTATCAGCAATTCTACTAGTGAGAGACTACTACCCCAGTTTTGGATTTATTTCAACACATCTTCTGAAAAGTAAACAAGAAAACTAGGTTCTATTACATGAAGATTATGAAACCTGTGAGGGCCGGTGTCCAGCATGACAAATTATGTGCAGCATATGCTTACAGCTATCGCTCACCAGCAATCAGTCAAATGCATCACAGCACAATGCCAGAACAGTAACAGCAGATTGCAAAAAAGCACTTAGACTATAGCTTATCAGCTGAAGGTTTAAGACAGAAAGCCAACAATTCTGCACCTATATTAAACCTACACTGAAGGTTTAATGGAAACACTAACTGATAGCTTCACTTAAAGCTGTGCAACCCATCCTGACAAACTTCAAGTCTCTAGAGATTCTGTGTCTGACAATGTGAAGCTCTGATCTTGAGATTAGCTAACCTACCTGGTGGTCCTCACCTTTTTCAAAGAATACCCAGTGTTTACCACATTTCAATCATAGAAATGAGCTTGCTTTTCTTAAGAAGCATCTTATATTTTTTAAGTAACATGTACTGAACTGGCTGCAAACTGATGTCACCTAGCACTGAGACCAAAACTGTGGGCAAGAAGGAATGCACAGAAAAGCTTTCAAGTTCAGGTGTTCTGAGAAGAACTTCTACAGAACCAGACAAAATACCAGAATGTTCTACAGGAGTCAGCTTGCTAACTTGCAAGGCACAGAAGGCGAGCCTTGGGATAAAGAGAGACCTTCAGCAGTAAGTCCTAAATAGTTAAAATAATTAAAATTTGACATCAAGATGCCACCAAAAATGCTGGAGAAAGCTTTAGAATACATTAAATAAGGTCAATACCTTAGAGGAATTAACCAATTTAAAGAGAGGAGTGTCTAGTTTATTTTCCTTATGTTACTGTTAGGCATAGATCCATTGCATCTGACCATGAAACTGGATCAGATATTCCAGTGCCTCTTGATTTTCAGTATCTTGAACCATCTTTGTTGCATCTCTGGACTCCTTTCACCTAAACTAGGGCACCCAAAATGAACTCCAGCATTGTGAGTGAGACCAGATGAATTTCCAGAATTAAAAACCATTTTTTCAACATTAAAAGGAATATTAACATGATTTTAAGAGCTACAATACATTCCATCCAACTTTACCTATTAAATGTTGCCTCAGTTATGCAGTGCTACTGTATTTACATTCTGTATTTACTCCTTACAATAAATGTTTATAATTTATGCTTGCACTTGTTTTCAAACTTAAAATCAACTTCAGATTACCAAATTACTCCTTCAGATTACCAAATTAGCAAGAAGGAGTTCTTCCAAGCTTTCAAAAAGTCCTAATGACCCCCAGCAAGCTGTCTTCTGTTAGCCACTGCTCTAGCACACTCACAGTATTTTAGATGAAGTCTGAAAGGCAACTGCTTAAAAATATTTTAATGAAAATTAGAGTTCCACAGATGCATGAAATGACAATTAAAAAAATCAAATCTTTCTTCCAGGTCCCCATTTATCCAAGTGTAAATTCTTCAGTGTGGTAGAATTCACTAACATTTGAACAGACTTTTTTTAATTGGAAAAATGGATAACTTAAGAGTTTAGGTTGAACTAAAGGAGTTAGACAAACAGGCCCCATATCTGGATTTGAGCACTTCCAGTTTGAGCACTTCCAGCTTGTTCCACTGTTCTCCAGTTCAGTCAGTGTTAGACTAAATTCCCACTCTTTTATGATCTAAGTGCATTAAGGAAATGGGCCAGAAAGAAAAGTTTAAAAGCCAAGCATTTGAGACTATATTTTAACATCTACCAGTGACAGTTAAAATACTTAATTCTCTCACCTCATGCTGTGCACAAATCTCTTACATGATGATCTTCAGCTGCTCTAAGTATCTAACTAAATTTTCATGGCATTTTCATTGATCATGAAGTGATATTCATTGCGAAGTGTTAGCAAAACAAACTCTTAAGACCAATATATTTTCTTAGTGTTTAATTTCTTGGATTCAGTACATTGCACAAGATGGTCCAGAAAGAAAAGTTAGAACTTTTTACTGGTTTTACATTTCAGAACATTACCAGAATATTGGCAAAATTCAGTTCCTAGGTTTTCTTCTTTCTTTTTAGGTCTGTCAGCTCATTTGCATTGCACTGCATTATTTCTTGGCCACAAACATGTGTTTACTCATGAAAACCTAGTGTCAGTCCTAGTTGTGTCTTGTGAAATTCAAACTGCTCAAGCCACTGAATAAACAAAAGTAAGGAAAAACCAAAACCTCAACTATTGTCTCAGCTTATATTGTGTCATGATCTAGTCCAAATGATTTTATGCAAATACAGACAAAATATGTACGGTAAAACTGAGTCAGAGTTTACTCAGCCTTTTAGGTAGACGCTTAAAGAGCTTGTAAAATGTATAATTTCTTAATATTAGCCCATACAGTCAAATTCTGCTAATTAATTTGTTTAATTCACCAACCAACAATTAAAGTCTTTCGATGCCCAGCTTCTGCTGTTAACATCTCATTATTTTATTAAAACATACCACATTACTTAAGTTCTGTTATGAAAGTACAAATTGAGCTATTTGAAATTTGTTCTGCACCCTGAGCAAGTTTGCGGACGACACTAAGCTGGGTGGAAGTGTCGATCTGCTGGAGGGTCGGGAGGCTCTGCAAAGGGATCTGAACAGGCTGGACCGCTGGGCAGAGTCCAATGGCATGAGGTTTAACAAGGCCAAATGCCGGGTCCTGCACTTGGGGCACAACAACCCTGTGCAGTGCTACAGACTAGGAGAAGTCTGTCTAGAAAGCTGCCTGGAGGAGAGGGACCTGGGGGTGTTGGTTGACAGCCAACTGAATATGAGTCAGCAGTGTGCCCAGGTGGCCAAGAAAGCCAATGGCATCTTGGCTTGTATCAGAAACGGTGTGACCAGCAGGTCCAGGGAGGTTATCCTCCCTCTGTACTCGGCACTGGTGAGACCGCTCCTTGAATCCTGTGTTCAGTTCTGGGCCCCTCACCACAAGAAGGATGTTGAGGCTCTGGAGAGAGTCCAGAGAAGAGCAACAAAGCTGGTGAAAGGGCTGGAGAACAGGCCTTATGAGGAGCAGCTGAGAGAGCTGGGGTTGTTTAGCCTGGAGAAGAGGAGGCTGAGGGGAGACCTCATTGCTCTCTACAACTACCTGAAAGGAGGTTGTAGAGAGGAGGGTGCTGGCCTCTTCTCCCCAGTGACAGGGGACAGGACAAGAGGGAATGGCCTCAAGCTCCGTCAGGGGAGGTTTAGGCTAGACGTTAGGAAAAAATTCTTTACAGAAAGGGTCATTGGGCACTGGAACAGGCTGCCCAGGGAGGTGGTTGAGTCACCTTCCCTGGAGGTGTTTAAGGCACAGGTGGATGAGGTGCTGAGGGATATGGTTTAGTGTTTGATGGGAACGGTTGGACTCGATGATCCGGTGGGTCTCTTCCAACCTGGTGATTCTGTGATTCTGTGATTCTGTGATTCTGTGATTCTGTGATTCTGTGATTCTGTGATTCTGTGATTCTGTGAAAAGTACAAATTCAAATAGCTTAATATAACTGAATTTGACCACGATCTTTTCAAAAGAAAGGGGTCAGATCATGTCCCATATAAATAAAACAATCTGCAAGGCAGTTAAATAAGACTTAACTTCTGCAGGACCTATTGTATTTTTGCCACCTATTGTATTTCACAATAAGAAATCTGTGAATAAATACAGATTATCATATCTTATTATGAATTATGAACTTCAAAAGTATATTTATACACATGAGATTTTCTGCATTAGAAACTTTTCAGTCAAGCCTACATCTAGCTAAAATGTCTCTTTCAGATGTTTTAGAAGTTCAAGTATAAAAAGGACTCCATCCAGCAGGAAAACTCAAAATCTACAGGGACAAGAAACTGCAAGAAAATTAAGCTGCCAAACGTAGAATAACACCCAGACTATGTAATTTTTTAAATCAAGGCAGCAGAAGAAAAATAGTTATTATGGTAAGAAAGCTCTTTTTACCCTTTGGTAGGCATGTGTTAAGCACTGACATGAACATATCAAAATGTCCTTAATAAAGGGGGGAAGTAAATGGAAATACAGGGTTTTCAAAAAAGTATACTTTGAGTTGTTTTGATTGCAATGGCTCTCTAGCCTACTAATCAGTGTATAGCTGTGCATTTCTATGAGCTGTGTTTTGACAAAGATGTCTTTTCAAGTTCATGCAAGATCTGGACTGAAAAACATTTCTCCACCACAAGCTTAAGCACACATTAATTTATTTTACTGTAAAGCAAACAAGTAGCTTTAAGCTACTTTATAATGAGTCCCAGAAATTAAATGTCACTCCTCTGAAGCACACAGGATATGATTAACTAAGTACTGTATTACCATTCAATGGTATTTTTGTAAAAATGGCAAACAAAGCTATTGGCAGTAAGAAAACATGCCCTGGTCTGCATAATAAATGATCAGAAGTGTTACTGTACATTTGATAGCTATTCACTTGTTTAAGTGGGTATACATTTGTGCAACATCTGTTTTCAGAGCGTACTTCAAGAAATCCAGTCTGCTACACCAAGAACAAGTGACTCTACCTAGAAAGTAAACCAAAAGAAAGAAGTTTTCACTCCTCTCTGACTTCAAATGAAAAGTAGACACAACAGAAGTATTGCTTCCATGAACTCAGCAAGACCTGTATTAACAGAACTAATTAGCATCCAACAGTAAAGCCAAGCAGAAATCTAACACCTAGCCCCAAGAAGCAGCCAACTGGCATCCCCCACATTTCCTCTGAGAAGGCTCAGCCACACGGGGCAAGAGACCTAGCAAGCAAGCAAATCCAGCCAGCCAGCTGAGCTGTTTCCAAGAAGCAGACTCCTCTTCTCTCCGAAAGCCTAACCGCTCATCACCTCATTTCCCCTGCAGCGACACCTCCCTGTGCTCCTTTCTGCACACACCATCGCCTGTTCTGCAGCATCTCTATTCCCTGGCAGGCACAGGGCAGCTCTCCCTCAGAAAGGAGCTCCTGGGCAACAGTGGACACCTCCAGATGATGCCCATTAATGCAGAGACCCCACTCCTTAGTGCCCGAGCACAATCTGAAGGGCTAACAATTCCAAGTAGTGGTGGTTTTATTTTACTTAAAGACATTTCTCCTGCTGGTGAAACATTCATGGCAGCCAAAGACCTCAGCCATGTCAAAACCCTCTCCGGTAGGGTTCCATAAGAGCTATGCTGCCACTCTTGAGGTTCCCCTAGACCATTTGCTTTCATAGCAAAAGGACTCAGCAACTGCTAGGGACAGACCCCAAAATTCAGGGCCTCTTCAAAATTCAGCTGCTCCTATCCACACCCTTCATACTCTCCTCCCTTCTAAATTCAGACACAAGTCTCATCACTGCCTGGCAAGTGCTAGTGAATGGCGAAAAGCTGCTAGCAAAGAAGATATCCTCACCTTTTAGGATACACGTGTTGCCATCTCAGACAAGGTACCACAGGACCACAGCTCCCCACTGGCCAAACCTTGCTCAAGGCAGGATATCCCAACTGACAGTGAACAATGCACCTCTTGCCATGCCCCAGAGCATACAGGTGTTCTGAAGTTGTTCACCAGGGATCATCTACATGAGGAAATTGGTGCTAGTCTCCTTGTTGTTGCCTGGCATCTTCTCCTCATTCCTCCTTTCCTCTGCCAGCAGTTATTTCCATAGCATATTGCCTCAGAACCTCTCATGTCCAACCTCAGTGAGAAACTCTGCATCTCAACACACACCACGAGGCCACGTCGTTCCCTAAAACACCTCAGGCTGAGCAGCCTGGAAAGGCTGAACAGTGGATAACACAGGCTAAGCAAGAAACTGGGAGCCTCCAGCCCAACGCCCTCTGAAAGCTGAGCCAACTTCAGCAACAGATACGAGTTTTCCTCTGCCTTATTTTTTTTTTTAATTAATCTCCTGAACAGTAATGCCAGCACCTTCCCCTCTCCCAAAACTGGAGGGGACCGTGGGGGAGAAGTGCAAGGCAGGCACCCAGCAAGACCAGGGAAGTGATTGTGCCTCTGTACTCAGCATTGCTGAGGCCACATCTGGAGTCCAGTGTTCCCTTTCGGTCCTCTCCCTATAAGAAAGGCATTGGGGTCCTCGAGTGTCTCCAGAAAAGAGCAACGAAGCTGGCGAAGGGGCTGGAGAAGTCTTATGAGGAGCGGCTGAGTGAACTGGGGTTGTTTAGACTGGAGGAGGCTGAGGGGAGACCTTATCACTGTCTACAACTACTGGAAAGGAGATTGTAGTGAGGTGGGTGTCACTTGGTCTCTACTCCCAGGAAAAGACAAGACGTCTAGGATGAGAATGAATGGCTTCAAGTAGTGCCAGAGAGGTTCAGATTAGATATTAGGGAAAAATTCTTCAATGAAAGGGTTACCAGGCACCGGAACAGGCTGCCCAGGCAGGTGGTTGATTCACCATCCCTGGGGTTCTTGAAAAGACAGGTAGAAGAAGTGCTTAGGGATATGAATCATAATAGAACAGCTTGGGTTGGAAGAGACCTTAAAGATCATCCAGTTCCAAATCCCCCTGCCATGGGCAGGGACACCTCCCATCAGCCCAGGCTGCCCAAGGCCCCATCCAGCCTGGCCTTGAACACCTCCAGGGATGGGGCAGCCACAGCTTCCCTGGGCAACCTGTGCCAGTGTCTCCCCCCTCTCATGGTGAAGAAATTCCTCCTTATGTCTAGTCTAAATCCGCCCCTCTCCAGCTTATGCCCATTGCCCCCAGTCCTAACACCACAAGCCTTTGTGAACAGTCCCTCCTCCCTAGCTTCTTTGTAGCCCCTTCAGGTACTGGAAGGTCGCTGTAAGTTCTCCTCGGAGCCTTCTCTTCTCCGGGCTGAACAACCCCAACTCTCTCAGCCTGTCCTCCTCCGGGAGGTGCTCCAGCCCTCAGATCATCCTCGCAGCCTCCTCCGGACCCGCTCCAACAGCTCCACATCCCTCTCACGCTGGGGACTCCAGAGCCGCGGTTCCCAAGTCCGCCCGGCCCCAGTGACCCCAGAAGGTCCTTTTCCAACCCCGCGGCGCCACTCACCTGCGCTCGGAAGTAGAGGAAGAGGGCGAGGCTGCCGACCACCTGCCCCAGCGCCAGGAGGGCGAGGGCGGCGAGCAGGGCCCTGGAGGCGGGCGGCGGGGCTGCGGGGGTCGGCGGGGCCGGGGCGCTCTCGTGGGGGGCGGCACCGCCTCCCAGCTCCTCGGAGCCGCGCAGGTACTTGGTGTAGTCTCTGCTGGCCCGCCGCATCTTCGCTCGGGCGGCTCCGCAGGCGCCCAGCGGCTCCGCCGAGCTGCCCGGCATCAGCCACCACGACCCCGCCGCCCGCCGCGGGCGCCTCTTATAACGGGCGCGGCCGAGCGGCCCCCGCCCCCCGCGCCGGGACCGCCCCTGCCCGGCCCGGCCCTGCCCCGGGACCGAGGGGCGCGGGCGGCGCTGCTCCCTCCGGCGGCCGCTGGACCCCTCCACCCCTCGCCCTGGGCCCGTCTTCCTCACCCAATGCCCGCTTCTTCCTCGCCCTGGTCCCTTCTTCCTCGCCCCTTGCCCACTTCTTTCTCATACTGGGCCTCTTCTTACCCTTCGCCCCTGCCTTCCTCATCCTTAGCCCCCGTCTTCCTCACCCTTCGCACCCTTCTCACTCTTGCCCACTTCTTTCTCATCCTGCCCCCTTCTCACTCTGGTCTCCTTCTTCCTCACCCTGGCCCCCTTTTTCCTCACCCTGGTCCCTTCTTCTTCTTCACCCTGGTCCCTTCTTCTTCTTCACCCTGGTCCCTTCTTCCTCGTCCTATGCCTCCTTCTCACCCTTACCCAGTTCTTTCTCATCCTGGTCCCTTTTTCATTCTGGTCCCCTTCTCAACATTGCCCCCGTCTTCCTCACCCTTTGCCCTTGTCTTCCTCACCCTAAGCCCCCTTCTCACTCTTGACCACTTCTTTCTCATCCTGCGCCCTTCTTATCCTGGACCCTATCTTCCTTGCCCTAAGTCCTCTTCTTCCTCACCCCCAGCCCCCTTCTTCCTCGCCCCTGGCTCCCGTCTTCCTCACCCTATGCACCCCTCTTCCTCATCCTGGTCCCTTCTTCCTCACTCTACACACCCTTCTTCCTCACCCTTTGCCCACTTCTTTCTCATCCTGGTCCCATCCTCGTCCTGTGCACCCATCTTCCTTGCCCTATGCCCCTTTCTTCCTCACCCTATGTGCCCTTCTTCCTCCCCCCTTGACCACTTCTTTCTCATCTTGCCCCTGTCTTCCTCGTCTTGTTGCCCTATGCCCCCTTCTCACTCTTGCCCACTTCTTTCTCATCCTGTCCCATTCTCACCCTGGCTCCCATCTTCCTCGTCCCTGGCTCCCATCTTCCTTGCCCCTGGTCCCTGTCTTCTTCATCCTGGCCCGCTCCTCACCCTTTGCCCCCTTCTTCCTCATGAGGTCATGCTATAGTTTGTAGGCACTTTCTTTGTCATTGTCCTCTGGGGGTCTCATTCATGTCAAGTCTCCTCTTCATATACTTTCTTATTTAGAGTTTGTCTATTTATAGTCTTTCCTGCTTCCATGTAGTCTTTCCTCCCTCTGGACTTCCTGCTCATCAGTTTATCTACACTTTTGGAAATCTACACTTGGTGGAAATCATTCTTCTAAACCCTGTGAAAGTGCCTTATGCGGAGGCAATAGAGGCATACTAAGTCTTCAGCCCTGTAAAATTCAGTGGGGAATGGGTCCAGACATAAAAACAAGTAAGTTGAAGTCTGGCTAAGGCTTTGAAGAACATGGGAGAATGACACGGATCCCTGTAGGTTATTTTGACTGTAGAAAAAGTCTAATTTTTGACACTTGATACATGACAGAATATCATTTTTAGATCTGCCTAAGCTAAGAAACCAGGAAAATTTACCCCCCAAAGAGGCTGACTGAACCAGACATGATTATGTGCTCCAACAAATAAGGAAACTGTCTGAAATGCACCAAACCACCATGCAACAGATTACTGTCAAAATAAGCTGGTATAATTTAACACTGGACCCAAATATTGCAATAACAATTACTTCACCAACAGTGAGACACATCTGAGAAATGATGGTGAGCGCACCTGCTTCCCAACATCACCCACCAGGAAGTCATGGAGCAATACCGCAGCCTTCAATGGCTACCCCTATTTCTTCTTTCCAAATGCTTACATTTATGCTCGGAAACTTTGGTAGCATTGTGGTCTGCAGAGAATTTGAGGAATTGTTTCTCTATGTGTGTCTCAACTTTTCTGAAAACAAACTGAAGGTAAAATAGTCACTGTCCCCTACAAAATAACTGTGAAAATAATCTCATGTTATACTGATGTAGACATCCCTGAATAAATTTTACATTGGTCTACAATATAAATTGTTCAAGAAAGGAATAAGAGAGAAAAAAAATTTTGAAAGTTACAACTGTTTTTTTTTAAGAGTCTATGCAGTTTTTAAAATCTAGGCACCAGCTAGTTATTAAACAATTGATAAAGAAGTTAGTGATCATCAGTGATGCTAGCAGATGATTTTTGATGCTCTCACATGAGAAGGAAGTCAAGAAAGACTTTTTTTTTTTTACCTTGGACCTCAAATCTCTCAACGAAGGGTGAAAAAATTGTGTAAACTCTCCTTTTGCCACATTAAGACTTTAATGTGCTGTTCTAGATTCTTGCAAAAGGAAGCCCAAGAAGACTTTTGCTGAGGAGCTACAAGGATCTGCAGACACCATCTTGTAACACTTTGTTATATATGAAAGCATCTTTCTCTGGAAAAACATGCTTCCTCGTGTATCACTGCTTCATAAATTATCTTTCTACTGGCACTATCTTTAGATTTATCATCACTATGCTACACCAGCGAAACATTACACCTGACCTGCATGCCTAACTGATACCAGCCTTCTAACTGGCTTCTTATATGTATATATATACACATATATATATCAACTCCATCTATTTAATCTTCATCCACAATTTCATCCTCACCACATTGCAGATGCAACTACAAGCACACAGGTACTTGTATTAAAGCACCCACAATATGAGGCTCTTCAGGAGTCACCTCAAGAAAAAGTCTTTAACCTTCCCACCAAACCAGTGTGCGTTTGTAGGACACACTAGGATACATAGACAACATCTGGACTGAAAACTCGGATTCTATCACTGATTTCTACCACAAATTCAGCAACCAGAATTGTCCATCAAACTATCTCTGGAAAACTTACATCAGCATCAACTTTCTAGACACCAAGGTCAACATGAAAAATAGCAACCTTCAAACTACCATATGCAGAAAATCCACAGACCAACACACCTCCTTCCACAAACCATCAGCTATCCAAAACACGCTAGAAAAACTGATATACAACCAGCCCACAGACATCACCTCATTTGCTCTGGGGATAACATTCATGACACACCCTCACAAAGCTACAGATGATGTTCATCCAACAGTGGCACTCCTCTAGGGTCACATATTTGAAGAAGCCACCTAAACCTTGTACAAACTTAATATGATGCAGAGAGAAAATCCCCCACTGGGTATCCCATACCACAATATGGAAGAAACATAAACTGGAAAACATTAACAAGTTGAAACTTCCGCTGGAAGAAAATCTTGGAACGTTTTTTTCCTAGAAACATCCCTCCTTCCCTTCAAATGACACTCACAGCCATTAACTCCACCATTGAACGCAAACTTCCAACAGACCAGGATATGCTGGCTAGAACAAGAGAGCTTGAAAATATTAGATCCAAACCTTGCCACAACGCCCATGATAAGTGCCTGCCACCCCAGAACCACCAAAATCCCATTCAACACATGCACCAGCTGAAATGTCACAGGCATCACACAATGCATTCACTGCTCTTTGGGAACTCTGTGGGTGAAACCAAACAACTACCATGTGCTACCTAATTATGAAAGAAGAGCAACACCCAATTACCAGTTGGAAAATTATATTTCCAAACAACTACTTCATCTCTAACCTTGCAACCCTGACACTGCAAGACAAAAGATGTGCCAGAAAACTAAAACTTGTAACTCCATCAGCTACCAGACACCATATCAGGTGGATTCAAGACTGACCTGAGTTTCCCCATATTTCATGTCCTGCAGATCCTTGATGGGAATTACTGTTTCCTTTGATCATTTATCTTCTATCACCTCTTGTACTCCTGGCAGGGTTAGGAATGCCCTCTGCTCCCAAGTGAGCAAACATTTTTCTCTCAAATGTCTGACTGATTAAACAATTAAGTATAATTCAGAGCAAATTAACTGCAAGTACGTTAATATTCTCTCTCTTTTCTGGACCCAAAGGGTAGTTCATCTGCGTGACAATGAATCGGCTTTGTCTAGCACCTGCTTTACCCAGTTGAGTATGTTAGCTTAATAAGATCCTAAAAAACGTGGCTGTCTTCCTGTGGACAAAGACCTGACTCTATAGGGCAACTCTTAGCCCCTGAGTAGAATACAGCTCTTTGCTATTGCCTACAAAATAATTGTCTTGCAGGAGACAGTGATGAATACACTACCTGTTGTGATAAGACTGCATAACTGCTAGGATTTTATCATCCTTTTGCTTTGAAGCAAAACAGGAAATATAGTGTTTACATAAAAGGCTGTGTTGAAAGTAGGTTCTCATTGCAAAGTTGAAAGTCTTGAAAAATCTGAAAATGTCAAACAGCAGCAAGCCTGCAGGTCAAAGTAAAACATTAGAAAAAAGAAGCTCTTCTGGTTTTATTTTAATTTGTTCTGCTTCAAATTAGGGAGAATTACTAAAAGTTATCCTGGCCTACACTTCAAATAAGACAACATTTATTAACTCAAAAAATTATGCAGATGAACTATTTCATTTCGGTAAAGGAGTAAGTGCATACCATGACTGCATCGTTTTCTTAACAAACATTGTTAAACAAGTGTTGTATTCTTTCACCTTCGAGATTTTATTCTGTGGAGAGATATTCATAACTAACCTCTAATATTGCTGTTAGTTGGAGTATTGTTCAGAAAAATGTTTCTTCAGCAAAAGGTTGTTTTGGAGCTGGGACAACTGTTTGAGATCTGTATGTTTTGAACATTTTTTGGACAGTAAGTTTTCCATGGAACAGAACACACTTCAGTGGATCTAAAGAGAATTGTGTACCGAAACCCTCATCTACTCAATGTGAATAGGGCCATTTTGATACAAGTAGTGAAAATATGCAGAGAATTCTTCTCCATGCATATTAGAAGAAAATTAAATTCCACAACCTCTGAAATTGTCATGGAATGGAATTAACAATTATTTCTTCACTTTTTCACATTCTATAAAGTGATAAATACAGATAAGTGTGTAAGAGTGAAAAGAAGGGTGGCAAAACATAGCCAGTAACATGGAATGCCTCCCTGAAAAGTTATGCTTTTATTTAAAATAGTATTCTAGGAAGGTCTGGGAAACAGCAATTGATATACCAGTAAATAATAGCTATATTTGAAAACAGTGGAAAAATGCATTAAAATGTCATGTACATTTCCCAGCAAACTGCCATTCTGCTTCTTTTTACTCTAGTGGGTATGACAAAGGTCAAAACAGTGAAGCAGATTTTGAAATCTGGACAGGAATAATTAGTACATTAAAGTCTTTTATGATTATATAAAAACTCTTAAATTATGGTAGTAAAAGTAGCTTTTTTTCCTTCTTCAGGAAACAACTAATTGAAATGAAATTGTACAAATGTTCTTACATTATTTTAGAACTGAAGTCAGCAACAAGGTGTTGGGGAAAATACTGGGCAATAAGAGAACAGTTCATGCCTTTCTATGTTTTGTAAAAGCAAAACAAAACACAATTGCTCATCAATAGTAATAGTCCTCAGAGCCTGTTAAAAAGTTCAAAGAAATTGATGAATATATTTTTGGGGATTTTAATAAGTTTTGAATCAGGTTTCTCCAGTCAGAAGGTTCGTAGTCACCCTTTCTGAATTTGCACAGTTTATTTCTCCATTGTACAGAGTTCACATATTGAGCTTACATCACCTCGAGGCCTCTTTTGCAGAAGAGGGACTTTCTGGATATTTCTTTAAGCCAGATAAGCTGAAACATTTCTAAATAGAAAAGACTCATTTAGCGTCACTTGACTGTCATAGCGTATCTCTTTATAGTGCCAAAGTTTCAAGTATCCTCAGCAAGACAAAGTCAATGACTGAGTTACAGGTGACATGCAGAACTGTGAGAGTCCTGCAATGCCTTGTGAGATGGAGTTAAAAGACAGATGGGGGTTCATCCCAGTGATTACAATGCAACCCAGGAGCACAGGCAGAGAACTACTTTGGTTAGAGGAGTTTGGATAAAGTCACTTTGATCAAACTATGACTTCAAAGTGTTTATTTTTCCAAATTAAACAAAACATCATACAATACAATAAACTGGTTAAATTAAAACATTGCAGAAATAGTATTTTTTATGGTGTTGTCAGAATTAGTTGATCATTTTCTAATTTCACTGAGCAGCTTTTTCCTTCTCCTTGACTTTTGATAAAACACATGCAGCCTTAAGTTTTTATTAAGACCATCTGCCTAAAATTTAAGATTCCTGTTTACAGTGCAATTAGGAGCTGTATAACTTTACCTTCTTGTGGCCATCTTCCCAGCCACCACTATGCATTTACTGCCTTCAGCATTGCCTGGAAATAGTGGAATTGATCTGACGCCAAGGAAGAAGCTGTTGCTGCTATTACTAATCAGATACATAAAATTTAAAAAAAAACATTTGTTGATAGCATTGTCGAAGGATAGTTTTCTCACACAGGAAGATAATAAAAGCAGTACTGAGTCAGATGGAGATCCATCTAGCTCACATTCGCCTGTGTGGGTGGCAGCTGCTGCAGAATAGGAGTAGCCATGTCCAGCTGTGGAAAGCAGTGTGGCTAGCCTAAGCCCTGCTCTTTGGAAACCACACTGCAGTTCCCCGTCTGTCCTTCACAGGGATGGCTTTGCTAACCAAGCGTAGTCTGGAGCTCCTGCCACCATGCTGAAATTTCTGGGTCTGAGACTCTCAAACTGGCTGGAACAGTAGTTCAGGCCAAAAAAAGCCCTGAATCCAGGATCATGCACTAGCACCTACAGTTCACCATGCACGGTGACAGAGATTAGGACAGTTTCATGCTCATTCAAAATCCAGGCTCTCTTGCTGCCCAAGAAACCAGTAGC
The DNA here is from genome assembly GCF_032191515.1 of Phaenicophaeus curvirostris. NCBI lineage: Eukaryota > Metazoa > Chordata > Aves > Cuculiformes > Cuculidae > Phaenicophaeus > Phaenicophaeus curvirostris. Next base: position 176,902,104 of record NC_091392.1, on the reverse strand, counting down.
CACAACATCAATAGTGAGTAAACCCAGCTAAGACAAGAGAATAACGTCCTGATTTCAGAAGTAGCAGTGGCCAGTAGTCTATGCCTAGGAAAAAAGAAACAAACCCTACAGGGCTAGCGTATAATTAGACTTCCCAGTACGATCCAGCAACTTGTGGCTGAGAGCTATCCTAGGCCAGCAGTGGTATTTTTTGTGTTAAAGACTGTGCCTGAAGATGCTTGAGGATTCTGATGTTGTATGTACATGTGATGGAGCCTCAGTGGGAGCTAAGTGTTGGATAGGGCACAGAGAAGTGGATGTGACATAAAAGGAAAAGACACAACGTAGCAGCGATTACAACAGAAGCTGTCAGACATACCCAGCAGTGTTTGTGGCTCACAAGAGGGGGCACGGTGTACTAGATGATGTAGTAAGAACCCTCCGAGAAGATACTGAATAGGAAAGATGTAGAAGCATTAGGTAGGGGTTGAAGACCCGTGGGAACAGAGCAAGAGTGAAACACTGGAAGTCACCACAATAGAGAAGCTGCTTCTTGAAAAGTAATGTCTCTTAATATGACTGGCATTGTGAGTACTAAGTATAAAGTGTTATTTGAAAGAAAGTTGATTGACATAAATAAACTGTCCACTTGATGTAGACAAATCTTTATCTTAAAAAGGGGACATGGCATTCCTAGAGCATATTGGACAAGGAAAGATTATCTTCTTTTGAAGAGTGTCGTAGTTTAGCCCCAGCAGGAAATAAAGTACCATGCACCCACTTGCTCACTCCTTCCCTACTCACCCTACAGGTGAGACTGGGAGGATAAACAGAAAAAGAAAGGTCAAACTTGTGGATCAGGATAAAGACAGTTTGATAGAACAGCAAAGGAAGATAAAAATAATAACCATAATAATAGAAAAAATACACAAAGCAAGTAATGCAGAGTGCAATTGCTCACCACCCAGAAACTGATGCCCAGCCCATTCCTGAGCAACAATCCCCTGCCCCTGGCCAGCCTCCCCAGTTATATACTGATATATATAAGTCCCACTGGACTGGAGGCTGGCTGATGTTGTGCCCATCTACAAGAAGGGTCACAGGGAGGACCCAGGAAACTACAGGCCTGTCAGTCTGACCTCAGTGCCAGGGAAAGTCATGGAGCAGGTAGTGATCTTGAGTGCTATCATGAAGCACATGCAAGAGAACCGGGTGATCAGGCCCAGTCAACATGGGTTCACAAAAGGCAGGTCTTGCCAAACTAACCTGATCGCCTTCTATGACAAAGTGACTCGGCTGCTGGATGAGGGAAAGGCTGTGGATGAGGTCTTCCTGGACTTCAGTAAAGCCTTCGACACAGTTTCTCACAGCATTCTGCTTGAGAAACTGTCAGCCTCTGGCCTGGACAGGTGCACACTCTCCTGGATGGAAAACTGGTTGGATGGCCGGGCCCAGAGAATGGTGGGAAATGGTGTGAAATCCAGCTGGAGGCCAGTGACAAGTGGGGTTCCCCAGGGCTCAGTGCTGGGTCCAGCCTTGTTCAATGTCTTTATCAATGACCTGGATGAAGGCATCGAGTGCACCCTTAGCAAGTTTGCGGACGACACTAAGCTGGGTGGAAGTGCTGATCTGCTGGAGGGTAGGGAGGCTCTGCAAAGGGATCTGAACAGGCTGGACCGCTGGGCAGAGTCCAATGGCATGAGGTTTAACAAGGCCAAGTGCTGGGTCCTGCACTTGGGGCACAACAACCCTGTGCAGTGCTACAGACTAGGAGAAGTCTGTCTAGAAAGCTGCCGGGAGGAGAGGGACCTGGGGGTGTTGGTTGACAGCCGACTGAATATGAGCCAGCAGTGTGCCCAGGTGGCCAAGAAGGCCAATGGCATCTTGGCTTGTATCAGAAACGGCGTGACCAGCAGGTCCAGGGAGGTTATTCTCCCTCTGTACTCGGCACTGGTGAGACCGCTCCTTGAATCCTGTGTTCAGTTCTGGGCCCCTCACCACAAGAAGGATGTTGAGGCTCTGGAACGAGTCCAGAGAAGAGCAACGAAGCTGGCGAAGGGGCTGGAGAGCAGGTCTTACAAGGAGCGGCTGAGAGAGCTGGGGTTGTTTAGCCTGGAGAAGAGGAGGCTGAGGGGAGACCTCATTGCTCTCTACAACTACCTGAAAGGAGGTTGTAGAGAGGAGGGTGCTGGCCTCTTCTCCCAAGTGACAGGGGGCAGGACAAGAGGGAATGGCCTCAAGCTCCACCAGGGGAGATTTAGGCTGGACATTAGGAAAAAATTCTTCACAGAAAGGGTTATTGGGCACTGGAACAGGCTGCCCAGGGAGGTGGTTGATTCACCTTCCCTGGAGGTGTTTAAGGCACGGGTGGACGAGGTGCTAAGGGGCATGGTTTAGTGTTTGATAGGAATGGTTGGACTCAATGATCCGGTGGGTCTCTTCCAACCTGGTTATTCTGTTATTCTATGATTCTATGATTCTATATGGCATCAAATATCCCTTGGGCCAATGTGCCAAAGGGCTTCTTGTTGGCAGACTATTGTGAGAAGCTGAAGAAAATTAGCTTTATTCCCACTGAACCCAGGACAAAGAGAAAAGGCTGTATGCTTCTACTATTCCCATTTAAGTTCTGACAGTGTCCTCAACTAATTCCATCAAACTTCACAACGTGCTTTTCTTCCGTTCATCTCACTGGCACTAGTCATGCTAGTAGGTGCTTTCAGGGCACAGAACTGGGCTTAGCACAGAGCAGCCCCGGGGGAAGAGGTGTTGGGCTCTCCCACAGGCACACAGTTTTATCTACTAGGTCATGGATTAGAGCATTCCACAGGATGTGGGAGACTTGCCTTCACATTCCTCTTTTGCCAGTGGGATTCAAGCCCACACATATTCCAGGATCCCCAAGAAGAAATCCTAACCACATATTTGTGTGCTAGCTGAAGGATGGGCTCTCCCAGTTTGCACGGCAGTTTTAGATATTTGGAAGAGGAAGCAAACAAGAAGAAGGAGAATGTGTGTGTGTGTATGGATGAGTTCCCATGAAATGCACAGTGTTCTTTAGAGATAATATCTATCTGAAATATCTGTCTTCATCTCTAACTTCCTTTTTTCCCCCACACACTTCAGTGGTTAAAGCATGGGACAAGAGCATCTGGATTCAATTCTGCCTCCATGAAGGAAGGCAGAGCAGCATGTCCCACTTACTTGGAAAATCATCTGCCCTTCTGACGTGGGAGCAAAGGCATTTGCGTAAGGCCACCTGTCAGAGATGTTCCATATTGCTTGGAATAATTAGAAGGAAAGCAAATTGGGGTTTTCTAACTTAGTAGGATGCCCAGGGTAAAAGGGGACAGCATGACTTGGAGAAGGGTTTAATGTAAATTATGATACAATGTTGAATATGCATCCTGAAAGAAGGGATGCAGAGCTGAGGAATCTCTCTTTACAGATGCCTGCCTACTTACCAACCTTTTTCTTTTTCTGTTTTTCCCCTGCAGCACAAAGAAACTCATTGCTCAGCACCAGTTCCTGGGAGTTGAGTTCGAAGTACCTGCTGTGGAAAAAATAGAGTGCAGACCCAGTTCAGGACAGTGTCTGCCAGTGCTTTGGCAAGGATCAGCATGAAGTCTGGTGTTATAGTGCTCAACATCGCAGCCCCAACACGTTGCAGATGATCAAAGCCAGAGTAATGTACCAAAATGCACACACTTTTTTTTTTTTTCTCCTTAATCACCTCACTTGATCCTGCAGCCAGTCTCATTTAATAGTTTAAATAAAGACTGTGGTAACACCTGCCTAGGAGCATTACAAAGCAGCAACAGAATTTACAGAATGAGGCCACCTAATACTGTAGCAAAGGAAGATCCTTATATTCCTTACATTTTATTTGTAATTATCGGATATCAGTAGGTCAGTAATGGTAAAACTTTTATAACCTCTTCAACTAGTGCACCAAGAGTGCACAGAATCAGTGATGGTTCCAGGTACTATGGAAGTAGAAACCAACTCCCTCAGCATCTTTAAGCAGAGGGGCCTGGGGAAATAGGATCATTTATTCATCAGTAACTACTTGTAGATAATTACACCCTATTCTGCTTCATCATACCAAAGCACAGTAGAAGGATGAACTGAAAGAGGAAGCATAGCTGTTTATTCTGCCACATTTTTTAAGATCTGGATCCTAATTACACATCATAAGATACTTTGAGGCCTCATATAAAGGGAAAGTGTGAAAATAATACTTTGCTAGTTGGAAACTTTCTACTAGTTATAGTTTGAAATGTTTACATTTGGTCTATTTACTCAAAGGCAGTTATCAACAAGATAATGGTGAAGTTATGTGAGACTCAAATACAATGCTTTTGTTCCAGTTCTGTTTCCATGGGGGGGCAGGGTTAAGGCCCCACCGCAGTCTCACAATCTGTCCCCATCTGGTACCCATATTCAAGAAAGATGATTTCAGACTGGGAACAGAAGAGAGAAATGCTACGGAATATCAGAGGAGTGGAGAGCCTTCAAAGTCAAGGCTGAAGGTGTGTAATTGCTGGCCATAAATACATTAGAGATGTAAGACAGGAAAGGGAGCTTATTTAAACCAAGGGTCTATAGACAAACTAATATAAACTGACAAGGAATACATTTAAGCCAGAAATCAGAAGACAGCTTTCGCAGAACCATAGAATCATTTCAGTCAGAAAAGACCTTTAAGATCGTCAAGTCCGACCAGAAATCTAACACTGCCAAGTCCACCACTAAGCCATGTCACATCTACATGTCTTTTAAATACCTCCATGGTTTATTTAAAATGGTGATGGTGACTCAACCACTTCCCTGGGAAGCCTGTTCCAATGCTTGACAACTCTTTCAGTGAATAGATTTTTTTCCTAATATCCAATCTAAACTTCCCCTGGCACAAATTGAGACCATTTCCTCTCAAAGAAAATGAGTTTATATTGGACAAAGGCTCAACATCTAAGCATTGTTATCAACAGGAATGGAGAGTTTTAGAGGCTGAAATGGCAATACAAGATTTCAACTTTAAGCTTTATGCAGCTTTCTTCTCACAGAGACCAGTCCCCATTCTGCCTATAAATGGCACAGAACTGAATCCCACAAATAAACGGGGAAGCTGCAAACTCTTGCAGTAAAATAGACACCGCTGGTGGAAAGACCTCCAGGTAATCATTTTGCAAACTGGGAAGTGAATCTGGAAAGGAGCACAGGGCAAATTCTGCTGTGTGTAAATGCTCTGACATTGGAGCCAACATGCATTTCAGGTCTTGGACTGTATATGTGGCTGATGGTTTTATCTCCCTCTTTTACGGACCAACGTATTTCCCTGGCAAAAAGGCAACAATTTAGCCAGCTTAGCACTTTTACTTATTTTTGCTTTCCAGACATCTTTAAATGAAAAAAACCCCCCTTGGTCCAAGGTTCGTTTCTAGCTACAAGACTCACTATTAATTAAATGGCAGTTTTTCAATCCCATCACCACACTTAAGGACAGCAGAGTTCAAGAAGTTCATGAACTGGTTCCCCACAGTTATCTTGAACATGAACTCACTGTTTAGTCAATGGCTTAGAAAAACAAGGCTGGACAGCTGGTCTCTGTGCTACTTACCACAGTCTCAGGGCAGGGACAGAGGAAATTTAGAGAATATTTCCAAATACATTCTGCCAGATTTTTCAAAACTACAACACATCTGCGCAGATGTTTGGTATTATTTGCTCTTGAATTTAACGTACGCTGTAATATGCTCTCTGTTTTATGAAGTGTGAAAGCTGACATCTGAAATTAGTGCTTTTTCATAGCCCGGTATCCAATTGCTACATCTGGCTGTGTCATGTAGTCTGGGGAAGTGCCCTACCACAAGGACTTGAGCCACAGAGTATGGTGAGACAGATGAAGCTAGATAACCTTTTTTATGTCCACGAGGGTCAGTCTTTCAACACCAAGAAGAAAAAAGACAAATAAACAGAAATGGGACACACTGTAATTAATGGCTCCAGAAGATAATAAATCCAAACAGCTTCTTATTTTCAAACCGTGGCTTGCTTCAGACTAATATAAAAGTTTAGAGTGAACCCCGTCATTTCTTTCATCTTAACTATTGAACTGAATCTTTCTGACAGAACTACTTTCAAACTAAATACGCAGGTAGACAGAACACCTAATGTCTCTACAAATACATGTATATCTATGCCTCTCTGTGCCAGTATGTTATCTGAGAGGCTTCTTCCTCTCCCAGTGTTCCCTCATCGTAAAGAAACATCATGTCCTCCTGCTACAACTGTGTAAGAGCATTTAAAACATGTTGCCACGTGGACTTAGATATCCAAAACAATTTCATCCCACTCAGTTTTTTTTTATATTTTTCTGGCAATGCAAACTGATTTTCATTTTAAAGTCCTCAGACCTTGAGAAAGAAATGGAACAAATGGCTGCAAAGATTATTTTCAGCATAGGTTATCAGATCCACATGTGTCAGCTGCCACTGTTTAATATGACAAGATTTGCCTTATGAAAAATAAAGATTAATTCAATGGGTTGATTATCATGATTAATTAGCACTATCCCCAGCCCCCAAATGCCATGTGCGGATGCATACAAACACATATAAAAATTGCAGTCTGGACTGAGCAATCACTTTCATCTTCCTGACTGTATTACCCTGAATCTTACTTTATTGCATACTGGTCACTTCTAAGTTTGTTGAGTACAATGGGCCTGATTCAGAATACACTAAAGCCAATGAAATATTTCCATTTAGAATTCGAGACTGCCTCCTTCTCTTTTGCATCCCACCTCCCTCATCCTCCTCCTCTTTGGCTTTGGCAGCAGAGAAAGAGTGAAGGAAAAGCAAAGAAGGGGGAGGAGGGACAAAGTGAAATTGCCAGTGAAGGCTGCATCGCTTGTGCAAGCTTCATGGTCTGATGTCTGTTCAGATCAAGCCTGTGATTCTGCACATCAACTGCCAAATATACACTGCATGATTTGAAGAAAAGCTTCTGGATAAATATCATTCCTTGAAGCTGGGACTTTGGTAGCATGTTCTTAACAACTGATTCTGAAGTAGCTTATCTCATTTTATTATGAACATGCAGACAGCACCACTCTGTGAGATGCACTAAACCCCCTGCTCCCCGTCATTTCTTTTTTTTTCCTTTTCTTTATTTTGAAGTGCTTCACTCATGTGGATTGTCAGTGTGCCAGCCACTGTTGCAAATAGCACGCTGTCCTTCTGTGCCCTGGGCCTCCTAGTTGGTCTGGGAAATGCAATGTGCTAGGAGTTTCTGGCCTCCTTTGGGGTTAGGTATGATGGTCTCCGTTGTGCGTAAGCAAGTGGTTTCAATCCTTAATTGCAATGGGGAAGTGGTCAGACAAGATACAGTCCTGGCAGGATAATGGTAAAATGTCTTGGAGGAGAACCAGAAAATAACAAATACGTTACATACGAAGTGAATATGTATTTCTAACATAACCTGGAAAATGTGTAACATATAGGAAAGCAAAATACAATTTTATTTTTCTTTGATGGTGCTTATTTGAAATCGGAGCATTATCTCATGCTGTTCCCTTATTTCCCTTTACAGAAATTAAAGAAGTGGTTTAAACATTTTCTTCTTACATCACAATTACACAAATCCAAACACTTATTATGAAGAAATGGATATGGGTTTTGACTATAATTACAAATTCAAAGTGACCTGTCAGTCATCAGTAGTGAAGCATGAAGTTACATGATTTTGCCCTGTTTTATCTAGGAGAGAGAATTGCTTCATAGCAGCAGAACACTAATACCTTGAACTAAACAGCTCGCTTCTTCCTAAGAGATAGGAAATCTTTCGCAACATCATTTTGGTAACTCACTACATCCTTCTGAGATATGTTTTACTTTACTCATTTTACAGAGGATTAAACAGAGACATGGAAATTTTAGCAGTTCTAAACGTCTCTATAATTCAACATGACAGCTGGGAATTACTTCCAGGAATCATGTTTCCAGTGCTTCCTTACAGTTGTTTTAGTGATCCTCTTGAAAACTTTAAGTCCTGGCCAGGATAAAATGCAGCTCACACTCCCAATCTTGTATGTGAAGCTGATTATCTGGATAATCACTGGTCATCATGCACATCCTTGAGGGAAAAAAAAATAAAATCCAAACCAACAAACAACAGAAAAGCAACAACCTCATATCTGAGATTTTCAAAGTAGGCTACTTGTTCTCTAAGCTCTCAGTGCTATTTTCAGACAAGACAGCACATCACTTACTTTCAGGTACATCTGGGCCTGAACTGTTTTCTGCAAGATGTGGATGCATTCTTCCTCATAATGACCTCATTTGGTGCCCATGATCACAGAATCACAGAATCACTAGGTTGGAAAAGACCCACAGGATCATCGAGTCCAACCATATCTATCGATCACTAAACCATGCCCATCAAACTTTACACTATAGACATTACATCACTTTACACTATAGACATTAAGGGCCAGGAAATAATGTGTATAAGGAAATATAGCTAATAACACTACTGAAGATGTTGGTTCCCATTTACTCAGTTGGTGCTCCTCTCTCCCCCATGAATCTCCAAGTATGTTTCTAAACACATCAGTGTTGTTGTACTTATCTAACAGAAAGGGAAATTGAGGCATGGTAACTTGGGGCATGGCTGAAAGACAGTCTCAACTCTACCAAGGAGCTAGGACATTAAATGAAATGAGGTTTCCACTGCCAAATCCCATAGACATCGCATTTAGCAGTGCCATCTGCTCTCAGCACATGTAAATTTTTGAGAGCCAAGTCAATCAAGTGTCAAGTCAATACAACAAATCAAGAATACACATACAAATATTAATAAAGCATTGGGACCCTAATTCACTCTCTCAAGTGATACACAACAGCTTTGTTCTCATGTAACTCCTACCACACCTGCTTTTCTGCCCTTTACAGAGTGGAACTCATAAACTCACATAAAAAATTGTACATCCATGAGCAGCACCACTGGTTTTAGATTGCTTGGCTATGTAATAAATCCTCTGACTTGTTCAGTAAAGGTTCAAGCCTATCTCTGAATTTATGTGAGAAAAGCACAAATAATAGTAACTCCTACTTGGTCCAAATCCAAAATAAAATGTCACTTGGAAGATAATCCTTTAAGACTCTTTTTGACAGTAGAAAAGATTCATTTATTGTCTTAGAATATATGCATAGAAAAGGGCACAAAGGCTGTAGTTTAATTCAGCGAGAAATGTATTAGCTTACATCACCTCAGAAGCAGTGACAATAATTCTTACACAGCTGGTTGCGGTCTCGTCCTAAATCATTACTGTCTTCAGAAATAAAGGAGTTGGCATCTGATGCCAGTGGGACCGTGGAGTCATCCTGCTCTACCAGGAGCAGTGGATATATCCCTCCAGCTTCTCTAGGAAATGTTTTACTCTAAATTCACCTTGATTCTAGGAGACAAGTGTGGTTCTTTGTAGCCTGAAAAATATTTGTAGCAGCTTGTGTCACTATCTGTTGCCTGTTTAACTATGACAACATGAACAGCATATCCTGATATATCCAGCATTCCTCCATCTACTTCAGGAGAAGCCAAAACCTGAAAAGGAGCTTTCCCTAGTCAGTCTGGCACTGAATAAAAAATTCCTCCAAACTTCACAAGGCAACACCCCTAAGATATTATAAAACCTGGCATACATGGAAACTGCTACTCCAGGGCTGGTTTGGATCTATTTCCCAGTTTCTATATGCATCTAAAGTTTATAATTAGCCTGAAGTGCACTGGCTTATTTGCAACTCAGTCACCATCATGTGCGGAGAGAGGAAATATCCATCTAAAAGTCATTAGAGCCTCCACCTGCCAGTCCAAATGCCTTTGCTGATATTGAAGAGCTTGTACTTGGAGGCTTTGCTCAGCCTGACCAGAGAATGGCAGTTGAATGGATTACAACTGCAGCTGTTGTTTTGTCTACATTTTATAAGAAAAGCAGGTGAGAGAAAAGGAGAGAAGAGGTTATATTACTTCAGAGTTATATTTCTGAATTAAAAATACAGCATTTTTATAAAAATTAGGATTGTTCTAGAAAAAAAACAAACCTATACATTGAGGAGGGGAAAAAGGAGAAAATGACTGTTTCAGTTGTTTATAATCAGAGCCCTTTTTCTCTCCTCACTTAGCATTGACCAAGTACTGCACATAAAAATATCTTGGGGAAATGTCACTGCCATTTTTCAATATATTAGAATGGTTTCAGATGGCTAGAGAAAACTCCTAAGACATTTTCCACCTGAGATGACATTCATAGCTCTGAAGCATAAGTGAAAACAGCAAATTGGTTTGTGCTCTTTCCATTTGCTCTTTTCGCTTGCTCGCAATACACTGTTTTCAGTATTAGACCTTAATACCTGGGGAGTTAGTTATCATGAAACAAGTGTAGCTCTCCATTCTGGTAAAAGTTTCCCAAAGGTCGAGTGTTGTTCACTCTAAAACTGTGTTAAAATTAAACTTTCAGGTATGGTTTTTAGAAGTTGCACTATATGATCTCTATGTGTGTCATTGGTTGATTTGGGGGATTTTAGGGGGAAAGAGTTGGATTAAGACTAAAATTAACCTGCAAGTAGTTTTGCAAGGTATAGTCAATGCATTTAAAAGAAAACAAAACACCCAAACTAACAAACGAACAGAAACACACACACCCCAAAGGAGTGGGTAATTCAAATTCTTCAATGCATTTTTAATTACAAGGGTACAAATAACTGGTAATCCCCCACAGATATTTTAGAACTCAGTCAGTCAAGTCTGAAATCTGAAAAAAAAAAAACTTTTGTTGCAGGATTTGCCTTCTGATATTTGTAACCTTTTATGTATAGCTCATTTGTAGTGGCAAATGGACGTGTGCTCTCCACCCTTTAGTTACTTTTAAAGATAGAATTGATACAGCCGAAGGTCCAATTCAGTTCCAAATCTGGCCAAGAATACATAGGGTTAGACACCAAATATCTGCTTTTAAAAATCTTTATTTTTCCATGTTAAAAATAATTACATTTTTCATAGAAATTAACCCAACTTTTTTTACTAGTATCAAATATTTATCTGTCTATATGAGGAATTGTTACTTAAATCAGAGGAAAGATTACTTTCCTGAACCCCAAGTGGTAACCGAATTTGAAATGCTAAAAGAAAAACCAGAAGGAACACCTCAAAATAAAGACATCAGACGTTTATTGTCTCAGTTCTTTGTAATTAGATTTCCTGTTCTGTAATCAATTGCTTAACCTTTTACTGAATTACTGAAAAAACTAACCTCTTTTCATCATTAACCTTGTCCAGTAAAAGTGAAAGCAATGTAGCAGGTGCAGGTTAGTCTGCTCCCACAGTAACAGGTAATCTCCTTACAGGGTAAATTTGCATAGTATCGATGAGCCTACAACCCCACATGTCTCACAGTGCAGCTGCAGGAGTCATTTTAAAGATAGCTGACGGCAGGGGGGAATTTTGTAGGAAAGCTCCAATTTTCCAAGCACAATCCAGGGGGCAAAGAGGGGGTAGTGGGAAGACAGCTGATTAATATGCTCATACATAGCTTTTCTTCCAGATCTCACCTTGAGCTTGCTGGTTTACAAGGCAGGAAGGAGAAATCTCCATTGTCTGTTGAGCATGCAAGCATAAAGATCCAAAAAGTAATACCTTAAAATTAGGCTACAATTTTCTGGCTCTCAGTGTGAAGTCATTGCTAATTGGGGTCTGTGCATCATTAACACCTTCTCCCTGTTTCTTGAATATGAAGTCATAGATTGGCTCTCCTAGTTAACAGGTAGCCTGGAGAAGAGGAGGCTGAGGGGAGACCTTATTGCTCTCTACAACTACCTGAAAGGAGGTTGTAGAGAGGAGGGTGCTGGCCTCTTCTCCCAAGTGACAGGGGACAGGACAAGGGGGAATGGCCTAAAGCTCCGCCAGGGGAGGTTTAGGCTGGACATTAGGAAAAAGTTCTTCACAGAAAGGGTTATTGGGAACTGGAACAGGCTGCCCAGGGAGGTGGTTGAGTCACCTTCCCTGGAGGTATTTAAAAGACGGGTGGATGAGGTGCTGAGGGGCATGGTTTAGTGATTGATGGGAATGGTTGGAGTCGATGATCCAGTGGGTCCTTTCCAACCTAGTGATTCTATGATTCTATGAAATCTCATTCTCTTTTGCTCAGAAATTGCATAGCTGCAACACCAAAGTAAGGCAGCTATACCAAGAGATCTGAACGTGATTCAGCCTCTCCAGCACCATCTTTGGAATTCAGTTTTAGATCTGTTGCAATTAACATCCAAGAACTCAGGAGAACAAAAATGAGGAAGGTCAAGAGAGGAAAAATAAACAGGCTCATTGACATCTTGCACAAAACAACATCCTTGTGACTTAATCCTGAATTTGGAATTTTATTTGGATTTGTTTTCTTACCTAGGTGCATGTTGAAGGTCGTTCTGCTTATCTGTAGTCTTGCTCAACACATTTTATTATAACATTCTGATTTACCTTCTCATCAGTCAGCAGGTCTTTCATTCTCCAGGTTGAAATTATTGATGTTGGATGACCCAGCTTAAGAGTAACTTAAAAAAAATTAATAATCAAGCTAAACAATGTATTTTGGATACAGCTAGTGAGATAGCAGCAGCTAGCAGACAAGAAGTCTTTTTGCTTTGCAGATGTTTCAGTATCTGGCTTTAAAGGGATTTTCCCTGCAATTATGTTACATTACCCACAAACTCAGTTTCTCCCTAGTTGAACTGGCAGAAGCCCGTGTACTGGATCGAAATGTTCCAGTCCCTCAAATTCATGTTGCACAATGCTCCTGAGCATTGGGACTTCTTTCCGCTTCCTTTTTTTTAAGAATCTAGGAAGGAGATAGACAAACCTGTTAACAAAATAAAAAAGATTGCAAAGTAAGTAGGAAATATCAACACGTACGAACATTATAGTACTTTCTGTATATATCAGAATCACATGCTATTTTGATTGGTAGAGTATTTTTTAACTATTTATTTTCCGATAAGTCTTATTTGGAGATTTAAATGTCTTGGGGAAGGCAATGAAAGTTAGACCGTCATGCAGAACTCTCTCTCTAAAGCCTTAAGCAATTTCAAGGATGGCTTCCACAATGAAAATATGTTGTGTGACCCCCATGGAAGTGGGCAGAAATTTGCCTCCACACATTTTTTAGCCACAAACCAATAAGGTCCTTTGGGACTCAGCTATGCACCCAGTCCAATTCATAGTGAGATGGGAGATCCCTGAAAATCTCCTGGCTGTGACCTCCTATATGTCCTGTTTTCACAGAATCACAGAATCACAGAATAACCAGGTTGGAAGAGACCCACCGGATCATCGAGTCCAACCGTTCCCATCAAACGCTAAACCATGTCCCTCAGCACCTCATCCACCCGTGCCTTAAACACCTCCAGGGAAGGTGAATCAACCACCTCCCTGGGCAGCCTGTTCCAGTGCCCAATGACCCTTTCTGTAAAGAATTTTTTCCTAACGTCTAGCCTAAACCTCCCCTGGCGGAGCTTTAGGCCATTCCCTCTTGTCCTGTCCCCTGTCACTCCAAGTTCTGTGGTAAAACTCCTGTGGCTATCAATCTGATAAAGGTTTTGCTGTGTGGCTTTGCACATAATCAGGATCATTAACAACCCCACTGTGTCTACAGCAGAAGAAATGTCAAGCACAACCTCCTACCACAGTTTTGCAACACAGCTGGTTAGAGTAAAAACTTTCACAGTTTGATGCTGTTGCCCCAGTATCTATCTGCTTGTGTAGATGGCAAGCTTATTAGCTTTCAAATGAGGTGGGGGAGACATTCATATAGTGCACAGAACCAAACAAACGGGCCAACATGCCTGACTTTATCTGCCATACACCAACGTCTTATGCACAACAGTCACAGTGTATGAACCATAAATGGTTGCAGGAGGCAAGAGGTAAAATGACTCCCCAGCTACACCACTGGAAGTGAGTCAGGCTGAAGCAGCACCCTTGAAACAGGTGACCATCAATCAATACCAGCCCCTACCAGATGCTTTTTTCTCCATAGGCAGGGATTTGGATTACTAGCTGCTATCACAACAGCACATGCTGATCTCAACACCTAAAATCCCAGCACAAGAATCATGATCCAGTCCTGCTATGGGTCATCAAAAAGCAACAGGTTGTTATCCAATAGATGAGAATGCTTATGTGTAAAGGACAGTAAGAAGGTTTCTTCTAGTAAGAGCAAAGTCTTAAAGCCAGCACTAGCTCCTGTGCCAGGGGCTGAAGATACTGACTACCTGCTGTACAATTTTCATGAGCAGCAATTTGGTTTTGTACTATGAATTATCATAATTTTCAACATCACTTTGGAAATCTAATTTTCCTTTCCCTCTCCCTCTCCCTTTCCTTTTCCCTACTGCTTCTCCTTCCCCTCCCTTTCCCCCTCCCTTTCCCCTTTCCCTCGTTTTCCTTGAGCAGTTCAGGGTCAAATGTGAATTTGTTGGCAAATTCAGCAAATTGCAATGATGAATTTAAGTATTATTTCTTTATCAATGTTTTACTTCTTAGTTTAAATGTCTGCAAGTCTCTCATTCTTTTTATGTTTTCTACCACATTTTACTTAAAACCAAATAGAAAGATAGGTTATAGTCGAATTGATTTTCCTAAAGTGGAATTTTTGTCCCAGTATATCTTGTCTCCAAATGTTACAAAGTCCCAGGAAGAGAGAGGTAAATGGCAAAGGAGAATATGCATTCTCATGGGCAGAGGGATAGGGGGAAAAAAGATGGAGAAAGGGAAGGAAGAAAAGATTGAGAATGAAAGAGAGTGATGACTTTTGTTTTCCCAGATGAAAAGCTATTGTCCTTTGAGACTACTTAACGTATTTATCTTTTAAGAGAGGAAAAAGAATTCCCACTAGATAGACTGAAAATTTGACAAAGGTCTGAGAAATAGGATCTTCTCAGGCTTTGTCTGTAGGTGGGTAAAGTCATAATAGCTCTGTTTTTCTTGGTTTTCTTTACATGAGAAAAACTGAGTAAGAATGCCTTACTATGCATATTTGTAAGGATATTCATTTCTTTGAGTCTTTTTACACTGCATCTCAGTCAACTGAAAGGTCACTTTAGTTATTTTTCCCTCCCTCACATCCTATACCAAGGAAGAAAAAAAACACCAAGACTTGTAGACAGGTCTTTCAGATTTCAATGAAAATAACAGATGTTACCTATCAAAACAGCTTCCACCCAGAACAAGGATGACATAGCCACAGAGTGACTGAGATTTTCCTTCCAACAGACAGAGCTTTATCTCCGAAAGAGGCATCTTTGCTTAGCAGAAATAACTGTCTTGATTTCACTGCAGAACCTCTGTTTCGGGACTCAACGGAAGCCTTTAATCTAACAACATCTACCAAGCTACCATATAGATGATAGAGCATATTGACTGTAAAAATTGCTAGGTTCAGCGTTTGGTTGGTTGGTGACATATTGTATTGCTCAGATGTAGGTTTTGCATTCCCTTAATATTGTCTGCTTAGGGCACTGGGAAGACGACCGAACTTTTGGGTGGGCTTTGGAGCAGACCCTTATTTCACAGCTTATTTGAATTCAGGCCATGAAATCACTGTAACAAACCCACAAAAGCCATGGAGTTTGCAGACAACCTAAAGCCTTTTCTTCAGTGGCTTAGATGTAGCTGTACCAAACAAGCAAATATGGTTTAACAGGGACTTAGTCTCTCCCCTGAGGCACGAAATAGCTGGGAAGACTGTCACTTCACGTATGCCTGACTGAAGGCCAAGTGTGGATGCATTACAATAGTGAACTCAAATTCAATATGCCTTCAAACTGACTGAAATTAAGCTCCTGCTCCAAGAGCTTCAGAGCACAACACGGAAAATTTGAGCTCTTTCTTCCTCTGTGTGTACAGCAGTTCAGATAAGCTGGTAACAATCAATAGACTTCCATGCTGATCTTAGTCCAGCAAAATATGTCTTATAAAACGATATAGGGCAGAGAAGCTGGCTATAGGCTCGTGCACAGCATGAGGCTGTGAGATAGGTAGGTCACATGGGCCTTCCACTGTGGCCCAGTCATCATGGATTTATGAAAGGCAGGTCCTGACAAACTAACCCAATCTCCTTCTACGACAAGGTTACTCACTTAATGGATGAGGGAAAGGCTGTGTATAGAGTGGAGCTGGACTTCAGTAAAGCCTTTGACAACATTTCTCACAGTATTCTGCTTGAGAAACTGGCTGCCACTGGCCTGGACAGGCATACCCTCTGCTGGGTGAAGTGGCTAGATGGCCATGCCCAAAGAGTCATGATAAATGGAGTTAAATCCAGTTGGGGGAAGTCACAAGTGGTGTTCCCTAGGGCTCAGTGCTGTGTCCACTCCTGTTCTATATCTTTCTCAATGATCTGATGAGGGAACTGAATGTACCCTTAGTAAGTCTACAGATGACACTAAGCTGGGAGGAAGTGTCCATCTGCTTGAGGGTAGAGAGGTTCTACAGAGGGATTTGGACAGGCTGGATCAATGGGCTGTGACCAGCGGTATGAGGTTCAACAGGGCCATGGGTAAAGTCCTGCACTTGGAACAGAACAACCCCATGCAGCGCTACAGGCTTGGGAAAGAACGGCTAGAAAGCTGCCTGGCAGAGAAGGACCTCGGTGTGTTGGTTACCAGCTGGCTGAATATTAGCCAGTAGTGTGCCCAGGTGGCCAAGAAGGCCAGTAGCATCTTGGCCTGTTTCAGAAATAGCCTGGCCAGCAGGACCAGGGAAGTGATTTTGCCCCTGTACTCAGCAATGCTGAGACCACACCTCAAATCCTGTGTTTAGTTTTGGGCCCCTTGCTACAAGAAAGACACTGAGGTCCTGGAGTGTCTCCAGAGAAGAGCAACAGAGCTAGTGAAGAGGCTGGAGACCAAGCCTTATGAGGGGCGGCTGAGGGAATTGTTTAGCCTAGAAAAAAGGGAGACCTTATCACTGCCTACAACTACCTGAAAGGAGGTTGTACAGAGGTGCGTGTTGGTCTCTTCTCCCATGTGATAGGCAACAGGATGAGAGGGAATGGCTTCAGGCTGCACCAGGGGAGGTTCGGGTTAAACATTAGGAAAAATTTCTTCACTGAAAGTCTTATCGGGGACTGGAACAGGCTGCCCAGGGAGGTGGTTGATTCACCATCCCTGGGGGTATTTAAAAGATGAGTAGATGAAGTCCTTAGGGGTTTTGTTTCGTAGTATGTGGGTACAGGTGGACTTACTGATCTCAAAGGTCTTTTCCAACCAAGTGATTCCATGTGAGTCTATGATACTTCAAGCAGTTGTGTCAACAAAAAACCCAAGGCCAGTCATGAGAAAGGTCATTTGTGTTAAAAGGTGCCTTTACCATTTTTTTTTCTGCAGATGATGGTTTTCTGATAGGTTTTACTTCAGCCTTAATCAGGCTCCTTGCCTTACAGTGCACCTTTGGGTCCTGGAGGCTATCACAATGTTGTTATTTCTGCTCCCAGGCTGGGCATCTCCCAGCAGAACTAACATTTCTGTTCCTGAACAGCTTTTACTGATTGAGCTCTGCGTTTGGTTTTAAGGAATAATGTTGTGGCTTTTTACATTGTATGCAAGTATGCAGAGCTGCTGTGCATTACCAGTGCTTCTCAAGAGACTTGTTAACTGCTTTTTAATATTTCAACCTCTGACCTGCATGTTAATGTCTTGTTATAATTGGAAAAGTCACTCTCCCTTAGTCAGTAGTTTTGCTCCATGTGTGTGTTCCAAGTCTTACTTGCTGATTTTATTGACACACATAATAAGTTCATTGCTTCTTCTCTTGCCAGATACTGTTATTGCCAAGTCCCAGGCATGGAGTCTTCAGTCTTAATGGGAATGTGTAAGCTAGAAAAGGACAATGTCTCATTTTTTTCATCCAGGGCTAAGGTTGCAGATTGTGAGGTAACACAATGAGGGGTGGGGGAACGCATCCCTTCAATAGAAAAACTGTTGATCCAGCCCAGCAGTCCTGTCAATATAGGTTGGTAGACTGCTTTTTCTCAGTCTGTCTTTGGCCATGGAGACCATTTGTTCCCTATCAGCAAAATATCTGGCCATTCCTTAGTTATTTAAAATTGGATTTGATTTTCTGGGTTTTTTTCTGCCTTCCAACTTTATCCACAAAAGCCTTAACCAGAGTTCATAGAATTACAGAATATCTCAAGTTGGAAAGGGTCCAGAAGGATCGTGAAGTCCAACTCCCTGCTCCTCTCAGAACTACCTAAACCTATATCATATGACTAAGAGTTTTGTCCTGACAGTCCTTCAACTCTGACAGTCTTGGTGCTGTGACCACTTCCCTGGGGAGCCTGTTCCAGTGACTGACCATCCTGTCAGTGAAGAGTTATTCCTTGTCCTATAATTAGGCCATATCAACTTCTGCTGTAGCATGGCCAAAGGTGTAAAAATGTTTAGAGCACTTGATTTTAACTTTGAGTTTAGGGTGAGCAGTATTGTCTTGAATAAAATGACATTTAAAAGAAGAGAGAAGAGTGGCTCTGAAAAGCTAGGATCGATGGGAAAATTGGGGACTTTCTGCCACCATACAGAGAACAGTAGTTTGAAATTGATGGGTTCAGTAATGAGAAATTCATTTGATATAAAAAGTTAGCACATCCCTAGACAAACAACTTAATACTGTCTCACATGTCATTGTATTCAATAAGATAATTTTTATTTCTTTCTTTTTATACTCCTTTTTAGGATGACCACGTTTCTTTCTTCAATGTCAGCTTAAGTCTTTCAGCAGAGTAGGGAAAATCTGGTTTGGGGTATTATGAGCTGATGGTAAGGCTAAAACTAGGACCAGGTCAGTGTCATGATAGTCTGATCTCCCCAAGGGCAGGGAGCGCTGGTAGGAAAGGGACAGAGTTGGGCAGGGCTTGCATAGCCATGTTTGTGGCTTGTTCTACTGCCTCAGAGAAACAAGCCATAGAGTAACAAATTGCAGGGCATTCAGCAGCAGCAGATGTTGCTACACAACATGCCTCAGAGGCATGTCTGCCTTTCCAGGACTCCATCAGAGACAAAAGTAAGGAGAAAACTGACCAAGTTTTTGTTTTCTCTGCATACATCTAAAATCGGGCCCATCCTGCTGTACTGGAAATAACTGGAGTCACGACAGAAATAAATCAGCGTACCCTAACTGTTATTGCATACACTTATGGGTAATCCCCTCTCCATCTCACTTTTGGGGATTACATTCTGGGACTGTCTCCAAACCACCTTTCCCTGCTGCGTCTCAAGCTGTGATCTCTGTGATCACAGGATGTGCAGGTTCATGAAACGTATCTGGCTGAAACAAATACATTTGAGTGAGGGGTTTTGTTTTGTTGGGGGTTTTGTGTGTTTGTTTGTTTGTTTTTTATGGCTCAGATGTTAGCTATATCAGCTTGCTGAACTGCCTTGCCACATGTTCACCCTTGCTAGCATCAGCACTGAAAATGAATGGGAACAAACATTCAGGGGCAGGGGAAGGAAAGCTGAACCACATCATCTTCAACTTACATGAGCTTCAGCTATTACAAAACCACAGTGGCTATGGGAGAAGGCTTAGAGCAAGGCACACACCTGCATCACTGTATCCAAGTATATTATCTGGGCAGGTATCTGATCTGATGAATGTCATGCCTGAGTAGTGATTATTAGGGCAAGGTACAATTTTTAAACAATTAATTTCATGCCACGCTTAGCTACAGTGGTACGAACCACAAATGTAACTCTCTGGGTTTCATTTCCTCTGTGTGGTCATGGATTTTCCAGACGAGCTCAGCACCTTTGTCTGCAGCCCATTCAAGTTATCCTAAAATCCCCCAGTAGCGACTGACATGGTGAGCTCCCTCAAATTCAGCTTCCATTTGTACTGACATTGATTTGAGGCACTCTTTATAAACAGTCAGTGAGTACTCCAGCTTGCTTTGTCCATGCAGAAACAAGCAGCATAATCCCACAATATGAACAGACATGTACTGCAGACTGAGTCATCACAGCACGGCTTCTCTTGTGAAAACATTGCAAACGTAGGCGAATGGCCTCTGTTAGACTGCCCTGTTACCTTCTGACTGCACGGTTTTGACACGGTTAAAAGAAAATATTCTGATCTCCCGTGGGAATGTGGATGTTTTGGTCTCAGTTGTGAAGGAGTGAAGTGTTAATCAGTCATTGCATTCCCTTAATGAGAAACTGCATTAACTGCGTCACTTGCTGTTATTGCTGGAAGGGTTAGGGAACTGTATTAATTCAGCTCAGATCCTGAGCATGGTAAATTTTCTGTGCGAGAGCATACCTTACCATAAGGAATAAATCTTTTGGAAAAATGCTGTCATTGATTATGAATTGTCTTGTTAACTAGAGACATTCCCAAATGGCGACATATGCTTCTACAAACCATGAGAAATGGAAGTACTAGCAGAAACAATAATACCAAACTCAAAGCAGCAGGTGCTGACTTTGGAACAGTTGTCTTTGCATTTTTAGAATATATTACCGTTTTGCCAATGATCTATACGTACACCAGGTAACTCAATTCCTCATTCTCCTTTTTAATTTTATTTTGTTCTACTTTTTTTTTTTGTATAATACTTCTGAATGCAGACGAATGGAATAAGAAATGTCTATATACAACTTGAGGAAAAAATATTTAATAAAACTTAAGAACAAGTTAAATGTCTGGTAGTTTTAAGCAATATAGTTTTGTATAGCTATTTTTATTTTAACAAATTTAGTTAGCACAGCAAAAATAAAAAGGACAAACAAATATTTTCCTGTTATTCCGGATGCACTAATTGTCCTACTCCAGCATAAACAAGGATTATTTTAATCACCCAA
This sequence comes from Phaenicophaeus curvirostris, assembly GCF_032191515.1. NCBI lineage: Eukaryota > Metazoa > Chordata > Aves > Cuculiformes > Cuculidae > Phaenicophaeus > Phaenicophaeus curvirostris. The sequence continues at coordinate 176,881,222 of NC_091392.1, read as the reverse complement.
AGATGCCACGTTTTGGACCTCAATGCAGCTGCCAGGGTATCAGATGGGTGTTTGTCTATTCCTGGTTCCAAATTATTGTGTAGCAAAGAGAAACAGCACATCTAGAGCTTATTTCTGCACCTGTGGAAAACTGGGATTTGCTGCAAAGCCAGGTAGCACAGAAGTTAAGTCACTTGGAGAGATCCTCCACTGGGATGCTGGCTCAATACATGCCTCAACTCTGCCTGGCACGAAGCAGAGGCTGCGCAGACAGAGGGGGCATTTTCACCCCCCTGGGGTGTAGGGATGGGGCTGAGGGCAGCAGGCTCCACTGGCAAGGCCGTCTGGCTGCTCTGTCCTCTTGAAGATTGAAAGCTGTGGCTTGCAGCCAGGGGGAAAAGGCTGGAAAAGCTGATGGCTTTGGGGGCAGTAGATCATTGCCAGGTGCAAAGCACTACTACAATGCCCTGCTGGCTGTGGATGGGGACTGCTGTGAGGGGAAGGATGATATTAGAGAAGGGCATTTCCCCACTTCCCAGTACCATGTTTCCAGTTAAGGGAAGTCTTCTTTAAGTAGCTATATGTTTCATATCTCTGGAAGTATCTCTGGGGCCAGGAATACCTTGCCCTCTCCTCTTCTACAAGGTGAGGATGCACACACCAACACCGCTGGACGTTCTCACTCAGGGATCTGAGGCACCTTTGGGGGCCTTGTCAAATGTCTTTGCCACCTTTCTTCCCCTACACTAGACAGAAATCTTGGCTTGCCCTTAACCATCATACACCATTGTTGAGTTTTTTGGGTTTTGTTTCCCAAAAAATAATGGTACCGTTCTCTTCAGGAGATGATGCTGTGGTCCCTTGGTGCCTTTGCACTTAACCCTGATAAAGGCATCAGATGTACCAGCTGCCTGGCTGACCTCGTGGGTGTCCCTACAAGCAAGGCACTGGCCAGTCCTGCTAAGTCTTGGATGCAGCATAGGCAGGGAATAGGGTATGGTGAAAGAACCAGTTTTATAGGACAGCACAGTGTCAGGCAGGCAGGGGTGACCTTGTGTCCTTTCAGCACAAAGTCAAGCAGAAGGGTTATTACCTTCCCTGCTCCTTTACTTGTCACAGAGTGTAATCTAAGAAGTGGGGAAATAGTGTTCAAAGCCAAACGTTGATGCTTGAAATGATGCTCTAAACAAGGAGAATTCATACCATTTGTTTTTAGGTATTTAACTTGGCATACTTCAAAATGCTCCCAGGCTAAATAATGAAGGGATTCTAATAGAGATGTGCACTCAGAGGGAAAACTCAATAAGAAAAAAACAGTTTCTTTAAAAATACTATAATACAATGCTGCACTGCAATGATGCAGGAAATCCTTACATGTAGTGTATTACAAAACAAGTAGAAAAAGAAGCATAGAGGAGTCTAAACCCATCTATTTGTTATCTTACATATTGTTTGGAAAACGAAAAAAAAAAAACAAAACCAAAAGCATTGCATTTTGGATATGTGTAATCTCAGAAGCTCTAAGCCTCAAGCACAGACAAGAAATGTGTATCTATAAATTATAAACTGGGACAACTTCAGGTGTCATTTTCACTTTCTCTCGCTGGTCTGAAGATTAGCTGGCTAAGCAAAACATTTCTGTATCTCTGGGTAACAAAGCAGAATTTGGCCATTCTTCAGGGCTGTGGGTGTTGATTGTGGGTTTTACTGACACATTCTTGTACGCTTTAGGGGGAAACTGTCTTAGTGTGGGATGGGCAGAAAGGGTTAAGAACCCACTGCTGGTATGTGTGATAATTTTTTTTCTCTATTTCATTTTCACTGTACAGAAAAATATTTCTTCTGCTTTACTTTGTTAATGAACTGAGCACTGCCATCTTGTGGGTTTTTTTAGCAAGCACAATTATTATTTCAAATACTAAAAAGGGCAAGAATAAAAGGTATCCATGAACACCTTGCCAGCAGATTACTTGCCACCTCCATTATGATACTCTGTTTACATCTGCCATCTTCGGGAGTATACACCTCAAAATGCAATAACTAAAGCTAAATTAAAAGTATAATGTAATTTTAAAAGCTGACCTGTATGCCTTAGGTATGTATTCAGCTTTCATAGAATCATAGAATCACCAAGTTGGAAAAGACCCATTGGATCATCAAGTCCAACCATTTGAACCTTTCTTCCTACATTTTTTGGGGGGTGAAGATTTGAACTTCACAAGCTGGAGCATCTACATTTCTTTGCGTGATTGAGACCACTTTTGTAGACTTACAATCTAGTAATTATTTTTAAAGTTTATTGACTCATGGGTTTGATTGTGGAAAGGCAAGTCTATGAAGACATCCCAGACTCAAACTTAACAGGTCTTTCAGACAGGTATTAATTCAAGGGCCGTTCTTTGGACTCTGTTTTAGGCAACCACTATGAGACAGTATCATTTGAAACACTCCAGGGTGAAACTAGGAGCTCAAGGTACTTCAGTCTCGAGAATGCTTAGCATGTTTCTCCACTACAGAGAGAGATGCTAATATAGCCTCCCTTTAAGAAAATCATTTCTGTAAAACAGACTTAAGAAGAGAGAAAGAAGAAAACCTTTTTCTTTTTTTTTTGGCAGAGTCCTGTTGTCTAATGAATTTAGAGAAACACTTAAGGTGAATTGTCATCTAATGAGGATCAAGGCATACCTACACATCAGTGCTGTTAGAGAAGTCGAAGTACATTACTGAGTATCAAGAAAACCAATCATATTCATGCATTAGTTTCTTTTCTCCAAGAGGCATTGAGAATGCAAATATGTTTACAGTGATGCAGGTGAAAATATGGCAAGAAATATTATTGGTGAGAACATACTTCAGCATGTAATAAAGGAAAGCTGGATGATTCAGCAGCATATCACAGAAATGCCCTTTAAACAGAAAAAAAAATGTACAGAACAACTGTGAGCTTAAACTGCCTTAAATGGCTTCCACCATAGGAGTAACCTAGATGCAATACCATGGAAGCTTAAGGCCCCCAGCCCGCTGCAGCCACTGCTTGAAGCTGCCTGGATAAGGCCAGGGTTATGACTGGAAAGAAGCAGAGTGCCACCCAGAAACTTGCAGCCCCCAGCCTCTCCTCTCTGGCGGCTCAAGGAACACCGTTGTCCCCAAACCACTGGAAGCCAAGAAGCTCCCATACAGCCCACATTCTCATAGCAGTGAAACATGAGTGGGGAACAATTCAAAATGGGGAGACAGAGCCATTTCTGACTGGTGCTTCAGGTGATGTCTAGACTATCACAAGACATCAAGACCATTGGTGCAAAAACCTACTCATTGCTCACAGCCTGGAATAACAATGATGTTGTCCAAGACAATAGCTTTTCTTGTTTCTTGCCAGGAATAAAGTGTGTCACTTGACGACAAGGGACTTTTCCTCTGACTCAATGCCAGAGGTAAAATCTTCAGTGACCAAAGTCTCCTGCTTACAATGCCTCAGTCCAAGAATGATGCCCTCACACCTGCCCTCCACCATGCTTAGGGTTCTGCAATATAGCTGTCTCCCAGGAGAAGACATTCAGTTTTTAACCAAAAAGTAGGATGATGGAGGAAGCCCCAATGTCCACCAAGTGGTCCCACTCTCAAAATCTCTGGAGAAAGAAAAGATACACATGGCTGCCTGGTTGTTTTATATATTTTTTTTATTTAAAGAGAGAGAGATTGCAATCGCAAGCAAATCATTCCTGAAGAAATTGCTACAGGGTTTTGTCAATATGACAGGGTCGACAGTGTAAATGTTCAATGCCTGCTGGCTTTCCCAGCAACGTAAATGTGTGGAGAGGCACACCACATGGACATATGCAGAACTCTGCAGTTTGTGATGTGCTCATTGAGCAGGTTCTTCGAAGCAACTTAATGAAGTACCCTAACATGACCACAGGACAGCGGCTTCTTCTCTTCCTTTGGCCCTCTTTCTTCCCACTGCTCTAGAAATCTCCCATGACTGGTGACAACATTTTACGCGATGTGCATACTAGCTTATAGGTATCAGGACATATGGAATGGGGTGGTATTTAGTATGGCAACATGGTGGTGATACGGCCATTAGTAAGTCTTGGTGCTCTTTAAAGCCTTATTCCTCTGTCTGTAAAATGGGCTTAATGATAACATGGGGTTTTTTTGAAGAACATTGAAAGCAACAGGTTAGAAGTACTGCATGTAAAGGCTAAAAACTATTAACAGTCTCTTCACGGCTCTGGTCAACAAAGCGTCAATAAATTACTTAGCTAAAAAGGATTACAAATAGTTTATTAACGTTTGCAAATTGCTTTGAGGCCCTAACATGGACAGTGGAAACAAATATTGTATAAACATGCTATTATTAAATGACCACTCTCCTCTGGGAAACGGCATGGGAGTGGTTTTTCCATATTCGTTGTGACTCAGTGATTCCAGGTAAAAACAAGTCTTGCAAGTTAAAAAAAGAGAATAGTTCTAACTGTCAGCTCTGTCAACACATCTGAGGAGTCAAAAGCCAAGCCATGTTTTGCCACTCTTGCTGATCAACACCAGTAGCGGCAATGTTCCAGGCCAAGTGCTCCTTGTCATTGCTTTCCATTGTGTTCCACAGGATTTCACACGAGGATGTAAGAACACTGCTTGCAGATGGAGGGCTGAGACACTGTCAGTCATTGCTTATTTAATATTTCTATTGATGATCACTATTTCCAAAGCCTCCAGCTCTCCTTCCCCATTCAATGCTGTTCTATCTGAGTTTCTATATATTAAAATTGTTAATCATTTATTTTGATTAATAAAGGCAGAAATGACTAAATTCACATTGAGAACAGGTAGGCTGGCTAAAAGGTGCAATTTTCAGTCACTCTAAAGAATGCAATTTAAGGTATTTGATTATACAATTATTATTTGCCAGAATACCAGAAACTATTCATCTTCTCCCTGCCCTAACAACCAATCAAAACGTCATTACTTTTCTGTGTGGCTTCTCACCACTGATATTTAGCACAGATAATTATGCCTCTTTGAATGTAAAGTAGTTAAGTTTTGCAAGGCATGATGCATGAAGCTGTTTTACCAGCTGTTTCCCAAGTCTGAATTTCTGAGCTCTACTGACATAATATGATCCCAATGCATGACTTCTGGTGGTTTCATGAAAAGCAGTGAGAGAGGAAAACATTGTTGTATTGTATTTCTACTGTGTTTGGATTATGGCCCATGTGGGTACCAATACCCCTAGAAGCAAGTTGAAGCTGGCCTTGTGGCCATTGACACTGCTCTGAATATGGCTTATGGAAAAGTTCCATTTAGTTTTACACTTGCAATAACATTATGCTTTGCATGTTATTTTTTGTTAGCTGAAAAGCATATGTTTTGACTTTTCCCATCAATGTAGGAGCAACGGCTTGTATTTTAAGTCATGAGACAGAAAAGAAATAACAAAGTCAAGGCTTTCTTTCCAAACTGCTCCTACGCAACATTTTTATAAGCATTTTTTTTCTAATTTGCATAATTGCTTTTTGCTATTTTAAAATCAATTTTTCTAATTATCATCACTCAATTTTTGCACAGACTTAACAGTCTGCAAGTACATTTTCAAAACATAGAAGCAAATTTTCTCTGCCAGGGTATTTAATGTGGAAATTTAGCCAAAAAATGCTGACATACATAAAATACGTTAAGCATATTACCTCCTTCACTGGTCCATAGGAAATCTAATAAAACCAAGAGGCATGGAAGATTGTTTCACAAAGTGTTCTGAGACTAGACAACTGGATTTCATCATTCATATGGATTCATTGCAGCTAGTTGATTACCTATGAATTGATTATAACTAACTTATATCAGATTTTACGTATGTGGCCATCACTTTTCAGACCTTGCCAGCTGATGCACAAGCCGAAATCTGCTTTGATGAGATCATCTGTGAAAAGAAAACCTACCCAAGCTACTAAGGGTATAAAGACCTGGTGCTGAGCAAAAATGTTATCTTGTTATTTGCTGGATTTCATATACTGCCCATCCAATAAATATTAAAAATATCGAAACCATACTGCTTTTCTGATACCGATATTACAGTCTTGGGGAAAAAATCATTCAAAATTGAATAGCTATAGATTTTACTAGCTGACCCATCAGCAACTCATCTTTCATTACAATGATTTCTTTCATAGTTATAAAAGCAAACTCTTCTGTGATGCTGAAACATAAATAAACCATGGCAAAATGATAACAAAACCCACAAGATTTCCAATGGACCTGATTCTGAAGTATAATTTATTTGACAGTCAAGTAAACTTGATTAAAATGATTCAGTTCTATTTAGTTAATGAGAGCTGCAATTCATTTCTATTTAAGGAGAACTGCAATTAAAAAAATATCCCCTAAACAAATACTTACGTACTGATTCAGATTGGGACCCTTCTGCCTTTTTGAAATCACATTGGGTGATAGTTTATTTCTTCCTAATGCCTTCAGAAGTATTTTAATCTCCTTGGTGACTACAGAGGGAATTTAAAAAAACCCTTAGTAAGGAATACTTCATCAAGCATGTTGAATTGAGGTGCCTGCTAAGCTGGGTCGGATAGATCCCACTGTAAATATACAAAATGGGCATTAAAAAGCTGTTATGAATTTGTTCTCCAGGTGCTGCACTGAGGAGTAAACATGCCCACCTGAAAGCTGACCCTGGTGGCATTGGTAGCTTGTGTGAGATGCTCAGTATTTCTTACAGAGCGAAGCCTCTGCCAGGTGACATCTCTGTGCTGGGGGACTGACCTGTCTCAAAACTGGTGGTTTTCTAACATCCACTTTTATAATGCGGATTTATGTGTGATGGGAAGGTGGTTATAGGTCAGAATAGGAACATCATGTTGGTGAACTCTGCCTTTTTATTGGTGAACTCCTTTTGTGGGATGGGGAATTCACTCATGCTGGTTATTGCAGGCAGGGCAAGAATTAAATTAGCTGTGGGGACAATTCAGCTCACAACAGGGACCACAGCTACGGCTAGACGCCTCTGAGAGCATAGAAGAAAAGGCATGTAGAGTCATGTGTGTCTCTTGGACTTAGTTAGCATCCGCTGAAGCTCATGAGTGTATTTGGTGCCTGATGTGCAGACAAGTTAGTTCAGACATCATTAACTGGCCTCGTCCTAAATTATCACTGGAGGTACTGAAGATACCATCGCAGTCACAGAGATAGGACCCTGAAATATTGATATTGAAAAAGACAGAGCACTACTTTTACCTAGCAGCAAGAAACTTTTCTTGGAGAAACCATCCATTGACAGAACAACATGCACTCAGAATTATTCTCCTCAGTCAGTATTCTTGATTTTTGTTCACAGGCTGCATATAGATAACATCTCTGTCTTAGTGACACACCATACTACTTGCAGAAGAGTCAGACACAGTGGTGATTATCTTGTGGATGATCCCTCGTTTCTCTTGGAAACAGTTCAGGGATGAAGTAACGGTAACCACACCGAAAAAAAGTCAAACAAACAGTACAGTATTATGGCAACTGATTACATCTTGTTCAAAAAAACATTCAGGTTTCTGCTCTGTCTTCTTTTTTTTTCTTTTTTATTTTTCTTTAACTTGCCCATATATTTTTCCCCAGTCCCTGCCCCCAATCTTCCTGCTGGGATTCATGTACAAAGTAAAACAGCTAAATTAACTGCACAGAACTTTTCCCAGAGGAGATCCAAACTAAAGCATACACACTGGTTTCAAGGATGCTAGTCAAGTAGTGCATTTGACTGTGAAATTAAGTATGGCCCTGGGGATTCCTTTCGTGGTCACATAGAGAAGTAGGGTAGATTTCAATATACAATATTGGAACACCATGGCATTCATAGCACAATGATCGCGAAGTTGGTAGTTCATGCAAATTAATGGCCATCCAAGTAAAAAACAAAATTGTCATAATCATGCAATGATTGCTTATCACTCGTGTAACTTCTCAGATTATTCTCACTTCCCAGTTATTGTTTGCAGTAACAATACACAAAGGGGGAAAAATGAAGCATCTTAGGAAATGCCAAAAATTAAATTACACCAAGAATGAAATCATGCTTGGAATAGCCAAACAAATATTAAAATTAAGGCTAGCTACCATGTACTACCACATATTATCTAGCCTCAAGTACACATTTGCTTCCAAAGTCCTGGGATTTATACACATAAGTGCAAATAAGCATTTACCCTAAAATTATTTGGGATGGGAAAGAAAAGGCTCTGTTTTAGAAGCTGCATTTCTTTAAAGTCAGGACAGTCCTGACAAAATTTTTCCGTAGACTGCAAAGCAGCATGGCACAAAGCAGAGTTCCATTTCTTTAGCTAAGTAAATCAAATTGTAAAGCAAGTAGAGCTAAACCGTATTGGAAATCATAAGCTCTGGCACAAATGACTGTGAAACACCAGTGTCACACATTGACACTGAACTACACCACGTGTTGGTGGTGCTGGCTTCAGCTTCTGGAAGGGGTGAGGGTGTGTTTTTATGGCAGGAGTACTGCCTAAACTCCAGCTGATATGTGCATAGCTCATGTTATCCCAGTCTAGACTCAGAAGCAGATACAGCCTCCTACCCACACTAGCTGAAAAAGTTACTTGAACCACTGCCACAGGGGTGACCAGCCACCACCATCTCCCACACATCTGATAGCGTTCTGGCATAACCAGATCACGCCAGAGCTTGTATCCGCACTCCTGTCATGAAATGTAGTGAAAGCAAGGGGAAAGGGAATAGAAAGGGGAAAGGAAAGGGAAAGAAGGAAAAGAGAGAAGGAAAAAGGGAGAAAGAAGAGAAGAGACAAGACAAGTTGAGAAAGAGAAGAGAAAAAATAAAAATAGCTACAGATTTAGTTAATAATTTTTTAATGTCACCAACTTCCAAAAAAAAAAAATAATTTGAATGCTTTCTGTCATTTATGCTTAAATCAAATTTCACTTAGAGCAGCAGATTTCTGTATTACTAATATTTTGCTACAGGGTTGGCCACTAAACCAAGGGCTGCTTTCCAGTAGACCCCTCACTCAACCACAAATTGCACAACAACACAGGGAAACATAAATAATGCATCTGGAAATACATGACATATTTAAAACCTACAATCAAAGTGAGCACAACGGGGAGCCAAGAACACTGGTACAGGCTCTACAGCGTTTATATAGCATGGACCCTTTGCCCCCGAATACAATCTGCTTGGTACATGCTGGAAAACCTCACTGGGCCAGCGCTTCATTCCTGATTGTCCTCGGCAGGGATCCAGGTTTAACCATGCTGGCTTCAGCCAGAGAGATGACTGAGGGTATGAGGGAAGATGGATAAATTCACCCATTGGTCTGAAGGCCAAAAACATCTGTTGGAGTCGTGGAGTTGTTGGTTGGCTGAGTTCACATAAAGGAAGCCCCGCTGGGAGACGGTACCCAGCTCTTTTGAGTTTTGAGGGTTGTCCTTGAAGACCGCAGCGTTTTGCTACCTAGGGGCAGCAGAATGTCAAACCAACCAAGGAATCCTTCAGCCTATTAGTGCAGCATGACACAGCCAAAATGCTCTTTGAGAATATCAAATAAGTATTAAAATCTGGATTTTTTTCTTTTAAGACATCCTTGAGGCTGGACACAGCCTAAAAGCTGAGCTCACTCCACTAAATTAAAGGTTTCAAATGTGCAAAGATTTGTACTGCATCCACTTGGAAAGATGTGAATGTAGGCACCAAAGAGATGGGCAGCAGTATGAGTGCTGAAGACACATAAATGTACCAGCTTTTCTTTTCAAGTAACAGGGCCCAAACACACTGAAAATCAAGATAAAAAATGAGGATAGTTCCTGTGTTAGGCAATTGTAAGAGGCAATTTCCTACCCCTGATGCTTGCTGAGTAATTGATGTGGTGATATTTGGTAACAGTACAATGCCAGATTCATTTGTCTGATTTGTTCAATCAGCTTCTGGAAACAATGCATGTTACTGAAATAACCTGCTGTTCTACAAAATTCTGGATTAAATAAATCTTAGAAACACCTTAATTCTCAACTCCTACAGAAACTTTATCTTAAAAAGCAATAGATTAAATGAGTAAATTAATAACCCAAAATCTACAGACTGTGACACTGAACCAAATTTTGCGACTGAGTTTAACCTCTCTCTCTGATGACTAAGGAGTTGCAATAAGTGTTGTCCTTGTGGTATAAGTACAATTTCCTAGCAGTCTGCTCTATATGAGTCATTACAAACACTAGGCAATAGAGGAAAGAACACACTCTCCCTTCATTTTGTGCTTCTCATGTTTGAGTTGGAGACATGAACACGTTAGCGACCGTTACCTGGTTTAAAATCCATTCAAACCAGTGGAAGCACTTCTGCTGAGTTACTTACTTTTGGACTAGACCCTTTAGTGCATTTATCAGTGAAGTTAAAAAGTCATGTCCTTCCATTACTAGTCTCAAGTTATAGAGATGTTTTCTTACAGTTATCATTGTAATTGGAGGTTGGCAATCCCATTGATCTGGTCACTAAGGGAAATACATGTATTAATAATAGGAAAGAGCCTGATCCTCTAAAATATTGCCACATGTTCAACTGAAAACTGTTATCGTTGGCACGCACGCAGATGTTGTGGTCTCTAAACACAGGCAGGACTTAGCAAGTCATATATTTCAGATGTACGTCCTGGAGTCTACCTAAGAGTAACACCAAGCTACGTCACGTATGATTGACTATTATATCCTCTTCTAGTTGGCTTATTGGTTATAGATCACAAATCACAGAAATGTCAAAACTCTTGGAGTTTTTCTGGGCTTTGCATTTGACTAGCTGTGAAGCATTTGGAAATCTTCAACCTATCTTGTCATTCAAACTTGATCCCCTAAATGAAGAGACTGAAGTGCAAGGGCTGAAAGTTACAGACAATCATCAAACACACATTATCTCTCTGTGCCTGAATTTTCTCTTCTGTAGAAGTGGAACCACTTATTCATACCACAGAAATAAACTTTTGTGAAATGTTCTATGAGATTTTTAAAATGCTTCCAAAGAAAACCTCTCATGATTAAAATGTGATTTTTTCCATATCTTAGATTGAAGAATAGAATTCATTAGAAGATTACTTTTGTTCACAGACTTATTTTCATCAAAACTTTGCTCTCACACTATGACATAGGCAGCTGTACTGTCTCTCACAGAGTTTTAGAAGAAGAGCTATGAATTCTTATTAAACATTTATTTAATGGGGGAGGGAGAAGATAGAAGATATGATCTGTCTTTTGTATTATAAATTTACTATTTGGTTAACAACTGCATGGAGGAACTATGCTATTTTTGTAAGCTCCTGACTAAATATTTAAGTAGTGACATATTAATTCAACAGCATTTTTTAAGTTACTATCCATCTTATTTCTGTAAAATGTCTCATAAGAATTATAGTGTTGTATCTTGAAATATTTAATGAAGCAACACTGTGTTTTGCCTGGGTAACAACACTGTACCGACTTCAGCATATAATTCATATTATCTAAGTCATATGCAACGTCCATATTTTAAGCAATAAGTCAGCTCCTTTGAACAGTATCAACACTGTGTTGTATAACCTTGTGGCAGGAACAGAAGCAGCTTTTGTTTGAAGCTAGCATTTAAATTTTCACCAGAGAAAGAGAAAGTAGTAATTTATCCATGGAAATAAGCCGTTTCTGAATATTACAAAATAACCATTATTTATGGCTAACTGCATCCAGAACCTTTTCTAAACTTGATGTAAACAAGTTGTACAGTTCTTGTACAGTTCTTCCAAAGAATGTTTTTAGTCAATCTTGTATGACGTCCATAGCCATAATCTGGGGAAAGCAGAGTACTGGATACCAGTATTTAGTACCAGTAGGATGTACTCTGTCTCTTACTACTTATCAATTACGCTTATAAGGCCCAAGTAACCAATGAGTGTAATGAAGACACTGATTGTGTTCTTGAGAAATGAGCCTTTTAAATTGTAACGCAGAACTGCTGAGTTTACAGGCAGACAGATGAAGAATCAAATGAAAATTAAAGAAAAGCTTTATTATACTGGAATGTACAATGTTATTTAAGAAACTTTGTGCAAGTCAAATACATAAAATATTTCCTATCAACATTGTTTTTTCACACATTGAAAGAAAACAGCCTACATACTTGTTCTGTCAAAACCAAATAAAAGTCTCAATTAGTTCAGGATGAGAATTTGAACACAAGTTAACTGATTCTTAGGTCTATGAAGATTTGTGGAGGCACTACTCATGACACTCCCCTCTGTTAGCAGGAACAGATTAATTATTTTGACTGTGTGCATGCATGCCATTTTCCAGGGCCCAGATTAAGAAAAATAAATAAATCCAGATGCTCTTGGCAGTCAAGTCAAAGATACAAGGAAAGATAATATTCCTGAAAAAAAAAACACCCGGGGGGGGGGTTACATCAGGCTTTCATTTTTAAAATGGCCATGATTTCATCACTCTGTGGTTAACTAGACAGATCACTGACATTTTTTGGTAATTAACAGTGTTTTTGTCACTTTGTGAAATTGTTTGCAAATCTATATTTACATAATTGCTTCTCCAAACTGCAACAGAATCTGGCACAGGCATGCGTCATGGAACAAGTTGTTTTTAGACCCGCTTGTTGTCTAACCTCTCTGATTGTAGAGACATAGAAGGTTTTGCCTTCATCATCTTAATTAGCTGGCCCATGTTGTGTTTTACAAGCTTGCAAACAATTAACTTCTATTTCCTGGTAGCCAATCTTTAACTTTAGAACTGACACACACATTGCAAAAGAGATTTCATTCTGAACTGCTAAATAACATTCATCTGGGTATTTATCTGTTTTCTACTCTTCCTCCTAATAGTCAACCGACACTTATGTAATGTAAATGGACAAAGCAAATACCTCCCATACTGGCTGTACTGCAGTCTGCCTGTGTGGCATTAAATCAAGGAACTAGGTATCACTGGGGTGTTCTGCTTCACTCTTACTCAGATAACAGTGTTTTTATTCAATGAGATGCACTCAGCAGTGAGGCACTACATATTTATGGCATTGAGATTCAACCCTCATGTCAAGGAGGGAAGTGCCGTGAAGCCCTGGGCTCTCTGGTGAGACTGTCAACATGGAAAACACAGCCTCTGAAAGATCAGAGCTGTCTTGTCTAGGAAATTGCCCTCAGAGTCTCCCATTACAGATGTAAGTTTTCATGTTTTCTTTTTAAAATCTATTGTGAATGTTAAAATCTTGTTCTTCATTCAGCCCTAATGCTTCCTTTAAAACAGCTATAGAAAGGAAATTTGAGTCTGTGCCTACTGCTTTCTATGTGAACAGAATATTAAAATGTGCGTGAATAGGGACATCAGAAAAAAAAAAGAGGCATTGCAAGAAGGAAAGAGATAAACACAGTTTCAGTCTTCTTATTCAAATGGCACCAAACTTAACTCCCTCTCGTGAGTTGATGAGCCTGTCATGTTTCTAGTCATGACTCCAACTCTTGCAAAGCCCTAGTGCTCTTTCCACCACCACTAACAAAAGACACATTAACCTCTGTAGCAGATTATTAAATTTTGAGTTCTGTTTCTATTTACAGCAGCTTGCCATAGATGTACCTTTACCGAAGACAGTTTTTAAAGCATGGAATGAAAATCTTCAAGTTTTCAGAGCAGAGCAAGATCTTTACAGGTGCTCCCATGCAATAAGAACTCTTCACCCCTTTCATACAGCCCTTACATGTCTTTTTCCAGTACTCCTGGCGTATCTGAAGTGACCACAGATTATCAGAACCTGTTTGTGGAAAATCATATAAGGATGTGACTGGGACGTACAGCAGAGCAGGAAGCATAATGAGTAGTTGTCAAATTGCCATTAAATATTTTCTCCATCCCCAGCTGCAGGGGCCCCAGATGAAAGGCTGTTGAGGGGGAAAACTCCACATCTGTTTATTTGTTCAGTGTGTTCACTCATGTCAAATGTTCGGAAAGCCTTCTCAAACCACTTAAGCAATGGTCAGCCTGCTTCCCAAAACTAGTCCCGTTGCTATTGCTATACTGATGCAGATGTGTACCAGAAAATTGGTTTAAAACAATAATCTGAGTAAATAATTACAGTGCAGTATATATTACAGAGCAACTTCTCTTTGAAGCCCTATCATTCCTCAGCTGTATTTTTCTCTCTGGTTTTATCTGCGAGGGAAAGTCATGAGGAGGCAGTAAGGCCAAGGAAAGGGTCTTTCCTTTTGAGGGGCATGAATCAGCCATTCGTGGAGACTCTAATAAATGTGCATCAGGTAAAAAAAGTTTTAGCTTCCTCTTTGTAGTTGGTCACAATAAATTCCTGATGGTACCAACAAATACACAGCCGCTTCACATGGAAAATGGGAGATTAAAAAGAGAGAAGCCATGACAAGACTAAAAAGAAGAAATGCAATTAGAAGGCACCTGTAAATGCGTATTATCACAAAAGGCTCATGCCTGTTGCTCACCCACAGATATTTAGAGCTCCCCCGTAGGCTTTCTGTCCTACCCCTCAGCCCAGCTTGGATGTCTCAGACACCACAGGGCATCTATGTTTAGGCAGCCAAATCCTGAAGCCACAAGCGTTTGATATTCAGGTCCACACTGTAGACATCTAAATATACTTTCTAAATGTGAGTGTCTTCTTGTGATCCAGGTGTCTGAGCTCCCATTATAGCTGGTGGAGTCTAGTCAGTATGGGCAGAGGAGTCTGAAGAGTTATTCTGCTCTCCCTAAAACAGACACTCACGTCAGGACAGCTGAGCAGCCTTCCTGACTTTTACCACAACAGCAGCTTGTCTCATGGCTGAGAGATCAATGCTTAGACCCTGGATGTGTCTACAGCTAAGAACTGAATCCCCCTCCTAACCCCGATCAGTTGTTGATGAGAAGGAAGCTTTCAGGCTGAAGCCTTTATTTCACGCAGTCTCTGACTTTTCTGAAATTCAGTGAGAGTGATTTTGATGAGTTGGGCCACTCAAGAGGTCTCTGCAACTATTACCTGACAGCTCTATACTTGAGTGGCTTTGCACTATACCATGGAAATAGAGGCAAAGGCACCATGATGGCATAAGGTGCCCATAAATACTTCCTTGACTGAAAGATGCTCAAATGACATGAGGCCAACAGAGAGGGAGCACTTTATACAACACGATGCTACAACAGCTCTGGATTAACAGAGAATTACAGACCTAGTGCTGGATATTAAAAGTATTCTTTTAATTCACATAGACCAAAAACTGCTCAAATTTTTTTTCCACTCCATGAAGACATTTTCCAGGGTTCCTCAAAGGCGTTGCTGATTTTTTTTGGCATTTCAGATGCTTGATTTCTGCAGGGTCCCTGTGAAAATCTGTATTAGCTCTACTAACACACCACTAAAAACCTTTGGGGTGATTTAAGGAGGCATGAAAACAAACAGTTAGTGCATCTTTGCATTTAACACACCTTCCGTAGGACCAAATACACTTTCTCTTCAGTAAATTCTTACTGCTCTGTCATGTCTGACAGGCTACGTTTTTTAAAAATTTAAAATATCTTAAAAATAAAAGAGGTTGAAATACTAGCCCATAATACAAAATGTAAAAATATTTACTGCTAAGGGAAAGTAAATTCAAAAATATCTTTTGTGCTCCCCCTTGCAGGATGAGTCCTCCAAGAAGTAGCAAGTGGTGTTGGCAGCAACTGAACAGGACAAAAATGGGTGAAGAAAAAGAAAACATTCCCCACTGCCCCTCCACTGCTGTAAGGTGTGAAGGCTTGTAGAACCAGGTGCTAAAATATGGTCAGTCCCTTCCATTAAACATGCAAAGATAAGAAAAATGGTAAGTGACTTGGGAGACTGTTTTTCCTTGTCTTACTAGTTTATATGGTTCATATGTCAATGTAGTTACTTGAAACTAGTGCAATTAGCATTCAGCATCTGCATATGGATAATAGTGCATAAAAGCTTCTAAAATCTGAAATTCCATCAATCCACCAGTAAAAACATGCCAATACCCGAGAGAGTAGTGGAGGATAAAGAGAGACAGGGGAGGCAAAGGCAGCTTATATTTTCTCCCTGTGTATTTGTTTTAGAGTTTTCTTAGGTACCCATTAGGTACATTTGTGGGTTTGCCTTTCTTAATGTGAACAACTTTTGCCTTGTGAATTACTTAATCTCTTCTAGTAAATGTAATACTTTTCTCCTAATTTGACAATAATCCCAACATCTTTTTACTTAATTTGTTTACATTTTCTTTTTTTTTTCAGATTAAGACGACTTTAAGTTGAAGATTTGCAAACAATATTTTATAATAGGGAAAGGAATTTTAGGTTTTCTGCTGCATTTGAAAATACCTTAAATTTCACATATGAAAAAACAACATCTACAGGAGAAAACAGCTAAAGATGAAAGTTTAAAAAAAAAATAGAAAATAACACACAGCCTGGACTAAGACTATTACGGCAGACTGGTAAGCTCTACATCTGTTCACAAACAGCTGTTGCCATTAACACTTCTAATATTAAACCCGTTCTCTGGTGTACTCATATAATGTTGATATAAATGCCCCAAAAATCAAACTCAGAATACGATTCAACTAAATTTTGGGGGATACATTTGTACGATGTGCATGCAACTTTCTTCAAAATTATGTCCACACAGAGTCCAAAGCTTCATGTGTCACTTTGGCTTTTATTTGCTATAATGTGCAATTTCATCTATTAGATTATTTTAACTGTGGATTATTTTAAGGATTATTTTGAACTATGCCTGGTTTAATATGACCTTTTTGCCATGAGGAGGGTATCCCCAATGGATGTCACTCAAATACAAGAGAACTAGCCTATGCAATGTCAGGTACACAGGCACACAGGTACAGCCAAGGTTAAGTCCCATGAGAAAAGCTGTAGAAAATTTTACTTCCATATCCTGGTTTTGAGTAGCAGCTGTAAAAAGATGAAGTTTCAGGTGTTCAGTTCTGGGCCCCTCACCACAAGAAGGATGTTGAGGCTCTGGAGCGAGTCCAGAGAAGAGCAAAGAAGCTGGTGAGGGGTCTGGAGAACAAATCTTATGAGGAGGGGCTGAGAGAGCTGGGGGTGTTTAGCCTGGAGAAGAGGAGGCTGAGGGGAGACCTCATTGCTCTCTACAACTACCTGAAAGGAGGCTGTAGAGAGGAGGGTGCTGGCCTTTTCTCCCAAGTGACAGGGGATGGGATGAGAGGGAATGGCCTCAAGCTCTGCCAGGGGAGGTTTAGGCTGAACATTAGGAAAAAATTTTCATAGAAAGGGTCATTGGGTGCTGGAACAGGCTGCCCAGGGAGGTGGTTGATTCACCTTCCCTGGAGGTGTTTAAGGCACAGGTGGACAAGGTGCTGAGGGGCATGGTTTAGTGTTTGATGGGTATGGTTGGACTTGATGATCCGGTGGGTCTTTTCCAACCTGGTGATTCTATGATTCTATGAACAGATGAATGTCCACTCCACATATTTAGTTTCTTCTGTTTCACTTCTCTGTACACACTTCCTGAAAAGTACACTGAGGATATCTGACATGTCTTTCCGAGATACCAAAATACAGCTAGATGTAGCTATGCCATGGGATACTGACTTTTCTCCTATCAATAAAGAAGCCTCTTACTCTTCCTAAGCAACACTGGTAACTATCTCAAATAAATAAGTTTTTTAGTCATGCTTAATGCCATCAGAAGAATCAGAGAGTGGACAGGAAAGGCTTTCTAAGGAAACAGGTTCCAAGTAGCCTCAGCAAAATTTTACACATTGTTTAAAATATGCCTTTTAACATTAAAAAAAAAAATCACTCAAAGCACCTCTGCTAATAGTTTGAGGGTTGAGGCAGTTTAACCTTGAGGCGTGGCAAGCTCTGGAAACTCACTGTGACTCACTGAGTAATAACCAGCTACAACATAAAACATCAGCCTACACACAATTTTCCAACCTCATTCTGTAAATCTTTCACTTGAAAAGAAAAATAAAACAATTATCTCATTTAGTCTGTTTTTAATCTTTATGACAAAAAGTAATATTCCTAGGGAATATTATTCTTTCTTGAAAACATTTAAGATCTTAAAGAAAATTGAAAACGTGTCCTTGAAATACTTATTTGAAAATTTAAAATAAATTTAAGATTAAAATATGGATTGTAAAGTGAAGTATAATAGCTATGGTATAATATGCAAGTATCTACAGCACAGGAAAAGATATTTGCAATATCTATGGCACTGTTATTACTGGCAAGAAAGCAAGAATGGGACACACATTTCTAAAATTTAAAAAATAAAATATAATATTTTTTCTTTATCCTTCCGAACAGGGTAATGTTTATATTGACACATATCTCCCACCTCAGGTGAATAATCTTTGTTCACAGAAATATTCCTAATGACTACAGACACAGGACCAAATTAAGAATACCATGAGTCTTCGACGGACACATATCACTACATTCCCTTTTCCCAAGTAGAAATCAAAATATCTGAGGAGGGAGAAGGTGGAAGAGGCACAGGAAAGGCAGCACCTCACCCCAAAATGCAGTCAGGATGTGGCAGGATGCATACCTGGATCTAAGAAATGCAAAGTGCTCCTGGAGCCTTTGATCATAAATCCATACATCCCCACAGCTGCAAGAATTTTCATTTACCAGAATGCAATCAGCTTGCTACGACACTCAGGGTATGACCTTCTCTCCTACACCTGCTCCAAATGCCTTTGCTAAGAAAGACAAAGTTGTTCAAATGAAAGGAAATATGGGTCTGGTGGAGAACATATCCATTGCTGGTGGCATGTGCACCACAAAAGGACTGGATAAATGTTGAATGGATGTCTTCAAAATATGAAGCACTTTGGCTGCACTGAAGCATCTCATCCTGCTGAGAACCAAACTATTAGGAACCTTCAATTTTGCTTTTCCCTATGACCTTGGCTGCTACAAATATACTTCTTTTTAAAGTTTTTGGGGTATAATTCAATGCAGTATTCTGTATCCCCCTTCCAGATGCCAGAATGAATGCAGCCATTTCTAATTCTCATAATTTTATCTGTCCTGTCATCCTAGTCCAAAATTTAGATGAAAAGGTTTGGGGAGGTGATTTACTTTCAGGTAGGAGCCTCCTTTCTCCTGGCTTGGCTTTCCTGACTGACAAGACTTTGGTTCCTATCTTGGATAGATTCTTCTGCCTGATCACACCATAGGGAAGGGAATAATCAGTGGTAGAAAAAAAAATTAAAATAAAAAAATAAAAAAATAAAAAAAAATAATAAAATAAATAATAAAAACGCAGAGCTCTCCACAAAGTTTTAGTTCTTTTAAAAGACAGGAGATTTTTGAGTCCAACAGCAACTGCCTAATTTTGGTAGGAAGCATGAGGTTCCTCTGAAGAGGAGAGGCAGCAAACCATGTATTTGTGGCATTCGGATTAGTGATATAACCATGTAACTCCAAAACAGGGATAATTCACACTGCCAAAAACTACAGAATTATGTGATACACATGATGGACAGAGGTGTGCAGCCACAGCAGGCTGATTGTTTCTAGTGATTGCTCCATTATACGCCAAGTGTATAGGTAAAGCACTACTGGAGCTCAGTATTTCCTAGAAAGAAGTATAAAGACAAAGTTTGCCAGTGTACAGAAGGGTCAGTATTAAATACACTAAACTGTCATACTGATCCTTTTAGAGTCAATATTTCTTCTCAAAATCACCACAGCTTTTCCAGCTCTGTGTTAAAATCCCAAGTGCCAATTGCATGGATAATTTACCAAAATTGCCTTCACATGTATGAACCAGGTGACTGCATGTGCAGAACCCCTAAAGAAGCTGAGAGGCTGCAAAGGCAGCCAGCCCATGCCTGTAATTACTTTAACACAGACACAGTCTGTGCAAACTCTATTTTGTCCTTTGGTATTTACTGTGTGAATGTGAAAAGGCAAAAGAAATGCGAAAACAAAGCAGAAAACACAGAAGTTTTCCAAGCCTGTGGAATGATTCAGATAAGCATTTGGGGGGCTGAGCCCCAAATGAAGGAAACAGAGTTCAGTTTTGGTTTTGTATTAAAAAAAAAACACAACACAGTGATTCTATATTTGTAAACGGCACAAGGTTTTTCACTCTGCAGCATCTCACATAAATTTTGCTTGTGGCCATCTTGAACGCCTACAGCTCCAGAAACACTGTAATTACCCCAACCCATGTGATGCAGCATGTGCTTTGCTCTGCCAGATGATAGATGTCTTTTCCATACAGTAGTTCCCTAGCAGTATATTCCACATGCAGTAAAGCTTATTCTGGATGCTGGAGGAATATGGTTGACCAACGCAATTGCAAAGCCATTAATCTGGATTATTCGTACGCTTTGAATTTTCTACACATATTCAATATGAAGTTTACACAAACACCATAAGAAGTAAAGCTAAGCCATTCTTTCATGTGCATAGAAAACTACTCATTTATGTTTGCTAGATGCAAGAACACCACATAAACCACACATTCAGTTAGAATAGTAGTAAAGCAAATGTATTCATGTATTAAAAAGTAATAAAAATAGTCACCAAAGATTATAACTAAATGCTTAAGACAATCAAATCTGTAATCAAAATGAAAATTTCTTTGATGAAACATAACAAGCCCCAAGGATTGAATGGAAATGATCACAAGGGAAGAAAACAAGTGACCTCTTTCCCAAGTCAAAGAAAATACAGACAAAAGCAACAAACTACAGCTACAGCAAGAAATCAAGAAATGTAAAGAAGCCAATGCAAATATTTACTGCTGGGCCTGAAAGAAAGCCACTGGACATGACTTAAACAAGGAAAAGACTGCCCCAAAAAATCCCGTAAGTCTGAATTCTCTAACTGCACAAGCAGGGTTTCTCATCCAAAATTGTAAATATTTTTAAGTGTAGTTAAAATACACAGAATAATATATTCATTTTGATAAATGTAATGTGATTATGGATTTCAAAATTAATAAATGCATGGCTAGAAAAAAGAACTCCATCATGCTTAAACTGGACAGCATTGAATAGTTTGTATACAGTTTCTGGAATTAGACATGCAATCTAAACTGGGCTGTGTTGTCTACACAGATGAATTCCATTCAACCACTTCTGCTTATCTTTTGTCCAAATTATAGCTTAATGAAAAATTAAAAACACTTATACAAAGTTGTGAGTAATTTTATAGGTACCTTTTCACATTACTAGCAATGAACAATGGATGCACGGTTTTATCATGGATGTTAAATACATCTATGTAATCTCAGTCACTGAGCAGCGAGGTTATTTTTTGCAAATTGATTTACATTCCTAAGACTCAAACTGTAAAACATCAAGTGAAGCCGAACAGTTACAGTCACAAAAAAAAAGTTACCAAGGAACATTTGTAAAAATGCTAAAAACAATTATAGCCCATTCATAACCGCTCATACAAATATGTAAGAGCACAGAAAATGTCCAGTCCACGCATATTTATACCTCTGCTCATATCTGAGAAAATGTTTTTCAAATTTGCAGTTGCGGAGGAGTCATAGAATCATAGAATCATAGAATAACGAGGTTGGAAGAGACCCACCGGATCATTGAGTCCAACCATTCCTATCAAACACTAAACCATGCCCCTTAGCACCTCGTCCACCCGTGCCTTAAACACCTCCAGGGAAGGTGAATCAACCACCTCCCTGGGCAGCCTGTTCCAGTGCCCCATCACCCTTTCTGTGAAGAATTTTTTCCTAATGTCCAGCCTAAATCTCCCCTGGTGGAGCTTGAGGCCATTCCCTCTTGTCCTGTCCCCTGTCACTTGGGAGAAGAGGCCAGCACCCTCCTCTCTACAACCTCCTTTCAGGTAGTTGTAGAGAGCAATGAGGTCACCCCTCAGCCTCCTCTTCTCCAGGCTAAACAACCCCAGCTCTCTCAGCCGCTCCTCATAAGACCTGCTCTCCAGCCCCTTCACCAGCTTTGTTGCTCTTCTCTGGACTCTCTCCAGAGCTTCAACATCCTTCTTGTGGTGAGGGGCCCAGAACTGAACACAGTAGTCGAGGAGCGGTCTCACCAGTGCTGAGTACAGAGGGAGAATAACCTCCCTGGACCTGCTGGCCATGCTGTTACTGATACAAGCCAAGATGCCATTGGCCTTCTTGGCCACCTGGGCACACTGCTGGCTCATGTTCAGTCGGCTGTCAACCAACACACCCAGGTCCCTCTCCTCCAGGCAGCTTTCTAGACAGACTTCTCCTAGTCTGTAGCACTGCATAGGGTTGTTGTGCCCCAAGTGCAGGACCCGGCACTTGGCCTTGTTAAACCTCATGCCATTGGACTCTGCCCAGCGGTCCAGCCTGTTCAGATCCCTTTGCAGAGCCTCCCGACCCTCCAGCAGATCGACACTTCCACTCAGCTTAGTGCCGTCCGCAAACTTGCTAAGGGAGTCAACCCTTTTCATCGGTTTAAGTTGCTGCCTCTGGGAAAAGTGGCAAAGAACAGACAGAAACTGACCATTTTTTTCCACCATTTTCAAACATTATCTTGTATTCTTTCAAAAACTAAGGAGAGTTGGGGGGAGAGAGGGATTCGTGTGGCTGAAAACAGTGTATAGTGTATGAAACATTAACATTGTAGTGTATAGAATTTATATTGATGCCCAATTATTCATTTATTCAACTGTGTGAATTCTGACCAGTAAGCAACAAAAAAAACCAAACAACCATTCTTTGCCCAGGCTTCCTTCAGATGCACATGCACATTTCAACTGCGTGTTTTCAAAAGCTGTCCATAAATTCAGTCCAAGTGGCATTGTGGCTCCAGGGTTCCTAGAAGTAAGAGATAACAAAACACTCCTAGATCACCCAGTTCATCTCACTGCTAATGTCAGACAAAATAACAACAAAATAACAGCTCTTACTGCCAGGAAGTTTCTCTTACCAGTACCAATGGCATTTTCTTTCACTGTTTCACCCCCTTGTGTATGCTTCATGCACAAGCTTGAGTTATTCTCTTCTTCTCCAGCATTCCACCCATTCAGTGACACGTGTTTGTACTGTACATCTACCCGGCACCGTGTGCCCTTTGCTGAAATAACACTACTGTTAAACTCAGGTATTCAAGAATCATAGGCAAGACCCTGAAATAATGATAGTCTTTAAAAAAATAATTTTAAAAAAAATATATGCACTTGAATTCTCCTTATTCAACTTTTCAGGCTTTTAGGGTTCATGCTTTAAAATGTTTTCTTCTGCAGATGTAAAGGCTTTATGTTTTTTCATTTTTATATCAATGAAGACACTGATTTTGTGCATTTACTTGCTTGAGGGGTTAGAATTATAAAGGTAAAAAGAAAACAATTTTTAAGATTTGCAAAATATTTTCAAGTTTTGGCAATATCTTAACTCTTTCCTGCGTTTTGCTCTATATGTTTGGATTTATAAAATGTAGTGCCCTGCCCTTCTGGCAGATAAAACTATTGAGTTTATGATTGTTGCCATAGACTTGTCACCTTACCCTGCATTTCCAGGACTCACATTTATCACAGAATCAATTTGCTGAAAGTTTCCTGCATCCAGGAAGGCAGATGGGAGGTGGCTGCAGATCTCTTGCAAGAGGCATGGTCTAGTGTCTTCTCCCTGCAGTTCTGATTTCACCAAAACAGAGGAATCACTTGAGCCTTTGCCTGCATCATTCCAAGCTGTCTATCAGCTGCTGATCTCTAGACCATAACCCACCACCTCCCGTTTTTACTGAAGACTAATTTTCCTGCACAAAATGGAAACAACAAACGAAACCTCAGAAACTGCCACACAGTGAATTTTTCTGGCATCTCTGTTCACATGGGAATATTCAAAGAGACTTTCATAGTCTTAAATCCAAGAATATTCCCATGATTTTTTTATTTTCATCCACAGTTGTCAATGGTTTCCACGAATTACAGTGTAGAGGTAAGTCTGTCCAGAGAAACATCATTGCCTTCTTTCCCAAACCTTTGAAGGAATAACTGAAAGAGGAACCTCCGAGGAGAGTTGCTGTCTCTGCTTGCTTCCAACAAAAGGAAATCCTATCCAGCTGACTCAGTTCAGATGGCACTTCCACCTTTCTGTGTGCATTCCTGATGAGAAAAAAGTCAGCAGAAAACTACGTCTGGACACCAGCTTGATCCAGAAGTGTCAACTGGGTAGTGGGAAAGTGGAAGAGGGAAAGAGAAAGCTGGTTTTAGGGACATGGGGATGTGTGAAGCAAGAAAAATTATTGCACAGCAGAAAACTGCTGGAGCTCCAACAAGGAGCAAGTAGAAGGATTTGGTAGGGGCAGGACCAAGTAGCCACAGCAGCTGAACAGTGACAGCAGTGTGAAAGAGCAGTGCAGGAAGAAATGACAGATTTACAATCTTAATTACTAGCCATCAATAGTATCTTCTTTCCTAGAGAGCTGGTGAGATATTAAAGGTATTTCCTTTAATGGGGAAAAAATTGTGTTTCAAACTTTAAAATCATTAGTTGTGGCACTTCAGGCAGGGGACTATGGGATGCTGGGGTCCAGAAAAGATCTGTTGTAAAAGCAAAATTGGGGATATCTGATACAGTGAAGTAGCAAGGGTCATATTTTACTGAAAATAAAACCCATCCTTATAATGAAAAATTGACTTTTGATAAAATACCAGTACATACAGGAAACATCTACTGTATTCCATTTGCAAATTTCCTTAAGATAGTGACCACTGAGGTTTGTGTAATGACTTTTTACTATTCTCCACCTTCTGTTAGAAGAGATTAACATCAAACTAGGAAATTGCACTTACTTGCATCAGAAAACCTCATTCACATACCAAGATGTCAGAGCACATCAGAAAACCCTGAATTGCACAAAGCCACAAGTGGCCTACTTCTATTATATTTTTACTACCATGAATTAATACATAGTGGTTTTCTCTATTTGTGTCCCGTTCAGTATTGTCTTTAGAAAAACACTCACTTGTTTGCGTAAATTACTAGAGGGAATGGTCTTGATTCCACCCCCTACAGAATTTGAAGAGCAATAATAGCATACAGTATGGAGTCAAGCAGCAATATACTTCTTAAGCAGTTTTACTTTCATTTGGCTTCACTTAAAGTAAAGAGATCCTCAATTTAAGTGGAAGATTTGAAATTTGCCCCATCACTTCTGATATATAAAATAGGAGCTCTTTGTGATATTTGAAACCTTCTGAGGATCTGGTTTAACCTAAGTTAAGGGAGATGACTAGAAATAGGTGGCTAGCTGTGGTTAACTGCTGGTGTGCTCAAAGCTTTTAGAAACAATGAAATATGACTCATCAGTAGGTGGTGTGAGAATTCTCCTCTCTTAATATGTCAGCATTTATTTTGATATTGCAAACTGATTTATGCTCCTGTATTTCTAACATTAGGTATTACCTTCGCAATACAAGGCGTTCCAGAGAAGATGCCTTCCACAGCAGCGTGTCCTGTATTAGAGTGTGGTTACAGTAAGACAGGATGGCTAAATTTTCTAAGAGAATTTCTGCCCCTAAATATCTGTAAACATGACTTTGTGCAAGCACACACTCACCTTTCTCCATATTACATATAAAACTGCTTGTGAATGAGTGCATATGACATTGAGCCAGAAAAACACTTTTAACAAGGGACTGCACATTTCTGGTTTTATGGCATCATTTGTCAAACCTGAAGCATAATTTAAGCACAATGACTTTACATTGATTTGGGAATTCTGATTCCCTTGAAATTGTCTTTTGGCAGAAGAATAAAAAATAAAGAGATGGGAGGAGGAAAAGAAGTAAACACACACACACACACATACACACACATCTTCATTATGCTACTGTGAACAGTGCATTTTCATCATCACATGCCAAAATTATTCTTAGCCCCATTAGGTAGCCTGAACTCATCTCCCTGCAACCAAGTTCAACTTTATCAATAAAGCCTATAGGCTGTCTGGTGACGAGGATCATATTTCTGAGAAACGTGGAAGAACTGTGGCAGGTCCTAGTAGAATGACCAACATCCTACCTCAATGTCACAAGTGACAAGTGTAGGTTTGGACTTCTGAAAGCAGCGTTGAGCCCCATAGCTCTTGGCTTACCTTCTGATCAACAAGGATGCTTAAGGAAACTCACCCAGAGATACCATCCCAACCCTAAATTAGTTTCAATAAATTATTGCCCCTTTAAGTCTGAGAAGTGCAAGGGTCACTTTAAGCCAGTCTTTATATGCAGAAAACCAAAGTGCATCAGACAAAGTTTTAAAAGGGCAGTGGAGCTTTCTGCCAACCATAGCAAATCCTTTGGATATGGGTAGGTTCTTCAACCATATGTCTGCTCTAGTACCACCAGACCACTCAGCTTCTTCACTAGTGGATAAGCAGCTGGCAAACTGTTTTGTACATGCAGTCAGCATCCATAATAATACTTTTCTTGCTATTGTTTCTATTATGTCTAATCCACTACTATTTGGTTCATCCACTTATTACATCTTAATTTTAGCAAAGTCCATAGGCTGAGGGTTGCTTTTGCTTCTCACATGTACAAAACACACAGTAAAATGAGGTCTTGTTTTGATAGCAGCTACTGAATGTTACAAATA
Source organism: Phaenicophaeus curvirostris (assembly GCF_032191515.1). Lineage (NCBI taxonomy): Eukaryota > Metazoa > Chordata > Aves > Cuculiformes > Cuculidae > Phaenicophaeus > Phaenicophaeus curvirostris. The sequence continues at coordinate 176,854,633 of NC_091392.1, read as the reverse complement.
ATAGCAAAAATATAACCACTACTACTATTTGACATGACCTATTTCCAGATAGGAAATGGTCTATCATAATGTAATTGAGAAGATAACCCATTATTAACTCCTGTCTCCAAAACTTCCAAGATGACTGATTATATGGTTCACCCTGAAACACTGCAATTTCACTAACATATTTGTTGGAGGCAATTATGATCTATACAGTACTTCATACATCTTGGAATACAATGGCTTTAAATGGAGTAAATGGCTTGCATGCCCTGATCTCAAATGAAATGTGACACTGTTATATCTTCAGAGGTTACCAACAAATCTCTTTCTCCTGGGTAAACAAAGAAAATCCTGACGAGGAGAGAAAAAGAAAATATTTTGAAAACTTCTGAAGCCCAGTTGCTCTCTGCCAACAGCTAGGCAGACACTGGGGCTGACTTGTTGCCAGAGTCAGCACAGTAGCTAGAAGTCTCACGTTCTGCAGGCAGCAGCTTAACGATGAAAAAATGTTTCCCTTCTTGCTGCCTTCAGCAGATGACCCTAGTCTACAAGGGAGCCAACCCAAGTGTTTTTCAACAGCAATTTGTCAAGTTTTCACTCATTAAAAACTTTGCCAGAGCTTTACTCCATGACCCGAACAACTGGCTGACTGAAAGTCTCTTCCCAGAGTGAGGAGGGAGAGCCAGAGAGGCAATACTCTCTGGTAGCCTCATGTCTTAAAAGGGCAAAATGAGAGGTTTTCACCTCTTAGCCAGAAAAGGCTATGACGGAGGACTGCTGACCTGCTCTCGGGCACCAGGGTCAGGGCAGGACGTGCTGTTCCATCAGCACACCAAGCAGTTCATCCCTTGGACACAGGCAGCAAGACCCCTGCTAAGCAACATTGAGAGGACACTTAAGAAAAAGCGATGGTTTAGGAAGCTACAGAGTTATATTTTTGTCTTCTCTACCCCGACATCTCTTTCCCTAATTTTCATGGGACTCGCTGTGCCGTAGCATTGACAAGGAGTGCTAGGAGAGCAGCAGTGCAGGCAGGCTCACGGTTTTGTCATAATAAAGAGCAGGTCTAAAAGCAAGGCCCACGTCCTGATTTCCCAAACCTACTTCTAGCATCAAGCAGGGAGAGATAACCCTGCCTAGCATGGCTGCCAGGAGAGCAGCTGGACCTCTGGGAAGGATTTAAGGCTCGAGACCCCAAACAGGTGGAACAGTTGATACAACCAGTTGCTACGCACTTGTTGAGGTGATCAAAGTTCATAGAACCATTAAGTCACAGACTGTTTTAGGTCACTTCTAGAGAACATCTAGTTCCAATACCCCTGCCATGGGCAGGGACATTTTTCACTAGATCAGGTTGTTTAAAGTCCTGTCCAACCTGACCTTGACCACTTGGCTGGAGGGCGGCCCTGCAGAAAGAGGTCTGGGAGTGCTGGTCGACAGCAGGCTCGGTATGAATCAGCAGTGTGTCCTGGGAGCCAAGAGGGCAAAGCAAACCCTGGGATGCATCAAACAATATAAATAAAAGAGGTGATTTTCCCCTCTGTATTCAGCATGGGTGTAACCTCACCTTGAGTACTGAGTGCACTTCTGGGCCATTTAAGAAGGATGTGGAGGTCCTTGATTGTGTCCAGTTGGTGAAAGAACTGGGAGGAATACCATGTGAGGAGCAGCTAAGGACTTGGGCTTGTCTAGTTTGGAGAAAACGAGGCTGAAGGGTGACCCCATTGGTTGGTACAGAAGAGGAGGCTGAGGGGAGACCTCGTTGATCTCTACAACTACCTGAAAGGAGGTTGTAGAGAGGAGGGTGCTGGCCTCTTCTCCCAAGTGACAGGGGACAGGACAAGAGGGAATGGCCTCAAGCTCCGCCAGGGGAGGTTTAGGCTGGACATTAGGAAAAAATTCTTCACAGAAAGGGTTATTGGGAACTGGAACAGGCTGCCCAGGGAGGTGGTTGAGTCACCTTCCCTGGAGGTGTTTAAGGCACGGGTGGACGAGGTGCTAAGGGGAATGGTTTGGTGTTTGATAGGAATGGTTGGACTCGATGATCCGGTGGGTCTCTTCCAACCTGGTTATTCTGTGATTCTATGATTCTATGAAATTGGAGAGGGTGATACTAGTACTAACCAGTAATTGGACACTTGGGAATGGCCCAAAGCTGCACCAGAGGAGGTTTAGACTGGACATCTAGACCAGACTGGACATTCTTTGTCCAGATGGTGACCAAACACTGAAGTAGGCTTTCCTAGATGGTTGATGCTTCAAATCTGTCTGCATTTAAAAGGCATTTGGAAAATGCCCTTAACATTTGGTCAGCCCTGCATTGGTCAGGATAATTGAACTGGATAATTGTTCTAAGAGTCCCTCCCAACTGAAATCATCTATCCTATCCTATCCTATCCTATCCTATCCTATCCTATCCAATCCTATCCTATCCTATCCTATCCTATCCTATCCTATCATATCCTTTCCAGCGACGGGGCATCCACAAGTTCTCTCCACAACCTGTTCCAGTGTTTCATCACTCTCATTGTAAACCAGTTCTTCCCTATGTCCAATCTAAATCTACCCTCTTTTAGTTTAACAACATTGCCCCTTGTCCTGTCACTACAGGCCTTGGTCAAAAGTTTCCCTCTGTCCTGCATATAGACTCCCTTTATACATTGAAAGGCTACTATAACGTCTCCCTCATTCCTTCTCTTCTCCAAGCTGACCTATCCCAACTCTCTTAGCTTTTCTTCATAAAAGAGGTGCTCCAGTCCTCTGACCATTTTTATGGCCCTCCTCTGGACACGCTCCAACAGGTCCATGTCTGTCTCGTTCAGGGTACTTCTGAGCTGGACTCAGTACTCCAGGTGGGGTCTCATGAGAGCAGAGTAGAGGGTGACACTCACCTCCCTTAGTCTGCTGGACACATTTCTTTTAATGCAGCCTGGGATACAGTTGGCTTTCTGGGCTGCAAGCACACATTGCTGGTTCGTGCCCATTTTTTCATCCACTGGTATCTGCAAGTCCTCCTCTGCAGGGCTATTCTCTATCCATTCATCATCCAGTTTTTAATGATACTGGAGATTTCCCCAGGCCTCAATGTTTATTACTATGTGTAGCCCACTACTACCCCTGACTGAAGATCTATTGGCTTAGCCGTTCATCCTGCCACCTTCCGTCTGTTACAGAAGAACAACCACCCCTGCATGCTCAGCCCTTCTTCCTGTTGGCTCAATAATAGCATGGTTTTTCCAGAATCCTAGTTGGAGGTCTGCAACTCCATAATATAAGGTGTTCAGAGTGACAACCTCAGGTTAAGGGTTCCTTTCGTGACGACCATCACGACTTGCACCCTTAGCAAGTTTGCGGACGACACTAAGCTGGGTGGAAGTGTTGATCTGCTGGAGGGCAGGGAGGCTCTGCAAAGGGATCTGAACAGGCTGGACCACTGGGCTGAGTCCAATGGCATGAGGTTTAACAAGGCCAAGTGCCGGGTCCTGCACTTGGGGCACAACAACCCTGTGCAGTGCTACAGACTAGGAGAAGTCTGTCTAGAAAGCTGCCTGGAGGAGAGGGACCTGGGGGTGTTGGTTGACAGCCGACTGAACATGAGCCAGCAGTGTGCCCAGGTGGCCAAGAAGGCCAATGGCATCTTGGCTTGTATCAGAAACAGCGTGACCAGCAGGTCCAGGGAGGTTATTCTCCCTCTGTACTCGGCACTGGTGAGACCGCTCCTCGACTACTGTGTTCAGTTCTGGGCCCCTCACCACAAGAAGGATGTTGAGGCTCTGGAGCAAGTCCAGAGAAGAGCAACAAAGCTGGTGAGGGGGCTGGAGAACAGGCCTTATGAGGAGCGGCTGAGAGAGCTGGTGTTGTTTAGCCTGGAGAAGAGGAGGCTGAGGGGAGACCTCATTGCTCTCTACAACTACCTGAAAGGAGGTTGTAGAGAGGAGGGTGCTGGCCTCTTCTCCCAAGTGACAGGGGACAGGACAAGAGGGAATGGCCTCAAGCTCCACCAGGGGAGGTTTAGGCTGGACATTAGGAAAAAATTTTTCACAGAGAGGGTGATGGGGCACTGGAACAGGCTGCCCAGGGGAGATGGTTGATTCACCTTCCCTGGAGGTGTTTAAGGCACGGGTGGACAAGGTGCTGAGGGACATGGTTTGATAGGAATGGTTGGACTCAATGATCCGGTGGGTCTCTTCCAACCTTGTTATTCTATGATTCTATGATTCTATGGCCAAAAGTGTAGAGACATATACATCCCTTTCTTCTTGATTGTTAATGCCTTCTGAGCAAGGAGGGCTCCTTTCTTTCCAAATGTGTCAAGTAGAAGCCAAACAGAGTCATTTATCTTGCTCATTCTACCTGTTTGCAGAAAGGCAAGTTGTGTGCACACCACGGGACAGAACCTGCTAAGAGGAAACACAGGGAGGATGTGATGTACCACAGAGAGGCCAGGGAGTTTTTGGTGGTCAAGATACACACCTCTGTCATCACTTCTTAGAAGAAAATGACTGTCAAAAGACCAAAGTACCTATGAGGTAATTTAGAGAAACTAAAAGGTCCTCAAAATAACAGAGGTTTAGTTTCTGTAATAATATTGCACTGAGGAAATCCATTATCTTATTTATGGTTTGGTTTTCAAGGTCAGAGAGGACACAGTACTATATATTGTGAAATACAGGTTGTAATGTTGTAACAGGTTTGGTCACCATCGTGGGTTTGTCATACAGTCCTGTATAGTTTATTTTAACTAGGGTGTACTCACTAAGTATAAGAAATCTGTGGGTAATTTAATGAAAGCCAGGCCAATGTCAGTTGACCTGCAATGTTTTAACTCAGAAGACAGTCCAAGAGGCTTTGCAAAACTGTTCCAAGAAATAAGAATTCAAATTTAAGAGAATAGCAGCTAAAAATGTTAGGGCACTTAACATGTTTCATCTGGCCAGGAGAAGAGCTAACCAATTTTATTGAAAATATCTGCAAGGGATGAGTAGTATCTGCAGGGCTGCTGAAAAAAAGATTCTCACATTGTACTGACAACTATCAACCACATATCGCCATTTACAACCAAAGTGGCATTTTATAAGCACATCACGTCTGCACAGCAGAAATAAACCCAAGAAACAGGTCAGTGTTTATAACCCCACACAAGGTAACCTCTGCTTTCATACTTCCTTTCAGAAATGGAAATACTGACACACACTGTACCCTGTATCTCAGCTAGCTTTAGATCACTTCCATGTAGTAGTCAGCACTCGAGCTTCCTCCTACTACAGTCATCCAGCCTATTCTTCTGACCTACTTTACATGTCACTGAGATTAATATTTCTGTAGAAGTGTTTCTTCATTGATCTTAAAGGGAATCAGGGGTGATGAAGATGACTGAACTCTGTTAATATGAAATCTACCTGCAGAGAAAGTTCAGCTGTTCAAAAGTTTGACATCATCAGTTTTTGGCTATCCAGCTTGTAGAAGATAAAACAATAGTTCAGCTGTGCCAATCCCCAGGCTTTCCTAATGGCTTTTAATGTCGGCTTCTGAGGAGTCATTTGGATATGTGGTCTCAAATGAAGTTGTCAGATCTTTTGAATCTGAGTGATTAATTTCATAGAATCATAGGATGCTTTGGGTTGGAAGGGACATTTACAAGCCATCTAGAGGCCTCCCCTCAGCCTCCTCTTCTTATTTCTTTGGACAAAGTCACCATTTCCCAGCTTGAGACATGTCAGTGGCTGACCGAAGCCTGGAGTACCAGCCTCCAGGGGCAGAGGCAGTCAAGCAGCACCTGTGGGAAATGAACAAACACATTACAAGGAAATGTTCATAGTCAGTGCTGTGAGTAAAAGTATGCCCCATCGTTCTGCAAATAACTCTGGTGAACATGACCTCCAAGGATTTGGTATGTTGTCAGGGAAAACGCTGGAAACTAGTCCTTCTGGCAATTTATTATGTAATAGGGTTAAACTCAGATGGCTCTGATACAAACCCACTCAGGCCACATGCGGTGGCTGGGGGCAAACTCATGATGATGGCAAAGTATGCTGGTAGCACGCTGGTCAAGAGAGTTTCCAAACTTGTGATACCCACCAGGGATGGGGAAAATGCCAGGGCAGTGCAATGTTGCTACTTGAGAGAAGGCAGAGAAAATGCAGCAGTGAAGTTTCCTCTCCATCTTGATCTTTCAGTCCAAAAGTTAAGGAAAGATTGAACCCAAGAGTGTGTGCATTTTCAAAAAAAGTATGTATCTCTCATTTTGGCTGTAAAGGATGTGTAGAAACACTACGTTGTTGCCAGATAGGCCTTCCCATCTCCCAGGGCAAATGTCCAAGCCTCTTATTGGTAACCAGCCCATTGGTATGAGGGTGTGACAAAATTAATGCAAAGCAAGGGGACATAAAGGTGTGGATAGACCTAATCTACTTCTTTGTGGAAAAAACAAGGAAGGAGATTTGTTGGAAGACACTAGTGGGGAGCAACCACTGATGTTCTTCAAGGTCGTGTATTGCTTTGACCATTGGACTTATGTTCTGAATGTGCTACTGCTGAATAATAATGGTAACTATATGGCTACTTGCTTCTTAAAATACACACAGAACGTACTCTACATTTTGCTCACAGGAAAGCTGAGGTAGAGTGAACTTAGCAACTCCCTCACATTTGCCCAGTGGAAGTGTCAAAGCTGTGCCAACACATATGATCCACGCTAACAGGGGGCAGAGAGATTGTAGAGACACAGGTACTCAAAAATTAAATTAAATAAAACAAAACCCAACTCATATTGTGTCCAAACACAGGCTTAAGAAGTTATAGGCCCAGTGGCATGATCTGAAGAAAGTGCCCTGCTGAGCATCTGTTCCAGAGGGCTCCAACATCGCTCTCTGACAACTTGCAAAGAAACTAAAAAAAAACCTCCTACATAACTCTTGAAATATTTCTAGTATTTGTGGTTTAATGATTGGGTCTAAATCCATCTGACTTTTTTTCTCAAAACCCCAGTCCCCAGAACCAGGTTACTACCTGAGAATTTCACTTTCATTTGAAAGTCCTTGTAACTGCAAGGGAACAAAAATTATGAGGAAATGGAGTAAGGGGAAAGTACATGAGTACAAGGGAAGAAAATAAGATAAGCCCAGAAGGATTATTTTGGAAGCCTTATTATTTTTAAGCAATTGTCAAGACATCTGCTGGAAGATGACTCAGGTTATGAGAGGATGGAGCTATTTCTTATCTCTAGTAATTCTACTGGTTCTTCCAGACCTGAGGATTTTGTGGACCCCAGCCCTCTGCCAGCCCCCTAAAGGTGCATATTTGCAAGCCTGAGAATCATGTTCTCCTGTATTAGTCAACTCTTCTTTGAAATTAATATCCACAGATAATTTCAGTTTGAACAGCGTTTATCCAGAATGATTTCTTTGCTGACCCGCAGCCTCTTTTTGCATGTCAGCATGAAACACTACAAGAATACCTCATGCACTGTACAAACTGGCATGTTGAGAATGGAAATTTTCTGATTTTCCTGCCACGAGGCACCACACACGACTGCTGCCTTAGGGTAGTGCGTGCGCGGCCCTTGCTGAGTTTCCACCCTCCCCCGCTTGCTTTCAATCTGATTATGTCTGACTGACACTATGACTAGGCTGGTTTCAAGTGAAGGCAGAGTGAGATGGGGTGGATGGCTAGGGCAGGAACTGAGTTACATAGAAATTATGTGTGAGGTGTTAACAAGTGTCAAAGAAACCTTGTGCATCCCACCTGGGAGAACAGGCTGGAGAACAGGCCTTATGAGGAATGGCTGAGAGAGCTGGGGTTGTTTAGCCTGGAGAAGAGGAGGCTGAGAGGAGACCTCATTGCTATCTACAACTACCTGAAAGGAGGTTGTAGAGAGGAGGGTGCTGGCCTCTTCTCCCAAGTGACAGGGGACAGGACAAGAGGGAATGGCCTCAAGCTCCGCCAGGGGAGGTTCAGGCTAAACATTAGGAAAAAAAAATCACAGAAGGGGTCATTGGTCACTGGAACAGGCTGCCCAGGGAGGTTGTTGATTCACCTTCCCTGGAGGCGTTTAAGGGACGGGTGGACGAGGTGCTGAGGGGCATGGTTTAGTGTTTGATAGGAATGGTTGGACTCAATGATCTGGTGGGTCTTTTCAACCTGATGATTCTATGATTCTAAGATTCTTGACGAAGCGCTGCATTCCCTTGAACCACTGGTGCCTGCCTGTAGCTGTTTTAGCACAGAGGTACCCTGGCACAAGGAGTATGTGTCATAACATGAGAAGAGTGACAGTGTGCTTAATGGTTACCTAAGCAATATGTTCTTCCATCCATCTGGTTTACTACGAGCTGCCTCAGGTGCATTGAAAATTGCTGACTGAAGGTACAGAACTATAAATCCCCAGGATGCCATTCAAAGCCTCATGGAAAATAATAAGCTAGAGCTCTGTCCTGCAGCCTTTGTAACTTTATGCTCCAAATGGACATTGATGTCACAAATGGGCTATCCATCTAGAGACCCATGTTTTATTGGCAGCTCCCTCTGACACACAAGGTCTAACAGTGCATGCCTGGCCTTAAAAATATCTACTTGAAAGTTTTCTGATATAAGTGAAAGAGTCTGCCTGGCTGCTGTCTTGGTTTCTTGCTCCACTAACAGTAACCTTGCATTTGCTGTGTTACTGGAAGCCTATATTCATCAGCCAAAAGGTGCTGTTTCTCTTTGGAAACTTCCTTTCTTTCCCTGCAACCAATACCCTTCCACCTTCATGGGAGCGGGCTCAAATCTAGGCCAGCACCAAACACTGCATGTCTAGTTCAAACGACTCTGCAAGTACACTCTGCTGTGGCAAATCAGGTTCTTTTTGATTTGCTCAATGAATTTTCAAGTTGCTGATGGGACCAGCCACAGGGCCATGAGAACGAGCACCAATATAAGAGAGGGTGCCGGGAGCTGGGGTGGGTTCTGGCAGGGCAGGGACTGCTATATCAGGAGCAAACACTGTCCATGAAACCACAGATTTACAGCTTTGCTGGGTTAAACCAGCATATTCCACCTGCATATAACAACTGTCCAAGCCCTTGAGGACACACACTGGCATGCTACCAGAGCCAGCAATGCCACTGGCTTTGCCAAGGCTTGTGAACCTATTTACTCCCTATAGGAGACCAAGTCACAACAAAACAAAGAACTCTTTGTCTATTTTCTTCTCTCAGAGTTCTCACAACACATCATTGCAGTATTTTCTTGTGCCCTCACAGCTTTCTGGGGTGCATGAAGTTCTGATGAAGTAGCTCATTGCCTTTCCTCTGAGTTATACAGCTGCTTTCTCTTCCTTCTGCATCTGTTGCCTTTAATTCCAGCTGCCTCCATAGCCACATGCAACCAATCTTGGGCGGGGGGTGCTGAAATCTTTCTTTTCTCTCTTTCTGCTGTGCTCCAGTCAGCCTTTCATCCCAGCTACTGACTGGGAACTATTCTCACGTGCTCTGGACAAGGGGCACCAAACCCCCTCCTCCCACCTCACTTCTTGTTCCAGCAACTCAACCATTTTACGTGACCCACATCCCTTTAGTTCAGCCATCAGGCCATGCCCAGTGTGTTGATGGTACCTACAGATAAGCAAATGGTCTTTTCTGCATCCAAGTGCTTTCTAATTCTCTCCTGTGGAGCTGAGCACTGGGAAAGATCCCAGGTTTTAAAAAAAAATGAATCATTGCTATGCATGATTCATTTTGCCTATGTCAGAGTTTACTTCCTTCATCGTTGCAGATGAGTAAATGTGCATTTGCTTTTCAATACGGCACTGGAGGCTCATCCTTTCTCATAATGTTTATCAGCAAGGAAATGGGATGGCTGCCTACAACCAGGAGCCAGCAATGTTAATGGCAGGAAAGAGTAAGCGTGAGGGTTTTCAGTGAGGAACCAAATATAACTGTCATTACTGAAACACAATGATTAAAGTGAGGCATGAAAACATGTAATTCCCCCAGAAGCACACGGATAATCTGAAGGTCAAAACCATGTTACTTCTTCTCTAAGCACTGTCCTTAGAACAGGGTTGTCTAAACTGTTCCTGAGTATTATTTTTTTTCTTACAGGCAGGAGTCTTTCCAGCATAGTAGCTGGTTAAAGTAATCTATAAAATGTTCTGAGGAAGAGAAGATCAAATAGGATATTCCCTCAAAACTCAAATGTTGTGTGAGGGTTGTAATAAGAAACATTTGCTGCTTGTGATACCAAAGAAATCTTTCCTCCTAACCATTTCTCTGCATTACTGAATCTCCAGATACATCTCTGCTAGTTTGGTCAGCTCAAAGACAAGAGGCACGGCACATTTCATCTTTGCACAAATGAACTCTTCCATCCCACAACAGCATTACTTTTTCCATACTGTCTTTTAGGCATAGTCCCTTGGCCATACCATCCTCCACTGCCAGGACAGTATGTGCTCACTGGTGTAGGTGTTGCTAGTAGGGAGAGCTCAGGTGATATTTTTAAGCTTTTTCTTTTAATTCCTAAATTGCCAGTAGCTAGTGTTCAAAACAAAGCTCAAAAACTAGCATAAAGCTCCATGCAAAACAGCTGGATTGTTCCCTGAGGGTTTCTTTAAGTCCAGTAACTAATAGCATGTGGGAATCACAGGCAGTATACTTTTTAATAACATTCCTATTGTGTTCAGTAAAGGTGTGAAACACCTTTCAGTTCTCAAGCATGCACTGAAGGAGGAGGGCAAATGCCTCAGGGCTCAGTGTATGAATTCAGCCATGGGCAGTCAAGTCAAAGATTGAAGCTCTTGGCTGAAGCAAGATCTTCCAGTCTTGCTCAGGGAGGCTGGAGCACACCGAAGCTTCCTGACAGCTGCATAAACGCTCTAGTCACCCATGACAGCACAATGCATGATGAGATAGTGCAATACATGTGTGACATTTGCTCACAGGAGGAAAAAGTTGGGACCTGGATGCTAGGGATCAACAGCAGGTCTGACATCATTTTAGTTTAGTGATATGATCCATGTCTATAAATCTTCCCTTGGATCCCCCAAGTGAAGAAAATATTATATATATTTAAAGGTTTCAATATAACATTCAGCCACTGCTGCATGTGCTATATAGGACGCCAGTGCAAAGTCTACAGCCGAATTGCAGACTGCAGTAAGAACATTGGCGTTTGGCGTTAATTATTTGCAGCAGTTAAAATCTATGCAGCATTTTGTGGACCCCATAATATGCTGGGCGATTTTCTATAAAACGAGTCTTGAAAGAAGCTGAATGTCATTAAAACCTAGGAAATTAATGGAAAAGCAAGGTAACAAAAAATAAGGGGAAAGAGATTTGAAATGCTGTAGACCAAGTCTCTCTCCCACATCCACAGTCACTAAAGCAGCTTCATTGCAAGGACAGGAAAGAAGAATCTCTCCCTTCAGCTTCCCTTTGAGCAAGAAAAAGCAGTGGCCAGCTTGACAGTCAACTGTGTGGAAAAGCAAGACATTGTGCTTCCATCGTGGTGGGTGGGGAGGAGGTTAGGAAGAAAAACATCAGCTGCACTTCTGTTTTAATTCATTTCACTCAGCTGAGATCAATGTACCTAGCTGTTTCTGTATATACTAAATCTAAAAATACCTCATGCCAATGAAAGTATGGGAATGCATCTGCACCAAGACTTCTATAGCCTGTGGCTTCCATTTAACAACCTGAGTAACATCTTCATCAATCTCCCTGTTTACTGAGTTTAAAAAATATGCTATATTTACCCCTGGAATTAGTAGATGCCTGGTTACATCAGAGATTTATTTTGTCGGAGTCAAAACGCGCTAATAAATAACAAACATTCATGACTCAAGGTAACAGGGTTTGTTTATATTTACAGAGCATCTGTATATAGCTTAAAGAGCTTGCCCCTTGCAGAGGGATCAGCTGCCAGTGACTGTCTGTCCCCTGGACAGAGCGCCAGGACTGACTGTGCGTCGCAGGGCGGAAAACGTAACAGGAGACACAGGGAGGATGTCATGTACCGCAGACAGGGCATGGGGTTTTTAGTGGTTAAGATGACAACAAATGCACACCTCTGTCATCAGTCCCTAGTAGAAACCCATATCCATGGAGAAATTTAGAGAAACCAAAAAGGTCCTCAAAAACAACTGAGGTTTTGTTTTTTGAATAATGATAATGTACTGAGGAAAGCCATTATCCTATTTATGGTTTGTTGTTGAGACTCCCAGCCAACAGCACACCCATACTCTGTGAATACATACATTCTAATGATATGATGGGGCAGAATAGATATTACAGGTTTGTTACACAGTCCTGCATGGTCTGGCTTAACCAGCATATAATCACCAAGCATAAGAAGCCTTTGCAACTTTTAATGAATGCCAGGCCAGTGCCTACTAATTGCTGTAACACGATTGCACATGACAACTAGAGAGAGAATAAGAAGGAAGAGATGCAGGAAAGGGTTCCAGGGACAAGTCCAAGGAACAGAAAAACTGAATTAAGTTGAAAACAAACAATTAAGTTGAAACCAAGTAGCAATTTTGTACTGTTATGCTAAAGCAGCACTGAGACTAATTCGTCTGATTAAAGGATGAAGGAAGAGTCTGATCTCAAATATTGTAGATCATCTACTGCTTTTATCTAGGGATGGCCAGTCAATAGGAAATCTTAAATATTAGGATCGTGTATCATTTTGTCTCATCCCAACAGAACCACTGAAGTGCAGATGGATTTCTGAATTAGCATTCCTATTATCCATTGCTTGTGTGCTTTTGTTGCCATTTTAAAAATTTGGGCATTTTAAATATAGGTGCCTTGCCTCTCGTGCCCACCTAACGTGACATTCTGAACAGTACTTTTAAAGGTGATAACTATTGACTTGGACTGCAGATTCCTTTAAATTCTTGGTCTGTAGTCAGTTCTGCAAATACTGGAGGCACTGAAAATGAGAGATCACTATTGTCAGTTGAGATTTTCATGAAAGGTCTGGAACTACACCACACGACAATTTAGACAAATAATCAAAAGAATTTAATTGGAAAACAAAAGGTGAATCGTTGACACAGCACATATAGGGATTTGCTTGTATTTGACGGTATATTTTCTAAGAGCGTCAAGTTTTCCAGCATTTTAATGTTAGATTCCCACCTCTTCTGCATAGTTCTGTGTCTTAAGAGATAAATGAAGGAAGGCCAGGTGTGCTTGAAGTGGCATCTGCTGTCCAGATGGGTTTTTGTTCTCACTGCACAAATCTAAGTCCCCTTTATAGCAGGTTTGCCCTGGACACAGCCTCTGAGGGTTGTCTGAAACAGAACTGGAGAGCAAACCAACTCTTCAGTATCGTGGATTATTAGGCCTCAGTGCTCAAGCTCATTTCCCAGCTCTTTTTTTTTTTTATTTTTATTTGGCAATGTAGACAGACCCTTGGAATCCTAGCACTGTCTGTGGAAATGGACAAGTACACCCAGAAGCCAATTCATACTTCGGTAAAGTTGTCTTGTCTTGCCTCTGTCCCTCCACGGGGTATAGTGGGAGCCAAGGCAATTTGGTGACTAAATCCTCTTGTAAATCTAGTCTTTTACGAAAGGAACAAACAGATTCCTGTGGGATTTTAATTTTTTTTTCACAAATATTTGAAGAGCTATCACATATTTATGAAGATGTTAAAAAGTCAATAACATTTGAAGCACTTTAAAACATATTAGCTTGTCTGAAATTTCAACCAGAAATACATTATTTGTTTTCATTATAAATGGTCTCAAAGGGCTTCTAATCAGAAAAATAAACATTTTGTATGACTTCGATGACAAAACACACATTGTGAGTTTTTCAGCTGTCAGTTTTGAACAGTTTTTCAACAATCTGTAAGCAGAAATGTCTTTAGGCTACCAGCTTCAACAGTGTTTATGAACACAGCTCACCAAAAAGAAGAATTTCTGTGTAATGAGAAAACTGGACACGTCCAAATCTCTTCACACTTCCAAATGGGGAAAAAGTACGAAAACTGTATTTTAGGGAAGTTACTACTCAGGCAACCATCTAGGCTATCAAGTCAGATTGTACCTCCATGCTGCATGACTCTTCCAACCTGGTTATTCTATGATCCTATGATTCATAGAGAAAACAAATTGCAGTATGTCATGAGCTTTGAATGGCAACTGGAAAGCTCTGACCTTTGAAAACAATGGGCTCCAGCTCCCAAAAAAGCATTTCCAAGGACATGGATTAGCATTAATACTAAAAATTAGTCAATTTTTTTTACATGGGGGTTCTATCAAGCAACTTACCAAGCACCTGGATCCTCCCATCTTGAGGCATCAAATATTATGCATTGAAAGAAACATTTCAGAAAAAAAAACCAAAAAAACAAAACCAGAAAACCATTTTCCTGTGGTAAATTTTGACTTTTATGAGAACCACATTTTCCACTTTTAAGACAGAATTTCCAAGCAACTCTTAAGTGTACTTAACAAACATATCCATAATCATGAGGAATCATTGGTTACCAAATGGAAGGAAATCTCAGGTACAAAACAAACAATGAGGGTTTGTAACCTTTTGTGGTTTCGTTATAGGTATCATGATAACTAGCCTTTTTTCCCCCCCAACACCCAACAGCATGAATTCATTCACTGTCTTAAAATCTTATAAGGAAAGTAAAGATGTGAGCCATGAATGCTCAACCACTAGCAAGCAAGTAAAAAAAAAAAACCAAACCAAAACACATTCTTTGTATATCTCTCAGTTTTGACTGGTTGGGGTCCTGACTCATGAGGAGTGTCGAAAGTCAGGGGTTGCCAAAACTGCTTTCGTTTGTCACTAATAATCACTCATCCCGACGAACATGTGGTTTACTGTCTCACGCCAGGCCCCCAGTGCTAAAGGCTGAGGTTCCTTGGTGAGACAGCGTCTCCCAGCTCCAAGACATCTTCTGCATTATTGGAATACTTTTTTTTTTAACCATCAAATGTAAAATAAATAGATCTTTCCCTTGACAGACATAATGATTTTTTTTTTAAAGTTTAACTTTGTTAGCCACAGAGATTTTGCAATATTTCAAGACAACTGATAATGAAGCAGGATGGAAAAGAACACAAGTACATCCCATCTGCTGTTTGTTTTGATTTAATTACCTTTTCTGCTATGGCTAGAGACTTCTGGAATTGTTCTTTTGGTGGAAATAGAATTAAGCAGTTGGCCTTTTCTATCAAAATACTCAGCTGAGCCATAAGGGTTGGGGAAAAAGTAACACAGGATGAGCTGACAGTTCTATTGAGTCATCTGGTAACCAAAGGTGCATTCTTCAGAAGTGCCCAGATGACCATATGATTCCACGATTCTAACATGATTTCAGTCTCTGCCTTCTCCCTGCTAGGACAGTCCCAAGACTAGTTACTTGTTTTCTATACTGCCTCTTGCAGGCAGATTCAGGTTGTCTATAAATCCCATCTGCCTCAGAAAAGGCAATGCAGAGCCCTTCTATGATAGCCATTTTAGGAAGAAGCTCCTGCAAGAAAAGAATCCAGTATATTCCCTGTTTGAGAATATCTCTATACAAACAGGCAAATCCACTTCAAGGGCTGAACACAATGAATATCCATTTCCTCTTCCTAGATTCTTCCAGTAATGTGATCATCTCAGAAATGACCCCAAAAATAGGCCTACAAACCCATCATATGGACAGAAATTTAGCGCAAATGTCTTATAGGACTGATTGAATCATAGAATCATAGAATAACCAGGTTGGAAGAGACAGAATCACAGAATCACAGAATCACAGAATAACCAGGTTGGAAGAGACCCACCGGATCACCGAGTCCAACCATTCCTATCAAACACTAAACCATGCCCCTTAGCACCTCAAAGATCCAAAGGTGCTCTGGGGAAAGATGCTCAGAGCAGGATTTATATCCGCTAACATCAAATAACTACTATATAATAATTCTGATATAAGAAAGAATGTTTTGCAGCAAGTACAATCATTCACTGGAATAAACTCCAGAAGGATGTGGTAGAGCACCATCACAAGGTTTTCAAGATGTGACTGGACAGGGTGCTCAATAACCTCATTGAAGCTCCCTTTCCCATGAGAGGCTGGACCAGAGCACTGTTCAAGGTCCCTTCCAACCTGGGCTAGCCTATGATTCTATGATACGTATCAACATATTAGCTAGTAATCCAAACTCCTTTATGCTTATAAAGGTACAGCAAAATTCATTTGATTTTGCTAAAAATGTCTACATGAAAATGAGATGAATCAAAATGAGAAAAGAAGGCTTTTCTGTATGTTTTTGTTTCCACTGACTACTACAAGGAATTTATGGCAACCGATTCTAACATATGCTGCAGTCCTCTAGTAAGGCAAATCACCACTTTTGTGCCTACATTTCTTATAAACAGTTCAGCTCTCATCAAACTTCACTTTTGAAGTCAGAAACTTTTATTATATTGCAGGTTTTACAGCCAGGGCTTTAGCTATACCTCAAATTTCTGCTGTAGTTCAAAACAGGAGAGGGAAGGACTCCACAACCCTACTAAATTCACCAGGGAGGCCGGGTCTGGTCTACTCAAACAATGCCTAAAGGACCTGGACTCATAAAGAGCCTATCAGAAGACAACTGAGATGCCCCTCACTTTTCATATACTTGTTTCTTGGTAGAAACCACATTTCCAGAAAGGATAAACCTACTACTGGGCCTGTTTCACCTGAGGGGGTTTAAACCACCAAGGTCTTGCACTCCAAAACATGGTACTCACTGCTAGACTCTGTAGCAAAATTTGACTTTACAGTTTTTACCAAGCCTCATCTACTTGCTGCAAAATATCCTATGGATATGTCTTTTGCTCGTTCCATGATAAGAGCAGCAATTTGACTGTAACCCCCAAAAATGGCATCTTCCCTAAAGACAGATAATGTCTTGGCCTCTCCCCTAGGCATGCTTATGCAAGTTTACACTTTCTGCTTAAGCTGCTTTGGAGAAAATGCATAAACAGTTGTAACAGAGCTGCCAAAAGGCTGTTTCTAGCCCATTTCTGAAAATAAGACCTAAATGCTTTGGAAAATGTTTTTCCCTGTCCATCTTAGAAAAAGATCTTGGTCTGACTATTCATTTGGCTGGAGTTTTACTGTTGTCAGCCATGTCAAAATGAATGAAGAGAAGATGTTACAAGAAAATAAAAATATCTGTCTGCAGAACAGGAGTTTCAGTCTCTCAGCCCTTCAGAAGTTCACTGCACAAGTTCCCAGTGATGATCCCTGTGTGAGCTGGACTCATGGTCAGTCCTCAGCCTGACCACCAGTGGTTACAAGCAACCTTCATACAGAGATAGTCAGTGCTGTGCCTGTTCTCCTCTAATGGGCAGATAATGCCATCTTCAGCACGAAGCAGTGCATGGTACTATGTTATCAAATACAGGATAAGGACGTTGATCTGCACGTTTCTGAAAATTAGAAGCGAAGTGCTGTAAAATCAGCCTCTAGCAGAAGAAACAGATTCTGTCTACATAAACACAGCGCTTTTATATTCTGCTAGTAATTTTTCAGCCTCATAAAATAAATGTAATGGCAACTCTGTATGTTTATTTCTGATTCTGAACCTCAAAAAAAGCCAATAACCCAGTAAGGAGTCCTAACTATTTATTTTCTTCTGGATTCTTACCCATTAGTGTACCAAAGTGGTTGTTTTCCTAACAGGCATTCATTTTGACAAATGCATTTTACTGAACCCTTTTACAGAGGCCAGACATTGGAGGATGTGTAGAAATTTCTGTAGAAAATTACCTCCCTGTTACATAGTAAGGGTACTGGATGTCTCCATCTCAGCCATCAATAAGTCATCTTAATTTGTCAGATGCATTGGCTTTTTAAAAAGCTCACGATGAGAACAGCCACAGGGATAATAAGCCTTGTCAGCTTTATTCTGACATTCTTAACAAGTCAGTAACAAAGGCATCATCTTCCCATAGGATTCTTATACCTCCAAAAATTTTCCTTTATTTACATAACGCCATCAGTTTTAAAATTTTTTTCTAATAACTAAGAATGATCTTACAGTTTAAGTAGTATTAATTGGAAATCAGTACCAAAATTCTCAGCATCCTATTTTGGCTTTGAAATATGTAGACTGGCCATCTGTGATATCTACACAAACACATCTCTCCAAGTAACCCAAAAGTTCTATGAAACTCTGAACTTAAGAACACTGTTTATCTCCCTTCTCTGTCTATCTAAAAAATCCTGCCAAAAGCTGGAACTGGTGACACTTCACACATTCTCTAAAGAGCTAAAAACTGTGGACTGCCAAGCTTCCAGCTGTAGAGTCTATATACCATATAGTCAGATATGCAGAACTGTGTTTATACCATGTGCACATGTTAAGCTGGGCTTAAACCTGTGTATTTGCACATTCATAGTAATTCAGGCATTCAACTAAGCATGAGCTTATGCTCATAGCCCATTTGAAGAACAAGCACACAGGCATAAGGGAGATGATGCTAAATTTAATGATACAAATAAGCATGTTAATCTTTGAAAATCCGTTGCCACTGTTGGGTTTTACTAGACCTGTAGTTTTAACTTAAAACCTCTGTCTGAACTTTTATTTCTAGTTTTGCAAACTGTGACATTTTCTTCTTTAGGAGTATGCTGGCTAGAGGTGTGCATGTACAAGTGAAAAGATCCATGGATTTCTCTGAAGATTCATTATTGAGCACCGACCTTACAGCAAAGGTGTCTGGTTTTGGTTTGGCATTAAAATTCTGATGTGTCATATTGCCTAGGTTTTGCTGTCACTTAGATTTTCCCAGCTACAACACCTCTTTGTTGTTCCAGTAATTCCTGCCTGTTCACTGACCCATATCACCGCAATTCGGCAGTCGAGCCACATTGCGTGCACCACTGGTACATGTGGGTAACCTCATCCACCTCTTGGCTGACTGCTCTTCTCACTCTCTTGCAACACTAATCAAAAGGGAAAATCCCCTTTGGAGAAACCCACCTCTGACATCTTTGCAGCTGGTAAATGTGAATTATCTTTTAATTCTAGCATTGAAATCACAACCTTAATGATAACATTTGTAACAATTTCCTATAATCTGGAATTGCCGCTGTTACTGTGGTGGGGAGAAAGGTGACAGGATTTTAAACACAGCAAGGATTTTAAAAGTAAATTCAGCTGTAAATGCGGTTTTATTATGAACCAGGTTTTGTTGTCACTTCTAGAGCAAAGTGATTAAAAGGAAGTGCAGTAGGATGTAAAGAACTAAAAGTGGGTCAATACTGAGAGGATATATGGTCCCTGAATTGTGCTCATTGGACGCAGCTGACACTGAGTCTCTCTGATATTGTTTTGGTACAAAACATTTTCTTCAGTGTCAAGTAGATTGTTTCTAATACAGGGTGGGAAGCAGGTGGAAGATGTGGGACATCACTTAAGGCTACTCAAAATAAAGATGCATCTATCTCTCAGACACAGTTCATGTGTAAGGATTTGATAAGAAAAGTTTGCTTCTTAAGATATCAATAGGCACAACTTTACCTTAGACTTCCAAGGTTGTATTTTCACTCAATAAAAGAAACACGAACACTTGAAACTTCCTACCTAGTAAGAGATTATAACTCCAATAAAAAAAAAATCTTAGTATAGGCAATCTTTCTATAGTATTTTAAAGTCTTAATTTTGTGTCATTTTTCTCCTTAACAGATGCTTGGAATTGCCCGTGATTAGTGCAAAGATTAGAGCTGAAGCAGAAGAACTGGTATAAAACCATGTACGAGCTAGAGAGGTACAGAAAAATGGAGTAATACAAAGCAACAATAGAAACTGAACCGGATGTACTCACTCATCACTAGACATGTTATATGATTAATCACTTGTCCTCATTGTAACAACGAAGCCAGGAAATCCACAAAACCTCGGTATGTATGTAATAGTGCATTTCTAGCTAACAAATTATAGCTATCAAGCTACAGAAAGAAGCATGCACTACATTTACTATAATTTAACATACTGGCCTTCCCTAAAACCTGGCAAACTTTGCTACCATACAAGTCTATAGCATCAAAACTATATATTTCCATGAGGGTGAAAACTTTACTGTTTAGCATGAGATTCGGATAGAAAGTCCAAGATGGCTTAGGGCAATTTGTATAAAATAATTCATTGTGAAGCTGCTTAGGATGGTCCAGCTAGGCCAACACATCCATCGCTAACCATAAAATCAGAGCAAACGTTATAAACAGGTTGTGGTGGTGTTACCTGGAGCCAAAGCACAAGCCTGGCTGCATTTCATGTCAAACCACTGACCAGCCCTACTGCCGTTTGGAAAGTATGGCTGACATCCGATTGTGGGCCGCCCCATGAGGTTCACCAAACCACCAGCAGTAGAGTGGTTATGCTGCTTTCTTCAAAACATTTTTGTGGTTTTCTTGAGGACATAGTATTCATCAGGTGAGTAACACGGCCAGGATAGTTTTATCTCCTTGTTGCCATTATCTGTGCTTCAGTACTGTTCCAGTGGGCCCCCTTCTGCTTGGCCATCTATACAGTGTATGAAGAACCATTCTCTGGAGGGGCTGCAGGTATCAGAACAAATTTTAAGTTAAGGAGGAGCATTTTCACTCTGAACTTCCATTCACCAAACAGGAAATAGTACCCAGTTATTTTTATAACTCTACTTACAGTATATTTTTATTTCTTTCCAAAAAAATTTAAATATCCCTTCTACTTTTTAAGCTGCAATTTTGCGGCAATCCATAACCAATACCTTCTCAGTGAGACAGGACTACAATCCTGGAATGGTTACCTTCAGGCATTCTCAAGAGGTGGTTAATTAGCTGTTAAATTAGCTATGCGCACCTCAATTAATCCATGACCAGCTCTTAACATGCCTGTTAACATCCATCTGCTGCACACCATCCTCTGCTCCTGACCTGTTTCCCTGGAGCATCATCAATCAAATTCAGCTTGGCAGGAGACAACTCCTTCACATGGAGAAGAGAAGGGACCATTTCCACCAGTGCAAAGGGCAATAAGTGTCAGTCAGCTTCACAAAAAGAGAAACAAAGAAGCATAAGACACAAGCCTTACCCAAAACTTTCCAGGAGCACCATGTCAGAGCTGGGTAGAGAATTCCCTTATTCTAGCCAAGCACAGTGTTATAGACATCATGCACCTTTATCACTGTCATCACTGCTCTGGGTTTTATGCCAGCGTAATGCTGTTAAGAAAACGATAGAAAGAGGGATAACAACGCATGGAATTTTCAATTCAGTTTGTGCCATCTTTGGGAAGTCCTAGAGTTTCTGGCCATGAAGCTATGCGCTTGCTACCAATGTGAAGGTAAGTTATAACCTAGAACAAGAAGACAGACATTTCATCCCTACAACTCACCACAGAAAGATGTCCTAAACAGTCAGGTACTTGCCTTATAATGTGATCAGCTTCCAAATTACGAGGGCTTTTCTACATGCAACCATGTTGCGACAGTCTCTGAATGATTTCTGGATTTGCCTGAAGAGGCACACAGTTTTCAAGCTTTATTAAAGGAATGAATCAGAAATTGTAAAATATTTGTTTGATTCTATTTGGGAGCATAAGAAAAATGCTAACTACTGTGGTATTTGGCAAATACAAGGAATGTAACATTTTAAAAGCCCAAAGCTCTTCAGAAGAGCCCAGGATCAACTTTACAGAGGGGGACACAGAAGGGCACGGTTTGCCTCAGGTCAAAACAAGGCATCAGCTGAGGTAGGTACCAAACTCACATTCACAAGCAAACTGAAAATAAAGCCTCATGTATCTTGTCCGTCTCCTCCAAGAGTTCAACTGATTTTTATCAGCCATGTGACCAAGCCTTGTTCAGCAGCACCCCACTGTGCACACTTACATAGAAAGGGAGAGGCTGGGCAGCAGAAGGCTGGCTGTTTTCCTTCTCCTGGCTACTACAGTCCTGTCCAGACTAACTCTTTCCAAAGTTTTCACCTTCGTTGAGGGTATGAGATCATTTTCTGGATTGGAGAAGTGTCTGAGGTTGAGAGACCCTCCAGGAGCAGCAGAGAGCAACATCAAAGTCAAGTCAGAGAAGCCAAAGGCAAAGAAATTCCAGGTTCTACAGTACCGTGTGGGGTCAGTACAATCTGAAAAAGTGGGTTGGACTGGGGAGACGGAATGGAGAAAAAGTGCTACCTAGCAAGGACATCATAACCAAGAAGAAAGAAAATCTTTGCCACCTTTACTCTTCTCAACATCCCAATACTGTAGAAACTACAAATATAAAAAAACAGATGCTGAATTTACGATGTGTTTGCAAACAGAAGACAGTTG
This sequence comes from Phaenicophaeus curvirostris, assembly GCF_032191515.1. NCBI lineage: Eukaryota > Metazoa > Chordata > Aves > Cuculiformes > Cuculidae > Phaenicophaeus > Phaenicophaeus curvirostris. The sequence goes on along the minus strand of NC_091392.1, from coordinate 176,832,348 downwards.
GTAGGAAGTTAATTTATGCTCAAATAAAGTGAGCTGCAAGGGTCAAGACTGTGTTATGACCACAGTTCACTATCTTTTTTTTCCCCTTATTAATTAGATACAAGCTTTAGTTTTAGTGCACTTCCAGTCTAATTACTGAAAAAAGGTTCATTATTTAAGAAAAAAAATTAAAAATGAACGATGGTAGCAACCAACCTTCTCGTTGTTGACATGCATTCAGACTAATGGTTATTTCCCTAATTAATCTAAACCACTCGTCCAGTGTAACTTGGATGACTGCAGCAAGGATGACTTCTTCATGTACCTAAATTTTCTCCTTAACTGTTTTGGTAAGCTAATACACAGAAAAAATAAAATGTCAAATTGTAAACACACAAATGACAAGCTGGGCTTATGCCATAAGCAGCAGCATTTCAATACTTCAAGAGGAAGAAGAAAATATCACAAAATAATTTTCAACAGAAATTACCATTACTCCTCCTCTGAAACCATGTCTCTAGAAGCCTCTCAAAAGCACTTTGATCATACTGATGAGGGCCCTCCAGACTCCTTGGGGAATTTCCAACACCCACCTCTATTTTCTCAGGCAGTCACAGGGAAAGAGGTTTTGTTGAAGATGCCAGCTGTACTAGGTTCATCAAGATGTCTCAGGCTTAACCCTTTCATGGCTCTGACCACTCTGAAGATACTATCTTCACATCGTAGTTCTCAGCACTAAATGAGGATATAAGTCTCAAATCTAAGCTAACAGGATGAAAACTAGGCATCATCTCTTGTGGCAGAAATACTAGCTAAACATCTCACAGTCCTGCTTGGACTCTCTCTTATGCCCAGTGTCTTTTAACTCATCTCCAACACATAACGTATAACAAACTGTAGAGTTCTGTTCTACGTGACAATGGAGTACTGCCAGTTCTCAACATAATTTCTCTGAACTACATTCTTTTGAGCTTCTTTCACAGTTTGCTTTCCATAGAATCATAGTTCAATTTCCTAAGCAAACATGCATCTCCTCTAAATCTACCACTTCCTGTGGAAGGTGGTGGCTCTTTGCTGTATTTCAGTCCATACTGCGTTAGCGCTTTCACAGCAGCATGAGTAGGGTTGATTTTGTGTGGGTAATCACTCCATTTGCAACACCTGCTCAGAGGACAGTGTTACAGGGTAATTGCTATGAAAACACATTCTTCTCAGAAACAGACCCTGTTGTTATTAAAGGTTTCTAGCTAGCTAATCTGAGACCTGATGTAAGTGGCTGAGACAACTGGATTTTGCCAGCTTTCAAACGGAATGAGTTTTGCTCTGTGTCTGGAAGCTGCTGCTACGCAGCACGCTGGCTATCCACCCACATGAACAACGTAATATATTAGAGCTACATTATACTTCAGTATCAGCTTAAAAGTTACTTTCAGATCAGCATAAAATCTAAGGGTTTTGCAAGCAGTAAACTGGGTTCCAAACCAAAGCAACCACAGATTACTTTCCTACAGGAGTGAAAAACTCAGCCAAAAGCAAGTTTAGACGTTCTTCGCTGCTTCATGATTTCTGGTAGGCAAGCCTTATTCCATAGTCTTCCAGCTAAGACAACTTCCCTTGCTGGTTTTTAACCACTTCCACCAGGCAAGAATGGGGCGGATAGAAGTCACATCAGGACAACAGAGTAGGGTCAAGAAAGAATCAGAAGACGACAGGCATACTACAAGACTGGACAGGGGTCAGAAAAAAGTAAAAACCAGCCACAGCCACAAGGAAATGGGAGGAGGAGACTTGGAAGTTATACAAGGTGGAGACAGAACACAATAAGGAGACTGGCAGTAAGTGGCTACAGGGGCAGATAGCAGAAAAAAAACCCACATTATCACATTTCTTTATTCTGTATTCATCTTATTCCTGGTTGACACACTGCAACTTCAGGAAACCAAGTCAAGTGACTTGCTCGCTTTTGCCCATTCCTAATTAAAAATACAAAACCAAAATAAAAAGCCGATGCACATACACAAAGCTCCTTCACAGCCCTAGAAGAAGCAGCAACTTCTAGAGGAATAAAGGCAAAACAGACTACGTACTTTAACTACACAGAGGCTCAAGGTTCAGATTTCACAATTCCTGTGGAAAGGTGTTGTGTCGTAACGGACTAGATAGCCAGTACCTCGGCCACAGACATGGTCTCATGCCTGTCATGGTTAGTTCTGTTGCCCCAAGCAGTCACACGCTTTGTGGTTTGCCTCAACAACAGGGGAAGAGACAGCATTTGATTAATATGGTGTTCAATAAACAGTAAGGTTAGTACTCTGGGTACATTTCTTCATCCTTGGCCTTACTAACTTTCCATAGCCACCTTCCAACCAAAGGCTTGAAGCATGGAATTCAGTCACACCAGAAGCTCAGGCTACTGAGCGAGAGGAAGGTCTGAGAAACAGCAGCAGGAGATGGAGTAGCACACATTGGGTGAAGACTACAGAATAGCTGGAGACCTAACTCTCAATTTGATACACCAAGGTTAAACAAAGTGCATGGATGCTGTTCTGTGGTTGAATAAAGCCAGCCAGAACTAGACTGCTAAAAAAAAAAAAAAAAAAAAAAATAAAGTCCAGGCAGGAAGAAAAAAGCTCAGACTAATCTTCCACATGAATATCCTCTTCTCTGCCTTCACAAAAATCTCCACAAACTCTCCACGTATCTTTTTTTTTTTTTTGGCTGTATAATATTTTAAGAATAAGTTCAATTTGTTTACTTACTTCAGCTCACATATATTTTCTACATGACTGAACAGGAGGCATTACCCAAAGAAAAACATCTTCTAAATAAACATGGTAAAGAAACAAAAGAACGTTCCTTTTGGAAATAATCTCATAAATACTACAGAAGCCTCCTTTAAGCAACCATTGCAAAATAAAGAATAAAGGAGAGTTATGCATGCTTACTGGTTTAAAAGTGACTTCAGCAAAAATTTCCCAATTCTTGAACAGAAACCTTGCTGCGATTATTAGATTCACAACACATACATCATAAAAATAAAAAAAAAAGAGATCTATTTGCAATGGCAGTACTTTTAAACCTTAGAAACCGTATCTGTGCACAATATCTCTGCACAGCATTTCTATTTTGGGGTACTTGACAATGTGCTCTTTGGTAGATTTCACAAGATACCAAAACATTTCAGGATTTTGAAAAAAGCCTATGAAATTTTGTTGCATAAAACGTTTTCATTAACAATATATTTTTGCATTTATCCAAAAGAGTCTAAAGCTGGCTTTTACATTGATTCCCTAAATACTGTACAACGTGCCAAGAAGCAACCTCAGCCCACATGGAAATGTCAAGCCAACCTCCCTAACCTAGCTTCCAGGCAAGATGAGACTGACGTAGGCTGGTTATTACGTCCTACTTGTGTTGATATATTAGCATGGATTTCTTGCCCACTCTCTCCTCACAGAACCCATGAGATGCATTAACTTCATGTAACCAGAACTATGGGTTTACCTTTAAATCTCTTATTCTTCCTGAACACCAATTTAATTCTGTAAGAACGATGCCATCTACTGATACACTATTTACTATGCCATTCTTCAAGAATCTTCACACAATGACTGAACAAGATCAACTGTAGCTGTGTTAACTGAAAAGAAAAATAATTTTCCATGAATGTACAAGAAATGAATGACAGTGCTCTCGAAGCCAGTGAAATGTGTTTTATTTTAAGCCACTACTAAAACAAGGACAAATTTAGTGCAACCTGGAGTTCATTATCTGAAAATTGAATACAGTTAAATTACTAAAATGGCAAAACTTGTCACCATTATACAGTACAAGACCTTCATATTCATTGAGTACAGTTACACAAACATTTATAGTTATTCAAACTGCTTTTGGTATACAATTGCATCACTAACCGGGTTGTGAATTACTGTAACACTGCACAAATAAGCAGCAGTTCCAGCATATTATAATAAATTTTAGTATTAAATACTATTCAGACATTACAACAGAACAAAGGCCCTCTAAAACTACAACTCCAGCTATACAACACAAATGTACACAGATGGTACAAAATAAAGTGACTACAGTGGCTTTGCTCTGTATTTCCCTCTTCAGAGCTCAAGCACAGCAAACGCTCAACAGCAGTGGCTCTTACTGAAAAGCCAAAGTTCTTACCCTAAAATCATTTCTGAATCTTGTATTTTTCTTTGCAAATCAACTGCATAAAACTAGGGGGTTTTGCACTGGTGACAGTGTTACTACTTACTGTGTTCCCATCAACGATATGCGGCTCTTTTATAATACAAGGTCCCAGACAAAGTCAGATATCTGACACCATTTTTGAGAGACTTGATCAGTCTCGGAATGTGGGTTGCTGGGTTTTTGGTTTTTGTTTGATTTGTAAAAAGCCTACACAATCTTTTATAACTCAAGAAAAAAGACACTACATGGATTACATTCAAATCATCATCTTAGCTACTTTTTCACATCCTTATTTTGAGACAGCAAATTCTCCTTAACTTTAGCATATAGGTTTGAGTTTTGTTTGGTTTTTATTTTAAGGCTTTATGCATACTTCTGTAGTATTTATGCATCCCGTTCTGAATGTTTAAACTGTTATAAATATGGCCACTTTTAATTGTTAATTTATAGAGGGGCTATTTTCAAAGTGCTTTGTTTATAGAATCTTTCAAAACATCCAAACACTTCAATTTTTCAGAATACTGAATGCATTTATGAAGTGTTAGAGACAGGGTGTCTTATGGAAAAAATAACACCACTGCATATATTTTCCTCAACTTAAAAATTAAATTACCAAGTCAAGTTTACTATACAGGAAAAATGCAAGATGAAACTAACTTCACCATTTTATATTTCTTTATAAAGCAGAGGTGTCTTGCTTCAATGGACCAAAATGTGCCCCTTCAATCTTTTTAGTTTTCATTTACACTTCTGTATTTGTGGTCAAGAATTTTAAATAAACTCAGTAATAGCATCATTTAAGACTTGCATTAGCAAAGAACAGCTTTCTCGCCAATATGGCAGACAGCACCAGTTAGATACAGCCAGTTCTATTATTAAAATTGGTAAATTGTAATTATTTTACCAGGGTAGTTTAATGCTTTCCCAGTTTTCATAGAATGATAGAATGGTTTCGTTTGGAAGGGACCTTAAAGATCACCAGTTCCAAATCCCCGCTGCGACAGGCTGGGACACGTCCCACTAGATCAGGCTACTCAAGGCCCCCATCCAACCTGGCCTTAAACATTTCCAGGGAAGGAGCATCCACAATTTCCCTGGGCAACCTGTGCCAGTGCCTCATCACCATCATCGTGAAGAATTCCTTCCTAATGTCTAGTCTAAAACTTCCCCCTTTCAATTTAAAGCCATTCCCCCTTGTCCTATCCCTACACGTCCTTGTGAGAAGTCCCTCCTTGGCTTTCTTGTAGGCCCTCTTCAGGTGCTGGAAAGGCTGCTTAAAAGCCTTCTTGAGTCTCCCTTTAGCCTCCTTTTCTCCAGGATGAACAATCCCAACTTCCTCAGCCTGTCCTTATAGCAGAAGTGCTCCAGCCCCCTCCAATCGTCTTCATAGCCCTCCCCTGGACCCATTCCAACAGTTCCATATCCTTCTTATGCCGGGGATTCCAGAACTGGATGCAGTACTCCAGGTGGGATTCCCATGAGAGCAAAGTAGAGGGGCAGAATCACCTCCCTGGACCTGCTGACCCTTGCAAATTTTGATACCAATGCAAGTTTTGATACCCATGGAGAAAAATCAATTCATCCAAAACAACTTTAAAACAATCTGTGCAGAAGGTTGGTTTGTTTTTCAATTTAAGTAAAAAACTAAAGTATTTTATAACATATTTTCTTCATGTAAATTTGGAAACTACGCTACTTTCCTCAGAGGCTAATAAATCAATTTCTGCCAATCAATAATTCTGTAACATATTCGATCCAGCTTCAAAACAAGATCCCATTTGTAAAATATTTTTTAGTGCAACTATTATCTATTTACCTTTCATGAGAGTTGTAAACTTTGGGAATCACACAATCTTCTGCCTTTCTCCAGAAAGTAATTAAAAAGAAAAAAATACTTCAAACTATAAAACCCACCATACCAAATCAATCAGTTAAAAAATGGCTGCTACTGTGGTGGTGGCATTTTGTTCCTTTGTTTGTTTCTTTTTTTCAAACATACAGTTTCGTAAATTTACAGTGCCTTCAATATCTTCCTCAATTTGGTTTGGGATGTGCATAGAGACACTGTATTACCAGTACTACTGTATCCTCTTGTCCTGAAATTATGCTTGGTGAGAATGCAAGGGTCCAATACCCAGAGCAAAATCTAGTCCTCAGGCACTGTTTTTAGTATTTTACTTTCTTGATATTTATATTTTATAGGTTAACTTGTACAAGTACATTATTACTGTGTTAAAGGAAAAATGCTGCAGCCAGAGAATGGTTTCAAATTTTTTTCTGAAACAACATCAAAAGTCAAGCTTAAAAAAAAGAATACAGTAGAATGAGGCACGAGGGCAAAAAAAATACAGACAACTTTTGTACAATTTGTAGAACATACTTGTTACTGGCCCCATCTTCCAAATAGAGAAATTAAGATAATATTCCCACCCACCATATCCATGCCCCAGCTTTGGGCTCTAGAGAAAAATAATTCCTGACACTTGGCATTATATTACCTATAAAAAGATAAAAGACCTTGTAACGGTCTTTGGGCTTTTTGTCACATGGCATACATACATTTTTCCATCTGTGAAATGATATATGAAGTGAGGTAATAAAAACTATGAGCAAAACAGAATTTTAAGGCAGTGGTAAAAATTTACAGTGTAAGTTCATACTGGTGAGATCTCATACACAGAGATCTCATATATGAATGTGTATGCGCATACCCATATGTGCATATACAAAAACATTAAACATCTTCAACTCTGTGAGAAAGGAGAACTTTGTGAGATCCAAGGCAGAAATCTAGATGACAAATGAGGACTGCAACAAACCAGTTCTTTGTAAAAAGACCAGGGGAATGCCTTCCTGAAACACAGACATTGCAAAGGGACTGCTCTTGAATTTACCAGTGTTACAACCCATAGTAATTTAGGGAGTAGGGGAAGTCAGAGTTGTACATATGTCACTAAAATTTATGAATTTAGAGATTTTCTCTCTCCTTGTTTGGGGTCACAAATTTGTGCACCGTATGTATCAACAGTACATTTTCCTATGGAAAAGCTATTAAGATTTTTTTGTTCATCCAAAATACCTAAGACTCCAGGATTCTTTCGCAAGTGACATGAGATTCAAGATGACAATCTTGTAACTACCAGCACATGCCTTTTTCTCTGAAAGGATGTTCTGTAAACAAAACCCCAAAAGCATTTTCAAACCACAGGATATGTAAAGGTCCAGATTTCCCTTCAGACGGAAAGGCAAGTCAGCAGCACTGGTGAGAAACCTAATCAGACTGCTAAAAAGACTCGATTAGAAGTGCCTTTAAGAAAATTCAGTGAAGGTAGTTAAGAAAAATGAAAAATCAATTTGCAGAAATTTCTCCTTTATGTTTTAATTAGCTTTCTTTGCTAAACACTTAAGTGCTCACTGAGTAACAAAACTCTTTATTACTAAAAAGAAAATTTATATAGGGAGGCTAAGATATAAAGAATTAGACTTCTCAATGGCCAAAATCCTCAGAGGAAAATGTTTCTACCCGCCACTTTTAATGCATCAATGTAAGAAACCAACATACAAATTCTTCAGCACAGAATTAATGTCATAGAAACAATTGCATATAAAAAGCTTCAGTAAGAAATTTATCAATTTAAACTTGATTGGCAAGCTTCAGGAAACCTTGCTGAAGAAGGTTGCTTCGTCAATACCCAACACGTCCCAGCGTGGCGCGTGGTGGCCGGAACCACCTCGTTGACTCACCCGGGTCCAGAGGAACAAGTGCACTATGTCAGGCGGATCATCATCCACGAAGACTATTATAACATCACTCAGAGGAACGACATCGCCCTGATGGAGCTCTACGAGCCCTTCCAGTGCAGCCCCTACGTGCAGCTCGCCTGCGTCCCCGACTTCTCCCTGCGGCTCTGGCAGCTGAGAAGCTGCTACGTCAGCGGCTGGGGGGTCACCACGGCCAGATGTGAGTTCCCCAAACGTTTTTGTATCCTGGGAGGTGGTGGAGTCACCTTCCCTGAAGGAGTTTAAGGGACAGGTGGATGAGGTGCTGAGGGGAATGGTTTAGTGTTTGATAGGAATGGTTGGACTCGATGATCCGGTGGGTCTCTTCCAACCTGGTGATTCTATGATTCTATGAAATCATGCTCAGCTACACACTCTGCCCTTCTACCAGCTCTATAGTACTCAACAAAGGGGAACATGTATTTGCACCCCAGCAGTTTCAGAGCAAACTCTCACATATTCACGTGAATATAAACTTGATAGAGGTGGCTAGGAAGCCAGACTGTACTAAGGGGCTGCTTGGGCAGGTAAAAATTTTCTTCCAGGCAATGGTGCCCTTGGGCACATAACATCTGTCTAACATCGGGGCGGGGGGTTCCACTGTCTGCAGCAACATATTCCAGATCAGATTTTTGCAGAACATTGGTGCTCTTAGTCCCACTGTGAATATAGCACACATACAAGTGGGAAGAAGACCTATCCTGGCACAGCGGGGATCCTGAGACTGCCTCCTCTGAACTACTATCATAGACACGGGATTTCTTCATAAATATTTCAATGGTCTCAACACAGCAGTAAATACAATTATGCATGAGTGGACAATACTGATTATGGACTGAATAAACATACCGTGTGCACAGTAGCACAAAGCACAGCACAGTTATTTTGACTTTCACCACAAAGTCTTTTAAATTCTGATAATATACTTTAACATTCATTCATTGAAGTTTACTTTACATATCTGTCTTCTTCCTATCTCCTTTCAAAAGAGGAATGAAGTGAAGAGCGTTGCACCTTTGGATTTTTCAGACATTTTCCAGAAGCCAGCCAACCAAAGACTTATTTAGAGACTGCTCTCCATCAGACACCTTCTCTATCATTTCACAGTATTTCAGCACTGCTTGCAAGAGATCTCCAACTTTCCAATCTCTTTCTCGCAGTCTTCTGGAAAGCTAAAGGGGAGACAGTGGAACACAAAACAAAATATTTTGACTGTCACATCCTGATTAACAGTTACATAAGTTATTCTTGAAACATTAGCTCATAAGAGATCGGTTGTAATAAGTTAATCATTATTCCCACATCTATAAAAACAAAAACTTCCTCAAGAACCAGGCACTTTTCTTTAAGGCAGTTTTCACAAAACTTTCTTCTGGAGGGAGCAAAATTCTCAAATGATGTGGTGCCACAGGTATGAGGGCTGTGGTTCATCAGGACTGCAGAAAACAGGAAATTCTGAACACAAGATTAAGATGTTTGCCACCCCTCCCATGCCAATAATGCACATATAAAAAGACAAAACTCAGTCTTAATAAAAGGATGTGGATTTTCCTTTCACAATATATAGCGTGGTTTGGGTGGCACAGATGCTACCCTCAAAGAAAACAGTGTCTTCAAAGTTGGGAAATTATAACTTCTTGGGGAGAGGAAAAGGTGAGGATTGAGTTAAACTACTGCTTGGGAGCAAAAAGTAGCACAGCAGAAAAACTTTTTGTTGCCCAGTGTCTCAGCAAAAAAATCTTCCATTGCTTATGCGTCAAGTTCAGCTACATATGGAAGAAAGCCGACCCTAAGACAAGGATGAATTTGCTAGTTTGCCCAGGAGTAAAAAAAATCTTTCAGTTAAAAAAAACCAAACAATAAAACAACACAAAAAAACCCAAGACCCACACAAACAAGCTTTATTCTCTGTAGCTTCCTGGACAACTGTCAACACTGCATTTAATAAACACAATTTAGATGCTTACCCTACTTATGCTCTGGAACTGTAGATATAAAGTTGCCTTTTATAGTCCTTACCATGACATTCTATATATAAACTTTAGTAAAAAGTCAAAACCAGTGTTCAGTGTTCCACACCTACAGAATTTAAAATTCATGTTTGCTCTATGAGAATCATCAGAGATTGCCTCATGAAATTCTATTAAAAAATGAAAGGATGACAATCTCTCTCTGCTCCTTCACCTTTGTGAGGGTGAAGGCAGGTCAGGGAATTGATTGAAAGAATGTGGGCATAAAAACATGTATAAAACAATTAACTTCTTCAGCAAACAATTAACCTGAAAGAGGTAAAAAGATCCTCCTCTCATCTTGAGTGCAATATATCCTGAACTCTGAAACGTTTTTCAGTGAAAAAAAATTACATCTTTTCTACATAGAGATTGAATTCTGTAGTTATTTCTGTGAATTTTAAAATAGAGCATAGGAAGCAAGAGTTTTATAGTCAACAACAGGCAATTTTGTAATTGCTGTTTGGAAGTTTATAAAAGAACAGTCATTTTTCTTACACCAGAGGAAAGTCCAGCTAATGTCCAAAGACCCAGTTCTGCAAATAACGTATAAAACTTCTCTCCAAAGAAGAACATACCACCATGGTAACATGACAAAGCTGGCACCTGGCTTCACTAACCTTCCTGTTTTAATTTAGAGTTCAAAGTTCAATCCCACTGTTTCTGTAGCAGACTGATTTCACTTGTCAGGCAAGGGAAATAGCAGTTTACTCATGACAGACACCAGGAGACATATAACAGCCAGATAAGGTCTGATTAAAAGTTGAACGTATATGGGTTTTTAATCAAATTTCTTGCATATCCACACTTCTTAAAGAAGTCAAGAACTATCTATTCTAATTTACTGGTTTCTTGTTCTAGCTCCTAGCAAATTGGGGGGGGGGGCGTTTCATACATAAGTTATTTAACTTACTTCTGCCTTGCTGAATATAATGTGTCCTTAAGTAAGCGTTCATACCCAGCTGTAGCTAGTAATACCTTGCCCAATACATGCCAGGCGTGGTTTTGTATTTTATACAGCCACATCACACCAGTGGCTCGTTACCCTCCCGTGATCAGCTAACACAAGCCTTTCCTCCCTTTCAGAACCCACCAATTACTTAGAGTGAAAAATTACTGTTTTCAATGCCATCTAAAGCCTAGGTTCATTCCCCAGATAGCTGAGGTGAGTTACCCAAGTACCTATGAGATGATCAATCCCCCACGGCTGGTGAGAAAGCAGAACACAGAGGACAGTCCAGTTTTCTATTGGGCTGCAGTGCCCTCTGGAGGTGCCTGTCTCGCTTTACCAGTGACAGAACTGAGAAGGACTATGTCTAATTCACCTTCAGTTTGGGTCAGAGATCATTCTAAACGAGAAATGGGATGGAATAAAAACCAGGTAATCCTTCCCTGCCCCCAGGGATGAAAACAGGATTTCAATTCATTCTAACATAACTGCACTTGGAGAACTAAAAATTAATCTAAAAAACTAAGTGAATCAATTTAAATATTCTAAATTTTCAGGATTGCATGACTACGGCCTGCCTAAAGGCCTTCTGGTTTATGTTTAGGTATCAATTCAGTATCAATTTATAACTGAAGTGTCAAATAGGAAAACATAATTTTTTAGGACTGCATACATAATAGACACCGCTATTTTCCAGAGTGCTCTTCTCAGTATATTCTCTTATTAAGGTAGCTAGAGTAGCGTTCAGGTACACAAACAGCTAATAACATTTTTCATGTGTGTCTTCAGGCACTGGCTCAAATACTAGCATCATGACTGAATCTGAGTTGGCAGAAGAATGAGATATTCAAGGGAAAATTAAAATTAAAAAAAGAGGCATCTGCATCTATTTTTTGTCTTTCACATTATGTTGCAGTATAAAATACAGGTGTGTGTCTCTCATACACATAGGAGATTACTATTAGTATTTGTGGGTCCTACCACTATTCTGCCTGAGTATTTGCATCACTGCAATTCACATACAAGAATAAATTACATGGACAGACCTTCAAAAGATGGAAAAAATTACTCATGAGGTCAGAACAATTGCAGTCACTAAACCAAACCCGTTCATATCAGAAGAACTTCAGAGAATGCTGGGCCAGGCATGGGAAAACAGAAAAGGTGAAGTATTTTCTTCATTTTGATGCTTAAAGTATCAGAAACGAGGAAGAGGCATATGAATATAAGGTTAAAATCTAACAGTTTCAAATAAAAAGAGAAATAAAGTGTTCTCCAATTGCCTTCTAATTTATGAAAGCATGAAGCGTCAGAAGTAATGTGCAACAAAATATATTTCTGAAATAATTCCAAATCAAACATACTGACCTCCAGAAAAGGAGCACAGGGGATATATTTCAACTTACCCTAAAAAAACCCTTTTCCAATTTTCAGAGCTATGTGAAATAAAAATGTAAGACTTTGTACTCTCCAGATCAAATAAATTTTCCATACAGATACACAGGCAAAAGAAGTAGAAAAACAGCATTCTTTTTCTGGGCTAGAAAAAAAGAAGCCTTTCACACTTAACACAAGTCTACAGTAACTAAGCACAATAAGTGCACACATTCATCTGTGTCTGAGAGTCTATTTTGTTACACTGACTTATACTTTCCAGTCACCCTCCTTTTCTCCTGAAATAATGACCACAGCTTTGGAAAGCACCAAGCTGAAGACTCAATACTAAATTTCAGAACCAAGAGCAAGCTTTTCCTTCCTTAATATACTGACACATACACTAAGTTGTTTTTGCCAAGATCTTAAATACTTAAAGCATACTAATGCTTTTAGCACCTTTTCACACATTACTAGAGCACAAAATAAGAATCTTTGATAATTCATTATTCCTATCAACATCACCGTTAGAGACATTGCCTATATAACCTGTTAAGTTAGGGCTTCAGTAGCCAGGTGATGTTCAATTAACCCCTTAGTAGATTAAAAGAAAAATAAGTCAAACGTAATAAATGCCAGATCATCATGTGGAGTGTGTTGTTGACCATAAAGAATCATTTTTATTATTTCATATGAATAAGATACTTCTCTTGTGATGGAAATACTCAGGTCAGCACATATACCAGAATTCTGATCCTTCCCTAAGAGACACAAATCACTAAAATCTAATATTTTAAACTTGCGCTCTCTTTGGTCCCATGATAAATTCAATCTATAAAACCAAAATAAGGGCATCTAAAAATGAAACAATCTTATTGAGCCTTATTTCTTAATAGTTTTGGCAGCAGTTGCTTACAGACGAAAAACATGCTTAAAATTTAATTAGAACTTAAACTGCTTTCTGATGAGAAAATGCGCGTTTGCCAGCAAAAAAACCCTGAGGTAGATTATCAGAATATTAAGTCAGAAATTAATTTGCATGAGCAAGTTCGAAGAAAGATTAAATTTATGGCAAATTAAATGCTAAGTAAAAAATGCTTGAAAAAATGTATTTTTCACTAAACAAAACCATTATATTCATATCCTCTTCATAGTAAAACAAGGAAAACAACTTGTGAAACAAGTTAACAGAGATTTGATTAATGCTGTCTTATTCATGGTACATACACAGGCCAGAGAGGCTCTTCCACTTTGGCCTCTCATGATTTAAATAATTATTTTCCTCAGCAGCAAATGTCTCATTACTTTTATTCAGCAGTAAATAAAGTAGTAGCAGCTGGTGTATCACAGCAAATGGAAATGAAGCAAATCCTTCTCTTTCCCCACCACCCATCAAACCCAAGCACTTACAAAGACGAATTCCCGTGCAGCAGTGTCATGAAAGTGAAGATCAGACACTTCTGTTTCAGAAGCTGCCAGCCACTGTAGTGCCGCTCTGAGCTGTGCGTCCACGAGATTTGCTTCCAGATCAATATTCACTATTGCTAAAGCCTTTCGTGTTTGCTCCAAGCCTAACATTAAAAAGAAAATAATCAAATCCATAGCTTCAGATTTTTTCAAAAAGTCTGTGTAGTTCAGTGTCTTAAAAAACCTCAACTCAGTACACACAAACATAAAAGGAGAAAAACCACGCTAGTCTGAAGTATTTCCATATTTTTACATAAGGAAGTACTGTTTATCCCATTTACAACTGTACACAAACATAGCTAAGTATTAAGACATCTAAGCTTGAACACATACTCCAAATGACAGGTAATTTAACACACCTTTTCACAAACTGTTTGAACAGGAATGACCTTCACATTGTCCCATCAGTTATTTCCATTTACAACTCCTATTTTTTGCCATGCCTCCATCAAAATTTTTTAAAAGTACATATTTCAGAATTCTCCCTTGTACAGGCAGACTGATCAGACTGCCTGAGTTTTTTCTGACATCTATCCAATTTTTGAACACTTCCTTTAAAGCACGAGTTCCAAAAATTACCACAGAACTGAAAAAGCAGTTGCATTAGTAATATAGATAACAATACTGTAGTTTCTCTCTTCCCAGTCTGAATTTCTGTATCCAGCTGTCACAGTAATCCTTTGTCACACTCTCAGAACCAACTAAGCATATGTGTAGTGCTCTCCAAGTTGCTCTTGAAGTCTTCACTTCCAGACTACTGGACTTAACTCTCTAGAAACAAGGAGTATATTTGGAATAAAGACATATGTAACTGTGTAGTTCACCTCAATCCTGCTACTCTTCCAATAAAGCTTACGAAAACTGGAAAGTTAACTAACATGGGAAAATTAACCAAGATTAAATAGATTCTCCCAGGAGGAAAAAAGGAAAGAAAGTTAACTAGTGGAACTGTCAGCATTAAGCATGCTTTTAGATAACAGAATATTTGCCTAGGAGTCCCAAAATCTAGTATTTTTATAGGAGAAAGAATCAATTATAAACAATTTTCTGACATGCAGTAGAAGGAAAGCACTGTGGTAACATATCACCGGGAAATGCTGATATATTTTTTTAGTTTTATAAAATAGATATACGTTTGGCAATAACAAGGCTTTGTTGCAAATTCTTTGGTGAACAAGGCACGGTCAGCCTAGAAAAACCCAGATATTTCCAGGCACAACGTAAACAGAACTCCCAAATGCGCAAGACCGGGTACAAAAGATTTCTACCCAGAGTATTATTTAAATGGTTCTACAAAGTGCAACGCAAGACATATAACATGGCTGCATACCCTCTGTAAGCAAGCAGAAGAAACACTTATTTCATCTTCAGAATAAACACAATACAAAGAAAAGCTCTATTACAACTTGCTCTAACATCAGCTCATCTTTCAATCAGCCTCATAGGCTTCTTATTTGAGCTAACAACCTTCGGCACTCCGATCAGACTGGAATCAGTGCAGATATCGTCTACGAACCAGAAAGCTGAAAAAAGATTCTACATAGACCTTGTTTTGTATTTCGCTAAGAAGAAAGACTAAGGCAAATATATCGAATCCAAGTTTTTTCATTGTTTCTCATGACTCCTCTTCCAAGGTTGTTAAGGCCAGTTTGAATTAACTCCTTTACTATCTCAAACATAGCCATGCAAATGCATTACCATGGCTCCCTATCAAACATTTTACAAAGAAGTTATTCTATGCATATAAATTCACCCTTTCAACAATCAGATCAGAGTGCACTACTTTACGTTATTAAGTACATGTGAGCCTCAGAGACCAGCACTTCACAAAGTCTGTAAATCTCAGTGCATTGAGGTGTATTGTAGGGTATTAATCTAAGAATATATTCTGACGCTTGATTGACATGTTATTATGAATAGGAATAACAGCGTTGTCACCTTGTTTTGCAGACTACAAAGAATTAAGAAAGCAATTCATGTAGAGTGCACAGGTCAAGGACAGTATCTGCTGAAATTGACATTACCTTCTACAGCATCTTTGCAATCTTCATCTTTATCTTCTGCTCCATCACTGTATTTTAAAATCAAAACAAATATATTAATATAAACCAATATATGCACAATAAATGCAGTCAATCCTAAGACTGTAATGAAGGTTAAAGGAAAGTAAGATCATCCAAGAATTAAGAAGTGATCATGAAAGGAAGCTTTGCTTCTCACACCATTTCATGTTGGAAACAGATATATCATCAACTTCACAATATTAGCTTTTAAGGAAAGAAGGGAGAAGACAGAAACAAGAGAAGGGTGGTAAGAAGAAAATTGCAATATGAAGACATCTTAAAATAATAAGAAAAGTTATTGATTTTAATCAAGGTGGACAGTTTAGTTTTGATTCATATGTGAAAAGATTGAGCCATCTTACGTCACAGGTATCAACAGCTACAGCTTATTGAAAGTTTCCACAAGGTAATGGAAAAACAGAAATCCTGTAGGAAGCAAGCTCTAGTTTGCTTGAAAAAGTAAATCTGCAAGCAAGAACATGCAAAGAGACCTTTGATTTTGCAAGCAGAACACATTCATCAGTTTAGCACAGCAAAATGTATTCAGTATGGATTAATTAATGAAAAAAATCATATTGTGATTACGTGAGAGGAGTGTGAATAATGTACTGCATAAAAAATGCACCATATTTTTATTTTCCAAATGATGATTTCATGCATTAATTATGAGGAACCCATCTGGTTTTATATTTCTCAACTCAACCAACCTGTCTGATGTTGGAAAGGATAAATTCTCCTCATACATATCCCCTTCTAAACCAAGACTGCTCCAGCTACTGCTGTTACCATTACTGCCAGGAGAAGAAGAGAACACGGCTGAACTAGAAAAGAACAATAGCTCAAACTAGAACCTTCATTTTCCTTAGAGCTGTTTTGTCAACACATTTAATGCAAGAGCACGGGAACCTCCTAAACAGGTTTGCTGGAACAGAGTACAAATGTGACTGTCAGTGGTATTTGGAGCACAATAATGCAAAACTGGTAAGTTTCAGTACACAGGTGAATGTATTAATTTGTTCTTATTAATTTTCCAGATCATCACTAGCAGTACTTCTGTCCTCAGGTCTAGGCAAATTGCTCATTACTTACATAAGCTCAACAATTTCAATATGATTACTCAGGAACATGAATTACAACTATAATATTTGCTTAAGGAATAGCTAAGTTCATAAAATTATATATTGTGAAGACAGCTGCACAAATAAAATCCTTCCATCTCATTCCCAAATTCAGTAATTATCTCCAACAGCCCGATGAGAAGGAATTTATAAAATATATGTTTTTTTAAAAATCTGAATCTTGTTCTACAAGCTGATTTTCTAAAAATAAGGGGGGTTACAGATTACTGAAAATAACACTAAAAAGATACAGTTCATAAACATGTTGTATTTATTCCATGACTACATTGAAGCCAATGTAAAGAAAAAAAAAATTGAGCATGTCCTTACACTGATACATTTTAGGCACAAGACTGAACTACTCATATGATTAAATATGGAAGCCTTTCAATAATGGGATTTCAAGATAACCAGCATTCTTTGAGAAAGGAAGGTTGTCTGCTCTAGATGGTATTACAAGCCACAAAGCAACGTCAGAGAACAACTGCTGCAAGATGCCTTCTTCACCCAAGTTTTATGTGACTGTTAAAGCTCTTACTTTCCACTCATTCCACTCAAGGCAAATAGTAAAATTTAAAACCAGAAATGGGGAAAAGAAACATTTCAAGAGACAGACATTATCTCTTGTGAGACTCTGCCAGTGCATCACCTATATGCTTTGCAGAATACCTGCTAGGATCCTAATTTCAAAAGAGTAACAGGAAGTTAGTGAGCCTGAAACGTGAATACAACCTAACATGACAAAAAAAAATTTAAAGGTTGCATTCAGCACATTGTCGCTTATTCAGGCTACATGTGCAAAGAACAACGAAACAGCTCTCTCTCATTATGCAGGGAAAAAAAAAAAGAAAAGAAAAAAAAAGAAAATTAAAGTGCAGAAGCTCTCAAAGATATCAACTTGATTTGCACAGAAATGCAAACCTGGTCTTAAGACTGTTTCTCAAGCTGCAGTGAGCGACTATCACAGTATATATGATCTATTACATTTGGTTTGACTTACATGCGTAGAAAAGATTTAACACAGCCTATTGATACCAATAATTTGCAGTCACACAGCCTCTTTTCAGTGGAAGTTATAAATGTGTAACATCTGTGGAAGTAAAGGCAGCCCCAGTTCTTGGACAAAAGAAAAAAGTATTTGCAACCTAATAGAATGGCCTCATGCACACTACTATTTTGATTAAGTAAGAGAATAATATTTTACAGTGGTCAAACCTGGTCTGAAATAATAATGTTTAACCATATTACAATACAGAACAACGTGTGAGAATTTTTTTTCGTAATGTGACCTCAATTTTGTTGCAAGTTGGCAAATTAATAGTCTTGAAAATAATGTCCTGCAACCACAGAACAAGCAATAACAGAAAAGAAGTCATCATAGTGCTCCTACACTGCCTCATGCAGCTCTTCAACACAAGCCAGCAAATGAATTACAAGAAAAGCTTTCAACTTTTATATACATTGTGTATATAAGAACTATAACTCAGATCGGCTGCTTTGAGATTGTGTATTATGTACATACAGTCAAAGGCAAGAGGCTTCTGCTCTGAATTAAAACCTAACCTGGATGGTCCAATTCATCCCTTGAAAAAAAACCTATGTCTATACCTATAGCTGTACATTAACTATAGAGAAAGCTTCGGATTGTTTTATTTCTAAATTTAAGTTGCTAATGTTAGGCACGTGAAGTAGAAGATAAAAGCACTCCTCTGCATAGCTACCTTTACCAAGTCTGCTAAAGAAGCGCAGGGACCATGCTTTAATTCTTTCCAAATTGTCTTGCTCCTGCATTTATAGATAAATTTAATCCTCTGAAGTAATGAAGCACCATTTTTACATTGATTTGAGACGCAGAGGGCATGTAACATTTCAACAGAGCTACTACAAAAGAAACGTCATTTTTTTTTCCTGAAATAAAGCAAAGTAAATTGAACTGGACCGCTGTAGCTTGCATTGTTGTGTTGTTTCCTTGGGACTGCGTTCCAAAAAAATTTCACCTACCATTTATGGAATCTCTAGGTTTATTATTACGAAAATAATTTCCAAAATGTCAACTACCGGAGTCTCAAGAACCAGTATCCACTGAATACTGCAAATGGTCTGGAAAATACAAGGGGAAGGAAGAGGTCCTCCCCCACCACGCAAAACTCGCTTATTGTTCACCGTGCCATTCAATTACATTGTACCAGCACCACAATAAATTGGTCTAATGATAACTAGTACTGCAAAGATGGTACATATAAGATTGCTGACAGCTTTTTAGGCACAAGGAAGTCACCTGCATCACAAAATAGCTGCCAGGGGAGCAATGCTACCTAATAGTACATTTAAATGTTCTGAACTGACATGGTTTAAAAAAAACCATTCTGCTGATTCTACATAAACAGATGGTCCTGATCATAATGAAAAAAAAAGACAAAGAACAATCCCAACAATCCAAACTTCCAACTGATGTAACTGCACTGCCAATACGCCCTGTATGACTGAATGGCATTTTTCTGCTTAATTAACTTTTTGGGCTTTGTAAAATTTTTTTTATTATTTTTGTTTATGTTTAAAAGAGGAGAAAAAAAGCAATAAATCTTCACCGCAGCCACACAGTTTTTTATTTCCTTATAAGACGCTAACATTGTTCCACAGTGTTATGACTGAAGCTTCCTTTGTTACAGGAGCACACACCTCCACACACCCCGAACATCTTTCTGCTCTTTTTACCCCAGATCCTGTCGCTTCCACCTGCTAAACTTCAGCAACACAAAAGTACACATGGGCTGTTACCAATTCACAGTTAGTTTTGTAAAGGAAGCTGGTCAATTTGTGCATGCCAGTTCCTTCTGCTGACACCCTGCTATCCAAACTATGCCTTCCCTTCTCCAAGTTAAATGCTAATTTAGGTCATTCCTCCTCTAATGAGCTACAGATTTTCTTGAAAGTTATAGATATTACTTTCTTTTCATCTAAATCTGTTCTGGGGGTGATAAAAAACAAACACAACCTGGGCACTACAGGTCTAGCCTTTTTTTAATATTTTTTTTCCCCAGCGTCAACTAACCCTTAATTTTATTCACTGTAACTGCCAGTACTCCTCCTTATACTCCAAATTTCATCATGTAAGTCTAACTCACTTTCACTCATTCATTAGATAATCCTTTGTTAAAATGACTTTAACGCACTGTATTCTTTTACAGAATTACATAGTTGTATGAGTGGTAACTTCTAGTAGTGGTTTGACTAAAATATTTAGTTAAGCAAAATATGAAAAAGATTGTAGATATTTAAGTAAGTAGTGTCACTTTGGTACCAAATAACCTACATTACATAAGGAAGCATATCTCCCATATTTTCTTTAATATCAGTGATGCTGTAAGTACTGACTAAAAGGAAAAAACACTCCGCCATTTCTGCTGTTCTACAACAAAACACTGAACTTCCTACTGTAACATAAGTGGTATATCAATCATAAAAACCTAAAGTTTACTCATTCCTCATATACGCTTATATAGAAGCTGAGACCACAACTCTCAATATAATTTTCCCTTGGCAACAAGCAGAGATATTGTAGTTCTTTTCAATTCCCATCCTAATCTTTGTTAGTTATCAATCAGCCAGGGAAAGTGTAGTGAGAAGGTCTGTCAGAAAAGTATCTACCCTGACCAGGTAAGTTGCCATATTACACACCTGTAACTTCATGGTTAGTAGTACCTAATTATTTCACCAACATTGGTTAGAAGAGCTTAAAAATTCTAGTCCCAAAAAAGGCAAAACAAGCTGTTAAAGCACCTCATGCAAACTAAGCTCACATTTCTTCAAGGCTGCGTGAATTTACATAAAACACATTTTTAATGATTCATTTTTAAAATTTCAGAGCACAACTAATAATCAGTACTTTCAAGTTGTGTTTTATACGTGGTGCTTGTTTTAAAAAAGCCTGCATCTTTTGCTGATATTTAAATTATATATGTACGGTGTCACTTGATGTCACTCCCTGCCTGTCATCAATAACAATGCACACTCCACAAATTTTGCAGTGTATGTACTATGAACATTTGTGGACAAAAATATTAGGCAGGAAAACAGACTCAAACATAATATTAGAGCCAATTTTAATTAAAAAAAGTCATTGTGTTTTGAAGACAAAATAATCTCTTCTTCCCCAGTCCCCAGGAGAAAACTACTTAATGCTGAGTTACGTGAAGCCAAGATCACTGCTTAACTGTACTAACATGTTTATAGTTACCTGTCACTGAGGTGAAGAAAACTGCTGCTTTCATCAGGATGTTCATCTTCAAAACTTAGATTGGACCAACTGCCAGTGCTATCATCACCAATGCTAAGACTCATCTGTTGGCTAACGATAGATTCAACAGAGTGAAATCCTTCTCTTCCAACAGAGCTGAACAAAAATTTAAGACAAAAACATCACTACATTTCATGACAGTCTGTGTTAATTCATTTACAGCAATTTAACACCATTTCAAAGCCATTAAATTCCAAGGAAAAACAACAGGTGGGGGAAATCAACTAAATTGTAACCTATTCTTAATATAAGAAATTAAGCAACCAAATGAATGTGAAATCAGAACAGGCTTAGCTCAGGAATTGCTATTTGGAATTCTTTTACCAGAAGACAAAGGGAACAGCAAAAATAATTCTCTGACTTGGAAGAATATTTGCTATAAAGCATAGAAGGCATTTTTGTCTTATAGAGTCTACACCAAAGTACACTTCTGAAGCAGAAGACTGAAGTTGCTTGAACTTGTTCACCACAAACATTTTGGCTATTTCCTCTCTCCGCCTTCAGTACAATCAGCAAGGTGGTCTGCTATTGCAGACAAAGTGTTCAAGTACACACTGGTGTTTACAATGTTAGGATTCTACTTTTTTAAAAAGGTCTTTCTGTAGATAAAAACATGTCTTCCTGCTTCAAGAAAGGGTAGCAACATATGACTCATACAGAATTTTTTCCCTTGGGAATTATATTTAAAATTTTATCCGAAAAACAGTCAAGCAATTATGCTCAATAAAAGGGAGCCTTTAAAAGATCCTTCAAAAGATCCAGTTTGATAACTTTAAATAAGTTTGAACTCCTTAGGAAGAAAGTAAAGCTAGAAGAACATGCAGTTTTGAACTAACTTTCAGGGACAAATTGATTATCTGAATATAGATGACATAGTAGAAAGTTCAAGAGAAAGGATCATCCTACTTCCACCACAGCAAGCAGCAACTGTAATGCTCACTATTTAAAAACCCAACTTTAACAACATCACTGAAAACACTTGGCTCCAGTGAGCACATTTTTTTTACAGAAAAATATGTAGATTTGAAGAAAGAATTTAGCTACTTGAATTGGAACCCATTTGGGGAATACAAAGGTGATTTTTCCCAATTTGTATTTACAGTTACAGCAAGCAGCACTAGCAAAAGTTCTTTTAACATACCTGGCAGCTTCTCAAGAAACACATGCATCACATACCATACATTAGATGACAACGGAAGAAACGCTTATAAATTTTGTCATGTTAAAAACCTAACATTGCCTCCTTGTCACAGATACAGTAATGAATAGCATCTCTTTGAACCTTGCGTTTTATTGCTGTCATATTCTAGTTGGACATTTTAAATAATATTCTAAAGAAGCGATTCATAAGAAGCATCATCTTTGATATTTAAAGTATAGAAGAACATCACATTATTATTCAGTGTGTGGCAAAAAAGACAGACTCAATCCTGTTGTGCAGAGAACCACAATATACATCTTATTAGCACCTTCACGCTGCTAGAAATTTCAGCCGAATGCTTATACTTTTCTGCAAAAGTTACTCCCCACAAAACAAAAGAACTTCCACTCATATCTATGGAACAGAAGCTAATATGTTTCACGCCAAACCCTGAAAAATTTAATTCAGTCCCACTGTGGCCTTTAGCCATTGAACATAAAACAATCTATTTTATTACTCACCATGATGAATAATAAAAGAAAGCTTTAGCTATTGTGCAGAATTCCCCCCCACAAAAAAAGTAGATTAAAGTAATAAATCTTATTATAAACTGTAAAAAACATGGTAGAGATTGCTGTTGGACCTGAAGAAGAAACTTCAGGTCACTCTGATCACTGTACTGTTTTTAAAAAATAGTTCTTGCTTGCCCCAAAATTACTGTGCTATGTATCTCCTGTTTTTAAGGAAACAGCATATTAGCCTTTGCTAAATATACAAAAATTTGAAACTCATTTCCTTGTCTACTGTATTACTATTTCATAAGCTAAAGTGTGTTTTAGCAAGTTGTTTCTTCTTAAACTAAGGGTGCTGTGGGGTTTTTTTTCCCCCTAGTAGTACGGACACTGCCAGAACACAGACAATCAAAATAAAGCCTTCATTTAGAAACCAATGGCTAGTTTGCACAGTACCAGATGTTGGTCCTATTGACAAAAGCAAAAAAAATTACTTTGGTTTTCAGCACAGATGTTGAAATACAGGCAGGTAACAAACCTGGATTCCATCATGGCTCACAGATCAAAAAATACCTGTGAAGTCTACCATTCTCTACCACAGGTAAAAATAACAGCATTTCAGGTTGAAATAGAAATTTCCACTTACTAGTCACCTACTGGAACATAAGTGTGTTGATATACATACAAACCTTGGTTTCAAACTCCCACATGTGAGAAAAAAAAAAAAGGTCTTTTTTTCCCTAGTTCTAAATCATTTTAAATATAATGAGAGGAATAAAAAGAACATAAAGCATATATTTCTTTAAAAAAAAATCCTTCTGAACACACATTTATATGAACAATCCTTTTTCTGATATGAAATGCAAAAAATAGGACAAAATTAATATTACCTTACGTTAGCTGTCTGACCAATATTAGTCATAGCTGATGTCATTATTTCAGTAGTAAGACTTTCAGCAAAACTGACTCCATCTTGTCCAATGCCACTGTCAGCTGTCAGACTTGTGTAACTCATCTCTCCTGCTTTCCCTATGACCGCAGTAGCCCCCATATCAGGAAACTCTGTCTTCCGCTCTACATCAACGTGGATTTTAGGAATATCAAGCTGAAACACTCTTCGTTTTTGACAGGCACCACCTAATCCAGAATGAAGGAAATGCCTCACTGGAATGGAGGATTCTTGTGTGGGTAGATGAGATGTACTATCTGTACAGTACCGATGTTCCTTCATGCTGCAGCATCTACAGACAGTTCCAGAAAAAGGAGACAGTTTCTCTGTATATGAAAGCCTATCCCCACTTCTTCTGTTTTCAGCCACACGGAGAACTGCTGACTCTAAACTCATTTCTAGAGTATCATCCGCTACTTTCCTAGCATACTGTTCTATGGCTTGAATTATGCCTTCACTGTAGCCATTTTCATTTAAACTTCCAGTACTATGATACAGTTTATGATCTGGGGAGAAAGGAAGAAATGTCCTAGAAACTCTTGTTTTAATAAGATCCCCTGTAACTTCATCAAACGCAGTCCTTTTATATAGACAGGAATCTGTCAGAGACTTTGGTAAACACGCTCCCGACATTTTCAATTTCTTCCTGACATCACAAGTGATACTGCGAGCAAGGGATTCTGTGAAATATAACAACTCTGTGCATTCTGTTCTTGGTGTGCTGATATTCCTTTCATACGTTTGGGCACCACAGTGATGAATGCAGCTTTTCACTTGCTGTATTGCATCTGTATTCACTGCTTTGATCTGCTCCAGCTTAGCATTCACTTGTGCGTTTTGCCCAGGAAATGTCTTTTTGCTGTATCTCCATTTATTTTTTCTAGCTGCTTGCTGTAACCCTGATTTGATAGACCTGTAAACAAGTCTGCTAGCATACTGATCCATTAACAGCTCAGCGCTACCACCTTCTCTTTTCAAAACTCGAATAATATGATCTGCATATTCATCAGTCACACTTTCACAGCTTGGGTATTTGGAAGTCAAACCTGTCGTGCCGACACCCTGTGGTAAAGGAAGTACAGACGAATCTCCCCCTGACGGCCACTGGTCCTGCGCTGCACCACACAGTTCCTTTGAACTATGATCTTTATCGCCTTTTCTCAAATAAAGGCACTCTACCTGACAGTTAATCCGCTTCAACCTCAACAGTTTACAGTGCCTTGATTTCACTATTTTCTTGGCCTCATTGATGACTTTTCCTGCCATATCACCTGCATAACTCCATAAAGAATGGCACATCTCTTCTGGGATATTTGTAAATGCAGTATATCCACATTTTTTGTTTTGCATAGCTAACTGAACCTGTCTATCAGCTTCTCTTTCATTTGTTTTACCATCTAAATGGGAAGCAGCCATTTCAGTCGCTATTGAAATTATATGGCTAGCTAAGCAATCTGCATACTGAATTGTTTTTGGCAAGTGCTCCTCTTTCTCAACAGGCATTTCAGAATGATCTTCATCTTCACTACTTTCCACTTCTTCGGAAAGCGACCGCATGAGTCTTAACATAAATTCCTCATTTTCCAAAGAGTCATGTTCGCTTTCAAACAAACCAGTAACAGCTGGGT
Organism: Phaenicophaeus curvirostris; assembly: GCF_032191515.1. Taxonomy (NCBI): domain Eukaryota; kingdom Metazoa; phylum Chordata; class Aves; order Cuculiformes; family Cuculidae; genus Phaenicophaeus; species Phaenicophaeus curvirostris. The sequence continues at coordinate 176,806,879 of NC_091392.1, read as the reverse complement.
TGTATGGGGTAGAAGGTGGTGTTGCAGGTGCAAATTCCTTTGCTAATTCTCCCTTGAGTTTCTTAGAGAGTTTTCTCAAGTTTCTTTCAGAACTACCCTGACACGGCACTAAAGGAGTTGGTGGGGGTGTATCAGGCATTACACAGGTATTTCCATCTTTGAGACTTGATTTATGTTCCACCTGCAAAGCATCTTCACTGCCAAACATCACTGAAGCAAAGCTATTTGCATGCACAAAACAATCAGCCTGCTTGTAAGTCAAAGGTCCTGACGATGGTTTTTGAGTATCATGTTTTCTTGATGGCTTGTTTAAACAGGTTATTGAGCAGCTTCCTGTGTCAGTAAAGTCCTCCAGAACATGCCTAGAAAGAGTCACAGAGGAACAAGGCAGTGGTGATTTTGAAGAAAATTTGTGTCCTTTTTGGTCCTGCCAACAATCTTTGGATTCTGAAAAACACTGAACAGAACGAGCTGGAGCAAGAAGAAATTTATGTGGATTATTCAAAGGCATCTGTTGTTGTTCCACATTTATAGAAACATTACTTTGCTTCTCAACCTCTTGCTTCTTTATCACACATTGTTCTTTTCTACTGATGTCTGTGTAAGTCTGTGAGCTCACATTACTTGCTGAATTCTCGCTGGTGTTGCGTAACATAGATTTACTTTCCTCTACAGATTGTTTTATCACATACTTGGCCAAGTGATCTGCAAACACATTCTTGGGGAAGCCTTCACCAATACACTGTCCATGAGGTTTTTTATCTGTTATTTTTTTTGTTAAAAAATCAGTATACTCTTCTACTGCTTTTGTTACTCTAGATGAGGTTATGGCTTCATAAGCTTCATTTACTATCATATCGACCATAGTTCCAGAAAAACTATTAATGCCTTTTGACCCCCTTGCTAATTCTGAACTATTGTTCATTCCAAATTTGTTATTTGTTTGTTTGGTATCATTTTGATTATGTAAGAGTGATGGAGCATTTTCAGTACTTTGACTGTGATCAGAAGTTAGATGTATATTTCTGAAAGAAGTTACTTCCTCCTCTCTCTTTCTGCTTGTGGAAAAAGGATGAGAGGAGCCTTTGTATATTTTCATACTCTCATCAGAATTTGGAGTTGTGGATAATTTTGCTTTACAAGCATCAGAGGAAACTCGATGTTGACAAAGAGCTCTTCCAGCTAAGGGCACAGGTATTGAACTTACAACACCAGAGGTGCAAAACAGAGCTTGCTGTACTGTATATTCCTTCTTGGAATCTTGGATTGGCTTCAGTGCTACCCTATCATTAAAATTAGGAAAAACTGTAGAAGTCCGCGTTGACTCTAACATACTTTCCGCACTCACATATTTAACGTTGCCCATAGAAACACTAATAGCTGCTTGTGTTGTGAAGGTGACATCAACCTGAGACAGTTCAATAAAAGCCTCCTGAATGACAGATTCGGACAAATCTCTGGCATAGGATCTTACCACTTTGTCTTCATAATCAAATGATGAAGGCTGTGCAGCTATAGGTGTTGATGGATATGAAAACTGGCATACTTCCATGATTCCTTCAAACACAAGTTCTTCAGCAAGGTCTGCTGCAAACCGTGCAACAGCATTGGTAAATATTTGTTTCTTTACATGCCGCAGTTCTTTCAAAGCACCAGTTATAGCTTCACTCACCAAAAAGTTTGCTATCCCAGTAATGGCACGCTCCTTCAGGGAGATTGCTCTACGTCTTCCAATCTCATAAAATGCCATCTGAAAAACTGAAGAAGTCAACCTAGCAGCCAAATGACAAAGTGCATTGGTGCATGAAGAAACGCCTTTCTGCAAGTCTTTAAATGCACTGCCGAAACTTTTTTCAACTAATTCAGTTGCAAATTTTTGAATGCTATCTTTAATCATTAATGACTTATGTTTAGATTTTGCTTGTTTACCTGGCTCTTTACTAGCTTGCAGTTTGAAATCTCCAGCTTGACTTTTTTTTTCTTTCAAAGCAATCCCATTCTGTTTTGCATCATTTCTTGCACATACTTGTTCTGATGAGGACTCAGAATGAAAAAAAGAACCCAGTATTTCAGATGAAACACTGTCAGCATATGCTGAATAACTATTATAGACTGCATCGTGGTGATTCTGACCTGTCCCATCTCCACCAAGATTAATTCGGCATAAACATTCAGAAGAACCACAGCTCCCTAGTGGACTGAAAGCTGATGACCTAATAGGGCTGAACAAGCCTCCATTCTCTTCTCCTGTTGTTTTAACCGGGCGAGGGGAATCTGGGACATCAAAGACACTGCTATATGGTGATTCTGGTTTACGAGGAGTTGGTTTCTTCACATTGGCTGGGAGAGCAGGACGATCAGACTTGAATTTCTGCGGATTCATTGTAATGCTTGCAGAAGACAACTGCTCATGTGCAGTCCTCCTTTTCTGGGAGGGATTCCCTAGGATGGGATCCCTAATAACTTTACAAGGGTTTTCCAAGACTTGTTCCAGCTCATCGAACTGATCAAAACTATCAAAAAATTCACTTACTTCTGAGTCTGAATCTTCTATACCATCTTTCATTACTGGAATTTTTGGCAGCTGAAGTTTTGCCTTTAAGCTTTTTTGATACCCTTCTTCATCTAAGAAGATGACGGGACTTGGGCTGGAGCCATCAGACTCAGAGGATTCAGCTGGAGAGGAGGAAAACAATGTTTTACATACAAAATTAACACCTTGATCAGGAGGATTATATGGCTTATAGAAACTCCTTTGTATCCAAGGATCAGAAATTGAGGTTGTAACTGAATTTTTTACTGAAGACAGTTCCTTAAGTCCCAAAATATCTATCAAAGAAGATCTGGCAGATGATTTTCGACGTATAGAACCCACACGGATTTCTGAATCAACAGCTTCTAAACATCGAGCAGGGGTGGTCTGTGAAGCAGCATCTCGATGGTTTCGAGAAGTTAAGCTGCATGAACCTAAAAAAAAAACAAACCCCAAAACAAATAAATAAGCAAACAACAAACACTGCTTCAAAACCACGAATATTTTCACAGAACTACAGAAAACTGGGGACAGATTTAGATGGCAGTTGCTGAGTTTGTTCTTGCTGCCAAATGCTAATGATCTTTCACAATTAAGGTAATCTTTAATTTTTTGCAAATCCTATTATACTCATCTAGTCACTGACAAAGTTATGTATTTTTTAGTACACAAAGTAGAATGAGATTCCATTACCTGCATTTGATACTGAGATTAGAATCTCTGTTTTATGAGTTGATAAACTGTCATGAAGAGCAGAGCAAAAAAAAACCCAACATTTAAATTTCATAACATCCCTTTACAAACCATGATTAATGTAAAAAAAAATACTGTTTATTTACATTCACTTTCTCTTGAAATCCCAACGGCCTAAATTTCAAATAATTCCTACAATTCAACAGCATGCAGGAATTTACCAGCACTTTGTATCTTTGAAGGCTCATCTTCATCTAAGTGTTCGAAAGCAGTGACGAAATCATCCTCAATTGAAGAAACTGACTGATTAGTGTCATCATCTTCTCCATGGGATGTCTCCGTTTGACATTTTTGTGATGAGTTTATTTCCACTGCATATCTTATGCCTGTGATATACTTGCTCAGCAAGGTAAATATATAATCAGCCTTGATCCTTGGGAATGAAAGAGGCAGTCTCATCACACAAAACACTTCAGAAAGTTGATTCTTGAAAAAGAGAGCAACAAGAAAACAAACTTGGAATGATTTCAACTGTCAGGAGTAACAAGGGATTCTTTCAATGCCTCTTTACAAACACAAATGTTTCAAAGATAAGTAAATGAATGGAACAATGATACAAAAATGAGTAGGTGATTTAGCTAACTTTTGTATTCTGAATAAAGCAATCAAAGGGTTGTGTAACACAACCCTGAAAATACATAGTCAAGAATTGCCTAATTAAAGAATGTATGTTAAAAATCTGTCGAGGAAGACAGTATTTCAAAGCACGTTTATGCTGAATCGTACTTCACTTTACAGGATATTAGTTTCTTCAGAGTACTTTTTACTCTATATGCAACATAACTAAATTTAACATACATTATTAGTCAATACGGCTTTAAAAAGTTTGCTTTAACATTTATAATCAGAAATAATACAATTTAAAACAATAAAAATAATGTAAATAAAACTATAGGAAATAAAAATACACAGTTAACATTTATCATTGTAAATAATTTTTTAATAAGACAAGAGCCCACTGAGTCTTACGAACACCTGACCTTCTCATAATTTTTGGCACCTCTGTTTCGAGAAGAACACTGCCAAAAATGAAAACTATATCTGAGTAGAGCAGAGATAGGTAACTTGACAAGTTCAACTTCTTTCCAAATTGGCAGTGAAACAGCCTATAGACTAGCATAGCATAATTGTGGTGCTGATCCCATCCTTAAGTACTCGTTAAATATTTTCTGTTAGTAACACAGGACTTAAAAGCATCAAGTTTATTTTGAGATTTTCTAGCATTCATTTGAAAGAAACCTCAGAAATATAACAACATTAATACTATTGTGGCTAAGACTGCCCAAAACCAGAAGCAAGACAAGTTGTGATACTACTCAACTCTTTATTAGGTCAAATATAACGATCCTGTAATTAAGACAAGCAAGAAGCTACAAAATGTTTACCTGATGCTTCATGACATAAGGTTTTGCCAATGATTTCTTAACATCTTCTAGAAATATAACCTCATTTTCTTTGAGTTTGCACAACTGGATTGATTTCAGAACATCTGGAAGCTCCACAGAAACAGCTGCCAACTCCTGATTTAAGTATACAAACACATTGAGAATAGAAAGTGAATAAAATAACATGCAAATGACAACGGTTTTGACCTCATAGCCCCCCAAATACTACCAGCTGTTAAATTTGGTAAAGCTTCTCTTATCTCCTCTATTTCTTGTCCCTTATTCTCTCCAATTGCGGTATAAAGCTCATGTAAACAAGTTTTAATTCAGTCCACACTCAACTCCAGCGCACTCTTCTACCAAAAGAAATCACAGTTGCTTATGGAAAGGAACAGGCTTAGAAGTCACAAAGTAGAATTTTGTAAGCACTAAAAAGCAGCTGCATATCCTACAAGGTACATAATTAAAACAGAAGACTGAACTCAGCTAACAATGGTACTCAATGGATCTCTACTAGCCTTCTGTGTGCTTTATTAGAACGGTGTTATAAACCCACTAGTACAAAAACAGGGCCAAGGCACTTCTTTAGGCATGGCCTTGGATAACTTTTAGGTTTACCTAATACAGAAAAGGCCCATGAAAGATTTAGGAGTTGGTTTTTTGAAAACAATCTCAACACTACTGATCCATACGGTACAAAGCAAGCCTCCATAAACCTACTCAGCCCATTTTTTTCTAAATTTCATTTAACTACACAACCATATAGTTCGCACACAGATTTGAAAGAATGTCTAGCACTATTATCATTTGATGAATCAGCAACATTGATACAACTTTGCCTACAAATGGATTCAGAGTTTCTCTTTTTCATTTCTCCAGCAATCTGTCTACTAAGATCTAGACAGAGTAGAAGTGCAACTGCACTGTAACCATGCATGTTATGGGTATATTGATATGTAAACTGCATGGGAAAATTAAATCCTTAACTTCTTCAAATGGCACAGCACACCTCGATTAGTTTGCTGCACTTCCCCTTCTAAAAGAATATTTCCTGATGTAATTCCAGAACAACACCTTAAGGCATAACCTTAACACAGGCTTCTGGCCCCCACCAGCAATTCACAGCTAGTAAATTCAGTAGAGTTTCAGCTTTTCAGGAGCAAATTGCACAATTCTAAGGAGAAGGTTACAAACAAAAACCCTGGTACATACAGGTTTTTAACAACAACAAAAATAACACCCACGTAAAACCCTCAAAACCAAACCACAAACCCAGAACTAATCAACCCTCTCCCCCACCTGCAAAACAACCACATCACAAAACAAAGCCTCTTTACACAATTTAAGTAAGGTGATGCAGACCATTCTAATACAAAGACTGGCCCAGGTAATATTTTTAATATGTATAAAACACTGATGATCCTATCAAAATAATTATTTTTTCAACCTTTCCCATTTGAGGACAGGCTAAGAGAGTTCGGCTTGTTCAGCCTAGAAAAGCGAAGGCTCTGAGGAGATCTTATAGTGACCTTCCAGTACCTCAAAGGGGCCTACAAGAAAGCTGGGGAGGGACTGTTTACAAAGGTTTGTAGTAATAGGACTAGGAGCAATGGGTATAAACCGGAGAGGGGGTAAATTTAGACTAGACATAAGGAAGAATTTCTTCACCATGAGAGTGGTGGGACACTGGAACAGGTTGCCCAGGGAAGCTGTGGCTGCCCCATCCCTGGAGGTGTTCAAGGTCAGGTTGGACAGGGCCTTGGGCAGCCTGATCTAATGGGAGGTGTCCCTGCCCAGGGCAGGAGGGTTGGAACTAGGCAGGAGGGTTGGACTTTAAGGTCCCTTCCAACCCAAACTATTCCACCATTCTACTACATTTAGAACTTATTTTTTTTAAATGTTCAAGATACACATGTCATTTCTCAAACACCCAAATTCCTCCATCTGAAAAATCAGGTACTACTAAGAAGAAATCACCAGTGATAAAAAAACATTACTTTCCAATACAGACCAACATGTACAGTACCTGCAAATGAGCAGTAACCATCTCTTCAGCAAAACCTAAAAACGTAATCTGTAAAATAAATACAGAAATACATTGAAGTACAGAAAGAACTTCAGTTTTCTGCTGATATTTAAAAGGTAAAGATCCAGTAAACTTTACCAAAAAGCTTCATTCTACTGACGTGAAAACCATACTTTAGGGTAGCATTGTTTGCTCAAACAGTAGCACAGAGTACTGCTACGCCATTTGACTTGTGAAAGGTCAAATCAAACTAAAGAGCCTTTACAACATTTAAAACCTACTACACAGAAATTTTTCTAGTGGCCTTTTGGCTGGTATACACTGAGCAACACATACAAGTCTCATTACATCTATCAAAATAAACATGATTTTGTGAAGATAAGTGCTCATCTGTCCTAGCTTCAGGCTGGACACAAAAAACAGTTCCAGTCCAAACTGTGACGCGTTTGGATATATTGAAGAGAACATAATGCCAACACATTCTAGAATTCACCATGTGAATTCATTAGCCAAAAGCCAAAACACAACAGATGATTTAAAACACGTATTTGCGTGCAACATCCAAGCAGATACACCCATAAAGTAAAAGAATGAAAATATTCAACTTCAAAAGGTCTTGTCAGACTCAGGAACCCAAAGTATGTCAGAAACGTCAGCTTTACCTCAAGTTTTTGAGCAGGGTAGATATTTTATCACATATTTTCCCTTCCTCTGTCTACAGGTGTCTTGTATTGTTCAACAAGAACAGGTGAAAGAGAATCAGTATTTTGTCTTATTCAGTGTCAGATCATGGTCTATTTTACATTCATTATTCAAAGTTTGTTTAAAATGTCAGATTTCCTCAGTTCTCATTTAGCATTTCCCTAATGACAAATCAAAACTGTACCGGCATGCTTCAAAAAAAACCCCAAAGCATTTATTTTCAAAACAAAGGTTGTAAGAAAATAAATTTTGCTTCCAGTTTGTAAATACGGAATAAAGCACAAAGATTAAGTACTTCCACAGATGTTTGGACTTAAGGTCAATATGGCTTGGATTCAATTATTTAAGAGCATTATTCAAGACACTGAAAGACTGAATTTTATGCATTGAAGTCACAGCTACTCCCTGTAGGGTAGTCAGCTGGTTCTCAAATTTAAAAACAGTGGAGAACATCACTAATTATTAACTGGTTCAGTTACTTGCTTGTGCACACAGAAACTCATGGAATCTATGAAAGGGACAAATTCAAAAAACAAAAAGGCTGAAAAACAACTCTGTTTTGAAATTTATTTGTATTTTGAATACGTTCTTTCAACGTGTGACCAAAACCCCCAGATTTTCTTTTAAAATGAAACTATACTAAAATATTTAAAATGCTGACTTCTTTAGTTCAGAGGGTCTCATACCAGAAACCTACTGTACTCCCACTTATCCTTATTTCAGTTATGACAAAATCATAAATTAAACAATACTTTGCAGTATTTTTCCAAATAGCTCCTGACAAATTACAAGTCTCCAGTACCATATTCACTGTGTTAACTATGAAACAATCCTGTTTGAGCATCTTACTCTTCAACTCCTTCGTGTTTTCTTCAACTCACGAATCTTTTGCCTGTGCAATATCTGCAAGACACCTTTCAACTTCTGCATCTTTTATTCTGTACAGTGCCTACAACATGAACTGAATTCTCCACAGCAAAAGCAAAATAGTGAACAATTTAAAGGACTTAGAAAAAAATATAGCTCTCCGAAAAACATTTTTGGAGGTTTTATGGTTTGTTGCTGTTGGGTTTTAGGGGAGATTTTTTTTCTTTTATGGGTGTTTGCTCTTTTCTTCCCTCATATATGACCTTTCCTCTTCCTCGAGAGATTGATTCCAAGCCTTCCCTTCTCCCATGGGATAAATGATTCTGCAAGATAGAGCAGTATGCAGGAGTTACAGCTTCACAGAGATGGAAGTTCAATCAGTTCATACGTATGCTGATGGGCCAGCATACTGCTGTCAGAGATCACACCACTTCTGCGTCTACCCAATTTTGCCTCAATGACAACACTAAGTTGGATTTCTTTCTGGTGCCCTAACTCCAGTTTTCACAGAAAAATAATCACCTTTTAAGACCTCTAAAATGTCTGAAATCAGTACAACAGTTCAAAAGTTGTTGGGGTGTAGAGGCCAGGGAGATAGAAAGGCCAACAGCCATTAAAACTACTAGCCTTTTCTTTAAGCTAAAAATAGCGTATGGGATGCTGTATTTGAAGGTTACCATCACCCATGGGTACGCAGGAATCTAATTAAAATGGTACAGGAAACCTAAATCCTGTTTTTTTCTGAGTCTGAGTAATTGTCTTTGCAGTACTAATAACATTCTTTTAACATTACTGTGCATATAGGTGTCCTCCATAATAAAAAAAAATACCTGTTCTGTAGCACAATATTGACCCTTTTACATTTCTATCAGAGGGCTCTCAAAGGCTTAAGCAAATAAGGTAACTAAATATAGTCAGCTATCTTTCTCCACAGGGGCCATCACTACAGGCACATGAAGCAGGTTGCCAGGTAGTTGCCACACATTTGCTACACGCAAAAAAGAAAGAGAGAGACAATGCGATGTTTGAGGGGATCGATAGATTCTGGAGCATGGTCTGTCTGAATACACACAGATACGCTTTTGTCTACTCCTCCACTGCTTAACTCTTTTTCCTTACCTCTAATCTGCCACAGCTCTTAATTTTTCACAAATTCTTGCCTGCTCCCCAAACATTTCATACAACCTCACCAACCAGTCAATCCCAAAAGCCCTGATATTATCCAGGCAATCCTAGCTCATCTCTGCTGGTCATACAATCCACCTCCTGCCTTCTGCCTGCTGCCTTTTATCCGATTATCAGTCTTCTCTAACCATTTCCTGAGTCTTTTTTGCTTCATTTCCCCCTCTCACCTCCACCACCTGGGCAGTTCAGGCCATCCTCTCCTTCTTTAAGGTCCTTGTCAGGCCTTTCAACTACTATTTAGTAGTCTTCTAAATCACTTAAATATGAGATACGTGGAACACGTTGCTTCTTAATTTTTTTCTTTTCCCTCTGGAGAAGCTGCTCTTAGTCTAGTAACTCAAAAAGCTCCAGTCATTCCTCCTCACAGCTTTAGATTTGCCTAGAAAGTCCTGCATTCTGTCCAAGTCTACTTCTTTCTTCTCCAAATCTTGTCCAGCTTTTGGCCCATCTGTATTAATGTAAAAGATGTCCAGATCTGCAATAATGAGACTTCAGCTTTTAGTGCCAAGCACAGAGCAAAAAACCGCAATCACTTTAATTTTTATCTTCAGGCTTGGATCAAAAGTTCTGCTGCTATGCTAGGATGCCATCCACACAATCTAGATCACAGGAGTGCTCACAAATCTAGTACACCCAGTTATACAACTCTTAACAAACCATCTATCTACACATCTGGGTTTTTTCATAGTTTCACAACTAAATCCTACAAAGTAGAGAAATGTCCTCTTGAAACGTTACAGCTCTTTTCCAGACTACAGTGACTAAATTCAAGAATGACAACAGAGGGTCCAGATTTTGTGGCCAGTAACTTGCAGCATTGTTCACATTTACTGTCCTGCAACTTCCCATACTGCTTCAAGCTAAATCATTTTCTATCATAGCCACACTATACATATATACACACGCACATATATGGTCAGGTTATGCCAAACCTCAATAAAATGTTCTTGTTCTTCCCGATTCAGATATTCCTCTGCTGATAGATTGCATAAGTCTTTCCTGCTGTGTATCAGTGACTTCATAGAGTGCAGTACACCTTCACCAAAACTCTGAAAAACAAATAAAAAGACATAGGACAAAAAAATGCATTTTCAATTTTGGATACAGGGTCCTTCCATCTATCCTCTGCCTTGCACAAGTTTCACTATTCTACGTATTATTTCAAGTTACTTTGTCTATAGATCACCAGGTTTAAAGTTTAAATTTACTTCAGAACATGGAACCAAAACAGGTGATTAATTTTCTTCAACAGACACTTCTATTCCGAAAGAAGCTGACCATTACGTAGTAAAAAAAAAGTGAGAACATGCAGACTTGGAAAAAAGAAACAGATGAATCCACAAAGAAATCCAAGACCCACCTATTCCTTGAATTAAAGCCTGTACATGGAACTTTTCCATCAGTTCTTCTTTATAAAAGATGAAAAGCAAATTTAGTCAAGAAAAGTAGTGGAAGTGCCTTTGAAAGTCAAAGGGGAAGAAAACAAACAAAAATCCCCCGAGAAAATACACACACATTCTCCTTTCCCATTCTTTGAAGAATATGAAACAACTGCAAACTAATTCCATGTAAACTGTAAATCCCATGTTACTTCCTGTAACATTTCTTATATTTACACTTATGGTGGCATGCAAGCGCCCACAGATGGCTAAAAATGGCTTAAGAATCTAAGACTTTCTCCCAGGGCAACAAAGTGCAGCAGAACAAAAGAATTATCGTCACTGGTATCTGAAATCAAATAAAAGAAGACAGAACAACAATAAAATCCAGTTCATTCATCTTGTAGGAAAAAACAACATCCTCTCACTTGTTTTAGAAAGTCAGCAATTGTTTTTATCTTAAAATTGTCATCTTGTCTGGGAAGTAGTATGGTTAAGAAGGAAAAGGTTATGATATGGTTATAAATTGTTAATCCAGTTATTTCTTCTTTTCACAACTGCCCTGTTAAAAATGAAGCAAGAAATGAGTGTGTCCAACGTATGACAAGTTATTCCAAATTTGCATAGATAGGCAAACTTAGTCAGAAAACGTTTTGTGTTTCTCCAAGTGCCACAGCAAAAACAAACCTGTGGTAAAAGATCTTCTATATGTCCTGGTCTTGGCTGGGATAGTTAATTTTCTCCCTAGTAGCTGGCACAGTGCTGTCCCTTGGATTTAGTGTGAGAATAATGTTCACAACATACCGGTGCTTTCAGTTGTAGCTAAGTAATGCTTATACTACGGCAAGGATTTTTCAGCTTCCTGTGCTCTACTGGTGAACAGGTGCACAAAAAGCTGGGAGGGGAACACAATCAGAACAGCTGAAACAGGCTGGCCAAAGGGATATTCCATACCATATGACATTATCCTCAGTATATAACAGGGGGAGTTTGCCCAGAGGACACAATTGCTGCTTGGGACCCAGCTGGGCATTGGTTGTAAGGCGGTGAGCAACTGCATTGTGTTTTATGCTTGTTTTGTATATTCTTTTGTTATTATTCTTTTATTATTATCATCATTATTATTACTATTACTGCTATTCTCTCTTCCCTTGTCAGCCTATTAGAATGTCTTTATCTCAACCCGCAAGTTTTACTTTTCCTTTTATTCTCCTCCCCATCCCACCAGAAGGGGGCAGTGAGCAAGAGACTGTGTGGCACCTGGTTGCTGGCTGAAGTTAAACCACAGCATATTACAGTTAAACCTCAAAAAATTCTTTTTACCCCTGTAGAAAAAAATGTTACCAAGTACTACTACACAGGAAGCCCAATTATTATAGCACAGCCAGTGTCACCATGCCTGCCCCCATGACGATACAAACTCAGCACAGCATTTCTAGAATGAGAAGACAAAAGCAAACCAGAAACTCCACTTCAGGATCCTTGAAATTACCTAAATGTATTTCAGAATGTTAGCAAACAAGGGCCAGGCTACTACCCAGACAGCCAAGTCAAGGTGACACTAAAGCAGTCAAAACAGCCATTTTTATGGAAAAGTAACAGGTGAACTATTTTAAGACACACTTAAGGCAGTTATCAAGACATATAAAGTAAATTAATGAATTGTTCATCTAATTTCCATCTATTTTCATCTATTCCTTTGTCCTCCATATGTTTTGTTGCAATTGACCTCCGCATTTTATTAATATATCTTTTTACTTTCCAAAGTGTGCTGGCAGTGTGTTTCTGTTTGATTCTCTGGATCTTCCAAATTTACAGGGCTGCAATACTAATATTGTTCAAAGACTCTCCCCCAATAACTCCTGCACTCATGTCAAAACAATAATTTCTGACATCAAGCAAGCATGTTGAAATGTCTCATTTTCAGCTTCTACAATAGTTGCACTGGTCACAGCACTCAAAATAGTAATTAAAAAAAGGTCATACAATGTGACCTGCTAATTTTCTGCCGATCAACGGTGATCCAGTTTGAGAAGGGCTCATCATTATTCCTCAGTAGTTAGGTTTTCTAAGACTACAAACTATTACATATACCTTATTGGTAAGCAAGCAAGTACATTTCCCTAGTTTAGGATCCTGAAAGGCAAGATGGGTAATTAGAACAGGAATACGGTATTAGGAACTACTGAGGTGAAGACAAATTCAAAAATTTTAAAGAACACTAAGTTCAAGTGGGAGAAAAAGAAAGATGCAACAACTGGAAAAAATCTCCCCCAGGTCTGGAAGAACGAGCATACAAGACTGTGTAAGCCTGCTAGCACACTGATGGTAGCACTACATAACGAGATAAGATATAAACATTTTAAAAGGAGAAGGAATGAAGTGATGCGTGTTTTTAAGATCACCCTAATGAATATAAAAAAGTTGAGAGTACAGGAAAAAAAAATTCAAATTGACAGGCACAATACATATACATATATGTACGTGTGTGTGTATATATATTTATATATATATAAAGAAGTCTATCTGGACTTTGATAGATTATTTACATTGAAATATATGAAGAGTTAACAAAAGCAGAAAAAGGCTCAGTTTACTAAAAAAGCTGGTTTTGGAAAAGAAGAATTTGCCCAACTGGAGATAGCAAATGGATTTTCTGAGGATATAGCAGATGCAGATTTGTAACTCGGTAACCAAATTCCTCAAAATTTATCTTGAGACTCAAGTCAAGCATCATCTTCATTAATACATTTAATGAGGGAGAAAAAGCAAACGTAGATGAAACATGATGATAATTCAAAGCAAGCGTTATCAGTTAAGTGAAAGAACAGTGAATCACGCAGAAGAACTGGCTTGATGCAAGAGTATTTTAAAAAACAATCACAAGGAGGTCAAAGTTATGTCCTTACGAACTAAAAGCAAGCTTTAAAATAAAACTGCGAATTCAAAAGCTGGGAAAGACCCGAGTTGACTTCTTGATCATATTATAGCAATGAATGGTCAATATGATACAGCACTGAAAATAACAAACACGACCCTAGGACACATCCTTTAGTAAAAGAACTGACAGAGTCGCTGAGAAGGACACTCTGTGTGATTGCATATACAGTATCATCCACATGTAAAAAGAAGATTAACTCACAACAAGCACAGAAAGTAGGACTATGAAGGATAATCGCTGGAATGCAGAGGCTTTCATACAAAAGCAGACTAAAACCTTAGTTTACACAGTTTCCAAAACCCAAGGCTAACAGAGGACAGATCGACTGTAAAAATATCACAAGAGTGAACATCAGGAAAAGGAAGAAAAACCTGTTTAAACTGAAGAATGACATCTATGAAGAGGTATACAATTGCTGTGAATAGCTTCAGGACAGAGTTCATAAAATTCTTGGCTATTACAGCAGTGTGGTTCAAAAAGACTTAAAAACTGCAGTAGCGTGGCTTGTGGTTTTTTTTAATCCCCTCTCATTAATTGTGAGACTATATTTAATAACTTTTTCATATTCTTATCAAAATTATGCTTGTGACAGCAAAGGGCTGGACTCAATTTCAAAGAAATCCTCTTATCCAACAGACAACGAAAGCAAGTTCTCCCACAACCCCTGTCTACGAGACAGGCAAATACATTAAAAACTGAAAAGCAGCAAGTTCCCAAGACTATCAGCTAAGTTTAGGTAAAGACAAGAGGTCATTTTCAACAAAAAGATTGATTTGTTTTTATAAATAGCACAACTATTTCCAATATACATTGACATATGGGGCAAAAAACCCAAGCAATCTACAAAGCTCTACTTGCTGGGCCTTCGTACTCCCTCCTCACAGAAATTTTCAAGCCACAAGAAATCCTATTTCAATAGCGAGCACAGATTTCAAACTTAGTCATACTAGAGGGAAAAACACAAATATCCTTAAACACGTGCAGAGCAAGACACGCCTGAACAATGAAAATTTCATGGAACAACTGACCACCTGCCTGGAAGTCCCGTAACACTTACCTTTGCCTTCAAGTAGTTTCTACAGAACCTATACCACCAATAGCGTTTCCTTAAAGCAACAAAATCTGCTTACAGAATAAAATAATGCAATTTGCATATGACTATATATATGCTCATTTTCTCCTCTTGCAAGTAAAGAATTTATTAGTAACCAGGAAAGATCTAGAAAAATACTCATCTGTATTCAACTACTTTTAAAAATACAATTCCATAAATACATCTGTTCCTTCAGGATATTCAAATGAAAATTGTAGTTTAAGTGCTTATAGAAGTTTCAAGAAAATTTGAGAAAGTGTACTTATGTTCTCCAAGCTAAACTGACAAAACTTAAAAGAATAAAAAAATAAATATCGCTAAAAACAATGCTAACATCATTCGTAAGTGCTAGACTTAATTTCTTTTTCACCAAAGCATTGCCTAGAAGTTCACGTAAACACAAGGATAAGACAGTAAAGAAACCAAGATCTGAAGGTAGAGATATTACAGTAAATACTAACATAGACTTCACAGAACAGTTTTCAATGAACAATACATATTTATATTTTAATTTATTACACAAAAACTTCAAAAATCTGTGCTCAAAATCAAAGTTATACTCCAATAAACAAGGCAAATTTTAGCAAGTAAATACATTATGACTTCACCACACCACCTTAAAACAAAAGGCAAAGACAAAGTTAAAACATGAACCTCTTCCTTAAATCATTCCATCTCTCGGTTCAACTGAACTAAATATGCCAAAGCATAAAGCAAAGGCAGTATCTTTGCCACCTTGAAATGTCAGACAACCAAAACTAAAACACAAATGAAAAAAAAATACAACCCACCCAAAAAGCCCCAAACAAATCTATCAGTTCACTCAGTTCTTTATTAGACTATAGTGACAAAGATCAAAAAAAAGCTCTGAAAACATTAAAAAAAACCCAAAACAGATAATTACCTTTTTCATAGATATTCTCGGTTTCGTTCGATTGCTCTGAGCCCTGGAGTATATATCCATGATTTTACCAATCTTAGTATTCAATGAAAGAAATCAGGTCAAATACCTATGAAAAACATTTATACTTGATTATTTTAATTTTCCCCATTTAGTTTGTATCCATCTTGAAAATGCAAACAGATAGAACAATCAATAAAAACAATTTCAAAGCATTTCAAAACTGGGAAAGATTAAACTGTACACCATCCATACTGATTACTGCCTTTGAAAAAGTACTGCCTTAACGATTTCTAAAACAATGCATGAAATGTAAAACACACCACACAGTTAGTTCCAGCATTTTTCTTCAACTAGATTTCAAGGCTGCATTGGGGGTGGGATGCACATTACGTTAAATACTGTTTCGCTATTGCTGGTGCTCTGGGGAAGTTCATTAGCAGATTCCTGTACCATACAACACACTGGAACTACCCTTCCACAATCTCAAGAGGAAAATGTACTACTTACCCACTCAACCAACTACTGTGTGTACTTCTGTCAACTAGAAGTACTACAGACAAACACATGTGACTCCTGTTTAGGCTAACATCTATCAACTATCACCTCTGGCACTGCTCTGAGCAGTCCTGTCTCTGCTGGCAAAACACAGGGGACCAAAGATGCATTTACCACCACTCTCGCTTCACCAAAGTAGGTCAGAAGAGTTTCTGCTTGAGTCAGCTACCCTTTACTGATCTTAAGTCTAATTCTAACAAGAACAAGAAAAAAAACCAAAAAAAGGCAATGAAATGAAACAGAATTATCTAGTTTATTTCATTAATCTCTACATTCCCAAAACAGGCAATAAACATAGGATAATAGTAAAGACAGATAGCATGTGCTGGGCTTTCAAGTTCTGTGGAAGTTTTCATACTTCATCTTTTCCCACACTCACAGAATTTGGCCAGGAAACAGCTCCTAGATTATACAAAATAATCAGATAAGGCTCAAATGCATGTAAAAATGACTGCAAAATAAGAAACAAACAACAAGACATCAGAATATAGGTCTCCTTTGCACAACTGACCAGATTGGTTTTCTCAATCTCATCTCAAGCACATATTTAACCTTTATAAGGGAAAGAAATCTTAATATGGGTTTGTTCTTGAGTATATGTAATTTAAATAAGAAGATAAGTAGTGGCATCAAGTATTTGTATTCTTCACCTTCCTCCCCAGCACCTATAAAATTAAAACTTCCTCAAGAATACAATATTAAGAGATGACTGGGTACATCTATTCACATTCTACCTTGATTTCTGCTTTCCTTCATAAAGACAAAACTGACAAAAGCTTAGGGAAAAAGTCACATTTTTGCAAATAAACTGCAACACTTTAATCTGGGGAGCACAGTATCTCTCTTAACTGGATGTCTGAAGTTCAGAAAATTAAGACAATGACATGAAGCAGCTAGGCAAAAGACAGATTATATATATTAAATATAATAAATACAAATTAAAAAAAAATCAAATCTCACAAACTCCTGTGGATGGAAGACTAGAAAACACAACAATACTTCTGTTGAGACTCACGTTTAGAAATAACAACAGCCATGAAACAATACAAAGAATGAAAAAGAATCCTATTTCACTTATCCCTACTGCTCTATCTGACATGGCTAATCCACTCTGCTAATCTTGTCATATCAGGGAAATACCGTTAGACACATCCTTGTCCTAAGAGAAGCCCTGTATGGGAAAAGCTGGTTTCTTCACATAGGGTCAAGTGAATTGTTCGAACTCTACATCTTTGGACTGGTCACTCCATGCAGCAATTTTAACAAAGCCTGGCACAGCAAGATCATGGAAATGACTTTATAGCCACATTGGGTCCCACAGTATTTACTAAGGTGCAGTAGTTCATGCTTACACTGCCTTCAGGCACTAGGTTAAGCATTTTCCTGTTGCATCCAGCTAGTAAACTCTGGAGAGAGACCTGGTCATCAGGAGAGAACAACCTGCAGTGTTACTCACCTCATGAAACCAACCGTCTTCTAAATCACATCACAAAGGCTCTGAAGGATGCTTGACAGAAACTGTACTGGTTTATCAACACACCACCATAACCATTTTGTCTTGCCTGCAACCAGTCCTCCAGTAATTGAATTACGCAGGTTTTCTCCACCACTTGTAGCATCTCAGCTCTCTGCCAATCATTTCAGAAAGGTCTGAAGGGTCCCACTTCTCCAACAATACCTGAAAGTGTTTTGTAATATGCATTTTAATATATAAAATTGTTATCGATTTTCCAAAAACAATGGACCAATCATCTGAGAAGTACTGGAAATTTAAAACTAACTGGAAAGGAAAGACAAACAGAACAGCCTGGAATGTCTCTTGGGTAAATAAAGCCCTACAACTTCAAATTATATTTACTTCTGCATATCATATTTGACTACTAGATTCAATTTAAACTCAAAATAACGGGGAATAAATGGTGGAGTATCTGAAGACGATCTCCCTGTTACTGAACAACTACCAGTAGATGCAAAAAAGAAAACCAAAAAAACCAAACAAACAAAAAAAAAAACCCTTATCATGCGAGTAACTGATAAACATCCACACTAAGTTTGAGCTTTCCAGCAAGCTGGATCACCTTAAATCCATTTACCAGTGATTTGTTGAGGAACACCTTTCTCATCAGACCATGTAACAAGTATTTAGTTAGCTTTTCCAATCTTGTTTGAATGTATGTTAGGAGCAAAATTAAATAGTGAAATCAGCTTAAGGGAATCCAAAAGGATTTTTGCCATGGATCTCACCTCTTTGTAGAAATTTATCTTATGCCTATATTTAGTAAAATCGAGTGTGTATTGACAATCACTGGCTGACAGAAAATGTATCTTTTGTCTGTAAAGTGCAAATGCACACAACTATTTTAAAAGCATAGAAAGACAAGGGGAATTAAAGCCATATAAGCAATAAATCTGAACCACATGTAATATATTCTTACTAAGTCATACTTCCAAACAAAGATTTTAACCAAGGGCAACAGTGTATCTATGATTATGTTTTAAAAAGGGGTTTTTGCTATACTACTGTTAAAAAAAAAATCTTTCTTTTCAAGCAGATATATTTCTTTTTACTTCAATGCAATGACTTGAAACAGCCAACAGAACTTTGCTGATGATTTACAAGTCAGGTTTAATCAAATACTACACTGTGAAACATTAGTTCCAAATATCAAATTTAAAAATACCTTAAAAACAATATGTATTCTTTCGTAACCTTAGCAAAACAATTGCTTTTGAAAACCAACTGAAAAAGGTCTACACCCACAAGCAGGCAGAATAGCCTAATGGATCCTTTTCTGTTTCTTCTTTCTAAAGGCTTATCACTTTCATTAATTGTGTTGGCAGCTTTGAAAAAAACAAGTTGTCTTTAGCAGCCACATTCACGCTAAAAAAAATAGGAGCGGGAGAAATATATCTCTGTGAGTCAGCATTAGTAACAATAATGAAAAGCTGAATTTTATTTTTCTTGTTTGGTTCTAACTGTTTTACATCGCATTTTTGTTACATAGAGGCATGATATGAATACCAAGCTTCATCAATTTCAAAAGAACCCTTCTTTTACTCTGCCTAAGTCATCACTAAAAATCAGTGCCTCCACCTTCCCCCTCAGTCCTGGCTCTGGATTCTCAAATACAGCTTGAGAAAAGAATTACTACTCATCGTGCAAGAAATATTCATTAGACTAACAACTGTGGTTTGTGCAAGTAACTTCTAAGGTTGTCTTTTATTTTCTTGTGCATTTTGTACACAGCACAACTAAACCAACAGGGGTGGGAGTTATTTTCTCAGCAGGAGCATTTGCTCACACCATGTGATTTCCCCTAAGACAAAACTTCATCAGAGAATACCTTGTTTAGGAGGCACTTTTTCCGCCCCCCCCCCCCCCACATTATATCATAGCATATGATTAGCAACTAATTATCTAATCTATTTTATTATTTTTCCACCCTGAGTAACGCTTTCTACCACTGTACTATTTCAACTGCCAACAGATTTTAAAGAATCCCCAAAGGATAAGAAATTACAAGGCATCAATCAAGATGGCATAATTTAACTACCATGCTCAAAATATCATCTTGACTGCAGACCAAGAAGCTCACCTGAACAAACAGGAACAATTCTATTTGAAAATACTTCCTCAAGAATTAATTAAATATTGACGGTATCTATCACTAAAGGCTAACTGGTACAAATCTGAAATTATCTTGTATATATGAAGCATATTAAGACTCTTTCCAAGTGTAACATGGATAAAATAAGCGTATTGTGTTACCACTGATTTTAGTGCCACTGATCTTTCCCAGATACAATACAATTTTTTTTGTTCCTCCCTATCTTGCTCTGGGAGTATCTTGGGGCTTCAATAAGAAAGCTGTAATACCAAACCTACAGTTCATAACTCCCCCCCACCCCCCACCTCTGGAAACTGGGGGAAAACAGAGAAAGGTACTTAGGTCCCAATAAAGAATCACAGAACCACTGAGGTTGGAAAAGACCTCTAAGATCATCAAGTCCAACTGTCAGCTCAATACCACCAAGCCTACTAAACCATGTCCCGAAGTGCCACATCTACACGCTTTTTCAAACATCTCCAGGGAAGATTCCACCACTACCTTGGGTAGCCTGTTCCAATGCTTGATCATTCTATTGGCATAGTAATTTTTTATAACATCCCACCTAAAACTTCTCCTGACACAACTTGAGGCCATCTTCTCTTGTCCTATCACTAGTTACTTGGAAGAAGAAATCAACACCCACTTCAGTACAATCTCCTTTCAGGTAGTTGTAAAAAGCAAGTCTCCCCTCAGCGCCCCCTTCTCCAAGCTAAACAACCCCAGTTCACTCAGCCTCTCCTCATAAGGAAACCCCTCAAAAGAGCCAAGAAAGTAAACAAGCAATGGTGTTGTTCCTCCTCCCTTCAGGGACGAGAGGAATCGGGAGGAGGACCTGAGGAGGGAGGGACGAGGAGGAGATACTTTTTAAACGTGAAATGTTGAGAATGGGGTGAACTTATTGAACCCGCGCCCATCAAGCACAAGCCAACCAATGCAATAGGAAACGTGAACGGATTTACCCCCCCATGCCTCCACCACAGCACCACGAGCACGAGTCGTTCTCCAGCCCCGACCACAGCCAACCCCAGCCAAAGGGGTCACCAGGCTTCCCACCAGGGCGCTCCACCTCCGGCCTAGCAAGGGGAATGCGGGGAGAGAGAGGGGAGGGGGAAGGGAGGCAGGGAGAGGAGAAGGGAAAGGGAGGGAGGCAGGGAGAGGAGAAGGGAGAGGGGGAGAGGGAGGAGGGGGGAGAGGGAGGAGAGGGAGGAGAGGGAGGAGAGGGAGGAGAGGGAGGAGAGGGAGGAGAGGGAGGAGAGGGAGGAGAGGGAGGAGAGGGGGAGAGGGAGGAGAGGGGGAGAGGGAGGAGAGGGGGAGAGGGAGGAGAGGGGGAGAGGGAGGAGAGGGAGGGAAGGGAGGAAGGAGGGGAGGCAAGGGGGTGGGGAGAGGGGAGTCAGGGAGGAAAGGCGGAGAGAGACGGGAAGGAGGGAGGGAATTGTGAGAGAGAGCGAAGTGAGGCAGCAAGAGCTGCTGCGAGCTCCCCTCAGGTGCGAGCCCCGAGCCCGCAAGGCCCCGCGGGGAGGTGCGCGGCCCCAGGAAGGGCTGCGGGGACGCTCCGCTCTCCCCGGCGCGAGGCACCCGCGGGCACAGGCGGGGCGGGACCGGCGGGTCCGTGGCCCCCGGGGGGAGCGGGGAGCGGGGGGGGCGCCGCGTACCTGGCCGCGTCCTCAGCGCGCGGCGCCCGCAGCCATCGCCCCGCCCGCCGGCGCCCAGCGCGCGCCCGCCCCCGCCCCGCCGCTCTCGCGACGCTTCCGCACCGGCCCCGCCCCCCCTCCCCCCGCACGCGCAGCCGCGCGCGTCCCCATTGGAGGGAAAGGGTGGGAGGAAAGTAAAATCACAGCGTGGGTTGGGTTGGAGGGGAACGTAAAGATCCTCCAGTTCCAACCCCCCTGCCGTGGGCAGGGACACCTCCCACCAGCCCAGGCTGCCCAAGGCCCCATCCAACCTGGCCTTGAACACCTCCAGGGATGGGGCAGCCACAGCTTCCCTGGGCAACCTGTGCCAGTGGGAGAGGGGAGACCTCATTGCTCTCTACAACTACCTGAAAGGAGGTTGTGGAGAGGAGGGTGCTGGCCTCTTCTCCCAAGTGACAGGGGACAGGACAAGAGGGAATGGCCTCAAGCTCCGCCAGGGGAGGTTTAGGCTGGACATTAGGAAAAAATTCTTCACAGAAAGGGTGATGGGGCACTGGAACAGGCTGCCCAGGGAGGTGGTTGATTCACCTTCCCTGGAGGTGTTTAAGGCACAAGTGGACGAGGTGCTAAGGGGCATGGTTTAGTGTTTGATGGGAATGGTTGGACTCTATGATCCGGTGGGTCTCTTCCAACCTGGTTATTCTGTGATTCTGTGATTACGTGCCCTTCTAAAAAGTCCCTTCACAGCTCTCTTGTAGCCCCCTTCAGTTACTGGAAGGTCGCTATAAGGTCTCCTCTGAGCCTTCTCCAAGCTGAACAACTCCAACTCTCTCAGCCTGTCCTCATGTGGAAGGTGCTGCAGCCCTCTGATCATCTCTGTGGCCTTCCATGGGCCCAACAGCTCCATATCCTTCTTATGTTGAAGATTCCAGAACTGGGCACAATACTCCAGATGAGGTCTCACAGGAGAGTATCAGAGGGGCAGAATTACCTCCTTCAACCTGCTGGCCACACTTCTTTTGATGCAGCCCAGGATGCAGTTGGCCTTCCAGGCCAGCTCACATTGAGCTTATCAACCAGCACCCCTTTACTACAAAGGTGATCCGAGGGATTTTGTGTCTGTCCCATCCCTGGAGGTGTTCGAGGCCAGGTTGGATGGGGCCTTGGGCAGCCTGATCTAGTGGGAGGTTGGTACTAGACGATCTTTAAGGTCCCTTCCAACTTTAACTATTCAATGATTCTGTGATTTACAGCTGTTATGGAGTCTCAGTGGGCCAGTCCATGTTCCTAGCTCCCCTTGCAGGAGCAAAGCCTGCCTTGTGCCTTCTTGGCACAAGAGAGACACCATGCGTGTCCCCATCAACTCTGCCTCATGGGATCTTCCCAGTCATGCTCACAGAGCAGGGCTGGGTGGGGGGGAACAGCCTCCCTCTTGGCACAGTCACTGGACAGCCTCTGCAGGTGGTCCTGCTTGGGTCCAGCAGTGGTGTGGCTTGGCACAGGCACAACCAGGATCTGCTCCATGAGTAGACTTCAGAGGGGGGGTCTTTCCTCCCTAGTGGGTCTAGATCATCAAGGCTGGAAAAGACCTCTAAGGTCATCCAGTCCAACTGTCAGCCCAACACCACCATGCCTACTCAACCGTGTCCCAAAGTGCCATGTCTACAAGTGTTTTTGGACACCTCCAGGGATGGTGTCTCCACCACTTCCCTGGACACCTTTCTCCAATGCTTCACTACTCTTTCAGTAAAGAAATCTTTCCTGATGTCCAATCTAAACCTCCCCTGGAGCAACTTGGGGCCATTTCCTTTTGTCCTGTCCACCTATCACTGGAGTGGATGCCTGCCTTTGTTTGTTCAAGATAAGCTTTCATATGCCAGGTTTGCTTTCCAGCTGGCTCAGCAGGGTAGATGGATTAGAGGCTGGAGCGTGGTTTTAGTCAGATGAGGAACAGACAGAAGAGTGCTAAACCCCGACTGAAACTGCTGCGCCCTTCCTCCCTCCCCACTCCTTTTTAAACTGAATGGTGCTGGATTTCCGTATGTGTTATTTATCTAAGCGAATACACAATTGATTTTCAAATGCTCATGAGTTGTAATGAGGGTGTGTATATAAGCATATGTGCTGTTGGGGCCTGGAATTCATTTCTATTTCAATGGAAACAGTAGTCTCAGGTAGCTTCCCAACATTACTCCATTTCAGCAGCAGCTCCTTCACACACTAACCTGACAACAATAAGGACGATACAAATGAGGAAAAATGTTCAACGATGCATGGTGGGTAGCCTAACATCGTCAGCTAATGACTGTCTCTCCCCAAAAAAGACACTCCCAGAATCCAGACATGTCTTTCTGAGACTCTGCATATGACAGTGGAGCTCAGGAGGAAGAACAACGGAAAGAGTTCCACTGTGGTTACAGACACAGACAAAGCAGTATGTGGTTGCAACAGCTTCTAGAAGACAGAAAAGAAAGAGGCCTCAAAGCTGAATTCAGCAAGAATCCAAACCTTTATATACTGGGGAAGGAGGCAGGGAAGAAATAAAGGGAAAAAAAATCATAAAAAGAAAGTCTAACGTGCCTACTTTGCAGAGAGAAAGACGTGACAAACAGAGAGAGGCTACCCTGACTTCCTTATCAGTTAATGCTTTTCTGCTGGGTACCACCTGAGCCCTGTAGAAAGGATATGAAAATTTTTGCTAGTGGACCTCCATTGCTTTTCTGGACAGTCCTTCTTCTGCCTAGCTTCTGTTTTTACTTAAGCTGTGGCTTTTATTTCTATTTAGTACTTGATCATATGCTTTTTTTTCTGGGCTGTGTAATCATTTTATATACTTTAGAAGTCAGAGGATGTGTATTCACTTACTCGTTTTGCCAACAGGCAGAGGAACTACATTTTAATTTACTGTAAAAATAATAAGCTGTGTGACAAAGTGCACCAGCCATGCACAGACGAGACAGATAAAAGAAACAGGATTACGGGTTCTAAAGTATGTCACAGTGTTACCTAAGTGGAACAATAAAAGGTTTCTCTCATTCCCAGGGACTGCAGGTCTCTGTAGGACAGGGGAAAAGTAAATTAATAATAGAATCAAATTAAACTCAAGTTAGTCATCGTTTCAATGCCCATTGAGACCAGCCTGACTTGGAAATGCACTGTCATTTGAGTAAAGAAGTTTTAACGGTTTTGCACATCTTTGGTTAACCAAAAAAATACCTCTTTTTGACCAACTCCTTCTTTCAAAATACTTCTCAGTTCTTGTAAAAACAAAACATTCTGTAAGAGGGTTTTGGTGTTTTTTTGTGTATCAAGACTTACAGTAAGTAAAATATTTCCAAAACAAAATAGATCCGGAAGCAATGTAAACATGAGAAGAGCATGCTTTAAAAATAAATTCAAGCCTTTTATTCCCTTTGTTTTATAATTCCCCCTAGACTATTCAGAATAATGAGTTCCTACGGCTCCCTGCCAAAACCTTGAAAAAGAAATCAAGATTTCTCTCATCAGGAAACTATGAGACATAACCCACAGCACGCTATTGTTTGTCAGAAAAAATGTGAGTTTTATACAATAATAAAAACAAAGATAGCTTTGAAATAGTGAGGGGGTGTTTTTTTGTTTGGGTTATTTTTTTTACAATTTGTTTAAATGCTGATTTAAAATTTATTGTAATGCCTATGTAAAAGCTTGGGAAACTTGGCTGGGCACCCAACATTTCTTAAAATATATATATATTATGAAAAATCAGAGTATATGTTTCTAGGAGCTGGTATTTCATGTTCTGTTTGTTTTTCTGCTTTTCAGGGCAGACCCAGACTGGACAGAGACCATCTCACTGCAACTGGCCAGAGAGCAGGGCAACCAGGGTCAGGATCAGGCCAAGTAAGGGGAATCGGTATCTGGAGAAGCTGACTGGGCAGGGCCATGCACCTGTGCTGTTCTCTGCCTGCTCTTTTGTTATGAAAAATACGCATATTCAGAATCCTTTTGTCAGAACTGCTGCCATGTCCCCAGCACCATCCTGAGTCATTGTCTGCACCTGTCTTTTAAGCTTGATATTTTCAGGATCACTGGCTTGGAGCAACTTATTGAAAGATTATCTCACGCTGTTGTGTCTATCATCTCTCTGCAGTATTGAATGCCAATTCTATAAAAGGAGATGAAGAACTAGTCTGTGACTTTATGGGCATTTTCCACCCATTTTCTTACAAGTCCTTTACTTCCCCCCACCCCCCCACCACTCCCGGCTCTGTAAGTGAAAACTACACAGTTGCATGATTGTGTCAATGTTTTTGGGGGAGGGGTGCATGATACGACCTCTGAAAAATGTCCCTTTATAATTAAAGCCTTATTAAGTTCAGGCAAAACTTAAAATTACATCCAATAAGCTACACTGATGTAATTTATAATGCACAGATTGTCTTCTGAAAGGCAGACAGGTAATTTATAATCTTTGTATTCCTGCCTTTAACAGGAGGAATAGCATATACTTCTTGACTCAAAATCTGGGTAAGACTTTCCAGTCATCCCCTCACAGCATACTTGATACTATTTCCCCACTGAAAATGTAAAGCTCATAATGTAATAATTTCAAGAATGGGTTTTAGTGGCTTATCTGTTTATAACATACCCTTCTGCTCTCCAGCACAGCTACCTGCTTCTACATCCACTCTGCCTCTGGACTGTGCCAGCATGAACGTTTGTGAAATCAAGCAGTAAATGAGATTGAACTGAGAAGATTAGAAAACAACCCATTTTCCTTCCTTTTTTGCTGATCCAGTGCACCAACATAACAGAAGTGTCAGCGTGGCACTGGGGATAGCACAGAGACAACTGAGAATGGAAACAGTTTAAATGGGCTTCTTCTGCCACCAAGTGCATACCCATGTGCTCACTTGCATTGCTATGTACACCCTGTTCAACATCTCCTTGAAAACACTCTTGACAACACCTACCAACTATAAAACTGGAACTCTTTGTCTGAGTGCATAATTTTCTTAGTCGTCCTCTCATGAATCTTTGGCCTGGGCTGGACCATGACATTTGTCTCTGACAGGATTTGCTTTATGGCATTATGGTATAATGTAGTAGCATTTTGTGGTTTTTTTTCACTGTATGTTTCACAAATCTCTTGTTTCCAATGACATGTTTGAGAAATGATTTTTATTTGTGTTTTCATGGATATTTTAACTCCTTTCTTCAACAGGAAAAGACTTTGTATTTTTATATTTGTAACTATGTTGTGGCAGTTACTGTGTTTTCTTTCCCTGGATTTTGATGTGTAACCTATGTAAGTCATCTTCATATGCATAAAGGGCAAAATCCACAGACTACATACTGAATCATCCATTAGTTGGCCAGTTATGTCTTGCTGACAAATGAGTTCTCAGAGCCACCTTAATAGGCCTTGTAGTGCAAAATGGAAAGCGTCACAAACTCACTTTATCAAAAGATGCATTGTACTGCATAGGAACGGTTTCAGATGCTATGAGATTCTTATCCAAAGCCTTGGAAGGTTATCTAGAGTCACATCCTTTCTGTGCATTGTGTTCGCTTAGAGGATATGATAATGCCGTCACTGTGTTACACAAGAGTGTACAGCAATAACTGGAGCTGGCTGAGAAGCGAAATTTTTATTCTACAGGAAATTCCAGCTTGTCAATATTTTGTTTCATTGAGCACTGGAACAAAATGTGTTGGTTCTGCAGCCTTTCAGGCAAAAATGGAACAATCTATTTCTTTGCCAGCTGACAAGCCTGGGGAGCCAAGAAACCAACTGAGCAGTGGGCATATTGCCAAGGGAGCTAGATAGCCAGTCAGCTAAGCTACAGTCAGCAGCCAGCTTGGTTGTATTTCTGACTAGGAGCCACAGCCAGATCACAACTTAAGCATTACAGAAAGTTTTGATGGAACCAGGACAATCCAGCATTGCCAGCGCCCATCTGTTCAATTAGGAAATGATCAAACACTGTCTCAATAAGTGACTATCGTCTGGAAAGAATGCAACTGTACTGTCCTTTGATTCCTTATGGCTATCTTCAGCCTTTTTCCTTGTGATTTATGTGCACATTTATTACTAGAATGAGCTGATTAAATCAATTAATTTTTCCTTAAGGATCAGTAATGATACCCAAGCCTATGAGGGAGTTTTCAGGGTGTCCTTCATTGCTAGTTTTATGATTATTCTTCTTCAAATAACACTGCATGCCAGCAATACCTAGTAGAATCTCCTTGTGTATGCTTGCTAACCAGAAGGTAGAGCTACTCTAAATCGTATGCTACAAGATTGAAATAAACTCTTGTGTCTGCTGTCAGATAACACGCTGTATTGTTGTCTTCAGTCCATGCTTGTGGATGAATTTAAGTTAGAATGAACTTGCCAGAAATGCAATAATGAGGTGGATACATCTTCTGCGCTAGGTAAAAGATACTAATCTTCAGTAAGTAATTGGTAACGTTTACTTCAACAGTGATAGAGAGCTCCCTTTGTTGTCAAAACTAGCCCTGATCAGAAGTGCTAACTTTGCTGACTGTAACGTGAAACATTATTGCAGAATTCTGACAGTGTTCCAGTTAATTTCCTCTGTTGGTATATTTTTGGAACAAGTATTGGACAAGTTTGTAAAAATAATTGCATCTTTGCCTTCCTGCAGTTTACAGTTGTGGTATCATTGTAAAAAGTATCAGTTGCTTTTTCAAAACATTTAGATAATTTCTGTTGTAAGATAAACCTCGTAATTTCTTAAATCAGCATATCCTGAACACTTCTCTCATTTGTTTCCAACCAATTGCTGCATATATTTCCTCTTTAAAGCCCAGAGATTTCATATGTCATTGTCACTTCAATGGTGGCAACTCCAGGGAACAATGAATTCCATTGTAAATGCTTAGTGGTAATTAAATTTTTTGCAACTTCGTCTATTTAAGTACCCTCTAATTCTCCTGCTGTGAAATTAGAGGGACAACAGATGCTTTACTGAGCTACATTTCAAATCTTGTTCCTTCCACATGTAAATAAACCTGCCTCTTATTTTCTCCCTCAAATTCAACTACTGTGCAGATACTAAAGCAGCCTTGGTGTATCCCGTCCTCTTACCATCTGGATTCCAAATGAATTTCAAGGTAGTTACTTTGCTTTGCATAGTCCTTTATATTTTCTATACACGGGCCTGTTTATTCCTGTTTATATAGAATTTATTCTTGAAATGACAATCTTTTGCATTGTGAGTTTTTTCCCCCAGTGAAAGTAATGTACTTTTCATGGTGTGCTTCCTTCTTCATTCCTGGTGGATTTTTTATACAGCTTGTGCTGCTGCAGTGTATCTTAAAATGTGCTCTTCATCTCAGATGGAATAACTTGAGCATATGTTTAAGGTTTAAGTCAGTCTCAATCAGTATGTCCATTTGGGTTGCTTTGTTTTATATTCCACACACAAATAATTGTTGTCGTGTGTCATTTAAGTCTCTCTGATTCTTAATTTCCTCAGTGTTGCCACATACTCGGAGATTATTTCATTTCCTGCCTGATTCTATATATAAAATAAATACTCCTTAAAATAATACTCTGTAAATATGAGTGCATTTAGTGCAAGTGTTGTTGTCTTCTCTGTCAAAATATTGAAGGGAAACTAGCAAATTCTTATACTGCTTGGTGACACCTTCTCAGCCATAATAGGAGTATTCATAGCTTTCTTCCCAAAATTCATTTTCAGTTCTCTCTCAAAAAAAAAAGAAACTAGGAGTGACAAGGAGTCAGTCACCTAAGACAAACTGGGAATGTCTTACTCCTCCATCCACGCAATTGTAAAAAAGCTAACTGTAATATAAAGAATCCCAAAAAGCTTTATGTTAGAGAGGAAATTATTACCCTAGGGGACTGTCATGAAAAAATGTTCACTCCTTTCCAAGGAGCTCTTTGCAAATGGCTGAAGATGGAAAATCTTGGCCAGAATGAGACAAAGAATGGAAATGCCTGAAAAAGAACCAGTGAGTTCTTCCCTACAGCTGTGAGATTTCTGAGCTACCTTTGCTGAAGGTAATTTCATTTTCCCAATGAAAGTTTTCCAGGAAAATTTCTCAGCTCAATAATGTTGCATTTACACAGCCTATTGCAAAACAAATAAGTTGAATTTTTCAACTGTCAATGAAACAGATCAGAGCGGAAATGCAGAATGTAAACAATGTCTGAAATGTATTTCTAGAATGTATCTGATTTGACTAAAGTATTGAGAATGATGATTCCCATCAACACTCCTGATGTACAGCATACAGCATCTAGGCTCTGTTGTGTCAGTAATGGAATGAGCAGGGTAATGATAAACTACACCGAAGAATAAATAGGAATGGTTCAAAAAAAATACCTACATCTAGAGATACGTGGATCATGATCACAGTAATGTCTGTAATATTCTGTCATTAGGTCACGGTGGAGCCTGAAAAAAAACCCCAAGTATGGCACTTTCTGGAAGAAGCAGCTGCATGATTTTGCTTTGACCAGTAAGATGGAATGTGAATAGAACAGATTGTAGCTTCTAAGAACAAGACTTGATATTTTTCTGTTGGATAAAGAAAATACAGTACCTGTTGCAGAGCAAAAAAACCCATTATGCAGTATTATCAATAGTTACAGCTCACTTGATTCTGTCAGTAAATTGATATTTTTGAGTCAAATGTAGCTTAAAATTGTACATTAATGGGTACTTGAGACTACGTTCTGGTGATGTATTAATTATTCTTTAAATTGAGAAAAATATTTTTTTAAGTCTGTTGAAAAGCAATTCAATTATTCAATTTATAGTCACTGATGCTTTAAAGCCATGGAAACATACATAAAAAACCAACCAACCAACCAACCAAACCATTTTTCACTGATCGAAAGGTGAATAATCCATTGTGAGCTTGCTCAGTTGTAAGAAACTGCATTAGGAATATTTGGAAACATAATAAATTATTC
This sequence comes from Phaenicophaeus curvirostris, assembly GCF_032191515.1. NCBI lineage: Eukaryota > Metazoa > Chordata > Aves > Cuculiformes > Cuculidae > Phaenicophaeus > Phaenicophaeus curvirostris. The sequence continues at coordinate 176,776,361 of NC_091392.1, read as the reverse complement.
TAAAATCAAATTGTTTGAAATTTAACAATGTGTCATCATTTACAACTGATAAGACATTGTCCTATCTATAAATGGATGGAAAATGAAAATTAATATTTGCTTTCAGATAATTGCCCAGATCACATGCTGCATAATAAAGCAGATGTACTAGAGGTGAGTCAGAATTGGTTCCTGAAAACTGTATTGTAAAAGTTTCAAGAATTACCAGCAGCTTTTCATCTCATCAGCTCTGAATACATGGAAATGTTGAGGCCCATCCCTGCAAGATGGTTTTCTTGAGAGGGTGCAGTCAAAAAGGTTTCTTAAGTGTTTTCCTGCTACTAAAAGTTAGGTAAGGATTGATCAGTTGTGTTTTTCAGTTCTTTAGGGGCAGTGAAGTTGTGATACAGGAAAGAAATTAGTGGCTGAAGCCTCTATAGTACTCATATTTCTTTATTTGATGCTAAAAAGTCTATAACAGTTAAGTGTAGAACGATCTGATCCTTTATGAGCTTAAGTTCGTAGTACGATAAAGTCTCTGAAGGGTAAGTTAAAATAATGCACTGGTGATGATTCTTTAGTAATATACCCTCTAAACACATCATACCAAAGGAGAAAAATGGAAATGGATTTCATTTCCCCTACAAGCCTAACGTTACTATTTTTCTATTAGAAAATGTAGTTACATTAATCTGATTTAGCTTATCATATGCAAAATTATGTTAATTTTTCAGGGTATCAAAAGCATTTTTCATGAGTTGAAAACTCATAATATGAATGGTTAGTATGAAGAAGAATATCAGGATTTCAGGAAATCACCGAGGAGTTTGCATGTAGCTTTTGTTAGGAAATTTGTCTTTGTCTTCCCATCCTAGTTTTCTCAGCTCTAGCAAGGCAGGTTTGCCTGAAGGCACACTTTCCCCTCCTGCCTCCTTCATTCTCCACAGAGACGGAACCCTTTGGAGCTTTGATTAGCTGATTTTCCTTATCAGAAAAACCAGAGATTTTTGATGAGGCGCAGTGTTAGAACACACAAGCCCACTCCCAATTAGCTGTTATGCTTTGTGGGAAGAGCCGAAACCTGAGAAATGGGAAATGTGTCAAGATCCAGATTATGGCCTCCTTTTTTGTTTTGGTTTGTTGTTGTGTTTGTTTGTTTGTTTTTAATTTAAGTAATTTATTTTGTCCTCTGCTATCTCAGGTGTGCCAAGGGAGGATATTTTTCTATATAAATACACTTGAAGAGACTGCAGATACTTACATATGTATTGATGGTGAGTTTCCAAGTAAACATAATTTCACTTTTATAGCTGATAAGTTTTAAGATATGATTAAAAAATAGAAATCAATATTTATAATTAATTTAAATAATAAATTGCCACTTAGCATGGCTAAATGGCATTTCTGAGGGCAGTATATATGTACATGAAAGAAAAATACCATCTGTGCTAGGGATAACGTCTCATTTGCATTAAAATAAAATAAGGTGGGTATTTCTCAGTTCTGTGCTTCAGCACAGATGATACACACTGCAAATGCAGGAAACTTGACAGGGCTAGGAATGCTTCTCCTTCTATGAACTGCGGAAGAGATTACTGTACAGATAGACCATTATGCCCCCCCCCCCCCGCCCCAGCCTTCAGAAGCATCTGGGAGAAGGCAGAAGGTGAATTTAAAGCTATCATGTACTGGACCCTCCCCCCGTCAATGCTCCAAAGCACTTTGTAAATTCTCCCCACAGAGTGATCTAGAGCAACGCTGAGGTGGTTGTGTACAGATCTTTGCAAAGTAAGTATGTCTTGATTCATTTGAAAGAAAAAACTAATTTAAAAATATTAATATACTGTGTGTACCTGCAGGACAGATGTTTTTCTATTATATGAATTATATTCAAAAACTCTCTGACATTCAACAGAAGTGATCATGCACAGCTCTTTTTTCACTCAACATCATTTTACCATGAATGATACAGAACTAATGCAAGATGATCCTAAGTCAAAAGTAAAATACTGGCAACAGGAGAAAGCATTGAGGAGGACGATTACAGATTATTTTTTTTTTTTTTGTCCACTTTTGCAGGTACTATTTTTACCAGGAACAAAATATTCAGTCATTTTTACATAACAGGTCTCCTTGGAAATACCTGGCAAGAGGCTGCACAAAGCACATACGCAGTTCATCGCATTTCTCTTGAGGAATGCAAAGCCTACTTTGCAATTCAGACTCTTTCTGAAATCTTCTGAAATTTATGATTGAGAGAAGCTTGATTAGACCTCTTCTTCTGCTATATTTTCTACCACTGTAGGAATGTCAACATTTCCAGGCTGGATTTCACAATCCAGCCTAGATTCTGTCTCTGACAGTAGCAAACAAAAGGTGTGTTACATGAAGATGTCCATTTTCCAACAAACACCAGTTATAGAAAACATTTCTTTAAAAATTCTGACAATTTTCTCAAGTTTTATAGTCTAAGAGACAGTATTTCTGCAAATGTTCTTATTAGTGATACAGAGCTGATCCTCCAGCTAGTGCTATTTTTTTTTTTGATGGAAGTAAAAACTCCGCACTTCTTTAAAAGCAGATTAGAATGAGAAATTACTGATTTTTCACTTTAACTGAAAGGCTGAACTCGTGCAAAAAAAAAAGAGAATGTTGTGAAATACATGGGCAGCCATGCAGAGCTGAATTTTGCTGTGCTACACCATATCCAGGGCCGAGTAGCTTAGTATTAACAATTTTTATATAAACATAAAAAGCCCCAAACTCACCTCTCACTTGAAATCACCAAGAGAGTTATCCAATGCGAAATTCAAACAAGACTGGCCATCTCCAGTGTTTAGATGCACCATGGAAAGTGCTGTGGGATCTTTAATGACTGCAAATGGTTTCTGTCCCCCTGGGAGGAGGGAGGAAAGCTCCAGCAAAATGCTGGGCTGAAGGATCTTCCTGAGCACTGGTTACGTATCAGATCAGACAGCTACAGAATTAGTAACCTCATTCCAAGCTATGGTTTTCATCTTTTTTTGGAGATGTCATATTCCGGTATGGAAACTACTTAGCTCATGATTTTTTAATAGCACTTGTGAAGGACTGGGTCTTTTTCTCTACTCTATTAGCCCTTTGGCATCCTTCTGGGAAAGGAGAAGTTGTCAGTATTTCTACCTTAATTCTATTCTTTCCTGGAGAACCTGAGGATGCAGTTTCTGCCAGCTTGCTGGTGGTGAAAGGGGAAGATTCTCTCCCAATACAACTTCCTCTTCGAGCCAGTCCTGATGCTAGATGTTTCTATCAGTTAGTTTAGTTCATTAAACCCAGCGGATCCCTACAACATTGTGGTGGTCATCACCTCTCCTTGACCACGTTAGGGAATTGCGCTCGTTGACAGAGAGGTCTGACAAAAAACATTGCTGCAGAGCGAGACAGGGAACAGGCCAGTGAAATCACAATCTAAAATTTCTGCGGGTTTAAGTTGCACTGTAGCATAACTCACAGTACGTCTTGAAAAGTAGTTGGCAGCTCTGTGGTTTAAAAGGAGTGCAAGTGAGGGAGCAAACCAAGCTGCTTGCAGCTGGGTTCTCACCGTGCTGAAGCTCTGCAAGCACTAGGTGGCCTGCTTTGAACAGAAATGAGAAATCCCATCCGTCTCAGTATACAACAGAGAATGAAAAAGCACCATTTCTACAAGTTCTGCCATTATTTTATAAATCATGCTATTCTGTGATGAATTCAGGGAATATCAGTTTTTATTTATTGTGGTGCAGTGAAATCATAGAATACTGTACTCACTCCATAAACATTAGAGGTGATTTATCAGATTGTTTAGACACAACATCAAATTAATAAATGAAAAACTATCTGTGTGCAGGCTGTTGCTGTACATTAGTTTAAACTTCTTTCATAGCAATGTACTTGAATTACGTCTTAGTTGCTGTGACAGATGCAGTTACCACAGCTTAGCTGATGTCGTATCCTATGACCTGATCCTGAGTAGGAGCCATCGGAGACTGTATTTTCAACCCAACAAACTGCAATGGCAGCAGGTAAGGATTAATTCTATATACTGGAACAGTGTTTCCTGTGTTTTCAAAGTACATTTCCCCAACCCCAAACTCAGTCCAGTATAAAACCTCAACATCTCTGTGAAACGATAGTCATATGCTTGAAGGAGGAGACACCACCAATGTTGGTGTCGGATGCCCTCAAAGACACTGAGGGCAAAAGGAGAATGGAAGACAAGAGGTGCAGCTGCCCTGCAAAGTTTGATGTTATCAAGAGGCTTTTTGGTGCAATTTTATTTCTTACTATCAAAAGGGGAGAGTAAGACAAAAAGATGGGATTCAGAAAGAGAAACTACATTTTAGCTCAGGCATTTACTGTCTTCTGGGAGAGATCTGCTAGCAGTTGTAATTTGTGTATCACTAAAGGAGAATGACTTCTATTCTAGGTCAGTAAAAAGAGGCAATGGGAAAAGAAACACTTCAACTTATTGTAAAGGTCTTGGACCACTGGAAAAAAAAAAGTCAGTTGTATTGAAAGCAAACCAGCATTTGATGAAATTGTAAGGGACTCTAACAAGAAACTGAAATAGCATCGTTATACCCACCTTATCTTGTCAATGATGCTTTATGCACCAGAATTCTGCAGCAGAATTCTAGCATGGCACGCACCCTAAGATTCTCATTTTTCTCTGCAGGAAGTGGGAACCTACCAGCAGCAAAAGTTGAGGCTGGAAGCCAGAATGGGAATATTAATTAGTTGATAAAATGTCATGTAACATCATTCTATCTCTAGCTCACATTCCCTGATGCTCCTCAGCCTCTCTACATCCTCCTTCAGGTCTGCCACCAGGCTGAGGAGGCAGTCCACCTGCTCACACCTTATGCAGCCATTGCCCTTGGTGCCCTCCGTTTCCAACGCAAGCTGGTGGCACTTCATCCAGCCTGAGAGCTGGATGGCTGCGTGCTTTACCGGGAGCTCAGTCTGAACTGACACGTCCCTTCTGGCAGGTGCGGAGGATGCAGTCTTTCGCCAGGTGAACACCATGGCTGGGCTCTCTATCAGTGACCAAGCTTACCTCTTGAGCACCGGAACCGTGCCCTCCCTGTGCACCCTGCCTTTTTGAACTGAGGGACCTGGACAGGCTGGAGAATTGGGCCTGTGAGAACCTCATGAGGTTCAACATGGCCAAGTGCAAGGTCCTACACCTGGGTCGAGGAAATCCCCGTCTTCAGTACACGATGGGGAACGACGTGATTGAGAGCTGCCCTGCAGAGAAGGACTTGGGGGTGCTGGTCAATGAGAAGCTCGACATGAGCCGGCAGTGTGCACTCGCAACCCAGAAGGCCAACCGTATCCTGGGCTGCATCAAAAGAAGCGTGGCCAGCAAGTTGAGGGAGGTGATTGTGCCCCTCTATTCCCCTCTTGTGAGACCTCACCTTGAGTACTGTGCCCAGTTCTGGAATCCTCAATGTAAGAAGGATATGGAGCTGTTGGACGGATCCAGAGGAGGCTACAAAGGTGATCCAAGGGCTGGAGCACCTCCCATACGAGGACAGGCTGAGAGAGTTGATCTTGTTCAGCCTGGAGAAGAGAAGGTTTTGAGGAGATCTTATAGTGACCTTCCAGTACCTGAAAGGGGCCTACAAGAAAGCTAGAGAGGGACTATTCATAGAAGCTTGTGGTAACAGGGTGAGGGGGAATGGGTATAAACTGGAGAGGGGCAGGCTTAGACTTGATATAAGGAAGAATTTCTTCACCATGAGAGTGGTGAGACACTGGAACAGGTTGCCCTGTGAATTTGTGGCTGCCCCATCCCTGGAGGTGTTCAAGGCCAGGCTGGATGGGGCCTTGGGCAGCCTGGTCTGGAGGTGTCCCTGCCCTTGGCAGGGGGGTTGGAACTGGATGATCTTTAGGGTCCCTTCCAACCCAACCTATTCTATGATTCTATGGTCTTGCTATTGCTGTGCTTCCTCCCCTTCTGCCAACCCAAATGTAGCCTCACAAGACACAAAGCAAGTAAGACTACTGAGGATAGAAGTGCTCTTTAAATTAAGGGGAAATACTTTTTCTTTCCAGGAATTAATGTGGATATCAGACACATTCGAACTAGGTGTTAGATTAACAGATGCAAAAGAATCACAAGGGTTTATGTTCCAGCTTTTCTTCATTTAATCCAGCAAGGGAAAACACTCTGTAATAAAATCCCAGACTGACTGGCCATCTAAGAGAACATAAGACATTGAATCTTGCTTTCAAGATACATTCATACATCTCAAAATATACACATTTTGAGAGGAGATTTGTGCATAAGAAATCAGCCATGACCTACTGTCAATCCTGCTGGCAAATGATACAGTTTAATAATTTAACTACTATTTAAAAACTAGCACTTCATCAAACCTTAATTGAGCTTAGTCATCCATTAGCTATGGTTCTTATTGACTGAGAAGTAAATGGTGATTGATTGCCCTGACATAATTAATCGTTAATGTATTTTTCAGGAATTTAGGCTCATTTGCCCAGGCTATTCTTTCCACAATGTTTGAAAGATTTAACTAATATTCCTATCAATATTTTAAATAGGCTCAAGATTCTGGGAATTACGGAGTAATCGTTTTCATGGTTGAGTGGCCACAGGGAGCTGAAATTATATTGAAAATTTTAATACTGAAGATATTTGATTTGTAAAGTGCTATGTACCTTCCTAATACAACTCTGGGAAGGTTTTACACTGAAATTGTAAAATTACCTTATTCATTTCTTGATGCTGAGGTGAAGCAGGCCTGGCACAAGTATTGCCTACTCCATCTCTCTGTGTTTAGCTGTCTAATACCTCTGTAAACTCTTTAAGAAACATATTTGATTTTTCTTCATATATAAACTTGCTCAATTACTTTCTTCTGATGACATAAATAGGATAAAAAACGACAGATGTGACTTTAACTGGCATTCAGAAAATAATTAGAGAATTCAGCTGGATTTTACATGGCAATCAATGCTGTCTGATGCTCTTCAACCTCGTGATCTTAAGTGTCCTCTTTGTACCAGCACTTCCTTGGGTTTATAGCATGCAGATTACCTGAGAGAAGGGGCTCAAAACATGGAGGTGTGAAAAGCGGAGGCCCTGAAAGGAAAAGAAAGAGCAAATGACAGAGCAGAATCATGCAAGCTCACCTGCTTAGAAAGTCAGGGCTTAAAAAAGAAAACCCCGCCTCATAGCACGGTGTTTTATTGAAATCCATGGGTTTTAATTTTATGAAAGGGTTGCCTGATCAGCTCTGGGCAATGGGAGGTGATTCTTCCCCTCTGTTCCTCTCTTGTGAGACCTCATCTGGAGCATTGTGTCTAGTTCTGGAATCCCCAACATAAGAAGGATATGGAGCTGTTGGAACGGGTACAGATGAGGACTACAAAGATGATCCAAGGGCTGGAGCACCTCCCGTATGAGGACAGGCTGAGACAGTTGGGCTTGTTCAGCCTGGAGAAGAGAAGGCTCTGAGGAGATCTTGTAGCGACCTTCCAGTACCTGAAAGGAGCTACAAGAAAGCTGGGGAGGGACTGTCTACAAAGGCGTGCGATGATAGGACGAGGGGGAATTGGAGAGAGGAGATTTAGACCAGACATAAGGAGGAATTTCTTCATTATGAGAGTGGTGAGGCCCTGGCACAGGTTGCCCTGTGAATTTGTGGCTGCCCCATCCCTGGAGGTGTTCAAGGCCAGGTTGGATGGGGCCTTGGGCAGCCTGGCCTGGTGGGAGGTGTCCCTGCCCATGGGACAGGGAATGAGATGAATTGGTGGAAGTAGAAAGGGTGGAATTAGATGACCTTTAAGGTCCCTTCCAACCCAAACCATTCTTTGATCCTATAATGACGCTCTACTCCAAACTGCCACTTTGGCTCAGAGAGTTGACCCCAGAACATAGCTGCTCCTCCCAATGTTTCTAGAAGCTGGCAAAGGAGAAAGGATGGCCTGAAATCATTACGTACCAAGCTTTTTGTGTAGATATTCTGAAGTATCTTGTGAACATATTATGCTTAAAAAAGTAGCTTCCCCTCACTCCTCAGAAATCATGTTTTAAAAGCAGCTCCATGGCATCTTCAGCCACACTTGAACCTTCCTAATTTTTATTAATCTGAAATGAGCCACTTAATATTTCTGATTCACCACATTCGTGCCAAATTCATTCAGATAGCTGTGAAATAAGTGATCAAATGTAAATCAGAAGCACAAACTCTTACACTGCTTGCAGGTTCTTGTGTGGAGACTTGCTGACTTGACCTTCAGAGAACCAATGGCTTAAAACAGTGAGTTCGAGAAGCTTTGCCCAGGAAGTCACAGTGAAGCAGCATTCCCTCAGGGAAAACACACCATTCATTGGATAGTTATGCCATTAGCAGATTATTACTGGGGACAGTGCATTAGGGATTCAGAGGTATTATATGTGTGATTTCTAATTAATGAACTGATTCACTCAGAGGACGGCGTGGCTGCCAGGAGGACACAGATCTGCTGTCACACTAACACCGCTAGGCAGCAGACAGATTTTTTCCGGAATGAAATTGAAGAAAGGAAATTGCACTTGGCAAACTGTAATTGGGAAATGACAGCAGGCACTTGAGAAGGGCTGAAAGCTTTGCGATACGGGAGAGGCAAATAACAGCTAAAGGGCAGAGCAGAGGAATGAGTTCAGAGGGGCAAGTGCAGGCACAGCTGTGCGCTGCTGTCAGAGAGAGGAAATGGAAACTAAAGCCCGAGCAGAAATCCTGCCGCCTCAACAAGGCATCTGCCTCATCCCAGGATTTCCCGTTTCATCACCATGACATTCACTTCCACGTAGATCCCCTTAATTCTCAGCTAAAAGAGAAGAAGTGGGGCCAGCTGCTGCTCTCACTCATCTGTTGTGTGTTGGGCCAGGACAGAAGCTACCCTGATGTTTTGTCACGCTTAGAGTACAGATGCAATCCAGGACATCTTCCTGCTATTAGATGACTGGGGATAATCAAGGCTATGGATCTGTTGACACAGGTTATTTTACTTCCTGAAAATATGCTTAGAAATATGATCAGAAATACAGTTATAGAATTAGAAAATAGCCTGTAATAACGCCAGGGGACATGGGATGAACAATTAGTTAAATACACAGCCAGTTTGGCCTAAAAACCATATTCCCACATTTGCTTCCAGCAGAGGGGGAAATGTTAGTCTAAACACAAACTTCCAGTGGCCTGAATAGCCATCACTGTAAAATAATTTTCTTTCTCACTTTTTTTTCTATATCCACTGTTCTAACATTCTAATACTGTAGTATTCTAACATTGGAGTATTCAAATATTAACATGAAATGATGGAGCTGCTCATATTGCCATCAGTTTTATTTTTTTCCCTTGTAGATTTCCACTCTATCCCAACAAAACCTCTTTAAATAATTTGCTACTACATTTTGTGGTTTAGACATCTACATAGCCCTTCTTGATGAACGGTCTGGGCAAGAACACATTACATTTACTTCTAGGGGCTGACTTTGGGATTTCTAATTTAAAGCTTCTTTGTCTTCCACCATCCCTTTTTTCACATTTTAATGAATTTTGTCATGGCAGTTAAAAGTTAGCACAATTTCAAAGTCTCAGTCATCAGGGATTCAGTGTCACTGCCATGAACAGATTGATCATACACCAGAAATAGTGAAACGTATAGAGTGGTATTAAGCTCACCCATTTACTAAACTCGTCTTAAAATTATTTAAAACTTCCCTAAGTGCATTTCCCAAGTTAAGGCTTATGATGCAACCACTTTCTTGTATTCTTTGACTTCTTATTCATGCAAATCTACCTTTAGTTAAGTCTTACTGCTAGAAGTGACAATGTACCACCGTACCCAGTCTCCTCGTGTACTGCAGAATTCCATCCCCAGTGGAGTCCCTGACTTTACTTCATTTGCCATTTCTCCTGATACTGTCTCCCATTTATGCCACAGCTTTGGTTATTGAAACCAACCATTTCAGGCTTCAATCCTAAGAGATCTGTAAGCACCTGGAATTCTTTGTGTTTCAAAACTACCAGCTCTGACTTCAGCATATTGGGTTATCCATAAAAACGCCTCTCCCACCTATGATCACTTCAGGACAGTAGGATCCCAACCACACAATTATTGCCTTTACCAACACACTTGGGCTCCTACACACTATATTTTTCCTTCTGTACAAGCCATTCATCGTACTTACTCTCACATCACATCTCGTGTTAAGCTCCAGCCTAGCAGCTCACAACACAGAAGCTGATCATTGCCTGCAGAATTGCCCCGTCTTCAGGTCCTGGCATGGAGTCAGCTCACATGAGTGTTTATCTGGGTCGGCGTTAGAGAGGTTCAGTAAGTACCACTAAGGAAAAAAACGTGTTCATTTTACTGCCACTTAGCTTGAAAAAAAATGGGCACTACTGCGTATCCTGTTTTAACGACTGTTGTTACTATGGAGGCAAATGTAAATCTATTTTTACATTTAATACGCTGTATGCCAGCAAGATCTAGTGGAAGATCCCTGCAAATGTAAACACCTACACGTACAGTGACCTACTTAGAAGTTACACATGGGCTTGCACGTAGCCATATAAAGTATGCTTAAAAGGTATATTCAAAGCCTATAATTTAAAATAATTTTCAAGCAGCGTGTGGCAGACTGAATAGAAATGATGCTTGATAGTTGTTCATCCAAATTTTATTTATTTTTAACATACAGAGTTTTCTTTTAAATTACAAAGGCTTACATTGTGCCTGGGACTTGGTGTTGTATTAATTTCACTAGGGAATTTTGGTTTGGATTTGATGACATAGGTAGCAGCCCACATTTTGAGTGGATAACTTCTAAAATGGAATGTCTCAATGTTGAAGGATTTCCATTGTTTTCCAGATGCAGAAAGAACTCAAGGACTTAAGTACATTGAATGCAATCTGTTTATTTGAGAAGGAAGATCTCATACGAGTGCCCATTATGGAAGGCATCTCTTATCATGTACAATAAAATCAACCATTGCTTCCAGCAGAATACAAAAATACACATCTCAGTGACTTCCATACAATAATAAATATGTAATCATGCATCCAACAATAAAAAGGCACGGAAAACTGGTCACTTAGTAGTCATAAAAATTACTAACTATATTAACAAAGCCACCCAAATTATCTGTACAAGGAAATGAAACAATATATTCCAAAGGTGAAAACACATAAAACATCTTTAAAATAGTATATGCAATAAATACCTCAATTGGTTTTATATATTAAAAATAAAACTGTGCCATTGTAAACAGTATGTAAACAAACAAAATTCACTGTTCCTTACCATTATTACAAGTAAATAAAGCCAAAAGTTACACCCCTGCTCTGTTAGATATACTTCATTGGCAAGTTTTTTCAGGCAGTTTGAAGTTTTACTCTTTTCTGCAGCAAACAGAGCCCGCTATGTGTGTAATTGTAAGTACTAGAGCAACTGCAGAGCTTCAAAACTGACTATCCAGAATGTAATAGGCCATCAAATAGTCAGAACTGAAACTCGGAAAAGCAATTTTTGCAGTGTTACAGACAAAAGTAATTTATTTAAACTACATATAATAGTGTCAGTAAAACTTAGCTGCTTATATACCACTGCTTTCCTATAGGTCTTGGGGGCTGTACAAACGTGGTAGCATCCTTACTCCCACGGGTGGAGAAAGTGAGGCACGCAAAGGTTAACTGAGTTGCTCCCAGTCTTGCACCAGCTCCAGGAAACTAAAGGCAGAATCCAGACCTCCAGCCACTTCCTCCTCATTTCCTCGCAAAGCCTCTCTCATCATGGCCTTTCAGACAAATAACCGTGAGTCTTGAACTCCAGACCAGATTATAATTACAGAAAGATAATGAACATGTGTAACAAAAGTTGTCTGCTCACTTGGGCACCCATCTGCTCCCACTAATAACTATGGAAGTTTGCTACTGACTGCACAAGAGGAGCTTTTTTCCTAACTCTGTAATCAGATGCACAATATCAGACCAGCGAGACCAGACAGAGCCCTGTGTACCCTCCGAGAGCCTAATGATTGCCTTGACTGTTTATTCTTTTGAGGTCTGTTTCTATAGCCAACAAACTCCTGGGAAGTTCAGTCGAGGTGCAAACTTCCTTCCGTTTTAGCTAAAGGAAGAGTAGGAATCTGATCCTTTCTTAAACCAAACTACACCAAAGGACTCCTGGGAGTGGTGGTCATTCTGCACGTGTCTTCCAAATGAGTCTCACAGGGGAGCATGGCTGGCTCGCTATTTCTTCAGCTTTTGATAACGTGGACATAACTACCTCAATTTTATGACTCCTACTGTATGCCTGACTATCTACAATGAATACAAACTTACCTGTTCTGGACACGTATATTTCAAAGTGCGTGATAGCTCTGGTTAGAAAATGGTATTTTTTAGCCTTAGATGAAGAAATTCTGATACATCTACTTAGCTCTTTCACAGCCTTGTGTCTTTTTACTGGAAGAATATACTTACAGCATACACAATTAAAAAATATCCTGGAAAGGGATTTAGGAAGCGCTGCATTACAGTTATTTTTCCTCCCTGGAGCTATTAAAGAATTGATCCTTCTGTTTCTAAACAAGCGGTTTCTCTAATATCAAGCAATTGTCTGATTTGCCTTACCACTTAATATTTTCATATTTTATTCATCCATGAAATATTAAAAGAATCACTCCACAGACTAGCTCTGCAGATACCTCTGTGTCTTGGTAAGGTACATCAAGTGTCTCATTCCAGATCTGCAGAGCCAGGTGAGCTGTCTGAAATCAGCAGGTGCACAAAATAGATGGGACTACTTTTTATTCATCAATAAACAGTTCTTCATTTTCACCTGCCACGCTGCACGCTGTCTTTGCGGAGAGAGGTATGAAAGGTGATCTATTTTTAGAAGAGTCTGTAGTAAATCTTACAAAAGTTATTTTAGAAGGTATTTTCTTGGACATATTCAAGGACCCAATCAATGAAAAATGCTGTACATTCTCTCAGGCGTATATTCCCACCTGTTGTGTAGTTTCTAGGTTCTGTAGAAAAATCCAAATAGCAAGTGCGGATTTCACATTGGGAAAAAAATAAATACATTTCACTCATTTAAAAAAAATGATATCACAGTAGGAAAATAGCCAGTAAACATTAGATTCACGGGGGTTTAATCTTGGCACCAGTGAGATCAATGGGAGCTTTGCCAAGGATTTCAACAGAGCCAAAATTTCACCCAGAATCATATACAATTCTTTAGCTGACAACAATCATATACATCCTGCCACTCCCCTGTATAAGTTAAATATTAATAAGCATCTGTAAACATACTGCAATTCCTCTGATATAAAAAAATATTATATTAAAAACAATGCAGCATCTCAAGCATTGTGTAGTTTTAAGGTTTTTCTGGCTCTACACACAAGTTGGTATCATTATATTGGGCAAACCCAGGGGATGTATATACATATATATGTACAGGTGTGCACGCACAGATACATTGCAAACTCAATACTAGATATATACACACATGCACACGCATATACTGGCAAGAGAAGAACATTCATCCGTATGGCATTTAAAGCCTCCCGATGGTCAGTCTGATGGCAACTTTTAAGTGGGGAAGAGTTTCTACCTAACTCAAATCCTTTGGAGGCTTATACATAAATGCTAAATCTGAAATACATGAGATCTGTCTTAAAGGGAACTAAAGTGCTATTTACAGCTAAACATGTGCCTAAATCCCAACAGATCTGTACGTCTGCAAAGACAAGGAGTTTTCCTACGTAGTGGACACGACCAAGGTGAAACAAAGGGCCAAAACTACTGAGCGTGAAGCAGTTTCTACCTAAAACAGCATAAACCATGTTAGAAGTTTTCATTTTCTATTGAATATGTTTTTTAATTGGGTGGAAATAGCGTGTTTTAGGCTTTTGCTACAAAATGCTATTCAGACCCAAATATATGAGCTATGCAGAAAACCAGACTAGAACCAGACTGGCTAGCTATAAGGACCACTCATGTTGCGCTGGGATCCTCTCAGGACCTTTAAAATATCTTAAACTGAAATTTGCTTTGCTAAATGCCAGAACATACACTGAAAATACATTTGTGCGATTCCATAGTGCTCAGCATTTAAAGATACCTGCTGTGGATGTACAGTCGTGTCAGTGAAATACTTTGTTAGTATTAATCGATATGTTTACTGTCACTGTGAATTAAGACACAAAGCTGCTAGTATTAGAAGTCATTAAATGATTTGTGTGTGATGACACTGATGGAGAAGCATCAGATCTCTGGTGCAAGTATCAGGCCCACATCACCTCTCAGAAGCTACTCAACGGCTTGTACTCTTTTATGACTAATTCTGTCCCTTGCCTCCCTCATCTTCTGCCGTGAATATTATCTTCCCCTTTGATGATCCCCTCAACATACAAGCTTCAGCAAACTGAATTGCTAAGTATACAACGGGCAGCTCTAGGGAGGTTCCATCTATCAGCTCTTTTAGGGTTCAACAGACGTGATATAAGACAGTAGCTAACGAAACTAATTCTTTCAGGACAGGTCATCAAGCTGTGCTCCTTGAGGGGAAAAATGGTAATTTTTGTCATAGATGGACAACTGCATTTTTCAAACTGCACGTTTTAAGGAGACAAATCCAAGACATAAAGTACAGACATCAGGGCATCAAGTACAGACATACAAGTGACAGATGCCTGTAGAAAATCCTCTGAAATCTGGCTAAGCAGGGCAGTCCAAATGCCTATTTCAGTATATAGGGATGTCAACTTGTGAGAAACCAACCACTAGCAACCTTCCTGGGGATTATCTGCATGCCTATAGGCTCATTGTAAACCTTTACAAACCATCAAAATAGAATATCTTATATGCTTAAAATTCTCACAAAAAGCCTCCAGACCCTATGTGTCAGCACAACTGCTCTCCCTCCCTGAAAGCAAGACCAAACAGCTTCAAATGGCTTTCCTGACCCACCCCATTCACATAATAATTGACAGTAACTGCAAAGAGAATTAGTCCTAAACAGTGCTTACTTCAACTAAGGTGGGAAGAAAAACATAGTCATATCTGTAACTCTTTCCCTGTTATTGACATTATCAGGTTATTAATTAATCTAAAACGTTGTCTATCTAATTAATACTTTCGTTCAATGACAGCAGGACTTAAAATGCTAATTCACTTCAAATATTCATGGTATGGATTTGGGGCAGCGTGGGGATTTAATTTTTAGATTTTCATACATTTTCCATCATAAAAACAAACTGCCCAGTTTTACTTCATTTCTTCCTGGTTCCATCTTCGATTTCACATGCTCTACTATAACACAGCCACACCTGGATCTGCTTCCTAAAAGAATTGTTTCCAATGAATTTGGAAAAAAAAAAATATTTCAAGTTACTTCAAACTTTGTACCATATTGCTTTCCACCTTCTGTATCTTTTCATTCCTAACATTAATATTTCAATCATACTACAAATATATTTTTCCAAACTGTTTGTTCCATAGAATAAAATACAGATTAGTCACTTGCATACTTGTCCTACTAACAGCTACATTTCTAGTATTTTCAGAAGCCTTACACAGCTGGTGGAATCAGCCAAGACACTTCTCTTTCCAAGGGCATTCCAGTAGCTAGTGTTAATTATTACTGGCAAGCTAAATACAGCTTTCAGCAGAGATTGCAGGAGTATAACTTAAAGGATTTTAGTCCACCATGGCTATTCTAGACCCCGAAGTCCTGGTCAAGCTAAATCTCCTGAAGCATCCCACAGCTTTTTTCCTGGCATGCCTGTCCAGCTCTTCTGAACAGAAATGGGGGAGACATTTGAGGGGCTCTTCTTGCCAAGAAGCTGGGAAATCATCCAGACACAGGAGTCGGGAAGCAGTGTGAGAACATTAGTAGAGACATGACCTGCGTAAAATGTAAATTATGCAAGAGCTTCTTCTGCGCCTGCTAATAAAAACAACAGGCAATATGAACTGAAAATGCTATCAAACAGCTTATATAAAAAGTGCTTGTGTCAACTGGGAGACAAGGTCTTCAATTATTTAAAACAGATGTTTGTAATTCTACAAAGTAAATATATGAATTTTGTATTGACTGCTCTGAAGGTGTCAGGCCTTTAACCACTGCAGCTAAATCATTACAGTTTGTCCAGTAATATTCTCAGGTCTCTAATTGCCAGCATCTTGTTAGTTTGCCAAAGTGTTAACGGTGCTAATATTTTATTTTTCACAGTTGATGAGGGGATGATGTTTTAATCATACACGCCAAAAAGAAAAACTTACAAAAGCTTTTTTTTTTTTTTTATCTTCCCTGTTAAAATATTGAGGGCAATCACAATTAAACCTGCAGAAGTTGCTATGAATTTTGGTATTAGTTCCAACTGGCTACAGGAAAAATCCCCTAGAAGTCTCCAGATGGCTTCCAAATGGAACATAATTTTAGAGAAACAAACTGGGCTTCTGTATGGCAGAAATGAGCATTTCAAGTACATAAGCTAAAACCATTAACAGAGCTATTAAATCTAACGCAGCAGTAGTAGAAAAGAACTAGAAAATTTTTTTCTTTTTGTAAAAAAGATCAAGTTTCACATCATATTCTATATATAAATACAGGAATTTATACAACCAGTAAAGATCTTCTATTGAATATTAGCAAAGGATGCTTTATCAATCCTGCTGACAGTATCATCCATCTCTGAAGAGGCAGCAGACAGATTTTAACTCCTATCTGAACCCCTCAGCTTCTTTAAGTCATCAGATACTCCTCCTTTTACTTAAGACAGCAATACAGTCATGTACAGTTCCTGCAAACATTACATCTTTGCAGTTAGAATAAGCAGCATCAATCTTGATGATATGAAAATCATACCACGAAACATACAATCTATGAAAACAGAATAAAGAAAATGGGAAAGCAAATGGTATAAATTTAACACTCAAGTGTGCTGCAGCTGAAAGGTACTTTGGTTATTGGGCTAAAAAAATAGATTTATATTTACTCAATATTCTTCTGTGGCTCTCACATGAGTGACAAAATGATGTCTTGGCTGTAGGTAAATACTCAGCTCCAGCTCAGTTATCCTCAAAAATATACATTGCTTGTGACTTTACCTTTCATAAAGGCTTTCTGCACCAGAGCTGTCAAACTTATATGCAAGAACTTAATGCTTAGGGGCACAGAAAGCAATGGAGAAACCACAGTAAAAGTTAGTAATGCAATCATGAATAGGAAGCATCAAGCAAAATGGAATCACAGTGGGGATTTTTGTCTTACTTTTCCATTGTAGAATTACCTATGTATAATACGTATTTTAACATCTATTTTTAAAGTAGTACTATGGAATGTCCTCTCATATTTGCTTTATATGTTAACTTTCCATTATATGTGAAAAAGGTCTCTCAGTCTTTGAGAAGGGAAGATGCATTGAAGAACATCAATAACTTTACCCATGTAAGAAGATCTGGTCATTATCAAGTCATTATGAAATTTTCATTAAGTAAATTAGCATTGCTGAGTTCAATTAAAAAGTCAAAATTGGCAGGTTATCTATTTCTCTACAAAAAGCATAGGAAAATATGAAATGGGCCATTATATTAAAAAAAAATCAATTCCTCTTGTTTGAATTACAGTTATGCAACATTGCAGTATGATTTTTTTGGGATAGGGATTTATTATTTACAAGACCAAGCAGGTTTACTCCAGTCCCCAAGTAAGAAATACTGGATTGAAACAGTCTGGGAGAGTCTTTCATTGCACACTTAATATTTTACTGTTCTTCTAAGTTTAAGATATTTTTCTTGGAAGAATGTGATGTTCAGGAGAAAAAAAATAGTGGTAAAGGGGAAATACAGAAAATGTGTCATAAAGAAAATTTGCAATCGCCATCATATAAAAATTTTCATTTTTTAACAAGTTTTTTCTTCAAGGTATTTTAAAAAAAACCCCTACAACCATGAGTTTGCCTGATTTCATCCACTTTCTGACAAGAAGGCATTAGGCATTATAAAGGCAACACTTGCAGGACCCAAATCAGAGATTGCTATAGCAAGTGAATACAGTAAGCTGGAAAAATCCTATTTGAAAGTGACAAAACAGAAACATGCACTTAGCAATCTGCTGCCATTCTAAAACAGGCATTTCTCCTCTCCCTCTTTTCAAAGTGTATGGAATTTTATCTATACAAATACCAGCCACTTCAAAAGAACTGCTGATTGCTCTGTATTCCTTTCAGATTTCAAGGTATGCTAACCGACAACAGAAATTAAATGTATTTGGCTATGGGAAAACAAAACCTAACTACTTTTAGGGGATGCGTTTACCTTATTGTTGTTGAAATACTGGGATGTATGCTTTGAAGTACTTTAAACATCAGGATTAACTAAGAAAGAATTCAGTTCATTAAAAATGTAGCTATGCATGTCCTTAGTTCTAGGAGCTGGATCTTTTACAGCAGTAAGGAAAAGAAACAATACCTGGAAAATACAATAATCATAAGACAGTAACACTGTGTTCAAAAGCCTTTCATTAGAAAAGCCACATCACTAAACACATTTACAATCTGTGACCTTGGCAGAGAAACCTCTTAAAATATTTTGAGCCTCCTTGTCAGATGCATTTGGATTTGGTAGCCAACACCAGTCTAAGGCATAGAGTTGCATAAAATTTGCTTTCCTGGCCATCTTATAAATACAGCATAAATGATGCTTACAATTCTTTTTCTACTTGCATGTTTGAAAAAAACTTTCTGCTTAGGACAATTAAAGTTAAATTCTTTGGTGGTCATTTAAAAAACTGAATTATACAAAGACAATTGATCAGTTGTCCTGTACTGAGGTAATTTGAGGAGTGCCATAGGGAAGTTGTGTTACAAACAACATTTTCCCATTTTCCCTGCCTAAAAGCAGCTCCCATTTCTTAATATACACAGCATAGACATTTACAGCGACCTGAAGAGATCCTGTTCCACAGCCCATCTCAACGCATTGCATATAGCAAGGCTGAAAGTTGTGAAGATGTTGTATCCTACAATCGGGAAAGCAAAGAAAGTTCTACCACATACTATGCCCTTGAATCAACCAGGAAGATTAACTATATAGTCTACCGTAACACCAATGTCTTAGAAGGCTGCCACACATCAAAATACAGTGTAGCTTATGGAGAAACAAAGAGAAAAGGAAATGCGACTTGTGAAGATTTGACAGATGCCATCTGAACGTTATTAAAGGGGTCAACATCAAGTACATGAAAAAAAAAAAGTAATTTTTCCATTATCTGCATAACTTTCCATTAATTGCATTTGCTTTTCATGCAACTGCATGAAAACCATATCACTTGGCAGAGGGATGCATTTTTCAAAGAAATCCTAATGGAACATAGATAGCCTTTCACTTTCCTTTGCCCCCACAATAAGCAATTATGTCCACCAGGCTCCCAGAGTGGTACCTGTTGGACCTACAGCAGCAAAAGTATCTAGTACTATTATATAATTGGCTATAAATGAAGTCTGGTTTTCTGCTTTTGATTTTTTTTTGCAACAAAACAATGAGAGGAATAGATTTTAACTTCCAAGTGACAATTCCCGTCTACTTTCCAAGGCACGATTCCCATCGTACCCATGAGACAGGGAAGGCAAAACCAGGATGCAGTACTTGATACTGGCCCCTTTAAAGAGGGGAAAATAAGCTTTGGAAAAAACAAATGAAACCTTACTCTGCTGCCTATGAGGAAACCCTAAATAGGTAGTAAGATATTCTTTAACCTGTAAGAAATATCAAAGCTACTCGATTAAGTAAAACTCGAGCATTCCTTGTGCCGCAATGACACGTTGTTAGGAACTGCAAGGAGAGAGCGATTCTGTGCAAGTTTTCTGGCAGGTGCTGCAATATCATCTGATCTCAAACATTCAAGTAGGTTTTTTTGTAGATATATGCAAATTATTTTTCTATTAGATTAATATTTTTTGTGAAAAATTAAACAGGAAATTCTATTATGAAGCAATGTTTTGTTTAAGTAAACTAAATAACCTTAATAAAGTCTGCTTTAATGCAATTTCTAAATAAAGATGGTTTCCGCTTTTTAACATGTTTACACTCATGGATTACTGTCTTGCATGTGATTAATTTTTGCACACAGTGTAAAACCTTAGTTTGTTTTTTAAATTTTTATAATCTATTGATGTAGGAGTACTGATAAGAACCAAACTGATGCTTTTGTAAAGCAATGCAATACAGAGACATTTTTAAATTAATAGTTAATTAGTAATGAGTAAAAGCTTACCCCACAAAAATCAAATCAGCTGCTACATTTTAAAACTGTTCATACATATGATAAATAGAATGAATTTTCCTGTAAAAAATTGACATTAAACTTTCAGCCTGCTTTTTGAACCATAGAATAAATAAAACCATAAGTGCCTAGAAGTTTAAATATGCTACAGATGTTTAAGATAACTGAATAACTACATTAAAATGCACCATGAGAAAATTCTTTATCAATTTCCATGCAGGAAGCCAACTGATATTTTTGTGAGGTACCGATCTTTCAAAAATACTCATAAGTTAGTTACCTGATATACCTTCTGTACATGGTATATTTGAAAATGTAACTGTACAGTGTTTCCATCATATATAATGCATATAATCTGCTGAATATGGCACAAATGCTAAGGTTCCACACTCATACATCCTTTTCCGTAGAACACATTTTAGGCATAACAACACTGAAGAATAGAAAAGTGCCTGAAACTGAAAAAAAAAAAAGACGACACTCAAGTAGTAATAAATTAAATCTCATTCAAACCGATATAAAAGTTGTTCAAGTGTTTAAAGTATCAGATGTGTCATGCAACAGAACAACAGACGATTCAGGCAGGCACACCATGCATTATAGTTTGCATTCATGGTATCACAAGGTATCTCTCCCCACTTCTGTGGCCAGCGAGTGCTGGGTACCTGCAGCACCGCTAGGCTCACAGGTTAAACCTCCACAACCTCTCTGTCTCCTGCTCAGGAGGTTTTACAAAGCTATTCCTTGGAAGGATAACTGCACAACCTCATGCTGTGCAGCAGTATCTTGCTGCAGCATAAAGAGAGGCATACTGAGCTGCATGTAAGCAAAGCAATCATTTCTCAATTATGTTTTCCAGGCAGTGCAGTTCATAAACCAATCAATTTACCAAAATGTGCTTATCCGAACTGGCCAAGTTTGCACACCAAGAAAAAGTCTTCACAGAATATATCACCTTTTCCATTTGTTTTTTTTGGCACAAATTGTTTTGTACTCTTGCAGCAAGCTCTTCACCATACAAGAATTCAGGGATACTAGCCTGTACAACACACCAGTGCTTATTCTTCCACAGAGTAAACTACAAAGACAGCTAAGTGCCTGCAACAGCTTTGCTTCTCCAACAACTTTCCCTTCTCTCTCCAGGGAGAGCACCAGCGTAATTACACTTCAGACAAAGGGGTGTTCTTGCCAAGCTCTTTAATTCCCTGGAGAATTCGCTTCATATGACCCACTTTCGTTATCCCCAGGTCCTACAGAAATTGAAAAACAGAAAAAAAGAGAAAAAGAAAGAAGTTTATTTACAAAAAGGGAAAAAAACCCAACCCATTGATCATGATCTAGCCATGCAAAAGATGTCTAGAAATGTGCTCACCGCAATCAACATTAACCAGAAAGGATTCTATGGCACTAGTAAGTGTAACCTAACAAAAAAATTTGCTTATAGCATACAACCAATCCCTCTGTCTTGCAGACAGAAAATTACTTACCTGCAGTAATTACAACCCAAGGCACTGCAATATCTGTCAACAACACCTTTTGCTTCATTTCTAAGTACAAAACCCTTTCACAATGTCTGGTGAAAAAGGAACAATCTCCCCCTCCTCTCTAATACAGCAATCAAATGCTTGGTAGGATGTGATGGATCAGAGCTTCTGTCCAGCAATGTCACTTGATCTGAGGCCCTGTGATGTCTGTTTTAATCAAAAAACACACACAGCCCATTTCTCCAGGGAAAATGGATTTACCGGCTACAGGCATGTAGGACAACTTCCCTTTAGAGAGCAATAGAAAAGGTAAGTATTTCATTTTTGTTCGAAAAAGGTGATGTCTCCTAACAAGGATCTTCTCGATTAGAGAGCTGGAAGAAAAATTCTCAGAAACATGATGGTCACATCCCAAAGGAAAACATAAAAAGCACAAGCACAAATCTCCTTGCAGGCACCACTAAAGCAATCACAGCAGCTGAGATGTTTTTAATATTGGTGTCTGGGACCCATCTACGTATGACTGACAACAGACAAGAATTTTTTGCAGCAAACCTCTTCCAGCATTGATAAGAGCTCTCGCAGTATCCTTTTTGATTTCGATAAGTCCAGTTGTCAGAGGAGCAGAATGGGATGCCAGCTGTGCCAATGATCCCCAACTGTGCTAATGAATTTCCATCTCAGTTTGGTGGAAATCTGCTTCCCTTATCTATAAACTCTTTAAAATCCTGGTGCTGGTGATGTTGAGCAAGTAGCAGATTCAAACATTCGTTGTTTGTATAATAGAATAAAAATTCTGTATATAGATTGTAATTAAATAAAATCATCTTAGTAAAGTTTCACTAGTCTTCTGAAATACAAATCCATTCATTTTAACAGGAAGATTTTCCACTACAAAGGCATTAAAATGAAAAGAGTATAATTAAGCAGCTTGAAATGATTATTTTCACACAGAGTGAAAAATGAAACCAAATAAAATTCTCTATACATGCTCTACCCGAAGGCTGTATCTACCTTTCTACACTCATAGAAACCTCAGGAAATCTGCACTTTGTATTACTTAAAAGTGTTAACATGAAATTAATTTTGCATTTCTCCAAAGCAAGAAAGGGGTGGTAGGATGGCCAGGAATTCAGTATTTTATTGTAAAGGTAGCACAGCATAGATTAAACAGATGGATTAATTTTCAGAGTCAAGATTGAATTCTAGTTATAATGAAAAACACACTGTCTTTTTCTTCAGTAGAAAACTGTCAGTACTGTAAGTACATGACCATCATTTAAAGTACTTTGTCATGAATGTATCACCACTAAGAGTTCAAGATATGTTCACAAAAGTCCCCAAATAAAGTGTTGTTCATACACCTATCTGAAAAAATAATCTTCTGATTTTCCACATCAATTAATTAACACTTTATCAACACATTATCAACTCTTACAAAAAAAATGTTTAAGTTAAGAGAATTGATGTATGTAGTAGCTGTTAAACTCGTCTCACAATGACAGTAACATTTGGAGAGTATTTTATTGTTTACGCTAAACTTAATTTTCCAATGAATCATAAATGCCCACAACTATTGAAACTACTGAAATACCCTAGCTGCTATGGGAAGGAAATTCTACACAAGGAAAAATCCATAAGGATCCTTTCCAAACCACAAGAAGCCACACATGTGTTAAAGGTTAAAACTTGTGAATTCTTCAGAACAATCATTTTTGATGAGTAGAACTTCTGTTGGATAAGCAACATAGTGAGATGCTGCTGACTTCAAAGATCAGAGGAAAGAATCTTCTTAAAAAATTCCCAGAAAACTCAGCCACTTTTCCCCACCTTTACAAAGTATCGACGACACCTATGTTTCAGAGGCAAGAGATTTCACTTTTATATCCTTTTGAGTTAAAGTTACTGTAATGTAGAACAGAATAGAAAGCCTTAAGAGCCTTACCACATTTTTGGGGACCCTTTTGATAAGTTCTGCCATGCTTTCAGGAAAAAAAACAACAACTGACAAAATAACCTCTGAATTTTTATGCTGTGTAATAGCTTCATTTGGAGGAAATTAAGATTCATACATTCCCAACACTAGGCACTATCTTGCATTTTCAGTTTACTAGTGATGCAGGAAAGCTTACAGAAAATCTGCAAAACGGATCTGCGACAGCAGCATAACATGCATCATTCATAAAAGCAAGATCCCCAAAGATCTTTGCATTTCTGTGCATGCCTGAGTTTCATCATGCTTTATATTTACTGTCCCTATGTAATTTATATCTAATTAAGAAAAAACGGATTGATTAAAATATCGTTTTGAAGACAAGACTCTAGTCAGAGTTTGAGGAAGAAAATAGCCCTTCTGTTTTTCCACCTATAGCCTTAAAACTGCAGGATCACCTCTCCTTCTGCTCTCACTAACGTCTCTAGGCTTTCAGCAGGGAAGGCTCCAAAAACTCCCCGAAAGAAAAAAAAACCAAAACGCTGGGCAAGGAAAGTGCTGACGAAAATTCTTGCAACAACTTTGAGGAGTTCTTCGTCTGCATTATATTATGGTGATTGCCTGTCTGCTTATCTAAGACCAGTTTTCGATGAGTTTGCTTGTCAAGTATGGTTAAAAAGAAAAAAAAATATCACAACAAGCTTTCCTCCCACAGTTTCCACAGCATAGCTCACAATTCACTTCCCAGCTTTTCCTCAAGTGAAAGAAAATCATATCAATGTAAAAGTCTAAGACTTCTCTAAACAAAATCAGACATAGGAGGCTGGAGAAAGGGTATTACTGCAGGGGCTGGGTGGAAAGAGGTATCTGGTTCCTCTTGTAGGTAGGTGTTCTCCACTTGCCAGTAGCCACACAGAGCTAACTGCGAATGGGATCCACACACTACACACAAATATAATTAGACGTGTCTAATTCTTCAGTCAACTTATCAGTTTATTTCAGCGATGTGGGCAAAGGAAGGCAGTTTCATCAAATCCTTTTCCATATTGCTTTTTATCTCTGCTTTTGACCACAGAAAGAAAGGTGGGCCCAAAGAACTCAGTTAAAACAGGTAACAATTTTTCCTGCTGTAGACATGAGAGGTAATAAAGATAAAAAGAAGTGTGCTCAGCAGGTCAAGGGAGGGGATGCTCCCCCTCTACTCTGCTCTTGTGAGATCCCACCTAGAGTACTGGGCCCAGTTCTGGAATTCCCAACATAAGAAGCATATGGAACTGTTAGAACAGGTCTGGAGGAGGGCCACGAAGACGATCAGAGGAATGGAGCACTTCTGCTCTGAGGACAGGCTAAGAGAATTTGGGTTACTCAGCTTGGAGAAGAGAAGGCTCTGGGGAGATCTTAAAGCAGCCCTCCAGTACCTGAAGGGGGCCGACAGAAATCTAGGGAGGGACTTTTTAGAAGGGCATGTAGTGATAGGACAAGAGGGAATGGCTTTAAATCGAAAGGGGGAAGATTTAGATTAGATGTTAGGAAGAAATTCTTCACGCTGAGGGTGGTGAGGCACTGGCACAGGTTGCCCAGGGAAGCTGTGGCTGCCCCATCCCTGGAAATGTTTAAGCCCAGGTTGGATGGGGCCTTGGGCAGCCTGGGCTGGTGGGAGGTGTCCTTGTCCATGGCAGGGGGGTTGGAACTAGGTGATCTTTAAGGTCTCTTCCAACGCAAATCATGATTCTATGATAACCCTACTGCATATAACCTAAGAGCTTGTGGATCAACAGAGAGCTCATTTAGCTTGGCAGGAAGCACAAACCTTGCGCTGGAGGAGAGGCTGTAGACAGATCACAGCTCGCAAGAGCAGTGAAGATTCATCTGCACACCTCGACAGCCAAAGGGAGTAAAAATTAACAGGGCAGCTTGTGACGCGTTCCTCATTTCCTAGGTACCACATTACACATCTTGACACCAATTCAAGTCACTGGTCAGAAAACCACAGTCTCCCTGAGCCATCATTACTTGGTTCCCTGCAGAGATCATGCACAATAGCACATATGACTAGCACAAGTGCTAAACTCTGCTATTTAAATCCAGGGTTGCTACCTAGAGCACAAGCTGTCCTTGACCAAATGCCTGGCCTACCTTACAGACAGTACTGCTCTGGAAGCTCTTGGCTCTGCTAACGAGCAGATGGGGCAATTCCAGTGCAAAGCTTCTGTTAGCACAGGATACAGCCTTGGCACCTTGTGCAGAGCAACTCCTCACCCAACTATGCAATTTAAAACCTGTATATGTTCTTCCAGGCAGCACCAGATAGAGGGGACAGTAAAAGTCTCTCTGTAGGCTATAAAAAAAGCTTTTAGATGTTTCAGGGGATAAGCCTTTGTGGTAGGTTTTTATTTATGCTGAATCTGCATGAATCTTAGCAACAGGGACAGCAGGTTGATGATTACCCTGCTGCAGATATTTACTTGGTTGAAGTGCCAGTTGTCTGGGCATGTGGTCGAATTGGTACCCAACAGAAACGAGGCATGGCCAGAAGCCATGTCTAGTTTAACACTGATCTTACCTGCTATTATTTATCCCAACAAATTTCACAAATCGGGGTTTTTTCATTAAGATTTCTTAACATTTTAGCAAATCTATGGATTATGTGATGATGAGTTTTCCAGTTCAGTTTTAAATTTGTCAGTGCTCATTCAGAATAGGGACTTGCAACATCCACCACTGCAGCTCTGTGGTGGGTTGCTTGCACAGTTCTCTATTTCTAAATTTTTGCAGGGAGGGACTACCCTGAAATTGTTCCTCCACGTCAGGAACTATCTTGAAAGAAAGGAGTTTAACTTCCAGGGAAAGCTTAGGTGATACAGTATCACAGGGTAAAACAATGCACAACAGCTAAAGACATATCTCAAACACAGCTATCTTCAGCAGCTGCATTCTACTGCAAGCGTCACACAGTGTAAGCACTGTCTTACAATGGCAGGATTTCATACTATGTAAGAAACTTCCCCAAAAATGGCACGTAGATATGAAAGTATTGCCTCTATCTTGAGGCTACTGCACTATGGCTAGCAATGACTTGCACTCTAAATGTAAATGTTTGCAATTTATACAAAATCCTATTTCCTCTCCTGTGTGCTAAAAGCAGTTGCAAAACACATTATCAAGAACTTATTGCCACTGAGTTCCCAGAAAAAGTAATGTAATGAATCCCCAAAGATACAGCCTCTATTACATAAATGGATGCACTTAAGTAATTCTTGAAAAAGACCAGCAAGCTCAAATAACAGCCTCAGAAATGCAAGGTAACATTTCTCCCTGCAAAACTTATCCATCTCAGAGAAACAAAGTTTCACAATACTGAAAACAAAAAAACCTGCTTCTTTTAAAACATATTAGCTAAGATCTATACAGCAGAGGTTGGTCAGGGCCTATTGCAAAGGCCTATTTTGACACACAAACACTAATGCCACATTAAGTCCAATGTCTCAATCTATTAAGCTGCTCATCTCTCTCACAGCCACAATACCCAATATCTATGCAATAAATCACCTGAAGCAGGTCACCTGCTTGTAGCTGCTGACCTTGCAGTAGACAGATTGAAAATTATTATCACCCCCTTCAACTGATCCATACTGATCCTATTTAATGGAAATGGTGAAATCTTGAAGATAACGTTACGTAACATTGATGTCAGTAAGATATCAAATGTGCTTTTTCTATGCCTTCTGACATAAACTATAATGCTATTATTCTACATAAATTGCAAAAAAAGGAAATTATGGATAACACAGATATTCTTGGTTGCGAATCCCAAGTCAGCACTTCAGAAATTCAGGCCAAAGGACAGTATGTATTAGTTTATTGCATATTTGCACAGTGTAAGCCAAGCTACAAGCACATAACAAGTGCAGGGAAAGAAGAAAAGTTGGTTGCTGTTTTGTCAAAGAAAATGGTCAATAGCAGAAAAGTAGCACAAAGGAAATACCTTAAGATCTCGCCTTTCCAGATGTAAAAGCTCAGAGCCTCGGATGTCATGGCTGATGAAGATTTCTTTGTACTCTCCCAAACTGAGCAGATCCAGCCAAGCAGCAACTTCATCTGTGCCCCATTTTTGAACTACCAAAGTTAAGAGCAAAACCCCCTTAATTTCTACATGCTCAAATGCATCACAAGCAAAGGTTAGGCCAAAGAGAGTGGAAAACAGAGTAGAATTGCCGTGCTAGCAAAGGGAAAGGTTAGAGGTGTCACTTCCACAAAAACTGACAATTTCCTTTTTACATGCAGGTTACAGGTTAGCAGTTAACATGAGAAAGTATTTAAACAAAGTTGGGGTTCTTTGCTTTGCAGCCATGCTTTCAGCTTTACTCCAGTTTCTTCAGTAAAGCCTTTACAACCTCATGTCCCAACAAATTCACATTAAACAATCTTAGGATTGGTGACGCAAAGTCTAATGTTGTTCTGCTTTATATCATTAATTTATTAGTAGTCATCCGGGGAAAGGAGAAGCCTTCAAAAACTAATTAACATGTAAAATTAAAATATCAACCATACCTCAAATACAGCAATGGCAGCAAGCAAGTCCAGTTTTAATTAACATTTTCTAGTGTTCTTAATTAATGCAACTAGTATTCTTTAAGCTATTGTGTTACATAAGCCATTAATAAGCTCTCTGCAAAACATTGTTCTCTAAGGTTAGTTGCCCACATTAGTCCTAATAAGACTACGTTTATTGAAAAACAGATTGTTATGCTAGTTATTGCTATAATTTTGCAACTTCATTCAACGCTGATGAGTTTTACAGTGAAGTGAAATCCGAAGTCTAATCTGAAATCTCATTAACAGCTGAACCTTCATTAACAACTGCAAGATTTTGCAGATTGTGACCAACTGCCCATTGAAAGACAAAGATGCAGAAACAGTTTTAGGACCATCTGATTACCAATTAACTTCTGGACATAATCTTAAGGATTTAAGTTCACAGATAAGAGTGGGAAGAGAGGAGAGTGGAGTTTGTTCAACAATTTCTAATGAAACAATCAATATTGACTATCACGGGGTTTTTGTTTGATTTGTCTCATTTGCTGAACTTAAAACCCATCTGAAATTTAAGATTAACTGGGTAATTAAGCCAGTGTGACAAAAGCTATTGCACACCTTCTGAAACTAACATGAAAAACTGAATTGGAGCTTCAGAGGAAAACAATGTGTCTACCTACAACTTGTACTGCTGCCTGTTATTCAAATGGAACCACCAGTAAAGACACAAGTCCTGTTGCATAATAAAACTATCTAAATATTTTCACAGTAGTTCTTTGGTTCACTTGGAAGTTCTAGGGTCCTGCTAAATGGTTTCTAAATGCACTGAAAGAAATATTCATCCTAATAAAGATGCCACTTAGCTCACCTGCTTTTCATTTTGGCTTTACGCTTAGGCAGAGCACATCATGTCAGCTTTTACCAAAAAAATCCCACAAAATCACATATTCCCCAAGTGCTACTATTTTTCTTGTAATTTCAAAACACCTACCAGGCTGAGGGCTGGTCTTATGCTTCTGAACTTTTTCTTTTTTAAACTTTGGCACTATGCGAAACACTGTACTTCTGTTGTTTCTTTTAGTATAATCCAAAGGAGGATCCTGCGTGAAAGAAGAGACATAGTTACCTTTAGCTACAGAAAATAAGCGTTAGATTTTATGTTTGAAACAGTATTTGTTAGTTAATCTCAAAATCTAAGACCAAATTTTACTTCTGCAAAGGTCCTACTTCTGTCAGGTTTTAACTCCATACTTGTTTCATTTATTAAATAACCCTTCAAAACCTTAACATACACAAAATGGAACAAAAAAAAGCCCTAAGCTTAGAATCTTGTTCACAGCAGACAGCAAGGACCCAGCATCGCTACTAAAATCACCTCTTCAGATCACGAGGAATTCTAACGTACTCTTCCATATCAAAAGAAAATTAAGTTCAATTAGAAACAAGGAGTATTCAAATCAAACTCACCTCATCATCATTTGGTTGAAAAACATAATAAAGCCAAGGTATCTCAGCAAGTTTTCTCAGCTCTATTTCCACACTGTGCAGAGCATCAGAGAGCAGCTCTTCATGGGGAGCTTCTAACTGCTGTTTATAAGCAGGCCAGAAAGACATTATGTTAGGTTTTGTTAACACATAACACTGAATTCTAGATACGTTGTTACCACACACAAACAGGTAACTACTCCATGGGGAGTGTAAACAAATGGTGCAAACAAATAATCTTACCAAATTAGATTTTCCTTCAGAAATGGGTAAGAGCACCCTGACACTACATTTAGCGTGGCCCCAACCATGACTGAAAACAGCTGAGACTTTTGGTGTGGATCAGCTGGACCCAGCTGTCCACCACTATCATCACTCACCATGCTCCTCAGTCTCCATAAAGCATAAGTTATCTGTTAACACCAATACTAGAACACACTAGTTGTGGAAACTACCAGCACGTGGGAGATAAAACCTGACCAGAAGAACAAGAGCCCGGAAGATCTTTGTATGAAAAGTGGTGTAAAAAATTTGAATAGATGGTAGTAAGCCTGAGTTATTATTTGCAAATGTCTTCTTGTAATAGATTACTTTCACACAGTCAAGAAAAAGGAAACAGATCTTACCAAAGATGCCTTATTCCCACAGGCCTTCAGTGGTGATACAAGACCTGCATCACCCCTTCTAATTAGGGGAGAGATGGAGTGATAACTACTGCGGGTTGAGAGTGGGAAGAATGGGGACCAGTCACGGAAGTGGGACATGACTGCTGACCCAGACAGGAGACAAACCCCCAAAGCCATCAGTGAACACCAACCAGGAAAAGAAACTGGTAGCAGTGTAAAATGCTCGGGACTCGCTGACTGTCCTGGTTTTGGCTGACAGAGTTAACCTTCCTAGTTGCTGGTGTAGCGCTGTGATTTGGATCTATGATCAGAATAACATTGATAACACACTGATGTTTTAGTTGTTGCTAAGCAATGCTTACACCAAGTCAAGGACTTTTCAGCTTCTCATACTGCTCTGCCATCAAGGACACTAGGACTGCACAAGAAGCTGGGAGTGGACACGGCCAGGACACCTGACCCAAACTGGCCAAAGCATCCATACCAGACATCATCATGCTCAGCATATAAACTGGAGGGAGTTGGCTGGGGTGTGGCAGCAGCTGCTCAGGTACTTGGCTGGGCACTGGCTGGTGGGTGGGCAATTACATTGTGCATAAATTGTTTCGTATATTCTTCTATTATTATTATTGTTATTATTATTCCCTTCCTTTTCGTTCCTATTAAACCACTTTTATCTCAGTTCACAAGTGTTACCTTTTCTTCCCCCAATTCCTTCCCCTATCCCACTGAGGGGAGTGAGCAAATGCTTGTGTGGCCTTTAGCTGCCTGCCAGATTGAACCACAACACTGATCTACAGGAATCTGGCTCTATCAATACTTTAAAAATCCCACAGTTAAGTTTCCCTTAAAACCTCAGTCTTAAAACTATTTTGCAGCTGATGTGTGAGACAAACCTGCGAAGAAGTGGTAAGGCAGGCGACTGACCCCTGGCAAAGTTGTTTTAGGCTCATCTGGGGTTGCTGAAACACCATTTCAAGGAGAGAATCCTGGAGGGAGTTGCTTGGAATCACTAAATAAACCAATCTGAACATCTATTTCTCTCTTTGAAGTAAAAGTAATCCCTAAGCAGTGAATAATATCCTTTTGAAAAGGAGTTATAACAGAATCTTTGATCTTTAGTTCCGAAAAAAGACTTTGATGCTGTTGAGGTTCGGTGATAAATTACAAGCCCCTATTAGTTTATCCTGTCTGACAAAAACTTCTTTCCTCCAATAGTTTGCATATGTTACCGCCTTTCAGGTGACACCATCTTGAGTAAGATATTGCTGTTTAGTAGAGAAATACCGGAAATACAAGCTCCCTCTTGCCATCACATTCTTTTCTCTTTTAGAGCTCACATAATTCAGTGTCCGTAAGCAGACTCTGATCTGAAGGGCTGGAGCACCTCCCATACGAGGACAGGCTGAGAGAGTTGGGCTTGTTCAGCCTGGAGAAGAGAAGGCTCCGAAGAGATCTTATAGCGACCTTCCAGTACCTGAAAGGGGCTACAAGAAAGCTGCAGAGGGACTGTTCACAAAGGTTTGTAGTGATAGGATGAGGGGGAATGGGTATAAACTGGAGAGGGGCTGATTTAGACTAGATACAAGGAAGAATTTCTTCACGATGAGGGTGGTGAGGCACTGGCACAGGTTGCCCAGGGAAGCTGTGGCTGCCCCATCCCTGGAAGTGTTCAAGGCCAGGTTAGATGGGGCCTTGGGCAGCCTGATCTAGTGGGAGGTGTCCCTGCCCATGGCAGGGAGGTTGGAATTGGATGATCTTTAAGTTCCCTTCCAACTCAAACTATTTTATGATTTTATGATTTCTTTTGCTGTCCGTTTTCTTTCACTTTGAACAGTTCAGTTAACTTGGAGCACAGAGGAAGACCCACTGGTCTTTGAACAAGTTACAACTTTTCTTGTCTTTTCATTTTTTAAAACATACTTAAGTCATCTATTTTTTATAACTGAATGAATCAGAGAGTTCTCTCTTTCTCAACAAGCACTTGTCTTTGCATGATTCTCAAAGGAAAACGTTTTGCTTGGGGACAAAAAAACTCTCTCCTCTAATGGTGAGGAAGTGTATGCATTGGCAATATTGCTCCTGAAATAAATCCAATGAAACAAAACATTCTATCATACTTTTCCCTTAATACACTGGAAAACTGTGCTTAGTTCCAGACTGGAAATGCTTTTAAAAGAACAAAACCAGAAATAGTACTTCTAGAAAATAGGTAGACAAAACATGATAATTGTATTCCAGTCATAACCATCTGGGAGATTCCACAAATCAGCTTTATTGTCCCATCTTATCTTTTCAATAAAATGGTATTTATAGATAATTCACCATTTGATGTCACCTAGCTGATACTGTTGTATGAACTTTTTTAATCACGTCTTACAGGAGACACCAGGAATTTAAATTTTTTTTGTCTCTTTCAGGAGCCATAACAGAAAAACTCAAAGCCCATAAAAGGCAACCAAAGAAGAAATTTACCAAGTACTACATGCAGTGAAGGCATCAACATACTGTTATCAGGAGCTCTGATCACAAAAAAGGGTGAGGGAGAATTGAAGAAGAAATTAAAAAAGAAAAAAAGGAAGATATTTAAGAAAGAATACCTGTCTTTATCAGAAGAGAAAAGGAATGTGGAGATCAGTGTATGACAGCAGCAGCTGATGCAACAAGCAACACCTTACAATTCATGTGCCTCTATTTTAATAGAGCAAGGGACTAATGTACATGTAGCTTCAGCACTTAAAAATACACAGCAATAAGGTTAACCAGAGAATCATAGAATCATAGAATAACCAGGTTGGAAGAGACCCACCGGATCATCCAGTCCAACCGTTCCTATCAAACACTAAACCATGCCCCTTAGCACCTCGTCCACCCGTGCCTTAAACACCTCCAGGGAAGGTGACTCAACCACCTCCCTGGGCAGCCTGTTCCAGTGCCCAATGACCCTTTCTGTGAAAAATTTTTTTCCTAATGTCCAGCCTAAACCGCCCCTGGCGGAGCTTGAGGCCATTCCCTCTTGTCCTGTCCCCTGTCACTTGGAAGAAGAGGCCAGCACCCTCCTCTCTACAACCTCCTTTCAGGTAGTTGTAGAGAGCAATGAGGTCTCCCCTCAGCCTCCTCTTTTCCAGGATACACAACCCCAGATCTCTCAGCCGCTCCTCATAAGGCCTGTTCTCCAGCCCCCTCACCAGCTTTGTTGCTCTTCTCTGGACTCGCTCCAGAGCCTCAACATCCTTCTTGTGGTGAGGGGCCCAGAACTGAACACAGGATTCGAGGAGCGGTCTCACCAGTGCCGAGTACAGAGGGAGAATAACCTCCCTGGACCTGCTGGCCATGCTGTTACTGATACAAGCCAAGATGCCATTGGCCTTCTTGGCCACCTGGGCACACTGCTGGCTCATATTCAGTCGGCTGTCAACCAACACCCCCAGGTCCCTCTCCTCCAGGCAGCTTTCTAGACAGACTTCTGTCATTCTAGACAGACAGAGGGTGCTGTTACTGTGACTGTGAAATACTGTTCTTAACAAGCACGATGTCAAATGTAATGATGTCCTCGTTTTAGGCTGGACTTTGGAGGAAGGTTATCTCTGTAACTACCAAACAGCCTTTTTATTAAAAAAAATGAGTTTGATGAGTTTGATGTAAACTCATGAGGACATTTGCACAGACCGTAATGAGAAGCAGAAATACAACATGTAAAAATCAGAAATGGACAAATGAAACAAATTAAGCTTTGGAGTCTGAACAAGGGACGAGTTCCACAACACAATGAGATCACAACTGGCTAGAGAAAAGGTAATGTTTCAATTGAAAGGTTTCCATAACATTATTTCCACACTGCCTTGATAAATAACACTAGTCCTAGTATTCCATCACCAACTTAAACCTTTTCTTCTAATTGTCCTTTCTAACCTATTTTAAGCTGTAAACAATTTCTCCATTTTGATTCCCCATTCAATTTGAAAAACGGGGGATTAATAAATAGCAATTTGAAAAAACAAATTCTGGGACAAAACCACTTATTGAATAACTTTCCCCTCTAAAAACTCATAAAATAGATCATATGAGCCTAATCTTTGACTATTTCTAGACTGTGAATGGTTATTAGACTCTAGACCATATTTCCTTTTGGTTGCTGTAGAACATACTCGTATCATTTATCACTTATGTAAAAAGGTATCTGAACCTGCACCAGTAAGTTTCATACCCTAACTCAGCTGATATCCTGCTGATACCCATTTTTAATTATAACAAACAGTAAGTTAGTAATGGATACGCTTTCGAATGCCAAGTAAATGTAACTGTTCCCAAGTATCTTAATGTAAAACTGGACCAGCACAGAAAAACTAGGATCTTTCTCCTGTTCACAATGTCACATACAGAAATTTTCTATTTATATATTCAGGTACAACAATTCTTGAGGAGTCTTCATCATTTTAGGCACAGAAACACTAGCCAAAGAAGACGATGCAAAGTCTTGAAGTACTATCAGATGTCTACTGAACACCTACCAGTTAAATGTTATAAAATAACCTGACAGGTATTAGAACAAGGGTGAGATTTACTTGCTCAGATCAGGTCTGTAGAAGTTGAATGTATGAGTCTAAACAGCTCCCAGCCTAGGTTCTCTTTAAACTCTGAAGACAGTCACACAATAGAACTCTAGAAGTTCTCTTAAATGTTAAACCACCAAAAGATGATTTATCTTTTTCCAAAGAACTCAATATCTTGGAGAGATATTTATTTCTCTCTACTGACTATTAAAAAGACATGACCAGGCAATGACCTTTTAGATATCTGAAATGAGGTAATACAGATGCCAACCTAGGACAATAATTCATAACTCATTCCAATCCAAACCACAAATGCAGTGTAATATCCTCCGATCGGCCTTTCAGAGCTTCTTGTAGTATGTCATAAATGCTGCACTAATTAAAAAAATCAGCAAAGAGCAAATCACAGATAATCCGAATGAGGAAATAAAACCATGTGTTTTGTGATCTTACCAAAGGAACTCTTCCTACTAGCAGAGATTCAGTTTCATTATGTAGTGCCTTCACGTTGACAGCTATCTCCATGGCAGTGTTTCTGGTAAGGCTCTGGGGAATAAGAAGCATAAAAATTATTTGATGTGATACAAGCCAGACTGAGAATAGTACTTTGAGCTTACAGCACACATCTTAAGTGTCTTCTCCTAGGAGAAATACATCCATTCAGCTCTACATTGACACGTTCAGCACTGAGAATAGAAATAAGCAATGTAGTATCTATTTACTGTCTTTTCCCCAACTTCATTTAATATGACCTTATACAATCCTGATGATCAACAAGTGACCAGGCACCTGTTGAGATGAATCCACAACTTTTACGGATGATAAAGGCTAGCAGAAATGTTGTGTGCTAGACACGTTTTAAGAAGTAAAGTTTAACTAATATATTTACCATACATAAATGGAAGTTGGATATAGACAGCCTTTACCTAATTCATCTATTTTTGTGTCCAATCAGTACATAAGGACATAACCTCACTTGATTTAATAAGCACTACTGTATCACTTCAGGATGAGCACCCCTAGCTGTGGACCTCTGCTGCAGATGCAGTGAATTCTTGATTGCTTCCAAAAGGCAACAGACATACTCTTACCATGCCTCTAATCTGAAGTCCCTATTCTCCCTTTTGAGTGCTCACTCCCACCTGCAACACACCCAGAAGGTCTACATTTTAGGCATCATTAACGTCCCTTCCTAATGACCAACGTTCATAAAAGAGAATATCTGCTGGGGAGGACACCAATGAATGCAGAAACTGCATCTTCTGACTTCTTAGATAACTTATGCATCTAACATCAGGAGGGGACTCTTCCCTTTAATACCCTTCTGTAAAAAGACAGTTCTCCTAACTTGCATCCCTGCTATTACTAATAAATTTCTGTATCATTGAACGTGAACTCTACCAAATTAATCAGGTATGGGGTGTTTCCCTATGCATGTGAAGCATTGAGACTCCCTGCTGCTATACAGAGCAGCAGCAGCACCTTCAGAATAAGGAGTAACTTTCCCTTTGCTCTAGAAAAAGTGGCAAAAAAGGTGAGAAAACACAGCATCCATTCATCTGTTAAGCTATTTCATTTAAATCTGAGCATGTGTATGTATATTTAGAAGTTGTGCTTATCAAAAACTTTAAGAATATTCATCCAAGTTGCTTTAGTACGGAGACAAGGAGTACAACACAGCTCCCATGTCACAAGCTTATGCACACAGGTATTACAGTGTATTTACTTATAAATAAATCTCTGTTCTTCTTTTACCTCAGGAAACCTTGGGTTGGCTTTATTTAATGCATGTGAACATGCATTAACAGCATGAGCAAGCTCCTGCTCCAAGAGGCCATGTATTTTTGCTGCTTCACAGATCCTACAAAAATATAAAAAAGAGAAAAATGTTTCTTACCTCCTTTAAAGAATAATTAAGAGTGCACAACATCATCAGATGAGAAAACATACAAAGATATGCTTCACAAAACACTTCTAAATAACATAGTCCTTTATTACAAAAGCTGAAATATGAGTAGCACCTCATCTAATATCCAGAACACAGATGACTTATTCTACTAAGACATATTTAATTGTCTTGGAATACAAATACTATGCAAAAATGGTACCAAAAGTGTTTGGGCTACAATTCAAATAAACTATAGAAGAAAACTCTAGCACATTAAAATAACTTACTTGACATTACCTTAAAAACCATTACACATATTTAACAAGGCATGCCCTTCACATGTGACACTAAAATTTGCTGCAGGTTATGGGAGGTCCAGCCATAATTACAACCTCAGAATCACCTCTAGAAGAGTAAAGTTTTTAAGCTAGTCTTGGCTAAACTTCACTTTAGGTAATTTCTAAACTAAATTATTCTTCTATGTGTCCTTAAGTCTCCAGTACAGTATAATAAGAATAGGTAGTTCTTTAATTCCTTTCTTACATCATCAGTGCAACTCAACACATATTCCAAGAAATTATTTTGAAGCTTAAGAGAGTTTGTCATCATGATGAACTGAATACCAGCTTTATAAAATCCACTGGTTTTTTTAAGAAGTGTTTTTCTTAAAAAAAAAAGGGGGGCTTTTGTTTCTGTGAAAATTTAAGTGCCTTCTTTATTAAGATAGCTGCAACTCAGGAAGAACGTAGTACTTGAAAATAAGTAGGGTTGTGTGATCAGTTTTTATACCATCAGCTCGCTATCTCTCAACACATAAAAATTACTTAAGTGTCCAGGGGAACACAGATGAAGATGTTGAGCATTAGGAATTAAACACAAAGCTGCTATGACAATGAATGAATGGACGAATGCAAAAATGTATGAAGATTTTATCTGGTAATTTGGGCTCCTTGAATGTTGGCATGTCAACTGTTTACTTATTTTAAGAAAACTTCTCAGGTTTATTGAAAAGTGCTCATCTTTTTAAAAAATGTAAGTAACAAGGCCTTAAGCAGAAAGATAGTCAAGGGAATTTAAGCAGAAAGAAGTTAGGGGAATTTAAGGACAGACTCATACATCCACACTGTTGACTTCTAAAAGTTTCTTCTTTTTTCATTAAATATATTTTTGCTTTTGCATAAAACAAGAAGTTTCCATCAAAAGCCTCTCTGCAAAGAAGCCTTCCAGTTTTCCATTTGCACTGCCTCTTCAGGAAGTCTTTCTTCACAAGAAAAGAAACCCATAAACATACAAATAAAGTTACAGAAATACATAAGAAAAACATCCATAAACAAGTTGGCCTTAAAAACTAAATTAAATTAAATTAGATTAAATGTTAAAAATAAAATAAGGTTGAATGGCAACTCAACATTAATCAAAACACTGGGCAAATATACACTTCTAAGTCTAGGTAAGCATTTGCATGACTAATTCAGTCTTGGTGTCTGGGTTGCCAGTCCAAACATATTAATTTTATTGTACCTAGTAATAAGTTCTTCTGCAGCTTGTGAGCACAGCTGGATCTGTGCAACTTCGTCTTCTGTAGCCAGCTCAACAGCTTGCTGAGGGTACAAGGGAGAGCGAATGACAGGTTTACAGGAATCATACTTCTGTTTGTCTTCCCAGGACTTCAGGGTGTTTTCAAAGGCCTAATCAAAATGAATTACACATTCAGTTCACAGCATTTGGAGTATTCTTACTCATTTTAAAATTGAAGTTTTTATTTTATATAAATTTGAATTTTAGTTAAAAATAATTTAACAACTTCTTAATTTAATTTTATATAAATAATACAAGCTGCATAAATAATAAAAACACATTTTTTAATAAAACTAAGTATAAAGAACAAGTCATTTTCAAAATCTCACTCTCTATCTCCTCCCAATAAGCGTCTATCAAAACATTAAGAACACAAAGACAGTGACAATACAAGCATTTTGTGTACGATAGCAAGATCCAAATCTGAAACTAATATAGGACTCCAACCTAAAAAGTAATGGGAAAAAGCAACAAATCTACTAAAATAGAGTTCAAATGCCATAAACTCCATCCTAAGTTCAACATCCAGTTAGTGGACAGAGAACTGAGGGGCAGTTACACCTTTCACACAGTAATCCTCTGGGGGGGAAAGGGGGGGGAAGAGGGGAAAGGGGGGGGAAGAGGGGAAAGGGGGGGAAGAGGGAAGAAGGGGAGGTAAGGGTGGAAGGGAAAGAAGAACATATAACGTTGACCATTCTTCTTACTCTCTATTAATAATATAAGAATAGCACTAATAAAACTGAAGCTAACAAAGGCCTGTGTCACTTACAGAAAATAATAATTCTCTACTCAGCTTATAACAGAAATTATATAACTGTGAGTAATTATATGTTATATAAACAGCTATAAAACATTTTTTTGTAAGCACTGTTTAGTTCATGTTAAAACTGAATCAAATTATTACAGAAACCAATGGTAGCAACAGTATCTCATCACACACTTTCTGTAACATACTCTGTCTCGTGTTAGCATCTGAGCTCTGTTTTTATGTATAATCTTAATAACTCCAGGAGGCTGGATCCATGCCTCTCCATCAACTTGCACTGGAACCCCTTCATCACCAAGTATGGTGATCTTTACTGACCGACACTGCAAAAGAACAAACATGTTATTTCACAGAGCAATAAATAGCAATGGAAACGACAGGTCACCTGAAATATGTTGATTACTAGGAGCTGTGGCTTCCCTCAAGGATTGTCTCAAGGATGAAGCACTTTTATACTTCATTCATCATTGAAGACAATTTGTTACGCCTTAGAATTAAAACAATGTCAGAGCTTTATTAATGTATAGGGTGGTGGTCAAGAGCACCGCTACTTGCCAGCATCCAAACTGCTGCCAACCATGTCGCCTGCTTTCAAGTATGTAACAAACCTGAGCTATCCTGTGGTGCTGAAGTTTGATGACTCTTGAAACTGCCATCTGCATGCTGCCAAATACTGCAACAACTTCTAAGATTTTATCATCAAACGACGGTGCCCCAAATATCTGAAAGGAAAAGAAAATATTTCAGGTTTGATGGTAAATTGAGTGCTTAGATTGCATGTTCAATAAAACACAGATGCATTTACAGTTCATTTTCAACATTTAAATGTTGTAACTTATTTACTGTAGAATAACTATATTGTCTTTCATAAGTCATAGGAGATACCGTAGACAGTAGGCAAATATTATTTTAAAATAGCAATGCTAATAGCATTTAAAAGATCTGAATGCTGAGGTGTATCCTTATATAAGAAGGATGGCATGTTTCAGCATGCAAACTAAGAAATGTTTTTCAAGGCAAGACAAAAGGCTAATTCAAATCTCTGCTTGGTTCTTGAGGTTAGGAGAAGTAATGGTGTCTTTTTTTCTCTAAGTGCTTATCTTTTTGTATTATGAATTGTTTGGAAACCAGCATCTGAGTCCATGCTTGGCTTTGTTACACACAGCTGTCATACTGAAGAGGATGTAATTATCCACTGTATATATGAAAACGGCTTTTCTATGGAACAAACTTCTTGATTTCCAGCCAAGATGTTGAATTTCCATGAGCTTCTACAAAGAACACAAAGTCTCATGTATGCCGCTTCCACCTGGTGTCGTCCAGGGGAATTCAGCCACACCATAGGACAAGTCTTAAGCTGGTGTTCAGCTGGGTCTGGCAGGAGGTACCGTACCAAGGTCATTTGAAGCTTGACCATTTCATCTGGATAAGCAACAGGGAGCAGTGAGGGAGAGACGTTACCAGGAGAGATCACTCCAGTAAGAGTTTAAAGGGTAGAGAGATCATCGCTCTGAGTGCTACTCAGACTATGCCAATTGGCACCATGGGCAGAGTAAGCTGCACCAGTGACACCTGAGAGATGATTTTCTGGAGGTGAAAAATAAGATGGTGCAGATCTGGGGCCATGTAATCCAGATAGAGTCTGCAGCAATATCTCAGGGAGGGGCAGGATGGGGAAGAGGCAGCAGGACCCTCACCCTATCAAGCTGGTGGGAGCCTTTACCCACTGCAGTGAGCAGTGGCTTTGGCTGGAAGGCTAAGGAGGGCTTCTCAAGGAAATGGCTGCATAGTAGAGCTGCCATAGTTGAGCGCCCCATCCAGGTGGCAACTGCCTTCAGAGTATCCCAGGATACCAGACAGGACTTGAGCAGATCAGTGTCAAAGTACAAAAATACAATTTTACTGGGTCTAGACTATCGAAGCAAAAGATTTTTCTATCTGAATTTTTCTATTTATTTTCTATTCTATGCCTCTCACCACAATAAAGATGTTGAGGCTCTGGAGCGAGTCCAGAGAAGAGCAAAGAGGCTGGTGAGTGGGCTGGAGAACAGGCCTTATGAGGAGCGGCTGAGAGAGCTGGGGTCGTTTAGCCTGGAGAAGAGGAGGCTGAGGGGAGACCTCATTGCTCTCTATAACTACCAGAAAGGAGGTTGTAGAGAGGAGGGAGCTGGCCTCTTCTCCCAAGTGACAGGGTAAAGGATGAGAGGGAATGGCCTCAAGCTCCACCAGGGGAAGTTTAGGTTGGACATTAGGAAAAAGTTTTTCATGGAAAGGGTCATTGGGCACTGGAACAGGCTGCCCAGGGAGGTGGTTGAATCACCTTCCCTGGAGGTGTTTAAGGGACGGGTGGACGAGGCACTGAGGCGCATGGTTTAGTATTTGATAGGAATGGTTGGACTCGATGATCCAGTGGGTCTTTTCCAACCTGGTGATTCTATGATTCTATTTATCATGGGTGTGAGAACATCTTCAAAAGCGCAAAGACAGTGATTCTCTCATTCCAAGGTCAAAAAAGTATGTAAAGTCCTTGATCCAGCTTTAACAAGTACAACTGACATCTACAGCATGAGTTCAGCAGAGATTAAGAAAAAGTTGTAGTTTGAAAATATCATTTACTTTGCAATTCCATCCTACCAAAAGGATGTGCAAACTACAACCCAGTTTTCTGTGTGTATCCATCAGTAAAACATACCCGTACTGAAAACCAAACTTTTTTTTTTTTTTAAATAAAGCCAAGCAAATCTCTGTGGATAAACATTCAAGGTCAAGTTTTCAGCCTGTACCTCAAAACACATGTCTAAAACAGCCCAGCTCAACTTGCTCAGCATTTGGCTGTCCTGCATGGCTCACTGATAACATGCTCAGGAATGGTCGTATCTGTCAAGGTAACATTTTTCTTCTGTCCAGATCAGCAGACCCAGCAGCACATCAGACCACCATCACCACCTCTGAGGATCAGTCACTCAAGATGCATTAAAGAAGTGAATTATGCTCCTAACTCTGCCCGGAACAAACACTTCACTTTGCTGGCACATCTGATCACCAGAAGACTATCAGTAAAACTGCTCCAAGACACACATATTTACTGTATACCAGTAAGACAGCTAGGAGAGATCTTCTTTGTCAGTGAGGTCACCCAGGGAGAAAAACAAACTCCTGAACAGGAGCTGAAGAGATATTAGAGACGCTTTTGAGCTACGAATATGGTATATATAAAAATTATGATATCCATAGCCAAATATAAACTGCCACCCTCTGACATATGCAAAAAATAAGAACAGGACATTGCAATGTTTAAATATTTTTTGTGAATTTTACATGTATATAAGCAAAATAAGCAAAGGAGGATAACTCACAAAAGAACAAAATAATTTTGGCAAAAGTCTGGGATCACCTATGTTATAAGTCGCAAGCTAATTTGCAAGTACAGTCTTAGGTGATTCAGACCTCACAATAAATCAGGACATGCAGAATTAGGATAATCTGCTGGTAATTACTATCGTTGCACTGCACATGAAGGGAAAGGCAGCAGTAAGATGGCTGCATACTTTTCTTAGGAAAATCATATATGTGAGAAAGAAGGGAAAAATTGTACCTTAGAATAGAAGCTCACTGAAAAGAATATTGAAACTGTCACTGTCACCATTATATTTACAGTTACTAAATGCATCGGTCCTCATTTTCTGAACCACTGGCCCTTAGTCCAAAGATTTTTGAAGAACGAGAGGAAAATTGACATATAAAGCATTAGTGATTTGCCCTAGAATACAGCAAAATGGAGAAATCTATGCTTTCAGAAATCTTATTTACAGAAGTTGGTAAAACAGCATTTACAGAAACTGTCTCCGTTTATAAAATTAATTTCTAAAAATATTATCTTATAGAGCCATTTTTTAAAGAACCATTAAGTCCTATTGTGAACATTTTGGTGGAGCGGACACAACAGAAAGCAACAGTGAAAAACTATGGGACATATTTTCAATGAAACGTTCAAATACAAGACAACACAGTTAAAACTCAAACAGTCTCCCTGAATAAGAGTTGCTAACTATATGCTACTACTATTAAAGTTAAATGAGAAGAGCAGTTCATAGTATTTATTGCTGGTTTCACCCACATTACTTATCTTTTAACGTTACTCACATCATCTTCTTTGGTTCCACCCCAGAAATTAGTCCCACCAGCATAACTGGGAATGTTTAGCACAGCTATGCCCTGCAGACTTGGAAGGGGGATGTACTGCCCGTCACACTGTAATGGATAAAAGCTCATTCAGTATATAAATAATGCGATAAAAGTAAAGAGGTATTTTTAATACAAGAAGTTTCAACAG
The DNA here is from genome assembly GCF_032191515.1 of Phaenicophaeus curvirostris. Lineage (NCBI taxonomy): Eukaryota > Metazoa > Chordata > Aves > Cuculiformes > Cuculidae > Phaenicophaeus > Phaenicophaeus curvirostris. The sequence goes on along the minus strand of NC_091392.1, from coordinate 176,732,871 downwards.
AGCTGGCACGGGAGACACAGTCATCTATAGGTTAGACACAATCCTATTCCACCCATGCTCTGAAGCAGCTCTAATGCAAATTTCTTCTTATCAATTTTTGTAAAGGTGAAAAAATATAAAGCAGGGGAGTTCCATGACTTTTCAAAGAAACATTTTCAAATTTCACATTTTGTTGAGTCCATTATGCAGGGGGAAAAAAAAGTAAAAAAAATTCCAAGAATATTTCTGGCAAAGCCAGAAACATATAGTTAAATATAAGTGTTATTAGCACTTGTATACTTGCCTGCTTTCTTGTAAAAATAAACTCACTCTCCTCCTAAAAGCTCAAAAGCAAATCTAGGACTGACCCCACAGTTGTTACCCTGGCCGTGTCCAGGAGCTGTTGGTTTTGCAGGTAAAAGGTCACTTCTATAACCAAACATTTGTTCCTTCTTTCTTACCAAGTCTTTATCATCCAAAACCCATAAGCAACTCCAAGTTCTACTCAACATGATCATGGGATGACGTAGATCAATCTCACCCTACTTATGGCCGAGACTAAATTTACAGATTTCAGCGAAATCAGCCTTGACTGACAGCATTGCGTGAGCCCAATGACCTAAACCTTTTAACTGGGAGTCAGAAGTGCAGTCCTATTGCAGTGTCATAAGTGTGGATTTGAAGCAAGTTGGAAATATAAGGTCAGAAATCTTGGATTCAAGTGTTATTTTACAAGGAAATTCATGATCCCTAAAGTTACCTTTAACGAAGATTGCTAGATGATCACAATTTACCATAGAAGGATATAAAAATTATACAAATGAAATAGAAATCCTCAGGAATTTTACCAGGAGAAAGAAATGCAAAATTATTTCTAGAATGTGCTTAGTGCTCTATTTTTATGATTTAATCTCATAAACAAGTCAGAATTTAACATTTTAATCAAAATGTGACAGTATCCAAAATATGCTGTAACATTAATAGATGCTGCACAGCCATTTGTATTATAGTAGAGGTCTGCCTCCAATTCCTGAAACTGATATTTTTAATTTTCCAATGCCATGCACCTCATCACACGTTTTTGCATAAAGATAATATTATGCGAGGCAATACTAAATATGAAATTTCTACTTGCTGGTTTACTTCCAGAAATATTCAAAAATAATTACAGAAAGGTCAAATTTGAATGTCTTATTGAATCTTATTTGAATCTTATTCAAAACGTCCTTAAATTAGAATTCTATCTGCAGCACACATAATGTTCTTTCCTGCCATTATATTTGCGAACTGCTGCATAATTCCTTGATAATTACTCAATCCTTAGATAACAGCAACCTGCTGCTAGCAGGCAAAATCCTCCTAAATCTCAGAGGAGTGAGAAAGAGTTTCAGTAACTTATTCTTTCAACTTAAAAAGATATCTTCATATTAATATCACGAACTTCCATATGAAATACTCAGCATGAAGTAAAAAGAGAAATTATGCATGTTCTCTGTCAAAATCCAGCCTTGATATTCTTTGGATGAAAATGACTGTAATAATCCCATAGTCTTTGATAATAATTTATATCTCCTTTAAATTCCAAGCATGATGAAGAAAACTTAGATTTGATCTTAGATGACAAAAAATACACACTTAGATACTGTACACTTCATTGGTTGTTGCTGTGGTAATACCTTCCTTCTTTTGTGACACCTGCTAGAGAAAGAATCTCTCTTCTTTTATCAGGAATTTTTGTCTAAGATCATCTTTGTGCCCTCTCTGCCTGTGTAGTCAAGCTTTCAGATAGCTTAAAACTAACCTGAAGGATTAAGACTCCATTATCTCTTTTTGTCTGTTTAGTGTATATCCATTTCTGTTACGGTCCCTAAAATCTGGGCTCCCCCTTTAACACAGTGAACATTACAAAACATTATCTATACAAGAAATGTACCTCAAGCTGAACTTTTTGTTCTAAGTTCTTGTAAGTTCTCTGCAGTAGCTCTTTTGTGCCAAGAACTCCATACCACATCATGTTTTTCGTCCGACTTCTGAAGAGGTAGAACAAGATTCACATATTGAAATACACACATTTTTATGCCTTGTATTATAATGAGGAAAAAATACAACTAAATAGACAAGGAAAGCAAAGCAACAGAGATCTCTTGGCTCTGTCACTGACAATTATATTACCTGCACTTTTCAGGATGCTCCTCTCGCTTATTATTAAATTCTAGTGAAATTTTTGCATCTAACCCAATTCCAAAGTAGTTGTTCATGACACATTTTTCTGAATATCCCTCCCTGTTGGAAGAAAAGAGATAATTAGGTATACATTTGTACAGCACCCAGACGCACACAGCTTTGACCAAGATTGTGATTGGTCTCAGAACAGATAAATCAACCAACAGACCTCAAGAAATGTTTCCTCTGAATCGCCCAAGGAAACCCAACAACAGCCAAAGAAACAGATTAGCTGCTAGCTCCTTTGCAAGGGCAAGTTAATTCCCACAGGGCAAAGAAGAAACTGTACCACACCCCCATCGAACACTATCTCCCCACCATACTCAAAAATAACAGCGGGATATGAGGAAAGAGCTGCCCTGGGCATGGCTCTGAGACAGCAGCACCACACCAGGCCAGGTATCCAGGATGCATTTAGGCATGCTGGTGCTAGATATTTGGCTGATGCTGCTGGCACAACAGTGCTTTGTTTTAGGGGAGCCATACCCAAAACCCAGATACTATCCATAAGTCTCTGCCAATGCTACACCCAGTTCTGGGAAGCAGTGACAGTTTAGACACAATTTTCACCTCATTGCTCAGGTCTGTAGGCGGACATTCTTATTCCTCCACCATGAAGCACCCAGACCTGCTTCAATATCTTACTGGTGGGCTGATCTTGTGGTCTGACCAGTATATAGGGTTGGAAAACCAAGCTCTGAAGAACTGCTGGGCAAGGGGTAAGTGAGCAATTGCCTCCTTATATTTCCACTGCTGCAACTCTCACTCTACTCTACCCACGTATAAAGTGGCACAATCCAACCAGTTTTCAGACCTTGAGGTCTACTGTCAAATGACAGCTAAACAGAATTTCATAGCGAAAAAGAAATGATTACAAAAAAGTAAAGAAAAAGCTTAAGAAAAGCAAACTAAAGCAGAACAGTAAATTTGGAAGAAAAATACTTTCTTACAGTGAATCTGGATCCGGGTCAATAAACGGCGTAGCACCAAATGGATCGATGTTTGCTAGCAACATTTTGCTAATAATTGAACTTCCTGCAATAGAAGCAGCTAGACCAGCCCTCAAACCTGATTAAAAAAAAATAAACAAAACCAGAAGGAAATATAAAAAAAAATTTGCATTTGATAAACAGAGAAACATATATTGTCATAATATATGGCATGTACTGTGAGACGAAATATTAATCAAACCCATAAAGGGAATGATTGTGCTTCCATCTCAATTTTTACCTATATTGGTTATTTTTTCAGGTTTCTGGCTCTTTTGAGCAGAAAGGCAGCAATGCTGCAGTGCAGTGGCTGACTCGTCAAGTATCACCAGAGAGAAAGAAACAAAGAAAATTCAGGATTTCAGGCCAACACACACCGGCTGGCATAGTAATCAAATGGGTGACCTAATAACCCAAAAGACTACTAGAGGTTTTATTCATTTTAATCTTCACCTCCAAACCACTCGTGACTTTCCTTTGGTCCTTTCCTTTGAAAATATTTCTAAAGAATACCCTCACCTTTTTTACAACTGGAAGAGCCATAGCTAAACTAAATTTGTGGAAAGGTCACAGCCTCGCCAAGCCTAAGTTGACTAACATCAAAGTCACTCCACAGAACACTGTGTAATGCATGTAAACAAAGAAAAGTAGTTTCTAAAAGCTTCCACTTAAATTGACCTAAAGAAAAATGGAAGCTCAGTTCCATTATGTTTCAACTATACTAAGGAATGTTAATTAAAACAGTGCCTTACTGGTGCCTCCTAGTGTTCGTTACATTTGAATAACAGATTGTTTTTCAATCGTTTTTACTGGACAGCAGTTTTGTGTAGTTTCAGTTACCCGTTTTCTAAGAGGTATCTTCAGGCACCTCTCTGAGAGTTGAATTTTACACAGCTCTGCCCTTCTGCCCCTTCACAGCCTCCCCTGATCAGGATGAATGATAGAAGGATGCGTGGGTAACAGGTGGATGAAAAATGGGATATGACTTGGCAACACACGCTCGCATTCCAGAAAGCCAACTGTAAACTGGGCTGCATCAAAAGAAGTGTGGTCAGCAGGTTGAGGGAGGTGCCCCTCTGCTCTCCTCTGCTGAGACCATCTGGAGTTCTGCACCCAGCTCTGGGGTCCTCAGCACAAGAAAAACATAGATGTGTGGGAACAGGTCCAGAGGAGAGCCACAAAAATAGTCAGAGGGATGGAACACCTGATGCAGGAAGAAAGGCTGAGGCAGTAGGGATCGTTCAGCTTGGAGAAGAGAGAGGTCCAGGGAGAATTTACTGTGGCCTTTCAAAAAATGGAGCGGGGTTATAAGAAAGACTGAGAGACTTTTTACCAGGGCCTGTAGGGACAGGACAAGTGGCAACAGTTCTAAACTGAAAGAGGGGAGATTTACATTGGACATAAGGAAGAAATTTTTTACGATGAGGGTGGTGAGACATTGGCACAGGTTGCCCTGAGAAGTTGTGGATACCACATAATTGGAGGTGTTCAAGGTCAGGTTGGAAAGGTCTTTGCGCAACCTGATCTAGTGGACAACATCTGTGCACAGGGCAGAGGGCTGGACTAGATGATCTTTAGATGATCCTTCCAACTCAAACCACTCTGGGACTCTATGATTCTAAGATCCTGAATTTCACTTTTCATCTTCCAGAATCAAAGGCAACGCTTCTTCTACACCTGGTGTTGTGCCAAACGAGCAGAAATCTTCTACATAATTCTGCATTTCCTACTACATGACAGAACACAAAGATGTGTGTATCAGTTCAAACAAATTCAGGGCTTTTGGCATGAAGTAAAACTTGTTATTTCATGGCAAGCAGGGGAACAGAAGGCAATATTAAAGTAGTGTAAGGAACAGCAGATTTCAAAATCATAATTACCTGGGCAGATAATCCTTGTGTTAAGCACTGGGAGGTTTTCCTTGCTTGCAGCCAAAGCTGGAGCAGAGAAGGAGCCTGTCTGAGAATGGATACCTCGGCTTGTACGTCGATCTGGAGATCTTGGAGCTGTTTTAGCTATGCAGAAAAAGTAAAAATAAGAGTATTAATTAGACCTATTATGACATTAGAAAATACGTAGTTTTTAAAGCCCTGGAAATATTTCAAAAGTATAAATTTAATCTGTTACCATTCCATGACAAATATCCTTCCCCCTCACACCATAGTTTTTGTTCCAAATACAGAGAAGAAAACTCAGAAACAGATCAAGTGACAAGAACAAATTAAAATGAACAAGTGTGCATGGCACTCAACGTGACAACCCCCCAACTTATACTTTAAGCTACTAGCAAAAATTTAATTATATGCACCTTAAAATGCAGTAGTATTTAATGCTCTAGTAAGCTTATGATAAACATGTTAATGAAGTAATACAAACCTAAAGTTAAATTCAATGTATATTTACCTATAAATATACCGATATTATACAGTTCATTATTATTTGTAATATTTTAATATGGATACCTCCTGTAACCCACAGACCATGGAAATACCTGATCAACAGCCATGATATTGGCTTCAAGAAGCTAAAATGGACACCCTGCCTGCTTCAGGTTTTTGAAAACCTCAGACAAAACTCATGACATCTTTATCTACAGTCAACCCAAAAACTGCAAGGGAAGGGAATACTGTGTTCAGACATTCTTGTCTTCTCCAGTTAGGAAGCCCATGAGAGAGATCAGTTGGAGACCAGTTTACCATCACCTTGTCTTTTGCACATAAAAAAACAGTAGTTCTCCCCAAAAGTGAAATAACTAACTTGTTAAAATTCTTCAGGAGATCATAGCATCATAGAATCACCAGGTTGGAAGAGACCCACAGATGGATCAAAAAAACTTCTGACAGATAGCAAAGTTTAGTAGCTGATCAAATTGTTGGTGGTAAAGGCAGGTAATGGCTCAGCAAAAAGAAGGAAAAAAAACCAAGGGTAAGGAGGAGATGTCCACAAAGAGGCACTGGTATCTCAGTCAGGCCTGTAATCCCTGGGACTGCCTCTGGAGGAGAGGCAGGGTAGGCTTTTCAGAGGGTGGATCTAAGGTGCTGTATTATACTTTCTTGACAAAACTGGTTTTGTGCAGGCTGAGAGAATATGCCTGTGCCTGGTGGTTTAGCCAGGGAAGTTAATCTTTGTGAAATTCAGCCCCGTCAGACTCAGCCAAAAATAGGTGCCCCAGGGAAGAAAGTTTAGGCATTACTGAATGCTTTGCTATATCATTTCCATGTGCATGTAAGAAAGCTTTTGCACACCAGATGATCACAGACATTTCTTGGCTACTTCTGCTCCAAATTATCTCACATGTCAAACTACTTCAGCTTAGGACAACTTGAACGCTGACCATCTGAAGAAGCTCAGAACAAAACATGAAACGATTTCGAAGTGATCCTACGTATTCCTCTCAAAATCTAAGAAAATATTCAGCAAAACCAGAATGATTAGGACTAGCACCAAGAAAGCAGAAGAGAAATGCCACCATGAATGTGGTGGGAAGGATAAAAGAATCCCCTTTTTTGTGGCAGAAGGAGAACAGATCAGTTCACATCAATCGTGATAACTTAGCCTGAGAGTAATGTGGGTGTACTGCCTGAAGACATTAATGGAAAGAACGTGCAGACTGGGAAAAATCTAGAGACAACGGTAATAACAGGAACAAAGGATTAGAAATTGTGTTCAAATCATTTCAGGCCAGGAAATGAAACGGCAAATTCTTCACCCTCTTCTACCTCAGCATTAAGATCCACCTTTCTGGATGACTTGCTTAAGTCAAACAGAAATTATTAGATACAGGACAGGGATAAATGGGTGAAAGTTTCCTGCCTGTTTTATATGAAATGTCTGATCAAGTGGACTAAAAGCTCCTTCTGACTTTAACATCTGTATAACAGCCTTAGAAATTATCACAGAATGTTATAGTATTGTAGGATAGCAATATGACACAATGATTTGTACCTGTGCACAACAAAACATTGTAGTATAAAGTTAAAAATGAAAATAAATAAAACCAGCAAGTGATATCTAATGAGAGCTATTAAATATTTAGATGAAGTTAAATAACATATGGAAAAATATTATCTTCATCAAATGATCAAGAACTTCGAAGGGTAAAATACAATATTCTGAACAAAATTAACATTCATTTTTCATAATGCTACTGAAAAATTCACAATGCTATTCACTCAGTCTGTTCTCTCTGTACTTTGGAACAAGGCAGTTATATCAAATAGGAAAATCAACAGACCAGCTGCTCTTTATTTGACAGATGACAGTCATGGGGATAACTCCAAAAACGATACACTTTTGTCGTTTGTGCTCTGATAAAAACAACAGAGCCCTAACGAGTAAAACTGATGTCTCATTGCAGATAATTGAATTCATGTTTCATGCTTTGTCCCTAAACACTTGTCTTCCACTGACAGCATTAATATGCACTCTATTTCACACATATCCAATGTATGAAGAATAATACAGTTCCCCAATAACTGTAGAAATTGTATCACCACGAAATAAGGTGGTAATATATATTTCTACATATGATACTTGTGTATTTTTACTTTATTATATATTTATGGCAGTAGGATTGGTGCATCCATAGGATCAGCATCCTCTATAAGCTACTACTGAAAATGGAACCAACAAGCATTGATTCCTGTAACCACGGTAAAAGGAGAGGGGCCAAGGAAGAGACAATTACTGAATAAAGTCTGAAATCCATTCCTGGATAAAAGGAAATGTGAGATTCTGAATTCACAGAAGCCCCAAGAGACTAACATCCTAAGGTAGAAGGTACCAACACAGGCACCAGCTTCAGAGCAGAACCTCATGAAGACAACACCTTTTAAACATCTTGGTGTGGGTTAGGCTAACAGAAAGATGCAAATCCCAAACAACTCTGTTCATTTTGTCACAGAAAGTTGCTCACTAGACATCCAGAGGATGGCTTTTGCTGTTTACCAGCTACCACTGTTTCTCCATGACTCACAGATTATCTCGAGACCTCACCTGCAGTGTGTCACTGCCCACTTTGGTAATATGTTAAAGACTGAAATTTCCACCTATAGTAAGAAGCAGCTTTCCTAAAATTACTATGCAGCTTGAGACTCTTAAAACAACCCTGGCACATGAACTACTAGTGAACATAAAATGCAGTATTGACGTCTGGGATGGGAAATGTCTCGACAGGACCTCTGGCTGGACTGGCTTGGTGTCAAAACCAAGGATAGGAGGAAGTAAGTGAGGGTCCCGTACATACAAATTGTCCTTCCTTCTTGCACTGCAGCCACTCACCGGCAGATTTCATAAAGGACACATGAAGGAGAAATCTTCCCCTATCATTTAAACATGGGAATTAGTACTATGCTATTTCAAGAGATGACTATTCTCTCAATATCATTTTACACACAGTAACCAAACACTGAATAGCCAAAAGGAAAGCCTAGTGACAAAAGGGGCTCTTAACTTTATGAAAATGCTACCTTTCAAGCAAGTTGTTTCAACCTCAGATCACTCGATATTCTGATTCCTTTGTACCGTTATTTAAACAAATAATATAATAATACAACCAGGTTCTTTCTGCTGCCTTTTAAAACCCATCATGGACTACCCACACTGCCTTCCTGTGGAGCTTCACAGTGGGGACAGGATGATGTTCCTACAGGAAAGCAGCAGAACTTAGGAAGCAGCAGCTGGTAATGTCATTCCAGCCAACAACAGACTAGATAGGGTGCTCTACACCATGGAAAGCAAGAGTAGCTTGGTATAGGTGCATGCTCTATGGCTTGCTATACAGGGGTCAATAGCAGCAAGGAACTAGCGGGAGTAATGACCAGTATTTGGGACATTGATGCATGAAATTTTTCATGGGAAGGAGCTCTACGGTATCGAAGACAGCATAATTCAAGATTATTACATTCCTAATTCACTCACTTGATGGGGACTCAAGTTCCTTTGTATCTTCCTCTTTTTCCTCTTCTTTGGATTCATCCAATTCTTTGCTATAATCTACTGGAGACTGGTTGACTTGCTCTTCACTATGAGCATTCTGCTCATCCACAACTGGTTATTAAAAAAAAAAAAGTAATTTTCAAGATCTTTAAAGAAAATCTGCATAAATGGAAATATTAGCTTCTCTTTCCTGTAGCTTTAAAATATTAACATAAGATTTCTTTTACCAATTCAGTGAAAAATAGCCAAATAGTTTAGCAATCCTTTGCCCATGGATAAAGGTTTGCTGCCGCAAATTTTCATTTTGTGGAGGACAAGAGTTACAGAAGAAAAATAGTTGCATATGTGCACATGCATGCATACATATGTATTCATATATGCAGACAGACAACCATCCAAACAAGCTGTATTTCTTTGCCTTGCAGCCTGTAATAGGCACATAACTTTATCTATGTAACCATGTAGAAATCAAGCTTTAATAATGAGGATTATGCTAGAAAATAAAAAAAGCTGCACTCTTATTCTACCATCTAGGATCAAAAAGTTGCTGGTGTGCACCTTTTTCTGCTTGTTCAATGATTTGCCTCACAGCCTTCTTCAAGCTGTTTGCCCGGAGCATTAACTGTTCCCTTGGTTTGAAGAGTTTCTGGGTGGAAGACTTTGAGATACATTCCGCTAATTGCTCTTTACTTTCAGACAGGGATTCCTCACTTGAAAACTCCTCTGGTTCTTCTTCCACAATGGGAGGAGCGATGCCTGTGAGCATAGGAGCAGCCTGGGCTTCTGTGTGAAGAGCCTGGAGCAGTAGGTCTAGCTTCTCATTTAGCTCAGTGCACTATGACAAAGTTGAAGAGAATACACACGCACAAAACAACAGTGAACATAAGAACACCTTCAGGAAATTAAGTACCACATTATAGGGAAGAATCTAATTTTTCCATGTGGCAGGATTTACAGTTGCCTGCGTCTAAGTGTCTACATAATTGTCTACATAAAATCCAGACCCAGGCTCCACATTTTGGAATATCAGAGTATAGACTCATTGAGGCTGGAAAATACTTCGAATACCATCAAGTTCAACCATCAGCCCAACACCACTGTGCCTACTAAACCATGTCATCAAGTGCCACATCTACACCTCTAGGGATGGAGACTCCACCAATACCCTGGGCATCCTAGAGAGGTTTAAAAATCAAACACCCGTGAGCTATAACACAGAATCACAACTTTAAACCAGAAAATAGTCATTGTCTTACTTTAACGGCCATGGCATCAGCTTCCTCTGCATTTTCCATTGGTCTTTCGTAAGTCTTGCCTATTTTGGCAACAAAGTCCTTTACAGTTTCACATAATATTCTTAAGAAAAAAATAGGAGAGGAGGGAACTCAAATGAAATGACATGGATATATTTTGAATATTAAATTCTTATGACAACTGGTTTATGTGCATACTGCTATACACCATTCTGTTTGGAAACTGAACTCTGTGATCGAACTTACAGAGCAGATTATAGCCTTTCCATGGCTTGCCAAATTCAAGCAATAAGCTTTACAATAAGAACTCATCTTTCTAGTTAAGCCTTTGCACACACTGTATCTAAGTCTCTTATTTCTAAGAATTGAAATAGCCTTGACTCCTGTTACTCATTCCCTTGCTTGTACACCTTCCATACCAGAGCTGTTAGCAAACTTGCCTTTGTTAACTTCAAACACAGACTTGCAAACTCCCATGAGGAGACAGAGCCTTGAAGTCATGGAGAAAATCTACTGACTTTATTGGGGCCCTTCTTAGATGAAAGCATATGGCCACACATGTCCCATTGCACAGCTCATGCCTTTGAACCACAGCTGACCCTGAGGCATTTCTACGCAAACTACAGTGACTGCAATTAATTTTGCTTGTGTAAATTGGAGAAAGGCTTGATTCTTTTTGCCTACTCTGCAGACAGACAGCAAACTTACTAACAAGGTGTGGATAATTGCTTAGTACTGTTCATTTGGTTGGAATTTACTTTACAGAAACTAAACAAATTTAACAAGATACAGACTCAATTTAGAATTTGGAGCTACAATAATATCCTACAATTTAATTCTCAAGATGTGCTATGTATACTTCAAAAATGAAATTTTATTAACTTTCTTTTAGAAGAAAAAAAATAAGATGTGATGACATTCAGATGAACATTCTGCCACTGGTCTTTGCCATACTACAAAATATAAGTGTTTTTCACAGAGAAGGTATACACAGAGTACGTTTGATTTCAGATGAAGTCCATGATTTGCCAAGTACCTGAATCTAATTTTTAAGTGTTACAGTTCAGGGGAAAAAAAACTGTTGTCTGAGGCCACTATTTATTGAATTGACATCGACAGAGCTATGACGAAGCTACCAAGCTGACGTTCTGCTTCACATTGTTGAAGTTGTTTGATGTCTTAATGATATGGATATTCATAAAAGAAAACAGAAAAAATGTAACATGAAGTAGATCCCATATTAGCATTAGTAACAATACATTTCATATTTAAGCTGCAAACTGATTTAGAGTGTTTTAAAAAACATTGTATATTAATATTATGTGATTTAAAAAAAGAAGTTGACGTATTTAGAGTTAAGCTATCCATTACAATTGTACCATGTAATAATTTTCCAGATAAAACCTCCTCTCTGAAATATATACATCAAAACATATTAATCCAAGGCAGCTGGGCTTACACAGAAAATCAAGCTTACACAGAAGGTTATTATAGTGATGATGTTACACAGGGGATTTATCCCACAAATCATACATAAAACCGATCAACTCACTTGGCAGATGATATGACAACTGAATGCTGATCAGAATTGAGAATTTTTGCGAGATGAGCAGCAACTGAGTCCTCATAAGCAGATATCTGAAAACAGAGCAAAGGCAGGCAAAGATTTAGAATGGATCAAATTCTCATCTTCACGAACCTGTCTTAAAACAGGCATGGAATCAGACCTCAGAAAATTCTAACCGAATTTAAATCTAAAGCTAAAAATAGAAGCAGTTCCAAAATTTTATGATGGCTTCCTTTAAGAATCTCTTACAATCTATTTGTATGTTTTTCCCCTTGATATCAAAGGTAGATATAATGCTCTTTTTTTCTCTCCTAAAACCGTGGCTTAGTTGTAGAACTCTGACAGTAATTCAGTTTTCATTTCAAGGGAAGAAAACTAATATATAACCATTTGATCTGTAAGAATGAACTACTGCCGTTTAAAAATCAGCATAAAACTTCTGGAATCAAATCAAGTCTCCTGAAACTGGAAGAAATAAAAAGAAAAATAATTGGACATATACTTTTATTTTCTTTTTTGAACTGCACTTTAATACATTTCCTACTGTAAGGTTTATCATTCTTTTTCTGGAATATCATAACTCAAGAAATTAATAAAAAAACACTAAAAGAGAGATTGAACAGGCTATTCAAAAGAAAACAACTTTCTGCAACTCAAATAATGGCAGGTAACTACAGCCTACAGAACTGATTTTTCAAAAACAGGTTCTATACAAGCAGTTCCTTCTATTTTCAGGAGGGGATAAATTCAGTTTCAAAGCCAGAACTAGCTAGAATAAGATGTGTATTTTTTTTTAAATTACAACACGAAGATACACTTCAGAATTTTAACAGTCCAGCAAAATCAGAGAACATAAAGATTTGGTCTGACACTGGAAAGAGAGCTGTGTATAAAGCAACCCGCTGAAAATCTGTCAGCGGAGTCCCAGCCTTTTTGCACCTCTGTATCCAGCAGTCTGTCAAAGGTTATAACCTCCTTGCCAATTAAAACAGCCTGAATTCTTACATTATTCAAGAATCTGCTGATTAATAATTGCTTCTCAAGTGTTTTTGAGCTAACATTGATATACGTTAACTTTCTAAAGGAATATATTATTTTACAACTTTTAGTCAGGCTTTTCATGCCAATTACTTTGATTAAAGCATCTCATTCTCCTTCAAAATGTAAACCTCATCAGACAGTACCAGCACAAATCTAGTCTGACAGACTAAGCTTTTCTTTGAGGCCACTTAAGATTTTGAGCTCTCTGAAAAAAACAAAGAGAAAGCTGCGTGTTATCACCTGTTATAACTCACTTTTAAAAGCTGCAAAAAGCTTCTTTATTTCAGAATACAACTCTTGCCTTCAAAACACTGAGTTTTTTCAATGCTTATTGGAAACTGAAGATAGCAAAACATTTTGGTTTTATATACATATATATTCCTGTATACTTTTATATATATTATTATAGTATAAAAAGCTTTATTTATAATAACATAATACAATATTACTGTATATAAATTAATATATGAATAGATTATTACCTAAAGTAATTATCAATCTAAATATAGAATAGTATGGTGTTATACAAGAATTAAATATTATATTAAATTCTTATATATAAATTAATATGTAGTACCTGTAATATATAAGGTAATATATTAATATAAGATAGATATATAAAAACAAAATTTCTCAGGAAGAAATCTTTCTGACTGCTCTGCTAAAGACTCCCTCCTTTCACTCATTTTTGGCAAACAATACAGAACTGGGCACAGTAATTACTTCAGATATATGCCATGAACAGACTTTAATTCAGTTCAGTTAGAAGATCACAAAACATCTGTTTCTATTTTTCACACAAGTGCCTCAACTATAAATGTTTTCATCCCAGCGGCTCAAAGTTAAGTTTATGAAACAACAAAACAAAAGTTCACCTGGCATTCTTCTGACTCCTCTGCAGTCACTGGAAGAATAGAAGGCTTTACTGGTAATTTCAATTCATATGACATGATACTCCACCTGAAAGACACATAGAAGCATTTAGGTTTCCAGATTCTTAGTTAAGTCTTTTCTCTAACATATCACCAAAACTCAAATTCATTGGCACATCACAGAACAGTATGTTAAAAACATAAAAAAATAGGCAGCTTTATTTTCAATTGTAAGCAAATTGCACATGGATAGAAGTAATTAAGATATATGATAGTAATTTGTTTTATTGCTCAGATTATTTGCTAGTGATATGATGATAAGTCTTCATTGTGAACAAATCACAGGACATTCAATGCAGGCAACAAAGATTTTTCCCGTAAAGCATTCACAGTACAAAAGAATTTGTGCAACCTAATTGCAGAAGTCAAAGGAGAACAAATATGTTCCAAGAAAATAAAAAAATAGCTTTTCATCTCAACTAGGGAAGGCAGGCATAAGAATAAAGCAAATGGTGAAGTATTTTCATTGATATACACATTTTTTTCCCCAAGTAAAGCACAGTACAGCCAAACATGATTTAATAATAGAATCTTTCAGAATGCCCAGGCCAACATTACTCCTAAAGATCAGTAACAAGCATATCCCTACATATTTTGCTGTGAAACAATCAAATAGTCTGCAGAAAAACTTAAAATAAAAAAGGACTTATTTCTCAATTTCATTTAAAAAATCCTAAATAAAATCTTCTTTGACTACATTCAAGTGTTTGTAACTAGAGCAAGAACAGAAACAACCATGGAAGAAAGACACAGACCAAGATATACTCCTCTCAACTACAGTGCTACACCTTCTTTATAACAATATGACCACCACCATCTCTACGTTTCGTAAAATCACGATTGCTACTTTGCTTTATGGATGGAGTGGGGAGATCACTTGCATTTCACTAAGAAAATGCCTCAAACAGAAGTATTAGTAGTGGATCAAGCTAAAGATCCAGTTAGCCTAGGAGCTAACTGATGTATCAGGAAATTTTATGAAGGTTGAAAGCAGATGATGTGAGTTCTCCCTACATCCAAGGAGAGAGCGCTCAGGTGTAAAACAGCACCTAAATAAAGATGCTACTTTCAATTTAATAGCATGTATGGAGTCCATGAACTGCCCCAAACAGTTTTGAATCTATACAATTTCTTAATGCTAACAACTTCTTGTAACAGGCAGTTATGCAGCTTCATCAGCTATGCAATACACTGTCACCTTCTGTTCATCTTGGGACTGCACGCTTCCCCATTTCATCAATTGCTTTCTCTTCTGACTCTTCAGGTTAAAAAGAACGTTGAAGACGTGCTCCACTTAGTGCCCCATTACTAACTCGGCTTTCCTCACAATTATAATCTGCATCCTAAAAACCCAAACCACTGAACTTTAAGTCTCTCAGAGGAATTTAGGCCATCAGAAACCCAAACAAATACAATTTGAATCTCATGGTAAATCATGTATGTGCATATTCAGGTTTACCTGTCTAGCATTTTTGTGCTGGCTCGTTCTAGTTTCTCCAAGATCTGAGGCAGTTGCGTATCATCATCACAGGATCCTCCCCATCCAAGGACACGAGCAAGGTCGTTTCCAGTACCAAGAGGTAACACTCCTAACTGACACTGAAACATAATACAGGTGCACATCTACTATTGAAAATTATAAAGAAAAAGTACAAACTACTACAAATGCTTGTTATTTCAAGCAACAAATGTTAATTATACAGCTGATGTCCAAAGCTTGTAAATCAAATTGCGCAATCCCCATACAATTTGTCTTGTTTATGCCAACGAAATTTTTCATTTAACAGTAAACATTGAGGAGTTTGGCCCATATACAGATACATGACAAAGAACCAATTCAAGGAAAAGTAGGCATGCAAAATTAAGTCTAGTCAGTGTACTCAAGGAAAGTAAGCATACACACTTGCCTGTTTGTGCAAGCTGAGCTTATCAATTTCTGACAAGACCCAACCCACGCTTCCATCACCACCACACACAAGAATCCTGAAGTTGTCAAACTTCTGAAACAACCGCAAACTGCAGAGAAAACCCAGCTTGTTAGAGCCAGTCATGTCCATCAGCAAGACAACAGTTATATTCAGTAGCAATCATTACATGAAAATATGGTGCACAGCACCTTTATGGTGGTTCTTTTATTGCTCTGGGGTATGTGGATATAACCAACTACTTAATAAATCTGCCTGCATCCAATCAACTGCTGTACATTTTACTTATACTGACATTTCTGATAAATAACATGCTGAGTTGTACTTTAAAAACTTCTCTTGATATTGTTTTCAGGATTTCATTCATATTAATTTTATTAATATTTTTTTTTAAATTCTAAACTTCAGCAGTTGACATTTCAACTGCTCTACGCTTCTCTTTTCAGCCAGAAGCACGAGGCACCAAAGGGGAGGTTTTCAACAAGAGGTTAAGACACAATGACAAGGATGTGCTCCACAACACAGGTGGGCTTCTTCCAATACAAGACTAGCCAAATGCAAGGACAGTTTGAGGTAATTATTACACATAAGGTAATTGTAACTATATAAAACAAGTAATACTATCATTTCATTTTAGATCTTTTCTGCATCCTCCTTTTGTTTCCCACGGCTCTTCCTCCTGTTCTCTGACTTTAACAACTACAGGATACAACATTTTGGCAGTACAGAAAAGGAGGATAAGAGAGACAGACAAGTAGAAAGGTGAGAGACAGAGGAAAGGGGAATGAGATGTGAAGAAACGGTCAAGAGGTAAAAACAACAGGGATTTAAACTTAAACAAATAAAAATTTGGAAAGTAGAAACTCTTAAAATAATAAAAATAAATATGTTTATTTTTAAAGCATGTTATTTTCCAGAATATGTATAATCTCAGACCTATCTCAAAAAAGCAACACATTAAGATCACAGTTTTGAAGCATTTCTATTTTTTTTTCTAAAGAAAACAATATCACTTGTTTAAGAAAGGCAGAAACCTATTCAGAACTACAGATGCAGATTTTTAAGCAAAAAATGTCGATACCAGTACAATTTCTCCTACCCTGAGAAAAGGGAGAAAACCCCTCAGAAATATAATCTCTCAAAGAATACAACTCTTCTTTTTAGATTAACTACGAAAAAGCAGGTATCAGCACGACCTGATAGAATAACTGCAAAGGACCTCTTTTTGGAAACCATTTGGGAAAAATATTTAACAGCAACCGATCTGACCTACAGCTAATGTGCAAAACAAAGGGAGCCCTCTGAACCATGCTGCTTGTAGGTACAACTAGATGAAGCAAGAAAGTTTGCAAACAGACATATTTTTCAGACTGCCCTCTCTCAAATATCGACTACAATTAAGATGACCCCTCCTTTCCTTTATCTGCCATTATAATTACACGTACAAAATGTTAGTTGAAAGGGACTTGGCTTAAATTCAGATTTAAATCAGGGTTATAATGAAAATAACATTAAAACTTAAAAAAGTTAATATAATGTGTCCATAATACAATACTAATTACAAAAATCCACACCTGTATTCCATTATACTTGTATTTGCTGTTTGAACTAATTTTTTTTGGCATTTGTTTAATCCACATTTTAATCATGCAAGCATAATTTTGCATCTTGAAGAGTATAAAAATTAGTTTTTCTAGTTTCTATAGCTGATACTAACAGGCCATTTAACCAAATCACTGCCTCTGAGTTACACAATGGAAAAATGTGCATGAATTCAATGTGCAAAGACGGTTGGATTGTGGCCACCACTATACAAATTTCATCCTTATCTCTCCAATAATTAATCCTGGATTTTACAGAATGCCTGAAGGCTGTATTTGTATTCTTGCTCCAAGTTTTTCAAGATGCTCATTTTCTTGACCATTTGCATATGTTGCCTAAAACCATATTTTGAACGTAGTTTTCCCAAGCGAATGGTTTTAGTGGACTCATCCATCACCTGCTGCAGACTCCTCCACTGACATTTGCGTGCAGAATTCAAAAAGATACAGAGTACATTTAGACAACTGTTTTATTCCGTAGCTGTTCACCACTAAGTTACAGGAATATCTGAATTATGCATGTGAAATGGAAGAAAAGCACCTGTGCTGTGGTTCAGGAAAGCATTTAAACATTTGTAATGGTTTTGAACCTTACCAGTTAACAGAAGTCAAAGCCAGACAAAAAAAACTTGGGCTGATGGATTTCAGTTTTGAATTTTCAAGTGAGTTTTTCCAAAAAGAAAATATTATCCTACAATCCCTTCCCCCGCCAGCATTCATCCTGAAATGTCATTATCTATTAGACTTTAATTAGGAAGTCACAGCAGATAGTGGTGATAGAATTATAGCAACAAGGGGACAACACAACAGTATGCTTTGCACTGAATTCCCTTGCAAAAAGGATTGCTCAAGATTTCCAAGGTCATTACCCTAAGTGAGGTCCACCATTCATTAAATCGAACACCTGAGCTGGATTTAACGACTGTTTGAATCGACGAAGAAACTTTACTCCCTGATTGTCTCCACTCTTTGAGTTAACAAAAACTAAAAGAGGACTGGCACAGGATGGCGGGCATGTGGCTTTCCAGAAACCTGTGAACATAGTTAGAAAGAATGAAATAAATAAGGCTTTCTAATATGAACAACACAAAAAGAAATCATGGACAAGAAGAAGAAAGGGATGAAGGACAAAAGAAGTACATTTTATCATGCATCGTGTAAATGCTAAACTGAATATTAGCTCTGCAAGAAAAATACTGCTGAAGATTTACCAGTTCATTTTTTTCTTTCCAGTATTTTCAGTGTCTAGACTTAGTAAAATCCTGAAGACAATAGCTTTATTGGTTTTCCACACTGAAAAAGTTTATTAACCTTTAAGAATACTTTTCAAATCTCATGACATAAATATATATTTCAGTTACAAGTGTTTGGTTTTAAATCTGATTTTTCTTTAACCTTATTGGATTGAACTGGATCATCCACATCTGTAAGACCTTTCTAAGAGTCCTCAGAGATTTTAAAAGTTCCTGTACTCAGTTGCTCCCAGGTGAGACCTTGCACAAGACCTTTTTACTCAGACTGAAGTTATACTGTCATTGTAATGGAATCACTGAACAACAGACCTCCAGCTGTGATCCGAAGCTTATTAAAATCAATGCATTACAGCAGACTTTCTACAAGGTCTTTAGTAAGTAGTAATAATGGACACTGTTGCCATTAGTATAACCAGTCCATGGATGTATTTGTTTCTCGGCAATGCTTCAAAAGCAGACATCACAGGTATAGGTTTTGACATTCGTTTCAGGCAGTATTAAAATGACTATGTTGTCTCCCATCACTAAAAAAATTACTAAAGCTACAAATAGGAAACTTGGCACCGAAGCAAGCTAATTTAATTCCAAATTATCATAATGTATAATTTAAAATAATAAAATAAGGTTTGATTATTTTCTCTAAATGCCAAGAAAAATAATTTCACATATGGAACAAACTTCCAGCACGAATAATAAATAACAGCATGATGCTCTGGTCTAAGACACCACACAGCAAGTAAATAGAGTGCATTCACCTGCTCAGCAGAAGGATTTTAGCCTTGTTTAGTTATATAAATCTCACTAGGCATTGCAAGTCCAGAGCTACCACTGAACACACTACAATACTACGTACCATCAGAGTCTATACTGTTTAGAGCTGTTGGAGGTATGATCGATACCTTACATTGGCCAAGTGGACATTTACGAGGATACAGATCTTTACAGGCAGTGTGAACCTATAAAAGAAACACAAAATTATTTGCCTACAGTGGAATTTTGGGGTGAAAGCATAACTGATACAGTATGTAACAAAAATGCACTAATAAACATTTAGGTGTGGAGGGAAGAGGAGTGAGTCTGGAAAAGAAAGACATATGAGTGTTCAACCACAAAGGCTTGCTACTCATTCCTCAAAACATAAGCTTCATCTTCAGCAACCCCTATAGCAGAATCATCCTTTCAAGGGAATCACCTCCATGCACAAGCAAGGCAGGACTAAATTCCTAGCAGCCCACATCTGTGCTGGGTGCACATGCAACGCAATAGCTCTGTATAAGCCTGGATGTTCCAGAAGACTTATCTGCACTAAAGGTAGCACATCTACCATGCCAGACCAACCTGCCAAAGGTGGGTACTATAAACTATGCACTGCAGAGTTCTCTTATGTAGTTACTGGAAAAACAGGCACACACAGAGGTGCTGCACTTCACCTAAACTTCAAAGCACCTCTGGAGATGCCAATCATTTCCCACTGTCCACACACAAAGTCTCAGACACCTACATGCTGAAAGGTTCAACAATGAAAAACCTGCTTACTTTCCACTTCTGTAGCCTAGCATATGGAACCCATCTCCTTAGACAAGCTAAAAATAACTAAGAGAAAACTGTACTTGGGAGAAATAGCAATAGCATATTATAGCACTTCAGTCAGCAATCTACAGAGTGTCCTAAAGAAGAGAGTTTCAAGATTTTGCAGTAATAAAAATATTTTTACATTAATATTAATAAATATGAGTAACTATTAACATTACTAATATATTATTACACCAGTATCTATGATAAAAGAACCAAGAAAGGAACATGATAATCAGGCATATGGAACAGGCGTCTGAACCTGCAGCTATCTGTTAGGAGCAGGCAGAGAAAACACATTAGATGACATCACCTATTAAAGAAAAGCTGCATCTGTGGGCGTATTAAAAATTAACTGAAGTAAGTATGACAGTCATGACAAATGACGAACATTAGAGAGACTCGAGTTTGCACAAGCTGCCTGCTCCTACTTAATCCAAAAGCACGGTTATGAAATGACAAAATAAAAATAACGGCGAGCAACAATGCTGGCAAAATCCTTGATGCTTGGACGTGATTCACTGCACCTACCATAGCTTTACACCAAAGGCACTTCCAATCCTGCAGGCGTAAAACACTGCCACAAGTCTTGTCACAGACGGCGCATTTGGCACTGACAGGCAGATTACCCTCTAACCACTGGTGAGGCATAGCTATCTGTGAAGAAGTAGTCATAAAAGTTAAATACTCATAAATAGAAATTAGAGGCTTTTGTCTCAAATGTAGGTGGATTTAAACTACTTCCCACAGTTCTACCCTTTCATCAAACAAGCAGGTATGGCTGACCAGGATAACTGACACTGATGCTCACAAGGCAACAGCTATGAATGTGGACTATGATGCTGTTCCACATGGCACGTGGAAAATGTGACATCTGAAGAAAGGAGAGACATCTAATTCAACTATTTATGGCACTATGGTAGCAACTAACCACAAAATAAGGGGGTAATTAAATCTAGCAACTTAGTCATACAGGTAAAGACCCTTTCACTTAATGTTCAATACATGACACAAACCAATAAAAGTAACTAAAATTCAGAAGAATAAGGAGGACAGTAGAACAGTTCTGTGGCTTTACGTACCCCCTCAGTCACCATGGCTGGTAAGCCACACCTCTATAAAGCAGTCCCTAAATGCAGGGGAAGGCTTTACCCTGTGCACATTTTGTCCCATTAACACCATGTACAACTCCAAGTACAGATGGAATGATACTAACAGGCGTGCAATTCAGTACAAAACTTCTAGGAGGAAGTTTCATGCCAGTGGCATGTACCTAGTTATGTTTGTAAAAATAACCCACCTATCACAATAAACCTCCGAAAAGCTTTTTTCTTCTCTCCTGCTAATTTTAAGATTTCTGCTTTTATTAGTAACAACCCCACTACACCCTGCCCCTCCCCTCACTGAATTCCGGGAAGACTCCTGGGGAACAGCTATCAGCAAGGAGGGCACAAATTAGATTGCCAAACAGCATGGTAGCAGCATAAAATACCACCTTTGCTTAAGAGCAGTAGGAAGTCCTGGGAGAAATTCTCCAGCTTTAGAGTTTCTCTGCATGAGGCCTTTAAAATCTTGCAACACAGCTGCAATCTAGCACCCACAGATACTAAACTTGTCTCCTGAGATAGGAATTTTTGTTCTAAACACCTGTTAATCTTTGAAAATCATTCAGGAATACAAACACCTACCACTGACTTCAATGGGTCACGTGGCTGTATTGGTACTCTTAACCTTCTTTTTTTTTTCCATAAAGAAGAAATAGCTCTGAAAAATACTGTAAATATGAATAGTACTTACACCATCTTCATCTTCAATGATGTCTTTTCCAATTGAGGCTAATGTAGTCCATTTGCAGTTATTTGTTGCTCGGACAGCACATCTTTTATGTGCTTTGAACTTACACACTGGAAGGCACACAAACACGCACACTATGTTATTTGCAATATTTTAGTGACACATATCTTTAAAAAAATTAAACACAGATATTCCATAAAGCAGCCAAGTAGATGTCACACTGTTGCACACATGACACAAGCCAACTAAAAGAAAATTCAGTTCATAATCACTCCAGATTTAACTCTCTAAACTGGGTTTCAATGCTTAGGTGTATGCCATGTTAAGTGTGCCCTCAAATCCACTTCGGTCCCCATTTTTCAGGCACAATGCAAAGTACTAAGGTACAAATATATCTTTAACTGTGTTTTTTTTCTTTCTATCCTTCTAGTGACACAACTCAGATACCTGGTTTAAATTTGCAAGAGGTGGCAGGACAGTGTTTCACAGAAGTATGTTGCTTCAAGAGGTCAGTTTCTTTGCTCAATGGATCCATTTTGGGTACCACACTATGTTTGTTTTTTTTTTCCAGAAGCTGAGAAAGCGAAGGGTTAGGTGATGATACATTTATTCAGGGTACTGGTGGTTATATCTTCCAAGAGGTTACAATAAGTGACAAAGAGACTTATTTCTCATTGGATTACTTATTAAAAATCTACTAATTGGAATACTCAGCACAAGTGTGTATGAGCCTGCACAAGCAGACACTTTGACACTAATAACTATTAGTATTTTGTTCAACTCAGTTAATATGACCAGTTAATAATACCATATTAGACCAAACAGACTGATGCACCCAACTGTGGACACTTCTGTTACTGGAAGTGCATGACATCACTCTATTTGGAGTGCATTATATAAATTATTTTGGCAAAGACCATTAAAGGTTTATGAGAACTAGCTAGCAAACCAGAAGTAGTAGTCTCTTTCCAAGGAAACTATCAAAAACTTTGGCCCATTGCTTGTCCACCATTAAAAAACATTAAGCCATGGTACAAAAGGTCTTGTGAATCATAAATTTCTCATTTTAATTCCCTTGATCCATCGCCAGATCAATTTAAAAAGTGAATTGAGACTGTGTAAGCAACATCTGAGTTTGAGAGCAATCCTCACTGTTCTGGGAGATGTGTGAAAGCGTGCTCTTAGCTCACAGAAAATGAAGGAAATGGAAAAGAACTTCTGCTGCTTTTACCGTAACTCTCCTGGTCACTTCAAAAACCAGCACTTATAGACCCAAAGTGTACAAATACCCCATATTCCTCAATAAACAGAGTAGGCTCCAGTTTCAAAACAGCTCAGCATTATATTGTGTGTTTGCCAACCTACAGTGGTTCCAAGCATCTAAAGAAGTGAGCTTGCACGGAAGGACAGAAATAAAGGCTGCGTTTTCAAGTGATGAGCTTTCAGAAGTTTTGCCACTTGAATGTTCTGGTGAAGACATGCCACTAAATTCAGCTTCCTACTCATAAATTATATATATTTGGTTTTGCCACACAGATTAAAATACACCAGATCAGGGATGAGGAGCAACATCAAATTCCAAATTATGAAGACATAACAAAGTAAGGGAATTTTCAAGTCCTATTGAGCTACAATTCAAACAGATCTCAGGAACCTCCGTTCAACCTCTGCTCTCGCAATAAGTCAAGGACTAATTCAAAGCCACGATCTAAAGAGCTACAGCAAGCTACATCATGGATGGAAAGTGGCAGCTAATGTTTGCTTTGTGGGTACAGTAACTTACCCAGTCTCAGATCAGACTTTCTGTATGGCATCCCCCTGCAACCCTGATATCATCTAACAATCATTCATGCTACTCTGAGCATTAAACATTACCCAAACCAATAACCTTAAGAAACAGATGTAACTCCAGGACAATATACACAGCAGTACAAAAGAGATGGGTATAGAAAGGAAAAATATAAATCAAATCTCAACCTCAGTTACCACTATCCCCTAATTTATTTTCTCTTAGATGACACTGTATCCCACTCACGAACCAGTCTGGTATCCAAAATCTTTTGGAAACATGCAGACATATTGCTAAACATCAATTGCCATAACTTCACCAATGAAAGTTAAAAGATGAGAAAAGGAAAAATTTAGCCAAACTAAATCTAGAATATGCACAGAACATTATTTTAAATTTTAATTTTCTGTATAAATGTTTCTAGCTGGAATATGAAGCAGGTCTCTCAGAAAGCCAATCAAAAGAACTGCTTAATTAGCAAACAGTTGTCACAGTGGTATGAACATCTGCTGTCAGACACAGTAATTAAATCTAGAGATATTATTATCTATAATGAAGAAAAGTCAACATTAGTGAACACTATCAAATGTAACACTTATTATGGAACACTTCTGTCTCGAAGGGCTTTCATTCTAACCACTCATCAATTCATTCAACTACATTGGCTCAATTCTTTTTCTGCCAAAGATGCTCAATTCTTTTTCTGCCAAACTTATCACTCTATCACCTGTTTCACGATGAGTTTTCCTCAAAGAACTGGCTCAGACTGTTCTTTTCCAACTTCAAAGGCCAAAGCCAAAGTTCTGAAACTGATCTGAAGATCCCTGAGCAGGTATCTATAGTTTCATTTGTGAAGATGGAAGGATTTTTCTTCAGGTATTCCAAGACAGCTGCTGTTTTGTTTCCAAGAATACTATCACAGGATGTATGGACAACTCACAGCGAAAACGGAGTGACTCATGAAAACAGCAACCTAATCTCTCTACAATCTGAAGCTTATGCCTATGTTACAAAGACTAAAATTCAGCAGTTTCTTGGTAGTTTTTACTATTTTCATCCAAATAAATAACTCTGCAAGTTAATTTAATATTAGAGCGCTAAAACAATATTCATATTACAAAGACAAGTACTACAAAGTTACGTTACTCACAGAACTTAAATTTACAACATAGCTTTGCAAGATAGCTTCTGTATGCAGGTGTAAAGTCTTCAGCTATATGATCATATACTTATTGAGAACAGGACCCTCATTCACTACATGCAATGGATGCAACTGGTAAGTATGCAGCTGTGCTGTATTCAGGTTCATAATTGTCAACAGTTAATTGCTTTAATTACCCAAAGCCAATTAAATATTGCTTTTTGGACACCAATATTCATTTCTCCCTGGCCTTTTGTAATTAGTATTATTATTACTACTGCTATTATTACTCTCAGTACTATTACAATTCAAAATTCTTTTTTCAATACTGTATATCTTCAAAGTATTAGTGACATACAAATACTGGTTTGATCAAAAATCTTACTTAAGCTGTTTCCCCAGGATTACCAAGGGGCACAGTGTGATACAAAATCAAAACCTGCAGTTTTTAATTAATCCTTAATTCTGTAACAATAAGCATCCCTTCTTGTCCTAACCACTTCATTCACTATTCACTCTGCAGCCTGTGCAGAAAATGTAGCAAAAATCTGGGAAATAACAATTACTCAAGTAGTGCATGTACAATAACCTGTGCGGTAAGTAAGAAGAACAGGGTTTTGTAGGCAAACCCCTCCAAATCATAATGAAAAAAGACCAAGTGCACCAAGTGCATTTGCAGAGGTAATTTAATCCCCGTGTTTTCTTATTGCTTGACTTTACAGTCCAAAAGTGTTCTTTCAATATTGTTTGTCTGTGCTTTGAAAGTTTCTGTAGATAATGATCTATGGTTTCTTTAGATTTCTTTGCCTAAATATTCCATGTATCCCTGGGTTTACCTGACAACTTCTTAGGCTTAGACTTCTGCGCACACCACAAGGTACATAAAGAAAAAAAGCCTTACTTGATTCAGCCAGTTTGGAGTAATTTCCAGAGTAAGGCAAAAAAATTATCATTTGCCTGTCTTAGTAAAGACCATAGATGAATGCTGCAGAGATAGTCTTTTAGAGCTGTCTAGCCCAACGCAACAAACGGAAAACATTTGAAAGGTAGATTATCTTTTGAGAATACAAAAAAGAAGGAACTTTTGGGAGGAAAAGCATTGCATCTCAAAGGAGTGTATGATTACATTTTTTAAAAGTCAATTGTTTGAAGAGCAGTAGAAAGAATGTAGCTTGGCTTGATACGAAATATTTTCAGTTTGATACACACATGGAGATTCTTTGATTCCTAAAAAGATTCAAATTGACACAATCATTTCCCTAGCAAAGGTATTAACATACTGTCTCTTCCTACACTGTCTTCCGCAGAACTTAAAGGAGTGGCCTACAATGAACTTGAGGAATCTTTGCCAAAGGCTACTGAGAGGGAAGGTACCCTGAAAAGAGAAGGCACTCATCTTATCACCAAAATAAATGAGGCTTGAGTTGTTTAGCGCTGCTGGAGACTGGCAGGATTAAGAGAGTAAAATATTACAGGACTGATCATCTAAGGTATGGTAAGCTGCAAAATATCAGCAATGGGATTTAGTTTTATATTTACCTACAGTTAAGAATTAGACCACAAAAAGTCAAAAGACTCTAAGTTACTTTCAAG
This sequence comes from Phaenicophaeus curvirostris, assembly GCF_032191515.1. Taxonomy (NCBI): domain Eukaryota; kingdom Metazoa; phylum Chordata; class Aves; order Cuculiformes; family Cuculidae; genus Phaenicophaeus; species Phaenicophaeus curvirostris. The sequence goes on along the minus strand of NC_091392.1, from coordinate 176,706,282 downwards.
ATAACTTGGTGTGCTAGTAACCCAAACAAACGAGAGGAGATAAAGCTCCAGTATCTCTTGAGAAGCAGCCTTTCACGTCTCAATACAAGAAATAACAGAGTAGCCTAGGATCAATGACCACACAAATAACTGAATTTAGAATGGATATAAATGCATTCCAAGCTTAAGCAGTGCTAGAGGCTTCAGATGCCAGGCATGAATATTTAAACAATTTTTTAAAAGATCTAATGAGAGAAAGTAGCACAGAACATGTCTGGGGACTCTTAGGACTCCATACTTCCTACATCATCTCCTCAAACAGTGTATACTGCTAACACAGGGTAAGCAAAAAAAAAAAAAAAAGAATTTCAGAGAAAGAAGTAATATCAAAGCAAAATACTCTTCTTGGATTAAGTAATAAAGGATGGTTAACATGAGTTTTTACAGGTATACAGAACTGAGAACTGAGGCACAAGTACTGCAGTAGAAGAGTGAGCTGTCAAACAGTTTGGAATAGATGCATAATTGAAGTTTTCCTTTTATTTTAAAAATTATTTGAGGGAAGTTGTAAAGAAAATAGATATAAATGAGTAACTAAGAAGTAAGAGGACTTAACTTATTAATAGATAAAAGAATATCATAGTACATCACGGTTTAGCCCTGGCACAGTTTGGCAGCTAAATGTGAGCAGCTGTCCTCCTAGTTTCACCATCACCCCTCCACCAAAACACATTATCTACATGTAAATCAATCCAGGTCATACACATGTATGAAACTGTGGACCAGTGAAAACAAATCCAAGCTACCTTCATAATCCATTCATAATAACTGCTGAAAGATCAACATGGAAATATTGATAAATGTAGCACTAGTTTTTAGTAAGTTATGCAAAAACGTGACAAATACGGAAACTTCCTTAGTGTAAAGTTAATGCCAGTATCTTGGAAATTTAAGCCACACGTAAAAGCAAAATAAGACACTGAAAAAACCAGAAAGCAATGAACTAAAACCATTAACATTAATAAACTTACAAGAATAATTCTTGCTAAGCCATCTTTTAAAATAGCTATAATACTAACTTATGAAAAGATAAATACTTCTTGAAAGGAAAGAAGTCTTTCCTTTGTCTGAGCACATATAATTGTATTTGTAAACAGAGGCGATACAACTGCATTTTAGTTAAGCACATGATACTTCCATCTGCCAGTATCAGACATGGACTATAACTTCTTTAGAACTGTCCAAAAGACTTCTATGCAGTAGAAAATATAAACCAGAGAAGCTGAAAGCAACCATGCTACTTCTAATTACTATGAAACAGGTTTGTCTCATTTGTTGGCAACTACACCATTAGCTACATTAAAAGAATGGACAATTCAGGACAGTGAGTTAATGCTTCCATTGTAAGATTTCCTTAATATACGTTATTAAGCTCAGACCTCAAATATTACAACAGCATCAATTACAGAAATGCATTTGCAATTGGGTAACACGTATCCAAAAATTAAGTTTTGAATGGTGTAACTAACTCTTCTTTGGACCATCAGCTATTTTGGTAATTAAATATCTCTACATTTCATATATATCATAAGGTCACACAAACTTTTCTGCTGGACTCTTAACACAAGCAGACTTGTTACCACTTTTTCACAGAACTTGCAGCAGAAAATGAATAAGTTGCTTCAGGTTTTTTATAAATATCTGCCCAATATAATTTCTCCAGATAAGCTTAACACTGCAGTCTTAATCATAGATCCCTTATCTTTGTGCCGGATTTCATCTGTTGAACGATCAAAACGCGAAAGCACCTACATGTCTACCCCCTCACTGCATGAGAGAATTTTTAAAGCAATAAATCTGTCCTCATCTGTCCTGCCTGTACTGCAGGATCAGGCAGCAGGAACAGAGCAAACACGAATTGTAAGCAAAGAGGTCATAGCAGCGAGCACAGCATTAAGAATTTTTATAGACTTTGGGCAGCAACTACCATTATCATTTTTTTTTCCTGAGGAATGCCAATTCTGCAAACCAGTAGGACTATTTTGTTTCACATTTTTGATGAGCAAATCACATAAATCCCATCTTTTCTTGCAAACCCTCCACCCACCACATTCCAAACTGGTCGCTGCAGCAGAAGGAACTGTTCTATGGAGATGAGTTAGAAAAAGGCACTTGGAGCACAAAGAAGGTTAGCCAGATCATTAGCAGTCCCTCTGCCCAAAAGAAAACCACTCTAGTGAAGATTTCTCCCTTCAGGCTTTTTTCTCAACTCATTATTTTCAGAATCACTACTTGCCTTAAACTTTCAGCCATCTGTCAATACGTGCAGCATTATAAACAAGGGGAAGAAAGCATTTCTTTTACCTTCACAAGACAGGCCGTGAGAAGTGACTCCAGAGAGGCTCTCTCTACACACGTTACAGAAGGTAGGTCGGGCATGGGAGCAGGCGTACCAGTTATGCATCCCTGAGAAATGTTCCACATTAAACTGTGCGGTCTAGTAAAGGAGAAGTTAAGACAAATTTGCAAGTACAGAACACAGCTACAGTGACTGAAATTACCTACGGTTCCACATTACTGGGAACAACAATGCAATGTTCACCCTAAGTATTTTACGAAGGGTATTTAGTCTGCTATCCCTCCAAACATCTAAACAAAAGCGTGATAATAAACCGTCATTTCTCCAGCAAAGGTCTTAATACGAAGCTTCACTGATGTCAGACACACTTTCCACACTAAGGAGGATGAATATTCCAGTTCTGTGTCCTGTACCTTGATTTGTTGAGCTAGAACAGATTGCACCAAGATGGATGTGAACTTACCTCATAGTGTTCTCTGGACTGAACAGACTTCAGAGAGCTTATCCAGTCCTCCATTTCTTTTCTGTTCTCAGCACACAATATCAGCCTCCTAAATGGAGTGATTATCTGAAAAAGATAACACATTCTGATTAGTTCAGATTGTAAAAATCATAATAGACTATAATATTTAACATACTCTTTCCTGCAAGATGATGCAACATGAAGACACACCCTAGATCACAAGATACTAAATACTTACAAATATTTTCTTTAATACACTACTGGCAACAAAGGAGTTTGCTTTTCCTTTTTCACTTCCCAAGGTTTGAATCAGGCTTCAGTATAAGTCATTACAATCTATATTCATCATTCCTCCACAGCTCTTTGTCTATGCACCGAGATTCCAATGCTCAAATGGCAGGCACCGAAATTGCTAAAACAACCCTTCTGGAAATTACTAATTGACTGAGATTGCAATCCTATTTCATAACTGCATTATAGCAACTGCACGGTCCATTCCAATTGCGAGAGATCAAAACATACAAAATCAAAAGCCCGGAAGTCTTCAGCAACAACAAAAGCTTTCATCATATTTCTCTATCTCATATACTGATATTAAATTTACACAAATTTAAATGTATATAAATTTAAAACAGAACTTTCTGTATAAAGCTCAGTATTAAAACACATACAGATCTTTTTATAAAGACACAGAACAAAAGCAAACAGCTGAAATCACATCATACTAGAAGAGCGGAATGAATTCCTGGAACAATTTGATGTTGGAAGTTCTCAGTGGTCTGGAGTTGGATTCTAGATATTTGAGAATGCTGTATCTTGGAAGTTTAGAGTACAAGCTGTTGTCCCCTCTCCAGCAGAAAAATAATAAAAATAACAGGAAGGCACAGGAAACTATCAGCTAACTCCCACTGAAATTATTTTGAGCACTGCACTAAAATACATGAAGCAGTTACTTACACAGCAAAGATTTTAAAACAAAATAAGTACATGAAATTGAAGGAGGGTTATTTGTTTTGTTGTAAGAAGTCTACAAAAAAAAAAAATTAAAACCTCTATCAGTCTTCTAGATAAATCCATCACATAGCACATCCAACCCACACTTACAAATTACTTAAGTAAAACAAAGAAAGGACCACAAAAAATGAGAGCTCTAGTATTTTTTTAAATGCTGCAGTCTACACACTGTAATAACTGCATAATATTAGTAAATACTTATCTATAGCTGCATTTACTTACCTGATCTCTGCTGCAAATAGTCTCTAGTGTTGATTTGTCCTATCCACCTCTTCGCTAAACTGAGCTGCACTTTAACAGACCTCAGAGGCAGCGTAACTGAAGTGCAGAAAGCTGCAAGTCACATGGAGGAGAGGCAAAAACCCTGTGGGCTTGAGCTATTTTTCCCTTTTTTTTTTTTTTATGTACTCGCTTCACATGGAATGGAATAGTTTCTCTGTTTTCTATTTCCTTCAATCTTGCTTAATCTTTTTAATAAAGTTTATTAGTAGCTCTCCACAGCTCTTCCTAAAGAACAGTTAATGCAAAGAGCAATGCTTCTCTCATTAGTTTGGAGCCAAACAAATGCTTTATTACTTCAAAACGTTTTTCTAGGCCAGGTCACCAAATGAAGTCCAGAAAAGCTATTAAATCATCATATAACCATGACTCCAACGACAATGAGCATTCTGCTGGAATTTCCAGGTTTCAGTGGACTCAGAAATCTTATTTGTGTAAATACACCCACTACATTATTTTCTATTTATACAGCACGATATAATAATACAGATTAAGTAAGGACAAGTCCACTCAAGACTCTGCACCTGGTGTGCATCCTTCTCCCATGCTCATCTCTGATGCTAACTGGTAACCAGATGATGTCAAATGCCATTCAGTAGCAACAGCTGTATCCATTGCTGAAGACTCCTGACAATCTTGACCTTTTCAAGAAATATTTCTTTCTATTACACATGCTCTCATGCGTTTCACAGAAATCCCCTGTGCATCCCCCCACTTTTGGTTGTTCACACATAGTCGCTTAGTGCCCATGGAAATGGCCACTGGTATCCAAAGCATCAGCATGGGGCAGGTGAATATGACAGAGGATTATAGCACCCAGAACAGCAGCTATAAATAATTCAGGTGGGATCTCAAAGGCCATCTCAGAAGGTACTACACATCCATGTACACAACCAAATCACATCACCAAACACTGCTTGCTAATGCATGCGAAATATCAGAAATGCCTATATCCCAACTTCTTATTAAATTCAGAGCATAATAAGCTTAATGACTTTCACAGCCTTTCAGCTGTCTAAAAGTCTAATTATATACTGACAATCACACAAACGCAGGATCAATTATTACTGGTGTTATAAAAATAAAGTGTGAAGTTGTAAGGCACACATATTTATAAATACAGCATCTACAGCATGATGATTAAACTACTTATTTTCTTTGATTTACATATTTTTAACAAAACTTCAAGAAGCTCTATGATACCATGAAAAAAGACAATATGCATTATATACAAAAAATATCAACAGTGCTTGCAAGTTTTTAAAAAAGAGACTAAGCAGTCTGTTTAGGTTCTCATCTGTTTCAGTCTACAAAATCATGCAGAAGATGCAATCTTTTGTTATTTATTAGGAACCAAGGAAATTGACAACAAACAACAAGCTTTTTTCCTAAATATAATGCATTATTCAGCCTTGAGAAGTATTCCTAAAAGATGTTGAGAAGACCAGAGGTATAAACGTCTGAAATGGTATTTGACAAATTCATCACTATTAGAAACATCATATACCGTGAAACACAATATCCAAAACCTTCAACTTAGCAAGTCCTCAAAATCCAACCTGTGAACTTTGGGAAGCTACTCAAGAGGAAGAATTCCTGTACATGCTCTGCTGCTTATACTCCACTCTTGAGTACCTGCTATGGCTGTTACACTGCTTTGATCCACTATGCTAACTCGTATAGTGGGTTTTGCTTGTCCTAAACTAAGACTGACTTTGAATACCTTGTATTTGCACAGAATTAATGCTTTCTTAGGGATGCATAGAGAAAGTTATGATTAACTAACTAAAGTGGGATGTTTAGAGTGCATTCTTTAAAGACGGTTGATCCTATGCAGCTAAAATGCATTAAATTGTCCTTAAAACTATTTTCCAGCCACGTAAATTTTGGTTTTACTAGTAATCTTATGTCATTGTAAGTAGCCACATTCAAAGTCGCGTATCTTCTCTTCTACTGACCAAAGTCAGTATCTTTTATGCTATTATGTATAACTTTTTTTTAAATTGATGTCGGCCACCCCAAACATTATTTACATATCACTCTGAACACGTCAAACTCTCAACAGACAAGGAGAAATTGTATAATACAATGACAAAGGCAGTGTCACAGGAACAACTGGAGGATCATCAAGGTAACAAAGGAATAAGGAAACTCTTAAACCTTGGAGGACCTCACATGCTAATGGTACACACGCTGACCAAGCAGGAGACAAATCAAGAAGAAAGAAGACAGACAAAATGCCTTAAAAATAAATAAATCAAACAGATTTAATTTAGAAGATTAAGCTACTTTGAAAATTTTCACCGTTGTCAAGTAGCCAAGAAGAAGTCATTGCTGATTTTGGAAGAGAGAGTTATCAAAGCCAGATACTGCAGTATATTGGACAGCAATGAAATTGAGTTGGTGGGAATAAAAAACACTTTCAATGCAGTAAGCATAGGGACAGAGTGAGCATATATAGTCTTAAAAGTTGAAGACAAACAACACAAGTCCTAAAACATCACAGGAAATAAAGAATGACTGGATAGGAAGAAAAATGGCCCATTACTGCAATAACGTTTCCGTTCTACTTGGAAAAACAGGGAGCTTTTTGAGTACAGAATGAAGGAGAGAACACGAGGAAATTGTACAGTCTGACACCACATAGGTCTTGCCATAAACTGGGATTTTCACTAGGATTGACACTAGGATGATTTGTCTTCTCAAAACAGACACATACACATCTGGAAATTACTTTGATGAAAATTGCAGTCAAGTTTTGGGCCACTACTCCAATTTTTTATTTCAGACAGCACCTATTAGGAGCAAGCCAAACATCTTTAAAGGAAATAAAATTGCCATTAAATTCAAAGGGGCTAACTCCACTGACAACATTTCATATGCCTTCAACCTAGTGAGTTTAGACTTTAAGATCTGCAAAAGAAAATCACAGAGACTTCAATTATTGCCTAGATTTATACATAAGAAAATACAGTTCCCAAAGCTTGGTGGTTACATTTCTGGTTTCCTTCACTGATTCAAAGAAAAACGCAGGCGCTACATTTGCTAATCAAGAAAATAATGGTCTGCATCTCAGCAGCAACACAGCAGCTATTCTAAAGCATCTTGCTTCCTGCAACATGATATTTGCATTAAGGCACCTTATGCTGCTCTAAACTATTATCAGACATTACGCTAATAGCACTTTGTATGGACGAACTTGAATTGACTTAGTAATGTAGAAACGTCACTCATAATCCAAAATGGGTGGGGAAATGCTTTTCCTGTTCTTTGAACAGATATTTTCAAAATATCTTTCTGGAACTAATGAAGAGAGGATAATATAAAGAGATAAAGCATCCCGAGCTCTCCTCTTAGGTACTGCACCTGATGTCTGGGGCACGAACACAACAGATTTAATGCTTTGCAAGTTCTCTGTGCTTCTAGACATTGGCAAGTGATTTCTGGAAAATACCAGGATAACATGTTATGTCTCCCTTGCTTTCTGTCTGCCCCTCCACTTCCCTGTCCTCACTCAGACAGGTCCGTATGAAGTCAATGGATAAACGCACCTCCATCCATCACAGGGGTGGGAGCAGACTGCTGGGTTATTGAGGCACCCATACCAGAACTTGCTGCAAAAATCATAGTGCTAACAGTTGGGCAGTTTTCTACAGTACGTTAATTTCTTGGATTCAGGATACTAAATAAATGTTAACAGTCCGATCACTGTTAAAGGCATAGTTGGTGATATAAGGTGATTCATCACTATTACTTTTCAGGATGAGCCAAGCCAGGCAAAAGTATAAATTGCAAAGGCAGTGGAGGATTTAAAAGCAAGGCGAGTAATAAATGGCTATTATATTTGCCTGAATACAATAGAGAATTTATAATCAGAACAATTAGCTCTGTCTACTCCACTAAAATGTTGGTTCCCTCTTTTTGCTGGCCTTCTCCTATTTCACTGTTGCCAAGCTCACAAGTAATGCGGTAATGCGTGGTTTTGGCCCCCACTGATAAAAAATCTTAAGAGAGGGAAGAAAAGGGTTAGTCTCACACAGCATCTCCTGCACCAGTTCACCAGGACAAGTGGGCTTAACTAAAAGGCAGGCCAAAAGCAGTTACATCACAAAAACAGGTATAAGGTCTACTCTTGACTTCTCTCTGCAGTAGAAGCCAGCTGAGGTAATTTTGGTGGCCTTGTCTTATAACACATCCAGCAGAAATGAAGGAGCACCTCCAGAACACATCCAGACACATGAAAGACAAGAAAGTGATGAGGAGAAGTCAGCATGGATTCACCAAAGTAATACTTGATCAACCCGACAACGTATCATGAAATGACTGGCTTCATGGGTGAAGGGACAGAGGTGGATATTGTCCACCTTGACTTCACTAAGGCTTCCAGCACTATTCCTTACAGAGAAGCTGATGAATGATGGGCTGGATGAGCCGACAGTGAGGTGGGTTGAAAACCAGCAGAATGGCTGGGCCTCGAGGATGATGATCAGTGGCACAAAGTCTACTTGAAGGCCAGAAACTAGCAATCTACCCAAAAAGGTCAATATTGGCATCAGTCCCATTTAACACCTTCATTAATGACCTGAATGATGGGGCAGAGTGCACCCTCAGCATGTTTGCTGATGACACAAAACCAGGAGGAGCAGCTGATCTATCAGAGGGCTGTGCTGCTATCCAGAGACCTCAGCAAGCTGGAGAAATGGGCTAACAGAAACCTCATGAAGTTGAACAAGAGAAATGTGAAGTACTGTACCTGAGGAGGAACAACCCCAGGTATCAGTGCGTGCTGGGGTCCACCCAGCTGGAAAGCAGCGTGGCAGAAAAGGACCTGGGGGTCCCCGTGGGCAACAAACTGAACATGAGCCAGCAACGTGCCCTTGCCAGCAAAGAGGGTCAATGGTGTCCTGGGCTGCATTAGAAGTGCTGCCAGCAGGTCAAGAGAGGTGATCCTGCCCTTTACTAAGGACTGGTGAGGCCACTGGGCTCCTCAGTACAAGAGAAATATGGACATAGTGGAGAGAGTCCAATGAAGGGCAACAAGGATGACTAAGAGACCAAAGCATAACACGTATAAGGAAAAGGCTGACAGGGCTGTGACTGTTTAACCTGGAAAAGGAAAAGCTCAGTGACGATCTAATCAATACACATAAATACCTACAGGAAAGGTGCAAAGAGGACGAAGCCAGAGTCTTTTCAGTGATGCCTGGTGACAGGTCAAGAGACAAGGGGCACAAAGTTAAACACAGAAGATTCTGAAGACTATATGTGAACATCAGGAAGCGCTTTTTTACTGTAAGGGTGACTGAGCACTGGCACAGGGTGCTCAGGGAGGTTGTGGTGTCTCTGTTGTTGGAGATATTGACAAGCTCTCTGGGCATGGTCCTGGCCAGCCTACTCCAGATGGTCCTGCTTCAGCAGGAGCATTGGACCAGATGACCTCTAGAAGTCTCTTCCAATCCCTCAAAATACTCTGTGAGCCTGTAAAAACAGAATCCAGGTAAATCATGTAATCCAGTTATCACATGTCAAGCCTTAAACTGTAAAGCAGATGCAAAGGTATCCAACAAATGTCACTTGTCAGAAATCTACTGTTCCTCAGATTTGACCTTATGTATCCAATGCCACCCAACTGCTAAAAGAAACATATTATTCCTTCAGAAGTGCAACCTTCTTACTAGACAGTTACAAGAAGCAGGCAGGAAAGTTCCATGAATTTGACTGAAGAATTATAAATTTATCTTAAATCAGTATTTAAATATAGAAAAAAGAATAAACCATTCTTGTAAATGTAAACTGGAAACTGCTATTTATATAGTTCAAAGCCTGCATGTTTCTTTAAAGTCCTTACAAAAACTTTTGTTAAGCATGTTACTTTGCACCACTGTGCCCTTAGTTCCAGCTTCACCAGCTCATTACACATCTATTAAATAGGAAGGCTTCTGTGCTTAAAGGAAAACAGCTATATGTATAATGGCATTGGGTGCAAATTTATACAAAATAAAACAGCAAGTGACTATTTATTTTGTCTGTAATAACAGATGCCTGTTTCAACATGATCCAGCTGCTTGAAGCCAGGGTTCCTAGTTCACTAGAAGCAGGAAATTTATTCAAAGTTTACACCGATAGCTTTGTTTATAAAATCATTTGGTATACAGAAAGTACACTGAGGGATACCTTTTAAGGTTTCTCCAGGTATTTTAACCACTTTTAGGAGGAGAAGAGAAAGAAACATCAGAGAATAGGTAAGTGTAAAACTGTGGGAAAAACAAAATCTTGCAATCTTCAGTGACTGTTCCCTAAACACTCCAACTGCTCCTATAGCATGAGTTTCAAAAAGGAAATACAAGATATTTTAAACGCATTTACTTCTATGTAAGCCTTCTTATTGCATTTCACAAATTAAAGGAACTCTTAGAAAACCTAAGGATGAACAAGAGACATTTTCTGTGAGCTATTTTTGAAAAAAATCTCCTTAAGCTCAAAATCTGTGGAAAACAAGTTCCAGGCAAATGCAACTAGAAATAAAATGGACAATATATCCCAGAATGGTCACATTTTTAAACACCTCCTTGTTTTCCTCTTCTGAAAAGTGTTCAGCTTTCTTGTAATAGCTCAATCCCAAGTGGTTTATCTATGGATTTTAGCCTCACAGCTGAAATGCTTTATTGCTTTTTCATAATGAAACTTAAAGCTTCAATGTCTCCAGACACTCCAGGGAAAGGGAGACAGCACATCAAGTCAGAGATAAGGAGCTTAAAAGTTGAAAGTCACGCCCAAAGCTACCCAGAGAGCTCTCAGCTTCATTATGTTTGTCACTGTCAGATGGTGGGGGGAAATGGAGCAAATGCTTAATGGAGGAAAAAAAACAAAGTCCACCACAAGTGCACACTAATTGCTTTTGTCTCTCCATCTTTTTTTCATGAAGCATATTAATTTGCTATTTCAGTTTCTGGTTATTTGTCTAAGCTGCCTGAATATAGAAAAAAATGAAAAAAAAAAAAACCAAAAAAAAAACCCAACCAAACCCCAAAACCCTGAGTGGAAAATTGAACAAAATGGAATACAAAGCACTTCCCCTCTCTTTTTGTGGTTTGAGCATTGCTTGGGCTGGGAGCATCAAAAAAACTTTGTCATTTAGAGGCTAATTGGCATCTGCATGAAACAGTAGACAGCTCACAACTAGGGAAAAACTAAATCCATCTCAAGAGTTAGCTACGCTTGCAAAGCTGAGTCATGCTGGTGAGGCCAGCTCAGGGACTTGAACTGTTTCCAGCCACATTCTCCTTCCTAGGACAAGAGACCCCGAAATCTTCAAGCGCATCACTCCAGGACCTCTGTCAGCCGTGTGCTAGACCGCAAACAGGACACAGGGAATGTCTGGATGTGCCATTTCCCCACCTTGAAATGGTGTCATGCACCGTCCTTTCTGATAACAGCATTTAAAATGCAGTATTTCTGGGAGTGGGAGTTGGCCGAGAGATACATCTACTTCCATCATCATCAATATATACTCTACTGGCAATGTTAACACTCAACCAAAAGGCAAAGGAAATTTCAAAGTGTGCCCAAACCCAGGGAATTATTATATATCTACAGGATAAATCCGATGTAACATATCCTGAAAGGATTCCTAAGGATAGCACTACACACAATACACAGTACACCACTGATATTTCTTTTGTTTTCCTTCACACAAATGATTTCATAACACTAAAGTAGCTCATAAAAACTACCTCAATCACAAATTAATTTCTATTGTTGTTGTTTAAATTATTATGCAATTGAGTTTAGGTACACCAAAAGCTGAGGTTCAAACAGACCAGAAAGTGTTCACACAAGGCTGCGTTCAGTTAAATACATTTAATGTATAATTTAAATTTCTGGTTTATCTAAGTTTATCAAGAAACAGAAACATGTTTCCAAATACGGGTCCATTCCTTCAGTGTCCCTGTGGCTTATTAAAGGGAGAAGTCAAGCTAGAGTGTTCCCCTCTTCAAGGGAACATCTGCAGAGAATGTATGTAGACATTCACTTAACGTACATTTTTGATCAAGAAATGAAACTGCATATAAATGTACTCCAGAGTATTCCTACAGAGCAAAATGGAAAGCTTAACCACCTGGTCTAAGAACAAGGCAGTGAAAAAAAGTTTGCTTAGCCATAGGTGAAACCAGGGGAAAATACCCCAAGTCTGGAACAAGCCAAAGCCTTGAAGGTGGTTGCTGACCCTGTGCTCCCAGGAGTCTCCCAGTACTGGACTAGCAAGATGATTTCACTGAGTTATAGAAGCAGCAGAAAGCCCAGAAAAGGTCAGTGCAACATTACGGTGAAGGGTGCTTGGAAAAAACAGACTGAGGTAGAATAGTGTCTGAAAGAGTTTTTTGAGGCTATGAGCAAAGAAGCCATCTCCCCATGTCCACTGAGCCTGAACTGCAGTAAACTGAATTTAGTAAACACATGGGACATCAGAGAAATACCTCCACTGGCACCCATAAGCGCTTGTGCACTTAAATAAAGCTCAAGACCCTGAACTTCGGGCAAGTCAAGAGTCAGTTTTAAAATTGAACTGATGTTAAATTATTTAAATAGGAAAAAAACAATATTAGGATAATTATTCCCAGCTTTGGTACTATCTCTTTTTCATCTCTGACATCTGAAAAGACAGAAGACTAGAGTGCCCAAACCCTAAGATGAAAGGTTTTAAACTCCTTTGGGAAAAGGCTATTTTCATTTCCTCTTGATATGGCTTGGGGAAGGTTAAGTAGTTCTCACATTCCCTGCAGTTCTCATAGTCCCTAAAGAAAAGTCTCAATAACAACTGGAAAAAAAATCTGGGTGGCAAGAGAGGAAGCAAAATATGTCCAAGTCTAAGAAATTAACACTATCTGTTCAACGTATTGGAGAAGTCTGGCAACGCATTCTGTTTTCCAAGCCCATCATGAATATTAAAAGTTAATTTTGTAAAATCAATTAGAAGCAGTTAATCTCAACCATCAGCAGAGACAGCAGGGCTAAAATAAACTGCTATAAAGCAATACATCTTCAGGCCCAGTTGTAGCATTCAACTTGAAATTCTGATAAATCACAAGGATTGAGTTTCCAGATCAAATGGACAAACTCCCATTAAAAAGAGCAGCTGTACAGGAGGATTCAAAGATGAAAATAGTTGGTTTATGCTTTATGCTGGGGTCATGTAAATTATATGCCAGTAAACTTTACATCCTCAGCCAAAACGCTAGATATGCTACATTCAGAAATATGGATAGGAAATAGGGTTATCAAAGTTCTGTAAGAAAACAATATAAACCAGAAATAAACAGCATACATTTTAACCACAGCTGAAGCACAGTGGCTCGAATGGAGTATTTGTTCTCACTAATCTATAAAAAATACTTAAACACCTCAAATTAATAGGTAGAAGGAAAATCAGCAAATACAAATGTTTAGTTTTTCAAAATCTACCCAAAATCTATTTACAGGATATCAAGGAAATCACAGACAACTGGATAAAGATTTATTTTTGTTCAAAAATACATTAAACAGAACCCTCTGCTTGCAGGTTAAAGTGAACTGATAAGTCTGAACAAAAAGGTAGAAAACAGAGAAAAATCCTTTAACTTTTTGTAACAATATTACCTTCATGGACCAACTGCGATGAAATGCCATGCATGGTTGTTGGGTTTTTTTAAATTTTTGTAAAATGAAAAAAATAATTTAAACCAACAAGGGAGGGTGCCCTCCTGGACCTGCTGTTTGTGAACAGAGAAGGCCTTGTGGGGGATGTGGCAGTAGGTGGACGCCTAGGACTAAGCGATCATGAGATGATAGGGTTTTCTGTTCTAGGTGACGAGGGTGGTTAGTAAGACAGTAGCATTAAATTTCCAGAGGGCAGACTTTGAACTCTTCAGAAGGCTGGTTGGCAAAGTCTCATGGGAGACAGTACTTAAGGGCAAGGGAGCCCAGGAGGGCTGGGAGCTCTTCAAAAAGGAAATCCTAGCAGCTCAGGAGAAAGCCATCCCCATGGTCCGGAAAAAAAAGCCAGCAGGGGAGAAAATCAGCTTGGTGGAACACAGAGATCTTGAGTGATATCAAGAAGAAGAGGAATGTTTATGGGCTCTGGAAGAGGGGACAGGCCTCTTGGGTGGACTACAGGAGGGAAGTGAGATTGTGTAGAGAAAAAATCAGAAGGGCTAAGGCTCAACTAGAAATCAGATTGGCAAAGTCTGTGAAAGATAACAAAAAATCTTTCTATAAATATATAAATAATAAAAGGAGGACTAGGGAGACCATACAGTCCCTATTGGATGCAGAAGGAACAACAGTGACAGGGGATGAGGAAAAGGCTGAGGTACTTAATGCCTTCTTTGCCTCAGTCTGTAATTGTAAAGAAAGTCGTTCCGTCTGTGTACAAACCCAGGAGCTAGAGGAGCAAAATGAGGCTCACATGATCCAAGAGGAGGTGGTCAGAGCCTTGCCAGCCTGACTAGACACCCACAAGCCTATGGGGCCGGATGGGATTCATCCAAGGGTATTGAAGGAGCTGGCGGATGTGCTGGCCAAACCCCTTCCCATCATCTTCCAACAGTCCTGGAAGACTGGGGAAGTTCCACTGGACTGGAGGCTGACTGATGTCGTGCCCATCTACAAAAAGAGCCGCAGGGAGGACCCAGGGAACTACAGGCCTGTCAGTCTGACCTCAGTGCCAGGGAAAGTCATGGAGCAGGTGATCTTGAGTGCTATCATGAAGCACATGCAAGAGAACCGGGTGATCCAGCCCAGTCAACATGGGTTCACAAAAGGCAGGTCTTGCCAGACTAACCTGATCGCCTTCTATGACAAAGTGACTCGGCTGCTGGATGAGGGAAAGGCTGTGGATGTGGTCTTCCTGGACTTGGGTAAAGCCTTTGACAGTTTCTCACAGCGTTCTGCTTGAGAAACTGTCAGCCTCTGGCCTGGACAGGTGCACACTCTCCTGGGTGGAAAACTGGTTGGATGGCCGGGCCCAGAGAGTGGTGGAAAATGGTGTGAAATCCAGCTGGAGGCCAGTGACAAGTGGGGTTCCCCAGGGCTCAGTGCTGGGTCCAGCCCTGTTCAATGTCTTTATCAATGACCTGGATGAAGGCATCGAGTGCACCCTTAGCAAGTTTGCGGACGACACTAAGCTGGGTGGAAGTGTCGATCTGCTGGAGGGTCGGGAGGCTCTGCAAAGGGATCTGAACAGGCTGGACCATTGGGCAGAGTCCAATGGCATGAGGTTTAACAGGGCCAAATGCCGGGTCCTGCACTTGGGGCACAACAACCCTATGCAGTGCTACAGACTGGGAGAAGTCCGTCTAGAAAGCTGCCTGGAGGAGAGGGACCTGGGGGTGTTGGTTGACAGCGACTGAACATGAGCCAGCAGTGTGCCCAGGTGGCCAAGAAGGCCAATGGCATCTTGGCTTGTATCAGAAACAGCGTGACCAGCAGGTCCAGGGAGGTTATTCTCCCTCTGTACTCGGCACTGGTGAGACCGCTCCTCGAATCCTGTGTTCAGTTCTGGGCCCCTCACCACAAGAAGGATGTTGAGGCTCTGGAGAGAGTACAGAGAAGAGCAACAAAGCTGGTGAGGGGGCTGGAGAACAGGCCTTATGAGGAGCGGCTAAGAGAGCTGGGGTTGTTTAGCCTGGAGAAGAGGAGGCTGAGGGGAGACCTCATTGATCTCTACAACTACCTGAAAGGAGGTTGTAGAGAGGAGGGTGCTGGCCTCTTCTCCCAAGTGACAGGGGACAGGACAAGAGGGAATGGCCTCAAGCTCCACCAGGGGAGGTTTAGGCTGGACATTAGGAAAAAATTCTTCACAGAAAGGGTCATTGGGCACTGGAACAGGCTGCTCAGGGAGGTGGTTGATTCACCTTCCCTGGAGGTGTTTAAGGCACGGGTGGACAAGGTGCTAAGGGGCATGGTTTAGTGTTTGACTCGATGATTGGACTCGATGATCCAGTGGGTCTCTTCCAACCTGGTTATTCTATGATTCTATGAATTTTTAATCTGGATAAAGACTAATAGATAATAAACAGGTTATTACCCTCCTACAAAAAATTTGTGGTGTGACCCTTAAATTGAGAAAGAAATGTAAAGTACCAATATGGGAACACTTACAGGTAGCAGAAAATTTTGATTACTTAGTTGCCTCCCTTGATCACCAAGGCACTTCAGAGCGAGCCAAGCAAAGTCTTAAGACGCAGTACAGTGACTTCAAAAAGTTCAGTGTTAATAAAAACAAAGAAACACACACCAGAGGAAAAACATACAAGCACAGAAGAAGTATTTATGAATTACAGACAGCTCCAAATTAACAGGAAAAGGTTATTAATATTACTAAAGAGGATAAAAAATGCACAACGTGTTGCTGCTGCAGAAACCAGACAAAATATGAGATCCATAAGAAACATAAATGAGCATTCATTTAGAAATAGTCCCAAATATCTGTGACCTGTGCTCCCTGAGTGATGAACTTCACTTACAAGACAATGCTGCAGAATAATAGTCAGAAGAACAGCAAGAGTAGCTGAGAGTGTAGAGGAATGTTTACAAATATTATTTACCTTGGAAAACTGTAAAATCACAAGGAGGTAATAAAAACTATAAAAACCCGAACAGGTGGTTTATAGGTTTCTGCTGCCTTTGCCTCATAACTCTAGCTCAGAATACTTAAAGCCCAGCACATTAAGAGTTCTCCAAGGAAGTATTTTTCCACAGAATAAATAATTAGATTCTACAGTCTATTAGGCCTAAAGAATCACTAAAACCCAGCAATCAGCAAGAATTTATGATATTAGAAATATCCAGAGTCCTAGCAATCAATGTTATTGGCTGGAATGCAAGTCCATTTCCAGCCAATATCTAATTACTAAGAGTTGCAATAGGCTTTCCAGGACAGCAGATCTGCCTACTGCAGCTTCTTGCTTCTCAAGATGATGATTTTCAGAAGATGCATATCCAATAAAAAGCACTTGATTCAGCACCTGATTTAGCAAATTGAAAGCAGAGGTCTCCATTTTAGGTGATAAAGCTGATGATAAAGATGATAAAGCTCCTATCACAGATAAGAGACAGTTAGTTAATAATCAGCAGAGTCTACATTGAATTGAGCAATTAGAGGAATCTGCTTTAAAGAACTACTAATCTTACACTACATACCTAAATGTAGGGGTCTATAAACCCATCATTTAATCCCACTCTGAATTCCGGGCAAGATGAACCCCCATCCTGAGTATCACCTAGTATGTTAGATCTCCTATTCCTGGAAGCCACCTTCCAGAACAACAGTGAAATTATTTCCTCTGCTATTCTCAGATGCAATTAGATTACAGAATTAAGCTAATCAGGACTTTCATTTTTCTAAGTATATACATGGTAGAAAATCGAGTGTTCAAAGCTTTATGTAAAAGTCTTAAATGGACTAGAAGCTCACCTAACCTAAATCAATTGTCTAAATCCAGCCATAAGAAGTAATACTTCAAAGCCAGTATTTCTAGCCTGAAATTATTATTCTCCACCACATTTGTCACAGAAGAGCATAGCTGAATTAAATGGTTCAAACACCAGTTTGGATGATTTATATAGGTCGTGCCACATGATGTCTGTGCATTTTACATGAGACTCTAGGACAGACTTAAAATCACCTAGGGTACGTCACACATCCACATGGCTCAGTGATTGAAAGGCAGCATAGTTAACATCTACAGAATTTCTTCCTCACTAAAGTGCATCAGAAGTCCTTCAACATCAAAAACAAGGTAGAGGTAGAAACCTAAGCCAAAAACTAACCTGTCAAAATCTCCTTTTTAATAACAATTCATAGTCACCTTTGTTGTCCTGAAGAACTTCTTCAATTGAATATCCCTCTTTAAGGACCATTTTAGTACTTAAAAATGTGTTTTAGAACAGAAGCGTGCCACCAGCGTTCCACAGGCACATGCTTGCATATTGGAGAGCACTATTCAGCATCATTCAGTCTCAAGTCTTGTATCAAGAATAACAAAAATATTTTTCTTAATGCACGTGAGATATCAAGAAGCCATCTTCCTTCCCTGCAAACCAAAATGCATGAGGAATCACAGGTCTCAGCAGAATTTCTTGCATGCAGTAAAGATGGGAGACCGATTCTTTGCCAAAGCCTTCCCAAAGAGGTAACACGCTGTGCAACTACGCTCCTCAGGACATGTTGAGACAACATAAACCACTCACTGAGACCCAAAGCAAAGCACTGTGGAAAAAAATGTTAGGCAGAGTAGCCAACATGGTTACAATGACTGAGCACCAACCCACATCACAGAAATGCAGGCACGAGGAGAGCAAAAGCTCCCATGGACTCCTGATGTGGCTGACGTAGAGGGTAATGCATACCTATGACAGGCTGAATTGACTTCTTGAACCTCTTCCCACGGACTTAGGAGACTGGTACCTAACAAGCAAGCAGGAAGAATCTGGCCTTGAGGGTATCAAATAAAACCTCTAAACTCAAGAGACACCTTCTCCCCTATTTAATAACTTCTAGATGAGGATACTCAGAACTACTAAAACATACATAATCTATCACAAGACACACTCGTGCAAGCTTGTTCACCAGGAACTTTTTGCTAGAAATGAGCTGGTTGCTCATTGAGAAGCACTATCATCAGTAATACAGAAAAAAACTGAAACAGATGAGCTGGGTTAAATTTAGCAGCTACTCATTTTAATTACTAAATATTTATTTATCTCAACTTTCCCTTTAACTTCAATTTGTTTGTAGTGAGAAAGGAAAGCAATTCTGGTGAATAAACACTGATATTTAGTTGCATAAAATATTCTGCAAGCACATGCATTACAAATAAACTCAACCTTAAATCAGTATGTTATGACTAATTTTAGGACTTGAGTTTTATCCAAAACAAAGAGCACAGAAAATCTTCACATACACACCTCTGTTTCCAAACAGACAAACCAGAAAGGGCAAAAGAAAGGTGAGAGACTGAGGAGATGGGGGGAGGGGGGGTGTTAAGTGATAAAAGGATTTATGGTTTTGAAACATTAATTTTAATGTTTATTTTTTAATTTGTGTTTTCCTGGAAAATAGTCATTTGGTCTATATCCCAATTACATAAGTTTGTGTTAAAATATTCTCTGTTGGGATGAAGAAACCAGAAGCGCACATTACGCAGAGAAAGCTAGGTAAGGTTAAAATTTTTGCATTTTTAACAAGGAGAATGCTGACAGAGAACCTACAACATAAAAATAATAAGTAAATTTGAGAAAGGCTGGATTAACTTTTTAAAGATGGAAGGAAAAAAAATAAGGTAAAAAGAAATGTTTCTTTTTATTTATAAGGAGAATTGCTGGAAGGCTAACCCAACCCCACCCCACCTCCCAACTCCAAACCAGTGCAGGCAAGGCCAGAGATGTCTTACTTCACTGTTGCTGGGAGACTGGGTTATGCAAACACAAAGAAAGAAGCCAAAAGATTAAGCAAGATGACGACTATTACCATATTTCACAGTCAAATCAGATGACACTTCAATGCAGGAGAGCAATAAATCCAAATAATTTTTCAAAATTGATTTGAAGACTCCTTAGAGAAAACACCGTTTGCCCTAAATTACCCAGGATATGAAAATAAACAGTGTCTGCAAAGCTGTTAAAGCTGTAGCCCCCAAGATTTCTTTTTTCACTACTGTCTTCCCCAGAAGTCTTGATAGCAGATATAAAACATGTCTTTGGTGAAGAATGAGATATTGAGTGGGCCTAAAGGATTACAAAGAATACTAAATCACCAACAACTGGGTTGGGGTTTTTTTAAAGAAAAAAAAAAAAAAGAAATCCAAACCCCAAGCATATCACTTTTCTCCCCCCAACAAAATTATGTCAAGATCATAGAATCACAGAATGTCTCAAGTTGAAAGAGGCCCAGAAGGATCACCGAGTCCAACACTCTGCTCCTTGCTGGACTAACTAAAGCTAAACCATATGACTAAAAGTGTTGTCCAGACACAGCTTGAACTCTGACAGGCTTGGTGCTGTGAAAACTTCCCCAGGCAGCCTGCTCCAGTGACCAACCAATCTCGCAATGAAAAACCTTTGCCTAATGTCCAGTCTGAGCCTTCCCTGATGCAGCTTCATTCCATTTCCTCGCATGCTATCCGTGGTCACCAGCGAGAGATCAGCACCTCCCTCTCTGTTGCCCGCTTTGAGGAAGCTGTAGACTGCACTGAGGTCAACCCTCTGCCTTCTCTTCTCCAGACTGAACAAATACGGTCACATATGCTGGTCCTTGTTAGTCTTGCCCTCAAGACATTTCACCACCTTGGTCACCCTCCTCTGGACACACTCTAATAGTCTGATATTCTTCTTATATTGAGGCACCCAAAACTGCACACAGAGCTTGAGGTGGGGCTGCACCACTGCAGTGTAGAGGGGGACAGTCACCTCCACTGACTGTCTAGTTCTGCTGTGCTTGATGCACCCCAGAGCATGGTTGGTGCTTTTGGCTGACAGGGCACACTCTTGACTCAACTGCCATTAACCCAGACCCCCAGATCTCTTTCCATGGGCTGTCCTCCAACCTCCCCAGTGTGTGTGTACAACCAGGATCACCTAGTCCCGGGTAGAGAATTCGGCACTCGCTCTTATTCAATTTCAGTACAGTTGGTGACTGCCCAGCTCTCTGTTCTATCCAAATTTCTAGATCGATGTGCACTTCATGATTCAGTGATCGGTAGCAACATCGCCAGAGTTGCCTTAATTTTCTTTTTCCTGTAATGGAGGCTGCATTTAAAGAAATCTGGGTGTTTAGAGAGTGCTAAGCCTTACATCCTGTCTTGAACAACAAGCGACACTCGTAACTGCTGGAATCCTCAACTTACCCTCTTTGATTGCCCCATTACTCCTCAGCTGTACTGATGCCTGCATGATAGTTTTACTTTTGGCCAGGAGCAAGTCAGAAGCAAAGCTTCTAAGCAATAGAAAGAACCTTTTCAAAAGTCAAGTTGGTACCTCACACAGTCTCACTGGAGACCTTCTGTCAAAGTAATCTTTTTAATTGTATTCTTAGTCAGTAAGAAAACTTAGATTGACATAACACACTGGACAACATGAACACATTTTTTAAGTGCTCTGACTACCTCAACAGCTGCCTGCGAGATACTAGAGCAAGGAAGACCTGATGAAGCTTTCAGGAGGCTTACACTGGACTGCCTTGGAGAAAAACAACCAACACCGGTAACATGGACTACCCGTGAAAGTAAAATCCTCAGGAAAATCAACATTTTAAGAGAATAACAGGATCTGCAGGTTAAGAAAGATTATGCCACTACAGTCAGCAAGAGAACTCGAGACCTTCAGAAGGACTTTTCCCAAAATCTTCATCATAGCTAGTTCTTGCTCAAAAAATTTACTTTTCCAGAGGTTGTGAGTAAGCAGAGGAAGTACTAGACACTATCACTTAATTCCAAGCAAGCAGCTGGACAATAAATAGCAAGATCTGTGTGTTAAGCAAACTTGTAAACTTACAGGAACAGGGATTTATGAATTTTGTTTTGTTTCTTACATCAGTATCAGAACTGAGTTACAACTGTGAAGATAGCTTTCCCATATGACTTGGAAACATGTAGGGATATGATCAGTAATGAAAAAAATAAAATACACTTCAATATGACATAAACCCAAAAATGTTATTATAAGAAATGAAAACATTAACACAATTACATCTGAATCAATGCAGCATATCACCTCAAAGACAAACTGCAGCATAAAACCAAGCTGTACCAATAAGTACTAACAAAGTATGAATACTGAATTTTGCTCCAGATTTAATGCATTATATCAGCCTCCTTTGAAGAAACTGTTATCTAACATTCTGATTTATGCTAAAAAAAAAGGAATCACAGAAACAAATTTATCAATAGGTGATGTGATATTGTTCTGATATGTTATAGCATTTCCAAATGAAGGACATTTTTATTTCCAAATAGTGGAAAATAACGACCTATTCTTAGAAACTTGATTTTCTTAGTAACAGTCTATCTACAGCTTCCAAGACCAGTATTATAATGGTTCCATACCGTAAAGCTGTTGTTGACATTTTTTGTGCTCGATTCAGCTACGCTGGCATCTGACAGGTCAACTTCATCAAATATTAGAGACTGTGAATGGAAAAGAACACAAAACCATTAAATATAGTCTGAGTTCACTTTCAGGTACACTTAGAGCCTGTGCTTTCATTTCCTCCCGTCCATTCCAATGGGAAAATAAAAACAGAGGGTAAAAACAGTGAAAAAATAGAAGACAATGATGGTGTGATAAAATTTCCTATTTCACTCCTAAACACAATTCTATTTGCTACCTAAGTGGTACATGAGAGCATTAAGAAGCGGCTCCAAAAATATAGATAGCTTTTAAATACCTTTTAAAGAATATTTTTTTAAATAGATCCATCTTTGGGGTGCCTACTGCGTGGCATAAACGTGGCGTCAGATTCACACTCAATAAAATACAAATGAATTAATCAGTTTCAGGATGGAACTCAAAATTCTTGAAAGGTAATCTATGGTTTGATATCCGCATGAGAATCTGAAGCCCAAGGGCTTAGCAAGACCCTTTCCACCCCTTTGATATTCCAGAGAGAAAAATATATGTCATGTTTAAACATCCCAGTCTCTTCCAAAGGTTTCATTAGGTTCTGTTAAACTCAAAATGGATCTTGAAGTAAAGAAGGAAAACCCAACAAAAATGCCGCCCTGCCTTTTTAGCCATACCATGCTCCTGCTCTTTATGCCATGGAAAGGAGAATCGATATCGGAGGATTTTCAGCAGCTCTGGATTCAGCACTACAGAGTATTTGTACAACTGCCTACTTATTGTATCTCCTTTTCTCATCTTTATGTCACAGATGATGTTGCCATTCTCAGAGCTCTCACCTGCCACATTTATTGAGACTCTACAGAAACTGCTTGGGGTAGCACCATATATAGAAAAGTGTGACAATAGAGATACTTTGGTGCTGGGCTCTCTGAAGAACAAGAGGTCTCTGTGACTTAGTAATAGTTTTGTTGAGAAGACCTAGCTACAGAAAATGATGAGGACCTGAAGCACCTAACCTACAGCTCTCAAGAGCTGCTGCAACCACACAGGGTAAAGAAAAGTAATGCCCACCCCTATGGAACAGCACAATCTAAGCCAGCATAACAAGCCAAAATGTCCTCAGTCCCATGCCTGAGGGCAAGGGAGGAAATGCCTCTTGGAAAGAAGACAAGTATTCCACTCTGCCCACCCCCAATTTTCCCACCAAAAATTTCAATTGATAGGAAACAGTATTTTCCCTTCTAAATCAGTTCTGGTAGAAAATGTTCCTATCTTGATTTCATGTAACCAATTCCATTGGGGCATGGTTTAGTGTTTGATAGGAACGGTTGGACTCGATGATCCGGTGGGTCTCTTCCAACCTGGTTATTCTATGATTCTATTTCTTTAACAGCAGTACGGGCACCAGAGTTTTAATGGAAATCAGTCTGAGGGATAACTGAGCATTATCCGATTTTTACTTTCTTTATGAAATGTTGGATTTGACTGCCTGAGAGCCACCTCGCAAAAACGTCATTATTCCATAACATGAACTTCTTTGTCTGTAGTCCAAAAGGTTAAAATACCTGTGATAAACTTAATTTTAAAAAAATCAAGAGAAATTACTACTCTTCCTTAGCTAAAGTTAATTTAACATACTGGTTTTTAATGAGACAATCACTCTGAAATCATTAAATTATTATTATTGCTTTTATAAACAAAATTGAAGTTACAAGTATATAGTATTAGATGCTAGTAGCATAAAATTACCTTTGAATCCTTAGCATAGTAAAGTGTACGACCTCGGAGTTTGAAATAACGCTTTTTCCACCTCTGAAAAGAACTGGTTTGCTTCAGTAGTAATCCTTCTTTTATACTTGTCTGAAAAACATTAAAATATAGAAGACAAGGTCAATACATATCTAAATAGCTACGCATATCAATGAAAGTCATACTTCCTAAAATTGGTGTTACACCTCATATAACTATAAATCTAAATTTGTATCTTCTCATTAAATTGAGACTAATTCTCTGGACAATCAGACTTCACAGTGCCAGTTTTTAAACAATGACAGTGTTGGCAAAATGCTAATTTTACATGTAAACTGAAAAGGCAGTCAAGAGGTATATAATTACGGAGAAGATGAACACAAAATAATTTGATTGTTTGGACAGCTGCAAACTCAAAAATATTGAAGTGAGCAACAACTGATGGTGGCACAATTCAGAAAATAAATGCTAAAATCCATCTACATCAGGTCATTTCCAGCCCCAGAATCTGATTATGTTCAGGACAAAAACAATTTCCATATAAGCACTAATTCAGAAAGGTACTTAAAACATGAGTCTGATTCAAGTACATGAATTATGCCTTTAAAATACAGGGAATGATCCAGTATGATGCAAGTCATGCATGACTTCAAGTGTGTTGCTGAACTGAAGCCATCAGCATGAAATAAGCTTACAAACAGGAATAATTATTGTATGGAAAGTGTGAGAACATTAACAGCAAGAGATATTTTTACCAGACAAATATTTTTAATAAAAAGATGTTTTGTCGATCCAAATCTTTCCACTGCAGACTGAACCCTGCCTACATAATGTCTATACTTGAAAGGAGTAAAACACAAGTTAGTATATTTTAAACGTGTACGTTGCTTTCATCAGTATGTGGGATTCATCCAACTAATTACAGAAATTCTCTACTTAATCAGATGAAATGACATGACACAGCATACTAATTGCATGAGTCTCAAAATTCATCTTCTTCAGCTTTGAAGCACACAAAGAGTATGGTAAAAAGCAAGTACATTTAGATATTACATTCCAAAACGGTCTCTAACATTTCCAGAATATTTCCAATTTGTAGTGTAGCAATGTCACGGGAATCTCATAGTACAATTTCTATACAATATGACAAAAATACCATTTGAATTTATTCTAAACCTTTTAGAGACTTAACCAAGACCTGACTTAAATAAAGTTCATAAACCTCATCTTCCATTATCAGATGTCAAATTCTCCCGAACTTTTAGGCAAGTAATAAAAATGCAGAAAAAGCAGAAAGCTCTTTAATGTTTCTACCGTTTCCTTGAAATGAGAAACATCACTGCTACATACATACATTGCACTTACATACATGTAAGCACTTAATGAAATATACATCTGAACTCTGCATTTTACCACCAACAGATATACTGGGATGTGGTTTGACCACCTTAAACAGACAATTCCATGGCTACAGGCACCAAAACTGAGCAAAAAGCTTTGGCTTGGTGTCCTTATTAACTTCATTTAGCCTTCAAAATGTGCAAAAAACCTTCCAGCTGCCAACTGAGTCATAAAGTAATCTGCTAATAACGCTTCCCTGAATCTACACACAACTCACAGCACTTACAGTGATTTGGAAGGGGCAAAGATTGGAAAGGACCTCTCAGGCTGCTGAATTTGGGTCCACGTTGTTGCTTACAACCAAGTCATACACATTTTCAATAGCATTTATCAGGCTACAGCTACACCTTAACAAAACAATTTGGTACCTTTTCCCAACAGCAATTAAAACAGTGCTCCAAGATCTTGCTGTTCTGAGAAACCTTCTTTTAATTAATCTCGGCTGGACGTTAAAGTGGAAACATATGCAATAATCACTGCCATAATCACATTAACTAGTTTCCTACTGTAATTTTGGAGACACAAGAAGTGCACATCCCAAAATCCCACCTTAGTTCTCACTTTCACAGAATCACCTTTCATCTGCTTGCCAAAAACTCCAGCTCCCCCATACAGTATCTTGTATCATCTAGGAATACAACATCCTTCCAGAAGTGTGTGATAAATAGAGTTGAGTAGAGCAGAGCAGAAAAGAACAGAAACAAACAGAACCAAATAGAAAGAATCACTAACACCACAGTGCTCCACAGTGGTATATTTTCCTGAAAAATTCTAATTATAAAAACCATAGCCACATTTCATAAAACTAGTAAGGTGTATATTCGTGTTCAGTTATCCAGGAATGTTGAATGTAACTCTACATCCACATTATCTAAATGACAGAAATAAAAGGGATTTGTGGGTATTTTCATCACTAAAAAAAGAAAAGCAATTTTTCTATCAGATTTTTCTATCAGTATATAAAACCTAAAAATTCAAAATTTTCATTTCAAAGACAGCCAACTCCACTGCCTTAGTTCTAATCCAGTCAGTTTGTAGAGTCCCACATTGGTGCAAAAGTCAAATTTTTTACTTCTGCTTCTGCTAGAAAAACCCCATAAAAGGAAATAATATTCTGAATTTAGAAAAGAAAAAGTAAACTGACTATGGCTGCATTACCAGCAACTGCAAACTAAAACACTGAATGATTAAAAAAAACTAACTCTCCTCTCTACTCCTTTTCAGATATGTAAGTAGATGTGCTGCCCAAAGAGTGTAAGGAAAGTGAAGAAAAGAACATGAGGAAATTCCTGAAAGTGAGGAAAATCAAAATGGGAACAGGAAAGCCCATAAATCAGAGCAGGTCAAATGTAAACAGGAAATTAAGAAGGTGAAGGAGAATTTTAAGAAACCTTGCAACAGATGCTCATGCTGAGACAAAAAAGTTCTTTAAATACTTTGGAAGATAGAAGACTGCTAGGGGGCTGGCAGGATCATTTTTCAAGAGACATATGAAAAGCGTACTCAAGGATGAGAAGATCACAGCAAAGAAGCTCATCAAATTCTCAGCGTCTGTCTTTACCAATGAAGGTGATGAGACCCTATCTCACACAACACATTCTTTGTAAAATCACAACAGCGACATCAACATGAAGCACATATACAGTAAGTACTAGACAAGACAAATCACGAAGTCATGTGGACCAGATGGCATTGACTTGAGAGCCCTGAGGGTCCTGAAAGGACTGCTGACACTAAATTCCAACCCTGGTAACACTAAATTCCAAACCTGGTAAGACAGTAGAGTCCATATGAAAGAATAATATTGCTGAGACCATACACACTAGATGGGAAAAAGTCAACAGAGCTTTTGTAAAAGAAAATACTGCCTGGCTACCTGTGGGAGTTCAGGGGATGGAGAAGAAAGCATGTAGATTTACCCACATTTTCAGAAAGTCTTTGAAAAGGCTTCCCACCAAATACTATTAAGGAAATTAAGTTAGAACAGAATTAGTAAGAGAGGCTTTTCGTAGGATGAAGGTTGTTAAAAGGAAGAATAGGAAGCACAAGTAGGGCTTAGAAGGCATTCTGTCCTCTGGATGAAAAAAGTCAAAGCAGCAGGGTTCCCAAACATAGAAACATAGAATCACCAGGTTGGAAAAGACCCATCGGATCATCGAGTCCAACCATTCCTATCAATCACTAAACCACGTCCCTCAGCACCTCGTCCACCCATCCCTTAAACCCCTCCAGGGAAGGTGACTCAATCCCTCCCTGGGCAGCCTCTGCCAGTGCCCAATGACCCTTTCCATGAAAATTTTTTTCCTAATGTCCAGCCTAAACCTCCCCTGGTGGAGCTTGAGGCCATTCCCTCTTGTCCTGTCCCTTGGGAGAAGAGCCCAGCTCCCTCCTCTCTACAACCTCCTTTCAGGGAGTTGGAGAGAGCAATGAGGTCTCCCCTCAGCCTCCTCTTCTCCAGGCTAAACACCCCCAGCTCTCTCAGCTGCTCCTCTTCTTCTCCAGCCCCCTCACCAGCTTCGTTGCTCTTCTCTGGACTCGCTCCAGAGCCTCAACATCCTTCTTGTGCTGAGGGGCCCAGAACTGAACACAGGATTCGAGGAGCGGTCTCACCAGTGCTGAGTACAGAGGGAGAAGAACCTCCCTGGACCTGCTGGTCACACCGTTTCTGATCCAAGCCAAGATGCCATTGGCCTTCTTGGCCACGTGGGCACACTGCTGGCTCATAATCATGGAATGGTTTGGGTTGGAAGGGACCTTAAAGCCCATCCGGTTCCAAACTGCCTCTCCCTGCCTCTGTCCTGCAACCTGCAGGCCCCAGGGCCGCCCTCTCGCAGGTGAACCAACGTTTATTCAAATTCAGTGGCCCAAAGAAGGATCACACAAAGAAATTTGCAGACAATACTAAGCTCTTCTGAGTAGTCAAATTCCATGCCAATGGTGAGGAACTCAAAGGACAAACATATAGCTGAGCAAGATGGTAAAGACACCAAAGACGAGCTTCAGCCCAAGTCAATATATGATGCTCAGCTTCAGGAAATAAATCAAAACCTCACTAACATTCTCGCATCAACTCTGAGTGAGGAAGAGATCTAGGGGTCATAGTTTGCAGCTATCTGTGCTCAAACACATCCAGAAAAGCAAAGGAACTTTGGTTGTCACCAAGTAACACGGCAAGACCAAGACAGAGGACAAAATTTTGATGCCATATAAAAAACTAGTGTACCAGACAGTAACTTCAACTCAACAAACATGGTTAAGGGAAGGTACAAAGAAGAGCAATTCAAATGATTCAGAAGACGGAGCAGCTGCCTTACGAAGAAAGACTAAAAAAAATCTGGAACTCTGCCATTTAAAGAGCAGAAGATTGGGAGGGTAAAATGATCAAGGTTTATAAAAGCATTAAAGCAGAGTATGGTGAATGCAGAATTATTGCTCACCAAATCCCACAATATTAGAACAAGGAGGCATGCAATAAAACTATACTCAGACCAGCTCAACAAAGATAAAACGAAGCACATCTTTACACAGAATGTAGCAGCTTTGCAAAGCTTGCTGTCCAACAGATTGCAGAGCGTCAGCAAGTACAATAAAGAGGATTAGATACATTCAAGAACACTGCCGCTGTATGTGGTCCTTTTTAACACACCATGAGGAAGTACCAGGAAAATGGGCCACTGAAGGGCAGGCAAACTCACATGCTGCTCCTGAACAGCCCTTGTTATTCCACTGTCGAGGATGGATTGTTGTCTGACTGCAAAAAAAAAATCCCAGGCTGGATTTTTCCTGCTATGTTGACAGTATCACTTTTGCTTTAAACTCTGATGTTGGTGTTTTTAAGTGGATCTAGGTCCTCATTTACCAAAACAATTAATATTTGGATTGGTGACAGATGAGGCCATTAAAAAATTAAAATAAAAAGAGAGGGACAATAATATTTGGTATTGTTTAACGCCCTCCTGTGACACTTCCTATTCATACAACTTTGCAAAGTTGAGCATTGAAATAAAACTTCTTTTTAGTACTGTGGAGAGTTTGGTACATTTCCACCATCTGCACCGGTACGGCTTTAGGAAAAGCCTTCACGACGTTACAAAGTAAAGTCTCACAGCTCATATTAACACAGAGTCCCTTAAAATATTCCATGTGTTCAGTAGATAAAAACCCAAAAACCTTTTATTATTAAAAAATGTGACAATCAAACTTTAGATTTTGATTAAAATTATGACCCTGGAATTCCAAGCTTGTGATTTTCTTGACAATCTCTGTACAGCAGCTTCCATTACTGGCAATTATGCTGACAGACTTATCATTAGTTATGTCAAAATAAAAATAGATTTTTATCTTCCAAGAATAAAAACTTCATCAGCTACTCAGTGCAAGATTACATTTTCATTGAAGATTACCTATCACAGTGAAGGGAGCCTGACATCTGAAAATTAAAATTAAAACCAAATCAAGAACTATGTTCTACCTATAAATTTATACAGCTAAAACTGTTCAAAATAAGAAGAAAACTGAGAACCAACATGATCATGTAGACTCTATCGAGTTCCTTTGATTTCAAGAAAATTTTAATTACAAAAAGTACTGTCAAGAACTGATCACTCAGTGTTAGCATGTTGAGCTGTAGCGGGGTACCTAAAGCATCATGTTTGCCTCAACTGAGCTGCCAGAGACTGCTACTGCTAATGCATCCTCCAGGTTAAGAGCACCACTACAGAAATCACAAAATGTGGAAATCTGCATATGCTTTGTCTGTCATTGTTGATGGCATTTATCTCTGTCTCATTAAAGAAAAAAAAAAAAAAAAAAAAAGTCGAGCTAGCTATGAGAAAACAGCTTTCCAAAATCTCAGAATAAAAGCCAGCCACACTCCCCTGCCTCTACACCACAACACTAACCTGTGATTAAGCATTATCATTTCTGTGTTACAATAAAATAGCATGTTCTTCTAAAGTTATTCTTACATTCCATATTTTGGGTGTCCTGTATGTGGAAAGATTCTAATTCAAGTGAAACTGCAATACAAATAAATGAAATTATACAGCTTAAGCAGTGAGCTTTTTCTTCAACCTTGTTCTCCCTTCAATGTTCCCTTCCAGTCTGTGCTGAGGAAACAGATTCTGCATTACTGTTGTTAAAAGAATAATTAAAAAAAAGCTTTTGGCTCCCATTACTGGGAAGATATGGTAGTGTACTAAAACATAAACATGTAAAGAAATTGTCATAATAAAAATATCATTGTAGCGAGGTGAAGTTCAATTAGCATATAGATTTAAAAATATAACTTATAGCACATATCAAAAATCAGTTGGATATTGCTATATTAGAATGAAACATTATAAAAAAAAAAAAAGAAAAAACCCAAAAAAACCCCGAAAAACCAAAACCAAATAAAACCCCAAGTTTAGGTATAAACCTGATATCAGCTTGAGAACTGGAGAAGAAACTTTATGTACAGTTCAAGTAGTTAAACTCCTAACTTCCATCCATATACTAAATGTTGACTTCTCTCTGTGGTCTCATTAATCCGGTCATAAACCAGCTGTACACCGAAAAAGAATAAAACATGCCTGTGACTTAGCACCAAAAATTTAAGGGTGTTGGTCCTACACAGAACTCACCTAACTTAGTCTTAGAGTAGCATTTTATAGCTAGAGTTTGGAGCTTCAATAACTCTGCTGCTCTTAAGATTGTAGGACTCTCACTAACAGACGGATTCTGATCTATTGTCTTCCACTATACCTTCTGTTAGTTCTAAATGTTAAATTCTTTGTAGCAAACACATTTTCCTATAATTCCTTACAAATATTATTGAGGCACCCATTTCACAATTTCTCCTAGTAAGGATTTTCTTGTATGAAAATCTAGCAGTTTCAGACTATTGGCACAAAAATCCCAGATCCAATTACTGTACTTTTTTTCATTTGGAGTTATTAAATTTTGCAGGAAAATATTTTATAATTTTATGTATTTTGGAGGAAAATAAAAAATTAGCTTGTGATACAGTACTGAACAACCGCCAAACAGATCTGAAGTTCATTTTCCAGGCCACTAAGTTCTCTGTAACCTTTGGTAAGTGGCTTATTCATTGCACCTCATCTCTGAGGAGGGAGAAAAGGAATAGTACTTCTTCACCTCAAAGACATGTTACGCTGATATCTTCACTTGTTTGTGCAGCTACATATTAACACTACATGTGTACCTGCTGAACCACTATAAATTTAGGAAACTGATTATTACCACAAAAGTGCCGACTAATTCCCCAAAACAGCAAAGCACTTTTAATAAGGCGCAGGGTCTCAGCTGTCTGTAGTGATTCTCATGCTAAAATCCTATTTTCCTTCCTAGTCTTTAGCAGAATTCCCATACTACAATGACAGGAGGAAATTCCCTCTTTTGAGACGATGAGACTGGACATAACAGCATAACATAGATTGGACCCTCCCTTCCCCTCTCTTTACCGACAGGAAATAAGAGCCTCTAACTGCTTTTGAACTCAAATTCCCTTTGCGACCAGGCTCATTCATGTACACGCTATTTTATCTCATTCAGAAAACACAGTAAAGTTTCTTCTAAAAAACATGATTCTGACCCAAATGAAGCAGATCGGTACTTCTCCAAGTAACCCTGGAGTTGTGGAATACAACACAATGTCTCACTTCAGTATATTGGAAAGTCTTATGAAGAGCGGCTGAGGGAACTGGGGTTGTTTAACCTAGAGAAGAGGAGGCTGAGGGAAGTCCTTATCACTGTCTACAACTACCTGAAAGGAGGTTGTAGAGAGGTGGGTGTTGGTCTCTTCGCCCAAGAGACAGGTGATAGGACAAGAGGGAATCGCCTGAAGCTGCACCAGGGGAGGTTCACACTGGACATTAGGAATAACTTCTTCACCGAAAGGGTTATCAGGCACTGGCACAGGCTGCCCAGGGAGGTGGTTGAGTCATCATCCGAGGAGGTATTTAAAAGATGGGTAAACGAGTTGCTCAGGCATACGATTTAGTAGTAGACAGGTAGGGCTGGACTTGATAATCTCAAAGGTCTCTTCCAATCTAGGGATTCTATGATTCTATGAAAATCAGGGAGTGGGTCCTCTTGAAACATATTTCTGGCAATGTGAAGAAGGTGGTGACTGGACACAGTCAGCAAGGACTTACCAAAGGTAACTCATCCCTGAACATCAGAGAATCTTTTCTAAGACCCCTGCATCAGGCAAGAGCATAGCACCTCCGATACCACTTGCTGTTCAACAGCTCTTATTGCTAAAATATAATACATGTAGTAGACATTTGTTTTTCTTTTTTCATTAAGCAGTTACGTATGGAATTCGCCTTTTAGCAACAGAACAGCCCTAGCATAAAGCCAGGTAAAATTAGAAAAATGGTAAAAAACGTGCTAGAATATAACTTGACTATACGCGTTGTTGGGTTTTTGTTTCTTGTTTGGTTTTTTTTTTTAATTGAGGAAAGCACTTTCCACTGCAATAAGTTCTCAGTTTTACAAAACCTGTCACTTTACATATCCATTGTGTAAGAGGATTTGGCACCTTGAGGTTAAGAGCATTAATGCGCGCTTGCTTTCTGATTGTTTAATGAAAAGCTTCTCTCCAGGGGAGCTAAAAAAGGCAAATTCTATTTCAGCTTCAATAAAACCTCAAAACTACTCCGAAATCATTGTTTAACAATGTATCCTCCACACCTATTAATAAAATCAGAAAGTCACAAAGGATCTAGAAGAGGCCTAAAAAGATCTTTTAGGCCACAGTTTCCTCCAATTTAACACAGATTTGCAGAAACAGGTTATCTATCATCTCAATTCAAGTGTCCCATTTTTTCCACTCGGAATTTTTTTCTAGTCTCTTGATTGGCAAATAGCCCACTATCATCCAACATCTGCATCAGAAGACAGAAACACATGAGCAATAGAGGCATTGTCTCTCATAAACCTGCATTCATTGCTTCTGTAGAGTTAATCTTCACATGGCCAGCTCCCAGTCACAAAAAACCTAGAGAGAATGATGAAGGTCTAAAATCTGGCTTTTCACATGACCTGACAGTCATTACAAAAATACACAATCTTTCTCTGCTTTACAGTTAAACGAGGTCTGCATGTGCATTTATCAACCATCCTTAGACTCTCCTCATAAGACATTTGCCTAAGATGTTCTTAAAGCTCCCAGTTACAGCGATCTTTTACCATTAAAATGCTTTCCCTTGTGTAAACCTCTCCTGTTGCACTTTAAACCCATAAAGTGCTGTTGACAGGCAATGGTATAGATGTAAAATGTCTGCAAACAAACTCAAAGGCCATTCCTAATTCACAGTATTTCACTAGGAGAAAAACAGGGAGAACAGCAACGACTTGACAGGACAATTGTTATTAATCTTCACTTGGCATGCCCTAACTTTCTTTCGTTCAACTTGCATTAACTGTTCACCAGGAGAATATTTTATGAACATGCAGTTATTAAATGAGTCATAAGGTTGTTCTGCTTTTTGGTCAAACTAGTAAATTTACATCTAGAAGTATTTTTAAAAAGAATAGTGATGGAGAATTGCAAATGTTTTTCCACTGAGGATACAGGCCATGCAAGTCTTATATCCTGCTATGTATTAAGAGTCTATGCAGCACACAGTCCTTGAGATAGATATGATTATGCTGGGTGAAACCTCACAACAAAGTACCATCCTCAAGAGCAGCTAGGAGCAAGAAGCTCTGCTGTCCTCTGAGATGCAGATCAAGTGTCCTACTTATTTCCATGGCCTTTCACATAGAAGTGGGAAGTGTGAAATATATTTTTTAAAAATACATGTGGTTAATCAGATTTCATGTCTCCTGATTATGTTTCGTTGATATCTACTCTCTTCTGTTCAAAATACTTTTCTTCTTATAATTGCTCACTTGTGTTTATATAGGTATTATGAACTTCTGAGGTACATTCGATTTCTAAGCATCAAGGACTTGAAGAATGTCTGTAGTTGCTGTCTTCTCCCTGCGAGGACTTAGTAAGATGAACCCTGGCAAACCTTGCCTATGACAATGAGAGAAGGGAAGATGCAGCCACACTTCAGGATGTCGTGCAAGATTTCAGGTTAAGCAGTCAACAACATTAAGTCTGAGTTGAGACAACACACTAGGAGCTTCAATGACTGAAGTACAAGCACATATGCTTCTGGACGAGTAATTTGGAGCAGAAATGCAGTACAGTTGATTCTTCGCACTAAAACTACCAAAACTTCTGAGCCAAAGCTTCCCATTCTCTTTGCACACTTGTGCAAAGAGGATGCTGAGTTAACATTAGAACTTTCTCTGTGCCCACAGGAAGTCATAGAAAACAAGCTAAAGAGCATTTAAAAATATATTAATCAGCAGCATGATGAAAATTTTAAATCTACAGGATGAACTTCAGTATCCTTTCAAACTAGCTAGGCTTCAAAGAGAAGGCTAGGTACTTATAGCCTTATGCCATCTCACTTTCAAGAAAAATAATTCTAGACATTTGTTATAATGTTTTACTTGTTAAAAAATTAAAAACCTTTTAGATGGAATATTTTAAGAAAAAAATTATTAGTCCAAAATCTCATTTGCACAAAGATACTGCGAGTTTAATAACTGGCTCTAGACAGTAGTAAGGGGTGCTGATCAGAAAAACCTGGATGAGAGAAAGGTAATTAAGTCAAAGGACCTATATCAAGAGTAATTTCTGAGTCATCTGAACTTATCACACTCCCTTCTTTCAACCAGATTTGTGAAATGGCTATATACTAACAAAAACTCAGGGAAAAATGTGATTAATACTCCTTTTCTACCATCTTTTTTTTTTTTTTAACACCAAAGAGATGCTTCTCAAACAGTTAAACCATCTGTACACTCTATATCTTACTGTGGTAGCCCTGCTGATTCATCTGGGGAAACAGAAGAAAAACTCCACTTGCCTATTTATATGTCTGATATGCTGCCTTTATTTATCTGAGCTGAAACTACCGTCACTAACACTTCTAGAGAAACAGCAGTTAGCACCACAAAAAGAAAGGATGTTTCGTACAAGGTAAGACAAGTTTCAAATCAGCTATGCTGATTTTAAGGCTATTCCATCGATCTAGCACATCAGCTCAACTGCAGAGACTGTGTTTTCCTTTAACACCACAGTTAATAGCTGATTTTCAGGTTGCCAGCTGAAAGGTGATCAATCAGTGAAGAAACTGGTTAATAGCAGCCAGAGATTTCAAGAGGGCTTTTGATCAAGCTTCATTGAGCAGCAGCCTCCGAGGGTGCTCATTTGCTCTACAGTAGCCCAAACTGATAGAAGCTTATTCATCTAATGACCCAATAGTTGCTGCTTTCCAAGTATCATTCAAGACACTGAATAGGTTTTATATATGTAATATGAATACAGAGTAAAAATATAAAGTGTTTGAATTACAAAGAAGAAAACACTTCTCACCATTTTCCCCTAAGAGACTTTCACTGCAATTCAAAATTTAGCTCCATACCCTCAGAAGTAGCAGAATATATGAAGGTACACCCCCTTCTGTCCTGGTTTTGGCTGGGATAGAGGTAGTTTCATTCCTAGCAGCTGGTATAGTGCTGTGGCTTGGATTTAGGATGAGAATAATGTTGATAACACACTGACATTTTAGTTGCTGCTAAACAGTGCTTATCCTAAGGTTTTAGTTTCTCATACTGTCCTGCCCTGCCAGCAAGGAGACCAGGACTGCACAAGAAGCTTGGAGGGAGTAGAGCCAGGACAGCTGACCCAAACTGGCCACAGGGATATTCTATACGTTATGACACTATGCTCAGTACATAAACTGTGGAAGCTGCCAGGTGGCCACTGCTCAGGGACTGGCTGGGCATTGGTAGCTGGGTGGTGTGCAATTGGATTGTGCATCACTTGTTTTGTATATTCTTCTATCATCACTGTTACTATTTTCCCTTCCTTTTCTGTCCCATGAAACTGCCTCTCAGCCCATAGGTTTTATCTTCTTCCCCTATTCTCTCCCCCATCCTACTAGGCAGGGAGAGCAAGCAAGTGCCTGCACGGTGCTTAGCCACTGACTGGGGTTAAACCACAACAACTTCCTTTAACTGGCATGGTAAATAGCCTGTCAACCCAATACCACAGGCACCATCACCAACAATGGCTTCAAACCTCTTTATTCTCCACTGGATATCAAGGTTTAATTTATATACCTGTTAGATAATGAAGGTCTTGAACTCACAAGAGAAGCCCATGGGGAAGAACACATGGACAGGCACTGACAAGCTGACAGATAACAAGAACAAGAGGAGGCCTTGAGGTAGTTTGGTTATCAGAGGTTACCAGGCTCTTCCATCTTCCTTGTGCTGCTCCATCTGTCTGAACACAGTACCAAGCCACAGAAGTCCATTTAATTAATGGGTCCTGTTAGGTACCAGGCCTTTTGCTATTTTGTTTTCTGCTTTAATAAGTGGTTGGGGCATAAGAAGGCAGATTCCTTCATGTATTTTCCAATATACTTTAAAGCTGATGGAATGATAATATTTGGTTTCTATATTAAAAAAAAAAAAATTGGCTGTTCAAGTTTGAAACACAGGTCAGGGATGTCATATTTTTTACATTTCCAAACCAGACCATATTTATAATTATTATTATTTATACTGTTCCATCTGTTTTAAGACTCAATTTCAATGGGGTGGGAGGTTAATGAAAAACGTAACTAAAAATAAATATTCTGACACATAAAGCATAGTGACTGAAGGGAGAGAAGTGGTTTCTTTGCTGTTTATTTGGGTTTTTTTTAAAGAAGTTTTTTGGTAGTTTTACCCTCTGCTGCCTTAATCACCAAAGATAAATGCAGAGTCTGCTGTGCCTGGAGCATCTTTTCAGTGCCACTCATATTTGGACAAAAAAATCAGTTGAATCTGGTTCAGGGCACAAAACAAGCAGTTACTGACCCAAAAGAGCCTGCAGCTTTACACAATCAAGATACAAAAAGGATGCACTAAGACAGCTTGAGGAACGAATACATGAGCTTTCAACTAAGCAGCAAAACTTATATTATTGTTTGAATACCAAAAGGAGATGAAGGCATTTAAATGGAGAGAAATGAGTGGGATGAGATGTGTGAAATGAGAATAAGGATCCTTAAAGCACCACTGGCACGCACACACAAAAGATAAAAAGACAAGTAAGGAAAAAGACAGAACTATGAATTCTAGCACCATGGCCAATGTTGGGAAAAGCAACACACAAATCAGCAAGATTCTCTTTCAATGTGAGCTTACATCCTCTGATTCACAGAATTCACATTCAAATATATTTTGAATAATCAAGCATTATGCATATAAATAATCAGATTCATAATGAATAATCAAAGATTGAGGAAAAACTACACTTTGGAGCTTCAGCTTAAGTTTGTCAACAATATTTGTTATCATTTGGTACATAGTGTCACTGAATTCATTCAGTGAGTCTAGCTGTTTAATTCACCAACCTAGAAACCTTTTCAGTGAGCAAACAGGATCAGTACTGAAACATAAACCTTTGTTGAAAGAACATGCACTAAAATTGCTATCAAGAGAAAAAAACACCTTTCTGGATAAGCATGCCCCAGCAGTTTTAGACAGCAGAGTGATACAAAGTACGTCTCATACCTACTGATAAGCAAAGTAAAATATTCTTGTTCTAAGGACATCTAGAAACTTGAGGAAAAGCCACAAAAAAGTATAAACATAACAGATTTTTAAATTACACTAACATTTCTCTAGTATGAAAGAGAAATACTCAATGAGTGAAGCCCAACTAGAGTATTATCAGAAACGGTAACAGAAAAATGGTTTTGGGGAAAAAGTTAAAAATGTTGTTTATTTCAGAACAGATGTTAGATAATATTAATAAAGATTTTTTTTTCTTTTCTTTCTCTTCAGAATGATTCATGTATTACTATCTACAAATTAGGAATCTGAATAGTAAGTGATGGCCACTGACTACCTTTTTGCGTGGATCGAGGCAGGCTCTTGAAACAGACAGAAGAAAAAGCACTCTCCACCATCCATGGCCCTACCATAGACACATAGAATGGTTTGTGTTGGAAGGGACCTTTATAGATCATCTAGTCTAAGCCCCTCAGAGGGGGCTCAGAGCCCCAGCCAACCTGACCTTGAACATTTAGAAGGATGGAGCATCTACCACCCCTCTTGGCAACTTGTGCCAGTGTTTCACAACCCTTATTGTAAAAAATATCTTTCTTATATCTAGCCTAAATCTACTCTCCCTTAGTTTAAAACCATTACCCTTTGCTCTATTGCATCAGGCCCTACTAAAAAGTTTTGTTTCCATCTTTCTTATAGGTTTCCTTTAAGTACTGAAAGGCCATAATAAGTTCTTATCTTCCCCATGCTGAACAAACCCAACTCTCTGCCTGGTGTTCCATCCCTCTGACCATTTTTGTGGCCCTCCTCTACACCCAGTCCAACAGATCATGTCTTTCCCATGCTGAGGGCTCCAGATCTGGGAGCAGTACTCCAGATGGGGTGGGGTCTCAATAGAGTGGAGTACATGGGGAGAATCACCTCCTCCAACCTGCTGGCCACGCTTCTTCTGATGCAGCCCAGGATACGGTTGGCCTTCTGGGCTGTAAGCGCACATTGCTGGCTCATGTCAAGCTTCTCATCAGTCAGCAACACCAAGTCCTTCTCTGCAGGGCAGCTCTCAATCACATCATCCCCCATCCTGTACTGAAACCACAAATTGCCTTGCATCAGGTGTAGGACCTTGCACCAGGCCTTGCTGAACCTCATTACGTTCAACAATATACAACCCGAATATCTGAACAAGTTAGTGTACAATGAAAGACCAAAGACAGTTCCACTAGCACCTTGGTACTAATTCTAAGGAATTCTGATAGAATTTAGATATGATAGCAATGATTTTAACTTTAAAGGTATATCATTAGCCTCCATAAAAATAATTTAGTCCTTTATAGATTCTAAAAGATAGGAAACAATAAACCATTATGGGGAAAAGGCTTTCCGAAATGTTGCAAAAAAACCTTCATTGTAATTATTTCTAAAATTTATTACATATAGCGATGACAAGAAATTATTAGGAAACAACAATTTTTTTCATTTAATGCAAGCATTTCACACTCCACATAATTAATACACACCTATAAATTTCCCAAGAAGAGATAAAAAAATGGATTGTAAGTAATAATTCTGCTTTCTACAATAAATAGACAACTCATACAAAGAGTATTTCCACACCTTCCTAGAAGGTATCTGTCGCTTTGAACCAAGCAACAGATATTTACTTCATTAATATCTCCTGTGCATCCTTCTTTACATTGTTTTTTTTACATAGCAGGATATCGTGGACACTTCCAATACACAGACTGCTTCTGGAAATAA
The DNA here is from genome assembly GCF_032191515.1 of Phaenicophaeus curvirostris. NCBI lineage: Eukaryota > Metazoa > Chordata > Aves > Cuculiformes > Cuculidae > Phaenicophaeus > Phaenicophaeus curvirostris. The sequence continues at coordinate 176,666,548 of NC_091392.1, read as the reverse complement.
AAACTACTTTGGAAGCAAATACTGTGCTTCATTTTCATACTAAATAGCTGATGCCAATGAAATCTCATGTTAATCTTCTTTATATAAGCCCTATTATATTTTACACATTATTGAAATGATTATAGATTCTATACTTGACATTTCCAAGGTTTTTTTTCTTAAAAAAAATTGTTGGAAAAGATAGCTCTTATAACAACTTGCCAAGTAACACTGACTTTGTAACTACACTCTGTGAAAAGGAGAACAGATGCTGATTTTTATAAACTCCGAATACTATACATCTCATGTCTCAAATAAATATTAAAACACAAGCACAGCATCCTTCCAAAAATGGTGATTTCCTCTTAAATGAATATAATCCACAAAAGCTTTTATTGCCTTTTATAAAAATTAGATTATAGCTAACGACCACGTGGGGGTAGTAGCGTGACGGTAATGCACAGGTACAGTGCCTTGCACACATCAATGCAAGTATACAGGCTGTGTGAAATAAGTGAATTTCTGCAGTGGGCTTCAGACAGATACATCGTTATCCTTTTTTTTTTCCTTTACAGCATACATGCTTTAACTATAGGGAAGTACATACATGTGGCCAATGGCAGTACCAAAATTTGAAACCTGGGAGACTCAAGCAAGAAGCGTTGTAAGTTATCCTTTCCTTTATAAAGGATTTGTTGTGGAAAACCACAACAGTCACAAATTAACAGTTAGTGAGAAAACATATCAAAGAGTTTCGGCAGTCATTTACTGAAAACTGACATTTTCAATGTCTAAGTTACAGCAGAGTTTTGCTAAGGCAAGTTGGTAAGTTATGAGTAGTTAGTCACTTCTGGTCTTAAATACAGATTCAAATGTTTTACAGATAAAAGAGAAGGGTTGGGCTTTACTTTTATCAAGAGAAAGGTCATTCCTATTCTCTTTCTTAGTGTAAAATAGGGTCAGTCTTTTTTCTGGTAATTTCATCAGCCGGCGTCATAAATAACTCACAAGAGTCGGTCTTGTGAAAGTCACTTGCCTTTTTTAAGACAAGTAGATAAACATTAATTAGATCTGTACTGCATGCAAACATAATAGAGGAGAAATAAGGTGAAAGTGCTTACAGCTGCAAGTACCTAAAAGATCAAACACTGCAGCTAAGTCTTATAACAAATCGGTTGTGCCACATGATTTGCTCTTATCCAGCTATGCTGATCAGACATTTTAGTATCTTACTCACATATAGTCTATTTTTCATTTATAATTATTTATATTACAAGTATATATTATTTTTACACATATACAGGACTCCTAAATGCCTTCGATAACATTGTTATACACAGTGAGAGATTGCCAAGAGGAAAAGAAAGAAGTCTTGAAGCTGGCAAGCCAAGCTGAATGGCAGGACACCAATTTGTTCCACTTTAACCTTTTCTTCCCCAAGTGCTTTTGCAAATAATAAGTTGCCAAGTCAATATACTCCAGTCTTCCCACAATCTGTGCACAGGCAGCGTTTGTAGTAAAATTGAAAGTATTGTTACCAGCTTGCCCAGACTTGAAAGTTGATGAAGATTATGGGAGTGTTTGACACTAAGGCGCAATAGCCAGCCCATAACACAAGGCGCAGTCACTTTTGCCCTCAAGCAAAGGCATAACATTCTGTTTTGCTTAATCCCTGCTAAAGAACTTCTTTGCTGTCAGGATGATTCATTAAATAAATAGCTATGTCTGAAATGATTCTTCAACGGAGCAAATTCAGCTCTGACAACCCAAGAAAAACACAGGACGAAAAAAATGGTCAGAATGGGCAAGACACCTCATGGTAAAAACATATGAAGTCAGGGTGGGCAAGGGAGAGCAGTGGCATCTTCAGTGGTTACCACTAAATGACAGAATTCAAGGGCACAAAACTTATTTGCAGCACAAACTCTCTCTGACAAAGAAGTCTGCTTCCAAACAGCATTTTCGACTGCCTGGTTAAATGCAATGTTATCTCACTTTATCCGAATAATGACATCATTTTACAATAATAATTAATATATATTAAACAATATAATCTTACCATTGTAATACCTAAGGGTTTCATTTGTTTTTCCTAAGCCACACAAGGCTGAGTAGTTTGCGTTGGCACAACCATGTTGGTAACTAAAATGCCTGTGTTAAATAGGCTTAAAATGACCATAATCAAATCGGATTAGAAAAGCTATCCTTGTTTTTATTTCACGTTTGCTAATTTTTTTACAAAACAGTTGCTTTAATTATAAAATACGGTAAAGAGTCAATTCTTTCCCTTTGTAAAGCTCTCCACAGTACCGCAGAGAAAGACATTGCAAAATGGTAAGAAAACAGGAAAATGCAACTTGAAAAACACAGTGTTTTAAGAACATGACAAGTATTGAAAAATTCTTGGAATTATTTAAAGTATTTCTGCTCTTTCATTTGCAACACTCAAGGCTTGTAGATAGTCAAAGAAGGTAAGAAGAATAGTGTATTTTTAGGCTGAGCTGCTGATCTGCAGAAAACTTAACTGAGTTGTGTAAGGTCATGGTGAGTCAGCACCAACAGAACAGTGAATTGAAATACTAATCCCATTCTCAAACTACTGGATTGACTCACTTCCCACATTCAGTTAGGCTGCTTTTTATGCAGTATCTCACACCAACCATTGAATTGCTTCTGTAAATGGAATTTTTCGTGTTACAGCCCATTCTTGTAAATCAGTCAAGGAAACATTTCATTACTTTTTAATGAATTTCTGTGATCTCACTTCCCATGTCATATTGTATATCCTTGCTCAATGCTTGATAAACGAGTCAAGTTCGGCATTCCACATGACTGATTTAAAATAGTTTTAATGCATCTTCTTAACAATACATACAGGAATATGTCTCTACAAAAAAACCTCAATCACAAAATAAGTTAAAACATAGATATCATCACATCTCTAAACTGACAGACAATATTCTTCAGGAATCTGCTGCTTTGGCTTAGAGAAAAAGTAACTAATCAGAATTCTTTTTCATAGAAAACTACTTGACCATTTCAAGATGCCAAAAGGTACTAATAAATGATGCTGCAGATGATATGAAAGTTTATTCTCCCTTTTGTCATGAAAGGTCCCCTACAGAAAAAAAAAAGCACTTGAGAGGTCTTAAAGAACACCAGCTTAGCGCAGATCTGACCCCTGAAAGCTCAGCATTACCTGCTCAAAAAAGGCTAGTGTCTTACTCTCACTGCCTCCCACTGTTATGGGCAACATGGATCAAGAGTCTACACACACACCAACGGCTTCTCTTCTCCACTTAATCTAAATCTGTAAACCTGCATGTTTACATGAGATAAGCAAGAGCTGTTTCCCTTTTCAGAGTTAAAGGCTTTGAGGGACAGAGTGTCACAAACACAGCCAGTCCACTCCTGTATAGCAGAAGCCTTGTACGGCTCAGGGCTGGATGAAGGCAATTCCAAAATTCCCAAAGGACATGCTCAGCCAGGTTAAGGAAGAACCCTAAAACATCACTTTGAAGGACAGCCGAGGAGTCAGATAGCCTTTCTGGCATAACCTCAAATGCTAGCATTTGCCAGCCATGCTCTGATTTCGAAATTCTCCATCTCTGCATTCATGAATGAGCCAAAAGGAATGGACAAAAAACTTAGTTGTTAATATATCAGCTGCTGCATATAGGAAATAGCTGAATGTCTTATCATTCTGTTGCAACTTCCTCATAGCTCCCAAGGCTGTGGCAGCATCGAGTATCAGTCACATTATGGGATGCAGGAAAGGTGTGCAATTCTGCCTGGAGATAGTCACCACACAAGGATTTAATCTATACAATACATATCTCGAGCAAAAATGAGGTGTGTGATACTCCTGGTTGTGTTAAGCAGCCTGGAGACTACGAAATGCTTAGTTCACTGTCTAAAGAACATCCCCAAGAACACAAGGACCTCTAAAGTACCTGAAAGATGACAATAACATAATTAATATATTATAAACATAAATAAACACAATATATGTTAAAACACTTAAAGCAAACCTAGTATGTGAGAAAAATCAAACATAAAAGAAAGGTAAAGAACACAAAATGTGGACTAGAGAAGAACAGATAGTGGTTATGGGGCCACTTCCTACACATTACCTTCCTACACATTACTCCTCTAAAGCTACTGATATGAAACCTCCTGTTACCAGTTACTCAAGAGCTGGAAAATTAGCTTCTACCCAGGAGAAATGAAGTGTTATAGGTTACTCCTTGAAAAAGGCTGTGAACTCGTGGGTACTATAACAGAAAGCATTCAAAGCCCAGAAGAGAGAAAGGAAGAAAAATGTACTGACAGTTTCCACCAAAGTTTTTCAGACAGCCAGCTCAAAACCACTCCGTTTTTGTTGCATTAGAAAGTGGTAGAGCTGTAACGACACGGATCTGTATGACAACAGATTTTCACAGATGCTGTGAAAGTTAAGACAGATGCACTAGCAAACTGAATGGTTGCCAACATAGCATCAGTTGTCTGAAAAATTATAAGCTGCACTAGGAAAGAATTTTAACAAACTGTACTAGAAAGCTTTTGGTATGGTTTTTTATAGTCTGCTTAGATTCCTAATGAACAAAAATAAGAGTATTCAACACTCTAACCCCACGCTCACAATAATACAAGTTTAAGTTTCTCCTGGGTTTCACAGGTCCCAAACCTCTGCAGATACACAAACACTGGCTGAATAAATTCCACAAAAGCATTTGTCTAATCCTAATTCTGAAGGAATTGAGTCCAAAAAGATATTCTGAACTGTCAAATTTGACAAATTAATGTCAAACCTATACAGAAGAGACTACTGGACTGCATACTCCACTCGCTTCATAATTATAATGCTTTCATAATGGTAAAGAATTAAGGGTTTCCATTAGTTTCAGCTGGTACCCAGATTCAAGACCTTCACATTCCATTTCCACAAGAACAATTCCAATATCAAGTGTTCACAAATTTTTAAGAAATTTAAAATGAGAACATGGAAATAAACTCAAAAAAAAAAAATAGTCCAGGCTTCACTCTTCCATGCTGCCTTCTGACACACAAAGAGAAAATACTTCTGAATTTAAAACATTATTTAATACAATGGTAAAATATTCCTTTAGCTTAGAAAATATATAGCTGCTTTAAAAAAAATAAAGTGGTATTGATGCGATCATATTATTCATTGCTTGGGCAGGTGTGATTTTGAAACAAGTTTAAAAAAAAAAAAAGTATTTCAAACTCTTTATCTCGTTATCCTGGAGTAAAAACTGTTAGGTTTTTTTAGAAAAACAAGACTAGGATCAGATTTTCCAGATTAAAAAAACCCCTCCCTCCTGAACCACTAAATAACCTTTGAAAGCCTTTAAACATCTTCCAGCAGCCAAGCTTCCCATGATATGAAGCACAGACGATGTCTCTGCCATCAGAGAAGGTGAGGAAGTAATTATTTAGCCTTTGTACACAGTTTGATCTCCATGCATTTTACAGTGTGCCAGGTTATTTTCAATGCATCCTGCAATGGATATAAATCAAATGATCATAAGTCATAGAGTAAGTACTACTTTTTCTTATTAAGATACCCAGCTTGCCAGTCATGACCTCCAGAAGCGGAAGTACTCTAATAATACCTTCTACTTCTTTGGTTTTCTAATACAGAACACTACCATATATTTAAAAAGGAACGTTAAGATCCATAGTTTGCCAAAATATGTGAATTATCCATTGCTGGTTTAAAACATTTATGATGAAATGTTCTAAAAAAATGGGACTATTAATACCACAAGACTGCCCTGTTTCACAACTTCTAATAGAAGATCGGTTTTGTAAATAGAAAAAAAAAAGGAAACATGGAGGGGGATGTAACTGAAATGTAATCATTTCAGGAGGATGCAACACAGTCATCATTGTGCAAAACTCACTTGTGCAAAATTTCCATATTCTGAAGCATATGAGGAAACTTTGTTTTGCACAAGAAAGTAGATCCCTCCACTAGGTACAGCAGGTTAGTAAAAGCTTTCAAGTATAGAGAGGACAGGTTTTTTTCCACTGACGTGCATCACGTCTCTAACTATGGAACATACAAACCAGTATTCTATTTACTGCCATCAGAAATTTGCACCTCCATCTACATATCAAAATTAGGAGTGCAACAGCATTATTGCTAAATCACTCCCTCCAATTCTGCTTGATCCAGAATAAAATTATGTCTACTTTTTATTGCGAAAAGAATATATTCTCTGGTTATCCATCTTCCCTCTTTGCATGTAAAAGCAATGCAGATTGCAAGGGATGGGCAGGGGACAATTTCAAGTAGATCCCTTCTTGTGGAGTACTTTGTATGAAGTTTGCTGTATTTTTCAGCAAAGAATAACGAGGAACCACATTTGAAATAACATCACTTTCTCAAATTGCTACATTACTCATAACAATAATGTGGAACAGCAGGTCCCTACTACTGCTTTTGTGAATTTTATAAAACCTAAAGAACAGGAATCTAAAGACAGATATTAAAGTGCCGATAAACTCATACTGCCATGCAAAAGACACTCAATAACTCCATTCACTGAGCTTTCTCCCACTGCCTTAGAAAACGGAGAAAAACAGATGCAAGTAGTTCCTCTCCTCACGCAAAAACTAACACAGAGCCACTCCCTGCTTTACAAACATTTTTTTTCTGATTAGTTCAGGCAGAGCACACCCAAACTGCAGCCAGGCTCTCCCTGGCAGCATGACCTCTCACAACCTTCCTGGTAGGCTTATGCAACCAGGAAACCAAAAGCAGCTCTGTGTAACTTGGCTAATTTCAACCCATCGGGCCATTTTAAATTACAAACAAATAACTGCCCCAAATTTAGAATCCACAGGAAAAAGTGATTTGGAGAACAAGTATAAAAAGCGCACTGAAAATTCTGAAGGCTCTGAATATCCTTCTAGTTTTTCAGTGAAATTCACAAAAGTGCTTTACTCCACTTAATTGCTCCTTTCCAGCTGTGAAATAGAGAATAATAGATTCTATAGAATGGAATAATAGATTACTAAAAATGCAAAAGTGTGGATGCTGGGTGTGCATTTCTGTCATAACCTCAAATGAGACTTTCACCTCACACTTGCATTAATTAGATGCTTTTTGCCAAATTATTACTTCGATAAATCTTCTGAATTTATATGTCATTTGTTTTATTTCAATTTAATAATATCCTTCATCAAAAGAGTATTAGCATAGCTTCCAAAGGAAATACAGACTTTTTTACTAAATACACTCAGACTAAAAGACCTAAGTACGTATACATGAGGTGAACATTGAGAACAGTCTTCAGTGTCACTGAACTAACGAGGGGGGGGTGTATAAATATACGAGCGTGAGCTTGTGGGCACCAGTGATGCACATAATGCTTTCAAAATTCTTCTACATTACAAGTCTATCTGCATATAGCGAGGCCACATCTCCAGCTCCTCCTCCATCAGTGACATTAAGCAGGTTCAAACCATCCAACAAAAAAAGCAACAGCGCAAGCTGGAACAGAAATCACTCTGTAAAAAACTTGATGGGAAGTTTGAAGAACTTCATGGAAGTCTGAGGAAGTTGCAGACAATTTCAAGCAAAGTTTGAGGAACAGAACCAACACATACATGCTACTGCTACACTAAACAAGGAAACCACGTTTTTAGGGAAGGGTTGAAGGGAAAATCAGAGCCACAATATTTCTCATTGTATCACACACATTGATCCCTCTTCCAAAAAGGCAGCCGACCAATCAGGAGAGGACAGTGAGTTTTCTATGCAGCCTAAGAGGTGAAACACAAAAAGAAAAAGAAAGGTCATGCCCTAATTTATTCTAGCTAAGTTACCACGGCAAGAGATAAGATGTCCGGGAAACAGCTAGATTTTGCTAGATTCTGCCAAAAAACGCAGCTCATCTGAAACACTAGACAGCTGAAACATGAAAATGTACTGGTTTTTTTAAGTAGAGGTGAATCCAGACACAAGAAACTTGGCTTCACCAGGGTCTGGTTTACTTTTTATCTCCATCAACTGGTACATCACATTGCCATGTTAGATAATTCAATATTTTAAAACTCCGTTAAAATGTCTTCAAAATAGAAGAGAGTGGTGCAACTTCCATTAGCATCAGAAAAATTACAGCTAAAAGTTGACGGGGAAACAAAAGTCCATTGAAAGTTTCACCTCTGCAACTACTTTCAACATCATCTCAAATAGAGCAGTCAAGGATGGCTGCCTGGAGCTGAAACAAATATACAGTCTCCAAATGGTTCATTTTTACCACATTTAAGTAATGATTTACTTTAAAAAGAGTAATCAACATTATTTCCTTTGGCCTGAAGAAAAGCTTTCACTTTTGCCATAATTTCTAGACTACTCTTTTTTTTTTCCTCACATAGCTCAAAGCAATTTAAAGAAAATCCTCAAGTTTATACAACGAATTATCAAATAATAACAAAACCGAAACTTTTATACACACATACAAAATAATTGTTTGAAGAGTGATTATAAAGCACACTGCTCACCACTTTACCATTACTTTAGTACTCGGAGACAAATAGAAATCCCTAGCTGGTCCTCAAATTGCTCTGTACTCCCACTCAAACTTTGCAATATAAAAACCTATGCATAAACCTCTTCATAAGCAAGTTCCTGATGATGTTAAACTGATCTTAGATTAATCACATACGAATTTATCAAGCATCTATTTTTGCTATGACCACATTTGTAATAATCATACCAGGTTACGGGAGGACAATTCAGCAGGAGAAAAAAGGAAAAAGAAATCAATACACTCAATAGATATACATCAATATATCTAGGGTAGCCACAGAAAGAGATGTCAGCTTGCCAGTTGAAGTTGCAGCTCTGAAGTTATTAAAAATAATGTTTTCCTTTGGAAAAATTGATTTTCATTTACAAGCCAGTCATTGCAACTTTGCATTAATCCAATTATTTCATTTCAAATTACTGCAAGACAATATAGGAGAATAATTATTTGGAAGCAGATGGGAAGCTAGGCAATGTGTTTAATATAGTGAAATAACTGCAAATTAAAAATATAATTTATCAAAACCTGCCTTATCTTCATTTGGCTTCTTGTCACACTGTAAGGTTTGGTTCAATAGTCTTCATATTAAAATAGCACTGTAGAGAAGCAAGGGGTTTTCAACGTCCCTGTTCTTTAAATATAATCAGAAAAAAAACAGGTAAGATAATTATACATATTAATTTCTCACCACACTGAGTGGCAGAGTTAAGAAATACTGACTCTGTGATCCTGATAGGCAAGTAGGGCATCCATTTTTATGTTTTAAACTAGAATATCCCATTTTAGTTTCCTTCAACTCTCTGACCAAAGGCTAGTGAAGCCTTTGGAAAGGCTGAAGACATTTAGTTGAACAAGTTCTTCTCAAAGCACAGTCCAGGGCAGAGAGGGAAGGATGTGAAAACCCCGTTTCTTCTGTCATGACAGGGAGGCAGTTTTATTTTAAGATCTGGATCACTCATTCAGTCAGTGAGGTAAGATTTACCAAACCACGAACATGCTTATCAGTCAGCATGCGATTTGGCATGTATACTTTGCCATCCAGACCTAGCTCATTCAAGAAGTGATACACCATTCTTTCATCACAAGAAAGTATTTATGTTCAGAGAGAAAAATATTTCTTAGTTGCTCCCATCCCCTCCCCAACACCTCTGCAAGGTGCAGACCAAGGCAGGGATGCTGTTGGTGGCCACCTCTGACCAACATCCAAGTTTCTGACCTAAGTCTTAGAGGAAAAGATGCTTCTGAAAACTAAATATCTTCCCTGAAAAACAAGGATTAGAGATGAGAGCCAGGCAAAACCACTTCTTCCATGAAGCAGAAGCCATTTTACTGAATTTTTACAACGCAAAATTCTTATTTCTTTTCCATGTACCCAGGAAAAACACCTCTAAGGAAGCCTTTGCTGCATCACCATTGATATAGGTTTCAGTAGTCAAACCAGACAAGTAGTTGGCAGCTCCTCATCTTCTCGCACAGCAATGGGAAACTAAAACTGCCTGTTGCAGAATTCAGAGGGCTTTGCCTGTAATTAGCTGTCTGCTATCAAAAAGGTAACACAAAAAGAATAATTTTATCAATACTTACTCATATAAAATCTGTACCCTTTGGTAGCTCTACAGTAAAATCATAGGAACTATTTTGGACCAGATTCTTCAAACCTAACTTTCTCTTTTGCAGATATACCTGAGAGCATACCACATCCACATTTTTTAATTTATTTCTGCAGTATTACAGGTACAAAGAAAAACATGCTGTTTACTCTTCAAGCATCAGGCTTTTGGTGGCTTGGGAGAAAAATGCAAGTATTTTCAAGTAATTTCGAAAGAGATTCTCACAAGTATAACCTTGGCAAATAATTATTCCTGAGTATGCATAATGATTTGATAAAATCAATTATTTTCTTTTTTAACCCATTAATCATCTCGTTTTCATTCTGGAGGAAGCCTAGAGCTTCATCTTCCTTTGTACTGCAACATTAAACCAAGAAAATTGCCAGTGGCAAAATACACATCATAATGCCTCATGTAAGGTTTCCAAGATTCTAGTGGGAGTTCTGTACAGAAGTATTTCTGTACTCTGGGTTACGACATTCTGTTATTTAAATATTAATAAAACAGTGATGTAAACCACATAAGAAAAGAAAACAAATCTTTTCAATTAAGTTTATTTTTAGAACAAGTCCTAGGATTCCGAATACAGCAGCATTTTCTGAACACAGTGTTTTTCCCTTAATATTTCTCACTGGCAAGGCTCCATAACCTAGTCAGTTCAGTGGTGGGAGGTGAACTTCTGTAGAGAGAACAGAAGCAGTTTACAGGGCACCTCAGAATATTTCTACATTGACAGTCAACACAATAGCTGCTACGAATGCTTAACACAATAAAAATTGAGATTGGAGGTAAAATTTAGAATTTTTCATGGCAAGAAAACAATGAGTTATAAGGAGGGTTTTTTCAAGAGCATTTAGTAAACTAAACTCAGGGATACAGCGAGGAATATCACCTCACAACACAAGACAAAAAGGAGGTAAGCAGTGCTCTAGCAAACGTAATTTATTCACCAGACTCATGCAATCTGGTCTCGATCAGATTGTATTGTCACATCTCGCAATGGAAAACAAAAATGAAAAATCAAAAGCTGTTTTTTCTTCGGGAAAAAAATTCTTTAATGTTTCTGGATAATAGCCAGCACTACAGAGCTATGTCAACATGATGGAATAACTCAACCTTACATCTCTAAGCATCACGGTCACAGGAAACAGAGGCCAAGGCTAAAATGTGACCCACTGTGGGAGGATTTAGTTAATCTCAGGCTTTAAGTGGAGCGATTTCTTCCTTAAAAAAAAACAAAACACAAACCCTACCAAAAAAATATCTTGATTCATGGGCCACAGTATATTCATAAAATCATAGAATAACCAGCTTGGAAGAGACCCACCAGATCACTGAGTTCAACCATTCCTATCAATCACTAAACTGTGCCCCTCAGCACCTCGTCCACCTGTGCCTTAAACACCTCCAGGGAAGGTGACTCAACCACATTCGTTTAGTAACCATAAAATATCCACTCACACTTTCCATGCCACACTTCCAAGAGCGGAAAGATGTACATTCCTCTGGAGCACGTTCCCTCAACACATCAGTCAGAAGCATTAAGTAGCTTTGAATTTTGTTCCTCAAGAAGAGTAAACACCTCCAATTAACTGCCACTTTGTTCACAGCCGACTGGCAAAGAAACCTTATTGCAGATATCTTAGAAAACAGATTTTTTCATTCCTTCAAAAACACCTGCTGCTGCTAAGCAGCTGGTATTAGTAATGCTTAAATCTTAATACCACGCTTTTCAACGGACATCTTGAAAGTGCCTGCTTATATGCATTTGTAAATCCATTTTGAACAGGATACAGGGAAGCAGGAACACCTCTGCGCTGCTAGGAAAAATAGAGCTTGTGCATAGCATATGGGGTTAAAGAGGAAGGCTGGTAGACAGGAACAGGAGGTATCTGCCCAAAACCTTCACTTCTCCACAAGAAACCATCCCTTGTCAGCAGCCGGTCGCTCCCCACGCCCCATTAACTGAAGGTGCACACACAGGCGAGCACGAACAGAACGTGGCTCCCAAAGAATGCGCAGCATGTATAAATACTCCAAAGTAAAAACAACCTCTCACTGGCGATATAGAGAGGTTTCCTAGCAGGCAAAATTCTGACGCTATTAGGGGTCAAGCAGGCCACATGTCAGATGTAAAGTGAAAAAAAGGCAAAGTAAATATAAAAATATACCCCCAAATTAATTCCTAAGCACCTTTAAAGTCAATGTAATGCTCTTGATTCTCATCATCACACTTCTGATAACACTGACACACTTTCTCAAATGCTAAACTGGGAAAGTTATTGGTTCTGGTTACTGCGCAGTGGAAAATCCAAGCATACAAAACAGCTACATTGGGACATATTGGAAGAATTCATTTCAATAAGGACCTTTTCTTTCTGTGGGAGTACCAATCAAAGGGGCTGAACAAAGAGTTGATTTTTTTTTATACACAAATGACTTGAATAAAGAGCTATATTGGAAAAGCTCATGTTTAACAAAATAGAGCATAATATTCAGGTACCCCACATGAGGACACTAGTTGTCTCATATAGGCATATCTGGAAACATTACACCAGTAAATAGCTATACTATTTAACAAGAATCAGCAGTAATAGTAATCCCATTTAGTAAAGATCAAAGATAGGAATAAATGTCAAAAAACATACTAAAATATAGGTTGTATCTATAGGAACTATAAAGTAGCAGCAGGATACAGACCACATGCCTTACATGGAGATATCTTCTAAAGGGAAAGAAAATAGCAACAGACTTGATAAAACTTCTTCATATGTCTGGAAGAGCAGTGTGCTTCCTAGACATAAAAAAACTAAGTATAAACACCGACTCTCCGCCACGAACATTAATTTCAAGACATCTTTGTAAATATCTTCCACATAGTACTACCACACAAAACAAACCTAGAGGACCTGAATCTTACGCAAGGCTTCAACTTACAGGTGAGTAGGATAAGGACTTGGTTGGCTGGTTGTATTCAGAGAACAGTGGTCAATGTCCACATGGATATCAGTGACAAGTGGTGCCCCTCAGAGATCTATACTGGGATCAGTGCTGTTTAATATCTTCATCCATTATACACACAGGGAGATCACGTGCACCCTCAGCAAGTTTGCAGATGACACCGAGCTGAGTGGTGTAGTTGTGACACCAAAAGGACAGGATTTCATCCAGAGGGACCTGGCAGGCTGGGCAGGTGGGCCTGTGAGAACCTCATGAGGTTTAATAAGGCCAAGCAAGGTCCCGCATCTGGGTTGGGGCAATCTGCTGTTTCAGTAAAGGCAGGGGGATGACACGATTGAGAGCTGCCCTGTGGAGAAGGACAAGGTGCTGATCGATGACGTGAGTTGGCAGTGCGTGCTTACAGCCCAGAAGGCCAACAGTACCCTGGGCTGCATCAGAAGAAGCGTAGTAGACAGGTTGAAGGAGGTGATTCTGCCCCTCTACTCTGCTCCTGTGAGACCCCATCTGGAGTATCATGGCCAGTTCTGGAATTCCAACATAATAAGGATATGGAACTGTTGGAACAGATCCAGAGGAGGACTACAAAGATGATCAGAGGGCTGGAGCACCTTCCCTGTGAGGACAGGTTGACAGAGTTGGGGTTGCTCAGCCTGGAGAAGACAAGTCTTTGGGGAGACCTTATAGTGACCTTCCAGTGCCTGAAGGGGGCCTACAAGAAAGCTGGGGAGGGACTTTCTACAAAGGCTTGTAGTGATAGAATGAGGGGGAATGGCTATAGATTGGAGAGGGGCAGATTTAGACTAGACATTAGGAAGAAAATCTTCACGATGAGAGTGGTGAGGCACAGGCACAGGTTGCCCAGGGAAGCTGTGGCTGCCCCATCGCTGGAGGTGTTCAAGGCCAGGCTGGATGGGGCCTTGGGCAGCCTGGGCTGGTGGGAGGTGTCCCTGCCCATGGCAGGGGGGTTGCAACTAGATGATCTTTAAGGTCCCTTCCAACCTAAACGATTCTATGATTCTATAAAAGCAAAACTTTCTCAACAGAAACTGTGCCTTTAGGTGAAAACTACCCAAAAAGTGAAAGCTCTTCTCCTGAGACAACCAAAACCAAATCCAGAGCACAATTCTGATAGCTGACAAATATCCTCCGCAGGCATATAAGCTGACAGAGTAATAAGTTGATTCCCTGGCTTGGGACAGAAAAATTTGTCAAGTACTTAACCTCCAAAAAACGACTGCAAAGAAACATTCCTTTAATATTCAGGCTCCTCAGTTCCCAAACAGTAAAAGTACTGCATAGGGGGCTAAATCTGTTTCTAAAAGTGTCCATACTGGGCCCCACTTCAGCAACAGCAAGTGGTTCAGATGCTCCCTCACATCAAAACATGCTTAGGTTTGTCACGATATCCCAGAAGTGATCTGGGAAGTGTTGTCAACATAAATATGCACAAAACCTGCACCAAATCACCAAGACAGGGATTTTCACAAGAAAGCCATCACAATCACTTCTATTGAGGAACACCCAGGAAGGCTGATGGTCTGGGTCACAATTTAAGGTATTAGCCTGTGATGCACAAGATCCTATGATTGCACTCCACTCCTCAGCTGCAGGGAGCCCAAAACTATGTGTCTCCCTTGAAAACTTCACTAAAAGCTGTTCAGCCACAAAACAACGCCATATTCATCCTGCTGAAGGTGCACCACTTCACAGAAAAGGATTATCAACAGTAAAAGGACATCCAAAAAATTCATGATCCCATGCACCAACAGATACTTTCCCAGAAAGCATCAGACCTAGGTTCTGACCTCTGCCCTATCACCCATTTATGGAGTGTATATTATACAGTCATTAGACAAACACAGCTATGTATTTTTTTTCATTGGATGCATCGCTTTGTGCATTTAATACTAGATTTTCAGGCCATAACACCATAATTACGCCTTTTGTCACTTAATTCTTGAGGGAAGGGAGCACGATGTCTAAAACATAATCAAAGCAAACTTTGAAATCAAAATCCGTGCCTCTGAAGCTATAAGAAAGCCAGTAATTTCTGCCGATTTTGTCCTTATTTTCCTTCTATTTCTGCAGAAACATGACCTCAGACTATATTTCCTATCCAGAACTGGTAGTGTGGTGCTGTAGTGCCTCCAGAAATGCTACTTGCCCTCTACTGAATCCACAAACTTTGAATGGGTCTCTGAAAAAAAAAAAATGGTTGTTTTATTTCCAGAATGAAATAATAGAAGTTTATTTTTATAGAACTATTTAGACCACAAAATCTTGTAAATTAGTATCTCAGTTTTATATCTGTACCCTTTTGGGTCGCCTGCCATTATTGCTCTTACACTGTCAACAAGCCAATTACCTTAAAATAGCCACCAATACCCAAAAATAAGTGGTATTGAATGTGCAGTGCTACATTTGACACTCATTTGCCAATTAATATCCTGGTTTTAGCATGTTAGTTACAGCTTTTCAAGTCCATTTTAACCTCTACAAGTACTTTGATTGCTGAAATTTTGATTTATTTAAAATGAACTAGCACAGAAAGAAACAAACCCCTTCTACCAAGTTAACACTCTAATGTCTATGCTGCAGATAATCCCAAATAAATGCTTTCAAGAGTTACCGAGTCATTTAGAGCCGAGGCAAGTGAGAGGATTACATTTGTTCAAGACACAACAAAAGCACATGACATCCTGTGCTATACATCCGGATACTACTGTCATGAGCAGGGAAGCAATTTGGAGTACAGCTGCCAAATTACTTTTTTCCAGCATGAGCTCCCAACAGGGAGCACAGCTTCTTTCTTTTTCTGCAGCGTTACATCAGTCCCAAAGGCAGATGCAGCAACCTGTTACACCCGGATCTGATTCAAGGTCCTCTCCAAGTCAACAGTAAAAATTCCTTTGTTGTTGATGGAAGCAGGATCAGTTTCCCAAAGAACTCACAGTTCAGTTGCCCTTGTAAGCACCTTTTCACCCCAGCACCCACATAGCTTTCTACAGCATCCTATTTCATCTTCACTCTCCCTATTCTCAACTCAACTGTAGGAAGAGAAAAATCTCCATGCATGTTTCTAATCAAATGGGGTGCATGCTTCTTTTAGATACAAATTTGGGACCACTCCAGAACTTTATGGTAACTCAGACACACATTAAGATCTAACCGTCCGTATTACCCCATCTGTTGCCTACTGTACTTTAAAGCAGCCCAGAACAGAGTTTAGTGTATCTCATTTTCATGCCACCTAAAGTCAGAACAATTTTTTGTTACCAAAAAAAAAAAACCAAAACCCCAAACCAAAAACCTGCAAGAGATTAAAATCATACTTTTGAGAGAGGGACAGCTGTTTCAGATAATGTTACGAACATGTTTTCTTTGGCAACTTACTGGTTTGCAAATCATGTTTGTAAATTATTTGTTGTCTGCAGGAATCAAATAAAAGGAAGTTTTCTACATTAGAAAAAGAAGAAATGTAAAAATAATCATATTTGTAATTAACTTTTTTTAACTCTTTCTTTAAATAAATAGAGACACTAGACCTACTACACTCTAAATATAAAAATGCCTGTGCAATCTTAATTAAGGTGTCAATTTTTTGCATCAACAATGGCCTGAAAGTGCAAGTAAGGTTACTATAGTTCACTTCTATTTTTCTTAGCTTGTATTTATCAAAGTATTTCTAAACCCAACACATAATACAAATGCTCACACAGACAACTGAGTTAAATGCGTGCCTGGAGGCTTCCATGGCTCTTTGCTAATGTTACCTCAGAAAAGAGGAGCCTAAAAGACACCACGGATGGAAATGCACCCTATACTCTGCCCAACCTTATGTCAAAATCAAAAGTAAATTAGAAAGTACAGAATTCTTACAGAATACAGAAAGTGCTGAAAAAAAAATTAAATTTACAAAACACAACAAGAAGCCCAGGGACAACAGTGTGGGCAAAGGCATGACTTGTGAATCAAGGACAGGGACTTGATTCCCATCTGCCACAGGCTTCCTGATGATTGCATTAGGCAACTTTTCACTCTTCTTTTTACCTTCATTTCACATCTGGAAGCATCAAAAAAATACTTTCTTATTCATAGAAGAAGATAAATTTAGTTATGTTGAGGATTCATTCAGATAGCATGACTATCATGGCTATTGTAATATCCACAATAAGTTAGATAGACAGGTGTTATTGGCAGAATATTCAAATAACCCTTATGCAATACCAAATTATATCTGCAGTTTCTTGAACTGCAGATATAATTTGGTATTGCATAAGGATTTTCAGAAGGGAACCTTCTACTGTTTTAAAGAGCATTCATTTAAGATTTCCAGAGAATTGAAAAGACTATATAGCATGATATCTTCAACGCTGCATTATACTAATGTTATATAGTACATCGCCCTATTAACTGTTTTTAATATACATCTTCCTAAATAATTTAAGGAAGTGGTTTGATACTTCTCTGGAAGCATCTAAAGTCAGTTCAATGCCTGCACACGTGGCAACAGCTTCTTAATTTACTTCACTAGCCTACCAATGTGGAAACGTTTCTTACCTTTCCACACAGGAGAGAGGAAAACGCATCAGGGACTTTCTAGAGTAGAATACACAGTTTATTCTAAATATAAAACCTTTCTTCGTATGTTTAAAAAACTTTACAAAAAGCAGACAATTTTTATCTGAACTGTTTAGATGAAGAGGATGATTTTTAGCTGCAGGAAACCTAGAAAGAATGTTTAGGGACTGTTCAGATTAATACCTGCAAAGTTGGTTAAGTCTAATCAGGAATTAAATACTAAAACAAGGTCAGATGCTCTAACCTAAGTAATAGATGGAATAAAGCTCATATAGAACAGAATCTCAGTACAGTCTTCTAATGCAGAACAAAGCATCAAATAGTTGACTTACAAGACATTCCCAGTAGTACTTACAGCTTAAATTTTAAGGGTTGTCTGTACTTCAAAAGCAAAATAACTTAACCTTACCTGCAACACAGTCATTTGAATTTACATTTGTTACTATAAAACATCTGACTTATTTGACATGTCATTATATCAGTTTTGAAAGCATGTCTATTTTGGTGCTGAAGTACCTTCACTGACAACTTCAGCAAACTAACTGTTCTAAAGCAATGGCTGGTTATCTGCCAGGTCCTCCAATTACTCATCCTCATGCTTTTCTGGCTACATGGACAGTCCAGATTTTTATCCGAATATCATAAAAGCTAAAGAATGTATGCATCATATTGGGTCACAATAGACCCAACATTAGCTTGCTATTTAAGTGTGAGTACACAGTTGATGACTATTTATGATGTAGAATTCATATGCAGTGCTATATCCTTTCTCATTTGAGTATTAGCGTGGCCTTTTGACCACCATGCCACTGGGAGGAAGTGTTTGAAAGTCTCTCTGTACTCCGTCCTGGTTTGCTGATAAACCTGCAGATCACTCAAGTGTAGCTCCGTGTCAGTGGTTTTCAACCTTTTTTTTTTTTTTTCCATCTGAAGGTCCCAAAACAAAGGTATACACATCTAAATGGCAGTTTTACACTCTCTGACAACAGGGTTGCCTTTCTCTATGACTTTTTGGAAGACCGTGTCCCTAGACACAAACTAAAAAACACTGGATTTTGAGAAATGCACGCCAACAAGTCAGAAGAACACATTCCACTTTCCAGTTTAGCTCTTGAGGCTGCAGTATCTAGAAGACTATTTACTGTAAGAACATCTCACTCCTCAATCAGTGCATTTTCTGGGAAATTCCCCATCAGTGACAACAGCAACAACAATAAAGTTCTTGGATCTTATCAGCAAGAAAAACAAAAGACAAATCTGTGAAGGCCACAAATATGAATGCAAATACTGTATAATAAAACATGGTCTCAAGGGATGAGACTGTGAGGCAGACCATTAATAAGGTTAACACATCCAGCCAAGATGTGACCCTACTTATGGGTCACTAGGCTATAGCAGTAGGATTCAGATTCCATTTTTTTCACGAAATCAACTGCAAGTCATGATGTCAGACACTCTCTCAAGAGCTGGCATTTCTATTGTCATGAGGCAGGTGTAAGCAAGTAGAATTGGTTTCCAATTCCCTCTTTTTGTTTTCCCTACAGCTGCTGACACTTACTTAATATCAGATGAATCATCTATGAAGAATCAAACATGTTCAAAGAATTCTTGGCATCTCCACGAAAGGCCAGAAACTTTGATGGGACATGTTCCCAAAGGAGTGATAAGAAAACAGATAAGGAGAGACAGAAAAAAAAAACCAAAACCAAAAAAACAATTCTCACAGACATGGTGTTTGGAAATAGAGGAGCTTGACTAGATGTTAAGAAGATCACATGGTTAATGACTGTCTTATACTTAGAATCATAGAATCACACAAGCCCTAAGTCGGAAAACACCTTTGAGATCAAGTCAAACCATACCTGTCTACTATGAAACCATATCCCTGAGCACTTCGTCTACCTGTCTTTTAAATACCTCCAGGGATGGTGACTCAATCACCTCCCTGTGTAGGCTGTTCCAGTGCTTGATAACCCTTTCTGTGACGAAGTTTTTCCTAATGTCCAATCTGAACCTTCCCAGCCACAGCTTCAGGCTATTCCCTCTTGTCCTATCACCAATCACTTGGGCAAAGAGACCCAACACCCCTCTCTACAATCTCCTTTACTGTAGTTGTAGATAAGTGATAAGCCACCTCAGCCTCCTCTTCTCTAGGCTAAACAACCCCAGTTCCCTCCGCTGCCTCTCATAAGTCTTGTTCTCCAGACCCTTCACCAACTTCCTTGCTCTTCTCTGGACAAGCTCCAGGATCTCAATGTCTTTCTTGTAGCGAGGGGCCCAAAACTGAACACAGTATTCGAGGTGCAGCCTCACCAGCACTGAGTACAGGGGCAGAATCACTGCCCTGGCCACGCTGTTTCTGATACAAGCCAAGATGCCACTGGCCTTCCTGGCCACCTGAGCAAACTGCTGGCTCACATTCAGTCAGCTGTCAACCACGTAATGTTGCAGCCTTGAGTCTTTCAATATTTCTAAGGTACTAGATGTGTCCCTTAATCATGTCCTCTAAACCAGTCCTCTTCTGGGTATTGTATAAAAGCTGCAGACAATAAGAGAGACAATAAGAGAAAAGGGGTTCCTCCCTTAATCCACTCCTGCATTGCTTTAATGCTTTGACTTTTCAAGGAAGGTTCTGCCATGATGGACCCTAACAGGCACTCTATTAACGTATTCACTGTGTAAGTATCATGTAAAGCATTCCAACTTTGCACAATGCACACACCAGCATGGACAGTGTTGCCAATAAGGCTTCACACACAAACAAAGCAAGATGTTCCCTGCCATATGATCCTTGGGAATAGACACTCTGGCTGTTCAAAACATTGAACAGCTCATTGAACAGCTATCCATGTCTCCCAATATCCACAGCCTTGGATTCCTTGCCCTCATAAAAGTCTTACCGAAACAGAACAAAGAACAGAAGGCATCCAGGGAAAGGCAGATATTTTTCCTGTCCTTAAAGCGTGGCCATCAGATATCTCAGTTCGCCTTTCAGTTTCCCAAATGCACATTCCACTCTAATACTGTCACTACTCAGAAAATGGCTGCAGCACCTTTCTCCCACCAATGTGTCCTCCCAAAAAAGCTACAGAAGCAAAATTTTTCACTCCAAAAGAAATCTAAACCATTCAAAAATGTCACCTTGAGATTCCTTTCCAGGAATGCCAATGGTGCCAACAGAATTGGAAAGGTCAGCCTTAATATGCTACCAATAAAACTTTCCGTACTGTACTCCAACTTGTGACCAGGAAAGAAAACTATCCTTTGATAACAGCACAGACTTCCCCAATACAGTAGCTCTGAATTTCCACCTACCAACATGAACTTGGTCAGCTATTCATTGTAAGCACATGAGAAGTAAACAGATATGTTAAGGTAAAAAGTCTTAGGTTCCTTGTCTGTCTCAGAGACAGACTGCTTCTTGGTTTCCAAGACAAGTTCAGATTTCTAGGAAAGCATCTCTTCTATCTGCAAAAATCCTCTCATATTTTCAGGGCTACCCACTCACTGCTAGTAGTCCAAAGCGGCATCCACAGATGAAGCTGCATGTTTTCTGCCAGTCCTTCGCTGCTTTGGTTCTCACTGCACAAGTTCAATTAGGACTCGTAGCAGCCTTGTTAAAATTGAGATTATTATCTGGCATTTTTTCGCCCCTGATGATGGGGTTTTTACCTATTCTAGGTTCTTCCTCTACCAGCTACACTGATGTCCTGAGCATATACAGACATTTTTAAAGAAGTTTCATTTAAAGTGATAGGCAGCCCCTAATTTGGATCCAGACAATGATGCGCACTAGTTGAAAACATATCCACTCTGCTCACACCAATATTTTTTACTAAGATAAAACATATTGAAATTAATCAAATTTAACATTGAATGAACCATGACAGTGGTTCAAATTCCATTACATTGTTTCTAAAAGCTATTTTGCATTAATCTGCACAACTTGTCTGCAAGTCCACACATCGGGTCTATAGACCCCTGTGATTTCTTTTTTAAGCACAAAAGCAAAACAAATAGGGAGTCAGATTTGGTTTTAATGAAGTTGTGTTAAAAAAAAAAATGGTATATTAAGGATTATATTTGTTGGACACATTTTATTAACTTTGACCAGAACATTCAGACCTGAGAACACATCCTAAAGTTCCCTAAGCAAATTTTTTGTAAGACGTTATTGGATTTACCAATCGTTTCAAAGACGGAGGAAGAAAGGGGTGAGCCCAAAGTTGATGTTTTTCTCTGAAAAACCTTGACAAATTTTCTTCAAAGAAAAGCAGGAAACTGAGCTACTTCTCAAAAATGTGCATTGAGCCTGCAGGATGAAACATTTAACACAGGCAGCACAAGAATGCTTACAGTTAGCTGACCAATCTGTGGAGTCATATAAAAATCAATCAGCCCAAGGAATGACAAAATTTCTACATTTTTATCAAAACACAAAACTTATTTGCATTTGGAATACAAAGTGGTGGACTGCACATCACCACCTTTCTTATGTACTACAGACTGTCATATGAAATGTTTCAAGAATTAGGGAGCAACTGCATTAGTGCTGAACACAAGATAGGATGGAGTTGTGTGTTCACGTTTTCACGCTGTAGACCAGATGCAGACATCCTGGGTCTACGAACAGGCATAACCCTCCAGAACAATTTGTGTAGCACCCAGCTTGAGGGGGGTCAGCTCTGTTTGAGCTACCTTCTGGCCACCACTCTTGCTGTGGGAAGGGCTTTTACTTTCTCTCAGGGATCCTCTCCCATAAGACGAGTAGTTCTAACACAAAGGCATTAGGACACAATGGACAAAAAACCTCAACAGATTCCAGATGCCCAAAGTGAGCCACGGGAGCAACTCATCTCCCTAAGGAACTCAAGCTCCTATGAAGTGCAGCAAATTGGGCACTGTTGCACAAAAGGGAAAAATAACAAACCAGGAGGCAATAGGCATTAGTTAATCTTAAAGTCAAGTCCAGAAAAAGATATGAAACTAACTGGGGCCTCTTTGTGTATGTCATTGGTCACAACTTTAAAATCTCAGAACTTTGTTAGCATCCTGATATACAAAACCTTCCTCCCCAAACCTGCATCTATTGTAGTAAGACAGCTGTGACAATGCATGTGACATTTACACTTAACAACTTACTGCTCAAGACCAAACAACTGAAAAGGTCTGTTGAGAGCCTGCACACTGACACGATCAAGAAATTCAGGTTAAAGTGTGATAATTTCAGTGTTTAGCACTATCAAGGTGAAATCAATTGAAAGACATTCTATATACACACTACGAGCTTAAAGTACTCAATTTCAAACTCAATTAAGCTACTAGTATATCCACTTTCAAACATTTGTCTGTTATTACCCCTTACTCATATAACTCTTGAGGAAAATCTGTTTTAGTTGATATTTATCCTGGCCAAAAATAAGTGAGTCCTTACTTCTCAGCTGTTTCAACCTCTAATTAAAACCAGTTCTATAGCCAGGCACAGACACTATGCTAAGAAAAAACTGTCTTAAGTAACACAATTTTCATTGTTAAAAAAACTGGTTCATAAGCAATTATATCTTGTCAGCTCTAACAGTTAATCTAACCTCTTCAATGACACCCAGATATTTTCACACTCAACATCCTGCCACAAACCAGTAATTATGGCCTGTACTTGCTATCTCCACTGACACTGATTTCCAGACTACAGAAATGTAGGCAAATGAGCTTATAACCTTAAGATAACCAAAGGGCACTAAAGAGGTTATTTTTGCAACATGACATTTATTCCTGAAATTGTTTGACCATTAAACAACAATCATTTCATCATTTAATTTGACTGAGACTCTGCTTCAAAATGGAAAGCTTTTCCACTGTATCATTTTTTTTTCTACTTGCAGCAAGTCATTAAAATTAAATTAATTCATGATGAAAAAAGTGCAATGAAGGAAAAAAAAAACCCCAAACCTGTAGATCTCATTTTGCTTCAGAAAGATTAAGATTTCTCTTACTGGAGAGGGGGGAGGAGGGAAAATTAAAGCTGTCAAGCAGCAGTTGAGCAAGTACGGAATCCAAACTCCTTCACCCAACTTCCCAAAACTGATTGGCAAAAGACATGAGTTTTCACCATTTGGTTGGAGCCTTAAAACAGAGATTAAAGGAAGAGACAAAGAATAACAGCTGAACTATTTTTCCTAGGAAAATATTGGAAGATATGATAGGATAGCAAACCTGTAGGTACAGCAAAAGCAACTTGTTCTAAAACTTTTTGACAATCCCTCGTGATATTCTCATTACAATCCATGAAGCTACCCTTGTGTGGTTATAAAAGTGGCTGGGAAACTTTACTTGGGGGCAAATATAAATGGAAACACAACATTTTAAAAAGTAATAGGGGTTATTTACAAACTTCATGAATTTGAAGGTTATAATCAAAACACATGCTCTCAATTTTGATAGGAATGGTTGGACTCGATGATCCGGTGGGTCTCTTCCAACCTGGTTATTCTATGATTCTATAACAGCAAGTATCAGTGGGTATCGAACAGATCTTTCAATTAAATATTGCAATCTCAATGGTAGGTATAAGCAAAATACATTACGGGGCAAGTAATCCTACAGATTTGCCCAAGAACACAAGGTATAAGCTGTGTCTGCAGAAAATGAAAAGGAATTTAAGGACGTTAAGCAGTACAAGAAGGAGCTGAAGAGGTTGCATGACTGTGTTCACCTGCCATGTACAGTTAATTAAGACACACAGACTCACTGGACTGCATCAAAAAAACTGTGGCACATCATCTGTGATTTAAACTGTTTTCTTTGGTGTCCTCTCCTGTATCTCATAAGCCAAGCCACAATATAGCTATATTTTAAAATTTCTTATATTTCCAGTAGTTACTCAAGTGGGAGGTTGCAAGAACTAGTGCTACTTTGTACGTAATGTTCAGTCCATCCAATGATTTTGGAAGAGTAGGATACTTCTTTATGAAGTTTTGCTTTAGGTTACTGGCTAAAAGATTTGTATATGTATGTCATGTATAGCAAATGTAACACGTCACTATTACCAACAGAAGTCTGAAGACTGTACACTGGAACAAGTTATGCACAACAATAAATTTTGCATTATAGTGAAGCAGATTTTCCAGATCCTCTTGGTCATCAAACCAACTAATTTTAATTTAAAAGACCTGAGAAATAAGTCCACACAATACATTACAGTTACTTAAATTTTCCTGATGCAGCCTTACATACGAAGGGGTCAAATGTTTAAGAAAAGAAGGAAAATGAATGATAGAATCATAGAATAACCAGGTTGGAAGAGACCCACCGGATCATCGAGTCCAACCATTCCTATCAAACACTAAACCATGCCCCTTAGCACCTCGTCCACCCGTGCCTTAAACACCTCCAGGGAAGGTGAATCAACCACCTCCCTGGGCAGCCTGTTCCAGTGCCCAATGACCCTTTCTGTGAAGAATTTTTTCCTAATGTCCAGCCTAAACCTCCCCTGGAGGAGCTTGAGGCCATTCCCTCTCATCCTTTACCCTGTCACTTGGAAGAAGAGGCCAGCACCCTCCTCTCTACAACCTCCTTTCAGGTAGTTGTAGAGAGCAATGAGGTCTCCCCTCAGCCTCCTCTTCTCCAGGCTAAACAACCCCAGCTCTCTCAGCCGCTCCTCATAAGGCCTGTTCTCCAGCCCCTTCACCAGCTTTGTTGCTCTTCTCTGGACTCGCTCCAGAGCCTCAACATCCTTCTTGTGGTGAGGGGCCCAGAACTGAACACAGGATTCGAGGTGTGGTCTCACCAGTGCCGAGTACAGAGGGAGAATAACCTCCCTGGACCTGCTGGTCACGCCGTTTCTGATACAAGCCAAGATGCCATTGGCCTTCTTGGCCACCTGGGCACACTGCTGGCTCATGTTCAGTCGGCTGTCAACCAACACCCCCAGGTCCCTCTCCTCCAGGCATAATATTACAAAAAAAAACAAAAAAAAAAAAACTAGCCCAAAATATATTTCACTAATACATTTTTCTTTTTTTCTGTGGCTCAGTGATGTTATCAAAACTTCAGTTCCAAAGGACTAGCTGTCTTGGTTACCAAAGAGCAAGATTTAAAGCTTTTCTGTTCCATCTTTCATTGTGTTCTTCCTATCCCACATCCACTCTGTAGTTCGTCAACTGCCCTTCAATGCCCAAACTTCAACTGAATGAAAGTTTGAACTCAACCAAGAAAACCAAAAGATTTCAGAGGCTGCACAGATGGGAGATCATTACATAAAAACTGTTAAAGAGACTTTAATTGCTCCCTCACTTCCTCTTACAATGAGGAACTCAGTGTTCAATGTCATAGGTAAGAGTGTATCTTAAGAATCAAATTCTATTTTAAATCAAATTAAAATTAACTCATCCTCTCAATACAATGTTTAAAATAAATTTAAACAAAAAAAGACCACGGAATTTGAGAAAGATTAAGACAATGTCCTCCCCCCTCTACATCTATTGGATCATTCTTTTTATATAATAAGCAACCAAACTCCATGAAGTTTATAAACAAATTTAGTCTAATTAAACAATAAATGGTGGTTCAGCAGCCAAACAGGTTTAGATTTCTGCACAGCTTGGAGAACTGCCTTGGAGACCAATTCTTCACAGTGCAATGTCCCACGCACAGAGATTTCATTGTAAGAGTGGAAAGTGAATTAAATCAGAGCACGATTTCAAGTATTTACCTCTTTTCCCTTCCACAGACTTTTTCTTCTCTTTTCTTTTGCTAAGCAAAAGACATTTTCTAATAACAAACTAAAGATGGAGTGGAAGAGGATCAATCCTACAAAACAGGGTATACACTGGAAAATCCTTAATTAATGACATTAGTCACATTCTACAGAAAACTGAGAGTAAGGAGGTCACGAGTTTATAACTGGAAGCTGCTCATCCCTACTGGCAGCAGCTACATAGTGCTTTTTCTGCTAGGTACTTGCCTCAAACCAGGTAATGTCATCTTCTCAAAATAAACAGGAGATAGAGTCTGTTTAAACATTCACCATATTGTACATAGTATATCAAGCAGCCTGTATAAGGAATACTTTGGTAGATGGACACTTCTTCATTCCTAAAGCTCTCTAAGAATATAACAAAAAGCACAGGAGTGCAAACAGAGAGACAAGTAATAAATAGAAATTTTTCCTACTAAAATTATTACTAGAATTTCTTGTTAAACAGCTTTAGCTGAAGGAAGCCTGATAGAAAATTTGATACAAACTCCTCACAACCCACAAAATAACCACTCCAAGCCAGACTTCATAAAAAGACAAACAGAGAAGATTCTGCCTGAACTGAAGAAAGGGCAGCAGAGACGTCTAATTATACTCTGTAACACTTGCTACTTACACAAAACAAAAACAAACAAAATAAAAACCACTCCCATTTTTCATACAGGAAATTAAAAGCCCTAATTACACAATCAGCTTAGCAACACAAATGTTACTATTCAGAGCATAAGCAGCATTTTACAATCACGGGGAAAAAAAGAGAAAGAAAAAACCAGATATTTATATTTGCGCTATCTTTATTTCAGAAGTATGATCATGCTACATTCATTGAACACTTTCTTGACAAAGTCAAGCACTCAGAAACTAAAACCACAATCATTTGGCTCAGCAACCATAGTTTACTTCTGTAAACCAGAGATATATTTACAGTCCTGTCATTACAAAACGATAGGTTGTTTCTTCCCACTGGAGCCTCAGTCCAGGCAGGTAAGGCAGCAAGCAGGATATAGGATGTTCAGAGGACAATACAAGTGTATTTCTTTTCATCCTTATCATATTGGAGATGCCAGGCCACCCAGTCTTTATGTTGGCCTCAGAACTGTTAATTTCCTTTTAACAAGGTAATTTTCGCCATCCCATCATTAAAGCATCAGCATGTGTTATCTTCTTATTTGCCCTGTGGAGTAAGAACATGCTACCTTTCTCCTTTTATAAATAAGGACAGTGAATCACTGATGGAGCCAAAGGCAGAACTTCAAAGTGGCTGGAGGGAAACAAGTTCCTGTTTGCTCGTTCCTGTAGACCACAGATGGACTTGGCATTTAATGGACATTGTCCATTCTCATGGACATCAGAAGTGGTAAGAGTCCAATTCCACCATAAACAGCATTTAAAAAGGGAGTGACTTGCAGTTTTAATGGCCATCCACCCCAAAATCGCTTTAACTAACCCTTTAAAGAGGAAGCAAGGCTCACATATTCCCTCCTCTGTATAGCATTCATCTAATTCATAAGAACAGCCTATCTGTCCTCGTAATCTCTGGCTTCATTACCTAAACACATGGTGATCCTCCAGGTGAGACATGGCATCTACAGACCACAGCACCAGTGCCTTGCCCTTACCCTTACCGAATTCTTGAGTGCTGCCCATCTGTTAACCATATACTATTAAAAAACTCACCCTTCCTGCCGTGTCTTCTTCCAATGTTACCACTCTTTCCCTTTTTCTCAGTAATTCTTCCCTGTGCACTGCTGACAGCAGTGTGGGACTAAATTTTGATAAGAATATTTGTGCTCAGGCAGTGTTTTGACAAGCTGCCAAAATTCTGCAGACAACAAAAGCAACAAGAGAAAAAGAATATCTGTTTTCAATCTTTTGTAACTGAGCTAAAAAAACACTGTAGGATTTCAAGCAACAAAGAAAAAGCACTTTTTTGGCTTTCAGCTTATCTCTGCTGAATTCCAAAGACCTGCAGTAAATAATCGACTTAATAGAATGTCCTTTAAAAAACAATAGAGGTACAAAAATCTTTTATAAGGAAAAGCATTCAGCAACCTACCCTAGAATAAAAGGACAACAACTGCAGACTCTTGGTGCCCTTAAAAAATAATTAAAAGCATAGTTCAAACAGCAGCAGTAGTAGCCAAGGGCTAGAAAATGTGCAAATCCCAAATTCACCTCGGTGAAATGATACTTCTGCATCCATGCAATGCTGACCTCATTTCTTCTTTTCCCATCCCACACTCTTCCTGGTCTATCAACTATGTGCAATTAAAATAACATTGCCTGAGGCTGTATCACTTCTCTGTTTTTTTTTTTTTCCCCAAAGATAAGGCCGAGAAACAAGCTGGAATGAGCCTGGAGATCAAATTCAGAAGAGAAGAGAGATACAATCTCTGAATCAGTACCTACCAAAAGCATAGCCCTTGCCACAAAAACACCCCTCACAATTTTAATTCTAAGTGTTGAACTACAAAATAAACTGTACAAAGGAATCTCCATGGAGTTTTCTATGGAAAATATCCTACAATGCAGCTTGAAACAGCTGTGGGGAGAAAAAAAAAAAGCCAGTTTAAATCCCCAAACTCTGTGTAAACTGCACCACTGAAATCTTCTTGTTCTGGTGCTCAAAATACTAAATTCAGCAAAAAAAGCAGACCTCCTTCTTCAGTGGAACTACATCAAGGAGTATTTTAAAAGTCTAAAAATAAGGACTGTACAGGATCATGACTAATTGTTTCAAAGCTGTGTGAATGACTTAGTTTTCAGTGATCCTGTCAATTCATCCCCTTAACAGTCACAAAACATCTACACACAGGCATTCAAAACTCTCATTATTTAGATGTATTCAACAGGTTTGATTTGGCTCTGAATTGTAGGAGAATCATTGCTCTGAAATGTCAATATACCATTAGATTGTCCTAAAACAGCCAGCACCATGTTGCTAACAACTCGACAGGGAAATGACATCTGCATGCCTCTGCACATCTAGTCTTCTCTTGGGACAAAGACAAAATACATATCCTTAGCCTAGAAGCTCCTTCTTGAAATTCAAGCACTTTCCCCCTGCTGTCCAATTATCTACTAGAAAGAAATTTATTTTACTACATATAGACAGAAGGCAGCTATGACTTGGTCCATTAATATCTCTGAGAACTGCAATCAAGTTCTCAGCTGTCCCTAAAAACCAATTGGGGATGTAATAGGAACTGCAGAGCACAGAAATGACACAGCTGGATGCAGACACAATGTGGATATGGAGAACCACTATACAGCTGTTCCCCCCATGGTGAGCAGCAGTCCACACGCTAACACTGCCAAAAAGGGGGACAATCGTGTCCATTGTCTCCCTAGTAAATCTGCCCCAGTAGTGATATGGGAAAAAAAAAAAGCTACCCAACACTATGCAAGATAAAACACCTCTCATCTTTCAAATCAAGCTTAGGAATAATTTAGTCAACAGATTATTTGGTCACAAAAAAAAAAAAGGTGCACGCTCTTCCTCGAAAAAAACACTCGGAAAAAACCTCATTGATGTTTAACTATGCTTTCAGCATGGGACTGGTAAACACAGTGAAGAGTACAGCTGGATCCTCTTTCAGACGAATGGGATGAACTCTTAATAACAAGATGAAGTTGGAAAATGCTATTTCACTCACTGTCATCACTTCATTAGTTTTTTCCCTACTGTTGGAGGCTATAACACTTTTTCCACTAATGAGTTTCATTTTGTGAGTCATTAGGCTGCTTTCTTGTAATTCAAAATCCTACCTGCAATTAAACCATAAGCTTGACTCTACGCGACACACTAAAAATCCTCTGTGAGCGAAGTACCTTTTTTGATACCCTTTTGTTATCCTTGCAAAAGCTGATGCAAGTAGCAAGCAGTACTGTGGGGACCATCCCAGCCAGCCACCCTACTCTGCCTAGGCAGACAGCGTGGAAAAAGGGGTTTCTACCATTTGATCCTGAAGGAGGCATCTGAACCAAGCCAGACACCAATCTAAAGGTGACCACTGCTCTCCACTGATTATAAAGTGGAAGTGACCAGCTCAATATCAGATAAGAAGAACATTATCTCTGACATTTTTCCTGGTCTAGACTAATTTCTGGTTTGCTTTTATTTTTTCCCTCTTACTGAATACATAACTTCATAGAATCATAGAATAACCAGGTTGGAAGAGACCCACCGGATCAGTTCTAATTTCTGTTTGCTCCTCTTCGCCAATTCTCTCTGGGTTACAAATCCATTATCTATTGTCTATCACCAGAGATTCATTCTTGCAAAACCTCAGCTGGATTCTCTGCATGGAAAATACTGTCTCTTAGTTTAAAAAAGAAAAATAACTAAACACAGAACCAAAAAAAAAACCAAAACACAAACCAAACACACACACACACACACACACCCCCAAACCAACTAATGAACGCAAAAGCTGATTGCAAATGTAATATTTGGATTCAGGGGTTTGGCTGCAGGTAAACTTAGGGATTTACTTTGATCAAGGCAGATGAAAGCCAATCCTGGCAGTGACAATCCAAGCAGATAACTTGTTTTTGCACAATCCTATCTGCATACAAACTGCCAAAGAGCTTGGTGATGCACCCAACGCAGGAATTAGAGTCACTGCAAGAGGGTGATAAATAGATAAAGACTAAGGCTTTATCTGTTACTACCCACTATATACTATTATTTTTCATACTTAAAGGATTTTTGCACGTGTACATTATACATGTATATCACTATGTTCATTCCTCCTTTGCTTCTAGCTGGCCCAGCTACTTCTTCCTCTGGACAGGAATAAGGAATATGCTCCATAGGGAACATTAGGCTCGAACCACTTCTCACATTCTGCTTCTTTATCAAAGTATATTAAGATTAGGACTCAAGCAGCTGAAATAGTCTTTGTATGTATTCTAGAAGTCAGGCCTCAGCAGATTGCTAACAACATTAAGCTGCTGTTTTCTCTGAGCTGCTGTTTTCTCAGTTTCAGAAGGGAGGGATTATGTCAATTCACACATTCGATGGTTTACAGTAAAGACAGAGAAAAGATCATGGTCACCCATCAAAAAAAACCAAAAAAAAACCCCACACCTCACACACACAGAATTAACAGCACTAAATTTTTCTGCTCTTCTATTTATGCTTCAGTGCTTACATCAAATATATGTGAACTATTTTTAAGAAAAAAATAATTATCATGCATAAAGATCTTAACATCAGTAACTATGATGAACTGGAAATCTCAGATTAAGTTGGTCAACGATAAAAAAACCCCATATTCTCTGAATTCTTGCACTTTTTCTTCATTAGAAATATTACATGGGCAAAACAAATGAGCTGATGTATCAGCTATTTAAAGCCATGCAATTTTAAAGTCTTCTCAAAATGCACAGTCTAACGAAGTCAAGAACATCAAACATTCCTTCTAATGGGGGTGCTCAGCTTTTAATCACATGCTCCAGATCACTACAGTCAAGTTTATGGACTATGGAAGCCTTCACGTACCCTCACAATATGGAAATATGGTTATACATTCTGTATCTGGATATTCAGCATACAATATCCACAAGGGAATGCACATAAGAGGTCACAATCCAGCTCATTGGACAAAAGTTGCACCTACCAGGTTGTTTAAAAATTGTTTGTTCCTCAAATGTAAATAATTGAAACATTAAAGCAGAGTTTTAAAAATAGTTTTTCCTATCATTTGAGAATTTACATTTTTATGTCACTATATTTACAAGCAGCTTCTCCACCCAAACATCTATTTGACATTATAAGAACACGCATATCAAAGGAATGATACACAAAGTAATCACTGAGCATCAGTGAGTAGAAATAAATTTAAAAAATAAGACTGCTCATTTGAATGGATTATTCTAGCAATTTAAACGTGCACCTTCTCTTAGAGAAATGTAACATTAATATTACTTGGATGACTTTCCTCATGTTAGGAATAAGTAACTGCTGCTGTACATATATGAACCTAGTAAACAAGACACAAACCTAATACATAACATAACTGAAAAATGGATCGTTTCTTAAAATGTTGTACTCAAAGGCAGTTTTCAAACTTCCTGTAATTGTTCTAATGCAGTCTTGTGACCAGTTGATAATTCACATATGAAGAGATTTATGGCTAACATTTTTCTGCCTAATTTCACTCTTAACAGAGATATGAAATATCTACAAATCTTATGAATTAAGAACTGAGACAGTGGGCTCCAGCACTTCTAGGGAAAATGGGAGACATTAGAAAAAAATTACTTGCCACAGAAAATGTTAACTTAGGCTTTCTCCAAGTAACAAATAACTGTACTGCTTATTAACTCGTTTCAATTGCAAAGACCTAGGACAACTGGCAACACAGTCCTACATTTAAAAACATCTGAGGCTGGAAAATGAGTAGGAGGGAAATCAGCTTACTTTCACTTTAATTAAGATGTACCAGCCACTAAAGGGAGGAAATTTAAAGGATTTTTTTTAGTTTCCACTAAGTTTCAGCAACACATTTCAATTTAAATAAACTACAAAACAAAATATTTTGAGAACAGATAATTTCAAATTTTATGGTTATTAAAAGTTATGCCTCTTTTTACCTAAGACAAACATGCCTTAACTGTAATCTCAGTGCATAAAAAACTCCCTAGCAAATCAAACAGAATCATAAAATTCCATTAGCTTTTCAGCATAAATTTAGGTGAAATATGGAAATTTAGATGTAAAGTTGCAAAAACCAGATGAATTGTCTCTGACTAATGCTACAAGTACAGATACTACCTTACAGTTCTTAATACAGCACTACAAAAAGCAAACAAAACTAGGAGCAGATAGAACCAAGTTTTTAAAGCTTTTTTTTTCCCTCTAAAAATTATCAAGGCAGAGATTTTAACTGCCAACATCTCAGTTAATAGGGTAAGACCATTTAAAGCCATGATTCTGTTTACTCTTTCCCTACCAGACTCAAAGGTTAAGTTAGCCCTAGGTTTTCACATTAACATACGTAACTAGCTATGCAACCCCCTTGAAAAGAAGGAAAATGTGTTATTACTAAGTAGTATCTAAGCAGATACTTATGTACAAAATATATGCATCTACAAGCAAAATTAGGAAACTTAGGGGAGAGGTATACAGCTAAAAATTCAGTCCTAACAAAAATAAAAAATCAAATCAAATTTAAATTAAATGAGAAAATGCTGGAAATTGATAATTAGAAAACAACCACGATCCATGAGATCCTGCCAGGTTGCAGCTGTACTGACTGACAGAATATTGACACAAAGCAGCCAACCCTACCGACAAATTACACATCTGCTTAAAAACTGCAATGAAGAAATGGCCTTTCAAACCAACATAAATGTCCAAACAATTTTCTCCTCTCTGAGACAAAGCAGGGATGCCACTACATACTGATTCACCTTGATGGCTTTTGGGGAAAAAAGTGGACAAAACATGAAACAAAAAAGCAAACACATGCTCTCCTACCAAGAAAACATGTCCTAAGCCCCTAAAGCCCTTAAACTACCTAAAAAAAAAAAAAATAAAATAAAATTCATATCTAACATACATGTATAGTGGGCATACATATATGTGCATGTGCCTGTGTACAGTGTGTACATAAAATTAGCTATGTATGTACATAGTATTAACAAAATCTCAAAAGCATACAAATATATACATGCACATATTTCTTTATATATTAATATGCATATATGTATCTATTTATATATGTGTACACACAACATCTCAGCCATGTCTCTCAAAATTTGCATCCCAAGGATTAGGTTAAGTTTGGCTGAAGAGAACCAGATAATTAATATTTTATTTATTAATTTATAATAATTATTACTTGGACTGTTACCCGTTTCTATAGCAGGGCACATTAATTACTCTTATTTCCAATCCTCATTTTCCACACTGGTGCTCTGTACTGACAAGCCTGGAAATGACAAAAGCTACTACACAATATTCCTGCCTCCAAAGCCCCAAAAGCACTAATTAATTAATAGGCCATAGCTTAGAAATTCATGACAGTATCTGAAACTTAATTGAAGCAAAGGAAAAAACTCTTTTGGTTTTGATTTGTAGGAATTATACACTGGCCTCTCCATTTCTAAGTTAGCTTCTATATTGCATTACTTAATTCAACTGCTACATTTACTTAAAGCTATCAAATCATATAAGAACAATGTCAAAATTGACAGTGCTTACGAAACGTGGAACACCATCTTTAAGCATTACTTACACACGAAGAAAACAAAGCTCTTTGATCCTTCACCAACATCACACTCCATCTCGTCCTTTAAAATCACCAGTATCTTGAAAACACGGGCTCTTTATCCAACATGTCAGGTGCTGACCTCCTACTTTTCATCATGAACAGGCAGTAGGTGAAGCAGATGCACAAAAAGGTATAAGTAAACTATTTTAATTAATAAAATAGGCAATGAATTTCAGGAAAGGGTGCAGTACCAGGATACATCCAATTCATTAGACCACCTCATGTGATGCATTTCAGAAGTGCTCCCACCCAGCAGAAAGGTGGAAGAGTTACCATCACCATTTCATGGACATGGAGCTTTATCCAGCCATGTAATGCACTAAGGGAAGACAAGTAGAGTCTGGGGGCTTCATCTGATCCTGCCCAAAGGTCTCCACTAACTGCACTGGGACTTTATTTACTGAAGTTAAACAAAAAAAGTCACAACAGAACTGGCAAAACATAACAATGTTGTTCTCAATCACCTTAACATCTGGTTTCTGAATTAGCATGAAAGAAGTTATAATTATTAAACCAGAGTAATCACAACAAATAGCAAGAGTTCCCTGTCTCCAGAGCGACAATTTCCTAAAAGTTACTGCTTTTTGCTTGCAGCCCTTTACCGCTTTTTTTTTTTTTTAAACACTCTCAGTCCTATCTCAAGCATGTTTCATGTCTTTATTAATCAGCAGAGCCAACCGGCTCAATTCTGCACATCAAAATTTTATAAACTGTGATCTGGTTCAGACAAGTTCTAAATAAAAAAATAAAATAAAATCCCATGAGACATGAAATATCCTAGTTCCCAAACACTGTCTCCTCAATATGTAACAGTCATCTAATCTGCTGGTTTTTCTCTATTAGTGAATAAATTTCCCTCTATTTCACATCACGTACAAGCTGAAACAGTTCTCTTGAAGACTATGTCAACAGTCCACAATACCCCATAAAAATGGATAACTGAAGCCTCCTTCAAAAGGGTTTTCTGAAAGAATCAGAGCTATTAACACTATCGGCAAACAAATCTTACTTTTTTTCTTGCATCTCAGAACTGTTCAGATTTATACAAGCAGAACTGAACCTTCTCGTCAAGACTGATTATTCTATCAAGAGCCCAAAATAAGGACATATACTGTGAATTAAATTAACAACAGAATTCAAGATACTGGAATCCTCTCCACTGCCAAAACCCTACTTTATTTTGATGGAAATTCTAACCTCATCCTTGCTCAAGTGACAGAGTAGGATGGCAGATATACCAGGCCTTTATACAAATTTCAATGCTTGGGTTAAATGAAGCAGAAAGATTGGACTTTATTCCCCTTCCCACACAATTCATGCTCTACAAACAATTGGTTTTCACCTCCTGGTGCAGTGAAGGTCTGTCCCAACTTGCTCAGTTGTAACAAGCAACACCGGTAGGGCAGATCATGTTTTTCCCTCTTACTCATTCCATCTAGTCTTCCGCCCTTTCAACATAATATATTTACTTTTTTACTATTTTTTTTTCACAATCTTATTTCAAAACAGATTGTTTCTTCTCTATCTGACCTTCTTTTATTAGACTTAATAATCCCAGAAAATACTTTTTAGCACAAGTGGGCAGGAGATGTTGCATCTAGATGAGAACTTTGCTTGGACAGAAAAAAAGAAGGATAATAAATGGTATTAAAGTATTTGCTCTGATGGTGCAAACTCCAGTCACTCTACTGGAGATTCTCAGTTTAAGTTCACCACCAGGCTGAGACAGCATGGAAGTGATAGATAGGCAGACATAGCCAAGAATCCCTAAGCAAACATCCCAGCTTCTTTCTCACTTGGTTCTGCTTCCCGATTTTTTCCCAATTATTTCTGAACCAGATCAAGTTCACCACATGGGCTGCACAATCCTCCCTCTTCCTTTCCTCATTTCCTTTCTAGTTTTAGACTAATAGAGTGACATCGTTCCCCTCCTTTGTTAAAAGGTTGTGTTTATCCCCACTTTAACATAATTCTTTTTTTTTCCTTCACAAAATTAATCTCCAGCACACTCAACGGAAGTTTTCCACATGTTCTACTTGGATGGTTGTGTATTAGTTAGTGGGTACTATTTTTAGCTGTTTTGCCTTACTTTACAGTTTATTTCCTTAAATAGCAATCTGGATATCGACATAGAACTACGCTGAAGAAAAAGAAAACATATTCCCTGTTTCACACACATTTAGGGCCATGGAATTTTAAGTTTATAAACAGGAATATCTGGACTGAGAAAGGAGCAAAATTCAGCATCATATGTAAGGTTAAACTAGGAGTTTTGGTTATCATGACTTAGCAATTCAGGAAGATTTTTTTCATGCAAAATCAATCCATTTAATTTTAGATATTTTTTTTAACAATGGAGCTGCAGCAGCTGCTAAAGAATTTACTGGCAATATTAATTATACTATAAGCTTTATTCTAAATCCTCTCTAATGTTGAAGCACCTCAACTGAGGTGGACAGGATCTCCCTCTGGAGGCCTTCAGAGGCATCTTCCTCTCTCCTGACAAGGTAGGAAACCCCATTGGGTTTCACAACAGGTTGGTTCCTGTATTCAGACTCAACCTGAAGATGCTCGCTCTCTCGTTCGCCTTCCTGATCACCCATATACTGACCTGCATTTCACCTCCCTGTCAACTATGCTGATGCAACCTCAATCATTAAATGACTGAGGTAAAAAACAGAATCGTTTTCTTTTTAAAAAGTTCTTTTCAGCCCAGATTGTGCCAAAAATCTCATTTATAGAGCGAATCATAAAACCGCACCGGTGTTACAAAAAGAATCAAATAGTAACATCAAAAAAAAAAAAAAAAGCCACAGAAACAGATGACTGTGGGAGGCATAAATTTCTAACAGGGGTTCATCTCTGAATGGCAATACCAATGGTGAATAGAATCAGGACAGCTTCACCATAGTGGCAGTTTGAGTGTGAAACACTGTAATAAAGACATAAACAAAAAAAAGCTCTGCAAAAGTTCACTTCAAACCAGAGGACAGTGCAATTCTCAGCCCAAACCAGGGAAAACCAGCAAGCTTTATCATTATAGTATCCTGTTCAGGGAGGCTGAGATGAGGGAAAACCAGATGGTATTTTCAAATGTTATCAAGTCATGTTAACACTGGCATAACTTTTTGCAAAGCAGACATACCAAACACAGGACTAGGTGGAGCTTCCATCGTGTAGTGGAGCTTGCTGGGTTTTGTAGCTCTGATGCATGTTTGAATTAAACAAATCCCCCTCTCGCAAACAATGCAATGCATTTACCTGTGCACTATTTTGATGGGTTCATTTCAGGTTGTACCCTTCTTTTCCTTACCAACATTTTCACTGTACATCCTAGTAAGCTGATCTCTCAAAACCACCTACACCCAGTGACAAACCCTTGCACTTAATCTACCTTAATCTTTGAGAAATTGGTCATTATATATATGATAATATATAACAAAACGGGACAATATGCAATAACCCCCTTCTCCTGCAGGGATACTTCTGTGCTGCGAGTAAATTCCAGAACAATCACATCAACTCCAAATAGGCTTCCAATTTTTAAAGAACTTCTTATAGAACGTCTTCAGTGGGAAAATAACTTAGCCAAGACTGAGACTGGATTTTTTTTTTCTTCTTTGACTTAATTTTAAGTTTAGTTTTTTACAGCTTTTCACTGGAAACATGTAATTAAATGAAGAATAAAAAAAAAAAAGATGTTTTTTGTGATATCCAGAGTACACTTTTGCTTCATAGCAATGCAGACAGTGCAATATGGACTATAACAGAAACATCAATATATCAAGCCTATTGAATTATTTAATATTATACAATGCTAAAAGTTGTCACTTCCTAGGCACATTTAAAAATAACTCCAGTAAAAGAAGAAAGCAGCCGTGTGTTCAACAGGCAACTGTTATCATGCTTCTTTGTGCTTTGAAAAAAGTATTTTAAACTAACAATTCATCTACTAGTACATATCAGTAAGTACTTAGCAACATGATATAATGCTCTCCTCAATAGGTTCCAATACTTGCTTCTTCAATGTCAAGTACACAGTTACATTAATAAAGTAAAATTCCCAACTACCTGTATTTGGAGTAAAAAGCTTCAAGAGGAAGCTGATGATCTAGCTGTTGCCAAATTGTATATTTAAAAATGGACATTGTAATTAGAAAAATTAGTATGAAAACAGTCACAAAGTGCTTAGCATTTCTCCTGTAATAAGTCATTATGCAACATTTTACACTAAGTGTTCATAACTAATCACTTTCATCTTCACAGAAACGAGAATCAAAATAAAAATACGATAATATTTTTGTAACTCCAGCAACAAGAGAAAATCATAAGTTTCATTCCTACATGGCAATATTCTGGATCTTTGCTATTGTCAGTGAATGTGAAATGTTTGACAAGAAAAGATTATGAGAAAGGGGGAAATATGGTCTCAAGTAAGTGACATCAATATACCTCAAAGTAAAGAAAATTTAAAAAGAGAGGTGTTCCGTGGAAGAAGCAGGTATCCACTGCATATTATTAAAACAAACCAGTTACAGGTAACAGCATATATTACAAAGAGAGAGTGACAGCTGTAGATTAATTAAAAAAATATTTTTAAAAAATGAAAATTTAATTTAAAATAAAGCATAAATAGAAACAAGACCAGACGGAGCTGATAAATGCTGAAACTAACCTGATTTCCTCCAATATACTGAATATTAAAAAACAAATCTATTTTAGAGGAAATTCTGATCACTGCACAAGTTTATTAAACTTAAACACTACTGCAGAAATTAGCTCACTTAAAATCCATCATTCTTAGACACATTTTCCTTTACATAGAAACCTGGTTTTACAGAAACACACTCATAGTTCAGAGACTTAATTTTCTTAGAATACTTACTGCTTCACTGATTCTCTACAACTATGTCTTCCACAAAACCCAGGCTCTAGACCAACTCTTACTTCCCTGGAGTTTCCTCACAAATCTGCTAAAGACAAGATTTCCAGTATGTACTGTGGCTATTCAGCCTTGCAGGATTTTTATATGCCACTGCCCTCAGACAGATTTATTACTCCTCACATAATCTAATATAGAAAGATTCCATCCGATTGGCTAAACTCCACAGCGAAATGTTGCTATATAAAGCAATACTTTAAGCTTCCCATTCGGGATGTTCCATGAACACGACACTTTGAAGGAAAAGAAAATTTCCATCTACGAGTGAATAGAAAGCTACACTCCAAACGTTTTCAGCTGTTTGAGATATTTTTAAACATCTGCGTTTCTTATCAGCATCAGCGCAGCTCAAACTGGAGAGAAACGTGAGACTGAACCAGTGGGGAGCTCAAAGGAAGGAGAAGCCACTCCTGCTCCTCCTTGCAGTCTACCCAGGGTCAGGTAAGAGATGGGGACTATAAAGAAAAGAAACAAAACACAAAAAAGAAAGCTCTCTTCCTCACCTCCCATCACGTTTCATGTTCACACAAAAGCCTTCTTGCAATGGATGACCTCTAGTCTATGGGTAACTTAAGGGCTGAAATATGAAAGGCACAAGTGATACAGGTGGGAACCCAAAATACAGAACCGGGAATAGAGAGGGGCAGAAAGATACAATGGAGGTGGATGCAAAGGCTCAGGTGATTGAATACAAAAGCACTGGAGTGAAGAATGGGGAAGAAAAAGCATGCAAGAAACATGAAGAAGTGGAAATAGCAGGACCTTTACTGAACAAAACCTCTCTGCCTCCCAAGGTCACCTCAAGCAGTTGACACCCGACACTTTGACTCGGTTACACATTCTAAAAACTTCTACTAAAACCTTTAACTAACAAGTATATTTAAAAGGAATTTTTCCATGCCTCAAACAGCAGTTGACCAAATCAACCTTCTAATGAAGAATAATCAATTCTTTATATTCTAGTACCAAAGAGCTGCACTTGCCTTTGTTCTTATTAAACATACCTCATCTACACATATTATCTACTTACCTATCCATAAGGGAAGTGAAATGGCTCAGGTGTACATTACAAGGCGCATTTTCCCTGTTTTGCAAGCATCCTTTTTTCATGCCTATTCTAAAGTGTGTGCACCTCTGCAAGAGTCAGCTGAGCTCCTAAGTCTTGTGTAAATTCAATCCACCAATATACTTAGCGAATGAAAAAACATTTCTCTTTGCCATGCTACTTTGATTCATAAATTCCATAAAGATATTAACAAAATCAATCCTGAAACGCTTGACACCTCGTATTTCTATGCGGCAGTCTTAAAACTGGCAGAACTGCCCTACTGAAAATCATTTTCATGTACTGGAAAGAGTCATGGGAAGATTAGATCTGTGAGATTTGCCTTGAACAGCAAGTGAAACCATGAGCATTTGTGAGTGAACTGGTTTTGCTATGAAATACACAGCTACTTTGTTCAGGTTCTTATTTAACCTGCTCTTCTAAGGTAATTAAAGCAGCATTTCACTAGGCAACCTAAATGCTAGATAGGACTTGGGAACTCCCTTCCCTCCTGAGTATCAACACAGTCATGGTTTTGGGAGGACAGCATATATTCTCCAACTACCTGGAGAAATCAGGTATATTACACCAGAACAGAAGGAATGTACTCTATTGCTATATTGTGCATCGCAATGGCTAATGCACATCTGAAAACTAAACTACTGGGACAAGAGAGAAGAAAAACGGTTAATATCTTGCAACAACAGTGAACCACGCCACCAGGCTCCATTTTTAAGTCCCATTGTCACATGGATAAAGTAAAATGAGGGGGAAATGGAACTAATTGCTTTGGAGAGGGACCTTTTTCTTTCTACTGGCTATAAAGGGAGTTTGGGTGACAAGGTTTGAGCAACCACTAACCTTGGTATTGGTGAAATGAAGTGAAAGAAATCCCACCTTACCTACTCCTTTCAGAGGTTATAAAAAAGATTACATTCACAATACGAAAGCTAAATTTCCCTCTATTATCCTGTTAGCTGTATGCATTGCACTGTTTTTATGCAAAACAATTTGGTTTGGCAAAGTTTTTTAATTAATATTTCAGATAGCTTTTCTGACAATCTATTTTCACCTCAAAAAGCACTAGTTTTAAATTCAGACTGATGGTTAAAAGCATTTCAGACGACAGATATCGTCTGTGTTTATTTGCATGATAAAGCAGCTTCTCAAAGGCAAAGCATGATAAATGGAGTATGAATTCGCTAACGAAAGAGATATTTGTATTTGTGAAATCGTAAATATTCAAAAGTAATTCTTCAAAGATTATTTGAGAAATGCTGCATGGACACAACATGTGGACAATGTGAATCTAATTAGCAAGAAGATCTAGCTAGAAAATTATATTGATATCAAAAAATAAAGTTCCCTTTCCCTCAAATAAACCCCTATAGTTTAGACTCTTTTTCCATGTTGCCTGTAACAAAACACATGAGCATCAATCCATTATTACCAGACACTTTTCCAGATACATCTGCTGTACCTCAACTCTGAAGTTTATTAGTTCGTGCCTTTATTAGAGAAGCCCAAGAGTAGCCAGGTAAATAGAACGTAGCTCATTAGTGGTTCTGAACAAAACACACACTAATTCAGTGTTGCACCATGCAAAGTGAATGGAATTAGAAAAAGCAATTTTAGATAATGAAATTTTAAATACTTTATATTCTATTAAGTTGCCTCCAGACTCCATCGGAAAAAAGACAGACAGACAGAATCACCTACAGAGTTAATTATCCCTCCTTTAAATCTTCCTAGTGAAATAGCATGTTCGACTGATAAATTGATTCACCAAACTAATACTGAGGTTTAAAATGAAGAAGTTGATTGAACTACTGAATTATGACCACATACATTTTTTTTTCTGAGAAACTTATGATACCGGCTTTTACAAAGTTGTTGGACATGAGAGCTACAAAGTGTAAAAAGAAGTATATATAAATATATACATATAAAGGTGGTGCAAATGTTAAAAATATGCATCTTATTTCAAGATCCCCCCATGAGCTTTTATTGCCACCCAGTCCCTGCAACCATTGACACATTCACTGGGAAAAAATGCTGGGTGCTG
This sequence comes from Phaenicophaeus curvirostris, assembly GCF_032191515.1. Classification (NCBI taxonomy): domain Eukaryota; kingdom Metazoa; phylum Chordata; class Aves; order Cuculiformes; family Cuculidae; genus Phaenicophaeus; species Phaenicophaeus curvirostris. The sequence goes on along the minus strand of NC_091392.1, from coordinate 176,623,767 downwards.
CCAAGGCATACTGTTTATTGGCCTAGAGACCAAGCACTCAAATGAGTAGTTCCATCAGGTATGCATTCAGCATAAACCAAACATCACTCACAATGAAATGACGTAACAAATGTAAAAGCAAAAAGAAAAAGAAGCTGTGAAAGAGAAGCCGGTGCAGCACTCCCAATAGTGAGGATGGCAGGAGATTTCTAGGACACTAACTGTAGTCACAGCAATAAAATACCAATTGCTGAGCCTGCTGCTGTTTCTTGAATTTTTTCTTGAATTCTTTTGGCACTGTCAGGGGTTGGCTGGCACCCTCTGGACAGGTGCAGGAACACCATGGCCAATGCCCATCCAACCCTGCTGACCAACTGCGGCAGGTGCTGCCCATCAGTTCCAGCCCCCTGGCGAAAAAGAGAAGGTGACCCCCCAGCCACGTCATCCATAGCAGAGAAACAGAGAGAAACCTTCAGTGCCCAACAAATGCTCAGCAAATGTGCTGCATCCAAAGGTCATTCTTCAGCGTCACCTTCTTGAAAACTCACCAACAGTTTCTGTACATCCTTTTCTTCTGGTTAAACACACACAGTAAGAAAAAATGTCTGCGGATGCATAACCAAGACTGAAAGCACAAACCCCACAGTAAAGAACTACTTCAGAAACTGAGAAGCAAGCTTGCAAAAAGCATACCCAGTTCTTACCCACACATAACAAAACATCTGGCTTCATCTGCCACCTTTGTTTGTAAAATCTAAGTCTTCTTAGAGGTAGATATGCTCATGTAACAGAGGCAATCTTTTTTTAATTGGTTTTCCAATCAATTGGCTTCCTAGGCTTTCCTCATTTCCTGCAAAGATGAAAGGGCTATATTCTCTGTCATATCTAGATTTTTCTCGGAATAAGCACTTCCATTTACTTCATTCTCTAAAGTCACAAGAAGCTGTTCCCAGGAGAGGATTAAAGCTTCAAGGTTTGGATCACTAGGGCAGATCTACTGAGGTCTTTCACTGGGAGTGTAGGAGCTCAAAACAAAACAGAAATCATCCTAACACCCTTCCCAGCCAGAACTCCTTTCATCTTTCTCCTATCAAGCCACTCAGAAACTTTGCAGTGAAGCTGGGAAGACCCCTCACGCACATTTGGTTACCTCTGGCCTTCCCAAGGGCTTCTATCTTGCTTCTTGCTTCTCTCAAAAGTCACCAGATAAGCCAGGCTTCTCCTTGCTCTGACAGGAAAACAAGATGGTTCTTCCCAGTAGTGGCTCTGTAACAGCCTTTTCAAACATGTTTTTCTATATTTTGTAGAACAGTTTCTCTCTAGAAAGGATCCATGTGGTCTTTAGGGATTCCAAAGTTTGTCACAGCTGGTCCCTCTTGCTTGGGAATGGATAAGCTTTTAATCTTAGCCTCAACAGCTATAAACTGAGATTTGGTGGCATGAAGAGCTATTAACCAGCCAGCCTCCACCTTCTTTCCCTTTAGGTGGGCACAGCAAAAAGCACCAAACAACTCTGATCCCTGGAACTAATACTTTGATTATAACATATAATATACCTATAAATAGTGAAATTTTCACTGCCAAGTGAAACATTTAAAAACTTTTCACACAAATTTCCCCTAACTACCTACAGTGTTAGAGACCAAGCCTCTGCTTTGGATCAGCAGTTCTCAGTGCTTTCCTCAATGGAAAGTGCTTTTCAGAAGCCCTTCTGGGGCTTCTAAGAAGTCTCTCCTTTCATATCTTTCTGTCACTTCTATGGGTCTCGTGTCCTGCAAATTCCCAAAAGCTATAAGGTACCAATTCCCCCTCTCTCCTTGACAGAGAGCAAGAGGCAGAAAATGGCAAGCAAGCTGTCTTCTACCCCATTTCCCACACTCCGGTTCATCCGAATTAAAAACAGACAACTTTTGTACAGGTAACTACAAATAAATCAATTTAACTACTACCATCTGTCATAAAGTTTCTTGTCTCCTAAAGCAACAAATGATGTGAAAACTTCATACAAGGTATAGCTGGCTCTTCTTAGATGTCCAGAAACTACTTGTGAGAACAGAACAGAGAGTGTCCAGAAGAGGCTTTAAGAGGATGTCAAGTCTCCCAAAGCAATAAGCCTTGTACTTTCATTTTCACATCAATCAAAATCTCAGCTCCTAAGAAATCACTGCTTTTTAGCAGCCTACATATTAGCAGGATGTATATATTGGGCTCCTTGAATTCAGATTTCTGTTTAAGAGAAAATAAAGTTACCCAGACCCTTTGTTTTATTCCCCAACTTCTGCTCAGTTCATGATAAGAGACTGCTTTAAATACCACCAGATTTTTAAGAGCATTTAGTATCAACAACTCCCATTTAGGCATGTAAATAAGCTACTTTGGATCTGCTGGATGCTGAGTGCTCCTTAAGAGCTGTCCCAGCTACTACTTCTGTACTACAAGTTCTTCACTTCAAGTTCTACACTTGATGTCCCACTCACTGGGTTTAAAGATGACATTGAAAGACAGTGCACTACTCAGGAGTAACTTTGATTGTTAGGCACACAGGGGGAATAGTTCCGCCATTGTACAGAAATACATTCCATAATTCATAATATACTCTTCCTCACATCTCTCAAGTGTTTAAATTACACACTTTGCACAGATGTCAATTCTGAAAATAAAATTAACTTCCCAAGTGCCCTCATTTTTCAAACACGCCCAATTCATCCTAGATCATAGCAGGTGATCAGGAAACAGAGACTCACTCTTCTCACTGCACATGGATACCTGCACTTTAATTTTGCTTTCTGATACTTTCTTGATGCTATAACACTTCGGTGGGGCCATTATTGAATGGCTGAAGGGAATATGCCATGATTAAAATTGCACAGCTTTTGCTTCCAGGCCTTTCATTAGGAAGGTAAGAATTTATATTCTTCTGAAAACTAAAGAGGAGGCACGGACATTCCCAGTTGTTGTCATGGATACAGCTGCTGAGAAAAATGTCATTGTACCCCTGCAGATAAATGCATGTGCCAACAGCTTGGAATACACGCTGGTAAAACCACCACAGATGTTAAACCTTCGCATGTGGCCATGAGGTTCCTCTTGAAACGTGCACTAAATAAATAAAACAAAACAAAACAAACAAAAAAAACAGAAGAGAAGTTATTTTTAAACATAAAGGTTATGGCATGAAGGAAGAAAAGGCTAGGCAGTTTAAAAAAAAAATCTGGCACTTTCATGGTTGATGATGTCATGGAGGAAAAAATATTATGGAACAATAGCATGAGTAAAGGATATCAAGTGTCAGCCCAACTTCGAGTTATCTGCATTTTGTCAGTGTGTGTTATAACAGTACTGTTAATTACAATAACTGTATTTCTTGGGTCAATGGACAATTTAAAAAACAAACAAATAAAAAAAAGGGCGGGGGGCAACCAGCACACACTGGAAAATTTTGAACCAGGGAGGCTCTGATCCTGTTTGGACCATCTCATAGTGTAGGCATTTTTACTTGGAATAGGTTACGTTGAATCTCTTTCCACTTCAGCTTTACATTAACTATTTACTGGGGACACAGATCACAAAAAATGAAGAGGATGAAAACAGATGATTCTTCCCAGTACTATCTTCCATATCCACTGATCTCAGTCCTTGAATGAAACAAGGATCCTTTCGGAGTTTCGCCTCACATGGCTTAATGGTATTTCATTGCGCTGTGCAGGTGGGAAAAAGCAAATACTATCTGTAGAGAGAACAGGCAAGGCTTCAGATTCTTCTCTCCTGATGAAGTGGAAGCACACAACTCGCTCCTCTTCCTCACGAAATCCTTCATATAATGTGCTCCTAAATAAGTACAAAGAGAAGCGGAGGCAGGCTACTCTGGGGCAATTATTACCTTAAGCAAGCAAGCAAAGCAAGGGCTGGTCAGGATGTGGAAAGGTGAGTTTGATGGTGAGGCAAATGAAAACAAACAAGAAGAGAGGAGGTGCAAAATGAAGACATCACCCCAAATTGAGAAAATAATTCACTACTGTGTGAAGACCAAAGAAATAAGGAAGCAGAACTGGGCACCCTGTTATAAATCTCTCCTCGTAAGTATTTTGGGACAGGCCTAAACAATACAATGACGTGTTTTGCAGAGATATGTGAGCTATCGCTAAATGAAGCGCACTGGAACTGGAAGCGAGATAACCACTTTAGCATGATGTAACACCCCATCTAATTAGCTCCGTTAGGAACAAAGTCCGAGAGGGCTGCACTGGATCCAGAAGGAAAGCAAGTTCATTTAGGGCTAGCTAGGGTGCCTCAGTACAGAACTGCTGTCCTCCAGACAGACACCTTCTCAATTTATCAGCTGGAGATGTAAAGCATGATACAATAAAAATTATTGTAATTATCATTATCGTCATCACAAATTCACTGGAAAAGTAGTTGCCAAGTACATACTGTAAAGAAGAAAAGTGAGAACATAATTACACCCAAAAATGTCGGGGTTTTTACAAGAGCTGGAAGGGAATTCCTGTTTGACACGTGGGCAGGCAGAGCACGGATCCTGCCTTAGCACAGGTTCTTACACTGCAGCTTTCACAACAGGTCATGATGTTTATCCCCACCAAGAAATTAGCTGTTGTTTGGCATTCTGACATATCTGATCATCACTAGGGCCCAGCACCCTGCCCTGATGTCCACTGTAACACAAGTCCTTTGAAGCTATCCTGATGTTTTACAAAGGAAAAGCCATAAGAATAAAAAACAACTTTAAAACAGCGTACTTGCTCATGGCAGCCATCCATCCCCTGTTCCCACCACTGTAACCAACAGACCTCACAGGCATTTGACATAATGGCTAAGCGGTATGCAACTTGACTAAGGAAAAAAATTAAAAGGCATTTTAAACAAGTGTTCAATAAAGTTGATAGCACATGTCTCAGCTCAGGAGTTATAACTTTCTCCCCAGGAAATAAAACATTTTCCGAAGAATCCCCAAAGAAAAAAAGAAAGAATCTGGCCTTTCCAGTTTAACAAACAGGCTTTAAAATATAAGTTCATGTCATAAGTACAGATAAATGTGGCACGAGAATACACATTTCAGAACACATGTGCCTTGCAAAATGAAAAATGAAAATTTCATAATAGTTACAGACGGGCTTCCAGCACCTGCATCAACATCCCAGTCCTTTGATCCCACTTGCATCCTATGCCTTCTACCCTTGACTAGCAGACAATTGGGGGAATAAATGTTTTTAAATTAAAATGGGTTCTTATCTTCAGAAGACATACAAGGCTTAAAAAATCATCATCTCACTCCCAAAAGAGGGAGAGGGTTAGCTGGATTTTTAAGAAGACAGGCAGTCATGTTTTACTATTTAGACTCCAACAGCAGCATAAATTTATGGGTAGACTCCAACCTGAAGAGAAATAAGAAAAACAAAAAAATAGAATGCCTCAGGAACCACAGATTGCAGAAAATAACGAAGAATTTCATAGGTTGAACGCTGTCCTCTAGGCAACATTCTCCCTTTTAAGGTGCACCCACAGAATAAGTACATCCCATAATCATCACCAGCTTCCAGGAGGAGGGCTATTACAAAGCCATTATGACAGGCAACACTTGACATGGTGCTAGAGATGGAACCCACAGGTGACCTTCCTGGCCAAGCCACCCCATGATATTTCTAGCTGCCAGCACAATCTACAGGCACTCAAATCCCATTTCTTGTTTGCTATAGACTTCCTCAGTGTGATCTACTTACTATGAACACATAGAAGGTTCAGTGTGCCCTAAGCATAGCGTGCAAAGCCCTAAAATCACACACACACTCTCTCCTACTCCAGAAATACTCTGCATTTCTTTACACCTGTTTCCCTGTCCAGAGCAGGAGCTTACACACAAGTGGATCAAGTACTACATCGTTCCTTGCTGATACACTTAATGTCCTCTCCTCCACTAAGCCTTCATCTAAGCCTCTGTTGGCTGTGCTGACACATAAGGACGTCACTGAAAGCGACAGCTGATGTAAGCATTCACTCAGATGTAGTTCCAGGTCTCCAGGACGTTGCCCAAAAAGCTGTTCCAAGTTACTTGACTGTTTGCAAACAATCCTCTGCTTTGATCTGGCTTCAGAATGAAGCTGTCCCACAAGTTACACTCCATTTAAACTGCACTGATGATATGTGCTGGCTGCCCTCTCCATCCTTTTCTCTTTTGTATGGCAGCTTTTAGGAACGCTAAGCATATCCATCCCACTGTCCAAACCCCAGCATGCTGACATTTCAAATTGTACTCCTCCCTATGCAACTCATGAAAATAACAAAGAAGATAAAAACCTCCCACCGATGCTCAGGCAGCTGCCTGCACCCAGCACAGGTTGCCAAGAGACTGCAATGATGAGCAGCATTTATTCTTGAATACTCCCAAATGAGCTTTCACTATATATTAACTCCAAGCAATAAAACATCAAGACCACATTCTTGTTTCAGTTTAGAATTAGTTTTTATAGCCAATATATAAAAGGAGATAGTTGTAAAAGACATGCTATGATGTTCTTAACTGGAACTATATAAACAGTGCTTCTATAATAGGCGCTACTCTGAACTTTGTCAGGGAACTGCCTGAACTTCAGGCTCCACGCCTGGCACTGCTTTTCCTGAATTTTACAGGTTTTTGCAGGTTTAAAGATGAGAATAACCAAGCTATATAGGGATATTTTCTTATCCTTATGGATAAGAAAAAAATCTGAGAATAAGCAATTTTCAAATAGCATGTACAGAAATTCCCCCGTAAGCTTCATTCCCTCGGGTAAAAATTAAGTGCAGATTCGGTTAAATTTAGCAGGCTCTAAAGAACAGAAAAACGCTGCCTATTATACCACTTAACAAGATACTGCAAGTGATTTTCAACCTTGCCATCTAAAAATAAGGTAACTTTGCAATTAAAACAAAAGCAACCATTAAATCTTAGGTGTCAGAACATTTTTTTTATTATTTATACCTGTCAGATGAATAATACTTTTATACAGCATACAGCTATCTAGAGAACAAAAGTTCTATGACATGTTTCTGAGACAGCAGTACTACAGCTCTGCACATACTCTTAGGCATTCATCACTGATCAAAGTTCTCAAGCAAAATTCAGTGCTACCAATCACTTCTCTGCCTATTATTTTTGTTATAACATCTTAGAATAAATTTCTTCTTGTATGTTACATCACATGCTTCCCCAGTGAACGAAACACAGAAGTGCTTTTTTTGAACACTGTGAAATTCTGCACACATCAAGAATCGGAGGTTTAGTGTTGCTCAACACCTCGGGGAGAAGAGTTGAAATCAGTATTTCTCCACTGCCACATCTGGTAATAAAACCAATTAGTGGTATTAGCAACAACCAATAAACTTTTAACTGGTCCAAGGTCAGGAAAAAGATAAGACCAAGCCTAAGCCCAAGCAAGAGACGTACAATCTCTCATCTAAACTGCACAGTTTGAGAAATTTTATCACCAATTCCATGCAAATTGTTTACCAGAGGGAAGGCATTAAAGTATAACCAGGACACGAAGGGTCAAGAAGGCTACATTTTATCAAGTCCCTGTGCCAAGCCTGCTTTGCTGCATTTAGATGGGTCCTGTTCTGTACCATGCTCGGGGCTTCCAAGTCATCTGTCACAACCTGCAGAGCATCTCTAGTGACGTGGGAAGAATGGTGAGGATGGTGCAGCCCTATCCAGACAGCCTTGACTGTATTTCAGTCAAACAGTGGGTCAAATGTGATGCAGAAGAACATCAGAAGCAAAAGAAAACATGAAAACAACTTAAGTTCTTCCAATTTCCCTTTGCAGGAAATTTTAGTTTAGTTCAGTTCCCAGTTCCCCTGAGTACCTCTTAAAACTTGAAAGCTAAAATTTTAACTAAAGCAGCATACAAATGGTCTTACGGCAAATAAATCACAGCTATAACAAGGAGACTATTTGAAATAGCAATTAGTCCAAGGAGGTTTAATTTAGAGAGCAGAGAAAGACTTTAGACCCTGATAAGGCACGACATGATTCCATGCCATTGATCTGCAATCATATAGCTTTATCTGTAATGCAAACAAAAAGTTATTAAGAATACTCCTAATTAGGTATAATAAGTGTACACTAGCACATAACTGAATCTATAAATAGAAAGTAACCACACTAGTTTACTCCTGCTCCATGTTATAGGATATGGGAGTGGGGCAGAAGAAAGGCACTTTCCTTTTCTAAGACCTTTCTTAAAGCTGCACCACCGAAAAGTAGTGATATTTTTGCTTGAGAGGGTATTTAACCAGGCCGTTAAAGACTGACAAATCCTCCTCAGCAGACACAGTTTATCCTTGACACTTGTGTAAAAGGAAGAGAATCTTAAGTTGAAATAAATCGGGAACCTTATTCTAAGGATCTGTAGGACATTCAGAGCATTCTGGGCAACCCAATGTTGCTCTGTAAATGTCTTTCCCCTTAGCACAGGAGTGGGACCAGATGACCTCTCCTAGACTCTTCAAATCGAAATTACTCTTACGATTTTGCAACAAACCCCATAAATACTTTTTTTTTTCCTAGAAAAAGCCTCTCTCTATAACCTCTTATACCTACACACAGTAATTTAAACTGTGGATTAGCTATAAATAACCTTGGTGTATATTTCAAAGAAAAGGTATAATCATCCCTAGCATAAAATTCAGCAGGAACTGAATGCTTCTTGCCCTGGCTGTGACTCGTTTTATTTTTTTTCTTTACTCAAATAGAAAAACATAAGACTTCTCAGTCATTTCCAACTCCCCACTGTGAAACGACCTCACAGGGACACAGGTTTATCACGGGCTCAAATAGTAATTTGAAATAGGAGTCCTTTGTAAAACTGTTGGCAGCAGATTCCTGGCTGACAAAGGGTGGTGAAGGCGTACAACCTGTGATGTTAACTCCTTTAATCTCCTCCCCAGTGGTGCACGGAGACCAAGTGAAAAACTGATTTTTTGTTTTTATTTTTAGCCCTGAACAGTGTAAGCAAAACAAAAACTTTCAGCGTTGGTTCACGTGCACAGAATTAGTGGTCTCTTTATGCAAGAAGTAAGATCATCTGAAGTTTACACATAATAACGACTATGGAAAAATACAATACTTAATGGAAACTGGAACAAAGATTGTGTATTCTTAAAAATTCACCTGGCAACATGAGGTAACATGAGATAATACACAAAAGCCCTGACGGGTTTTCAAGCATACAGCTTCACATTGCCACCACATTTAATAGCTTCCTTTTGACAAGAGCTCATCAGAAGTTCTGTACTTATTAGGATCTTCTTTTCCTTTGAAACGCTGAAGGAGCAGCAGAACAGAATTTTGTGATGCAGCATCAGGGCCACATATAGAAATCTCAAAACACTGTGAAGCCCAGAGTATTTTTTTTTTAATGTATTCTGTGAAATTACCAAGTAGGGCAAGGGAAAAAAACTTGTCATCTACCACAGAGGATACAAGCACAGATCTTAACTTGTGTAACTGCCTTTGAAAGTTTATTTGCCACTGAACTAGGGAAGGATGGAGATCTCAGGTAAAAATTTTACCTTGCCTGCATACAGCTTTGAGATACACTGACCACAATGTTCTCTCTACAAAATGTTAACCAGTACAGGTAAAAGTCCTTTCTTTGCTTCTTAAAGCTTGCCTGCTTCCAGAAGCAGCATACAAACGTGTATTAGCCTAGCATTCATTCATAGCCAAAAAACCAAGGTGCAACCAAGTTACATGAAGTTTTCTTAAATTCTGTTTTCCCCCTACAAAAGCATTATAATGCAGACTTCCAGGATACATGCAAAGTTTGCTTAAACAAGTACACTCACTCACGGGAAAGTAAAGAAAGTTTAACAACAGACAGGTGGCTCCTATTTGTTTTGCCTGTAATGAGAAGCTATGTAAATGAGAGAATTATTTTTTATTTCCTTAAAAGCTCTAGTTTAATCAGAAACATTGGCTCTTCATCTCACATAACCCACTCACACTAGCTCCTCACTGCAGACCTGCACCCTCTCAGCATTCTTCCCAGGCAGAATCCAAGCACTGTAAACACACAAGGTTAATATACAAAAGAAAGAATTACCGTTTACAGCATGAACACTACCATGCTCTTTCAGTGATGGGATCCTTGACTCACAAGCCCCTCTTACCCTTTGTGCTCTCTGGTTTTTTTCACTTTTACTTAAGCAGGCCACTGAACTGCCAACAGAGTTACTCTTGTGAAGCTCCCTGGGATATTAAGCAAAAAATTACAACAACAGCTGAAAAATCTGCAAAAAGGGTGCATAAGTTTTGAAGTCAGTAGCTTCTGAAGTCAGTATCTGCTCCCAAGATTGATCAGTACCAGTGAAGGAGGAGGCAATGCCAAGTGAAACCATTCAGAAGAGCAACCCTATATATCTGCACCCTCTCTAAGACTCCAAGCCCAACAAGCCTTTCGGCCTTTGGCAGCTTCTCTGTTTATGGGGATTATTAGAAGAAACCTTGCTAAGGCACAGGCTGAAAGAAAAAGGGATGTCACCCTGTTCCAATTCCTGAAGAAACCCTGACAGCAGCAGGCACAAGAGGGAGAGAACAAGAAGTACGATGTCTCTATGGGAGCATTAAAACAAACACAGAAGTATGTGCCCATCCTCACAATCAACAGGCAGCGTGCACAGGGAGGGAAGAAGTCCTTGCCCGATGGGTGGCCGGGACTGCCGGTTAGCCACCCCGATCATTTCTGGCATCCTTCGATGAGCCAGAGCAAGCCACCCTTCTCACCAAGAGCTGGGAAGGCACTGACCTCCCTCTCGCTCCAGAGCGTTACAGCGGCAATAAGGACTACCAGCTGTCAAACTGAAGCCAGTCAAACTCAGCTGCTAAATTTAAGCAACCACACAACAGGACATAACTGACCAAAGCAGCAGGACAACCCTTTAGATCCACTTAAATCTCCACAGGCATGAAAAACCTCAGCAGATCTTCCCAGCACGACACTATGCCAGAAGAGCAAAATGACACCAAGGGCCAGGTCAGCTCTCCTCAGCAAGCACATCCAGACAGACCCTGCCACGGGCTGGACACGCCACCTCCCAGCAGCTGCCCACAGAGGGGCTTGTGTTGCTTCCCACTCCCCAAATACATAGGGAGACTTGCCACCCACAAGCTACTACTCAGATTCAAAATGCTATTAAGGTTGCTAAGTGACAATAAAGTAGCACAATCTCACACCATTTGCAAATCCCAAACATTTAAAGGCAAGAAAATGAATGGTTACGATCACTGCAAAACTCACACCAACCGTATAATAAACAAATAAATTCTCATCAAGTGTAAAACCTCGTCGAATTCATTACAGTAATGCTAACTCTCCCAGGAACACAGCTCAGGCTTTTGTCATTATGCTTTCAGTATCTAAGCAGTGAAATATTTCTAAACAGGAATAAAAACAGCTAAAAACTTAGCTAGAAAAAAAAAATATTTGCTCTTTCTTCATAATTGTGCAATATATCAGGATAATTCCTACACAGTAAAAGTTTTAAGTCAACTACGTTTTGACTTCGTGTAAGGAATTTTTATGGCCCACATCCAACAAGCACTTAAGTGCCAGCTTAATTTTAAGAAGAAATTAATCATATAAAAGTGTACAGGACAACTGAAGTGTTTCAGTATGTGCTTAAATGCTTTACAAGAATAAGTCCCTTATTTCATTTTAAACAGCGTTTAATGCAGTGGTCTTATTTTTAGCATATCAATGAAATAATATTTATTTTAGATCAGCATTAAGCTTGTTTGCTGTTATAAATGCAACGTTTACAATAAGAACGAATGAGATTTCTTTTTATTATAATGTGAAGGATGCAAGTTACAGATGCCCCCAAGCTCGGCTGGGTATTTTTGCCATTCCTAGCAAATTGAGAGTTGTAGCTTGAACTTAGTATAACAGAACTATGGTTACCACGCTGTTACTTAGTAGTGTGCTCTCAGGTTTTTAAAAGAAGATCTTGGAGAACACAACTTAATTTTGGAGGCAGAAGGAGAAAGGATGAAACAGTAGTGCAAGAAGGCAGCAAATACAAAGGTGAAAGAATTAACTCTCTTAACAAAAGACAAAGTCCAGGTACCAAAGTATCAAACTGAAAATTAAAAAAGAAATTAAGAAAGTTAGCCATGCTGTCAATAACTTTATAACATCACATCCACGTATACTGCAAATAACTATATAGAATCTCAAAAACTTCAGAGCCAATCAGAACAAAGTACTGGTCTTGTGGCTTCTCTGCAAGTGAGCTATCTTCACCAGACACCAAACTATGTCTTAATCATCCCTATCAGAGGAAAACATCCAAATACCAGAATGACTACAGAAGCATTCTTTCTTTTATACCCAAACCTCTGTATTCTGAGCTTCAATGAATCCACAAACATGCATCACCATCTTGCTGCATTTCCACTTTGAGGTCTCCAGACTATATATGTTGCTCTGTAGATCCCTTAGCAGAAGCATGGTTGGTCGGAGTTCCAAGAATCGTAGAATTGTTAAGGTTGGAAAAGACCTCCAAGATCATCAAGTCCAACCACCAACACAACAGCACCATGAAAATGACAGTAACTTTGTTTTAGAAAATAGCCTTTTGGAGCATTCCAGAGCAAGAACATAGGCCTAGGTTGAATTTTAGTGTCTTCAGCTAGTCAAGAGGATTCAATACTTCTCCTCAGATAAAAGCTTTCTGATAATCAGAAAGACTACTCTTTTGATTGCTGTAATTCTGTGTATTACACTACAGATACCCAAACTAACTTGGCTAGTCTAGATAGTCACACAGTAGTCATACAGCAGTCATACAGCAGCTTTGCATCTTGGATTCTGATGTAACTGCTGGAAACAATTCAAAATGTCCATAAATTATCCATATAGCCTTACATGGGTAAAGACTCAGTTATAGAATAGTCCTTTCTTGTGCTCTGGCATGGCTGTTATTTGTCTTCAGGACTGTGCACGTGAAGTTCATAAGGCATCTCGGAAGGGATTCCTAGTTCTCATTTATCCTTTAAATAGTCATCTCTTCTTGTACTACTTAAAAAAAAAAGAGAAATTCCCTCTAAGCTACATAATAAGCTCAATGTGTTTCACCTGATCTTTTTGGCAGAAAAGTACTCCCCATTTCCTTGGAACAAAACACAAAATAATCAAAGTCTCTTATGTTAAAGATGACAGTGTGATTAGCTTGTCTTTTTTCACATTCACAGCTCACCAGCTAGCTAGGGGAGGGGCTACAAAAAATCATAATTGATGTTATCTTTCAACATAAAATAGCAATAATCCTTTAAAGGTTCTATAAAGAAAAAAACCAAAAAGAAACACTGAAAGCAATATTTCTTTGATGACCTGCTTGTAAATATCTACTGGAAAACATTACCAGCTCCTTCTTTGTGGTACTTAGCTAGCAATTTAAGCTTTGCCAATACATGCATCACTAAAATGCCTTAGCAGATTTCATTTCAGTTTTATACAAACATATGTCAGAATTTGGAGTGGTAATGACCACTGTGCCTTAAATAGTGTAACTCTTTCCATTCTAATCCTGCTCGCTTCTACGTAGTGCGTTCAGTACTTTTTAATTTTCCCAAACTATCATGTCTCGGCTGAAACGTTCCATTAATGGACCCTGTTTTGAAAGCTTAGGTAGAGATACAGCAGGTAAGAGAAGCAACAAATATTGCACACCATTTAATGCAAGAAACTGGTTTGCTTATCCAGGCATACTCTAGAACTGAGTAATATATATACGTATATATCTGAAACCTTAAATACATTGCTCTGTGCGTAAGTATGTGTGTCTGCACATATCAGGAGCATACACTGAACTGATCTGGAACATTTCTTAAAAAATAAGTTAAAGTCACCAGGACGCAGGGAAGGAATAAAATTTGCCAGACTTCACAACAGTTGTGAAAAAATGCTGGTGGAACATTTTACTAAGGATAAATACACAGTGCAACTAACTTAATCGCAGAGCGAAAACAATGGAAAATACAAATACTGAAGACAGATACCCTGTGGGACCCTTCAGTCTCTTTCACGGACACAGCTACATGCCCAGAAATTGTAGACGACTGCTATGCACTTGGTCACTTCTGCCCCATGCCATGTGAACACAACAATAAAGTTTAGTGACACATGCGTGTGACACTGCACTTGCAGAATAAATTGAAAATTACAACACATTTTGTAGATGTGCAGGTTCATAGAATCCTAATACATATAAAAGTTCTCTATTATGGTTAACTTTGCTACCACGGCATATTCCTGAGGACTTCTGTTGCATTAAAAAAAAAAATTAAAAAAAAAACCCCAGGTTTTCTTAAGCAGAAGGAATCAGCTGCTGCTTAGCTGAGTGAACCAGGAACTATCAAAGCTAGAAAAAGCAGCTTATATTGCTGAGAATTATGTTCGGGAAGTGTAACACTGGCATCAACCACAGCACTTTACATTTAGGTGAATTTATAAGCTATGGTAATCGGAGAGAAATGTATACCAGAAACAAACAGGAAGTGACTACTGGGACTTGGCACTGTCAAATGTCACCATATGGAAGAGGTTAGAAACTTTTTGAAGGCTCAGTTCCTAAATGGCTGGTGTTACCCACTAAGGCCAATAAAAACACAGTGGGGATCTTAATTTACTTTTATTACTCCATAATGATTTAGGATGTCTAAAAGAATATATTAATACCTCAGTTAAAATAATGCTAATAACTCTAAAAAACACTCTATCAACTATGCTAATTATAACACTCTTGTGCTTCTGAACATCTCCCACGTTATAGCAACTTCATCATTAACAAAAACCACTGGGGGTGAAGGAGAGGAAGAAGGCACTCTCCCAGGAACATTACAAGTTTATTTACCTCGTTCAATACACCGTATTTTCTTGCATTTCCTGATTTATACTTTCTGCTCCAGAACGTCTGCTTCATCCAAAAATAAACACAGGACAGATAGCTAATCGCAGGTTTGAGAGCCAAATACGTATCCAGCAGAGCTTTTCCATTAACTGCACATGGGCCCATTAAAGTAGGAAGACAGGTCAGCAATGAAAGTGCTATTCTCCATATCCACTTTTTAGCAGAGAGTACTCCAGACAAGAGCAGAAGTAGAACTGTGCTCATCTGACGACTCTATTTCCAAGCATCCAAGGACTATTTCATTTATTAATCTTGTGCTTATCCCCAGAATGAGGAGAATTTAAACAGAAAATGTGTCAGCTCTAATTTCAGCTTTCCTTCTCAACGGGTTCCAGCTATAAAGAACTGAAGCAAGATCTTTGTAAGGTATGTACTTCGCACCACAGTGATTAACTTTAAAGAAATTAGAAGTCAGCTGATGACAGGCAGAGTTTTGGGGCTGTAGACCCAAGAACTGAAGTCATCCCTTTCATTTAAGGAAAGGCACCAATGCTGCCTGTCTTAACCAACATCTTCAAAAGTTAAGAAGCCAAGTTTAAAGAAGACGCACACAGAACTTTCCACAACTTCGATTCCCAATATAGCACTGCTTGTACCTCAGCACATATGCCACTCCAAAACTGTCTGACTCGAGTTTTCCTCACAAAACCAAAATGTATATTCCAAAAATGTTTTTTTGCCATGACAATTTTATGTACTAAATATTCAGGTCGCCGAGAGCCAGGGGGAAATGCTGGGCAGGCATCATGAAGTCAAAAATTGCATCAGAACTCTCTGTTGGGGATTTTTGTCTTGCAACTGCTCAAACTTCACAGAGTACCTGCCACCTGTTCATTCCTTCAGGGAATGCATACAAGCTCCACAAATGCAACAGCTTCCCAGCTGAGGTTTAAGGATGCTGGCTTTAATATCATAACAGCGCTAATTAATTTTGGTCCTGACTTTCCGGAAGACACCAACTGGAGCAGTGTCACTTTGACCAAGTATGGGGCTTGATCAAACAGCTCCTAGGTACAAACAAGGTGTTGGCCCAAAATATAGTTTAGTCCTTAGTAGCACAGTTTGTTCTCCCCTCGTCAGGTCTGCAGACACTAAAACATGTTGATCTTTAAGTTTTCTGTTTGGGAAAACTAATAATGGCAATATTTTGACACAGACATGCCTTTAAAGTACTTAAAAAAAGAAAAAAGAGAGAGAGAGAGTAAGGAATACATGCACATATAAGAAAAACACATCCATAACAGAAGCTACATAGATGTCTGGCCCTATCACCAATCCATTTCTCAGTGATTTACTGCTGCAAAAGCAGCTCCACTGAAATCAAGCAAGCAGCGTGCAGAGGAAGTTGCTCTTCAGCGTGGGCTGGCAACGGTAAAACCGGACCACAGACTTCTAAGTAGAATTGTGAGCACATTATTAGCATATCACAAACAAGGAATCAACTTCAGTGTAATCACATCTGCCAAAGCAGTATTCCTTTCATCTTCCCATTCACCCTCTGCCCTTGGCCAAATACTTAATTGTTGTTATTTAGGAAGAAGAGGACAGAGTTTAAAAATGCCCTTTTGGGCACCACAGGTGTTAGAAATCTTCAGATTTACATTTGGGCTACTGAAAGGGGTTTACTCTTCTATATACACATTTCCTAAATCTTATTACACACACGTTAAAAAAAAAAAATCCACTCCTGAATGATTCTGTCTGCAAAGCATCACCATATGGTAGGTTTCACAAATGATCAACTGTACCAAAACATCTAAAAATAAAACCTTCCTTAAGTAAAATAAAAACAATTACCAGCAGAGACTTTTGGGTCTAGTTCCGAGCTAAGGAATCAATACCACATTGCTGAAACACTTCAAGTAAGTATATAAGCAACCCCCAGAGACAAATACCACAGCGTTAAACAGCCCACGAGCATCAACGATAAACGTAATATACATATTTTGGGTTCTTTCAAAACTCTATTCTTAGCTGTAAGACAAACCAAATCCATTTAACTAAAACCTTAGCTTACAAACACGTTCACTGAATAAGTGAAGCCTAAAAAAATCTAATTTGAATGAAAAGGACTAGCTGGGTAAAAGAGAAGCTCCCTGATGTTCTTTGCTTTAGTGGTTTCATGTAACCACTGATCACCAACTACCACAACAGCAAACATGCAACACCCTTAAACTAAAAGGGAGTTGTCTGTCTAAATATAGTTATTTTTAAATAATGCATCGTGAGTTATAAAATAAAGTGCTACTGAATTATTTAACATAGGTCTCATCTTCAACAAAGTTATATCACTTTTAATTAAACAGGAAGAAAGATGGTTATAATCGGGGTTGGATATTATTGTAAGCTGCAACCAATGAAGCAACATTTTATGACTACAATTAGGTCAGCAGTTTTTCATATATATATATATGATTCACAGAAATAGAACTGAGAGGCTAAGATAAGCAAAAGCATCAGCTATAGAGTTGTCTTAGAACATCGGGAGATCCCAGGTTTGCGTTCATTCACAGCCCTCAGATACGGAATATCCCACCAATCCTTAACAGTGAGTAAGAACTGGTTTGCATCTCATGCTCCCACACCTGTTTCAATAACATTCAAAATCCACACGCTTTCCTTACGCAAGTATCAACTAAGAGGGCAAACTCGCAATAGTCTTAAACCTGAAAGTTTGTGTAGGGCAATGTTTTTGGCACGATGCAACAGCTACACAGTATTTAAAACTGCAGTAACCCTTCAGCCAGGCCTAACATCTGCAAACGCAAAATTAACATTTAGCAATAAAATGGGATGACACATCACGTTTAGGAGGTCTCAGGAAAAAAACTGCTTTCCACCTCACGTAATGGGATAATGCTACTGTTCACCAACCAATGCTTTCTGTTCGAAGGTGACTGCCTTTTGGATGCAGCGTGTGAAGGGAAAGCTCAAGGGAAGAACAGCACCGATCCGACAGGACCGCACAGGCGGCTCCTTATGAACTTGAACGGGTGCTCTGTCATGAAAACACCACCACATGACCTATGGCGTAGAAATCAAACCCTAAGTCTGATCTGTCCGGGCCTGCAGGGAGTCACTTTGCCCCTCAAACCAGCTGCTTACAGCAAAATCCCAGATGCCGGTGTCGCTGCACCTACGGGCTCTCCCCAACAAGCGTTCCGTGCAGTCCTCATCGCCAAACACAGACCACGCTCTGTACAGAGCCAGGGCATCCTTCCACGCAGAAGGGAAGCCAGCTCCCATTATTTCTGTATGTTCAAATCCACGCTTGCTCAAGTTCTTTTTACAGGAAAAGACGCGATGCAAACGCACCATCCATCAAAAAGTTAATTCCACTTCGGCAGCCCGCGTCAGCCAAAAAAATACCAGCGTTAAGCTGAAATCCTGACAGCTGCTGTACGGATCCAGCACCTGGGAGTGAGGAGGCACCCAAGATTGCTCCGGTCCCGCTCCCGAAGCAGGGTCCCACGGGGCACCCCGGGCTCCTTGAGTGATGGAGAGGGAGATGGGGAAGGAGGAAAGCTGGGAAGGCAGGGCTGGCTGTGGCATCCAACGGGGCACCGAGAGTTCCCTGCGTGATGGAGAGGGAGATGGGGGGGCAGGAAAGTTGGGAAGGCAGGGCTGGCTGCAGCATCCTGCAGGGCATCGGGAGCTCCTTAGAGTGCTGGAGAGGAAGATGGGGAGGGAGGAAAGCTGCGAAGGCACAGCTGGCCGGGACATCCCACGGGGCACCGAGGGCTCCTTGCGCGATGGAGAGGGAGACGGGGAGGGAGAGAAGCTGGGAAGGGAGGGCTGGCCGGGGCATCCCCGCGGCCGCGGTGCCCGAGGAGGAGCAGCCGGGGCGGGCAGGCGGCTCCCCGGCAGCCGGCACCGCCGCCCCGGGGGGCTCTTCCTGCCGGCCGGGGACAGATGTGGACGCAACAGCTGGACGGGGAGGAGGGGAGAGGGAAGGAAGGAAGAGGCACGGCCGGCTCCCCTCCCCGCCCCGCCGCTCCCCGGGCGGGATGCGGCAGCCGGTCCCGCTCCGGGACGGGGGCGACGGAGAAACTCGCCCCGGGGACTCGCCGGGCGCCGCCGCCGCCGCCCTCACCTTGCTGCGGATCTGGCCCGAGGTGGACACTTTCCGGATGAGTTTCTGGGGGCCCTCGTGCTCCCCTTCGCTGTCCGACGACTCGTCCGGCGGCCCCGCGGCCGGGGCTTGGGGCTGCTGCGGGATCCCCGCGCCGCTCGCCGCCGCCTCGGCCCCGGCCATCTTCCCGGACTCCTGCCGAGAGAGAGAGAGCTCAGCCCGGCTCAGCCCGGGCAGCCGCCGCCGCTCCCCTCCCCGGGGAGGAGGAGGAGGAGGCGGCGCGGGAGGGTGGGGAAAGGGGCGGTGCGGGGGGAGGGCCGGGAGGGTGGGACGGAGCCGGCGGAGCGCAGCGCGCAGCCCTGACCCCGCCTGCCCCGCCCCGGCGGCGAGGGAGGGATGGGGGGCTCCGCCGGGGGAGCGGGGACCGGGCTGGGGCTGCTCATAGTGCTGGGGCTGCTGCAGCCGGTGCCGGTGGTCGGGGGTCGCCGCGCCGCAGGTGAGCCCCGGGGACAGTGCGAGGGGCGCACCTGCCCCAGGTGGGTGCGGAGGGCACCCCCCCAGACAGCCCCATTCAGCCCCGCTCGGGCACCCCGCGCTGTCCCCGCGGGGTTTGAAACGCCGGGAGACCGCGGCGGGACTGGGAAAGCCAAGCCCCGAACGCCGGGACGGCGGAACCGGGCGGCTGCGGGGGAGGGTGGCCCCTGTCCCGCTGTCCGGCACGGCTGGGGACCCCGGTGGCCCCCGCGGGATGCAGGATGCCCCGGGGGACCGGACGGGAGCATCCAGTGCAGCGGGTTCCTTCATCCACAGCTCGGTCAGTCCCGTGCTTCCCTTCAGAGTCGCCGCTAGACGAGTTTGGCCAATGCACACGTTGCTTTCCAGTAGTTTTCTCCCCTTGGTTTAGTTTTCTTATCACTCTATTCAGTGTTGTCTTTGTAAAAGAGGAGCTTTTACTTTGGGGGAAAGAAAGGGTCAGTTTTCCCTCAAAGTAAAAGCTCAGATCTGGCAGCTCACCCAATCTCGAAATGTCACCACATGTTCGGAATTGTGGGGCTTCAAAATTATTGTGGCTTGTCTGTAGTCAGTGTTCAAAATAAGCATTTAAATCGCAGCAATGCTAAATAAAACACACAGCTCCTAGCTGCGCAGACCGGATTAAACATAAGAAAGCAATCAATACGTGTGGCTTCTATAGTCCCACAATGCTATTTATATTTCTAGAAAGGGAACTCACATCTCTTAATATTTTAATAGAATGCCACGGTACCTAAGCACGAAGCAGTTGATGAGAAAGAAAACCAAACCCACAGTGTACAACCTATTGGACACCGCAGACACCTTGTTGTGAACTTGATTTCTACACTTCAGAATGTTGCATTTCTTTTATTGGGACTTACACGTACTAGATGAAATTAACTATTTCCACAAAGCCTTGCAAATGTTGTGTCTTACTTCTGTGTTACTGCATCAGATACTTCAAATCACTTTCTAATACTCTCCTCCATTTATGGCCCCTTCTATTCAATTATATTTTAAAAACTCACAGTAGTTACATTTTAGAAAGTCCAAATTTGTATGAGGTTATATTTTAAAGGAATTCCAATTGCATTACTGACATTCCCTACTAGAATATTAACCGGGCCTAAAACCTGTTACTAATACTGCATCTCAAAATAGTTGAAGTTGTCATTTAGTCCTTTTTACTTAAAGACTAATTGTGAAACTAAGGCGTGATGCTGTCTTGTCTCACTCCTCACCTGAGAAACAGTTCTACTTTCTCAAAAACATGGGATCAAATTTGGGCAAGCACAAGTAGGTACTGCTCTTAGTGAATTAATTGAGGGCGTGGCTAGGAAGAAAGATAAGTAAGAGCGAAGTTTATGGACATTTGTTCTTTCTATCCCCCTTTCTTCCTCTTCTCTACCTTTATTTCAGAAATAGCAAATTATGCCAGAACACATCTCACTGCAAGTCCTTGCATTTTTCGAAGGTAAAAGAGAGTTGAACATTACAAGAGGATAAGACAGAGTTTGCTAATTAATGCTAAATGTATTACATGTAATTGTGGCTGTGATTTGAGGAATGCTTAGTGCTAACAGAACGACTGACTAACTCCATTTAATTCAACTGAATTACACGGTGCTAGCTGTACAACACTAGTTACTGTTATATTCATTCCCATACTAAAAAAGCATTCAAACTATCAGTGCATGTGACTGCCATGTATTTGTATCACCGGACCAGGATCCTGTGAAAAGTTACATGCAAAACTTGTTTAAAAGTAGACGTTTCACCCGCAGAAAATACCTGACCAAATTCAGCTGAAAAGGAGACACAAGACGGCAAAGGGGAAAGGCAAACAAAGACAGCCTTTTATTCATATGTATAATTTGGAATGAGGATGATTGAACTCGGGCAGATAATGAAGTTGACTCTATTGATGACCCTAGATTTGCACCTTTGAGTGTTTAGTTGGGTTTTTTTTTTCATAAAATATCATCTTGTTGCTTGTTCCTTACATATTTAGACCTCAATCCTAAAAACAGTAGGTGGTTAGAGTGTATTTCCAAAAACAGCCTTCTACTGAAGTCTTGGAATAGTAATAAGTGCACAGCACCAGTTATCTTCCAGAGCAAGACACTAACCTAGTTTGTTTTCAAACCACCTTCGCAATTGGTTACACTGCAAGCTAATTTAAAAACTTATCTTGAATGTTATAAAACATTATAGACCATTTAGCAATGGATATAAATACTTGTTTCAGCACATATTACATGGAAACATAGAAACAAGTTAATAATTTCTTTTTTAAATATAACAGCTCCTATGACATCCATTGACTATTGCAGTACAAGCTCCAAAGAAGCTAGAGATCTCCTTCGGTATCTGTATAGACAGCTCAGAATTCCTTCACTAGATTTCATCTCAAATACATGAAAGCTGGTAAAAGACTATCTGTAGGTGAAATGGGCAATAATTACAATTCTTCAATTCCTTATGAGGAACGGCTGAGAGAGCTGGGGTCGTTTAGCCAGGAGAAGAGGAGGCTGAGGGGAGACCTCATTGCTCTCTACAACTACCTGAAAGGAGGTTGTAGAGAGGAGGGTGCTGGCCTCTTCTCCCAAGTGACAGGGGACAGGACAAGAGGGAATGGCCTCAAGCTTCGCCAGGGGAGGTTTAGGCTGAAAATTAGGAAAAAAATTCTGCACAGAAAGGGTGATTGGTCACTGGAACAGGCTGCCCAGGGAGGTGGTTGAGTCACCTTCCCTGGAGGTGTTTAAGGCACGGGTGGACGAGGTGCTGAGGGGCATGATTTAGTAAATCATCAGGGTCCAGATACAGCCTCTACCCAGGTAAAGCTGCCTAGGAAAGCCATGAAACTTCACCTCAAAAAGGGCTGCCAACTTCATTTCCATCCTTCCACCTCATAGCTGAGGTTTACCTGGGTGATCAATGTCAGACTCAATATTTAAGGAATACTGAATAGGACATTTCATCTTATTGAATATAGCTATGAATATCATGGTGCAAACAGTACCACTAAAATCCCCTAGACTTCTATGAGCACGCTATTGAAGAATACGGGGCTATATGCAGCCATTAAAAGCACACAGGACATTTGCATGTGCTATGTCTTTAATTTAACATATGCAATTTCGCACTTCTCAGCAATTGTCTTTAATTTCTTAACGAAAGCAAGGCAGCACTGGTGAAGAGCATAAAGAAAGGTTGGCACTCAAAGGGAGATGCTCAACTGGTACAAAACAGCTCCACTGGCATCATTGGTGCTACGACACCAATGCTGAGGGATATGGTTTAGTGTTTGATAGGAATGGTTGGACTCGATGATCCGGTGGGTCTCTTCCAACCTGGTTATTCTATGATTCTATGAAAATTGATATCAGTGTATGATCTGCCCTTTATATTCAAAGAATCCCAAAGTGTTGGGTATATATATGCACTGTGAGAATGTTTTAACTTGACCCCATCCAGTCTTGATCATAGAATACGTGTCACTAAAATGCATATGCAATGTAGAAAAAAATTCCAAATCCGCAGGCACTCTAGCTGCACAGGAGATTATAGTTTATAATGCAGATTAATGCATTATTTCATTCCAGGAACAAAAATTATTCTAGCTCTGATATTGATTCCCTTTATAACAAGTGTATTTCCCTCTTTATTTCCCTCTTTTTCTCTAGGTTACTTTGGCATTTATAAACTGAAGGGTAATGTTTTTTTTTTCCTCTGCCTCAAAAAGTTGTTCTCGGGGGATCTGGATGAATAGTGGTATATGTGTCAGGTTAACAATGCATTTTTCATCACATTTAATGATTTTATTGACTCTTTCCTTATATTGGTGGTTACTGATAACTATAGATTTTATCTCGGCTCCCCACACTAAGCAAATTAATTTCAGATATGCCTGTCTGAATTCCCTTTGCAGACAGAGCACTGTTATTCTTTCTTGGCTTTCTTACCAAAGGGGAAGCCAAAATATAATAGAATACATGCATTCCACTGTTAAAGAGAGAAACTACCTCACTCATGGCTGTTTTGGGAGTAGCCAAGGCAGTCCTGTAACCTGTAGGTTACAAAAGCATGTTGTATGCTTCAGAGTGAGAAGTTGTAAACCAGTGGAGGTCATCAAAATAAAGAGTCGATTTGCAAATGTGTTATGACCCATCTATGCATTTCAAGGGAAAGGTAAAGTCAAGACTCAGGTCTCATATAAACTACTAAAGTCATGTCTAGAACTTTTAAAGACATAGATCATATATATATTTTGAGTACAAAGTCACCAAATCTCTCTTGGAAGAATGCAGGAGCCTTGCATTTTTCTGTTACATTTATTTAGCCCCATCATGGGGAGTCTTACTGAAATCAGGAAGAGGTTTTCCACCCTGAAGTGAGCGGTGAATTAAGTAAAGGATTTTACAGAAATTTGAAATCACACACAGACAAGTCCAGCCCTGACAGGCAAAGGAGAAATTGTGGTTCCATTTGATGTTCGTCAGTTATTTCTCTGAACACCTATAGGAACAACACTTTCCAGTGAATTATGAAAATTTGCATAAATAATTAACTTGCACAGATTCAAAACCTGCAATGAATAGTTTCTCCTATCCTGCTGCTCTTTCTCTCTGTTTTGAGAGGGAGGAATAAGTCTGGGCACTTTTTTCCCCCTTCATCATCCAGTTCTTCATCTAACTCTTCCTTTGCCCTCATAATAAATAACGCCTGCTTACAAGCAGATACAAAGAAGGAAGATGTGGCTTTTGCCACAAAGACTACATACTTTACCAGCAGGTTACCAGGTAAAAGATTGAGTGTTTAAGCTGAAATTATAGTCTGGTAAAGGAAATCAGTGCACCTTAAAACTGCATTCATTGATGTAGTCTTTAACAAATGCAGCTATGAAATGATAAACATGACCCAAATCCTGTCCTTACTGGGGGAGGGGGAGACAGAGGGAAGAGAAAGAGATGTGCTCCTTGTTTATCTGAGCCCTGTGCACAGAAGGAAATAGGTTTGAATGCTTCAGCCAGGACTCTGCATTTCCATGCAGAGAGGCTGCAATCCATCTGCCTCCAGAGTTTCAGCTGAGTTTTGGATGATGGCAGCCAATTTAAATGTCACTGTTTAATAGGATAACGCGTTTGCAGGAATCAGCTTCACCGCCTTCCTCCCACGATGTCTTCATCTCTCCAGGCAAAAAATCTCGGGTTTCCCTTGCCTGATCCTTTCTGTGTCAGCTCCATGTTACCGGAACACGCATACAGCTGTTTTCCCTATCACAGCTGCATCTCCGGCAGCAGCTTCAAGGATTGAGGACTGCAGAGGGTAGTGAAGGGGGATGTTGAACTTCACGACAAAAATGAGGCTAGTAAAAATGCATTTGGGAGGGCTACAAATCTTAACATGAAAGGGGGTGAACTTCGTTCACCATGGGGATCTTCAGGGCTGGGCTGCTGCTGTCCTGGAAGCGTGCAGACCCGGCCAGCCAGAGTATAGCTCTCCCTCAACTGCTCTTTAAAACTGGGTATGCAAGTAAAAGTAGGGGCCCTGGACCAACTCAACGAGTTAGCGAAACATAGCATAGCCATCTAAAAGGGAGCTTGGCGGTGGCATGGGTCCATGCTTCACATCGCCCTGCCAAGTTCAGGGCCAGAGACAGCCTAGCCTTGACTTCTCAGATAGCCTGAAATCTCCCAAGCAGCTACTCGAAGACTATTTTTAGCTCTCCCTGCCTGATATGTGTGTGTGTGTGTGTGTTTGCACAATGGAGAAAAGCCCAACAGTGGGATCAGACGGCCCTGAAAAGGGAAATCTGATTTTATCGCCTGCTGAGGATGCCGGTGACATGATTTCCTTCAGTTGGAAGGAGGGTCTCCAAGTTACTTAAACAAACTGCAAAGCCACCGCATGGCAGCATTCCTCCTGGCCAGTTTGGGCAACCCTCTCCCTTTGTAGCAGCTGAAAGACATCCAAGTTCCCTGAAACACAAGGAGCAGGGTGGCAGCAGGGTACCCCAGCCTGCTCTGCTGCTGCACTGTGACAGGGGCAATTCCCAGCCTGGCTACAGAAATAAAAAGGGGAGGGTGGAAATGTCTCTGGAAACTGCCTCCTAACGCTGGACACCTTGCTTTTGCTGTGCTAAGGTAACATTTAACAGTATCAACCTATACCAGGACAGGCTGAGAGAGTTGGGGCTGTTCAGCCGGCAGAAGAGAAGGCTCCAAGAAGATTTTATAGCGACCTTGCAGTACTTGAAGGGGCTACAAGAAAGCTGGGGAGGGACTGTTTACAAAGGCTTGTGGTGATAGGATGAGGGGAAATGGCAATAAACTGGAGAGGGGGAGATTTAGACTAGACATAAGGAGGAATTTCTTCACCATGAGGGTGGTGAGGCAGTGGCACAGGTTTCCCAGGGAAGCTGTGGCTGCCCCATCCCTGGAGATGTTCAAGGCCAGGTTTATGGGGCCTTGGGCAGCCTGGGCTGGTGGGAGGTGTCCCTGCCCAGGGCAGGGGGCTTGGAACTGGATGATCTTTAAGGTCCCTTCCAACCCGAACTGTTCTGTGACTCTATGATCACCATCCAACACAGCAACCCCCGCGGCAAAGTTGGAGGCGAGGCTCTCGGTGCTGACCCCGGGGCCCGACACCCCTCACCCCACCCCCCCCGGCCGAACAATACGGTCAGGAAAAAGGGTAGGAAACGCCTGTGCGACCGCGGGGCACGCATGTACCTACCAGCTCGTCCCAGGCGGGGCTGCGGGCGCTCCGGGAAGGGCAGCCGCGCTCCTCCATCCCCGCCTCGGCGGAGCGGGATGCGCGGGGCTGCGCCGCCCTCCCCGCCGCCTCCTCCGCTTCCCCAGCGCCGCTCTTCCTCCCCCGCCGGGCCCCGCTCCTCCCTTTCTCTCCCTCGACCCCTCTCCTCCCTGCCCGCCCGGCTCCTCGGCCCCCCCCGCTCGCATTGTCGCCGCCGCGTCCCCCGGGGCAGGGCGCGCACCCGCCTCCCCCTCCCCGGGGCGCCCGGGGGATTACGGGCAAATCGCTTTGGGCGTAATCCGGTTTAGAGCCGCTCCGGCGTCGCTTTAGAGCCGCTTCGATGCCTCCTCCCCGTCCGTGGCCGCGATGGGCTCGGCTGGGGGTCCCGGGGCGCCTCCCGGGGCAGCGGGGCCGGGATCGGGGTCTGGGACAAGGCAAGGAGCGCGGCCCTGGAGGTGCCTTCCATTGCCAGGGCCGTCGCGCCTTCTGTGTGGAGTAGAATTTATGTGCCCTCCATCGCGCCTTTTCATCAGCACACGGTGAATCATAGAATCCTAGAGTAGCTTGGGTTGGAAGGGACATTAAAGATCATCCAGTTCCAACCCCCCCTGCCATGGGCAGGGACACCTCCCACCAGCCCAGGCTGCCCAAGGCCCCATCCAACCTGGCCTTGAACATCTCCAGGGATGGGGCAGCCACAGCTTCCCTGGGCAACCTGTGCCAGGGCTTCACCACCCTCATCGTGAAGAAATTCCTCCTTATGTCTAGTCTAAATCTCCCCCTCTCCAGTTTAGACCCGTTCCCCCTAGTCCTATCATACAAGCCTTTGTAAACTCTCCAGCTTCTCTGTAGCCCCTTCAGGCCCTGGAAGGTCGCTATAAAATCTCCTTGAAGCCTTCTTTTCTCCAGGCTGAACAACTCAACCTCTCTCAGCATGTCCTCGTATAAGAGGTGCTCCAATCTTCTGATCATCTTTGTAGCCCTCCTCTGGACCCGTTCCAACAGTTCCATAGGCTACTTATGTTGAGGATTCCAGGAATGGACACAGTGCTCCAGATGAGGTCTCGCAAGAGAGGAATGGAGGGGCAGGATCACCTTCTTCGAGCTGCTGGCCACGCTTCTTTTGATAAATACTTCAGTATTCTCAGTTTACGCGTTACCAGCAAACCCTTGAATACCAGCAGATGCATTCCGACTCTTCGAGTGGTTGTTGTATCTCTGACAACATGCTGCTGTATGTCCTTTCACTTATTTATTTCTCCCTGTTGTTGCAGAATAGCAGGACTAGAGGGGAGAGTGAGACAATGAAGCCAATCCAAAATAAAGGTATTTTTCAGTCCAGCTTTTCTATATTCCTTCTCACTCCAGCTTGCCCTTTTGAATTTGCAGCTAGCAAATGGTAATCTCTAGGTCATCTACTTTTTAAGTGCGAACATCAGAAAAAGGAGTTGGATTTCACAAGAAAGAAGAAAGGAATTTGCATTTGTAACAGTTGTATTTAAAAATATATTTGTTTTCTTTGTGCTTTAAAGATTTTTCATACAAAAAAAAGGCACACTGCTGTCTGAGCTCTTGCTTTTGCAAAATACATTGACAATTTACAAAAAGTAGCACTATTGCTGAAAAAAAAGTGTCACCTATGCATTTAACTAAGCCTATGGAAAAATCCCAGTAAGTTACGATGGTGTGCCCCTAGCTGGGCCTAAAGAAGTGGCACAGCTATCACTCATTTGAGGAACTGAAATTGGTGCATTTCTTCCAGCAGTAGAAAAAGGAACCATTTTTGTTGATAATAAGTTTATCAGTGGTCTGTTGATGAAGTGCTTTGATGGTAAGAGTGTAACCTCAGAAGGAAGCAAGCAAGATGACTTGGAGCATTTGGCTTTTTGGAAAGCAGCTTTCTAGAGCTAATGGTGAGCAACAGTTGTCCGAGGATGTCTGGTCTCCTTCCCTTTGTCCCGTCAGTGTGAGATACTGCTGAGGAATGCTGTTTTTAAAAGGCTTTACACTAAGAACAAGTGTCAGGGTATTATTAGTCAGCTCTCCTGCTTTCCTCATGATGCACCAGAGGATCTCACATGATGGTTGTTTATACCTCTCGACGTCTGCCCTCTTTAGCCCTGGCATCACTGGAGCTTTGTGGTGAGAGTGGCCTGCCATGAAATACATGTCACACTAGTGCCTCACATTTCCTTACTTGCTAAGCCACAAGAAAATGAAAACTCATACACCTTAAATGACTTGGAGTTACTTCTTCAGCTCAAACACTATAGGTACCCTTTTGCCCTGAAATTCAGACAGATTCTCTCTGTGCCTTCAGTCCCATTTTCTGTTTCATGTGCCCTGAATCTTATACCTGTGACTAGGTATGCAATTACGTTCACCTCATTTCATCCCCTGGAGTTCCGAGCTTGGCTTCCATAAGCGGAAAGCTGGTATAGGCCCCGGAAGATTACAGCAACCTACTTAGGTTGAAGGTACCTTTCAAGGTCTTCTTAGATAAGGAGGACAGACATCAGCTTCTGCACGGATCCTGCAAGGTCTAAATGAAAGCCGTACAATGCAACTTCAGCTCAGCTCTGCCCTTTTGGGGTCCTGCATGCCAAATTTGATTTTTCACTCTTTTTTTCTGTGAAGGAGACAGATTTCAGCCTTTGCTGATGAGCCCAGCCCTGTATGATTTCCCTGCATGTGACCTCTTTTCACCAGGTTGAAGAGCACATTTCAGCCAAGACCAAGGTCTCCGTGCCGCTTGGATGAACTGGCTGAAAATCACTGGCAGGTATTTTGCTGAAAAAAGTAATTCTGTCAAAGCTGAAGTGGAATTTGGGGACAGAAGTCAGAATCACAGGATTATTTTCTTTTTTATCCAGGGGCTTGCTGCCACATTTACAGAGAGAGAGGCAAGGTAACTGAAGTCAGGCCGAAGGCAAGGATAAGCTTAATTAGTGAGGGGGTAGAGAAGCTGCCTGCTAAAATGAGGAGTGACTGACTGTTGCCTTGAGAAGATGGGGACATCGAGTTGGGAGAAGAGCTCACCAGATCTTCACAACTGGCTTGGTAACAGACAGCAATTCTCCTAGCTGGTCTACCAAACTGCATCAAAACATCTCCAACACAGCCTGGGGATTGGTTTCATTTCATTGTGATTTTTTTGATTTTGTTCCAAGTCATGTTGTTTATTTGGGTTGTTTGGGTTTTTTTATCCTTTTCAAGTTTTTCCACTTAGTCTAGACATTTGGAGTTGAATTTCTTGGTAGTCTGCTCTATCTACTCTGTTCAAAGATGCCTCATCTCCCTCTGCCTCTTCTGTTCCCTGCCCTTAATGACTCAGTCAAAAGTGGATCAACAAAGTGACTGTTTCATTATTGACATTTTTTTACATGAAGCACATCGAAAATAGTAACACATGCCTGTGTTTTTTAAGCAAAATATTTTTTATATATTGGACACACTGAAACATACATATTTTGATTGCAATGTTGTGTTTAGACATTCATAAGAAAGCCCTCCCCCACTGTACTTCTATTTCCTGGGGGGGGGGCGGGGCGGAGATTTCCTTTTTTTTTCCTAAATTGAGGTAGAAAGACATGAAAAGGATGAGATTCTTTGCATTTTTTCTGTATTTTTCCAGCAGCATTGCCTTTAGTGATATCATGTAAGCAGTATACTGTAATTTTCATCAATTTATGCTAATACAAAATTTCTTTTTCTTGGCACATAGTATGCAAGCCTAATTTGAGTAAATTCTTCAAGGAAATGTTGTTCTTCAAACCCTTCATTGTAAAAATACCAGTTGGCTTTTTTTTTTTTCCCCCGTTAAACAATTTTGCCTAACATTTGAAGGTAGACTTTCATCAGCACGGTAGTTGGGTAGTTCCTGACAGACAGACAGGTAGTAACAACCCGCAGCAGATCATTAAAATGATAAACACGTTAAAAGCAGAGCAAAATACACAGGCATCTCAATCTGGTAACCCTTCAGACAGAACCAAAGTAACAAAGGGTTATGAAAACCATAAAATTATTGAAAAATAAATGGGTTTTTTTTTCAGTTATATTTATACACAACGTCCCAATGCCTGCCTCGAAACCCACTGCTTTCTGCTTGTGAGAGCATCCACACTATTGTAGAAATTCTGCATTTCTCCCAGATTACAATGCCTGCTGCTTTGGGCTATTTCGCGTGTGGTACCTGAGAAATGTTTTTAACCTACACTTTTCCTTCACAGACTTTCTCCACCATATGCATTCTCTTCATTATTATTATTATTATTATTACTCTAATAGCCACTTCTGTCCATACCTGTAAGAGACAGGATGCTTTTAAACAGTTCCCTGGAGTTTTGGGTTCACAAGGAGGAAATTATTTATGCAGCTGGCAGAAATTTGCCTGTTTTCTAAACAAAGAACTTAAGAAAGAAATCACAGTGAGAAGAAAGCCTTGGGGAAAAGTGTTTTACTGGGGCAGCAGAGCTGTGGAGGGACAATTCATCAACCACTTCATTACTCTCCACCAGTTTTATTTCCCCTTCTCAGTTCCCCTCCCTCACCCCCCAGCGTCAGCATCTGCTGCTTGTTCTGTTGGCGTGGATAAGCCCTTCAGTGCCTCCTTCTGCAGCATCAGGGGCTAAAGGGGCTGAAGTGTGTTCTCCCTTAAGGACTTCATGCAGAGACATCGGGGTGCGGTGTGTTTGTCATCCCACCCTTTTGGCCACTCTGACTTGCTGCTGAAGTTGCAACAGCTACCCTGAAAGTCAGTGGAAAAAGATGAGAAAGCACATATGGCCACAGATGGCAACTTCTTAAACTGCTGCTAACCTTCACTAATGACCTCTGCCAGTGCCACTGGCTGAGGGCATGTACTAATACATCTGCTTAAAGATATTGCTGAACTAGATTTAAGGCATCCTGGCTTGTTAGATGGTTTCGTAAAAGTACCTTTGGAAAGAGTCACTCACTCCAATCTCTTGGCCCCGAGGCAACACCAACTGTATCCAAACCATCCTCAGCAGGCACTGCCTGTTCAAGCCCTGATTACCAGGACATTATATCCTTTGTAAAGAGAAGGCTTTTATAGCTAGAGAATTACCTAAATCTGCTGTGCCACAATTTTAATCTCATCCCCCATGAATATGGAGAACCTATTACACACCTCTTCAGTAATAGGTTTTGGGGCATTTGGAAGCTGTTGTCACAAATTCCTACCCTAAACCAGCCCTATTTCTTTCTCATCGTTGACCTCTCAGCTCACATTTCCCAAGATGTTGCCTGCACCTTGCTTTACATGCAGTGCCCGTTGGGCACCATGATCCTGCTGAGGTCTCACCTTAAATAGAATCATAGAATAACCAGGTTGGAAGAGACTCACCGGATCATCAAGTCCAACCATTCCTATCAAACACTAAACCATGCCCCTTAGCACCTCGTCCACCCGTGCCTTAAACACCTCCAGGGAAGGTGAATCAACCACCTCCCTGGGCAGCCTCTTCCAGTGACCAATGACCCTTTCTGTGAAAAAATTTTTCCTAATGTCCAGCCTAAACCTCCCCTGGCGGAGCTTGAGGCCATTCCCTCTTGTCCTGTCCCCTGTCACTTGGGAGAAGAGGTCAGCACCCTCCTCTCCACAACCTCCTTTCAGGTAGTTGTAGAGAGCAATGAGGTCACCCCTCAGCCTCCTCTTCTCCAGGCTAAACAACCCCATCTCTCTCAGCCGTTCCTCATAAGGCCTGTTTTCCAGCCCCCTCACCAGCTTCGTTGCTCTTCTCTGGAGTCGCTCCAGAGCCTCAGCATCCTTTTTGTAGTGAGGGGCCCAGAACTGAACACAGTATTCAAGGAGCGGTCTCACATCAGCCTAGTTTGTCCAGATGTGGTGAACATGCTCCTTGGTTGACCATGTTGACCATTAATGAGGACATAGAAGCATGTTTCCAGCTTGTATGTTGAAACAGGTCTTCCTCCCAATGGTGTGTCATTGGATCTGTGAGCTCCAGGGAATATTTCAGCCAGAATGTGGTTTCCTAGGAAAATGTCACATCACTGTCAAAAGCTGTACTAAATTGAAGTACATGAGATCTACCCCTTCCACAGGCCTGATTTGTTTGACATCATTTGTCCTTGAAAAACCTGTATCCGTTACACCCTTCTGTGTTATCTTCTACGTATTTACAAATGCCTTATTGTTATTTTGGGCAGAATTGACGTTTATGTGATGCATCAGTAATTCCTGAGTTCCTCCTTTTTCTCCTTTTTCAAAGTTTCACTTCATAATATAGGGACTGAACTGACTAAACACAGGATGTATCTTCACATCGTTTTTACGTGAGAGCCAAATACCTCTGATGGAGCTTGGCATTTGTAGTTACAGACTTCGGGAAGCCAGGCACAAATTTAAGTATCGGCTTCTTTGAAGTCATTCAGACCTTGCAGATGCGACTTGCTGAGAAGCGTTTGTCTAAAAAAGAAACTGAAACAAATAGTAAAGCACAAGGGTAACTAATATGATACTTGAAAATCACATGCAAATTACTAAATATACCACTTTTAAAATCCCCAGAAAAAAGTAAACACTTTATTTAAACAATCTCTAAATCACTAAGTGTTTTTAACAGCAAAATTGGGGTGGGGGAAAAGAGCTTTGCCTCCCTCCTGGTGCTTAAGAAGGAGAAAAGAGGTGGTAAAATTATTTGCATGGAAAATAAAAAGAATTTAGCCCACCCAGCAACTTGGCACTGAGATGGAGTAATTCCTTTTATGTTTTTACGTGTTCTACTAAGCACAATACTTGTGAGCTTTCCAATTACAGCAAATCAATACATAAAATTCCTATTCTGGTTGGCTTTTTTCTTGCAGTCTATCATAGTACATGTTCAAACAAAAAGGAAAACAAATCTTTTTTCACTCCCACCCCCTCTACTTAATAGGGGAAAGATAATGAAATAGACTTATCCCAGTGGTGTTTTTATTGCTTGCACAAGTGAAACGAAGAAGCAACAAGATGTGTGTGAAGTGGTGGGGGAGTATAAATGCAGCTGTGTTGTCATCCCAAATTAGTAAGAGGACTGATGACCATCGTCCTGATCTTCTTTGAAGATGAGCTAGTAAATACTGAGCCAAATACTACTGTCATAGCAAAAAAAAAAATATATATAGAAAAAATTTTAGTTTTCACAGGTTGGTGGATGCAGTGCTGAAAACCATAGAGCATTTTTGTGGCCAAGCCAGTGAGGTATATACTTATTTTTAAGCACAGAGTTTGTCCCATTTATTTCACTTCCAGCACATGCTGAAAGCACAAAGTCTCAGTGGGGAACCTTGCAAATTGACAGATTTGAGTAGAGACATACTTGATCTGTAGAGAAAACATGAAAGGAAGGGAGAGAGTTCGCTATGAGAAACAGAGCAGAGAATGAAGGATGTATCTGTTTACTTTTCTAAGATAATACATTTTTCTGACAACAGCAAATAAGTCAGTAACTCCGCGAATACCAATATTAAGTAAAACTGATGCTTTTACTAATTGAGCCAAGTATAACAAGATTAAATTAATTCTTACTGTAATTCCTGTGATTTTAATTCTATTATCTTGGGGACAAATTGCTCTGTAAAGTTTTTCATTGAGTCTATTACCTTACTTAATGTACTGTTGAAATTCTGGCATTGCTCTCATAGTGTTCCCGTATTACTTTCAAGGGATCCAATCAGAGGATTTGCATGGCTATTTTTACTTTCTAATAAAGAGAGAAGGGTGCTTGGCTTACCAAAAAAGAAAATACATTTTTGCTACTTTAACCATGTTTAGGTTACATTTCTAATTTAAAGAAAGCTACTTAATCCATGAAATAGCCATAAGGTATGGGAGAGCTCCAAACTAGCATTGACTGGATATAGCCAAGCCTGGTTTAGATAAATAAGAAAATTAAGAAAAAGAGATAGTCCTGTGCAATTTAGATTAATAATTCTGAAATGTACATGGGTGAATATTATAAATACTTTTATTGAAGGCTCATGTTAAAAGTAACATGTTCCGAAGCTGACCATCATCTTGTCATTTACCACTGAAGTCACATCTGAACGATGTTTATCTCTTTTGATGGGAAAAACATGTGATTGTCTTACTGAAGGTTTTCACAGTTAAAATTTTTATATTATTAGTACTATTGCGAGGAGTAATGAACGAGTATGCATTGTGACTTGGGCTTATAGTTGGAAGTAGTTTATTAATAGAATTTACCAAGCTGCATTACTGCTGCAAAATAAAAACATATCCAGGCATGTATACTTCTCCCTCCTCCTTGGTATTTTAGGTTGGTCCTAAAATCTTCTTTCAGAAGGAGGTGAAGTAAGACCTGTCATATTTTTCCTACAATAATGGGATTTTCTTGTCATTGGATGGAAGAAGTGTGCCTGCTAGCGGGTGCTGCCTGCTCTGTGCACATGGGGCAGGGGACCGTGGAGAAGGCATATGGAGTCTTTGTTTGCTGGGTGCCTGGTATAGCTGGGATGCTTTGCAGGGTGGGAGATAGGTCTGTTTGCTTGTATCACTTCGAATGGGTCTGCCAGTCTGTGAAATAGCTGAGGAGTTAACTCTTCCGTCACCAGGAAGGGTGGAGCAAGACATTGGTTACTAACATACATTTTTAACCAGATGAATAGAAGGAGCAAAAAGGTAAATTAAGGATAAAGTACAGAGATGCTTTTTGCTCTATGTTTTCCTGTGCTCATACAGCATAGGAACAGAATCATTAAGGTTGGAAAAGACCTCTAAGATCATCCAGTCCAAACAGGATATGATTTACAACCAACCTTTTTTCCTGCATGAGGTTTGTGAAACTTAGAGGGGGTTTCATGTTCGCAGCCCGTGGGTGAAGTTATGCCAGGAGGAAAGTTTTGTGGTTTGAACGGAAAAGTACCAACTTCATGAACTTAAAAGAGACTGAGCAGTTCCTGGTCGGCCAGATTTATCAGCTGCCAGTTTCAAAGATGAAAGTATTTGAATCCCATGGAAACAGAGAAGGACTCAGAGACAGACAGTCTTGTAGTGACAATATTTGCAGAAGTCATGAAGACTGAAGGGATGGTAAATCATTAAAAGGGTAAATCAATGAAATAAATTATTTGCGTTTGGCTGGTGAGATGAGCAAAAGCAAACACATTTCTAAACAGCCAAATGCAAAACTGTGCACTTAAAAATAGTCTGTAGGAAACGTCTTTAACAGTGATTCTTTAGGGGATACCTTGATTTTGAGAAGGTCTTAGAGATCACGGTGACTAATCAGCTATGTCAGATCTACAGTCAGAATCAAATGGTAAATCAGTTTTGTGAGCAGAATTGGATCTATTAACAGAAGAATTTCTGGTACTTGGGTGGTATGGCCTCTGAGGTAAACACAGTTCTGGTATGGCATCTGCTGCTGTTGTCCACAGTCCAAGACAGATGATTATTGTTGAGGAAGGGTGCAAGGAAGAGCCTGCAAAGCACCTGAAAGGCCAGAAAACATTAATTAAAGACTCAAGGAATCTGTTTTGATTAACAAAAGAAGTTGAGAGACAACTTAAACAAATTTTTTTAAGTCTCAAAATTGGACAGAGGTCAGGGGTTTCTTCAACTTTACATATGAGCCATCAGAACGTCTGCCTCCTATCAGTTTAAAATTAGGGCTAGAAAAATTGGTAGATTTTAAAGCAAGGATAAATTGATCTTTGGAATAAAATACAAAGACTTGTGGTTCAAAATTTTGAAACAAAAGATTTTTTAAAAGAAGTTCTGATTCAAACTCAGGGGAGTCTTGCTCTATAGAGAACTAAATAATCAACCACCACTATTCTATGTGTGTAAAATCTTTTCTAGTATATATAGTATTTAATCTCTACTACCTAGATGATCAGCAGGGAATCTGCTGAGTTTATAATCATGGAAATACGATACTTCTCTAGGTTAGGAAAATAATCTATTTTATTAGAGAAAGTAGGGGCATACAAATACCCTCATCCTGTCCCCAAAACAATAATTTTTGTCACTAGAGGAGCTCTGGGTCAATATAGAATCCAGAGCATTAAGAATTCTCCAGCTGAGGCACATTATCTGCATCTTCCATCTTGTGCTCCTGATGACATCCTATATGGTAATGAATGAAACTATCTATTTATTAGATATGACAGCTTCCACTGATGAGGGTGTGTTTAATTCTAAGTGAAGAGCAGATGCTAATAAGAAATGTCTTTAATATTCTAACCATAGAGTTGCTGCTTTGGTAGACTACTGAGACAGACATTCTGTGATCATTTAATTCCAGCTCTATGTGGTTGTATGTTATGTAGTAGTACAAATTCGATCAAAATCAGGCAAGAGCATATGATTCCATTTTGGTTGGTTTAGCCAGAGCACACAGCCCAGCGTTTACATTCACTTTTTAGTTTTGTGTTGATTTTATTCCAACTGTAAGAAGACAGTACAAAGTTAGAGTCACCTAGACAGAGAATACTTGCTGTACATTAAATCTGCTAGAACAAAAATCTTCTCTTTGGTGTATTGTTAACGAATATGAATCAGTGGAGGGACTCTACACCAGTATAATGCATTCTTATGATTATACTGGCTTTGAGATCTGATACTAAGTGCTCGAAAAAAAACAACCAGATTTACTGTCTTGTCAAACCACAGCTTGAGAGCTAGGCTGAACTGAGAGTTAAAGTGGAAACACCAAAGAGTAATCTCATTGTACTCACTCTCCAACCACATATGGTAGTACTGCTAAGCCCTGTGATACCTTTGAAACTGCCAGTGATTCCTGAAAAGAAAAAAAACCAAGCAAACAAAAATATCCAGCCAAAACAGGAACACTTGCAGGAAAATAGCCAGAAATAAGGATGGTTTACTTTGAACTTCTTGTTTCAAAGTCAAGTTGTATCTCTCTAGATGTAGACTATTACTTGGTTAAATTCCCTCATGTTTGACCTACATAGAGTTCTGGGTTTTGGGAGGGTGCTGTGTGAACTAGGGATGCCAATTAATTTTAAGGATGGTAGTAGCTGTAGTAAATTAGTGATCTGCAAGAATAAATAACTTCTTTGTCAACTGGCTGAACAATGTTGGAAACCATAAAGGTGAGTTGGTTGGAGGCTGGGCCACAATTATTTTTCAAAGCTGGAAGGAGACGGTGACAAAGATGCACTTTGAAATTAGGTTGGGAGGGAGGATTCCATAAACCCCAGCAATGCAGACGTCAGTATGGTCAGTATAAGAATGAATTCTGGTCTGCTAAATTTCACACAGCTTTTAGTATGTGAATCCACAAAGGCTCAAATCATTACAAAGAGACATTAACCTCCATGTAGCTGGAATGGTTGTGTACCAAGTCCTCGGAGCACAAAATTCACAACGTTCCTGGGTAGTTTTTGGAGTATGATTTTGAAGGCCCTCTGAAATTGTCACTTAACAAAAACATGCTATAAGTCTGATGGTATTTTCTTCTTTTACTAGGAGGTACAAGGGTTCCTATCCTCATGGAGTTTCAGAATGCAGACTCTCATACAGCCGTACTGCATATAGGATACATCTTGGGTTTATTTTTTTTATATTTTTTTTGGCTTATTTTCATCCCACATTGAGAAAATACATAGCTAAAAATACTTCAGGATGCTTTCCAGGGAATACCACCCATGTGTCCCTTAAGAGACTCTTCTTTAACATTCCTTAACCCACATGATATTCAATGTTTGCAGTGACAGACTGTGCCTCCATAAATAAGCTGCATACGTTCCTAACATGATCTGTGCATTGCATACAGTGAAATAATTGCCTTAAAAGAATGTTGAAACTACAACAGGAAGCAGTCATAGAGGTAAGAAATGCCAAAATTAAGGCAGCCTGTGCAAACTCAATATGGTCTTGTTGTGCAAATGCTTAGTCTGAGCCAGTCTCTCATTACAGCCTATTTTTTCCTATTGGTTTATTACAACTACAGGTACTTGCTCTTCACCAGAAGGGAAGCTGCTCAATATTTCTTTACATTCATCTTTTGCAGTAAACCCTCTAAATGGCTTTAGATGTTACCTTTTACTTGCCATCCATATGGACTACAAGTTGAGAAGTCAGTCGGTGTGAGCATGGATTAGTTGCTGAACCATGTTGACTCTCAACCTTTCTGCGTACCCTCCCTCTCTGGTGTGGCTGTGTTCTTCAAGGGACACACAAAATAACTCATCTGAGTTTTAAGGTATTTCCTAACTGTGTTTCCAAAAAAGCTCTTCTCAAACAACAAAGACTTTGGTATCCTTAACAATGGAAAGCATTATGGAAGCCAAGCCTAGAGGTGCCACCAGCTCTTTTTCCGACTCACATAGCATCACTTAATAACTGCTATAGGAAGGAAAATTTGTTCCATACCTCTGCAGTGCCTGTTCACAAGCCATAGACCATTGAACTACTGGGTGAAGTTAGTTTCTTGGGGAAAGTACAAAATCCTCCTTTCCTATGCACGGAAGCTCTTCAGTGAGTATCCCTCCTTCCATCATCTTTCTTGGCTTCAGAGAACCAAATCCGATAGCATGAGTCCCAAGGAGATGCAGACTTTCATCCAAAATGCCAGGTCTACATTTTTTTCCATGAACAGGCATCTATCTATCAGGCTGCAGAAAAAAATCTCACCACCCAAACCCTTTGGACAGGGAAGAAAATACATTCTGTTTTAGAAGTCATTGGAAAATCAGATGCCTAAAGGGGTGCAAAACATTGCTGCTTCTATTAACAGTGCAGTGATTCATGATTCCAAGTATTTGGGATACAGTTAACCCCTCTCATGAACTCATCTAGGTGTAGAAATAGAACTAGTAGGACCTGATTTCTTCCTAAAAGCCATACAAATAGCCTGTTTGCATTGGGTTACAACAGTAGATTCAGGGACAAATATGACAGTGACACATGGAATTTTGCAGAACCTCCCATACCATTCAAACAGGCATAGAATTCCCCAAGCCCCTGCTAGGCTAATGGGTTAAAAAATAGTACTATAGCTCAGAGTAGCCTTCAGGTGCTCTGTTGTGGTTGTAGACATCTTTCTGACTAGTCTGTTTGGCCTCTGGAAGGGCACAGGAGCCTTTACTCATCTCTTCCAGGGAGGAGTGAAAGAGAAGAGCCCTACCAGGCTTCTCTAAGTCCCCTGTCTTTGAGAAAGAGGATGCTTGTCAAACTAGGGAAGGAGAGCTGCCAACTTTGCCTTGAGCCAGTGTTTTCTGTGTAAAGTTACTGAATGGGTCTTCAAACAGGGCTGTGCAGAAGCTGTGAGATGGGTTTCCTTTACCATTTCCATAAGCTCGTTATTTACTGTGAGATCAAACATTTTGCATCCTTGCATCTTACTGTCTCAGATATGACTCCTTTGAGGTGGACCTGTCTAAAAAAAGTCATCCATATGTGTCTGTAGCCTTCACTTTTTGGAGAGTCTTAGTAATCCTCAGTTACAGGGATAGCATCATCTCCCTCTGAGATCACAGGGTAAACGCATGCACAGCCTGCCTAGCGCTGATATCAATTTTACAAGTTGAATCGTTGAAGCTGAGGAAGCTGCAGCTGCCAAAAAAAAAGGGAACATTTTTAAATTAAGGCACCACACAGACCCAGGACAAATTTTGTTTAGCAAATGAAATGAGGACAAACGGCAAAAGAGAGGTATTTCGTTACTGATTTTATCAGAAAAAAAATCCCTAGAGGGTACATCAAGCTTCCTCTTTTTCTTTTTTCAATCAGCTCTCCTGCTGAGTGTGGAAGTCCTCAATCATCCTTTCAAAGCTGGTTCATCCCATAGATGTGCATAGGAAGACCAGTCCCATCACATCAACCCCTGTTTCAACATAGGAAGGCAAACTTTAGCACTCTTCACCTTCTGTACTAGAGCAGAGGGGCGTCTTCTTTCATACTTACTCCTGCTTCCACACAGCCAGCAGTTTTGAATTCCCCAGGGCAAAGTCAGTGCCCAAGCTGGTGAGAGTTATCACAGGGGACTGGGACTAGAATGTAAAAGTGGCTGAGGCACACAGTTATTCAGCTATATTTATCCCTTATGGGAAAGGAAGTGGAAGTAATGAGGAGAGGTATGTTGGTGGAACTGAACAGCAGGAAGGAGATGACATTTCAAAGCAGGGAAAATGCAAATGGGAATCTATCGAAGGCTAGTTATAGGGAAAGGAAGACAGGAGCTGAACAGAGGAGGAGCATGTGTATCCAACATTCATTGCTCTTACTATACATGTGTTAGACTTGGTGTCGTGCTTTACGTGCCTCTGCATTGCTTTCCCATCAGCAAAGTAGGGGAAAGCGGATACGGGTTTCTTCTCCACATACAGCTTTCTAATTCACTCAACCATACCGATTACATATTCCTTTCCACCTCAAATAAGCAAGTGAATACAAGGAGACAGAAAAAATGAGAATGTAAGACACCCTCTTTCACACTCTTACAATCATCAGACTAGATGTATCCTTTCTGCATCTCCATGGAAGGCAATGAAGCTGAAATTAGTTCTTCATGCATGGATTACAGTGCTGCATAGTGATTTTTAGGCATCCATAAAATGCAGTGTAAATAGTTTATGCTCAGTCCTAAGGGTGAGGTGTTTCATTTGTTTACTTCTGTTAGATCGTGGTTATTCTGCAAGCTCAAGAAAATATCTGATTGAAAATTTCAGTACAGATGAGAGAACTATTTTGAAAAAAGGGTGGAAAAGAGATACAGAGTGATAAAATGAAAGTCAAAAAGTACCTCCATTTGAAGAAGCTGAAAAAAATAGTTTAGAAAAATACAGTAGAGTAGTGTAAGCCCAGAAATGACAGGAAAAAAAGCAAGCAAAATTATTATGTCCATTTTTAGTTGTTCAAGACAGAAGAAAATTAGAGAGACATGAAAGGCGGCAGGGGCATCATGCCAGACAACTTTATGATGGGTAATGGTCAATTCAGACTTGTTATTTTGTATTCTTCCTTTGCCTATGGCTAGCACTCATCCATTAGGTATTGTTCTACATCGCATCCATATCTTGAACACAACCTCAGATAGACTCAGTTCTTAAATTTTCTTCTTGAAAGGATAAAAAGTTCACTGAGGTGGAGGAGAATTGGAAGTCAATAACCTTTAATATAGAACAGACTTCAAATTTAGGTCATTTCATAAAACGTAATCAAAACAGAAAAATTGTGAAAAATCGGATTAGCAGGATAGAAACATGAACACTGAACACAGTAATAACTGATATAAATTAAACGCAAGTAGATAAGGAGACTAAACCTTCCAGTCACAATCTGTTGCGTTAGTGCAGAGATACACAGACTAGTGAATTCTGTTGTTTCTGGTTCTTAAAGAATAAATGTCACTTTGTGTCCCCTGACTGCTTCTGAAGCTGATAAATCCATCTGCTGCCTTTCACGCATGCAGAATGCATTTACATCTCCGAGCCATGTTCATTGGCCAGTTTGATATAATTAAATGGCCTTGCATGACACAATCAGATCCTTGAATTTAAGCCATTAATTTAGGTATGCCTATTGCAGCCTCTCCCAGCTACAGGAGGAAAGGGGAGCACATATAGCAGCAGTCCTACAGTGCAACACTTGCCATTATATGTTGTCAAATGTGATGTTAAGATGTTTGACAAATAATAAATAAAGATGGCAGCTGATTTCAACAAGTGCATTCTGTTTTAATTTCTTTTCATAAAACCTTCTCATGATGTTTTCGGTAGTGCCTCTGTAGACTGAGGGGAGTGTGGAGGATAAGGTATATCTCCTTCCATTAAATGAACATAACGCCTTTATTCAATGGCAATATGTTAACTTGTCAAAAGTCATCATCTTCATGCAATAAAACATTCCTTAATGCAATACAGTACTGCGTTTTCCTCTAGCTCACCTAGAAGAAAAATTCCACATAAACTATTTCGTACCATCTGTTGCTTTGCCTAAGCAAGTTTTCCCTTTAGAAAATGAACCCTGTGAGATGTTAAATAACATCTTGTTTGGAAAAAGTCTGAACAAGCCTCCTGCACTGAACCAGCCTTAACATTCTAAATTATTTTTTTTATCCCTCCCTGTCTACACATTTCTGTTGACCCAAAGCATATTTTCTCTTTTTTATTTTTTCAGAGAAGCTTGAATTTTGTTCCAATTTTGGGAGAAATGCAAGCCAACCAGCTGTCGATAAAGCCTGTCCCATTTTATTAAACACTAAAGATAAGAAGAATTAGCAGTCTTTATTATTTCTTCTACAAATACTATGCTTGCTTTTGATCAGTTGACATAATTTTTCTTTTTAATAACACCATTGCTAAAGTACAATACCAAATTGAGTCCACTCCTGAGTTGCTGAATCTATAACTTATGTTTTAAATGGGGTTGTTTGGTGTAAAAGTAGAATAAAAACCTTTTGGAAGAGAGAATGTTTTCAAGAGAAAAAGTGCTTTTCCCAATCAGAAGAATAAAACCATTCTAGATCCATTTGTGCTGCGTGACTGAAGTTTTGTCTCTTTGTTCCTATTTTTTGGGTAGGTCTGACATACCCCTCCCACGAAACTGTGGATCTTAAGGGAGAGAAGAAGGGAAGAGACTTTAACCTATTATTCACCTGCATGTTACAAAAATATCTTTCATGTGTCAAGTGCTACGATGTAGATGGTTTAACTTGGCATTATCATGCACTGCTACTCGTCTATCACCACACTTTTTAAAACTATCCCTGTCATTGATATGTCTACACAGAATGTGATGGCACTTTTTACTTTGCTGC
This sequence comes from Phaenicophaeus curvirostris, assembly GCF_032191515.1. Taxonomy (NCBI): domain Eukaryota; kingdom Metazoa; phylum Chordata; class Aves; order Cuculiformes; family Cuculidae; genus Phaenicophaeus; species Phaenicophaeus curvirostris. The sequence continues at coordinate 176,580,702 of NC_091392.1, read as the reverse complement.
AAGAAATCGATTTCAAAATACTAGAAACAGCTCAGAATAGGACTGAGTATTCTTTACTAAAAGTTATGTATATATAAATATGTGTATGAAATATGATTTCAAATATTTTATTCTATAGGAGTTTATAGAAAAAGAGGTTTCTATTATCTAGCTTATTTAATCAACCAAAAGTATTATTTGCAAAGGATTTAAAGCAAACCCAGGCAGTTATATGGCACTGAACTCTGAGGTATAAATTAAATTATTAGCAAAATTGACTATTTTGCAATCTACTTGGGTAAGTTCAAGGCAAAAAACTTTCATGGCACTGCACCTCTCCATGACCCATGTAGCAATATGGGCTCTGGTTACTTGGGCAACTGATCAAAAACATCACCTTTGTGGTAAATGCAATGCTGGAAAGGGATGAAGAAAAGGAAGCACAAAAAGAGGGAGCTAATTTGAATAGAAAAAGAATAATGCATAGGACTATAATCATGGAAGAAGTTTTAGCTGCTCATAAGTCCAAGAAAAGGATCCAGTTCTTACAACATGACAGTATGAAGTTAGGTGGCATTTAAATAAAAGGTGATAAGAGAATTTCAGAGCCCTTACCCATTGAATTTAACTGAAAATGCCAGATTCCAGTTATATAGAGGATGAAGAATGAATGGAATATTTTGTCCAAGTACAAAATAAAACATGTAGATATTATCCTGTTCTGGCAGTAGGGAAACCTTGAGCCTGAGAAGGTCTAGGTTGCTTCTCTGGGACACAACTTAAAATTGTGAAAATAGATACCATTTATTCTAAAACTACTTGTTAGCACTGGACTAAAATCTGAGTTTTTTCCACCTTATAATAGTGATGTAAAAATTTGATTCAAAGAGACTGGATATACATGCACTATATATTTAACTTGAATATGTCGAAATGACATGGATTAGGGGTACAATTCTCTCTATTTCCATTTCTCATTCAATTTTGTCTCCAGTCCATAAAGACTGGACTTTTATTTTTTTTAAATTGTTTTCCAGCAGCAAAGTCCCCAGAAAACTACTTTTTGCCTTGCACTTTAGAAAGCTTTTCACCGAGAGGGCAAAGAGACATGATCCTAGGAAGAACCACACCAGTATGAGTCCAAGTCTCCAACACTCTTACACACTTTGGGGGCGACTGCGATAAGAAATAAGACAATGGATACAAGTGGTATGGGGTGCAGTTTTCAAACCAAAAGCTCATAGAGTAATTGTGGATACATGTGTGTATTCTGTGAGGCATCTGATCTGCTACCCCTTGGCAACGTAACTGAGAATTCAGAATAATCAGAAATAAAGATAATAATCAGTGGTTTGAAAATCCACTAATTGAAAGGTGCCCTATTATCATTAAAGGGATTTGCTCATATTCTACAGTGTAATATTATCATCGGTAATTCCAAAGCAAGCAAACATACTATATTATAACTGTTACCAGATGATGCAAGGTGAAGGTATGGCAAACAATGCAGAATATAGGTGACCGAGTGCTTTCTGATCATTTGATGAGATAACTATGAAAATTCTAGGGCAGCAGCCTACAAAACAATACTTCAAAGAACAAAACAAAGCATCTGAGGTCATGGAAGCTAAAGAGCTGAACATATGCTCCCAGCCTGATCCTCTTATAACAGTGGACACAATCTTTACTGTGTAATAGGAAACTGTATTATCCCTTACATTGGTGCAACTGTCTCTGTAATACAGTGGCTAACCTTAACACTGGCCTGGACATGATAAGCGTTCAGTAAAGAGTCATAAAAAAAGGATCAAAAGGTTACAAATCTTCAAAAACAATCTGAATAAATTGTTGCAGTGTTTAACCTAATTTCTGATGGCTGGAATTTCTTAAACTTCTCTTTTGTTGGAAGAAAGACTCCTCTGTAACCAAAACGCTGTCCCGTGTAATGGGAATTACAAATTGTGAGCAAATTAAATCAAACTTTTGCCTATGCAAGCTAAGCAGGTTGAGCCCACTGGTTTGTTGTTTTGTTGTTGTTGTTTTACTGCAATGCCTATTTTTTAATCTCTTGATCAATCTAGGCTCCTCCTATATGCTCTTTGCTTTTGTGGGAAGTGGAAGGGATGAGAGAATCTCTTCTGGTATTTCTGCTTCAGTTACAGTTAATGCAAAAAAGATCTCCTTGTGTCCTGGGCGAGGAAGAAAACAGTGACAAAAAGGTGGGATCTGATGCTGAAAATACAGATTATGGTGTTTCTCTCCATTCTTATCAATAACATTATTTTAGTTGTGTTTTCAGGCAGGGTCAGACATAATAAACTCAGGTTAAGGATTATTCTGTGAAGGCAGATGCACAAATTTGACTTCATGCACTGCAAGTTCAGAGACCAGATATTCCTGCTGAGCAATGCTAAATAAATGTACAAGTTCTTTGAGCCCAGAGTTCTCATTGTTTCTGCACAGAAACTAGAATGCCATTACCTTTTGCACTTACTTTTTAAAAGCCTGCAATATCTTTAAGAAAGCTTTGTCCCTTCTGTGAAGATTAGTTAGGAAATTTTTCTTGGGTTTGGGTTGTTTTGGGTTTGTTTATTTTTTTCCAACTACACACTGAGCAGAAAACTCCCTCCTTTGAGGAACCCAAAGACTGGAACTGACTTCTGCTGATGCTTCAAATGCAAGGAAACCTCAGTGCGTGGACACAAAGCATTGTCAGTTGAGAGCTCATATGCATAGTCCTCTCTTCTTTTCAACTTATTAATTCTATGACTGAAATAAGGATGACAGGGTCTATTTTTGGTTTTAAATATAATTTAGTATGTAATTGTTGCTCAGTAAACTAGTTTATGTGGGATACAATAATACAGAATTTCAACCTTACTTTAAAATCTGTCTTACAAATCAGTGTAATGTTGCTGCTGATTAAGATCAGTGCTGTCAAATATTAAAAAAATACAGGAAATATGTCCTTCTTTTTCAGGAAATGTTTGTATCATTAAGTCAGTAAAACTTTTTCAGCTTAAGAGAATCAGATTTAAATGCTACTTACCCACATGCCTAACATAACAGCAATAAATATTACAGGTATATTGAATTACTGGTATATTGAATAAATATTACTGATCTATTACTGGTTTTCTTGAATTCAGAAGCTAGTAGATGAACTAACTCTGCGTGAGCTTTTCTCTTCCCTGGCATAATATGACAGAAAAAATTGATGAAGTATTTGCTATATTAAAAGGTTTCTGGAAGTATTTTCAGGAAATGTACTTTCCGTATGATATATCAGTTTGGGATCTTGTGCTATATTGCACATAATATATGTGTCTTTACATATTACATGTATGTATTCATTGATAGCTAAAGGGAGGAAACCAAAACTTTGCTTCTTTTTTAAGGGATATAAACAACACTTTTATTTTCAGCAACAGGATTGATGTCATCTGGTTTTGAATCCTAGAACACTTTATTTTAAATTTATTTATTTACATGTAAGTGAAAGTATATGTGGTATCACTGAACAGATGAAACTTCTGATAAGAGCTGTCTACCTACCTATCTCCTTTTCCTATCTTGTAACTGGAAACAGGTTGTAAGATACAGGCTGGATTTCTTATTACAGCTCAGCTTTGCCAAAGAGGTTAATAGAAATGTCACTTTTAGTTCCTGTCATCGAGACCACAATTTATTTACTCTAACTGCTCTTGTACTTCATCCTTCTTGCCGTGGTGTAAAGGATGATTCTGGTCCCATTTCCCACTGGCAGCATTTAGCCCATTTATGCCATGAAAGCTATGAGAAAAAGAAAGAAAGAAGAAACAATGATGTTGGATCTATGGCAGCCAAGCAGATTTTTTATGTTCTGGTCACTTTCTGGCAATCAGTGCAATCACCTTTTTTTGCCCTAGAAGGTCTTTTCTGGATTTAACGTACAACATTTCAGGTCCTTCTCTTGCTTTGTAGAACGTCAACAGTAAATTTCGATACTTATTTCCTGGTTCCATCCGTCTATCGTTTTGCCTCTCTCTCTTCCAATTTATTTCACATATTCTGACATGATCCATGAAAACAACAGATGACAACTTCATCTAAGTGCATGTTATCTACGAGGGAATGCAAAATAAGAGCTGGTTTTCCAATAACTTACTGCCTTTCAGGTTAAAAGTTCTAGAACCTACTGCAGTTCTCTAACATGAGTCTCAAAAGTGAGTTAGCGTAGAGTGATTGGTTTTGGCAGGAAAAGACCTACTGTTGATTTCAGTCAGCTGGGATTGAGACTTGCCGTCAAACAAAATTTTGAATCTAACCTCTACTGACTAGATTTGGATACCGAATTTCTAATGTGCAATGCATGATTAGCACTGAAAATAGAGCCCAGCAGGAGAAACAGAGGTAGGATAAAGAAAAAGCAGGAGAATGAGAAGTTAGGTGGTTACATGGGAAACACCAGTTAAAAACCAGCTGGCAGATTAAAAGGCTTGGGGGAGAAGGGAATGAGGAAGGGAAGAATGAAGGAGAGAAGGAAAACAGGAGGAAGGGGGGATGGGGCAAAGGAAGGAAGGAGTAAAAAGAGAAGGAAGAAGGAAGAAAAAGATGGATATAAAACATACGAGGGCATATTTAGTCATGCAGTGGTTTTGCTGAACTCCTCCTCCTGGGCACAACTGCAGTTCTTCAAAATTTTAGGGCTTCCAGTTGTACCAAAAAACCCACAAAAAAATTAAATATATGCTGTTAAATAGTTACCAAAGAAAAGTAAGAAGATTTTTATTAGATTTCCTTTGATAGAAGTAGGAAATATCAGTGTCTTGTCCTGACAAGAAAGTACAGAAAAGTTTCCCTTCTATTGCCCAGCAAAAAAATATCCTTTTCATCAGCAAAGAAAGAGGAATGGGAAAACTTTGGGATACATATGGTGATTAGCTATGAAATGGCAAAGTAAGCACATGAAGCACGAGAAAATTTAGCTCAGGTCACATAGCTCAACCAGTTCAACAGGATACACCTCATTTAATTAATAGTTGTTACTGAAGAAAGGGGTACATATTAGAAATAGTGTCAGAACACAGAAAAAATACTGGCAATATAAAAGGAAAGATAAGGGATAATCTTTAATTCTGACATAAAGGAAGAACACAACTGAAGTAGAATACAGCACATGTCTACTGACACCACTGAAGAGGTTTCAAAAGGTATACAAAAAGGATCATTTTAATTAGATAAAGTAGTAGTTGGCCTTGTCTAGGCTACCTTTGGCTGTCTGAAGTAATGCATTCAGACTTGAGCTAGTGAGGCAAAGTTCCCATTAGAAAGAGATGTTTCAAGGGAACAAATCATCTGAACTCATGTACCTACCTTAGATCGAGATAAATTGCCCTTTCAGGGTGTCTATTTTTTTTTTTATCTGACTATAAGATGAACCTCCTGTTGACTGCCCAGACTCAGATAACTAATTTCTATTTGCTCAGGTGAGACCAACTCAAGGCAACCAAGAATATAAACTACCACCAAATAAAACAGCAAGAACTTTATTGAGATGAGGAGGACTCTTGTACTGGGTCTGAAAGGACTGTGCTGAGTTAACCCCAGCCAACAGCCAAACACCCATACAACTGCTCATTCATTCCTCTCTTGCATGGAACAGAGAATGAGTAAGCATCTGTGTGGGTACCAGCTATTGGGTGGAGTCAATCCACCACAACTTTATGTGTTGGTAATTCTTGTACTGAAATCCTTTATTTTGCCTGTCCTTCAAGAAGACTTTTCATGTTGGTCAATCCTGTTGAATTAGAAGACTGCTACACAGTTGTTTACAAACTCTTGGAGCTATAAAGGCAATCTGAAATACTCTATCATTAAACGTATTTTGCACTATGCAATCCTTTTGTCAAGAAACAGTAGGAATCTAAACAATAGCTCTTTCACGTGGACATGTTAATAATGAGAAATATTTCCAATACCAAGAAATAGGGTTTGAGAAATAGAGATGTCATATTTTTAGCAGAATCATTTTGCCTGAACTGATGTACTTGGCAAAAAAGTAAAATCTAGATTTCCTGATATTGACAAAGTAGAGAAGGAAGAAGGATGAGTAAATTAATATTTCACACTTAAAAAAGAGATTACTATGTTCAATTTTACCTATTTACCTCCCTATTTCTTTCACTTCATTTTTGGTGTGATTTCATGGCAATGGTTTCTTCAGTTTGTCTCCCTCTGGTGGGTTTGAATCATAGAATCATAGAATAGTTTGGGTTGGAAGCGACCTTAAAGATCATCCAGTTCCAATCGCCAGGGATGGGGCAGCCACAGCTTCCCTGGGCAACCTGTGCCAGTGCCTCATCACCCTCATTGTGAAGAAATTCTTCCTTATGTCTAGTCTAAATCTGCCCCTCTCCAGTTTAGACCCATTTCCCCTCATCCTATCACCACAAGCCTTTGCAAACAGTCCCTCCCTGGATTTCCTATAGGCCCCTTTCAGGTAGTGGAAGGTCGCTATAAGATCTCCTCATAGCCTTCTCTTCTCCAGGCTGAACAACAACAACTCACTCAGCCTGTCCTCTTATGGAATGTGCTCGCACCCTCTGATCATCTTTGTAGCCCTCCTCTGGACCTGTTCCAACAGCTCCATATCCTTCTTATGTTGAGGATTCGGGAACTGGACACAGTACTCCAGATGAGGTCTCACATGAGAGGAATAGAGGGGCAGAATCACCTGCCTCAACCTGCTGGCCACACTTCTTTTGATGCAGCCCAGGATATGGTTGGCCTTCTGGGCTGTGAGCATATGTTGCTGGCTCATGTCGAGCTTCTCATCATCCAGCACCCCAAGTCCTTCTCCGCAGGGCTGCTCTCAATCGCATCATCCGCCATCATCTACTGAAAACGGGGATTGCCTCGACCCAGGTGCAGGACCTTGCACTTGGCCGTGTTGAAACTCATGAGGTTCTCACAGGCCCACTTCTCCAGCCTGTCCAGGTCCCTCTGGATGACATCCCGTCCTTCCAATGTGGCAACTCCACCACTCAGCTTGGTGTCATCTGCGAAATTGCTGAGGGTGCACTCAATCTCACTGTCAGTATCACCAATGAAGATAATAAACAGCACTGGTCCCAGTACGGACTCCAGAGGGATGCCACTTGTCACTGATCTTCATCTGGACTTCAAGCCATTGAACACTGCTCTCTGAATGCGACCATCCTACCAGTTTCTTATCCACCATATTGCCCACCCATCAAATCCATCTCTCTCGAATTTAGAAAGAAGGATGTTGTGGGGGACCATGTCAAAGTCTTTACAGAAGTCTAGATAGATCACATTCATTGGTTTACCCATGTCCACTGCTGTGGTCACCCCATCATCGAAAGCCACTAAGTTGGTCAGGCACAAAATGCCCCTGGTTGAAGCCTTGCTGGCTGCCATTAATCACTTCCATGGCCTCCATGTGCTTTAGCATGTCTTCTAGGAGGATCTGTTCCATGATCTTCCCAGACACAGAGGTGAGGCTGACAGGACTGGAGTTCCCAGGGTCGTCTTTTCTGCCTTTTTTTAAAATGGGCAAAATTTTACCCCTCTTCCAGTCACTTGGGTCTCCTCCTGACTGCCATGACTTTTCAAATATCACGGAGAGTCGCTTGTCAACCACATCTGCCAATTTCCTCAGGAGTCTGGGATGCATCTCATTAGGTCCCATAGACTTATATAGAGTGGCTGTCAGTGAAGACTGAGGCAAAAAAGTTGTTAAGTACATCAGCCTTCTCCTCATCTGTGGATACAAGGTCACCATTCCCAACCCTCTGTCGGGGTACAGCCTCTTTAACCTTCCTCTTCTGATTGACATACCTGTAGAAGCCCTCCTGGTTGGTCTTGACTTCCCTTGCCAAGTTCAGCTCCAGCTGCATTTTGGCTTTCCTGACTTCCTCCCTACACATCTGGGCAGTGTCCCTATACTCTTCCCAGGTTCCCTGTCCCTGCTTGGCTGCCTGTGCAGTTCCCTCTTGCTCTTGAGTTTGAGCAGCAGGTCTCGGCTCAGCCATGCCCATCTCTTCCCTTTCCTGCCTGATTTCCTACATCTGGGGACTGCGCACTCTTGTGCCTCATGGAAAGCATCCTTAAATATTTTCCAGCTCTTTTCTGCTCCCTTGTTCCCGAGGACCATGTCCCAGGGAGTCCTACTGAGTAACTCCTTGAAGAGCTGGAAGTCTGCTTTCCTGAAATTTAGGGTCTTCACCTGCCCCATATCCCTCAGGACCTTGAACTCCACCAGTGCGTGATCACTGCAGCCCAGGCTACTTCCAATCTTAATGTCACTGGTGAGTTTGCTTGTATTATTGACCGTCAGGTCCAGTATTGCATCCCCTCAGGTGGGGGCCCTTCTATGTGTTAGCAGAGTCTTTAATCTTGAATTTTTCTTTTTGTCTTCATTCCTACTGTGTGGCTACAATGGTACTATTATAATTGAATAATCTATACACAGCAATGCTTCTATTCCATCCCCAATAACTACATCTTTCAAGCTTATATTTGTTCCTATTGCCCCAGGTATCAGCTGTCTGGGCTACAATTCATGCAAAGTATTCCCAATCCTCTTCTCGCTTTAAAGAAATATAATTATAGTGTATTGGGTTTCGGTCATTCTTCTGTCTCCTAAATCAGTTCAGGGACTGGATCAAAATGCAGGTCTGTGTGAATTAGGACCTGGTGAATCAAAGTAAAGCTAGGCACAGTCAAATCATGTCACAAATATGGAAAGCCTTTTCTAAGCCTCCAGCAAATATAATCTTTCAGCAACAGCACTATATTCTCATCCTTGATGGAGAAAAGATAAGATGGCCTACTCTATTTTTCCAAGGGGTCCTTATGTAATTTCTGGAAAAATTATATTTAATTGTAACAAAAATAGAATCTGTCTTGGGCTTATTTTTATTAACTGTATAGAGTTTCTGTGGTGGATCAGAGCCCTTCTGTGTTTAACACCTATAACCGCAACAAAAAGGAGATTTCCTGCCCCAAAAACCTTATACTACAAAAGGCAGAGCAGCCAAAGAAGTGGACTCAGAAAGCAGAAGGTGGGAATGGAAGGCGGTAATAAGAACTGACAGTAGTTGCTAAATATTATTAGCATTAGTATGGGCTGCCATACTTTGTGTTTGCAGTGTTTCATAGGTAGAAGAAAGATTTCAGGTTTACAAATGTGGATCTGACGAAGGAAAAGCTCATGACAACTGGTATTTCTGTGTCTGAAAGGGCACACCTCTTCCAAGGCACAAGTTTTTTCCTTTGAATTTCCATTCAAACTGTACTGCTGATTTTCTTGCCTCTTGTGCTTGTTCCAGAAGGCACTGCTGTTCAAGTGGGACATTAAATAGATTGTTGCAATTAAGCAATTAGCTGCACAATTAAATCTGAAGTTAGATCAATGTGAGGTGTAGTTTGTAACTGCTTGTGAATTGACACCCAGGTTGTCTGTTCCCTCTTATAGAATCACAGAATCACTAGGTTGGAAAAGACCTCCAGGATCATAGAGTCCAACCATTCCTATCAAACACTAAATCATGTCCCTCAGCACCTCATCCACCCATCCTTTAAACACCTCCAGGGAAGGTGACTCAACCACCACCCTGGGCAGCCTGTTCCTGTGCCCAATGACCCTTTCTGTGAAAAACTTTTTTCTGATGTCAAGCCTGAACCTCCCCAGGCAGAGCTTGAGGCCATTCCCTCTTGTCCTGTCCCCTGTCACTTGGGAGAAGAGGCCAGCACCCTCCTCTCTACAACCTCCTTTCAGGTAGTTGTAGAGAGCAATAAGGTCACCCCTCAGCCTCCTCTCCTCAGGGCTAAACAACCCCAGCTCTCTCAGCCGTTCCTCATAAGGCCTGTTCTCCAGCCCCTTCACCAGCTTTGTTGCTCTTCTCTGGACTCGCTCCAGAGCCTCAGCATCCTTCTTGTGGTGAGGGGCCCAGAACTGAACACAGGATTCGAGGAGTGGTCTCACCAGTGCCGAGTACAGAGGGAGAATAACCTCCCTGGACCTGCTGGTCACGCCGTTTCTGATACAAGCCAAGATGCCATTGGCCTTCTTGGCCACCTGGGCATACTTCTCTTCTTCAAATTCCTTCTAGTACTAATGGCAATAATAATTAAGAATCATAACAATAAAAATCACTGTTAAGTTCCTGCATACTGAGTTACCGAGCCAGCACGCTTTTACTCGGGTGCGTTGCCTCACATGGCAGTGATCCGATTCATATTGCAGCAGCTCAGAGAGTAGAGAGAGAAGGTCATAGTTATCCCCACTTCCCTTCATATGCCTACCCAGGAAGTGATTTCAGGTGTTGATTTAGCATAACAAATAGTGTAAGGGCATTATTACCTTCTCCTCGTTATCTACTATACCACTTGCTTCCACAGAGCATATCACACAGCGTAACCGTGGTTGGGCTGTCAGCCACTCTTTGTGCAGTATAAATCAAGGCCAAGTACACTCGAGTCTTACAAAAAAATCCTCCCTCCCATGAACTCATTTATTGTTCTGCATGGACCAATTCTGCTGACGCCTACCCACTTGAATAACTGTACTCATTCTTTGAAATCAAAGTATGACTGACTAGTTGCATGCAAACTGGGTTAAGCCCTTAAATTCTGAGCTTTTGAAGACAAAACTGCATCTGACATGCTTTGCAGTGCTCTTGAACTACTTCAGCGTACTGTGAAGTAAGAAAATAAAAGTAGAAATTAAGGCAAGGCTTTTCAGATGCCCTTAAACTGACTTTCAGACAAAACCGATGCTGAACACTGAGAAAGTAATTGTGAATCAAGAAGAATAGTGTCCCAAGTGTAAATGAAAGCCCCACAATCCCATTTAAGCATTCTTAGAACATTAATCCATTTAAGATATTAGGACAGCAAAGAACCATTGTTCAGGACAGCAAAGGACCATTGCTCAGGACAGCAAGGGAAAGCTGAGATGGGCTGGGTTACTCCTTTCAATACAGACAGGTACCTAATTTTAGTTCTGAAAATATATTCAGAGGAATTTGAAAACTTTTATTATTTAAGGGGCTCCATTGGGGGCTTTAAAAGTGTTTATTTTAAAAAGCAAAAACTTTAGAGCCACTGGTAAAATAAAAAAATAAACAAATACTTATCCAGGTCCAAAAATATGAGCTAAACATGTACCGCGTTAATCTCCTTATAATTACCATTTTCACATTTCTTTCACTTGTCATAAAATTGAATCTTCCCAGACAGCCTGTCTGATAAAATTATATAGTTAGCTGCAGTACATCAAAGAGAGCAGGTGAAAGTAAGTTACATATTCACACATACTGAAATTCCGGTTGACCTAAAAAGAAAGAGGGTTTTTTTGGATCTCCTGCCTTTTCTTTTGGAATTTATCCTCACTTAGAGTAGATAATGTTTCTAATTTCCAATTTGAACTGTTTCATCTGAACAAAATTGAGAAGCAAAACAAATAGCCGCAACAACAGATTGTATAAGGTTTGTCTTTGTCTGGTTTGTAAAAGACAGTGCTGCTCTACTGAAAACACTAAGAGAATTCTAATCAAGTCGGAGTTTCCCTAGAGGATCTGTGTTAAATAGTCTTGTCCTGAGAAAGTAAAGATTTTACTTTGCTTCAGATATGGACTTCACGAGAGATGAATATAAAACATTTTCAAGGTCTCTTAGGAAGAAAATTCCATCATGGCCTCATGACACCTGGTTTTTTGGTTTTTTTTTATTTCCTAAAGATTTTTTAGGTCATTCCTTAAATACAGATTTAATCGATTTTCAGTTTAAAATTCCTGGAAAAAAATCCAACTAATTCATCCTAATTTACAGTAAACACAAGAGATTATCTCAGTGCCGCTCTGTGTGGGATTTCAACTCTCAGATCAGGTCATTTAGAGCTATTTTAAACCTGCACTTTCATGTACACATAGCCTGTGAAAGTTTTTATTCGGTGTTCAATGCAGCTGTAATGTGCAGGCCACGACGCCTCTTCTTGCACAGAAGGCAAAATTTGCGTATTTTATTTACATTGACAAGGTTGAGGGATCAGGCTGCTGGTTATGAACCCTCCTGTTAGACGGACCCAGAGCATATGCCAGCAGGGGATTCACTGGGAGCTCCCTTAAGCAAGGATTTAGGATATTTGTGTCTAAAGGGAACAGTTGGGTGCTCACCTCAGCCTTCGTTGTGGGCTAAATCTTTCACCATGCGTCATCCACAGTTTCATGCCATGGCCACGCAGGCAGGTTGATAATTTTTTGTGAAAGTAATTCCTACAGAGAGTTCAAAGGTTCAGGAATGAGGCAGTAAGTATTTTCATCTTCTGGGATTGTGTAAGACCCACAAATGGCCTCAGGCTCTAATGTTGCAAGTTCCACAGCTAAAGTTAAGTTTTGTTCATTAGCAGCAAATATGAGCTTGTGAAATTGCCTCACAATTTATTGAAATTTAAATAAACTTTGTGATACATGGAATTAGCCTGTGCTGAACAAGGATGACACTGAATTAAAAGGGGGTGAGATTAAATCCTGCCTTCAGGAACTTTTACATTTCACTGATGATGTGTCACCCACACATGCTGCCAGTGACCCTTCAGAGATTATTCTGTGCAGTATTCTGTAGATAGCAAAATGCAATCCATCAAGCCATAAACGTCAGGAAAAGACAAGGTGTTTACAACTTAAGAAAAAAAAAAGGAAATCTACTATTTCAACATGAAACCAGATAACAATTTCAGGTAGAATTTGATCAGATATTTGTCTTAGCTTTTAATGGCACAGCTCTACTAAAATTTTGTGTCTGCCTTTAGCTGAGTTTGGAAAAGCTTTAGAGTATGGGCACAAGGGACTGGATGGGTTTTCCAGATACTACCCATCCACTCTACTAACCAGCATTGTGTACAGCTGTATCCCACCCCCTTTATAAAGCAGAACACTGATTGTGAACAAGCAAAGTTTATTTAGCAGACATTTTACATCAGTGTTGGGGTGGGTAGGAGCACGCAAGAGTTGCTTTAGAGGATTAAGACAACCATGAAGGACACAGGGAAGGACACCAGAAATCTTTGCCAATGAGCATATGTTTGATGCACATACAGTTAAATCAAATAAGCCCCAAATGAGCTGATACCTTACATGGGTGATTAAAACACACATTCTTGAGTTCCTCAATTGAAGTAGTCACTGCCCAGGTGCTGCCTTTTTCAGCAGGAGGGCAAGGATCTCAACACGTGGACTTTCTGTCTTTCTCTTCTTGAAGAGGTCATTGTCTTTTGTAGTGCCTATGCTATCCTAGGTATTCTGTAACTCCATTAGCTCCTACACATGCACTGTTAATGCACACTATGTTTTATGGGGCTATGAGTATCTGTGACGCCAGTGAAATCATAGTTTCTGATCATCTCACTAATTTTGTATGAAAATTTTCATGTCAACAGCAATGTAACTTCAATAACCTAACAATACCATTTAGGGCATTTAATTCCTGAACATACGACTTCAATGCAGTTCTGAAATCACTAAACTGCTATATTAGGTTACTGAAGCATTTTGTAGTTTTCTAGAGTTAAAAGAACTAACAGTTCCAGAAATCAAACACAAACAACCCTTGTGCCCTGGAGTCCCAGTAATGCATCAGCAGGACAGCAGAGGTGCCCCTACCACTCAGACTAACAGCATGAGTGAACCAGGTGAGTATATTTTCAGTGGGATTCACAACTATTCCTGTCAGCAGCAGAGTACTTGGGGCTCCAGTGGTGGCCTGGACTTGCAAAACATAGTGCTTATGGTGCTCTCAGGCTCTGTCTTAACCTCATCCTTCATTACTTTTAGTTCATGTAGCTTTTTACTCTCAGCTCACATCCATCTAGTGGCTTCACCCTCTCCTCCCATTTCCCCTTTGGTTCATTGTGCCTTATTCAGCATTTTCTAATTGTCCCTTAAGGCTTGGCTCTTCATTCCTCTCTTTCCCCCAGCCTGGGGAAGAAAGGAGCACTGAAAGCATGTCAGAGAGTGTATTTGTCTGTAGTGCCTTGGAGAAGACTTCAGAGCTTCCTGGCCTTGGAGAAATAAAGAGAGGGAACTCTGGCTCAACTGATGCAGTCTTATCCTACATCATACTTCATACAAACAAAATATGATGAGTTAGCTGTCCAGCTAACTGATGCTAATGCATTTCCCCAGTTTTCAGAAGCTCATGATTCAGCAAAATTTGGGGTCATCAAACAGCATCTTTCTGAAACCAGAATGACTCTCTTAGTAAAATTCTAGCCCTGATTCTAAAGCTTGGGAACGGCGAAGCTCCTAGTTTAAGAACTATTTTCGTGTGGGTAAAACCAGATGCAGATTTATCAGGCAGGACAGAGGTTTTAAGCTTCTTTAGTCTCCTCTCAGGTCTCCAATTGCACCAAGGATGGCAGTAAGCATTTCCCTTGTGTTGCAGCTGCTGAGTTGTGTAACCTTCCCAGTCACCTAAGGGTTATAGCTGCTCCTGAGTAAAACACTTCTTTTCTTTCTTTTCTGAAAAGTGGCTAAGCTATTTTTGTTCAAGTTTTCAAAAGAAGTTTTCAGCCTGAGGCAGAAATTCAGCATGAGAAATTTCTGTTCAAATTATTAAAGAATGGTGGAGTTACAGACTACTAAAAACAGATGGAGTTTGGCAAAAGAAATTACAGATGCCATCACTTATGGCTTAAGCTCTCTAAGATTCTATACTGTAACACATATAGGAACGTGAATATGCAGTACCACTCAGCAGAGTACTTGGTTTATTTCACCTTCTATAATTTAAAAAAAAAATTATACAGATTTTATGGCTGCAATGACGATATTCAAGAAATGTGCTGCCAAGTTGCTAGAGGCTGTTAGGTCAACCTTCCAGCAAGCAACCAGATGGCAAGAACCTCTTTACCTCCATGTCATTATGTATTAAAAAAAAATCAATAATGATTTTATCCTTGCTGTTTTAGTTCAGTCTAACAGTGCAAACAGCATAGAATAACACAGAGACAGAGGGGTCTGAACAGATATTAAGAAAGCTAAGGAGTGGATGTTAATTTCTTGAAATAAGTTGTCATACAAACAGAGAACAAAAACCTTTCAACCCTTAACCAAAACCACACTAATTATACATTCTTCTGGGGTGGAAAACCTATTATAAACACAATTCATAGTACAAAACCTAGCTTGGACTCCTGCGTACTTTGTAACAGTGCTAAAAGAAGTAGTTGGTATTCTAACAATCATTCAATGCAAAGAAGAAATAATGAATGAAAGCCAGGTTAGCAAGAATCAGGAGATAAAACGGTCTAGATTAAGAACCTTGATATCTTACCAGTGGATCCATTTTTTAAAACAACTTAGATTAAAATAGCAGACAGATTTAGGGTTCAAGTCAACAAAGGAACAGCTGTCCATTTCCATTTTTATTTGATTCACATTGTTCCAAATCGATTCCATACAAGAGAAGCACCTTCTGGTATTACAAAGACTCATTATAGTGAATTAGAGTGGCTCCACGGAAATCAGTATTTACATTTGTTCAAAACTGATACACAGCAAAATAAAACAAGCCAGACTTTCTGTACATCTGGTATCTAAAGCAAGCCATCAGTGGCTACACGTAGTTTGGGAAAACAACTATAAATTTTAAACCAAGGAAATTAATTTTGCCTAACTGGAAAAAAAAGATAACAAAAGTAACCTCTTGATCTCAGGAATTAAAGTTATTGCTAAGCAAGGCCTGCCTCTATGGCTTGACTTTCTCTGTTAGTATCGCCAGATGGAACACACACCACTAGGGAATTGTATCAATGAATCCTAATAGCCTCCCTTTTTTGCCTCTTCACATTTTCTGGACATAGTTTCAAAGGAGTCTAATGTTAGATCTACACTGTAGACAAAGATTTCACAGTAAACGAAGACTGACTGACTTCTACGATTGTGGTTCATCCAGAACATGTGGGTAAAATTCAGGCCTCACTGTATTCAATGGAAGATTTCCTACAAACTTCAGATGAATCCAGGATTTCATTTCAGCTGTCTTCTCTGTTCTCGTGCTGGAGAACTGACTACAACTAGGCAGAGATGATGCATTGTTCATTATAGTCTGCACCTGTGTCTAATATAGTCTTGCAGCTAGAGCTACATAGCAAAGTAGTTGACAGCTACTAGAAAGAATAGTCTGGAAACTGTCAGCTCACAGAGATGCTTTTTGAGCTCTCACTCTTTGGAATAAGTTATTTTCTGTTTAACCAAAGGGAAAGTATTTTTGTTAAGAAACTTCATGTTCCATATAAAAATGCTGTTAAGCCAGGGAATGAAAATATGAAATAGCTGTTTGTTACCAGTGCTGTAAATCATCTGTGAAAGCCTTCACAAACACACCAGATGCAGATTGCTAAATCCCTCCACTTCATGACAGCACTGAGCCATTGATGGAATTGTCACAGATAGGAGCGTGCAAGTACCAGATATGTAAAGCACATATGCATCAGTTATGATTAGCAAGCGAAGCAGATGCCATATTCAAGGAACAACATAATACTGCATAGCCAGATAAGATTTCAAATGTGACTATACACATGTATATACAAGAAAAAGTAGGTTCCATATATTCACATTATTAAACTATACTAAATTTTGAATGGTGTCATGACTGACCATATAGCATAAAACCAATGGAATGTTCAAGTTGTTCATTTGCTTGTGTATGCGTGTATTCACATTATATACAACACAAATTCCCTCCCCATAACTATGCAGAGAGATAACAGTGTTTCCATAAGAACTTTCCCAGCAATGGTTTGAAAATCATTAAATATAGTTCTATTTTACTGCAAATGGAAACTTGGAGGCTGAATTCAAGGCTGAATTCAAAGTTTTGGAAAAGTTGACTAATTCAGAATTTTAAGACAATGCTTTAAAAAGCAAGACATTTTATAGATACATGACTCAGAAAGGGCTGAAATTTAAAGCATTTAGCTTGACAGGTGTGTATATATATATACACAGAGAAGTAAAAGGAGGCTTAGTACATTCACAGTGTGAAATTACTGTGAATATGTACAAAATTGTGAAACGTTGCATTATTTCCATCACAGCATAACATCTATTCAGTATTCAGGTTATGCATTTAATTGCTTGTATATCTGTTGCCATTTATTACTGTCTATTATATTTTCTATAGATACAACAAGAGGATCGATGTAATCTTCTAATTTAACAACCCAGATATTAAAGTAAGGTATATTCATAGCCAATTCCATCATTATTTTGCCTCATTGGCCTTCTACTTTGTTCTGCCAGACCTTCTTGTTACCTAGCCTATCTTTAGCCTCCAGCATTCACCATCTTCAGCTTACAAGAAATTAGGGCAATATCCATAAAAGGATGTTTCGATTTAGTTTACCCTGCCATAGATCCAGAAAGCAGGTTTGCAGACCTATATTAGGTACTAAGAATAGAATTCATACCCAACCAACATACTAGTCAAAGGGAAACAATGGAAGATCACGAAATCTCACCTCTCTTGAAGTGTTTAAAACACCTGATACCAAGGCACAGAAATGCATCAAGATTAGATCAACGTTCATGACACATAAAATCTTTTAGGGCTTAGATGTCTAAGTTGTTTACGTTTAAATGGATGCTTAGCTCTGTCTTAAGTGGTTGTCCTCTGAGATAACTGTTCAGTTCTGAAAACATGCAGTAAATGGGAGACCTGCTAGAGAAAAATTCTCCCATCCCCACAGCCAGGATACCTAAGCATTGAAGTACAGGTGACAGAGACGGTGATTTGACCCTGGTTCTACCTTCTGTTAAGCTCCTTCACCATCTCTTTACTGGTGCTGAGATTGAAGCCTTAGCTAGATTCTCCTTCAAACTAGGCTTAGCTTGTTATCATGAAAGCTTTAGCCTTTCAAAAATTAATCCAAAATTTACTCCCAAGCTCCTACATAGATCCAAGAGCAGTAAGTTTAGTTGAAATAAGCCAGTTTTGAAATGTTCTTCAATAACATGGTTAGACTTGATGAAGTCAGAGGCCTTTTCCAACCTTAATGATTCTATGAACATCATCTTTTCCAAAAATCTCACATCTAAGCCATGAATATGCGAAATCACACTCCTGAGAAACTTGGCTCCAGTTCTTCTTCAAGGATAAAGTAACTTGATCCCAAGACCACAGGAGGCATTGGGAGAAGGGCCCATGAATTCAGCAGGAATTAAGAAATCAGAGGTAGGTGATACATTCAGCACATGAATTGACCCCAGCCACTGCTGCCCACAACCTGCTTTCCAGCGTTTTAAACATTTCCAGCCTCTGGAATTCAGCCTCTTTCATACAAAATAATAGCACATCATGTTGCCCTTGGAGCTGAAGGTGCCATCCCCCTGACTGAATGCACCATGGGCACCAGCCCTACACGGAGAGGGCTGTCCCTGTCATCCCTCCCCCTCCAGCAAAGGAGACTTAAGACTGTCCCTCCCATTGCCCCCACCCTGGCCAAGGGGGCCCAGGGCTCACCCCGCCATTGCCCCCACCCTGGAAAAGAGGCCCAGGGCTGTCCCCACCATTACCCCCATCCTGGTTAAAGGGGCCTAGGGCTGCCCCTGCCATCTGCCCCCCTACCCCTTGTCTAAGACTTACGGCTGCCCCTGCTACCACCCCACACTTCAACTGAGGGGCCCAGGGCTGCACCTGCCACCGCCCGCACTCTGGATGAGGGGGCCCAGGGCTCCCTCTGCCATTGCCCCCACCCTGGCTAAGGGGCCCAGGGCTGCCCCTGCCATCTGCCACCCTAACCCTCGTCTGAGACTTATGGCTGCCCCTGCCACCACACTCCACTTCAACCGAGGGGCCCAGGGCTGCTCCTGCCACCGCCCCTGCTCTGGATGAGGGGGTCCACGGTTGTCCCTGCCATTGCCCTCACCCTGGCCAAAGGGGCCCAGGGCTACCACTGCCGTTGCTCCCACCCTGGCTAAGGGGCCCAAGGCTGCCCCTGCCATCTCTCCCCATCCTGGGCTCCTCCTGCCATCGCCCCCCTCCTCCGGCTGAGGAGACGCGGGGCTGCCTCTGCCACCTGCCCCGCTCCAGCCAGGTCCCCCCAGTCCCTCGGCGCAGACGGGGGGTGCTCAAGGACACCCCATCCCACGTACGCCCCGGCAGCACCGGCCGTGCCCTCAGCCGCCGGCCCCTCCCCGCCGCGGCGCTCGTTTCCGGGGGGACTTTGTGCCCCGCCGTTTCCCTTCCCCCGCTCGGCGCGGCCCGGCGGCGGCCGTGATGCAGTCGCGCGCGCTGTGCGGGGCCGCGGGGCGCCGGGTGCGGCTGCTGCTGCGGCACGTGCTGCGCCCCGGGCCCCGCGCGCGGCACCGCTCAGGTAACCGGGCCTGTCCCCGGGAGCGCCGCGTCCCCGCGGGGAGCCGGAGCGGGCTGCGGGGATCGGCCGAGGGCGGGAGCACCTCCCGCACCGGGACAGGCGGAGGTAGCGGCCGCCGCTCGGCCTGGAGAAGGGAAGGCTCCGGGGACACCTTAGAGCGACCTTCCAGCACCTGAAAGGGCTACAAGAAAGCTGGGGAGGGACCGTTCATAAAGGCTTCTACTGACTGGTTTAGGGGCACTGGGTATAAACTGGAGAGGGGCAGATTTCGACTAGACAGAAGGAGGAATTTCTTCACACTGAGGGTGGTGAGACACTGGCACAGGTTGCCCAGGGAAGCTGTGGCTGCCCCATCCCTGGAGGTGTTCAAGGCCAGGTTGGATGGGGCCTTGGGCAGCCTGGGCTGGTGGGAGGTGTCCCTGCCCGTGACAGGGGGCTTGGAACCAGGTGAGCTTTAAGATTTAACCACTCCTCTAATACTGTGTTCAGTTCTGGGCTCCTCACCACAAAAAGGATGTTGAGGCTCTGGAGCGAGTCCAGAGAAGAGCAACAAAGCTGGTGAGGGGGCTGGAGAGCAGGTCTTATGAGGAGCGGCTGAGAGAGCTGGGGTTCTTTAGCCTGGAGAAGAGAAGGCTGAGGGGAGACCTCATTGCTCTCTACAACTACCTGAAAGGAGGTTGTGGAGGGGAGGGTGCTGGCCTCTTCTCCCAAGTGATGGGGGACAGGACAAGAGGGAATGGCCTCAAGCTCCGCCAGGGGAGATTTAGGCTGGACATTAGGAAAAAATTTTTCACAGAAAGGGTCATTGGGCACTGGAACAGGCTGCCCAGGGAGGTGGTTGAGTCACCTTCCCTGGAGGTGTTTAAGGCATGGGTGGATGAGGTGCTGAGGGGCATGGTTTAGTGTTTGATAGGAATGGTTGGACTTGATGATCTGGTGAGTCTCTTCCAACCTGGTTATTCTATGATTCTATGATTCCTTCCAACCCAAACCATTCTATGATTCATTCAAGTAATTGTATTCTTTTGGGAGTTAGACAGAATGTCCCTCTGACAACAAGTTTTCTTTCAAGCAGTGTTTTTCCACTCTTACATCTTCCGTGCAGCATGATCTGTGCTGAACTGATGTGTCTTCTGTAATCACCTCTGTTTGCATCTTTCCCTGTTTCAAATGCAAGGCCAAGCAGAGAGCTGGCTTCAAAGCTTCAAATGATGAAGAGTTATGACTTTCATAATAGCATAAAAATTAGTCCTTGGAAAGTAATAGAATGTGCATAAGATTTCTGGGAAAATTTATCCGTATGCTTGTAAGTGGGAAAAACGTTCTGTCCCCAGTTCTTGTGTCGCTGCACACGATTGATGGACATTGCTCCCTTGTGTTGCCCAGGCCTGATAAAGGGTGCCTGGTTTCTAAAACTCCAAAATGAGTCTTAATTTATTTGTGGCATGTTTGATATCACTCTTCCAGGGTGGCTTGGGGAACATGAGTCAGGCTACTTCCTTATGGGCTGCCACTTTGCATTGCCGTCCCTGTGTCTTCTTATGCTTATGAGCGTTGCGTGAGAGAAGAGGGCAGAGTGCAGCCACAGACTTGCAGGAAGCTTTAGTGCAGCTTTCCACGGCTTCTCTCAAAGCATTTCACCAGCAGTAAAGCGAGGAGCAACCCCAACCCCTCTGCCTGTGGGCACTGCTCTTTGTCAGGCAGGTTGTGTCAGCATTACGTGGTTTTATCCTTCCACTGAGGCTGAGCTGTATCTGTGTCAGGGGTTGCCGAGGCTGATGCGTGTTGGAGCGTGCCTGCAGCGTATGGTAATGAGATAGGGGGTTGACCTTGAGCTTGCACATGCTACGAAGGATGACCTGAGCTGTCCTGGAGTATCCTCTGGTGACCTTTGAGACAGATGACAGGCCTGTGCAGAGCAGAAGTGGCTTTTGGAAACAGTGGCATATGCCAGTGATAGCTGGTGCTTTTCTGGATGACTGTAACAAAGCTACTAAATACAGAATGAGTGATGAGCAGCTCTAAATTAGGGGCACAGAACGACAGTGAGTGACTCTAATGGTGAGGTACTCTCAAAAGGTCTTAATTGCACCCCTTTAATAAACCATTTATCTCATTTTTTAAATTTTTTTTTAATCTCTTTATTAGTTGGTGAGTTTATTTCTTTAAATATGTGTTTGGCTTCTCAAAGTTTTTTTCAAGAGGGAACCCTTTGCAGAATCAATGACTAAAATTCCTTCAGGAATTTTCACACGGGAAATATTTTGCTTGTGAAAAGTACCGAAGGAACTGGGGTTGTGAAGTATATGCTTGCAGCCCAGAAAGTAACCAGGCCTGCATCCAAAGGAGTGTGACTACCAGGTTAAGGGAGGTGATTCTGCCTTTCTACTCTGCTCTTGTGAGACCTCACTTGGAGTGCTGCATTCAGTTCTGGAATCCTCAGCACAGGAAGGACATGAATCTCTTAGAGTGAGTCCAGAGGAGGCCACAGAAATGATCAGAGGGCTGGAGCACCTTCTGCGTGAGAACAGGCTGAGAGAGTTGAGGCTGTTCAGCCTGAAGAAGAGAAGGCTCTAGGGAGACCTTATAGGAGCCTTCCAGTACTTAAAGTGGACCTACAGGAAAGCTGGGAAAGGACTCTTTATCAAGGAGTGCAGTGATAGGACAAAGGGGTAACTGTTTTATGGTGAAAGAGGGGAGATTTAGATTAGACATTAGAAAGAAATTCTCCTTGCAGGTGGTGAGGTACTGAAACAGGTTGCCCAGAGAAATTGTGGGTGCCTCATCCCTGGAGGTATTCATGGCCGTGTTGGATGAGGCTATGAGCAAGCCGATCCAGTGGAAGGTGTGCGTGCCCATGACAAGAGGGTTGGAATGAGATGATCTTTAAGGCCTCTCCAACCCAAAGCATTCTATGTTTCTATGATTTATCTTAAAAGAAATAGGAATAAAAGGGAACAAGTTAACAATGTGTGAAACAACCACCTTGCCAAGGTAGCTCAGGACTTTTCAGCCCTTTGTTGGGATGAATGACCTTAAGAATGAGAAGAAATTTAGCAAAATGAAATGACAGCAAATGTGGTATTACTAAAACACTTCATAATTTCAGTGTGCTGTAGAATGTAATATTGGTAATATTCATGGATGCACTGTATATGTATATTAATAATAAAATTATTCCCAGTTACAATCAATGATGGTGGTAGACTTGGGGAAAAGATTTAAATCTCAAAGCTCTAGACAATCTTGTAGTTTATTATAGGCAGGCTAAGGGAGTGCAGTGATTGGACGAGGGGTAATGGTTTTAAGTTGTAAGAGGAGAGGATTTAGATTAGAGAGGAAGAAATTCTTTCCTATGAGGGTGGTGAGGCACTGGAACAGGTTGCCCAGGGAAGTCCTGGATGCTCCGTCCCTGGAGGTGTTCAAGGCCACCTGATCAAGTGGAAGGTGTCCCTGCCCATGGCAGGGGGCATGGAACTAGATGATTGTTAAGGTCCTTTCCAACCCAACTATTCTATTATATTCTAAGAAATAATATTAGGGATATTTGCCCTCCCAGCACCTGAGACACTTTGTTCATTATAGTATTTCATCTGGCTCTGTGAATTTGTGATGTTGATATTAGGAATACTGTAGATTATTTGCATTTACTTTTATTAATTTATATTTATTAATTTAATTATTTATTAATTTAAATTAATAAATTGCATGTCTTCTTGCAGGCCCTATCGCTCCTTTGAGGTTACTGAAGTTTCAAAGAGATAGTCTGAGATTTTGTCTGCAACGTGTTTTTGCATGTCTGCAAGCAGAAAATATTTCTGAAAGGGCTGGAAGCTGTTAACAGTCGAACAGCAAATTGTTGTTTATCCAGTAATTTGGATCTGACATCCCTGCCAGATCAGATTTACTCTCTGCGGTGGTACCTCTTAAGTGTAAGCGAGATGATGTTGTCAGTTTGTGTTCTGTAATATGTGGAGTCACGCTTAGCTCTTTAGCTTTGTCTTTGTAATGCGAATATGGCTTGCTGGTGCACTGGGTGCTATGGAGAAGCTGCTAGAGCTGTCTAATGGTAAGGCTTAGGAGAAATCTCTGAGTGCAAACCAGAGGCACACAGTGACTAAAGGGTAATGGGAATAGCTAGGAAGGGTTTGGATTTGCACAACTTATTTAATGAGGGAAATTTCAGTCATAGTAACAAATGGAAGGATGAATATCACTTTCCTATCTGTTTTAATGTAGGCTTACTGCTTCCTTCCAGAAGACTGACAAAAAAATCAAGGGTTTTGTACGCTGCAGTTATTTGTGATGAATTATTATTATTTTAAACACAGCTTAAAATAATAGGCTGAATAAAGTGAAATATTATGTAACTCAGTCCACTGATGTTTAATTATTTGCATCTATCTGTATATAATGTAGAACACGTGAAAAAATCTGACATTATCAAAGTTGTTTTAAGGGTTTGGTGGGAACAAGTGCTGAATTTGGTGAAAACTGAGAAGCTGAAACCCTAGAAATCAGTGCCTGTCACGTATTACAGGCAAAGAAGTGTCTTTTGGGTGCTTGTGGGTGTATATAAAACAACTTACTCTTTGTCACTTATGTAGACCAAAATATATACCAGTTTCATTTGTTGTTTTCTGCATTTTTGCCTGCCCAGGTTTACTTCCTGTGCTTTCCAAAACCTGGTGACTCTAATTTACTACTCAAACCTATGTTTAAAGCCTAAAAGATCTCAATGATACCTACAGCAGTATCTGCTGAGTGTAACACAGTCAGCTGTGAAAACTCTATCAGACTTCAGAATCCTGTGATGCTAATCAGGCGTATAGGATCTAAGCGATTGTGGTAAAAATTTATAATCTGAAAGAAGACTGTTAACGGGATCATGTGTTTAACAGGGGGTTTGGGTGGCTTTTTTCCAGGTCCATTACTGTCCAAAGCCTTAAGTAGCGGTTGATGACGGATGTAAATGCTTTCCAGCGCATTCCCTTGTTGTCTTTACCTGTGTCATTATCTTGGTGACGCTCACAACTGGAAGGGTGGTTCTGACAGTATATTTTTCACTGGCAGAACCTATTTAAAAGACTTTGTTCTTTCATCTTTCCTTTAACATTCCTGTTAGTGTCCATTGCCTCTGCAGTTGTACTTACGGGGCTGCATTGTTGTGACCGAAACGATTCCAGTGATTTATGGCTTATGAACAGTTGTTGCGTCAGCACAATGGAAAAGGCAGCAAATGGGAACAGGAATTGTCAAAGCCAGTTGTCTGTGAAAGTTTGCAGACTTATGCCTGAGTTATGTCAAATTGAGAGAAAAGCTTGGTGGCTAAAAAACAGTCTTTTCTTAGACATGCTGATATAGCTGGAAGAAAGGGATGAGCTCTCAGGCAGATAAGCTTCTGTACGCTCTTCAGTAGTGTTTCACCACTGTTCCCATGAGTAGATGTCAGTAAGTAGCTTCTGAGTTTTAATATTTGGCAACTGTTCAAAGTTTAAATTTTCCTGTTTTACAACTGCTACAGTCCTGATAAGTGTTGATGTGTTCGGCGCGTCCTGACTGTTTTACTACATAAGGCTGAAGCTGAACCTGTTTGTCAGATTCAGGGGCTCAGGATAGTTGTGTAGGAGATGCCATAATGAATTTTAAACCTTTTTTTTCCTATTTTGTTATCTTTTCAGTAAATGGGAAGGTTTTTTTAAAAAAACTCTCTCTTGATTTTCAGTTGCTTCTTTTTAGTTGAAATATATTGAAATTATGCTAATGCATTTGATACCTAACCTCGGTTTTGGATAGAATGATAGTTTGGCTTTTCTGCACTGAGCAAACTGTACTTCAGGAATCCTCATGTTGTTTTAAAACACTCTGAGCTAATTCTCTCGTAAGTAGCACTGGCCACAGAAGATTTAAAAGGGAACACTAGGGATGCAGTGAACAGCTGTTACCGTATCAGTAAAAGGAGGTAGTAGATATTGCTTTCTGCAGACAGCTAGCAGAAACCTCCTGCCTATGGGCCCTCGCATTCATGAGGAATTTCAACCTGACATCTGCTAGGTGGGCAGTCTGGCATTGTGCGTGTACTCTTGGTAGCTTCTAGACTGCTTTGGTAAAAATTCTGTAATGCAGATGACAGAGAGCTTGGACTGGGTCAGCTCTTCACATCATCTGCCGCTCACGAGTAGGGAAGAACTGTGGTTGGTTTAGTCAGCAGCCTCAATGCAGGCTGGATTGCAATGACCACAGCACAACTGAGGTGTGGATCTGGAGCAAGACTGGGAAAGTGAGCAGCAGAATTAGGATCCTGGACTTCAGGACTGCAGGCTTTCGCTTACTCAGGAGAGTGATGAGTCAAGTCCCTTGGATATCAACCATGAAGAAGAAGGGTACCCAGGAGAGCTTAAAGATTTTTTAAAAAAAATTTAACACCACCTCAGGAATGAACCATCCCACAGTGCAGGATGATCTGGTATTTCAGCAGGAGGTCTGCATGGCCAAGCATGGAACTTTCCAGTGAAGGGAGCATAGAAAACTGGAACTAAGGGCATGCAACAGAAAAAGGGTGTAAAAGTGCTATTTGGTGTGTAGGGACAAAATCTTTACTATCTCATAAACTACATATCTTTAGTCCGGAAGGACCTTGATAAACTGGGCCAAAAGAAACCACAAAAAGCTTAAGAAGAAAAAGTATGCTACTGGGCTGAAGTGTTGCTGCGTGTCACTACAGGCTATGGAGGGATTGACTGAGTAGCGGCTTTGCTAAAAAGGCTGCAGTGTTGCACTGGATGTCTGGTTGAATATGAGCTGACACCTCATAGCAAATGAGGTGAAGCACAGAATGGGCTACATTAGGAGGAGCGTGGGCCATGTTAAAGGGAGAATTAATCTCTAGAAAGCACTGGTGGAGCTCAGCCTGGAATGCTGTGTCCAGTTTTGGGTTCCGTAGTTCTAGGGAGATATTTAGAAATTGATGGGAGTCCGCTCAAGGGCTACCAAAATTGTTAGGAGCCTTGAGCACCTAATTGTAGGGAGAAGCTGAGGGATCTGGACTTGTCGTGCTTGCAAGGAGAGGCGTAAGGGAGGAGAAATCTATTGGCAACTTACAAATATAGTTAAAAAAATTATGAACACTACTTAACAGTGGCAGATGAGGAGGCATTCGTCACAGACTGGGGTATGGGAGGCTCAGACTGTCTAACAGGACAAGTGTTTTCACTAGTAGAGTAGTGCAGCAGAGGAAGAGGTTGGCTACAAAAGCTGTGGAACATCCATCCTTGAAGGTTTCTGAGACTCCATCAGCCAAAGCCATGGCTCATCACATCTCACCTTGGTGATAAGGTAACATTGAGTAGGAAGTTGGAGAAGATAACCTCCAGAGTCCACTCCAACCAATATTTCTAAAGTAATTGATGAAATGAGCAGCTTAGCACTTCTTTCACATGGTAATACATGCTCTGAAGTTTATATATCAAGTCTACTGAGATCATCATGGCATTAAACATATTTAAAACTGACTTCTCACTTCATAGCACCCTTGTAGTTGAGCATCATCAGACTCCCTACCTTTAGGGTATGCTATTGGCCTAAACTAAAAATAGCTCTCTACTAATTGTAAACTTCCTGCATGGTTGGATGTCAGATAAGAGTCCAAGTTCATGTTGTTGATCCTCTACTAATGCAGAAAAATAGAGGGAAAGGTGCACTTCCTGGAGTAAATACAAGATTTTGTTTTAATGACTCTTTGGACTTTCATCAGTAAGAAGAATCATTGGCTTAAAGTAGATGATAGTTGAAATATCAAGCATTAGCTTCAAAACTGAAAATTAATAAAAGAAGATTCAATAATGTTATAAAAGATGATATAACAATAATGTTGAGTAGAAATCAATTCACATTTTATATTTGAAGTAGTTGTTTTGGTTTCTTAGAAGGAAAGACCTCCTTTTGCTCATAAAAAAAGGGCGACTCAAGTGAAATGGATTTTGTTGCTTAGATTGGAGCTGGGTTTTGTTGTGTAAACATCCAACCCTCAGTCAGCAGCTGTTGTTGGGCTGCAGTGTAGTGGGCAGCAGCTGAGCCTCCACCTCGTCTGTATGCGGAGGCAGCAGTGGGCAGGGAGCAAGCCTGGCAAGTGTGGCAAATGCGTTTCTGTTCTTCATACTAATGTGCTTGGGAGGCTGCCAGCACCAATGCGAGATGCAGGATAGGTTAGTGTTACCCGGTGACGGTGCGTAATGTTTGCAGCCGTGAAGATGGCCAGTAAGACCTGGTGTGAAATGAGAGAAATAAATCAGTTGTGTAGATAGGACTACTTTTTTTTTTTCTTTTTTTTCTTCTGAATAATGTATTTGGAAAAGTTGAAGAAAAAGAAAAAACACAAATGCTGGAACATGTCATTTCTGTATCTTGAAAATAAGTTGGCTCCTCAGAGATGGGCGCTGACACTTCTCTGTGCCCTTATGGAAATGTGCTGGATAAATATCAGCTAAGAGCATCTTCAAGGTTTTTTTATTTGTTTGTTTGTCTTCGTTTATTTTTTTTTCCTCCTCTCCTTTCCTTCACATTAGAATGAAATTAAGACCTGGAAATATACATTTGAATATAATAAAGACTTTTAAGTTTCCCGTAACAGGTGTGATCTTATCACACAGAGATTAGTGTTACCAGAGCTTAGCACTTTCACAGTTTTAATATGCTTTTGCTGTTTCTGGCTTTTGAGACCAGATGGATAGTCTTTGTACAGCTGAGTGTATAATATACCAAGATGACTGTTGGAGTGTGTTAATCTCACATAAATTCAGGACTAAAGAGGCCAAAAGGCAATAATTTCAGCCACCTAAAAACTCAGTGTTCCTGGAGCTTCAGTGTAGTGTCTTATAAAAACCCTGCGAATGTAAAGATTTACAGATGGGAGTGGAACTGTTTATGTTGTGCACTCAAAAAACTAAACACGTGTAGATCTGTGCAGGGTGTTTTCTTTCGCTGTTGGATTTCTTTATTTAAATATGGCCATTTTGAATTTAGTAATTTCCTTCTTTTTTTTCTGAATATGTTATTTCACCAGAAATATGGCAAGTAGAAGAAATAAAACTCTTGTCTGCTTCTTAAATTCTTCAATTGTGATTGAGATATAATCTGTTTGTCCCCAGATGTGATCAGCATTGCTGTAAATAATTTAAACAGCAGTGTTTTTTCTTCTCAACATATAGGAAAAAAATATTACAATTAGGCAATAGTGTCTTTTTGGGAGGGGGAAAGAGAAGAAGGACAGTTGGTGTAATACTAGCTTTTAAATAGAAGACTGGTTGAATGTGCCAAGTGTAAAATAAAGCTGCATCTTCAGGAAGCTGCCTTACTGAGATGGTAACATAAACCTACACAATGGGTCAGAACAAAGGTGAGTTGATGAATTCTACTATTCTGTCTCAGAGAATGGTGAGTTTATGAGTTCTACTATTCTGTCTCAGAGAATGGTGAGTAGGAGATGCTGAGGGAAAGCCGAAGTGCTCTCCTTGTCTCCGGCTGCTGCCTCTGCAGCTCAGAGGTTTGTAGCTGAAGGTGGTGGGTTTCTGTTCATTAGTCTTCAGTGGACTGAGTGCACGAAGTAAGAAGCCTGCTCACCTGAGGAGCCCTTGTCAATTGCAGTAAAAAGCAGATGTAGGTATTGATATTGTTATCTGTAAAAACTGGCTCTAAAGTAGAGTGCATTACGTTGTGTGTTGCAGTTACTGACTAGCTCTATGTGTGTGCAAATTGCCATTTTGCAGGGGTGCAATTCACACCTGTCTGTTCCAGATGCAGTAGGAGGAGTTCATTGCATGTACTGAGGCACTGTTTTCTTATTCCTTATCTCAGAGAGTCTGCTCCGGATTCTGGTAGTGGGACAAGATCTTTATGTGCCCCCAGTTTCTAGCCCATATTACGTGGGATCATAAACTTCCAGTTCTGTCTCTGTGATTGCCCCATGAATGAGACGTTGCCCGTACCTTTTGGGTTCTGGCTTACTTGGCATTTGTTTTGTTTCAGCAGTCATAGCTTTTTGTGTACATTAGACACTGCTTGTACCTGTTTTCCCCAAAGACCGTGATACCAAATATTACTGCTTTCTGTGTGGGAGGTAAGAAACTATGGGCACGCCTTCACTGCTTGCCTAAGCAAGCCTGATACAGGCAACAAAGTCTTAATTGCAAAACCTCATATATATAGCTTTTGTCCACCACAGTGTGGTAACAGCCTGTGAGCCGGGTTGGAGTATTAATGGGATATTTTGTAATTTGCAATGGAGACAAATAGTTTGAGAAATATGTTCTCAAATTATGAGTCTCGCTGATTTAACACCACCATTTTACCAAGCAGGCTGTTGTCAGTTCCTTGCCAGCTGGTGAAACACTGGAAAGACTGTCTGGGATGGCATCTCTGCTCAAAGAGTTTGGAAACCGAGTAACTAAACATGAGATTTCAAATAAGTACAGAAGAAACAAATGGGACAAGAAAACATAGCCCAGGTGGAAGTGTGTGATAAAATTAGTGGGCTAATCCCCCACTGTGCTCAACTAGCTGGGAAAATAGACTCTGCTGTCTTGGCTTATTGTTGCTTAAAGTTCTATTAAATATGGTTAATATTTTTGCTTTGTGGACAGATGCAAGTTAGAGGCAACATGTCTCCTGGCAGCAACAAACCTGTTAAAAGCTGAATGCCCTGACTGTACATTAGGGATTTTGTGTCTTCAGCTCTCTCCTCATCTTGCATATAGTTCTCTCCCAGCCTGTACTTCGTGAAAATTTGCAGGGAGTGTTGATGACTGGAATAGTTGTGGGATTTTTGGATGTGATTAGATTTGTTGATCGAGGGTTAGCATGTTACAGACTGACATAATTACCACCAGAAGGGATGCATTTTCCGCCTAGTCCAAACTCAGTTGTGTGTTTGGGTTTGTTTTTTTTTTTAGGGACTACAGGAAATCAACTAAGGCTTTTCAATACTGTGCCAATAAAATAGGTAATTAGAATTCTTTCCTGTAGATGATATAATCATTCCAACATATTGAAAAAGTCTGGCACCTTGTTTCAGCATCTGGTCCCTGTAGTCTATTGGATGACTGTATGTATGAAAGAGTATTTACAACTTGAGTTGAGGTGATTTAAGCTAGGAGCTAATTAGACATTTACTCTTGTCTCATTGCATGTTGGCTGGGTAATGGTGAGAAAATAAACTGGCACTAATTTCCTAAGGATATATCAGGCAGCCTGCTCTTTTTAGAATGTTAAAATTCTTCCTAGCTGAACTAATGAGATGTGTCAACTTTTGCAAGAAGCAGCAGACTCCTAGGATGTTTTCCTCAACTTGGAGGCATTTTGGTCCATCCTTTAGCTGTTCCCAGTGGGAAAGAGAAGTTGGAGGTGCAGCAGAAGGGAGACAGGAGATGATGCTTATGCAGTAAGATCGCTTTAAAACTTATGCTTATGCAGTAAGATCGCTTTAAAACTTATGCTTATGCAGTAAGATCGCTTTAAAACTTATGCTTATGCAGTAAGATCGCTTTAAAACTTATGCTTATGCAGTAAGATCGCTTATGCAGTCATCGCTTTAAAACTTAGAGGAGTGGGCAAAGCCCTGGGAGTGGGCTCTGTTTGGTACCATTCCTCTTCCTGGCTCCTACATAGATCTGCCAGAGTAGGATGCTCTAGCAGGGAGGGTGGGAACTGCTTGGTGCTGCTTATCTGTAGTAAAAACGATGAGCCTTTGGCCACCTTTTACTTATCAGTACTGCTATTACTAAGTCTCCCACTTCCTGGCAAGCCATTGAAGCACTGTATTGTCACTTAAGATGTGGGATCAGCCACCATCTTATGGCCTTTTGCAAACATTTTAAGGAAAAAATGTAGGGCTGATTATCTGGACCTCATGAGCATGAAGTCTTCATAACCCACAGGCGTGTATGTCAGGCTCTGAACCCCGGTCTTGGTGTTATTGTTAAGCCCTTAAATGTGGGAGGAAATTGGCTATTAGCATATCTTCGCTGCTTCCTATCTGTTGCTGTAGGTGATTCTCCTCTGGCTGCTATAAATCTAGTCCTAAATGTGTAACCTTTGCCATGGATTGTTTGAGTCATGTCACCTGGGGATTTTTGGCCTTGTGAGATCTGCAGTAACATCTGGGTACACTGGAAGAGAACTGCAATTGAATGCAAAACTAGAGTAATTGCTGGCTGAAAGGATTGCTCCTTGGTGTACAGGAGGAGTTTAGTTGCCTCTGTCAATTTGGACATGCTTCCTCTTCATCTCTCACTCTGGTTCTAGCATTGATCTTCAAACTCTTTGAAACCTTAGGCAGTGCTGGAGATAGATGACTGTAGGCTGTGTCCTGTTGAATGCAGTGAGTCAAAGTTAAAATCAACAACAGGATTTTTAGAGCTGGATCTTGTTTGTGGGCTATGTCTTTTCTCCATTTCATTTCTCAGAAAAGCACAAGCATAAAACAGTTCCAAAACTTGTCCTCAGTTCATGGAGAGTTACTGTAATCACAGTACTGTGGCAAAATTGCATCCCTGCGCAGGAGTATTACTCCAGTAATCCTCTCCATCCTAGCATGTGCACTACAATGCCTGTTGGGCAATCAAGCTGATGGTATCGTAGAATCATGAAGTGGTTTGAGTTGGAAGGAACCTTAAAGTTCATCCAGTTCCAACCCCCCTGCCCATGGCAGGGACACCTCTCATGAGATCAGGCTGCCCAAGGCCCCATCCAACCTGGCCTTGAACACCTCCAGGGATGGGGCAGCCACAGCTTCCCTGGGAAACCTGTTCCAGTGCCTCACCACCCTTATTGTGAAGAAATTCCTCTTTATGTTTAGTCTAAATCTGCCACTTTCCAGTTTATACCCATTTCCCTTCATCCTATCACTACAAGCCTTTGTAAACAGTCCCTCCCGAGCTTCTTGTAGCCCCTTCAGGTTCTGGAAGGTCGCTATAAAGTCTCCTCAGAGCCGTCTCTTCTCCAGGCTGAACAACCACAACTCCCTCAGCCTGTCCTCGTATGGGAGATGCTCTAGACCTTCAACGACAGTAATGGAAAAAACATTATTTTACTGGAATCATCCTACCTTCATGTTGTTAATAGTCTTGAACTAATTTGCATGGCCCAGATGGTCTCTTGAAAAAAAAATAAGCTTATTTTCTTGACTTCAAGGGTTCTGGGTGTTGTGCTGTTTTTCTTTGACCACCACTGCCTTGGTGCTCACCCATTTCCTGGCTGCAAACCAGATTTCTCTTCTGGTTTTCATGAGAAGGTACACAGGGCATACCCTGCAATTTAATTCAAGTCTGTGCGTGGAGAAAGACAGTTAAGACAGGCAAGTCCTAGTAAGAGGCAAGAAATAAAGCAGCCAGGTGCTTTAGTTTTGGTGAAATCCAGAACAAGAAGTGCTTGAGACCTCTTGACCCTTGAAAAGGTGCCAGGTTCTGCAGCCATACCAGTCAGAGAGTGCAGGAGGGACCTGCTGACATGAATGTATGATTTTGTACCTTCAACCTTTCAGGCTGTTAAAACTCAGGAAGATCATCACCCCAGCAAGTGTTTCTCACCACTAGATCTGCAGATAAACAGTCTAAGGATTTAATTTCAATAAATCAACGGCAGTAGCTGGAGTGGGGTTTTGTAGTAAGCTTGAAATTCATTGCTCCTAACAAAATAAATTATGGATATAACAACAGCAACAAAAGAAAAAAGACAAGGAATATTAAGTGTTGATTGTCTTGATACTTGATCTGTTGAAAAGTAGCGGAGCCTAATTAGTAAACTAGCGGTTTTCTAACGCATTAGAGATGGCTTTCTGAACACACAACCAGCCTTACTATAGCAGACCTATGCTTTAAACATTTATATAAGGACATTAAACACTTTAAAAGTATCTGGGAACTAACAGACTTCTTTTCTCTCTCTTTTTTTTTTTTTTTTAAGATGGTATTGTCAGTATTGGAGATGTGTCTTTTAAACTCAAAACACCTAAGAACCCAGAACTTGTTCCACAGAACTATGGTAAGAATCTGCTTTCCTTTTGAATGAGTTTCAAGGCTTTATTTCCTCACTAAAGTCACCTAAATGACTTTGCTAAAATTATTGAAGAGATGTTTTGAAAAATCTTGCAACGACGTAGGGAAGGCTGAATTCTTTGCTGAATTCTTTACTGTATCTCTGATTCAGGTGGCTATATAGGAATCTCTTAACTTTGAATGCAACGTGTCCCATTGGTCAGTGGGGCAATAAAAGGACTGTTTGTGTGTGTTTAAATACTTTGTTCAAAAGGGTTCTCGTCCATCTCATTCTAAAAATAATACTGTAATCTCAAATTTCTTGGTCTTAAAACTGTGGCAGTTTAAAATTATCATTTGGTTACGATTGGTTATTTGTCCTTGGAATTTTCTTCTGTATGGCAGATGTATGGTATTTTTCTGCTCTGATGTTTAGTATTTCCAGATTGTCATGTCAGCAAACACAAAGGTCTTTGCAATTCATCAAGTTAATAGGAAGTCAATTGCATAGTGATAAAAAATGTTATCATATACTTACAGAAGTCACAGCCAATTATACACATTAACAATGCTCATACATATACTTACAATAAATTCACAATATGTTTTGATACCTTATTAAAAAAGCTGTGGATTTGCAGCCATCCGCATTTCCTGTTTGTTTCTTGAGAATACAGGGCTTCTTGAGCTTTCCTTTTTGCATGGTGGATCAGAGAGTGAATCATACTTTCATTGTGAAGTTTCCTAGCACAGTGCAGGCCAACTGTTTCCTAAGGATCCAAAATGTCCACTTGCCATTTGTTCAGTACTTTCACATGCAGGCTGCTGGATGTCTGGCATTTAAATAAATAAGCTCCAACCCATGAAAAACTGGTTTTTCCACCTAGATAAATTCTCAGACCAAACCAAATCACACACGGTGTTCTAAGGGGATGTTTAAGTCTTTTACTGTGCTTAGACTTGGCCGAGCGTTGAGAACTCCCAGTGGCTCTCATCACTGGGCTTGCAAGGTCCTACAGTTGGAATCTGAGGATAGTCACTCACTTCAAGCCAATTTGCTTTCTAACATATCTAAATTAATTCCATGATAATTTGAAAAGGACATCAAGAAAACTGCTGGGACAGTGACATTTTTAGGGGATGGCGGGTGGGGGCGTTGTTTGGTTTTGTTCTGTTTTAGAGCAATGGCACTGATAACATTGATAGTAGATTGCCAGTGCATAGCTGGTAGGATGGGTAACTGCTGGATGAAGGATACTATGGGCAAGTGTACACATATAGGGTCAGAAAGGACAGGGGCTGCTCTATAAAGGTTCATATTGTTGTGTTCTTAGGCTATAGTAATTCACTTCATCTGACAGGCTTTAGGTGGCCCTACTTGAGCAGGGGGTTTGGACAAGATGACCTCGAGAGGTCCCTTCCAACCTCAACTGTTCCGTGATTCCTTATTTTGTGGTAACTGTGGGATAGTACATCTGTGTTACTACTGATGTGTTTAGATTACTGTTTCTTAACTCTCTTCTGAAATGCAATCTTTCTTCTGAAATATTTGTCCTTTGAGAGCTGTAGCAGGAATGCAAAGGGAGACTTTGCTTGCTTTCATTCTTTGACAGTTGTGAAGTCTGCCAGTAGTCTACTTGGCCAAATTTCTGGTTTGCATCTGGATCATGGACTGCTGAATTCCCACATGCCAGTAGGCATCACACTGTGATGCTTTCCTTCCAGGTGATTTACAGAACCAAAGATACCATATGACACGTCTCAGACCCTGTTGTTACAGGGTAGCCTGTGAAGAAAGAATTTCTGTTCTAGGCTGTAATGGCACTTCCCCTATCTTGTAATCTCCCTGG
This sequence comes from Phaenicophaeus curvirostris, assembly GCF_032191515.1. Taxonomy (NCBI): domain Eukaryota; kingdom Metazoa; phylum Chordata; class Aves; order Cuculiformes; family Cuculidae; genus Phaenicophaeus; species Phaenicophaeus curvirostris. The sequence goes on along the minus strand of NC_091392.1, from coordinate 176,545,462 downwards.
GAATGCGACTGAACAATTGAGAAATGCTGCTTCTTAAACAATCAGTTTCTGATTCTCATTATTTATTCTGTATGCCTGTTCTCTCATCTTCATCATGACTAATGTGATCTGTTTCACTTGTTTACATTTTTTTGTAAATTGTTTTGCTTTCTGGTTTTCTGTACTGTGCCAGATGTGTTAATTTTAGCAACTAGGCCTCCCTGACTTTCACTCCTCCAAACCATGCTGTTACATGTTTTGGGTCAATCTGCACTTTTTAGCAAGGTAAATGTCATCTCTGTGTTGCTATAACAGTACGTCTTTTGGTTCTTTGGATTGGGAAGATAAGAGAATTATGAAAACATTTGGTAGAATCAAAGCAAAAAAAATTTTCTACTTAAAAATTTTAAGAAAGAAAAAGTACTTGAAAACTAATCTGATAGAAAAAATATTAAAAATGGGATGTATACAATGATGGGATCAGCTAAAATCTGATACTACAACTAAAAGAAATGTTTATGAGCACATACGAGGTATATTACTTATTGGTTTTCTCTTTTTTTTTAATACTCATGACCGAAAGGAGCCAATGTCATGCTTGTGATACTGTTGTTCTTCAGTATTCATGTACTTATAGTAGGAGTACTTAAAGTACAAAATTTTGCTTAAAACTCTAAAGTTTCAGTTAATTTACTAGTACTGCATGTGAAATTGTTTTCTAGCCAATGATTTGTGTAGAATAGAATGTTTCTGCTTGTGTTTTTCTGCCAGATAAAAGCCATGTTAAAATGCAGTGATGTTAAAAGTGCAAATCTATAACTTGCAGCAAATTTCAGGGAAGTAATAGCTTTTTCTAAACTCAACATTATTACTCTAAGCTTAAAAGTAACCTTAAAAACTGAAAAATATTGTAACACCTGTAAGGAATATAAATGTATCACGTACTTACAAAACTTCACAGTTATCATTTTGTTACATAATTGATACTGGAATATTTCATTCTTTATGCTACCAAATTCAACTCATTTCTTTGATTCCTTCATTGAACCTTGTTGCATTTTGCAGAAATGGATAGTATCAGTGTAGCTGATTACTTCATGTTTTCACGTCTTTGCTTTTCAGGTTTTATTCTAGGTACCTGGCAAGTTCTATGTGAAGTACTCAATTTTTTGTGTTAATGTACGATATTAATTTGTTTTACTGTTGTTGGCAAATGGCTTTTTATTAGAAGATGATAATTAAAGGTACATATAATCTGAATTGTTCCTTTTTTTCTTTTATAAGTGACAAGTGAAAATGAGTCAGACACAAGGGAATTTTGTTAATGGGATTTCTGTCATAACTGTCTGACATTGTAGAAAGAGGGCACTTATTTTTGCACTGCCTGTTCTTTTATCAGTAAAAATAAACCCTATATTTTTAAAATCTCACTGTACCTGAAAGGCACAATTATTTCTATAATTATACCTTGGAGAAACTTTGTACAGCTTTCCATGATAGCTTAGATCTAAAACTGAATTGCAAGAACGCACATTTATTTATTTATTTATTTATTTATTTATTTATATCACATGGAGTTCATGTTAGTACACTGCTTTTGTTGGTGGTTTCTGGAAGTTTTATGAAAATGACAATGTACCTGGTAGATTATATGTTTATTAATCTTGACAAAACAATTCCTAACATATCTCTTTCAGGACGCTTTGTTTAATGATCGCAAATCCTTGTTAACGCAGGAAAAGGAATGTTCTCTTGAAACACCTTATTTGCTCTTCTGCTCTCTGAAGGCACAAGTGTATTTGAGAGTTCGACTGTAGTCATGTTACATACAACTGCATCGAACTGTGGAAGATTAGTTTCAAACAGTGTGTGGGTTTGTGCCCGGTGTCCTCTGAGTCTGAGCACCCTCCTCAATATGTTGATCAAAATTGATGTACATGTATACAAGGGGTTAAGTGACAAATCCTATTAGTTTTGTCAGCTGGGGTGTATGGAAGACTGATTACCATGAGGAATGATGTCGCAGTCGGGGCAATCCATGACACGTAGAAGTTGTGGGCCAAAAGACCATCTTTATTGATTTTAGAAGACTTTTTATACCCCTTCCCGAGCTGCGCGTCCATGCACGATTGGTTTAGCTAAAGACCGACAGTTCATAATTGGACGACTCCTTCTCAGTTGTAACTTCATAATTGGGTGATTCCACCTGCGGCCTGGCAGTTTCCTAATCTTGTTTACTTGGCTCTTCTTCGTGCCTTCCAGCTTCTCCAAGGATACATGGGCATCTGTTCAAGGCCACTGTTTAAGTTCACACACTCTAACTCCTCGGACCAGCCGAGGTTTCCCACAGAATTTAAACAAAAAGTTTATGTACACATAGTAGTGAAATACAAGAAAGTAGCACTAAATGGATTTCTGTGCTTGAAAGGGAATTGTTTTAATGTTGAGCTCTTCCATAAACAGCTGGGGTTAATCTCTAGATCAATGCCTCTCGTTCTTGTGGGAGACTTCAATCTTCCTGATAACCTGCTGGAAGTACAATAGAGCAGAAAGAAAGCAGTCTAGGAGGCTCCTGGAGTTCATGGAAGACAACTTCCTTGCACAGCTGGTGAATGGACGAACAAGGGAAGGTGCCCTCCTGGACCTGCTGTTTGTGAACAGAGAAGGCCTTGTGGGGGATGTGGCAGTAGGTGGACGCCTAGGACAAAGCGATCATGAGATGATAGGGTTTTCTGTTCTAGGTGAAGTGAAGAGGGTGGTTAGCAGGATGGTAGCATTAAATTTCCAGAGGGCAGACTTTGAACTCTTCAGAAGGCTGGTTGACAAAGTCTCATGGGAGACAGTACTTAAGGGCAAGGGAGCCCAGGAGGGCTGGGGGCTCTTCAAAAAGGAAATCCTAGCAGCTCAGGAGAAAGCCATCCCCATGTTCCGGAAAAAAAGCCGGCAGGGGAGAAAACCAGCTTGGTTGAACAGAGAGATCTTGAGTGATATCAAGAAGAACAGGAATGTTTATTGGCTCTGGAAGAGGGGACAGGCCTCTTGGATGGACTACAGGAGGGAAGTGAGATTGTGTAGAGAAAAAATCAGAAGGGCTAAGGCTCAACTAGAAATCAGATTGGCAAAGTCTGTGAAAGATAACAAAAAGTCTTTCTATAAGAAAGACTGTTGGTTGACAGCGACTGAACATGAGCCAGCAGTGTGCCCAGGTGGCCAAGAAGGCCAATGGCATCTTGGCTTGTATCAGAAACGGCGTGACCAGCAGGTCCAGGGAGGTTATTCTTCCTCTGTACTCGGCACTGGTGAGACCGCTCCTCGAATCCTGTGTTCAGTTCTGGGCCCCTCACCACAAGAAGGATGTTGAGGCTCTGGAGCGAGTCCAGAGAAGAGCAACAAAGCTGGTGAGGGGGCTGGAGAGCAGGCCTTACGAGGAGTGGCTGAGAGAGCTGGGGTTGTTTAGCCTGGAGAAGAGGAGGCTGAGGGGAGACCTCATTGCTCTCTACAACTACCTGAAAGGAGGTTGTAGAGAGGAGGGTGCTGGCCTCTTCTCCCAAGTGACAGGGGACAGGACAAGAGGGAATGGCCTCAAGCTCCGCCAAGGGAGATTTAGGCTGGACATTAGGAAAAAATTTTTCACAGAAAGGGTCATTGGGCACTGGCAGAGGCTGCCCAGGGAGGTGGTTGATTCCCCTTCCCTGGAGGTGTTTAAGGCATGGGTGGATGAGGTGCTGAGGGGCATGGTTTAGTGTTTGCTAGGAATGGTTGGACTCAATGATCCAGTGAGTCTCTTCCAACCTGGTTATTCTATGATTCTGTGAAACTGGGGTTATGTCTCTGTGGTCGGCTCAGTGGTGCCAGCAGTTCCTGTTATTTATTCTTCACATGAAAGATCAGTATTGTCTTTACAGTAAGACACCTTAGTGACCTCCCAGAATGGTACGCACCATGTACTGAAGGAGGGGCAAGTGTGTGCTCATTATTGCTCAAAGTAGGTTCGGATTTGCACTGGAACATGTCTTCTTTCTTGTTTCTGTATTTACTTTAAATCTGAATGTCAGATTGCAACACATTACAGAGACAAGCTGTATTGCAGGATGACTGTAACTTTGCACTAAAAAAGATTTTTGTTGTTACATTTCTTCTTTCTTAACATAAGGAAGGATGCCTGATGTCAGAGGTGGTGATTATTTCAGGAGTTGGAGTTTTCATGTAGCCTTGCAACTGATCTGCTATTTGGCTGTTACCACCTAATCTGGACTCTGAAATAGTGGAGTTTTTTTCTAGTAGAGCTCTGAATGTTTTGCACAATTATCCTTGTTTTGTCTATGCCAATAGTGAGACACAGGGAGTATGGAAACCTTCGGCAAAGGTGTGGGTGGAGCTCAGGAAGTGGTCTGCAGTGTTCCATGTGCCTCAAAGCAGGGTCAAATGAACTTGAACCATTCCTGAGAGATGTTTGTCTTCCTTGTTCTTAAATTTGCCAGTGATGCAGATTGTAGAACTTCTCTGAACACTTTGATGTAGTAATTAACAATTCTTTTGTGAAAAAAAAACTTTTTTTGATGCCTCATTCAGATAATTTTGGACCCTGGGGTTTGTTCTATCTAACATAACCATGATGTACAGATTTCTTTTTTTTTTCACTGTAACTCTGTCTTGCATATTGGGAAACAATTATTATGATTTCCAGCCATTTCTTCTCTAGACCGAGTTCTTTAACTTCTCAATATTTTCCAGACTTTTGATAACTCTTGCTCATTTCTAGACTCTCTCAAACTTTTCTGTGCTGGACTGAGCTGTTGTGCTTGGAAGTAAACACAGTATGTCCTTCCGTTTGGAATCTGAGCTTCAGATAACTGCTCTGACTATGTATTTCCCTGTGAGTTGTACATCCAGCTATGAATAGTTTCATTTATTCCATCTTTATATGTCACTAAGAGAAACTTAGTCTTCTGAATCCCATTCAGTGTTCCTTCCAGAAAGCTGTTTAGCTTTACATGATTCCTTTATATTCTCCTTTAATTTGTACTCACATGGAGAAACAGGATTTACTTATGTAGCTCTTATACTTCCCTGTGAAGCAATTGACTCAGAAGAATGATAAATGAGTTTACAGTATCACCACGAAGTAACTTACCCCCTTCTAAGCCCCTGCAAAGGCTCACAACTTGTTGACGTAAGAGCAAAAATTTTTGCAATGAAGACTGTTTCCGTGAAAAATTTATGAGGAAAAATAGTATTCCAGTGAAAACTGTCTGTGATGTAACCACGTTATGTGACTTTGTAAACTCCTTGGGCTTTGTGCATCAGCATAAAATTGGCAAAGCAGTAATGTTTTACTTGTGAAAGGCTAAATGAAAGCAGCTGAGAACAGGGCACATCGAGTGCCTCTCTCTTCACCTTGGCTGTTCTGCCTCCTTCACTGTGTCCTGGACAACTCACTCTCTTCCTTCATTGTCCCCCAGCCTGAACAAGCTGTGAAACAAGTTTCAGTGAGATCAGGTTTTTTGAACATTTTCCCTTTTTGCAATGTGTTTGTGATTTTAGTCAAAGGCCTCTCTCTGTGCTGAATACACTGCAGACTGCCGTGGACCCGAGGCTCCTGGGGTGCATTGAGGGTAACATCTTAGTCCAGCTGATAGAGACCCCCACCCGAGGAGGTGCAATACTGGACCTTATGGTCACTAATACAAGCGAATTCATCAGTGACATTAGGATCAGAGGCAGTCTGGGCTGTAGTGATCATGCGCTGGTGGAGATCAGGGTCCAGAGGGATATGGGACAGGTGAGGAGTATAGTCAGGACACTAAATTTCAGGAAAGCAAACTCCCATCTCTTCAAGGAATTACTCAATAGGACCTCATGGGACGTGGTCCTCTGAGACATGGGAGAGGAAAAGAGCTGGAAAATATTCAAGGATGCTTTCCATAAAGTGCAAGAGCGCTCAGTTCCCGTATGTAGAAAGTCAGGCAGGAAGGGGAAGAGGTTGATGTCGCTGACTTGAGACCTGCTGGTTAAATTTAAGAAGAAGAGGGAACTGCACAGGCAGTGCAAGCAGGGATGGGTAATCTGGGACGTATATAGGGACGCTGCCCAGTTGTGTAGGGAGGAAGTCAGGAAGGCCAAGGCGCAGCTGGAGCTAAATTTGGCAAGGGAAGTAAAGACTAACAAGAAGGACTTCTACAGGTATGTCAATCAAAAGAGGAAGGTCAAAGAGAACGTACCCCCACTGATGGTTGGAAATGGTGACCTCGTATCAACAGATGAGGAGAGGGCTGATGTACTTAACTTTTTTGCCTCAGTCTTCAGCAATAACTGCTCTCCTCACCCCTCCTGGTTCATGGGACAGCAAGATGGTGATCCGAGGGATAAGCGCTCTCCCACTGTAGAGGAGGGACAGGTTCGTGACCACCTGAGGAACCTGAACATTTGTGAGTCTATGGGACCTGATGAGATGTATCCCAGAGTCCTGAGGGAGTTGGCAGATGTGGTTGCCAAGCCACTCTCCATGATATTTGAAAAGTCATGGCAGTCAGGAGGAGACCCAAGTGACAGGAAGAGGGGTAAAATTTTGCCCATTTTAAAAAAAGGCAGAAAAGACGACCCTGGGAACTCCAGTCCTGTCAGCCTCACCTCTGTGTCTGGGAAGATCATGGAACAGATCCTCCTAGAAGACATGCTAAAGCACATGGAGGCCATGGAAGTGATTAATGGCAGCCAGCAAGGCTTCACCAGGGGCATTTTGTGCCTGACCAACTTAGTGGCTTTCGATGATGGGGTCACTGCAGCAGTGGACACGGGTGAACTGACAGATGTGATCTATCTAGACTTCTGTAAAGCCTTTGACATGGTCCCCCACAACATCATTCTCTCTAAATTGGAGAGATATGGATTTGATGGGTGGACAGTACAGTGGATAAGAAACTGGTTGGATGGTCGTATACAGAGGGCAGTGTTCAATGGCTCGAAGTCCAGATGAAGATCAGTGACAAGTGGTGTCCCTCAGGGGTCTGTACTGGGACCGGTGCTGTTTAATATCTTCATCAGTGATACTGACAGCAAGGTGGAGTGCACCCTCAGCAAGTTTGCAGGTGACACCAAGCTGAGTGGTGGAGTTTCCACACTGGAAGGACAGGATGTCATCCAGAGGGACCTGGACAGGCTGGAGAATTGGGCCTGTGAGAACCTCATGAGGTTCAACAAGGCAAAATGCAAGGTCCTACACCTGGGTTGAGACAATCCCCGTTTTCAGTAGATGATGGGGGATGACGCGAGTGAGAGCAGCCCTGCAGAGAAGGACTTGAGGGTGCTGGTCGATGAGAAGCTCGACATGAACTGGCAATGTGCGCTCGCAGCCCAGAAGGCCAACCATATCCTGGGCTGCATCAGAAGTAGCGTGGGCTGCATCAAAAGTAGCAGTGGCTGCCCCATCCCTTGGGGTGTTTAAGGCCAGGTTGGATGGAGCCTTGGGTAACCTGATCTACTGGGAGGTGTCCCTGCCTATGGCAGGGGAGTTGGAACTAGATGATCTTTAAGGTCCCTTCCAATCCTAACTATTCTGTGATTGTAAAGGACCGCCTCCGTAGTCAAATGAGAGAAGATCTTTTTCCCCAATTAAATTTTGCCTCCCCTGATAAGAAGAACTATTCTCAGACTCTGAACACACACTGTAGCAAAGGTTCAGGGAATGCCAAGGTTTGGTTTTGTTCCGTTGAAAATCATATGTATTGGTGTCTCCTAAATGCCTGTTGGTTATGTGATTGACCGAACCTGAGTCACACAGGGACATGAGCTCAAATGTATTTTTTACTACATCTGGAATAGATATTCTTTGGAGTCAGGTTATTTAACTGTCTCTGAACAGTAGGGAGAGGTAGATGTCTCCTTCATTTATGGAATTTCTTTTGTAGGTGGGACACAAGGACTTGCCAGCAGATACTGTCTGCTATCTCCAGTGAATCTTATGGCTTCAGTGAGTGTAGCACATGCCAAGAATTCGAGTATGAGTGAGCTGGAAAATCTCCGAGGCTAGCATAGTCATTTCAGTCTTGGTTTTATCAAAAGCTGATTTGTGGATCAAACAAGCAGCTGCTGCATTTGCTTCAAAATCTATTTACAACCATTTTCTTCTTTTCTTATTTGAGGATTTCTCTGTTCTGCTTCAGCTGCTCACTTTACAAAATGCGCAGATTCTGCTAGGTGTTGTCCTACTTATCACATATTACAAAGCAATAGAATGCAATTGCTTTTACTGGACATCCTGGATACACAGGAATAGCAAATTGTAGCACCGACTGCTCTCCTGCATGTGCCAGATGGTGTCTTTGAGAATACGCTGTAGAGCCTTCCTACGCACCATCCTGCAGATTAAGAATACAGGGCCAGCCACTCAACTACTGCAAATCAGCAGAGTACCACTAAACAGATTGTGCAAACCCAGTTTGCATTAGATGCTATCTGACTCATGGGATAATTAATAAAATTTGCTGTAATATACACGCTGATGCTTTTTTCAGCTCATTTGCCCTGTCTTCTAAATGTCATAGGAAAGAATTACATGGTGCTTGTAGTAAAGTTAGCGTACAGTACTTGAACAGAGGGGGACTTTTTCAAGTCATGTTAGAGGAAACGTAAAAGGTTTGCAATGTCGATAGCATGGTACAAGAAGGCTAAATATATAGAAGTAGTATACAAGATACTTGTATATGTGCATGTGAAGTTACTTTTGAAAAACATACTGTGCTTTGGGAACAGTTTGTGCAGTATGGACTGCATGGACAAAGAAGAAAATTTTCCATTCTTCTGATTTTAGAAGGACGCAACTGGGAAACTGAAGTAGGCTTAATATCCGAAGTGATATACAGCTATTATATGTTAGAATAGAAGGTACTGACAAGTGGAAGCTGCTGTCATGAAAGTTCCCCTTAGGGAGTGCTTGCTTTGAATTGTTGGTATTATTTGTAACAGGCTTCCTTTGAGCGAGTTTGCAGATGGTCAGTGTGCTGACTTTGTGATTGAAAATATGTATTAAAATTGATCCAGCTGTAATCTATGTGTGAGGATAATGTTGTGAATGGTGAAGCAATGAAACTGTTTTCCAGGAAATTTATCAGTAAGGAATTTAAGGAATTATCTTCCATCTCTCTTTTTTTTTTAATAAATTTAGGAAATTATAGGAAATTTTTAGTAAGTTTTATTTTGCATATTGATATTTCATGGACAATTTGGACTATATTAACATAATGACAAGACTATGAGTGCCTTACATATATACACACATATATATATTCCTTAAGGTTTACAGGAGGATCACGTTCCTAACAGTTTAAATGTTTCTGAATGCTGTACACTCATGTTCTCTTTTACATGGCAGTTTGCCTTGCAGATGCTGCGAATGTTCTTAAATCCTGTTTCTATTTAAGGTACTGCTTTTAAGTCTGACTCGAGTTTTTTCTTGAGGTCATCCTAAAAATAAGAAAAGATAGCTACACATATTAATGTGAATTACACCAGAGGTGTTTGGAGGCATACTGTGTCAAAGCTGTTTTGGCCATGCTTCTAATGCATTGCTTTTGACGTGAGAGAGCTCACTGTTTCGGCAAGATTTCCAGGATTATTTGTCCATTTACGTAATGCAACTTTTGTTGTTGAGAACAACTATTATAAAAATACAGTAGAGGCACATTGACATGTTCCTACAACAGGTAGGAGTAATGATGAATGTGTCAGCATGATCTCAGTCTTGCCTTTTTAACGGTACTTTAAATGAAACACTTTGTGTTGTGCTTTTCAAATTAGCATGTGTGTACAGTAACTAAGTTTTGGCAGGGCACTAGTTCTGTGCTGTGCTATCCTTTATTTCCCAAGGAATATATGTGATAGAAACTTTATTAATTTTCTTGAAAATCTCATAGGAAGGAGCATGTTATTCTCTGTGAGGAGTTTATTTGCATTTGGCCTGTTGTGTACAGTATGTGTGATGTGCGTTGCTTTAGGAAAGCAGTATTGCAGCAAAGAAGAGATGTTCTTACCGTACTTTTTATGAGAACTAATCTTTGACGTGCTAATGACAGTTGTTGAGAATACAAAACAAAACAAAGGAGCAAGCCTGAAGTGTTAATTAACAATTGACCAGATAATGCTAATGCTCACTTATGAGTATGTTATCCTTGTGCGTATTGGTGTTAAGGATATAGTAGATTTCTCTGGAAGGGGAAGAATTTGAATGGTTGTTCCGAGTGCCAGATCAAAACATTCAGTTAAAATTTTGGATAGTTTTCTTTAGCCACTTTTATGCTTGAAAAATCTTCCTTGAATCTCATACAGTCATGTGATAATGTTTCTATGATCTTACAAAAATGTATTTTAATTTTACTGTACAAATATTCAATGGTGAACTGAAACCCTTCAGAACTGAAGGGCGCTATTGCTTGCTGTCCTGAACTCTACCCTGCAAGTACTGCTTCCTCTCTCTTGGGAAACCTGATCTAGAACCAGGGCTTGTTTTTTTTTGAATTTCGGCTTCTAATTGCAACCAGGAATCACAATGAAAAGAGCTAAATAGCTAAGTAGTAATTTGAAGATTTCATCATCTCTTGCTCCTTTCTTACTGCACTTCAGCATCTCAGACACCACCTTTGAGGCTCCAGCTTCAAATCCCATCACTGGTCTTGGCAGGTTATTCTGAAAGCAACCATATACATACATGCACACGCAAATCTTCCTCCTGGCTTGCTTGTGCTGTCCTTCTCCTGCACTTGTGCTTTTTACTTGTGTCTGAGAAAGAGCCAGTCTTTGCTATGGAGGTATGGGAAGGAGAATTCTAGGGATAGAACGGCGTATGGCAGCAGGAATGGTGCTCCTCCTTCAGTGTGCACTTTCTACATGGTGCTTTCCAGTGCTGCCAACATCTACATACATGTGGTAGTGTTTTTAGTTTAATCCTAATCAGGTTATTTTTTTAAACAATAAGAAGCTGGTATTTTTAAGCAAAATAAGTTGATCTGCTTTGAGCTGTTTTTTTGGTATGATTTTGAAAGCTGAATGGTATTGACGTAGTGATATGGTAAGGTTTGCATTTCCTTGGTAATTTGATTCTGTGTTTTATTATGTCAAAATGTAAACAGGAATGCAGTTGTTTTTTTAGAAAATACTGAATTAAATATAGCCCTGAACGTTAGTTTTAGACTGATGCAAGCTTTTTTTTTTTTTGAGTTTGTGACTCACAGAAGCATTGCGATATAGGCTAGATAACTCTTTTACAAATTATTAATAATGAATTTATATTAACTGATGCTGAGAAGTCCACTCAACACTGAGTAATAAATAACAGCTTTGCATTGATCATTTTAAGGTGAAAAAATGTGTGGAATTCCCTGCTTTTCAGCTGTCCAGCTTTAGGTCAGCACATCTTTGTGTCTATGGTTTATTTTTGAAGATAAGAACAAAAAATATGTGAATGGCCCAGTATCTAATGCCTCTCAAAATTAAATAATGTGTTCATGTCTTTGTGTTTCTTTCAAAGTGACAGATTCTTTGGCCCAGTCTGTAGTCCAACATTTAAGATGGATAATGCAGAAAGATCTTCTTGGCCAGGATGTCTTTCTTACTGGTCCTCCTGGGCCTCTCCGGCGATCCATTGCCATGCAGTATCTGGTATGTATGTTGGTTTAAATTCTTGAAGATGTAATCATTTATGTCAATTAGTCATCCCTCTACTAGTCAGATCGTAAAAGGCAGTCCTAGAAAATCAGCAGGCTACTCAGGAGGTAAATCAGTTTTTCCATAAATATGTTTTCCAAAGTTCAGTTTTTGTTATAGATGAATAGAAAGTACAGACATTTTAAAACATGTTTTTCTGCTTAAAATCCAGAGGGGCGAAAAAAAAAGGTTGGAAAACTGTGTTACCATATGTTATCACAAATGGAGAAACAGTTTGTTCTAGGCATTATGTATGTTAGAAGACTAAGATATCTGCCTACTTTACAGACAATGAATCGGTTTTGCTTGGTTATGTAAAAAAAAAAGAAATAAAGGAAAGTGTTTGGGGGAGGGCTGTTCTGAGTAACATTTGGGAACGATAATTGTGAGTAATTAGAAAGAGTAGATGTGTGTATGATCTTCTCTTGGAATGTGAGAAGGACTTGCCTATGTTCATCTGCATGAACTGTGGTACTACCATGTGCAAGATTTCATGTTTAAATTATCTGTGCCTGTAAATGGTCAGGAAAAGGGGGTTGTGTCACTGAAAAGGTGATGTGGGTAGGACTTTCTCCACCATGAGCTCTATCTAGAACCTGGCTGGGGAGAAGGAGCACAAATTGAGGTGTATAAACAGTTGTCATAAAGATCAACCATTCCCTTAAAAATCAAAAGCTACTTATTCAAAGACTAGTTATTGGAGGTAAAGCATATAGGAGAAAGCTGAAAGATTTTGAACTTTAGAAAGAAGAATAAAGATATCTTATTTCAGTAAACCAGATATGCTACTTGATAGCACTTGATTCCTTAAAATAAATGAGAAGAGTTTGGTATAACTTAAAAAGAGGACTTAAGAAATACCTGATATCCAGTCATGGGACGTAGAATGTTTCCTGTTATTCATGCTGCTGTTTGTATGCACCTAAGCTCTATTAGAAGGTCTGTAGCTTACTGTTTCAATGACATGCCAAACAATTACATGAAGGCTGGTCTTCGCACATGAGCTGATACATGCTGTGGTCCGTTTAATAAAGATATGTAAGCCTGGAAAACTTTCATTTGCTTGTGCTGAAAGCTATTACTGTGTGTTTATACACAAGGCTAATTGTTGAAGAAAATTTTTCGGTATTTCACTGACTGGTTTTTTTTCCTTTAGTTATACCTGCAGCATAAAGGAATCAGTGGCTTTGTAACCAGTAAGCACTGAAAAAGTGAAAAGGAAGTAGTTTTCATTTTTTTTTCTTTATGTTTTTCCATACAACTATAGTTTCTGGGCCCCTCACCACAAGAAGGATGTTGAGGCTCTGGAGTGAGTCCAGAGAAGAGCAACGAAGCTGGTGAAGGGGCTGGAGAACAAGTCTTACAAAGAGTGGCGGAGAGAGCTGGGGTTGTTAGCCTGGAGAAGAGGAGGCTGAGGGGAGACCTCATTGCTCTCTACAACTACCTAGAAGGAAGTTGTGGAGAGGAGGGTGCTGGCCTCTTCTCCCAAGTGACAGGGAACAGGATGAGAGGGAATGGCCTCAAGCTCTGCCAGGGGAGGTTTAGGCTGAACATTAGGAAAAATTGTTTCACAGAAAGGGTCATTGGGCACTGGCAGAGGCTGCCCAGGGAGGTGGTTGACTCACCTTCCCTGGAGTTGTTTAAGGGATGGGTGGACGAGATGCTGAGGGACATGGTTTAGTATTTGATAGGTATTGTTGGACTTGATGATCTGATGGGTCTTTTCCAACCTGGTGATTCTGTGATTCTATGATCTGTTAAATGCATCATACCTTTATTTGAGGGGTAAGGGCTAAGAGCATTTCAGCATAAATCTGCTAGCTAGCTGAATGCATGGTGACCCAGACAGGGAAGTAGCAGGAACATCAAGTATAAATACATTTTTTCTTTAAGATTAAAAATTCTGAGTATATCTCATATTCAATCAAGATAAACAAAAAGTAACGCAAGGGTTCACATTTTTTAAATAGACTATAATTTTACATATGCAGACTGCATGTCATGACATTAAAGGAAGAGAATAAGGAAAAGGAAGAGGTAAGAATGATGTAGTTCATCAGTGTACTAACAAAGCATGTACAGGTAATAATCAAAACTGCATGATAGTGTGTAACTAAGTGTAACTAAGCAGTAAGAGTTGAAGCTTTTTAATCTTTCACAGGAAACTTCTGAGGTTTATTCATGATTTGCAGATACTTATTGTTTTTTGTAGTCCAGAACCAGAAGATTAACTTATAGGATGTTACAGATATTCAGTGGGAAGAATATATAGCTGGTTATTATGTTTTTAGAAGAGGTTTGGGGAAAATAAAAGTTTATTGAGCAGAAATTAAACCATTTTTTGAGGCAGAACACATTGTAAACATTTTAAAAGTAAGAGATATTAGATTTTGTTCAGAGTTATTTCAGATAACTGTGCTGCTGCCTAGAGCTCGGTTTTTTTACAATTATACCACCAGGCCTATTGTTAAAGTTCACTTACTGGGGTTATAGTCTTATTTTTGTAATAACTTCAGACTGTTGTCCACAGGAGCTCACAAAGCGGGAGGTTGAATATATCGCACTATCGAGGGACACCACAGAAACTGACCTCAAACAGCGACGAGAGATCCGAGGTGGCAGTGCTTTTTATCTTGATCAGGCAAGTTGCTGTCACACACCACCTAATTGTCGTTTACAAGTAGTTTGAAGGAAGTCATGATTTATATGATGAAAAATTAGGATGTGGATTACAGACTGACTGGTACATCTCTGTTGCACTCTAGGAAGTTTCATATAACACTTTTGATCTCATTATTATCAAAAAATAATATCTTCTCCCAAATTTACGCTGTCTCTTAAGAATACTACGGGGTTGATTTAGTCAGACTACTTATGATAAACTTCTGTAATGAGGAGCAAGATCCATTCTGTGCAAGCTGCACTATAGTTTCAATGGGACTTCTTTCGGCGTATCTCTTATTCAACACTCGTAGCGCATTGACTGTATTCCTGAAGTGATTCTACCAATCTGGTTTCATTGACAAAGAGTCCAATTCATGTATTTTAAGACTGCTCTGTGTTATGCAATCAAAGCACAGTTAATGGAGACAGCGGGAGCTCTGATTTAGAAGTTCACTGCTGATCTGGACTAAAATAATGGTTTAAACACTCCTGCCGTCAATATTGCCCCAACTCATTAGCTGATTTAGTGCCACCATAGAGCGACTTAGATTGGGTGAGATTTTCTCTTTGTAATTTATCAATGGCATGTCTCCCTTTTGATTATGCGGGTAAAATACACTTCATTTAGGATGTCTGTTTTCCTAGGTACCTAAAATTTGTATACAAGTTAGGTTTCTAATTAAATAGGGTGGGTCAGTTCCTCTGATGTTGTGGGAATGTAAGTGTGTTACCTAAAACAATTTTCATTTGGTGATGCTGTAGAGGTTAATGATATTGTGATCATATAATACAAGGGCAGAAAGGGAGGTGGGAACAGAAGAGGGAAAAGAAGATAAAAGGTTTGTTCTCTGTCTTAAAGAAACATTTTTGTTGAGTTTGTTTGTTTGAAGTTCCTAATGATCTCTCTTTCAGCCTCCAAACTTAAAGAAAACCTTTAAACGGATTTTCTTGAAACCACGATAAATGATATTGTGCAATGGAAGGTCCTCAGAATGAAAGATAACTAATCTAAATAATTCTTTTTCAGCTATTTCTAGGACTTCACATTATCTCATGTTTATCTGGAAATCTGAGAGTTGTGCAATATGAGATAATTTCAAGTATGGTGCTGTGGGTTAGGGCTGCAAAAGGCTTCTCATTTGCCAGTGGATAAGAGAATTTGTGTAGCTTGTGAGGTAGCTCAAGAACTCATGTTAGCTCCATGCCTAACTGCTGTTATGGACAGCCTTATCCTCACAAGGCTGTGAGGATATCCTTACTAGATAATTTACCCAATTACAAGTTAATTTACCCACGGTGAAAGAGCATTAGTTAACTAATGTTTGTAAGAGCCCCTGTATCAGGGACTGTAAGAAGCTGACCAAGATGTGAGGTGGTCTGTTAACCCTATATTTGTCTGAGTGCAATGTGTGAGGCAGCTTGCTTCACTTTGTACAAGCTGTTTTGAGTGATCTCACACCTCTAAGAACAATCTAGAAAGATTAGCTTTCGAGGCAAACATCCAAGACTACCTTTCTTCCTCGGTCTGTTGGAAAATTTCTTACAAAAGACTTTGACCAGAATTCAGCAGAGCAGTACTTCAGAAAAAGACTTTCCTTTAGCAAGATACCAAAGTACTAAATCAGTTGGAATCATGATGTCATTCCCTAGCACGTGCCTTACTTGTCACATCACATCTGTAATCAATGTCTGCTTAAGCTCTGAAGGGAATAAAAAAATAAATCATTCATGTTCAGATGAGTGCTTTTAAAATACTGGAAACATGAAAGATGAATCTCATAGATAGTGATGTTTCAGCAGAAGTTTTCTAACCCTACATTTCAGTTAGACACACAAAATATGGTATATGGTTATGTTTAGAAACATCAAATATCTAATTATAGCTCAATAAAAAGGGAATAAATTTTTACATGTTACACTGTGGTTTAAATTTTTGTTAATGTCATGATTTTGAGGTTTGCAGATGGCTGCACCATGAAATAAAACATTACAGATGCCAGGCACTACTCTCTTTGAACCCCAGTACATGAACTGTTTTTAGGCAGGGAAGGCTGTCAGTAGGTAGCCTTAAAAAAATATTCCCAGAAGCACTTGGGTGGCTCCCATTGACGTAGATGAGCTAAAGAGAAGGTGAACTCATATGAAGGATTGAAGATTTACACACCATTTCCCTTCCTGTGGAATCTCAAACCTGCTCTTTGTGACACCTGAGAGAAGACAGCAAAGCTTGAAAGTCTGGTTTCCAGAACATCCACTGTAGGAATTCTGTATGTCAAATAAAACTTAGCTGGTTTTGGGATAAATGAGGTTCTTTGCCTGCAGGTCATAATATGGTCATGTAATTATCTTACACTTTGAATAACAATATACTGTAATGAAAGCTGGCATCTTTTACCCGAAATAACTTTAATATAGTGAATCATCAGGTTTACAGATGCATAAAGGTTTGCAAAGTTGTCTGTGAGTAATTAAGATATTATGGTTGTTTATTGCTCTACGTTTAATAGTGACAGATTAAGTACTTCAGATTGATATTTGGAGGTTTCAAAACATCTGATATATTTTAACATGGAGTTATTGAATATGAGTGCAACTAGTTATTTAAGATAGCTTTGGAAGATTTGGAAGTGGTGTTTGAGCTTCCATATTGAAATGTATGAGGCTTTGGAACGAGTCCAGAGAAGAGCAACAAAGCTGGTGAAGGGGCTGGAGAACAGGCCTTATGAGGAGCGGCTGAGAGAGCTGGGGTTGTTTAGCCTGGAGAAGAGGAGGCTGAGGGGTGACCTCATTGCTCTCTACAACTACCTGAAAGGACGTTGTAGAGAGGAGGGTGCTGGCCTCTTCTTCCAAGTGACAGGGAACAGGACAAGAGGAAATGGCCTCAAGCTCCGCCAGGGGAGGTTTAGGCTAGACGTTAGGAAAAAATTCTTTACAGAAAGGGTCATTGGGCACTGGCAGAGGCTGCCCAGGGAGGTGGTTGAGTCACCTTCCCTGGAGGTGTTTAAGGCACGGGTGGACGAGATGCTGAGGGATATGGTTTAGTGTTTGATAGGAACGGTTGGACTCGATGATCCGGTGGGTCTCTTCCAACCTGCTTATTCTGTGATTCTGTGATTCTGTATATTGAAGGGCCAGTGTATAAAATATTCCTGTGTACTAGCATTTCACAGTACTAGAGTGAATAAAATGCAAGGAGATTTGGAGTTATCAAGTTAGAAGAGATATCTGACAAGAGGGGGGTTACCTCAGAAATAGGAAACTATTAAAATAAGATAAATGTTGAATTATCAAATTCATTCCCAATTAAAAGCATGTAAAATGAAGGACCTATTATGGGGTACTGATGAATTATGTGCTTTCATTCAAGTACTGACAGCAGAAAATTCTGTATTCTTTTCTTCACCTTGGGCCATTAATTTTGGTTTTCAGCTGATAATTAACTGTTAAAAGCCTCAGAAGTGTCATTATTCCTGTTATTGGGACAATTAAGTAATCTCTTCGTTTCATTCTGTAATTTATTGCATGGGTTAATTAGGTTGTGCATCAAGTAATTAGTTAGAATTACTTTATATTACTTAAATATTTAATTGGTAGCTTCAAGTCTGGCTTTTATTGACACAAGAGTTTGTCTTACAGAGTGGGTTTCTGTAAGTCTTCATAGTTTAGCCACCGACTTGATTGAACCCCTGTGGAGCTACCAATATCAGCCTATGCTATTTTCAGAAATTAAGGAGTTAGATTTTATATTTTTATGTTCTTTTTTTATTTTGCCATTTATGATGTAGTTTTGCTTTTATCATGCGTTTACAACAATAAAAGACACACCTCTGACTTAAAATCTCGTTGCTACAGCCTACTGCATTTTTTATTATGACTTTGTTGTATTGTAGTGGATGCAGTTGGTAAACCACCTAAGCCATTTTGTTAGTTCTTTAGAGCCACAGACCATGTTGCCTGGAACGTTTGGTTTTGCTTACCCTGTATCTTCCAGCTTTTGCATTGAATGAAACAAGCTTCCCAACCTCAGACTGGTTCATGAAGTATGCAGTCTTTTCTGTTCAGGATAATCAAACTAACTGAGGTCAGAATAAGTAGAAAAATACTGTATAGTTATGTGCTGAAATATTACAAATGCAATGTCATGGTTTTGAAGATTTGCTGGTTAAGCTGTAGCTGAGTGAATGAGTATTTCACTGCCATTTCTGTATATAAAGAGTCAGAGTCAGTTTTGGTGCATATTTGAACTGTGTCACGTGCTCATTTTAATGGAATACTTCTGCATCTCTAACTACACCAGCATTGTAAGTTATACAATGATAAAATATAAAATTGATGATTTTCTGTGGCTTGAAAGACTATATGTAATAATCAATGAAACATCCAGAGTGACAGAAACGACAGTTTAAAGTATCCTGTCTGAAAAATGAGCATGGTGTGAAATCCTCTGGGGTGGCACTATGCAGAATGCAGTTTGGTTCTTTTAACAAAAAATTATTAGAAACAGAATTATAAAATAAGACATGAGATTAATTGAATGAATCATATTTGAGAGCATGTGTGTATGCATCCATAGATATGTTGGTGTACACATGTTAAAAAAATTGTGTCTATACTGTAGCGATGAGATGGGTAAGAATAATTCAGCTTTAAAAAAATATGACCAGTGAGCACAAATTGTGTAATTCTGTGACTTATTAACTTACTGCCTTGGAAGTGACAGTGAATTTTTCATGAGCTGGTAAGTTAGCCACAGCAAAGGCATTGTCAGAAAGTTTAACTTAGCTGTCTGACTGTCACTGCAGTCCCTTATCTATCTGTCTAGTACCTAATTTACTTTTCATTCTGCTACCCATCAGGAAGAAAAAATCAAGTAACCTATCCGCATTATTCATGACCAGAAGACAAGAATTGTATAGAATGAAGATAAAAACACCTAGATTTCTGTGTTTGTAGGTATTTGCACTGATAAATCTGTTCAGAAACTCAAGATTCCTTGCTCCTGGGCCTGCTCTCAGACCAAGATACAAAACATTTTACATGCTTGATGTAAATGTGCTGTTGTACTGATATACCTGGTGTAAAGTGACTAAAACGGCCAGATGCTGCCCGGGTGGGGACATAGTCTTGTATAAATACACTCTGCAGGTACTATTGCTAAAACATCTGACTATTGTGTTGGGGGAAGAAGTGGTGGAAAATCATTTGAGATGTCGTAGTTCAAAAAAAGGCAAAAAAAATTGTGTAGAGGAAGCTGAAATCAATGACTGGGCAAGCTAAAATCAATGACTATGAAATGACTGTTCCAGTTCTTGTCACATTAACGTATTTATTATCTTACCATACGTCAATTCACTTCCTAGAGTAAACTTTTCTAGGCTAGTTTTCTGATTAACAATAAATTCCATTTGTTTCTTTTTAGTTGTCTGTCTGTCTGTCTCCCTCTGCCCTTCCCTCTGCCTTTCTTTCTTTTTTTGCCATGGTGCTGCATCAGGAGTTAGGTGCTCACCAGTTCAGGCCATGCTTCATCTCATTAACTGCTGCAGACAGCTGGACTCTGTCTTTGGGTGATAACTGCCTGAGCTGGTGGTACACTGCAATGTCTCTCTCATCTTTTTCTTGAATAAAATGGAGTAAATAACATTTTTAAGTGCAACTTGCCCCGTAATTTTCCTAACCTTGTAGGGGGAAATTAGTTATAAAACCCACCCAGAAAACACTTGATTAACTCAGCGTGGAGGTAGACCAAATAGTGGAGATATAGCTCTCCCTCATCACAGTGGTAGAAAAAGGTTGAATTATTTAGTTCTTAAACTACTTTTCTAGTTTGACTTACCACATTAGTTACTGTTATATTGATTTTAATAAAACCTGAACATCACCTTTGTAGTATATGTAACTCAATATATTTGTAGCCTAAATTATAAAGTGAAAAACTATAGTATATCATAATATACAAAATATACAAAATGAAAAATTTTGTAACAAAAAACAGAGTATGCAGATTAATAGTAGGTCTGTTTGTAATCTCGTCTTTGAATGACATTATATATTCAGAATTTTAATATTAAATGCATGTTATTTTAAACAACTAACACAAGATTTTTACAAATATTTAAGGAGAAAGGTAACATAAGTTTTTATAAAAAGTTGACATTGTTGCTTTTGAACTTGTTGAACATGGCTTTTAATAGCCTTTTAACTTAGCACATAATTTTTGACAGTTCTTCTGTTTTGGAGGAAGTACATTATTATGTCAACCCATTGAATAGTCATCCATTTCAACATTGCTCAGCAGCTTTCATGTTTGCTCAGCTTGTGAGAGAAAGCAATAACTAAGGAATTAAGGGGCTTAAAACCTGAAGAAATATATTGAAAAATATTCATTGGTAGAGGCATACCATTAGAGATGCTGTTTAGTCTACAGCTATTTTTAAAAATCGAGCAACTTAGGAGACAGCTTCACTGCCCTCAACACCTGTTTGTACATCCATCTTTGGACTGTCTCTAAATTTCTAGATAAGTTGCTATTTCCATACAAGTATTATAAAAAAAAGCTTGATGATCTTACTTGTTCTGTTGCATCATCTTAAAAGAATAACCTGAGGCACTTACAGAAAATTGCAAGTCTTGGCCAAATGTCCTCTTCTTTCACCAGTAAAATGAGGAGTAAAAGCTCATAGAGTACTCTGTCCCGTGTCTCTGTCTTTTCTTTTCCTAGTATCTTTTACTTGTTGGTTAGTTTTAATGATTTAAATTTGAAAAATTTCATTAATTGTACTTTACCTATGGAACGCAATTTAGAAGAGGGAAGAGTAGGTAGAAAGCCGCCTGACAGAAGAGGACCTAGGAGTGCTGGTTAACAGCCAGCTGAGCATGGCCAGAAGTGTGCTCGGGTGGCCAAGACGACCAACAGCATCCTGGCTTGTGTCAGAAATAGTGTGGATAGCAGGAATAGGGGAGTGATCATCACCCTGTACTTGGAGCTGGTGAGGCTACACCTCAAATACTATGTTCGGTTTTGGACCCCTCAGTACAAGAAGGACATTGAGGTGCTAGAATGTGTCCAGAGAAGGGCAGCGGAGCTGGTGAAGGGTCTGGAGCACCAGTCTTACGAGGAGTAGCTGAGGGAACTGGGACTGTTTAGCCTGGAGAAGAGGAGGCTGAGGGGAGACCTCATTGCTCTCTACAGCTACTTGGAAGGAGGCTGTAGCAAGGTGGGTGCTGGTCTCTTCTCCCAAGTGGTAAGTGATAGAATGAGAGGAAATGGCCTCAAGTTGCACCAGGGGAGGTTTAGATTGGGTGTTAGGAAAAATTTCTGGACAGAAAGAATGGTCAAGTATTGTAACGGGCTGCCCAGCAAAGTGGTGGAGTCTCCTTCCCTGAAGGTGTTCAAAAGCCATGTAGACATGTCACTTCATGACATGGTTTAGTAGGCATGGTGGTGTTGAGCTGACGGTGGGGCTTGATGATCTTGGAGGTCTTTTCTAGCCTCTATGATTCTAAGATATCAGTTTTCTCTGAGTTTTGTGATATTTGGTAGCTTGGTATCACAGAATCACTAGGTTGGAAAAGACCTCCTGGATAATCGAGTCCAACCATTCCTATCAACCACTAAACCATGTCCCTGAGCATCTCGTCCACCCATCCCTTAAACACCTCCAGGGAAGGTGAATCAACCACCTCCCTGGGCAGCCTGTTCCAGTGCCCAATGACCCTTTCTGTGAAAATTTTTTGTCTGATATCCAGCCTGAACCTCCCCAGGCAGAGCTTGAGGCCATTCCCTCTTGTCCTGTCCTCTGACACTTGGGAGAAGAGGCCAGCTCCCTCCTCTGTACAATCTCCTTTCAGGTAGCTGTATGGTACAGGGACTTAAAGTAATGTCCACCTCCAGTCCCTGGAATATGGGCTGCACTATAGGCTTAATAGTTGAAGTTCTTTTGGCTTTCTGCAGCCAGTGAGAATCATGCTAGCTCAAAACCAGACAGAGTTTACTGTTGCCTTTATCAGATGGTAGTTAAGGATCTTCACCCGAAGAGACATCTGGACATAACATTGTTGGGATGTTTATGAGATACAGGAGTAAATGGAAAGACTTGGGTGGATGGTGGGAACAAGATATTGTGTTGGAAGGGACATCTGAAATGTAGGGAAACTTTACCTCATTAGTTCTTCTGTTCACTGAGCTACTTTTTCTGTTGTTTTTTGGCTCAGTAGTTTTGGTTGCTGTGCTCGAGTTGTCATTACTGGGATCCAGTTTGCAGACCAGGGGCAAGTAATCTTCTAAAACCAAACTTATGTTGAGGTAGATCCTTAAAAAGGATACTTACTTACTCATTACAGCTGAGCAATTTTTAGCAGCATCTTTACAATAACAATTCTGAAATGTAGCCTGTATATCAGAATAATGCCCAGGTCTGAAAAATAAAAGCTCTTTAGAATTCCCCAGGAACCTTTCTCAGGGATTTCAGGGTGACCAGAGTTGTCTGGTTTATGATCTCCGTTTACCTGAGAAAAGAGAGGTACCATTTCAGTCCTGGTATTTTGGACTATACTGTTAAAGTTTCTTCTGCTTTTACAAACTGTTTTCAATAGCTTTATAAAATTGTTCTCCTTTATGTGGTGTTTGTGCATTTCAGTATGTGCATTGTGATGAGCTTTTTTCAGTCCTTCTTCCCTTTCTGACGCTGTATAACTTCATCCACATGCTTATACACTGTGATTTATGTCAAAATTGAGATTTACAACTTCCTGCAGTTGTCATATTTTGCACTGCTCGAGTGGAGGAGCTCACTGTGGTTCAACTATGGGAAAGACAATGAAAGTCTGCTTGGCGTTGTTACGTTCCTAAAGTGATTTTGCTTTTAAGAGATAAAAATATATTTTTGTAGGTGCAGTGTGAAACCAGGGTGAGCAATCTGCGTTATGTATTTGTTGCATAGAGCCATTACTCTGAGAGCAGCACTGTGTAAAAGGTTTCAGCTCCTGGCCTGCAGTAGCTGCAGGTATTCCCTGGAGGAGGTACCCAGGTTACCATCCTCACGCAGCCCTAGGAGCACTGATGGGACACAGCTGTGTCTGTCCTCTTCTGATGAGCAAAATAGTCCCTCACTGCAGTTAGAATAAATCAGAAAGTAAACATTTGACAAATCTCGCTTAGCCTTTTAACAAGAATTAATATTTTTTAATCTCAGATTTATCGTGAAGATTGCACAATATAAACTTCCCTCCATCAAACTGTTTTGTATTAAACATTTAATACAGATGGGGCTGGTGAGTGAATAAGGCAGCACAGCTATTTCTGGGTTTTCATTGTAGAATTATGAAGATTTGTTTCTTGGAAGCATTTTTTAAAAATGATTTTCAGTGACAGATTGCAAACTTACTTTCCTTCATCTGATTTTTTTATGCATTTTAGTTTCCATATCAATCCATCCATACACAGATAAAACTGAAAGAATGATTCAGAGAATGCCTTGTAGTATGCCTAGCTTATTGCAATAACTTATTACTCATTACCAACCAGAATGTAGATATATCATAGTTCAGCCTTAGATGTGCAGCTGTTTTGGTCTTAAGAGCAGACTTTATGCTATTTAACACAAGAGCTTTAGAGGCAGGTGAGCTGTGCATTTATTTAATTGTATTTTGGAGAACAATTTCTGATATTTCAGGTGTGCTTTGAAGGGGCACAATTTGTAAGAAAGCCAATCGGACTAAATAAGCACCAAAGTGGTGGTGGTGGTATCATTGTTATGGAATGTCTTTGATTAAGAAGTGAAAAACCATGGTTGTGCATTCAGCCATTCTCAAAGATGATTATGGCTATGTATCGGTAGCCAAAGGCCATCTGTAGCATATCCTCTGAAATATCATTGTACCAAGCAATAATATTTTGAATATAAACTTCAAACAGTTTCCAAGTTCTGGAAACTGTACGTTTTAAGATTTTTATCCTGTAAGCTGATGATCACAACACAGTGTAGTAGGCTTTTTCTCATGATTGCACTGCTAATGGAAAGCATCTTCTTTCTTGAAGTTAATAAATGTTATATACTTACTGATAGTCACTGTCTACCTCTACAGCAGACTGCCTTCATGTGCAAGCTCAGGAGAGAGATTTATGTTGATACTGGAAGCCTGTTTCTTCAGCAAGCCTTTGTCCATAGTGAGTGTGTCTCTACATGAGTCAACAAGATTCTATGGATACTCAAAATATTTTGAAACCATATGAACAGTATGTGTATTTTCCTCTGGCTTGTAAAACTCAGTCATAAAGTCTTCTTGGACTTATAATATGCAGAAGTCAACCAACTTGGCAAATAAATTGTTTGTTAAACCACATTCTGGCTGTACCTCCAGACTGTATTTAGACAAAATAGCATTTTATTCATGACCAGGTATTGGTCTGGCTGCTGAGGACACTGGTTTTCTATTCAAGCAAGTTGGAACTGATTTTTTACTTGACCAGTGACCTTCCTAGAGAAGAACGATAATACAAAATTTGTCTTTTGTACAAATTTTATAGGATGAGGAGAGAGGGATTTTATATTGCCTGTAGAATATGATGTTCTGAATTAACAGCAAAAAAGAAATCAATTTGCATACTGATTGCTTTTGGAAAGAATTGGTGATTCAGTGGAAGAGAAGTTATCTGAGGACTATTACTTGTTTAATGGGATTATTCCAGGTTCCTGAGGTACTGATTATGCGACTGCATATTAAAAGGTCATGTAGGATGACACTCAGAGAAGCGAACTTCATCTGGAAGTGTGTACCAGGGTTTGTCAAGGCCTTTTTTCAGTAGTGTTTGCTTGAATCCAGGTTAGGTACAGGAATTATTTCCATCTTAATAACAGTGTGCAAAGCTTACATTGTGGCTCATTTGCCAGTAGTTATTTATACTTCTATACATTACATAAGTAGCATCTAAATTGGTTACTTAGACATTTAGTGTCGTCTTTATCATCTCAGATGGAACTCTAATTCTGTTGTATTCTTTGTGCCATGTAACAGTCCATTCATTGTACTGAACAGTTCTTTGTTTCTAGTTTATGCTTTTGTCCTTTATACATCTGTTTTCATTTGTAATTCTTATTTTATTCTTGTTATTTTTGTATTCTGGTACCTCTTCATTATTCTTTCTCATATCTTCCCTCTTTCTCTCTTTCCCAGTTTTTGTTATCTGTTGTATTCATCAGAGATTTCCACCTAGCATCATATGGCAGGTTCTTCTGTAGGAGTTCATAGGAGAGGTGCTGGGAAGGGATTTCATTTGTTCTCCCTTCACAGCCGTGCTTGTGTCAAAAATTGTGTTTAAGTGTAGTAGGAATGCAAAGGAAGACTCTTCAGTGCCTCTAAATGTTGCCTGCGCCTAAACCTGCCCCATTGTTTTGGACTAATGGTTGGACTGTATGACCTTAGAGGTCTTTTCCAACCTTATATGATTCTACTATTATTATTATCTGGTTAAACTTATGGAGCTTGGAAGTAGACAAGAATGCACTGAATTTCAAAGTATTTTACTGGACAGTAGTTATAAGTCTCATATACGAAATATAGTTGATTTACCTGAGTGAATGTCATTGACTACAAGGAAGGTGCACAAAGTTACTAGCACCAGAGTTTAGTTTTACATTTTGTCTCTATATTATGCCCTTAAATGAGCAGCCACATATAAACAACTAATAAAGGGAAATACAGAGAATAACTTTCTATCCCAAAGGCTCCAAAAGATTATCAAGTTAATAGCTATGTTTTTATTCTGATCTTGTAGAAGAGCACGTTTGGTAAGGGAATGGAATTCTAAATATTTTTAATTTTATCACATTTTTTAACAAGAGGTTGTTTATGGCACTATTTTGGATTTATCAGCTGTTTGGTTTCAGTAAACTTATGTTCTAGTCAAACTAAAATATTGGACTGAAGATGATTTACACTGGTGTGTAACCAGAGCTATCCAAAGGAATACCTGACTTTTTTGTGTGACTATTTCATAAATACTTTTATATTAAATATTTTAAGTATTAATTTTAAATGTTGCAATGTAATTGTAAATATGTAAACCCGCCTTGATTTTATGTTTTCTTTATAAATAGCTGTCCCGGCATTGTTAGATTGTTAAAATACCTGAAAAATACAAAATATTATGCAACATCAAAAAGAAAAGGTGCCACATATTTATATATACCAGGTATACACTTAAACATCTGAGAGGTTTTTATATTTTAGTCTGTTAGTACAAAATACTGGGTCTTATTTTTGTCAGTCCCTGTAATAGGAGATGCAAGTCCAGCTTGTGAATGTGTAGCACTGTTAGGGCAATCAGCTGTCATTTAGTCACTATGATGTGAATCTGATTGATTCTTAGAGAAATGAGCACTGCATTGGGAAGCACCTGCAAGTTCTCTCAGGATGGTTTCATGAGATATGTAATGTTTATATCTATTATAATATTGTGGTTTCTTTATTTTTGAAAAGTGTGCAGTACGTGCAGCTACTGAAGGCAGAATCCTTGTGCTGGAAGGTCTGGAGAAGGCTGAGCGGAACGTCCTGCCAGTGTTAAATAATTTGCTGGAGAATAGGGAAATGCAGCTTGAAGATGGTCGCTTTCTCATGTCTGCAGAGCGTTATGACAAACTTCTGCAGGTATGGAAAAGCTATTTAGATTTTCTGGTTTTGTTTTCCTTATAATGCTGAAATACCTTTGTGAAGGGGAGAGCAGATAAGAGTGAAATGAGGGAGATCTCAACAAGGTTTTTTTTCTGGGCTGTTCCGTGGACTGAAATAGGGAGGGTTAACTATGTGAGAAATCATGCTACTGCTTGCAGCAACAAAGAAGTGTTTTCATCTGTTTCTTGTCTGTCTACATAAAAAAGGGTAGTCCAAGCTAAGCTTGCATGATCCCTGTATGTTTCAAAAATGTGAAAGATGCAATATGAAAGTAACCACTTGTGAAAAGAAAAGTTGAAATTGTTCCTGTGAAGGTCAGATAATGCTTCAACAATGCAATAATAACCTTGGTGCTAAGCTTTTAAACTCAGGACGCCCAAAAAATAAGGTCAAGATGGATGATACCATATGCGTCAGTGCTGTCTTGCCTTTAATATAGAAAAGTATATGTCAACAGCCAATCTAAATTGTAGGAAATGGACAGTTTTCTTTTGATAGGAAATGGGATTTTAGTGTCTGCTGCTATTGCTGGTTTAGCTTTTTCCTTTTTTTTTTTTTTTTAATATTTGGGTCCTACTGCTTAAATTTGAGGCGATACTTTTCAGGCTTTTTCGGACCTCAGTAAAATTCATCAAGCAGTTTCCAGTAATGCCCTGCATCTTCCTTTTATGTGCTGTCATTTCTGACCACATACCTGTCAGTCTCCCATAACAGTCTGATCTCTGCTCACTTAGTTTTCTGTCTGTCATGCCTAACTGGAGTTAGGTGGATAATTCAGACCCATGTGGCACGGGAATGAAATATGTAATAAGCCTTCTGTCATTGATCCCAATTTGTATGAAGTTGCCAGTTATGCTGATGTATGGTAGTGGGTTTCTGAAAATATATAATTATTTCTTCTGCCTCTCATCTGTGGTTACAGTTCTTTTGATCCATGTCTTTTCCTCTTTATGATATTTAATTAGTAGATGCAGTTGTTGGAAGCATTATTACTATATTTGTAAAGTAAGCTTTTAAAATGTAGCTGTATTTAAAGACTGAAAATGAGAATTCAAACTTAGATTTAAGCAAAGCATCTTCCTCTTTTTTCCTTTTTAACACTTTTATCATGATAAAATGAGTGCCTCAGGCACACTGCTAATAGTATATGAATTAAATAAATCTCTTGCTTCAGTGCTAAATCTAATATTATTGTTCTGCTGTTTGGGGAATATTGTATTATAAAAGCTAATGTTAATTGCCTCCTCTCCTGCGTGAATAATTACTGCATCTAAGTCTGCAGGAAATGTACTCGTGTATGGTTTCAATGAAGACTGAACTGTGATGTGAGAAGACTGAAGAGTGCATTTTTTGTTTGCAGTGTATCTTTTATATGTGTTTACTAAAACACAACGTTTAATGTCCTCGTGAAGGGATCTAGTTCTGTATTATTGCTTATATTAGAGCATAATTTGTAAATGAAACTTTTTAAATGCAGATTTTAGTCTCCCTTACAGCTATAAGAAAGGAAAAAAGAAAAAATTACTGGTCATAAGCCACTTCTAATATTTTAGAATGGAATAAATATTTTTTTTTTCTTTGTGAAGACAATGGGGGGTCTTCGGTAAAATTGCTACAGGCCTGAAAGCTGCACCTAATCAAACATTCTACCTATGTTCACTTTGGAAAAACTTGTTTTTCTTGTTTTTACCATCCACAAATTTCACTAGTTCAATGCTTACTACCCCCTCTGAATGAAAGATAGAGCATTAACACCTTCAGGCTAAAGGATCAGCAATGTTATCAGTCTGCAGCTTAGTAATCATAAGTTTTTAACAATGTAATGGGTTGAGTTTTATTTGTTGCTTTAATTAATTTAGGATCATACAAAATCAGAGTTAGATTCATGGAAGATTGTTCGGGTTAGTGAAGATTTTCGAGTAATAGCATTGGGCCTGCCAGTACCTAAATACTCTGGTAACCCTTTGGATCCACCTCTTCGCTCTCGATTTCAAGCTAGAGATGTTTATCATCTGCCTTTTAAGGTAAGTGTCCTAACAGAAGCATTGGATTGTTTCTACTGAGTAGAGCTAATCTTTTGCTGTTGTTTTACTTACCTTACCTCTGAAAAGAATCTTTGAGTAATAAATTTTTCTTAAAGAGTATTTTTCATACTGGGGCCTAATAAATGCCTGAAAAGTAGGCTTAGAAAAATAACTTCTGTAAAACAATATAAACCTAAAAGAAATCATTCTTTTTTTTTTTCCTCCCCTATTAAAATTAATTATGTGTCAAGGAGCAAGTAAACTCCTTGTGTCTAAATAAGAGGGAAAACCAGAAAATGCCTCATATATCATGAGCTGTGACCACGACCACAGTATGATCCCAAAATTAATTTACTCTGTGATTTTATGTTCTATTTTCAGGACCATCTTCAGCTATTATATGCAATTGGATCAAACATTTCCACAGAAAGGTAATTTTTCATAATTAAAAAAAAATGGAACAAATTAAGAAAGCAATGTCCTTTCAGGATTCTGTGCTATTTTTGTATCTTCTTTCTCTGCATAGACACCAGAACTGAAGACGTTTTTAATAGGTGTGGGTATATGCTGACACAGCTTTTCATGTGCAGCCTTCATATAATGAATCCTCAGTTCTTTAGAACTTCAATCACACCTTAATTATTTGCACTCAGAAATAGAATAGTTTCAGCATCTTATACTATATTTAACTTCTTGGGCTTTAGTATGTTAAATATAGATAGCGTATATAAAAATCTGTAATTACTTTTTCCTATGCAGAATTTCTCAGCTCCTGTCTTTTGCTACAACTCTCTGCTCTCAAGAATCTTCTACGTTGGGACTTCCAGATTTTCCTTTAGACAGCTTATCGACTGCAGTTCAGATTTTGGTACGTGCATACACATGGGCTGTGAAACTGCATGGGCTTAAAATTTCTCAGAATTAGATCTGGATTATCCATATTGTTAGAAGAATGTTAACATGAACTTTCAAAAGACAAACTGGAAAAAACTAAGTATGGTTTGAGGAAGAAAAGCCCCAGTCAGATATCTCTGGATGATAATTTATCCAAGTATATAACTTAAGATTGAAGGACAATGTATGGCAGGACACAGGATTTGTGATGTGATTATATGTATCTTAGTGCTGACAGTTTTTATTCTGCTAAATCTTACTTGACCTCAGGGACATCTACAGTTTTCCGGATGACACTGAGGTATTCAGTGGAGAGAAATGAAAATCACAACCTAAAAGTGATTCTGAATTAAAGGCATGCATATAAATCAAATTGATTGCATTACAAAGACACTTATTACTCCCCGTTGATACCTAAAAGGACCCAAAACAACTACTGAAATGTGTGGGTATAGGTTTTACAAGATGAAGCCTACATTAGGACTTTAGGTTGGGTTTAGAATAAATGTAGGCATAGAAGGTTACCTGAAGATGCAGGTTGTGCACACCTGAAGATGCAATGCTTCCTGACAGCTGCAGTCCACAGGGGAATATAACAACTGCACAGCTGCTGAGTTCACAGTGGGAGGTCTGGCAGGTGAGGACTTTCAGCTTTCCCTGAGAGGCTTTTGTCACTTGGACTTTAGAATTAGATAGTAAAAAGCCAAAGTGAAAACAGAAGGTGCCTCCTGAAGAAAGTCAGGGAAATAAGACCTGAGATAAGAGAGAGAGTGGGGTGGTACCCTTTTGCATGGGGGAAGAAATGGTCAACCCAGAAGCGTAAAATTCCAGGACAGCTTCTCAAACCCTCTCTCCAAGGTGCAGGGTTCAGTAGAAAGGACTTTTAGGATAATTCCCTATTGTGTCTTTGTACAATCATCATTACCTATGGTACTGCTGAGTGGCAGAGTACTTCTACATGTTTTATTGGATTATAAATATTAAAACATACCAATTACTTCTGTTATTGTGATGTTCAGTTCTCTCGGTTGTGGTGGTTACCAACAGATATTTTTTTTTTCTGAATTAGTGATACTACGTCAGATGTTAAGAAGTGATTAAAATTCAAATTCAGAGAAATGAAACAGTATTTGGAGGGCTTTAGGAAAAAAATACATGTTGGATTTTAAAATAAATTGCAACTTTTTATTCTTTGAGCCCTGTAGTGAAAAATTATTTTTAAATGAATGCCAGATGGCTTTCAGAATAATGGAAAGAAAATGAGCCCTAAGCTATTATCTAAACTATGGAACGAAGGAAGCATTTTATTATACATTACAGAATGTGAAGTGTTATCATTGTGTGACAGTTTCTTTTTTAGGTAGATGAGAACTGTTTCTTTTAGAATTAGTTTTAAGCACTTAGTTTTCTAAGCTGACTGTTCTCAGTGATTCTAGCTGCAGAGTTTTTCCTTTGCCTGCTGGGTCACAGCCATCTTCTACTTCCAGCTTGGTTGACTTAACTGTTTAAAAGTGTGGAGGCAATGAATTGTAATGACTGGCTTCTTATCTTGTCATAGATTCTCACCATTCCAAAATGCATTTCTTAGGTTGAAAACGCCTGTCTGCTGAAAGGAAGAATTTTTTATTGGGTGCTGTTCTAAAGAGGCTGATTTCATATACACCATTGTAATTAGTATTAATTTGAGATAATGTGGAAAAATTATATGTTTGCTTTACATATAGATAGAGGGCTTTTAAAATGCAATAAAGGGCTCCCCGATCCTTTAAGCAGTCCGTTTACTACAGTGCCTTAAATGGTTTATTTTTACTGATCTTTTTTTAATGTGGAACGTTATAAGTAGTATTGCTGATTATAAGTATAAATTGAATTACACATTTTATAAAACATGTATCTCCTGATTTCTTTTCTAAGCAACCCCTCTTTCAGTTGGGTGCCTATGTAAATCCAAGTGTATAACTGAAAAACAGTTGATTTTATTTGAATTATGCTATTCTCTTTTTACTTACTTTGGTGAAGGCTTGAATAAGTAGTGCCAGTCCACAGACTGTTTTTCATTAGTGTTACACACAAGTAGTCCTTAAAAATTTGCATGTCTTTTAAAACAAATGGTCAAACGTTTCTTTAGGAGTTTTGAAACACTTTTTTCCACCATGAAAGGTTTTATGCATGTATTTCTTGAGTATTCATAAATGCACTTCCTTTTCTTTTCTCTTACTGCTGCAAAATAATTGAATCTTTGTCTACTTCAGGCAGCAACTGAAGAAGAGTTAGTACCTACACCTAACAAAGAAAGCAAAAAAAAAGTTGTTTTTAATATTGTGTAGAAAGTGCCAACATACTTAGTTACTCGTTTCAAAACAAAAGGATTTTAATCAAACTGTTCAGAAATTCCTAGGAATTTATTTGTTAAGTAGAATCCATACAATGTAATAGAATCAAATTTAAATACAAGAAGTTACTGTTAATGAGTAGATCATTATTGTAATATAGTTTTCTTGTTATATTGATTCTTAGCTAGCATTTGTGAAACTCGGTTACCTATAGTGGGATTTGTCTTTCCTAACCTTAAATGTCTTAGCTAACTGAGCCTATCACTATAGCTTCCATTGATGCACAGGAAAGAAAGTAATTCTTAGGATATAGTTCTTCTAATCCACTCTAGACATTTATATTAAAATAAATTACACCTGAGCGATACCTGTTTTGACATTTGATAGAACAATGCACGTAGTGGTCATTTGTACATTGCCTTTATAGTTTTATTTTATGTTCAATGCTATCGAGGATTTTCAGGTTAATAGCTGATGACAGAATGAGCCAATGGTGTTTCTAATTTGTATTAGGATTCCTTTCCTATGATGTCAGTCCAGCATGTTATTGACCGGCTTTACCCCTATAATGTTTTCCTTGGAAAGGAAGGCAGGACGGCAGTCAAAGATGCATTAAAAGTAAGTATTGCACGTATATATTGTAATTTCAGGAAGCGTTGGAGTCTTACAGTAGTTCTCCTGACTAATATTACTTCACTACTTCTGTAAGAAAAAAGAAATTTTTAGTAAACTAAGTGTCTACATTATTGCTGTTGCTAAAGCAGCGTTTTTAATAAAAACAAATTTCATAAACTAGTAGATTTCATTATAGTGAAATCTGAAACCTCCATGTTCTGTAGAATATTTAGACCTCTGTTCAAAAGTACAGAAAACCTCTCAGTATCTAAGTGGTTAATTAACTTGAAAGTAGCTAGTTATACGGTTAAGGTAGTCAAGTGCTTAAAAAATACCTCTGGCATTTGACTTTTAAGAGGAGATACTAAAATAAAAATAGAGATTACAGGCACAAAAAGGTATTCCATATAGTATAATTATAGATGATCTGTTCTGTTGTTTTGTCCATGTTTAATAATAGTTTATAAAGCCTATAATTATGCTGGGTTATTTCATTTATCCTTTTAAGACTTCATCTCAGTGCTGGCTTTCTTTCATTTTTTAATATAATTTAGGAGTTATGTATATTTTGGAAAATTAGTGCTTGTGACCTAGTGTGTCTTACTCAGCTCTAGAGGTTATTTGCACATGCATATTTAGAAATAACCAGCTGAGTAGCTAGTGAATATTTGTTTTTCCTAAAACTAAGCCTACATGTCAGGGAAATATTTGTAGCTTATCTCTTCCAACACCTTCTCCCATATACAGCCTTTTTGCATTGTATTCCTCATTTAAGCAGGCTGATTCCCTATTTGCCTTACTTGAGTTTTGGGAAGGACAGTTGTTGCATTTGAAGGAAGTTGCCCTGAATGACCTGCAAGCTTTCATGAACATTCCAAGCTGCCTCCTGTGGAGTCCTACCTACCAGTTCTCTGAATAAGCCAATCCAGGATCTGTAGTCCATTAGTTACCTTCATCACTCCCTTTCAGAATTATGAACTTCACTGTTTCATGGTTGCTGCAGATAAGGCTGCCATTGATTGCCACATCCGCAGCCAATTGCCTCTTGTTTGTGACTAGCAGGAGCTGTCTGTGCAGCACCCGTGCCTAGTTTGTGCAGCACCTGGGTTGAGAGGTTATTCCAAGCAACCTCAGAAATCTAAATTGATTGTATCATGCTGTGTTGCCCCTTCACCCTTTGCCAGCATGATTGAAGTTGCCCATGAGAACCATGGCCTGGGTGGAAATACAGACTTCTATCTGTTAGTAGAGTCACTTCCGTTTTTAATATACCTTTATTTTAAATCCTTTGTGCCATTTTCTTTCTCCTATAAGTTAAAGATGATGAATGTCTTTACATTCAGTATCACCAACTTCATCCATTTTCTGTTTCCTTTACTTACTTTTATGTGTCATGCATGCTTTTGCTTCCTGTGTAAGACAGGTTGATTTCACTACTAAAATTGTCTGTCTCAATGATCGTATGCTTTTAAATACCTCCTTATAATTTATATTTTTCTGTGTTAGTTTTTCTTTGTTTTGATACTCTTCCTCATCACTTCTTATATGAACTTGTCCCATGACGTTAACAATTAATCAAAATCAACATTTAATCTTATTTGGAATTTTATTCTATTTGCACACAACAGATCTTGTTAAGCATTGAACCTTAAGAAATGCAGACAGTAACTGGTGGTACTGAAGAACTTCAGTTTATAATGAAGTCTTAGTAATAGCTGCACCAGAACTGTGCTAAATGTGGATAAGAAATTGCATTTTTCCATTCCATAAGAAATGTAACAGAGAGTAGTCTGGCAGAAGCAGGGTGATTTCTTACTCTGCTTTCCTACAGATTGCTGAGGAGTATCCAGCTAATATTTGCCACTGAATACTTCTCTCTGTGTAACAGAGGACAATTAGGAAATACTAATCTTAACTGGGAGGGACTGAGAGCTGAAAAAAGAAATGCTTGAAGTGTATTTGAAATTCATGGGTAAATTTATATGAATGAATTAACATCTATAGAAAATAAAACCAAATTTAATATAATAAAATGTAAAGTTTAGGCATTGCAGTTGGGGGCAGATATGGGGAAGCAGTAGTCTGGCTGATTACATGTCTTAATTTCAGGATGTCTTCCCTTCCAGTCAGCTGTCAGAGCTGAGGAGTGAGTTAGCCAGCAGCAAGGCTAAACAGCTAGTTTTGGCAGCTGTTAGACCCTATGCATGTTTCTTGGAAATCGTATTCTCCAGGCACTGCCTTCCCAAACATTATCTTCGGCTTGGGTAAATCTTTTTCTTATGTGCATCCTTGCTCACTGAGATGCCACCAAGACCTAGATTTTCCTCGTAATTCTTGTTCTCAATAATTAATTAATGTGAAATGCTGACTTATAATGTGTTACATAGTTAGTCTTGGATGCACAGAGATGCTTTGAAATGCAAATCTCTTGCTGAGTCGATCTAGTTGGAGTTAAAACCTGTTTTAGGCTTAACTGTCCATCAGCCAACTTTTTCATTTTATACAAATGTGACTCCTTGTGTCTTACTATGTAGCATAAAAAAACCTGTTTATGGATTGCACACTAGCCCAGTATCAGCAGTGATCTTGAGTGTTGCTTATTATTCAGAATATTTGGGCAAGGGCTACAGTTTGCAGTATTCAATTAGTTCATTAGCTTGCAACACATGACAGAAGTTCTAAAAGAAACTTAAGAGTGATATGCCTTTGTGTACCCTTATTTAAATTTTCTGCACTTTGGAAATTATATCAATTTCTATTCTAAAGAAGATTTAAACTTAGAAGATCTTGCAAAGGGAAATATGACTTGATTTGAATTCTGTTCTTTAAAATTATTCTGGTTGTGCATGAAATATTGCCTTAACAAATTATTTTGGCTGACAGATGAATGTTTGAAAAATGGTTGCAAAAATTAAGTAAAAATCTATTTAAGCTTTTTTTTTCCTGAAGATTTAGATGTAGAGAAATCACTGCTTTTAAGGAAAACAGAGTCCAGTTAAACATTCCCAGACAATAATCTTAAGCACATATGATGTCTCCCACAGTGTAGAGGTTTTCTTTCCTGTGTTACATTGATAGGCATTCATAAAACTGGTCATCTTCATTTAGGCTGAGTTTGGTGGCTCATAAGAGACTCCAACTATTCCATATTTATTTCTTTGTTGTTCCACAAGCTTTTAGTATTTTATTTCAAATTCATTACAGATTTTGGGTTTGCTTTTTTGATCCCCACATGCCTTTTGCATGCCTTTTTATGCCAGTGTTGGAAACAACCACTTTATTTTACTTTCCAATCAAGAGAATCTTCACTTGAGATTTTAGAAATGATATCTAGATTAGTTTGTCTTAATAAATGAGCAAGTCCTTTTTAGCCTGTTATCCAAGTGTTTAACTTCAATCTAAGACCCTTCTAGAATTTTTTTTTTGTCATGGCTTAATAAATACTGTGTTTACTTTCTTGATCTTATATAAAAACCTTTTTTGTTCCCTTTGATACATTTCTGTGTTATTTACACAACCACTTCAGTCTTTCCTGACTTCTTCCTCGAAAACTGCTTTCCTGCTTCGTAGTAGGGAATCTTCAGACTACATAGACACATAGAGAGTGAACTAATAGTTCAGGAAACTGGAATCTTATTTCTTGTCTAGACAATTTTGTTTACTTCTAAGATATTTCTGTTGCAAATTTGGTCTAATGAAGGATTTGTTTCTCTTATTTCCCCCAAAATAATCTGTAATCTTTGAGGCTTTGCATTAATGAATACCCTTAGTGCCAAATGTACCACTGCAGTGGATTCTGTCCTTCAGACTTCATCTGTCTGTCCCATCTTGCAATTGCAGTTCTTACTTTGCTTCCTACGAAACAATTCAGTCCTTTTTTTTCCTTGAAAAATTATCTTTCCTCCCCGTGCAGAGAATCTTCCAAGAAAGATCAGTTGCCTTTCAATGCCTCTTTGGACAGCTTAGTTGTTCTCTGGGTTCAGCATAGTGGTTATCTGCAAATTCATGTCATTTAAGCTCTCTCCTTTAACCAGCTGGATCACTGATGTATTCTTTGCAGTTTCCATGCTGAGAAATTACTGATCGTTACATACTTCCATGTGGTCAGAATTCCTCTTCTTCCTTTTTTCTATTTTTTTTCAGTTTTTCCCTCTCATGTGTTTCTAGACACGCAGAATGTGGCCTGATGATTATGGACTGCTAAACCTCAGCCCTTGTTTTTGGTGGCTGGTCTTTTCTCTTTTCTTTCCTCTTGAGTCTGAAGCAATGAAACTGCCCAGTTCTGGCTCTCCAAGTATCTCCCAAAGCCTTTGATGCTGAATGTTCTCAATAATTATCCTTCCAAGCCACAAATAGTTTTTTTCCTTTATTGCTATCAACTTGGACTTTGTTTAGAGGAAGTTGCTTCTGGCTCAGGCATAATCATGGAATCATAGAATTATTTAGGTTGGAAAAGTCATTTAAGATCATCAAGTTCACCTAGCACTGCCAAGTCTACCGCTAAACCGTGTTCCTAAGCACCACATCTACACGTCTTTCAGATACCTCCAGGGATGGTGACTCAACCGCTTCCCTGGGCAGAAGTATGTTTACTGTGTTGTACAGTAATTTCATGCCACTTGTTGATTCCATATCTAGCTATTGTAATTCTAAATTAAGCACTGCATCAAGGAGATCTGTCTTACTCAGAAGGCTGCTTCTATCTAGGTGTAAGTGTGATAAATAGTTTAATTACTAAATTATCCAGTTCAGCAGCATCTTTCTGCTTGCATGTGATGAATTCAAATGGTACAAATTCAGTTAAATGAAATCAAGTTGTATAAATTCAGTAAGGGTCTGTACAAAGATACACAGTCCTCTTTCTTTTTTTTAGCCTGGAGAAGAGGAGGCTGAGGGGTGACCTCATTGCTCTCTACAACTACCTGAAAGGACGTTGTAGAGAGGAGGGTGCTGGCCTCTTCTTCCAAGTGACAGGGGACAGGACAAGAGGGAATGGCCTCAAGCTCCGTCAGGGGAGGTTTAGGCTAGACGTTAGGAAAAAATTCTTTACAGAAAGGGTGATTGGTCACTGGAACAGGCTGCCCAGGGAGGTGGTTGAGTCACCTTCCCTGGAGGTGTTTAAGGCACGGGTGGATGAGGTGCTGAAGGATATGGTTTAGTGTTTGATGGGAACGGTTGGACTTGATGATCTGGTGGGTCTCTTCCAACCTGGTTATTCTGTGATTCTGTGATTCACTGTCCTAATTTGGGTTCTAAAAGGCCAGCTGGGAAAGTCTTAGTAAGATATTAGGATTTTAAGGAAAAAAAAAACAAAGAAAGAAAAACAACCTTAGAACTTTTAGGTTCCTGAGATCTTTATATACAACGTCTGCTGCTGCTGTCTCCAAATCTTCCGTGTTTGATACAGAGGCTGCTGATGCAGGTAACCTTTCTTGCTTGCAGTTATATTTTTTTGATAGTATCTGAATAAGAGATTTTAGTGTAGAAGCATTTTGCAATTTTGTGTATGAGCAGCTTTGGCCTTATTGAAAATGCCATTGACTTAGTAAGAATATTACAATTCACTAATGAACATAAAAGTAAGAGCACCCTAATGGCTTTCTACAATCGGGTAACCACATCAGTGGACAGAGGAAAAGCTATGAATGTAATCTATCTGGAATTCTCTAAAGGCTTTGACACAGACCCCTCCCCAACATCCTTCTCTCAAAATTGGAAAGATATGGGTTTGATGGGTGGATTGTTTGGTGGATAAGAAACTGGTTGGATCCATGACAAGTGGTGTCCCTAAAGGGTCTGTACTAGAACCAATACTGTACTGTCTGTACTAGCACCAATACTTTCGTTGGTGATACAGACAGCGAGATCCAGTGCACTCTCAGCATGTTTACAGATGACACCAAGCTGAGTAGTGCAGTTTTCATACCAGAAGGACAGGGTGTCATCCAGAGGGACCTGGACAAGCTGGAGAAGTGGGCCTGTGTGAACCTTTTGAGGTTCAACAAGGCCAGATGCAAGGTCCTACACCTGGGCAATCCATGGTTTCAATACAGGCTGGCGGATGACATGATCTAGAGCAGCCCTGCAGAGAAAGGCTTGGGAGTTGCTGATTGATGAGAAGCTCAACATGGTCTGGGCTGCATCAAAAGAAGCGTGGCCAGCAGGAAGGAAGGCAGTTTCATCAAATCCTTTTCTATATTGCGTTTACCTCTGCTTTTGACCACAGAAAGCAAGGTGGGTCCAATTCCAGATAATTGAATTAAAAGAGATAACAATTTTTGCTGCTATAGACATGAGAGGTAATAGAGGCAAATCAAAAGAAGTGTGGCCAGCAGGTCGAGGGAAGTGATTCTCCCCCTCTACTCTGCTCTTGTGAGACCCCTCCAGGAGTACTGTGTGCAATTCTGGAATCCCCAACATAAGAAGCATATGGAGCTGTTGGAACGGGTCCAGAGGAGGCTGCAAAGATGATCAGAGGGCTGGAGCACCTTCCACATGAGGACAGGCTGACAGAGTCGGGGTTGTTCAGCCTGGGGAAGAGAAGGCTCTGGGGAGACCTTATAGCGACCTTCCAGTACCTGAAAGGGGCCTACAGGAAAGCTGGGGAGGGACTATTTACAGAGGCGTGTAGGGATTGGATGAGGATGAACGTCTTTAAAATGGAAGAGGGAAGATTTAGATTAGACGTATTCACAATTTGTGTGGTGAGTCACTGGTACAAGTTGCGCAGGCATGTTGTGGATGTTCCCTGCCAGGAAGAGTTCAAGGCCAGGTTGGATGGGGCCTTGGGCAGCCTGGTTTAGCGGAAGGTGTCCCTGCCCATGGTGGAGGGGTTGGAACTTGGATGTTCATTTAGGTCCCTTCCAACCCAAACCATTCTATGATTCTGTGGTTTCACGGAATCGTCGTTGGAGTGTTTCTTAAAATCATAGTTTGCTATACTATTCAGTGGGCATTCCTATCCTCTGTTGTTTAATGTTGTCTGAAGTAGACTCAGCTGTCACAGTAAGAATATCATTTGGTGCAGCCCTTCACCAAAGCATGTTTATCTTAAGTTCATGTTTAAATATGAATTTTTTTGTAGGCTTTTGTTCCAGAATGGAAGTTTACAAAGTGATGAAGTGTTTGTATGAATGAATCTGCATTTTCTTTTTAAACTTTAACAGGTGGTGCTGTGAATTCTAGTAGTAATAAAATTATATGCTTTTTAAGAATTATTTTACATTAGGGATTTCTGTTTAAGAAAATCATTTTTTCGAAGTATTCTAAGGAGTTGGATGACACTTCTTTTTTTCTTGTTTACTCAGCTTTCACTCTGTTGTGTAAAGTAACTCAGAGAGTTTGTAATTTCTATCAGTGGGGTTTTTTGTGCATCAACCCCTCCTTGATATGACTTCCCCTTCCCCTGCAAGTAAGGCTTTTTACAGGATTTTTTAAGCAGTTTTCATGCTTTCTGTATACAGCATAAAGTACAGTATAATGCTCAAAAAAGATTGGGAAGACAAATGTCCTAGTTTTTGTTGTTGATAAACCCAGAACGTGCTGAACATTTAATTTGTACAGGTTGTCCTCAATTTTCCTGGTGTGATAAGGCAGTGGAGCTAAGTAAACATGTTACTTGATGGTTGTTTTTATTGGTAGCCAGATGTTTAAATCTGCCGTTGGTTATTATGACCTGCAGAGATAGGTGATCTATTATTATACATGCTAAAGGCTATCATCCGTTTCTCTTATTATTTCAGTCTATCAGGCTAAGACTTGGCAAAGTCACCATGTGACATTTTCACTTTACATCTGTCACTGCAATCAGAATAAGTAGATGGCATATGATCTTTTTGCTTTGCTTTGGTTTTAAATGTAAAATAGACCATTGAGAATGTGAACATAAGTATTTGAAGTCAAAGTTGGAATAAATGGATTTAGGACTTCACAAGCAATTAGTCTTCAGTATGCTTCTGGCCTTGTTTTCAGAACAAACAGTTTTAGAAATCAGAAAGCTGTTCTTAATAATTAATTTCCCCCATCCTTTAATTCTACAGCGTTTTGAGCTTCAAGATTCCGAAAGCCACTTTCTTCCCAGAAGGGTTACAAAAGTAGAAAGTGTACATAGCAGCAAACCTTTCAAGGCTGATGTAACTGTTCAGATTGGTGAAAAAGAAGTGACATTCCAGGTATGAATTATAGATTCATTGGACTACATATGTTTTTAGATATTATTAACTTATTTTCATCTCATTATGAATTTGACACTTACATGTGATACTAAAACTCATTTGCATTGAATGTTTTTGGCAGTGTAATGCATATTTATTAGAAAATCATTTAGCTTTAAATTGTGGATACACAAGATTTTATTTCTAGATAAAATCCTACTTTCCTGTGTGTGGTTCGTTTAAGCTTCTTGTGTTAAAAGAAATGCTAAAAAATGGATGAAAGAAAAGCTTCTAAATTTATTATTTTTTATTGAATTAGAATAACAGAGAGTACTTGTGATGCTTTTGGTGCTTCTTTCCCTTTTTCTTCTAATGAAAGCAGTAGTCTGTCTTTGTCTACACTTCAAATAAAATGTAATGAATGCTTGGTAATGTTCTGACACAGGATGTTGGGAAAATGGAACAAAAGTAATCACATCAAATGTGATTAGTTTGAGTTTCTTCCAATGAAGTTTATGACCTGCTAGGTGGTGAAATAAGGTCTTTTTCAGGAAACAGATGCTGATCTGACAATTTGAAGTTAATGTTGAATTTGGAGAGTCTGTAAGGGAGGTGAATTAGTGAGAGGCAGAGAGAGATCATATTAACATTGGTGAGGAATATCCACAGAGTTTGTACCATGAAAAAGTGAAAAGGGGAACAGCAGCAAATGGGAATTGGTCAGAAAAAGGTGAGTCTGTAGAGATCTTATTCAGCTTTTTTTTTTTTTTTTTTTTGAGGCAAGATTTTTGCTTTCATTTGGCATGTAGGCAATACCTTCTGAAAATACTTCTGTAGAATGTCTCTTAGGGAACAGGAGAGCATGAAATGGTTGCCAGACTAGAATGGGAGCTAGAATTAGAGCAAGTGTCTTAACATGTGGAACAATTGAAACTCTCCAGAGTTCTGGTCAAAGTAGCTTCTGCAGATTTTGACAGCACAAATTGCTCTTTCTCTTCCATGTTTCTCTGATGATCAAGAAATGGTGATTTTTATATTTTATCTCTAGCATGAACAGCCTCAAGTACTTCACAGACCCCAGTTCTGTAATTGAGATTATTCACATTTAGGTTTTTTTTTCATGAAGAGTGGGCAAAGGAGGTGTGAAGGAAGCTGTCTATTCGAAATTATATGATTTAATGTTTAAGTGGAATATTTAGGTTTGATGGATGGCAATCATGAGCAAAAATTTAAAGTAGTTTTGGAGAAGTATAACCCGGTCCACAAAACCCCTAGGGTTATCACAGCTTATTGGCTTATTTATCATTTTGATTTTTTTTTTCCTGGTAGGTTCCAGCTGGGACTGGGCTCTTAAAAGAGCGTCCTCGATCAGATTATTTCATAAGGACTTCCAGCCATAATCAACTGTTGGCAGAAATGATGCAATCCCATATGGTTAAAGATATGTGTTTAATTGGCGCGAAAGTAAGCATTTAAATTTCTATTCTCCATCCTTCCCCATGCTCCTTAGAATGTCAACAAGTTCTTATTTTTCAATTTTTTTAGGGCTGTGGAAAAACAGTTATTGCTAAGCAGTTTGCTGATATGCTGGGATATAGCATGGAACCTATCATGCTGTACCAGGTAAGCAAACTATCTGCTGATGATCATGCTTTAAATACAATCCAAAATATAATACACAGATGTCAATTCGTTGTGTTTATTCTCTCTATCTCAGTGATTTTAAAAGCTGCAGCTGTTTTCACTTACAGCTACAGATTTCAAAATCACTGATAGTCACCGATATGTGATAAAGAAATAAAGGATAGAGCACTTTTTACTCTCTGTTAGAATGCTCATGTAAAATGTCTTTATATTGCATGTCTAAACAGAGGGGATACTGTGCAGCAGTATAGACGCTACATTTTTATTACCTATAAACTAGCCCTGATACTGCTTTCTTTTGATTTTATTGACTTCATTGTCTATGTAAAAGAGAGGTAATCTATATAAAATGTAAGGACAATCACTTAACACAGTGGTCTTTCTCCTAGCCACAGAGAACTGACAACTCATTCTATGATTTGGCATGACTGAATGTCATAAAGAAAACTGTATCTTTTGTGTCTTCTCCTTTTTTCTTCTTTCTTTTTTTTTTTTTTCCTCCTTTTGAAGTATCTTAACTGCCTTTAGATCGGAGTGGTGACCACTAATAATTCATGGGTGTTGAATGCCTCTGGAAGACTTCTTGTCTTTCATTTTTGGGTTTTTTTTTTGTTGGTCTATATGCTATTTAATCTTGTAACATTTCATAATAGGTTTTATGTTTCCGGGGAGTTTTTATAAAGTTAAGTTCTTTTG
Source organism: Phaenicophaeus curvirostris (assembly GCF_032191515.1). Lineage (NCBI taxonomy): Eukaryota > Metazoa > Chordata > Aves > Cuculiformes > Cuculidae > Phaenicophaeus > Phaenicophaeus curvirostris. Next base: position 176,502,094 of record NC_091392.1, on the reverse strand, counting down.
TGTGTTTCTTTTGTCAAGATCACCTGATATCCTCTTGTATGTTTATTTTTTTCTGATTCCTAACATGTGCAATTTTAAACAGTATTATAAATTTTGTGCTTTTTCTTTTTTTACATTTCTGTTTAGTGTGATGATTACAGTAGTGGTGGACTGTGTTGCAGTAGAAATTAGAAGATAAGGTTCCATGTTCAGAAGTGTTGCATACTAGAAATGTAAAATGAAGGATGATGTTTAATATATACATATTACATTCAAAGGATATTAAGTTCATTATTCATAGGTGGTATAACAAGCATAAAGTAATCTTCTTCTGTCCTTAGCCTAATTGTTGTTATTTTATTTATGTTGTCTTAGTACAGATGTGGCTTTAAAGATAAATTAAGGGCGAAGTGAGTGTTAACACTGTTTCAGAGATGCACAGGCAGTTGTCATAGTTGCCTTAAAATCACAATTATGAGATAAAATAAGGAGGAGGAAGAACCAGAGAAATCTTAGGGAGCATCCACAGGCTTTGAAGGTGGTGGCAAGTACCTTATTGTTGCAGCTTCATTCTTCGTGAGTTGGAGGAGAAATTTACTGGAAAAGTAAGGGCAGAGTGAATGTTTTTACTGAATAAACTCTAAAGTTGTTATTGAAAAAGGTTAGCATATAGGTAGTAGTAATAGTTCCTGCAAGGCTAGACATGCAGAATAAAGGGATGAAGGTTTTGGAGCTGTCAGTTGTCTTGGAGTGTGGCAAACATGGTGCAGTGGGGCTGCTGTACATTTAGGGTTTTCACCTTTGATTTTATCTTTGATTTACATTTGTAAGTGATAATTTGCAATGCTGCAAGGAAACGTTAGCATCAGATTTAATGCAATACATTGGTCTGTTTCTTCAATCGCTTTGCTTGTTTAGATTTTTCTCAGGCAGGATCAGGATGGAGACCTCCAAAAGAATAAATGGCAGTGGCAGCTGGTTTGGAAGTGCAGTGGCATGTGGGGAGAGAGAGACACTGAGAGAAAAGGGTGGTAAGGTTGAAGGGCTGAAACACACAAAAAGTGAGAGAAAATAGACAAGAAAAATATTACTGATAACGAATAAAGAGAGACAGTTCATTCTACGTTTTCCTGCATTGTTCAGAACCCTCCCAGACAGGATCTCACTGCTTTTCCTTCCCGCAGTGTGGCTTCAGCTGGTAAAGGCACAAACTCTGAAATTGTGTCTGCACAGTGGAGTCAGACAGGCGACTGGTGCCCTTTTCTTGAGCTTTAAAGTGGCCAGGTGTGAGTGGACTTGGATTCCAAAGCTACATAGCCTCATCAAGGCTATGTTATGTTCATAGCAACATACCTAGATTCCCAGAAGCATTTATTACCTTCTATGCAGTGGTATATTAAGATAGGCATGTTGTTTCTGAGCCAGAACTGAGTGTGTCCAGCTAGCCTGCATACCTCTCTCTGCACTTGTCACTCTAAATGTATTTTTAAATCATCCCAGGAAAATAACTTCTACATCTTGACAAACCTGCTTAAGGACACACCCTAAGCCTTGTTTTGTTGTATACAATACATTATTGGGTACTCGCCAGACAAATTAGACAATTATTTCATTAAAAGCGTGGCCACTGTTTTTCAACATCCTAACTTTAATTGCTGTGGCTTCACTGAAGAGGAGCAGAAGACTTCCTTTTTGGAAACGCTTGATTAGGGCTGACAATGAAATTAGTTATTCAGTAAACATCTTTCAGAGGGATTGTAATTCCTGCAGAAATGAAATCTAGGCCAAATTTTGATGTATTTCCCACTGAAGTGAAACTTTCCTTTAGTTTCACCAAGGCTTGATCAAGTTCATAGGGCAAAGTGTATTTATAGAGAAGCTTTTTGATGATATCAAAAAGTGTTGCTAAGGCAAATAAATGTCCATGATCTCATTGTTCACTATGAATTCCTGCATAGATAAGACTACGTAAGATCCATGTGTGCGTAGATACAAATAGATATTTCCCATGTACAATGTCTTATATAACTCCAAATGTTTTATAGAAAGCATTGTCTAAAAATTTAATACAGCTGAGCTGTATGTCTTCTGGTAAATTTTGAGAATGCATTTGTTTTCCTTAAAATATGCAATAACATATCATGGGCTTTGCATAGCAAAGGAATAGAATAATTTAATGACAGAACAAACGTTAAATGTGTTAATTCATACAGTAATCCAGCAATTAATTCTATGAGAAGGTTAATAATGCTGTAAATATAGCACATTTTTCTACTCTGGTTCGAAAAAGTATCTTTTAGATTTTTTTGAGAGCCGTAGCATGTTGTCCTAAATCCATTTCTAAAATTAAGGAGGCTTTTATTTGTCCTATGGTTCATTTATATTTTCCAATGATTTCTGCAGACACAAAAATAAGTAGTAGGGCACTTATCCTTGTTCTGAAGCAAGAGCACTGTTTTTCTTCTGGCTTTGTGGAGAAATGAGTTCTTAGACCTTACTATATATTTATATAAAGTTTACTTTTATTTCTAGTATTTACTTCATCATTTTTGACAGTGTGAAAAGACATAGCTCTTTAGATTGATATCACAGAAAAAAAAACTCTAAAAGCTTTTATGTTGTGAAGTGAGAATAAAATTTACCTAATACAAGGGTTCACAGACCTTTTGAGGACATAGATCACCTCTTATACTAACAGTTGGCTCAGCAAAATATTCCTGTCTCCTTTGTGATATCTGACATCATCACTCAGATTTCTCATTATGTGCAATTCTATGTAAGTAAATTGCTGACAAAGGAAACTCATCCTGATTAGGAAAGGTTTGTTCTTAAGTTGTCTTTTAATGCAGTTAAGCGACAGCAGATGAGGAACAGCAGCCAGCTGGATTTTGTGGACCATAGTTAGAGAACTTCGGGGTTAAATTGTTTAAAATAAAACATATTCTCCCTGTAGAGTTTCAGGGATAAAACCCAGCAGTGTTCAAAGTGATGTTATAACAGTTTTCCAGCAACTTGCTCTTTTCTTCCCTTGCAAAACCAGTCTTTAGGCATATCACTAGTGTTTGTGTACTGTAATGTTTTTGTTTCTAGGTTTTCTTTTTTTCTTTCTTTGTGCATGATCTCATAATTTTTCTTTACAAATTCCTTCCAATTTTTTATTTGAGAAATACTAACAAAGTGTGAGTCCAAATTGGCATGAGAAGCAGGAAACAGAGATTTTTCACCTCATAATTGCCAAGAACATGATTAGCGCTTTGAGCCATGACAAACAACTGGGTTGGAGGTTTGTATTTCTATAGCTGCTAAAGGGGCTGAAATAGATGTTATCCTACTTGTTTTCACTCCTTTTTTTTCTGTATATAACATTTAGAAAATAAACAACATAATGTAAAGTGCATAGGTTACAATGACTGTTACAAATTAAAATATGCATTTCGTTTCACAGGACAATAAAATATAGTATAAAGTGCCCAAAATAAGAGGAAGGAAAATTAATTCATATACTTGTATTACCTCTCTTCCGAAGGGAGAGGATTTTAGTGTTAGTGTGTTACAACGCTATCTCGTAATGTTATTTTTTAGTATCATATATTAAAAACTGATATAAAGTAAATAAATAGGAACAATAAGTCACTGGGCAGGTACTTGGCCATAAAACGAAATCCTTACAGAAGCTGCGCAGATGTTAGCAAATGATGCTTCTTTTTAATGCAACACTAAAATGTATCTGATTCAACCATTTAAATTATGATATAAACATTGATTTTGTATTTCAGGAAATATTTTGCAGCAAGATATACTTCTGAGTTTATCTCCAGAAAATTAAAGCATGGCTCTCAAGAGGCTGTTGGAATTACAGATGGACATTCTTTATAGTATACTAGGCTCCTGAGCAGTTCATACTCTATCTTGTTTCATTGCTCTCGAGGTGAATTGTCGGAGCTGTGTTAGTTGAATATTCAGTTGTACAGCATTTACTAGCTACTGTATGCACACTTTGGATGCAAGTCCTAAAACCACATTTTTCTCTGGCTTTGATAAAAATGTTTCATGTTCTGTTTTCAGACCAATTTGTTAATAAAATACAAAAGAGCAAACACAGCAGTTAAAAAAAAGAAACCCACAGAAACCAGAAATACAATGATAAATATGCAGTCTGGTTTTATGGGTTTGAATGTAAGGCTTTAAATGATACAAACGCAGAAGCACTGAAGGAACCAGACTTTGTTATTTTAAGGCTTTTAAGGAAATGTATAAAGAGGAAATGATTCAGGCCATGTGACGTAATCTGTTCTATTTTTATTCTTTGAAGTTCAAAAGGTTTATAGTTGTGAAAAGGACGTGTGCAAAAGCTACAACTACTATAGAAAATATTTTTCTCATCTGATTTTAGGTTGTGTTCACAGCACAGCCTAAGGAAGGAATTTTGTCTTCCAGATCACAAAACGGCTAGTACGTCTTTGGTGCTCTAGTGCTCACCTGTTAAGATGGAGCATCTGTTATAAAATATGAGTGCTAGATTTTGCTTTTGGTTTTGATTTATCCCTGAAGTATTATCTTATGATATGCTATGTACTTCTGGTATTTTTTGTGTTGCTGGCCTCTTCCTTGTTCTGTCTTTTCTTCTCCGATGCTTCCACTGCATTTTCTTAATGAGAGAAAGAATGTCCTGATGGTTTGTGTTTAAGTTTAATGATTGAACCTTTGCTGTTTCAGGTGACTACTTCTGTATGAATGAATGACAATTTTTTTGTTCCAGGTGTAAATTGCTGCCCCCTTCTGTACACAAAGCTGTGTACAAGTTCTTATGCTTGCATTACATTTCTAGGAGGAGAGAGCTTTTGTTCTAGTTTGAAAGGTGATATTGGCAAGTCTAGAACAGCCAAAGACTATTTAACATAGGGTGTGCGTAGATTCATGTGTGCATTGCATTTCTAATAAGCTTTAGAAAAATAACTGAAGACTTTCTGCTAATATTTTTTCAGTATATTCTCAGGGAAAACAGAATGCATTTTTTAATGGAGGAAACAGGTACTGGCCGGTGAATAAATTACAGCATAAATCTATTCCTGTGATGAATTAATGCTTACAGGATATGACAGCTAGAGATCTGCTGCAGCAAAGGTATACTCTTCCTAATGGAGACACTGCTTGGAGACCATCACCACTCGTTACTGCTGCCCTAGAAGGAAAGCTTGTTATTCTTGATGGTATTCATCGAATTAACCCTGGCACTCTAGCTGTACTTCAAAGGTCAGGATGTGAGCATGGATAAGTTGGGTGCGAGTGATGTGTTCATTGAGTGCGTGCGTACTGAGAAATAAAGTTTCTTCTGGTAAATAGGATTCTACAACTTCATGAATGCAGTAAAAGTCAAGCTGAGCAGTGAAGTTTCAGAGAATATGTAATGTTCATGCTTAAAAGCAGAAGCAATTCTTTAATATTCTTTATAAATCTATAATACAGGAAATTTCAGCTCTTTGTAAATACTGACTGTAAATCTGAATTGAAGAATGAGCTAGATTTTACTCTGAATTTATGAAATCTAAAAATTAATAGTATTTGCCCAGTGATTTGAAGATGCAAAATGTCAGAAAATGTTTTAAATACTTGGAATACATTCTGTTTCTAAATAAGATGTGATCATTACATTTATACATAAAAGCATGCTTTATACTGATTGCAAAGAACTTCCTAAACTTTATTTCATAATTTGTTAAAAAATACAGTTTCTAGAGTAGAAGTCATAATAGCAGATACTATTTTAAAAATAATCTCTACTGTCAGGTCAAATGTTTCTGCTGCTTTATGTGCCTGCACTGTGTACTGGCCTTTATAAACATAAAGGACATCACCAAATTTAAAAGCACATTGAGCAAAAACATTTTGTGCCATCTTTTATTTATATATATATGATACACATACACCTACACATGCGGAGGGCCAGAAGAGAGAATTATATTTGCCTTTAGATTTTTCTTCTGGCATGGGCATGTGTTCTATCTAATCAACCTCTGTATAAAAAAAAAATAAAAGCTGTGTCTGTATGTGTATTAGTCATTAAAACCAACTGAATGTTGCTTCAAGAAATTAAACAGGAGTGTATTATTTGTACAAGTATAACATTTATGTTATGCTACTTATGCACACTCTAATGGTAAAATGGAATTTTTTATTTTTCATTATTTTACCATATCTGTTTAAGCTAAGTTGACTGGGTGACTTGGTGCTCAAACTGTTTACCTATGCTAATTATTTTACATCCACACCTGAATGCATCTTAAATTTGTGTAACTTTTTGGGTTCACTATGGCCTGTGTTGATTGAGGTAGCTTTTAAAAAAAGTATTAGTTGAAATAAATATTTTAAAAGCCATTCAAAAGCTAGATAAAGCTTATTCTTTATTTTCTAACAGACTAATACATGATAGAGAACTGACTCTCTATGACGGCGCCAGGTTGTTAAGGGAAGATAGATATCAAAAATTAAAAGAAGAATTACAGATCTCTGATGAAGAACTACAGGAAAGGTAAAGTGTCAGCTACAACTATAGAATGCTAACAGTATCTCTTCCTGTCAAGAGAGTAATATCTTTAAATTTTTTTTACAAAAACATTATGCAAAATGCTTCCTTTTAAACTGATACCTTCCAGTCACTAAGAGAAACATATTTTAAATGTCAGTTTCCTCATGAGCTTTTTTCTTTTTGTGGCATGAGAAAATTATATCCTGTTTAGAGAGCTCAACTAAAAGGAAAACATTCAGTATCCTTTAGCAGAAGGGCTCAGAAATTGAAAAGAAATTATTAGTCCATAAAAACAAAGGTACAAATTTATGTAATATTTAATTTTGGAGCATTTATTAACTGTATTGGAAAATAAGGCTAAATTGAAGTTAAATACAGCTTGTTACTTTCCTTTGCCTCATTAGCTAGAAAGCTGGTATTTAATTTACAACTAATATGGGGCAGGAAATCCTAAGGATGGGCTGGGACCCATTATGCTTATTCTTTTTGTTCCTTCACTTCCACTTGTCTGTAGAAATGTATGAAACATTCCACCGGTTGAAACATTTTCTAGTCCTCTGATGGTCATACTCGATACGTAGTCAAACACAGCTGACCAGTTGCAGTTAATGGGAGAGATATTGAGTGTATGCAAAAAAATGCATTTTAATATTTAGTAGTATGTAAGGAGCAAAACATACTGTGATTCTTAAATGGCTCTAATCTCTGGAAAACAGTCGAAGTTTCATGTTGAATGTCTGTGCTCATACCTACTCTGCAGGGTATGTGTCTGCCCCTTTTTTCTCGGTTGTCTCACTGGATACAACTTTTTCCTTGGACTTTCTCCATAACGTACACTTTAGAAAAGCTGTTTTGCTGCCTGGTTTTTCTGTTATTTCTGGTTCCTGTTTGATCCAAAATACTGTGTTTTCTTTCAAAAACAACAACAACAACAAAAGAAACCAACCTGGACTTCATTTGAAGTCTTTCATAGCATTTGTTTTAATTTTCTTGTAATGGTGTTTTAAACTGAGCCTTCTTGTTGCAAATTGTATCCATGCTTCTCAGGCCATACACCCAGCTGGATGGGCATTTCCTGCATTTGTTTTATTTGAGTGAAGAACTATTTGTATTTGAGAAGTGTTCTGTTTATCAGGATTTTAAGCCTAGACTTTGAAAAGAGACGTAAAAAAAGGTCCAAGTGTCAGTCTTGGATAATACCTCAACTTCGCATAGGACTTTGTACTTCAAAATAGATAGTCATTGTGTGAGTTGCCTTATCCCTGCTCCATGTCCATGGTTTTATCCAAGGAGCTTTCAGGCTGAATGGCAGTGGCTGTGGTATTTTGCTTAGTGTATGGTACCCTTTAGTTCATGCTAATATACTCCAAAAACCTACAGAATTCACCAGACATTCATCTGCAGCTCTGCCCTTCTTCATGGGTTCAGTCTCTCTCACAAGACTAGAGCTTCACATATAGATTCCATATCTCCCTGTTTATATTGACTGATAGTTTTGACTTTCCTCAGAAGGGTGTCCCCTTTCCTTCAGATTGCAGTGTACTGCTTTTACCTAGCCACCTTAATATTTTGCAACAGAATTTACTGTGAATTGTTAAGTCATAATTGATCTACTTGACTGACAGTTAACTCTCACCCTCTAATCCATAAAAGAAAGGAATAAATTTCTGATTAGTACTTGATCTTAAAAACAAACAAACAAACAAACAAACAAACAGAAACCCCACTATATAGGCATTCTTGTATCTGGAAGCTCAGTGTGACCATTTAGCACCATCTTAAATACGGATGAAAATATTTTATACTGAATTAGCTGAAGTACATTGTGCTGAGAATCCCGCCTCGTGATCCTGGGTGAAACAATTCAGTCTGGACCCTGTTCAATTTTTCGTGTACTAATTTATTGAAAAGAAGCTGGGGTAAATAATGCAAGGAGGTGATTCTGCTCCTTTATCCCGCCCTTGTGAGACCCCACCTGGAGTATTGTGTCCAGTTCTGGAATCCTCAACGTAAGAAGGATATGGAGCTGTTGGAATGGGTCCAGAAGAGGGCTACAAGGATGATCAGAGGGCTGGAACACCTTCCCTATGAGGGACAGGCTGAGAGAGTTGGAGTTGTTCAGCCTGGAGAAAAGAAGGCTCTGAGGATACCTTATAGCAACCTTCCAGTACCTGAAGGGGCTACAAGAAAGCTGGGGAGGGACTATTTACAAAGGCTTGTGGTGATGGGACTAGGGGCAATGGCTATAAATTGGAGAGGGAGAGATTTAGACTAGACATTAGGAGGAAATTATTCACGATGAGGGTGGTGAGGCACTGGCATAAGTTGCCCAGGGAAGCTGTGGCTGCCCCATCCCTGGAGGTGTTCAAGGCCAGGTTGGATGGGGCCTTGAGCTGCCTGATCTCATGGGAGGTGTCCCTGTCTGTGGCAGGCAGGGTGGAATTATATGATCTTTAAGGTCCCTTGCAACCCAAACCATTCAATGATTCTGTGTATTTGCTTCTTTGGTTTTGGCTATGGTTTGCTTTGGCTCCAGTGAACTCCTCTGAAGAGAGGGCACTGTTCTCGTCAGCCCTTGAGGAACTCAGGGTGTGCTAGGATGTCATCTTTTTTAATGGTTTTGGTCCATTACATACTCTGAGAACATCACTAGCTTTCACTGGCTCTGGGACGCAATGTCAATAGTTGCTCTTTGATTCCAGTACTGCAATCCCCCTGCTACTTGTCCTTAGCAACAGCAGTTACCTGTCACTACAAGCTTCAATAACTTCTATTGGTGCAAAATTAGCCCTTCTCTCCAGACACTTTCTCATCAAATGATATCTCGGTACTGTCAGCTGATTTAATTAAGAAAACACAATGATGCTAACCATCCGTCGCTTGCCCTCAAAAGATTACTTTGTGGAGGTGTTACAGAAAATACGTTGTACCTTGAATGTATTTGCAAATGGGCTGGACAGATTCTTACTCCTGAACGAAGCTTTCCATGTTGATGAGAAATATTCTGTCTTTTGCTGTGCGTCAGTGGCTGTGGCTTTAGCTGCACTTCTGGTGTTGGAGCAGGGTGAAAAGAGAGCTTTACTTATCCCAATTTACTGGATTTGACTAAAGCAATTTCAGTATAGTTGCTCTTTGCTAGGCCTGGAGAGTATACACTGTCATTCCCAGTTCTGCTGTAGCTGAATCTGGAATGCTTGCTGAGTGGCACGTTGAGATTACTTTTCCAAAAGGAAGTTGCCTTTGGAAAGTGGTTTCAAGTTTTGTTTGAATCAGGACATTGCTCTGACACCTGCCCTCCGCCCCCAATGTCGCTCATGCAGTCTGAGGTCTCAGTTCTCATTTGTGTATTTGGAATCAATATACGTATTTTAAATATGGCACATAGAATGCATACTATACAATTACAAAAGTAACTTTTTATTTTGTTAGTAACCTTATTATAATATTATCTATTATCTACCTGATCTCATGTACTAATATAGTTCTTTATGCAAAACAGTGGAAGAGGAACAAACATACTGAGGGACATTAGTGATTCAGTGGAAACACATGACAGTTTTAAACGCCTAAGCAGCCAGACAGGACCTAAAAGAAGTAGCTAAAAATAGTTATGAACAGAGCTGATGTTGGATCAAGAGAAAACAAGGCCTACTTGAAGTGAATGTGCTTAAGCCATGGCAGTGTCATGAGCAGAACTGGACAAAGACGAAAGTATTGCTTGGTTTTCCAATTGTTTTCAAGTTTTGCAGGTCAAAACACTATTATTTGTAAATTATATCTTTGGACAACTTAATTTAAAAGTCTTAGTACTTTTGTAAGACCTAATAAAATACATTCTTATCTTAAATTATGTTAATTATTGTCATTGAGTTATATATTCAATATTGTTTAATTACTTTTCATTACATTCCTACATCTGCTGTGTCTCCTAGTGTTTTTCTGAGAAGGGTGGGTGCAGTAGCTGTGTCAGTACTGACAGGTCCACGCAATACATTTGCCTTTGAGATTATGGGATACTCCTTGGCCAGCTGAAAGCCTGTAAGGTACAAGGTACCTTGCAGTCTGCAGAGAGTACTTTTTCGTGTCTTCATTCTTGTGCCAGTTTGGCTGTAGAGTTAAGTTAGTGGACAGTCACAGCAAGATGACATTCACTCATTTGAGGAAATGAAGTATTTTTGTTTATGAGTTTGGAGAGAAAAAAAAAAAAACAAGCTGGCCTTAAGAAAGTGACAGATGGTCCTTAAAGATTTTTTACATAGAAAGAAATTATAGCTGCTGATTCCTTATTCATTTAATGGTTGTATGAGTCATTTTTCTGAACAGGTTCAGAGATTAAGAGGAAAGTGCATTCAAGTACTGTACATATCTAAGATTTTTGCATAGAATTTCTTGTGTAATCACCCATTGCGTCACTGAGACAGATACTGTAAAAGTCGTGCACAGCCTTTGCAAGACAAGCAATGAAGTGGTGGTTTGTCTTACAGTGCAGTATTTTATCCTGCTTGGGTAAATATCCCCACCAAAACACGTACACACACGTGCACACATGTACACACAAAGATGATAAGTCCTTGGTGTGGTAAGCAGTAAGGCAGCTGTTATAGGAAAATCTAGAAGTAGGTATATGATAGGTTTCTTCAAAAGCTAAAAGAAGTCACTCATAATGTGTGGGTGGTTTTAATGCCCTGCAGACAGTGGATTTTTTTCCATGCAATTAGACTGAAAGGAAACACAGTAAATGAAACAAATATAAAATGTGGCAGGGGGTGAGTTTAGTAAGCAATAGAAGTTTTTAATAGCTTAGTTTTTCTAGCTTTTACTAATCTTTATTGTCCTTTTTTTCCAATTTAGTGAATTTTCAGGTAAAGTAATCTGTTAATTTTTAGACTGATGAAATTAAACTAGCAAGAGAACAGTAGGTCTTTGTGGTCCTAGTATTATAATAATTCCTAACTCATAAATTTTGATAGAAAATAAGGTTTATTAAAAGAGACAAAAGTAGTTTAATTTTGCAAGATGGCATTAGGAATGCCCTTGTGCTTTTTTTTTTTTTTTGCAAGAAAAAGCTTCCATTGCTCAGAACTATGTGTCGATAACAAGAAAATATTTCCCTTATATCACCCTGAACAGGCTGGGTTGTGGTCTTCCTCTCGAGAGCAGCAGTGGTAATCCTTGCTTGGAATTAAACACTGATGTCAAAAGAAGGGCACGCATATTATTAGGAGAGTGCTCTGCTGTCTGAGTTGTCAGTAAACATTTAATAGAGAGGATAGTGACTCTTTGTACTAATCAGCTACCACCAGCTCTTCTCACTGTGTTTGTAAATGATTAGTTCAAAAAGTGTCAAGTTTTTAACAAAACACGCTTACCTGGCCTTCATCTGGAAAGAACACAAGATGTCAAGGATTTCTTTTTTATAAAATATAGCATCATATAGGAGCTCTATATTGTATTCTTGTAGAGATTTGATCTGTTATATGATGAAACAACTTTGAAGCTCTTCAGTTTTGCTGATGGAATCTGAGAACTTGCAAAGTTCTGCAGGATTGAATAATTTGTGGCATTTGTTTCAATAATACGCTCAGCTTGACTTTTCAACCTTGCAAACATCAGTCCCAACAATAGGCATTTGAAGTAGCCAAATAGTTTTGTTCATGTTTACAAACTCAAAACTGATAGCAGCGATTTTGCAATATATGCAAGTCTAGAGAGAATGTTAGTGACTGAGTGACTGGTGTCACCTAGTTAGGCTGCCCTGACTTTGCATCTTCTCTTCTCCCACTTCTCCCTGTGCGTTCCCTGGCTGTCCCACCATGCCCTTCAAGTTAGGCAGTGACATGGAGACTGGTACAGGAGAAATGTGTTCTCTTTCTTAGGGAAAGCTGAATGCTTCTTGGCTTCTCTTATGATATTGTGCAAGGACCAGAACTGGTCCTTCAAGTTTGATGGATTTGGTGGAGGAGGGTTGTTTTTCTTCTTAGTAATTGTGGGGGGAAGTGAATCTGGAAGTATATGTATATTTATCCTATCTAGAAAACATTTTCTTCTGTAAGGTTGGCTGATGTTCCCTGACCTTCTTTTATGCTTAGTGACAGTGACATTCGCATTGGTTCCTCTTTCATGTGATGTTTTCAGACATCTATTTCTATTTTTATCAATTGGGGAGTAGCTTCTAGGCTTATGACTTTCAGCTGAGAATAACTCATGCCACCCCCTGTGTTTGCTCTGATACAAGAGACTGTTGGATATAATTGGTCTCTTGTATCACCGGTTTGTTGCTGTGATGAACAGATGAGCCAATTACACAGTAGATTTGTTAATTTATGTTTAATGGTCATATTCTGTCTTCAGATTTTCTTGCTTATGCCATTATTTCCCAACTCAGTTTACCCAAGAAGAATACTTACCTCCAAGTGTTCAGATTTCAAATGCAGTAATTTACATGGAAAATGACAATAACAGGCATATATAGCAATATAAGCTTTCTAATTAAATTTCACTTGCTTTTACCAATTAACATCTCCTGTTTCATGAGTGCTGTGAAATTAATTGTTGAAAACCAGCCCTCATTGCACAATTTGAGTAGCTTTTACATCTGACTTGTTACTGTCTGTTATTTCTGCTGCTTCTAAAGATCATACAGTTGTGCTGATTGATAAGTACCAATAAATTCCCAGTACAAAAAGGTCATTATATTACATACATAAGGGAGACTAAATATGTGAAGAAGGCAAAGATAACCAAAACTGAGGTAGTGATCTTCTGCTGCCCCAACATGCACATCTATGAGTGTATACTTTAGTTTGTATTGAACACAGTAGGCTTCCGTTGTCTTCAGTGGAATCAAATAGGCAAGTATGTCAGAGACTGTTAGTCACCTAATTCTGCAGTGTGAACTAGGGGACACTGAAGCTAGCAGGCCAGTTCCATAAAGATTTTAAAAATAAAGATAATAGAAGTACCTTCTACAACCATGAACAGTGAATGTGTCACCACAGAAGGTTGTGGAGGTAGATAGGATGAAGAAGTTCAGAAAGAGATTAGACAAATTTGTGGGTAAACAAACATGAAAAGAAAAATATATCTGCGCTTCAATGTCTTTGAGGATATGTTTGTGGGTTCTGGGGGAGTATGATGGGGACAAACTACTTGCAATGGCTAGGCCTAAGTCCCTTCCCAAGGAGTATCTCTACCTGTTGTAATTGAGACAGAACATGTAGCAAGATGGGTGAAGGACCGAGTAGGGTTTAAGTTCTTGTAAGTCTTCAATCTGTCATTGGGGGGACCTATCTCCCCATGTTGACTCTAAAATGAGGCAAGGGTGAGATGGCTGGTTTGGTCTTTGAAGTATAATTTTCAGGAATAATAAGATGTTAGGCAGATTAATCCAACCCCAAGGGTCTAGGTGGTTTTTCAAGGGCCACAACGAGCATCAGTAAGGAGAATGCTCCAAAATTGTTTCTAAATCCAGCTTTTCATAGTATCTAGACCAATCTCGACCTCCAGTAGATTTTGTTCTCTCTCCAACTTGACTGTGAGACATCCTGCTTTAGGTAAAGCATTTTTAAAAGTCCATTAGATGAGTGAGATGTGTCCATTTCAGATATACAATGCAATAGACTATTGCTTAGTTGCTGGTATTTGTTCATCTTCATGCACACAGGTCCTGTTGCATATGAGATGAGGAGACTTGGGTACTCTCTTGAGCATTAAAAAATTGTAAATTTATAAAACTGTAAGTCACATTATGCAGTGTTTGTCTTATTTTTAAATTTAAGTTGCAATGCAATAATTCGTATGATCCAGTACAATAATTTAAATGGGTTGTAAAAATTAAACTTGTTATTCACTGTTTAGGCTAGGTAATGCATTTTTAAACTCTTTTTTGCAGGTCTATATTTCCAATCCATCCTTCTTTCAGAATAGTGGTCTTAGCAGAACCCCCTGTCATTGGAAGTAGTACCCAACAGTGGCTGGGTCCAGAGTTTCTGACGCTGTTTCTTTTTCATAATGTTCGATCTTTAAGCAAAAGTGAAGAAATTCAAGTTATTAAAGAAATGGTTAGTATGTTCAATATTTTAGACACTTACTGACTATTGCTTACTGAAATATTATTTACTATCTTAAAAATACTTTGCTATTTCAGTGTAGCATAAATGAGTCTTAATTTTCAAGACTTATCAAAGTAGCATATCTACTTATCTTTTAATAGTATTGATATAAATGAACATTCTTATTGTGATATGAAATGATGCTATAATAGAAAAATTCTCTTTGTCAGAACTGTATTCCTCTTTGGTTTAAATAAAGCAACTGCAGCAACTGTAAGCTCATTGCATCTGTTTGTAGCTGTACATGGAACTTGCATATCTTGCAGCAAGATTAATTCTGTTTTTCTTTCAAGCAGATTCCAAATGTACCCAGTGTTGCTGTGGAGCAATTGTTGTCATTAACACACAAACTTCGGGAGACAAATGACACCACAGTAAGCCTTTTTTTTTTTGGTTTGTTTGATTTTTTGGGGATTTTTTTGGGGTTTTTTGGGTTTTTTTGTTTTTTTTAAATTTACTTTTCCTGCTGTGACTGTTTTAACAAAGGCTGAGTGAAGCATGCAAAGCTGTAGTGTTATTTCAAAAGCTGCCTGATCGGAAAACCAGCCCCAGAAAATTATTGCTGGCAATTACTACACCCCATGCCATAAACTTTCTTGAATTATGATGTACTTTTTTATAATCTGCATAAATCAAGCTTTTAGGAAATTGCCTGTATCGCAGAGAAGGCAGAACAGTGGGTTTAGATACATGGGTCAGTTAAAAAATGCTTGATGTGCCTTTTGAATAGGTATGGATATAATCATATCTGTGCAAATAGTTTTTGATTACTTTGTTTTAGTCATTGGAACTTTGGTAGCTGAAATTATTGGGGCTTTTTGGGCAGTGGGAGCTACCTAGCAGCCATAAAATGCTGATGGTGAAGAGCAAAGACTAGGAAAAGAGAAAGCACCAGAACTCCTGGCTGCATTACTGCTACAGGCTGTTCTATTAAACTAGTGTTGTCAAGAAAAATAAGTTCTGCTGACATAGTAACCACAAAATCCTTAGAAAAGATACAGTCAAATCATGGTGAAAAGAAAAAGAAATTATTGCTATGGCAACTAAAGCACTGGATGTTTTAATCTAGTTAAAATGTAAAACGTTTTTGGTGGAATCCAGCAGTTTAACTGATATGCGATTATAATCCATTCTCATTAGTTTTCATGGGTTTAACATGGGTATTAGTTTTAAGAAGCAGAGAGAGGCTGCTATGCAATTCTCAGCTTAAAAAAAGTAAGTAAGAAGTTTGACTTTTAGATATACCTTTGGGACAATGCTGTTATTGTTATCTGTTTGGCTTCCTACGCCTAATGTATAAATACATTGGTTTTGACATGCTTGGAGTAATACCATGATGGAATACAGCATTGCAACAATCCTTCCCAAATATGTGGATTTCTATAGCATTGTGAAATCTAAATTAAGTACATGATGTTGGATGAGAGGTGAGTCATGGTACGGATCGAGGGAGGATTCTTATAAATCAGCAGTGACATGAGACATGTTGGGAATAACACGCCTGTGCAGAGAGCTGAAATGTGTGCCTTAGGTATGTCAGGCTATTTATAGAGTTGCCTAAGTAAGTAAGCCTCTGCCAGAGATTATCCTGAAATATTAACCATTGTTTAAAGTGATTTTGTTAGCAATTGAATACCTGAAGATGGGTCAGCTTAATGGGTGTCGTCTGTGTCATTGTAATTGTTTGCTTGATTTACAATAGAATTTAGAGACCACGGTCAAGATCCTGTTGAATTAGATGTCTTGTACGTATTACAAAGACTGTCACTAACCTGATTTTGGGTTTACAGTTGTTCAATATAGAACATGAACAAAAACAGGTAAGAGAAAAGAAGAAAATGTGTTCCTTGAACTTCCAGTGCCATTTGCGAGTATTCAGAAGATGTGATGCAGCTTTCCCCTGTGGTCCTGTCCTCTATGCTTATTTATTTCAGTGCAGAATCTGATGCTATATCTAATTTAGACTTTAAAATGCCCCCCTGTCCTGAGAGACTGGACTTATTAAGGTGCTGCAATGTATGAAAAGCACTACCTCAGTTACTGTGCTCAGGTGCCATTCTTCATGAGTGTGGTCCCACAGGTTGTATCTTAGGATTGCTTACCTGCCAAAACCTACACTACTTGGGAAACTTTTAAGTTGCTTGAGATACTTTTGGAAAGCAAACATAATCTCCAAAGGCAGCAACGGTTCTGTCTTATGAGCAGGGATAACAAGGATACAGCACTCATCCTTCTTCCTTGCCTGTGTTTCACACATGGTTGAGTAGGTCTTGAAATAACGCTTGAAATGCCATCATCAATTTACATGGCAGCATGCATAAACCTGGGCGGTAAACTGTGATGGTTCAGAAGTTGCATCACAATCTTCTGTCAGTGAAAGCTGGAGGAGCAGGAGTAGCAATCTTTGCAGTTAGCCCAACCTAAACAATTATTTCTCATTGCTCAGAGCTGTGCTGACAAGTATTATCCTTTGCTTTCTCAGCATTCGAGAATCATTTTGTACAATTTCACAGAACTGATTTTTCTTTTAAATATTAATGCCTGTTTGTCAAAACTGAAGTTTTTCAAGGGAAAGAATTGGTGTTAAGGCATTTCTCATGCTTAACAATTATTAAGGGATGAAAAAAGACTGAAACTCATGAAGTGTTGCTTTTCTCTTATGTTTTTCCCTGGATGGCAAATTTCTGATTTTTTTTTTTTCCCAATTGAAACAGGATAATATATTACGATAATTGTTATAAAATTAGAAATCATTCTTACGAACCAAACCAAAATGTTTTGAAATTGCCTAATTAAAATATTTCGCTTGACCCAGGCAAAGCATAGCGTGACTTATCAGATCACACTCATTGTTGTGTATTTCCTGCTAAAATAAGGAACCTATTTGTATTAGATACCTTCATCCGGTAGATATAATTATAGAATGATTTCTTTCTCAGTCTTTGGATCTGTCTTTAAATGCTCACTTGTTGTGGGCTCGTTTGCTTGTTTTTAAAATGTCGCTGTATTTGTTTGAGGTCAGCCTTCCCAGGCATTGAATCATTTTTGTAACTTTTTGCTGAATCATGTCATTTTTTATCATTTATTTTAATCATGTCAGTTTTTATCATTTATTTTAACATGTGGAAAACAGAAAGGGACACAGTGTTCCAGTAATGGCCCGCCCAGAGGGTGTGTGCAGAGGTGATACAATCTTCTTACTGCTGCCCAGTGTTGTCGTGTTTATACGTCCAAGAATCCTGCCAGACCCTATTGCCAGAGCATTACATGTGGAGCTCATATTCAGTTTCTGAAGACTGGTTGAGTAGCTGATACAGTTACAGTGGATGACCTCCTTGTTATTGTTACTATTTAGCGTTAGGTTTTTTGTAGCGAATAAAATACAGTTATCAGCACATTTTTCTTCCTGTTGCTCATCAAGTGAAATCATAAGGCTAATCTTTTGATGACATCATGATTTCCATGGCAGTGAATTATTGCAGCAAATACAGAATTATAAGCGTGCCGATTAAAAAGTCAAAGCTGCTGTAGGAGGCAGAAGGCACCTATGAATTGTTCAGTTTAAATCCCAAGATCCAACCCCAGTGATCAAATAATTAAACTGCCTCGTATTTTCTGACAGGCACAATCACTGGCTTCATCTTTATCTACTCGACAACTACTGCGAATTTGTCGTCGACTGTCACAACATCCAGATGAAAGCCTTTACTATGCTGTTAATAAAGCCTGTCTTTCCAGGTACAAGTGCTAGTTTTGATGAAAGTTCAAGAGCTTCTTGGGCAGTTGTTAACATGCAAGATAACTTTTAATGCATTTTAGTAGATAGTGCAATTGCTCTCTTGTTCCTTAAAGTCTGCTATTTCTATGAAAGTATTTCTATGGTATTCTTAAACCTAGGAAATTAGTAGAAATGGCTTTGTACTCTTTTCGCATCTTTATAAAGATGTTTGATAGCATACAAATTAGGTCACCATTATTGACATTATTCCACGGTCTCAAAACACTCAAAGTGGAATATTTTAATACCTAGCATGACTAGATATTTAGTGGAGGCTTGGCTTCAGTTCTAAAATGTATATCTGGAAAAGCTATGAACATCCTAGGGTTTGTTTTTTGGTTGGTTTGTTGTTTTTTGTTTGTTTGTATGTTTTTGTTTTTTGCTGAAAGAAAGCAAATTCTAAAGAAAAGGTTTAGAAAACAGTGACCCCTGTTCTGAACACCCCAGAGCTTGATCTTTTTCTTTAGAACCTGGGGTCCGAGTGAACTGAGTTAAGAGACAAACATTTCCGAAAAAACATTGTTTCTATTGTGGCTGTTATTGGCAGTGGAAGGTGGAGATTACACACTTCCAGTCCTGATCCATCTTGTGTTACAACCCTGTTGCAATATTTGATAACACTGAAACTTTTTAAAGTGAGCACACAGCCACTGGTGTAGTTAGTTAGGTATGCAAGGAGTTCAGTTTTTCTGCCTAGGGATAGGTGAAATGTGGAATACTATTTGAGTGTGAATTGAATAGAAATTCAGGTTTTGGAGGTCCAAGTAAAGTTTTTGTACTGATTTTAGATTGCAGAAAATACTGAAAACTTTTAAGAAAATTGCCTTAAGCTGCAACTTCCCTGTTTTTTTTCATTTAGGTTTTTACCAAATCTTGCCAGATCAGCTTTACATACAATTCTGCAGGATTCTGGTATTGAGACAAGTCAAGATGACATGAACAAACTGGAGGAAAAGGATTACACATGTAAGCTTCTGTCACCTTTTGTCCTAATCTTCATGAGTGTTAGTCAGACAGTTGAGCACAGAAAGGTGTATTAATTATCCTCAAAATTAAATGTAGTTTGCTTAAGTTATTTATAGCTTTGGCTTTGCTATTTCAGAATACAGTGTTGCTCAGTATGTTGATATTTTTGTGTTGTCTGCTGTATTCCCAGCTCATGGAATTTTATTCTGTCATGTTTAAGGAGTTTCCAGTTTATAAGATCCATGGCCTCAGGCTTTCTTGGACCACTGCTGTGGCTTGATCTTAATCTTCCTTTGTTCTGTTTTTTAACATTGCTTGTTTCTACCGTTAAAATCAACCTTTTTCTCATTGAGACTTTTTTGTAAGTCTTGGGTTATGTTTTGCTTTCATTCTGGTGCACGCATCTTTGTGGCTTTCCCTTCTTGTTATTCTCTTTAAATTGCTGTGGTTGTTACATGTCACCTTATTGAGCAGGTCTTCATATCTTTACCTCATCCATCTTGTTCTTGTTGGCGGTAGCCTTCAGTGTTACGCATTTATTACTGATACTGCCATTTTTCTTGCTTTTGCTTTATCATTCCTGCATGACCTCTGGTCTTTACCTTGGCTGTATAGTTTCTCATATCTGCTGTTAGGCAGCACACTTTGAGCAATTTTCTCTTTTCCATTCACTAAACTTTTCCTTTACTCTGCTCTACCAGTGTTATCTCTGGTATCATTCTTCTGTCTGTTTATTCTTAGTTTTGTGATATATTTGACTTCTGTGGTTTTACTGTTAGATCTTTGCAATAGTAAACACTTCCTTGGTTTTAATTAGTATGGATTATGTTTTTATAGATTTTTATTTTTGTGTGTGTATTTTTTAAATATATATATTTAAATGCAGATAGATGAGTGTATGTATTATACACATTATAATATATCTGTGCAGCCACATGTCTGTTTATATACCAGTATACCCATAGAGGCATATCTGGCCATCCATGTATTATAATCTAGTTGCATTTTTTGTATATATAAAAACTTATATGTAAAAGATAATTTGAACTCTTGTCAGTGTGCGATGCTACCTGCTTACTATGACTTTTTTAATCTGGACAAATCCCTTGAACTTTCTTTATGTTTCTCTGTTTCATGCTATAGAGGTAGAACCACATACAATAAATAATAAGTGAACAACTAAAAACATTTGTTGAGAAATGAGGCTTTTTTCAGTTTTACACTATATCAGATTAAAAAACTCGTGGGAAAAAATGTTACTGTTTTTATTACACAATATTATTTTTTGCGCTTGGTTGTTATTTTCATAAGGATCGAATTTATGGTTCTTTTGATGTAAGAAACTTTTCTAACGTGCTTGTTTTTCCTCAGAGCTTAAGTTGAAGGTTATTTTAACAAGTACCAATTTAGACAGTTTTCTCTAAAATGTTCATGTGTCCACTTTCTGGCATTAACCCGTTTGAGCAAAACTGCAGTACTGAAAGGGAGCATCAGCAATGACTCTATGCTGTTGTGGGGGGGTTGCCCTGGCTCTTAGCCAAGCACCCTCTCCACTCATCATTCACTCCCCTCTACTCCCTACTTCCCAGTGGGACAAGGAGAGGGAACAGCAAGAATGAAAAATTCGTGATAATACAACAGCTTGTTTCATGTCTCTTCTTTCAGGCATTCTCTTTCGTTAGATAGAAATCATTTACTGCAACCCACAGCCTTGTAAAAATTTCTAAATTGTTACTTGACATATTTGGGATTGATTGCATGTCTGCTTAGAGGGTGCTATAAGTAATGCATTTGTTTGTTTCTTGAAAAATGTCTAGGTGAAATAAAGGATGGGATTCTGAAGATAGGGTCTGTGATGATGCCAGTTTATAACTCAGCTGAGAAAATGAAGGTGCCTGATGTTTTGTTTTATGAAAATCCACAAGTAAGTACAAATCTATGGCTTCTGAGGTACAAAGAGTTTGCTAAATGCATAATAATGTTCATATTTAGTAAACAACAATTTACTAACTAAATTTTAAAGATGTATTTCTGAAGTAGTTTCTTTAGGGTAAAATTTTTCTCACAGGTTTAGATGCTTATTTTAATGTATCTTCGCCATCCCTTTGTGAAGAGATTGTAACACTTCTGTTGAACTTTGAGAAAATATGAAGGAACAGCGACTGAAACCGAATTTTATTTGGAGTGATTTTATCAGATGTTGCATTGAGTGGGGTTTTTATGGCTGCTCCAGCGCTGATCCACTCTTAGGGCTGGATTTGCTTTTTCACCCTGATACCATGTTTTACAGACGTGTTGCATGAAGTCTTACCTGCCTTTTATTAGAATTAACACCGCATGTTTGAAAAGCAGGTAAAGAGCAATTA
Organism: Phaenicophaeus curvirostris; assembly: GCF_032191515.1. Classification (NCBI taxonomy): domain Eukaryota; kingdom Metazoa; phylum Chordata; class Aves; order Cuculiformes; family Cuculidae; genus Phaenicophaeus; species Phaenicophaeus curvirostris. The sequence goes on along the minus strand of NC_091392.1, from coordinate 176,480,368 downwards.
GTTAATTAGATATTAGTTAGTGGGTTATTAATTATTTATTTTGATGAGTTTGCCTTATTAGTAGTCATTAGTGTTACTTAGTAGTATTGAAGAGTAATTAGTGAACACAAGAAAAGGGAAGGGCTTGGCTACTGTGGTTTCTTGGTTTTTCTTTCCCCGCATTCCTTTCATACTGCAGCTTTCTTCTCCATCTAGTGTGGAAGCCTCAAAATGGTCAGACAAGGGGATCCTTAGCAGCACCATTACTCTCTGAGTTACCTTTAGAATGTTTTGCCACTGAAAGGCAACCTGGCAGCATGATTTTGTGAAATATTTTATTTTTAGGGAACTGGTGTGGGTTTGCTTACTTTTCTTCTATTCTTTTTTCCTCCTCACATGCAGTTTCTCCACAGAAAGACTATGCTACATGGGTATCACCTGCTGAAGGTGATGACAGGCCATGCAAGGGGAACAGATGACAGACTTCTTCATCTTCCCCACTAACATTTCATGTGTGATTTTGTTCTGTGTTGCCTTTTCAGTGAAATATTTAATTTCAGTGTGTCGGAAATGTAATCCTGAGATTTGCTAGTAGTTACATCTGCCTTACCTTTTTTACCATCTTTCTTATAACTTCAGAAAACTATATGCAACCTGTGTTCAGATATTATGCGTCTATTTTATTTAGGTAGTGTCAGTTAAAAGTGCTGCAGGGAGCCACCCGCTCTGACTGTTGAAGGAAGCAACAACCAAATACCAGTTAGGATAACCATTCCACTTCTAAATGAATTCTACTCTTGTTATCTGTATTGCTGTTTTGCAGTCTGGTCATTCAAGTGCTGTAATAATTGTTTAGCAAAACCTACTGGAGAACAAATTCAATTTATGAGTGCAGTGCAATACAATACTTTCTCTCTGGTATCTAATAACTACAGAAATAAACCAAAACAGCAAAAAAATATATCCTTGGCCCTTTGCAGTGCTTCCCAATGTAATGAAATACATAGGGTTTGGCTCTGTGTGCTTGATCTTGAAACATTTCATGTTCCAGTGGAATTTGGCATTGCCGTGGAATATTGCTGTTGGTCCACAAGTGGCACAGGAGTGGAAATAATTTTTAGGTGGTATGCCAAATGCCATTTTCAGGCCAGGGTTTGGGGACCATGGACTGTTAAAGTTGACACAATATTGAAGTGTCTACTTACAAGTCCTTTGTGTAAGGAATGAATCTGAAATGTTTGCATGCATCCTAATACAATGGTAATTTCAGTCCTGGTGTGGGAAAAGAAAAAGGAAAAAAAAAGGTAGTATTGGTACATAGCCTTTCTTGTTGGAAAGCTGTTCTGCTGGGGAACTATAATGAAAACATATCTGTGCAATTTAGGTTAAAAAAAAAAAGACATTAGAAGGAAATATTTGTAGCTTAGCACTGAAATGAAAAGTGTAATCAGTGTGTGTGGTAAAAGCAACTTCCTAGAATTTATGCTCTATGTGTCCAAAGTTATCCTCATCGTTATAAATTTCTAGTATATACACGTGCCAGAAAATAGAGCAATTTGCCTTGATGTCCTCTCCTTAAATTGTGTCTTGAGTATTCGGTAGTCTTCTGACATGCCTGGTTAGGATTTTGTGGTACTAAGCTGTGTTTACAAGAGTTTCCTCCCCCAGTCCCAGCCTGTGTTCTGGAGAGATTTGGAAACATAAAACATCTTTCACACAATTAGAAACAGAGCATTTCTGTGCTCAGAAATTATGGGCAACCTACTGATTTTTATTTTTTTTAAATCAAGTACTGAGATGAGATGATCATATGAAAAATATATGTTTATCTAAAGGCAAGCATTAATTTCTCTAAGTAGGTTGTCTGACCTACTTACAGATGACCTATTTTTACTAGATACAGTGGAGAAGCATTCATGACTTTATTGTGAGTAAAGCAGTCTGCCACATTATCCTTAAATCCTTTCGATCCTTTTAAACAAATTATTTGTGAAGAACAAGATAAGATTAAATGAGTGTTACCTTTTGTGATATTGAGTATATGTAAAATACACTTCAAGCGCTTTAGCTTCAACTAGACAGCCTAGTTTAGAAGTTATAAGACACGTAATAAATACTTTTAGACTTGATCTTGTGTTTTTCTATCTTTGTTTTCCTTGAAAACAGAGTTTGATTAGAATAGAAAAATGTTTTTGTCATTAAGCTGGATCTGGTGTTTAATCTTTAACAAAATAAATGTGTATGATTTACATATTCATGTCAGCTGCCTTTTAATTCCCCCTGGTTTCAGTCATGTTCTTCCAGGAGATATTTTGATTCCTCCCAGTAAAATTGCTGTAAAATTGTCATACACGGATTAATCAAAGTTCTTACACTCTAGGTGACAGGCATTCAACTAGATTGAAAGGACATGTATTAGGAGAAATTTACAGAAAATTAAATATATGTGGGGAAATCAGACACCCATAGACAGTTGGGGCAGAGGAAATACATAAAGAGAGCATTTTTGTTTCATTGTTTTAGTCACTGGATAGATTGCCTCTGCTATTATTGGCTGAGAGTCTCTTGCTATGAAATAAATAGCTGTAAGGATAAAGTTCAAAAAACTTTGGCCTCAGAATTTGAAAGTTCCTTTTGGACTCCTGTCATTAGTGAATGCATAAATTTGAGAGTATAAAAGCAGGGATGAAAATTGTGGTTTTCTTTCTTTAGCACATGATGGTAATGGAAGATATGCTAAAGGACTTTCTGCTGGGAGAACATCTTCTTTTAGTTGGCAATCAGGTGAGTTAAGCATCATTTACAATTTATGGAACAGACTTATTATTTAATAATGAAATGAAATCTCTGTTTTGCTTCATTAAAATTGCATTCATTTGTACTACCTAGGTATTTGACCCATTTTTTTGATTCTTTATATCCTAGTGCCCACGGGGTTTACGGGCACATATCTGTGTAAAATGTAAATGCCTTAAATATTTTTTTCGTTGCTATCAGAGTAAAAAGTCAAAACATTAGTAGTTATGCATGACATCATTACCATTAAAATCTTCGGTTAACAGCTTTGGTCATCGTTCTTGGTTATGTATCAAACCTCTCCTTTAAAATCTCCAGTGGTAGCTTAGGTAAAACTTGTGTGTATACTTCTTATCTTATTTATTGATAGCAAAATATTAGTTTTCTCTAAAAGAGTTACTATTCTTTCGCTAGTATCTTTGTAGGAGGAGTGTATAGTGGTGAGATCATGTGGGCTGTTGTGTTCTTTTAGTTGGTTGTTGGTGCTTCTAATAGTTTATAGGCTCCCCAAGATGAGGCATGAGCAGATATTCTCCAGTCAGGTACCTTTGAAAGTCTTTATTCTTCAGAGTGATCTTAAAATATTAGTGGAACTGTTAGGTGACTTGAACAGAGTTATAGATTTCGTCAGTTATCTCTGAAAAGAGGGGAGCTTTTCTTATTGTTTCTCTGATACTTCCAAGCCACCAGGTTGGGTTTTCCCTCATAAAGTAATCTCTATTTAGTTTAGCTTTCCCTCAGCAAAGATCCAATAATTTTCTAGCAGATATTTCTTTTTTAGCAGATATTTCTTTTTAGGTTTTGCAGTAGCCTTTGAGAAAAATCTTAATATGAAACAGTAATAGTCTAACATACATGGTAAGGAATATAAATGGTAATTGTTATTAAAGTGCATATATTAAAATTACAGTGTAAAATTATATACAGTCTTGTCTATTTAAAGTCCTTGTTAACAGCTTGAATTTATGAAGATAATGTACTTGAAACCTCTGTAGACTTTTTCTGAATGATGCCAGCTTCTCCCAGAAGGTTTCATTTATTCATAAATAGTAATGAATCCATTTCATAAATTAAAGATCTATTTATTCTCTTTCATAAACAGTGCTCTCTTCTGAGTTGATATTGAAAATGTTACATAGTCCAGATTGCCTGCAGGACCTGCTGTCAGGGAATAGCAGGAATGGGCTGCTCTGCAGGGGAATGGAGGCAGGACAGTGTCCTTAATGACATGGCTTGCAGTCCCACAGTGTCCAAGCAAGAGGAGCAGGTGTGGAGACAAAGCCACAGTCAACCAAGTGCCCACTGGCTGTCAGACAGGTCCATGATGTTGAGTCATGCCTGAGGTCAATCTGGGAAGTCAAGTGAGCAGGTCCAGGTTGGGACTTTACACATGCATCAAACTGGCAAAAAAAATTTCAAGTCTATGCGAGTATGATTTTTAGAGTACAAGGTATTTTTTCAGCAGTGGTGTACTTATCTTTAACAATTTATTGCCTGCCACATTTTCACTTAGCTTATGAAACTGTAATTGTAGACAGTATTAAAAGATTTAACTGGGTTGGAGTGTTGGAACATACTGCTTTGATTCTAGACACCAGCTCAGCTGTATCATTAAGTTGGAAACTCAACTGATTTGCTGTGACTTCTCTTTGGTAAATCAATAATACTTCAAAGTTTTGTTTTCTACTTGCTAACATATATCTGAGTACTTCTAGTTTTACTCTTTACTAGTTTGTTCCGCCATTTTTTATTTGTAAGTAAGAAAAGGCAAAATGGTCTTTTCTTTTTGAAATACTATTTTTAAATTTGAGCACTGCATTTGCCATTCTATAGTCTTTAAGCACCACACCAATCATCATTGACTTCTCAGGGGTAATTACTAACCATTTAGAAACTGCTTGGCTAATTCCTGAAATACATATATAGCTGTACGTTTTTGCAGCATGTGATGAATTCTGTTCAAGTACTCTAAAAGCAACTATATTATATCAATAACTTTCATGCTGTATGTGTAGATACCTTCCCAAGCAAGATATTAGAGTTTTCATTCTCTTTTTGCAAAGCAAATTATTAAAAAATAAGGGGGTTTGCTATTCAATTACTTCAACAATTCAGTCTGTAGTAAGAAGGTAGGGGTTTGTGCTTTCTTGATACATATGTTGGTGTTTATTTGTGTTTGCATTTGGAAGAAATAAATACTGTCTTTTTGTGGAGATATGAAGTGCTGTTTTCAGTTCCTTTCTCTTATGCTACTTGTTTGTGAACAAGTGACTCATGGAAATTCAGTGTAAATAATTGACAATTCAAATACTCTGAACCTAGATATTTCCAAATATGAGACTAACATCCCTTTGGATCCTTGTGTCATTTTCTAGATATTTGAGTTGGCATATACCTTAGAACATAATTTAGTCCATTGGAATGATGATCATATGAGTGAGTAGCTCTATTCAACTGTGATTCAGTATGCAAGGCCTGACCTGTAGTCTTTCTTTTAAAGTCTGGCTTTGGGTTTGCTTGGTGACTGAATAGAGATTTCCTCTTTTGCCTCTTTGGTTTTCATAACATGTGTACACATACAAAATTCATGTTAGCTTAAGACCTCTATTTCCAAGTCTGTAAACGTAGTCTCTTTAATGTATTCATTTTAGTTAAGAACTGCCTGGTGAGAGTCCTTTTACCAAGATTGTTTTCAAGATATGAACTTTGATGATTACTATTTGAAATTCAGTAAATTAGAGATAAATTATCTTGGTGGACCTTAGGGATTGGCTTTCTGAGGAGAATTTGTAGACAGGTATTAGATACTGACAGATACCTTTACAAGTTTTAAACTTCTGAAGTAAACTATTACACTTTATAACCCTTTTGATGTATGTTTCCTGGAGTTTATATGGCCCAGGATTTCACAACGTGAATATATTATGTGAAATACGTCTTCATCTAAATAATTGTTTTCATAGGTTACTGATCTATTTTGGATGTTAAATGCTTCCGTTTCATATTCATTTTTCCTAAGAAAAGGCAGTGGATAGGTATAAATTTCAGCTATGAAATACCTTCAATTAAAGGAAATGCCAGTACTTCAAATACAGTTTCTGATATTGCTTCCTGAATGAGCCTGTAGTCCGAGTGTGAATGAGACTCTATGACCATCTCTAGTTTCTCAAAGCAGTTATAAAGCAACTTCTTCTTTGAGTGAGAGAAAGCAGATTCAGGAAGAAGAATTCGATTAATGCCTGGCTCTGAGCCTGGTGTGGGGAGAGAGGCTTTGGCTTCTTTGATCATGGGGTGGCTCACGCACCCCCAGGCTTTGTTGCTAAGGATGGGACATGTGTGTCTCCTAGGGGGGCTAAAGCCCTTGCTAGAAACCTAGCTAAGCTCATAAATTAAGCTTTAAACTAGATGTGAAGGGGGAGGGGGATGAGACCAGGCTAGACAAGAATGAGCCTGGATGTGGGGCAATGGTGATTCAGAGAGGGTGTGCTGGTGTGGACCACCAGTACATCACCACACAGAAAGTGGGGGAGAACACACCTGGGGGTGCTAAGGGAGATATGGGCACTCTGGAGCTAGCTACTCCAGTTACCAGGCAATTGGGAATGAACTCTGTTCCCTCTAAGAGGGCTGAAGGCTCGGCAGCTCAGCTGAAGTGCATTTACACCAATGCACGCAGCATGGGGAATAAGAAGGAAGAGCTGGAAGCTGTCGTAGGGCAAGGAGCCTATGATGTCATTGCCATCACTGAAACATGGTGGGACGACTCATATAACTGGAGTGCAGCTATGGTGGGGTACAAACTCTTCAGGCGGGATAGGAAGGGTAGGAGAGGAGGCGGGGTAGCCCTCTTTGTAAGGGAGGACTTGGACATCACTGAGATGGATTGTGGCAATGAGGAGATTGAGTGCCTGTGGGTTAAAATCAGAGGAGCCCACCAGAAGGTAGATTTTGTGATGGGAGTCTGTTACAGACCACCCAGCCAAGGAGAAGCAGCTGATGAGCTCTTCTATAAACAGCTGCGGTCAATCTCTAGATCAATGCCTCTCGTTCTGGTGGGAGACTTCAATCTGCCTGATATCTGCTGGGAGTACAATAGAGCAGAAAGGAAACAGTCTAGGAGGTTCCTGGAGTGCGTGGAAGACAACTTCCTTGCACAGCTGGTGAATGAACCAACAAGGGAGGGTGCACTCCTGGACCTCCTGTTGGTAAACAGAGAAGGCCTTGTGGGGGATGTGGCAGTAGGTGGACGCCTAGGACAAAGTAATCATGAGATGGTAGGGTTTTCTGTTCTAGGTGAAGTGAAGAGGGTTGTTAGCAAGACGGTAGCATTAAATTTCCAGAGGGCAGACTTTGATCTCTTCAGAAGGCTGGTTGGCAAAGTCTCATGGGAGACAGTACTTAAGGGCAAGGGAGCCCAGGAGGGCTGGGAGCTCTTCAAAAAGGAAATCCTAGCAGCTCAGGAGAAAGCCATCCCCATGTTCTGGAAAAAAAGCCAACAGGGGAAAAACCAGCTTGGTTGAACAGAGAGATCTTGAGTGATATCAAGAAGAACAGGAATGTTTATGGGCTCTGGAAGAGGGGACAGGCCTCTTGGGTGGACTACAGGAGGGAAGTGAGATTGTGTTGAGAAAAAATCAGAAGGGCTAAGGCTCAACTAGAAATCAGATTGGCAAAGTCTGTGAAAGATAACAAAAAATCTTTCTGTAAATATATAAATAATAAAAGGAGGACTAGGGAGACCATACAGTCCCTATTGGATGCAGAAGGAACAACAGTGACAGGGGATGAGGAAAAGGCTGAGGTACTTAATGCCTTCTTTGCCTCAGTCTTTAATTGTAAAGAAAGTTGTTCTGTCTGTGTACAAACCCAGGAGCTAGAGGAGCAAAATGAGGCTGCCATGATCCAAGAGGAGGTGGTCAGAGGCTTGTTAGCCCAACTAGACACCCACAAGCCTATGGGGCCGGATGGGATTCATCCAAGGGTATTGAAGGAGCTGGCGGATGTGCTGGCCAAACCCCTTCCCATCATCTTCCAGCAGTCCTGGAAGAAGTCCTGGGGAAGTTTCACTGGACTGGAGGCTGGCTGGTGTTGTGCCCATCTACAAGAAGGGTCGCAGGGAGGATCCAGAAAACTACAGGCCTGTCAGTCTGACCTCAGTGCCAGGGAAAGTCATGGAGCAGGTGATCTTGAGTGCTATCATGAAGCACATGCAAGAGAACTAGGTGATCAGGCCCAGTCAACATGGGTTCACAAAAGGCAGGTCTTGCCAAACTAACCTGATCGTCTTCTATGACAAAGTGACTCGGCTGCTGGATGAGGGAAAGGCTGTGGATGTGGTCTTCCTGGACTTCAGCAAAGCCTTTGACACAGTTTCTCACAGCGTTCTGCTTGAGAAGCTGTCAGCCTCTGGCCTGGACAGGCGCACACTCTCCTGGGTGGAAAACTGGTTGGATGGCCGGGCCCAGAGAGTGGTGGGAAATGGTGTGAAATCCAGCTGGAGGCCAGTGACAAGTGGGGTTCCCCAGGGCTCAGTGCTGGGTCCAGCCCTGTTCAATGTCTTTATCAATGGCCTGGATGAAGGCATCGAGTGCACCCTGAGCAAGTTTGCGGATGACACTAAGCTGGGTGGAAGTGTTGATCTGCTGGAGGGCCGGGAGGCTCTGCAAAGGGATCTGAACAGGCTGGACCGCTGGGCAGAGTCCAATGGCATGAGGTTTCACAAGGCCAAATGCCGGGTCCTGCACTTGGGGCACAACAACCCTGTGCAGTGCTACAGACTAGGACAAGTCTGTCTAGAAAGCTGCCTGGAGGAGAGGGACCTGGGGGTGTTAGTTGACAACCGACTGTATATGAGCCAGCAGTGTGCCCAGGTGGCCAAGAAGGCCAATGGCATCTTGGCTTGTATCAGAAACGGTGTGACCAGCAGGTCCAGGGAGGTTATTCTCCCTCTGTACTTGGCACTGGTGAGACCGCTCCTCGAATCCTGTGTTCAGTTCTGGGCCCCTCACCACAAGGAGTATGTTGAGGCTCTGGAGCGAGTCCAGAGAAGAGCAACAAAGCTGGTGAAGGGGCTGGAGAACAAGTCTTATGAGGAGCGGCTGAGAGAGCTGGTGTTGTTTAGCCTGGAGAAGAGGAGGCTGAGGGGAGACCTCATTGCTCTCTACAACTACCTGAAAGGAGGTTGTAGAGAGGAGGGTGCTGGCCTCTTCTCCCAAGTGACAGGGGACAGGACAAGAGGGAATGGCCTCAAGCTCCGCCAGGGGAGGTTTAGGCTGGACATTAGGAAAAAAATTTTCATAGAAGGGGTCATTGGGCACTGGAACAGGCTGCCCAGGGAGGTGGTTGATTCACCTTCCCTGGAGGTGTTTAAGGCACGGGTGGATGAGGTGCTGAGGGATATGGTTTAGTGTTTGATAGGAATGGTTGGACTCAATGATCCGGTGGGTCTCTTCCAACCTGGTTATTCTATGATTCTATGATTCTATTTATTTACTCTCAAAGCAATAGGCAAGCAACAGCAAAGTCCTTTTAAGTAAAGGTTATTTATTCCAAACTTTGAGGTGACTGTTTATTTAGTTATTGCATATAGCTCTTAGAGCTTCTCTCCAGTTTCATTAAACTAGGGTATTTAGTCTTACTAGAAAGGAAAATTTTTAGGCTATGTTTTTGGTGAAAGTTTTTCCAATGAATATCAATCAGTTTGTGGGTTGGCATCTTTTAATGTATCCCTGAATTTCCTAACTTTGCAATATAGGAGAGAAACTATATTAATAAATTGAATTTATTTATGTGGAAAAACTTGAAAAATAGTGGTGGCTGAAACACTCTTATTTTTTCTTGCATTTTTAAATTTTACATATAACATTTTCCAAATTGTTGCATTTGGAAGTTGTGTAAAGAGAGCTGTTGGATTCATTGACCTTTACTGCCCATGGGGGAAGTTGGCAAATACAAGCTCGCTTTGAGGATACCAAACAAAATATTCATAGCTTAAGGGATTTGTGGCTTTCTGGAGAGAGAGAGGGCTCACAGCCTTGTCACTTCTGAATTATTTTATAGCCCTGAAGTTCTAAAACACCTAACCATATGTTAAACAAAATTGAAGTCTTTTATTTGGCATTATCCTGTTGCGATAATTTGTAGTATAAGCTCTTCAGATAGCTGATCTTGTAAATCAAAAAGGCTGTGACATAGCAATGAGTTCTGAACATTTCTGGTTTTAGGGCACAGTTAGCTTACAGGAAATATTTAATAACAAGTAGTATTCTTTTTCGGATTTTAAAGTTATTCTGTTTTCATTCACTGTATAAATGCGGTGCAACTCTAAATATTATAACAATGAATATAGTATGTAAATATCTTTAAAATACACTTCTACCATGATCTGTAATGAGTTATCTAAAACAACACAATTACAGTTCTGTGTAGCAGGACAGATGCAGTTTGTACCTGATATAGGAGTTCTATTATAGAATCATAGTGTCATGGAATAGTTTGTGTTGGAAGGGACCTTAAAGATCATCTAGTTCCAATCCCCATGCCATGGGCAGGGACATCCCACTAGTTCAGGCTGCCCAAGGCCCCATCCAGCCTATGCCTTGAGAATCGCATGTGATCTCTGGACATGCACTCATCTGTTCTATAGCATGTCTTTTACATAATACAGATGTTTTATTTTGAATCACATTTCAATACGTACAGGCAATATTCTTAGGTGCATTTTAGTCAGTGTGTGTCCCTCTACTTGCCTGTACCCTGTCAGCCTTGGCACGCAGTGCTTGGCCCTCTGCATGCAGGTCGTCTCTTTTAAGCCTTATGCCTTTTTGAAAATGTAGAGCACAGCAATGAAAAGTGGTTGACTAGACGTTACTGTCCATATCATATAAATGTTACCAAAATTTCAAGGAACATTCTCTTTCTTAGTCTTTCTGAAGAGTGGACAGAGGAGATGTGGTGTTCATTGGGACAACCTTGTGTTCACCAGGACCATTCCCTACTTGTCATCTTTTGCTCGTTTGTCTTTTTTTCAGAATTCTTACTTTATCTTTTGTCTTGTAGTTTTCTTCCTTGGCAACCTTTACAGCTCTAAGTATTTGGTACTGGCTGATTTACCCTTGAAAATGATATACTTGTGTTACCAGTATCCAGTCTTTTATGATGAATTACTTAATTAAGAAGAGCTACTTTAAAAAGACAAAAAAGAAGAAATACTTTGTTGTCGGTCTTCAATGACTGTTATTATTAAAGATTAATGGATGCTGGAATTCCTCATCTTGTTCTGGCTTTCCTGTTGCTTATGTTCTTTCTTTTTCAACAGGAAATGCAAAGTTGATAATCAATGAGAATAATCAGAAAAGCCATTCAGTTACTGATTAAATTTCTGCTGGATACAGAAAACATTTAAATTCTGTCTTTCTTCATTTGATGATGTGAAAATATAGGTGGTAAAAGTTGCTTCTTCTATGCTTCCCCATGTACCAGGAAAGCACTTTGCAAGGTAATAAACCAAGCCTGTTCCTGAATAGCTTGCAGTCAATTAGACAATGTATAGATAAGGAAAAATTAGAAAGAAATATGAAAATGAATAAGAATGAAGAATTCTATAATGGTGCTAAATATTGTTGTAAATAATTTGAAAGAAGATGATGACAAAATCTCTGGCAACACTTATTAACAATGTTGATGTGAGCCCACAGTAAGTGGACTATAACAAACACGTTAATGGAGTGGCCTTTTGGCACATTTGGTAATGTATTTCCCTGACAGATTAATGTTGTTTCATCCTTTGTGCTGCCTTTCCTTAACTGAGAGGTCAACTTAAATGATTCCCAAGAATCATTTCTTCAAGAATTTAGTATGATAAACAATTGAGTCTTTCTTAAAGATATTTAAAAGGGTGTACTTGAATAGATCAGTCCTTCTAAGGGAATATTCTTCTTCTTATCTTGCGGTGAGATTGAATTAAGTAGATACGGAGGCTGTAATAATATCAGTAACTACAAAACTTGAAATAGCGAATGCTTGGTATTTTAACTTTTCTAGAAATGAAGTACTTTTTGTTTTCTTTCTTCAACTCGTGTCAAAATGAACAGCTTCCTCTGCAAGACAAGAATGTGCTGTACTAAACCAAGCTTTTATTATTATGAGCGTGAAGAAAATGGGCTCCGAGTGAGCTAAATTGGGCCAAATACTGTGGGGTTGGGTTTTTTTTTCCTAAGGAATTCTGTGTGGCAGTTGTGGAAAACTTGGAAAATATTTCTCTTTTACTTGCTACAGTCGTAACAGTGTAGACACATATGTGAACAAGCATGTGTTCTGCTTACGTTATTGCTTTCTGTCTTTAAGTTATACTGAAGAACGAGAATAAAAAAAGAATCAATTAATTGATTTTTTTTTGGATGATTCTTCCTACAGATTCTTTCTGTTGTAAATATTTCATATGCTCCTTTCCATTGAACCACTGTTGTCTTAATTTACTGGAAATGTTACGATCCTATTTAGCCTGATAGGACTATGGGTTAAATGTTGTATTTAAATTCAGAAAAAGGCATAAACTCTACAAGCTTGTCTAGACCAGTAGTTAGAGATGTATATTAAGCATTTAATTAATTAATTCTATCAGCAGTTAATTTTAGTTGTTCTTATGGTGAAGTTTTATTATTTTGCCATCACTGTAATTTTTGTGTGCCCCAGATGATAAACTCAAACTAACGAGATCCTAAAAGACAGAACGTTCAAGATTGTAACCATTACATATATAAATTGCACCTGACTTAGATCACCACTGCTTTTGCTCAGCTGTTGTCCTTTGTTACTAACATCCAGCAGTGATAGAGTCTATTGCAGTGATCCTCTGGTAGCAAGTTCTAACACAGCCACACCTTCTGCAGTTATTACACTGCATTCATTATTTATATTTGTTCCAAGCTGGGAGTGATGAGCTTAATAACACCTGGAGTGCTGGAGAGAGTTCTGCATAGGTGCTGCTTGTTGCTCTGGTGATAACAGTACTTTTTTAAAAAAAAAAATCCATCCTCTGGTAAGAAAAAATAGCAGTCTCAATCAAGATCCATACATTCTTGCAAATGTTTTTTCTTAGCAGAAACAAGCAAGCCTTGGGCATATAAGGTGGTTCTGTGGCAGACACAATGTTAGAAACCGTACATTAGCAAAAAATGTTTTCATTTTTCTTCATTTTCATTGTTTAGTGATAAATTTCTGTGAAGATTACACTATCAGTATAACTCTCCCTACGAAGTCACAAACTGAGGTCTCTGATGTGTGGGTTCTCTATATTTTACAATACATGTAAAATATATGTTTACAAAGGCTGGTAGTGATAGGACGAGGGGCAATGGGTATAAAGTGGAGAGGAACAGATTTAGACTAGACATAAGGAGGAATTTCTTAACATTGAGAGTGGTGAGGCACTGGCACAGGTTGCCCAGGGAAGCTGTGGCTGCCCCATCCCTGGAGGTGTTCAAGGCCAGATTGGATGGGTCTCGAACAGCCTGGTCTGGTGCGAGGTGTCCCTGCCCATAGCAGGGGGGTTGGAACTGGATGATCTTTAAGGTCCCTTCCAACCCAAACTATTCTATGATTTTATTCTGTTAGCTTCTAATGAAAAGTCAAGATCACCTTCTGTTCATTATTAATAAAATTTTAAAATTGATCATAAAATAACATTTCCTAAGATGAAAAAGTGATAAACTGCATTTTTCACTACTTTCAAATTTTGCTTCATTCTTTTGTAATAAAACAGGTGCTCTGCTGTGCAAGGATGGCTGTGTGCTGACATGGAAAAGCTGTGATAGCATCTCAGCTGAAGGGTGGTGCTGAAGAGCACAACGTGGCAACCTCTTTAATTGCTTCAGTATGACCTACAAATCTTTTAACAGAAAATAAAAAAGAGGGAGCATGGTTTAGATTTTTTTTTTCCAATAGTGTTTTTTTCTAGGAGGCAAACTATTAATTTCAAAAACTTGGGTCCAGTTCTTTTGGACTACAACTTTATTGACTTCAGTTGTGTTGTACAGAGGAGAAATTTATCCCACTACTGTAATAGCTGCATCCTGAATTGCAAAATGCCTCCTGGGACCTGTAACAACCTTGTTTATATTTGATACTGCAGTTACTGCTGGAAGATTAAGTCATTTTATCCTTGGTAACAAGTGTTTACGATGTCAAGAGAATTTTTAACTAAGGGATTATTTTGCTTTCTAATTGCATGATTTCCTTTTCGTTATTCATTAGTGGAGATATTTATTTCCCGTTTTTCTATTTCATTTGTCCCATATGTCTGACAGAATAAAAAATGTCTAATGTTTTCTTCCTGAAATATTTTTAGTCATTTCAGCTGAAACACCAACACAGATTTCAGTTCTCTCTAATTAGCATATGTTTATATTTGTGTTAAATTAAGTAACTGCAATAGTGCATATATAAATAACATACCGCAAGTGTTAATGGCAAGCTAGTTTGTCCTCTGTATGTTACCTTAGGTTGCAATAACTGCAAATTAAATGAGATTATGTTCTGAATCCAGTCCAAATGCTGTCTTTTAGTATGTTCATGTGAAAGGTAGTTTTGATTCTTTCTGGTTAAATAGCTGACAGCTAGTTGTGTGGGTGTCCAGAAGATCCAGCGTGATTCTTGGCACTGGGTAAAGACTCAGGGGGAAAGGAGTTGCTTTGTTGCTATTTTTGTAATTTCTCATTTTTGAGGTGCCAGTAACTCATTTCAGAGCACATTTCTTCTTCACCTGAAGAAAAATACCAGGCATATTCTTTATCCCATTAAAGTCATGTGAATCTGGAACAAACCTGCTTTCCTTGGCCTTACATTAACAAATAAGACTTAAGGACGGAATTCATTTAAGCTCTTTTTTGCATTTTTTTAATGGTGCTAAAGAACCTTCTGAATAGCTTTGGTCTCTTCAGTCTTTTCTATTTTATTGTGCCTTCTCAATGGAGTAACTGAGACAAAGAGAAGTGGTAACTCGTCATGAAGTAAGAATGTGGAGGGATGGAATCAAAGAGCTTTGACTTGAACTTTGCTCCAGCTACTGTTGCCAACCTAGGATTTTACGTGGTACACCACAGCCTCTGCAAAGTCACATAATGTACTCTCTGGAGCAGTTCAGTCCAGAAGTTGGGCAACATTAACGTGTTTATAATAGCTAAAATCTGGTGGGAATGCCTTTTGGCTTTTAAATACCGCATGCACCTTTTAAAAAATGTATCTCATTCTGAAGTAGAGGTATATTAAAAAAGAAATAAAATGAGGTATGTGGGGAGTCTGGCGAGATGCACAAATACAAATGAAGAAAGGGAGAAGTGTGGTCATGGCACAGCTCCCATTGACTTCACTGGGTTACTTTGGTAACCATGCCCTTTCCCTTTCTCCACAGTGGCCTCCACGATGCTTGTGTTCTCTGAGCATTCTCACAGAAGTGAGATGCACTCCTCTTAATACCCATGGGGAGAATAGCACGGGTAGAAATACACAAAACCAGCTATTTGGACCTCTTTCTAGTGCAATGGGAGAGGGAGAAAAAAAATCTAGCAGCATTATTTTGTACTTGGGAAAACATTCTTTTCTATCATAAACATATAAACCACACGTGCTTTCTGTTATGCACATAAAAGCCAATTTTTTTTAATTACAGTAACCATTTTGTTTGATAGCAAGTATGTTTTACATTGGTTCAATATGTCGATCTATTTCTTCATCTTTGTACTTGCCACAGCTGGATGGAGTCCCACTTTGCAGAGAAAGGGTTCTGCAACCACTTGGGATTGATACTGAAAACTGCGTGCTGACATCTGCCCTGTCATCTTTAGCTCTCTTAGGAAAAGTAAAGGAAGATCCTTTCAGCACGAGTGTTTTGTGCTTCACTTAAGAAGTGTTCCTGTTTATTGGCTCACTTACGATTTCAAGGATCTGACTGCAAGTAGTAGGAAACAAATGGGAATAAAACTGCCTGTGTGCACTACTAGAGAATTCTTACAGTTTCTGGTTACTTTTGATGTTTCTGATGCAATTCCTCAAATTGTGTATTTCCCCCCAGATGGATGTGTTCTTTGAGTTCCTGGAAGAATCTGTTAGAGCAGTTTCATCTGTTATATTCAAAGTAGAGTGGAGACCTGTGTTTCCAGGGACAGTTTTCAGAAGTGACTGGTGATAGACATTAATTGCATTGCAGCTACTTACTACACCTGTGTGTAAAGCTATGGATTCTTCTGAAGAATCAGATAAAATAAGGTTTGTGGCGTGTGGCAGAGCTCTGACTTGAGTTGGCTTTCTTGTGTCAGGAGTCGAGTGCACAGTAGGATCTAGGTAGTTCTATTTCTGTCAGTTCTGTGTTATTTTTTCCTCTGATCTTGTGGTGAGGACACTTCTTCCATGATTTCATCTATTACACATGTGTGTGTGATTCTGCAGTCTTATAAATGTAGTCAGATGAGAGACTGTGGTCCAATTTCAAGAAGCTTAAACAGTTTGCAATTCTGCAGCTGGCAGTTAGCATCTTTCAGCTACAACTTAAGTTGTAAATGTCGTAACTTGCAGCTCTCAATGCTCCTATTCTGTTTCAATGCCAAGTGAAACAGATTAGTGACTATCAAGTTGGTCTAATTTAATCTCTCTAATCTTTCTGTGGGTTATATTTATCTGCTTTACTTTACACTAATGTGGACTACTAGATGGATTCATGCAGTCAGAGTGAGAATCTCATCAGAGGCAGTGTCTCATCGAACAGCTTTTGGCTGGGTTACAACTGAACTTTTCTTTCTATCTCTTTTTCTTTGCAAACTTTGGCAATCTCACTGTCATTCAGAGCTTCCAAGTCTGCAGCTGTGTCCTTGCAGGAGGGGATAAGAATTTCTGCATCTGAACTGTTATCTTGGTCTGCATCTACGTTAGCATTTTAGACCTGATCAGGAATGTAGTTTTGAAGGGAATCTCCTTACTGCAGTTTGATATATGTCAAGGGACATATGACCTGGATTCTTTTAGAATGAGACTAAAGTGGAAGACCTTCTCTGGCAGCACACTTACTTAATTCCTCTGCTAATTCCTTCCATGGGAGCAGTCTAGCCTGGGCTGAAGTACCAGCTCCTGAACCACTTGTATAGGACCTGCCAAGATGTTAACGATACCCAATTCACTCCATAAATTCACTTTTGTTATTCTGCATAGCTTGCTAATGCAAATGTCCTGCAATCATGAGTTATAGATTAGTTGGATCTTCAACACAGTTCTTGTTCTGTCTGGGCCTTTTTTACCAACTCCATTGCAATGGGATTAGCAAATATTGCTAAGGCAATGCTCTAATTTCAGGTGACAGTTACCAGGTGTTTCTTATGACCACAGAGAATTATGTTTTCATATTTAGTATGAGACAACGTCTTATCATTCACAGCCTTGCAATACTTTTGTGAAATAAAACCAACCTGGTTATTCTGTGATTCTGTTAGTGTTTGATGGGAACGGTTGGACTCGATGATCCGGTGGGTCTCTTCCAACCTGGTTATTCTGTGATTCTGTGATAAAAGGGCTGGAAAAAATGGGCTTATTTAAAGGTATGCATTGACATGTGTGACATAACTCTAGAGACATGATCCAATTCTGGTTATTTCTAGTAAGGCAGGTAAGTATTTGGCAAATATGTACTTATGTAAAATAAAATCTGTGTTATTAAATGGTATTCAGAATTCTTTGATGTGGATCAAAATAATATTTGCCCATAAAGGAACATGGAGAGTATTTTAACAACTTTGGAAAGCTAACCTTTCATTGTTTATAAATTTTTAATGTGTACATCTGTGTTATGTCTTACTATTATATTCATTTACTGCAGGGTGTTGGGAAAAACAAGATTGTTGACAGATTCCTTCACCTTTTAAACAGGCCCAGAGAATATTTACAGCTGCATAGGTAAGAATGTGTTAAACTTCCATACTTTGTGTTTACAGTCTGACTTCCCATATTTTAAAACCTGTGTTTCTGGCATTTAATTTATTCTCTTAGTTTGAACAAAGACCTTGTTATGGCAGGTGGCACACAGACCACAGAATTGTATCCCTTTTATAGGCAGAGGCAATAAGCTGGCAGGTTGAGAAGAGCATACAAAAATTTATTGCTGTCACGTTGCTTATTGTAAAAGGAAGTGGAAGTCAGAGCATACTGACATTAAACCATGTCTCAAAAAGAGACTAACGTTTTGTTATTTCTGGAGAGATTTCCCTGTACATAAGGTACTGTGTGAGGGAAAAAGTTCAGAGGTGCTCGTTTGAATATGTCACTCATTAGACAAGAAGCAACATTTTACAGAGTAAAGGCTTTTTTGTTTTAGGTTTTGGGTTTTTTTTTTCCTTTTGGCACTCTTGCTGAGTACATGTATTTCTTTCTCACTCATAAACTTATTTGGATTAGAAGATTATGGTTTTTACACATGCAAGCTAAATAGCAGCCATCAAGACTACAAACTAATTGAAAACAATTCAGAAGCTGAAATAATATCAAATTATCTGCCTGGTTTTTATGACATGAAGTTTAAATCAATAAATTGATATGAAGAAACGAACATATGTAGAAGAATCAGTTTCTATTGAACTGTGTCCTTTTTCATCTTTATACGTAACGTGTTCGCCTCTCTGTCTTCAACATCCTTGCTTCATCACCCTGTCTCTTTCCATAATCACCATTTTTTAAGCAGTGCTTATAAAAGTTTATGTCTTTGATGTTTTGCCCTTTAATAGCATAGTCTCTGTATCACACTCTCTCTCACTTTCTCCCACATCTTTTTATCTTCAAATGTCTTGTCCTTCTATTCCTGATATGTGGATTGCTCTATCTTATCACATTTCTGTTCCTGCTTTCTTTTATACTTACCTAGATTTCTGTCTCTTCTTTCCTGTATAGCACTTCTGTGACCTGCTACTTTCAGCTTTGTATTAACTTCCCTGCTTTCTTCTCTGCTTGGAGCAGCCACCCTGTCCCTCTGGATAAAATACAGTATCATTTTTGCAAATCCCAATTATATCATAAAATACTACAATATTCTGTCTTTGAGAGTGTGTGTCTTTTTGAAAAATTGTTCTCCAGTGAGATGTGGTCAGGCAGAACAGTAATTTCACATAAATCCAGGTAGAATCATAGAATCATAGAATGGTTTGGATTGGAAGTGACGTTGAGGGTCATCCGGTTCCAACCCCCATATTATGGGCAAGGGACACCTTCCTCTGGATCAGGTTGCTCAACGCCCTGTCCAACCTGGCCTTGAACACCTCTAGGGATGGGGCAGCCGCAGCTTCCCTGGGTAACTTGTGCCAGTGCCTCAACGCCCTCACAGGAAAAACATTTCTTCCTAATATCTAATCTAAATCTCCCCTCTTTCAGCTTAAAATAATTACCCCTTTTCCCATCTCTGCACTCCCTCATAAAGAACCCCTCCCCAGCATTTCTGTAGGCCCCCTTTAATTACTGGAAGGTCACAATAAGGTCTACCTGGAGCCTTCTTGCCTCCTGAAAAAGCCCAACTCTCTCTGCTTGTCCTTATATGGGAGGCACTCCAGCACTCTGATTATCTTCAAGGCCCTCCTTTGGACTCACTCTAACAGATCCGTGTCCTTCCTGTTCTGTTAGCGAACACTTGGATTGCAAATCAAAATAAAAACCCAAACCAGTTCAGTACTGAGTTTTTAGACATTTTATGGGGAGAAATGCAGCTAGTAGCTTATGGCATGGATATATATTATTAGAAAATATGCTAGAGTGTGCACTTCATCTTCAATAGCACTGGGAGTTCCTGTGGATTTCCTAGCTAGCTACCATCAATATCATTAAGCTTGCTAACGGGAAAATGTTTCTAAATATTGTACTTTTATGGGTGCTCATATACCTGTATTATAAATATGTAACAATTGAACATTCAAAGCATACATTTTAATCGACTGTTTTATAAATGAAAGAAATAATTTTACTGCTTTCTTCATGAAACATGTGGAAACAATTCATTGTCAGTTGAAGGCGGACATTCTTTGCCCTTTCAGAAATGCATCTGGCAGATGGTACCTAATTAGACCTTGGATTATGGGTTTTGGACTCTCTGGAAATGCGTGTGTACTTGTCAGATGCATATCCTGAGGCTCTGAGTTTCCAATGTGTTGGCAAATCTGTAGGAACTTTGCCATGTTGACTGTCACTTCATATAATTAGCTATAAAAGAAGTAATATGCATTTTTATATAAAAATGTGAATACTGAGTGGGTGTTACAACTGAATAGTATCCTTTCTGGAGTAAAGAGAGGGCATCATCCTTAGCTATAAAATGTCCTTCTTGTTGGCTGTAGTAAAGTTGTAGAAAACTGCTGGAGTGGAGAAAACTGTAAGAAGAGCTTTAAAATTAGTATAGTGAAGGCGTTTATTAACATTTAGTGTTATGTAATAAATAAGAGTAGTGAATAAATAATAGGCAAAAATAATTAGATTGAATTTCAGAAGTATGCATCTAATTGCCACTTTTCAAAACCTGTTTTTTTAATGACAATAAAAGTGTCAAAATCATGAATATTTCCAGAAATTTTTACTTTTGACAGCTTATAAGGTAAGTAAGAGGGATATACACCACAACATAGTGTAGTACATTTTGTTATGCAGTGTAATTGATGTAGATGTCTTTTATAGAAGAATAACTCAGCCCTTTTGCCAACAAACAGGAACACAAAAAAAGCGACAAATGCTATTAAATCTGGTTTGGGTTTGGTTGATGATTGGTTCAGGTGGTGTTTTTCTTGGTCAGTTTTTTTGTTTGGTTGGGGGTATGTGTGTTGCTGTTTTGATGAAATACTGTAAAGAGTTCTGATCTAACACGACATCCATTCAGTGTCATTCAAGAAGGCAATGTTTGCCTTAGAGACAATGAGCTATTACCAGGAGTAATTTTGAAGCCTCACATTTTGTCTTATACTTCAAGATGATGAGAGAGAGATAGGAAAAAAAGATATTTTTTTCCTTAAACATCCTTTTTTACATCTGTATTTACTTGCTCTACCACTGATTCACATGGAAGGGTCAACCTGACCTTAGAGGTTATAAATCCTTATTCTTAACTTTATTTACAGCACATTATTAAGACGCTTATTTTCTTGAAATTGTTAACTCTTATAAATCATTTGGGACCATAAAATTAAAAATCTTAATGGGAAGGAAGCTGTGGTTTGGTTTAATAAGGAAAGCATTTAAGGAAAATGTTTGCCGAAAAATAAATTTAAGAGTTGGCTACTGCCTCTTACAAACTTCATAATATTAGGAGTTGATCTGGAGTTGGCCAGCTCTCTCATCACATTGATTCTAGGGTTACAGGACTCCCTGAAATGGGAAATTTGGGGTAGTTTGTCCACAGCCTGTCTCTGGGACTGCACTTATGAAGCATATGGCTTCTTTTCTGTGTGGAAGGAAGAACTTCATCTGCTTGGTTTTCTCAGTCACTCCTTTCCTACAAGTTTAAGTTTCAGCAGAGAAATCCTAAATTTTGTTTACCCCTCAGGGTACAGCACTACAGGCTTGGGGAAGAATGGCTTGAAAGCTGCCTGGCAAAGAAGGACCTGGGCATGTTGGTTGACAGCTGACTGAACATGAGTCAGTAGTGTGCCCAGGTGGCCAAAAAGACCAGTAGCATTTTGGCTTGTATCAGAAATCACGTAACCATCAGGACCATGACAGTGATTCTGCCCCTGTATTCAGCACTGATGAGGCCACACCTCGATTATTGTGTTCAGTTTTGGGCCCCTCACTACAAAAAGGTCCTGGAGCGTGTCTGCAGAAGGGCAACGAAGCTGATGAAGGGACTGGAGTACAAGTCGTATGAGGAGCGGCTGAGGGAACTGCGGTTGTTTAGCCTAGAGAAGAGGAGGCTGAGGGGAGACCATATCACTGTCTACAACTACAGTAAAGGAGGTTGTAGAGGTGTGGGTGTTGATCTCTTCACCCAAGTGATAGGCGATAGACGAGAGGGAATAGCCTAAAGCTGCCGCAGGGGAGGTTTAGATTGGACATTAGGAAAAGCTTCTTCACAGAAAGAGTCATTGGGCGCTGGAACAGGCTGCCCAGAGAAATGATTGAGTCACAATCCCTGGATGTATTTAAAAGATGGGTGGATGAAGTGCTTAGGCATATGATATAGTAGTAGACAGGTACAGTTGGGCTTGACAATCTCAAAGGTCTCTTCTAACCAAGGGATTCTATGATTTTGTGCACCCAGGACACCGGCTACATGTTACAAAACATACAACAGTGTTGTGTTGCCCAATATTAAACTTAGGGAGTTTATTGTTTTCGCCTTGAGCATGCTTTCCTGATGCTGCTAGAAAGGTGAGAATCTATGAGGCCTGTGCAGCCCAGTAAGAGATCTGTGCAGAAATTAAGCACATACTGGGTGACTTTCTTAGAAACTTTCATGTCCTCCAAATATATGCAACAGAGTCAGGTTGCTCTGAAATGGGTGAACCATGGAAAGCCTCACAGTTTTTTTGAATCTTGCTGTTACCTCTTTTGCTGTCTCCCGTGTGAGTTATATGGAGAGAAATTGCAAGTTTCTGTACCTGAATCTGAAGCCAAATTTGATAGGCTAAATTATGTAGCCATAAAACAAATTTCTTTGAATCAGGAAAAAGATTTTAACTGAATTGAAAATATCTTACTTTAAATTGTGAAGTCTCTGGGGCCAAGAGGATTCCAGAGTAGGAAGAAAAAAATTAAAAAATTAAAACTTTAGAGAAGACTCAGGCAAGAACATGTGCCCTGTTAAGACTATAAAATCCTTCTTAGCACTGATGAAAGTAACAGATATAAATGTAACCTTCCAGCTCTTCTGCATAAAAATGTTGGAAGATATTATCATAGACTTCAGACTGCTGGCTTCTTTTATATGATCAAAGAAAAAAAGATTAAATTTACTTCTGTTATTAAATTAGTAACTTATTGCACACAAAGAATGGTCTTGCTGGAGTAAAATGACCTTTACCTGTCAGTTAAACATTTCAGTTTGCATCTATTTTGAATTAAGTCACACTTACTACTTAATCATAGAGCTGCTTTTTAGATTTTTCATAACAATTACTTCTCCCCCTTAAAGCTACTGTTTTTGTGGAGACTATATTACAGAGCTACAGTGTTTATCCTTTTGTTTCCAATGCAAGCTTGATTTATGGTTCCTTTTTTTTTTTTATTGTTAAGAAACTTGTAATAGAAAGTTTCCTAGAAGCTTAGACTCTGACTAGGATGATGTAAAATTCAGTGAATCACTTTTTATAGTAGTTTCTCCCAATATAAATGAGGTACTAGGTTTTGCATGCTGAAAGCATTCGGTTTAATATGTATATCAATTTTTTTTTGAGTCATATGAAGTTGTCTGATCACAGCTTTCATTAAAATACACTTCTATTCTTTAATGCATGAACTTAAAAAAGGAAAAAAAAAAGATTTACATGTAATTTATTCTCATCTGAAATCTTAATTTAGGCAACTAAAGAGAACTGGAAAAACACTGTGGAGAACATATAGTATCAACTGAGGACCTGTGAAAGCTGCCACCTCTGCTCTGCTGGGGTTGGATTGGCTTCAAGTCATGTAATCAAAAAGAGCAACTGCCAACAGGAGCCCTCTCAAATATTATCTGACATCATGAGTTTTTCTCCAAATTGCTCTGAAAGCAAACAATAGCCTCTCTGTCTTGGTAGTCCCTTTAAGAAAAATCAGCTATGGAAATAATGTCTGTGTTCCAAGGAGCACATTTGTTTGGTTCAGGAAGGCACAATTTTTATTTCACTATTTAAAAGTTTTTTATAAGTTTGGTATACATCATACTCCTTTATTTTTGAGATATTCAAAAGCTATCTGGACATATTCTTGGATACCTGACATGAAGTGGCCCTACTGGAGCGTGGGGGTTGGACCAGGTGACCTCCAGATATCCCTTCTAACTTCAGCCACTTTGTGGTTCTGTGATTTACCAACCATTTCTGCAAGGTAGCAGCTGGATGACCCCAGCTACCTCTACCTGTTATTCTAGCTATGTTGTGTTAACATGTCTCGCTAAATCAAAATTGTTGATCTCATCTTCACAAGATTAGATAAACCAGCAGTGTTTTTTTCCGTGTGGGGAATCCATTTACGCTGTCCATAGCTAACGCCCAAATGTGTCAGCATGGAACAGTAATTAAAGTTGAAGGTAATTAGGAAGCGGCTTCAGACTCATTGTTTTCAGAACAAGAAAAAGAAGAACATTTTGTATAATGAGATAAAGTTTGATAACTTCTAGAACTTTCATTCATTGTTCTGATATGAGTGTAAATGTACTGCTCAGTCAGCGAGGTATGGCAGCAGACACAGTAAGTGCTGCAGCCGGGCACTAGATCGAGGTAGAAAACATGCTCTGTGGAGGCCAGGTTGGATGGGGCCTTGAGCAGCCTGATCTAGTGGGAGATGTCCTGCCCATGGCACAGGGGTTGGACTTAGATGATCTTTAAAGTCCCTTCCAACTCAAACCATTCTATGATTCTAAATAATGAGCAATTCTTAAGCAGAAATTTTTCTGAAATGTTTCCTGGCTTCATGTGGTCTCAGCCATAAATCAGACATAGGAAGTGCAAAGATTGCAGCCTGCCATCTCCTCTCTAGTGTGTATGCCATAAGTGTTCCCCTATGCAATTTAAAACATTCAAGAATGAAAAGTACCGATCCTTTCCAACGCAGTGGGAACTTGGTTACGCTCGGTTAGTGGGAGAACCTGGGAGCTACTATATATGTTGCCACTGAAGCAATGACGAGTAAAATTAGTCAACCTCAACTCTGACGTCTTCAGTATGTAGATCTGCAATTATTTAGTTGTGTAAGAACATCACCATCGCTTACAGAAATAGAAGCTTTTGATGAGCAGACTGCAGTGTAATCTACATCAATAATTTATTGATGGCTTATGAATGGATTTTCTGCTGCTCGGAGCCTCAGTGAATTTGCAGAAGACATGAAACAATCGGTTCTATTCAAGTGTTCTCTTTCTGTGTATCAAGAAAATATTCTCCTAGGAAATTGTCCATAAGAGAATGCAAATCTTCATAAAGTCATATCTAAAAAGTTGAAGCCACTTATAAATATGATCTGATGCCTTTTTATAAAAAATAGAGAGTGTAGGAAGTTCTCATTTTCTTTAGCTTTTAAATGAATCTGTTAAAAATTGTAGTCCTTGCTTGAGGGTTTATGACTTTAAATTAGCCATACTAAGTCTTAGTTCTCTGTGTGATGTCTTTTCTTACCAGTTGCTAACTTGTTTTCCACTTTTCTAGGTATTAATATATATGCTAAATCAATTCGGCTTTGTTGTAAAGTTAATGTAAATCTGATATTTTAAGACCATATCACTGTCTACAGCTGCCTGAAAGGAGGTTGTAGCAAGGTGGGTGTTGGTCTCTTCTTGCAAATAACTAGTGACTGGATGAGAGAAAACGGCCTAAAGTTGTGCCAGAGGAGGTTCAGATTAGACATCAGGAAAAATTTCTTCACCGAACGGGTTATCGGGCTCTGGAACAGGCTGCCCAGGGAGGTGGCTTAGTCACCATCCCTGGAGGTATTTAAAAAGATGGGTGGTTCAGGTGCTTGGGGATATAGTTTAGTGTTGGACAGGTATGGTTGAACTCAGTGATCTCAAAGGTCTTTTCCAATGAAATGGTTATATGATTCTATGTTTTACTACGGTCAGCAGAATACTAACTGCTATAGAAATTCTATTTGTTATCTGATAATTTTACTATTATTTTAGAAGATATTACACTACCTTAGTTTGCTTTTCCTAATCTTACATTTCCTTTCAAAGAACTTACCTATAGTATTGCATCTTCCCTTCAGAGTTACTGTGTTTGTTCTAGTGACTGATGATTGGAAAGTGGGATGCAGGGTTCACTTTAAAAATCTACTGCATTTTGTGTTGTGCCTTGTGTAGTTCCCTCATAAATTACAGTAATCTGTTGTTTCTTCCTTCAAAAAATTAACTGAATTTACATATGTTATCCTTTTCAAAATAAACATCATTTTGCTGTGATCTTTAACAATCAAATTAATGGAGAAGTTTAGGGTAGGAAAATGAGCTTATGGTGTCCCTACAAGCAATATTCACTATAAACTCTTCATTAATCTTTAGATGTTAATTTTCTTTCCCTCGTTTTCAGCACACTTAATCAGTATAAAATCCAATTATCTGTTTCCCCTATGGAGATTATTTAAGACTACCCTTTCAGCTTTAATGACTTCAGATTTTTTTAAAATTCCAGTTTAAAAAGTTGTTTCAAAAGGAATACCTTCCTTCACCCAAGACACAGATGAACACCTGATTCAGTAGATTATGGTATATTTGCTCTCGGAATTGCATTTGGTTATATTCTTCTGAAAGGAGATGGGACTATATAAAACAATTTAAATGCTGATATAGCTCTGCAGGTCTGTTTTTAAAAATGATCAGCCCAGAAAAGCTGTCTCTGGAGCAGAGTGTTGTTGAAGCCAGTGCTCTTAAGCTGCCCTGGTTTATTACAGAAACCCATTGAACACAGTGAAGATGTGTGTGTGTTGTTTATTTGTATGTTAGAAGCTGAAAAAAAAGGCTGGGTAGTTTTTCCTCATGATTTTGAGTCACGAATATATGTCTGGTGTATTTTCTTTTAATGTTGTAAACTGTAAAATTATAGTGTGAGCTTTATTCTTTCTGCAGCCCAGGTTTGGAACTAAATAATAAGACAACATGTTTTTATTACAAAGATTTATGTTGTGAAGCACTGAATGTATTGGTTCACATATAATAGGTATCTTTGTGGGTTTTTACTCATTGTTCCTTTTCCCCCTTTTCCTAAATACCTTTTCAATCAATACGAAGTTGCACTGCGGAGCTTCCAAGAGTTCATGCAAGCTAATTGTCTTTTTTCCCAGTGTTGGCTTTTCATAAGCTGGCTGACTATCTCTGCTATTGTCAGATTGCGGGTGTTAGAGAGCTACTTCATTTATCTTGTGGTAGGAATTGAATTTAGCTTGAATATCCTGCTGTGTGGCTGCTAAGGAGTAATATCTTAGGTTAGAAGACCCTGTTGTTTCATTTTCCTCTAAAGCTGAAGTAACAGTTTTTCACTGTTCACTCAGTGAACTGTGTTCTTATACACAATAAG
This sequence comes from Phaenicophaeus curvirostris, assembly GCF_032191515.1. Lineage (NCBI taxonomy): Eukaryota > Metazoa > Chordata > Aves > Cuculiformes > Cuculidae > Phaenicophaeus > Phaenicophaeus curvirostris. The sequence goes on along the minus strand of NC_091392.1, from coordinate 176,453,384 downwards.
GGGAGCTGTAGGGTATTGTGTTTCTTCATTTACAGATTTTACAATTAGGGTTAGTGAATTTCTTCTGTTGTTATAACAAATTATATTAAAAATGTTGCATCTTGTTTTGAAAGATGGAGCATGTATTAGTAATTCTGTAACTTGATTTAAGTTTATAACCTGAATTAAATATATAATTCCCTTTGGCCTTTGTTCTGCCACCCACAGTCATACTGAGTAATGAGCACCTTTATACTCCAAATAATTTCTTGGATTTTAAACAAATAGATGTCCTGCTGAGTAGGTATAATGGCCTACCAGAAAGAAGGATGGGGATTTAATTATCAGTGCGTACAGATGCTTCTGAAAGGCTTTACAGTGTCATTTTAACAGAGAAGTGAGACAGCTGGTTGGCTTTTCAGAATTTTCTAAATGTAGTGGTCGGATTGCTCAATACAATGGCTAGATGATAGGTTAGCTAAAGAAATTAGTTTGTAAATGTCAAAGTTATGCAGATTCTTCCTTTGTGTCAAAATCGCCTACTCTTCATCAGGATAATCCACGAGTGGATTCGCTAACGAGTTAACAGCTTAAAATGACCCTTGGCCTAACTTATTTTCAAACACTCTCAGAATTAGGTCACAGCAGATGGGTATATTCATGTCTGATTCAAATGTAATGAGAAGATATAGATATATGTGTATATATGTACATAAGTATTTAGAGAGATGTCTCACAGAAATGAAAACCAACAGTTATTAGAGCATACATTTTGTCTCTGTTTTTTCCTTTCAACTACCACTAGGTTCCATTTGGAGAGTAAGAGAAAAGCCAAACCGAAATTTATATTGGCTAAGCCTTAAAACACACGGTTTCCATAGGTGTTCTTATACACTGTCAGCCTCAGTGTAAGTACCCACAAAGGCCAGGACAGTATTCTTCAGTCATAAAGATGGAGCAATTCCAGTGAATGTGAATGTTTGTAATGTTAACTGAGGTCCTGACACTGTGTCCTGTATTTAGGCATAAGCCTCCTTGGGGACCTAAATCTTAAAATAAACCATTGGAATACCTTTTCCTTTTCTTAAGTTATATAACAGTGAGTAAATTATAAAATATATCGAATTCTGTGTTGGTGTTTACATTTCAGTGTTCTGGGGAGAACAAGTATCAAGACATACAATGAATATTTGCAGATGTATCGTATAGACAACATTAACATTTTCAATAAAAATTTAATGCATTGATTTAATTTCTCGAAAGAAGCATCTTTCAGCCAGGTAGTCCTCCAGTAGAACTAACACAAATTTAGAGAGAAGAGGGCCATCGTTATTCTTTGTTCCTTAATTTTTCCACCTGGCTAGTTCCAGTTCCTGTGTTTTACCACAAGATACCCAAAATGCTTGGAGATTTACTTTCTTTCCATCTTTGTCTCCTCTCTTATTTCAGGGTCCATAAGCAGAGGTATTGACAACATCAAATTTTCATTTGAAAAAAGCCTGGGATAAAGTTTTGTGTCTAATGAATGGAGTAAGAAATACTGAACTCATGGGATATGTGCTGAGGATAATTATATAATTAGCTATCAGGTGCAGTGCCTCTCCTCTCTTTTAGGAGTAATTTTTTAGATTCAGTTATTTAATAGAATTTGGGTAAATCTTGAAAATTGGCAGAGTCAGAATGGACTGAACAGTCTCTGTGGCTGATGGAAATTTCTCCTGCTGCATCTCATAGATCCTCCCTGGAAAGAAAGTATTGTTGTCAAAGAAATAATGACTGTCATAGACTAGTATGTTTGAGTACATCTATAGACCTCCGAAAAAGCTGCCTTTAGAGTAAATAATGCACCAGTAGCAAAAAATAAATAATAGGCAGTGATGCGAGCTAATAAACAATAAACCTACTAAGGAATTCTCCAAAGTCCTGCTGTGAATTTGAGTGATACTGTCAGAGAAGTTGCTGAGTTTCAGTAGCACATCAGATCTTTCTTATTTTTTTTTAGATAGAGCTCATGAGGACAGCTTGCTTTATAGAAATAAAAATGTGTTTTTAGGAAAGATATTAGTGAGCTTTTCGTATTTTTCTTTCACAATCAGGAGAAGACAAATCAGTTGAGTAGGATGACAGCATGTCAGACAGTTTTCCTCACCCGCTTCTACATTCCCACAGTCTTGCTTCTTTGTGTCAGAACTATTTTCATCTTGAGTGCCAAATATGATGAAATTAGGAGGCTTTGATATTCATGTCTTTGTTAGAACCTAGTTAATATTAGGCTGCTAACATTAATAAATGAATGCGAATTACAATTTTTAGTTCCTTTCCTGTGGGAGTGAAATTCTGCAGTCTGATGTTGCAAGTGCCAGACATATTTTACAGTTAGGAAAATCTGCATACTGTATTGTTCAGAAATATTTCAGACTTAGCATATTTGTATTATTCTGTCTTTCGGTGCCTTTACATTTACATAATTCCTTGCAAAATAGAAATTTTAAAAAGAAAAAACCTAAGGGGGCAATTTGTTTTTTTAGCCATACTTTACTCTGTTTAGGTCATATTAGGTTTCTGAGGAACAGAAATTAATGACATTTAATTGCATAGCTTGTGACTCAGAAACGAAAATTATATTTATCTGTAATAACCCTGGCAATATCATTTTTATATACAGAGCTGAATGTAAGAGCCTGTGCAAGTACAGGAGTTTTGCATTTGCTTATGTTACCAAGCAAATGGATTTGATATTTGACTGTATATTTAGCTTCTGTAATACGTTGCAAATGCCCAGAAATATTTCCTTGAAGCATTTCCTTAAGGTATTAGGTCTGAATAACAACAGAGTAGAAGAAACGAGGGCACCACAGGTAAAATAAAAAAAAAAGTTAGAAACTGATTTTGGGATGTCAAATGTTATTTCATTTTCATTCCTTTTACGTGCCACCACTAGAAATCTTCCTTTCCTGCCATGATCTGTTCACTTAATTTTTATCATCAGTTGGCTGCTAAATGCGAATTTATGATCTGTAAAGCATCCTGTAATGCATCTTCCTTTACCTTATTCTTGGTCTATGCTTTTCTTCGTCCCTTCCATTTTTGCACCTTTCTATTATTTTAAAGAGATCACAGTTCAGGTTTGACAAATCCTTTGGCTTCTTTCCTTTGATTAATTCCTTAGGACATATTTTCCATTAATTATTTCTGGCAGTTTAGTAACCTGAGGCTGTGCTTTCATGTACTCTAAGGTCTGGTTTATGCATTTTAAAATTTTCTACATCTGTGACTGTGTATTGGCTTAAACCAGAAATGATAACTGGTAATGGAGGTGGGCTGATTTATACAGTGAGAATTTAGTTCCTAAGTAATCTGTTTTCAAGAAACAATAGTCATAGGTTTATTCTTATTTTTGGATCCTTTATTGATTTATCTGCACAATTGTAGAAATGGGTAGACAGGCAGGAAGACAATAGAAGCTTTGTTTTTCTATGTCCACAGTAGGATTTCTAAGATAATCGGTTAATGATACTGCTTATTTTAGTGATTTTAAACATTATATGTAGCAAGTGAATGAAATACGAATGTATGTATTTGGGGAAGTTTTGCTGGTTGTGACAGGCCACAATTGATGGGGTTAAATGAGATGAAGGTACTCCCAGCTTTGTAACTTTTGCCCTACTGGATTAAAGTTCAGATGAAGTAGCCAAATATTAGAAGTATCTCTTCCCACCCCATGCTTTATTCCTGTGCATAGGAAATGCTAGGGTAAATCAATCATGAGTTTAAAACTAAACAAGAAATTATTAGTTATTAGGGACAGAAATCCTGCTGACAGCAGTTTCAAATAAAGGAAATGTGCGTTTTATGCTGTCAGTTTAGAACTCTAACTGGAAGCTGGCCATTGGGTAGTTTGCTGCAAATGGTACTGTGTTTGATTTCCTCTACCCATGGAGCTTATCAGAATATTGTTGTTTTTTTACTGAGCATTACAAAATTAAAGATAGAGCTAAGGTGGGTATTTGGAACAGTGAGTCAGCTTAGCTTAAGCAAACATTTTTGTTTTATGAAACAACTGTGAAAGCAAAGAGATTTTTGTTCTGTCAAATCTCACGTGCAGTGCAAAGGTTACCAACCTTAACTGTTGACCAGCATGTGGATCTCGGGCAGCGTAGGTGAGGCTCTCCTGATGGGTTTAGTCATGTGAGAAGTCCATCGTTCTGTTGACAGAAACTAACCCAAATTTTGAAATAAAAGAGGAAAGGGATGACATGGCCCATTTGCCCTAAGACTGAATTGCATGTACTGTGGCCCAGGAAACTGGGAATCGTGGGACCGTCTGCCATCACCCACCTCTGAATTATTCCTTAGCTCATCAATCCCTCTGACCCCCTAGGTGAATGGGCTTGGTTTTACACGCCTTGACAAAGGTTTTGACGGTTATGTCTTAGAATCAGGAGAGCTTTTCCCTGTGTTAAAGACATGATGTATATAAATAAATCTGTCATGGTGATATCTGTTGCTGGACCTTTCTGAATTGCTACTGCTTTTCATTTATCTGCACATTCAGTGGTCATGACATAGATGATACTAATAAAGATTAAGGAATATTCTCATTACAGATTTTAATTACGCTATTTTAAATTTGAAGGAAAAATTATTTGAGCAATTCTAACACAAATAGAATTTCAGAAAGAAATGCTATACTATTTAAAGTCTCTGTCCCATTTAAGAGCTTACACTGTTCATGATATAAAATGTAGCAAGTGCTAGTAAAAAATATTCTGACTGGTATAGTTTAGGTAGAACTAAAAATAGTTGATTTTTAGAATTCCACCAGAGTATTTTAGTCTTGTTTTTTTTTCTTGGTGATATGTGGAGATGAGCAACTAAAACATTAGTGATTTGACTATGAAACTGCAGGGAAATTTCTAGCTAACCACGCTTATCTAGAAATATTAGTAACAGTAGTAATGTATGTGCATGCAAAAGATACAGATTCACTTTTCAGTGGTTTTTTTTCCAGGGTTTATGAGAAATTGTCAGCTACTGGCAGAAACTTATGAGAAATTGACAGCCCTGGCAAAGACAGGGATACTCGCCTTTGACCAATAGATTGGCACAGTGTTATTCTTGGTTCAAGTTCTTCAGGAATTATAAAAATAAGTGATTATTTTTCCTCTTAGAAAGCAAGAGCCTTCAGTTTTTCATTTATTCATTTTGTATTTTATTGTAACTAAAATTCCTGTGTATTTTTCATTAATACTGTCTGGTTTTCTGCATTTTAGGGATACCACTGTACAGAGCCTTACCCTACAACCTTCTGTTAAAGATGGTCTTATTATATATGAAGATTCACCACTGGTCAGTAGTGACATTTGGATTGTATATTTAGAAATGTTTTTTATTGAAATGTTTTTATTGTGATGGTTTGATTATTTTCTCTTTTAGGTTAAAGCAGTGAAATTCGGACATATTTTGGTGATTGATGAGGCAGACAAAGCACCAACAAATGTTACCTGTGTCTTAAAAACTTTAGTCGAAAGTGGGGAAATGGTTTTATCAGATGGAAGGCGAATTGTTGCTAGTAAGTAAATAGAAAACATTTTGTTCATTTACAGTGAAATGTTACATGTTGCTGGTTTTCTGCAGTTACATGACTAAGTAGAGACCCAAAAGATTCCAGATGGAAAAAATACGTAAGGGTAAAAGATTAGCAACTAAAGAATTTACAGTCATTTTCTTTACTACTTCTGCCATAACCACAAAGGTTTTCTTAAGTTAATGTTCCCATGAATTTTGGTGAAAAATAGAATAAAATTAAAGACTGAGCAAACCCCACCCTCCCCCAAACGTAACAAACTGCAAGTTGACCTCTGCTACTCATTCTCCATAAGAGATCGAGTTCTGAGTTGACCAAATTGTGATCTTGATTATATCCACCTGGATAGCTGGGTGCAATTTCATGAGATCTGGAATCGAAGATATGAGTATATCTAAGATTGAATTGTTAAGGATTTAATCTAGTCAGATATTGCATATGCTTGTATTAGTCTAACATATCCTGCAGGATGAGAGTATTTTGTAATTTAATGGAATTCATGTGACTTGCAGGAACTAAATATTTTGTGTTATTTTTCAAAGAAACACTGTTTGAAATGCCTTTTTGATATTAGTAGAAACTGTATGTAACATAATGAGTTTCTTTTTAACAATATTGGGAAGAGTGTTACAGTATGAGTGGAGCAATTGTTCAGCACTTACATGGCACAAGACTTACGTTTTGCTTGTCGCTATGAACTGTAGGTGGGCATTTGTTTAAACATCTTGATAGCCAGTCTCCGTGTAATTTTTTAGAGGAGGTAAAGGGACTCCTAGACACCATGTGCCACTGGAAACATGCTGCAGGGGAGCGAGTGAGTCCAGTCTGACTCATCTTGGAGAAACAGAGCTTTCATATGCGTGAAATTGTGTCTCTGGCTTCCCAAAGGCTTTGGTAATTTCAGTCCTGTATTTCCACAGCAGATAATACCAGATCTATATAAAACCACGTTTTTTTCATCGATGACCTCAACATTTTTTTGAACTAAAATACTAACAGGACAGGTAGTCCCTAGCCCAAGAACAGTGGATGCATTTCTATTTTTTTAAATTAAAAACTTAGGTTAAATGTTCATGAAACAAATTATGAAACTTTAACATGAAACCTAGAACAGTCATAGTTGAATGACATGCTAAGAAACTATTGAGCACTTTTTGTAACTGTTTTTCTAAATCTAAGAACCAACATAATTAGATTAGAAGAATTCTTCAGAATTCTTCTAATCTAATTATGTTCATTTAATTCATAATCGCAAAGCTTAAATGTACAATTAATAAATTTTATTTCTTTTCCAGATCATGCTCATGTAGAGGGGAGAGAAAATGTAATAGGTATTCATCCTGATTTTAGAATGATAGTTTTAGCAAATAGACCTGGATTTCCTTTCTTGGGTAATGACTTTTTTGGCACATTAGGTAAGTAGTTTATATTAAATGACGGTCTTTAATAGAGCCGATTAATAGAATGACTGTCTTGATTCATTAGATTTCATGGGGAGAAGGAGTCCTTATGCATACTGACACTTTGTTTCACATAAGACACTCAAAGTGAGATTCAACTTGGAAGACTAACATGTAAATTTAGGTGTCTTAGTAAACGTGCCTGAACATGCCCTGAAGTTAACAGCTATGTATGATCAGATGTGTTACAACTAATTTTTTTATTGCTTCTGGACAAACATAGCAGACAGAAAAGGATGCAAGAAGTCTTTGTTAATGAACATACATTGTATACAAATATAGCAAAAACATTAGCTGTAAACAGCTTGATACTTGACTTCAGTGGTTAGCACAACTGTTTACCATTTTTATACCCCACATCAAACAAGATATGGGCCAGGTGCTGTCCTCTTCAGTACTAGAGATGGGATATTGATGTGTCGTTCTTTTCTCTGCTTTCAGCAGTGGAGGCTACTGTCTTTTTTTGCTGCTACCTGCTTCTAATCCTTATTAGCCTCTACATGCATAATAAGGCCATGTATGATTGGCCTTATTAAAACGCCTATATGATAAGATGCTGAATTCATACTAGTAAGGCTCTCCAAATTTCACATCAAAATTTTTTATATCAACATTTCAAAAAGCTTCTGGTAGGTCCTAAAAATCCTGCGTGTCAGCAAAGATTCCCTGCAGCCTGAGCTCAGAGCGAAAGTGAGAATTTACATTGCGTAAGGGTGAGTGATGAAAAATTCATTGGTGTGTATAGTTCAGCATCAGTTTAGCTGAGCCTCTGGCAAGGCTTTGGCAACATTACACCTGGTGTACCAGCTGTATAACCCTCCAGACTCCACTGACTGTGTTGTCTGCACAGGCCTAGTCACTTTACATGCAGGCACCCTAATTTCTGTGACTTCATGTGTTGGCTTTGGCTGTAATGCTTATTCTACAAGAAATAATAATGTACTCATAGAAGCAATAGCACACGCAATTCCGTATTGCACGATAGCATTTTTTTTTCAGTTATAGTTCCCACCAAATGGGTGTTCCATTTCAGAGATCTGTTGATCTGAATTTCACACAGCTATTTTTCCCAGTTTTAGTATAGTCTATTTATTTTTCATGACCTTATTTCCCTCCTTACATGAACCCTTTAAACAAAATTGATCATCTCAGCATTACTGCTTTTGGCCCACATGGCAGAGGCTTGATTGAAGTTTCAGGGTTCTTAATTAATTTTGCTTTTCAAGCATAGGGGCTCTTCTGCTTTTATTCCAAGTCCTTTTTCAGCAGGATCTGATTATGCTTCTGCAAAGTTTAGTATGACTGTTGAAAGACTCTTTACATACAAACTTAATTTTATAAAATTGCGATTGGGACCAATGAAGTGCAAATATATGGAAATAATATATCTTGGCAAATTTCATGCCATACGTCAAGACAGACAGAGAGAATAAATAAATCCAGTGTTTCCTCTAGACCTCCCAACTGAGTTTGCTTTAGGGCTTTCCTGCATATCAAGATTTCCCTGTGTCCTGTGATGTTTTGAAGGTCATCACAAATTGGTCCCTCTCAACCAATCCTTCTTTCTTTAAACCTATTTTCTTTTTTCTTCTTAAAGTTAATTTCTCCCCTGTGATCACCTTCATTAAAACGACAGCAGACATCTCCATGTTTCTTGGAAACCTTGATGTTCTTCATAGCGAGTTTTTCTTTCACATTTTTCAAAATAGATTTTGTCTTGTTTTGTTTTAACAGGCAGGTACTCAGAATCCTCTTGAACCTTTGCTGTTCTGTTTAAGATGCTTTCCATTTACAGGGACTGCTGTGATGCTATCTCTTTATGAATTACTTAACTGTATGCTTTTTTACTTTTTAGGCGACATTTTTAGTTGCCATGCAGTTGATAATCCCAAACCACAGTCGGAACTGGCTATGCTTAGACAATATGGTCCTGATGTTCCAGAGCCAGTTCTTCAGAAACTGGTGGCTGCTTTTGGAGAACTGAGGAGCTTAGCTGACCAAGGAATTATTAACTACCCCTATTCAACTAGAGAAGTTGTGAATATTGTAAAACATTTGCAGGTACAGTATGTCAGATTTAATTGAAAACTAGAATTCATCACTGCCAATTTTTTAATACTTGAAGGTTTTAGAAAAAGATACAGTTATTGTTTGTGCATTTTTTATTTGTTTTTATGAGAAAAGTTTGCATTTTGAAGGAATCATATTGAAATATTCAAACAGTTTGAGGGTAAGGAGCACAGAGCTACATAGGGAGATATTTTTTCTGCTTTTTTATTATGGATGTAGAAAATACCTGAGACTCTGTTTTTCCACTGTGTGAGAAAATTTCACATTCATACTGTGAATACAGTATGCAACGTTTATTTTAGCATTATACAAATTCTATATTCAGTATACAGTACTTCCAGAAAAATGCAACTTTATGCTGCTATAGATTTTTTAGTTTTAATAATTTCCTGGGGGAAAATGACCCTACTGCATAACATAAATGCATCACAGATGGAGTTTTTCTAAGAAAAATGTTAGGTGTATAACAACTTAGCAAACAGGTACTTAGGAACCATGATTGCTTCCTACACACATTTTAATTGCAAAATCTTGAATTCTGATTTAATGATGATTATTTTTTAAAGGTCACAGTAGAGCTTGAGTTCTGTGTTTATAAATTGAAGGATAGTTTTTATCTGAAATATTTGAAATATAAAGTATCTTAATGTTAATATAGCAATGCTTTTTTGTGTTGTTCTATTTATAATCGTAAAATAGGCAATTTATTTATTTGTAGAGTATTTCTGGAATTATTGAATCCTAGATTGAAGAAAAGATTAGTGGAAGTAATTACAAGCAGAATAGAATTTCTCACAAATTCCTTGACCTACTGTTACTGTATATAATTCTGTATAGTACAACAAGGTTGTATGATTTTGTGTTTGTGCTTATGAACATACTCACTTATACTCACATAGACATTTAGATCCAACAGTTTAGAATTATTTCTTTTAAAAATCTTCAGTTAATTTCAGGAGGAAAAAATTTTGTGCTCCCCAGTCTCTAGGGTGCAATAAAGTCTTGAGACAAAATAAATTGGTGCTACTATATTGTTGATATTGATGTTGTTAATAGAAAGAAACAGTAATTATGAATGTATAACTTTGTACAAAAAGTTAACAAAATTCAGACCTAAAAGCAGAGGAATCCATTCTAATAAACACGTATGCGGAGTATTTTATTAGAATCCAATACCACTTGATAGGTATTTGCTTACCAAACTGATAGGAACATGTACTCTGTTAATGATATCACTGACATCTTTAAACACAGAGTTACATTTGAAATGGAAGTGGAAAAATTACAAACTTGAGGAACCGTTGCTGTGCAGCTGAAAAGCCGGTGATTTAGGGGTTTTGTTACATGAACTTCTTCCTGTCTTCGTAGTCTGGCTGTTCCTACCTTCCTTCCTTCCTTCCTTCCTTCCATCCATCCATCCATCCATCCATCCATCCTAACTTCCTTCCATCGTCTTCTGTCTCCAAGTAATCTAAAGTTTGTGCTGCCTTCTGTCACCAGCTGGCGCAGAAACTAATGGACTTAAGTCTTGTTTTCTTTGAATGTGAACAGCATCTGATTGAAGACTGGAAGCGCTCGGTTGCTAATTGTCTTAAGGGTATTTACTCTCTGCTTCCGTCTTCTTCACTTAACCAGATTAGTATGGTCACTTCAACCTGGGCACTGGGCACAGATCAGCAGGGAAGTTTCCCGTCTGCTAAGTTTTCAAATTTTTCAAAGTCAAGTGTAAATATAAAAACACATCTCCAACATGCAGCTTTGATTTCTTCTGTAATGTTTGTTTTCAAGATCCCAGTCTTTTTGAAAGGATGCAACATTTTGTTTACTGTAACTTGTTTTTCAGTCTGAATAAAAAGGCTGGGAGTAGCCAAATGTAAACAATGAATATAAACATAACGGTTACTCCGAAGTAAGAAGCTTCTAGGTCTTCAGGTAGAGAAAAAAGAGGAAGGAGGGAAATGAGTCAATAAAATTGCTGGTCCTTAGGAAGGAAGGAGGGAAGTTAGTCATGTTGTTAAACAATTTCCCTTACAGTGGTTCCGCAGCCCCACTCTCTTTGTACTATTGTGTTGGTCTCTTTCACATAATTTTGGAATTCCTTTCTTCTGTAAAAGTGTGGGTTGTTTTGGAGAAAAAAAAATGCTGCTGATTACTGTTGTGTGAGAGAGCATCGGAGCGTCAAGGCTAGTCAGTTAAGAGAATATTCTGGTTACTGTTACTAAACATATTATTAAGCTAATCTCTGCACTCTAATTGTGGCCTTCAATGTTTAGGATTGCATTTACAGTAGTTACAAGAGAATCGTCCCTCAAAGATTATGGAAATAGGGAGCCCATAGTAGTTTAGTTATATCTTAGACTCTGCATTCAGATGTAGGTTGCCTCTATACTAACTTTTTCTAAAGGAAAGGTTTTTTTGCTGAAGATGAAGTACCAAACTGGTTTGAAGACCTGAAACTGCAGGCATAGGGAAAACTGTCTACTGTGGCTGCTTAACTTGGTCACTGCACATATTTCTCCCCACATATTTTATAGGGAATTTGTGTATTGCAGCTTTGGATTGCAGGTGGCCTGAATATAGCCTTTTTGCCTCCTTCACCTGTGGTTTTCAGACTGTGTCGAATGTCGGAAGTATTGATGCTAATAGTGGCTTGTGGGCAAGCTGAGAAGCTCTGCTCTTGCTACTTTGGGTTGCTAAATGCTGTCCGTAACTACCAGTGTGTCAAATGACTGCTTCTCTGCTAATATATAGTTCATCTGATATGTTAGTTTTCATATATGTTATTTTGCAGAGTCCATATTTACCTCATGTCCCTGGTAAATGTTAATCACACAAGCCACATCAGTTCAGATAAAATGGAAATAGCTTTTTTACTAACTCTATTGCATTTGGAGAAGCTGAGATTTTTCTGATAGGCTTTCTTTCTTGTTTGTATTTAAGATTACTTTCTAATAGTAGGTACTGGAATAGCAATTTTCGAGTAGTAAATGTCTAAGATACCTTCTGGCCCTGAAGTCTACTAATCATCAGGTTTTTAGACCTGTTCAATAAGCACTTGTGCTAAGATAGAGTTCAGCTCTTCAGCCTGAAGTCAAAAGAAAGCTAGGTGTGTCAAATCACAGTTTGTATCCGTTTCCCACCTTTCTGCCAAATGCCCATCAATAATAACCTTTTACCCTGTTGGCCAACCACAGTGAATCTCAATGACCATTTTTCAAAGATAATTTCTGCTGCTTTTATCAAAATAAGCGGCTATGTGACAGGGAGGAGTAGATTGAAATTAGTCTCCCTGTGAATGAAAAGGCAGGAGGAGAATTCAGCTGTTTTGTTTGGCAATAGATGATGCCCACTAGAGACAGGAACAATGGTTAATCAGTCAGTATGCCTGTTGTTCAGGATGAGCCGTAGATGTGGTGCTTCTTGCCCTGCTGGCAAGGCAACTGAGAAGACGCAGAGAGAGTTGGCAGTGTTCAGTGAAAAGGTATTGGGCTTACAGGGAGAAGCCAAGGGCAAGGAGGAATAAGCAGGAAGGGAGAGATCTCTTAGTGTCATGAGGGCAGGATGAGCCTTTGGGATTTGTACTAGGAAGCTACTGTTTTACTGATAACTTTTAAGCAGACTATAGCAATTCGTGTACTAGTGGAAAGTTAGATACATAAAAATATGGATTCTGTCACAACTCTGTATCAAATAAAGCATAATATATATATATAAAAATGTAAAATCATGAAAAAAACCCTATGTTATGTATTATTTTAAGGAATAGCCAAGAATCTAAGATGTGAAAATGCTCTAAGGTACACACAGAAATGTTACTTGTAAGGGGAAGAATCAATGAATGAGAACCAGACAGGCTGATGAGAGGATCAATATTTTCTCCAGTAATCTGGTTTTAAAAATCAATAGAAATCAAATTATTTTTTTTTAAATGTTCAACTCAAACATTCTAACTTTTTTTTTTCTCTTCTTCAAGTGAACTGTCCCTGCCTTTCTTTAGTTAGCAGTTGTCCAGGCAGTTATTAAAAAGTGGTTTGATTTGTTCTGATTGAAACAAGAGAGTTGTGATTTTGTTTTAATAACTGAAGCAGAGAGCCTTTTGACAACTGGCTTGTGTTCTGAACAGTTTTTATTGGTATCGGTGATCAGTTGTTCCTGAGGAAATATGGGTTTTTATGATGTTCTACTGATAGAAGAGGCATGGAACTGTTGAGGCAGTACACTGAGGAGAAGGGTATTGATTGATTGAGGAGGCTGAGGGGTGACCTCATTGCTCTCTACAACTACCTGAAAGGAGGTTGTAGAGAGGAGGGTGCTGGCCTCTTCTTCCAAGTGACAGGGGACAGGACAAGAGGGAATGGCCTCAAGCTCCGCCAGGGGAGGTTTAGGCTAGACGTTAGGAAAAAATTCTTTACAGAAAGGGTGATTGGTCACTGGAACAGGCTGCCCAGGGAGGTGGTTGATTCACCTTCCCTGGAGGTGTTTAAGGCACGGGTGGATGAGGTGCTGAGGGATATGGTTTAGTGTTTGATGGGAACGGTTGGACTCGATGATCCGGTGGGTCTCTTCCAACCTGGTTATTCTGTGATTCTGTGATTCTGTGATGTCAGAGGCTTTCTAATGATTCAGAAGACCATGGACATACTTGGAGACTACTGTTGAAAACGAGGTAGTATTTGAAGCACTTTACCAAGGTTCCTGAAGTATCTAGTGCAGGGCAGGTAAAAGAGTAGGTCATGAGTGAACAAGATGACTTGGTGCTGGCTTGTGTGTTCCCAGTGAGAAGAAAAGAACACAGAAAATGCAGTATTCATTATCATAAATGTTCTAAAATAATTACTTAAGGTTTTGGTCATATAGAGTGTTTACAATTCTGGACATGCTTTGTTCTTGTTATCAAGAAGAAGACATACTTGAAAACAGACTGAGATAGGGTCCTGCACACTGAGTACTAAGAAGCTTTACATGGTTTTAAACCAAACTGTACTGTACATTTTTAACTCTGTAGGTTATTTTTTTGTATTTTGGCAATATGATGGTTCCTTGGACTCCAAGGTGCAATTTATGTTACATAAGTCAGTACTTTCACTCCTGTGCAGTGTCACAGACTTTTTGCTTTTTAAAATGGTATGTGAAATGTTTATACCATCTTTAGTTAGAATAGCCGTTGGGAGTAATTTTATTTTTAGTAATCTATTTCATTCAGTAAGGAATGGACATTGTAGCCAGGGTCACACAAGCTCTGGGACAACTTTATATAATCCCACAACAACTTGTATTTTACTAATCTGTAATAATGCAGAACTTCTAATAGGTTCCTCATGGACAGGTTTAAAAAGCAGGGCATAGATTAGCATGATTTTATACTGAAATATTCTGTGGCATGTACACCACAGGTTTGTGCAAGCCTATTTCTAGCAGTGATGTTCCACTCTACCACAGTAACTACCTAATTTTGGTATTGTTTATGTCATGGATATTTTATTTCAAAGATTAGATGTTTATTAAATTGGGAAGATATTAAACTCCTGACTAAGGCTGATGTTTGATTGAGAGTACAGGACAAAACATGAAAGTGTCATAGTTTTTTTCCTGGTTTAGTTTTTATTTCAGGACTCTAATATCTTTATTTTTAATGCTTTCTCCCACACATCTGTTAAATTTGGGTTTGAAGGTCTTTGTATCAGCCTTGCTTCCTAATGGGGGAAAAACAGAAAAAACTTCTACTCCTTGAATTAATTCTTCACACGTTTATCTTCGCCAGTGTGAGTGTATCATTCTGAGATAGGGGAATTAATCTCCTGGTCTCAAAGATCTAATATTTGAACTAAAGACATATAAAGAAAAAGTGAGAAGTTTAACATAAAACTATTCTCATTCCCATCTTTTGCCGAAAAAAAAAGGCAAAAATAAAGCAGTTACATGGTAAAATTCTAGGATATATAGTAATTCAGTAATTTCTTAAAACATTATTTTTACTACATTTACGAGACTAAGATGATTTTTTTCACCTGTTTTATTAGAGTATCTGTGAAAGGCTTAATGACTTAGACATGTTAACGTGTTCAACTTGAACAGCTGGTTTTATCAATGACAATTAAAATCTAAATTTTGCACAATACCTGTTCTGTTTAAATTACCCACATGATACCTTTTAAAAAAAAAATTATTGGGGCCTGAAATTATAGGCGCATGCATTTCCATAATTACTGGAAGTTGCATTAATTTAAATGGGGACAAGTGTATATTTGCTGTTGGAGTGGCAGGACAAATCTAAAATGTGTTTTTTCTTTATGTACATGGCATATTTCAGCTAGTTTTTTTTACTAAGAAAACAAATGTTTGTACATCTTAAGTGAATTTCTGTTACTACTAGAATCTATGATGACCTAAACTCATTTTTAGTAAGCAAGCAGTGCATCTTCTGCTTTTCTGCATTCAACATTAGAAATCAGAATTCTTAAATTAATTGTATAGTTGAATGTAAGAATATATGCTTTTGTGTCAAATCTTCATAATTAGCAGAAATTAGTTCCAAATTTATACAAATACATTATTATACATTATTATGTATTATGTTCTAATGACTACATCGTCTTGTTATGTGTATAATGAAAATAATTATTTAAAACTTATAATGTCAAGTATTTAAATAATTGTCTCCTGCTTGTACATTTAATTCAAATTTAGGGTCAGTAACTTCATTCTGACTTTAAGGAATATACCCTCTTTATTCTTGAAACTGAAAAAAAAAGAAAAAGAGGACTTAAGCTCTTGTCTAAGCTGAGCAAAGTTACCTTTCTAACTCTTCATTTTAGAAATATTTAATTATAGGCTGTAACTTAACAGATATTGAAGAAAATTGTGGGTCTTTGTTTCTTCACAGAAATTTCCAACTGAAGGACTGGCAAATGTTGTCCGAAATGTATTTGACTTTGACTCCTACAACAACGAAATGCGTGAAATTTTAATCAGCACTTTGCACAAATATGGGATACCTATTGGAGCAAAACCGACCAATGTACAGCTGGCCAAGGAGTAAGAATAACATAAGATATATATATTAAGAAGACAGGTCTCTCATGACCACTTTTTATAGTGTATTGTCTTGCTGCAAAATGATTTAGAAACAACCTGGAATACTTGAAGTCAATCCTTCTTTGGTTCAAATTTATATTCCTCCAAATAAGTTACAACAATGTAAATTAATATATGATAGAGTATTTGCTTATCACTAATATTTAATCTTTGATGTCTATGTACATATTGATAGTCTGTATGGTTAACAGATATATATTAATAAAGGGAAATACTTGTTTCTTCTCCTGTGTTTTTTAATTGATTCGCAGCACATTTTTGTTCTGTTATTGACCATGTAAAAGGGAAGCAAAAAAGTAGATTGTCTTCAGTGGTAATGGGATTTTGTCTTTGATACTCGTAAAAAGGCTCTGCCAAAAATAGGTCTGCAGGTAGGGCAATACATGTCATCTCTAAAAAGCATTTTTTTATGCGCCTGTACGTCACTAATGTTCTTTAATTCTGTTAACAATTGACATATTACACCATATACTTTTTCAGAGGTTAGAGTCAAAGTGGCTGAGTTTTTAAGACTAAACTAAATTTTGAAACTGGTTTAACTCATTGTTCTACAATTCACTGATAACAGGCTTAAGGAGATCATATTGAAGAACAGTTGGGAAACTTTCTCATGCTTGAACTCTAATACATCATTTATTTATGGAGAAACAAATATTTCCCTTTCATGAATAAATCTTTATGGCTATATGGGAAATTGATTTTTCCGTGGGATATACTACTTTTGTATTTCCTAAGGAGGGGCTAATTCTTATGACATGATGTCTTGAATATTAGGTGTCCATGTGTAGGTTTCTCCTGCTGGAGCATCGCTGTTATCATATCCAACATCCTACATATAACTATTAAAAGAAGATTAGCAGTGTAATGACTGGTGTGCCTTTTAATTTTGATGACAGAAGAATTACATGTGTAGGGAACCAATACTTGAGCAACTACAGTATCTGTCAAATTGACAGTACACACTTGAAACTCTTGCCATAGTTGCTTTGCTAAAGATCACTTGGTAACTTCTGTTTTAAAGAATTACAAATTTTGTCATAGTTTTTGAGAAATTTGCACTTACATCATTTTTAGGAGCATTAGATGTGAGTTTACACAGGTAGATTGGAGAGAAGCTTAGGAAACATAAGAGAAAGGAAACGAGAGAAAGACTGCTGTAATTGGGGACCATTCAGTCTAGAAGTGAGGAGACAGAGAAAGATCTGATCATTTTAAATCAATCACTGAGGTTTTGTAGGACAGGTTACACCAAGGATGAGGGACTTAGAAGATCCTCACAAGACATTCGTCAAAACCTTTTCCTGATTGATAGCTATGGGTGCATACTCTACACTGAAGGCCAAGAGGAGAAGAAACTACAGGAGCAGTTCACACACAGTTGATAAAAGCAACTTTTTCTTAGATCTCACCTTGGAAGACTGGGACTAGGCTAGTTGCCTGGTTCTGATGGTCCAGCAATCTTGGCCTTATAATCTCACTTACATCCACCACAGCTGGCATTTCAGGTTATTCTACTGTGCCACTCCATGATAACCTTGCTGTTGGTCATGAGATTTAACCCTATGGAGCTTGTAAGCCACAGGTGGATCACCTTGAATTATAGATACATCTTTTGGGAATAGTTTATGAATAGTTGGTTCTGTCTTGGGGTAAAAGAACATCTAGATAATCTCTCTAAATCTGTTCCAGCTCATATTATGAGCTCCTATGATGGACACATTGAGGTAATTTGGTATGGTGTTTGAACAGCTGCAGAAAAGGTTCTTCCTGGAGCTGATACATGATTAGAACTAGAGTACTGACCTCCTTGATACTGTTTTCCAGGGATGTTAGTAGGGAGCTAATTTAGTTCATCTCACTTCTTTCAGGAAAGATGCAAGTTAATGTAAAAGCTCATCTGAGTTTTGACATGATTCATGGCTGTAAATCTTCACAGATGGAGTTCTATAACCTCCCAAAGCAATTCAGTCGTGTTGCTAAATATCCTTGCCATTGGAAAGTCAGTTGTAGACTAAATACATCCAATTCTTCCCATCTTATCCCCTTTTTAAGGTGTCTGGTTGGTTTTTTGTTTGTTTTTTTATTTAATTTTATTATTTTATGCTCCCTGCTTCTACTTGATTCGTGTCCATCTTTAAGCATTGTGTGTGAAACTGGGCAAATTAATTTCTACTAGCCCTGAGTAGAATAGTTTGAGAGTGTGGAATAGAGCTGTATTTCATGCAGCAGTCCCTTTTAAAGCCTCCAGTATGTTTGCATTTCTTGCAAGATTCAACTCATGTCTAGTTTTCTAAACACGAACCTCTCGATCCTTTCTGCAGATCCCCGAAGATCACTTACCCCATCTTCGCTTTATGTAATGAACTTCCTTCATGCTTACGCTTTTCTTAATGCATTGTGGTTTTTCAGATTAGTTTGCTGACTTGTCAAGATCGCTTTCAATTTTAAACTTGTTTTCCTTCCTGCTTATAGTCTCTCACAAGCTGGCAACCTGAAGGTTTCCTAGGTTTGATTTCTACAATGTCCTAGTGACAACAGCATGTCTCCACAGAGGTTCACTTCTGTGTTCTGAGCTTTATTTGCAAGACTTTCAAGATTTGCTAGCTAGCATATAAATTGCTCAGTGTTTCTGTTAAGTAATCATAAAATCATATAATAGGTTGGGTTGGAAGGGACCTTAAAGGTCGTCTAGTTTTAACCCATCTGCCGTGGGCAGGGACACCTTACACTAGATCAGGTTGCTCAGAGCCACATCCAGCCTTGCCGTGAACACCTCTAGGGATGGGGCATCCATGACTTCTCTGGGCAACCTGTTCCAGTGCCTCAGCACCCTCACAGGAAAAGATGTCTTCCTAGTATCTAATCTAAATCTCCCCTCTTTCAGCTTGTCCTATCCCTGCACTCCCTGATAAAGAGCCCCTCTGCAGCTTTCTTGCAGGCCCATTTTAAGTACTGGGAGGCTGCCATAAGGTCTCCCTGGAGCCTTCTCTTCTCTAGGCTGAACAAGCCCAAACCTCTCAGTCTGTCTTTGCATGGGAAGTGCTCCAGCCCTCTTATGTTTGTGGTCCTCTGGACCCACTCTAACAGATCCTTATGTGCCAAGGACTCGAGAACCAAATGCAGTACTCCAGGTGAGGTCTCATGAGAGTGAGGTAGAGGATAATCGCCTCCCTCAACCTGCTGGTCACACTTCTTTGGATGCAGCCCAGAATATGGTTGACTTCCTGGGCTGCAAGTGTACATGGATGAGTCATGTTGAGCTTCTCATACACCAGCACCCCCAAGTTGTCTTCTTCAGGGCTGCTTTCCATCCATGATATGAGAACTAGGACAATCAAACCAATTCTGTCTGAGGATGTTAGTCATACTTGTGGCAAAATCATTGCTATTGATAAGAATACTAATCTTGTGCAATTATGAATTTTTGCAATATTGAAGCATTTCCAGGAGACTGTAGGACAGGGAAATCATTGTATTGAAATGCTCACTTTTTTATCCAGGTACTCACTGACATGTCTTGAATCAAACAATTTGTCAGTCTTTTTTTTTTTTAAATAACTTTTAGGGTGACTATTATTTAAATTATTTAAATTGCTGCTGAAACATACTGTTGTAAATATAACATGGAACAAAATCATGAGGCATGAGCAACGCGCTACAGTACAGGCTCTCAGTAGAAGCAACTTTGAGGGTTGTATCCATCTGGAATTACAAGTGAAATTTAACAGATAGTTACCAGTGAACCTTATGGGAATTTTAGCTTAGGAATTAATATAGCTGGTCTTGCAAGGAAGGGTTAGGTGGTGTCAACCATTTAGAAAAGGATTTTTGTAGTAGTTAGTATCTCAAGAGAGAAATTAATTTGTAGATGCTAATTCACTTATTTCCAAAGTTGGTATCATGTATTAAACCTGTAAAGTAATGCTTTACTTGGAATTTTTGTTTCCTTCTGTTTTGGGGTTTTTTTTCCCAGACAGGATAACTGAACAAGGCACTGACATGTTCAGTATTGTCAGCTTATAACATCATGGTATTGTCTGTGTGCCCTGGTATCACCTTTTCAATAGTTTATAATTTTTATCAGTACTGTTCTTAAAGCAGATGGCTTGTCTGGGATGTTTTGTCAGTACGTAGTGGGTAAAATGTATTACTTGCTGTACTAACTCATTATCTTTCTTCATGTCCAATTATACTTTGTTTTTCCTGTTTACATCTGTTATGTCACATTTGTCTGAACTCGTGTTAATCGTCCCATTTTGTTGGACAGTTCAGACTGCTGACAATTCCTAGGTAAAACAGCATTCAGCTCTAATTTTGGCATTTATCCTTAATGAAATTACCATTCCGTATTTTTCCTGTCACCATCCATTTCCAGATGCTTACTATAATTTGAATGTTAATTTTATATAAACTGAATGTTTTATATGCTATATAAACACGTATATTTTAAAGGCTCTAGTTTTGTCTTGAGACTGTTTCTTTTCCCTGGGTGATCTGTAGGTAATTGTTGGACCTGCCCCATGCCTTGTTTATCTCTTGTCCATCCTCTGCATTGCGGGGGAAGCCAAAGGGGAGGCTACACTTGACTCTTAGGGAATGGGAGGCCTAACGTAAGACTGTTTTTTGTATGTCTAGTGCTTATATTTTTAATCACAAGGTGTTTAAATAAAGTATGGAGATCTGTTGAGTAAGAAATTTTCCTGGTTTCAAACACATCTTGCTGAAATCCAAAAAAAGTTAGGTGGGTAGTCTGCACAGCTAGATGGAGCACAGGCTGTTACTGGAGTCCTTGAACAATACGTGCTGTGCCAGCACTGAGCTGGTTTATAAGATCATGTATTAAGCATATTTGATTCCTGTCATTGTTCATGCCTGCAACTGTACTAGTCCCATTGCTGGCTGGAGAGAATTTGCATTCAGTGGAAATTAATCTTACAAGATTCATAGCCATTTTCCCTCAGAAAGCTAAATGAACAACTTGATAAAGCAGGTTCTATTACTTTTGGAACCCAGTTGTTTGGTGTTTGGTTTTTTTTTTTTCCTAATTAGCCTAAAACAAATATGTTTTCTAAAATCAAAGAGGTACAAATGAAAAGAAATTATGTTGTGTAGGTGTCGTCATTTTGAAAAGTTTTCCAGCAGTGAGAGCCACTAGAGAATTATCTCTTGACAGATTGTCTTCCCTTTGTGCATGATGAAAATCAGGCTAAATAGTAATTTTGTGTAGAATTGCCCTATCAACTCTTAAGTCCTGTACAGTCACCTTTTCTGAATAAAATACCTGCTTATATAACCATTGCATGGACAGCAATGATCTTGTAGAAAACCAGGATGCTAAATTAAGAGTAAATAAGGACAAAAAAATATTTTCCATGAGCAACAGACTTTGACAGATCTATAATCAAAGAACTGATCAGCAATAGTTCCTTAGAACTTGCTTTTAAGTCTTGACATTCTTACAAGATTACTGCTGTCTGTTGTGTAGTTTTTCTGGTCTAGAAACCCTTTCCAGCTTTTGAGGAAAGTAAAAATCATGGATCACTTTGTATTCTCCAGCTGGAGAAAGCAGTGGAGTTTCAGTACCATTCTTACCCAACCGCTGCACTTTTATACCCATCAGATCTCTTTGCTTAGCAGCTTTTTGTTGTCAGTGGCATTTGCATCTTATTCTGTCTGTCTTTTATGTGTACATTGTATGGTTTATTAATTTGAAATACAACAGTGTAGCAGGAGCATCTTTTGAAGCTTTTTACTTGTACCCTCACTTAAGTTATTTTCAAAACTCGCTTGTTACTTATATGTCTTGGGAAAAGAAAATAAATTTGCTCCTTCAATGCATATCATACATGTACCCTAGAGGAAAACTGTTAAGATGTATACATGATTTCAGTGTGGGTTCGTTGTTCTAGTCCTTCTGCACCCTCACTCTCTCCTGATAATCATTCAAGAAGCAGACGGTTTATGAGAACTTTTAACACCACCAGCTTCGTTCTTAGTCTTTCTTAGAACAGATTTATATGAGAGCAATGAGATAGCGTCAAAAAGAATTGTCAGACCCTGGAAGAATAAGATGCCTATTATTCTTGACAGGGAACTCTGTGTTATGAATTCTGCTTTCTGTTTTATTCTTAAATTCTGATCTACCCTTCCCTTCTCTTTGCTGTTCATGATTACTTGGTCTCCTGCCCCAGAGAAACTAAATCTCAGAGATCTAGGAGAAAGGCAAAATCCATTTTCCTGAGGGAAAAGAGGAACTATTAGGAAAGCAAATCTCCAGAAATCTGAACCAGCATGGAAATGTTTTGTTCCTTTGGGAATGCAATCTGTAATTCTGTTGCTATATAAAGGAGGGTATTCGGTTAGAGTTGGTCATTAGCATATATTTTGTTTTAAAATTTAATAACTATTCATGATTACTACTGAACCTTTTGATTCTAGGGTATTGTTCATGATGGTAATGTGTAAGGAATTAAAATCAAAGTCCAAATCCTTGTGAAAGCTGATGTACCATTGAGCTAATAGGAAACAATTATTGCTGATTATAGGCATATCAGAGATTATGCTACTTAGAATCATTGTAGCAAAACAAATTCTCCAGTTTCTTTTTGCACACAAAACCGCTTTGACTCAAGTCATAGCCAACATTTTGCCAACATATCATTTCAAAATCCAAAAGGAAGCCTGAAGTAAAATTCCAGTTCATGGATAAACTGACATTTAGTTCAGTGACTTGGCTGTTTGCCCATTTCCTAACTGCATGAAAAAAACTATCTAAGATTTGCATACATGCTGATATAGTGTACCCTGAGTGGTTTTTCCTAATTAGGTTGAATGTTGTAATCTACAATGTATTGCATTTGTGCAATTTTTTTTAGTCTGGCTTAATTTCTCTTTCTAATTTGGTAAGAATCTGGCTAGACTAGCTAGTTGTAAAGAATGGGGAAATGCAAACTGATGTGAGGAAGAATGTAAAATAAATCACCAAAATTTCATATCTGTTGATGTTCGTAACTAGGCAACAAACAGGCAACAAAGTCTCTACCTGTTCTTTGATTAAGAGAGGGAATTAATGAGATGCGCTTTCCTCATTACATTCCCCAATGGTGTATTGCTGGCAGCTGGATATTTATCTATGAACACCAACAATCTACAGCATCAGTATAAGTAAGAAACGTTAATGCAGCTTTCCTGCATGCCCTGCAAAGATTAGAGGACTTCAATGTTCATTTTCTGAATTTTCATTTGAGTTCTCAGTGGAAAAAAAAAGTAAAATTTAAATTCCAAAAAAATCATGTATAGTCCAACTGAGTTTTTCTTTATTTGGGATCCCTTCTTATTCTGAAAAGAATGTCAAGAGGAAATGAAACCAACTTCTGATATCTTGAGGGGACAGGTTGGTTGGTGGGGAGAGGAGGAATAATTGTAACAGTAGGAATGAGCATCATCAGGCAGGACAGAAGAGAGCACACACACACTTTTAACAAAACAGTTTAAGATAACTTCCTTAAAATAGACTGGAGATATTTATAGAAACTGGGAGAAGGAATGTCTTCTATTCCCTAGCCAAGTTCTGTAGCTGTACAACAATGTGCGATTTCATGTAACACAGACTGTTGTTTTGATAGGAGATCTTTTTAGGAGCAGCTGATCCCAAATAAAAGAAACCAAAAGTGATGAGCTCATTAGCTTGAAGTTATTAATGGACATTAATGAAATTAAACTGCTTTCAGTGGTTGCAAATCACTTCAGATGAAAGAAATAAAAATTGTACTGTCCCTATTTTGCTGTCAAGCTATTTTGTCATACACCATACATTTTCTTTTCCTATATAAATAAGTTTCACTGTGGCCCATATATTTCTTCCTTAATTAAAAGGTATAGATTAGGCCAATGTAAGCAACTGAGACTTTTGAAGATGCCCCTGTGCATTCTGTAGGCTACTGGTCAGAAGAAAGATTCTCTCATGTCTACATTCCTTTGCCTTTCTTTGTGTCATTGGCAAAATATATGTAAATGATTTGTTGAGCTTTCATTGCACAGTTAACTTGCCACAGTGTTTACTGTGCATATTCTGCTATTTTTTTGGTGAGTGTTCACTGATAGGAGTGCTGCTGTCGCTTCATGCCAGATCTGAATAAAGCAAAGCAAGAAAAATTTTTAGATATGTTTTATTCCACTTCTTAAATAATTCAGACTGGAAAAAAATCTTTTCTGAGGACATGTTAGTGAATCACTTCTTTTATGATGCTGTTTAGATTGTGACTGTGTTAGTATTCCAGAAGTTAATTTTTGTGATTTAAAATATAAAATAAATGCAATAATTTGCGAGGAAGCATTTTCTACAAGAGACTCTTCAGATATGTCTCATTGGAAAAATGCACTTGTTTAAATGATGTATTCCATATCAGTTGCTGGTTAATAAATGTAAAAATCCATTTGTTCCTACATTGTTTGACAGACTGCCATTACCAGATCATAAATTTATGGGCTACTGGAAAATCGATCAGCTGGGGAATGGAGGACAGAAACTGCTGTGTCCAACAGAAACTAAAAAAATAGGCATAAAGGTTTGTCTTTTTGGTTTTGTTTGTTGTTTGTTTGGGTTTTTTTAAATTCGTATAATGCTGGGTTTATGTATTGGGATGTGAAGAATCTAAAATGTGAATATTTCTTCATGAAAAAGGGTTTATATGAACCATAGTCCTTGTTACTGTTCTTGGGGTTTTTATACGTATGTGGAAAATGAATGTTTTTGTATACCTAGTTCTCATAATGTGAGATGTGCTGGAAATTCAGTAAGTTTGGTCAGAAGCTCTTGAAAAGAGGTTCGTATAGGGATACTGAAAATATCGTATTTGAAGGAACTTTACAGCTGGCTTGGATGTTTGGAGGTGCTGGTTTTAGGCCCCAGATATCAGTTTTTGGATGAGATCAGAGATTGAAAAGAAAGCTATTTCTATTTTCCATGCAGCTGAATTCTTACAATTTTTGATACTGCCAAGTTTAAATCTGAACCTTTGGTACAATTTTACCTGCTGCCAAAGCTTCTAAGTCCTTTTCAGCTTTGAGTTTTTTGCTTTACTTCAGTTATTATTACTCCAGTGAATAAGGAAAAAAATAAACTGCTAATATGATGTAGGGATGAGATTTAAACTTTATATAAAAAGAAATCGCCTTTGAACTTCTTTAAAACAAAAATATTCTGATTTTTCCTTTGTGTGGACTGTGTTTTAGCTGTACATGATACCTCCTTCATGCCATTGCACATAAAGGTTTCCAACCAATAAAAGATTAATGAGGAAAGGCAGGATGGTTTCTATACTGTAAAGAAAATGGCAATATGGATGTTCAGAGACCCTGCAGAAAAAGCATTTCCTTCTCCCTTTTATTTTTTTAGTAATTGATCTGTTTTGATTGTTAATAGTAAGAACCCTCTTGAGGAAGACATCTAGATTTCCATAAAGAACGGTGAGAGAAATATTTTAACAAGCCCTCATTGTTATAATTTTTTTAGGGCCCTGTGTACTTGAATATTCAAGGATTTCCACTGGAACGACATGAAGCCAGGTCCCTCAGTTTTACAGAAGAACTCGCTTTTTGGACACTGCCTTTACATGAAGTTAACTTAGTTTGTGATGTCATGGTAACAAAAGGTGTGGTAAGAAAAGCTAGTAACATTTGTAATGGTCTCCAGTGTTACAAATACATGAAATATCTTAAAGATGAGAAGAACTAGGCTGTTGGCTTCATAGGTGCTCACCGATAACCAATGGCAGAATAGAAAAGGGCAGTATGTGGGATTCTAACTATAATAACCCTGCTTCAGTGCATTTAAAATAGTGTGTATTTCTGGCTATGTTTACAGTGGAGTATAGGAATAATACTAGGAAATGTAATATGGCGATGGAAGATGTGGAGTAGAGGGGTGGAATATAGGAATAATCACATATCTTTTTGCACTTTTAACAGTAGATGAAATAAAAACACAATCAGCCGCTGAAATAGGGGCATGACATCACTGAGATGTTGTGGTCTTTATAAAATGTGCATCTTTCTCAAACTAAGAGAAGGGTGTATAATTAAAGTAGAACACAGCCACAAAATTGCAAGTCTGTCTAGGCTTTATGTTCAACACTGTGTTGCTTTAGAGAAACAGTTATTCGACTCTTCCTGTCTCTCCAGGTCAGTTCAGTTCTAATACAAATCTTGTAACTTGCAGAGTGCCATGCTTGGCTTTCTTGTGCTTATACCGATTAAAATTCTTTCTCACTGGATCAAGCCTGCCTTAGCTACCTACACTACTTGTGTCCCAGTGTGAATTTCATCATTTGGAATACTGATAAATTATTTTAGGATTCGTTATTAAACATGTCTAATCTTTATTATGCAATATAAACACGTCGCTAATGATCAGTACTGGAATGCCATCTTTTCTGCTTGTAGCCATAGTTTCAAATATGTTAACTGACTTTTGTGACAGCAAAACAGAAATTGCATGGCTTTAGATTGATTGTAAAAATTGTCTGAAATCAGTCAGGAAGGTCCTAAATGGGAAAAGTTCCTTACAAAGTTTGCACTCATCTCATGTTTATTTATTAAATATATTAATTGAAAGGGAGGGTGCGATAGATAGGGAGAACCAAGCTTATGAACAAACAAAAAAATCCAGAGATATTTTATGTATACTAGCAGCTGAAAGGCTCTTTAGTCATATCTACACAAATGTGCCTTGGACTACTTATTTAAAGAGTTAAAAGTATTGTGGCAAGATTCTGTCTGATACTGATTAGTTAGTATCAAGGGACCATTTCCCTCTGTATCTTCTGCTTCACATCTTGTTATATCAACTGCCAAGTTTATGATGTATATATTTCCAGAAAATATGTATCAGCAAGCCTTTCATTAATTTTATTTTCTTATTTCAGAAGAGGAAGCTGAAAATGTTATTTATGTTACAACGTGCAATCCTGTTTCCTTGTACTTCATGAATGTTTCTAGTAGTAATGGACACTTTGTGGATCTTTATGACCTCTTCCCAAGAACAGTTGGAAGTGTCTGGCAACCTTTTGTGACTGTGGCTCCCCTGGGAAATCCACTTAAAGGTCAAGTGGTTCTACATGAAGAGGAGGTAAAAAAACCCAGCTGTTTTGTGATGAGCAAGGTAGTGTCATAAGGGTAGGATTGCTGAGGAGTCTGCCTCTATGGACTGAAATACCTTGGACAAGGCTACTTCCTTCTGAATATTCTCTTTTTCACTATACTTGAAGCTTGGAGGTTACGTTCAACTTTAGTTTTTGTGTGAAGATTTTCTTCTTGCACTCTTTAGCTAGACAATGTCTTTTTGCATTCTTGAGGCTGAGTTCCACCTGCTTATCATATTTCTCCTTCTGACAGAGAGAGGTTGTCGTTCATGGGAGAAAGGGAGATAGTGAGTTGAGTTCAGGAACTGAGTGAGTTGGGTCAAGCAGCATATGTTTGCAAAGTGCAAAGTAAGCTGTTTCATGCTGTGAACTTAAGTTCTGCTCCCATCTTGTCCACTTCTTACTTTTCAAGTAGTAAACGGACGAGACATTTCCTGGGCCACAAAGTAAAATGTTGCTTGTATTTGTTTCGTGCCACTAATTTTGCTTTGTGACTCCTGATACTTCTCATTCTGTAATGTCTGAAGTACTGAAACTAGAAAGGAGACTCAGTAGACCTTGACATTTAGCATATCAGCAATGCAAATTTAGAACCACTGATGACTTCAGTGTTGATTTGAATCAAATACTTTTTTTAGTCAAGTATTGCATATGTTTCACACACTTTCCACTTTCCATTACAATCAGTTAACTGATTGGAACATTTCCAATTCAAAACTTCTCTGCTCAGGAATGGGAAGAGACAACAGTTGGTACAGTGCTGTCACTATTCATTTTTCAATATTATTAATGGTTTATTATGTTGCCTGCCAGTCATAGTGGTTTGACATGAGCATTTAACCTGGTTGTTATTGTTAGTTGGGTTTTATTTTTTCTTTTGTTGCTCTGAATTTCTTCTGTCCGTTTTCAGAAGGTGAGGTACTTTGATCAAGAAGAACCTTTCCTACACTGAGTTGGGCTATTAAGTGGTTTTCAGTAATTTCATAACTACTGCCTCTGCGATACTTTTGTTCCAGGAATGCATGTCAAGCATTGATGCCACTTTCTGGTCTCGAACATTATAGTAAAACTCGATGCTTATGAGAAACATAATTCTTCCACCTTTAGCAGAACTGCCTGTGCCTTTTTATAGGTTTGCCTTGGACACTTTCCAGTTCCAACTGGAAAAAACATGATTCTGATGTTACCTACTTGTGATGATTGCCTGCGCAGTTGTCTTGAATAGCTGTAGAATTATCATATAGACTATTTTGAGATGCACATAACACATTTGTTTGGTTCTAAACCATCCTTGGCCTTTTTTAGGAAAGTCAGTACAGGAAACTGTAAAACAGATGGCAGTCTGTCTCACGTATAAGAATGTTTAGAATGTCTCACACCTTTTAATGTAAAGCGCGTCACTATTCTTTGTTTTCTAAGTCTCTGAAATTTCTACTGTGAAAATAGTTGTCCTGATAGTTTTGTTTTAACTAGATCTCAGTAGCATTTGGTGTCAGCACTGGTCTTTATCAAAGGTTCATCCATGAAGCTTTAAATAGTTGACTCTGCGACTTGTTTTGCCCATCCTCTTGGAATGTATTTTTCAGTGACAATATAAATTAAACTGAAATAAAGTTTGTTCTGCGGAGAGACTATGGTAGCTCAGTGCCCCTTCCCAGATTACTTCTGTTGAGCTGTAACCTGACTTTTTTTTCTCTGGTAAGGGTTGAATATTGCCAGTTTCAGACTTACCTTTCTTAGCAAGTTCTACAGGTGAACCAATCCTGGCTGAAAATAAGCCTGTAACGCTACTGAAAAAATAGTACAGAATGACAATATTATGAATGCTTTGCATCATCTTAGGGCTTCTTACTTATTGTTAACCTTAAGGTAACTCTTACTCATTGAGTGGGGAAATAAACTCCATTAAACTTCAAACTTGGTTGCAAAAAGTCAATTAGGATGCCATTGAAAAGTAATTTTAGATTTCTTGAGAGACTCATGTAAGCATCTTGCACAGAAAAAAGTGATGAAAAAGGATTCTCTTGTGTATTGCATGTTTGTATCCATGGACTACATCAGTAATTTATTTGGGATTGTTTTTTGAATGAGACACCAAAGCACAGGTCATATGAATGCTGCTGTTGTACTCTTCACAGCCACTGCTGTCTTTCCTTATGTTAGGGTTCATATGTTAGGATCTCTGCATTTCTAGTTCCTACTGAATCAAAGGAGGAATTCTTAAATAGATTAATTTTTCCACCTAGAGCTTAGGCTTTATTCCCGACTCTTCCTGCAGTGGAGCCATGGGGAAATCATGTGCTTTCTTTGCACCTGTGAAGTGAGGTGGATATTGCTCTATGTGAAATTAAATCCATTATTACTGATGTTAGCAGGTAGACACATAGTCTTAGTTAATAATCCAACTATATTCTGTATCTGTTGGGAGGATAAAAGTGGTCTGCAAAAGTAGTTCATTCCAATTAAGGTAGAGCATGATTAATTGCCTTCTGAACGTGCCTTTCTCTTTCCACTGGCTAAAGAAGGAGCTTTGTCATATACTCAGGATATCTCCCTTCAGGTTTACTAAGGTCACTGGCAGCCGTAACTTCAGAATTTGCATCATTCACATGTTAAGACAAATTGATTAGTGGCACATCTGTATTTTGGGAAGGCTCCAAGGGCTAACTAGTTGTGCCAAGAGTGTCTCAAACAGATCTTCAAGAAAAACAAGTAATGTAAATAATGTATGTGATGCTTTAGAGGTTCATTTATATGTATTTGCCAAAAAGACCAAGAAGTGTTAACAATATTTGTAGAAATAAGAAGTTGCATATATCAAATTTAAAAAGTCCACGTGGCAGCTGGTATTTCATAAATAGTACAATCATTAATTAGACAATACCAAAAGCTAAAGACTTTTCCCATTTTTTTGTTTTAATAAAGGTCTCTGTAGATTAGTGTTTCTGACTAAGTTGTAAAAAAGAACAGTTTTAAATGTATGATAACCTTATTGGAAAGGATGAGATGATGATATTGTGGCTCTTCAAATAAGCTTGTGTGATTTATTTCTCAGATGACATCCATCTGGGTTCAACAGAGCCCTCCAGTGAAATAAAATGAAAAATTACCATTCCTTCCTGTCCTATTAAATAAAATATTACTAAAACTAAACTCCTCAGAGATTTAACTTTGCCAGGGTTTAACCCCAGCTGGCAAGTAAGCACTATGCTGCCACTTGCTTGCCCACCCCCATGGGATGGGGAGGAGAATGAAAAAAGAAAGCCTCATTGGTTGAGATGAAGACAGTTAATTAGGATAGCAAAAAGGAGAGAGAATAATAATAATGGAATATACAAAACAAGTGGTGCACAATACCTAATGACCAATATCTGACCTGGGCAGCAGTCTCTGCCCCGGCAAACTTTCCCAGTTTATATACTGAGCTTGATGTCAGATGGTATAGAATATCCCTTTGGCCATTTTGTGTCGGTTGTCCTGGCTGTGTCCCCTGCCAGCTTCCCATGTTCTCTCCACCTTCTTGCTGGCCGGCCAGCAGGAGAAGCTGAAAAATTCTTGACTGCTTAGCAGCAGCTGAAAACATCAGTGTTTTATCAACATGATTTTCATCCCAAATCCAAAACAGTGCACTACACCAACCACCACAAAGAAAATTAACTCTCTCAGCCAAAACCAGAACAAACTTAATAGCACAAGTCAGAGAGCTATCTGCTATTAAGCCACCTTTATATCTTCTTGAAAGAAAAAGTAGATTATTCTGTTCTGAGCAGTGGGCGTTGGTCTCAGTGAGTGCATTCGGTTTTGGCTCTATCTTTTTGTTCAGACTAAACTGATAGACTTGGAAAAAATTCTTCAGAAATCTTAAGTCATTTCCTGGTAAGGTGGGAATTCCATTCATTTTTCCAAACCAGCAAGGCCTCTGCTCTGTCCTCCATTGTTTCTGTCCTCTGCTCTGTTTCCCATTTCCCCATATCCCTATTTCCTGTAAAGCTTTATGCATGCCTATTTCACTTTTCTTTTTCACTTTTCTTTTTCACTTTTCTTTTTCACTTTTCTTTTTCTTTCTACAACTATTGCTTTTACTTCTCAGAAGGAGAGCAAATACAGATTGGAAAGAGTTTTGATAACTTTATGCCTGATTTTATGTGGGATTATAGAAGGAAAATGCACACAGAGAATTGATTTGCATATAAATTAACTGCATGCATCCATCTTTTTCTCGTAAGTACTTTGCACTATTGAAAGGCTATAACTGGACTGACAGAGTAGCCTGCAGTCCACCTGAAGAAGCACAATGAGCTTTGCCCAGTCAGTGTCCTGCTAGCATCCTTTAATCCTGTTTTTATCTTTTTCAGTCAGGAAGGTGAGGTAGAAAGGGAGGGAAGGGCTTTTATCTGCCCCATGTGCTGCTGAAGCTCCTTGTCAAAGCTCTCCAATAGCAAGGGGGAGAGGGAATCTGGCACAGAAGCTGATACAGAGATCCACCTCGCTCACTGCATGTAGAAGACAACAAATATCCTTTAAAAGGATCTTTTAAGAGACGTGATCTGGCCTGAAACACAAGTGGGGACCTGTGCATGGAAGGACCCACAACCTACTAGTAGTAACATCTGAAACCTCTAGTCCCGATGCTATTCTGGGCTATGTGTTCAGGAGAAAAAGGTGTATTTTTTCAATAACTAGTTGACGTTGTTATAAATTATGTCTTTTGGGTTTTGATCTTATCTAAGACTTTCCTTTTCTATAAGCACACCTTAAAAGCACACCATTCATTTTCTGTATAGAAAGGTGTGCATCTTCTGTAGAAAAGGTGTAGGTTTTCCTTTTCTATAAACACAACACTTACAGTTCTATTTGCTGTTCAGTTCCCTGAAATCTCTAGTACAATCAAGTCTCCCAAATCATCTTAAAGACACCACTCATGATAAACGGAACACCAGTAATGTGCTTGTACACATTTCCCACTTCTGAAGGCATGGTGGTTCAAGCCCAGAGCCATAAATCTTCCACAGTTTTTATTCACTTGAACCTAAGGAGCAATATGATATGTCTATATCTATGCCTAATAGTTACAGCGTCAGAATTGTTATGTGTCTATTACTCAAGAGGTCCTTGAGTGGCATTAATGGAAAAGGTGCTTGTGGAGCAGGAGGCTAAGAGAGGGACAGTGGGGTTACCCTGCCAAGCTAAGGATCAGCCTCTACTGAAGCTGACTGCTAGGGAGAGTTGGTGTTTGCAAGCTTGCCTGCTTGCTCGGGACATGAACCTCAAGGCCAGAAAAGCGTGAAACTATGAGTACATTGAGAAGAATAAAAGAGGGTTAAACTAAATTGTTTGTATTGTCCCACTCTGAAATTTGTGTGTATTTCTCCCTCTAACTCTCCACTCTCTCCATGAGACCATAAGGAACAACTTCCCATACCAGCAAAGTGAAATCACAGCCCTGTTTTATTTAAGGACTTTTAAGAGGAAAATGCTGGCTAAAATAAAAACAACAGTAAGGAGAGGGAAACTTTGCAGTAACTAAAAATAAAGGCACACCACTTCACGAGATTGGTTATTGCATCGGTCCAGAGTTTGAAATTCCAGACACTGGGGTTGGGAGGTCACCCAAAGGTTACTTTTCTCCCAGTCAAGAACAAACACAGTGGAATTGCACACCAATGTCTTTTCCCAGCCCACTTGAGGAGTTGCCAAAGCTGCTCTTGGATGCGTTCGCAAGTGACGCAAAAATCTATTCTTAAACACAGACAGAATATACATCAGTCACTTAGCACAGAAGGAAACAATTAACATCAAAAGGGGTGGACTAGAGAAGCTTTTTATATTACCAACTGCTCTCATAAATTTAAACCTAAGTGGAGGAAAGTAATTGATTCATATGTGTTCTTTATCTCACGTGGAACACTAATGCATTGCTTTGGTTCAGTGGTGCTGTTGCTGAATTATATAAATAAAATATGGCAGAAACCCCAAATCTGAAGCAAATGCCCTAATTTTTATTCCTGAACCACATTTCTGTAATTTTGGTTTGCAATACATAAGCAAACTTCTTTTTTTAGAGGTATTGAACTCTAGCTGAAGTCCCCAAATGCTCCAAATAACATGGTAATATTTTAAATGCTTTACCATATTTAGTTTCAAGTGACTGTCACTATTAAATAAAGTTAATTCTCCCAAATAATCCTAGTGAAAGTATGAAGCATACCCAAAAAATACGAAACCTCTGTGACTCAGATTGTTTCTACTTGTCTTATTTAGGTTGAGTTGTGGGAATTTTTGGTTTATTCCCTTAACATCTATCGTGCATTATAGCCAATGTTGTACATAGACAGTTTACTTCTAGTAAGTCCTTGCAGAACCTAATGTCCTTGCAGAACCTAACATTTCCTTGAGCGGCAAACAAAGAATTTGACCCAAGGCTTAACTAACTTACTCTTTTGTACCTTTTTAAATTTCATTTGATGCAGGTAAGGTTAGTTCTGAATGATTGTTCTGTTAAATTCTTAGTTAAACACATTAGGAGCAACCACAGTACTTTGTAAAAGGAAGTGTTTAAAATGCCCCCATCATTTGACATCATGCATAAAGTTAGGGGCATTGGACTCAATCACAGAGGTCTTTCCCAACCTCAATGATTCTGTGAGTACAAACAGAGAAATTTGAAGTTCAACATTTAGCATATGGTATTTTGGCATGCGATACGTGAAGGACACTTGCACCACTCTGTTCAGTATCCTATCTACCTCTGATCTCCATCCTCAAGTCATCCTGCTGCCCATCTACCTCTGCCACTGTAAGCTGTCTAAGCATGCAGGTCACAGAAGGATTATCACACACACACATATTTAATAGACTCCATAGTATCAGAAGTATGAACTTAGAACATACGGAGCCATTCCTTCTCTCACCAGTTTTTCACCTTCGTAAGTAATGAGTAATTTGGAGT
Organism: Phaenicophaeus curvirostris; assembly: GCF_032191515.1. Classification (NCBI taxonomy): domain Eukaryota; kingdom Metazoa; phylum Chordata; class Aves; order Cuculiformes; family Cuculidae; genus Phaenicophaeus; species Phaenicophaeus curvirostris. The sequence goes on along the minus strand of NC_091392.1, from coordinate 176,419,103 downwards.
AATACATAGAAAGTATTAACCCAGAAATGAAATATTTTAGTGACTTGATGGAACAAAACCTGTAGATGTCTACAGCCTGGACATGTAAACTATATTAGTCTTGTTCCTAAACTTTTGCAGAAATTAATGTGAGATATATAGATAAAACAACTGAAATATCATTCCAGCCCTTTTTGCATGTACTTAACCTCTGTGATTAAATTTCTCTGTGAGCTTTGAAGTAAACCGAGAAGATTCATCCTACATTTTCCAACAAAATCTAGATCACCTTTTTCAAGATGTCCAAGTTGCTAGAGTTGCAAAAGTGCTTCAGATAGATTTGTTGTAGTCTCTTAAATGGGCTTGAGATGTATGTGATTCTGCTTATTCATTTACAGAGCAATGTTGTGTTGTTGCTGGATACAAACAATGGTGCCCTTCGTCGACTTTTGCTCTTACCAGATACTCAAGAGTCTCCTAAGAGAACATCTTGGTGGGGCAGCAAAGAAGAGATGGTGAGGAATGGCACCTGCCTCTATTATACTAAGATTTTTTTTTTAATCGACGTTCAATATTGGAAAAAAAAATCCTCAGAATCATTTATCTTTCTTTGTTTATGGAGCAAGCACTTACTTGTTTACTCTTATGAATGCTTAAGTGCCTTGCACATGAAATAGCATTATTATGCAATAGTGATATGAAAAATATAAATAAGTTGTATTGTCTGAGGATATGTAGCTTTAAAATGTCCCTTTTGGGAGCTAGGACTGGGAACAATGGAATGTTTTGCTGCAAGGGATTATTTCCAAAATAGTGAAATCAGTTATGACACAGTTGTATGACTTGGGACAAGGCGGGCTAGTTAGAGATAATTAATGCTGTGGATTATTCTAAATAAAAGAAAACTGCAGTAAGGTTTTAGGGGAGTCAAGGAAACTCAGTGGGACAAAACTAACAAACACTAATTGCTGTATGACATATTTTTATACAGAGCAACTACAAAATGTGCCGAGAGTTTTCACACAAAAACTGGCTGGTGTTCTACAAAGAAGCAGGGTGAGAGTAAATTATATCCTTGTATTATATTGATTTATAATAAATCTCCTCGTGTACATCCCTAAATGATTACTTTTTTCTTGGCTTCCAATTTTACAGAAACCGCCTTATTGTACTGGATGTATTAGAGGGTCAAACTCATACCATCTCACTTCCTATCAATCTGAAATCTGTTTTCCTTGTGGCTGAAGACCGATGGCTCTTGGTAGAAAACAAAACAAATCGGTTAGTTAAGCCTGGTTTTCTTGATAGTATTATTTCTTGTTTATGTTGAGGAGTTTTCACTCCTGATCTCAGAGTTGTTTTTGCAGTTTGTGAGACTGGCTAGACTTAAACAGTTGGTGTTTAAGATGCAAATTTGTTCTGATGAAAGTGCATTTAGGCTTTAGAGTAGGAAATGAACAGGATATGCCATCTTAAATGAATGTCTTTGAAAATCTATATTGGCTCTGATTGTATGCATGTTAGTACTGTTTTTACTAATCTTTAGATGTGAGAATATTGGTGGACATAGTTTTGGATATATAGCCATATTGTCCAGAGTTAGTGCCCGCTTGCTTTGCTTTCCTGGTCACATGAAAGAAATATTACTCTGCTGTCTTATGTTTATAAATACACAGCAAATAATAAACATGTGTAAATAGTTACCAGAAGACCAATCTGCCATTTGCTGGCTTACCCGTTCCTATCTCATAGATGTTTAGAACATCATATTTCGTTTTAGCAGAAGGTGTTGATAACCTTGTTTATATAAATGTAGACTGTTTTTGCTATTTCAGAAGATAAAAGTCCTTGTTTAGAGTTACAAGCTTAATCAGGAATTATTATAAATGCGTGCACTTTACAGGAAATTTCTTTTAACCAAGCGTGCCCATATGGAAGCTGAAGACAGTGAGGTTTGCCAGCTGTATGCATTGAGTGAAGAGCCAGCCGACATGGGATTTGGCTTAACAACAGGTATTGAATGCAAACTTGGCTTGTTCTTTTTCTTCTTGTTTTTTTTTAATCATTTCTGTGTTTGCAGCTGCACAAACAAGGCTCTTGTACTTTAAAGGTCTGAGTAACCTTCACTCTGAGTCTCTTTTTGTCCTCCCCTTATCATGTTAGGTTAATAATAACTTTTCACAAAGCATAGCAAATTCCATGCTCAAATTTCAGTTTGTTGAATAAAGCATCTTTGTTTCATTGCAGCATTTAAGACTTTCAGTCATAGACTTTCGGGAAGCATATAAACAATACAGAATGAAAAAGGAAAAAAACAACTAAGCAGGAAATAGAACATAAGAACAGAAGGGTCCAAATATGTTAAAGAGTCCAGTTCTGTATGCTAGTGCAGGTCTATTGCATACATTCAGATGAGCCACAAGACGTTTTCCAACACTTAGAAAAATACAAAAAACCTACTGTCATAAGTCACAATTCCTGAAGTTCTGCACATTGTGCACAGGAGGCCATTGAAGCCATCCAAGCTGTGTTAAAAGATACTGGAAATTTGTTCAGTAAAATTCCCAGGTGGTGCTAGGCATCGGGGCATGTCTTAGCTACAGAAGAAGGCAGAAATCTCCAATGGTTATCATTCTGAATGGTCTTCAGATTTGATGACGTTTTCAACCCTGAAAGCCTTTGATCACAGTGCACAAGTTCTTTAGTCTACCTCCTTTAATAATGCTGGAAGTGCATCTGCATCCCACCTAACAGACTATGGTCTCTGGCCTATCTCCTGTGTGTCTTAGGGAGACAAAGTTAAAAACTAGACAAACCACTTTATATCTGCTAGAGGGAAAGGTTCTGTCCTGGCCCTTGTGGCTAGCATAAGTATGAAGAATGAAATTAACAGTGTAACCAAATGTTATTGACAAATAACAAATGTGGCTTATTTTTACACAAAGAGCAACAAATTAGGTACCCAAACCACTAACCTCAGCTTAAGTATCTAGGATCATTTTTATCTCTTGTATGGTTTACTCTATCAACTTATCAAGCTCCATCAGAGCACAGTAGTTTCCTTCCTCTTACTACCTTATTTAGAAACCATTATAGGGTATCATTCCTCAGATGGGTAGAAATGTTATTACAGTTACCAATCTCAAAGTATTTGTGGACAGTTTATTGCTGCATGCTTTTTGTGCTATTTTTATCATTTGTTATCTTATTTCTTCTCTTCCAATCTAAAAAGTTATCATATCACTTCTCCACATTTTTCCAAATCATCCAGCAAACCCTGAACGTAACATCTTCAGCCCGTTCTCCTTCTCTGAGGCAGAACCTGTGGCAGGAGAACTAGGAAAACGTAGACCAGTGTGGGTTTGCCACTGACCCAAACCAGTAGCCCATTCATCCTTTGAGGGAGGGAAGCTTTTCTCCCACTCTCAGTTAAAAGAGATAGGCTGCCTGTTGAAGGTAGAAACAGTGTGTGCTGCAGAACTGAAGACAGCAGTTCTGACTGTATTGGTAATATGAGGCAAGGGAAAGGGCTGTTACAGTTGCACAGAATAGAATCTTGTTTTCCTTACCTTAAACAAAAAGAAAACTAAACCATTATTTATCAGAAATGTGTTGCAAATGATGTTGCAAAGACAGCAAGATGGTTACCAAGAAATGTCATGTTGACATTTACCTGTGCAAACCTACATTTTGCTTTTTTGTGCATTTGCATTATAACAGTCTTCAATACGATCACGTGCTGTTCTATTCCATGGGCTTCTTGCCTCATTTGCACAGTAGAGGGCAAAATTAAGTGATATAAGCAACTACAAAGCTAGTATCTCCTGATTTTAAGTACTTAACGTTACAAAAATAACGTTATTTCCTGACTTCTTTTCTGTGTGGCAAGTATAGTGTAATGAAATCTTCTGCTTTTTAGTAGTTTTACCCTCAAAGTAATAGCAATGATCAGTGCTCAGCACTCTTACAGTTAATATTGTTTCCTATTGCGCAACTGGATTTAATGACATTCATTTTGTTTAATTTCCCTGTTTAGCGTCAGAACTGTCTGTGCCGCATGCAGTTTCAAGTGACCAGCTATCTTCAGAAAACCTCAGTGCAGCTGTGGGACAAAAGATCAGCTCCCCCAACAGGATTTTCTCAGATGAACATAGTTATGCTACTATTGTTATTGGTTTCCCAGACCTCTTGGTAAATATTCAGCATTATTATGCAATGAAGTAACATGTGCTCATTTATTCTGTAACCGGTTAAGTACCTGCTTACCAAAGGATATGGAAAAAGAAGGAAATGACAGTAAATGGCAAATTCATGTAGTGTGCACCATTTGATAGAGTAGTCTAAGCTAGCAGGATTTCAGTGGAGTTTGAAATAATAAAAAATTGGACAACATAATGTCTAGCACAGACAAAATTCATTGTAGGTAAGTTCTGAAAAGTGCTGTCAAGAAGAATGTTTTTGACATCTTGAGTTTTTATAGATTTTTACTTCAATATAGCCACTGAGAAAAAGGGTATCAGTATCATTTTAGATTGTTCATTGTGACCTTTTTGCTCAGTGTGCAGCAGGTGGCAAGACTCTAGAGTTAAGAAAAAAGATACAGAAAATTATAACAAAACTGTACAGCCCTGTCACTATTTAATAATCTAGTTAAATGTAAATACTGCATGTAGTTGTGCTCACTCCTGTGATGCAAATAGAAAAGGACCAGAAAGGAATGTACAACTTAACAGTATAATAGCTGAGGCTGTTGCAAGGAGTAGAGGTAAACACAAGGAAATTAAAAGCAGTATGTTTAATTCTTTGGATTTGTTTGTATTTACTAGGTAGTGAAACATATATTGGGTGGTACTTATGGAATAAATAATTCTATGTCATATTTGCTTAAAAAATTGGGGCAAATTAGAAAATTTAGCTGTTAACACACATAAGTTTTGGGAAAGCCAAATGATGGAAGAAAATACTCTGAAATCCAAAATTATTCAATAAAAGGTTTTATTCAATAAGTTATTCCCTGTTTTTGCAATTAGCTTTTGAGTATTACTTGATTTGGATTTATATTACCAGACTGAATATACATATTATTTGTAGTAGATGTGAGTTTATTCTGGAAAAGGCAGGTAATTTAGAGAAGGGAGTACTAAAGAGGTACATTTCAGTGCCAGCACTGATGAAGCATTTTGCTCTCCCTGATTTAGACTGAGGCCCAGACTTTCCTTATACATGATTTTAAATGTCCATGTGAATGTCAGAGAAGGAGTGCTAACTGTGAGTGTCAGGGTAGTGGGACAAAACTTTGGATTCAGTGTTTAGTGTTAATGGTGTAGGTGTACAGTATGGTAAAGGTGTCTAAGCTCTTACTCACAGTAGGAGTGCTCAGCAGACCAAGTGGAGAAGCTTTCTTCAAGATAAAATGATTTATTTTTTATGTGATACTGACTGTAGTGGGACATGAAGTACCTGGCTTGCACATGGACACCTACATTTACATCTCCAAACCTGGTGCTAAATCCAAGCCTTTATGCCTAGCTTGGAATCTATTACTGAAATATCTATTTCCGTTTATCTGCATTAGTGGAAGCTTAGTCTGTGTTAATAGTTGGTTACACAGTGTGATTCTGCATTAGGTTATTTCAGTGCTTTCTGTAGCTGGTTCAACATGAGAAAAAAAAAAACAAACAGTTGGTTCAACTTCAGGTCTTCAAAGAGTCGCAATTCCTAAAACTTGTGCAGGTGATCTGTTGTTTTTCACCCTTATAGGAGTTTTTTATGACAAAGCAATCCAAGTCTTTTCCTTGTCGTGTGGTGACATGAAAGGTAACCACAGTAGCCACATTTGGTTTGGAATCATTATAGATAACAAGGGGAACTCATCAACAAATGTTTGTTCTTGGGCTTAATATTAGTAACCTTCTTTTTTCAGTAGACTCCTTCTCTCTTGCAGTCTCCCAGTGAAGTGTATAGCTGGAAAAGAAACTCCTCTCTGAGTGGCAAACGTCCTTCTCCTTCTGATTCGTTTTATTATGGATCCCAGAGGAAAACAGGAGCTGCAAAACAAAGCAATTGTGTAACTTTATTGGCTTCTAATCAAATAGTCAGAATTTTAGCACCTGGAGATGTGCCTTTGAAAGACATTTACCCAAAAGGTAAGAGGTTCATATACTTGTCCTGCACCAAATGTACACACTTGTTTTTAGTTTGTGAACTGCACTTACTCATGAATTTTTCCAGAATGTTTTTGAAAAAAAAATAATCACAGAAACCACAAAGAAAGCATTTGAGGATAAATGAGCTTAGTTGCACTCAGTTTTAAAATTAGTTTGGATCTTATTAACATGCTGAATTATAATTCTGAGGAATTACCAGGCTACCTACACTGTGAATATGCCGGTAGATGGAATTTCCCTCTGTCCACACTGGGAACCAGCTACAGGAATTCCAGTTCAGCAGCTGGCCTTCACCAATATTTCCAACCTCTGCTTGGTGCCACACAGACACACAGTGATAAGACAAACCTGTTGTCCATCTAGCTCAGTATTCTGTCTCTTTCAGGGCAAACAGGAGAGGTTATTTCAGGAGCACATGTGAGCCTAGCTACTTCTGCGTCTTTCCCTCATGCTTTCTCAACATCTGCAGTTGTTTTGTTAGGAGGTATGTTGCAGGGAATATCCCTGCCTTAGCCTTAAAATCTCCTTTTATATTGTCTAAGAGTTAGTCTGATCCCTTTGTGTCTCCACAGCAAGCTCACAACTTCACTACTCTGTGATGAACTGATCTCCTACCAGGTTTATCAGGTGCCCCTCATGCAATGCAGGGTTGGGTGAATAACTTTAACTATCACCTTCATGACTTTGTAAACTTCACTCGGATCTGCCTTCACTCCAAAGAGAAGAGTCCCGTGCTTTTTAGTTATTTTCTTGTCCAAGAGAATGTTGCATGGGCAACATTCGCATAGAGCAAAGCCATCCTCCACTTGTACACTAATAATGCAGGTATAGACTACAGACCTTCAGAATTTTTATGCTGCCATGCCAAGCTTTCTGTTATCATTGTATCTTTAGCTTCTTCAGCCAATAAATAAAAATGCACCAGTTAGTGCTAAATAACAGCTTTTGTGAGTTTTGCGTTAATTGCCTCTAGAAATCTCCAAGGAAAGGTCAATATTAAAAGAGAAAGTCACCAAAATATTCGTATATGGAAGAATCGTAGGCTTTTTAAATTCATCAGGACAAGAAGCTATTCCTGATTTGTTCTGTACATGAACTCCCTGTCCCAGAATAAACACTTTATTCCAAATTAACTCCGCTTTACACAATAAATGATGTAATATGTCTGCCCTCATTTAACACAGATTAACTTCTCTGTGTAGAGAAATCCTTTTATTTATTACTAAAAGGATAAAACATTTACTTGACTAAAGAAGCAAAGTCAAGGATATAAACAGGATGGAAAGCTATAGTTATCTACATCTGTACAGAAAAAGTTACCTTTTAAAAAGATTAAACTTCGTAAAACTTAGTTAAAGTGAGCATGATGATCTTTGAAGCAATTATACCACCCCAGGCTGTAATCTTGGCATGTTTTAGAAACTGCTGAAGGATCAGACTGAGCCATTTTTTTAAGGCCTTCATGGTAAAAAATAAATAAATAAATAAATCTGTCTCTGAAGTGGATACGAAAAAATCAGAAGGTAATTCTTGTGAGTTTTTGTTAAAATTAGTTTGTCAGTTTGGGAGTGAGGGAGGGAAACATTGCTTCCAAATGATTCTTAACATTGAAATCTTGACAGTTATTTCTAGGAGTCTTTTAAGTGGCTGTGGTGTATGCTACTTCATAATGATAGATTGATATAATTAAAAACCACAGGATGTTTTTCATGAATTCTGGATACCAATAACCTGAGCAAAGTATCTGCCTGAGAAATGCCTTCTCTCTGAACAATCAGTTTAATTTATAGCTGTTGTATTGCTGAACAAGAGATACAACTTTTTTTTTTCCACAACTGTGGTGAAATATATTAATAAATAGTGATTGGTAGCTCTAAACTTATAGGACATTTTATGAAGTATGCTCTTTACAGTGGTCTATGTCCATTAAGATTTAAGGCTGCCTTGAAGAACATTATCATTTATTTTTCTTTTCTAAATGATGTTTTAATTTATCAATTACCCAAACTGATCTTAACTGAATCATGCTTAATATGACCTTACTGATACAATTAAATTGGACCTGAGCGAGACTTCAGGTTTTCTGTTCAGGATTTCAGACATTTCCATTTATCAGCTAATGGTCAGTTTTTCTAGTGGAGAACGAGCTATGAATGGAATCCTACAGATACCTGTGCTGCTCAGCGTGGTCATGAAAAAAAATGGAAAATAAATAAACAGTGAGGTGACAGTTTTTGCTGATGTTGCTGGTTATTATTCACAGTAGAAAAGATTCACCATGAAAGATTGCAGAAGGACTGTAATGCTGACTGCAATAGAAATGGCTGATTAAATTCAGTACAGATAAGTATAATGTACATGAAAGAAGGAGGGAAGAGTTCTAATTCTACATTTAAAATGATGGGGCTGACCAGTACCCCTCAGGAGCATGATTTTGGTGTTGTGATAGATAGTTTCATTAAAATATGAGTTAAAAGCTCAGTAGCAGTCAAAAAAAGTGAATAAAATGTTAAGAATTACTTGGAAGGAACAGAGAAAAAACAGAGAACACATTTGTGGTGTTGTGTAAATCTGTGTGTCCTTAACACTCTGTAGTTTTGGTTCTCCATCTCAAGGTGAGAGAAGACTGAACTTGAATGGGCAACAAGGATAAGCAAGGTTACCTCGCCCAGATCTCCTGCATGTGGAGACAAGATCAGGAAAGGAGTGTATGGGCGAGTTCTACAATAACATATATGTCCTGGAGACGTGGAATAAGCAACAATTTTACAATCTGTACCAGAGATAGGGGGCAGCTAAGGTAGCTGGTAGGAACTTCATCAAAACAAACAGAAAGAGGTGGTTCTTCACAGAACAGAGAACCAACCTGTGAAACCCTTTGCCAAAGGATGCTGAAACATGATATCCAAAGAAACTGGACAAACTCATTTAAAGTTACTAAATACATGGACATAAAAACATAGACACCATGTTCAGCTTAAGAAGCCCCAAGCTTGGTACTGGTTGGTGGCTTGGAAATACCACATGTATTTACCCAGTTCTTACACTTTTCAAGCATCTCGCTACTCTTGGAGACAGGATACTAGATTAGAGGGACCTAGTATTGCTGTTGTTATGGCATAAATTGAAAACTTTTCCAAGTGTAAACAGGAAAGCAGAAGAAGAGAGACATGCATTCATGTACTCACTTGGAAGGTGAGTTTGTAAAGGCACAAATCCTTACTGTGCCTATTTGAGAACCAGTACTTGCAGCCCTCTCTGCTAGGCAATTGTTTTTTCTGGAGTTTGCCTCAGTCTCACTAACTGACAGAATATTTAATTGAATGCACGTTTAACTGCTACCAGTGTCTGCTTAATGGTCTTGATCCCCTGGTGATTTAATGCTGCGTGTTCCTGATTGTAGTGCATAATTAATGGTGGCCTTTGGACATTTGATGAGTTGTCTGGGCTCTTGTTTCTGCATTGGAATTGGAACCCTGTAGTTATTGACCTATGGAAGTTGTATAAGGCTTCATTCGTAAGTCTTTTGTATCCTTTCCTGGGAGATGGTATAGTGAAGCAAGGCATGCTATTACATAAAATCGTGTAGCAGCCCCTTGAATTTCTTGCACTAATTCTTACGTTGCCTTTGAGAAGTTATTATATATTGTTGCTTTCTTTCCCATCTCCTTGGACAACTGGTCAATTCTGGCACACAGCTTTTCTTTTCTATTAATAATTCAAAGTACTCAGCCAAACTCTAGTGTACTCCAGTATGTATTACTGAAACTGTTCCAGGAACAACAAGCAGAGAAATAATTTCCTTTAGGTTTTATAGGAACTGTAAACCAGGATAATAGTTAAGCTTGAAAAGAAACATAGTAATGATTTCCCAAAAGACTGCCAAATAGATGTATGGCCACAAAATATAAATGCAGACAAGATCATGTAAAATCCAGCAAATAAGTATTAATGTTATTCTAAAAACGAGGTTTTAGAAATGAGGGCTACTTGAGAGCAAATGTTTACTTGGATTCTCAGCACTTTCTTCTTATGAATATAAAATAACAGTCTATCAGTCTGTTACTGGGTGTGTGTCCTTATTAGTGTAACAGTAACTGGAAGAACATCTAGTATAACACACACAGTTACAGGAATAGCCTCAACATATCATCTGGTCCACCTGTTTATAGAAGGACAGGATGACACATGTTTAGACTCCTCTTAACTGATGTTTGTCAAACAATTGGACTATTCCAATGATTCACTCTCCTTGTATAATAAAAGCTTTTCCTAGTATCCAGCTTTTTTTTTTGTAAACAGTACTGAATAGATCACGTCACCTCCACTAAGTCAGGATAATATTGCTGTCTTTATAAGAATCTTGTTGATATTATGGGACATATGTTTTTCAAAAAAACCCTATCTTTTTTGACAAAAAAAGTATTAATTCCTTACATTTGTCTTTATAGCCCATCTGTTCTAACCTCTTTGTTACACTCAGGACTATCTCATGTGTCTGACTGTTACCTAAAGTAGGATGTCTAGAGCTGTGCATAACCGTTCTTCTCTGAGGGGGTTTGGCAAAAGAAGAACAAACTGCACTTGTTTAGATCTGCTGTTCATGTTTCATCCTGGATTCCTGACTGCAGTTCTGGGGCCTGGCCAGTTGTTCCTCTGTTGTATTTGGACATTTGATAACCTTTTCTTCAGCTTGTATTCTGCAATCCTTTGTCTTTTTATTATTTGATTGTTTAATTTTTGTTCTCTCTCTAATTTATTAATTTCATTTTTTGTTCTTATCCCACAGTTCTGCCCCTTCCAGTTCAGTATCAGCTCTGTGTTCTAGATCTTCATCAGAATTTTTAATGTGTACCTTATTCTCCATTGCTACCTAAAGAGAGAGCACATTTTAAAACAGGAACAAAATGTGGGCAAACCAAAAAGTGCTCTGTGACCAACAGACCTCCATTTTTCCTTTTTTCTTATTTCCAGTCTGTTTGATGTTTCCATTTTTATGAAGATGAGTAAAGTCAACAGATGTGCTACCAAAGATGTACATACTATAAATATGTAGATTCAGTAGATATGCTTAAAGTGCTGCTGTGGGGTTTTTTTTATACTCAGTTGAATATTTGATCCCATTATACTGCTGATCGCATTGGTCTTTTCTGTGTGTGCTGTGTGCATCAGGCTGCAGGTTGCATCAGGCTGCAGGTAGCATCAGGCTTATCTTCATTTCAAGCAGGGGAAAGATCTGCTGTTTCAGAAGGATATCTACACTTGCTTTTATCTTGTGACAATGATGACTGTCACAATGATTTTGTACACATACCATGTGGTATAATTCAGTTTTCTAGTTTCTTTTCTGAAAAACTCAAGTTCCTCAATTTATTCCAGACAGATGAAAGCCAGCTCCTAACTGGAAGACAATTCTGAGCCCAGTCAGAGTGTACCCATGTGTTTGCAAAAGCCAATGTAGGCTCACACGCACGCACAGGCATGTTTATTTCTGGGGGAGGGACCACAGCCAGTTTAATGAACTGTACTCATTAAAGTGGCTATAAACAGAATATTAAATGCCTAATAGTCTAGGGCTATTTGCTATGCAGTTGTAGAATCTTTGCATACTGAGAATCAACCTACACAAAGAGTGGTTTGATTTAAGGCAACAACATTTGGGTTATTATTGAGAAATTTTCAAGCGCAAATCATAAGCACAATGTTTTGAAATGTTCCTCAATAAGCTTTTAAAGTCGCATCTACAGCTAGCATTATCTTCAATGACTGATAAAAGCAGGGAGTTAGGGACTGCATTAATGCCTAAGTTGTGCTTTTGTGAGTTGGCCTGTACTTGTGTGTAATTTTGACATTTGCTATACAAATACATTATTCTTTTATAATTGTGCCTGTCTGGTTGCTCACTATCATAACAATATAACAATTTTGTATTTGCAAGTTATACCTTTATGTTGAATGTGAAAGCTTATCATTTTCTGATAGGTACTGTATAATGAAGTATTTAAATTTAATCTGCTAAATGCAAGTACAATAACCAGTTAATCATGCAGCAGGAAAATAACATGTTTGTTTATTTTCAGATGTCACTCCTCCACAAGCTGCTGGATATTTGGAAGTAACAGACCTTAACTCAAAGAAAATCAAATACATTGCAATTCCTAGGTAACTGATTTTATTGATTAGAAGAAAGAAAAGCAAAGATAATTTAGTGTATTATTACTTCAGGACAAGCAAGTATTTTTTCTGATGTGGAAAGTAAGGCTTTTGTATCTACTGTGTGTGCAATTCTGCAAATCCTGCAGCATATTTTTATCAACATTTTTTATTTGTTTGCTAGGTGATACCAGTGACAATGTAGCAAGTAGTTAGTAAATATGGAAAGTAGCTTTATCTTCTCATTTGAATTCCCTTTACAGTTTCCCCCTTATCACAGTGCTAGGTGTTAGGAAACCAGGAATCAGGTTCTGGTCCAATATAAAGTTTGCCTTGAAAAGTGAGCTTCTCTATGTTCTGGTTCTCTCTTTGGAAAATATACATTCCCTCACAAGTATCTTGTATGATACTTTAAATGTACAGACTATATGGTTTCCGTATAGTTTTAAGATGCCTCTTCCCATTGTAGAATATACTTGCAAATATTTTATGATATAAACGTATATTTTTGTCTAAAACTGTTGTTTTCCACTGTAATAATAATGAAGGATTTTGTTTTAAATAGCAGTCTCTCAGCTTTACACATTTAAATGGCATGTGTGTGAAAACCACACATCAGTATTTTACTCTTTTTTTTAACTCTATCCATTTGATGTTGATTTTGACAACATTAACTGATTCTCTTTTAAATTAATTCTGCTTCATTACTCATCTGTGGGTTTTTCGAATTACTAGGGAATTAATTTTAGACTGTTCACCATTTTCTAATTGATCTCTTGGCCTACCTCTTACGCAGTCATTCAGAAATGTTAAACATTAACATAGAAATAGTAGTGAATCACACTTTATTTTACGTTGTGACTTTATAGGAAATTACTAAGCATTCAGCTTTGTAATTTCAGCATCATGACACTTAACTTAGTATGAGAATAAGCTTTTCATGACAAATCTTAGCAGATGTCCAGATTAAAAATGGTACTTTATTAGGAAATAATAAATGAAGTGACCTTTTTGTATTCATTAATAGTTATACACTGAAAGCTAACAACCTTTCCTCCTTCTGGCATAGGTAACCTACTAAAATGGTAAGATAACTCTTCAGTTGAATTAGTACATGGTGATTTCAGGCATAGGTAGAAGCATATGTGTTACTCTTTCTTTTGTCTTTGAAGATTATTAATTGTAGTGTTAGTGCAAGTTGCCAAGTCATTATACATGTCATTAACAGTACTGAAAAAAACACAAAGAATCTTTCCTACTTTACCTATGTTTCCCTTCATGTTGGATAGCTATCAGGCCCTCCGCTTCAGCAGTAGATTTTTGCTGCAATTTGACTGTTTAAAACAGCGCTAACATTCTCTGTGCATAAAGCTGTGCCATCTTTAAATGAGTGTTTTAATCTTTATGTTTTATTAAAGCACTAGAGAAATGCGTTACTTGAAGTTGATGGAAAGGTCTTTTCCTTGGTGCCCGGGTCATGTTCTCTCCTATTCCTTTTGTAGTTTTTTATTTTCCTGTAACACATCTTTAATTTTTCATATTCTTTAGGGTTTGTTGTAAAGACTGATTTTCTTCAGACAGATGAGAGATAGCAATGGGTTATGCAACACTTATCCCTTTCAGCCTGTTTTTTTACACTGCTTTTAATACTGACAAGTGTCTTTCAATCATATGCACTTTCAGTAGGTGGAATGTTTCAGGAAAACAGTAGGTCTGCAGGGCTTAGTTGTAGGCTCTCACGCCTTAACTACAGAAATGCTCATCCTCTTTTTAATTGCAGCTTCAAGACAAATCACATTAATTCTTGTTTTTCAGGTCACAATCTCTCTCTCCTTATACATCTTGGCTGTCTAAGATCTCAGACGCCGATGCCTTGTTGGCACCACTGGGCAAAGTAGGTTTGGTTAGTGTGGACATGGGAGGCGGTGTGAGGCTCTGGGAGACCGGGCTGGACAGCCTTCAGCGGTCACTGCAGGACTGGAGGAACATGATCGGCCAAGAAGATGGTCGTCCTGTGCAGGTAGGAGCCTACAAAGCTGATGATGCAAATTAATTTTCAACTGGGAGAGGGGGCAAGGGAGAGCTGTGTTGAAAACACTGTGAAGTTGAAATATGCCTTCAAGAAAAGTTGAATAGACGTCTTCACTGAAAAAGAAGACTATAGCTTAATTAGAAAGCTTATTTGCAACCCCTGTAATTATGGTTACTGACAGTCTCTTTGTCTTTAAGTGTTTGTATTTTTGCCAAATTCTGGTACATTTAAATGCAAATTAATTCTTTATCTCCTGCTGATTTTTAACTGCAGCTTTCAAAATGTAGGACAATGAAATTAATTTTTCAGGAAAGCATCTATTTTTCCAGTGTTCAAATACTTGGGTAAAAAATGATAGTGTTTGTACTTTAGAAAAGAAACTGGAAACCTAGGTGGAAGACGCCTTCAGTTCACCATAGTGCCTTGGGCTAATTCAAAAAATTCTCACAGCTGAGCAGAGTTAGGATGGTCTCCATACAGCCATGTTCTCATGCGGAATATTTAGGAAGATGTTGAAAATATACACTATATGCATGTATGCTGTGTGTGCATGTATATATGTATACACAAGTGTTAATGTACTTGCTAATATGTGTGATCACTGCTGCAAAACAGAATAAAAATTCAGGACTGCTCAATTGCGTGTTTAATATCTGTTAGTGATTGGAAAAGGTATCACTTTACTTTGAAGAACTAGAGTGTGCATTAGGAGGACTTCTCTACTTTTGTGGAAGACAAGATGTTCCTCTCTCTGTCTGCCATTGCAATTATTTCTGTTTCACAAATTTCTGTAACCACTTTCATACAGTATTATAATGGGGAAACAGGATAAGTATTTTCTAAATTAGATCTGTCTTTGTTTTTGTTTATGAGGCATCCAGGTATCTCAAGTGTGAATGGGATTTATTAGGCCAAAAACATAGCTGCTCTTTCACTTTCTTTTCCCACTTCACAAGATGTTCTGCAGTTACAGAAAGTTGTGGAGGAACTGACGTGTTCTTGTTACTGGACCTCAGCAAATGCTTTTAATAAACATTATGAGGAAAGGAAACTGTTACCAAGTAGCACCTTTGTGTGGATGATTGTTGGTTTTCCAGTGCTATTTTTATTACCAATGCAGTAGCACTAGCACCATCTTATGGTCAGATATAGTTGGTCTACACTAGTCCAATTTCACCTACTGATACAAATTGACTAGTAGAAATAAAAAGTCAGGAGGAACAGTTAGAATTTTATTTGTATTAATGAGGGTTTTTATTTATTTTTTACATCTCTTCTGATAACTTGTAATTTTATTCATCAGTATACTGTCAGTCTTAATAAAATATTTGAGAACACTGTCTTGGAAAATACACCTCATCACAAAATTTTAAGTGATTTTAGTAATGTCACGTAACCATTTTTTAAAAAGGCTAAGAAGTTTTCAAGATCTGTTGCAGAATTTCTCTCTCCTGACAATGTACCTCTCTAAATAGTGGGCACATTCGGGGGTAAAATCTTCTCGGAGTATCTTTCTTCTTCCTATCTGTCAATGCAGGGCATACAACTGAAGTCAGGGGTTTGTCAGAACTCAAAATGGCTTACTGGTTGATTTGAGCTGAAACGAAGTCTCCTATGTGATCTTCAGACGTGTGTGATTATCACTAACTTCTTTTTTTGTCCTTTACACACTTTGCTTTAAATGGAAAGATAATGAGAATTGAGAAACCTTGTTTACAAAGGCATTACAGAGCAGTGAGCAATAAACAATAAATGAAATATTTTATTTTATGTACATCTCCAATAAGACAGTAGATGTGGAGTTGCTGTGTAAACTCTCTACTTCACTATTTGGAGATAAGGGCCTTCACCTTCCTACTTAACTCATTTTTTCAATGGACCTAGACAGAATAGCAGTACTTTACTAAGGCATTCATTTCTGGAAATGAAACGATCCTGTTAGCTTGAAAACACATTCATGTCGATTCCCTATGTAAAGTAAGCACAGCAAAAACTCCAGTCATGCCTGTTCTAGAGACAATTACTTCGCTAAGAAACCTGCAGCCAAGTATTTCCTGGTTCCTATTTTTATAGCCTTGGAGATATTTTGCAACCACGTGTTGATCTGTTCGTTCAAGTGTATCTATAATGTTTCATGCCCATCCAGTATCTTGGAGTCTAATGAGGCATCTCTAATTCCTTATCTAAACCCATCATTCCTAATTATAGCAGAAGCTCACTTATGAAAATTGTAAGTGTTCCATATATTGCTGGTATTCATTCCCCACTCACCCCCAATTTACCCTGCCATTGATGCATCCCACAGAGCTACTCTAGAAACAGCAAAACTGATTAGCCCTTCATGGTGATGTTCTTAGACCAACACAAGACCTGTCCTGGTGGTTGGGAAACAGTGTTTTGCAAATACACATGGAACCTCTCTGAAGGCTGAGAGAGCTGGGGTTGTTTAGCCTGGAGAAGAGGAGGCTGAGGGGAGACTTCATTTATCTCTACAAGTACCTGAAAGGAGGTTGTAGAGAGGAGGGTGCTGGCCTCTTCTTCCAAGTGGCAGGGGACAGGACAAGAGGAAATGGCCTCAAGCTCCGCCAGGGGAGGTTTAGGCTGAACATTAGGAAAAAAAAATTCATGGAAAGGGTGATTGGGCACTGGAACAGGCTGCCCAGGGAGGTGGTTGATTCACCTTCCCTGGAGGTGTTTAAGGGACAGGTGGACGAGGTGCTGAGGGACATGGTTTAGTGATTGATAGGAATGGTTGGACTGGATGATCCGGTGGGTCTCTTCCAACCTGGTGATTCTATGATTCTATGAAGCTTTCTGACCTTTGAGAGAAAGAGGAATTGGAGACCTTTCACTATAAATGTAGACTTAAAGAACTGGAAACATCTCTTCATCCGGGTTTCTGCTGGAACTATTGGTATTATCTTCTAGTGCTGCATTTTGACTGACTCTCACAAACACATTGGATCTTAGAAACAGTCTGTATGTACATAAGCAGCGAAACAGAGGAAAACAAGCAGCTGTTCCACTTACAATCGGTAATTAGACTCCCTTGATATAATGTTGTGGCAGTCTTCAGAATAGTCAACATTTGTTTTGTATTGTTGATATACTCAGCAGAGTTCAAACTGATGAAGTCTTGAAGCTGCAAAACTAGTTTCTGGAAATATGGTTTATGTTAACAGAAGTTTGCATTTATATAGGCAGGTCAGAAATTTCCTTCATTTCTTAAAGTTTTAAACTCAAAATTTGACTGCCATATTCTGAAATTGTTAAACTGGAGTGCCTATAATACAATATCTAAACAAAATACTAGATTTTCTAAAGCTATGAACCCTATTTGTAATCAAAAATTTGTTGAGCTTTTTCACTTTTTGTTGTTTCTGAAAAGAAGGTCGCTTCATCATCAAATATCTGAAAAGAATTTCAAAGACAATTTATTTTTAAAATCTTGCCCTAAAAGTTTCATGGCACTGGGCAGACATTATAAGTTTGTGTTACTTTTGCATCAAAGATTAATAAATTAATTAAATTAAGTAAATTAATAGAAATTACATAATAAAACCACTGATTATGTTCTGATATAGTTGGGCTGTTTTTCAGTAAGCATTATTTACTGTTATGTCTCATTTAAGTAGAGTACAATGCTTATGTGAAAATAAGTAAAAGGTGCATCATTTAGATGGTAAAGCACCTGAAATCTCCTCAATGAAATCTTTATTCATTTATACATGATTATTGGCAAAATAATTTCTTTCTTCATTGTTCTTAATGTTCTCTTGCTGTAGACTGTTGCCCAATATGTTTTCTGCTATGTAAAGACTATACTCAGAATGTTACTGTTTCCAAAAGTCCCAGGACATAGGTGAATCTGTTGACTGTGTAAAAAGGTACTTGGTTGAAAATTACCAAAAAGTTGGCTTGATAATATATAATATATATTTTTTTGATTTGATATGATATGATATGATATGATAATATATACATGAAGCTTAAAGCAGAATCACAACACTTCTGGCAATCCTTGTGTAGTCTTGATCTAGACAATATCACCATGCAAAATGACATCCCAAAGCTGAAGATAGTCTCTTGTTATTTCAATACCAAGATTGTCCAAAGAAGGTGATCCAATTCATTAAAAAAAATGAAGACCAACGCTGTTGAAATGGCAGTGCTGTGTGTTTGTGGCTATACATAAAGGCTTAATGAGTTATGTCATTGCAGCAATTTGCCTATGGACTCTTCTTTCTCATTTTCTATTGGCAATTTAGTAGTAAGCCTTCCTTATAGTCATTCAAGTAACTACTTTGAAATGAAATAACATTTTTATGCAAGTGAATAGTTAAAAAAAAATCCCAAGCAACAAGAAAAACAAAAACTAAGCACAAACTTGTTTCCCATCTTTCTGTTCTCCTAAAACAATGTCACATGCTGGAAGATCCCAGATCTTGAAGTTCAAGGCTGCATGTTCTACAGTAAGCTGGGTTTTTCAGAGATGGCTATTGCTTATATTTCTTCATCCTAGAACAAAGGCTTACTCTACGTAGATGTTCTGTGTTGTGTGTGTTTTCCTCAAAAACTTAAAAATCTGGAATTTTTGTCTTAGGATGTATCTACTGTAAGAGCTCCAGTGTGTCTCTTAAATGATGCAAATTCAGCCAATGTAATGTCAAAATTGTGTATTGTAGGACTCAACTGAGGAAAGATATAGCAAATATAAGTGGAGTGGGCACCAGCCTTGCTGATACCACCAGTTTAAAAATGGATAAAGTATTTGGCATTGACAGCTCAGCTACCAGGATTTTCTTTTGCTTTAGGTGGTAAAATTTTGCATGTACTCACCTGTGATCGTGCACCACGGAGAACCTGAATAATAACACTCCGTCATCCTAGCTCTTTAGTCTCAAGGCTGATGAGCAACATTCAGCTTGGAAAATGATGTATTTCTTTGTAGATGGGTGACTCCAAAGGAGGCATGTAGGTGAGAGACTGGTGCCTGCTAGAGGCAAGTTTCTACCCACTGAGTCAACAGCTCGAAACATTTGGATATCACTGAAGGCCGTTCATGTAGCGTCTATCAGCAATAGTCCACCTGTTGGGGGAAGACCTTTGTTTGGACAATGCCTTAATATGAGATCAAGCCCTTCCAGACATAAGAAGCAGCCTGGAAATGTTCTCTCCCTTTTTTTCAAACAGGAGTTGGAAGTGAGTTTAGATAAAAAGATTTTAGCGGAATTTCAGAAGAAGATCTTGGGATCCCTGTACAGACGTGTTGGCACACGTCCTTCCTGTTCTCTGGTTTTTGCACCCAAGGGGTTATTTTAGCTGCTGTGTGCCTGATCTAGAGCTAGAACATAGCTGAGAGACCTACCCAGACTCAGAAAATGAGAAACTTTCTGTGTATGTATTCACAGCCTCCTTTTTCCAAGGCATTATTTATAGATTTAAGGAATTAATTCATAGAAATGGAAGGGGATTTCCTTTAATAATCTTTCTGTGACTTGGGCCGAGACCAGAAAATTTGTGATTGGTTGATTCTCTGCCATCTTTGGATGACGATCATCTTTCTCCCTTAATTGAACAGTCTCATTTACTCTATTTGTATTCCACTCAACTAATCATGCAGAACTCTACAATTAATTATTCACCCTTTAAGTCAATTAATACTTGGGAGTTTATGAAGCTGCAGTTTGTACTTGAAAGCTTAGGGTAGTGCAGGTTCATCTGATGAAATTTAGTTTTAGGTTGGATATTTATTTGAAGAAGAATTAATTCAGGAACTTGGGTGATCCCAACTTGTTACTATTTGCTGCTCAGGATCTATTTTAATGTATACTTATATTTTTTTTTTTCTTTTTTAAATGTGGCGTTTTCCTTTATAACGTTTTAACAAAACCCTAGCCTTTTCCAGATGTTAAGACTGAGCTGGGCAAAGCTGCAGTTGGAAATTGAGGCGTGACCTTTAGGAGTGCCTTGTCCTCCTCCCTTTCACCCCCCCGGCTCTGAATTCTCTACTTTAGAGCAAGTGTTTTTTCTCACCACATGAGGGCATCGGTGAGCTAATAACAGTGATCTTGCTCATCTCTTAAACACGGACGGTACAGACCCCATAAGGTAGGAAAAATATATGCAGGGGAGAGTATTTCTAAGTTTGGAATAGCTGCATTCTGCAGCCCTGCATGGGATCCTGAAAGCCCTGAAATACTGCAGATTGCAGTTACCTAGTCAGTAAGTAGATTACAAGGTACAATTTGGTAGCGTTTGCAATTCTGAGTTCTGTAAGCCCCAAAACCACAGTTTAGGTCTGTGATCTTTTCCTTGACTGCACGATTCATTTTAGCAAAGAAAGGAGTAGCAGATGTATCCTTCCCCTTGAAGCAAGGCATCCAAGTATGGGGAAGCATAAGATTAAAAAGCCACAAACCCACAGGATGAAGGACTGACCACGTGGGCACCTTACCTTTTTCTTTGTAAAAAATCTTCCTGCATAAATATTCTCTACAGCTCCAAATAGTACAGCTGCGACCCTGCTTGCAAATGATTATTGGGTTGGACACGTTAAATCGCGATGTTTTCCATTTTAGTAAATGTGTTCTTTGTGGAATGATCCACTGAATGCTTAAAAGGATTTAGTAGCAAGGTTGACTGTTTGTTTGTAACCACATACAACAAGGAGGAATTCCATTTATTTCTATTATGAAGATGTTAAATCCTCTAAGGAGTGGCCAGCTCCATTTAAGTATAATTGATTTGGGAAAGTTTGGGGAATGGAAATATAGTCCACTTTTTAAAGTAGAGACTGCATCCCTTTACACCTGCAGGTTGTTAACCTGGAATTGGAGAGTGTTTTCCATTTTTTCTCCCTTTTAAAGTTGTATCTGAAGTATTAAAATAGGCATTGTGTTTTGTGTAAGAGGACTAGGTATGAGTATGTCCTGGCAGGGCCAGATGTACTAAAGCTAAGAGGTGAAGGGTCTGTTCTCCTGTACATTGGAAATCAGAGTTTCTTTGCTAGTCCTCAGGCAGAAACTAGTTTATGTTGCTGTGAGCACCGCAAAGGAGCTTTTCTGGCAAGTACTTCTGAATGGGAGGCACTGACACGTCCTGTGCCCTTCAGGAATTTTAATGAAGTTAAGAATACAAAAGTAAGCTGCTGTATTAAAAGACCATCTACCCTCTAGCCAGATTACTGTGTTGAACAGAAACCTGTCATGAGCAGGGTAGGATGGCAGGAATATTTACAACCAAAAAAAAATTACATCAGGCACATCCCAGGCTACATTAAGAAAAAAAGTCCTTTGCATTTTACTGGAAGCTGACACTCATTTATTACTTTTCTATTCAGAGCTAGAAGTATTTTCAACCTCATCTGATTTCTGCTTACAAAGTCTTAAAGATGCTTCCTAACCTGTATCCATGAATTCTTTCTCTGCCAGTGGTTAAGTCCAAGTACATGTTCTGCCCCTTGGTTTAGAGAGTCAGCTTTTTTTTACAAGAGTGTTAGGAGGTATGGGTGTCTAGAACAGTGAGAGCTGTTGATTAAATCTCCTGAAACTCCCAGGAATAAAGGTAATTTCAAGTGGGAAAATACAAGAGGAGATGAGATTTCCTCTCTCATTTCCTGTCTCTGCAATAAAAGTAACTCCTGGAATTTTAGAGACTTGAACAATAAGGAGCTGTTTAGGCTTAAAATGCATAGGTGAAAAGGTGACAGTGTTGATGGTCATGAATACTCTGAAACATTATGATTAATGACTGAATAATAGATACACTGAAATGTTCATTTCCCATGACTTCACCAAGTGTCTTTTACTCATTAAATTGGATACTATTATAAGAGTTTTAATCAGAGAGTTATTAACATAAATTCAGTCTAGATGTACTTTGAATAGTTCCTTAAAAGCATCTCATAAGAATTTAGCCAATGTAATGATTTTATTGCCATCAGACACATAAATGTGACATGCTGAAGTCAGTCTATTGTTTCTTTTATTATATTTCTTTGCCTAGCACAAGCCAACTGGGAGCAACCACACTTGTTAAGATACAGAAATGCACAGTTGTGCAAGTTTGTGCACTGCCTTTGAGGTGAAGCTTCTTTTTAAAGACTTTTTTTTCTCAGTTTCATTCCAATTTATGATTAAGGTTGCTGGGTGCTAAAATATCATTAAGCTCACTTATATGAAATCAGCTGAAGCTAAATATGATAGTGCTTTTAGTCAGTTTTATTCATAGAGCCAGAGAGATTTGTTTGCAGTATGTTAGAAGAAAATGAAATCTGAGCTCAAAAGGGAAGTACTGTACTTGTGAAAAAAGCTCATCTACTAGAATGAAATGCTGGTAGAAGTGTGGGGCATAAATCATCTTAATAATAGAGTACATCAGTCCTCTCCATAATTCACACACTTTTGTTAATGGGTTATTGCAAGCTCCTTTCTTCCCATAATTGTTAGTATCTTGTAGAGACAATGCATGTTGTATCTGGGTCAGTGGAATGATTCTCATCAAATTTGGCTCTTGTCTTCTACTGAAGGATGATAGAAATATCAAAATGTGGTGTATGCTGGTGCTTCCTTCCTCTCCAGGGGTTAATTTTACGTTTTCACACCAGAATTTAATAGCATTCAACCCTGCATTCAGTTAAGTGGCATGAATGTCATTCTAGATCTGCTTCCAAACATGGATAAGATTTGCTTACTACACAATATAAAGTTCCTTTACCACAGTTTTCCTTACCAGCTGAAGTCTAGACAAAATACCAGCCTTTGACTCATCTTCAGAGTGGCCCTGTTACAGATTGGTGTGCATTTATAGCTGTTTGGCATAAATATGACACGGATGTGAAACATGATTTCAGTGTTCTGTTGAGTGCATTAAATCATGTAACTGACTTCTCTGAGCCTCTTATCTTCTTTACATTACTATTTGGAGGATGATAAGATCACCTAGTTTCAAAATGGAACGTGTTTGTATATTTCCCTTATTCAGTTGGCTCTTAGATTCCCAATGTTGTCAGAAAAAAAAAAATAGGTGTAACCACGTAGGACTGTTTTGGCATCCATTCATATATCTCAGAAAGAGCTGATATTGAGCAAGTTTTTCAGAGACCAACATCTCTTGTTGAAAGTAAAATGAGTGTTTAGTTCTATTCCTGCCTGTCTGCCCTTGCTGTCAGGAGTGAGTGAATGTGTAAGAGGCAGGACTAGAAAAATAAGTCAAAGCATTAACAAGTCATGGTATTTGCTGTTGTTTCTTCATTTCCTTTTCTCTCAACTACTTCCTTCATACCACTGCCTCTTCAGGAAAGCATATTCCTTTAGCATCTTTAAGACCTGTTGTCCTCATGTTCTTCTCACATAAAATTTTTGTTTTCTTGCTTCATTGACTTTGGAAGACCCACAGAGCCTCCATCCAAAAAGTCCTTTCAAACACGTTACCCGTTGATGCAAGTGCCTGAGAATATAATACAGTCAGAGAAGAAAGACAAGAGAACAAAAAGATTGTAAACCAGGAACTAAGATCATTGATGATTACTGAGAATTTTTACTTTATAGAGAATAAAGTAAGAATCACATGCATCCCAGGAGAGGATGGCAATTGTGTTTCTTTATGTGGTGAGAACTTTGAAGAACCTGCCCAAACAGGCAGTTAAAAGTTACATTCATGGTCTGATTGTGAATCACCAATGTGTATAAACAAGTTTAGATAATGCACAGCTGACATATGTGAGCCGTGAATGTTTTGGAAATTGTGGTTATTTTGGAAATCAAAAGGAAGTCTCAGAAGGAAAAATTCACAGTTTTTCCAGCTACTTTACTCTGCCCCATACCTCATAGCTGAAACTCAGGGCTGCTGGACTGAATTCATCTGTTGTTTTATAAAGCTGTAATATGCATACCAGGCAGTATGGAATCTTCACAACAATGCAGTAATGAATAGCGCCTTTCAGTCCATGTACAGCTAGAAAGAGCACAGATGTGTCTCAAAAGGAGTCTTAGTCAAAACTCTCTCTGAAAGAAACAAAGTTGATGGAAGTCTTGCAATAGGTTCAAACGGAAAGTATTCAAGAGGGAACAGATCAACTTTTGAGCAAACAAAGTATTTATATATTTGGAAAATCTCCATCACAACAGCAAGATAAATCTCAGTAGGTTTAGAAATTGCAGTCGGACAAGCTTGGAAGTTACTGTGGATTTATTAGGTTTGTTTTAGCTTTTTCTGTACATTCAGAACTTCTTTTTCTTGTCTAGCTTCTCACTCCAGAGAAACTAGGTTTTTCCCACTGACTGCCTTTCAGTTTGCCAAGTTTGTAACACATTCAAGTTTGGATCCTCTCCCTTAAATCTACCTTTCCAACCATTTATAACATAAAGAATTCCTCCAACCCTCAGAGGGGTGACTTATCTATGGCTCTTCCATCTCTTTACATCTGTCATGCTGAAGAATGTATCATTGTCCAGAAGTTTTTCCCTTCAGTCTTTTCCTTCATCCTTCCTCTGATTTCACATCCAGACTCCGTGATTTGTGGTTGACTTCTTTCTAAAATATATCTTCAATTCTAATCTAGCTATTTGCTGCTCTAGCTTTTACTTCATAATAGCGTCTTCCAAGCACAGAGAAATTATTAGTTGTAAAATCACCTTGAAACACTTACATGGAGGCAGAAATGGGTAGGAGAAAAACCTGATGAATCACCAATGACCAACGGAATTATCCAAGATCTCAAAAAAAAAAAAACCCAGGAAAGTACATCCGGAAGATTTTCTCCAAAGGGCTCTACAATGTGCTAATTTGACATTTTCTAAATGTATGGTAAATTTAATTATCAATTACCCCAGCAAACCTGTGCTAATAAAAATTCATTGTTAAAGCTATTCAGATGTAACAAATTTTTACTACCATCTGTGTTGCAGATGTTACTTAAAAAACAAGGAAGTTAATGAAACTGCTGCAGTTCACTGGCATGACATTTACACATCTGCTTGTGGTATTCCATTCTAGTATGCTTAAATTTTCAATTACTTTACCTATTAACTTAGTAAGTACATATAAAAAGTACAAAGGAGATTACTTTATTTAGCTATGATAGATTGTAGCACTTGTCTCTTTATCTCATGCAATTTTTTTCAAAGTTTTGATAGAAATCAAATGTTGGATATTCTCTTGTCCTTTGAAGAGTAATAAGTCACAAATCATTATAAAAGATTTTCTGTTAACCACTTGCTATTTTGAACTTTTGAATACCTGCTTTAGTTAGATCAACACTTCTGTAAAATACCTGCATATTGGAGACTTGTCTAGTGCATGTGTACTGGAAATATTAGTGAACAACTCATATGTGAGGAATACATATGAGCAACACAGTTCTTTTGTCTACAGAGCTTTTCACTCAGAATTTTAACAATAGTTGTATTTCAAAATATTTAGTGAGTTTTTTTCAATGCAAAAACTTGACAAAAATAAAATATGGTATTTGGGTCACCATATTCTGACCTATAACCCACCACTGTTATATTTGCCTCTTAGAGCTTCCTTTAGCTTATAATTTTTTCTATGAAGATCCCAGAAGGATGAACATGTAAAAATGTTTCCATCGTTTTATTGTTCCTCTTTACAGAATATTTTGCTTTTATTCATGAGGTTGACTCTACTGTTTTGGTTTCATAATTGTATTTTAAACTAAGTTCAGTGGGTTTTGTTGGCATGTGTTTCTCATAGTTTTGAAATTTACCAGTTATGCAAAAAAAGAACTGTTTATTTTGGAGGAAATCCCTTGAACCAAAAATGTATATAACACAAAGGGTAACATGCTGTTTTGGTTAAGTGTCTTTCTTCCTATACAAATGTTAAATTAATATAATTTATCAGATTAGATCTTGATTTTGCACTAATTACATGGTTCACAGAGGATGTATTGTACCTCTTTGAATTAATATAAATTCTATAAAGAGAAAGGAAATTATGTTTTGAATAGCTGCCAAGACACCGTTGTCAGAGCACATGTTTTCGGTTCAAAAACATGTATGGTATTCATGTTGGCTTGAAGTTGAGTCTGCAAGAGAGTGAATTCAAGAATTAAACTGCTCTGCAGTCCCAGCAAAAATTCTGATAATGCCAGTCAACTTCTCAAAAGGCTATAAGTTATAGTTATTGGGGCACATAAATTCGTCAGTGTTAAATGCATTATGGTAGATGAGAAGAAAGTTAATTTGTAGAAGTTAAAGGCGTTGATTTTACACCTCTGTCATTAAGTTTCATTAAAAATGTTACATTAAATTATAGAAGATTAATAACTGAAGGGCTGTTCACACATAAATCATTGACTTACTGCATGACTCAGAGTTTATAACTTGAAGGAATATTTTTACACCTTCAGTTGCCTACTGAAATCCAGCCCCAGCCTGAAGTGACTCAGCCTTGACCATCTGACAGCTGTTGGGTGTTCAGCTGTGCGGTGAATCAGTGGGGAAAGTGCAGTCAGTAGACAGGTGTACAAAATCCACCACTGTAGACTTCTGCAGTCACAGCATGGAAGTTAAGGACTACAGGGACGTGTCATTTGAACCAGCCATTTACTGACGAATCTCAGAGAAGAACATGTTCTTGCTTTAGTCCCTGTTGATGAAAGGAAGATCCCTCTGCCCATCGATTAAGAATGCAGAACTATAGCTGGGTGTGCATGAAATTTGTAAATGAATGTACAGCCAGGTGTTGCCAATAGTACAAGAAACATTCAAACTGTAGGAGATCCTCTCTACTGGGGGATTTGAATAATGTTGGCGGTTATCAGTGAGCACTTTTCTAGCATGGATAAGTTCTGAATTCTCTGAGTGGTTTGGATGTGGCAGTTGTCTTAGTTCTGATGTGGGTCTAACGTGCCGCTCAGGAGCCCTGTTTTACTCTCCTTTATCCTGTTGTTCTCATCAGGTGGGATGTTGCATTTATTGAATTGATGCTGATCCTAAAGTTCTTTATTAGATCTAATATGTTATTACTAGGTTGTTAAAGAGGTTTTCCTTGCTGTAAGAGGGATTTACAGGGCTATTTTTTATTTTACAGATAACCATCCAGAGAGACAGTGGTTTGGATGTCAGTTCCCCCAAACATGGAAAAGTGGATCCAGACAACATGCCGCATGTTGGTGGAAATACTTGGGCTGGCGGAACAGGTTTTTCATTCTTATTTGGTTTTAATGTATCATTGAAGGAAATCTAAGGGAGATGCTATGTCAGTCAAAAATGGATTTATACAGGGCCACCCTCTGCTTAGAGTTAATTTAGTCAATACAGGGTTGCTTTATTGCCAGTGAAAAGAAATATTTGCAGTCTTAAGTTAAACTGTATGTAGTAGATCTCCCGTTACATTTTGATGTTTTTTTTCATTGGCCCTATAGAGGACCAGAAGCTTTTAGCCATAGTAACTAGGCTGAGTCATTTGCAATTCTCTTATATGTTTTTGTAGCCACAGTTTGCGTAGCATAGGCAAGAGGCACACAGAAGAGGCAAAGTGTTTCCTAGTTCTGAAAGGGCATGATAGTGATCACTAGGTCAAGTGGTCTGAGAACAGTGTAAACCAACAAACTCTAGGGAGAAGACAGAGTCTGAATGAATGGCTTTAAGGACTGGCAGCTTGGAGGATCTATATGATCTATAGTCCCCATTGTACAAGATGGAAACATTATGAATCCAGCCTCAAGGGACTATAAACACAAGTATTGGATTGGAGTTCTTCTTGACCGTGATAGCCATTTGGTTTTGAAAATCTTTGGCAATAAATTTTTTGGAACATCTGTGGATATGACAACGGAGGCTTTAAGGAAAACACATTCCTATTTATTATTAAATGCATATTCTTAGCTTTTTTTTATCTCAATCATGTTAGGTGGGAGAGACACTGCTGGGTTAGGTGGCAAAGGTGGACCGTATAGACTGGATGCTGGCCATAGGGTTTACCAAATATCTCAAGCTGAAAAGGATGCTGTTCCCGAGGAGGTTAAGAGAGCTGCTCGAGAGATGGGTGAGAAGGCCTTTAAACAGAGGTAATGTGAATGTCTTCATTTTCTCTTCCATTTCCCAGAAGAATTTGAAAAAGATGACTAAAAAGAATTTTCTTTCCTATCTCTATTTATCAACTACCTTACCCTGATCATTATCATTTAACAGAGTTACAAGCATGTGTTTAACTGTTCTGGACATGATGAACACATGTTTTGTTGAATTGAACCACAGTGTTAAAAAGACAGATTTGTTAGAGCAATACATAACTAGATGAATAAAGATACTGATGTGAATATATATCTTTATTTAAAAAGGATCTATTATATGAAAATTTCTTTGAATTATGATGAATCCAGATTGCTTGTTGTTAGGAATTCATCAGCTAACAAATGTCATTCAAAATAGACCATTACAAGCAAATTGCTTCTGCTTGAAAGAACTACAGCCAAATGCGGAGGGGATTTGAACAATTAAAGCTCAGCAGAGACTTCTACATGATCCACAGATTTCCCAGCGTTAGTGTAACACATGGTTAGTAATCAACTGTTTCACAGACTGTGCACAAAGATTCAGAATTCTTCCACTAACTGAACTCTCAAATCAGACTCTGGTACTGCACACACTGTACATGAATCACTATATTTACAAACAGCAATTTACTGCATTGAGGTCAGGTTTATTTAAAAATCATGGTTTTATTACTAAATTACCTGTAGCATTTAACATTTAACAAAGACAGGGAAAATGTATGACTTATGTCAGTGCTTCAGAGGAAAAGACACCCTGAAAGGCAAAATAACTTTGAATAGTGATTTAATTTACACAAACAAACAAACATACAAAAATTTAAAATAAAAATAGTTAAGTGAGGTTTTGTTTTCAGGAGGAAGGCAGAATTTGTTTTGTCTTTTTTTCCTGGTGACATGGGGGATGGGGGAGTGGTGTAAATGGAGGGGACTGCTTTTAACTCTTTCCACATCCCCATTCTTCAAAATTCCCAATCAGTTTCTTTTTAATAGAAACAATTGATATGTATGGTCTTGGGTACTGTACACCTCTTTGTGCGTATGCACATATACACACATGGTATATTTTGATGAATTTCTGCCTGCCTGTATGGTGATTTACAAAATTCATACTAGGTGAAATTCCTGATAGTACTACACGTTGTGGAAACAGTGCAGCTATGTCCTGTAAAATCTGAGTATCTGTATATGAGATAACATTTCATATCCTGCTAAAACCAAGGAGCTGGTATGTGCCAGCAGTAAATGTAGCCTATTCTGAAGCCACATTTGATTTGGATTGTTATTCTGTACCTCTTAGATAGTTATGGGAACTAACAGATAAAAGTTAAGAACAGGGAAGTTTGAGTCCTCAGGTTGAAGAAAAAGAAGTAAGGGGGGCTGCATATTTCACTGCTTTGTTTATACGTGGTTGTCCGCAAGGGAGAGTTTTAATATGAAAGCTATTGCTTGCTTTCCTGGCTAGATAGTACATGCAGTGGAAAACATTTTAAATTGCCTTATTTCACTAGAACAGAGTTAGTAACTGCTCTTGAATAGATGGAGTGTTTTTCTTGGTGGAATTCTGAACTAGCTTTCTTTGTGAATTGATGTAGAGTCTAACAAAGTAAAACTGCATGTGAGGGGGTTTTTGTTTGATATTATGTTTTCTTCATTCATGTGAAGATACTAACCTCCATTGTCAGGATCCATGAAATAAAGTCTGCAGCACTGAAAGTTTCCTTTTCCTGCTGCTAATGAATAACATTTGACTGTAATGACTGTGTCTATGCAAAATTCTAAATAGGAAAAGACATAGTCATACTAAAAAACCAAAGATTTGATCTTTGATTTTATTATTGTCATTAAAGGGCTAGTCTAAACAACAATTCTCATGTGAAATGTATGTTCCGGGCAAGTAGCTCATGATGGTATTAAAAAACTTGTCATTAGAAATGCAGTCTATACAGGCTTTTATAATTTGTTTAGAAATCAGTATTTTCAAAACAGTGTGGGTGAGGTTGTGCTGTTCTGAAGTGCCTGTTTGAAATGAGCTGTGCACAGATAGACCATTATATTTTAGCTCAGCACTGAACCCAGCCATGTGCTGGATGGGAGGGTGGGCAGATACGCAATCGCTGCCTTACTAAATGATGCTGGGTCATGGAAAATACTGAATGGTGCACACTCCCAGGATATCCATCTGTCCCCTAGCTTGTTCTTCAGCAAAAGAACTCTGTAATTACATTCCAGCTGTGAGTTTCACCAGTTTAAGAGTGTCTGCTTAGCTACAATGAGAAGAATGATACAGAACTTTAAGTCAGCACATCTTAACTTACAGAAAAAAAACATATATCTGTTTTTGTGGTGCAAATGTGCTCTCTGTTAGATCTCTGGACAGGGTAATGGTCTGTGACATGACTTCTTTATGGAGGAGCATACTTTTGTTAATGCTTATTTAAAACTTCTTTGTTTCAAGGTTTCATCCTCTTATGAAGCACAAAGATAGGTATTTGAGACAGAGTTACTAGTTGTAGATCTTCAAGGACAGATTTTATAGTGTGTTTTATTTAACCTTTGAGTTCAAGTGATACATTTAAAATACTCTGACGGTGAAGTAATGAATTTATACTCATGATCCTTTTATGTATAGATCGCAACATCTGAGCCAATAAAACCTTTAGAATTTGATCAGTTTTCAGAACACCTGATTTACTTCCAAACATTAAAGTAAATTAGAAGAGAGACAAAAGGTTAGTAATTTCAATAGATTTTAATGTAATGCAATCCCTGTACACATTGGTGATCACCTACCTTTTCAAAAATTCACAGAGGTGGGTGCCACTTCTTTGTTTTTTCTCTTGTGCCTAGTTATTACAGTAGGAATTTGACTGTTGTCACATAAGCTTGTAATCTACATATGTAAGTGAATTATATGCTTGTTTCCTAAACTGTTCTTAGCTCCCTGGTCTTTCCTTTAGATTGAAAGAGATTCAAATGAGTGAATATGATGCATCAACTTATGAAAGATTCTCTGGAGCAGTCCGACGTCAAGTTCAGTCACTCCGCATCATCTTAGACAATCTGCAGGTAAATCTTAAATTCATTGCTAAAGGGACATGGTGAGCTCATTACATTAGGCCCCAAATACTATGCTACTAATATCATGTTAGCGTCTGACGATCATACCTTTGAGGACTAAGAGCAGATTGGGGTTACAATCATGGTTAGGAAAAGCAGTCTCATATTTCTGTTTCAAAGGCAGCTTTTAAATGGGTCCCAGTGCTCATCTCTATAATGTTACAGTATTCCCATACCACAGCTTGCAGAAATTACTTATTTTACTTACTCAAGAACACTACTTTGTGGATGAAGATACTGTACATTATTAAAAGAATATGTGGCCGTGTGTATATCACAGTTTTTGTCTTCACCTCCTGTCTAGAAGAGTTTTTTGGCTTAGAGGTGCAAATGCTACAGATGTTAAAAGAAACACTCGCTCCAGGTCATGCAGCTGCAAGCATTAATGTTTTTCAGTTTTGCGTTTAACTCTTGCTAATAAAAATAGGGGTAGCCCAGATCTTGAGTTGGAGCTGACCAAATCCACGTTTGCATTTCTTCTAGTAATTGGTCCTGTGGTTGTTCCAGATTTTATTATACCAGTGTTCATATATGGGGCAAGTAGAATCAGAAGTGTATTGTTTCTACAGGGAATCTGCTAATCTTCAGTGAAAATTAAAGGGAAATTATTGTGCTCCTTATATGACATCTCTGATTAAAACTATTTCTGTTGAAGGCTGCTAAGTACTGATATACATACATCTTAGTTGATTAGTTTGTCAGTGTGCTGTGTGTGATCTGTCCCCCAACTTAAGCAATAGAACTGAAATATAGGCTTTCAGTCATACAAAGTAATTTCTTTCTCCTCCTGGGTGAAAAAATCCAGTCTCCCGGTATTGCAAGTAAAGGTAACATTTCTCATGCTTTGCTTCTATCTTTAAGCCGTTGTGACTACTATAGTCACATATATACACAGAGAAGCATTAGCCAGTTTTATTATGACTGTGTCAATTCAGAGAGCTCCTCATATAATGAACATTTAAGACTGTCAAAATTAAGTGATTCATGCACCTAATATGTGTTATAGTTCAGGACGCAGGCTTTTGGCTCATAAAAACATTCTTCAATTGAAAAATTTTAGATGTAATTCTATTTTTCCTACATTATTTATATCTAGTTCCTTTTTTACCATGTTTCTAGTAGACATACCATTCACACTCTAAGTGCGAAGTGAATAAATAAATATTCAGTTTAAAGTCTATTTTTTTAGCCTGCCTGGGAACCAAAATTCTTACATTCAGGGATCACATTAATCATATTCGAACTATAACATATTTTAATATAAGGAGACATATCCTGTTGCTTTGTTAAAAAGGTCACTTTAATACCAAGGCAAAGTATTATAAGCTTCAGTATTTTATGAGACTTTGCTAACTTCCTGGCAAAATCTATAACAGGTAGCCACAGTAGCATGCTTTATGATGAAAAACCAAACTCACTGAATTTGAAAAAGCTTTTAAAATAAGAGCAATATTGAGAGTGAATTTTTAACTTTATAAATTTGTATTAATATTTTTATAGTTTTTTTAATAGAAGATGCACTAGGAATATGAAGGTAATTGATAGCAGGAGTTACTTAGTTGGAAAATGCTTGTTAATTGGGAAGCTGAGTACAAACACATTTCATGTTATCTTTTTGAGGAAAAAATCAATTCATTTGAGTTCTTCAGCATGGTAAGTCATTCAGCCCTGATGAAGGACTATTCCTCTATCTCCCCTTTTTTCTGGATCATCCTATGTACACAAGAAGTTCTTAGCTAAAACTGTTTTCTTTCTGTTATCAGTCAGACATTCATCGTTTCTCAAATAAGGGGTCAATGGCACAGTCTGTTGGAGCAAACTTTGTAACTCAGTAATCTGTGTGTTTTTAACTTTGTGAAAATCCCAGATTATCCTCTCAATAGATAAAACTTTTGGCTTTCTAAAATGTTTGAGTTTGCTTTGTTCAAACTTGGTGTGTTCACATAATAGAAATATGTTGACCATGTTTATTTAGCCTGGATTTTCTTTGCAACATACGCCTTTTTATCGTTAAGTTTGTGATGTTTTTAAAAATATGTTCCTTTGATTAAATTTTACATCCCAGGAATGAAGAGTCTGGGATTCAGGTCCAGTTGTCAATTGCTCTCTAAAGTTAGTAGCAGCAGAAAGAGATGTTTGGAATACACCGATCTTTGGAAGTGATACATAAATGCAGTCTGAGAATGTAATTTCACTGTTTATTTTACTGTGCATAACTCAATGGTCTTTGTCAGCTCTTTGAACAACATTAGCAAAACATTAAGAGTTGTCATTTTTCTTCTGTAGAAGAAGCAAAACCAGAAATCCAGAAAATCTGGTCAACGATGAGCTTTCTTCTCTCTTCTAATGGTGGCTAAACCCTGAATAACACTTGTCTGTTTGAACTCCAGATTCAAAAGCTTATGATCAGTCAGTCACTCAGAAAGGCCTTCTTAGATTTGAGATTACTTGTTTTCCAGAAAGTACTTATCTTTTTGTTGATGATAATAGAGCAAATCTGGGGAAACCGTCCTTGTAGCTTCTGAGTGTTATTTAGGCACCTGCTTTTGAACTGGGCAAACC
This sequence comes from Phaenicophaeus curvirostris, assembly GCF_032191515.1. Classification (NCBI taxonomy): domain Eukaryota; kingdom Metazoa; phylum Chordata; class Aves; order Cuculiformes; family Cuculidae; genus Phaenicophaeus; species Phaenicophaeus curvirostris. The sequence continues at coordinate 176,385,070 of NC_091392.1, read as the reverse complement.
TTAGCCTGAGTCACCAATGTAGACCATAAAAACAGAATCATTAAGATTGGAAAAGACCTCCAAGATCATCCAGTCCAACCATCAGACCAACACCACCATGCCTACTAACCCGTGTCTCGAAGTGCCACATCTACATGTTTTTTTAACACCTCCAGAGATGGTGACTCCACCACTTCCCTGGGCAGCATGTTCCAGTGCTTGACAACCCTTTTGGTGAAGAAAGTTTGCTTAATATCCAATCTAAACCTCCCCCAGTGTAACTTAAGGCCAGTTCCTCTCATCCTATCACTTGTGGGAACTGTCTGATCATAGCAGCAAAATAAAATAGTGGTAGTCCTATACTGAACATGCAAAAAACTGTGTGACCCATCACCTGTAGTTCCCTGTAGTTTCCTGTATTATATTTTCCCAGAAACAAATGCAGACCACAACCAGCAGCATTTAATACCATCCAAATCATTACTAGTTACATATTGAGATCATTTCACATACACAGATTTTTGTGTGACATCACAGATATATTTTGTAAGGGTTTTTTTGCAAATGTGCCTTTGATATCTGTCAATGAAAAGAATTATTATAAGGATGTATTTTGAACAGCCATTGCCATGTTGATAAGATACAGTATTTGACATATTTTTCTAATTTCAAAAGCAACACAATGAATACATACACAATATTTTTTCATCAATGTGCTCACAGTTTATTGCAGTAGTAGTGGGTTTTATGCCCTTCTAGTGAATTATCGAAGCAAGGTATATATGTAATAGTTCTGTTTTTCTCTTTAAATTGTAAAATCTTCTAAACTTATGTTGCTTTTAAGCTTATGAAAATTGTATATTGAAAATGCTTTGAAGTTTTTCTGTAATATATGTATGCATTGTATAACACACATGCTTGAAGGGAATTTTTCAGCTTTTATAAAAGGAAATAAATTCTTAGGAATTCTATGTGGAGTTGCTAAGTAGACTAAATAATGTTTGCATTATTTTGGAAAGAGCTTAGGTCAGATTTTGTCAACATTCTTTCCTGTTTTAGGAGAGAGAATGTGAATTCTGTGTTCTTCCAATAAAATTCCAGCTCAGATACTGGCTTTTTGTTGCATAAACTTGAAAAGGTGTTAACCATGCCTATAGTTAAAAGTAATTTTCTTCTTACACTGCTGTTCCTTTAACAGCAAATAGCCATAAGGCTGAAGCATTATCAATGAGAACAGTAGAAAAACTAGTTGAGAATTTGCTCAATAAAGCCAAAACTTTATTAAAAAAGCATCTTTTCTGTTGTAGGCCAAGGGTAAAGAAAGACAATGGCTGAGACACCAAGCTGTTGGAGAGCTAGATGATGCCAAAATCATTGATGGGCTGACCGGAGAAAAAGCCATATATAAACGACGGGGAGAACTTGAGCCACAAGTAAGTATCCAACAAGTGACCGAAAAAGATGGGGAAGCACTTAGCCAATTTGCTGTTTTTGCAGTGGCTCTACAAATATAAGTGGAGTTTCAGAGAGTCATAGGGAGAATCACAGAAGAATCTTGGGAAGAATCTTGGTAAAGCCCTGAGACAGGAGCAACCATAAGATGAAAAATGTGCTTCACTTCTTGTAGTCATACACATGATTTTGCTATTTGCCACAATCAGAGAGAGGATGCTGATCTAGGCAGTCGTTTGTTTTGATCCAGTGCAACAATTTTTATGGCCTTATTTTATATTCTATGGAGCTGATGGGAATTAGCACAAAACATATTGTTTGTTTGTCTAAGAAAGAGGAAAATATTTTCTCACTAACTTAATTTAATTTTTTATAATAAATACACTGATACCATGGGAAGTGCCAAAAAAAAAAGTGTTTTCTGAATGTCTTCTCCTTATTTTGTGATATGCAAAGAATTTCAACTTTGACAGATTTTTTGATTTGCAGGACTAAAATTATAATGGGGAAAAAAGTGTGAGGACAAGCCATTAAGATATGATAATGTTGTCTATCCTATGGCTCAATTTAGCCATTCCTTAGAATACATTATGACTAGGCCTGTGTGAGTCAGCAACAGAAAAACCATTTGAATCAGACCAACAGAACCTGTCTAAAACTGGTGGATCTAGTCCATAATACTTAAAAGTAATAATGATAGACTGCAATTTTTTAAATCTTTTTTTTTTGCCAGCTCATCCTTAATAGCCTTGTACTTGAATCCAGACTCATCTTATTGTGCACAAAATAAAACACCTTCCCTGAAGTTACTGTGCCAGAAATTGTTAAAACAGATGGGGATTTTTTTCAGGAAAAGATAATGGTATCAGCATCAGAATGAAGAAGAAACTACTAGTTAATAAGAACAAGATTTCAAACATTTTTAGAATGTTATGAACCTCATCAGACAAGTTTTTACAGTCTTACACGTGTCCCTGTTAGTACCGTAAGCCAAAGAAAAGCATTTCCATTATGAGCTTTGGCAGAAAGAGCAGATTTGAGAGTCTCTTTACTGAATAAAATATTAAGAATCAAAACTAAGACAGAAAAGTTTTTTCCTGACAAGCGTGTGTGGAATTTTTTGATGTATTTTGTTCCCAGTCATTGAAGGTGAGGAGGAAGAATGAATTGAGGAACCTGTCAAGTAACTGGTTTGAAACAGTTAGAAAAAAAGTTTTTGTTCTTTTCTTAAAAAGTAATTGGTGTTTGCTGGATAAATGTTTCTTGCTTCACAAAGTGCACTGGGTTCTCTTTCTGCAATGTTTTACAATTACTGATGTTTAGCTTTCCCATTAATATTGGCTTTTTTTCTGATGTGTTTCCCTGTCAGCCTGGGAGCCCCGAGCAGAAACCTAAGCGTTTGCGCCTGGTGGTGGATGTTTCTGGTAGCATGTACCGCTTTAATGGGGTGGATGGACGGCTGGAACGCTCCATGGAGGCTGTCTGCATGGTCATGGAAGCTTTTGAGAATTATGAGCACAAATTCAAGGTAATTACAGCTGTGCTAGGAGCTCTGTGGTTATTGCATAGCCTGTGTGGAGCAGTGGAAAAAGTGTTTCAGCAGTCAGTCTAGCCAAAGAACATCATTCATTCCCGCAAGGAAATAAAGGCATTAATCTGTTTCTAGCAACCTGAAAAATAATACTAGTGAATGGATAAGAAACATTACGCACTTCAGCAGGGGAGGATTCGATCTAAGACTTTTAAGACTTTGATTTAAGAAACTTGCTGCCTTTTTCCATATTTATCTGTTTATTTCTTTCTTTGAGCAGAAATGCTTAAGCCTACAGAACACTAGTTAATACGAGCTTCAGGGCATCCAGAAAGATACCCTGCCTTTCCATCTGCCCAGAGTACAGACAGTATGATATGGGAAAAGATCAAACTTCTTTGTCCCTTACTTGTGTTGATTTCCAGTTATCTGAAAACAAAGAAAACAATTTCTTGTACTGAATGATATTAGATTCCAAATGGTATGTGGTGGTAGCCTGCAAAGGAAATGTAAATAAATTCTATACCCTTTTATCTCTTAATAAGCCTGAACAAGGTCTAGAGTATGTCTTTAACCTTAAAAAGACAGAAATGGCCAGTCTCAAGTTAATTTTTGATAAACTTAGTTTTAAATGGAAGAATAAAGATGTCCAATGTCTTTATCAATGAGCTTCTCGAATAGGAGACTTGAAATATACCTGAACAAAACATAAAATCTTCTAAACGAAATTAATAGAGAACTTAGTCCAGGTCAATTCAGCCAGATCTGCTTCTGATTGTTCAGTAGAATCTCCCGTATAAAAACAGGCTATACAGAGACAACTACTTCTAGAATGTCTACTAAAGTATAATAATGCAGACTACCATTTGTCAGGGAAAAGGCTATAAAAGGAGATAGGCATTATTTTTTTAGCCTACTGTTCAAGGGAAACGAGGTGTGTGCTACCACACTCTCTGGCAGCAATGCTTTCTCCGCCTTAAATGTGCTTAAATAGAGCATGTTGCACAATATCAAACAAATTTGAACCCATGATTTTCCTCCCAAGGACACTAAATTCCTGCAAGTGTCATGAAAACAGGCCAGATAGAGAATGACACCATGTATTTCTGTTCGAGAAAAATGCTGTAACCATAAGCTTAGATCTTAGCCCAGAGAAGCCATGTGGGAACAAGGCTTTTATTGGTTCAGTTGTTCATGTATCTCCTGCTCACTGATAACTGAAAAGTTAATGACGAATATTAATACGCAGTGTAATTATACAGTACGATTTGTGTGGCTTGGTAGATCAGGCATATCTGAGCAACACACATACCAGTATGGCTAAATGCAGGATCGTCCGCAAATGAAGGTGAAACAGAAGGAAACAGAAGTAGTGGGCACAAGGATAAATATGGTATATTGGGGTATAGTCAACATGGCTTTTGTAAGCATGAGTAATGCATTCTGAAGAGTCTCTGTGTATGTGGCAGGCAAGTTTGATAGATAGTCTCCTTAGCCAAAAGCATTTGATGAAGTCCCTTACCAGACAGTTGTGAAGAAATTATACTGCTTTGGGGATAAAAGAGAAAGCCTTCAGATACATGAACTACTGCTAAAAATATAGAAAACAGACTAAGTGGTCATTGTTTAGAGTGAAGTATTGAAGGAAGGTCACTGGTGGAACTGTGTTGCGATTTGTGCCAGAGTCCATGTTGCTGTGTTGTTCTGTACGTTTCTAAGTGATCTGTGAAAGGGGATGGATAAAGAGGTGAAAGAAGTTACTAGTTGTATGAAGTTATTTGGGAAAACAAAAAGGGAAAGCCAGCTGCAATAAGTTGGAGAAGGACCTGGCTATAAATGGTGACTGGGAAATAAAATGGCAGGAGGTTTTCAGTGCTATTAAATGTAAAGTGCTGCAGATGGCAGAAAACAATTCTGATTTTAAATTCACAGTGAGGAGGTCTCAGCTATCTGTTAGTGCTCACTGTCAGCTGTAGTACTCAACAAAGAAATCTTGTAATTATGTTATGTAGTTCTTTGAACACAAAGTACCCACCAGCTGTCAAAAAAAAGCTAATTGAATGTTAGAAACTGTTAGCAAAAGGACAGAGAATAATGCAGAAAGCATCAGAATGTCACTGTAAGCATACATAGTGCATTCACATCAGGAGTGATGTGTTCAATTTTGGTCCCCCATCCCACAAAAGTTCCTGTAGGGCTGAAAAAGAAGAGAAGCTGTTAAAGATTATGAAGGGTATGGACGTGTCCCCATACAAGAAATGGCTTAGTAAGCAAGAATTGCTCAGTTTGGAGGAGGTAAAAATCAAAGATGTGATAAAATCTTGAGTCAAATAGAAACGGTGACCAGAAGACAATTGTTCACTCTGGTTTACTTCAGCCATTCTGCTCTTGCTATGAACAGTGAATTATTTTACATGTACACAACGGAGGACAGTGGCTTAGAAGGTGATGAAACTGAAAAAAGATGTAGCATATTTGTAGGTGACCAGCTGTCCTTACTCCCAGGGCAGCTCTATAGCTGAGAACGCAGATGTGATCCTCAGGTGCCTGATAAAGGAATAACATGTAGAAGTAGCCAGCTCACTGTGCAGAATTATTAAGGTCATTAAGAACTCTCTTAATTTCTGGAATTTTAAATTCTGTTGCATTACCTTGCAAATGGCTCTGTGTCTGTTACAGACTGTTATATTTTGCTTGGCAACAGTTGCTATTGGTCAATGTTTTGCCCCACACATACATGAAAACCTTTATTTGGTTGAGCAAATAGCTCAAAATGCAGTTAATTGTAAATGTGTCCCTCTAACAACCACTAACCATTTATAAAAACGCTTGCAGAAAAACCACATGCAGTTATTAGATGCGAAAATTGCCACACTGATGGTAGTAATAGAGTAGCAATGTTAACCTTGCAATCTGAATCAAGAGATCTGTAAGGCAAATTTTATACTTAAAATAACAGTGGTGAGGAAGATGCTGGAAATTTTAGTGACATATCAAGACAAAAAAATTTGTCAACTTCTGCATCTCTTCAGTTGCCTCTAGAGTAGCTCTTCTGCATTTAAGAGCTCCTTCCACTGGATAGGAAACTTCAGGGGACCAGTAACAGCCCCTTGATTCATGGCTGGCCAGTTCCTGTGTGAACTGTGTCAACTTTAGCACTGCTTTTGCCCAAGGGAAGAAACAAAGCTTTCTTCTTCCACATCTTTCTGTGCTGCCTCAATGGGATGTGATTCACTCTAAGCATAATATCTCCAAGAGTAGAACAATGATGACTACAACAGCGGACAAGCCTTATGTTTCACTGGCCACTGAAGTCATCCCACAAAATAAGCAGAGGCATTTATTAACTAGTCATGATTCAACCATATTCTTAACGTGATCCAAGGATTAGGCTAAAGTGTGTCTTTTTAACCCACATTACACAATCCTCTCATATGAGAAACCTCCCATGCATATGCTGATGGACTCTCTGAGTCATTTCTTTGATAAAAATAAATAACGTTTCTGAAATCTCCAGTTTGAAAATATAGATTTTTTTTTTGTGTATAATCTGGTATGGCAGTTGCTACACTTGCATGAATGTGATCAATAACCAGAACATGTGCCAGTTCTTTTGTTGCTAATGAATGTAATTAGGTCTTCAAAGAGTAAGAGAGCCAGTGATTGTTTTAAAGTATCAGTGACTCCAGCCTGTAAAACACTAGCACTTTGCAAGGTGCTGCTAATTTTTCTCAAGACAAAGCTGAAGTTTATGTCTGCAAAAATAACATACGTTTCTCATGTCTAAAAGAGGAACTATATGAAAAAAAAAAAAGAGAAAAGAATACACAACTGTGTTGTGTGCAATTAGAAATCCACAGTTTATCACTTTTTTTCCTTTATATTCCTTATCCTCTTCTTGTCTTCCAAGAGTGGTTTTGTAATAATTTTGTGGTTTTTGGTCCTTTAGATATGCCTGCGATTACCTGTTCCTGTTGGAGCCTCAGCTGCAAGGGGCACAACAATGTGTGCTGCAAATTTGAGGAGTTTCTTGTTCAATATGTGTTGAATTGAGGGAACATCAAGCTTGTTGAGCACAGCATTCAAAGGAGATTTATATATTAAGGTTCCCTTCTGCTGTCTTAAGTGCAGTGCAAATTTTGGAAACCAGTTCTTGGCCTTTGCTCAAGGTCACTTTTCTGCTAGTGCTTGGTTTAGTTCTTTGGTAAATGACGTTATGAATGAATCAGATGAGTTTTCCTTAGCTGTTTTATCCTACCAGCTGCACTTCCCCTTTGTGTGGTACTCCTTTGTATCACTGTTGATGTTGATTGTCTGATTGTCTGTACTAAGCAGGTAATGAGGGTATCCTTCATAAAAAGTCAGCCTAGTGCCAGCAGGTATTTGTCAGCTTTTTATGCTTGTGTAGCACAACCTGCCTGCTTTCGTTGCCCATGAGTGCAGGCAGTGAATCATTCCTTGTCAAGGGGGAAATGGGAAGCTCATCCCACAGTAAGGAAATCCACTTAAATTAACAGCCATGTTTCAAAGCCCTCCTCCAATGCTCATCTCATCCATGCTTCCTCTGAACTGCTTTATTAAAAAAGAGTGGGAGTGACTGAGATAACAGAAGCCACATTCTCAGTTGTATCCTAACAATGGAGGTTAAATATTTTCCTAAAAATGCCCCTTGACCCCTTTAAACACATGGATGCATCACTTATATGTGTAAGTTATAATAAGCAAGTTATCTTGCAGGATTAAAGTTCTTATCTCTTCTGTACATCTGATTTTAGATGCCAGTTATTTGAAAATGTACAGAAGGGCAGTTTGTTCTTTGTTTTATCTGAGGTAGTATTATGTCTGTCGCACAAACCGTGTGGTTTTATATCATCCCTAATTACCGTCATTTGCACACATGATGGCAGATTTAGGAGGCATGTCCAGTAAATTATCCAGCACCAATTTTATGAAGCCTTTAAAATATTGTAACTAGTTCCATAAGTGACATGTTATGTAACTGGTAGGAAAAGCTGAATTGTTATTTATAGCAATATTAAAGGCGTATTGCAGATTTTATATGCTGATTTCAGCATTCCCCATTTGTAGAATTTATTATGGAGGCTGCACTGTTAGTTCAGGAAAAGAAATGTTCCACATGCTTGGCAGAATATTTTCTTTTAAATAATAAACAAAACGTTTGAAATAAATTCGGAAAATAGTATTCAGTGTTATCCAAAGAAGAGAGGAATTTATAAAGATCCAGCCCTTTGGCAGAGGCCTGTCTAATTCACACTGCCTTTTATATTCAGCACGCGTCTTCCTTCAGCTTTTTAAATGCCTTCAGAAATTAAACCTTTTGGCATGGCAGCTGCAGAAGGCAAAGTCTTCCATTTTACCCGTTTTAGGCAGCAGCAACCATCCATTCAGTACAAAAAGTGACAGTGGAATAGTTACTGGTTTAACCTGTAACAAAATGATGCTGTTGCAAGAGGCGTTTTTATGTATTGTGTGCTCACAGCCCTGAATATAGCAGTTCTTGTCTCAGTGTACCTGAGGCTATTGGAAAATTAGCTGCTGTGTAGCACAATAATACATTAATTCAATTAAGCCTGCAGTATGGCAAAGTTGTATTTTGCTGCTGGATTTGTCCTGGGAGTCTGTGCTTACAATCTATTTTGTAAAACAAAACAAAACAAAAGTCGGTTCCAAGTAAGATCATATCACAGTTTTTCTCTCAGTTTTAACTCCATCCACATAAATTCCTATAGGGAATTTATGAAAAAAATGCATCAGATTTTTGCTTCTCAGAGGCCCTTTATTCTGTGCTCGTCTGTAGCTACTGCGAAGGAAGGGAACTGGTTTTGATAAATTGTACATGTGCCTGCATGTGCTGGGGTTCCCAATTGGCTGGGGCTGCGGAGTTGTCTGTGCCTTTACTTTAAAACGAGTGCACAAATATAACATTGAATCACTAAGAGTTCATTTGTTAGAACAGAAATCAGGAGGAGGTAATAACTTACTGAAAGAGAACCTGGGTGAGCAATTTAAAACCTCCTTTTTTGCCCTTGCAGAGTCACCTTCTTTGACCCAGTTTTACTTCTGTCCCAAACTCTGTCTCCTGAATTGGGGTGGACACTGTACCTTCCCCAGGGCAAACATCTCCCTTCTGTCACCTCTAAAACTTGGCTGTGAGCCTCTCCCCATCTCTCCCTCCCACGGAGGATGTCTCAGGCTGCAGTCCTGAAGTCAATCCAAATCAGTGCTGCTACATTCCTGTTCCCCTCTTTGCTGGGAGTAATCATCCAACCACACTGTTTGGGGAGGTAAGCTACCCAAAAGCAACTTCACACTTGTTAGGTTTTGGCTACTCCTGGTCCCTGACTTCCAGGATGATCCGAGGACCTTGAATCATAGAATCATAGAATCATAGAATCACCAGGTTGGAAGAGACCCACCAGATCATCAAATCCAACCATTCCTATCAAACACTAAACCATGCCCCTTAGCACCTCGTCCACTCGTGCCTTAAACACCTCCAGGGAAGGTCAATCAACCACCTCCCTGGGCAGCCTGTTCCAGTGCCTAATGACCCTTTCTGTGATTTTTTTTTTTCTAATGTCCAGTCTAAATCTCCCCTGGTGGAGCTTGAGTCCATTCCCTCTTGTCCTGTCCCCCATCACTTGGGAGAAGAGGCCAGCACCCTCCTCTCTACAACGTCCTTTCAGGTAGTTGTAGATAGCAATGAGGTCTCCCCTCAGCCTCCTCTTCTCCAGGCTAAACAACCCCAGCTCTCTCAGCCGTTCCTCATAAGGCCTGTAAGCCTTATGAGGAGCAGCATGCCTGGTCTGGTGACTGCAGCATTTCTTTTCCACAGCATAGTGGGATCTTGCCCGGCTTTTCAGGAGACCAGAAGGCAGCAGCCGGTATGAAGCAAACAGCCACTTCTTCCCTGCTGCCTCACCACCCTTTGTTAAATCAAAAATAGCATAGTAAACTGTCAGCAGAAAAACAAGGAAACAGATAACATCTGTTAAAGATAAGTTAACATACTTCGGCGCATGCGTGGGCACACACAGAGAACAATAAGTAGCTGTCTGAGGAGGGAGCAGACAGGACATGGTGTTCCCAGGTGAACGTCTTTATGTGCCCCTGATAGTTTGCTCAGGTTGTATGGGTGGTATCTTCTCACCTTCTGCAAGGATGGGGAGGGAACCCAAACAGAGAGTCAGCTTCTGGTGTTTCATCTAGGACCTAGAGCAGTTCCTTTTACAGACTGTCATACTGAGTTTAAACCCAGCCTTTCTGAGATGAAAAGTTGTGCTTTCATTAGTGTGTGCTGAGAATCAAAATGATAGTCCCAAATAGCAGAGTTTGACCTCTTCCCATAAACTCAGTATGGCAGAGCTGATACGAGGACAACCAGTTGTGAAATGCCAGGAGGGAGTTCATTATGAAGGAATCAGCCTTCTTTTTACAGAGGAGAATGACATCATTTTACTTTACATAATTAAATTGTTGATTTGAAAGTGATACCAAATGCAAAACTGTTCAGCAAAGGATGTGCAGGGTTTCATAATTAAGAGCCTATGCTGTTACCCTGTTGATCTGTGCACGTTTATGACATTATGTAAGAACCACATTAGCGCTGTATATTTTCTGCTCCATTAAACCGCTGCATTATTTAGCTCCTCTGATTTGAATAATCTCTGGTTTTTCAAACAATATGTCTGGACGCTCTTTTTGTGTGTGGTTCACATTCTGGATTTATTCCTGTATCACTTCGGAAGTCTGCTCAATGTCATCGCAACATTATTCTCAACATAAGGGTATTTTCATTTGCCATTTCTGTTCTTGGAGAAAGATAATGGTTTGGAGAAGACAGGAACACCAGCTAAATATTCATCAGGAAAGAGAGAGTCTGAAGCATTATTGGTGATAAGAAATAGGTTTTGAGGAGAAAACATGTATCAGACTGGAAACTTTTTATGAGGCTGGGTACCGAACACTAGAAATGGAAGAGCTGAGGAGAAGAGGTACAGGGAAAGCCAACAAAGCAGAAAGAAATGGGATTGTGTGAGGACTAGGTTATATGAAGATTTCCTAGGAAAAAGAAGTCTAGGTTATATGAGACTGTCATAAACCTTGGCTGAAATGATCTATAGTATGTGGCAGGTTTACTGTTTTGCAGAGGGAGGTGTCACCTTAAAAAGTGTTGTTCCAGCTGCTGTAGCTTTCTGTTACTCTTCATGTATTTTTAAGAAAATTTGTGATATGGAAATAAATAAAAAGAGCTTTGTCCATAAAGAATGACGTTTCTCCAGTTTCCAGGATCCAACTTATCCCAAATAAAGTAGTCTTCAATAGGAAAATGAAGACAGAAAAACTTTGAGGAATAGATGTCTCTTTTACCAAGTGTTTATGTGGGAAGTAGGGATGGTGAACCCAACAGGGACTTGTAGGCAGTACTTGAATAATAGATGACAGAAAAGCAAAATGTTGCACAAGGGCTTTCTATCCACTAAAGACAGATCTGTGCCAGCTAGTCAGGGGGAAATGCAGCCGTGTTCATGTTGAGGAGTTGCCAGCTCAGGCCTCTCCAAACTCAGGATCCGTGCACTGTCCTCTATTACTTGGTGTAGACAGCTCTTAAATCCACTTTTGTCCTGTTTGTGAATCCTCCCTGGGATGACTGCCCCATCCACAACACAAAAAGGGCAGGTCAGGACCTTGCCATAACTCAGCTTGTCTTAGTTTTCATGCAATGACAATAAAACTCTCACATAAAACAAAGACCTTTCCAATATTACGTTATTTGTTCAACAAGATATTTGAACTGTTACGGGTCTACATGTCATTTTTGCAGCATCTTTCATGGGAGAATGATGTGGACACCATCTCATTTGAAAATTTACAGAGATTCTTGGAATTCACTACTCTACATAATTCCAGCCATGACTTTGATCTGTTATGCACAAAAATAAGGAGTGCTGATTTTCAAAAAAGCCTTGTCATACTTGTTACTCTTTCCAGAGTAAAATGAGGTCACAAAAAAGGATCCATCAAACACGGGAGCTACTTTCAAACAATGTACTTCTTGTTTGTCAAACTTAAGAGGACAAAAATTGCTACTTTAATAAAATACATGGACAATGTGAGAGGGCAAGGTCTTGATCTTATGCATCACCACTCTGCAATTGGTGGAATGATGTGAAAAACAGAGAATGGAAATAAGTTAACTGTTCTATAATTTCATTATTTAGCAGTTCTTTCCCATGTTTCCATGTCAATGAGAAACTGCAAGTAGTTCCCTTAAGCAGCTCATAAACAGAAGCAGGCAACAATATTTGGGTTTTCTTGTTGAAAGCAAATTGCCTTTGATGTGTCTTGTGTCGTGACCCAACAGCCATTCGTGACTAACAGATGACTGATGAATTTTCTTTCTTGCAGTACGATATTGTTGGACATTCAGGAGATGGGTATAACATTGCCTTGGTTGGGAGTGACAAAGTTCCCAAGAACAATAAGCAAAGATTAGAGATCCTTAAGGTAAATGCTACTGATAAGTCATGCTGAATAATTAAGGATTTTATGACTGCAAAGAAAAACACGTAGATGGGTCACAGAATGCAAAACAGAGAGTAAAATGAAAGAAAGACAAGATGGGAAAATCTGTGTATTTGCATGAAATTGAAATAGGACCTTTCAGAGACGTGGCAGAAAACAAATTATGCCAAAACAGTAGAAGCTAGATATGCCTTTTTCTGGAGTGGTGTGCTATAAACATGTCATTTTGACTACGTGTCAAAGGATATAGGAAGGTTCAAGCATTACACAGTGATGTAAATAGCTCGACCTAAATTATGTGTTGATACTGTAAGTGCGTAAGTGATTAATTTAAACTGTAGAGGGATCCCAGGTTGGTGATTTAGGCTGGTACCTTCAAGAAGTGGTGTGTCACATTAGCAGTGGGAAAATGTGTCAACTCAAAATGTGTTAAATCACAATTGCAAAGTGAGTGTATTCCTAAGACTTTACTGCAATAGGATGCAGAAAAAAACCCAACAGTATATTGCAGGATTTACCTGGTTGGCAGCTTGATAGGTTAGAACTGTGTATTTGAGCTTCCTTCGAAAAGTATTTTTGAAAGATCAGCAGTTACTGGGGTTAAAAGGACGGGATTTTCTGATGTCTGCAATTTGTTGCCTTCTACATAGGAAACAGTTTCATCAGTGGAAAAAGTGAATTTATTTCATAAAAGCTCAAATAAACCATTTCTGCATTTTTAAACCATGCTGCCAGTGCCAGGAGTCAAAGATTTGATAACAACTATAGAATTATTAGGGTTTGGAAGTGCAAATTATAAACAGGCAGGAGCTGATTATTAGGAAGCTAAGCCCCAATTTCTTCCTTAAATAGATAGGAATGTAGCTACTCAAACTACAACTGATCAAAGTATTTTACCTTTCTTAAGGTCCACTCCAATTCTGTCTATGTGTGGATTTTGTTTGTTTAACTCACTCTGTTTTTAAGAAGTGATGCCTGTCTTAAAATACAGTGTATTATGTACAAAGGGCTGCATCTTCTGTAGTATCTAGAGCACTGTCCACATTTCTGAAGTATCCTGTAGTGTAGCATAACTGAGCATTTGCTCACCCCTCTGCCAGCTGAAATTAATCTTAATTTATGAAGCCATCTTACATATTTCCACTTGATTACGCTGTGCACACAGACCATGCATGCCCATGCTCAGTTCTGCATGAGTGGAGACCACACCTTGGAAGGGACAGAGCACGCCATTCGTGAAATCACCAAGCAAGAGGCTGACGAGTATTTTGTTATCGTCTTGAGTGATGCAAATCTTGAGCGGTACGGTATTCATCCATCAAGGTTTGCCCGGGCTTTGACCACCAATGCTCAAGTCAATGCATTTGCCATATTTATAGGATCTTTAGGAGACCAAGCAGATAGGTGAGTATATTTGGTTTATCCCTAATGTAATTTTCTTTGTTTTCATTCATCGTAAATTTAAACTACGCTTTTTTTGCAATGAAGTTAGGTATAGTTGCCCATGCTGGTGTTCTACAGTAAGGTTTTGATCATAGAATCATAAAATCAGAGAATGGTTTGGGTTGGAAAGGACCTTTCAAGATAATCTAGTGCAAACTCCTGCCATGAGCAGGGTCGTCTCTCAGTAGAACAGGCTGCTCAAAGACCCATCCAACCTGGCCTTGAACACTTCCAATGATGTGACATCCACAACTTCTCTGGGCAACCTATTCCAATGTCTCACCACCCTTGTTGTAAACCATTTCTTCCTTATGTCCAACCTAGTCTCTTTCTGTTTAAAACCCCTTGTCCTGTTACTACAGACCCTGGAAAAAGTCTGTCTCCATCGTTCTTACAAGCCCCCTTAAGTACTGAAAGGCCACAATAAGGGCTTCCTGGAGACTTCAGTTCTCCAGGCTGAACAACCTCAACTCTCTCTGTTTCTTTACAGGAGAGGCATTCCAACTCTCTGACCGTTTTAATGGTCCTCCTGTTGGACCTGCTCTAACAGGTCCATGTCTTTCTGGTGCTGGTGCATTACTTTAGGTGGGATCTCACCAGAGCACAGTAGAGGTCCCTTAGTCTGCTGGTCACATTTCTTCTGATGCAACCCAGGATAAAATTGGCTTTCTGGGCCACAAGCTTGCACTGTCAGCTCATATCCAGGTTTTCATCCATCATTCTAGGGTTTTTTTATGTACTGTCACTTCATAGAATCATAGAATAGTTTGGGTTGAAAGGGACCTTAAAGATCATCTATTTCCGACCCCCCTGCCATGGGCAGGGACACCTCCTACTAAACCAGGCTGCCCAAGGCCCCATCCAACCTGGCCTTGAACACCTCCAGGGATGGGGCAGCTACAACTTCTCTGAGCAACCTGTGCCAGTGCCTACCCACTCTCAGGCACTGGAACTTCAACCTGTGTCAAGAAGGGGACTGGTTTGTGGGTCTTTGCCATTATGGTCAGCTAGTCCAGAGCATTCCAAGCATTCAAAGGGAGCACCTAAAGCCATCCTGCCCCTGGAGGGTGTGTGCTATCCCTCTATGTAATATCCCTGCATAATCATGATGGCAACGTGGTGCCTTTGCCTTTGCCCAGCATGGAGTTTGAATGCACATGGGTGTAAAAGGAGAGATTAAAGCAAGAGAAGATGGAGTTTAATGGTCTTTAAAACTACCAAAATTTGACTCAGATACTCCCCTTGTCCAGAGACCTACAGTCTTTGGAGAGTCTGAGCCAATATGTCCATTTTTAGTGCTGCTACGTAATTTTACTTTAAATTGTTTGGGCGCAGGGAAAAATAAGGAAATTCTGTCCCAGGTGGTATTCCATATCCACCGAGGACGAGCACATGCAGTAAAAAGCTGGTATAGCCATGAATATCAACAGTGCCTTTTCTGCTTCTCTTTGAGACTTCAGCTAGAGTAGAATGAGAGAAAGCTCAAAGGGAACTGGCCCTCAGTGCATAGTTTTAATCAGAAAAGAGTTGAAAGATACAGCTGCACAGCCAGTGTTAGTCATGTCTGCAGGTCTGTATATCAGAGCTGCATTATGAATGAAAAACATAATCCGTTCTGAAAGATTATAATTACAAAAAGTCCTTTTACTTCTGCTAGGAGTTAAGAAAAAAGCATTGACCATATCCTGCTGTGCAAGAGGAGACCTTATAATTGCCTAGTTCACTGGGTATGGAAAACGCACACAATGCTGTCACAGAAATGCATTTCTGTGTATGTGGAAGTGAAGAATTACACAAAGCCTTCCTATAAATGCTGTGGGGGAAGGAGAAGGGAATTCTCTGTTGCAGCTTTTTAAAAGCTCACTTTAAAATTAAGACTTAATTTAGCATTGGACAAATGGTGTGGAACATAAATTCCTTTAAAAAGCAGTGAAAAAATAAATTCCTAGCCTGCTGACTGGACTTGAGGGAGGTGGAGTTTGTAACATGCGTCTTATTTAGCTTTTTGAAGGGGGGTTAAGCTGTGAATAAAAATGTGTCAGGCTAATATTGGCAGAAAGATTTCTTTCCATGTAATCTGCTGTGATCTCTTAGAGGAGACACAAAGAGCACATTTAGAATCACTAGCAGAGTTGAACTGAAGGAGCTGTGGGTTCATGGTATCTATTTAGAGTAACTAAATATCTTCGGTTTCAGAGTAAATCTCTAGCTGCTCTCGGAAAAGCAGTTGTAGTAATACCTCTTGAGGTCACTGGTACCTTGTTCAAAACAGACTTTTTGTGTATCATAGAGAGGATATGAATAGAAATCTCTAGAAACAGTCTTGATTTTTGTGCTGAAAGGACCTTTGTGACTTAGCTGCTCTCAGTGTTTCCTCCCACTGCTGCTTTCCCAAGCCTTTAATTGCATGGTGACAGTGATGTGAACAGCATGGATTGGCAAGGTATTCAAAAGGAAAAAGATCCTTTCTTAAGGAACCCAGGCTTATGGTAGGGAAGATTATTTGAAATGGTGATTGTGTTTTGTCCCTCATTTTGCTCCTTAGGCTGCAGAGGATGCTACCAGCAGGTCGGTCTTTTATCGCCATGGATACCAAAGAGATCCCCCAGATTCTGCAGCAAATCTTCACATCTACCATGTTGTCAAGTGCCTAAGCATCACTGATGTCACGGTGCATGAATTCAAAGAAGAAGCCCATTCCCGCTGGAGATATGAACCCTAAAGCTGAGGATAAATACAGTTATTAATAAATGCTATTTTCTAATCAGGAAACCAACACAAATCTGCGTGGCAGCCAAGCTGTAAAATTTCACCCAAACTCTCAACTGACTTAGCACATTCAAAGAATTGCAGTGGGGTGGAGGTAAATCACAGAATGGCAACAGAGCAAATGTTCTTTCCAGAGGGACAAATAAATAAAGGACAGTTTGTGATCATTCCTCTGCCTGCTGTGCTGCCAACATTATGGTATCATCTCACCCTGTAAACATGGTTCACTGGGATTTCATAATATTATGCAAGGCAGAGCCAGGCAATCTGTTTCAGTGGTTTGTGTGCATATGTTTGAATAGGTAGCAAACTGCCTCTCTGATTTAAACAGGACTGCTCTTGTCAGGCAGGAAACCCTTCCTTCCTCCGCTGTGGCTTTCGTGTCCTGACGAGCATCGGGGCTTCACTGTTGGATGCTGGGAACAATGGAGCAGTTTGGAAACACTGACCGTGACATGTAAACATTCATTATCTGATCGGGCACGGTGTTCAGAGTTGTCAAACCTAGAGAAAGTAGCTGTTAAGAAGAAAAAAGCCCAAAAATAGATTCTTTCAATTCGGTCTATGAAAAGTAAGGGGAAAGGGTCAAAATGGTTTTAAGAAACCAACAGCCACTGTTTCCAAGGAGGGAGCTACTGCTGTGTCTCCTTTGCATGACCAATGATGCTGTCCCATTGCGCAGAATCCCTGGGATGGCCTCAGCGTCTGGAGGTGCCTTTTTGGTCAGGAGACAAAGAAGTTACTAACGCTTTGCTCAAGCGCTTCTGTGATTTGTTCTGCTTTGGTCTTTTGAAGATGAAACTGGAGGAAAGTTCGTGTCATGAGAAAATAAGTTCTTTTTTATAAAGGAAGAGGAAAAATATCTATTTTTTATTTTAGCAAGATATCTCTGTTGGGGTATATTTAATATCCAGGGTAGTTATAAAGACTTATTTTATAATTCATCAGCTGCTGTTTGCCTTGTCCCATAAGGCGATGATCGCTCTTTATCTACTGAAGCATTGATGTCTTGTAGGAGCACAGGAATACTCGAAGAATTGGAAGTGTGTTTAACTAAGCAGGAGAGTGCATCATCGCTGATCTCTGCTGGTATTAATTTGTGGGTAACTGAGTAGAAAGAAAGTCAAGGGAGAGTACATACAAAAATGTGAGGGAACTGCAATACTTCACTTCTAATATTTCTCTTAATCCCACAGTTGCTCAAACCTCACTGTGACTGGTGTACTTGGAGAGGAGGTGGCAAATTAAATTTGATCTTGTTAAATACAACCATGGGTGTTTTAAATTACGTAGTTTCTGGTGGTCATTCTCTGCTCCATCAGTTCTGTAACAAAAAAATCTTTCCAAGGCATCAAAAATGTCGCATATTTAGGATGTTTTGAAGTCTTTCCAGCTTCAGGACTCTTTATGGCAAGAGAGGACGGAAGACGTTTTTCAAAGGCTTGTTAGTATTGTTATGATAACTATATATCTGAAAACAAAGAGTTTGAAGATGCAATTCCTGTTTGGAGAGAAGGGAATTGGGAGGAGAATGTTGGGAAGCTTATCCCTGTCTGGGACAAACACATGTACACGCACATGCACATGGACACAGCTACTATGGGGAAGTACGCTTCAAAATATAAATATCTTGGTCCTCTAAACATATGATGAGATACTAAATGGAATAAAGAACTGGCATATTAATGTATATTAGTAAATATGGTTTTATATGGGAATTCCTTCAGCACCTCTGCTTTAATTGCAAGTAGTCTTTCAAAAAATAAGCATTTTATTACAGTTAATTACCAAATATTCTGTACACTTTGTAGAGTACTTGAGTGGATAAACTTTCTCACATTGGATTTACATGCAGTTGTATTTATATAATACTGTTATATTTATTATAAAAATATACATTATTTAAGGTAAACTCTGAGATAAATCTAACTTTAAACCTTTTGTTTTATTATCTCTGCAAATTGTATTTCATGTCAGACTATTTAAAATTACCTTTCTGCACTTTTTGTTTTTCTAATTTGTTTCAGGAGATGTCTGTTGTGTTTCAGTTCATGTTTCGTGGTCCTGCAGGATACAGCCACCTCTGGGGCCAGGCCTAGGCAGGAGAGTGGCTGGGAGAGGCTGGAAGCAGATCTCAGTAGGTTTGTAGAGAAAGGGAGAAGAATTGAATGAACTTTTTTTCTCATTTGTGGGGGGGGGGGGGGTTGGGTTTTGTTTTTAACAATGCTTCATTGCAGGGTGTATTTGACCTGGCAGCATCTCTCTAAATTGTAACAGTTCAGGGCAAAGTTTTATCCAGGCTGTGCATCTCTCACCTGCTTTAATTTCTGTCCCTGCCACAGGGAAATCAAAGCAGCAGTGCTTTTTCCTGTCTTGCAAAGACTGGCAGTGTTATTTCACTGCTCAGAAATTCAGCAAATACTCTTCCTTCATGTCCCTGGAACTTGCAGAGCTTCTTAATATGTATTTATTTTTAATTAGCAAAATGCTTAAGAGTGATGTGGCTTTATTTAACCAACTGCAACAGCAGTGACTGCTCTCATTGCAATGCATGCACCAGCGTTGTATGTCACTCATTCCTGCTGAAAGCATGTTACGATATTTTTCATCTGTTCTCACAATTTATTAAGGGACTTCTACACTCACCGGTTTTTATGAAAAGGCACAGTTTCAGTGAATGGATAGAGCTGCTGATTGGGGTGGGTTCTGATCTATTGCTAACACTTTAATCGCATTAGTCAAATCAGCAGCAGTAATTTTAACTGCCTGTTGTAAAGCAGATATTGATCTAGCTCTGTTTATATACAGTGTGTTCGTGCTCACTCTCTGACTAGTAACAGTACAACGTCATTTAGGATTATTATTTACTGAGGTGCAAAAAAAAATACAGAAAGCTCAGGCAGGAGTGATTTCAGTCAGGGCAAAGCACATCCAATGCTTAGAGACATAAGCAGCCTCACGCAGCGACATGTAAACGAGATGGGTTAGCATGAAGTACAAGGAAAGCTAAGAGGGTCTCATAATCTTGGAGTCCATCTGTGGGGTTTTTTTCCACCCCACTTCTTTATTTTACTGACACTAGGTGCCAAACGTGATTGTGAATGTTGTGCTAGACCTCGTCCATTAGCCTAATAAAGTTAAGACTGAAGAACCTAATCACTGATCAAATATACTGATGTCATGTTCCAGCAAACAAGAAAGTAACAGGAGACTGAGACATTATATGATAAGTGAAAAACCAACCCAAAAAAAGAATGCCGATGCCTAGTTGAGAGCACAGGTAAGAGATGCAAGAATAAGAGAGGTTTTCTTTATCTATATAGTTAAGATTTTTTAAATATATATATTACAAAAAATATTAAAATACTAGGACAATAAAAAAAAGTAATTGTGGTATGTTGGCTATTGCACACTACACCTGTGGAAAATTGTATTTGAGAAAAAAATAATCACAGTAAGAATATTGATGGCTAGACATGTAGAAAACATTTCCAGTTTTGACCCTGAATTACCCAGCCACCACAGAAAGTTTTGCTATGGGCAGACTGGGCTGTGCAAAGCCAGGTAGGGCTGGAAACCAAACCCTGCCCCCAGCTGCCGGATGCTGCAGATCCCTACCAGCTGGGTGTCATCTGGCACCAGAGGTACCCCAGATCAAGAACAAATGTAAGGGAAGAGAGCAGGAAAAGGAATAAAAGACAAATTCCCCATTTTCAACCTGCTCAGCTTCCTGAACTGGCTTGTCTTGAGCACCAATGCAAGCATAGGCAGGAAAGATGTGGAAACTTGCAGATGAAGGAGCAGGACTGGGAAGATCTGCCAGGCAGGGCTACAGCATTAAAATTGCCAACAATAAAAGCCACATCCCAGTACCGGGAGAGGCTCAGCAGAGGAGGCACGTTCAGCCTGCAGAGCAGGAGGGAGGTGTCACATCATGGCCAAGACTCGCTGCAGAGACCATGCAATACAAACCCATCGTCACCCAGGGAGAGTAGGCTCAGAGACAGATCTCTGCTTCTAAAGTCAGCGCCACATCAAAGCTATTATGGTCCCTGTGACTTCAGCCCTTTAACTCAATGCCTAAGCATCCTCATCAGTAATAGGAAGAAAATAAATTCCTTCCCTATCCCAGGCATGTGTTCAGGATGAACTGGGGCTTGTTAACATCATCAGACAAACAGCCTGCACTAAAACCTGTACATTCCCTGAATACTAATTTTTGTGAGCCTTTTTCTTTTTTAAATGCACACTAGTTAGTTCCTTCTAGTGAAAGCCAAAATTTTAAAGTTCCTGGAGTCTCCTAGTGAAGATGAAAGCATTCATTAGGTGCCCATGAACTAAATACATCCCATCAATATTGGGGGAAAAAAGAAGTGCTTTTTATACTAGGACTTGATACAAACCCCTTCTTAGCAACAGCCTTTTCATTTCAAATCATTAAATGAGTATTTTATGTTAACTTCTCTGGCCAGGCTCTCTGAGAAAGCTGGCAATATTACATGCAGATAGTGGTTTGGAAAAAGTCCAAAAATACCATAACTCGGTTAGGAAAATGTGTTCTATTGGAAGAGCGATATGAGAAATAGTGTCCCAGATATTTTTGCTGTCATTGTGACTAAATGATGGTCCATGCCATCTCTACCAATGTGCATTTCAGTTTGGTTTTGTTTGACACCCTTAACGTCACCTACTATATTTTCCAAATTAACAATTAGAAATAATATCAGGTTTTTTTAAAGAAATGCATTTGGGTATGGACAGGGATGCTCCCCTGCCATGACTTACAGAGAAGTGTTGAAGCAGGGAATGTGCCTCCCTGTTATCATAGCACTGTACGAGCTATGCCTGTCCTAGTAATATTGAGAGTTAGCAAAGGAACACCCTTAGCACTGACTCATCCCCAATTCCTGCTAGTGCAGGGACAGATTTATCAGGAGCAAGGATATCTGCATGTCTCAGCTGGCCCGTGCAGCTCACACACCTCCAATCCAAGCTGGTGACCTTGCTGGCTACTCCTCTCCTGCCCTTTCCTTCCCCAGGTTGTGGGTTGTGTCTGCTCAGGATTCTGCCACTCTAATTCACTGCTTCTGGCTCATGGGAAAGCCCAAAGTCCATTTTATTGAAAAGCCTGCAAACTCTGCATTCAGCAGCAGGAAATGCAGCAGAGATTTGATGTACCAAAACGGCCATACATTTTTTTCAATCCAAATTATCTGAAACTGCTCTGCAGGTCCCTTCCATTCCTTGCTATCCCCAACACCCTTAGTGTTCCTCACTGTATGGAGGGTGAACAGGGACCACTGAACCTCTGGGTCCTCTTTCTCTGTGTCACATCCTTTAGCAAAAAGTCACGTAAGGTGCCCAAAATGAACAGAATCATATTAGAGATACTGCACTTGGAGCTCAGAAAGCCAACTATATCCTGGGCTGTATCAAAAGCAGTGTGACCAGCTGATCGAGGAAGGTGATACCACCTCTCCACTCTCGTGAGACATCACTTGAAGTACTTTGTCCAGCTCTGGAGTCCTCAGCACAGGAAGGACCTGGATCTGTTAAAGGAGAGCCACGAAGATGATTCAAGGCCTGGAGCACCTTCCATAAAAGGACAGGCTGAGAGAGCTGGGATTGTTCATCCTGGAGAAGAGAAGGTTCCAGGGAGACCTTACAGCAGCCTTAGAGTACTTAAAGGGGACTACAGGAAAGATGGGGAGGGGCTTTATATCAGAGAGTGCAGGGATAGGACAAGGGGGAACAGTTTTAAGCTGAAAGAGGGGAGATATAGGTTAGGTATCAGGAAGATTTTCTTCAACTTGAGGGTGCTGCTTTGAGCAACCTGATCTAGTGGAATATCCCTTCCAACCCAAATTATTCTATGATTCTATGACACACCTGCTGTAATCCTCCTCACTCCCCTAGTTTTCTGACACAACTCAATTTTGACGTATCATGGTTCCAAGAAAGCAAACCAGATGCCGGAGGAAAACCAAGACCTTGCACTCATCAATATATTTACTATAAGACCATGGCTTAAGGACCATATTTTCGTTTCAGCACAGACTTAACAGTACAAGGTCTGGGCATCCAGGCAGCCAAAGACTGGCAAGCATGCCCATAGTGGGGAGGCGCACGCCAAAGTAGATGTGAGCTGTCATCTGAGGGCAGAGAGGCCTTACAGAGAGATCTGGACACACTAGAGAGCTCAGCAGTCACCAGCTGTATGGAGTTTAACAAGAGCAAGTGCCAGATTCTTCTCCTGGGACAAGATAGTCCTTGTTATGCAGACAGACTGGGAGATGAGAGGCTGGAGATTGGCCTGAGGAAAGAGATCTTAGGATCTGGGTTTATGGCAAGTTGAATATGAGCCATCAGTGTGCCTTGGCAGCCAAAAGCGCCAGCTGGGTCCTGGGGTGCATCAAATTTAGCATTGCTAGCAAGTCAATGGAGGTGATCGTCCCTCTCTAAACCGCAGTGGAGCAGCCCCACCTTGAGCTTTGTGCGTAGTTTTGGGTACCTCAATATAAGAAGGACATCAGACTAGTAGACTGTGTACAGAGGAGGGCAGCCAAGGTGGTGGAAGCTCTCAAGGGCAAGAGGAGGGGCTGAGGTCGCTTGTTTAGTTCAGCTTGGTGAAGAGAAGGCTGATGGGTGACCTCATCATAGCCTATGATTTCCTCAAGGGGGGCAGTGGAGGAGGTGCTGCTCTCTCTCTGATGACACAAGGAAATGGAATGAAGTTGCTTAGGGAAAGTCCAGATAGGACATTAGGAAAATGTTTTTCACTGAGAGGGTGGTTGGTCACTGGAACAGTGTCTCCAGGGAAGTGGTCAGAGCAAAAGGTCTGTCAGAGTTCAGTGAGTGACTGGACAATGCTTTTAGTCATGTGGTTTACTTTTAGGTAGTCCAGCAAGGACTTGGACTCAATAATCCTTATGGGTCTCTTCCAACTTGAGATAATCTATGATTCTATGAAGTAGTCAAGAATAAATGTGCCCAGGCACAAACAAGAGACAGAAGAGACCCTAAAAGAGCTCTTTCTGTCTCTATTTAATCCTCTTGAGCGTTGTGGAGAGCAGCTCCAAGTAGGTGTCTGACTCCAGACTTGGTGTCTCTTCATCCCACCCAGCAGCTCTTCCCTGTCAGCTCTCACCGTTCAAGGCCAGGGCTTAGCAGAGTAGTGTTGCCCTGTGCTTTCAGCTGAAACGTCCTCAGCGTGTACTGCAGAAACGAAAAGCACCTCTTCAGAGGGCACGGGGCACCCTGTCTGTCATTCTGCAGCCTGCAAAGCCCAGCCTAACTTGAGATGATGGCAGATGGCAACCTAAAAGGTCACAAAGCTTTTTCCATTACCGTGGAGGAGTCTGAAAGCAGCATTATTTAACTCAACTGTCTGCTTTTAACAAAAGGCACATTGTTTCTCTGGATGATTTCTTCTAAGAAAAGCATGTGTGTGAATGTGGGAAACTCAGGCTGGCACGGCAGTGAATGTCAGAGTTTAATCATCTTTCTCAAAACAGGAATCCGACTTCTCCTGGGTTTTGAAAAATATAAAACAACCCCCTTTGAATTATTCAAGTTTCACACTCTGTCCAAAACTAGGTAAGTGTCCTTCATTTGGCTGTTAAATTTTTCTTAGCCTCCAGAGTTCTGGATAGACCTGTACCTATGCTGTAAGGGGCCAGTTTCCAGACCTGAATCGCCACTTCACTTCTTTCCAGGCAGTGATGCTCATTTCCATCCAGCTAACGTGCTGAACCACACACATCCCTAACTAGTGACGTAGCTGCTAACCTTGTCCTCCACTGCTTTAAGGTACAGCTCATGTCATATAACATTTCTTCACATTTCTTATCTCCTTTTTTTGAGTAGGTTCACTGCAAGTGGGGAGAATTAATTGTTTTTAACCTTGTTATTTGAGATATTTTCTTGAGGCTGCTAATCAGCCAGCCTTGTCCTTGTGTAGAGAAGGCTATACAAGCACATTTGCACGCCTCATACAGGGAAGGGTAGGGAAAAAAAGAAATAGGCAGGGGCTTTCTCAGAGAGCATTAAAGTGTTATGGTACAGGATTAGGTTAGGTCAAGGTCTGAATTAAGATTCTTGCAACAAATGCGTGATTAAGACAATTTTAATTTAACAAGGGCTAGCACATACAAATATTTGAGTATTTCTAGTAACTGAAACTCCCAATGTCTTTGCATTAGTCATGGAGCCTTGGTTAACACTAATAGGCACCAAGATGAAACACACTCTCCCTGAAGAGGAAAAATAAAATTAACTGGTCCATTAATATAGTTAGGGTTTGAACATTATTTGGTTTTAGCTCAGATGCTGTAGTGTTTGCGAAGACACAGCTGGTAGTGCAGTTCAACCTTATTTTTCTGAAAAGCTATTTTATTTCTATTTATTCGATCTCTTGATGATTACTGTAAAGTACACCAATATTCACAGGGATCATTTGCTTATGAAGAAAACTGAACGCAAAGGGACACATCCTACCATTGCACTAACCCTTGCGCAGCCAGATGCAGTGCTACCTACATACCAGTTTGGGCACAACCTGACTGCAAAAAAGTGCTTTGGGGAAGGTCCAGCTCCACCTTGCACACCCACATGAAGATGACTCTTTGCATTCAGGTTGATGGGATCTATTAATTTATGCCATGTGTACCTCATGCATATTAAAAAAAAAAAAAAGAATAAGGCAAGAGCAATCAGAGGATTTTGAGGGGATAACTTTTCTCTCCAGTTTGATGTGGCAAACATATTGTCTCCCATTGCTCAGGGCTCACCAGGCACAAAAGGGCAGCAGGATGGCAGCCCTCGAGGTCAGATTTGAGCAGCTCAGCTCCAGCCCCCACCATGCAGAAAAGCAGAAGGAACCTAAGGACACAGACAAACAAGAAGCTCAACAAGATGATTAATCCCTCCTCCAAGATCCAGCAGAGTGCCAGCACACACTAACCTGTCTCTGGGTCTGTCCAGACTTAGACTCCACAGTCAGTAACTGATAGATTTTTGTGTGTTCCTCCATCTTTTTAGCACAATTCTATTGGAAACACTTTAAAATCAAAAATTTCTCTCCAGCCCCTCTGAATGCAAAGACAGAGTTTGATATTAAAACCCCAGAAGTTAGAATTATGCTGTCATTGTCACTGGCTGGTTTTTTTGTGCATTTTGTCCCTGAAAAGAAACAAATCCTTTGTCCAATTAATTAGAATAGTGAATATGACGAGATCACCCAAAAGATATTCTGCCTTGCAGGTGACCCCTTCCTCCTCTGGGTGCAGAGCACCAGCCAGTGCTCCATGGTTGTGAAGTGGGCAGGTGGGGCAGACAGGAGAGTTCATCTTTCCCTCAGCCAGAGAGCAGCATGCCATGGACCCCAATACAAGGCACCTCCTCCTGCAGAGAATTTTGTGAGTGCTAGGACAGGGGAGGCTGGTGGTGAACACCAGCCTTGGTCCCCAGGACACCCAAGCAAGACATCCACATCATGTTTCTAGCATTTCCTAAGCTCTGTGTGTCCAGGAAATCCCAGTCGCTAACCAATCTCTCATTATCTTAAAACCAAAAATCCTGTTAATAGCTTTACCTCATACCCTGCAGCTCTGGAAACCTGCCCAGCTCCTTCTTGAGTTACTTACTTCAGCTGATTATTTTGGCAGGGCGTTTTTACCCCCAGATCTTGGCTACTGTTCCTTGGAGAAACTGTACTGAAACCTCTTGCATTGTGGTCGTCTGTTCTGGCTCCACAGAACTTTTATTTCTGCACCATTCATAGACTCCAAACTGAAATAGCAATTAAACAGTGCAATGCACAGAGGCTTACAGGCACCTAAAAGTGATTAACGACTTCACCATGTGTTCCTGAGTTAAGCAAATGTTTTTGCACATATCCATATACTAAAAACACTGACAGCATTTAAAGTTGCTTACTGTGGCGTAGTTTAAAAACTAAGCTTTATGGCAGCAATTCTCCCATGATGAGGCTGAAAGACACAGGTCCCACTCCTGTCAATTCTTTAATAAAGTTCCCATTTAAAATCTGGCATGCGGTACACGAGACAAAAGCCTTCAACTTACCCTTTATTTAAAACAAAGTTAGGGTTCAATTTGAGGGTCTTTTGAAGGCCACTGGATTTTAATGACCATCCTCATTTCCAATGCTGAAAGACAAGCAGGGGCTACACAAAGCCATGATGCAGCCAGGAGGGAGAAAGCAGGTCCAAATTTCAAGCTGAGATGTTGTCCCTCCAGAGAGCAAACAGAGAGATAGGATAGAGTCTTGATTCTCCAGAAGAATGCACGTAAGGGGCTTCTACAGTTGTTTCATGTGTGTTTGGGCTCAGTTTGAACATCATTTTTTGGCTGATGCCTCTGGGAAGTCACATCAAACCAAAGTTGCCCATGATTTGCTCTTCTTGGTGTTGGGTTGTAACCATGGACGGGTTTCAGCTGAGCTGGGCACTAACCCATCAGTGCGTGTTGCTTCCTCAGCTGCATTTTGAGCCAAACAGCTCAAACAGGGCACTAAAATGCTGTTTTGGGGAGTAGCAGACAATCTACAAGCAGGTGCTCTGTTGCATCAGCTGCCACTATCCCTGAAGCAAAAACCCACTGGCAATCATGACAAGGGCACTGGAGACCAAGCTGTACCGCGTGAAAGGAAGAACTGGGATTTATTCCTCCTGAGGCAATACAGGAATTAATACTCTAGGGAACTCAGGTAATTTCCCTGTTCTGAACTTTAATTGCAAGCCTGGTTTTTACCCTACTACATCTGTCCTTAGAAGACCATTGTTCTCTTGAGCCAGGTGGGCTGAAGGACTCAGATCTCTTTCAGCCCCTTGCAGCCCATTGCTATCTCCCCTTTGCCCCAAGTTCACAGCACAGGCTGATCTGGAAGTTTGGCTCTTCCAGCACACCAGCTGCTGCAGAATCTTGTATGAACAAGGAAAACCTGTGTTCCAGGCCTGGCACGTCCCAGCAGAACAGCCTCTTCTTTGAGGCTCCAGAGAGCTCAGTGCTATTTATGGCAGTTCAGTTTCTATTCTTCCGTAATTTCATATTCATTGAAAAACGACTTTCTAATTTTGTAACACCACAGGAAGAGCACAGGCGGGACAGATTTGTCAGCTGCTTCTCCCTGTAAAAAAAAATAAAAAGAAAAAAAAGAAAAATCCCAGTAATTTTACCACAAAGCCTTACACCAGCTGACTGCTCTTCCCCAAGAGAGAATTCTCCTACCAAGAAGTTTTTCAGGCTCTGTATTTGCAGGTGGATGAGTATTTCACCTCTGGCAAAGCAATTCTTCAAGGGTGATGGTCACGATGGGAAGAAATGCACAGCGTAGGAGTCACAGAAGGTCATTTCACATTTCCAGATTTGGAAAGAGCTGCATAGTCTCATCAACAGTTGCAGTTAAGGTTTTTCAAGACAACATTGGCAGAGCTGTCACACTCTTGAGGTCCCAAGCTGTCACCACAGTGTCGCTTACGCATACTTCTGGCCACACTTGTTTTGCTGTGCACAGAGAGATTATTTGGTTATGCCTATATGATATATGGGGTTGTACAACATGATCTCTGAAGCCACTGGTCCCTGCATACACAGCAGTACGATATGAAAGATGGAAAATGACCTGTTCATGTCCCTTTGCATTGGACAAAAACATTAGAAAACAAAGATATGGCTTGCCCTTATTTGCTGAGCGTACCTGGAGGCTTGTGTGAGATAGCAGTGCAGCTCCTGACCTTCTGGCAAACTTGTGAAGGGCATTGGTTTCTATTTATGATGAAGAAAAAGAGTGGCTTCTTGTGATTTGCAGCATAGAATCATTGAATCATAGAATGGTTTGGGTTGGGATGATCATCTAGTTCCAACCACCTGCCATGGGCAGAGACACTTTCCACTACATCAGGTGCTCAAAGTCTCATCCAGCCTGGTGTTGAACACTTCCAGTGATGGGACATCCACAACTTCTCTGGGCAAACTCTTCCAGTGTCTCACTACCCTCACAATTAAGAATTTCTTCCTAATATCTATTTTAAAGCATATGAGGACGAAACTAACATCTCAGTGCTGGGGAATATCTAGGGGGGCAGGAAGGAGACAGTTGGTTCATAAAGCTGTGAAAGAACTACAAATAACCTGTGGAAACAGCTGGAAAGATCCATATGACTGTGATTACTCATCATGGACGTACATAGCTGTCATTGCTCATCACGGACCTATGTAGCTGTCACAACACCTGCTGGAGAGGCCTGTGTGCTGCATGATGGAGGTGACCAGGTTATCCATTAGATGGAGTCCCCTTCATATATTCTTGGGGCTGTAATTGATAATATTTTGCTCCTTCTGCAGGGTTTTCCATGTTGCCAAAGGTCCTTCCAGTGCAGGGTATATGATCTAGTCTTGCCCTACTAGCACTGCCTCCTCGATCAATGCAACAGCCACAAGTCCCAGTCTGGGGCTCTCTGAGCCCGACTCAGATCAGGAGTGGCTCCAGATGCAGTTCCCTGAAAACAGAGACTGTGATGAGCTCCCTTGCCCACTGAAAGACTCCAGCCTCTCAGACAAGGACAAGGAGCAGTACTGCAGCCCTGCAGTGTCACCGCTTGGCTGGCAAGCAGGGATGGGTAGCCTCAGCCCAGCGTCAGGAACCACAACGGATCCCTCTTCCCACACACCACCCCCCTCATTCCTCAACATTTATGTCAGAACACATCATTCAAGCATTACCTAAGTACAAGAATATAAGTAGCTGCAGCAACTATGTCGCAGATTGTTTTCTGCCTGATAGTATCAAGATCTCTGTATTTAAACTTGAGCCCTGTATGCAAAATGATGGAACAATGAGCTGAACCAATCTGCCATTTGCTTTTAGTGTTTCAACAGTGAGTGCTCAGCTGCACTAAACCTCTTCTCCCTCCACAGACAGAAAGATGAAACTGAGCTTTTCATCTTCTACCACTCCTCAGTTTGTTCCCTTGCTGAGGACAAACCTTCACATGAAGTCACAGCACTGGCTGAAAGGAAGGGGATGTTTCTCTTCCCCTGTGAAAATACTTTGCAGTGTTTCAGGTTGTAGTCAGACTCAGAGACCACTGCTCCTCCTGTTTTGTTTCGCTTAAAACCAATTACATAAGTTTAAACGTTTGTCGTTTAAGTTGTTCACTGTAGGATTAGCTCTTAACTCACCGTATTTTCAGATGAGGTAGTTTAAAAGA
Organism: Phaenicophaeus curvirostris; assembly: GCF_032191515.1. Classification (NCBI taxonomy): domain Eukaryota; kingdom Metazoa; phylum Chordata; class Aves; order Cuculiformes; family Cuculidae; genus Phaenicophaeus; species Phaenicophaeus curvirostris. Next base: position 176,355,121 of record NC_091392.1, on the reverse strand, counting down.
AAAAAACAAAAAGCAGAGGAAAAATACTCCAGCTGTGGTCCCATCCTCATCTAACTGACCTGGCACACATGCAGGTCTCCAGCAAGCGGGAAGAGGTAAGAAGTGGTGTCACGTCTGCCTGGTTGTAGGCTTAACTCCAGACACTGGTGATTTCCCTTACAAAACCAACATAGGGCCTCTGTGGGGCTGCTGGGCACGTATGTCGACTAACCAAACAGAAAACTAATCCCATCAAAGCAAAGCATAAGATGGGGTTACCCTGTGCCTGGGTTGTCACCGGCTCCCACACAAGGGCCAGAAGGTGACCTGTGGGACTGGAGATGGGGAGCCATCCTTTGGGCTGCAGCCTACATAGAACCAGCCGGCTCGTTGCTCCACTTGCAGGTGGCTGTAACTCCTTGTCTTGGGTGTCTTCTCCTGCCAAGATTCAGCATCCACATCCCGCATAAACAGAAGGTTTTATCAGCAAGGTCACCATTGCAGTCAGTAATTTGAAAGCCTTGGAAGCCTTTCCACACACTTGAGAAATTTTGTGATTTCCCGCTGCCAGTATTTGTTCACAGAGCCAGGCTCCTATCTCAGAGATCGGCTGCCAACCTGGTCCTCATCCAGTCAAAAACTGTGGGCTTGGAGCAGAAATACTGGAGGAAATCCTAAGGTTTGTGTTAAGCACAGAAAGTCAGAGTAAATGCTCACAACAGTTCCTTTAGCCCTCATCTGACGTGTGAATTCAGTCCAAAATAAGGACCTTGGATGTGGCCTGCAGGGGACTGAGGAGTGACTTAGCCCACACACAGTGCTCAGGAGTGAAATTTGACCTGGAATGTTGAAAATTGCTTCTCAAATTCAGCACATGTTTTGGGGTGAAAAATAAAAGAACTGAAAAGGTTTCTGAAGGGAATCACAGCCGGAGGCTGCACCCAAAAATGGAGGAGGTACATCCCCAGTGAGTCACCTCCTGGAAGAGGGTTGCTTGCTTGCAAGTCATCTTTATTTCAAGCAAAGTCACTCACTCCTGACTCACGCCAAAGCAACATTACACAGATGATCCAGTGGAGAAGAACATCCACAAAGCCTTTCCCAAGTAGGGCAGGTGGCAAGAGCTGTGCTGGGTAGCCCATATCTCTTTTGGAGACCCATTCCTCCTCTCTGAGTCCTAAAACCCAAAAGCAGATGGGAAAGAGGTGGAAATGGACCTGGAATTCAAGCTGGAGTTGTTCAAGACCCCAGGAGAGATGCCATGGCCTCCTGCATCCCCCTGCAGTGAGTCAGGGTCCTGGAGGACACCCAAACTGCACCACCCTGGCTCTTGTGCAACTGCTGAGACCAATCCCTCTGGCTGCAGGAGAGCCTGCCAGCTCCAGTTCTTGTTAGTAGGAGTGATTTGTCAGTGGGGGTGCGAAGGGGGGAGCGTGGGAGGCAGGGCAAGAGGGGAGAAAGTGGAAAGATGACATCTTCCAAGAAAGCCAGGAAAGCAGCTACACATACTACATGAATAAATACTACTTTTCTGTCCCTAATTATGACACACATGAAAAATGACCCTTTTGCCATGCCTGTTGATGGATCCAGGGGAGGATCACAGTGCCTGCAAGGGCCGTTTCTGGAGGGGCAGACAGTCCCTAGAGATTCCATTCACACCAGGACAGAGGCAAGGAGGGAGCTGCAGACATCCACCCGTTGCCCCTTCCCACAGTCACCGTGGATCCAACATCTGAAAAGTCCCAGATATTGGGCAACTTTAGAACCCCTAAGGAAAGGGCAAGATTCCTCCCCACGCACACCTCAAAATTCTCTATTTCCATTCACTGAAGCATCTTGTAGCCATCAAGCTTATGAAAAAAACATAAATGGGAGGGACTGATTTATAAAAAGGGAGTAATCAATGTGCATGTAGGAGGAGAAACCATCCAGTCAAGCTTTCTTGCCTAGGAAAAGGACCGGCTTGTTCCCTGTTATTTCAAACCGCCATCATTTCCCTAAAGTTGCTAGCAACTTGGGTTGGCTTGGCTAGCAGATGGGAACCACCAGGAGAGCATCACACATGGGATCAGGAGTAGGAGCTCAGAGTCTTTTCACAGAATCACAGAATCACAGAATCACAGAATCACAGAATAACCAGGTTGGAAGAGACCCACCGGATCACCGAGTCCAACCGTTCCTACCAAACACTAAACCATATCCCTCAGCACCTCGTCCACCCGTGCCTTAAACACCTCCAGGGAAGGTGACTCAACCACCTCCCTGGGCAGCCTGTTCCAGTGCCCAATGACCCTTTCTGTAAAGAATTTTTTCCTAACGTCTAGCCTAAACCTCCCCTGTCTGAGCTTGAGGCCATTCCATTTTGAACATCACTACACAACTGTAGTGTGGTAAGTCACGTCAGCTTCTTCTCTGGGTCACTGAGGTTTAGCAGTACAGAGTCAGCAGCTTTCTCAGCTCTGGTTAAAGCAAGTAGTGAGCTAAATAGGAAAAACTGTTCTGAAGCCAAGGCTTTAAAAGCTGGAATGACTGTGGCTTACACATAATCCACCACTAAAGTAGGTCTTGACTGTTATTGATCTGGCTCTCTGGTGCACATTCCTGCATCAGGCCCTTCAAATTGCATGAGGAGGGAATGTCACACAACACTACAAGTTGTTCACAGCTCAGATTGTAGCTTGGCTTCTGAAGGAGTGAGCAGACAAGCCAGGTAGATTCTATCTTGCTGTGCAGCAACATCCTCATGTCAATATTTGGTTGTTGCATGCTCAAGCTTCTCTTAAAAGCAGTTTATTTTTCCCAAGGCTTTGGCCAGGAACAAAATATGCTAGAAAGGGCAAGACACACAAGGTCTATCCATTAGTTTCTTCCCTTTGGATGAGTGGCAATATTATTAACACCATAAGCCATCTATCCAGCTTATCTGAATGTGATTGAGGACCCGTTTCTCCCAGCCCTCCTTCGATGGTACCAAAAGAGGGTACCCACGCCAGAGGGCATGAGGCTTTTAGTGGGTTTCCACTCTACCAGTCCTACAATTTCCTGAACCTCCCTTTACCTACTGCTGGATGGATTAGAAATGGTTTACATCAGTAAGTAGAGTTTGGGGTCAAACTTGCTTTAAAAAAGAAGATTCCTAAAAAGTCTGACCAATGTACCCATCAACTTTAGTAAAACTCAAAAGCTGTTCTCAATGCTTGCCTGAATCTGCTGGGAGCTTGACAGAGTGAGTAGTCCAAAAGCAAAGGCATCTTTGCCCCCTTTAAGGAAAACCAAAAACCATGGGGTCTGTTCTTTGTCCAGCCCAAAAGCTGATGGGATCACCCAGGCAGCAGAGGCAAAGTCCCATGGGGAGTGCAAACAGAAACACTGACTCAATGAATATCTATACATCCACATACTATATAAAAATGTACAATTTTTTGTTATTTCTCTTCCAGTGTCATGAAATTAGGCAAAGGCATCAAAATGGGCTCTGCACATAGGCTAGCAAATCACACACCACGCAAACTTGGGCCATCTGGAGATTTTACATCTTTTTTCCATTAGGAACAAGAGATTGTTGTAATTCTGGCACGGAGATGAGCTGAGGGCATCAGTTTCCAAGCAAATCCCTATGATATCAGCCTGATTAAGGGGAAAATACAAGTTCAACCACACAGCAGCTGGAGAAAAGCCAAAGAATAAGCAAAATGAGAGGCCTAGCTCTTGTCTGAGCAAACGAGAAGTGTTTGGTTTTCCTGCCTTCTCCCTTTAGCTCAGTCAGTTTGCAACAACACATCGCTGCCGTACAGTAGTGTTCCTGCTTTATTACAAAGTCTATGTTTGCAAGGCTGGCAGGTCTGCCATCTTGCCATTTGGCACTCACAAATGCCAAGATTAATTAAAGTGTATCTTGAAAGTATTTGTTACTGGAAGCAAAAGATACAACGAAACTGCTTTAGCTTTGGGAAGAGGTCCCTAAACTGTAGAAGAAACCATCTTAAATTGTATTGGTTATTTAACAGGCGCATATTGCAAATGCATTTTTACCTAAAGTCATAAAGCTGGAATTATGTGCTGGGTACCCCAGTTTCCAGTCTGCTAGCATGGTGCCACAGGCAAAGACTGGAATAGCAACTGGGATAGCTCCTGGGAGCTCTTCACTGGAATCTCATGTATGGCAGAAGCTGAGAGAGCAAACCATCTCAGCTTGGCACCCTCAGAATCCCCTCTGTCCTTTCCCTGCTTCTGCAGCTTCACCTCTGATACCGAGCTCTCAGTCTAAGGGCCATCACTGTCATATACACATACACATACATATATTTTATATATATATATATATAAACATACACACACATACATATAGAATAGAATCATTTAGGATGGAAAAGACCTTTAAGATGATTGAGTCCAACCATAGTAACCCAAACCCCAAATGGAAAGGCTTTCCTTGGGGACTGGATCCACTCAGAATCTCTTTCCCGTTTTGGTTATCATCATCGCCGCACCGACTGTTCACCGCTAAGTGGAAACTGAGAAGAAGCCTGAGCAATGAGACCAGCTTGAAATTTTTTTCTTAAAAGCTAGATGTGTCGCAATGGTGGAACAATTTGAAAGAGGCACTCCAAAAGTGAAAATTTCTGCATTAAAAAAAGTATCTTATGGAAGCTCTTCAGAAATACTTGAGTTACTATTCTCCCTCCCACCCTTCATGTCCTAATGATGGCTTGTCACAAGATAGCACAGAAGCTCAACAGTCTTGTTATATTTTGAGCATCAACCAATACTTGGTTCTGATTTAAAACACCTTTTTTAATATCAGGCTTTCATTTCACAGGAGTCAAGAGACATTTTGAAACAAAGATGTTATTCAAAATCCATGGGTAAGTCTGCCTCTTTGGCTTGGTAATATACAATTTATTTTTAGACAAAAAAGAAGGCAGTTTTTTAAAGGTCACCACAAGGCACAACTGGCAGATGCTGAGGTTAGCTGAATGACTCCTCCTTATTTAGCCACCCAGCCATGAGGACAAAGGAAGAGAGGCAGCTGTCCCAACCATCACTGGGAGAAAAGCTTGTTTTAATCTTAAACATAAGCCCACAGACTCCAGGCATGAAATGCGAGTGACTGTGGATGTCTCACATTAAAGAAATACTAAAAAATAATTGACACTTTAAATATTTAAACATTTTCCAGTTGAGATTGACTGCTATTTTGGTGCCATGTAGCCTTCCCCTCCATCCCCATCCCTGATAGGAATAAACAAAGCAGCCCATGCACCCAGGGCCTATCCTGTGAATTTGAGCCATTGAATCACAAAGATAAGGGGAAAAAAGCAATAGACAGCGAATTCCAATAACTCAGTGTCAGTGCTTTTAATTGTAGATATCCTTGTGGGAGAAAATCCTCCCAAGATGCAGACTGAGTTGCTGATACTGCTGGATATTTTTTTCCCTAAGGGCAAGGAAAACAAAGAGCCTAACAAGGGTAAATGCTGTTATCCCTCTGTCTTTAGGTGCACATTTGAGGTAACTATATCTAACAATAGGAGAATTTAATAATCTAGGGAAAAAGGTAGGATTTTTCCTTGCTATAGAGTTTTTAGGGAGGTGGTTGGGTCACCTTCCCTGGAGGTGTTTAAGGCACGGGTGGACGAGGCGCTGAGGGGCATGGTTTAGTGTTTGATAGGAGTGGTTGGACTCGATGATCCGGTGGGTCTCTTCCAGCCTGGTGATTCTATGATTCTATGTCTGCTACTCACGTCAAGCACCGCGTGGCCAGGAGGGATGCAAGAGCATCCTTGGGAGAGTTTGCCAGCACCAGCAGAGCCCTCAGACTGCAGCTACAGAAAGGAAAGGGAGATACAGAAAAGCTACAGCAAGAGGTGAGTCTGAAAGCACCCGATGTTTAAACTAACACACAGCAGGCGAAAATGGCACCAAAACAATAGCGGCACTGAAAGCAATAAAATGTAAACAGATTGAATTCAGGGAATGTCTGGATCAGCTTATATTCACCAATGTACTCTCAAAATAAACATACAGGAGAATATTCTGCTGGTAAATCAGATGATTTGATAAGTATTAAACAAAATAGAATGGTACTTTGACCTATGAAAACCAACAAAAGTGTGATCACTGGCTCCAAGCAGCTCTGTGAAAAGCTAGAAGTACTAGACTAACATAAGGTAAAAATGCCACTTCTCCGAGGTGCAAATACATTTTACATGTGAGGTTAAACTCAGGAGGCAGCACAAGAAGGTGCTTGGGATGATGGGACTGTGCCTCCACACAAGGACTCTTTGCAACGAGTTTGGCTGTCATTAATTCTGACACAGGTTCTCAGGAAATCAGAAAAGCTGCCAAGAAGCTATGCTTACTTCCCACATTGATGTGCTGCTTTAGAAAGCTGGTGAACTTCCAGGAGAGAGTGGAAGCTGGAGACTACTTGTCAACTCAGCTGCTGGGCAGTCCTGGGCAACCATGCCAGTGACCAGCCTTTAGATGAAGTGACCATGGTCACCTCATAGAGGAATCCTAATGTCATGGAGTCATAGAGGAATCCCCATGCCTACACTCGCAGAATTATAGAATCATAGAATCACTAGGTTGGAAGGGACCCACTGGATCATCGAGTCCAACCATTCCCATGAATCACTAAACCATGCCCCTCAGCACCTCATCCACTCATCACATTACAAAGCCAGGGCTGTGCCTCACGAAAAAAAAAAATAATTCTTCAGAGCAGCTACCTAATACTGCTACGCAGAAGACTGAAAGCTGGGTTTGGTGAAGCTGATGGGATTTTCAACATCAATCACAGGTAAATCACCAGCAAATATAATTTAATTTGCACATAGACTCAAAAATATTAACAAGTTGGTGTGGCTGCTGGATGTATCTTTCCATAGCACAGATTCTGTGATGGCAACACCTTCTGTTTTTATCAAATGCATTAAAAGAAGCATGCACAACTGGATATGCCAAGATTTCCTTCCTCTAACTCAAGAGCCAAGTGTAAGACTAAGCTCTTTCTCATCAGCATGAAAGAGCATTAATTAAAAATCCTGTGGCTAAAACACCCCACAAAACAGACAGGGGAAACAGAAAACTACATGAGCCAGAAGAGAAAGAGTGAAATAGAATGTCAGAAAACCCTTACACATAAAGCCCCTTTCCTGTCTAGTGGCTTTTTGGGTGCTTGCTGCTACTCTAGTGCAAGCAAGGTGTGTGCAAGGCTGCACCTCAGCCTTGGGGCAGGGGCTGGGCCGCCTCCTAGCCCAGTTCCTGTACTGAAGAGGGATGCGATAAAGGAGCTGGCATCCCTCATTACACAGTGAGGCACCTATGTTGCTGGAGAAGGTCCCAGTTGAGAAAACAAGTCTAAATTCTTGTTATGTATGCTCAATATTTGTTCCCACGCTTTTCCTAAGTCTCTACAAGTCAGGAGGTGAGGGAGGCAGCTAGGATACAGGAGATTTACAGTCCTGAAGAGATGAGCAGGGTCTCACTATCTCAGCTCCGGATCTACCTTCTTTGTCCCTCTGAGACCACAGGAAAGGGGCTCATGCCTCTTGCAGCACTTTCCCATAGAAGACCATGTGAACATTGAAAGAGGATGAAGGAGGAAAAGAAGCCTGCACCATCTGGCCATGGCTGTCTCCTTTCCTCTCACCTTTCTGCAGATGAACTGGCTGCCAGGAGGGCTGCAGTGCTCATCTTTTGGCCAAATTTCAGAAGGGGGAACTGGAAGGAGCGGTTTTGCTACATACAAAAAGAAAAAAAAAAAAAAAGTAAGCTGAAGAGAAAAGCTCATGGAAAGCATTGAGATGTATCTTGCGTTGTTGGTGAAGTTGTGAAGAACCACATGGCCCGTGGTGAAATGCATAACTGAAAACATCAGTGCTTTTTGAATAAGTTTCTGGATAGCACTGAACTCCAGCACTGTTATCAGCGGGGCTGGAGCTGCCCAATAGCAAGCTCAAAAGAAACCAGTAAGTTGCTTTTTTAAATTTTGTTCAATGAAGACTCAGAAATATTAGAGAATCTTGCTAGGACAAGGTGTTTCCTATGAGATTATTTAAAGCTGCAGCAATGCTGTGAGCAAGAGGCCCTAATCCTAAATTCAGCATTAACGAAGGCTTCAGACCCCTGAGACCACTGGTTTCTTTTGGCTAAATATTGGGTGAGTGTCCAACTTTCACTGTTTCCCTCTAAGTTAGGGTTGATGCACAACAGAGAAATCTGCCTTGTGCTTTAGTGGTGTTTATTAGAGCATGCCAAAGAGCTTTGAGGCAGCTGATGCGTAGCTGCTACTGTGTAGTAGCTGTTGTTGTATCAGCAGCACGTTGTGCCAGCTGTCAACAAAATAAATGATCTGCGATGCTATTTGGACACTGAAAGCTGAGCTCCTTGCACTCTAAGAAAAATGTGCATTTTTGTTTCACATCATAAACTCTATACGGAAACAAACATAAAGCTACTGCTCATGATCAGTTTTCCAAGAGCACAGAGATGCACACAGCCGTAAGAACCGGTCTGTGAAGACAGATTGCCAAGATCAGCGCTTAACACTGTGTGAGAGCCCACTGAAGTCACAGCTCGGAAATGTGAAATATTTGTGGGTATAAACTCTTACTGTAACTCTGCGGCCAGGACCCGTGGGCAAACCCCATCCACTCCTCATGGCATCATTGCTGCATCTTGGAGAGATGGAGAAAAAACAAGGGCGAATGTGATCACCCACTCCAGTTTAACCTAGCTATTAAGTGAAAGGTCTTCTGAGATGTTTTAAATAGTGTCCCACATCCCCTATTTGATTTTCGTGAGAAATCTGCCCCCCTCTCACAATTTGAAAGAGTTTCTGGAGCACTGATAGAGCCATCAGTCCAGCTACACACAGACACAAATTTAAATCCCAGACTGCCTGCAAATTTTGCCATGGACTTTAGTGGCATTTGTTTTGTGCTCAGCCATTAAACCACTCATTATGGACACTTAACCTGGAGATTATCTGTGGGAGGAACACCAAGTATATGGAAGATTAATTGGGACTAAGATAAAACATGAAGCTGGTACCAAGCATATTAGAATAAACATAATTAAAAAGACCAGGTGTTCCGAGCTAGACACACAGGATAATGAATCTTGAATGCGTGAGAAAGCCAGGTTGGAAAAAAAACACCTGGGAATAAGTGAATTGGAGATATGACTGAAAACAGTCGTGAGAGTGTAGAATAGACAAAACCAAAAATATCCTGTTTGTTTGAAGTCTGGAAAATTGAAGAGCTGTATAAAGATCTGCCTGAATGAGAGAAGAGAGCACTTTCTTAATATGACTTTTCTATGTCACGCTGATTAAAAGAATATGCTTAGAGAAGATTACGAGGTCTGTGTCTTCGTCATCACCATAATTATCTGCAGTTGAGAAACCCACTGGCATTGTCCTAGAATACTTCTTTTTAAAAAGATACAACAAAGCCTCCAGATGTGGTGCTACACCACCACGATGCCCGGCCTGACTTTGAACATGAAGAGCTGAGGCAAGGTGCACCAGCTGGGCTGCTGATGCAGAGCACCGACATCATAGAATCATAGAATCATAGAATCACCAGGTTGGAAAAGACCCACCAGATCATCAAGTCCAACCATTCCTATTGAGAAGCACAGGAGTGCACACTCAGAGAGCACGTAAAGCCAAAAAGCAAATATCTGGAGGTCAGCATTGAGACGCCCAAGCACCAACCTGAGGCTCTCGTGTTGCTCTGCCTGGCAGACGCACCAAGTCCCAGGGCTAAAGCTGCCGTGCTTGCACAATGTGATGCAAAGCCTCCCAGACAGCTCACCTGGGCCAGCTCGGTAGTTTTGCCTCTGCCTCTCCAGTCCTACAAACTGCTACACTCTAAGCCCAGTCATAGGTAGGTTGATTTTGACACACACACACTTCAGGCAGTTGATTATGAAGCCCAAGTGAAAAGCCTGCTCTTCTGCAGTATTTTACAATATTCATTGTAGCGACGGAACATCTTAGAGGACAATTTGTCCTCCCTTCCCTTGGTGTAATGGCTATTAAAGGACACAAGGACAACATCCTAACTTCACTGCTTTGCTCAAGTGCCTGCATCAGATGAGATCGGGCCTGACCTGATTTCATACACTAAAATACATACACAAAATCCAGTTTGGGGGAAAACATGAAGACCCATATATACCAAAATACCGTGATTTGTTTTTTTAGACAGGAGTGATGTTTTTAATTATAAACACTGGTCTGAAAGACATTATAAGCAGAACCGGAGGATGGCAGTCATTATTACAACCATGGTTTTTGGAGAAGGGAACACTTCCAGCTTCAAGCCCATTTAAGCATCCCCAAGCCTCTCAGAGAAGCCAGTGGGCTCTTCATCTCTCGGGAGAATGGAGGGTCAAGCCTCTAGTCTGTACTTTTTAAGACCTGAACTGATAGGTATTTTAGCTTCCAAAACATAGAAGCAAAAGAACAATGCAAAGGCATTAACATCCCTTTGCATTGACTGGCCGGCTTTAATCCCATGAGACAACCTACATTGTTTAACTGGTAACTTTGAACATGTAAGAGGAAAAGGACCTTGAAAAGATTAGTTTTACAGCTCTAGGCCAATGAGATAAATCAGCCAAGGTCATCTTAAACTATTGTGAAGTTATTTAGACAGATAGAGCTGTTATCCAGGCTGCAATATAGTCAGCAATGTAGAAAGCCTACTACAGTAACATAGAAAGCAGGAGTTTTCTCTGTTGAGAATATGGAATTCGTATTGCTATGCAGAGCTGGATTTAGTTCAAGAGCTGCGGCTCTCATTTTGGCTTTACGATACTCACTTTGCTTCCAAACACTGTAAGGCTGGAAGCTTACTTCCAACAGTCTAGCAGATGTCATGTCTAGCACATTTAGGCACCTTTGGGTAAACGAAATCTCATGTAAGACAAGCTCCAGTGTAGTACAAATACTTCTCAGGTGGTCAACTAGGTCCATTCTACATGAACACCATCCGAGCTGAACTCCCTCTGAGCTGGATTTCATCCGAGTTCCTCTGCAGAGACCCACACTGGGTGGACTGGTCCCCACGGCATTGCTGAATTCTTTTCACTTCACATAGGATGTGAAGCAGCTGGACAATGATCTAAAAGCAACAATTAATGATATGATCTAACAAAAATCTGTGTTTCAAGACACAGATGATCCCCAGCAGACTGAAAACAACCAACCCACCCTTCTTTGACTCTTGTCTGTCTTTTACTAAGGGCTCACAAAAATCAGCACGTTACCAAGCTTAATATGTTACCACATATCAGCTGAGCCTGAGTGATGGCACTGAGGATGCACAATCAATAGCAAGCATACAATAAGACACATCAGCTCAAGCCTCAGTGATGGAGGTTTAAACTAATCCATTTAACCTTGAATTTACAATAGGTAGAGCACACACGGAAACGATTGTTGCACCTCACCTTACACATGTTAAGCCATGGCAGTACACCCGCTTAGTTTAAGCTCCTTATTTCCATTTCTGGATGGGTGGCATTGGCACGACAGGACTGTGAGACTCTCTTCTGAATCCAAATGTAGCATCACAGCACAAGATGGAGGTCAAAATCTCAAGGAGTAAAATCAGGCTGGAGTGCAGCCTGCAGCAATGCTCACTGAGGATGGAGTATGACAGCAACTTTCCTCAGCAATGCATTTTTCTGTGCCATATGTAAACAGATGATGCACTTAAGTCATAAGACCAATCCAGTGAAATGACATCTACATTACTGCCTACTTTCTAATAGAGCAAGACGTTCAGATGTGACAATAACAAACTGGAGGGAATTCAGATCTACAGCTCCACAGACGACACTCCCAGGTTTTGTATCTGGTGATCTCCAGAACTGTTGTATAAGCAAACAGAAGTCTCCACCCTTTCATGCATAAATAAGATTAAAAAACTCAAACAGATGGTGACTTAATTCCCAACTCTATCCCCAACTGGTGTTGCACAAAATGAGGAACATGCTTTGCTTAAAACCTTTGCTTACATGGGAAAAAAAATGTTCAGAAGTGTGGACAAGTAAGCTTAAAAGCAAGGGCAGCACATTGCCGTTGCAATGTAAGGTACTGATTTAGTCATTTCCCTCTATAAAGGGCAACATCCAACTTTAAATACCAATTATAGGCCCAAAGCTTGCAAGAGGATCGAGCGACAACGGAATGTGCAGAGGGAAAGTGGAAAGCTCATGCCCGATACCTCAAACAATCCAATCTGAGGAACAAACAGCTGGCCATCTCTCCCCCACCCCCACGATCATTTGAGGTGGCCTCCTCTGAAACTCACGGCTTGTTTAACACATGCTTAGTCAGGGTATTCTGCCTTTGGGAAAGCAACATCTGCCATTCACCACCGATCCATCATTCCCCTACCAAAAAGCACAGAAATGCAGGAGGCCAGCCAAAACTGCTGCTGCTGTTCACACTGCTTAAAAACACGCCGTACGCTAATGATGTTTCTTGAAATAAAAGCATTAGCTTGTTTCTGCTCTCCTAGTTCCTCTTCCTTCTGTTCCTACTGAAAGGTGCAGTGCCTGTCCCTCTCCATGTGACAGTAAGTCCTACACCAGCCAAGCGAATGCCACTCCCCGGCTTTGCACAGCAAAACATCCCTTTGCATCTGGGAACAAGGAGCAGGGCCAGGCTCCCCTCTCAGTTTCACAGAGGCAGCCAAAAGGAGAATTTACTCCTGTGTGTTTATAGTGTAGTAGCAGTGAATTTCCACAGTGCTCTGGCAAAGCCAGGCCAAGCCTACCTTGCTGTTCAAAATGGGCTTCCAGCTGTGCAGGGGCTTCTGAGAAGATCCTAGAGTATGCAGAAGCACATCACTGACTCAGACATCAATTACAGAATCATAGAGTATTTTGGGTTGGAAGGGACCTTAAGATCATCCAGTTCAACCCCCCTGCCATGGACAGGGACACCTTCCACTAGACCAGGCTGCTCAAAGCCTCACCCAACCTGGCCTTGAACACCTCCAGGGATGGGGCACCCACAGCTTCCCTGGGCAGCCTGTGCCAGTGCCTCACCACCCTCAAGGAGAAGAATTTCTTCCTTATATTTAATCTAAATCTCCCCTCTTTTAGTTTAAAGCTACAACCCTTCATCCTATTGCTATGTACACTTGTGAAAAGTCCCTCCCCACCTTCTCTGTCAGCGCCCTTTAGGTACTAGAAAGCTGCTATCAGGTCTCCCCAGACCCTTTTCTTCTCAAGGCTGAACAACCCCAACTCTTTTAGCCTGTGTTCAGAGAAGTGCTCCAGCCCACTGGTCATTTCCACGGCCTTTCACTAGAACCTTTCTAACAGGTCTATGTCTTTCTTGTGCTGAGGGCCCCAGAACTGAGCGCAGTATTCCAGGTGAGTAGATAAGGAGTACCATCTCTCTCGACCTGTTTGTCATGCCCAGGATACCGCTAGCTTTCTGGGCTGCAAGGGCACACTGCCTGGTCATGTTGAGCTTCCACAAGTCCTCCTCCCCAGGGCTGCTCTCAATCCATTCTTTGCCCTGCCTGTAATTATACTTGAGATTGCCCCAACCCCAGTGAATGACCTCACACTTGGCCTTGTTGCACTTCATGAGGTTCACATGGGCCCACCTCTCAAGACTTGAACCACCCCACCTTCCTTCTCAGACTTGACAATTCACCCACAGCAACATTAAACTTCACCCTCCTGAATCAGTTCACCCAACTTCTATTCTAAGGGACAATTTACCAACTGAATGTGCAGTAGGAAACATTGAAGAGAGTTTTTCCTTGCCAGAAAAATAGTCCATCCACCATCCTACACTGCTGTTCTGCCTGAAAGAAGGAAAAAAAAACCCACACAACTCAAGATGGTCACTAAAATGTACCCAGTTGAGAATTTCATTTTCTTACCAATGAATAAAACTGGATGAATCATACTATGTTTAACAGGACACACATGTTTTTGTCAATTTTTAGAAAATCTAAAACAGGGAGATGGATTCATTTCATTCTCACGGTGCTCCCAGCCTACACAGTATGTTCCCCCAGCTGGTAGCTGTGCCACAAGCCCAGACACATCCTTCTCCAGACACACACACAATCAATATCTGAACCACTCATGCAACTGTTCACTAGCCCACTTCGGTCTAAATAAGACCTGGAGTTCAAACAAACGCATCTCACTTGGTCTGAACAGATCAGAGAGCAACTGCACAAGTAGCTCAGACAGCAGAGCCAAGTGTAATGCCTGCAGCAGCTGGAGGACAGCTCACATAATGACATCTCCAGTGCCTAACGCATATGGAAAGAATCAGGTTCCTTGTAAAAAACACAGGTTCACCTTCCGCTCTTTCAGCACAACACTGACAGCCAGGAAGTCTTTTTAGACTGGTAGACTGTTTTGGACCCAAGGGTCTGGTATCAGAAACACCCAGACACTTAAATATTTTCTTGGTGCTACAGGATCTCCATAATTTAAACCCATGGGCCTAAATGTCTGACCTCCCAGCTATTACTTCACATAGTGTGCTAAGCAGATACAAAGCTAGCTTTTACACAGGGTTTAAAATAGGGATCAACATTCAAATCTGTACTAAGTTAGTGTTCTTTCATTTGTATGAAAGCAAATCTGAAGTAACAGTTCAACCAATTTTATTATTTTCCTGATTGTAGTAATCATACATAGTACAAAATTCTCTTATTTAAGCAATTTAAAATGAAAAAAATGAAGTTCCACATTAAGCCAGCACAACACATTTTGTCTGATATTTTTTATCAGATATTTTAAAGCTTGATGTTTTCCAATAAGAGCTTAATTTGTACTTCCATTTCAGAGTTCGCATGTTCATACGAAGCTTGCAGGCATCTGGATTCCAGTTCAGGGTTTATTTACATACAAAAATATATTATAATGGAAAAAAAAAGCATTAAAAGTTCTCACCTATATAAAATTACAAATATATTTTCATAAAAGCAACTTTAAATTACAATCCAAGCTATATTTTAAAGCAAAATACAGCTGCCACACTTAAGTTATCTTATTCCATCTGCTGCAAAGTAACGAAACTGATATTGCCTGTTAAATACTTGTAGGAGTTTACAACGGTTATGTTCAGAACATGAATATCTTGGGTAGCAAAGTTATCAGACAAGGGCAGCAGTTCTCAGTGACTGATATCACTTATCCTTCAGAGAACATCCACAGGCAAGCACAATGTCAAAGATTCATTTCACATACCTGGAAATACAAAACAGGAGAGACCATTAAGTTCTGCATTAAATAAGATTGCATGTTGTTGACATGTCAGACACCATATCTATGCCCAGCTCATTATACTGCCTGACAGGCCAAAATTATGCCTTTTTTTTTTAATTAACACAAGAGCTAAAATGTTATTGTGTAAAAATTTAAGGTCATTACTTCTCTAACAAGTATATTAAGCTTGAAAAGGCATCTGCACAAGGTTCTGCATAACTTCAAGCGTATAAATACAACTCCTCTAAAACACGAGAAATATCAGATGGAAGTTGGACATTTTTCCTCAGAATTTGTGTATCATAGAATCATACAATGGCTTGGGTTGAAAGGGACTTTAAAGTTCAACTAATTCCAACCCCCCTGCCATGGGCAGGGACACCTCCCACCAGCCCAGGCTGCCCAAGGCCCCATCCAGACTGGCCTTGAACACCTCCAGGGATGGGGCAGCCGCAGCTTCTCTGGGCAACCTGTGCCAGTGCCTCACCTCCCTCATTGTGTGTCACTGGAAGACAAGTGACACTGTAAAAACATGGCTCTGGTGAAACAATTAGAGGTTTGCATAGTAGGCAGGAAAAAAAACAACCAACAACAAAGCCCCAAACCACTACACAGGTGGCAACCCCTGGCCCCTGCTCAGATGTGCCTTGCAATAGGACAATGAAAACAATATACTGTAGGCAGCCCCTTAAGAGTCAGCTGCAACACAGCTGTGCAAGACACACCAATCTGAACATCTGGCTTGGGTGTTTTATTGTTCTACACAAACCTTCAAACTCAGAAGTTTTTCAGAGAAGCAATCAGTCAATGAGATTTCAGTGCTAAAGATGTAGACAGCTCAAGCATGTGTCCATGACAGGTCAGGAAATGTGAAATATATTTTAAGCAAGAGAACTGAAACCAGGATGGAGATACAAGTAAGACGACAGGGAAGTAGGAAGCCCATAAGGGCAGCTGTCTTAAGTCCAAGGCAGGTGGCTAAGACTTCAAGAATTACAGGGATGGAAAATACAAGAAACTCTCAGTTCATAGCTTACTGCATGGGTGGGTGTTCATGCTGCTATTTAGGTCTAGTCCTATAGTTTGTTGGTTTGGACTCTGTAGTCTGGCTCCATATGAAACCTCATTGCTCTCTACAACTACCTGAAAGGAGGTTGTGGAGAAGAGGGAGCTGGCCTCTCCTCCCACGTGACAGGGGACAGGACAAGAGGAAATGGCCTCAAGCTCCACCAGGGGAGGTTCAGGCTGGACATCAGGAAAAGATTTTTCATGGAAAGGGTCACTGGGCACCGGAACAGGCTGCTCAGGGAGGTGGCTGAGTCACCTTCCCTGGAGGAGTTTAAAGGATGGGTGGACGAGGCACTGAGGGGCATGGTTTTGTGATTGATGGGAATGGTTGGACTCGATGATCCGGTGGGTCTTTTCCAACCTGGTGATTCTATGAAAAAAACCCCAGTATCATGTCCATAACAGCACAGGAAGAAACAGAAAGAACAGATAGAGCACATTGCTGTAAATAGGAGGGCAGATTTTTTTGCTTTGTGGATTTTCTTTAAAAATTATAAAGGAGAACCTTCTACAGTAACTGGAAAATATAATTTCTAGATAGTGACAGAAAAATTGATCTAAATTCCATTCCTGTTAAGGACAAAACCAAACTGGATTGTTACATTTAATCTAGTCAACAAATAGAGATATCTGCTCTTTATTGCTTCATAAAGCCAAGTCTAGAATAAAAAGGTTTCCCTCACCTATGGCTATTCTTCCAGTTACTTAGCTTTAGAATGGAGAAACAAAGCCCCACTTTTTAGCTAAGTCTTGACTGTTTAAGAAAGTGATGTATATTTGATCTATACACTGTCGAGAAGTGGTGAATTGCAGTTGCCTCAGAGGTGGGGACAGAGGTCCATCAGAGTAGAGCCTTTGTCACACAAGCTAAACCACACACCTTGAACATTCAGGCAAAGACCAGAATTTGGTCTATTTTACCTTCTTCTCCACATAATGATCCATAGGACTAGCAAACAAAAATGAAGCCATGTTATATAAAACTATTGCTACCCCTTCCTTCCTCCTCCCCCCATCTATTGGCTGTCTTCACTCTCTGACAGTGCAGTGAGGTGCATTCAAGTGAGATACATCCTATTAATGAAAAACTACTTACTTGCTAGTGTCCTGTCAAGATCAGCAATGAATTCTTCCAGTTCTTTTGTGTCTCCAAGCTTTGCTGCAAAATGAGAGAGTAAATACCACTTAAAGATGACATATTTCTTTGGCCAAAAGAAACACTGGAACCACACAATCCCCCAAATAGTTTTCAGTGGGATCAAACATGCATATGCACTGTTTTCAGTGAAGTTCTGTAGGGTTGTTGCAATGTCTAAATGCATTCTCAGAAAACAGGGAATATAATTAAAATTCTAGTTTCATAGTCTTACATTTGACAGAAGCAAAGCAAACAAATTCTCTGTTTCATTTCCTTAAAAAGCATAGGCTGAAGTGGAGAAAAAAGCTACGTGTCAACTAATCCATGTCCTTGCTACTGTGGGAGTTTTTTCTTATTTCATAAATGCAGATATTGCATTCATGCCCCTAATCAAACCCCACCCAGTTAGCTCCCAGTTCTACCCAAACCTAAACCTCTTAAATCATGTAAGTATTATTGTTTGGCTGTGATGTCAGTCCTTGGATTTTGGTCTATGCACTCTACCTTGGGATCCAAACATCTACCTAAATTTCCAGTCCTGAGAACATCACTGGTTCCATTCAATCTAATTTTAACCACAAGTGGCTTCCTTATCCCTGTGGTCTATTCCAAGCTGCTTCCAAGTCTATTTCTGTCTTTTTGTCTTCTCATCAGGAAGAGCAACTTGACCTTTTCATGTCATACCGTTCCAAGTATTTCCTGCCAGTTTAATTCAACTTTTTCTTGCTACTTCTGTAGACTGCACCGGGTTGTTGTGTCCCAAGTGCAGGACTCTCTGCTTGGCTTTGTTAAACCTCATCCTATTGGTCTCCACCGACTGATCCAGCCTGTCCAGATTCCTCTGCAGAGCCTTCCGAGCCTCAAGCAGGTCAACACTTCTATCCAGCTTAGTGCTATCCACAAACTCGCTAAGAGTACATTCGATCCCCTCATCCATATCATCAATAAAGGTACTGAACAGAATCGGACTCAGCACTGAGCCCGAGGGAACATCACTGGTGATCGGCCTCCAACTGGATTTAACTCCATTTACCACAACTCTTTGGGCCCAGCGAGCCAGTCAGTTTTTTTATCCAGCAGAGAGTACACCTCTCCAGGCCAGTGGCAGCCAGTTTCTCAGTCAGAATGTTGTGAGAAACGGTGTCTTGCGCATGCATCCAAGAAGACTAGTTGTAACAAAAGCATAGTATAGTACATGTGTGACTGTTCATTTTTTTGTATGTCTAGTACAGAGTTAATCTAAATTAACCTAACTGAAACAAGCTCCTGGCAAGTTAGATCAGCTGCCAGACAGAAGCCACTCTTAAAGTGCAGCTACAAAGGAAGAAGCCATTACTAATACAGCGGTTGTATCAGCAGTGCAAGGTCTACAGCGATCTGAGTAATTTTGTTAACGTGAATGTCAGCATAGAGCTTTGGAGAAGTCACCTACTGTACCCCTGCATTCAGGCTAAGCATTTCTGCATATAGATGGGATGCTTAAGCTACTTAGTTGCTTCAGTAAGAAGTAACCCAAGTTAATTGGGAATGAATTAAGGAGTACCTCAATTCCTAATCAACCAAAGAACTCTAATATAGTTTGCTGTTTCAAAATCAAAAGAGTTGCTGGGTCACCTGTGAAGCGTGGCTGCAGTGTGCTATTACTGTTTGTGATCAACACAGTAATACTTGCATCTGCAGTGTCTTAACAGTAACCCTTAGTTTGTTGTCATTTTAAAAGAGTCAACGCATGCACATGAATCCTGACTAATTGAGAGAAGCCTGTGTAGTTGAAAACTAGACAGAAGTGTCGACAGTTAAAATTAAGTTTACCTCTACAGGGAGTTACTGAGGGAGATGGCAAGCTTGGAGTAGACGCAGTTGGAGAGTTAAGTTTTTCATCACTGAGGCTGAAACTGTTTCTGTAGAGTGAATCTGCACCTGAAAAGAGTTAGATTATAAAGTAAAATTAACACCTTCTACAATTTTGTAATAGAATTAAAAAAGAAATAGGACATTTCTTGCATGGGCTTCAGCATCTGTAGAACTCAAATTTACAGACTTTAAAACCAGAGGGACAAATAAAACATCTGCTCTGAAGACTGTTGTGCCCACAACTACTGTTAAACAGTAAACAGTCCTAGATCCAGTCCTCACTTCCCAATAAGAAAAGTGGCAGCTTTCCCTGAAGTCAACATCATTTGGAAAATATTAGAGGAATGGCAATTATCTGACATCCACTAAATTAGGTCTGGTATGACCTACCCAATTCACAACATTCTAGGAAATTCTAGTTACCTGAATTTTTCAAGAGCTATTTAAAAAGCTGACTAAAGAGCTCCAGGACAAGGACAGTTCCCCAGAACAAAGTGTTGCCCTCATCTCTGAAGCAAACTCACCCATTTCTCCATGCTCTGCTGCTTTAAATCTTGCGTTCTAGATAAATTGCACAGCATCTTTTCAATTTCTTTTATTCTGTAACTCTCTGGAGTTCACAAAGCAGTAAATCTGTACACAAGACTGCAATCTTATTTTAGGTGGTCTTTCAAAGCAAGCCATGGAAAGCAATGGGAAAGGTTCCAATACTGTTTTGATGTTCTTGGATTTTAGACAAAGCCTTAACTTTCCAAAGTATCAAAAAACCTTTATCTTGCCTCTTTTTATTAAAAGAATTCCACAGTGTACAGCGGACACAATACACTGGTTGTGGCTCCACTAGAAGGAGGAGTTGTCATTGTGTTAGAGACACTAAAACTGCTGGTTCCTGCAGTTTTCAGCTGGTGACCTGAAAACAGTAGTTCTACAAAAAGAAATCACTCTCATATGAACGTGGCAATGGTCTACATTTATTTGGCACATTTCTTAGGAAACAAATTTATGCCTCATTATATGGGGTGGTGACTACCAACGCCTGCTCCTGAGGCAGCATTTTTGCCTTCCTCAAGCACATACAGCATTTGTCCTTGGAGCCCCATCCTGGGAAGTGGTTACACAGCATTAAGTCGATCCAAGTCAGAATTGTAATGCTTCCTTGGATGCCTGTTCCATTTGCTGTGCTCAGAGATGATTGCCTTAGTTAAATTTAAGGGTGTCTTGCTGAATGAGCAAAAGGGGCAGGACCACAGCTTGCCTTGCCAAGATGTGCACATCTGCTCCACTGAACACTGTCATAATGTTTACAGATACTAAATGTAGAGGCCATGCAGCAGAGCAGTCAACTGGGGTAAGTCCCCCCTATCTTTGGGAAGAAGACTGCATGTGCACTCCCCATCTCCTCCAGCCTGATGCCGTTACCAGCATAAAACCATCTTCCACAGGAATACACAGATACAGTGACAAATCAGACCAGACAGGACCAGACTTGTAATACCTCAAAAAGAAGCCAAAAGAACAACTCACTGAAACACCAAAAGATAAACCACTGTCCAGGTAATGTATTTGAAAAGAGCAGATATAGAAGCTTCAAATTATTTTGTATTTTGAAGGTTTTAGAGCTAGTTGAATTAATAAAAAATAATCCAGAGAACAATGGTAATGTAATTTTAACGTGGAGGCTATGCTATTAGTATCCAGACACCAAATGTAGCGATGCTGGGAATTTATATATTACAAACCAATCCTTCTTGTACATCAAATCCAAAGCTCCAGCTGCTTTTATGTATAGTTGGAATAAAGACTTGTTCTTGAATACTTGTGAAGGCAACTCAAATTAGTAAAGCTTTAATAAGCCATTTCAACTGGCCGCAAGCTATTCACACAGCTCTTTTTATTTATATCCATGCACACATGTGAGCCAGCACTCATCATTGATTCTTTTTGTGTTTCTCTCTCTGTGGTGGTTTAAGCTAAAGTAGAATCAGTTTTCTAACTTCAGCTAAGTCTCATCTAAGTAACTTCATTTTCTGAAAGTTAACTGCATGTTTTTCAGACAGTGTTTCCATCTAGATGCGATAACATGGGCACTGAGGTGGGGGCAAGATCTCATATATTTTACTCTTTTACTATATTATTATTATTATTTCATTAAAGCTGAAGTTTCAGTTTCCAGCCCGCAAGTCTTTCCTCTCATTTCCCTTTCCTGGGGTGGGGGGGGGGCAGGGTTGGGGGAAGGGAATTCGGAACCCAACTGCTCAGTTTTAGCTGCTGAAATTGGCTGGGCCAGAGCTAAACTGGGACACTCCTCATACTCCTCCTATAAACATTTCAAAGTACTGCCTGCTCACCTTACAATGTACTGAAACTAGAAAACTGCAATTTCATACAAACCTTATGCTGGGAAACATTTATGACCAGGCACAGAGAAATAGAACTGTTGCTTTAAATATCTGAATGGGGTTTTATTTCCAGTCTCAAAAAGGTGAAATGTTTTCACAAAACAGTGTTATCTTCAGATGGGTTGTAATATTAATAGCTTCAAGAAAATATCAACATTTATCTTGCTCAAAAAAGCAAATCCATAGTTTAGCTACTGGCTGTGGCTTAAACATGCCACCAAGCAGCATGAAGGCTGGTGATGGAAGGAGGAATGCATTGACTAAGGTCATCGTAACTGCTGAAAACAGGGTACATTAACAAATACTTCTGATATCCATCGCACAAAAATATCCACTTTGGCAAACCACGGCTGTAAGGCAGAAAGCTCTGAGAAAATAACACTTCAGTCCTCCCTCTCTACCAGCTTCCACAGCCAAGATTTGCTCATTCACCTCTAATAATGGCTGTTGGAAGATTTCCACTGCCACACAAACACAATATCCCCTGCAACCCAATAACTAGAGGCTGATGCTAAGGATGTCTTATTGCTGCTGCCTTAATCTCCCATACAAATTTATCTATAATTCATGACTATTTTTCATGGTGCATTTTTACTCTACTGCCTGTGCATGTGTTTAAACTGTGCTCTTTTGGTAAAATACTGTCTCCTCTCCAAAAAAAAAAAAAAAGGAGACATTAAAAACCCCAGATGTAATCTACTGAGTTGACTTACATGAGTTAAACTAAGTCAGTAGCTGCAAAATTAGAGGTTTGGAATAAATATGGGTGTATTTTGCTTTGGCAAAGTAATCTGTAGTTAGTATTGACCTTTGCTGTTCCAGTATATGGTTACAGCACAAAGAAAAACCATGGCAATACCATGTAAATAAAGAACATCCCAACGAAATAAGCAATTGAAAGGTTCTGGGCAATAATTTACTAAAGGAGGAAAACCTCAAACTTTTCATTTTAAAACAGGCAACAGAAAGGTTCAGCTGTCTGACTCCCTTAATATCATGCTCTTTCTAGTACCATAGTTCAGGGTACGATTTTAAAGAGCACTGGAGTCAGTGAAGTCTTTACTGTAGTTTTCAGCAGGGAAAGTTTTGGAGGGAAAAAACAAATCACATCCCTAAAGTTTTCAGAGAGGAGCATTGAAATTCCACTTAAATCTCTACAAATCATGAATTTATTATAAAACAATAGTCTAGTATCTAATGAACAGACTGCACAACTCATTCCAAGTCCAACCATGGCCTACTTACTGAAATAATAAACAAAATAAAATCAGTAATTTCTAATTCTAACAGTACAAGTGAGACATATTCATGATGCAAAGAGCTTGTTTCACAATACGCAGGTTGCAGCCCTCAAGCGCAGTTTATTTTTATCACAATCAGTTACACTTGGCTGCACTGCTTATTTTGTGTGGTTTTGCCAAGCTAACAAACATCTGTTCCAACACCGACACAAAAATCACACCTTTTCACTACCTACATGTCTAGGCTGCACGATTCAAGATTTCAAATCACATATTTGGAAGGAAGTTATTGAGGTAGCCTGAGACGCAGATGTGCGAGAGTGCTGTCTCTTCTTACACAAAGCTTACCTTAGCACTCATCTCCCACTTACTATTTGTGATGCTGTGTTTCCAGCTCCAGTCTTTCCCTTTACTAATGCTTCCTTTCTAAAGCATAAGAGAACCAGGTACACTGGGGAGGTGAGAACAGGAAATCACATTTGCCATTAAACTGAAATATAGAATCATAGAACAGTTTGAGTTGGAAGGGACCTTAAAGATCATACAGTTCCAACACCCCTGCCATGGGCAGGGACACCTCCCACCAGACCAGGCTGCCCAAGGCTCCATCCAACCCTGGCCTTGAACACCTCCAGGGATGGGGCAGCCACAGCTTCCCTGGACAACCTGTGCCACTGCCTCACCACCCTCATCGTGAAGAAATTCTTCCTTCTGCCTAGCCTAAATCTGCCCCTCTCCAGTTTATGCCCATTGCCCCTCGTCCTATCACTACAAGCCTTTGTGAACAGTCCCTCCTCAGCTTTCCTATAGGCCCCTTTCAGGTACTGGAAGGTCACTATAAGGTCTCCTCAGAGCCTTCTCTTCCCCAGGCTGAACAATCCCAATGCTCTCATCCTATCTACAGAGAAGCTTATACACCTGAAGCTTGTGGGCTTTCTTCCTTTTGAATGTGCCAGTAATTTAATAACACATTCTTTCTCAGATGATTTAATAAAAGGTTATTTCTTCAGGAGAATCTTGCTTCAGTTTTTCACTATAAATATTGCATTGCCGTTTTGTTAGAAACAAGCTATTAGGACTTGACAAACTATTTTCCTCCCTAAAACGTTCCTCTCTTCATGGTTAAGACCGGGATTTGCTGCTAAGACCAAACACTCACCTACCCCACATTGTCTCTCACAGCAACGCATAGTAGACACCTATAGAAGTTTGCAGTCGTACACTGATGCTTTCAAGATAAACTCTGCAAGCTCTAGCAACACACAGACCAATGTATTCTAAGAGAGCAGAAGCATCTTAGCCTGCAGCAGTCCTCGATGGCCCCAACCCTCCCATCATGATTTTATTTTTTTGAGTATGTAAATTTTTAACATCCACAACACTTTTAAGGCAATAGATTTTAGTTTAAAACTTGCCCCAAGAAGGAATAGCTCCTCTTGTTTCTTTGAAATATGCTGATTTAATTACATTTCTTCATACTGGGTGAGGCAGCAGTCACTTTCCTAACGTCACATGGAATTTTTTGGAAGACGAGCTTGTCCCCACCCAAGCCATCTCTCCTTTGGGCAAACAGTCCCAGTCTGTTTAGTAATTTGGAAACTATTTTGTTTATTCAATCATTGCTGTTGCCTTCTTCTGTACCTTCTCTACAGAAGATGAATGATGTAAGCAGGCTTTTGAGGATAAATTCTGTGGTATTAACAGCGGCTTATGCTTCATCTCTAGAGATCACCAGCACAACCAGTTAGACATCCATGGCACGTAACTGTGAATGCTCACACCACACCAGGAACAGGGTGCCTGCACCTGCTTGATTGTGAAATTATGAAATTACGAGTTTTAGATGTACTTGAGGTCTTTTGTTGCACTTGAAAGCCAGAAGATATTTGTCAGAAAGCATTTACGCACTCTTAAAAATAACTACAAAGATACACAACAAGCTGTATGAGCAAAGGGACTCAATCAATACATTTATTTGTCAATGCTTTTAACAGAGAGGCTAGAAGTTAAACCCCACTCCAGAAAACACATTCAGAACTAGAAGCGTGAAACATTCCTACCATGAGCGAGCAGTGTGCCCACATGGCCAAGAAGGCCAAGGGCATCTTGGCTTGTAACAGAAACAGTGTGGCCAGTAGGTCTAGGGAGGTTATTCTCCCTCTGTACTCGGCACTGGTGAGACCACACCTGAAGTGCGGTGTTCAGTTCTGGGACCCTCACAACAAGAAGGATGTTGAGGCTCTGGAGCGAGTCCAGAGAAGAGCGACGAAGCTGGTGAAGGGGCTAGAGAACAAATATAAGGAGCAGCTGAGGCAGCTGGGGCTGTTTAGCCTGGAGAAGGGGAGGCTGAGGGGAGACCTTACTGTTCTCTACCACTGCCTGAAAGGAGGTTGTAGATAGGAGGGTGCTGGCCTCTTCTCCCAAGTGACAAGGGACAGGACAACAGGGAACGGCCTCAAGGTCCACCAGGGGAGGTTCAGGTGGCCATACCCAGGGAGGTGGTTGAGTCACCCACCCTGGAGGTGTTTAAAAGATGGGTGGATGGCGTGCTCAGGGACAGGGTTTAGGGGTTGATAGGAATGGTTGGACTCTATGATCCTGGAGGTCTTTTCCAACCTAGTGATTCTGCAATTCTCAGAGCACAACAGCAGATGATCTTTTTGGTGGCATTACAGCTTTGGTACAAGAAGTGTTAAGGCACTTGCCTTCACAACCTCTCATGAAGTCCAACTTTCTGTTCGTGATCCTAAACCAGAACTTGGAAGACTGTCCCATCATTATCACGTACAGAACTAGCACAGTGCACCAAATGGATGCACCATTTACACAGGCGAGCTTGCACTTTTTGCAACCTTCCTGCAACACACAAGAAGCAAATGGTACCTGTGGAAGTTTGCCACTATAGCTACATCCACACCAGTGGCTTTTGTCAGCACAGCACAACAAACATATGCTGTAAATAACAGCTATATGGTATCCCTCAACTTGGAAGTTTCAGCATGATTAAAAATCTAAAGTACAAAGCTGTTACACTTTGATTTGGCTGAATACATCAAACAAACAATCAGTACTTGCTCTCAGTCCAGCAACTCAAGTGTGTCTGTTGGAGTGACTCACCAGTTGCATCATGGTTTCCAGCACTGTCCCGATCAGCTGTTGTGGTTAATGTAACACTGAGGAGCCAAGGACTAAGATCAAAATGAACATCTGCACATGCAAGCCTTTCTGTTACTGTAAGGTCTAGAGTTCATTGTGTTATGTATAATACTTAACCCCAGCCAAGAGAGACCTTGTCCAAAGATCAGCTGGTCAAATAACAGGACAAGATGTGGGAGAGCCAAGAATTATCATACCCATTTTCGACAGCAGTGTCTTCAAATTCATATTTTTTTTCTTAAGAGTCTGAAATATGTAATAATTTCAATCAGTACTTTTGGAGCTAAGTCCCTTAAGAGGAATATTTGCAGGATTAACTATATTGATAAAACTGTTCGGTAAATCCTTCTGCTCGATTAAACAGGCTCATCCTCTCCTCACAGCAGAAGACTCAGGAAGGGAACGGCTTTCCATACCCTACCATAAAACAGTACTGTTCAAATACAACCTCTTGATACTGGTTACTGACTTCTCGAAGTTGAATTTAAAACCAATTCAGGCGCCCTAGAACAAAGGGTTGCAACAGTTTAAAATGTTGCCTCCTCTTACAGTCCCACCCTAGACTCACAAGGGATCCCTGCAGGACTGGCCAGAAGATACATAGGCCTCACCTCCAGCCACATCACATCAGTCAGGAGGACCAGATTAACTAACAAACCAGAAGAGATAGCACTAAAATACGATAGTTTGAACTGTTCTGTACATGCATGACAAAGCCTACTTGGAATTGTCTTGGCACTGGATAACAAGATTTTGCAAATATGTAAAGAGTCTTTATGCACAAGAGTTCCACTCAGACTATCTGCAAATAATATTGTTGGAATTCCTTTTGCGTTGCAGCAGGTTCGCGTTGTCAGAGCTTGCTCTTTCAGGCCAGCTTCTCCTTGATCCTGCAGTGATGTTTAACCTAAGCATTACCATGGGAAAAGTGAGGTCACGAATTCAGAACTACATTTGCACTAAATGACAAAGGCCAAAGGAAATGTGAACCTAGGAGAAAAACACCCTTGAGTTTGAGCAGAAACAGCCTGGGTAAGTATTCTATTATTAAAATAGATGTAGGGAGTGTAGCTGTATTACATCAGACACTAGAGCCTGTTATAAAAGGAGCTCTTTGTAAACCTGCAATTCCTCTCCAATCCTACTATAACTTCAAAAATAAGTTGCCTGCACCAAATGACGCTTTTAGGAAGAAGAGTTTTAGTAGTCTGTTCTGAGGAACAAGGACAGCCACGTAATTTTCTGTTTCCCTTCCCTTAAACAGATCCTCATACACTTGACACTGCTGGAGGCCAACGGGTTCCTCTCAGTGCATCTCCTGATCCAGTATATGCCAGTTTCCACAAGATCGTCTTCTTATTTCTCCAGAGCCACTTTTTACATGATGCATCGCCAAGGGAGGAACCCCATCACAGGATGGAATTTCCTCATACAAGTTCCTTAAGGACTTCACATAGAGCCATCAAACCCTGTCTGTCCTGCTGTCCTGTTAACACCTTCAGCCTAAATCAGTGCAGAATTATGACACCAATTTTTACTTACTAGATCTGAAGATCTGGTCTGACCATTCGCATGACTGTGCTGTTTCTCACCAGTCCTCTTGCCCTGTCAGAGAACATCACCTTCCTGGAAAAAGTCCTTCTTGTCCCTCCTAAACCATCTTAATCACTGTTCAAGATTTAAAACTTCTGAACCACAGAAGATACTCAAGTCACTACAAATCACAGAATCACTAGGTTGGAAAAGACCTCCAGGATCATCGAGTCAAATCATTCCTATCTGCCACTAAACCATATCCCTGAGCACCTCATCTACCAGTCTTTTAAACACCTCCAGGGATGTTGCCTCAACCCCCTCCCTGGGCAGCTTGTTCCAGTGCCCAATGACCCTTTTGATGAAAAATATTTTCCTGAGGTCCAGCCTGAACCTTCCCTAGTGGAGCTTGAGGCCATTCCCTCTTGTCCTGTCCCTTGTCACTTGGGAGAAGAGGCCAGCTCCCTCCTCTCTACAATCTCCTTTCAGGTAGTTGCAGAAAGCAATAAGGTCTACCCTCAGCCTCCTCAAGGCTAAAAAAACTGTCTTGCTCCATGCAAGAAGATGGTTTTGGGTTTTGTCTTGACTTCTGAAGAGCAGATTATTTCACAAGATAGAGACCCTTCATACTATCAATTTAAGTATCTCATTTGTGGTAAAATACGCGAGAGGTTAATATAACACTGAACACTGCACAAGGAATAGTAACACCAGGGATGTGGCAATAGGACAAGGGGGAACACGGTATAAACTGGAGAGGGGTAGTTTTAGATTAGACATTAGGAAGAATTTCTTCACCATGAGAGTGGTGAGGCACTGGAACAGTTTACCAAGGGAGGTTGTGGCTGCCCCATCCCTGGAGGTGTTCAAGGCCAGGTTGGATGGGGCCTTGGGCAGCCTGGGCTGGTGGGAGGTGTCCCTGCCCATGGCAGGGGAGTTGGAACTGGATGATCTTTAAGGTCCTTTCCAACTCAAACTATTCTATGATTCTATGTATTGCTGCAGTTGTATCTACAATACAGCCCATGTATTTCATCAGGTTGGCTCAGTAAAGGCAGACTTCACCTTACACGCCCTCATCCAAAGGGTTAGTGTCCAGCCTAAATCATGTGTGTGTTTCTAAACCTCCCTCAGAGGGAAAGTCATATTTGCAAAAAGTTGTTTGCCCACTATATTATGAAACAGAGCAGCATATGAATCCATATACCGCCACCGACTACAAAAAAGAAAACAAACCCCAAAGTCACTGCTAGGCAAGGTATCCAAGTTCAGGGAAGGTAAAACATTACCTGTTGATGAAATGAAAGGAATCCTACCCAAGATGATGAAATAAAGAGCTCTGATAATATGGAGAAGCTATAAGAGCTTAAACACTAGGAAGATAACATTATTGTTTCAGCACCAAGTCAATAGAACTGCGTGGTAAATCACTGAACTGATAAAGATGCACAACAGAAAGCAAAGGAGCAATTAAATTTTAAATATCTGAAAACCAGAAAAGCTTATTACAACTGCCTGTACTGTTTAGGAACTAAAAAAAAACCTGGGTGTAGCTTGTTTTTAGAAGAACTTGCTTCTGACAAAGTAGCCTTTGATTTTACTGCTCTCAAGAACAGCAGTTTCCAGCCTCACTATCTGGAGGAGGAAAGATGTTTTCTCTGCTTGACTAGCAAAAAAAATAAGAGGGATAAAACCTTTTTCCCCAAGTTAATCAGAAAAACTTAGTTCCAACTCCATGATTTTTTGCTCGGAGCAGGACATGAGTCACTATCTACTTGCCACCCTCTGTGTCTCAAGTACAGCATGCATTGTTTCCATACATCCAGTATACTTGGGTGCAAGTCAGCATATAATCATCACCCCGAAACAGTGATAACCCTAGAACAGAAACCTGAGTGAGCTTCCACCTCTTCTGAAAAGAGGGCTTTAGTTCACTCTCCCTGAGCTGGTGTTTTAGATACCAAGGCACAACAAGACAGTGCAGAGGCTGCCTGGGCACCACGGGCATAGAATCATAGAATCACCAGGTTAGAAGGGACCCACCGGATCATCGAGTCCAACCATTCCTATCAAACACTAAACCATGCCCCTCAGCACCTCATCCACCCGTCCCTTAAACACCTCCAGGGAAGGTGACTCAACCACCTCCCTGGGCAGCCTGTTCCAGTGCCCAATGACCCTTTCTGTAAAGAATTTTTTCCTAATGTCCACCCTAAACCTCCCCTGGCGGAGCTTGAGGCCATTCCGTCTTGTCCTGTCCCCTGTCACTTGGGAGAAGAGGGCAGCACCCTCCTCTCTACAACCTCCTTTCAGGTAGTTGTAGAGAGCAATGAGGTCTCCCCTCAGCATCCTCTTCTCCAGGCTAAACAACCCCAGCTCCCTCAGCTGCTCCTCATAAGACCTGCCCTCCAGCCCCCTCACCAGCTTTGTTGCTCTTCTCTGGACTCGTTCCAGAGCCTCAACATCATGGCATCATCCCCATCTCCCCAAGGCACCTTGTTCCCCTGTCCATTTCCTCCCCAAAATGCTTTTCCATAGAGTCATAGAATAGTTTGGAAGGGTTGGAAGGGACCTTAAAGATCATACAGTTCCAACTCCCCTGTCATGGTCAGGGACACATCACGCAAGACCAGGCTGCCCAAGGCTCCATCCAACCTAGTTTTGAACACCTCCAGGGACGGGGCAGCCACAGCTTCCCTGGGTAACCTGTGCCAGTGCCTCATCACTCTCATGGTGAAGAAATTCTTCCTTATGTCTAGTCTAAATCTGCCCCTCCCCAGTTTATACCCATAGCCCCTAGTGCTATCACTACAAGCCATTATGAAGAGCCCCTCTCCAGCCTTTCCTGTACCCCCTTCAGGTGCTGGAAGGTCGCTATAAGATCTCCTCGGAGCCTTCTCTTCTCCAGGCTGAACAAGCCCAACTCTCACAACCTGTCCTTGCATGGGAGGTGCTCCAGCCCTCCGATCATCTTCGTAGCGTCCTCTGGACCCGTTCCAGCAGCTTCTTTTTACGTTGAGGATTCCAGAACTGGGCACAGTACTCCAGGTGAGGTCTCAGGAGAGGAATAGAGGGGCAGAATCACCTCCTTCGACCTTCTGGCCACGCTTCTTTTGATGCAGCCCAGGACAGGGCTGGTCTTCTGGGCTGCGAGCGCGCATCGCCGGCTCACGTCTAGCTTCTCCTCCATCAAGCCCGTCCCGCTCCCTCTGGATACCCCCCTCGCCCCTCTCCCAGTCCCGCACTCACCGTCACAGTCGCTGTTACCGCTGCTGCCGCTGCTGCTCCGCCGCTTCATGCGCTCCAGGTGCCCCTCGAAGCAGAAGCGGCGCCGGCCGGCGGGGCGGGAGAACTCGGCCAGCACCGCGTCGAACTCGCCCAGAGCCTCGGCCAGGTCGCCGCCGTCCTCCCGCAGCGCTGCTGGAGGCGGAGGAGGCGTCAGGGCCACCGCGGAGCTCCGGGCTGTCGCCTCCCCGGCGCGGGGACCCGCGCCGGGGAGGCGACAGCCCGGAGCTCCGCGCCCTCAGCCCGCCCCGCACCCTCCCTCCCTCCTTCCCTCAGGCAGGTTCCCGCCCCCCGCCTCGAGCCCCCCGACCTGCGCGAGCCTGCGGCGGCTTCATGGTCTGGGCGGGCGGCGCGAGCCCCCGGCCCCCCGCCGCCTCTTTATGGTCCCGCGCGCGGGAGGCGGGGCGGGGAGGGCCGAGCCCAGGGATCCTCGGCGTGAAGGGGACGGAGCCGCGGGAGCGGGTCCAGAGGAGGGCGGCGAGGGTGGTCGGAGGGTTTGGAGCGCATCCCGTATGAACACAGGCTGAGAAAGTTGGGCTTGTTCAGCCTGGAGAAGAGAAGGCTCTGGGGAGACCTTATAGTGACCTTCCAGCACCTGAAGGGTACAGGAAAGCTGGGGAGGGACTGTTCACAAAGGCTTGTGGTGATAGGACGAGGGGCAATGATTGTAAACTGGAGAGGGGCAGATTTAGACTAGACAGAAGGAGGAATTTCTTCACGATGAGAGCGGTGAGGCTCTGGCACAGGTTGCCCAGAGAAGCTGTGGCTGCCCCATCCCTGGAGGTGTTCAAGGCCAGGTTGGATGGGACCTTGGGTAACCTGATCTAGTGGGGGGTGTCCCTGCCCATGGCAGGGAGGTTGGAACTGGATGATCTTTATAGAGTCATAGAATCATGGAATCACGAGGTTGGAAAAGACCCACTGGATCACCAAGTCCAACCATTCCTATCGATCACTAAACCATGCCCCTCAGCACCTTGTCCACCTATCCCTTAAACACCACCAGGGAAGGTGACTCAACCACCTCCCTGGGCAGCCTGTTCCAGTGCCCAATGACCCTTTCCGTGAAAAACTTTTTCCTAATGTTCAGCCTAAACCTCCCCTGGCGGAGCTTGAGGCCATTCCCTCTTGTCCTGTCCCCTGTCACTTGGGAGAAGAGGTCCTTTCCAACCCAAACTATTCTACTAAAGCATTTTTTTTTTCTCTCTTCTGAGAAGACCCACTGTCAGTGGATGCTGCCTGTGTATATTTACAGGGTGAATTAATCAGCTAAACTACTACTACTACAGTAATACTAACCTTTAAACAACAACACATCTGCATTATCTGCTTAAATCTGTTTTGAAGAGATTTTGGTTTTCTTCACTTCTTGTACTCCTCTGCAGAATTGCTTTCCATCTCCCTTGCCTTCAAGCACTGTGTCATGCAAAAAGCCCAAGTGAAATGCACCTTCCCTGGAGGTGTTTAAGGCACCAGGTGGACGAGGTGCTAAGGGGCATGTTTTAGTGTTTGATAGGAATGGTTGGACTTGATGATCTGGTGGGTCTCTTCCAACCTGGTTATTCTATGATTCTATGATTAGGAAAAAAGTTTTCACAGAAAGGGTCATTGGGCACTGGCAGAGGCTGCCCAGGGAGGTGGTTGAGTCACCTTCCCTGGAGGGGTTTAAGAGATGGGTGGATGAGGTACTGAGGGGCATGGTTTAGTGTTTGATAGGAATGGTTGGACTCGATGATCCTGTGGGTCTTTTTCCAACCTGGTGATTCTGTGGTTCTGTGGTTTATTATTCTATGACTATAAGGAGAGCAACAAAAGGAGTGGTTACTATTCCAAAAAGTGTGGTTTTTTTTTTAATTTAAGCTAATGCAGAGTTAAGTTTCGTCTTGAAAGTTAGTCAGAAAGTCATTCTGACAGCAGGCTTTCTCTCAAACAGTGTTTTTCCAGATGCTGTTTATTCTTCAGAGATGATAACACCTTGTGTGCTGAACTGATGTGTCATCTTCTGCGATCATCTCTGCATCTTTCCCATCTCAAACACAAGGTCAGACAGAGCTGGCTCCAAAGCTGCAAATGAGCAAGAGTTCTGACTGTTTTGAAGTTCATAATAACATTAAAATTAGTCCTCAGAAAGTAATAGAATGTGCATAAGATTTACCCATATGCATGTAAGTGGGAAGTATGTTCTGTAACCGGCTTTTGGCTCAGTGCGCATGCTTGATGGAGATTGCTCCCTCGTGCTGCAGGGGTAATGATTTTAAGCTGAAAGACAGGAGATTTAGATCAGATATAAGGAAGAAATTTTTTCCTGTGAGGGTGGTGAGGTACTGGCACATGTTGCCCAGAGAAACCATCGATGCCCCATCCCCAGAGGTGTTCAAAGCCAGGTTGGATGAGGCTTTGAGTAAATTGATCCAGTGGGTGGTGTTCCTACTAGGGGTGTTGGAACTGAATGATCTTTAAGGTCTCCTCCAACCCAAACCATTCTGTGATTCTATGATCCTCTGATCGTCGCTCCCAACAGCATGACTGTGCCTTTTTTTGGGTTAGCTAATCCCATCTATTTGTGGTTCAGGATGGGGTGTTTGCACTGGGTCTGTACCAGAAAGGTACAGACCTGGGAAAGGTACAACGAGCATCAGAGCCAGGTGCAAAGAGGGAGTTGCAAAAACACACAACTGGGTCACTCTTACCCAGCCCTGTGCTGGTCCCCACGAGTGCAGAGCAAGGACGAGTGGGCAGGAGCTTTTGTACCTGTACTGACCCCCTTCCCCATCACCATCATTGCTCACCCGCCCTCCACCCCGCATTGTGCCGGCACCTGGCTGTGGTTATTGCTTGGCTCTATCCATTCGCGAGCTGTGAAAGCAGCCACAGGGGCAGCTGCAAAGGTTCGTTACAGAGGGGGACCTGAGGAGAGGAGCAGGTGGCCAGGGTAACATGGAGAGCTGCTAGAGCACAGGCAGCCCCAGCTGTGCCACCCAGGGTGGTCTCCGGTGGAGAGGTTTCCTTATTCTTAGGAGAAAGATATTAGCACTTGTCTTGAGGACAGGTTAATCTGATGTTTATACATGCCATAGCTACCAAATATTGCTCTTGTGCTGCCTCTTGATCATTTTACATAAAAGCTGTCTGAGCAGCTAAAATACCGGTTCTGTTAAATACCCAGTGGGGAAGATGCTGTCACATTTATTTATGGCCAGTAATACTGAAAACAGACATCAGGTGCTATTCCATGTGTGTGTGTCAAGAGCTATGATTATGTTTGTGTGTTGATGAGAATATCTAGAATTAAAATAGAAGAGTCGAGGACGGGGAGCGGAAGGTAAAAAATCTCTCCAAAACTTCTCAGCATTTTCAGACATGTTGTCATTTCTCCTGCAAGATCTAAAGTGAGAAAAAAAGCAATATTGGAGACAATAAACCATCTGTATCTAACAGATTTATTCACCTCTCCTTACCAGCTGATATAGAAGCATTTATTTATTTTTGCAGGAGATCAAAAGAAGTTCTCATGGTAAAGTTCAATCGTTATTTATTCTGCAGCTTCCTCTTTTCTTGTGGTCTTCCTCTGTTTTTCTTTCTGCTAATAAAAGTGGCTACAAACAATCCTTTTGGAAGACAGTTGACATAGACAAAAAGGCGAGGTTAAAAAATAGGGAACAAGGAGATACAAGGGCATGACGTCAACAGCATGAGCAGGATGAATGACAATGGACACAAGGCAGAAAGGAGAACCATCAGGTACGTGACTAGGTGGAACTCACAGCCTAAAAAGACAAGAACCTGTCCCTGCAGCTGATGTCAATGCACTTTTGCCCAAGCACCTACACATATGATCAGCCCTGCTGTCCCTACACATCCTCACTGAGTACTGGTTATTTGGTCCGGCGCTTGGTTGTACAGCAAGACATGAATTAGGAGCAAAAGATGGTTTAAATCAGGCTTTAAGTTATCCATTTCCATGAGAAACATAGGCAAATTGACCAAAGGTTAGAAGTCCTCCTGTGCCCTTCCTATTATTTCTCCTAATGGAGATTGTCAACCAATCTCACAGCTGTCTGGGACAGGGTCTTAGGTCACACTGCAAAGAATGAGCACACATGTAGGGGGTTGAAGCTGCACAATAACGCTTGAGATGTTTGGCGACCTTGCTGCCACAAAATAGGGATTGACCTGCCCTACTTCTTCCGGCTCATACTCCTGGCATAGACCTTCTGTGGGCTTTAGACCTTTTGTGATGGGCTTGTTTCATCTTCTGCTGAGCCAGTTCAACACATTAGAACACTAGAAAACTAGTCCAACAAGCAAGTGAGTGGTTTTCTGTTGTACTGAGTTGAATGGACTCGGCTCAGGGAGGTGAGCTCCAAGGCTGATAAAAGGAGAGAGCAGATGGGGATGGGGGCAGGGGAAGAGAAGTACTGCTTCTGTGTAGTGATTCAAGGGCTTATCCTCGGCCTTCCCTTTAAATTATTATTATACACTCAAGTTTATAATTTTCAGAATCATTTTTAGGCATGCCGAAGAAATTATTCCCTAAACTTCCCTTCTTTACAGCCGTGTATTGGGGAATCTTCTTTCCTTAAGAAAATCTGGTCTTAAAAATCCTTGTTCATGTTTACTGCTCCACAGACAAGTCTCTCAACATTTCTTCCAGTACATACTCATGGTTTCTACTGCAGCTCCTTCTTTCTCCTAGGCAGCCTCTGATTCACTGAATACAGCTGAGGTTCAGCTGGTGAATTTTAAACTTCTGCATAAACCATTAGCTTATATATGAGGGAATGAACATTGATTTTTATGTCTATCATTGAATTATAGAACTGTTTGGGTTGGAAGACACCTTAAAGATCGTCCAGTTCCAACTCCCCTGCCATGGGCAGGGACACCTCCCACCAGCCCAGGCTGCCCAAGGCCTCATCCAACCTGGCCTTGAACACCTCCAGGGATGGGGCAGCCACAGCTTCCCTGGGCAACCTGTGCCACTGCCTATTGGTTCTATCTTATAGAACATATAGCCATGCATCTCCACTAATATTCATGAAAGATCCCGATGTGCTCCCAGGGAATTCAATGCATTTTTGCCATTGATGCCAACAGGATCAGCTCACATCTGGCAAAATGAAGAGGTCACTTCTAAGAGCAATGTCCTGAAACACTGCAGAGGGACATGTAGTGCTGTTCTTGTCTATCACTGGAAACATCCACTGCAACTAGTAATGTAAACCTCAGCTACTGAATCCCTCCCTTCTTCTAGGCAGCCATCCAGGGTGTATTTAAAGTGAATTTCTTTTTGACCTTTCGACACAGTGTCTCCAGATCCTCCTCAGTTGGTGATGAAATGTTTACTGTGGTCTCCTACTACATTTTTAATCTCACAAACTTGTAAGCCATGTAGCTATTTAAACCAACAACCCTTGCCTGTAAATATACTTCAGGGAAAGCCCATTAAAACATTAGCAGGTACCCTGAGAAAGCCAAGTTGCAAGGCTCACAAGGTTCTAGTTTTCTAAGTGAACCACAGCAAAATTTGGGACCAAAACCTTGTGTTTCTATGCCAAAGGGAAACCTAGGACTGGTTTACACAGGCATTGGTGCTGCAGGTGGACTGATCCCCTCTATTCCTCTCATGTCCCCTCTATTCCTCTCTTGTGAGACCTCATCTGGAGTATCATATCCAGTTCTGGAATCCTCAACATGAGAAGGATATGGAGCTGTTGGAACGGGTCCAGAGGAGGCTACAAGGATGATCAGAGGGCTGGAGCACCTCCCATATGAACACAGGCTGAGAAAGTTGGGCTTGTTCAGCCTAGAGAAGAGAAGGCCCTGATGAGACCTTATAGTGACCTTCCAGAACCTGAAGGGGGTACAGGAAAGCTGGGGAGGGACTGTTCACAAAGGCTTGTGGTGATAGAACAGGAGGCAATAGGTATAAACTGGAGAGGGGCAGATTTACAGAATCACAGAATCACAGAATAACCAGGTTGGAAGAGACCCACCGGATCACCGAGTCCAACCGTTCCTACCAAACACTAAACCATATCCCTCAGCACCTCGTCCACCCGTGCCTTAAACGCCTCCAGGGAAGGTGACTCAACCACCTCCCTGGGCAGCCTGTTCCAGTGCCCAATGACCCTTTCTGTAAAGAATTTTTTCCTAACGTCTAGCCTAAACCTCCCCTGGCGGAGCTTGAAGCCATTCCCTCTTGTCCTGTCCCCTGTCACTTGGGAGAAGAGGCCAGCACCCTCCTCTCTACAACGTCCTTTCAGGTAGTTGTAGAGAGCAATGAGGTCACCCCTCAGCCTCCTCTTCTCCAGGCTAAACAACCCCAGCTCTCTCAGCCGCTCCTCATAAGGCCTGTCCTCCAGCCCTTTCACCAGCTTTGTTGCTCTTCTCTGGACTCTCTCCAGAGCCTCAACATCCTTCTTGTGGTGAGGGGCCCAGAACTGAACACAGGATTCGAGGAGCGGTCTCACCAGTGCCGAGTTTAGACTAGACATAAGGAGGAATTCCTTCGTGATGAGAGTGGTGAGGCAGTGGCACAGGCTGCCCAGGGAAGCTGTGGCTGCCCCATCCCTGAGGGTGTTCAAGGCCAGGTTGGATGGGGCCTTGGGCAGCCTGGGCTGGTGGGAGGTGTCCCTGCCCATGGCAGGGGTGTTGGAACTGGATGATCTTTAAGGTCCCTTCCAACACAAACTATTCCATGATTCAATGATCTAGTGGCTTTCAAACCAAGGCCCAAAGACAGCTGCAGATCCATGAACAAATTCTGAGGCATTCACAGAAAACAGGAAAAAAAAGAAGGGCAAATTTACTGGAAGCATGTTGAAATTCACAGTACGTGCAGCCCCATATGCACATATGCAGAAACTGGAGCAGCAGAAAATGGGGAATTTGCAAGTCAGAAATGGCTGAAAAGTTCTGGGCTCATAAATTCTTTTTTTTCATTACTTCAATGATCAAGAGTGCCATAAAATATCAATCCTGTTGAGGAAGCACCATGTTCCCACAGTTAAAAGCAGACCTTTTGTGAAATCTCATCCCATCTTCACACTGGTATTGGTGCTAGACAAAAGCCGGAGTGATAGATCCCTGCCCATGGAGGCAGCCTGGAGTTTTGAACTCATTTCCATGAGTCTTTTAATATTTTTCAGTCTGTGAAAATAATAATTCCTTCCAAAACTAACTGTACCAAATGGATCTAAAACCTGGGAATGACAAAAAGAAGCTCATCGTTGCCAAACTTCTAGCTGAAGGAAAGGAGGGGAACCTAGAATTTAGACAGCTGTGGAAAAGAAAAATGAGAACTGCCAGTGGATGAAAAAACACAGGTGCCAGCCAGACTGACACACAGGGAAAACCAACTCCTTGAGCCACAGAGCAGGAATAGACCAAACATCATCGGTACAACTTGTGTCCTTGTTCAGTGCATCTCAACCCTGCCCTCAGGATTCTTTTTTGAAGTGTGAGACAGTGGTTGACACTCCAGTCTATTTTCTCCTTCACACCGCAAGTGCTTACGTGAGTGAATTGCTAAACTTGTTTGGTAATGAGGACAGCTGCCTAATTAACGTGTGGCTGAGATGAGCCGTGCATTTTACATAGGGTACCTAACTACCATCAGAGGCGTAACAACCTGCATTTGCTGCCAGCCAGGCTAAATAAAAGCCTGTGACCTGTAGTTCAATCCATTAAACCAGTGGGAAGAGTGAGCGACTTACAGCAATATAATTAATCCTGAAAAACTGCCAAAAAAAAAGTCTTTTGCCAGACATCTTTCACAGGACTTCCCTTCCTCTCCTCCCAACCTTTTCTGTAGACCTTAAACCTGAACCTGGTCTTAACTGCAAACTAACAAAATTTCTTTCATTTTTCTCTCGCCCTCTGACTCCTGCACAGTGGATGCAAATTCATGGACCAGTTTGCTGCCAGCTGTGACAGTGGCCTTGCAAGTAAAGCAGATCTTTTCTGCTTGTCAAATTACTATCCTAAACATGAACACAATATAGACTGTGTGGTTTTCTCTTCCTCTGTCTCTGGCTAACATGAGGCAGAAGCTCTTGGAGTTTTGAGTGGATATATTGAAATAAGTTATTTACTCTGAAATGTGTTTATGGCAGTTTAGATTTAAGCACTACTGTTGCAGCTGGATTAAATGTCATTGAAACCGATAGGTGTGATTGTAACCTAGATTGACATTGCTGGAAGGGACAGTTCAATGTCAGGTTCTGTCCACAGCAGGGATATGCAAAACTACTCAAGAACTTGAAAGTTGTGGGTCAAAGGACTTTGAACGTTGCATGGGAAAGGGAGAGGCATTCAGGTAAGGAGAGGGAGGGTAGCGAGTAAATAGGAGATAAAGAAGTTTGAAAATAACTCTATTGGATTCTGTTTGGTGCGATTTTTGAGAGACGATGAAAGGAATGTCACTTAATGGAAGGTATGATCATATTATCAATCTGACTTGAGGCAATAGTAATTTTGATGCCGATCTGCTATTATCTCCAGCTGCCTTCTGGTGGTTTCAGTTTCTAAGCATTTTTCTTGTGCATGAGCTGACTTCTCTTTCAGAGGAACATAACTGGAAGACCAGCCGAAAAGCACTGCGACTCCACAGGAGACACATAGGTGCCAACCAAAGGCCTGGACCTGAAAATATGAAGATGGTCTTTTCTTGTTTGATTCTTCTCTACTCAGGAAAGTACTGTCTGCATATTCTTGGTACTCCTGTGTTTCTTCTTAACATTGGTGAAACTTAAGCTAAATTTTAGCTGTTTGAGTCAAAAGTGACAGCTGCTGATAACCTAGTTCCCGGTCACATTTGCACGAGCACTTCTAATGTCAAGCTGCATGATAAGTCCTCTTCTTCTTTTTCTAACTGACACTGCAAAGGAGCAACTAGAGAACAAGCAAAGAGAAGTGGTCAAAAAGCCAAGGAGACAGTGAGAAAAATGTAAGCAAAGGGACCACGGCAGCAACCCAGGAGGGGTAGAGAGCCTGGCGACTGGAGTGCTGTTTAGCAGCTGGGAATGAAGAAATTGCTTCCTTTTGACTCTATTTTCAGGAAAACAAGGCTCTGCATGTGTCCTGTGCATGGGCGGATTGCACATGAGATTCTGCGTAAGACTGAGTGAAGGAAAGAGTTTTTTCTTCTTCCATCAAGTTGTCCCCACAGCAGAATTCATCTAAAAGAGTCCAGTAGCAGTAAAATTCAGTTTGAACAGGTAACGGGATGGGGGGGAAAGGTAAAAGTATACATATGAATGCAATCATAGAATCATAGAATCACCAGGTTGGAAAGGACCCACTGGATCATTGAGTCCAATCATTCCCATCAATCACTAAGCCATGCCCCTCAGCACCTCGTCCACCCGTCTTTTAAACACCTCCAGGGAAGGTGATTCAACCACCCCCCTGGGCAGCCTGTTCCAGTGCCCAATGACCCTTTCTGTGAAGTATTTTTTCTTGATGTAAAAGCTCTATTTTCCGTGTCATTAGGCTCTGGGCTCAGGCTCAGAGCAACCCACTGTTTCTACCTTGACTTGGTGCTTCTGCCACCACAGCAGGGTAGGGTTGGTACAAATTAATATGCTGGATCATGACCTGGAGAAGCCGAGTTCTTTACTTTCCTGCCAGTTTTCCTTCACACCTTTCATGACTACCACGCCATTAAGAAACTTGCACCATTTCAAATGCAAATTGTGGATAAATTGAGGAGTTAAGATGGCTCAATACTGTGCTTCTTCAAAAAAACGGTAATTTTGTCAAGAGGAGACAGAATGTTGACTCAGCAGTGGGTGATTACATACAAGAAACAAATAGGAATTAGGGCTTAAGAAGCTTGTACTTAATGAAAAACACCTGACAAATCACACTGAAAACAGATTTTAAGTCTTGTGAAGTCAAACATATAAAGGAGCTCTTACGTATTAAATGATAAGACCTCTCTCCTAATTAAGCTCCTGCATAAATAAAATAAAAGGCAGAGATATTTTCAGCCAGAAGTATTTTACATCAGTGCTATTTGCTCTTACTAAAAATTATGCATTTTGTACTGTTTCTGTCATGGTATTTCACACAGCCACGTACACGTAGCCTGTTTGGCTCAGTCATCTCGTACATCACATCCAAAATTTTTGGGGGATTGTGTGTTTCCAGAGCCTTAATCTCATCCAAGAAATAGAGATTCTAAATGTACATAATAATTACAATGATAATAAAACATAGTTGTGGCCAAAATACCTGTCCAAAAAGATACTAACCTAGACATAAGGAAGAATTTCTCTAGATATAAGGAAGATTTTCTTCACAATGAGGATGGTGAGGCCCTGGCACAGGTTCCCAGGGAAGCTGTGGCTGCCCCATCCCTGGAGGTGTTCAAGGCCAGGTTAGATGGGGCCTTGGGCAGCCTGGTCTGGTGGGAGGTGTCCCTGCCCATGGCAGGGGGCTTGGAACTGGATGATCTTTAAGGTCCCTTCCAACCCAAACTTTTCTATGATTCTAACCACATCCAAAGAAAGATGTTTCTTGCCTGAGAAGAATCCTTATTAGGTTTTCCTGGGATCACTGAATATCCTCTGGGTTTTGTGGTGGCTTCTTTCCTTTTTAAAAATGTACATGGCTTTCCATTTGGTCTATTTTACTTGACCTTGTGTGACTAAACCAATGCAATGTTTTTTCTATCATCCAGAAGCATTTTTCTCTTTTTCACACCAATCTCAAGAAGACTCAAACTAGCGCAGCCACAAGAACAGGGGAAGTCAGGAATGGCAGTGGGTGCAGGATGTCATTCTCACCCATCCTACTGAAGGCAAGCTACTGAAGCAGGCTGAAAAAATCAAGTCTTACTCTCCCTCCCATGCTCTT
Organism: Phaenicophaeus curvirostris; assembly: GCF_032191515.1. Lineage (NCBI taxonomy): Eukaryota > Metazoa > Chordata > Aves > Cuculiformes > Cuculidae > Phaenicophaeus > Phaenicophaeus curvirostris. Next base: position 176,313,329 of record NC_091392.1, on the reverse strand, counting down.
TTGGCTTTAAGGCAGAAGGAGGCAAAAGGAGAAGCCAAAACCACTTGTTTGCTGAAAGCATGTGGTTGCATATGTTAGAACAGAAGTGGAGTTCTTCATTTATTTGTGTTGCAGGCGCGCCAGTCATGGACCGGGACCCCACTGAGGCTGTCACCATACAAATGTGGAACAAAAGCAGTAATCCTTGAGCTTTGGTTAGCCAGTAAATCACCCTCCTTTAAGGGATGAGGATTTGCATATTTATGGTTGGGGAATAACCACGCTTTACTCCACTGGAGCCTCTCTTGTTAGGAGTGCACAGGGGGTTCTATAGATGGGAAGAAAAGGATCAGTGTTACTTTCAGTGACCACAAACTGCATACAGCTTTTTCCTCTGACTAAGACAACTGCATTTCAATTTAAGAACAATTATTAAAAGCCCTGGGTTGTTTTTTTTTTTCCATTTTTCTCAGCCCTGAATAATTTTTGTGACAAGCCACAGCAGCATCGTGCCTTCCTCACAAATGAAAGTTAAGTAAACCATGCTCTAATTCTCCCAGCTGGAGGGAGGATCCGTGACAGCAACTTCTTCCATATGCTCATTTTCTATTTCCAACTTTTAAGGAACAGGCTTTCAGAATTGCCCACTCCAGGCTGCCCAGCATGGATTTACTAGTTATTTTTCTACAGCAGAGGCTTTGCACACAAAACTTGAGTCAGAGAATTTACACAGGAGGCCAGCAGTTAAAAGAAATAACTGAAAATGAAGTACCACAATAAGACACAGGCTTTGCCACTATAGACACTTAAAACCCCAGTTCTGTACATCCAGTCTATCCTGCCGTGGTATTGAAAAACATACGTATTATGTTGTTGTATCCAGGCTTTATTTAGGCCATGAGCCTTCCTAAAAACACACCCCAGAGAGCACGCACCAACTTAAGAGTTGCATGGCATTGTACCAGGCTCAGCACTTGACACAGACATGAATTTCTTGTTATTAGAGCCAGTTAACAAGCCCTCAGCAAGCAGGAGACAACAGACGGGAAGAGGTGAACAGCAGAGACTGAAATGGTGCATGTTTTTGGAGAAAAAAAAGGTAGTCAGATCTCTGCAGTCAATTTGTGTCATGGTAGGTCATAGAATCATAGAATCACCAGGTTGGAAAAGACCCACCGGATCATCGAATCCAACCATTCCTATCAAACACTAAATCATGCCCCTCAGCACCTCGTCCACCCGTGCCTTAAACACCTCGAGGGAAGGTGACTCAACCACCTTCCTGGGCAGCCTGTTCCAGTGACCAATGACCTTTCTGTGAAGAATTTTTTTCCTAATGTTCAGCCTAAACCTCCCCTGGTGGAGCTTGAGGCCATTTCCTCTTGTCCTGTCCCCTGTCATGCACCTGGTCAGGCCAGCACAGCCACCAGCCACTGTGGTCCTCTTTACTCAGGAAGGACACGGCTTGTGTTAGGATGGGCCACGCTACAGCTGTGGCCTTCTGGGCTGTGAGCGCACATCACTGGATCAAACTCGACACGAGCTGGCAGTGTGCGCTCACAGTCCAGAAGGCAAACCGTGTCCTGGGCTGCATAAAAAAAGCATGGTCAGTGAGTTGAGGGAGGTGATTCTGCCCCTCTATTCCTCTCTTGTGAGACTCCATCTGGAGTATTGTGTCCAGTCCTGGAATCCTTAACATAAAAAGGATATGGAGCTGTTGGAACGGGTCCAGAGGAGGACTACAAAGATGATCAGAGGGCTGGAGCACCTCCCATATGAGGACAGGCTGAGAGAGTTGGGGTTGTTCAGCCTGGAGAAGAGAAGGCTCCAAGGAGATCTTGAAGCGACCTTCCAGTACCTGAAGGGGCTACAAGAAATCTGAGGAGGGACTGTTCACAAAGGCTTGTAGTGATAGAACTAGGGGCAATAGGTATAAACTGGAGAGGGGCAGATTTAGACTAGACAGAAGGAGGAACTTCTTCATGATGAGAGTGATGAGGCACTGGCACAGGTTGCCCAGGGAAGCTGTGGCTGCCCCATCCCTGGAGGTGTTCAAGGCCAGGTTGGATGGGGCCTTGGGCAGCCTGGTCTGGTGGGAGGTGTCCCTGCCCATGGCAGGGGTGTTGGAACTGGATGATCTTTAAGGTCCCTTCCAACCCAAACTATTCTGTGATTCTATGTCGCTACAGGCCTGTTTAGTTTTTGTTGCCTCTAGGTCCCAGAGAAGTACCTTGAGGATTCTTCAGCATTGACAAGGGACACAGGTGAGCGCCGTAGTCCTGAACAGCACAATAACAGTGACACTTCTACACCAGTTCATGTCTGGATGCTCCGCAATGCCTGAGCTACCCACAGTACATGTCCTCACCACCTGGACTGGCACTCTGACCCCTGAGCAAATGAATCATGGTTTCTTCTATGGATCCCAAAGGAATAAATTTTTCCATGGCAAAGCCAACTGCTTCTGTCCATTAGCTTGAATTTCCCTAGGACAACAATTAGGCATGCAGGGAATGTTATTAATAGAAATCAAAAATCTTCCAACCCCAGCAACTCTCTGAGCTCATTTCAAATGTAATCAAGTGTGTAGGAGAACTAAAACATGATGAACATCTCCTGTGACACTTAACAGGTTCATTTGGTGCCTGATGCCTCCTGTGGATCCCTGGGTTTCTTTTGCACTACTATTTACAGAGCCAGGCCCCAAGCAGGTACAGTTTGCTCACATTTATAGATACGTTTTATAACAGTTTAGTACTTGTGGTATAAATCCTGGTCTTGAACTAGGACTGCTCTGTGTTAGGCACTGCACAGGGGACAGGAAGGCAGCTTCTGCTCTGCCTCTCGCTTCCTGGTTTGTTTTAACTTTGACCACTTAGAATACAAAATCAGTCCTGGAAATACCATGTGTTTCCTTTTTCCACCTTCCTGCATACCTAGAATACTTCTAGGAACTTCTCAAACCCAAACCTCTCCTTAAGCATTACCAGTGCATTCTCAAGTACTTTGTCTAGACTTGAAATACGTTTAAGCAGCAAAGTCTAAGCAGTGAGCAGACAGCATATTTAGTGGAGCAAAGGCTAATCTTCAATGCCAATCCATTCTGCTTCTCTTCACAGCAACCTGAGGAGAGTAAGGCAGGAACAGGGTTGGCTGATGCTCTCTCTCCGCATAGGAAATGGGATCTCCCAAAAGGTGCTTCTGACCACTTGTGGACTCAGAAATCCTCTCCCAGTGTCTCTGTTTTCAGATGGTATGAAATGAGTCAAGGCAACTATGCTCTCAACTTCAGAACCCCAAATCAATGTCCACAGAGAGTTATACGAATAAGAGTCTAACTCAGCACATAGAAAACTCCTATGACCTCTCTCCACTGCCTGAAAGAAAGAAGATAAACCCTTTCCTATGCTCTTACTACAAAACCACAAAACACCTGAAAACAAACAAGACTGCGGCCTGTCCTTACTATGAGAATATTCTGTATGCAAGGCTTCCCTCTAGTGGAAAATCCACAGACTGACCACTTTTCATTAACACCTGCAATTTCAGACCTGAAAACAGAACTGTCAGAACATCTCATGTTCTTGAAACAATAAATGGGAAGTGCATTCACATAAGAGAACATGATTACATTTGAATCTTTTCCTCACATTTAAAGCTTGACCTCTTCCTGGCTGAGGGATTCATTATTTGGAAAGTCTGGAGGTGCTAGAGCTGAAGAGATGTAGGAAACTGCTCCTTTTACTGTTGTTGCTAATTCTAGACTAAACTTGTTGCCCATATGAATACTAAGTACAGGGTTTTTCTTTAGGGCCAAGGCGTTTGGAACAAGCTTATTCCCTGCAATGGGAAGTTTGTCAGCCTTAGGGTTTGCCCTCCTGCCTGCTTGTGGGAGCAAGAGAAGGTCGAGGGGACACACGTGTGTGATGGCAGCAGCACCACAGGATCCTCCGTCAGACTGGATGTTTGGTCAATAAAACATTTGCACAATTGGGCTTGTGCAGGGATATGCAATAGGGATTTGTAAAACAAACTTTTACTATAACTTAGAGCAATCAAAATTAATGCATCGATAAGTGCCACATCCAGACTACATAAAGCATTTAGAATCATAGAACCACCAGGTGGGAAAAGACCCAACGGATCAGCAAGTCCAACCATTCCTATCAAACACTAAACCATGTCCCTCAGCACCTTGTCCACCCGTGCCTTAAACACCTCCAGGGAAGGTGACTCAACCACCTCCCTGGGCAGGCTGTTCCAGTGCCCAATGACCCTTTCTGTGAAGAATTTTTTCCTAATGTCCAGCCTAAACCTCCCCTGGCGGAGCTTGAGGCCATTCCCTCTTGTCCTGTCCCCTGTCACTTGGGAGAAGAGGCCAGCACCCTCCTCTCCACAACCTCCTTTCAGGTAGTTGTAGAGAGCAATGAGGACTCCCCTCAGCCTCCTCTTCTCCAGGCTAAACCCCCTAGGATCTCCAGTAGATCCAGACCAAGATGCCCAGCCACATCAGCAGGTTCCTGTGCAAAGATGTGGGATTTCCGACCCACAACTGGTCAGTGTGGATAAGTCACAAGCAACGGTGGCTCATGGTTCAATCTGCTGGCAGTGAATCCCGAGAGGTGGCACATGCTCCACCCAACAACACACTCGCATCACAGTTGAAGCTGTCTCAGAGAGTTGCTGCTCCTTCCCCTGCACTGGTTCTGGCGATTGGTTGATGAATTTGATTCATTAAACACCAGACATGAAAGCAGTCAAAAGGCTATGATGGGGTGACCAGTGCAGTGGACACGGGTAAACCGACAGATATGATCTAGACTGCTGTAAAGCCTTTGACACAGTCCCCCACAACATCCTTCTCTCTAAATTGGAGAGATATGGATTTGATGAGTGGACGGTACAGCGGAAAAGAAATTGGTTGGAGAGTCATACTTAAAAGAGTAGTGGTCAATGGCTCGAAGTCCAGATGGAGATCCGTGACAAGTGGTGTCCCTCAGGGGTCCGTACTGGGACCACTGCGGTTTAGTATCTTCATCGGTGATATTGACAGTGAGAGGGGCAGATTTAGGCTTGACGTAAGGAATAATTTCTCCACCATGAGAGTGGTGAGGCACTGGCACAGGCTGCCCAGGGAAGCTGTGGCTGCCCCGTCCCTGGAGGTGTTCAAGGCCAGGTTGAATGGGGCCTTGGGCAGCCTGGGCTGGTGGGAGTTGTCCCACCAGAGGGGTGTTGGAACTGGATGATCTTTAAGGTCCCTTCCAACCCAAACTATTCTATGATGATTCTAAGCTATAGGGCGAGACTGTGCTGGGGCAAAGGAGAGCTGGGGTTCTTCAGTATCTGCCACCTCCACAAACAGACTCAAGCTGGTTGTCTGCAAGTTCTTGATGTTCTGTGATGTTCTGTGACGCACCTCCTGGCATGTCACATTTGCCACAGGGAAAGAGAAGTTTAGGGATGGGACAGTGTAACAAGAATGATAACTGGCAGAGTGGATTAAATTACTTTTGAGATGACAAATCAAGTCAAATTGCACAGAGGGGAAAAAAAGCAAGAAAATACCAAAAACAAGAATGAAAAAGTGTGAAAGCGTGGAGCTGGGCCAGCTGATGCACTTTAAACACTGAAATGTGAAGCATTGATTCTATGACATGTAAACACTGTTTGCATTTATGTATTCTAGCACAGTTCCTCTGGGAAAATCGAACAGGCCTGTCAAGTTTGATGCCTCTTCTAATTCAAGTTACTGAAAAGACACCAAATCTGTTGAGAACATTTTAAGGAAAAAAACTGTCCCGTGACATCCATTCTTCTTATTTTCTGTTTCCTTCTCATACTACCCCACTCTTTGCAATGGTCTACAGGACTGCCAAGCATCTGCAATCTTAAAGATCTTTTCCAACCTAAATGATCCTAAGATTCTATTGTTCCAAGCAGTTTACACATGTGGTGACAGCCCTGAAGAAAACGCAGCAGCTTATGCCTCCAGCAGCTTTACGAGAAAACCAGACCACACAACAGGTGACAGAAGTAATCAATTTCTACATCTTCAGAATTCTCAAAAGAGCTCCTACAGTTCTTTTTTACCTTCTCACCTGCAGTGCTACAGCTTCCTCTGAAGGCCTGGATCAAACCTCTACCAGGCTGTCATACACTATGAAAGATGCCCAGCTTAGCGCTGAATGTCTTCACTTTATGTGGGCAGATCAAGTGCTTCTAGGGTAAAGCTGAGCCAAAACAACCCCATTATGGTTAACTACCTCTCCCTGCTTGAGACATCTTTGAGCAAGTTGTTCCACGGCAAATGGCATGAGGTGAGTACGTAAGACAAAAACATCTCGCTGTATTTCTCAGGGCAGTACATTGCTACCTACAGAGATACACATCTCGGTGTGTTAAACACAGTGATTTGTTTTCCTCAGCTACTTAGTTTGCATTAAACCAGTGAATGGACAACTGAATGGAAAAAAACCCTAATGACTGCGATGGGCTGAAGTTTGATGTCCACATACACAAAAATTCCAAACTAAAGGCAAGTGTGTACAAAATAATTTATTATAGCATAACATATGTTGGCAATATTTTACAGTGAGTTTTCCATTCAACAATTTTGAATCTGAACAGATGACACAGAGGAGAACTTTAATTAGTACAGTTTATTTGTCTTAAAATCCCCTCTTCATGAACTCATACCTGCCTTTGAGGGGCTAGTTAATATTACTGAAATTATTTACATTGCAGTAAAATAAAAACAAACCAAGACTGAATGATACCATAATGGTTTCCAGAAAACAGGTTCTCTGCACAAGCCACAGTATAGTTATGTTTCGATAGCAGTTCTTATAGAGTGTAAAGCTGTTGCATGTAGCCATTCTGTCCAGCAATACTATGCTTTAAATAGGTATATTAAATTTGGACTTCCGTTTTGATGTGCTGTATATTTATTGATTCACCAGAATACAAAATAAGAAAAAGGTTCATTGTGATTTGTAGTTAGCCTCTTTCTGCTCCCTTAAATAGTTTTTAAATGTAAAACATATTTCTTAGATACTATTGGCTTTGCAGCACCTGAAGCAACAGTATTTAAGCATGAGAAGTACTGGAGTATTGGCCGTAAGGGGACAACAAAGACTTTCAATTGAGGTAATACAGTGAACTTAGCAGTGAATTTTTATGAAGTAGAGAAGAACTGTATTCCCCTTTACTGTACCTTCTGCATTTGACCAAAATTGGAGCAGCTTTTTCAACTCAAGTGTCAACACATGACCAGATGGGGAGAAACCAGAAGGAAAAGGAGGAAGGGGAAGATGGAACAAAGGACAAACAACAGCTTCAAATTCATTAGGTTTTCACAGGGAGTTGCTTCAGGATATTCAAATTTAAATATGTTAAACTGACTGAAAACTTAAAGAAACAACATCTATGGAACACAAGGTAGAACAGGTTTCAAAAAGCCTTTTGTTTTATTTATAAACACAAACCTAATCTTCATATCCATCAACACCAGCTCCGGATAAGGGACATGCCTGACAAAAACATGCAACCCCCCAATGCTTTCATTGTCACTGTCCTTCAAAAGGAACCAAAAAGACCAAAGATAAAAACAAATTTAAAAAAAAACCCAACCCCCCCAAAAAAAAACAAACACAGAGAAAAACCCCTAAAGAATAGTAAAAGATGAAGAGGGCAATTCAAGCAGCACTTCAGTCTTAATCTGCTAAAAATGCTCAAATGATAATTTATTAACAAGATATGATCACATTTATCTGTATATGTAACAACACTTACGTGAAAGCAGTCTTTAACATCCATATGTTTTATGAGGAAGGGCAAATGGATTATTAAAAGACTTAAAACTGTACAAGTATAAACATGAAAAACGCTGATTAAAGATAACGTTTACATAAATACTGGCAGGTTTTTTGGGGAGAAAAAAGAACTAATAGCATACTACATCTCATTTAACTATCCAAATATTTTGTTTTATACCTGTTAAAGATATTAAAATACAACCTGGAAAAGTAACCCTGATCCGTATCCAGCCAGCATGTAATGAGTCAGAGTTTTGCACACGTGTGCATGTAGGTAGACACACACACGGGCTTGCACAGACTACTTCAAATTTCATTAGACAACAAATCGTGGTTAATGGCTGTATGATTCACAGATGCAATGTTGCTATCGTCCTCATTTGTGGCAGGCATAAAAGCAGACGTAAAAGGAAACAGTTTATGACATGCTGCTTGATATTCTTCACATCGAGTGTGGCAGCTTCCAAAACTGCCATCAAGCAGTGCCTCAAAAACCTTTGTTAATGTCTAAAGAAACAAAAGTAACAGTTAATAAGTGTGATTTACAATTGTTTTATTACTAAAAAGATGTATTGTTAAGCATTACAAATCTGGGCAAACACAGGTTCTCTGTTGGTATTTAGGTATCTTATAGTTACTTAGGGAAAATATTTGAAACCTTGTTCTTTTACCCAATTCACAATATATGAAACACGTATGTTATCCTGCAGTTAAATAAACATTTAAGATTGGACATATTTTTGGCTTTAAATACTATATCTTTTACCTTCACATTTCTGTCTCTCATGTTTTTATCCAATCTAGTAGCAACAGCAATTGCCTTTTCTTGTCTTGACTTGTCCAGGAAATACATCATCTTTGCACCTTATCACAAGAAAGAACGTGACATTTAGATAATAGTGTTCCTAAATGCAATATCGCATATACAGACACTTGGAATCTCACAACTTAAAAAACAATGTGAATTAGGACTGCTTACGAGTTTTAATAAACCATATTTGCCTTCCTTATTTATAGCTTAAAACTAACAAAACTAAAGCTATGTGGAATTTATTAGAAGCATATGAATTGAGCAAGACATGAGATCTGCTTCTGGGAAAATGAAATGCCTTACTTTGCTGAAGACCTGTCAGCTAAGCAATACACATAAAAGACTATGTTTGATGACTAAGCCCTTCAAATCAGCAGGTTAAATGAAATCCATCCTACAAACACAGAAGTGAGCAAACGACATTTTCTCAGAGATATTTTGAACTCTTTTGAAAAGTGCTGGAGGTCAGTAAACAATACTGTTACTAAACAATTGTGAAACACTGTCCGGAATAAATTCAGACCAGAATATGTCCACAAAGCAGAAAGCAAGGCCAAGCTGTCTGCTAACCTGGAGCTGAGTGAAATTGCTTAGGTGTAAAGGAAAGAAAAGGGCGATGCAAATGTGGTGCTTTGCCTGGACTAGACTACACTGGTGAGAAGACAGACATTGCATGAATGCAGCCTCTTGGACCACAGATGGTTTATCAAAACTAGTCTGGGCATCTCTCCAAAATACTGGGTTGCGCCTAGTATCATACCTGCCATAATTTAAAATATCATCTTAATGAATGTGTAGGCATTTTGCACACTTTCCTTTTCCCATATACAAAGTCCAGGCCCACCTCGCTCCATAATCTACTACAATGAACAAAAAAAGCTTATGAAATCATTGTACTGAAAAAGTTTAAAAACCACATTGAGTGATTGTCTCTTCTCGCTCAAATAATTTCCCCATGTATTTAATTTGTTTTCCTAATTAAAGAAAGTTTCCTAGTTCCTACTGCTTTTTGTATCCAGAAGGTTCAGAAAATAAACTGTTAGATTGACTATATTTGGGGTTGAGTCATCACTGTCAAAAATCTTAGTAAACTTAACCTAGTTACATTTGTTTAAAGTCAGGGAGACTATGGTACAGAAAATGAAAGGGGATTAAAATTCCATATACAGTTTTTTACTAGCAATCAACATGAGATAAAAAAAGTTTGTAATCTCAGACTTGATTTGGGTCTTTCAGACCTTTACATTTTCAAACACAGTGACTAGCAGACGCTAAGGTCCATTGATTCAACTTATGGAGCTTTTACGCATTTAAGCCCCTCACTTTCACTGAATGTGAACACTCACCTACTTCAAAGGGGTCCCTGACAGCTCTCTAACATGGGTGCCACCACTCTCAGTGATCTACCTTGGGCTCTTCTCAAAGGCACTGAAGATGCAGACAGTGTGAAGCCAAACTCAGAAGTATGACAGCCTTAGCCTGTACAATTACTATGACAAAATGACTACTCTCTTCCGTAATAATGAAGGACCAGAAAGTAGAAACCAGAAAAGATCCAGCTAGATGCCCAGCAATCACATCTTAGAATCAGGAGCAACTGCCTGACGACATATCTGTACTGTAGTTCCCAAACCTTCAGCTTGCTCATAGGAAAAGGAGTGCAAGCTTTTCTCTCAAGATTCTGTCCTGAAATGGGGATCTTTTAATGGCCTCTAAGTTAGGGGCAAGTCACCTAACCTTCCTTTGCGAGAGATTAACAATCTTCTGAAGCAAATTTTCTCCAGTGATTCCAGACAGACCTTGGGAAACTTTTGCAAACTAGGTGGGATTAGTACTGTTCAAAGTATTTAAGCACCTGATAAACCTACACTTATTTTTGTTTCCTAATTGTTGGAGAGGTGTTTTGTTCTCTCCTCTACTAGCTTCTCAGCTGACGAAATTTTACTCCAAAAATTTCTGTACTCAGTAGACGTGACAGATTTCAATTCCAATATTCTTTGACTTCACTCCAGCAGCTCCTTGTAGCCCTTCTACACAAACAGTATGAGTGTCATATTTCGATGTTTTAATTGTTGACCACAAAGCAGAAAAGCAAACATAGCATAACAAGTTTGTAGTTTTTATTGGTGTTGTTGCTATGTGGCAAAGCTATGAGATGAGAAAACAGGGAAAAAAACATTGCTTCTAATATAAAGGATTATTTGGTTTATATTTTCTCATCATTTTGCAACTAGAAGCTGGAACTAGAGGGATGACCACACTTCCATACTTGAATATCTGCAGTAGCTTGATCAGACTTTTTGGAGGCAAGAAGCAGGTTCCTTATGCATCTAATAAAAATGTGAATGAGTTTTTAGCATGGTAAAAGCAGGCAGAAAAAAAACAAAAACAATATGAACACGTTAATTTCTAGCTCACTGGAATTTATGTATGATTTATGGACTGCAGATGAAGATTCTGGACTTAAAACATCTCCTTTTCAAAAGCATAAAATCTTAAACAAACCTGACAGTTGGTGCTGAATGGAGGTAGCATTGTGTTTGAGAAATTCTTCATTAAAACTTTCCAAGTTTTTATTAACAAAGATTTTCTGCATTTCTTGAGTTAGGACCTTGCTCACAATTTCTGGGAGGTTACTATGGTCAGATACTAGAAGGGAGAAGGTAAGAGAGAGAGAGAAGCAAAAAAACCCATTTAAAAAACTGTAAAAAAACTGTGCGTAACCATGAACATCACTGCTCAAACTCCCATATTTTTTTTTAAATCTGGGCACATAAACACAAATTTCAGTTCAAAACAGTAGTACAGGTGAACACAAGCAGCACCAATGCATTTAGAGATGAAACATTCATAAAGAGCTCCTGGTCATGTAAACTTTCTATTGCCTAAAGTCGCAAGCTCACAATGCATACTTAGCTTCAGTCAAAATCTCTCTCCCATATATGCCTCTTGTTTTCTTAAAACCTAAGAGTTTCAAGGCTCTTTGCAATACCTAGTCTGTGAAATGGATCCAAAGCGAGTTATTTGGTCCACCTGGTGGATTAATAGAGGAAGGAGCATCATGCAATACATAGACAGCACGCTGCACAGCATGACCTGTGTTTTCTTGGGTATTACCATGGAAAAACTATTTCTTGTTCTACGTATCAGTTTGTGTTTCAAAAGTATTTATATATTACAAAAATATGTAGTTATTCTACAAATACAACTTCCTGTATCTTACACATACATACATATTTCCTACACACATACCAGCTTTAGAGAATTTAATCAAGCACTCGTGTAGCCAGGGGTTATTACTGTTGATAGCAAAAGCTCTTTTGACAGACTGTAACATTAACAGAAACTTTCCTGTGGGAAGGAGAAAACACAAAAACATATCAAGATTAAGAACACACAGCTTTGTATCAACTACTGCTTTCTTTAGTAAATCTAGTATAAACATTAGAAACATCAATGCCTACACAGAATTAGAGAGGAGATTAATTTATTCCCATTCAAATTACTTAATAACATAGAAATGCCTGCTGCTTGAACTCTGGCAACACTGCATAGATGGTATTATTTGGCTTTGTTTTCCCCTAGATTATTAAAGATTAAACTGCAAATATCCTCATACAGCATTTATTAGTATATAATTCAAATTATTCTGCCCTTAGTGTTTGTTTTAAGGGTGGCTAAACCAAAATGCTATTTCTCCTATTATTACGTATAATGTAAACCCCAGCTTCAGTCAAGTAAATAGCTATTCCAAACTGTTTCATATTACGCACTGATAACACACACTGAAGGGTTAAAACTGTGAAGTAAAAAATGAAATTATGCAGCACTTTACCTTTTCTAAAGTATATTTCAAATGCTAATAAATGTGTTTCTATGTCATCTCCAATAAGATTCTTAAGTGGTATAAGGAACTTAATGGCTTCTTCTAATGGATTTTCTACCTGTTGTAATAAAAACAGAAATTTAAAGTTTAAAAGAAACATCAAATAAAACCCATCAAGGGCAGCTTCTGTTATTCAGAGCATTTAAATAATCAGAGCCCAAAGGTAAGCTGTAGACAGCTTTCTGAATTAAAGTGAACCACAGTATTTTTATTTGAACAGCAATATTTAAGTATTTACCTATGATTTTATGTTGGCAACGTCATTACCAAATCTGAACTATTTTTTGTTTAGTTTAACTTTCCCTCAAGTCAAATATTCTTTCCTTTTCAAAAAGCTAGACCCCCTCATTCAACAGTATTTTACTCAGTGTTGTAATTTAGCATTTAGGAAACAAGTAAACACAACCATCTTGGACAACAAGCTTAAGCTTTTGAAGTTACTGTGCTAAAGGAGATAGTTCTTTGTTCCCAGAGAAATACTGTCTCTTCAAATTTTGTGAACAGCAAACGCATTTCTCTTAGTTTTGCCTCTATTCCCTGTATGTAAACCAGCGCTCTTCAGGCAAGAACCATCTTTCTCTTCATCAATTTTAATAAGGTTGGCCTAGTGTTAAAAAAGCTTACATTTAAAGAAAGTAACAATATTATTAATATAGAACTTGGGTTGATTAGAGGAAAAATATTGCTTTAGTGTAAACAGAGGTAAACTTTGGTATCTTCGTATGCAAAAATGATTTTTATTAAAAAAGTTTTTAGGATAACTTGATAGTAATATCATATTATAGGTTTTTAATGATAATCTCATGAATTTAATATGAAAGATCATGCTAACCCTTTCCAGTTTTTCAGGAATGAGCTCTTCCCTGGGTCCACTAGTTTCCTCCTCCTCTTCATCTCGCTTTTTCTTTTGATTCTTCTGTTGTCGCTCTCTTTCTGCATGTTTTCTTTCCTCTTCAAGTTTTGCTTTCTTCTGTGCTCTCCTTTGCTTGCTAAGCATTTTCTTCAATTCTTTGGCTGAGAGATTTTCTAGATTAAGGTAACAAAGAGATAACCTCTATTAAGAGTACTTAATCTTGCTTCTCTCAAGCAACACTCAGATGTGCCACATAATTTTACAGCTATTTCCACAAATTTCAATACTCGCCAAACTATCACTATACAGCCCAACATTACTGCTGGATTACTGTTTACAGCTTAACACAACACATGATTTTCCATATTCTCTCTTACATAGTCGTTACAGTAACCTCAACTATTTGAGAGGTTGACTACAAAGTTATTGCACCAATGACAGCTTTTACCTTAGAAAACAGACAATGGTGTTCAAGGGTAATGGTAAACTCCAATATTGACTGTAGCTCAGCTTCCTTCTAATGCTAACTAGAAATATCCAGACTGATTTACACTCGATCTTAAAAAAAGCTTGTTATATTTCACCTGTGTCTGAACAATATACAGCAGTGATAATTGTATTGACTTTTTGCAAGTCCATGATATAGCTAAATGGATGCAAGCAGAAACTGATATTGTTTGGTGTGAGGAAAGATAAAATACTGTGGTATGTATTAGCAGGACTGTCATGTAGACCTTTGGGCTGCTTGCCATTTTCAGATTTTTAGAGTAGACTAACATTTAGATAAACTATGAAGGTTTTAACAGTTGCATCAAAAGTAGAGCACACAAAACATGGTGTCCTACAATTTCACACAGAAGCGAGGAGCCTTCACAGCCTTTCCATTCACCCCTCTTTCCCTCACTGCTGTCTTACTGACCCGACCAGTTCAACCAGAATAATACTGTCTCTTGTGGTGCTTCACTGAGAACAGGATTTGTGCTAATAATGCAGCAAGGGAAAGAAGAATGGGCTACTGAGGGACTAATGTATCTTTTTTTTTGTGGCTGTGGCACCATAGCCTCTCTGTTGGGGCCAGCCATCATCCTGAGACAGAGAATCAAGCATTCCTTCTACCCCATTCATACAGTGATGTCTTCCCATGTGGATAAGCCTACTGAATCCCAATGCACAGCAGGTAAATTAACTAATATAATTACTTAGGACTCTTCTTCACCTTACTTCCTATGACACATTGCTATCAAGATCCTCCATCACAAACCAATCTTACATTGCATACAGAAACAAATTACAATTGGAGAGTTAAAAAATGCAAGTTTAACTGCGCTGTGAAATGTGCCTCTTTTTGTATGTACTTCATCATACGCAGGCAGATACAGAAAAATTTATTATTCACCTCTGAATGAAAGGCAAGATTGTACTGGCAATATTAAGTGGCATCTGTGGTTTAGTTTAACGTTTTCCCCCATGTCAAATATTCTTTCCTTTGAGAAGAGCTAGACATTAATTTGACTCCTTCAGTCAACAGCCACCGCAGTGCTGACAGTAGCTGCAGTTTCACAAAAGGAAAAGCAACTATTTGTCTTAACTCATTTGTCATTGAACCCTCACATCAAACCACACCCCACTAATCTCCTAAGAAAATCTGTTTTCCATTTAATGCTATTTTTAAATTATTTCATAAATGTATTCATTTTGCTAATACACACTTATCCATATATTCTCTGGTCCAGTAACTAGAATTAATATGTACTGAATTGATTATATTAGGTAAAATTAAGTTTTTACAATTCAGACTGCTTTCCCACAAAATCTATCCATTGCTTCACAATTCATCTGTTAATGACATTAAACTTTTGTTTAAGAGGATAAATGGCTAAACTTAATTTGATTTTCCTCAGTGTTCTGAGTCACCACTCCTCCCCAAGTACTCTGACTACAGCGAGGTCCATTCATGTACCAGTGTTACAATATGATGGAAGAACAGGGAGGAAGAAAGCTGTAGCCTGTTATCTATGATCTCTTTTCAGTTATCAACCTATGACAGAACAGAGGAAAAAGCTTGTGCATGTTACAACTCATTTATTCTAAAGCACATAACTAACTCAGCTTAAGCTCTTGTGTCATACACGTATGGGCCTCCATTATGGTCTAGATACCTGAATTCACTTCTTGTTCTTTGCTTTCATTGGCAAGAGGATTATCATGGAGCTTCAAGTAGATTTCAATTGCTGCTCGAGCAGCCTTGAAGTAGAAGGCATGTTTCCTGAGCACATCTTCTAATCTCAAAAGGTCTACATAGGCACGGAGAGTCATCTTTCTCATGCAGTATGTGTGGAAGTCAAATTGATCATCTGTTATCTCAAAAAAATGCTTCAAGAAAGAACAAACAACACAACTCTTATGCACTTCCCCTGCTTAGTCTATTTTTTTAATTAGATGGAGGTAAATAAAGTTACAAATGATTTATTCACAGGTAATGCTTAACAGGTATAGAAGTATCTTTATCAATACCGACTGTCCAAGAGAACTTGTCAGTAGGCAAAAAAACAACCAGGAAAATCTCATTTTGTTAACAAAATACTATAATGTGATAGTCTGACAACTTGGGTGCTCTTTGAAAGCCAATTGAAATGTAACTGTTCTGATTAAAAACATAAGTGACTGAAGACAGCATAAAGTTAATGTACAAATAGTTGTATAATTAGGAGGCATGGCATTTTATATTGAATTCTTTTCACTTCTAATAAATATTTTTCATAGAACAGCGAGGGAAGACAACATATCTATTAAAACAAATCTTCAAGTATGAAACCATTTTTAAAAATCCATATTCTAGAAACTTCATGTGCAAAGAAAATCATGCTGATTACATCCACAAATATCTTCATCACTGTGTGAGAAATATTGGGAAGGAAGTTGCTGGTGTTTACACCTACTCACCCTTTCTACTTCGTGACATTTCTTCAAGGCATCACCATACTTCCCTAGCCTTTGATAAGCTGCAGCGCATTCTGTCTGGAACCACATACACTGCATTTCGTTTAGGTTTTCCATAGCAGAAGTTCCTTCCTGAAATAAATGTCATTTTCACTTTTTGCTATTATAATTTACTAGCTGCTTCTTTGAATTATGGCTAGTTTCAGGCCATTCATAGGAAACAATCAATCCTTTGGCTACTTGGAACATAACAGAAAATGGATATAGCCACACAGTGACCGACAAGAGTACCTGCGATACCTATGCTCCCCAAGACAGAAATGAATGGATTTAAATGATTTTAAAAAAACAATTAGGTGAACAAGATTAGTGTCTCAACAGATTTTTAAGATTAACCCATGCTTGTAAACACAGTCTTAATTCTACAATTTTGGGGCAGAAAACAACACTTTTCCAAAATTTTTCAAGTTCAGCAAACAATTTTCATTGTATTTTTATCACCCATCAGGTAAGTGGCATCTATCAGTCTAAAAATCCACCGATATATTTACTTCTTTATCATGTAGTATCAATAATAAGTTTTTTAAAACTTGTTAGTCTAAATCAATTTGGTTAGACTTATAATTCATACTTTTACAAAAAAAAAAAAGCCTAAGATTTATTTTTTATAGTTTCAATGCTCGAGATCAACACTAAACAAACTGGACACACATTCCACATACCATGAGTACCAGCCACCAAATTTTCAGAACAATCTTTATACTAGAAAGAAAACCCAGACCAACTCAAAACTTTATCTGGGATCAGATATATCCCATCTTACCAAGCGTATGTATGCTAGAGTTCTGTATTTCTTGCTCTAACACTTCTGACAAGAACACACGATGAGTTATAGTAATCAAATTTTCAGTCATTCCTGGAAGTATCTAGAAAGCTAAGATACACTTTCAAGTGTTCTCATACGTAAAATTAGGATGAATTAAGGAGCCCAGTTCATTTATCTGCTCCATGAAATTCCACCAAGTAGGTGTCTTGATATTCAGTTACATAAATAAAATGGAAATCTGGTCTTTACTAATCTAAATTTTGTTCTGTGTCAAATATAGACTTTTCCAATCCAAACCATTCTATGAGTCTATATAGAGTTATTTACTACTAAGTGGAAGGGCATTATTTTGAAAAAAAATACACTAATAAAATATTTTCTTTTATTTTATTCAAAACTTACATGAGCGAGAAGTAAACTGCCAAAGGCAAGAAAACCCTCTCCTCATTGAAGCAATATACTTACCCTCGTGAATTTAGAGCACATTTCCTCTGCATCCTTCACCATATTCGCTCGTAGCATGTATTTAGCACATTTAGAATTGATAAATCTGTCTGCAGTGTCCAAAGACTGTGCTTCATCCATCCATTTGGCAGCTTCCTTGAGGTTACCTACATGCTGTTAGGGAGAAATTAGTTAACTTTCTGTGTAAGTCTGCTATTGACCAAGTCCTGAAACCTACACTTACTGGTATCTCACTCAGAAATAATAAAAGGCAGTATTATTGTTCCCTTCCCCCATTACCAGGTATTTTAAGTTGTGATTTGCTTTGCAAATCCAAAAGGGTTTTTGTTTTCTTCCTGACAGAACAGTGCCCAAAAAAATCTCACATGAAAACCAAGGCCCATAATCACTGCTAACTGAAACACTATCCAAACATTCACACCCCTTTTTTTTAATGAACTAGGTACATTACGTGTCCAAGTTCACTTTTTACCTTGTAAATCTTTGCTTTTAAATAGAATAGTTCTATTAATGTTGGAGTGCTTGCAATTGCAGCATTAATGTAATCCAAGGCCAAAGAACACTGCCCAAGTCTGTCAAAGTGCTGTGCCAGGAAATATCGAACCCAAAGCAGCGTGGTTGGGGGCTCTTTCTCTCCATTTTCTGCAACGAAGTGGAACAAGTTACAGCAACTGGTAAGGCTGAAGACTGCATACTAAAACCAAACAAAACAAAGCTTGGGAAATCCAACAAATATTTGCTGTAAAGCAGTCATTTACTAAAAGTTACAACAAGTCTCTTGCAAAAAGTACTGGCGCTTCAACAGTTCTTGATAACTGCTATAGACAGTACAAGTAATTACAGTGTAATTAATAGAAGAACATAGAAACTTACCACTTGTACTAAAAAGGTCACAAGTTTTCAAAGATGCTTCATAACCAGTAACAAGTTCTTGAATTGTAGAAACCTGCGTATAAAAAAAAAGTTTAAGTTATGCTTTACTATTATCTTTACATAAATTAACACACTGAAAAAATACTTGAGCAAAATTAGAGAAACTATGCTAAAATAATTACTTAATTTGGAAAACTCTGGATGTATCCTCCTATTGTTTACTTCACCTTTTTCAAGCCACCTTTGATCTCCTATTTTAACTGGTGATACAGCAGGGGAACGGGTGTAATCTTTGGCAGCTCATAGCAGAAAGTAATCCAGTATAGTTTATAATCATCCTTATAAAGTTGTATTTTGGAATTTAATTTATTTATTTATGCCATTTGGTTATAAGTGTCCAAGCTAAGCCAACTGAAGAAAGGTGCTTTTGGAATAAGACACTGAGTGAAATTCCCATAACAATGACCATATGGAAGAGGCTTCCAATGTTTTCTGAGAGGCTGAGACACAGTATTAAACATTTCCTTGTTGTTGTTAAAAAATGTATCGTTGCCAGGCTGCATCTTTTTCCGAAGGCTAACACTTTCTGAAATTTGACCTTGTCAACAACAGTCATTCCAAGGTTCAAGACTCAAAATTCACCCATACAGTTCTTAGCTCACACTATACAAGTTTGACATTGCCATACACACATTAGTACCGGCGCATTTCATGACAAAGGACTAATCCAATACCAGGTCCGTGGCTTACAAGTGCCACGTGCTATTTCTCAGCCTGATTTGTAGCTATGTTCTAAACATTCCTGCCATATCCAACAAGCAACCAGCCTTTAAAGGAAACAAGATCAACACTAAAGAAAGAAACATGATCTATATATAAATATCCAAAACACAGAAGGGACTTCAAAAGCAAGATCTGACTGTGAGCATAGCAGGATAATGACTACATCCATCAGTTAGGTGAAATTTACAGTTGGTAAAAACCTAAACCTTCAATGGTTAAAATTAAGCTGATCCTAAAGGTAAAAAAATTGGTTGCAAGAGTAAAATAAACATAGAATAGAATCACAGAATCATAGAATGGTTTGGGTTGGAAGGGACCTTAAAGATCATCTAGTTCCAATCCCTCTGCCATGGGCAGGGACACCTCCCACTCGATCAGGCTGCCCAAGGCCCCATCCAACCTGGCCTTGGACACTTCCAGGGAAGGGGCAGCCACAGCTCCCCTGGGCAACCTGTGCCACTGCCTCATCACTCTCATCGTGAAGAAGTTCCTCCTCCCGTCTAGTCTAAATCTGCCCTTCTCCAGTTTATACCCATTGCCCCTCAATCTATCGCTGCAAGCCTTTGTAAGCAGTCCCTCCCACCGAGAGGCAGCAAAACTTTAAAAAGCAGGATTTGACAAAGCATCCATCCACTTCAAGATACACCTTGGGAGAGGAGGGGAAGGGAATAAACCATGTTGTGGAAGATCAAATAATCCAGCTGGAAGGATACTACTTTTTTTTTTAACCTCAACCAGCACAATAAGCAAGAAACACCAAACATCGTTTCAAGGAGAGCAGAGAAGCCCATGTGCCCAAGTCATAAGCAGCCAGTGTACATGTCTTAAAAGTGTAATAAGGTGTGCAAACACACTTACATTCTGGAAAGCTCTGGACAAATCTCATAAGAAATGGTTTCTGGAAGCAAAATCTCATCAAATATAACAAAATGTTACTAGACCTCAAATAACTACAAAGTGATAAAGGAACATAAATGAGTCATAAGTAAACAGTCAAAGGCAAATAAATACATTAAGCTGTTCTCCAGCCTCAGACATCCATTTACTGAAAGAAACCTTCAACAACCATAGAAATCTTAAAGACACTCTTCTCCAAAAAGTTTAGAATGCAGAAGTTAAGCATCTGCTTCAGGTAGCAGGCTAGCAGTGTGGACATGCAACAGACTGGGTGTTATTTCCTTGCTGCTTTTCACTGCAACTACAAAGTATTTCCAAAGTTATTCTCATCTGCCTGTTAACAAACTCAAATTCCTTTGAGACCAAGCAGCTTTGCTAGGCTCCAAGTGAAGTGCGTGTAAATGGAGAAAGAACCCTTCATTTCTTTAACAAACGTACACCCCCACCACCAAACTCTACACAATTTCTTCCACTACTGCACACGTGGAGTATAGCTTCTCATCTGGACATAGATCATGCTACCACCACAAAGAATGGTGCCACCATCTCCCGACTGGTGCCTGGTCCTTGTTTTGCGTCAGGGCCGGAGAAGGAAAAACAGCCAACGGTTCTTCAGTTTCCACTAGATGACTCAGTGAGGCTTCTCTTAAGAAACTTCAGGGCATTACTTCTCAGTAATTGCAGCGGATAGGTATAAAAATAAATAAATAGATCAGTCTGAACAGGTGAGATTCCTGTGAAATTTCTTTCTCGGCAAGCTCTTGAATTAAGGACAATCATCCTATGTTCAAAAGCCATCTAGTATCAGACTGGAAAACCCCAAAGAGGTGAAAGTGTGAGTGCTTCTTATTCCCCATCTACACAAACATAGGCTTGCACATGCACGCCCAATCCTTTGACACACCCAATTCTGAAGCAGTGCATTAAGCCTTCAGTTGCAGGAATGGTTTCTAACATCCAAGAATTAGACCTGTCTTGGTATTACTGAGAAGCTGTCTTCCAAATCGTATTTGAACTTCCAGGCTGTTGACTAACAGTATTTCGGCTCAGATGCAGCCTATACAGGCATCACCTTCATTTCAGAGGCAGTTGTTGCATGAAGCACTACCTCTCCGACCTTCAGTTTGCAGTTTTAAAGACAACTGTAGCTCTTCCTGAGGAGGGGGGTGACTTGCTGCCAAACTTTTCTCCTTTCTTCAAAATAAGAGCGTAATTTCACAGAAACATCTTCTCTTGCATTGATAAAGCACTCCTACTGTTCCAGGAAAAGATATCTACTACAGAAGGATCAAAGAAAGAGTGGAAAACCACCAAGTAGAAGGGAATACCCTTTGTGAACTTGCTCATCTTGCAGAGGATGAAGGTCTTCTGCACTGTAAGTGAAACAGCGTGTTTCCTAAGATAGAAGTTCTCAGTTCTGCAATCCGACAATTTGTCTCAGGTGTCAGACAGCTGCGTCTTCTTATGATTCAGAGAGTCATTGAATCTTCACCATTGGGAAGCTTGCTTTCTCACCTGGTCCTGAAGATCTAGGGTGGGAGGATTGCAAAAAACAGCCTGAAAAGGCAATGTTTCTGTACACTGCATTTTCACTTAAGTGAAAGGATGCATACAGAAAAAAAAACAAAACAGAAGACAATGTGCTCTTGCCCTTCAAAGAAAGGTTATGCCATCTGTCCTTGAAACCCAGAACTGAACAACCTTTCTTCTTAAATAAGAAAATTCTCCAGTCTATTTTCTGAAGAAAATACGTTTCTTGTGGGTAATGCACACTGTGCTGGCAACAGTTGCCCTGCAGACCACAAAAACCAATCCCAAAGCACCATATGATTTGCCATCAACAAATCAAACTTCTCTGAATCAGATGACCACCTGATTGAAAAAAACAACTCCTAAAAATGCAAAATTTCCACTTTAATAGCAGAAAAATAAGTCTTGAAGATGAATAAATGAATTTAGTGTTCTTTATTCAGGAGAACGGGGTGTAGTTGAGCTTCTGACACCACTTTTCAGCACAGGACAGGCATTCACTAGACTTGGTAAGAATCCTTACATCTATCTACAAGAGAAACTGCAAACTAACTGTGCTTTTCAAAATACCTAGAAACTGCTTGCAAATTTTGCTATAGAATAGCCAAAGGAAATCCCTCTTGTGCAACTCCAAAACAGTCATCATCATCTAAAAATGATGGGAAACCTTAAGATTGAATGACTAATTAAGCCTTTCAACAGCAGCCCTAGCAAACTGTTTTCCTTGGGCCAGAAGAAAAGAATGTTGACATTAAAAGATCTTGCAGCCAATTATTAAACTTAGTGTATCTTTCAGAACACAGAAAGATGTAACTAGGACACACCATGAAGCATTACTCTAAATGCCTCATGGGAAACACAGAAGCAACAATAGAACAAGTCTATAAGAGTACTACATCAATACTTGAAGTCTTCACTACAATGAGATGTTATCCAAGAGAGATAAGAAGATGCTCACAACGTGCAGAAGCAGTTATCAATGAATCATAGAATCACCAGGTTGGAAAAGACCCACCGGATCATCGAGTCCAACCATAAAATGACGTATTAATGAAAATATTTAAGAACTTAGTACCAAGTAAGTCAAGACAGAAAGGAGAGAAAGTAGTTGCTGAGTCAGCGTTCTGGAGAAGGCCTTCGATGACAGCGTTTTGAACAGGTCTTTAAACAGGCCTGTGGCACACAATGATCATACTAAACCACCCCTTTCTGGAGTTGTCTCCATCATCAGACCATTTCTGAGACAGTGGTAATTATTCACAAATGCACACAAAATCAGCCAACACAGAGCTGAAAGCTGTGGAGTCAAACCCACAAAATAATGAAGTGGAATACTACAAAAACTTGGTTCCTTGCTTTTCTTTTGACACTATGCTCTCCACACCATTTTAACAGAACCTTCCCTGGAAACAACTAAGCACTAAAAAACTCCAATATAATGGTGACACGAACAAGAACATGTTCTAAAGTAGTATTTCTTCAACAATTCTGTTTCAAAACTTCCTTTGCTCACAGAGGCACCTTCACAGCCTCCCTGAAAATCGTTATTTAACTACATGGGATGGATGAGACAGAGATACAGCTTGGCAAGGAACTTTCACTCCCTTCTCTAGGTCCCTAGTGACACCATACAGGAGGATCCTGAGTTCAGAGCCACTTAAGTTCTGCTCACATGGTAAATTTGCAACCTGGAGTCCTCATCTCTACAAATGCAGATGCTTAAATGTGAACTTTCAGACCTGAAAAACATTTATGAATCCAGCACAGCTCCACCATATGATTAACCATATTTTAGCCCAGGGCCCTCTGACTGTACCGTTCTGGGTGAAAATACTGATGAGGAGGAAGTTTCAGATAAAGAAGCTGCCAATACTCAGATTGATCACGGTAAAAAGGAAAAGGTGTAAAGTATGTAAATGAGTAGAAATGGAAATATTCAGTCAAGGCAGCTGTAAAGTAACTTCCTTACAACAATTTCCTCAGTCTCACTTGAAAAGTTTATGCTCCACAACTTGTTATATAGATACAGATCTACCCTACCCAATGGGGTACGAACAACAGAACAAGCCCATAGGGACTATTCAAATAAATTACTCCAATTGCGAAAGGCTTTTCAGCCTCATACAGAGAATTTCCATTGCTTACAATTTAGTATATGGCCAACATCTGCATGCAATAAAAATCGCAATCAATTAAAATTATATTACCCCCTTACGCCATGAAAACAGAAACAGGAAAACATGACAAGCAGCCTTCTATTTAACGCAAGTCTCCTTAAATTTCATATATAACTGGCATATACATTTGCCAAGTTTGTTTCTGTAAGAAGCTTTACTGTTTTGTTTAACACCCAGCAAAAGCATTGCTTTGAACTAACAGCAGTTCAGTTGCAGGTGCATCTCTACTTTTAAATTTATTCAACTAAGCCATCAATGCACAGCCCAGCTTCCCCAAGGAAATCACTATTACATGTGTGCATATGCTTACGCATTCACAGGGCAAGAGAAAAACCCAAACTTGCAGTAAAAGACATGACTAAAGAGAAGTTCCACACATCAACCTAAATGAGCCAACTGCTAAAAAAAAAACCAAAACCCAGTGGGTTTTCATTTAGATCTGTTCCTAGATCTAGCTTGCTAAGCAGCTGTAGATTCTTTTACCTTCTTTCAGCAGAAACTCAGGTATTCTACAGCCAACTTCAAGTACCTGTAAAAACACCTCTTCGCCCAGCTAGTAGAAAATTTTTATTATTTACTTTCCTATAAAGGTGCGGTATCACAGTCGGTCACTTACTTCAGCATTTCTCAGCATGTGGCAGCTAAGCAGGCAATTTCTCTAGAATTTCACCAGTTACAAGCTTATTAGGACTGGGAAGCCACAAAGCATTGACTCCGCTGCACTGTATTTACAACAAAGTGGAATAAAACTTGAAAGCTTAGAGGTCCTTTTCGCCCTGGATTAGGTTTGGAGTTGTGCCTCGTGATACACATCACTGCTAGTAAACTGCACATCCTCCTGAGCAGTACAGCTGCTTTGTCACTTGTGTGCACTTTACTAAATACAGAATCAAATCCTACTCTGCTTTAGCAACTCAAGATAATGCTAACTTGCTGCGTAAGTGAAGATCACAGTTGCTGGCCATTGCTGCAAGTACCAATAAAGTCTACTCCTGAAATAAAAAAAAGTGATCCTTTCTTCTAGTGTCAATACCATCAGTGACCACACAGGGTCTTTGGAACCACTTGCCTAAATGAGTCCAGTTTGCATTTTTCATTCAAGAAATAACTTATAACATGGTATTTTGCACACTTGCTCTGCTAAAACAGAATTATTTCTTTTTTAGGGCATGCTATTGTAAAGCATAATGAATCGGAAAGTTCATAGTACTTGACAGCAGCACTTGACAAACATTGGAATTGTTTTGTAATTTAGAAAGTATCCTACAGCACTTCAAATCATACGTGACTGCATTAACCACCTATTGTCTTGAACATCTGTAATGAAAAAATTTTGGTCCATATGTAGCAGCCTTTGCACTTCTCAGCTATTCTTACAGGAGAGAACAGAGCTAGGGGAAAGCTGCTCACACACCAGCTTTGCAGAGAGCAAACAACTCGAGCACAACAGCAAACAAGCCACAAGAAGAACATTCTTCACTGAAGAATTGGCCACTGCTTTGGAAAGAGCTAGCATGCGTGTGTTTATACACTGAATGCACAGCCACACAAACTCTGCTGGAGCTGTGCAACAGTATCAGAAGTACAAGATTATTCTCCTGTGAAAACAAACTAACTTTAATTAGGATGATTGTAAATACAAGAGCCAGCCATTAATTTTATGTGCTTCAAATGTAACCAGCTGAATATTAAAACAACTCCTTAGAAGTTAATTTAAAAGCAATATTCTTTGAACATCTTTATAAACAATCTGCTAGAGCATCTATTTGAGGTGGAAAAATGTAGAATTCAGCCAGACTTGGAAATGAGGCCTTAACTTTGGGATTGCCAGGAATTGTCAGAATTGCTCAAATCTTTTCCATAAAATGTACCATCTTTCCATTCAGAAAATAATAAAAGTATGACAGAGTAATTTATTGTTCATATTCAGTGACACACCTAGCTATTATCAATATAATACAAAGTTTAACTTTCCTCAGAAGCTGAATGAAGCTTCAATGAAAATGTATGTTGGCTATAGGTGCAGGAAATACACTGCGTATAGCAAAACTATGTGACACTTCAAAGCACAAACATTACTGCTGAGTTGTATCATAAATATCAACTACTTGACTGTGATGTTCATACCAGATTTCTACATGGGCTTTCTTTTTTTGGAAGTGAAAGCAAACACAGATGAGCAGTTTACAGAACTGTCAATGAGAAGTTACACAACTCAGAAAACTTTTATGCAGGAATCTAGACTTCAGTAGGGCAGGAACACCACAACTGGACAACACTTAACCGTCCCAGGATAACTCTTCCACAGTAGTTAAGCTGTAAAACATACAACACAAAACTAAAATAAAAACCTAGAGACTACACGAAGGACTATTAAAGGCTTGATAATTTTGTTTTCTGATTTCATGCTTCCAAACACTGATCTTTCACTGCATTTTCAAAATAAGCTATAGAAATGTAACATGTCAGTCTGCTACTGAAGTCTGCATATAATTTAGAGAACCTACTCATTTATCTGCTTTTTTATATTTATTATTTTTAATTTTTCATTTATTATTTCAGTTACACAAACAGAGACTTTTAGAAAAAGCACATTGTCTAAACATATTAGACACCTTTCATCTAGGAATTAGCCCAAAAGGAGAAACGAACCATAAACACGACATTGTTTTTCCCCACACATACTGTTACAGACATGATGAAGCCTTATGAAACAGACTCTTACAGTTCGATAGTCATAAATCGCAAAGTTGCGGTTGGAGAGGACTTCATATGGAGGACTGAGGATCTGAAGTTGACCCACTTTTTTAATTCACTCTACCCCAAATCAATTTACACTCAGTATTTAACTGCAAATATCTAATAAGTTGAAACACCACCATTTTGTTGATATGACTGCAGTACACAAGAAAAAAAATACTAAAATTCAGAGATGACATGCTAGCTCAGACTTACTGTTCTAGCAGCAGTCACATCTAAAAACAACAGGTAGAAAGTTACAAAATAACGAGCTGCGCTAAAGCAATAGGAACACAGATACCAAGCAACAAAATATGAAGCACTTTTGTTATCCATGTTTTCCTGGAGAGTGCTTGCCTCATTTAACATACACCAAAGAGTGAACGAAACGGTTAAGAAATAGGATAATGTTCTATGAAACTACTGACACCCATAAACCAGATTTTTGCTTTCATTTTCATATTGCCTTAGAACATCAAGAATGAGATTTTCTAACATGCTGAGCATTCCACATCGGCTGAGGTCAGTGAATGTTTCTGAAGCCAAGCTCATAAATCGAGCTTTAAACTAGATGTGAAGGGGGAGGGGGTTGAGCCCAGGCTAGACAGGAACGAGCCTGGACGTGGGGAATTGGTGATTGGGAGAGGGTGCGTGGGTGAGGACCACCAGTACCTCACCGCACAAAAAGTGGGGGAGAACACACCTCGGGGTGCTAAGGGAGATGCAGGCACTCTGGTGTTAACTACTCCAGTTACCAGGCAGTTGGGAACGAACCCTGTTCCCTCTAGGAGGGCTGAAGGCTCGGCAGCTCAGCTGAAGTGCATTTACACCAATGCACGCAGCATGGGAAATAAGAAGGAAGAGCTGGAAGCTGTCGTAGGGCAAGGGGCCTATGATGTCATTGCCATCACGGAAACGTGGTGGGACGACTCATATAACTGGAGTACGGCTATGGTGGGGTATAAGCTTTTCAGGCGGGACAGGAAGGGTAGGAGAGGAGGTGGGGTAGCCCTCTTTGTAAGGGAGGACTTGGACTCCATTGAGATGGATTGTGGCCATCAGGAGGTTGAGTGCCTGTGGGTCAAAATCAGAGGAGCCCACCAGAAGGTAGATTTTGTGATGGGAGTCTGTTACAGACCACCCAACCAAGGAGAAGCAGCTGATGAGCTCTTCTATAAACAGCTGGGGTTAATTTCTTGATCAATGCCTCTCGTTCTGGTGGGAGACTTCAATCTGCCTGATATCTGCTGGGTGTACAACACAGCAGAAAGGAAGCAGTCTAGGAGGTTCCTGGAGTGCGCGGGAGACAACTTCCTCGCACAGCTGGTGAATGAACCAACAAGGGAGGGCGCCCTCCTGGACCTCCTGTTGGTGAACAGAGAAGGCCTTGTAGGGGATGTGGCGGTAGATGGATGCCTAGGACTAAGGGACCATGAGATGATAAAATTTTCTGTTCTAGGTGAAGTGAAGAGGGTGGTTAGCAAGACGGTAGCATTAAATTTCCAGAGGGCAGACTTTGATCTCTTCAGAAGGCTGGTTGGTGAAGTCTCATGGGAGACAGTACTCAAGGGCAAGGGAGCCCAGGAGGGCTGGGAGCTCTTCAAAAGGGTGGTCCTAGCAGCTCAGGAGAAAGCCATCCCCGTGGTCCGGAAAAAAAGCCGGCACGGGAGAAAGCCAGCTTGGTTGAATAGAGAGATCTTGAGGGATATCAAGAAGAAAAGAAATGTTTATGGGCTCTGGAAGAAGGGACAGGCCTCTTGGGTGGACTACAGGAGGGAAGTGAGATTGTGTAGGGAAAAAATCAGAAGGGCTAAGGCTCAGCTAGAAATTGGACTGGCCAAGTCAGTGAAAGATAACAAAAAATCTTTCTACAAATATATAAATAATAAAAGGCGGACTAGGGAGACCATACAGTCCCTATTGGACACAGAAGGAACAACAGTAACAGGGGATGAGGAAAAGGCTGAGGTACTTAATGCCTTCTTTGCCTCAGTCTTTAGTTGTAAGGAGGGTCGTTCTGTGTACAAACCCAGGAGCTAGAGGAGCATAATGAGGCTCCCATGATCCAAGAGGAGGTGGTCAGAGCCTTGCTAGCCCGACTGGACAGTCACAAGTCTATGGGGCCGGACGGGATTCACCCTAGGGTACTGAAGGAGCTGGCGGATGTGCTGGCCAAACCCCTTTCCATCATCTTCCAACAGTCCTGGAAGACTGGGGAAGTCCCACTGGACTGGAGGCTGGCTGATGTCGTGCCCATCTACAAAAAGGGCCGCAGGGAGGACCCAGGGAACTACAGGCCTGTCAGTCTGACCTCAGTGCCAGGGAAAGTCATGGAGCAGGTGATCTTGAGTGCTATCATGAAGCACATGCAAGAGAACCGGGTGATCAGGCCCAGTCAACATGGGTTCACAAAAGGCAGGTCTTGCCAGACTAACCTGATCGCCTTCTATGACAAAGTCACTCAGCTGCTGGATAAGGGAAAGGCTGTGGATGTGGTCTTCCTGGACTTCAGCAAAGCCTTTGACACAGTTTCTCATAGCATTCTGCTTGAGAAACTGTCAGCCTCTGGCCTGGACAGGCGCACACTCTCCTGGGTGGAAAACTGGTTGGATCGCCGGGCCCAGAGAGTGGTGGTAAATGGTGTGAAATCCAGCTGGAGGCCAGTGACAAGTGGGGTTCCCCAGGGCTCAGTGCTGGGTCCAGCCCTGTTCAATGTCTTCATCAATGATCTGGATGAAGGCATCGAGTGCACCCTTAGCAAGTTTGCAGATGACACTAAGCTGGGTGGAAGTGTCGATCTGCTGGAGGGCAGGGAGGCTCTGCAAAGGGATCTGAACAGGCTGGAACGCTCGGCAGAGTCCAATGGCATGAGGTTTAACAAGGCCAAATGCCGGGTCCTGCACTTGGGGCACAACAACCCTATGCAGTGCTACAGACTAGGAGAAGTCTGTCTAGAAAGCTGCCGGGAGGAGAGGGACCTGGGTGTGTTGGTTGACAACCGACTGAATATGAGCCAGCAGTGTGCCCAGGTGGCCAAGAAGGCCAATGGCATCTTGGCTTGTATCAGAAACGGCGTGACCAGCAGGTCCAGGGAGGTTATCCTCCCTCTGTACTTGGCACTGGTGAGACCGCTCCTCGAATCCTGTGTTCAGTTCTGGGCCCCTCACCACAAGAAGGATGTTGAGGCTCTGGAGCGAGTCCAGAGAAGGGTAACAAAGCTGGTGAAGGGGCTGGAGAACAGGCCTTATGAAGAGCGGCTGAGAGAGCTGGGGTTGTTTAGCCTGGAGAAGAGGAGGCTGAGGGGAGACCTCATTGCTCTCTACAACTACCTGAAAGGACGTTGTAGAGAGGAGGGTGCTGGCCTCTTCTTCCAAGTGACAGGGGACAGGACAAGAGGGAATGGCCTCAAGCTCCGCCAGGGGAGGTTTAGGCTAGACGTTAGGAAAAAATTCTTTACAGAAAGGGTCATTGGGCACTGGAACAGGCTGCCCAGGGAGGTGGTTGATTCACCTTCCCTGGAGGTGTTTAAGGGACGGGTGGACAAGGTGCTGAGGGATATGGTTTAGTGTTTGATGGGAATGGTTGGACTCGATGATCCGGTGGGTCTCTTCCAACCTGGTTATTCTGTGATTCTGTGAAGATAAATATCCTGAAACCTTAACTGCTGTGCTATGCGATCAATGCCTGCAGAATTCGGCCTTGACATCTTACTGCTCATTTGAAATCTGAGAAGTATGGATAACAGTTCCCCTTTTACCATACTGGGTCAGGACTAATAACTTGAGGTGTGGCTCAGTATTCTTCATCTTAGAGCACGTGACTTTCCAGTTTTACTATAACTCGTAATGATCCAGTCATAAAACTATTAACACAATGGAGTAAGTAAACAACAGCAGTATAAGTTTTGACACTCAGAGGAATACAAATTCAATTCAGAGCAAATCAATACTCTAAGATGTCACTGTGGTCATCACTCATTTCATGAGTGACTGGTTTTTTTGAAACCTTCTGGACAAGTTTGGGGACAGCACAAAAGAAAACGAGTAATTTCATATGAGCAGAGTACCACAGGCACAACTACAAGCAGAGATATTGAGAGCATTTCTTGTGGGTCTTCAGATGGATATTTGGAAGAGTTTTTCCCAACATACACCACTCAGACTGAAAAAGCTCTCTTGATAAAGTGGTTCATAAGTCAGCTGCTCCACCTGTCAGCTCTTGGCTTACATGACACCTCAGGGACCCAAACTGTCACCCACTTACAGTGCCCATTCTCAATACAGAGTGGAAGCATCCTATCCTGGCAGTATCTACCTAAAATGAAGTTTCTCATCGTCCTCCTTCTTCCACTTATCTTATAAGTGTCCTACTCCTCCTGAAGACAGCAAAAGACAGCATTCTGCTACACAACTACAACTGTACCAGTTGTTAACCAGATCCTGAGCAAGTCTGCTTACCAGATTTCCCCCTTCTGGGATTTTAACTAAAATACTTCTTCCTAAAACTCGAACTGAATCAGTATGAACAAAGGCTGTCCTTAAGAGTTATTTCTTCTTAAAACGTAGAGAGATTCCTAGCAGAACTAATGCTATTCACTTCTTCCTGTAATCCACCAATAGTTCACAGAGGGCATCTAACTACAAAAACAGTTGCAACTTGGTTTATGTTCCTTTAGCTTTCCACATCAAGGAGAGAAAATGCCTTCTTTCCTGAAAGGGTTAAAGAAAGATCTTCACTGGAGACAGCCTACCTTCCTGCGTAGATAGTCTTAAACCATTTTTTGAGACTGTTGTTTCTGACGTTTCTTCCAGACAGACATTTTCTCTCATCCAGTATTTCCTCACAGTCTCCATGTTTTTAGTTACTCAGAAAAAGGGCACATGTGCACTAATGTCGAGCTTCAACGGAATCGACCAACGCACCTGCAACACAATCGACGCAAACCTTGATGTTGACTAATTGAAGATCTTCAATCTTTGGATTTTTATCTCATGGATAGAGACCAGCATTTATTTGGAACCAAAGAGTACCTCTGAATATTGCTCAAATACAAAGAGAACCTCTTCGGGGGAGGCAGGGGGTAGCATTTCAAGATCTCTCTGTTGTGAGGAACAATAACAAATAAAGATGTTCGCAGTTATTTCTAATACGTCTGGACAGCAGCTTACAGAGAGTGATGATTACTATATCCCATGCAATTGCTTATACTTCAGGTTATTACCTTCCAGCAGAAACATTCTACAAAGAGCCACAGCTTCATTCATGCCCAACAGTAACTTTGCATGAACAACACCACTCATGATGCAGTAGCACTCCTAAACAGAAGGTACTGCTTCTTGAACACGCCAAGAATACCAGAGCTTCTTCCCAACAGAATATATACTGTGTCAGCTGCGTGGATTTTATTCAAGTACAAAGATATCAACGTGATAAATGTAGTTTAAATAGCCAAACTAAAAGAAGCCTAATAAGAAAAATTAATAAGCCTCTGTGCTATAGCAGGCTTGTGGAAATTCAAGTATGGCTACTTTGCTGAAATCCATTTTTAAAATCACAAGCTTCATAAATTAAAGCAGTAAACAAAGAATTAAAATCATAAAACCACTTGTAGCACAAAAGAGGAAGAGTCCAGCAGCTAGACAGTAAGTCTCCTATACCAGAGGAAAGGATTAAGACATCCAGACTGAAGTATTTAATGTAGACACAGACCATATTGTGTTGAGACATTTTCCTTGTAAACGCTCCATGTTTCTTAGCACATAAATAAAACATACATACAGTCACATTTCAAAGCCTTTCATTCACATTACAGTACTTGGAAGTGGTTATTCCAAAAGGCTCCACAAATCACGAAAGTGAAACCATACCATTTTAGAAATATCAACCAACCGTAAGTAAAAAATCCACCATATTCACCTTTTGTAAATGCCTGTTTTGTTTAGACAATATTTCAACAGTTCTGGAGGAAACCAGGAGATCTTGTTAGTAAAAAATCCCCACACAAACCCAAAAGTTACCTTACGTAAGATGAAACTGCCTTTTATTATAGCCTCCCCTGCTATCCTCCTTTATATCTCACTTGCTTAGAATTAAACCATTTTAGTCACCCAGAATTCTACTACTTAGTCCATGGTTAAGTATCAAAGACAACAAAATCACTTTAAAATACAAATTATCTCCACAGTATGCTTACAGGTAATACAGAAGTATTTTATGGCAAGATGAAACTCATCAAATTAACAAATCTCTAAAAGCAACGTGAGAAGTACATGTTTCAAGTTACATTCTTAAATAAAAGAAACTCCCTTTTCCCAGCAATAATTACAGTTCTTCAAAACACACTATCAGCAGTAGTCCCAGTATACACAAGCATCTCTCATAGCATGGGATTTTTTTCTAAATCACACAGGTGGATTTTTCAAATGAGGACAGCCACAGCTTTTTATACGCACATGTTCAATCCAACCATTGTTTAGAGAATGCCACTGCAGAAATGGTTTGTTGAGCAGCTGCACTTTGCGCTAAATAGCACAACAAATAAAAAGCCCCAAAATTAATACAAATTTAAAGCTATGCAGATTCAGAAACTGGTACTCAACGCCTGCACTGTTCCTTCAGCAAAAGTAGCAACTGAAGGACAAGGGTAGAACAGATGAATGGGAATAAGAACTCTGTCCATGAGTAAGGGCATTAGATAATCCATATTGAATTGCATAGCACACATTCATGAATCAGTTCCAAGTAGCATCATCTGCTGAAGTCCCATAAATTAAGAGTCTTACTCTCACCTTCAACATACAAAATATAAAGATCCTGAACTTCTATGGTGCAGATTTTATATAAATTCTGTGATTCTGTAAATTAAAACTCCAAGATGATGACAACAGATCATGGGACTTGTGTTATCACCTCTCAGAGCAGACTCTTAAAGTAAAAAAACATTTTTTTCTTCAAATGTATTCATTGCAGCTGTCACTGTAGAATACGGGAAGGCAACCAGCACCAGGGATAGTGAGTAAAGTAACAGTCACAATGTCCAAAATACCTCATTTAAAGCCTAGCACATGACATTTGTCAGGCATTAAACAACAGCTCCACCAATTACCTTCCCAACAGCAATGCATTAACACAGAAGTCAAGAGTAGAAGTACAGCACACTGACCCCACCATCATTACACCAACAGTCCCTGCTGCATAACATTACAAACACCAGCAGGTTTGCTAGACCAAATTGTCTCCCTCAGCAGACAACTACTCAATGTGAATGTGAGCTCTCTGACTTCAAAAAGAATCTCAATGCAATTATGACTTTCCTAGAACTTTATCAGTATCTCTTCCTCCATTTTTCCTTCACCAACTAAATAAGTCCAAATTCAACTACAGTGAACATCTACATCAACAGCTTGGCAAAGTGACGGCTGATTTTCTAAGAAGCTCAAAGCATTCTTTATACAGCTCTTTCTCTTTACTTTTGAAGCAGATGATCGCTGTCAGGACACCAAATGCACAACTACTATACCATTTATGAGAATTTGCACTGTGGATCATCACAGAAAAAGATGGATGCCATACGTGACAGTTCAAGAGCTTTGAAATCAAGTATGTGATTGGCTACATTTACAGAGTTCCCTAGAAGCTGCCATATAACGAAGAAGAAGACACGGCCAATTTCTTCACAACATACAGTAGCTACTTCAAGAGTCATCTGAAACAAACATACAAAGATGAACACAATTCTTACCAAGCATTTTTTTTAAATAAGAACCAAGTCATAAAGACAGCGTTTCATCAAACAATTTCTCCAACATGTTAGGTCAGAAGTGATCTATGAGTTATCAGCAATTATACCACTGAACACAGCCCACACAGTATAACAAACTTGTTTTGAATGAGACAGTCTGGAAAAATACAGGCTCAGTCTGACAGTCTGTCATCCTCTAATTGATCTTTTCTTGAGCTGGAAAGAGAATCTGGCTGTGTACCAACGTAGCAAATTAGGAAGCGATTAGTGTGTGCCTTTGGTATCTACAAACAGGGAGCATAAGAACAATTATCACTTAAGAACTTGAACACTTTGCATAGCGTATCCTTACTCATCCATGCTACCTGCAGCAAATGCATTTGACAGTGATAAAACAAACACCTTTTCAGTTGGCCTTTTGTCCAATATCTCCTCCCCCAATTCACAATGCACCCTCATTTTTTCTTATTTCAATATTAGAGTGATTTTATGCTACAGCCGATGTGCGCTGAGGATGCAGAACCACCAGCATGACTTTTTTTAATGATACAGCATTTTAATAACCAAAAACTCTACCCACAGCACAATAAATTTGTTCCAGTTAAAACGGCAGTACAGTTTAGGCAAAAGGCAATATTTAGCTCCATTTCTTCAAGCTTCTCACCCTTCAATGTCTACTACTTGCATCTCTTCCAGTCTAGGTGGCTTGACAAAGAGGAAGAAACAGTCAAAGAACAGTTCACATGCTGCTTAGAGTAGCATAAAAGCACAACACCTATAGAATCACAACCCCATTCAAATAACGAAAGATTAAACGATTTATTGAATAACTACCCTATAAAACTAGGGAGAAAGACTTTGGTCAGATCACCACTTTGCAAGAGGTGAAGGATGACAGAATCAGCAATTGGATCTTGTTACAGAAGCGTGCACGGTACTTAAAAGCAAAACAAGCTTAACACTTTCTCCCTCTCCCCATCAGCTTCCGGAGTTATTCAGCAGTCTGCCTTAAGTACTACTGAAACAGTTACCTCAAATCCCTGTGGGTTAACAACTCTCTCCTAGATGGTGACAGGCAATATCATTAGGTGATGAAACACCCAGATAACCTGCTTATCCCAGGTTTCACCACACCATCTTTGTCACCTTCTCAAAAATCCAAGTTTCAAGCAGTTTGAAAATCTTGAAGTTTCCTTTTCAAACCAGTGCAGTCAAATATAAGCCCTAGCACATTGCAAACTGAATACAAGGTCAACACAATACAGGGTTTTTTTTCCGCTCCAGACCTTTAGGTAAGACAGATCACAAAGTACACTAACTCATTAAAGACTTATTTATTAGGGAAGATTTTTACCTCAAAAGGAAAGCCTTTGTGAACATGAAAAAGCAAAGCAGCTTTACATAATCTTTCTTTATTGAACAGCTTTCAAATCCTCCTGCATTTTAGTTACTCAAAATCTCTTCCAGCAATAACCATCTTAACTTGTTGGTTTTTTTTCTGAAACAAATAGCTTTGCATTACTGTACTACGACATCTTTTCCACTCAAGGTAGCCTGCTGTGAATTCACTCAAATGATCTTAAACAACAGCTCTACTTTAAGCATGAAGGAAGATTAAAAACAAGGATAGGATGTCATTCAGGGGAACCCGGACAAGCTGGAGAAGTGGGCCTGTATGAACCTCCCAAGGTTCAACAAGACCTAGTACAAGGTCCTACACCTGGGCAACCTGTGGTTTCAGTACATGATGGGGGATGATGTGATTGAGAGCGGCCCTGTAGAGGAGGACTTGGGGGTGCTGATAGATGAGAAGTTTGACATGAGCCAGCAATATGAACTCGCAACTCAGAAGGCCAATTGTATCCTGGGCTGCATCAAAAGAAACATAGTCAGTAACTTGAGGGAGGGGATTCTACCCCTCTACTCTCCTCTCAACAGACCCCACCTGGAGTAGTGTCCAGTTCTGGAATCCTCAACATAAGAAGGGTATGGAACTATTGGAATGCACCCAGAGGAGACCCCAGAGATGATCAGAAGGCTGGAGTATCTCCCACAGAAGGACAGGCTGAGAGAGTTGGGGTAGTTCAACCTGGAGAAGAGAAGGCTCTGGGGAGACCTTACAGTGACCTTCCAGTACCTGAAGGGGGCCTACAAGTAAGCTGGGGAGGGACTTTGAACAAGGGCATGGAGTGATAGGATGAAGGGGAATGGCTTTAAATTCAACACGGAAAAATTTAGATTAGACATTAGGAAGAAATTCTTCACCATGAGTGGTGAGGCACTGGCACAGGTTGCCCAGGGAAGCTGTGGCTGCCCCATCCCTGGAGGTTGGATCGGGCTTTGAGCAGCCTGATCTGGTGGGAGGTGTCTCTGCCCACAGCAGGGGGGGTTGGAACCAGATGACCTTTTAAGTCCCTTCCAACACAAACCAATCTGTGATTCTTTCTTAATTGAAGTAAAGCATTTTCTTCAGTGAACCAATGAAGAACCAGTTGTCCACACCTTCCTCCACTTAATATTTGCACAAGCATGTAAAGAAATTCTAAGTGGGCGGCTGAAACAGTGACATCCTCTCCTCCAGTTCGCACTTCAGATATTTGTTTTGGGTTTGGTGGGATATTAATTAATTCTTGCCAGAAGCAACTGCTAAAGCTTGCTCAGTGTTACAGTTTCATGGATATGAAATACCTAAAACAGATACTTTGGGCTCAACAAGCCCCAGCAAAACATATAGGAAGCACAGTAGATGCCTTCAGACGTCTCTACTAACCATAGTATGTGTGCCTGTGCTCCCCCGGCAATCAAAATAAATCTACCTAGATCAGTCACTAAAAATATAAATCTACCTAGATCAGTCACCTAACAAAAAAAATCTGGAGAAAATAGAGCTAAACATAACTACTTCAGCTGCCTTTTTATTGTATGACAGCCATGCAAATTTTTATGTTGTCAAACATTATGCTTAGCATACAAGAACTATACTTTCTTGATTTAACCAAATGCTCTGAAAATTATTATCTGAAAGTAGGAATATATGGGAGCACAATATGGCCTTTATGATAAGCTATGCAAAGATAGTTCTGGGTTTTTTCTAATACTGGAAATTTTAAAAAAAAAACCCAAAGATCACATTTAGTCTTCAGAATCCTTTATTTAGACAATTTATTGATACGAATGATGTCTCAGATAAGCTTCAGACAAAAACCCAATACATTCAGTAAAATACTAGACACTTCTAGTATTCCTAAAATAACTCAGAGTAACAAATATGTAATGTAGCACCAAAGAATTTTTACAAAATCTGTCAGAATACAAATCAGCAACGCTGAAAAAAGCTAAATATAATGTTTGGCCAACTTGTAAATTAATAATTAGTCCAGCATACTCCTGGTGGATTTGAGTATTCCTTTGTTGAGCAATTTACCTGTTAAACTTCTCAACTACTTAAAAGACCTTTGATGAGGCTAACGGTAACACACTAAAACACTGCTAGTTGATCACCACAATACACAGTAGAAGTTTAGATAGATCAAAACCAAGAATTATTCCCACCCTATTTTCTGATATTACTTGCACAAATTCCACAAGTACCACAAATCTGGTTTGGATCTTTATCACAACAACGTCTGTACTGGAAGACAAAGCAAAACTTCCACCCTATATCCTTGGTATTTGGAGTCTTTAAGCCGTGTAAGTACTGAAGTTTTCTAAAACCTCCCCAAAAAGTCTTCACTTTGATCTCTGCAATCCCTAGAGGTTTGCTGCTCCACGTACCTGCAGCTAGATTTCACCCAGAATCGCTAACTAACTTCAGTAGATGATGGCAAAATACACCAGCTATTGTTTTCTCAATAAAATTTATATGAAGCACTAACTTAGAGCAGTTCAATAACAAACAACATTTCTCTGAACACATTTGGCCAACATCTGCCTTCTACTCAACCAAATTTGTTCCCCTTGCCCTCTCCAAGCAGACAGGAGACATTTCGTCTAAAATCAGCTACTCTTTACATTACCTTTTGTCGCCCCACTCAGGTACAGAAGATGTTCCCAATACCAAAATATTAAGAGATACTTACCAAGACAATCTTTGTCTTCACTAAGCAAGTTAAGCTACATTTTCCCACTCCACTATTCCTCTATATTCTTGCAGGTATTAAGTAATTTATATTGTACTTTCCTTCATGCAAAATACTGCGGCATTTTTTGTCTAAGTACATACAAACAGAAAACTTCTGTAAATATAAATATTGCTTATTGCACCTTTTTCCCCAAAACCATGCTTTAAGGAAGATCCTGCACCCAGCCTGGAGTTCTAGAAAGAACGAACCTTCTAGACTTGAATACCAACTCTTTGATAAAATTCTCATATATAAGCTTCTTCAAAATGCAACTGCAGTTGACTACACCAAATTATATCTCTTGCCAAAGAAAGAAACAGGGAACTGTTTACTCCCAACTTGCAGAAAATTCAGTAACTTCCTAGGTATTTTCTAGTAGGCATAACATGATCCTGACTACAGTTCTTTCTATTTTAAGTCAAACTGTGCCAGTAATCTACGTTAGAAGCTAGTATTAAGCACCAACTTAGACAAGTTAGATACTGAAGTACATTTTCCCTGAAAGGCATTTATTTTCCACAACTTTCTGCCCCCTACATTTTAGCCATTCTAAATTTAACTGTCAGACTAAAATTAAAGTTGCGCTTCATTTCAAAGATCCTTCTGTTTAACTGTAGTTCCATGAAAACCCAACCAAGCGAAACGTGAAAGTGACCCTTTCTTGGGAATAGAATGACGAGAAAGAGGAAGAAACTGCTTCTGCAGAGCAGGCTAATCCAAGTATATTTGGAAAGTGTAAGTCTCTATTTAAATTTTAATTACATTTTAGGATTAAGCTGGCAGTTCTGAGCAGCACTGATTTGATACAATGAAGATAACTATCAGCAAAACTCCATTCTGGGTAAGCCTGGCACAAAACATAGTAGTCTTCATACTTTTTATCCATCATGTAAAAAAAAATTAGGTGCTAAAATCTTTCCACAAGCCAAATGGGTGTATTAGTACCTTTTAACTTCTAGATTTACATACTTCAAATAGGAGGCAAAACTTTCACAGCACTGACTGAAGTGCAAAAATAAAACACTGAAGTTGTAGCCAAAGACTGAAATGGGAAACAAGCCTTTGTGGTAAATATTAATGCATTCATGTACTCATGCAATTCAGAAATGTACAAAAATAGCCATACGTGTGATATTTTGAAATCAAAACTTCTGGTGACATCATAAACCATAAGCTGAATACACTTGCACTCAAAGTACACAAAAATAGTTATCGATTATCTTTGATTTTTCAAGCACTTCAGTACATTCTGCACCAATTTGACTTCAAGCATTTTGACACTGACTATCAACAGAAGCGAAGTTTCATACACACTGATCATCCACATATGACAAAATAACACATTGAGAAAGACATTCAGCAACAGTTATTGGTAAGTTATAGGAAAATCTACATAAAACAGTTTGATAATCTATTAGATATTCAATATAGAAGACTTCATTAAAACCAAATAAATACTAAATTTTACCTTTTCTGGATTGTAATATAAAGATTTCAAAGTGGTAAACAAGGGTGGGCAGCCTTTACTGAAGTTAACCCTCAGGAACTTATCCATTAGTTCTCTAAATTTTTCACCTAGAAACAAAAGTGTATTTGGTTATCTGTCAGTGATTGCAAGTGTTGTATAAATATATGCACTAATTGCTTTGAAACTGGATAATAAAGTAACTGAGAAACTGCAATTAAGAGTTTTCTTTTTTCCTGTTATTTAAGAGCAAGATGCTTAAGTTGCTAGTGTTTAATAGAGTGCTGATGAAGACATGGTAACAGTCCTCAAACCTGGAAAAGCTATTAATAACAGAAAGCATTAAGTGTTGGCTACAGAGGACGTAGCAAAGGGAAATTAAACAAACATTGGAAAGAATTATAATGATAAGAAAAACTAAGCGCTTGAATGGATTACCTTGGAGATCTTGTAAAAGCTTCATCATTAGAAGCTTTTATGACAGAGTTAAAAATGTATGTTAGGAATAGTGCAGATTAGTTAGCCTGCTTTGAGGAAGGACAAAACGAGCCCTCTACCTCTCTTCTAGTCCTATAGGGTTTTTTTTTAGGAGTAGGACAAGACTTCTCATGAGAATATGACTGTTTCTGGAATCAGAAACAGAAGACTGGGTTTCAGAAGGATAAGCACTATATCAGAATAATCTTTACCAAAATATACTGACAGAATGCTAAAAATCTGATTTAGTTATATTTTCAGGTAAAAATTACAGTACTTGAAGTATGCTCACCTTTCTGAGAAATGATTTTCTAAAAAAAAAAAAAAAAGCAGGAAAAGCATGGCTGGCTTTCATGTTCTTAGTCCTATGATGAGAAGTGTCCAGTTTCAGTTGCTTAAGTTTTGGTGGCTTTTTCCCCCCTCTATCTTTAAACATTTTTTATTGGTTTTGTTTGTGAAGTTGCTACATTTTACTGTGTATTCTGTTGTGGACTTCTCCAAGTCTTTAAACAAGGAAGCGTTATACTTCACAGAACACTAATATACAAGTAAAACCACTGAAATAAACTTCAATTCATTATTAGTGCACTAACCAATTTGATTAATGGTGGTTTATAGATACTCAGAAATGAAGACACTACTGCTTTGTATATAACATTCATTCTTACATATTACATTTCCACCAACTCTTAATCGTCCTACGCTTATTGCTACCAGCACAGTTACTGAGACTAATCAAAGTACTTCATGTTCTTCCATCACTGTACCAAACCAAACAATTCTATATAGAAGCTCCTACCATCTGTGGGTGCGGATCTATAACCAGACTATAAGTACATGCTTTATTACAGCTGGATTAATTAATACTTGTCTTCTTGCACTACAAGAAACAGAAGTTCATCTGTTTCTCAGTTTCTTCTGTTGAATTATTCGAATTTATATTCTTGATGGAAGAATTGTAATTCAGAATTTAAGAAGGCAAGATTCAAGTTTCCATTAAGTATATATTTACTTACAGAAAGCAAAATAGTTTTAAAATAAAGTCTGAAAAATGCAAACTGTACAGTTAGGCACCCACCTATGACACGTAGGCAAGCTCAAAGTTGAGCCTGAGGCACAGAAAGACCTGACCACAGCAACAGTGAACCCAAAGCAGCATAAACAGACTTCAGCCCCCAACACCCTTTATCAGTCTGAAATTTAACTGTAACAGCCTTTTTCCTTAAAAGTGGGTTTCAGCAGGATCAGGGAGCTGTTCTGTATCAAATATGAGCTTATCAAGATGCAATGGATGGCCAGGTCTGAGAAGGGCTGCCCTTTTAATACAAACCTGCACAATCAGAGTATTTTAAGCCACTTCTGAGTCAATTAGTGTTGGTTGCAAGCAACTGGTAAGTTGACCACATTGGAACACCAACTTCATGCAATTAAATACTCTACCCTCTTAAAATTAGGAAATACATTTCTGCAAAAGAGTTTGTTTCTACAGCTCCACTTTCTCACTATTAACTTTTGTCAACGAGATTTCTCATCTGCTGTACTTAAAAACACAAGAAATCATTTAGTAAATGGATTTAAAGCTAGCAGATGAATTTCCACTGGACCAAAACCACCCTTACACATCCATGACTGATACAAGCTTAAAAGATTAACGGAAACAAGTTCTAATTCAGGAATTCTTATTTGTTGTGCAATACTACAGAAAATAACCTGAGAGATTTTTCGGCTGTTTTAATAATGAATTTTGCTTTCATTTAGAGTACTGCTATAGCAAAAACTACTCCTCCTTATTACTAAACAAATTTCTATTTAAATGAACATCAGCTGTTAAACTACATTGTCAGATATAAGGTAATATATTGCAAAACACAGTGAAACACAGTCAACAGCTGAACACACTATTAAATAAAGATATGAAATAGCAAATGACAAAATAACCTGCAAAATGCTATGTATTACCATAAACATCTTTATTACAGGAGAAAAACAATTACTTGTCACCTAGCTTTTCAAATCAGGCTCAACTGCCTTGAAATGTGCTCTTGTGTCTTCAAAGAAACTGAAATAGCTGGGATTAAGTGAGGCACAAGTGTTAACTTCAGGCCAAATCTCATGAAGCAGTTAAAATCTTGTGATTGACTCAGGAAAGGTGTACGCACATTCAGACTCCTGAGCAAGAACAGAAAAGTGGACCAGCTATGCCCTGTAGCATTCAAAGGTGCAACATCTGCAGTGATGAGTAAATTAGTTAAACTAAAAACTAACCTCACAAAACTAAAAGCAGAAGCAGAAACGCTGGAAATTTGCAGCTGAACTTAAACATCTCATGATGCTTGATACCAAAGTTAAGTACTTTAAACTTCTTTCCAAAAATTTTCTACTAGACTCATAGCAGTTAGACAGCCACATACCAAGCGAGTATTTTTATGGCACTTACCATTTCATTTACCCTCCTTCCTTCTACTTTGGAAGATCATAGCCTTCTGATTTAAAGAGCCTATAAATGTCCCCTCCAGAACCATAAAGGGACCTTAAAGATCATTCAGTTCCAATGCCCCTGCCATGGGTAGGGACACATTCCTCTAGACCAGGGTGCTCAAAGTCTCACCTGATGCTCTGCTCTTCAATACCTCCAGGGATGGGGCATCCGCTACTCCTCTTGTCACCTTGTTCTTTATACTATTTTGTTCTTTTATTACACAAAAAATTTTTTAACAAGCCAAATGCAGACAATTATACTAAACAGATATCTAATTATTTAAGTAAAATATAAGGAATTATTTATGTGGACTGCTCTGGAAGGGGGGTTTTTCCTTTGTTTCTTTGTTTTTTCTTTGTTTCAATCTTTGTTCTACTACACCTTAAAGCTGAAAACCATGCTTTTATCTCTTTTTCATGCAAATAACACAAAAACCTCATAGTTTCACCCATCAGGGAACAGCACTAGATTTAGATTTCAGAACGAGGAGGCAGCATTAACCTGCAGCCAGCAGAAACTGGTGGAGATCAACCATTCTGAAAACAAACCCTCCAATTCTGCATCTGTTTTTACTGGAAGGCAATGGTGTAAATGGGCTTTTAAAACCACCCGTGACAAAGTCAGTTAATTACCTTCCATAAACCGTTAAAAAAACCCAGTACTACACTATTGTGATTGTTATACACATTGTTTACACCTAGTCTCAGTGTTTATAAATTATATAAAAGCTTATACATATGCACATTAAAGGTATAGTGGGTACATACACCCCATACACCTTTAATTCAAGTGTACTGCACTCCTACCTTTTAATTCTTAACTTGCATGACGCAGAATTATGTAAAGGAATTCCTACAACCTATACACCAATCTGTACTGTAGTTTTATCAATACAAACATCCCAGTTCATACCTCCATATTAGAGCTCATGAACTTTTTCAATCAACTCCAAAACATAATAATTTTGTCTATTCCAGACGCGATGCCTATGTCTGATTTGGATACGCATACAAAGTAAGTATTAAATGCACATTCAACAGCCTGATGAAAACTTAGGGGGGGAAAAAAAAAAGACAAATAGCAACTATTACAGAACAGATATTCAACTTGTTACCTGAAACAAAGTTTAAAGGTAATCTTCTAGGTGAAACTGCTCTGGGATGTCTTTTACTAACTTCTTCATAAATCTGAAGCCTTTCTTCTAACGTGCCTATTATCAGTAAATATAATAGATATAAGTAACATATCAAAATCTGTTCTTCTAAATGTTTTTAAGTGTTGAGAATTAATTGAGCTAGACTTCTTAGATGGTTTAGGTTTGGAACAACTTAAACATTCCAAGCTATTTTTTCCAGTCTTAAACATTACTACCAAAAACTGAGTACCGAAGACACTGTACATACAATACAAAACTACCAGCATTAATCACTTATCAGGATATACTACAAACAGAACAATTACCTTACACGTTCAATCATATATTACTAGAGTTTGGTTTGAATGCAGATTCATTCACACAGTATTTTGACATTCATAGCTTCAATTAACTGGTTTTCACTATCCAACTGTTTCAAGACATGCTTAAAGCATTCAGAAAAATGTAGTGCATTTCTAATCATAGGTATACAAATAGCACACTGTACAAACATGCTGTTACTACAGGTCCTCTGCTGGCAGCAAAAACAGGGCACAATACTGCAAGTGAGCACCAGAACTCTCTATACCTTAACGCTTTAAGTAGCTTTACTTTTGTTAAAGATTTTCTTCCCACTCCTCCCCTTTCCCCCATAATATGCTTTGGAGCTCCAATGTGGTTAGAACTTAAGTAAATTATTCATCTGCTGCTTTGAAATGCCATTTTAACGTAATTAAGAGTAATTTTGCTTACATATTATTAAATTCATCAAGCAATTGAAATAAAACTGAATGTGCAGATCAAGACTATGACAACATGTATTTATTAAATATATCGGCTTTCCTT
Organism: Phaenicophaeus curvirostris; assembly: GCF_032191515.1. Classification (NCBI taxonomy): domain Eukaryota; kingdom Metazoa; phylum Chordata; class Aves; order Cuculiformes; family Cuculidae; genus Phaenicophaeus; species Phaenicophaeus curvirostris. Next base: position 176,268,492 of record NC_091392.1, on the reverse strand, counting down.
TCATATGGAAAACAATTAATCTTGTCACTGAGCTCAGATGTTGGGGAAGGAGGGGGAATATGTTACCCAGTGGCTCCAAGAGATGTAGAGTTCTAAGAGTTATACCAAAACAATGTTTGGATTGGAACTAAAGCATATAAAACCCCTAACTGAAGTCACAAGTTGGAGCTCCAGAACTTACCATGGGGGAGGAAATAGTCCTAAGACCACCTAAAAAATAAAGTACCATTATTAGTTTTATAAATTAGTACAGTTTTCATCTACATAGGATTTTAATATGTCAAATAAATTACTGGAATGGTTCTCTTAAAAACTACTCATTTTCATAAACATAGTTATTATATCAAATAGACTACTCAATTTCCTGGGCAATTTATTTTCTGAGAGAATAATCATGATGTTCAACACTGGATGCACTAGAAAAACATTTCCCAGGGCAACACTACTCTGCGTTAGAGTAACAAATACAATTATTTTCATTTCCCAGTCACAAGCCATACTCCCAGACCTTATGAATCCCAACTGTAAACCTTCCTAGAAGAAAGCTGGTTGAGGAAATAAAATGCAGGTATAGTATCTATGAATAATATTCCTTGTGGGCTTATGATTTATGATGTCATCAGAATAACTCCAATAAAACTTCTGCTAATTAGTGAAAAATTAAGGAGGCCATTCCTATGTAAAGGTAAACACTTGGGAAAGTTACGACTGCAAAACACTTAGTATAAACTCTTGTGATACCATAATATAACAAAGAACTCAATTAGCTGTTTTCCTGAAAACAACAGTAATGTGAGCTGGCATTGGAATAACAAAGCTTTTATCACATTTACCACCTTGTCCTCCAGAGAACAGTCAGCTTAAAAATAAAAGAATAATTTTTCAGATGGCCTATCTTTTAAGGCCAACTGAAATGGATATTTGAGTATTTCTCCACGTGCCTGTAGAAAGAGGTACCACCTAAACAAGTTTCAGAATGACAGCTTCACATTGTGGTGTATAATAGCCTGACAATCAGCTATCAGACAGGAATGAACTGCAATTTGGTTTCCAAGTTCACGTGTGGAAAAGAAATGTTCTTCATCTAAGCACATTAGCAAATGTCCCCCTTAGCTCCAAGAAGGGAAAGACTTGCTGTTGGTGTTTTCATGCATAGAAGTTTCAGTTAACGTTTTTTAAATGGATAAACACAACTATACCATATTCAAGATGAGAAGGTAAATCTTGCGAGTAAAGCTTTTTAATCTAGAACAGTAACACAAACAGGAGTTTTAAGTATATCCTATATCATACATCTTGTCAATGTAGCGGTGTATCTTGACTTACTAGGTTGTAGGGCCTTTTCCAAGCCTTCATAATAATACCAGTTCTCTGCATTGCGCTCAATTAACTCTTTGTATACTTCACCAGCTTCTTTTAGTCTTCCCAACTTCAGTAACACCTCTCCTAAAAATAAAGCAATAAAGAACTGTGAATTACAAGAGAACACTGATCATAAAAATAATAGGATCATAGAATAGTCGGTTGGAAGGGACCTTAAAGATCATCCAGTTCCAAACCCTCTGCCATGGGCAGCCTCTCCCACCACACCAGGCTGCCCAAGGCCCCAACCAACCTGGGCTTGAACACCTCCAGGGATGGGGCAGACACAGCTTCCCTGAGCAACCTGTGCCAGTGCCTCACCACTCTCGTTGGGAAGAAATCCCTCCTTATGTCTAGCCTAAATCTGCCCCTCTCCAGTTTATACCCACTGATGGCTTGGGAGTAAGACTTACAAAACCAGATACATAGAATTTGGCTTAATCATATGTAGATACTTACAAAGCAGCTTTATTTTTCCAAAGGCATTTATTGTGTATTACAGGTTTTACTTGAAATTACCACACATATACCTCAACACAGTCTGAGCATTCAGCACCTGCTAAAACTAAGATTATTTGTATGTTTGTATCTGAGTATTTAAAATAGCTATTGGGATTATCAAAGAAACCAGCAATGCTTTCTTCCAGGATGCCTACACATGACCACATGGCTTCTTACCAGGCTGTTTAGTTAACTACATCTATATATTTCACACCAACTTACCAGTTATAAACCAGTTAAGTCACACAGGTTTGCTACAAAATAAATTGTTCTACTGAGTCTGATTTGCCTGGTATTCATTTTCTTCATAGCAGCCTGTACAGTGCTGTGTTTTGGGATTTGTGACTAAATGTTGACAACACATCAATGTTTTTGACACTGCTAAGCGGTGCTCAGTACTGAGGCTTTCTCTTTTTACCCCCAGTCTGTCACCCAGCAAGCAGACAAGCAAGGTGGACACAACCTGGACAGCTGACCCGAACTAGCCAGAGGGATATTTCATGCTATATAGCACCATGCTTAGCAAAAGAAATTGAGGGCAAGGAGAGTTTGGGCAAGTGGCCATTGCTTAGGGACTGGCTGAGCACTGGCCTGCTTGTGGGAGGTGGCAGAGTGATTGCCTTTGCATTGCTTGGGGTCCTGGGGTGGTTTTTACTTTTTCTCTTTCCTTCACTTCAGCTATCTTTATCTTAACCCATGAGTTTTCCTACTTTTGGTCTTCCTGTTTTCTCCTGTCCTGATATGGGAGGCTGGGAGAAAGAAAGTGAGCAGCTGTGTGGCGCTTACTTGTTAGCCAGGGCAGGTAAATCAAATATTTCCAATGTTTTTGCTTTTACTGCTTTATCATATCTGAAAGCCAGTAGCAAAAGTTTGAAAAAAAGTTGGCTCAGATGAGAAGAATGACTTACCTCTGATTTCTTCTACTATTAATTTATCACATATTTGCTTTTCATATGTCTCTATATGTTCTAAAGACTCCTGAAATAGATCTGCCTCTCTCATCACTTGATTTTGATATAAAATCAGTTCACTATATTCATAATCTATTTTATTGGGAGGAATCTGGGGGGAAAAAAAGCAATAGGTTAGTTAACATTTACCTGCACCTCAGATGCATGCAATACAACAGAACACAAGATTCAGGCTACAGGATAGATCAGGTCTATTTATGCATTTTGAATGTTTGGATGGGGATACAACTCCCATTATTCGCAAGTCAAATTCATTCAGGATATCCTTTGTTAGAGAACAGTTTAAAGAACCCCTGTATTTCTATTGTCTCTGACATCATGATGAGCTAATTAAAAACAGAACCTTTGCCTTTTCTCATGCAATTCAATAAAATCTCCTAAGATCTTGGCAATCTTGTCCTTCTGAAGGACTCACGTACTCCACAACAATTTTTACTTAAGTTCCATAGCAGATTGCTGGGATATCACAATACCTATTTTCAGCATACCAAAAATTCTGAGTCAAACTATTTCCAAGAGCAATGAACCATCCAAATACTGGCCATTGCCCGACAATTTTTCAGACGGGAAACTTACTACTTCTTTCTAACTAAGTGTTCTCTGTACTACACTTCAATCCCTGAGAAAGCGCAGTGCACGAGCACGTAAATAGTGCTTTCAAGCAACAGATTATTATTTTGAGGTCTACTGCCAGTTGCATACCTACGACTTTGTCTACAGGCTGAAGATAAACTTGTGGGTCCATCCATCTTCCAGTGATACATCAGCCACTGAAACAGGATGATTCCTTCCTAGGAATAACTCTCTAAGTTTATTTAGGGAATGAAAAGTCTTTCCAGAGTTATAATAATTATTTCACACTAAACGGTCTTCAATATTTACAGAAGATACTTCAATTATGAGTAAATTGCAAGAATTTCAGAGATCACGTGCATAAGTCTGCAGATGATGCCCAGCAGTTCTATACAACATGGAATATACTGCCTCAATAAAAATCGTAGAAGACAGTAATGGTCCAACATGATTTTTTAATAATAAAAATGGATGACAAGCAGCTGAGCTTGATAAATATTAATAATTTTTTCCCACGACACTACATGCTTGTTTCTTCCTGAGCAAGTAACGCTCTGAAATCACATCGGTCACCAAACAGTTTACTATTACTTTACTGTCCCCTGGTAAAACTTTTCCTCTGCCTTCTTTAAAGAATTAAGTAATTTAATAAATAACAACAACCCCCCAAAACATTACTGTTAGAAATTTACATTTATATTAAAATACTCTTGTCCTAAATGACCCAGCCCTTCCCTAAATACAGATCAAATCTAGGAAATTTAGCATTTCTGCTTACATGTTCTTTGAATCTTTAGAGCCAGCTTTCATGGTAGAGTGAATTTAAAAGATTTCCTTTCAGATAGAAATGTTCAGAAAGACAGCATAGCTAAATAAAACACTGTACCAAAGCGTGTACCTGACAAAGAACATCAGTTCTGTGGCTGAAAATAACAGCAATAACAGCATTCAAGTATTTTTTAGTAACTGCTACCACATTATAGCAAATGATGGCTAATGGAACACAGCTAGATCTTGCGCACACTGAAGTCAGCAAGCAGCAGGAAATCCTACCCATTTCTTAAAGCATATTTCCTCTACCTGCAACTCCATTTCTGTTTCCACTGTCGCTAAATTTCTATCCATATTAAACATTAGAAGTCACTAAACATTGTTAGCTGGAAAGCATTTTTAACTGCTTCACAAAACTGACACGTGGAACATGGGATTAAGCATTTAAGCATGTCCTCCTGCTTATCCTTACTGCAATACCACAGAACTGAAACCACAGAGCGCAAATTTAGTTTTCTCCTTCACTTCCTCCATAAAAATATTCTCCCCTTCAATACAATACACATCTGAATTCCACAAGAATCATAGCTTTTTGGCATGTCATGAATCTGTTTTAGGCCTTCAAAACACAGGGCACCCCAAGATCCCTTAAAAAAATTATACAGAAAAAAAGAAAGAGATACCAATCAACCTTCTCGCAGCTGTTCTGGCTTGGCAGGACAAACAAAAGAAAATTATAAATTATAAAATACCAAAAAAATTAAATTAAGCCTCTCTTATACAAAGGGTAAATCTACCAGAGAGATACTGCACTTACTGTCCCTCCATTAAAAAGCTTTATAAAAAAAAGTAGTTTCAGGTTAATTTTTAAAGAGATTTTGAAATCTCATCAGCTTAATGATAAACTGTGTGGTTCATAAGAAGGCAAGCAGCTTATAACCCCAGCACTTAACCTGAGTAATTGGATTGTTTTATAAAGAATAAGGTATTCCAGGAAAAGTTTTTTCCACACCATTGTTATTGCTGCACAATACATGGTTACTCTTCCCTCCCCCTAGAAGAGTTATGATGCTTGCACAATGTCCAACTTGCTCTTGAATTCAATTCTGCTGGTTTACAATAAATTTCTTCCTCACCCAGACTAAAAAAAGAATCAACTTTACAACTGTGGATGCCCTAACATAACTGTCACTGAAAGAATGTGACAAGATGCAGCCAAAACATACCTAAGAGCAGACCCCCAAAACGCCAGAGGTTTTCTGTCCATATCTGTAATTGTGGGCCTGATGCGGAAGTTAGGAATAAAATAAAAATTAAGAATAAAAATTTTGTTCTGGAAAAGAAGAAAGGAAAAATGGAACATACAACAGTAAAACAAACGGCACAGCTGTTTTACGCTTTGATTCCCAAAATTTAGATTCTGAAGTGACTCTTAATAGTTTGATATAACTTGGAAAGCACAGGCTGTTTTATTTCCTGCAGTGATGCCTGCACTGAACCTCATAACCTGCTTTTGACAGAAATATTGTGCATCTGGCTAATTTACACTCTTCAGATGACAGGCAATGTTTATCTGGCTAGACCAAGAGACAGGAAATTCACCATTTCCAATGATAACTGCGCCATTAATGTAAAACTTTCAGTGATAAAAACTGATTTATAATACAAATTTGTTGCTCAACTACTGCTGCTACTTGTTCCTTCATTTTTCTCCAGTAAGCAGTCTTCCTAGCTATCATTCTTTCCCAAAACAGTATATAATGGTACTGGAACCACCTAGCATTTTTTCTGCTTGCAGTAAACAAAGAGAATCTCTGACCTTCACCAGACAACATTTTCTCTAGTCCTCTATCTTTTCATATTGTTCTTTACATTTTGTCTTTCTTTAAAAAAAGGAGTCATCAGTACATCTTGACCTCTCAGTAATCAGAGCTCTATAGAGAAAATCCCCGCTTCTTCTCTGAAATAAGGGCAGGTTTTGCTTTTCACCCACAAATCTGCCCCGAGGGACAACTTCACAATAAGTTACATCAATCTGTCTGTAGCCTATATCAACAAAGGCCATTCACTTCCCCCTATCACTCCCCTTCCTCTTTCTCACCTCGCAGTTATTTAGTTCAGCCAATCAATCTTTCAAAAGAGTGATTTTATTTTTCTGTCACTCTGGCTTCCTGAACCAGCCTTCCACGAGTCAACCACTGCTGCACGAGGAAGCAGTGGGAGCCCACAGGAAAAAATCAGACTGCTGGGTTTGGCAACAGCTTGTAGCTAGATTAGCTCCATTATTTTGTAATACTGCATCTTCAGATACTCACCTACAACCGTTAAAATGACAGTTCCTTGATCTTTTTCTTAGCTTAAGTGCTTGGTTTGGGCTGTGCTGATTCACATCTGAGTGGACAGAGCTGCCCAAGTAATCCAAGTAAATGAATATGGCCACCCTATGTCACTATTATTTACCAGTTATTATGACAGCAACATTTTATGAAACATGTTACATATACCTCTAATTCATTAATAATAATGGTTAACAGTATCAAGTCTAATAAAGATTGCCATAAAACTCCTCAAAAAATGAATTTGCTGAAGATTTCCATTCACTAGTGGTTTGGAAACCCTTCGGTCTTTCAACCTTCCTTCTGAATCCTGAAAATCATCTTTTTATCACAGTCACACATAATATTCTATTAAGTCAGTCACAAAAGCTCATCTATTGTGTTTCAATGCATACAAAGTGCAGAGCAAGAGGGTAGATTTGGAAAGTAAAGTAAGCAAGAAGTGTACGTCCTCAAAGATCCATGGATGTCCTGAATATAACTACTTCAATTGCAGGACTTAAAATACCCAGAGACCACACATACAGTACATTTGGGGACTATGGTGGAAAAGCCTAAGTGCAGCAAAACTGAGCTGCAAGTTTGCTTGGGCTCTCCTGACAGTTCTGGATCCAGTACATGGATTCTCTCTCCCAGTAGTTCGGGCTCTACATGGACCTGCAGCCCTTGGGAAGTTAGCACAGCAAAGCACAACGCTCTCTGTATTTGCAAGAGAAACAAAATGAAAGTGGTCATCTTTATTTTTAGCTGTTTCAGGGGAGAAAATGCAATATATCACTTAACCTCCTCTAATGATCTCAAGAAAGGAAGGGTTGACAACTGATTTTCCATGAACTCATGTCATCCAACATTCATAGTGTATTTATATCCTTTAATGCATAACCAGCTTTCCCATTTGCCTGTGACTGATATTAATCAACACTTAAGTGGCTGATCTTTCAAGCACAAACCATTTTACTACTTACGCATATTTTTCAAGTATTGCCAGTTTTAGTGAAAAATGGTATCAGAGCCTGAGATGGTCTCAGGATTTATTCTTTTTTAAAGATGAAATTTAAGACATTGATAATTTGCACAGCAGATTCAACTGATTTAGTATGTTCATCAAGGCCAGATGGTATTTAAATGTGGTTTAGTCACTAGACTGAAGTGAATATCATCAAGACCACCCTCAAAAAAGACTATTTGCATATAATCTTTTAGAAAAGACAACAACATTAACAGCATCACTTCCATTCTCTCCAAGGGGAAAATACCACTGTTTAGCCCTCTTAGTCCTTTAAAGAACCTTAGTTTCTTACACTTCATTTGCAGTTTTTCCATCTTTTCAATATTCCTTCCAAGTCAGTCATTTCAACACTGAACTCTGATTGGGCTCTGCTGACTCACTCAAGAAGCATGACTTTTTGGCTCTGAAAAGCTTGTAAAAGATGACCTAATTTTCACTTAAACTTATGCATTTAAGTTTTTTTCAACACTGAAGTTAAATCTCTTTTGAAATACCAAGCTTCATATACCCCGCTTGCAAAATCCTTTGTTTGACCATGATACATGATCAAGACAAACACTGCTCCTTTCTAGTAATTATTGATTTCCCTTCTTACAGTTAGTCCCATTCTGGCTGTATAAGACGTCAAATGAAGTTCTCAAAAAGGATGCCAGATTTTTGTTTACAATCACAATCCATAGGTCAGGTAATATCTTAGTACCTCCACATGATGCTTCCAACACATCTCCCAAGAACATACCTATAAAAATGATTTTTCTCTCAATGCTAACACTCTATTCTTTTAATTCAGACTTAATAGTTAGGTTACCAATAACAGAACAAGGGAATGGTCTCTCTTAAAAAGGGTTATATTTGGTGATCTTAGCACTGTACCATTTGATTTACTCCAAAAAGTTTCAGTAACATCAAATCTTCTCAAACAATTTTCAACTATGTTTTCACGTTCCTCTAACACCAAGCCCTGATTTTAAGTGCATAACACACAGACACACACAAAGCAGCAAAAAGGTGTCTTTTTCCATTCTTCGTAGAGATGGTAACAGCAAACAGGCTATGGCAAGGGAGAGGGCAAATGAGAACATCCAACACTAAACAGTATTTTCAGAAGTTTTACCTACTGTAAAGAGACAGGATCATCACAGGCTTTTTTCAGCTAAAAGTCTCAAAAACATTAACTTATTCAGTTATTCCACATCAGTCTACCTCAATCCTAACAAAATACTACAAGAGGAAAACAATATTTCTGTATAATTTGCATCGGCTGCCAAACTCCTGGAAATCTTTCTGCTCAAAGCAGAAAACCCTGTAAATAACAAATTTCTTCCTAATTAGTTTTTCCTAATTACTAAGAACTAATTCCTCAGACTGTCTCTTGTACATAAAGCGTTCTCTTTCCAGAACAGGAAGTCTTACCTGTTGGGTTTTCCTAAACTCTTCAAGCAGTTTTAAGGCCATATCATAATCTTTTAGTAAGTGGTATGCAATGGCATATCCAATCCAGGAAGCCCGCTGTGTGGGGCGCAGCTGAAGTAGTTGGTATCTTGTCTCCTTCAGTAAAAGACAAGCCATTTAAAAATTAAAGTCCTTAAAAAAGTTATTACACCTTTATCATGATTTACCGTCACTATGGCTAATATTTTTAAGACCTTTTAAAAGCCCTAGGCAATTCTAAAAAATTGAACAGCATGGGGAAAAGGAGTATGTTTCCATCTTGTAAATCTGAAAGCTACATTCCAAGCACAGGAGTCATAGCACAAAGCATAAAATGTATTTGTTGGTACAGAAGTGTCATTTTCGTAAGTACCTTTTAAGGGCCTAAATTATTTCAAAGACAGCTTTGAAATCTCAGAGAGGGGTTTCCATTAGAAAGCATGAGCTCACTACCACTTAAAGAGCAGCCCCACTCTCCTCAAGCCCAAGCAATAGATGCTCATACCAGTGCAGTATTTCTCAGACCCACTCTCCGAGTCAAATCACTTTTCTAAGTCAGTTATTCACTTTTCTTCCATTTGCAAATTCAACATGCTCAATGAAAGAGACCAACTAATGCTGAAGCCCACAGTCGAGTTCTCTATTTCATGTAAAAGAGAGGATGGAGAGCAGGACTTTTCCCTTCCATAGCCAAATCAGTTCACCCAGTTAGAAACTGCTAACTCTGTTTAGACAAATATTAAGGTTTTATTTATGATAAAATCAGTATTGGAATCCATGAAATAAGTCATGAGGAAGGTTCTCACACACTTAAAGAATCACTATAGTGATTTCTCACAAGATACGTTCAGTAAATGCACTCAGAGCACTGTCTGCAGTACTTCACAATAGCACAGCAAGCACTCCTACTTGCTAAGCTTTATCCTTTTTATTTTCATTATGTTAGTGAAAAATTAGTTGAAAACTGGAGTTTTACAATGTGATCCACAAGCCAAGTTTTACAGAATAATTGTTCTTCTGTTCTCAACATTATACAGAGCTCTGCTGTAATATATTTGCATGCATTCCTAAATAGGAGCTTAAAACACTTTTTGATACAAAAAGATCAATTGGCCACAGACTTACTACCAATAAAGGAGCAAATAATGGCACAGAACAAGAGAATGCTGACAGCAATAAACGGGAATTTCAAGAAAATACTTACTCTGTATCCTTCTAAATCCCTCATCTGAATCTGCAACAGAGAGAGATCTCTTAAGATCTGTAGATTATCTTTATCTAGTTTGAGTGCATTCCGGTAACACTTGATGGCTTCATCATATTTCTTATCAGAACGTTGCAAAAGACCATAGACGTGCCAACCTAATGCATGTTAAGGAAGATACATTCACAATTTTCACAAAGTAACTGCAGTGCATTTGTCGCTAACCAAGCAACTTGACATCATCTTTGAAAATCAGCAATTTCGTAAGATTAGCAGTTTGTTTACTGTAGCCAGACTTCCACGACACATTTTAATGTATTACATGTTTCCAAAGACGTAATTAAGTCTCATTTAAGAATACCCTGTTAAGTCATAACTCCCTAAAACACTGTTATACAAACTAAATTATCTAAACTTCACAAGACACAGAAGAGTTATTCCTAGAGATGTATTGTTTAAAACATACTACTGTAATTACAGAAGGAATTTTTACTCACTCTAACAATACAAGTTTTGCATTTCCTCACTTGCCTGTCTGCAGCCTCAATTAGTCTCCAAGTTTTATGCTAAGCTATAAATACAAAGCTATACTTCATTCACTGACAAAAGGAAATCTTTATGTATGTCAAAAGTCTTTGTCACATTCTCAGCATCTCAGATTTCAATCAGTATGGTGTCATTTCAATAAACTTCCCTCACAAGTATCCTTGGAGATACCTCAAAACTGTAGAAAGGAAAATAAAATCCCACTTTGACTGTCTGCACCTTACACTTTTTTTATACAGACCACATTATGTACTCCAAAAGTATGTACTGATGTAGCAATGAAATCACGCATGCCGAAGTGAGAACTCATAGCAAAAACATCAGGTTTTGTATTACAAAGGATACAGACATGACTCTTCACATCATTACGAAGTCCTTTACGAACAAATTCATATGCTTCTTCCTTCTTCCCTAAGCAGTTCAAGGTCAATCCTTTCATCGCGAGTGTCTCTGTAAGGAATATCATATACTTATGTTTCTGACTTCCCATATACCAGTTTCACAGCACAGATAACCTTTGAAGTTGCTATACAGTGAAGTTCCCCATTAAAAGATAAATTTATATCAGACTAACAGCCTTCAGCTGTGCTAGGCTGCTATATAGAAAGCATTTCCTTTCTTGAAATTGGTCTTAAAAAGACCACTGCAGAGCATCATACAGATGTGATGAACACAGACAGCACAAACATTATTAATTAAAAAACAGATTTAACTGGCTTTAAGAGAGTTAACAATAAGCTAAAGTAATTTTAGAGAGCTTCTTAATGCATATTAAAGTTCAAGGAAGGCAGAACAAGAGAAAAATTCATTAGGTTGTGTCATACCATAAGAAACAGATCTGTCACAGTCAGCTCCACTATTAAAGGCTGCTTACAAAGCATTAGTTAAGAGGAATACATTCCCTGCTACAGTATTTTGGGAGCAAAAAACCTTCTCAAAGTAGCAGCATTTTAACCAACATTCCCAGAGGCACAAGATTCCAAATAATACACTGTTGTGACTATTGCTCCCTCTCTTCCCCCATTCTTCTAGTAACTCTGTGGGAAACAAGTGTCACGTAGTACATGTACTCTGCCTGAAAGCTGTTCCAGATTCATATTTTGCGTTTTTTTCTAAACAAGATACCATTTAGTTTTGGTCTCTGCCAGAAAATTTAGTTACATTTTCATCACAGTACTCTCTTTTCTCCAGTTGCAACCTAGTCCCCAGTATTAACAGCAAAGGTCCCTCATCTCAAGGTCAGCCACAAACCTAATCGGCCCTTGTCTAGTGGGAGGCGTCCCTGCCCACGACAAGGGGTTTGGAACTTCATCATCCTTAAGGTCCCTTCCAACCCAAACCATTCTATGACTCCATAACAGCAGTTTGAAGCTCCATTGACAGACCTGTTCAACACCTTATCTGTAAAAATCATAGAAACGTAGAATAACCAGGTTGGAAGAGACCCACCGGATCATCGAGTCCAACCATTCCTATCAAACACTAAACCATGCCCCTCAGCACCTCGTCCACCTGTCCCTTAAACACCTCCAGGGAAGGTGACTCAACCACCTTCCTGGGCAGCCTGTTCCAGTGACCAATGACCCTTTCTGTAAAGAATTTTTTCCTAATGTCCAGCCTAAATCTCCCCTGGCGGAGCTTGAGGCCATTCCCTCTCATCCTGTCCCCTGCCACTTGGGAGAAGAGGCCAGCACCCTCCTCTCTACAACGTCCTTTCAGGTAGTCATAGAGAGCAATGAGGTCTCCCCTCAGCCTCCTCTTCTCCAGGCTAAACAACCCCAGCTCTCTCAGCCGTTCCTCGTAAGACCTGCTCTCCAGCCCCCTCACCAGCTTTGTTGCTCTTCTCTGGACTCACTCCAGAGCCTCAACATCCTTCTTGTGGTGAGGGGCCCAGAACTGAACACAGGATTCGAGGAGCAGTCTCACCAGTGCCGAGTACAGAGGGAGAATAACCTCCCTGGACCTGCTGGTCACGCCATTTCTAATACACCTAAAGGGAATGATGACCCACAATGAACCATAGTCTTTCTCTTGTTTTTAAGTTGTCCTACATCCACACTGTAAGAACAGAAAAAGCCAGAAAGACACCTTCCCAGTAATATCAGGAAGCTTGAAAAAGAATATCCTGACTGTGGGAAGGAAGGCAAGCTACTCCTACCTTCCCACAGAAGGGAAATAACTGTCCAGCCACAGCAATCCATCTGTTTGTCACCTCCTGACTAAATTTTTCACATTGCTCGTCTCTGAAGCTACGTGTGGCAAAGCACAACTTCCCATCAGATCATTTCATGGGCTTAGTTCTGCTTCAGCTGTTCATTCCAGGCTTTGCTTCCAAGCTTCAAAGACACTAGTGGCTCAGAGCCCAAGTAGTATGTGGACTGCCAAGGCAGTTAGTTGTCCTGGAAAAGTTTAAGAGGCAGCAAGAGCAGAAAAGACAGAGATGGATACTAAGAGACAGAGACTAAGATGTTATAATAATATAAATACAAATGTCTGCAGAGACAAATGCATTAGGTCAGAGCTGGACAAGCCACTCTAGCTTTGAAGGAACAAGAATACTTCCCTAGAGATAAAAGCACAGTTATGAAGATGATGAAGAAACAGCAGAAAACAATGGAAGCATGAAAAGGATGAGGCAAAAATTTTGCCAGGATTTGACAATGTCAAATAAGAAACTCATTTTACTAACACAGTACACACACGCTCAGTGTTGGTTTGCTTCAACAGCAGACAAGAAAAAAATCACTGTTATCAGAAGCAAAGACTACCTGAACCATGCAACAGAGACCCTGTAATACAGTAGGATTACAGTATCTTACTGAGCTCATTTTGCTGTCGTGTTTCCTGAAATATTTATCAGAACAGTATCTCCAGATTCTGTCTTTAGCTTTAAGTCTCAGCAGCAACAGTATTACACTTAACTTTGCTCCTTATAAATAGCAATTTGGTATACAATACAGAAAACTTAGAGTATGACCATATGAACTTAATAAAAAACCCCAAGAGTTTTAATCCATTGCCAGAATACCTCTGTGTAATGGTCAAAAAAGGCTGGCCTTGCTCTTAAACAAGAACGTAAGAAAAACCCACTCCAGCACTGTGACCCAAAAACCTAAAAATGCAACTTACTTGGAAGCTTCACTGACGTGTGCTTCCACCATATATTTTGATCTTCATCATCCCACCAAACGGGAGTGTTTGAGCTAGGAAACCTCATCTGAATGCACAAAGACTGAAAATCCAGAGTAATTATTCAGTCATAAGGACGTAATCACACTCAGCAACAGGCTCCTTTCTTTCCCAACAGTGAGGAATAAGTTGATTATACAGTGAAACTCACACAGGAGAAAAAAAAAACAAAAACTTTTTGAGTCTGCAGTTACCTCCATGTTCAGCAAATTTCGGGTTAGAAAGGATCATCTTGCAGAACTTGAGCCCATTTTTGTATTGTTTTTGTTCATAACATTTCTGGAAAAAAAGGTAGAATACAATCAGCAAAATGCATTTAAAACCAGAGTATCTTAGCATACTATTACAAATGCAGTAGTCCTTTCAGTAAGGCATGGTAATCAAATCACTAACAAGCTCTAGCTGACTACTTCTATCACATTGCCTTTCTTCAGCATTCAGAACACCATCTGCCTTCATTTACATGCAGCCAATGCCCTACCTCACAGTCTCCTTTTTATATAAAGTTAGTAATTCCTTCTGAACAGAAACAGGAAAGGGAAGTAGGAATCTCTATTTGGATTCAGAAATTCTCAAAATAGAGAGCCAAGTCAGCAATCTTGACTCAACGCTACTTTTGAGAAGAGTTAGTCATAAAGAACCTAAACACTCCATTCAACACCCCACTTCCCTGGTCTAGTGACCTCCCAGAGTAAGAAATATTAAGCAGAAGACTTTCCTTGTTGCCAATGTAGACTTTTGGGAGGAAGAGAGAAAGCATGAAGTAAGATAGACATATTGTAACCTCCAATCTATACACATATATATCCAGGGAGGAATTACCTGGGTATTAAGAAGAAAAGAAATCTAATCTTTAGGTGAATAGTAAAGCTAAGGACTACTTTTAGATTTATTTATTGTACCATTTACTTAATCACTAGGTGAACTGGTGAACAATGCAATTCAATTGTGGGAGCACAAGGGAAAAAAACCAAACCCATGAACCTCGGTCCCTTTTCTTCTTTTGAAAGCTACTACTTGATGTTAATAAGTCAGTAAGGTCTTTGTAATTTAAAATCAATTATAGATCACTAAAATAATTTCACTTAAGCCTGCCAAGAGATGCTTGTATCAGTAAGCATGAAAATTATTTAAGGCCATTCAAGCTTCTTAACTTGAAGAAAAAAACCTAACCAGGTTTAACTTGGCGCCATTTTCAGTTAATGAGGTGTACTTTCCTTATGCAACTTAGATACCTATTCTCAGGAGAAACTGTTACTTCAGTTATGTGCTTGAGAACTTTAATGTTCAACACCCCTCACAGATCATCTCCACTCCATCAGTCTTCCCAGACAGAAGTAAAATCTATGTTAAATTAATGCAGAGTATAGTAACTCCTTTGCAGTCACACTACATCATCACATTACTTCCCAGGGTACCATCCATACAGAAACACACCCAAGGCCCACGTCTGAGTCATTGGCTAAGGTGCCAAAACAAGGCTGGTCCTCCTCTGGCCTGTGGGAAAGGGCTTAACTGCAGACAGTTTTTAAATCTGTGTTGCCCGAAACTCAAAACACTCACAGTCAACCATGATTAAATGGGGATTAAATCACAGAATAATTGAGGTCAGCAAGAACCTTTGTTGTCACCTAAATCACCCCTCAAAACAAAAGAGAGCTAACCTGGATACTGGATCAGGTTGCTTTGCCCGGCTGACTTTTAGCACCAAGACCAGGGAGTTCCCATCACAGGCAAATAGTTACACTAAGGCAATTAACATTTAAACAAGAGCAACAAAAAAAGCTTCCACAATCTTAAACTGAGAACTAGTTTCCATATCTTTATCTGAAATAACCCAGTCTGCAGCAAAACCCTGGAGGTCCCTCTGGAGAAAGGTCCAATTCTTCCATTCATCTATTTTGTTCTTTCTTAACATCAGTTCCAGAGTATCATTTTCAAAGGAGCGCAAGAAAATAGCAACAATTATCTAAGCATGCTTTCTAAATTTATTCAGGAATACCTAAAAAAGTAACAGAAGAGTGAACATCCAACTCATTCACAGAATCCCAGAAGCACAGAATAACCAGGTTGGAAGAGACCCACCGGATCACCGAGTCCAACCATTCCTATCAAACACTAAACCATATCCCTCAGCACCTCGTCCACCCGTGCCTTAAACACCTCCAGGGAAGGTGACTCAACCACCTCCCTGGGCAGCCTCTGCCCAGAGCCCCATCACCCTTTCTGTGAAAAATTTCTTCCTAATGTCCAGCCTAAATCTCCCCTGGCGGAGCTTGATGCCATTCCCTCTTGTCCTGTCCCCCATCACTTGGGAGAAGAGGCCAGCACCCTCCCCTCCACAACTTCCTTTCAGGTAGTTGTAGAGAGCAATGAGGTCACCCCTCAGCCTCCTCTTCTCCAGGCTAAACAACCCCAGCTCTCTCAGCCGCTCCTCATAAGGCCTGTTCTCCAGCCCCTTCACCAGCTTTATTGCTCTTCTCTGGACTCGCTCCAGAGCCTCAACATCCTTCTTGTGGTGAGGGGCCCAGAACTGAATACAGGATTCGAGGAGCGGTCTCACCAGTGCCGAGTACAGAGGGAGGATAACCTCCCTGGACCTGCTGGTCACGCCGTTTCTGATACAAGCCAAGATGCCATTGGCCTTCTTGGCCACCTGGGCACACTGCTGGCTCATATTCAGTCGGTTGTCAACCAACACACCCAGGTCCCTCTCCTCCCGGCAGCTTTCTAGACAGACTTCTCCTAGTCCGTAGCACTGCATAGGGTTGTTGTGCCCCAAGTGCAGGACCCGGCATTTGGCCTTGTTAAACCTCATGCCATTGGACTCTGCCCAGCGGTCCAGGCTGTCCAGATCCCTTTGCAGAGCTTCTCTACCCGCCAGCAGATCGACACTTCCACCCAGCTTAGTGTCGTCCGCAAACTTGCTAAGGGTGCACTCGATGCCTTCATCCAGGTCATTGATGAAGACATTGAACAGGGCTGGACCCAGCACTGAGCCCTGGGGAACCCCACTTGTCACTGGCCTCCAGCTGGATTTCACACCATTTCCCACCACTCTCTGGGCCCGGCCATCCAACCAGTTTTCCACCCAGGAGAGTGTGCGCCTGTCCAGGCCAGAGACTGACAGCTTCTCAAGCAGAATGTTGTGAGAAACTGTGTCAAAGGCTTTACTGAAGTCCAGGAAGACCACATCCACAGCCTTTCCCTCATCCAGCAGCCGAGTCACTTTGTCATGCATACAGCAAAGCTTAACCACAGAACAGTAGCTCAACTAATCTAGTGTGCACTTAAAACACTTTAACTACTTGAGGAAATCATATTATGCTTGTTCTGACATTTTTATCCTATAGTTCAGCCTCAGGACCAGACTAAGAAACAAACTTAGATAATTATAGACAAATTTGAGATTTTTGGAGGACAAACAAGATCACATTTTCCAAAGGCCAACAGATGGATGAAGACAGAAATTAATTCTCCCCTCCATGAGGTAAGCAGAAGTTCAAAATTCACAGCTGCCTGGCTTGCTGATGGCAACCAGTGTATTTGTACTTGTCAGTAGACAGGTTAGCTCAAAACCAGACACAATCCTCAGCATTTCTTGCCCAGCTGATTGCTACTAGACTGAAGAGGGGCTAACTACAGAAACATAACAAATCAGTATGAAATGCAACTTGATGCAATTCCTCTGCTTATGAGACAAGCCTTGCCAGTTAGTCAAAAGGGAACTTCCCAGCCCACTCTCCCCAAATACACAGACACATGGATTTCTAAACCAGTTATGTATCTGTACCAATACACTAGCTTAAATGTATACCAATATAAGAGAAAAGGATTTTGCTCAGCACACAAGTTATTTAACTCTCATCATCAACATCTACAGATATATTGAAAGGCTTAGGGATTACGTTACATGGACAAGCCTGGAGCTGTAAGGCATCCAAAATTCACAAATGGACTGCTTCTAAAGCTCTATGTCTGTTCAAAAATTGAATGAGCACAACATGCTCCACCTGTGTCTTGTTTACAGGAGAAAGTTTGATGCCTTATGATACCATCTCATTTTGCAGTACAGGTGAGAATTTCATAGTTGAGAAACCTGGTATCTCCATCGGTATTCTCAAATTTTGCACTGATCAGGACATATACAGCCAAACATACCCTGGGCTGCATCAGAAGAAGTGTGGCCAGCAGACCGAGGGAGGTGATTTCCCCCTCCACTCTGCTGTCATGAGACCCCACCTGGAGTACTGTGTCCATCTCTGGAATCCCCAGCTTAAGAAGGATGTGGAACTGTTGGAATGGGTCCAGAGGAGGGCTACAAGGATGATCAGAGGGCTAGAGCACCTCAGCTATGAGGACAGGCTGAGAGAGCTGGGCTTGTTCAGCCTGGAGAAGAGAAGGTTCCGGGGAGACCTTATAGCTGCCTTCCAGTACCTGAAGGGGGCCAAAAAGAAAGCTGGGGAGGGGCTCTGAACAAGGGCATGGCATGATAGGACAAGGGGGAATGGCTTTAAATCGGAGAGGGGGAAGATTTAGATTAGCTATTAGGAAGAAATTCTTCACAGTGAGGATGGTGAGGCACTGGAAAGGTTGCCCTGGGGAAGTTGTGGATGAATGCTCCCTGGACCAGGCTTTGAGCAACCTGATCCAGTAGGGAGTGTCACAGAGGGTTTGGAACTGGATGATCTTTAAGGTCACTTCCAATCGAAACCATTCTATGATCCTATGAAATGCGTTCATTAACATCTGTCCTATTGCGTTAAGTATTTGGTAAATTGAAACCTCATGCTAATACACCGAGTTGTTTTTTGTGGGTTGGTTGGTTGTGTTTTTTTTTAACAGCCTTTTCTGTTGTGCTTAGTGCAAGGCGCCGTTAGCCTTTTATGGCAATAATTTCCTGCTAAAACTGAAGCCAAATCACAAATGTTCCCACACTTGAAACCTCAAACGGAGATTTTGGCAAGGCCAAAATGTTATACAGAACTTCTGCTATCAGATGTTGCTGGAAGGCTGTTACCTTCCTCTGGCAAACATCTCGTCATGGTTTGTTCCCTTTTTCAAAACTAACACAGGTATAATCTGCTTGCAGACTATGTCACACAATTAAGCCAGACATCATGTTATGTACTTCCAGGCGAGTACAGAGTTAGCGCTGCACCTAGGAAGTAATAGTAAAAAATACCAGTGACAAGGATAACAATGAAGAGTAAAAGGAGACTAACCCTATATTACAGTGCTTTTGTGGCTTCTATGTAAAATAGTTGCCATTCACAAATTCATATTTATTTTTTGTGCCATGCTATCTTTTTCCAAAGAAACAAAAACCCCTTCCAATTCCAGATATCCACAGAAACAGGGATCCAAACTGCTCACTAAGGAAAGACTTCATATACCAATTACATGTAAACTAGCTCAATTATCTGCAACACCAGGTTAGTAAAGGGATGCTTTCACAGACTATACCTCCCAAGATAAAGCATTTACCACTTAAAAAAAGGTCTTGTATGAGAGAATGGCTACATTTTTCACACACTAAGGCAGTTTAATACATAGATCAGCAGTTTTATGGCTGAAGAACATCTCATTATGCCCCTTAGACATTAACAGTCACTTCTGAATAGCCATCTAACAAAAAAATCTCATCAGCTACTCAAAAAGAGACTACAGTTATGGCAACTGATTCCCTTCCTCATTGCATGCCCCTAGGGCCTCCAAATGTACTGAAATGACACATGATTTCATAAATAATTTTCATGTCAAGGCTGAATGAAATGTAGTATCATATTTGAAGAATGAGGACAGGTTATCAAATCCAACAGCAGCAACAAGCATAGCAATCAGGCTTCCCTGATCAACCTAAATTTTCAATAGTTTTAAGCTTTTCAAGATGGTCTGTGATTGCTACAGAGCTGCAGCAAAGGTCAATCCAAATGAAATACACTGACCAGTCTCACGGTGAGCACATATAAAAGTGCTTATGAGAAAGACAGGGACAGACTTTTTCACAAGGTCTGTTTTGCCAAGACAGGGGGCAATGGTTTTGAACTAAGAGAGGGTGGATTCAAACTAGATATAAGGAAGAAACTTTTCACAATAAGGGTGGTGAAACACTGGAAGAGATATAAACTATGTCTCTTTTAAAAGGCACCTCATTAAAAAGCTTGCCTTAAATTAAGACCACGTCTAATTCCACACTGTGCACACTCACTCAATGCGACCTGAATCCCTAGAATTTCCTTTGCTCAGAAGGGGTAGAAACAAGAGAACACGCAGTAGAAAGAGCTCCTGCTTACCAATACTTAACAGCTGCAACTTCCTCACTGTTTGAGTTAGGGGAGTTCTCTAACATTTATGAACATGGGTGTACCTCTGTAAAGCAGAAACTGTAACAGCAACACTAGAAATCAGACAAGTCATACACTCCATTATACATTTTCAATTAGCTTTCAGTCTGCACTTTGTGTAGAACCACTCAAGAGATCAATCTTGCCACACCTCTTGGGATGAAACTGCAATTTGCCTAGCCAGAACTCAAGACTACACAGGTGCTCCACAAGCTAGAAATGCATCCATAAGCAGCAAAGCAAATGAAACTATTAACATCAGCATTGGTTTGCGAGATCTGACACACAAACATATAGAACTCAGGCTTTAAAAGCACAACTTCTGTATTTAGACACCTTAAAGCAAGTTCAAGGCAATTACAAATGCAAGCCTTAACTGCTAACTTGGTTTCAACACTCCATGAAAGATTACAGTGATTCAGACAAAAAAAAGTTACATGCATGATAACAGATCAGGCCAGAGAGATCAAAACCACCTCGTACAGCCCACTAGTGGCAAGATAAAAGTGTGAGATGCACAAGGAGAGGCTTATGAGCAAGACAAGCACCATCATAGTTCTCATCAGGGTGCTTTCAGCTGACAGTTATTTGTGCCTCACCAGCCCTCTGAGCCAAAGTGTGCATCTTCACACACAAAACAAAATAAAGGGCTTCTCTCACACACACACCCAGAAGTGCTAAAACTTTTCATAGCTACTTCATCCCGGAGCAAAGTGTTTCACAGTACAACTACCTTTTTGTCAAGATATTTTTGTTTGGAGCCTGCTACTTTGCAGCCATCAATTCTGCCTAAAAGAAAACTAGGCATGAGAGCTTGAAAATAAGCAAGTCCCTACTTAACTTCTCCAGACTCTTCATAATTTCAGAATGTTCCATTATGTCCTTTCTCCTTCAAGGAGGCCACTTCATACTTGCACGCACCTCCCGAGGAGGCTGGGAGCCAGGTCAGGACCAGGGGAAATAGCAGTGCACACAGCACTCTAAGTGTAGACTTAGAGTGTACTTGAGAAGTGGCATAACAACATCTTTTTTTCCTCAACGATTCACCGGTTTCCAACTACTGTAGAAGGACATTGTTTTATCAGAACCTCAAAAATCCATTAAAATCTCAAATCTTAGACACAATTGAGGTCAAAGCCCTTACTAGGTCTGTGTTAAATTAGGACTACCGGGTCTAACATCCATCTACACACATGCTACAACTCAATTTGATCCAGAAACACGAAACACTTCTGCATGTTTTCAAGTGCCCTTCCCTTCTTGTGCCATACTCCACACCAGTGGCCACATCAAAGCCCGTGTGTGCAGCAAGGATGAGTTGGGGAGGATGAGTTAGCCATTATGTCTAAGCCACTCGTTTGCATATCAGGATGACCAAACTGGCCCCTGGTCACCGCCTCTCGCATATCAACGTGGGTATGCAGAGTTACATCACAGCCACAGAACAAAGAATCAGAGGTGATCCTGAAAACAGAAGTATTAATAAGATTTTTTTAATGGAAACCAATATATATTGTATGTGGATGACTTCTGTATGTGGAAACCATGAGTTTTGTGTGTTGGAAATGACATGATGGGTGACAGAAATTTTTTGGATCCCTACACGCTGGTGGAGGTTGCACCAGCAGGGGATGAAGCAACCCACTGCGTCCCTTACCAGCGGCACCACTGAAAGAAGATAAGGAGCTGGACTGACTGATACCCCAGATGTTATCACTCCAGAAGGGACTGTAAGAGAATGAGAGGGGTGGGTCATAATTGGAGCTCCCTCTTCAGCTGGTCTGAGACCCTGACCAACGTCACCATAATATCAAGGATCAAATACCTCTGAGCACTGCAGCATCTGCAAAAACTTCACCTGCAGCAACCTCATGGAAACATCTAGAAATACTTTATCACTGAACTCTGGACAGGTCGCATAGTCCCTTACAAGCCCATATAGGATGTTAATATTGGTCTAGACTTAAGCTTATACTCTTGACTTAGGATTGTAACATTATAGGTAATAAACTAAATGTTTAAATGCAATTCTGGGTCCTACTCTTACACTAGGAGTGTGAGATGAGTTGGGTAACTCCCACACATCATCAGGAGACTATTTGAATGCTTAAAATCGATTATTAATGCATTAAGTAAAATGAAAACTTTAACTCTTATTCAGAAAATTCTAAATTTAATTTTAGAACTAACTTCTAGAAACACTTGCATATTGACCTTTATCAATGCAAAATCTTATTGTAGAAGTCAGGGGGGGAAAAAAGGATGCTACAGAGAAGTCTAAGTCTAACAACTCCTCAAAGACAGGACACTTAAGATAATTTCTAAGATTTCCTCAGCGAACAAGGCAGAACAAGGTACATGCCTAAATGAACTAAGCAGCCACAAGTCACTGCTATAAAGGATATACTCACAGACTTTTATATGTGTTTCATTACCTGAAGTCAAACAAGAATAAATGGCTAAACTGGTCTTGGAGCAATGCCTTGTTTCTGAATTGGTACTAGGACTTAACTCCCTCCTAACCGGACAAAACATTCACAGGCTAGCCTGTTTCCTCAAGGGAAACACCACTAGCAATTGAAGCAGCAAACCTTATTTCACACAACAATATGTGGAATTCACTAAGAAATCAAAGGATTAATTATTTACAGGTGAGATACTACCCACAGTTACATTAGGCATGAAACAAACGGCAGACAATACCTTACACAGTGTGATACAAGGGAGACGCCAATAGTTACTGCAAGACACTAAACATTTTATAAAAACAAACAATTGGGAAAGCCATGATATTATGGTAACAACCCCATGGATTTACTCTGAAGCTCTTCTAAGGGCTACTACCATGCAGTGTCCAGACAGAGCTGATTTGACTCTATAAATCCAAAGCTTCAAACTAATTTTAAGATAAGACATAGGTTTTTTTAACCTGGGTTGTTGGGATGGGGGGTGGGAAATCAAGGTTGCTTAAACTGAAGCATATTCTGAAAGCAAACTTAGAACTCTGTTTTAAATACACAAAATAAAAGATCTGTCTGAGCTTGCTAGAAATAAACACCAAAGGCACATCACCAAACTTTAATGTTAATAAGAAGCATTTTTAAGTTACCACGTGTACATGTTTATTTTAGACTGCATCTGCCCCATTCACTTAAAAAGCCACGAGCTGAAGACTGATTTTAAGTGACAAGAAACACACTAGCATTCTTGTATTAGTTCTTCTTTATGGATGCCTTTATCTCTTTCGATAAAGAGGGATCCAGGAAGCTTTCAAACTCTTTATCCATGCCTTCTGTGAGAGTAAGAAGTGCAAAATAAGAGCTTAAAGTTGCTCATTCCCCTCTGTCCCAAACAGCATCAGACCTGTAAGCACCATCAGAGCTTCCAGGGGAAGAGCACTAGTCTGAGAAAAAGCTCCTCTAGAAGAGTGGAAGTAAGGCTTAAGAAACAAAATAGGCCTTGAAGTCAGCATAGTGAGAGAAATGAGCTCTAGCGCTACCTTACAGCAGTACTGAGAAACTAGAACTACTGCTTATGCTGCAATTGCTTTTAGCTCCCAAATCACATCACAGCTAATTAAGCCCACTCTGGCAAGCATGCAGGCACACAAAGCTATGTGGCTTAAAGACTATTTACTCAGGTTCTCAAGCAGACTTCACAGCTTGCTCTAAACTCCAAGAGGTCATACTAGTCTGGGCACCCCCGTAACCCTGGTTTGCTGTTAGGTGGGCAACTTGTTCAGGCTGTTGATAACCTGTCTCACATGTTACATACATACACCAAGTCACTAACTCCTAAGTAATTCTTATTATCTCCAAATTAGTTTCCCATTTCATAACTGCTAATTCTCTGTGGTGTTTGTAAAAATACTTAGTCTTGATATTTGAGTACAGTTTCCTTGCATGTGTTACAAGTGATTAAATCACTAGATGCTTGTAAAGTCTTATTATACAGCCTCCCACATAATCCTCCCTCCTCCAATTTTTAAAATGCCCACAACATCCCTAGCAATTTCAAGTATTCTGGCAGTGCCGAAGTAGGGAAAAGCTGCTTCAACTAAGGAGCCTTCAGCACTACAAGCTATACTACTGCACTCAAATACATGTCAAATACATGAAACATGTCAAGCCACAAAAGGCATTCGCGTTCCAGGAAGACTGCACCATGAAAAAGTCAAAGTTAGAAAAAGTAACAAGAAACTTAAGTTTTGAGAAGTATCAACATACGACTTGACAGTGCAACAAGGACACATTTAAGATCAACACTTCAACTGTGACTAGCTACTACACAGCACCAGTTAAACCTTCTGAGGGCTTTGGAAAGCAAGGAAACTTTCACATCAGTTTCACTGAAGTTTCACACACATTTTTTTCCCTTGCCTAAGCACATATGTTTTTAATTAAAAAAAAAAACCAACAAAAAATATGCTGTCTAAAATATTACCTCCAGCCACATTCTACATTTCATTTGAAAAAAAGAAGTGGCTGCTACTGTGAACTTGTTTGCTACTAGTAAGAATAATCACTTAACTGTTCTAATATTAGTCATTTATTTTTAGCAGAGGGAAAGAGGAGTGCTAGAATGACTTACCAAGATGCATACCATAAGCATGCAGTAAGCAACGAATCACCGCTAAGAACGAACCAGTAAGTCTTTTAAAGTCTGTATACTACCCAAAGCAGGTAAAAGAAAATAGTTCTGAAGCACCTGCTGAAACGCACCAGTTCTACACAAGGCACACAGGCTGACACACGCGGCTTGCTTTGAGCCCAGCTTTCCTAAGCCAAAAATCTCACCCCTCAACCACAAAGTTAGCAAAATCAGCCTAACAAACTCTGATACAACTGAGGAATTCCGTGCCTGCCAACAGATTGCTAGCATGCTGCTCTGACCTCCTCTGCCAGCAGACTGATAAATAGGCACAAAACTCTGTCGAGGCTGGAGCTCCACTGATGTCACAGGGGATATCAGGGGAGACTGATGTTTTGTTGTCGTTTTTTTTATCTTCAGGAAGTGTTGTTTTTTTTTTAATTTCCATGAGGAGTAAGGATTAGAAAACACACCGCAACTGAGTCTCACAGAACGACCCCAGTAGGAAGAGACCCACCAGGACCATCAAATCCAACTCCTACCCACAGGGCAAACCCCGAAATCTACACCGTGTGTCTAAGGGCATCGTCCAAATGCTTTTAGAGTAGAAATTTACAGAGTAAGAGACTTAGAGGGAGCTCTTCTTTCAAAGTCACCTCACTAAGACGAGATGTGTTTCGCACCAAGTCCTGGAGGGATGGGATGAGATGGGAGCTCCCTCCCCGTCCCGTCCCGTCCCATCGGAGATGGGACGGGACGGGACGGGACGGGATAAGGGAGGGAAGAACGGCGACACCTCAGCCCCAAACCGGGATTCTCCCTCCCCCGTTCCCTCCCGGTCCCCGCACAAAGGGAAAGGAGCGGGGGCGAAGCGGGACGAGGCCGCCGCATCCTCCCTTTCTCGCCCATCCCGGCGAAGAGGCCGGGAAGGGAGGGAGGAAGGGAACGAAGGGAAAAAGGCGAGAGGAGCGGGTCTCACCAGGATCCGCTTGAAGAGGTTGCTCTCCTTGGGCGGCAGCGGCACGGACGGCATCGCGCGGGCGGCCCCGGGCAGGGAGGGAGGGAGGGAGGGAGGCTGAGCGGGGCGGGACGAGGGAAGGAAGGAAGGAAAGCAGGAAAAGCGCCGGGGGAAAAGGAGAGGGAGGGGGGGTGGGAATTGAGGGGGGAGGAAAAGGAAGAGGGAGGGGAAAGGAGCCGAGCGGCGGCCCCGGGTCCGCGGCGGCCGGGCCTGCGCCGCGAAATGGCAGCCGCGGGGCCGCCGCGCACGCGCGCGCACGGGGAAGGGGGTGGGGGGGGGAAGCCATGAGGAGGGGGGGAATCCTTGAGAGGGGGAGCCATGAGGAGGGGATCCCTAAGGAGAGGGAGGTTTGAAGAGAGAGGGATCCCTGAGAAGCCATGAGAAGGGGGGAGCCATGAGAAGGGCATCCCTGCGGAAGGGAGTTTTCTCCTTGCGGGAGAAGAGGGAGCCGTGAGGACAGTGATCCCTTTGGAGAGGGGATCCCTGAGGAGAGGAGAGCCATGAGGAAGGGATCCCTAAGGAGAGGGAGCTTCGAGGAGAGAGGGATCCCTGAGAAGACGTGACAAGGGGGGAGCCAGGAAGAGGGGATCCCTGCAGAAGGCAGTTTTCTCCTTTTGGGAGAAGGGGGAGCCCTGAGGAGAGGGGAGCCCTGAGGAAGGGGAGCCCTGAGGAAAAGGGAGCCATGAGGACGGGGATCCCTGAGGAAAGGGAGTTTTGAGGAGAGAGGGAGGCATGAGGAGGGGATCCCTAAGGAGAGGGAGTTTCCTCCTTGCAAGCGAAGGGGAAACCATGAGGAGGGGGATCCCTGAGGAGAAGGGGAGACCTGAGGAAGGGATCCTTGAGGAGGGGGAATCCTTGAGGAGGGGGAGCCATGAGGAGGGAATCTCTAAGGATAGGGAGATTTGAGGAGAGAGGTATCCATGAGGAGGGAATCCCTGCGGAAGGGAGTTTTCTCCTTGCGGGAGAAGAAGGGGGAGCCATGAGGACAGTAATCCCTTTGGAGAGGGGATCCCTGAGGACAGGAGAGCCATGAGGAGGGGATCCCTGAGGAAAGGGAGCTTTGAGGAGAGAGGGAGCCCTGAGAAGCCATGAGGAGGGGATCCCTAAGGAGAGGGAGCTTCGAGGAGAGAGGGATCCCTGAGAAGACGTGACAAGGGGGGAGCCAGGAGGAGGGGATCCCTGCAGAAGGCAGTTTTCTCCTTTCGGGAGAAGGGGGATCCCTGAGGAGAGGGGAGCCCTGAGGAAGAGGAGCCCTGAGGAAAGGGAGCCATGAGGAGAGGGAAGCCATGAGGAGGGGGATCCCTGAGGAAAGGGAGTTTTGAGGAGAGAGGGAGCCATGAGGAGGGGATCCCTAAGGAGAGGGAGTTTCCTCCTTGCAAGCGAAGGGGAAACCATGAGGAGGGGGATCCCTGAGGAGAAGGGGAGACCTGAGGAAGGGATCCTTGAGGAGGGGGAGCCATGAGGAGGGAATCTCTAAGGAGAAGGAGATTTGAGGAGAGAGGGATCCATGAGGAGGGAATCCCTGCGGAAGGGAGTTTTCTCCTTGTGGGAGAAGGAGGAGCCATGAGGACAGGGATCCCTGAGGAGAGGGGAGCCCTGAGGAGAAGGGAACCATGAGGAGAGGAGCCCTGAGGAGAGAGCCTGCTGAAGGGAGTGCCCTGAGGGAAAGAGAGGGAAGGTGGCTCTCACCCATACAGGGTATAAAAATCAAAAACTCTTGCTTGCCCAAGACCCAGCTCAGGCGTTCTCCAAAGTGGTGGCTATGGAAGTGAGGGGGGTTGCAGTGCTGGGCCTCTCCCGATGCTGGCTGAGAAAAGTCTCCTTTGTGTGCTGGCTGCCCTGCTTCCTTGCCCCTAGTAACCCAGTTCTAGTGGCTGCCATCCCAACAGCTGGCTTCAAATGGTGTTTTGGATAGCCAGGCTGCCTGAAAGCCTGGGAGGCATTGTTGGAAGAGAGCAAAGTCTCCGTAAACTGCAGAGCCTGAGAGACTGCGTGCTTGCTGTGCCCTAGCTGGTATTAAAGGAAACGACAGCAAACGTAGCAGTCAGACTTCCAGCAAGCAGGGATGTCGTCTGTTGCATTAATGCATTTTTCAGAAGTTGGTTATGTAAAACTTGCCAGTGCTTTCGTGCACACTTAGAACAGTAAATGTTTATTCATGGCCTGGCTCCTTAGCTGCAGGAGGTTTCAGGTCTTTTGGAAAAAAAAATTTTTTTCTTGTTCTTCCCAGAAATCACTCCTAAATGAATCTTAGCAAAAATTTAAAGAAACAACAACAAAAATTACCCCAGTCATGAACAATAAAACCACATGGCCTGGGGCATTTACTAAGAAGGAAAACTGGTTAAACTGTCAAAGTTACAACTAATTAAAAGGACCATCTTACAGGGTAAAAAAAACCAAACAGCTTCAATTAGAATCTCTCTTTTGGTAATTACCCATTAAAATAGTAATTATATTTTGGTATGTTTTAGAAGGATATTAGTTTTGTAATAATATGGTTATTCACCTACCATCCCGGATGATGACTCTGAGAGATACCCACAGTAAAGCAAGAGTGTGGACAACAGTATGTATCAAGAGCCAATTAGAAAAACTGTGTGCTTACCATACTTTATTTGGTTACACATAAAGCAGATGACTGAGTGCGACTGAGGGTCCCAAGCAGCGTGTCTTTTGCTTGCCACAAGTCTTGCTGAAGCTGATGGATGTGATAATGCCTTTCCTTTAACGCTAAAGGAGAGGACAAGAGAGTGGAAAATTTCTTAGAGAGCAACCTGCATGATGGCCTAATTTGGGGGCTACTAATTAGGAAAAGAAAAAAAGAAAGTGGTAGGCTTAGGAAGCCTCACAAGGTGAAAATGGCAAAGGCAAGGAGAATATTAAAGTGGAGTCTATGCTTTTGGAGTTCTTAACTGAGCATCAGTTTATGGCTGCTGGTTTTGTGGAAGCTGATTGGTTCTGGTATTGTTCTGTTTAGATGCATGATCTGTAATATGTTTATTTGTAGAAGGAATATCTATATTTTATTTATTTCTCACTTTTTTTTGTTCTGGCATGCTTCTAACGATGTCAGTTGCCTAGATCAATGACAGCAGTGTATGTATTTTCTACACGCTGTGCCCCATTCACTGTTCTTCCTGCTCTGTGGTGTAGCACTGCTATTCGGTATCGGCTTTTTCAGAGCAGTTGTGCTGTTGACCAGGATGTCCAACCTGACATTGCTCTGCTGCATCATTTTCACAGCCTGTTTGTACCACAGCATGTATCCAATACTTTTTATAACTAGCTGAAGCTTTGACTTTATGAACTTTATGACTTTTCTGTCACAGCAAGAGGCATGTTACACCTCGAGCTGGGTTAAGGGATAAACAGGAAAATATTGTGCTAGGTGAACCTTTGGTCAGAAGCAATAAGGTTCTTCACAGCTAAAGGTCTCTGTTTCCTGCTACTCCAAATACTGGAAAGAACATTGTCTGAAAACAGACAGACTGCAAATGAGAGGCAGGGGTTCAATTTGCACTTAGACACGTGCATTAAAAATCTTTGTTAAAAGGAGCAAGAAAAGGAAAGCAAGGAGGTAATAAAAGAAACGTTTGTAGACTAGCTGGGAGAGAATAAACAAAGAAAGGAGCTTTGGGAGCAGGCAGAGCTGTAGTTGAAAGTGAGGTTTGGGAGCACAGTCAAGAAAACTTGTCATTTAACCCCACTGTGCTGGGCAAAACAAAGCTCTTTCTATAAGCTTTGTTAATGAACAGGACTGTATTCAAGTCGCGTATGAATCTGTCACCAGTTTTTCCTTCAAACAGAAAGAATTCAGAAGTCTGCTGACAAACTGTTTGGGTCAAAAGGGGGGAGCAATATTAAAGGGAAACATACATCATAACAAGCTTGTGGTTTTACTGCCTCTCTCACTTTACTCCATGACATCAGTTAGCATCCAGAGAAGTCACGGCATGATGGTTGCAGATCGTTAAACCCAGTGAGGCCCCCCTGAGCAAAAAAGGGCCTCTATGTGGGCTGGGACCTGTTTTGTCTGGTGAGCCATTTCTTTGCCTCACTTTTAAAGGAACTGGCAGTTTAGGATTGCCAGATTTTCAAGTACAGAACCACCATGTTCTTCCCAAAGCCCTGAAGCCTTGCCATATCTCTGCTGTCACTCTTCCCTTCTGCACCTGACGTCCCGATGTCCCCATGGGCTGCTGTGGTGCTTGAGGAAGGTGTTAGGCCCGAGCAGCCTCCATCCTGCAACTTGTGGTCTTCACCAGCTCCATAGGCAGCTGCTTTGGCCACATGGGTTTTAAGGCATCAAAGCAAACTATGAGACAGGTGGAAGAACAGATGGTAACAGGATTTCCCATCCTTCACATTCAATCCCTATATTGCATTCTAAAAGCATACAGTAAATACAGGGAAAAAGCATATCCTATATGTTTTCAATGTGAGATGCATGGACTAGGTCCTGTGGTTGATGGTGTATCCGGCAACCTTGCTGACAGGACGGAGTGCAGCCCTTGTCTTGGCCACGTCTGGTTTGCTGCCTGGTAGAGAGGGCTGAGAATTCGTTACAGGCTCTATTTTCACACTTAGAGTTAAGTTAAAGAACTCACCATCAAGGCATATTAAAAACTGAATCATAACTGCTTTTTTCAGAGGATTTAATGTAAGAACCATTAGTGGCTGGAGTGGGTTTTAAAGCATTTACAGCAGAGCTGGACTTGCTAACATTTAAAATAGATAAGGAAAATGACCAAAATAAAGCAAAATTCAGAAGAAACAATTACTTTTTAGTGCAAGCGGTACAACTAAGGGAAACTTAGAACAATTTCAAGCAGCAAAAATTTTCATCTTAGGTCTGAATAAATTAGGTCCTAGAGAAAAGAAGACTGAAGGGAGACCTTATCTCTCTCTAGAACTACCAAAAAGGAGGTTGTAGCAAGGTAGGGGCTGGTCTCTTCTCCCTGGCACCTAGTGACAGGACAAGGGGAAGGGGCCTCAAGATGCACCAGGGGGGATTTAGGTTAGATATTAAGAGGAATTTCTATACTGAAAGGGTTGTCAAGCATTGGAATAGTCTGCCCAGGGAGTCACCATCCCTGGAGGTGTTTAAAAGATGAGTAGACATCATACTTGGGTATACGGTGTAATGGCGGACTTAGCGGGGCTGGATCGATGGTTGTATTTGTTGATCTTAAAGGTCTTTTCCAACCAAAACCATTCAATGATTCTGTGATTTTATAGAATGTTTTAAACCATACCTTATTAGGAAGCTGCATCCTGTCAGCATAATGATAATCTGAATAGTTATGTTTCTTAATATTTTAAAATGGATGTTTTAAAGCACGGTGATAATTAATTCTAAAAATAAGTTGAAGAGCGAGCTTTGGCATAAAGTGTAACTTAATGTTGTTTTATGCAAACTTAGAATCATAGAATGGTTTGGGTTGGAAGGGACCTTAAAGATCATCCAGTTCCAATCCATGGCAGGGACACCTCCCACCAAACCAGGCTGCCCAAGGCCCCAATCCAACCTGGCCTTGAACACCTCCAGGGATGGGCAGCCACAATGTCCCTGGGCAACCTGTGCCAGTGCCTCACGACCCTCATCATGAAGAATTTCTTCCTAATGTTTAGTCTAAATCTCCCTCCTCTCCAAATTAAAGCCATTCCCCCTAACCATATCATTCCATGCCCTTGTAAAAAGTCCCTCCCCAAGTTTCTTGTAGCCCCTTCAGGTACTGGAAGGCACCTATAAGGAGTCCCTGAAGCCTTTTCTTCTCCAGGCTGAACAAGCCCAACTCTCTCAGCCTGTCCTCACAGCAGAGGTGCTCCAGCCCTCTGATCATCTCTGTGGCCTCCTCTCGACCTGTTCCCCATATCCTTCTTATGTTGGGGGTTCCAGAACTGGACACAGTCCTCCAGGTGGGGTCTCATGAGAGCAGCGTAGAGGGGCAGATTCCCCTCCCTCGACCTGCTGGATACGCTTCTTTGGGTTGGCTTTGTGGGCTGAGAGCGCACATTGCTGGCTCCTGTTGAGCTTCTCATCAGTTGGCATTCCCCCTTTTTCATACAGGGAGAGCCCTGCCCGTGCGGAAACTGCTGTTCGACGCCGGCAGGCGTGGCTTTTACCGGGCATGCTGGGACCAGGAGTCTTCCCGCTCCACTTCCCGTTTGCCATGGCCGCGGGCTGTGAGTGGGGACGCGTCTGGGGGCTGCGTGTGCGGGCGGTGAGTGCCAGAGCTTCTCCACGGGTGCTGGGGAGCGGGGCCACCCCGCCCCGCGCGGCCTCACTGTCTCCTGACAGATCCGGCAGCTCCTGCCTGCCCCAAATGCTCCCGTTTGCTCCTGCCCGCTCCCACCTACTTCTGCCTGCTCCTGCCCGCTCCTGCCTGTTTCAGCTGCTCCTGCCCACTCCAGCTGCTCTTTCCTGCTCCTCTTGCTCCGGCTGCTCCTGCCCGTTTCATAGAATCGTAGAATCACTAGGTTGGAAAAGACCCACTAGATCATCGAGTCCAACCATTCCTATCAATCACTAAACCATGCCCCTCAGCGCCTCATCTACCCGTCTTTTAAACCCTTCCAGGGAAGGTGACTCAACCACCTCCCTGGGCAGCCTGTTCCAGTGCCCGATGACCCTTTCTTTCTGGCCCTGCCTGCTCCTGCCGCTCCTGCCCGCTCTGCAGCCTCACCTTCCCGATAAACCCGCACCCCCTGCAGCAGGGAGAGCTGTGGAAGTCACCCCAGGGGTTCGCTGGGGTGGCTGCCGTGGCAGGCCTGGGGCTTAATATCCCTCCTTCCCTCTGCCTGCTGGGTCTTGGTGTCTGAATTAGTTTGCTTGGAGTTAACTTTGCTTGGGGATGCTTTGTCACAACATCAGTAATTGTTTATTGTCTGGAATTTATAGGGGTTTTTGTTATATAACTTATACAGGTAAGTTATGTTGTAATAAGGCAATTGCAGTTGTCACTTTTGCGTACTGGCTTGGATTTGTGATATGCATGAAGTAATTTTGTCACTAAAAAGTTATTAAAATGTGTTTTGGAAACCAGTTAATAGGTCATCTACCGCTCATAGCTCTGTAAAAGTTCTATTTCTGCGTATTTCTCTATAACTATAACACAGCATTATTTCCTGGAAAAGGTGATAACTTTTCTATTTAATGTTGCAAAGTTAATTTGGAATTTCTGACTTCCTTGAAGGTTGGTGTCATGCTATTACTTAGGTTTTTCAGGCATTTAAACTCAAGAATTTTATTTTTGAGAGCTCAGGCAGAATTATAGTACAAACTTGTTATTCTCTGAGTACATCTAGACTTGACATAAAGAGGAATTTCTTCACCATGAAGATGCTGAGGCACAGGCACAGGTTGCCCAGGGAAGCTGCGGCTGCCCCGTCCCTGGAGGTGTTCAAGGCCAGGTTGGATGGGGCCTTGGGCAGCCTGGGCTGGTGGGAGGTGTCCCTGCCCGTGGCAGGGTGGTTGGAACTAGATGATCTTTAAGTCCCTTCTGACCTAAACTATTCTATGATTCTATGATCTTAACTATGACAGTAAAAATTAATTAGATGGTTAATATATTTAATTAGTTAAAATATAACATTAATATTTTAAAAATGAGTTAATGATGTTTAGCACTTGACCAAACAATGACGAGTCGTGTGAGCCTGGAGCAACTGCAGTGCCATCAGCAAAATGAGGTCTTTTGGAACTGAGTGTACACGTGCCCCTGAGCAACTTTGTCCACGGTTGTAGGTGAAGAGCATGATTTGTGCATTTTGCTGTGTTCCTCATGAAGTGGACATGATCCTTCTGCTACAGATGGTCTTGGTCACTATTAAAATCCATAAGGGGTATCGTTGGCTTTCTGCAAATCAAAGAACTCCTGAAGGTGTTACTGTGGGTTTGGTAGTAGTGCTGGCTGGCGAATGTGGGGAAGGTGCACAAGTACAATAAAGGTCCTTCCCTCCTTCTGTAGCGAGTGAAACAGACGTCCAGGCGAGCAATATGTGGCACTTCTGGTTTTATTGTATATTGTTCTTTCTTCATTGTGGACAAACGGATGAGGATGATGGATGAGTTGAGTAGTGAGAATTTCACAATAATTTGTTAGTAAAATGCCTGAAGGTGCACAGAAGATCTTGTCACTAATGAGTAAAAAATGAGTGTCAGAAAACTTGAAGTGTATGTTTCGTGGACATCCTGTTACAAGAATTTCATGCTCTTGTTTTCTCTGAATCCACTTTTTTGTAAATATCAGTACACAGATGGGATTGTGGCACTGGCAGAGGTATTGAGAGTGCTTCTTTATTTCTTAAACCTTTTCTGTGTGAGCAGTCCTCGAACATGAATGATTCCAGTTTTGTCCTCTTGGTAGGCCCTTGCACTCCCATATGACTTTGTAGAGCACGGTAAGAATTCATAGCATAGTTCGCTATGTTGATGACATGAAATAAAGGGGAAAGAGTCTTTCCCAGAGCACAGTGAAGCTAAGAGGAGCCTGTGATCTGGAAAACTGTAGGCCAAGTATCTCAGAAAAATATGGGGTTTGTATTTTAGAATACCAGCTTCTTACTAATTTTTTGGATAGAAGATGTTTCTAACACTTAGGTGTAAATATATCATGGGAAGGAGTGCACAGGGGAGATAAAGCACTGTTCCCTGTGTCTTACTATATCTTAGAACAGCTATGGGTGAGTAATGTTTTGCAAGAGTATTGTAGTCCCATTGACTAGTCTGTTGCAAGGTGAGCTCAATGTTGTTAACGTCCTCCCACCAAAACTATACCTTTGTTATAGAATCATAGAATAACCAGGTTGGAAGAGACCCACCGGATCATCGAGTCCAACCATAGTAGTAGGTATAATTTTGTGCATTAATTCTGCACATTACATACATTCTCTCTATATAATTCTGTACCTCTATTATAGATTTGTCTTCTCCAAGCAACGTTTTTCTTTCACTGGTAAGGCATGAAATGACTGGATTTTTCCAATGAGATGTATGTTAACATGAAGGTGGTGTCCATAAAGCTGCGTCTGCAGTAGCTTTTCCACAGCATAAACAAACTGTTTGAGAAGGTGAGGTAGGAGACCTTTTTTGCCTACCTCAGGTGGTAAAGTGGTGCCGATAACAGTTTCTGGTTTAAACCAGAACTAAAACAGGAATAGTTTTTCACTGACAGTTGCATTTGTGTTGATATAATCAAGAACAGGATTTGGACCTGATACTGTTCTTATGTTTGTTTTGGTTTGTTGGGTTTTTTTTTTTTTAATAGAATGCTCTCTTTTTCTAGATAATAATGCCGGTCCATGTACTGTCTACTTTTAATTTCAGGTGTTGGAAAAATAAGAAGCAAAATGAAATCTTTCCAAGGTGTCTGTCTTTTCAAGAGCCTGCTTGCCAACTGCTACTGTCATGGTCGACTTCACAGTTGTCTTCTCCCTTTTTTTGTGAAGAAGATGGATTATGTGGTGGGATTGCACAACGGTGGATTTTGGAGGCCAAAATCTTTATTGGACACATCTGGATTCACACTGTCTTTTAACACTTGGCTTAGGAAAAAACATCAAGATTCTCGAGCATTATGGAAGCGTGAGGCTGTGCAGAAGTATCTGGAGACACTAAGCAAGGAATACCAGCAGGTTAGTGACCGGTTAAATGCAAACTCAATAACTGACTTTGAGCAAAGAACCCTGAGGAGACGACATGCCGATCTGTCCCCCATTGCAGCTGTATTTCAGGAAATCAAAGAGGCTGAAGGAGAAGTTCAGGAGTTAGAAGCAATGTGCAGAGGTAAGGAGGACACATCTACTTACTTGTTTCAAAACAGTGCTTTTGCTTCCAGCCTTTGTGGAAAGGTTATATAAAAGTTAAGCCAGCCCTGGAACACCCCCTGGTCCTGCTGGCTCCTGGAAGCTTGCATGCTGCTAGGGCTTTCTGCTTTCAGCCACGTTCTTCCATATTTAATCTCATTTCACTTCAGTTTGAGGTCTTAATACAGTCAGCTTGGGAGAGTAGGAATTGTCTGGGATCTCAGGGCTATCCATCTTGCAGAAATGGTTGTTACAAGGCTGTGGTTTTTTGGTACAACCAAGAACAGTGTGAAGTGAAGGAAAAATAATAGTGAGCCTAATACATTTGATAGCTGCAAGCTTTACGTGTGTTATTTAACATGGGATTCCATGTAGCCAGTTTATTGACACTTACTGAACAAATTACATGAATTTTCATGGAGCTCTAAATTGTCAGCTGCCAATTTGAATGGCAAAAGCTAATATTTATTTGAAAATATTGGAGGAGTCCTTCAAGGAATAAGAATTGGTGGTTGTCTAAGAAGCTGATGCTTTTCAATACTCTGCTAGAGCAGAAGTTGCAGTAAACAGGAATTAAAAAATGTCCCTGTTTTTGATACCATTCAGGAATAAGGAAAAACACAAGGAGTAAAAGAACTTGCAAAGTAAGTAACAGTGCATCATTTTGAGAAAAAAATGTTGTTAGAAGTGTGAGGAGGTGCACACAGTAAGAAAGAAAAAATGTCACCTATTCTGCTACACGGAAAGATTATTAAGCCAAGAGGGGGAAACATTGGCCTGGAGGGAATGGGACTTAGATTAAACAAGTGAAGCAAGGGAAGAGTGAGGGATAGGATGATAGCTGTCTCTGTAAATGGAGAAGGGTGAGACTTCATGGTGGTTTTCAGAGAGAGAACCAAGGGTTGTCGTTGGCAAAACAGTAAAGGCCATGTGGGAATAAAGCTGGTAAAATGTAACTTGTTAAGAAAGGTAGAATGCATTTCTGTTCTTCAGATTTGGAAATAAGTAGATGTTTGTGGTTTTGGAAAAAACAGTGGTTACTGAAAATGTTTTAATCCCTTGCTCTCTCACGTTCCCTTCACCAGAGAAAGAGGAATTGGAGTGAAGGAGAGCAGGGGCAAAAACTGAGTGCTGAAAGAGTAATGTTCTTGGAAGAATTATAAAGTATTAAGAAAAAAAGTGGAAAAGAAATACCTTAACTTAAAAAGCCTGGTTTTTGATCAAGTAAATATAATGAAGAATTTTTCTAATTCCATATATTATGATGTGGATGAATGGAGTGAGTTCTAGTTGAAAGAAGGGAAAGGAAAAGAATTAAAGAAAATCACAGCCAAGAAGCTAATTAAATGGAGCCAAATCATTTTATGTGTCCTGTTTATTGTGTGGCCAAAATGCAGATGTTCTCTTCACTTGACTGCTCTTTGTTTTCCGCTTAGCTCCCTATCTGACCCTCTTCTCTGTGGTTCCCAAATTCCTCATAGTTGCAGTAGGATTTCTTATTTGCAACACTCAGTGAAGCAGAAAAATATTCCCCAGTTTGCCACTGGTGATGTGAGTCATGATATGGATGACATGAATTCTTAAAGGTTGGGTTTGCAGGAATGGGACACCAATACTTTGACCCTCAAGTGCATTGGTCACCACCAGACCGTTCTTTCATCTCTGCTGACAGTAGTTGATTTGATACTGTTTATCTGACTAATCAATAATGATGCTTTTTGTACCAGCTAGAAGCCTTTTGAGTCAGAAAGAACTTTTTTTTGTTCTGACGTACTGGTGTGGAAATTTATATGGTTCTTGCCTTGCATACAGGAGCTTCCAGGTTCAATTGTTGATCTGACTGGCATCTTTTATTTAAGGAAAATAAGGCCCAGAGGATAAGTTAATAACTGTGATACAGAGGAGCTGCTGCTGCCTATGCCCAGAGATGTGGTCCTTGTGCCTGCCTTGTATTCCCGCCCCAGAATCCTGAGCTCAGGCAACTGGTTGTGCAAGGCCAGGAAATGCATTCAGCTGTTGAGTGTCTAGTTTTGTGCTGCCCCTGTGGCAAACCTATGGTTTCCATGCTGGCCAAAAGGCAAAAGACTTTCTCCACCTCTTTGTCACTTTCTTCCCTTGCTCTCACTCCCAGCTGTTCAAGGCTGTCTTCCCCCATTCCTGCTGGTAATTGTCCAGTTGTAAATTAAATCTAGTTCAATTTTACATGGTAAAATACAAACAGTTTTTTAACCAAACCTGTTGTTTTCTTCTGGCGAGTTGAATTGGTTTACTTTCTGATGAGATGAGTGGCAGAGCCACTCCTCATCTGGTAGAACAGTGGGAAGAAAATTGAAAGGAGAGGGTGCTCCTTATTTAGGCAGTGGCAAGTTTTCTGCTTTACTTCCAACTGTTTTCTGTCTGCTTACTGCATAATCTAATGCCAAGTGATCGTGTCTTTCTTGTAAACTGGAGCCTCCATAGCAGAAAAGCTATAGCTTTTCTCCATAGCTTCTGCTAGCTTTACCTGGAAATATTCCCGAGCTTGGTAGTATGTTCTAAAACATTGCAGGGAGCAAACT
The DNA here is from genome assembly GCF_032191515.1 of Phaenicophaeus curvirostris. Taxonomy (NCBI): domain Eukaryota; kingdom Metazoa; phylum Chordata; class Aves; order Cuculiformes; family Cuculidae; genus Phaenicophaeus; species Phaenicophaeus curvirostris. The sequence goes on along the minus strand of NC_091392.1, from coordinate 176,230,276 downwards.
AATTGCAGAATCATCAAATGGTTTAGTTTGAAGGGGACTTCTGAAGGTCATTTGATCTAATGTCCTACTCAAAGCAGGACCAGTTAGAGCAAGTTGTCCAGGACCTTGTCTGTTGGGTTTGCAATGTGTTCATGGGTAGAATTTGTAGAACCTCCCAGAGCCCCTGTTGCAGTGCCTGACCATCCTTAGGGTGAAAACACTTCCTAATATCTAGCCAGAGTTTCCCATATTCCAGCTTATGTCTCCTTTTATCATGCCACACAGAGTCTGTCTCCATCTTTCTGATGTCTTTCTGTTAGGTAGTTGTACATAGCAGTAAAACCTCCCCTCCTCATGCTTTTCTTAAGGATGAGCAGACATGGTTTTCTCAGCCTCTTCTCATAAATCCTTTGCCATCTTGGTGGGTCTCAGCTGGACTCACTGCAGCATTTCCATGCTTTTCTTCCACTGGGGAGCTCAAAGCTGCACATGCTACTCCAGATTGTGATGGAGAGAGGGGATGGGAATCAGAATCTCTTTAAGTAGAGCAAAGAGTCAAAGTGAGGATTCCCACATCCTGTTGGCTTGCATCCATGACTCCCACACCTCATTAATCCCTTGAACAGCATGAGGCAGAAGGTTAGAAACCTCTTTATTATCGTCCTATCATTATTTGTAGTGCTCACCTTAATGAGTTGCCTACAAATTGTTGAACGTGTGGGTGTTTCTCAGCGAGTCTAGGAACAAAAAATTTGGTTGCATGAAGAATTGTAAAAAGGAAAATTGAGGCCCTTCTTGAATGCAGGTGTGGCTTTGACCTATTTTTTTCATACCCGTTTGCGACTTTACCCCTGAACCGTCAATCAGTGTGACGTAACTGTTAGTATAACTGAGAGCTGAGTGACTGTCAGGTGGGGCTGGCATCTACTTGATCCAGGCTTTTGAGCCATAGAGAGCGAGAGATGAGTTATCCACTGCTCCTTCCGGCACACCTGGAATCATTTAGTTAGCAATATACATCCTGGCTTGGGCTGCTCTTCTTTGATATTTCATGCTGGCAAAATGCAACTGCAAGCTTTTATGTGCTGCAGTGCATGGCACTGGTCAGCTGTATTACAGTTTGCTCTGGGCTATGTGAGATTGACTAACATCTATTCCTGTTGTTGGAATTTAGAGCTAGACAGCAGGGATGAGAAGCAACTTCTAGAGCTTGCCTTAGAAGAGAGGGAAACCATGGATAAAAGAATCAACACGTTGTGCAGAAAGGTGAGCCTGAGGTAAAATATGGCTTTGTAAATAAAGTTGACAGCAAAATGTTTCTTTATAATTTTACCAATAGATTCTGACACTTGCATTTAATGACACAGAAGTCCAGGTTCTCTGTTCTCCCTGGAAAGAAGCGGCAACGTTGATTATTATTAAGCTTCTTACTGACAGTTGTGTCTTACAAGGTTATTATTTCAGTCGTTTTCGCTTGCTTGCTTGTCTGGCTGCAAATGCTGAAGGGGATTAAAAAAAACGTGAGGCTGTGCTACTGAGACCTGACATGGCATCCTAGTAACTGTTTGTGGCAGCGGAGCATACATTTCTGAAAGATTTCTGATTGGAACCTGCAGTCTTTCATTTTCTCTTCTGCTGACAGCAGTCCACGAGTGTGGAAATTAATTATGAGCAGAGAAGCTGAAACAATTCAGCGGAGACCTCTATGTCTGAGCTCATTTCTGTGTTCAGATCGAGATAATATGAAACAGCAATTTCTTGAAAAAGAAGATTAAAGATTGGCTGGCTTACTGTGAATAACTTTGTGTTCATAGGTAGTTTGGGCTGGAGTGGGTGACCTGGCACCTGACTTTGTGGGATCAAATTTCAGCTGGATTTGCTGTGGATGCGCCAGGGTGTACCATTTCCACTCCACCTGCACTGAGGTGCAGTGGCTATTGGGTAGTTTTTAGTCTTACTTAGTTGTTTGCCAAAAGAAATCAGTGGTTGTTTGCACTCAAGCTGTGGCAATTGTGAAGGATGGCTGTAAATTTGACTAAGAAGAGATACAGAATCATGAAGGAGATAATGATGTCTTTTCTTTTTTTTTTTTTTGCTTTTCAGCTTTTCCAGCTCCTAGTGCCAAAGGAAAAATATGATAGAAGTCATGTCATATTAGAAGTGACAGCTGGCAGAACAACTGGAGGTCAGCAGAGTCCTCACAGAAAAGATTACTTCAAACCTCCATCCAAAGTTATTAAACATATAAAGTAATACTTTCCAAAGAAGAGCATCAGTCTCTCTAATGACTGTGGTTAGAGTCGCAGCTAAATCTAAAAACTGGTGACTGCCATTTTGGGAACTGCTATTTATGTCGTAACACCTTTATATTTTTAGGAGACATCTGCCAACAGTTCACTAAAGAAATGTTTGAGATGTACCGGAGCTACGCCGACTACAAACGCTGGACGTTTGATGTTGTGAACTACACGCCGGCTGAGATCGGTACAGTAGTTCTTCAGACATTCCACCAGGACAATGAAATTAAAAGCAGTGGTTTTGTGCTGTATTTGTCACATACCATCTGTCTCTCTAGGTGGGTTGCATCATGCTGCTGCTCATATTTCAGGAGATGATGTCTACAGGCATCTGAAATATGAAGGAGGGACTCATCGAGTCCAGCGAATCCCTGAGACGGGTCTGTCCTCAAGAATGCAGCGTATTCACACCGGGACAATGTCTGTTATTGTCCTCCCTCAGCCAGAGGAGGTAAACGAACTGTTAATCCGGGGGGTAAGGCGGTGTATCCCTGCTCGCCCATTTGGACAGTGGAGTAGGTGTTATTTAAAGCCATGTTAGCTGCTGGTTTGGGGTTTTTTCAATAGCCGAGTACTTTGTGCTAGTCTTAGCAAGTGAACCACAAGTTCTCTGTCACTGGAAGGTGATAGTGCTTGGCTCTGTACCTTACATGTTTAACGCAGAAGCAACTTTGCAGTGATTTGCTATTACCTGGTATGTAAATCATTGATCATTTCAGTGAGTATTCCAGCCCCAACACTCGCAAAGCTGACTGCTGCAAGTGTGCCGATTTTAAATTATGTTATGTATTAAGACAGGGAACATATCCAAGAAAATACTGAGTGTTGCATAATAAAGCGACTATGCAGGTGCTTTTGATTTTTTTGCTTCATTTGAATTATTGGTGTCCTTCTCTGTTAAATCAAGGACAGTCTGCTTTGAATTGGAATGAGTCAGACTATGGTCCAGGACATCATGGACTTGTGTTTCCAGTCCTTGCTTGCATCTGGATACACTCAGTTCTTCCTCAGTGAGATGTTTTTAAGCACTGTTGTGAGAATCATTCAGGCTTGACTCATGAACAAGATGCTTGCACTGCTGTTTAGAAGTAGTTTTTGATTTTTTATTTCTTCGTCTCTCTGCCAAAGCTAGTGGTTTTACAAAAGGTTGTTGATTTTTATTACTCTCTCTCTCTGTCTCTCACACTCTCACTCATTCACTCACTTTATTTTGTGAAGGACCTTGAGTGAGAGCTTGAAAAAATAAGTGAAATATTTAAAGCATCACTTGATTTGCAGAGGTAATAATTACAGATATTTCTCAGGAACTGTTGTAAAGGAGCGATTTTTTTCAGAAGTGATTTTTTTTCTCTATGCCGAGTGTCATTGACATTCAAAATATTTTTAGAATGAGCAGGATGTAGTAATTTTCTTTGATTCCAGGTCGATATTAAAGTGGATCCCAAAGATTTGCATATAGATACGTTCAGGGCCAAAGGAGCAGGAGGGCAACATGTTAACAAAACTGACAGTGCTGTGAGAATTGTACACCTCCCCACAGGTAAGCCTGCTTGTATTTTGTATTTCTCATCCCCCTAAATCTGTATCCTGAAGAGAAAGCTTGTGATCCTGTAAGTTGTCTCCTTGAGTGAGTTTGCAGGGTTGGGCCTTACGCCCGACAAAGGAGGGAGCCCTGCTTCGTTCTGCCCCTCTTCATTCTGCTTCTCTTCTAGAAAGGCAACGTGTGAGAAAAGGGACGTGTGCCAGTGGCCCCACGGTCAGCATGTTCCTATGATGCTGGTTTTGTCTTTAGAGGGAGCGTTTAATGAATATGCTGCCTTTGAAGGATGAAAGAACAAATGGAGGGCGGCAGGGATGGGATGGAAGATGTAAATAATTCGTGCCGTGTGCACTTTACCTTTGTGACCAATGACCATTGGCACCCGAGGGTGCGCTTTGCTGGAATCTGTGTAGTTGGAAAATTGAGAAAGAAAGGAAACTCAAAGAGTTTCACTCAGTACTAGGTAATGTCATCGTATATTGAATAGGAAAGGAAATGTGGACTGATGGAAGGTGGTGTATAGACTGACCGTTCTATCTTTCTCAGGGTTTGTTTTTATTGAAATTCAGTGTGCTTCTATCTGTCCAGATGCAGAATCCCGTTAGGCACAGGAAATTCCAGCAGTGACCTGAAAACAGCTGTTTCCTAGAGGCCTTTTTATTTCAGAAATCAAATAAGAAGTAAAAATAAATACTAAACTTCTTTTAAAGATCTTTTTTACTTTATTTCATGGTTCATAATTAAGTTCCAGACTCTTCAGTACCATTTTAGACATCCTTCCCTGCTAGAACAATAAATTTTCCAGTCTCCAAGAGCTTATCTAAACTAAGACTTTGAAAACCTGTGTTGCACTGTTTTAAACATGCTTCTGTATTACATTTTTAACAGGCGATAAAGGGAGTGAACCCTTTTCTGGAGGCAATGTCAGAAACTCGTTTGCTTCATGACATTTTAACTTAGTGCTCACTTTTCTGTAGCACGGAACAAAGCCTCTGGTGCAGCTGTGAAGAGTTTGAAAACATACTAATGGTTCTGGCCAGTGTGTTAAAATGACTTTTTATCCTACAGCTGAAAGGCCCTACAAACCAGCACTCTAGGTTTCATTTGCCTCGTGGGTTAGAATTAATTTAGCTTGTTTGTTCTTTGTTATAATGGACTTTTGATCTGAGCTCGTTTGAATCCCTCTGCAAAGGACTCGCAGTTGAGTGCCAGCAGGAGCGGTCACAGCAGATAAACAAGGAAATAGCTCTGCGGACACTGAGAGCTAAGCTGTACCAGCAGGTCATTGAAAAACAAATAAGTCAAGAGCAGAGTGCCAGAAAACTGCAGGTGAGAACATGTGATTGCTGAAATTTGGAGAGGGTTGCTGTGCTGCTTTGGTTCTGGTCTCATTGAGTGACAGTGACTTGACAAGTGAGCATGTGTGTCTGACCCGGTGTGCGTACAAAGGAGAATCTTGTATATTAATCTGCTTTAAAATGGCAGGTCTGGTTTTACTTATCCCACTTAAATGGTAGTGTAGACATCTTGGGCAAAGGAAAAGAAACATCAACTGTAGCCGGAAAGAAAAGGGTCAAAAAACTACGACTGGAATTATCCAAAAGGCAACCCTCAACATCCTGTATCGAATCCCCATATTAAGGCCAGAATTATTTAGTCAGAGCAGGAGTAAAGAGTTACTCTCCATGAAAACGAGGATCAGAAGCTCTGAGAGCTGTGTTTTAAGCTGTTTATAAGCCAGTGTTTGACAAAATCATACAGAGCTTTTGAAAGAAACAAGTATATAAACAATACTGTCTCTTCACAGTTAGGTAATGGTTTATTTGCTATGGTTTAGGTAACTTTTTATGGAATAAATAGCTTTGATAAGTGAGTACCCTCGAGTTATGCTGCAAAGTGAGCTTTTCTCTTGAAATGTGCTCTCCCTCTTTTCCTGTTCTTTTGAGAATTTTCAAATTTGTTGTGCAAACTTAACAATGATGAGCAGGAATCAAAGTACTTCAGAATTACAGAATTACTCAGTAGTCCAGAGTTTCCAGCTTAGCTATTCAATCACTCATTTCAGGGAGCATTTAGATGTATTGTTCCTACAGGTTATTAACTCGGTCACTGTAACCAGCGAGCCATGTATAGAATCACAGAATAGTTTGGGTTGGAAGGGACCTTAAAGATCATCTAGTTCCAAACCCCCTGCCATGGGCAGGGACACCTCCCACCAGACACGGCTGCCCAAGGCCCCATCCAACCTGGCCTTGAACACCTCCAGGGATGGGGCAGCCACAGCTTCCCTGAGTAACCTGTTTCCGTGTCTCACCACCCTCATAGTGAAGAAATTCCTCCTTCCATCCAGTCTAAATCTGCAGTTGTTAATTCTATCTTGAGAGTTTTCAAAGCTGCATAAAGGACTTGGATATACATTTATGTAAATACTACAGATAAGCAGGCAAAAGTATCTTATTTTTCCTGACTTTCAGAACATATTCAGTCAATTCCTTGTTCTAAAATATACATGTGGTGGCAGGTGAATTTTTTTAAAAAGCCTGCTGAGGCAGACGCACATTGAGAATCATGGAATCGCTTGGTTGGAGAAGACCTTTGAGATCATCGAGCCCAACTGTAACTGTCCACTGCTAAACCATATCCCTGAGCACCTCATCTACTGTCTTTTAAACACCTCCGGGGATCGTGACTCAACCACCTCCATGGGGAGCCTGTTCCAGCACCTGATAACCCTTTTGGTGAAGAAATTTTTCCTGATGTCCAATCTGAACCTCCCCTGGTGCAGCTTAAGGCCATTTCTCTAAGCAGCATTTGACATTTGAATCTGTTTCCATAAAGTGTTTAACCACCCAACAATGCTGCATTGGGATTTCTGTTTTAATAGTTCGGGAGCTGCTTGCGCTTTTGCGCGTTACCACTAGAGGACCACTGTTCTTTGTCTGGATTTAAGCCTCTTTCAGTGCTATTTCCTGACAGGCAAACGTTGGAGGAACTGCTCTGCCACATGTCGGCTGTGCTGCTTCTGTTATCAGTAGAATATTGATATATTCTAGAATAGAATATTGATATAACAACCTTCCAGTACCTGAAAGGGGCTACAAGAAAGCTGGAGAGGGACTGTTCACAAAGGCTTGTAATGACAGGATGAGGGTGAACGGTTATAAATTGGAGAGGGGCAGATTTAGAGTAAACATGAGGAAGAATTTCTTTGCAATGAGAGTGGTGAGGCAGTGGCACAGGTTGCCCAGGGAAGCTGTGGCTGCCCCATCCCTGGAGGTGTTCAAGGTCAGGTTTATGGAGCCTTGGGCAGCCTGGGCTGGTGGGAGGTGTCCCACCAGACGGGGGTTGGAACTGGACGATCTTTAAGGTCCCTTCCAACCCAAACTGTTCTATGATTCTATGGCCAATGGTGCCCACTCACGTTATCTTCTGTGGGAACTTCAGCCCCCCCCCAACAAAGGAAAACACGTATTTTTGAACTAAGGACATGTATAGGCATAGCTCTTGCCTTACAGGACGTTTGAGAGTTATGTAACTTTCCCAGTTACAGAGCTGTGACAGAAATGGACTGGAGGATTGGAAAACTGTGTCTGTGATACAGAATCAAAAATAATACAGTTTAGTAGCACCACAATATTTAAAAAAAACCCCAAAGCTAAGTCAGCAACCACTAGATTTGTAGGTGAAACAGGCTGATCCTTTAAAGTTTATTCTGTTTTAGAGTTGATACAATATGTGGAGTATTTCAAAGTGGAATATTTTGATTGAAGCTAAAGTACAGTTATGTTTCATCTAAGCAGGTGTGGATTTTTTCAGTATCAGAGTAGTGGTTGATTTATTTTTGGTTTTATTGCTTCCCTGCAGTTGGGAACAAGGGCCCAGTCAGAGAGAATTCGAACTTATAACTTCACCCAGGACAGAGTCACTGACCACAGGATCCCGTATGATGCACGCAATATCAAGGTAACGAGTTCTTGTGCGCTTCGTGCTGGCAAGGGAAGCTGAAAAGTCCTTGACTTAGTATAAACACTATTTAGCAGAGTAAAACATCAGCGTGTTATCAACATTATTGTCCTACTTAATCCAAAACACAGCACTGTAGCAGCTACTAGCAAGAACATTAACTCTATCCCAGCCAAAACTAGGACATGTACTTATGTACCATAGAAAGAAAAGTTAAACCTTGTGAGAACAATTTTACATATATATGAGGAAATCAGATCATAGAATGATCTGAGTTGGAAGGGACCTTAAAGATCATCCAGTTCTAACCCCCCTGCCATGGGCAGGGACATCTCCCATCAGGCCAGGCTGCCCAAGGTCCCATCCAGCCTGGCCTTGACACCTCCAGGGATGGGGCAGCCACAGCTTCTCTGGGCAGCCTGTGCCACTGCCTCACCACTCTCATGGTGAAGAAATTCTTCCTTATGTCTAGTCTAAATCTGCCCCTCTCCAGTTTAATACCTGTTGCCCCTCATCCTATCACTACAAGCCTTTGTGAACAGTCCCTCTCCAGCTTTCTTGTAGCCCCTTCAGGCACTGGAAGGTCGCTATAAGATCTCCTCAGAGCCTTCTCTTCTCCAGGCTGAACAAGCCCCACTCTCTCAGCCTGTCCTCGCATGGAAGGTGCTCCAGCCCTCTGATCATCCTTGTAGCCTCCTCTGGACCCATTCCAACAGCTCCACGTCCTTATTATGCTGAGGATTCCAGAACTGGGCACAGTACTCCAGATGAGGTCTCACAGGAGAGGAACAGAGGGGCAGAATCACCTCCCTCAACCTTCTGGCCACACTTCTTTTGATGCCGCCCAGGATACGTTTGGCCAGTATAGCGAGTTGTGCTTTCACAGAACATTGTAGGTTTAGAAAGCTTAAACTTTCTTTCTTGCCTTGTGGTAGAGTAGTGTTAAAGATGACTGGCACAGGATATAACTTGCTGGGCTGCTTCTCTGTCTGATTTTTCTCCCCTTAATGTATAAGCGAGAAATGATCAAGCACATAGTCCTCAGAGAACTCTCTGAGTCCCTCAGCCAAACTGGGTGAGTGATGTGTGGGATTTTTGAAGCTTAGTACATCCAAATGAAAAACCTGACACAGAGGAGTTTTCGTTAAGCCAATCTTTCTTCCTCCTAATGATGGAGCGAACAAAGAGGAAAAACTTCTATATTTGCCTGACAGTTCAAAGAAACAGAAACCGAATGCTTTAATTTTAAAATTGCCTGATGTCTTATTTCTGAGTAAATCCTTGCATATGGCTTGAATCTTATTTATTGTTTTATTTTTACAGGGAAACAAATACCTAATAATGCATTTTCCTGTGCTAAATTAATGAAACTCTTGAATTTTCAGACAAAGTTTGATGTGACCCTTCATTAGTTTGGTTTAGGAATCCAGTTTACTCTAAGTGTAAGGTCCCTTCCTATGGCAGGAGAGTTGGAACTGGACGATCTTTAAGGTCCCTCCCAACGCAAACCATTCTGTGATTCTATGACAAGTGCTGTTACATAAGAAGCAACGTTTTTTTTAACTGGTAACTTCAGAGACCACAGGGCATGCAGAACATTGAGCAGTTCACATTGAATGGAGTGGGGGGTAGTTGTGCAAACACCACGGTGGAGGAGAATGGGAAGAAGTTCCATGACTGTATGAAAATTGCTTTCGTTAGTCAAGATTTTCAGTTACTTCGCATTGGGAACTTGTTTCTTTTCATAAGTGAAACTGAAACCACCAACTGCTTAAGAAAACAAATTAATTCTTAGCATGAGCAACAATATTTGTATTTGACCGCTCAGTCCTGGATTGTTCTCGCTAGGATTTTCATGTAAATGTGTGGGTTATGTGGAAGCGTGGCAGGGAGGCATCAGCAGCTCCTTCTGTTGCTGCTGAATTAACGTGGATTTCACAGGCAGGCAGCAGAAGTCCGGCTCTGTGCGCTGTGCCACGTTGCTTTCACGGGGGGAGCCACACAGACAGGCATGTGCATGTACTAAGATAAGACTCCAGGCAAAGCGCATTCCAGGAGCTTCTTGTTTGAGGAGTCGGCGTTCCGGAATAATGCTGATGTGCAGCCTGTAATGCTTTTCTCTGTTGCTATTTTTTTCATAGGAGATTTTAAGTGGGAAAGAAGCGCTGGATAAGCTCATCAACAGAGTCCTGGAGTCTGCAGAGATAGAGGCCGTCACCGAGTATCTGGAAAATTTGCAGGCTTTGGAAGGAGGAGACTGCTGACCTTGTGTAGAGTTAAAGTAGGAATGTTGTGTTCAGTAACAATATGAAATGGATGCATTTGTTAGAGTGATTAAAATCTGTGCCTCTGCTTTTCAGTGCGTGATCCTGCTCTTTCGTGTATTTTGGTGCAATCGTATTGCAGCAGCTCTGGGAGAAACAAACGAGCTTGGTGTACCATGTGCACAGACCTTCTGTCTTGGCAGCGTGGCTTAGCCGGTCCTTCTCGTGTCCTTGTTGCAGCTGGAAAGACAGAATCATGGTGATGGAACAGGAGAAATACCACGTAGTGCACGATCTGTTTTGAGGGGTGGGAGATGCTCCTCTCTGGGTAAAAGAACCTAAGCTCCCCATAGTCTAGGACCTGATCTTATGAATACTTCTATCCATTCATTGGATGAGCTTCCTAAACGTAGTCCCTGAAAAATAACTCTGTATTGTGATGCTCTCTGTTTTTTTAGAGTGAATGTACAGGAGCAAAGGGAGTGATCTCGGGCACGGGGACGGCATCTCAAAAGGGAAGCTTGTCAGCTTTCTTCCAGCCATTCTTGTGTCAGCTTAGGGGCTGGTTTGGACCACAAGCTGCAGCAGCATGTAGAAGCATGTTCTGCTTTCAAATTAAGTTGATGAGCTTCTAGAAGGAGTTTAGCAGTGAGACAGGCAGCTCCCTACTTCTTATCAGAGAAAACAAGTTCATAGTGTCATAGAATGGGTTGGGTTGGGAGGGACCTTAAAGGTCACCCAGTTCCAACTCCCCTGCCATGGGCAGGGACAACCTTGACCAGCCCAGGCTGCCCAAGGCCCCATCCAACCTGGCCTTGAACACCTCCAGGGATGGGGCAGCCACAGCTTCCCTGGGCAATCTGTGCCAGTGCCTCACCACTCATTGGGAAGAAAATCTTCCTTATGTCTAGTCTAAATCTGCCACTCTACAGTTTATACCTGTTACCCCTCGCCCTGTCACCACAAACTTTTATAAATAGTCTCTCTCCAGCTTTCTTGTAGCCCCTTCAGGTACTGGAAGGTTGCTATAAGGTCTCCTCGGAGCCTTCTCTTCTCCAGGCTGAACAAGCCCAACTCTCTCAGCCTGTTCGCCTATGGAAGGTGCTCCAGCCCTCTGATCATCTTTGTAGCCTCCTCTGGACCTGTTCCAACAACTCCATATCCTTCTTATGTTGAGGATTCCACAGCCTTCATCTCTTCAGCTCTTGGTGACTGACATGAACCGCAGTTCCTGTCTCTCTCTCATTTCCGTGCTTGGTCTGGAGCAGCAGCACCGGGAAGCAGCCCTTCTTATTGCAGTGGAAAGCTGGATGCTTCCCCTCTGCAGGAGAACAGCCCTGGTACCTGACCTTGATCACTTTCATTTAATCATGAACAAAATGTACAGGGAACACCTCAGAAATCCTGGAACTACACATTAATTTTTTCACTTTAAGTAGGAAGCTGCTTGTTCCCTCTTAGCTAAAAGGAAGGAACAACCAAGTGCTTTCAGCAACAAAACATATTTTCTAGTTTGGCAGACCTGTCTGCCTGCATCGTAAGTTAGTTTTTTCTATCTGCTTAGTACAGCTGAGCTGTGTTTTCGCTTTCTGTGAAAAAAGTTGCCAAAAGATGACACTAAGATTTTTTCAGTAAAAGAAACGTTATGAAATAATTTACACCCATCTTCCACATTTAAGAGCACTTAACTCTCACAGCATTGCTCATCATCCTTAAAACCGGTGGCTGTGAACACTACTGAATCATAATCTCTTCTCAGAAAGTTTATTCGAGGTCCAACAGAAAAAAACCCAAGAATGCACCTGTAACTCTTAACAAATTAAAGAAAATCAACTATGATCATCTTCACAATAATTTCCTTCTGAGCTGACACAGCTGCCCATGGCAGGGGGGTTGGAACTCGATGATCTTTAAGGTCCCTTCCAACCCAAACCGTTCTATGATTCTATGTTCAATAACCATCCCTTTGTATCCCCACCCCACTCCCGGTTCTTGAACTACAGGGTTAGTCTCGGTGGGTTTTGTGTTGGATCTCTTCTATTCAGCTCCGTTCTGAACGTTACAGAACAGAGCTCACCTGAACTCTGGTAAGGATTTTAAAACTAACAACTTTTACTTCTGTTACTAATAACTGATATATAGAATAAAGCAATTCCCAGTAAATACTTAAGGTGCTATTGGAAGGCACCCAGACACTGTGCTGGTGATCAGATAATGCAAATATTCCTTTCAGGAAGCATTTCCACACTTACACACCTATTTTGGTTTGCATTTACCCCAGACTCCCTTTTTAACAGAACACGCACCCATAAATCTCTCAGGTTGTCCTAAACCCCCTGAACAGATGAACAACATTAATGCAGATGGTTCAAATGAAAGCTTTATTTGGTATTTTCATATACACTTCTCTTTGAGGGCTTGTGATATTTCTTTGTAATTGCAACGGAGAAGTTGTTAGAGAGAAGGCAGCTGCTTCACCTTGCGGACAATACTTACGGATCAAAACAAGCGCCCTTCAGTCACTCCACTGTTCGGCCCAGCATCCTGAGTTAAGCGAGCCATTAAAATCCCCTGATTCCAGCCCTGGCTCTGCTGGTTTTTACTTCTGCTCTTACAGGTAAAATTAATTCTGTGTTTGCTGACCTTCTCTGGGACTCCTGGGCGAATTTAGCCTTTTTCAGATTATGATTTGCAACACTTTTTTGCTTTGTACAGAAACTTTCAAGCTAGATCTCGAAACACATCACAAAGCTAGATTTGTTAATCACACCAACAGTTAAAACAATCTCTAAGTTAAATAATTTAGCGGGTAGAAGGTAAAAGGACGCAAGAGGTAGATACACAGAGACTGAAGAGATACGGCTGACAAAGCAGAACCAAAGGGTAGCAGATGGCAGAAGGTGCACAGGCAGCTTTCATACCAACAAGCAAAAGGACTTAAGGGCTGCAGAGCCTGTAGGAGCAATGGAACGAGATCTCTCACAGGAGAACAAATTAACGTGAAAAATGGAAGGAGCACACGTAGTCGGGTCTTGAAATAGGATGGGGCTTGAAAACGGGCAGGGCTGTACTTCTTCAGGTTATGATGCCAACAGGCAGCAGAAGCACTCGGCGTGAACTGGGATCTGGAGACACGGGGACCTAAATGAGACAACGTGAAGCTTTCCGAAGATCCCAGTAGAACAGGGGATGAGGTGGAGGCGGATGCTAGAAAGGTGGCACAGCAGCGATACGTAGATTTGCATATACAGGAATATTGGAGGAAGACGGTTTGAGGAAGACGCCAATAATAAGGAAAGTACTAAAAAGGGAAGGCACAACTCAAACAGCAAATCAAAGAAACCAAGCAGCATGAAAGAGTTTTTACTCCTTTTCTAAGATGCCAAAATATGCACTGAAATAACACCTTCTTCGGAGGGGAAAGGGAAATGCTTTTATACATGCATAAGTAATGAATTTGAACCACACCATGACCAACACTCCCATCTTCGACATCTGAATATTTGGAATGGATGACGCTGCAGCACAGATTTTGTCTAGAAGGGTCAAACAAAAAGCAAACTTTACTCTATTGGGAAAGTTTGGATTCCAATCTACAAATTCCCAGGTGAAGGGTTAAAATTTGTCTCTGCCTAAATAGGAACAATTATTCTAGAACCTGGGTCAAATGGAGCAGCTTTCTGCACAGCTCCTGGCATGACACAGACCCAAGAAAATCCTTTTCATTTTTAGTATCTGCAATATGTTTGCTTCTCAAAGCATCACAAGCTTCAGGCAGGCCCTGGTGTCAAACCACGCACACCAAAGAGAAGCGTTCGATACTGCCAAGCTCTCTTTCTAAACTGACAAGACAGGTGAAAGATGAGGCAAGGAAACAGGGAGACAGAGCAGTGAATTGAGTCGCTCAAAACCACACAAAAGAAATCATAGGAAATTCCCGTGCCTCCCCCTTTCTCCTCACACTGCTAACAGGATCTACGGCAGCCTATGAAATCAAGGATATAGTCCTCATCCAAGGAGCTTGCGACAAAAGCAGGCGAGCAGATACAAACACGCTGCGTGACAGAAAATGGATTAGTCTGGAAAAAACCACTGTTCTGGAAACACCGCTCCTCTGAAACAGTAACAACAACATTCCTTTGTCAGAAACCAGTGCAGCCCAAGGAAGGATTAGCAGACAAAAAGCGTAACTCTGGGAATACCTAGAGGATTCCTACAGCAAATTCCAAAGGTAGAAGACTTCGCAGGGAAATAGCACAGAAGGGAGAGAGATCTGTGGAGAACAGATGTCCTGGAAAAGCAGCATCTGCCTTAAATCTCACACGATACAGGATTTTTTAATAGAAGATAAAATATTTGGTTTAAATACACAATAAGAAAATGGAATAACAGCACAGTGCAATATTAAACTTCAGATAGATCAAATTGGATTCAACTGGCCCTTATTATAATTTACACTTCAGGACAAAGAGTGAACTGGTCTCTCTTCAAAATGACTTCTTGAGGCAATAGAGCGCAAAGCTCTACTTCCTTGTGAAATTCTGGCTGTAAAAGTCGTATCAGCAGAAGTGAGCAGATGGTATTTAAATGAGCTTTACTGACAGTGACCAGTGACCAAAGAAAATATTTCATTTTTTTTCCTAGTCCAAGTACTTGTTTTGGTTTGTCTGTTACACACAGTGCTTGACAGAGACCTTTGGTTGGTATGACAACCCACAACAGCTCCTCAAGGGAAAACGTTTCAAACACCTTGATTTTCAGATGTTTTTCAACATCAGCTCAGGCAATTTAGGTACAAGGATCTTAAATTACTGCCCATGAGCACTTCAACGTGAACAAAACGTTTTTAAGGAAAGATGTGCCCACTAAACGCTTGACGGTAGGACTTGATGATCCTGGAGGTCTTTTCCAAACTTAATGATTCTATAATTCTAAAGGAGGAAAGACGGCCAACTCAGAGGATATTAAAAATGGAGCCTAAAAACCCCCTAAACTATTGTGTAGAACTGTATTAATAAACAACAAAATCATTTCTCAAAGATCATGTATACACTTTAGACTTGGAGTAACAGAAACAGGATGAGTGCAGCAATAGAAATAAATTTGTAAGGAAAAAAAAAAACTGCTTGAAAGGAAAACACGACCAGCTGTTAACTTGGCAGTTGGCTGTGGTGAAGGAGCAGAAAGAGCTGGTTGTACTGGAAAATCACAGGGCATCCGTGGCAGACAGCATGATACAGTCATGTGAAAGGCAAATGTGGTTTAGGGATGTATCAAGAGTTATTTCCAATATGCTAAGGAAGTATTAGTGACATCATGTCTGGCCTTAATCTTCCTTGAACATTGCGCTAGCCAAACAGAGGCTGGAATGGATGAAGAGAAGTGCTGGTGGAGCACTGAAGGCCCTATCATACAAGGATGCTTTATGTGATTCAGAGAAGACGTGATGTATTCAAGATGAAGAAAAGCTACTTAGCTGAAGGGCAATACTTGTGTAAATTGGGAGGAAGTGAGCGTAAACTGGTCACAAACACCCGGAAGCTTCAAGTTAAGAGTAGGCTCCTGGCTGCTGGAGTAATGCTCAAGTAAGAACAAAACCTGAAAAATGTGTTTTTTAAGAAACCTGACAACAAGTCCTTGGTAGAAAGGATGTTTCTCTTCTAGCCTTGCATGTGAAGCTTTTCATGTGGCGTACAAGCACATTCCTGCATCTATGACTGAGAGCATCTAGCACACATCCCGCATCTCTAAATGACAAGCCCAGTGTAGATATTACAGGAAATTTTCAAATTTCTCAAAACAAATGTCAGTAGAAATACAACCACCTTGATGAAGCCAAAGAAACACATGGGATTAAATACAATACCTAATGCTCTATTACACACAGAGAAAACATCTCAGATTTCAGCTTCCTCTGTAATACATGGTAAGACAGATTCCCTGTCTTGCAGTGCTTTTCTCCGCTGATCTGACAGATCAAGTAATTTTCTCTGTGAAGTTTAAGCTCAGCAGTTACTAAGTCTGTTTTGCTGCAGCTGGACTCTGACAAATGTCATAAAGGCACCCTCTGTTTTTGACTGAGACTCTCCTGAACAAAGCACTGTGACTTCTAGAAAGGGAGACATTTTTTAATGGATTCCTGATTTGAACCTTTATGGTCTGCTGTTTGACATCTAGAGACACAATGAGTGTAGCTGTATTCTTACACAGCCAATGAATCATGATGCTAAATGCAAACCAATCCCACCAAGTGAAGAAATCAAATTTACAGTCCTTAAGAAAATGACCAAACCATCTTGGACAGCTTAGCCATCAGCTCTCCTTATCAATCTTCTTGTTTCCTCTCCTATGGTACTGAGAATGATGAAGTTTCAATCCACTTAGCCCCTCTCGGCTTAGCAAACACTGCAGCTACTCAACGCATTCCTCTTATGAACAGACAAACCCCTTCAGCCTCAAAACCGGTGCTGCATGGGGTAGCAAGGCCAGGTCTTCAAAAATTTTTTCATGAAAGTATCAAGTGATTGGTTTTTTTTAACAGGGAAAGAGACAAAAAGAAAACCAGATTGAAACAAGAAACACTGATGTGCAAAAAGAAAGAAAAATTCCAGTACAGACAATAGTAAAACAAAAAGACAACAGAAAGACATCACAGAAATATCTGCTCCAACAGGGGTGGCTCTGGTGTGGTTATTAAAAGTTAAGATTCAACAGGTCTAAATCTTCTGCAGCGATATAATACTTTTATCAAGCATGTACAGAAACAATTTCTTTCAGAATGCTATTTGAACTGAGTGGCAGTCATGTGACTAAGTTCTAAAAAGAGCTTTTAAATGAGCTATTTGAAATGTTGGCACTCTCACCACCTACTGTTCTGTAAGCTATGAGCTGAAGGTTAGTAAGCATTGCATTTTTACTCATTAGTGGTGAAACTACTCCACATAAACAATCTTGGGGGTGGTTTTACTCTCTAGTAGATTCCGTTGATCCAGTTTCTCTGTAGAAATAAAAGGCCTGCATCATTTTTGCCAGATTAAGGATTACTGAATTGTCCCATACTTTGAAAAGGAGTAAAAATCCTTACACAATGTATTTAAAACAGCATATATAGAGCAAATTGGACCTAGGTGATATGGTTAACATAAAAAAGAAATGTATTTACAATATTGCATAAGGAATATGACACAAACTTCCATTCCAAAGTCAATCACATCAAAATGAAATAAAAAAATATTACAACTCACATGCGTTTCGATACCTATAAATTCTTAATTTCTACCCAACATTTTCTTTATAAAAGCCTGTTTAAAATATTAAACTTCTGATTCACTCTATCTTGAACAGAATCTAAAATGATTACTGATCACTTAGTCTTTGTCGCAAGTTTCTAGATTTTCCATTTTCGAATTTCCTCTTTCTAAATGTTGGCGCCCCTTCTGTCAGGTCTCCAAGGGAGGTGACTGTCTTCTCTTTAAATATCACTGTCTCATCTTCTTCATCCTCTAGCACTGGAGGTGGTAGACTCTCACTCTCTGTACTAGGAAGCTCCAGGTCCACTTTTTCGCTGGGAGAAGAGAGGAAAACATAAAAGGGTTAATCTACACGGAGAAAATAACATGGCGCACTGCACACAGTGACATCCAAATTCCACTGTCCCAGGAGCTTTGAGCTAGATACAGTCTTCTAGCCAAGATCACCATCAAGACAGGGATCAAGAAAAAAACCCATGTTCTTTGTTTCTTCTGTGTGGGCTGGTATGTAAAGTGAAAAATGAAGACCTCATTCTTTACAGAGCTTAAATCAAGGCCCAAGCACTCATCATGTAAGAAGTCCTGTGAAAGACAACAGGGCTGCGTGTGTGTAAATCTAAGAATGTTGAGAGACAGTTGCCAGTGAGTAATTAGCAACGGTTCACTGCCAAAATGCCTCTGAGTGCTTTTCCAGAGGTCTCCATCCTCGAGAGCCTGCATGACACAGCAGCGAACAGGCTTATAAAATCAGCCAGTGATTCCAAGTTGGGAGAAGCCACTCTGGAGGACAGGAGCGCAGCTAATGTTGATCTGAACAAATCAAAGACATCATCCAAGATCGCCCAATTGGTTTTAGCAGGTCAACAGCAAAACACCATGTTCTACAATAACTTGTGGCATAAACATACAACAGAGAACAACTAAACAGTTTGCAGAAAATTATCTAAATCAGTAGTCCAGCAAGAATCACACCAGCATAACACCACTGCAGCAAGACACACATTGTGCTCCTGGCCAAGCAATGCAAGAAATCTTTCAGTAATAGAGAGTGTTAGTCTGATGTCAGCTTGTGTGCATGCAAGGAAGACATGGACCAGCTCAAGCACCCATAAAAGAGAATGACTGCAAGTCAAGAAAATGTGACTGTTGCAGTATCCCTAAAATGTAAACTTCCTGACAGCGGCTGGCACTGTGCCTAGTCTTGATTTAAAGCAAATATGAGCAACTGCATTTGCCTCATTTATATGTGTGTATATATCAAGCCTATGTGTTAATGTACAGACTGACAGTAAGGTTCAGTAGCTGAAAGCACTGTTTATTGGACAGTGCTTTCCAAAAACCTGAAAGAATTTATCAGCTCTAGAGTCAAGGAGCGGTTAAGCTGGTGCCATACAGATGTTACGTGAACGGATCAAGTAACATTATCATCTCCAATGAAGTCTATCAGTGCTTAATTTAGCTACAATAGTGTCAAAACTGTATCTGCTGAATAATTTAGAACTAAAATGCTGGAGAAGGGGGTAAGCATGAGGGAAAAGATCGTTTTAATTCTCCAAAACCTAATTTCTCCAGACTCCTAGAGGGCCCTCAACAAGAAAGTGGCCATGAAAGACAGCACACTTCAAAGAAAATGAGCCACCTCAAGCATTACACAGTTAAACAAAACAACGCCCCCATCCTGATCAGAGGCACGTCATGAAAACATCTGCAGGAGAAAGGTCACACATGGGGGAGACAGCTAGCTTCTGGAATTAAAATTGGCACAACTAGATTACACATTTTGTTTTCATCTCCTTATTCAAATTATTACAGAAAGTGTCTGTTGCCACATTATAAGAGCCTCCTGGACTTACCTATAGTGACAGCAGAAAAGGCTGTACTGGATTTTGTTTTGGTTTTGCTTAATTTTGTTTCAAAATGAGGGAAGTTAGGGAGCCAAAGAAACAGTTCAACCAGAAATCTTTTACTGCAATACTTAGTGAACACAAGACAAAAAAGCTGAAATGTTTTTAGGCTGTGTCCTTCAAGCGAACAGCCAGACTCTGTACAACACCAGAAAGTGAGAAATAATTCACTGCTTATGGAAGTAACTCAGCCAAACATCCTGGGCTCAGGTAGAACTTGCTTGGAATCAAAAAACCCATACTCATTATGTCAGCAATGATTGACCCCACAGGAAAGGAATTCATAGCAATGCTAACCCAGTATCATGAAGATCAGGCTGCTGCTGGCCCTAGGAGATCAACACAGATCTCAGAGTCCAGGCAGAACTAGCCCAATGAATTACTCATCAGAAAGAAACAGAATTTAGCCTGAAACAGAATTTAGCCCTGAGAAAGCTGCTTATGCCGTTCCAAGGTTGAAAAACTGTCACAAGAGCTCCTGAGGCAGCTGAACCAGATTGTTGAAGGACAAGATGTTAACCTTAAATACACTTACACAGCTGATACACACTCTCTGAGAAAAATGATGAATGACAACAATCCTTGAAATCACTTTGATTTACTTTGTACTCAAAGTGGGCTTCTACAGTAAAACCAAAACCCCACCACGAACAGCTGTTACTTAAAATAATCAGTGCAGAAAGAATTGTATTTGGGCTACATTTCCAATCATGGCAGTGCTAATTCTACCAGGATTCAGAAGAAAAAGCTTCAGCTCTGAAAACAAATTCTGGAAACAAATATAACGAAAATAACTATGGTAAAAAGATGCTCACCATGATTCTTCTTCTTCCTCCTCCTCCTTTTTTTCTGTAAGTGCTTTCCATTTTCCATAAGGGTTGGTCTTGCTAGCTGCATCACCAGAGGTTTCTGACGTACTCTCCTCTTTATCAGCAGTTTCTGCTGGCTTAACTTCTCGCCACTTCCCATAAGGACTTAACTTTTTAGCTTTGAGAGACTTTTTCCCTTCCTCTGATTCTTCACCATTATCTCCTTTCCTCTAAAGAGGAAAAAACCCACCTTAAGCAAAAATGCCTAAATAAAAACACAATGTAGCTTTTATTTTACATCTTTTATTAACTGTTATCTACTATGCATACTTTTCAACCAAGAGTAACTTGAAAAAATAAATTCATATTGTAATATAATCTTTAAATTTCTCTCCTTGAGTTTCATCATAAGCAGAGTTGAAAAAAATCTTAAATGTTACAAAAACTTAAAGTTAGTAAATCAAGGCTGCAATTAGCAAGGAGCAGTCAATGTAAACGTACTTAAAAACAAAGCTTAGCATGTTAAAAAAAGGTAAAAATTCACATACAGCTTTGTGCGCATGAAAACACTTCGCAGATAATACCTAGTAGTATATAATGATGCACACTGATACAAGAATATATATTTTAGAATCAATACCTGTCTATGAATGTATTTTATATTTAAACTGCTTCTGCCTGTTCTGAACTATCAGTTTCAGAAAAAACATCTGACCCAACCAAAGCCATAATTACACCCTTAATCTTAAGTTGTAAATCTGAAGACAAGACTATATAACCGATACAGGTTTTGTATTATGTGCAGCCAATTAATAAAGAAAGGACAACCACATTATTTTCAGTCAAAGGCATTCCCTGAAGGTCTATTGGCAGTCACATCTACCAATGAAGGTTACAAGTTACATCCTCACATTGAAAGCCAAATAATTTTGTGGATTATTTCAAAGAGATGACAGTGACCTTTCTCAGACAACATCACATTTCTCATAAAATTTGATCTGCTTCTGGTGGGCTGAAGGAACGATCATGCTTTCTACTCTGGAACAGTGCCACCAATGGGCCAAATAATAGAATAAAAATTAATTTTACTCTTCAAACAAGAGCAAACTTCTACTTTCAGTCACACGGTTTAACCACATTAGAGTGAGTACAGCCCGTCACAAGAGATAAAAGATAAATTATCCCATGCTAGAAAATTGATACTGTATGTAAAATAACTCTGAAGAAAGAACCTACCTTTAAATTTGTTTCTGAACCCTCTGCTTCATCTTCACTATCTTCGGAGTCTGATGCAAGCTCTCCAGAACGCTTGTCACGTTGACTCTTCTCGTTTGAAGATGAAACAAACCCATCTGGTTTCTCCCATGTGGATACTGTCCAGGATATTTGAATAACCACATTATTTATGTTTCTAATTTTGATCTATTATTGGTTTAACAACATATCCTTGCAGTAGGCAGCAGTGCTGCCTTATGCAAAAATACAGCAAATAATTTAGGACAAGGCTTTTGCCCTCGTTTGGTATGTTTGTTTTAATAAACATAACCAGAAAGATAACATTTCACTTCCCAGCACAGATACTGTCTTGAAAGCCAAGTTCACTGTTCATAAAGCTTATTGTAATTAGAGTTAATGGAAAACATCACGCATGGTGAACTATGGTCTACAAGACTGTGGTCCTTCTCATCCTAACACAGGACAGACAAATTGCCCTCTAGGGGTGCCTATCTGATTTGAGTTGTCCATCGATTACAAAGACAGGATAAGGTAAAGAACACCAACCGGCAGCCTCAGCTCCCTGCGCAGATAAACCCCCTCTGTGCTATTTGGCTCGGTAACATTAGGTCTCTAATTAAAAGGATGTCAAGTAAACAAGGAAATACAAACAGTATTCTGAAAAGGCATGAAAGTATCTACAGGACATGACCTCATTTTCAATGAGAAAGTAGTACTGCAGCAAATATAATGAGAGGAAATATTTCAATAAAAGTTGGCTCAATGGTCTTAAAACTGCTTTTAGTAACAATATGGCAAAAGTACACCATCAATCTATTGCTTCATGTAAGCTTTCAAATGTAACAAAACTAATATTTTCCCCATTATTTTATCTATTTCCAAAGAAATCCCCAACTGAAAACAACATTTAGCAGGTATGCTTCTAGATGTATCTTGAAGAAGTAAAGGTGTAAGGAACTGCCAATGAGTGGTTCTGAATGAATGAAATAGTCTCTAAAGGGAACCACTGCCACGTAGCTTTAGATCAGTGACTAAGAAAGTTCACTTTCCAGGTGTCACATACAGCCAGCGGAGTAAGGCACAGCCTCCTCAAGCCTGAATTGTAGCAGGAGCTAAGCCTAGAGATACTGGCCTCTGGTTACATGCTGCAGATAAGATGCTACGATCAGTCTCCTCAGTTAACCATTTGTCTTGTCTTCAGAGGGTGGCATTAGTGTTAATAGAACTGACAATTATCAAGCATTTCCAAGTTACTTAGAACTATACAGAAGCAAGTGGTCCCTTTAAAACCTCACAAGCCAAAATTTTACCCAATATGATTACAAAGACATTCTTCGTGAGTGTCATACATCCATGAAGAACTTTAAAAAACAATACAATGAAAAGCCTAAAATGTCTGAACTTAGAAGGCAATGTTTAAAAATAACCAGTGTCTCATTTCCCTTTCAAAGGGAAAAACTTGCAAATCATTTGAGCAGGGGACTGGCATGCTGAAAAAATGAAAGATTTTGGATTTCTTTTTCTATTCTTGGCATTGCTGGGAATGCCACTTCATACCCAACAGCAGAAGGAAAACTCATAGGCAGCACAAAATCACTTGCTAGCCAGAGAGAGGCATCACTGACCTTAAAATGATTCTAATAGATTTAGAAAACAGATGACTGTCTGGGAGTTACCACAAAATTACCCATTTGGGAAAAACAGGGAAAAGAAGTAGGAGGTAAGACTCTGGACTCTCTTATCAATACTGTGTCAGCAAGAGGAAAAGTTCAGGAGCTTCTTATTCTGCTCTACACACCTTTCAAAACAAAATCCCGCCCCTTTCTGGTTTCAAAACAATAACTGCAACATATATGTAGAAAAGAATCATCCATATTTTAGAATTGTAGGTTGAATGCCTAAGAAAATCCTTTGAAGCACAAATGCATGCATGCTGACAATACAGAGAATGAAGTCAGCATTGAGTTAAGCAACGAGTATATTTCAACTAGGGTAAGAGCTTAAAAACACAAAACTTCGTAATGGCCTTAAAATGCAGCTATATGCAAAATAAAACAGAGCTTTGAAAACTCTCTCTTCTGAAACACAGCTTAACTGGAAAACAAACTCTCCATACCTCCTGTTTGTGTGTTATAGTAATAGGTATGACCATCTTCAGTGACACCTTCCACCCACTCTGCTGCCTGAGAAAAAGGTAAGGAGGTAATTAAAATAGAGAGCGTTAGCATCAGCCAAAGCATCAGTTATAAGACTATTCAACCCATGAGTATTTTTTGTTCATGATATTTTTACTTTAAAGTTTTAAAGCTTGAACTCCTAAAGTTCTTAGAACGTCAAATCTCAAATGAGATTGAACTGCTTAACTTAAAAGTACTACAAATGCACAGACAATGTTTTCACACAGTGTAGTGGTACGAGTCAATAGAGGTTCCCATACAGCTTAAATTATGGTATAAGCCTTAAGGCCATTATTTTATATGCTTTTTCTTTGCAAAGTATTCACACCTGCAGTTGACATTTCTCTTAAGTAAAGACCAAGAAAAAATGTCCCTGGAAGACTCAGGGTTTTGTGAGGGCTATAGAAAAACAGCACCAATAACTACTGTCACAAATTAAACATAAGCAAGCAAACACAAATTTTCCAAAAATTTATTCCAAAATAGATCTTCACCAAAAATACTGAAGAGGAGAACTTTGCAGGAAAGTATGACATGAATTTACTTACTTAGTGAAACACCAATTTCAACAAAGCTCTGCTTTTCCCTACTAATTAATAAATACATATGAAATGCAGCAGAAGTTGCTGTTATGCCCTTGTGGAAGTGTAATTAAAATAAAGATATTTTGCAGAATCAGCCACAGCTAGATAATCAGTCATCACATGTGACTTAACATCCTCCTCAAGAACTGTTCATCAACACTTCCATATACTTACTTCTCTGCTCCTTAAGTACTAAAGGTGTCCATTTCCCTGTACTGAGCAGAACTTCTGTGCAGCTTCATCATACGTGATTTCTGCATTAATTAATGTGTGTATATAGACATATACACACACCCCTACATGGGCTTCATACACTGACCCCCCATGTGTTTGCTTAACACTCCATTAAAACTTTGTGCTTTTTTAAAAAACCACAACAAAATCAGGAGTTGAAGTCCTCACACCCAGTCTGTATAAAGCTATATAGGAAACAGAAAAACATTACCAGTATGTTTAGACAGGGAAAAATCAAGAAAACCTTGAGTGAGCACATTTCCTCAAGGTTTTGCTGTCTAAAGTTTCTGAGTGCTAGTTTCAACAAAAGCAAAAGGAAGATTTATTTTATGTAAGCAGAAAGAGGGCAAAAGACAAGTTTTAAGTACAACCTATCCTTTTTTTTTGAGTTAGATCCTAAACATTTTAGACTTGGTTCTTAGAGTTTTTCAGCAGATATTTGACATTAAGCACACAGAGTATCCTACTACATAAAAGCTAATATACAGGACGTCAATCTAACTGAAGCTGTAGGTAGCTTTCGATGTTCCTTTTCATTACCCTGTTCTCTCCATCTCTTACAAAGTCTTAGCAGCAAGCTAACGTGCTGTAAAACAAGGAGGGCCTGTGATTCTCACTTGCACTACATATTGCAAATATGCCCTTTAACTTCTGGGCAGTGCAAGTCCTTGCTAGAGGTCTGAAATGTTGCAAATATCTGTAGCTCAGACTAAATAAGGGAGCAATCAAGTGCTTGTTTTTAGCAATAGCAAAAATAAGACACCACAAAGTCACCAAGCAGGGTGAGGGAGGAATGGCAAAACACAACCATGTGGCATTAGAGAGATATCGGACGCTGAAGGTGTGTGTTTACGATACAGCTGAGATGAGCACACTTCAAATTGCTGCCAAGAAGGGAGCTCCTTCTCTCCTCCGTCTGCCCTCCCTGCACCAGCATTTCTCTGATTACCCAGAGAGCTGATGGCAAGGAAATAAGCCTACAAAACATTAACCTAAACTGTGATGCCTTCACTCCCTGAAACAGCTCACTGTCAGGGCAAGGACCCTACAAGATAGTCACAGGACCATCTCTTGCAGGGGAAGGCTATGGTAAGGCTGGCCGATAAATATTGCACAGCTGTGCCTTGGCTGTAAAGATAAAGTTGAAGTGCTGGTTAACAAGTCGTGCAAAACCGCAGTATAAAGGAATCAGAGAGAGCAGCATACAATGGGCAGCCAAGACACAAATTGTGAAGTCTCTTGGGAATGAACACTGGACGGAAAAAGACTACATTTTTCAGACAAAACACTGCCTTAACAAGAGAGGGAATACAGATAAGACTTCACGTATGTTTTGTGAATTGACTCAGTTGCCTAAAAATACACACAATTACATGCGAGCGTAGTAAAAATCCTGGTTTTAATGTTGTGAAGCACAAAAATCCTGTAGCGTTAATATCAGGGGAAAACCGATTAATGATAACAAGAAATCTTTCTGTCCTTGGACTATTCTTCTAGCTTCCCTATGCCTTACGTAAGGAAAAAAGTGATTTCCTAAAGGGTTGCCTGCACATCAGTTCCATAACCATATAAAATCTATGAAAAAGACAGATTATTACATAACCGTATCCTAAAGCACGCACAAAAAGCAGGTACTCTTATTTATTATTTTTACTACCTGACAAAACGATCTCAATGTTTCCTAAAATAATGAAATCTTAACTATTTCAAGTGTTTAAGATTTAATTTTTAAAATTACATTTCATTCACAAAGCGTTGAACAGAATTTATTCCGAATTTCCCAGAAGTTCTCAATTTTATAGACTGAAGTTTCAAAAAAGCATATTCTTTAAAAACAAAACCACCACTATCACCTCTCTTTCTCTGATAAAAAAATCAGCCAAAAAAAAGACTTGTATTGTACAATTTCAGTTTTCAACAATTATTTAATAAGACATTCTATATATTCAAATTATGTTTTCCTGCAGAGTAAATAATTTATCTTCTGCAATCCGATGACTTGTAAATCGCTCAGCTTATTTCTGGTAAGTGCTTACAAGAAAAAAAAAATAAACAACAATATTTGATTACCGTTTGTGAGTTGCCTTGGAATCCTTTAGGTTTCTCCCACTGCGATTCTTAAAAAACAAAAACATATTTCACCCATCATTCAATCCTGTTCATGTTTAATAGTAGTTCGAAAAAAATAGATCTAAAGGGTATGAAACTGATGTGCACACACATACAAACAAGTAATATCATCTCATTTAAATATAAATCATCATCAATCGGATGACGGCACGAACAATCAACCAAAGTATCAGTTGTTTTTACCAAGGATAACTGCCTTCCAGACTAATACCGATATGCAGGTAGTGGAATTTTGGTACAAATAAAGTGTCAGTTTCAATTTTAAACGGTAGCATAGGCCAGCAGAAACTAAACACACAAGAATTTTACCTCTTGGAATTTATCTTGTATGAGAAAGATTAAGGTAAATACTAATGTCAATCCTTAAATTGCTAAGAAACTGTTTGTAATATTCTTGTTAATCATAAAAGAGGGCTGCTTTTATGCTGTAGAGTAGATCATAACACAGCTCCCCAGCAGAAGCCCGTCTGTTAGATAAATCCTGTAAATATGGAAAGAAACAAAGGCAGCAATCTATGACTGCTCTCATTTACTTGGGCACAATAAAGTTATTTCACATTCATGATAAGAAAGCTTCCTTAGGAAGTATGCAGCTGTCTTTTTGTATACTTAACCCCTCAAAGGCTAAATATTTCCAGAAAGCAAGGAATTACTGGATCCTCCCGTTACTAACAAACAGCAAAACCAATATGAAGTTCTGGATGCCCACATCTTGAATGTTAAGCATCAAAAATTCATCTAACTGCTCACATTTTCATAATCATTTCAGTACTGCAAGAGCAGGAAAGAAGTACAGGTAGTTTTTTCTCATTTATATACAATAACTATATCTGCATTTGCTTCTTACTAGTTTTTACCTCCTGTTTTTGTGTTGTAGTAATATGTATAGCCTTCGGGAGAAAATCCTTGCACCCACTCCTTCATTTCAGTTTTTGGTGACATTGAGGCATCCTGAGGTGTCTTCTTTTTCTTTTCTTTCTTTTCTTTCTTTTCCTTCTTCTCTTTCTTTTCTTTCTTTCCTTTAGTTTCCACTGTGTTACCCTGTGTTTTACTCTGTGTCGAACTGGGACCTACATCATCTTAAAGAAAATAACACTCCCTTTTAAAAAAGTAATAATTTGAGCTTAAGTATTAGTCACTCCTGAGCAAATAATAAACTTCTTATGAGTATTTTCACTCACTACTATTACACTCATATCAGATAAACTTAAAAGGTTATATTCGAAGAATCCTGCATTGTAGCAACACTGTAGTGTCATAAGAAAAGTCCAAATATCAAAAGATGAGCAACATAAAGAGAAAAACCATAAGGAGCAATAAGCTATGACTAAATAACAACAAAAAAGAAACTAAAAGAGTTATGAAAATGACAGCTTCTACATGAGCTTGAAACTACAAACTCTTTTTAAAGCATAATATGTCTTTGCATGGACAAAGCAAAGGTGCTTGCTGGACTGCAAGACAAGCGGGGATTCTCATCCCCCCTGTCTGACAGCAGTGGGAAAACAACCTTTCCAGCTCAGTAGGAACTTTTGTCTCCAACTGGCCAAAATGTAACATAAAATTGACTAAGGGAAATGGCACTGCCGATTCAAAGCACCAACTACAGCCTATTTTTTCTAATCACATTGTTTAATTTTTCTACTCCAAAACAGATTATTCTAAGAACCAGAGGACAGTGTAGCAAAAATTATTCTGTACTGCAACTTCCACTACTGGCAACTTGCAGACTACTTTTTTTTCTTTTTTAACTGAGGTAACACAGTGCCAGAGGCCTCATCTCATGTTCCTAAAAACTAATTTAAGAAAAAAACATTTCTATTCAATATTATTTCAATTCTCTCTTTAATCCTTTGGCAGTTATATGAGCTACCTGGTTTAATTCCGAGCCTTTTCAAATCCTCTTGATATGCTTTCATTGCAGCCTCCTCCATTGCTGCAAATTCTTTTGACAGCTTTTCTTCTTCTTTTGCTTTGTCCAAGCTTTTCTGCTTAATCTAAAACAAAACAAAATCCCCAAGAAGATAAATTTAACAAGTCTGATAAGGAAAGAGAATAACAATAAGTATTCATGCAAATAAGATATTTGAGTTACCTCACTGATTCTTTTTGCCACATTTTCTTTATGATTCTTTCCTCTTTCATGAAAGTCAATGCTCTTAAAAAAAAATCATTAAAAAAACATGTACTATACAATTTTCATGTAATTAATTTTACTTTGTTAAAACGTAGTTAGACTAAACTTAGTTAAACAACCCTAAATGTAATCCGTTCTGAAAACACTTACAGCAAACACTGCAGCTATAAAATGGCTATAGGGATTCCAGAACACTGAGAAACACTCAATATGGAAATTAGGAAAAATCAGTAACACTCCAAAATTATATCATAAAACTATCATAAAATTTCATGGTCGATATTTATAAGATTTAATTTTTTTCAAATAATACTGTTCAGCATGCATATTAAAAGCAAGTAACAGAGAATTTGGGCTCCCTATGTATGCTCTTCTTCCAAATATCATCCCTTGTCTTTTTTTAACTCTCTTTTATGCAAACTTTTAAAACCGACATGGCTTATTTAAGAGTTCCAAACATTAGCTACAGTTCTTAATTATATTATACTATGCTCCACAAACTCCCATGAACTTAAACTAGTCTGCAGGTCCACAAATCTGAGAGGCAAAGGAAAAGGCAAGGTGGGAGAGTTCGGTAACTAAGGCTAACAGAACAATATACAAGCTAAAAAGCTGCCAGAAAAACTGAAGCCAGCAGGAACTGCAAGGAGCTCAGCAGCTCTACAGGTACATGGCAGTGGAAGTCCTCACACAGTCATAACAAAAAGCATTTGAGCTTATTTATGTGTTCAGATGTTAGGTGCCTAAGCCTGACATAGTAACCCTAGAATTTCTTTGCATAAACCAATGTGCAGAGAATGCACATCCAGAAGACGATCAATCTAATTTAAAGGCAGGCTTCAGGAGTTATCCAAATGTCCCCCTTTAACATGTATTTTTCTTCACTGACTACAAGAAACTTAAATCAATTAGCTCACACATGTCATTCTGAGCTGCAGCTACCTAACTGCAAACCAGATGAAGCTCAGCTCCTGGAGTACCTCTGGCATCCAGTGAGGGATGCAAAACAAATTTCTAAGTGAGAAACCAATTGGTTTATTAGTGTGCAAAAGGCATCTGGCAGTCAGAAACACCTTTACCCCAGTAACGTTACTGTGGGCTGTGTGAAATGAAAGAAAGCTGCTTTAAATGCTTAAGAGTGCTGGCTGTACCAGGCCTACCATATATATAAACAGTACATATGCCAGGTTTTGCTTTCTACTTGCATATGAAAGCTAGGAACAGGCACAGACAAAGTTTCAAGACAGACTGAATGTTAAGTTACTGAACCTGAAAAAAAAAGCTGGGTCAGATATTTCAGTTCTTATCTGTACTGCCAAGCAGAACAGCACACACCACCTTGCATGCAGGTTTCTGGCTCTGACATAACATATTTTAAATATCACAAAGATTACACAGGAATTTTTAAACAACAAATTTCATGCATCAATAGATTAATAACAAAAAAGATGTTAAAAGCCTGTAATTCAAATTCCTAGTATTTCAGAATCATAGACATCGTACAGGTCTGTTGTCTGCTATCCAACACTTGCAATAATCGCAGAATTTTTTTGGCTGAGATTTCCAGTAATCGGCCCTGGGGAGGAGAAAAAATAAATAAAAAATGTATAATCTGAAACAATAATCAAAGTCATAGTTTTACATATATACAGCTTCAGAAACTAAATTTAGTCACCTATGGGGAGCAAGGAAGAGTAGCTATATCGACTAGTGCATCCCATAAAGCACAGTTCCGTATAGGGATCGTGCCCATCTGACCACCAAAAGACTGCAAAATTTTTACAATAGAGGTGGTGCTGTATGAACCAGAAACACAAGACAAGGTGAGCCAGAGGTAAACCAGCAGCTTTGGAAGCCCTCATTAAACACAGAGCTGTCAGAAAAGTGCAATTTGCACTGTTTTTTTCATAAAAATGCATACAATAAATGTTTTGAAGTGTAAAACGTCGATTTAATATAGTGGTCTACTTTGCATGCTGTACACAGTGACCTTAGCAACACAAGATACAGTTCTGGACAACCTAAGCCACTGTGGGGAATCCTAGAACAGATCCTGACCTGTGGGGGTCACTGACACAGCAATAAAATGCATGGATGTTTCAGTGTAAAAATGTGAGTATTTCTGAACCCTGCAATTCAGATAAGTTGTATGTGTGTGAGGAAACTTGAGGGAAACTCTTCAGAGCTCAAAAGTTAGTACATAAAAGTATTTAACAATGAAAAAGCAACCCCTCCAATGGCTCTTTCTTCATCAAAAACTGCTTTCTAGTGCCAGATGAAGCTTGTGCAGAAACAATTCCATCTCCCCTTGGCTTGCAGCAACAGATGCAATGTTTTGGTTAAAAAGAACACATTCCAGCAACAGACTTGAATGTTTTTAAGTTAAAATGAAAAAAAAGAATACAGGGTGAAAAGAAAACAAGAACAATTCAAGATTACACTGAGAACATTAAAAAAAATCAGTACAAAAAGTGAATGTTTGCCTTTGTCTGAAGATCAGTGTACAGAGTTCAAGGAAAATACTCCCTGGCACTTTTATTCAAGAAAAACAAAACTTCTTCCCTGCACAATTGCTCCCTCAAACATTATGATGTGTGCAAGCAGATATTTTGTAACAGAACAAACCGGATTGACTAAACTCTTAAGCAGATACCAAAATAAGCTCTCCTACTAGTGCTTAATGTAAAAATACAATTACTAAGAGGCTAAGATTACTTTAAAGTTTAAGTACAAAGGATATACTCTGCAAAAATATATCAACCTATAAGCAATACTGTGTTAGCAACAAGCAGGCTTCTGGAAAGCTAGAAAGAAGCAGCTGGGCCTCCCTCAATTTAAACAGAAATCCGTTCATCCCTAAATGGTGCACTTTAAAAGTGGGTGATTACTTACTCACACATTTAATTAAAAGGCTTTTCAGATTTATATATCAAATTGTACCAGGGCTAAAAGCTGGGAAATCGAAAACTCTGGCTGAAAAAGCAGCTGAGTGGGAGGGAGAAATTCAGAGCTCAGGAACAGCTCAAGGTCCTTTTCCCTATTTGAGCTATAGCTCCTAAATCAACTCTCAATTCTTCAACATCATCTAAGAGAAATTTACAGCGAAAAGCTGGGTTGACCTTCCTAAGGCAATGGACCAATTCAGACAAAAACCACAAATTGTAGAAGAGTCTCACTGCATGTTTTCGTGGTGTGAGGACATCTGCGTATTCCCCAAGTTTACCCTAATGAGACCAGCCTTTTCTCTTCTACAGGATCCAGCGTAAGTGCTAAAATTAAGACAGTATGGCTGCACCCACCAAAAGTCAGGACCTGAGAGTTAGATCAACTGTATTTTCACAGACATATTTTCCATCGATTTCTTTCTTTAAAACTGTTGGACATTTGTCAGAAAACATGGCAGCCACAGAGAGTAACCGTACTGGAAAACCTGAAGACACACCTAGGGCCAAATCCCAGCTTGACAACGGAAGCTTTTTGTGTTCATCTCCTACTGGTTTTAATAAAGATTGGAGTGGGCTCTCTGTTGTAATGTGTAAAATAAATATCACTGATACTCTGTGCAGAAGACCTGATATCCTTGGAACCCTAAATCTTGTATTTCATTGATTAATGAAGTTAATTGTGTAAATGTTAGCAACTTATGAGCATAAGGAGTGTTACATGCCGAGTAATTATCTTAAGGAATTTCCACTTAAGTTCATACCACTGAAAAAAGAGAACAAGCTCAGCTGAAATATCCACTGAATAACATTTGCCATTGCAACAACGACGAAGCCTGCAAAGCACCAGAAGTGCTGCGATGAGAGCAAACTGAAGAGGAGAGTTTGGAAAGCAGCAGCAAGTGAAGTGAAACCCCACTTCAATGAGATGCTACAAGTGCTTCACAGGCTCCGGTCACAAGCCAAAAGTTAACCCAGAAAAATGACAGTGTTTCAGTATATGATTATTGTGTTAATCTGCCAAATTCAGGCTTGAGAGTAGATGCTCTTAAAGTGGTACAGAAGTCTTTTATACCTCAATAATTGTGTACAAACGAAGGGAAACACAGCTATTTTCAAATGTCATTGCAGTCAAACAGTACAACTTTTAAGACTCCTTATCTTCTTTGTGTACTTATATCAGTAAAGTTAAGGCTGATTCTCATTTTCGGCTTTACAGCTGACCAGCCTGCTGACCAGAAAGCTGACCAGCTTAGCCATCACCACCACAACTACTTTTCTTCCCTTCAATGACCAGAGTGCATCAAGTCTGGCTAGTCAGGGTTTGCAGGGCTGAGGCTCAGCACCATACACATTTACCAGGTAAGGCTGCGCACAGGGGAGGTTGGTGACGCTGGCCCTGTGAGTTTTATTGTGACAAAGTTTGGTCACAGCCCAACTTTCAAAAGCTGGCCGAGCAAGTCAGCTTGGCAACCTGCAACTGGGCACACGGATAACAGAGCAGCACCAACACAGATGGGCACTGGGCAGCTTCTGGACAAACTGCTGTAACGTTCAGCCAGGGTTGGAAACCCCATACTAACTTGCAAAAAAATTTGTGTCTTCTAAAGAACAGTGATTTTCCTCCAGCTTTTACTAGTTGAACCACTCAGGGACAGAATGTGCAACAGTTCAGAAGGTGAAAGAGGGAGGAGGGAAAAAGAGGGAGCAAACATCAAATGGTTTGCCTGAAACTTTAATGAAACGACAAGCTCTTTGCTGCAAACAGCTGTAGCGTGCAAACAGCACCAATGTTAGAACCATTTTCACATTTCTGAAATTCTTTTAAAACTTCAGAGGGAGCGAGAACATGGGAAGAACAATTAGCAATTCTGCATTAACAGTGCCTGCCATAGTCACCATTTCAGAAGACGTAGAACTGCTTAAACTCAGAGAGAAAACTCTGAAACACAGGTACTTTGACTCTGCATAATTCAGTTCTTGAGCCATATACACTGCAACACCTGGGTTAAGCACACCTACTGCACAGGAACCACGTGTTTGGGAGCACACAGAGGGGACAGGTTCTGTCAACAGCGTTCCAAAAGGAACCTGCAGAGTGACTCCAGCAGTGCTGGGGGGCCCAGGGTACCAAACTGTCACCCCGCAAGCTGCTTCTCCACATAATTTATAGCATTATTACTGTTTTAACAGGTGCTGCACTCAGTCTTCCTTATATGAGGAAGCTTAAGGAACCCTCATCATAAAGACGCTGCCGAGGCAGCTCTGCCAAACGTTGAGACTAGGGTAGAGGATCCTACCACACACTGGAAGAAAGTAAAAGTGGGTAGGAAAAAAAAGAAGCAACAGTTTCAGGTGGTTCTGAACACAAGGGGGAAAAAACATTGGCTGTGTAAACAAAATCTGGAAGCATTTTCTTTGAATAGCTCTGATCAGACTGGAAATTTGGCAGGGAGGCAGGCAGGCTTGCATCAAGGATATATCTGTCTAAATTATGAGCCTTTGGAGGGGAAAAAACCCAGCAGTCTTCTTTGTTTTTAGTATGTACAACCTCTGAAGGCTTTACAGAAAGTTAACACCCACCAGGTTTCTGCAGGTGTGAGTACAGAACAGCCTGTGCTGGCATCATCTTCTTGAATACAGGTATGTGAAGTATTTAATACACAGATTCTTCACAAATTCCCAACTACAGAAGGAAACTGTTCTGTAACAGCCACTCAATTGGACAGTACCCAGAAATACCAATAAATGCTATTTCAGAATACTGTGTACTTTTAAAGAAAAGGATAATAGTTCCATAATGGAAAGAAGTGGAAAGAATTAAAAAAAAAAAATCACATATATTTCACAGTAGGCCCTCCTCCATGCAGGAAGCAATTCCACAACAGCTAACTCTAATTCAAATATCCCATTATTGGTAAGAATACAACATTAAAATCAGCGGGGAAGGAGGCCAAAAGGGAAAAAGTTTTCTTGTACCATGAAGTACATCCTAGTGCCACGGCCTCAACAACCCACACTCACAAATGATTCACAGCAACTCCACTCATTAGTGCACTAATCTTACCCTTAATGCTCTTTGTAGATACATACCCTTAAATTTCATTTGGAAAAAAAAAAGGTATTTAAAAACAAGGACTCAAGTAAACAGCATCTCTGACACACCAAGTATATGGGACTGTCCTTCTACATAACCTCAGCTCAGACACTAGAGAATACACATCTGTATGTGGACTCCTACAGAGTAGTATTGGATGTGACTTCCACCCACGTGAAACAGGTAAGTTCTTTGAAGAGTTTAGTTCTTCCGGCCTTTGAGTTGATTATATTTTTGGCAGTCCTTCTGTAAATTCAAATTTACAAGCCAAGTGACTGTTTCTTTTTATTACTATATTAGCTCGCTCTGAACAACATACAAATCATAATATCACATAAGACAATCTGAGCAGACAGCAGAGTCTGCAGAAGCTGCTCAGTCTGACCTGTGTTGGTGCTGAAGATCATTTGCCTGGATCTGCATTGCCAGATCTCTTTTCTAAACTGCAAATTACGTAACTTGAAAGATAATGCTACAAATATTTTTAACAACACAAAAATGCAAAGAAATATCAGAGCAGGCAGCCATCTGCATGTATGGAGCTCCCACAGACCTCATCTTCCCAAACTTCACTTGCCTAAAAGTGAGGTATTGAGCTGTCCCAAGTTCTCCATGTCTACAGACAGAGACTGTTGTCTCCAAAAGGCTACTCTTTCCATCCTAAATAGCCATCTGAGGAGCAAACTGAACTCCACAGATGCACATTTCTTCCTTATACGGGGAACCTAAACTGCCTGAGTCAGCCTTCAGAAGTTAAATATCTGAAGTCAGGGATATCTCCTGAGAGCAGAGCTCTTCTGCTGTAGATGCAGAAGGAGGATATGGGCCAGGTCAGAAAGACTACGATAAGAATTAAAAGAGAGAGGAAAAAACCAGCAACATAAATTGGGTCAAGAAACTGTTCAGGTATAATTTTAGCAGTATCTAAAATTAAGAACACTGCTGTATGTACTATCAGTCTGCAAGACAGGCTCACACAGCCTAACCATCAAACACTTCTGCACAGATTAATCCCTACAGAAATTTTTCTTCAGGTTAGTGTTTTTTTCAGCTGAGAAGTCACGATATCTTGAAAACTAACAAAAGCAAGCAAATGCCATTCATACGACTGTCTCAATATATTAAGAGCACAACTTGGATTTTTACCCTCCCCCCAAATGAGGTCAGGTATTAACACAATTTTTCTAATTAAACACTTAAAAGAGCCAGGGATGGCAAACAAATCCAAGGCACAGCGGCTTTCTCCCACGCACTTCACCCAGGGTCAGGGTCACCAGAGCAGACCTGGGCGTTTAGGGCAGAGGTTTGGGGCACAGGGACCACAGGAGGCTGGGGCTTGGGGGACTCATTTTGGGAGAGGGAAGTGGGTGCCACAGGAGGCTGGAGTTTGGGGGTCAGGGAGGCACCACAGGAAGCTGGGGTTTGGGAGGAAGACTCCACAGGAGACTGAGGTCTGGGGGGAGGGGGAAGATAGGTGCCATACGAGCCTGGGATTTGGAGTCTGGGGTTTGAGGGGCCAGCGCCACAGGAGGCTGAGGTTTGGGGGGCCAAGGAAGGCAGGTGCCACAGGAGGCTGGGTTTTGGAGAGCGGGGAGCAAGTGCCACAGGAGGCTGGGATTTCAGGGGCCAGGGCCATAGGAGGCCTAAGTTTAGGGTGTTGCAATTTGGACGGCAGGTGCCAGAGAAAGCCGGGGTTTAAGGTGGGGGAGAGGCAGGTGCCATGCAAGGCCAGGGTTTGCAGGGCCAGCACCATAGCAGGCCAGGGGTTGGGGGAAAACAAGATTTGGAGCGGGAAGGGCATGTGCCACAGCTGACTGGGGTTTAGGGGGTCAGGGTTTGAGAGGCTGGGGCCACGGGAGGCCAGGATTCAGAGAGCTGGGATTTGTGGGGACAGTACAGGAAGCGGGGATTTGGAGAAAGGGGGCAGGTGCCACAGGAGACTGGGGCTTGCGGGTCGGGGTTTGGGGACAGGGGCCACAGGGGCTGGGGTTTTGGGGCCGGTGCCATAGGAGAACAGAGTTTGGGGAGACAGGCGCCACAGAAGGCTGGGGTTGGGGTGGAGGGGTGGTGGAAAGCGCACAGGGGGCTGGGGTTTGGCGGCACTGGGGGCCGGGAAGAGGGGACAGACGCTACAGGGGGCCTGGAGGCTGGGGATTCGGGGTTTGGTGCGGGTGCCGTGGAGGGAGGCAAGGCCGCCGAGGCTGCCCGGCCTGTCTGGGAGCGATAAGGGGGCCGAAAACACAGCAGAAACAAACAACCGAGATGGGGGGAGGAGAGAGAAAGGGAACAGGGGTTAACCCGGGTAGCGAGGCGGGGGTCGCCGGCGGCAGCGGGGGAGCAGGAACAGGAGCACGGAGGCGCGGGCACAAGCACAGGGACACGGGGACATCAACACAGAGACGGGGACACGGGCACAGGGACAGGGGCATCACCGCGGGTACAGGGACAGGGGCACAGGGATACAAGCGCGGGCACGGACACACGAGCAGAGGGACACAAGGGCACGAGCAGGCGGCCCCAGTCCCAGTCCCGGCCCCAGCCCCGCACTCACATGGCGCCTCCCGCCGCTCCACTCGGCGCCGCCGCTCAGGGCCGGGCCGGGGGCGGCGCACGGGGACGGCGGCCGCGAGGGCTCAGCCCGCGCTCCCCGCCCCCCCCCCCCGCCTTCGCCCCCGGGAGCGGCGAGGGCGCTGCGGGAGCCGCCCGGCCGGGAGCCGCTCGGTGAGTGCCGCCGGCCCCACGTCGCTCGCTGCTCTCCGCGCGTCCGAGCCCCGCGGGCGGCTGCGCCCGCTGCCCCGCGGGAGGCGGGGACGGAGGTGGAGGGGCTGGGGGCGGGGAGCGCCCCTGACAACTTTCCGAGGGAGTTGGGGCAGCGCGGGTGCGGGGTGCGGCGAGCCCGCTCGGCCGCCGCGCTTCCCCTGCCCCGCTCCCCGTCCTGTTCGCCCCGCTCTCCCTCCTCCCCGCCGCCCTGGGGCAGCGCCGGCTCCGCGCTGACGGGGCTGGGGGGGCTGTCGGATGGCGCGGGGTGAGGGTAGGTGGGTGTCATCGGAGGCGCGGGGCGGGGGGAGGCGGTTGGACCGCGGGGTGGGGGGGGGGTGGGGGGGATGGTGACTGTTAAGCGCGCGCGCGCGCCCCCTTGCGCGCGGGGCCGTTGCCAGGGTGGGTGCGATGGGAGGCGCGCGCGCGCGCCCCTCTCCGCGTGTGGGGCGGCGGTTGGAATGGGGCGGTTGGAACTGGTGGGGGGGGTTAGCGCGCGCCCTCGCGCGCGGGGCGGTTGGATTTGAGGGGGTTGTTTGAGGGAGAAACATCCCCCTCCCCCCCAACACTTCTCGGCCGCATCTTCCCCTCGCGAATCCAGACCGACCCGGTTTGTATGCCGTTCCCCTGCCCCCTCGCCCCCCCGCTCTGGGAGCTGGGGGGGAACTTGGTTCCCGTCGGGGCCCGGGGAGCGTTACCGCGAGTTCCGCGGCCCCTGCCGGGGCGGAGGAGAAGCCTGTGGAGTGAGTCACGGGCTGGAGCGGCCCGCGGGGTGTTCGTGGCGAAGCCGCGGGGTGGCTCGTTCGACGCGTGGGGGAAAAAGTGGGATAAGAGACACTTGAATTGGTAATCGTGGAATGGTTTGGGTTGGACCTTAAAGAACATCCAGTTCCAACCCCCGCCCAGATACCTAGCTGACTCCAACACCTCCCACCGGACCAGGCTGCCCAAGGCCCCATCCAACCTGGCCTTGAACACCTCCAGGGATGGGGCAGCCACAGCTTCCCTGGGCAACCTGTGCCAGTGCCTCACCACCCTCATCGTGAATTTCTTCCTAATGCCTAGCCTAAATCTTCCCCCTTCCAATTTAAAGCCATTCCCCTTCATCCTGTCGCTAGGAACCCTTGTAAAAAGTCCCTCTGCAGCTTTCTTAAGGCAGAGGCGCTGGTGCAGATCACCCCCTTCGCCCCAGCTTGCTATGGAGCTGCCTTAAAAAAGGAAGGGGGATGTAAATGTTGCATTTTCCTGAAGGAGGACTTGTGGTCAGACTGTCATAGCGAACTGTGGTAGTTATGTGTTTGTCAGCATTTCCATTATAAGTGTAGTTTTTATGTAGTTTACAGCTTGATTATAAAAATATGCACTGCGTTGAAATTTGGTCGATGGCCTCTCCTCCAGAGACATCCTTTAAGCGAATTTTGAAATGGTTCTACTTAGATGTGAAGTGGGAATCCATGGAAAATACTGAGGTCTTTTTTATGTTTCTCTGAAGTTGAAAACTTATCTGCTTATGCACATGGACACATTTACAGCTGTTAGTCTGAAAAAATTTCCCCCCGCTAAGTTTATTAAGTTGGGGAAGACTTTAAAGGCTTGGTGTCTGCAGGCATTGCTCCTTACACGTTGATTAGTGCAGCAGAGACTCTCTGAAGACTTTTCCAAGGTCCCTGCTGCGTTGTGTTAGGACACCCACCTACAGAAGTGACGTGGGGCACTGCGTGGCCACACAGCTCAGACCATCAAGTGCCAGGACAGTCTGAACGACTCAGCACTGCAGACAAGAAGCTGGTGTTAAAATGAAGGTGGGATATGTTAACTGTGCTCTGTGGGATTTTTATGTTTTTTTTTTTTTTTTTTTCAATCCGTGTCTGTTCAATTGCTGCTTCTGAGACAGCGAACAAGCACGGTATTTAGTTGTGTACCTCTGTCCATACGCGTATCTGGATCCTGTGATACACGCCTGCCACCCAGTGGATGCAGCTTATCTCTAAGTATTCTATCTTCTTTTCTACCTCTCTGTCCTGCTGAGCCCTACCTTGTTGATAAGTTTGCAAAGCAAAGTGCTCAAGAGTTGTAAAAATGCCTGGCTCATCTGGCTGCCTGGGGCCTGTGTGCAATAAGGGTGTCTGTTGTGACGCAGTCTGCCAGTGTTCTCCCAGGCCAGCTTTGGTGATGAACCAGAGGTGCTTCCACCAAGGTGTAGCGGCTCTCTGGCTGGCCCGCAGAGAGGTGACGCGAGTGAGGTAGAGGGAAAGGCAGTTCCATGCCTGAGGTGGCGGCTGCAGAGTTAGATTTTGCAGCCCCTGCCTTTCTTGTAGGATTTCTACGTAAAGATCTTCTCACATGGGCTGTTGCTTTTTCTGGATGCTTGACCCGAGTCCCTGGGAACTGGCTTTCAGTTATGCTGAACTCGTTCACCTGGAACAAAAGTCAATGGCTCTTGGCTCTTGATATACAGAGCAGGTTTTGTAGGTTTAAGCATGTTAGAAATACAAATCTTGAGTGTTGGAATTGCTCACTCAGTGTCTGTAGCTTTTTGTGTTAATCTTCCATATTAATTTCTCATCTTTAAAATATACTGGATAACAATATCCTTTATCTTATGGATTACTGTATTGGTGAAAACCATAAAAGAACCTGAGAGAAAAGAAATTATTCCCTCTGTGGTGTGAAAGTTTGTAGTGATGCTCTAGAGGACAAGGGCAAAAAGAGAAATTTTTGTTTTAATTATAGCAAAGCTTCAGTGGGGAAAAATATGTGACCAGGTCATTTGCAATTAGAGATTGATTCCCATGCATATAAGCACTTGAAAATTGTTTTAATTGTCATAGGCCACTTAATTGTAATAAAGCCTAAATTCTGCAGCATTAATCATGGTTTTTAATACTCCTTTTTATGTGTAATTTCCTAGGTTTCTTTCCCTTAAGAGCTGAAAAGCAGATAGGCAGCCTAGGGTAGTGTAATCATTTTGCCATCCTCCATGAGCTGGATTTGTAATGTAGCACCTGGGACGCTGCTGTTGGAGCTCTCAGGATATCCAGTGGTGGCAGCTTATAGCTGTGCTCTGTGTTGCTGCAAAGAGCCATAGAACAGGGAAGAGATAAGCAGGGCTCCTGCTCATGTCCTAAATGCTTAGGGGCCTGCACCAGCCCCTGGGTGGAAAGGCTGGAGCCTGCGGCTGCTCCCTGGGTTAAGCACTGTTTTTCGACTTGCAGCCCAGTCCTGCATGGATACTAGGGGATGAGTTGCTTATTGCTGTGAGGATGGTCTATGTTGTCTGATCAGCATGAGAAACTGAGAATAATGTGAACGTGGCCCAGTGAATAACTACTGAAAATGCACAAAGTGCAATTTGTCTTTGGATATTTGACCAAATGTAG
This sequence comes from Phaenicophaeus curvirostris, assembly GCF_032191515.1. Classification (NCBI taxonomy): domain Eukaryota; kingdom Metazoa; phylum Chordata; class Aves; order Cuculiformes; family Cuculidae; genus Phaenicophaeus; species Phaenicophaeus curvirostris. The sequence continues at coordinate 176,189,596 of NC_091392.1, read as the reverse complement.
GTGGATTTTTTGTGGGGGCAGCAAAAGGAATACATGCAACACAGTGGCTCCAGCCCTCATGTCAGATTTCAAATCTGTCACCCAGAGCTGGGAGGGCTATTAACCTTCCATTAATCCATTAACCTTCCAACTTTGCCAAAGATTTCTGTTAACATTGAAAGATGGCGTTTTTCCTGGTCTTGTTCTGGAACAGCTAAAGTATTTTGGCTGAGTTCTTTGAATTGCCATCTGCCTCTTCCTGCACCCCTCTCTCAGAGGCAACCTCTACAACACATAGAACAAAATTTCGCTTGCGGCAGACGTTCTACTTGGAAAATTTCAATCCAGTCAAAGTCTGGCCAAGTTACGAGCAGCTGGAAGCAGCATCTTGCTTTCTAAGTGTTCAGCTGCTGCTTAATAGGTGGTGCTACAGGCTTCATCTATACTGATTTCTTTTCAATAGAGAATCAAACTTAAAACTCTTAGACTAATTGGATGAATGCCTTTCCTTACTCACATTATTCATGGTTGTTTTGCTGGCTGAAAAATTGAAAACTTTAAAATGGAGCCTCTAATGACAAGCCAGAGCTTACTCACTCTGAATCTTTCAGAATGACTTAACAATTGTTAAAGACCAATTTACAGTAGAACTAGAGCAAATTGCTTCCCAGCATTTTGAATTGTAGAAAACCACATCTCCTAAATTCCTAAGCTATTCATCAACTGTTCTATTGTAGAAGACTCACCCTATATTGTGTCTCTAGTATATCTATTAACTCTGCAGTGAAGTGTGAGTTTAAAACAATTGTGCCATGGAGTCACTGTGGAATAAATACCACAAACATTGGCAAAGTTGTTTCATAAATCTTTCTTAGTTTGGAGAGGAATTTAGGCGTGCCTTTTGTCTATGGGAGTGCAGCTGTTTCTTGTGGGGTCCCTTGGGGGCTGGATCCTGATGTAAGGCTGTTTAAATATCATTATATTCACAGTTTTTGGAAGATACCTCATCATTACCAGCAGATGAGGTGCAGTTTTGTGTGTGTGTGGAACGAGTTACTAGTACGGATTATTCCAAACTGCTTTTTAAAATGGTTAGCATCCAGCAAAGGGCATTTTTCATGCAGCCAGATACAAAGGAACCAGGAATGCAGTTATACCACCAGGATAGGAAACCGTCTTAAAACTGGTAATTTGAAAGAAGGCTTAAGAATTTGTGCAGAGAATCATCTCAACAGGCATTTTCATTGTAATGCTGTGACTGAAGTGTGGTCTTTGGCTGTATAGCAATATAAGTAGTGCACAGAAATAGGAAAGTACGTGGCATTAGTAAGATCATGGGAATTCTGTGTCTGGTTTTGCTTCTCACACGTGAGGAAGGGTTAGTGAAATATTAGTAAAAGCACAGTGACTAAAGAGATACAGGGTTTGGAAACCAAGCTTCACAGTGAAGGGTGTACAGAGTTTATTCAGCTCCGAAGAGACAGAGAGGGGAAATGATGCCTGTATGTATCGTTTGTAGGTATAAAGAAAATACGTGATATGTGATCCTACTGAGACAATCAGTATCCGGGAGCTGCAGTTGGACATGTTGTACCTTGAAATAATAAGTAGCAGTGGTGTCAATAATGCACTGTAATGGATTTGCTATTGCTGGGAGTATTTAGAGTGAGATGAGGTTTCCTTCTCAAAGGTGTGTTTTGGTGGAGGACATTTCCAGTGTGTAGAAGGAGGAAGGACTATGCTCTGTTAGCCTACATTCTTCCCTGGAATGGGAAAACCAGATTATTTGTAGTGCTTTCAGGGTACTGTAGCACAAGTTGCTACCTTGGACAAGATCATAATAAAACGTCATGCTTCAGGATGCTGCTGGTTTTCTCTTGAGTCAGGAAGACCATTTTTTCTTGGTGCCTAATTTGACTTTTGGGATAATGATTAATTTCTTTATGCTATTCACTTTCCTCCTGAGCATCAACATCTGGTGGCAGCTGCAGACGAGGTATCGCGTACTCCCCTTCCTCACTTACTTCTTTCTATCAGTACAGACATGTTCCCGCATTGGTGTGCTGTCTTTCTTTGCTCAGGATACTGACAGCTGTATTCAGAGTTGAAGAAACTTCCCCTGCCATTAGATAGGCAAGGATGGTGCTCACCATTGAGTCAGCTGCTGAGGACTCACGGCACCTCCAAGCACTCTCTTCCCTTCACCACTTGCTGTCTTTTGCACACGCCTCCCCTTTCACAGATCTCCTGCTGCAAGCAGACACCAGAGGCACATGGCTGGCTGCTCAAGTCAAGTTGAAGCACTGCCTGCAGTGCTCCTTCTCAGGCAGCTTCACAGTAAAGCTGAAGGTTTAATTTGGCGTGGGAGTTGCACTTGAGCCTACATAGTTATGAGATGATGTTTTATAATTCCATAGTTCATTCTTTTTAATATAACTAACAGATGTATTTTTTTTTCTGGCATGTGAACTAGAATAAATATACTTCAAGTGTTAAACTATTTCTTTCTGTAGAAAATTTATTTTATTCCACCTGCTTTAGGGTACATGATACACAACAGAATGCCAAGATCTGATGTTCAGTATTTCACATGGTGGTTTTCATTTGGGATTTTTCATTCGCGCTTTAAAATATCCTATGAATGTTTTAAGATAACAAACTGCATTTTCTATTCAACATCACGTTACTGGAAGTTTTCCTGTTGAAAAGAACTGAAACTTGAGGAGCCTAAGTTCTCATAAATCTGTGTCTCTAGACTTCTCAAAAACATGCATACAAGCATTTCCAGTTACTTGGAAATGCCTAAGCGCTAAAGTACTCCTCTCAAAGATGATTTCTAAAAACACTTTCCTCAGCTGTCTGAGAAAAGAAATGAGTGTACAGCCTTCTACAGTTTGGCCCACGTGCTTATCACTATGTTCATTGGAGTTAATGATAATGCGCTATTGATTTCTAGGAGATATAAGATCCAACTCGATAATGAAGGACAAATCAGATTGGATGTTTTCAGTTTTTAAGAGCTCTAGTTGGGTTATTTAATAAATGTCTTCTCAAAAAATGGCAAAATCAGAGTCATGGTAAATTTTAATCCCATTTTAATGTTCCAGTAGTTGGATAAAACTTGATTTGATATGGAGATAATAATGAATATCGAGATAATAATGAATGTCTGTCTTGGAAGTGTAGTCATGGGTTATAGCAGTAATTTATCCAGATAGATACACTGCCTCAGAAAAATAACTTCCATGCAAGTTGGCTTTCAGGCCTCTCTTGCACAGTACTTTTCCTTGCTCTCCCTGCACGTCTGCCCTTGCACGTGCACAGGAGAGAAATACCTAAGAGCCAGACGGCACTGTCTCCTGAAGTGGCTGACCTCTAATCAGTATGGATCCTGGCTGCAGACAGTCACCTTCTAAGTCAAATGCTGAGCTTGAAGGACAGCTGTGCAGGCAAAGGTGCTGGCTTTTTCATGCTGTCACTGGAAGCGGCGGTTTGCATGGGCATCCTGGGGATGAACAGGTCTGTGGCGTGTGTAAGAAGTACAAGGTGTGCTGGGTCTCCATGGCTGCGATGGCTGCCGCTCTTCTCTGTTGGTCACCCCTCAGCAGCTTGTCACTTATCTTCTGCTGGCATTTACTGCCACACCCCAGTCTGCCAGCTGAACCTAGGAACCCTTCTGTTTCTGCCAAAATCATTTTTTCTTAACTTAGAGGGTTTAAACAGTGCATTTGTTTCAGTCAAAATTGACTGGGGAGCTTGGGTGGCAAAGCTGAGGCAGATTCTCTGCTGAGAAGCTGCTGCAGTGTAGGTTGAGGAAGTTGCTGGTGTGCTGGTGGAGATAGTGGAAATGGGATGTGTTCGCAGCCTGTTGAACTGTGAATCGCCAGCCTTGTGACGGCAGACTTGTGCCAGCATTTTTAATTTATGTTTCCTTCTGGGAGAGGGGAATTATACCCATGTGTAAGCGTGTGCAGAGAACAGGTCCGGCAGCACCTGCTTGCTTCCTCTGAAGTAGTGGTGAGCTTTCTTCTTAGATCTTTGAGTATCTGTCTGCTCTGTGCAGCTGTCTTTCACTGGATGCCTTTTCAAATTAAACTGTCATCTTGAGCCATCCAAAACAAAGTGTTAGGTTTTTTTTAGGTTTTCCTAGTTGAACAAATTTTATGGGTTAGTAAATTTAGGATTTGTAAAAAAATTTACTATGGCTTTTTCAAATTCAGTTTTCAGATGTTAATGTTGCAGCAGAGTAATACTTTTCAACCATTACAGGTGTAATATTTTCATGAATGAATAATTGGCTTCTGACCATAAGAAAGTTGCAGCCAAGATGGTGAGAGCCAGAAATATACTTTTACATACTTGGCAAGTGACCATTTTCCAGGACACATCTATTATTGTTAAATATTTTTCAGTGCCTTGTGATCAAATTTGCTGATATACTTCTATCATTTTTGTAGTCTTTCAGGCAAGGAGGGGGTGATTGCATTGTTATGTACCTCAGTTGCTGTGAATTATTGTAAATACATTACCTAAAGTCTGATCTAGCTACTTACTTTGGCCCTGGAAGTAGTTTCTGGGGCAGACTAAAGCAGAGGTCAGGCAGCTGAATGGTCAGAGCATGGTTTCAGGATGTTGTTTGTTTAAGAGGTCTCTGTATTTTTTCTGTGAGAAAACCAATACATTAACTTCTGTAGATACTGTGGTTTGTCTCTCTGAAATAGAAACTCCATCAAAAATTGGAGTTTGTAGTCTCTTATGATTGTTGCGTGAGGAGCAGCTGGAAGGTCAAGTCATACATGAGGCTGTTACTGTAGAAGTCCCTCTCATTGTCTTACTAAGGTGTGAGTTTGTTGGGTTTTTTTTTCCCCTAAATCTGTACACTTTTGTGAAAGAAAATGGCCCTTTTCATGTTTTCCTGAAGAAGACAGGTAGTTATACAGGGAATTGCCTTTATTGTGGAGAACTGGTAATAAATACCATGTACTTCACATATTTTAAGACTTGGACTGTGTTCTCGGTCATACATCTTTGCTGCAATATGTGTCAAGAATACTGCTTACTTTTCTGAATTTGCTAATCTTCTCTTTTTTTTTTTTTTTTTTTTGAGATGGAGAAGGATCAGTTATGTACATGTTCAGGTTTAAGTTTCCATTCCCTATATATTATTATCAGACTGAGCAGTACTCTTATTATAGGTTTGTCAATAGGTATATGTACTTGTGTATGGGTGGTTTAATGGAGGAAATATCTAGTTCTGGTTCTTTGGAATAGCACTACACTCAGTGTTTGCAGAATGACTGCTTTTTAGCAGAGGAAGCTATTTTACATGGGAGGTATTAGGAAAACCACTGAGTGTGGATACTGTGTTAAGGAAATTGGAGGAGTGATGTGCGAAGATGGCTTTATGAATGCTGCCACTGGTACTTTTTTTGTATGTATGCTCCCTTTTTTTAATCCGGTCAGGCTTCTAATTCATGTTATTCAATTTGTTAGTAAACTGAAAACAAAAAGAATTAAAAATCCTAAAGTTTGGTTTTTTCAGCATTTTGCAGAAAATCCTTTCTTGGAATACCTGTTTTATCTTCCAGAAAAATAAATAAACTACTTAGCAGTTCCAGATAAGCAGAGACGGAGATAACAAATTTCCATGTGGATTTGATCTGGAACATGGTCACAGCTTGTGTGGCTTAAAACCAGATGTAGTTATGCTTCTGCCACCCTAAACCAAATTCTTCCTTCTCCTTCATTCTAAACCATATCTTGAATGTTTATTCATATGCCTGAAGAATAGGGAACAGAGCCGAGAATGAAAGAGAGTTAGGTAAAACAAAATGGAAAGGGAAGGAAATAGAAGGAGGTATTTTACTCCTTCTAACTGTCAGGATATGAACTAGGGAAAAGAGATACTAAAGAAACTGAATAGTCTTGCGGATACAATCAGCGTAATTTAAACTACTGTAGAGTAACTGGGAGTTAAATCAGCATGTACAGAAGAACGTTGAGTTGAATTCATTACCCATAATGAGAAATTTAAATTCCTTTCACCCAAATTAGTGTGTGGACAGTTGTTTACTGATAGATCTTTTTGTGTCCTTTTTAAGAAAAAAGTGTTAGCTTTTACTGAACGTGAGGAGAAGGGACTGAAATCTGAACATTGCTACCGAATAACATTGAAGAACAATAATCTGTAGTTAACAGTTTAGTTTTCTTTCCCCTCCTCTCCCAAACACTGTGTTAGCGTGATGTAGTTTTGATGAGATTAAGAGCATGAAGTGTGAACAGACAGTTTTCCCACCTAATTAGCAACCACATTTTCTAAGTGAGTGGTAGCCATCAGTGAAGCACCAGGGCTTCCCCACTTGGGAATGAGCAAGAGCTCAAGCTCAGCATTTCAGCATTTCCTTTCAGACAGCCTGGGCTTACTTTGCTTTGCTTTACAAACGGGGAGGAAGGTACAGGAAGCTGTGGGCAACTCCAGTGGGGAGTTCAGTGCTGTTAACTTGGGATTGTGCCAGTGATCAGACCTAAGGGGAACATGATGCGGAAACTGAGGCAACAAGGCTCCATCAGGGGTGTGAGGAAAGAGTGTATGAATGAGCAGCCTGCCACCAGCTCCGTTTTATCTCACTAGTGATGCTTGTTGGTTTCCAAAGGATCTCAAGTCTTTATATCCTTGGGGTTGAATAGAAGGGAAAATAAATGGATGAGGAAGAGACATCTTTTGGAGGCATTTACAGGCACAGCTAGCAGAAGCGTATTTCTGGTCTGGTCAGTCAGAGGGATGGTGTGGATGAATGAGTGTTCAAAATCAGGTTGGATTGGCTTTGAGCAAAATGATCTAGTGCACAATGTCCCTGTCCATGGCAGGGATTGGACTGGATGATCTTTGAGGGTTCCTTCCAACCCAGACTGACCCTTCTGTGATGTTGGGTGGCATGTCAAACAGGAGCTTCATAAGAAAGCTGAACGTGAGTGTGCTGAAATGTGTAGGAAGTAAAATATAGAAGTGAAAACGTCCAGCCAGGCTGTTTCAGGTTAACTGAGAGGTGTCAGTCAGATCACCTCATAATTCCTTTGGAATGTTTTTCTGAATATGGCTTCTCAGCATGCCAGATGCTGTATAATGTATGTGTAGTCATATACTATACTGTATACACAGCCATGCAGTCGGTGTATATATACACCATATGTGTATGAATACTCTCCATAAATATGATTTTGGGAAAAGTCTTGATACTTGGGAGTCAAAATGTTAACCAATTTTTAGTGGTTTATTTGTGTCTACTGTCATCATGTTTTGTTTATTTCTGTTTGCTTTGCAGTAGCATATTTAAATTATCTGGAGGGTATTGTTCTTCAGTTGTGGTCTTGTTTTGGCTTTACTCTTTCAAGCATCTCTTGGACTGACGTTTGACAATATTTGCATAAAATTGAAGCTTTACGTGTCCAAATCAGGAGAGAGAGGGAAGGATTTCATTGTGTATTTTGGCCTATCCCATAAAATGTATAGGAGGTGAATAACTTGACTTTGGGGATGTTTTGAATACAACATCAAATGAAGTAATGAGCGGGACCCTCTTATCTTCTTCTCTCCCATTCATGGAATAAGCCCCACCTAACACAAGTCTTCTCTTCCAGAAATGCTGGCAGTCAAATCTCATTTGGAGAATGATTTTGCAGCATTTTTTGATCATTTTGCATAGGAAGGCAAGGGGAATGACCTTGTGTTAGTAAATGTCATTCCCTTTTTTTTTAAGACTTGAGTAGTTACGCCAGTAATGATGTTCTGTGATGTGGAAGACTGATGGGCAAAGGGGTGAGAGCCTGGTTATGATTTTCTTTAGTTAAGTAGAACTAGGAAGGAGAAAGCCATCTATTTACACCATATATTACACCACCCCCTATTTTGAGGAATACAGAAGTGTGGAAGAAAACTGTCTTTGAGCCAACACAACTTCTTAATGATACTGTGTTGTTTTCCACGCTCTTTTGTTTTGTCTATTTGGATTGCAAGGTCTTTGCTGTATTAACTTTGGCCTGCTCTTTTCTGCCTATAAAAGTCAATTGTTCCTGGGCATTTTAAGTAAAAAGCTGGGTTTCCTGTGGATTTACATCCAAAGCTTGCGGTGCTCCCTCCTTCCTGTTTCCCTCCCTACATGGTATCCAGCTGCACTTTCACCTAAAAAATGCAAAGGTGCATCTCCTAATGATGCAGCTGGTATCTTTTCTCTTTGCTGCCTGGTGTTGCTAGTTAGTGTTTAGTGGTACAGGTGAATTCTCCAACGTGCTGTACAATTTTGTTACATAATTCCTGCACCTTCAAAACTGACTTCTGCTGGAATGGTGCACAACTGATGTGCTTGTGTAGCTTTGACAACGCTTACTGGATAATGTGATTTTCTTGAATAGTATGGAGGGAAATCAGTATGTTTTTAGAAAATAAGTAGAAATGTTAGAATCACCTGGAACCACAGCCTTTGCATAGGTTATTTGGGATCTTCTAGGGAAGCAGCAGCCTGCTGCATGCAATTAAGGATTAGCAACAGAGGATTTAAAGGACATTTGTTAAGGGTAGGACACTTAGTTTTTTTTTCCCGTAGAACAGGGAGAAAGCTGGTCCTATCTCATGCAAAGCAGTAAGAGCTTATATTCTAAAACCAACAGGCCTGAGGATGTGGGCAGTTGATGGAAAAACAACAAAAGTCCTTTTATTACTCTTTCCTTTCTGGAGGAGAAATTGAAAAGCTGCTTTAATTATTCTTACCCTGCATATTAAAATTAGAGTAGCCCGATGTAACTCTTCAGCAGTGCCTAAAATATTTTAAGATTTTTATGACTTGGAGTCACAAGTAGTACATTTTTTGCTGATGTGCAAAACTGGAATACATTTCTAAGGTGCCCTGCTAAAAAGCAAGGGCATTGAAAATGAGAGTTCAAGAAATAAAACTGGTCACAGAGAAGGAGTAGATGCAACTTTCAGAATTTAGACTACTGTCCTAGGATGTGAGCACTCTGCCCTCAAACTGAGGTCTCATCTGTCTCTTTATGGTAGACGGAGTTGAAGTCATTCCACCCTGGCTAGTGGGATGCTATCCAGAGCATAGATGTCTATAAAGTTGATGGACCCTCAGTAAATGAAGGACAAATGGGCTGTAGGGTTAAACATCTATACAAAAAGCTGAATTTACAATATTAGACTATAATAAACATAAATGTATAAATAGTACCTTGGATGGAGCTCTGAGAGTACTGTTTATAGCAGGTTAGTCGAGGAGAATGTTTAGCTCTCTCCATTAAATAAATAACCTCTATTAGTGGAAAGTGGGGGAAAAAAAACATCTGGGAAACCATGCCTGCCGTAATGTCCTCTCATACTCTTAGCCTCAGGTTCCTGATTTTGTTTTCAGGGCTCCCTAAACCACAGAGTCAAGAAAGATGATTCCTGGCAGGTTTTTGGAAAACACGTGGTAGTAGCAGCAATTCTCTCTGGAACCGAGCCTTTCTGCATGTGTACAGTGGTATTTTCTAGGATACGTCTGCCCAAAGTACCTTGTTTTTATGGGCAAGTGACAATAGAAGAGGTGATGGTTTGGTTTCTTGGAGCGATCCACAGGATTGTAATCTTACAGGATTTACTGGTAGGACTGCCTACCCTGCCACAGCTCAGCGTAGAGATGAAAGGCTGCTGTTTGTGCAGCTTGAAATGTCACCAAGAGATTGAAATGTTGGCTTTCCAGCAGTTAGTTCACCTTCCCTGCAGCTTTGTGCCCCCTGACTTCCCTCCTGTTTATGTCCTGCAGTCTTTATTTCTCCTCTTCTCCGGGAGTTATGTATTTACCAGTTGTTTAATGTAGCATGTATTTGGATAGGTAAGCCTGCTACTAAAAGTATTGATGGTTTCCTGAACAAGCAAGTAATCCAGTCGTATTTCTAGCTAACTGTTCTTTAATAGCCAGTTCTCTATCTGAATGAGTTATGATGGAAAATGGATTTGCTTGCATGAGCTTACTTGTTTGCACAACTTATTTTTTTTTTCCTCCTGCTTCTCCAAGTTAGCACTTTTATCTTTTTCCATTAATTAGAGCAGCTGGAAGAGCAGTAATAAACACACTTTCCTTTCCTTTGTGTTCACATCCTGAGCAGTGCAGAAATACCCTGTTGCATTCTCATAAGCATCTAAAATATTTGTGGAACTCTAGCTCAACGTTTTTCTAAAAATGATGTTTATCTAGATTTCCTTTAATTCCATAAATTTGGCCTGCATCCATAGAGGGAATTGGCACAAGTGTGCAGGGTAGCCACTATAGCCTTCCTGTGGTGGTGGGATTGAAAGGACAACAAAAATTGGAATAGAAGCAAACAGTTTTCCATCCGACTGGAGCAGTGGAAGACCTTGAGCAACCACCCTGACATGCATATGCTAGATGCTCTTTGTTATTGTCTAAAACACAGACATGAATAAATAATTCCCCGTTACTTCTTCAAGATATCAACAATAATTTCCTGTAGCACGGGTGACTTTCAGGGACTGCTCAGTCTGCGCAACCTAACTCCTTACTCTTTAAACGAAAATTAATAATCAAAAAAAAGCAGCTGCAGAAGTACAGCTTTGCATCCAGCACTGCTTAGCAAAGGGCGGTGCCTGGCTGTTCTCCCTCAGGACAGGGTTAGATGGGGAACATTATGATCCCTTCCCTTATCCTCTCTCTCTGTATAAAGGCCAAATAATAATAGTAGTACTAACATTGCTGTGCTGTAACTTCTGTGCGTATCCATCTCCTAGTCTCTGGCTGTACCAAATACTTGATCTGTGATTAATAGCATTCCTCACATAGAAACTTCTACAAATCTCAGCTTCATTGCTGATTTCTTTTTTATACTGATAAATAAGACATAACAAATCCAATGTGAACACTGGTTTATGGGTTTTTTTTCTGCTTCCCAGTATGTGTTTATTATTCATGAATGTATTGCAACATCCAAACATGTAATGAGTGACTCACAGAATGAGAAGAGGAAAAATATAGTTACAGCCTTTTAATGAGGATTCCTCAGCCAGCCACAAAGTGTCCCAGTTAAGAAACCACTGTTTGACTGTATCAAACCCACCCAGTCCTTGCTTTTATGTTTCTTCTGCGTGTATATGTGGCATAGTTTCACGTGGTATGTATTTCTGTTTACTTGCCTGATAGGTTTTTTCTGTTTTATATCAGGGATTACAATCTCCCGACATCAAAACCAAAACAAAACCCACAGAACGACATGTTTACAAATAGTTCTGGACTTTATTTTCTCTGTGTGTGTAAGAGAGGAAAAGAACGAAGGCTATATTTATCACTGCTGGTGTAGTAACGTTTCTAATAGCTTCAGGTTGAGCTTGTATTCTTAAAAATTATCCTTGCAAGGACTCCAGAGCAAGTAGAATCATCCTGTTAAAGCAGCAGAGCTCTGAAGGATTTAATGGCAGGGGATCTGAAACTTACCTTGTAGGATGATGTCTAGTGCTCGTCTACTTGAAAAATAAAGACAGACTTTCTTTCTGAGAAGAATTTATTATTCTTGGAAAATCTAACCTCTTCTTTCATACTTCTTTTTGAGTTTTAGCAGTATTTATTTCACTTCATACCCTCACCTTTGTGTCTTTCTTGCACACTAGCAGGAAACCAATGTTTGCTTAAAAGCTTTGTTTGGAGTGCAAATCCTTAGAAATAGATAGGCGACCCAATACTTCCCTTTCAAACTGGCTGTACACCCAGGTGATCATTTCCTTTGGAAAGCCAAGAATCCAGCGTATTCTTACTGCAGTCAGGATTGTATAGCCTTGTACAATATTAAAGTATATTTTTAAAGACTTTTCAGGGCTGGTACACATACTGTGAGAATTTGGGATTAAAACATTATTTTGCTATGCCCTTGCTGGTTCTCGTGGGATATCCAGTAATTATTATCATATAAAAATGAAGTAGTTTTATCTTTGTTTGCAACAAATACGTTGTAGTGAGGTATCTATACATAAACCAGCATTACTTTTACAGTTCATAGGTATACTTGGGCTTTAATTAGAACTAAGCTATCTTCTGCCTTCTTTCAGAAACTACTACTGTCTTTTCAAGCAGTAAAATCCAGCTAGACTCACCCATTTGTTAGTATAAAATAGATTTCTCTACCAGTTTACTTCCCATTAGTTGCCTTATTTGTTGTAAGGCCCATGCTGGAACAGGGCCCAGAGATGGTATTTAATGATATAAGGGTTATTGGCCTTTTTGGATCAGTTTAGTGACTCAAAATGAAGAACTGGGAAGTAGCAAATTATAAGTGAGTTGGGTTTCAGAATGCAGGAGCCTTAGCTGTCTATCTGAATGTGGTTAGTGATAGCATTAGGTGGGGCACGATGATTTCTCCTCTCTGTAACCTGAGAAAACCGGGTAATATTGCACGTATTTTACAAATATTTGCAGATTGTGATGATTTTGGGGGGCTCTAAAGCTCGCTGAGAGAAGTATGGGCTATGAATTTGTCCTGTTTTTAGTTTGATTTCTTTGTATGACTGCCTCAGAGCTGTGGGTTTAGAAATTTGACTTCTATCACACTTACTGGCAGGTGTATTTATAGGATGTTTAATTCACTTTCAGTGCACTTGCCAAAACAAACAGGCAAGTACCGTGCAGAGGGAGGATGCAGCACCTCTGTCCCTTCTCTCTCCCTGTAGCATCCCTGTCATAATGTGCCTGGAGGGTTTTTTTTTCAGCTATTGTGCAATCTTGTGAGTATTAGAGTGAAAATTTACCCTAGTGCTGGCCCAAGTCTAGTAGTTCATTACCACCCACAGAGGGAGGTCCTAAGTCCTTTCCTGGCAGCGCTTGTAACAGTCTTTCCAAGCTGATTCAAGAGCAACCAGTGCTCCCCACCCTCACAAGTCACCTTTCTGCCACAATACTGTATTTCATGGGAGCAGTGGCAGGTTTAACAGGTACTGCATGGACCAGAACCAGTGCAAGCAGAGGATGGGGAGAGAAAATTGCAGCTGGGGTTGGTAGAGAAGTGTCAGAGAGAAGCTGAAGCCTGCTGCTTCTGGCTGAAAATGAATCATAGATTATCCTGTGTTGGGGCTGTTTTTACTACCTGAGTTTTGCAGTTCTTTCCCTCTGAAGTTTGCCTGTCAGTAGAAAGTAGGATATAACCAGATTTTAAAGCATTCTCAGAAATACTGAGGAACATTACTTCCCAGCAGAGGCAAACTCCTAACAAATGGAGGAAGGAAGGAACTTAAAAGAATGAGGGAAAAGTGACTATATAAGTAGATTTTCCTAGAGGCTTGTCCTTTCTGAGATGTGACCTAGGAATACCTTAGAGGTGATTCGAGAAGAGCTTGTGCAAGGCTGTACAAGGTCAGGGGTTTGTAGCTCTGTGGGATATTGCTGTGCTGCTGGCAAAGGTGGCCACCTTGCCAAATCTGCCTTCCCTAGGAAACACTGGAGGCAAAGTTGGAAGCCTGAAATGGATCAGGTTAAAGGTGCCTGGTGCTCAGTTGTTAATACATTTTATTTTGAACATCTCTCTTGCCCCTTCTGCTCCCAGGGCATAATTTCTGGAGGCGTGGGTGTTTCCTGACCGCAGACTTGCGAAAGATTCTTGTGCATTTTGAAATAAGGCAGCTTTTATTACCTGAAGGATTCTGATAAAATGCAGGATGGCCAGGATACCGTCCCTCCCAGCCTTTGAAAAGAACAATGGCCTGTTCATATGTGCTTTGTTTACTACCACCGTTCTATAATTGAACTAAAGCTTAGAAGATCATCACAGTGAATAAGTAGACAGTTTTCTCTCAAATTCATTGTGCTGTACATTTAACCTGTACTCAGCATGCGCTAAAATATCACTGAACTGTATCTTTAAATTTGCAAATTAAGACTGATAGCTGCGTGGATTGCACTCCAGCCCTGAAGCCCTGGGTTCCACTTTTCTCTTTTAAGATGCTTTTTTACTGAAATCTTTGAAAATGAAAGAGGCTTGTAGATGGCAAACAATTGTCTTAAAAATATCAGATGTATGTGGTCTGAATTTGTGATTAAGTTGTTGAATAATGTCTTAATAACAATTGATCGATTCAACAACTGTTAAATAACAACTTAAGAATAAGAACTTTTCTATAGCTGATGTCCTGTAGCAGAGACTTCCTTTGGGGATAGGAGTAATTAACCTTATAATCTCCCGATGCAATTTCTTGAATGTGTAAATATGTACAGCATTATGCATTTGGCAGTGTTTGAAACCCACAATAGTTTCAGTCTATGTTTTATGTGGTACCTACTACAGAGGCAGAGGCACCAGTCCACAAATTCAAAGTACTGGGACATTAATGCAATGCTACTTTAATAGTGACTTAATTGAAACCTTTACTCTGTAAGTCATAAAGAACTTGCTGCTGGTTCTCTTCAGATCTTCCGCTAAAGCAGGCTGCAAAATCATATGATAAAATACATCTAATAAAATCGTACCTGGATAACTGCTCTTTAAACAATAAACTATGAGCCAATTTTGCCTTTGAGTGCCTTGCAGGTATCAGAGGGACTGAATTACTTGGATGTAACCCGAAAATTTTCTTCTCTATTATTAAACATAACCAGTGGTTGAAAATATTAATACCTGTAGAACAATGAGTTTTGCTTAGTGATCCACTTGTGGGATTACTGTTTAATTATTACTGGGAGGGGGGTAATGACAGCTACACTTAATCATATTTGGAATTATTTCAATATGTTTGCTTAGAAGTAGCTTCAGGTTTTTACTTGCTTTCTCTGCTGCTTTCTTTCTTCCCCTGCCTCCCAGCTCCTTGTCCAGCAGTTACTCGTTGTTTGCTTGGCCTTGGGTTTTCGGGCCGTGCCTTCCCTTATGGCTCGCGTGCTGCTTCAGACTCTGCCCGTGTGGATATCAGTGGAAAATGAATGCAGATGCCAGCCTGCAAACAGGGTGTGTGCCTATCCTTCCCACTTAAACGAAGCAGGAACGATTCTGTCCTCGGCATCCATACCACGTTTGTAGAGTGAGTTTCTTTCAGGCCTTCTGGGGGGCTGGATGAGTCTGCAGAGTCTGCACGAATGGCTGTATTGCCTCCATCTGCACACTGGGCAGCTTTCAGTTTCTTGGCAGGCACAGGAATTTGTTTGAAGAACGTAAGGAGCATATTGGGGTGGTTGGGAGCCCTGGCTGTGGAGGGAGGTGTGTGTCCGTGCTTCACCAAACGCCTCAGTTTCCCTTTTTTCTGGGGTTCACGTTTAGCATGAGCAAAATGGCATTGGTAGGAAACACCTGATGTTCCCCAGAAAGGTGTTTATGTAATTATTGCTGCTGAAGAGGCGCGGGTGGGATGATAGAATCATAAGAGTGGCTTGGGTTGGAAAGGACCTTGAAGTCCATCCAGTTCCAAGCCCCTTGCCACGTGCAGGGACACCTCCCACTAGATCAGGCTGCTCGAAGCCTTATCCCACCTGACCTTGAACACCTCCAGGGATGGAACATCTGTGCCAGCGCCTCACCCCCCTCAGCGTGAAGAATTTCTTCCTAATGTCTAATCTAAATCTTCCAATTTAAAGCCACCCCCTCATCCTATCACTCCGCGCCCTCGTAAAAAGCCCGTTCCCGGCTTTCTTGCAGCCCCTTCAGGTACTGGAAGGTCGCTGTAAGGTGTCCCCGGAGCCTTCTGTTCTCGAGGCTGAACAACCCCGACTCTCAGCCTGTCCTCACGGCAGAGGTGCCCCGGCCCTCGGGTCACCCTCGCGGCCGGGCTGCGGGGAGGGAGCCGTCGCCCCTTGGGCGCAGCCCGGGGAGCGGGGCCGCCGCCACCTGCGGGCTGGGGCCGGCGGAGCGGGGCCGCCGCCCGGGGCGTGTCGCGCCGTGCCGCCCGTCCCCGCGGTGAGTCACGGGCCGGGGCCGGGGCACCGCTTCCCCCCCTCGGCGGGAGCCATTTTGGCTGCACGGAGCCGCGGGGCGGCCGGCGAGGCGGTAGGTGCTCCCCGGGGAGGGGGACGTGGCGTCCCTGGCTGCCCCGAGGGGCGCCCGCGGCGGGAGCGGCTTCGCTCGGCCGTCGGGCGGGCGCCGCGGGGAAGGGAGCTCCCGGTGAGGCGCGGCGCCGGGCGCGCCTGGCAGAGGGAGAAACGAACCGAGCCGCCGGTGGCACTGGCGTTTCGGGGCAGGAGCGCCTGTCGCTGAGCCTTCGCCGCAGGCGCTGGGCGCTGCCAAGGCTTACAGCTCGGTTTTTTGCTGCGTTTTCTGTCGCCCTCGAAGCGGTGTCGGGCAGGGCGTTGAGCTGGCCGCCGCTCGGCTGACGGGACGGCAGAGGAGTTGTATTTATTCTGAAGCTACCTTTGCCTGGACCCGACCGGCGTGGAGCAGGGTCCGGCCCGAAGCAACTCGGGCAAAGTGTTGGTTATCAGCACAGGGGCTTTGCGCACCTTTGCTCCGCGCCGGGGTCCGCCCGCTGCGCTCCCGAGAGCCTTTAAAATGGCAGGTTTGTCATTTCGAAGATGTACCTCTACGCCTGTGACCTTCGGTTGCAGTTCTCTTTCTGCTGGAACGGTCTCATTCAGCGATGGCCGCTGCGGTGTTGTTTTAAAATAGTGGGTTTTAAATCGGTTTGTGCAGAAAAAAACGGACAGATAACTTGTCTTTTCCTGGAAACAGTGAAGAAGCTGTACTAACGGGGATGGTGGTACATGGCAGAGGAACAGACCAATTAGAAAATGGGCTTAGTGGTAGTTGTAATGGGAGAAGAAAATCCTGGAGGTAATTGCAGTGTGTCAAATTGCTTTTTAAACTTTGAGTGGATGAAAACCACCCTGTTTCTCCTAATTATGGACTCCTGAGTTCTAGCATGGTATTTTGAAAAAGAAATAAATGTTTCCACCTTGTTTATAGTTGAACAGAAGTCAGGCTAATAGCTTTAGAAGTTTTGTCTATGACTTTGAACCCTGTATTTCAGTCTTCTAGTTGAGAAATAAAGTTCAGTATCTGCTTACTGAAAATTAAATAACAAGGAGCTCAAACTGTTGCACACAGGAGGATACCATTTAATTTACTGTATAGAGCTTATATCTCAGCAGTGTAATGGAGTCTTGCTTAATACTGGTTCGGTTTCAGGGGAGAGAGAGATAGAGGCAACCATTAAGTAAATGGTCATGTTTTGGGTGAGGCTGTCTCTTGTCTTCAGCCTCTCCAGTGTTTGCTCAAATCTTCTGCATCTTACAGTATGGTGTGCTTTTACCACCTTTTGATTTTGCCTTTTTTTCTTGCTAAAAGAAGTACTTTTTGCGAGGGTTTGGGAGAATTATTTGGTGCACTTTATGTTGACAAATTCTCAGGTGAAATGATGAAAATGCAGAGGAAGACACTTAGAAGTTTTTTACTGAAAAATTCTTTAAGGTATTTGCATCTTCCTTTTTTTTCATCATGAGTTTTAATTCAAGATCTTACGGTTGAGGCAACAACGGTCTGCTGTGCTTGCAGCTGGCAGAGCAAAAGCCTCTTTCTCCTTACCTCTTTCCTCCCTTACTGCTGTTCTGGACCCTGTTGAGACATCCAGCCTTCAAAGCTTGAGTTATCCTAAGCCAGTTCCCAAACTGCAGCTCTTTATCTAGTGTAGAAGCTGTTTTGTGGGCTAAAGGGTAAGTAGCTGCTGCTGCTTTCTCTTGAGCAGGGCTTTGCAGAGGAGCGGTTGCTCTTGAAGGCAAAGCTGCCATGTTCAGGGTCCCATGCTGCTACCCAAAGATTGTCCTAAGGCTACAGAAGTATCAGAGTTGCAGTGGTAGAGCTAGAAAAAGAGTGATCTGAAATTCCTCTAAGCCTTGCAGAGGACAGCTTGGACAGATCTTCTAGAAGGCACCATAGGTGGATTAGAAGGGACAGGGAAATGGTGCTAGTTTTTGCTGATTTTTATAGATGAAGCCTGCGTTTGTCTCAAAAATCCCAGAACCTTTTCTTCCTCGCCTGCCCCCAGGCTGGGATCTTTCAGTTTAGATTGAGTTTGTGGTTGTTGAGAGATGAGCCATGGAAATGGTATCATTAGATGCCACTTAGCTTGAACATTATTTCCAGACCCGTGCTTGTACAGAAGGGCCTGTTTTCTAATGTGCTGTTGAATCCATTGAATATTAGAATTGCCATGTCCGTGATCTTGGCGCTCAAATAAGGGGAAAAAACCCCAAAAATAAAAAAAAAACCAAAAAGAGACTTAACGTCCAGGTTTGAAGAATGTTGTTGGCCTGGTACAGCCTGATGTTTCAGTATTGCTGCAAACTCAGACTTCAGTGGTGTGTATTGCTGCTCTTTGGATGCCTCTGTGTATTAAAAAAAAAGTTACACGAGGTATATATGTGTACCCTTTTCTTTCTTTTCAGCACAGTTATATTCAAAGGAGGGGACTTTCAGAGGTGCTGTGTTAGGTGAGCTGGTAGAGAACTGTAAGAAAAATGCAGCATTTCCCTCTTTATCAGAGGAGAAGCTTTGATCTCCAAACCAGCATTCACTTCGTGCAGGCGTTAGCAGAAGTTTCTTAGCCTTTGCTGGCAGATTTTATTGTTTTCACTGACAGTTTTGGTAACTTGCTGGAGTTTTGTTGGGTGTGTGGGGACCAGCAAGGACTTCCCCTGCTGGAGTGATTCAGCACAGGAGTGGCAGGAGGTGGAGTTCAGATTTCCAGCCTTGGTTACGATCTGCTCCTTAAGCGCTGAGACTTCGCTACCATATGCCAGTGATTTCCTGTGCTTATCCTTGTAATGCCACTGATGTGCTTTAGAGATGATTTGCTTTCTTGAATCTTACTTAAATGTTGCTTTCTTAAATCTTACTTAAATGTTCCTTCACAGATAAAGTAGTTGACAGAGACTGTGCGTACTGAAATTTGAAGTCATCTGCTTATCAAAAGTCTGCAGCAGCCATGTGAAGGGCCCTAGACATTCTCACTGTCCTGACCTGACGGGAGCTGATCTGTGTAGAGGTAAAAATGATTTATTCTTCAATATGGACCTGTCCTGCGGCAAAGCTTCCCACTGTGTCAGCCTTTGTGCTAAAAGGATCCCATTAGATAGGGACCGAATTTTATGCATTCTTACCTTGATGTGCTTTAGGCGCTAACTACCTACCAGCTTATCTTTAGGGGTGAATCAGATGGGTAGAGCTCAGGTAATTTTTTTTTTTTTGTCCTTAAAGAGATCAGTTGTCTTGGGTCAAGTGTGACTTTGTACTTAGGTTCAAGTTCGAATGTGAAAAGCAGCCATTGTGTTAGCCTGGAAAGAACCACCAATTCTCAGACTTAGATGTGGAAATTATTTCTTTCTGTATTGAGGGAAAAATATTGCAGTTAAGATAATTTGTAGGGAATAGGAATACTAAATGCATATGTTAGAAACTGTGGGAAAGGGTTGATTTTAGATAGATTGAATGTCACTGCTTCTATAATTAGATATTTTAGTCTATTTCTAGAACACCCTATATTTAACTCAACATCAACATTTCTGTGTGAATGTACCAAATGTATTTTTTATTTTGAAGAGAATGTTTAGCGCTTTTTGAATGGTTACTGTTGGTGTGCTAATGGTCTCGTCACTTCATTTGTGAGCTCCTTCTGCATTTGCCTCACTTACCTTCTTGCATGGTAGTGGTTTGACTTCTTAAGTGGGCTCAGTAAATACGTCATCCCACACGAGACAGGGTTTCAGAGTTGAGAGAAAGAGGTGAGTGAGCTTGGTTATTGTTAATATAGTGTGGCTGCATATAGTATTTTGTTGTGCTGTATGTTCCTCTCAAACTGCTTGAGTTTTTCATGGGGTCTTTTCACACTTAATAAAGCTGACAGGTTAGGAGAAAGCTACCTTGCTTTTATGATCTTTGTATCAAGTCATTTCTGCTGTTCTTTAGTTCCCAGCAATCTTGGTGTTTATTCAGTTTTATATTGCAGCTAGGGAAAGAAGCAGCAAAATGTGATTGTGAAACTATGTTTACAACATGTGATAACCAGGGCTGACTGCTGTCAGAAAATTAATGTTTAACTTGCTCTTCCAACAAGACTCAATTTCAAGTTAAAAGCAAGTTGGCAAAGGGTACTGTTAGTTTTTTTACTTTTTCTGTGTGCTTATTGTGTTGCACGGGATAATTTTGGAGCTAACAAGAGTAGGTTCCCAAGGATGTGATGATGTGGTTTGTTTTCAGTGGAGGCTGTCTCTTTTTGACCAGAAGACAACCCTCTTAGGAAGAGCTTTCAGGAAAACTATATCTTGATGAAACCAGGGCTTGCACGTTTTCTACTGAAGGCAGAATTTGGCCTGCCGTTGTCCTCGGAATAGGTGGTTACGTTATCCACTCCTGTTCTCTTGGTTTGTTTGCTGTTTTTTGCTGTTGTTTCTATCCCTCTCTCCAGAACCTCTGTAAATTATTTGCTTTCTGGAGCTATTAAAACTTGATCACTGCACCTGTAAATTAAGCATGCTATTAGCTGTCAAGAAGATAATTGTGAAGCTTACATGTGTGGAGTGCTAAGGATGGCAAACCAGCACAAGTTGCAAGAATTTTCTTCCCTGTCTGCTGGTGCTACCAAACCGCCCTGTTGAGAGCTCTGTGAGCCCATCAAGGTGCTTCAGGTGCCCTTGGTGGGTGGTGTGTGCTACCCAGAGGCTGCCATCCTGTTGGTTGGTTGTTCTTTTTTTCAAAAACCCCCAAATTTTGTTTATTTCAAGAGAGGAAAAAAAAAAGGAACTGTAGACAGGAAGTGTCTGTTTTGGGGTTTTTTTTTTGTCTTTACGAAGGTGATTTAGACATGTGAAGGAAAATGAAACTTTCTGTGTAGAGAAACAATCTCAATTTTACTAGAGGTGGCCTGTCGTATTTTAGAAAATACAGGCCTTTTTCTGTTCAAAAAAGTGTATTCCTTTTGTTATAGTGTCAGCTCGAAGAAACAAGTGGCTTTTGAAGCGACTACTTTAAATAAAATTATAATTTCTCTGATGGGGCTGTAATACAGAAAGCCATTAATTTAGACCAATTAAAAATGGGCTGCAGATGGATTTCTTGAGAAGAAAACCCAGAAGAAAGTTACTGTTGGTAGAATATTTTCCTAAATGTGCGCTTCTGAAAGGCTTATGTCTAATTATGAATGCTTGATGTAGTACAGCATTCTACCATTTGTTTTCACAAAAACCTGATTGTATTTTTCATATGGTCCTTCAGATGAGCTGTATTAAATGTTTCAGAGGTAATGGTCCAGAAACAGTAAGAACTGTCAGAAAACTTTTGCCAACTACAAGATAAGGGCTTGGTCTTGCAGATGTTTTGTCTAAAAATAATAGCGATATTTGCACAAGAAGTTTGATGCTTTTATAGCCATGTAGTTAGAAAGGGTATTTTGTGTATCTTGTGCTTAGATTCTGATGTATATAATGTTTAAAGTTTCTTTTATGAGTGCCTTGCGTTTAGGTGCATTGAGGAAACATTTTGTTAATTTGTACTGCCAGGCTTGGTAAACATGAGAGCTGTGATAGCATTTTATTGATGTATCGTGATTCAAAATTATTCATGATTCATTTGAGGGGGTAGATGGTAGCAGTTGTTAGTTGCGAATAGCTGGCTGTGTACAACAGCCACTGCCCTGAGAGGAGATCCAGAACCACTGATCCATACCTACTGCAGGGATGGGAAATTTTATGAGGTAAAATCAGGAAAAACAGTGACTGTGTGGGCAAACCAGCTTAAGTTCTGACAGAGGCTGCTTTGGAAGAACCTGTTGTTACTCTGTCTGTTGTGAACAAGCCTGGTGTTTGCTAACTAGATGGGAGAATGATGCTACTGCCTCGATGCCATCTCCAGCAGTGCTGTACGCTGTGTGCTTTCCCGGCTTATGTGCACGCTGAAGGTGCTTCAGCCTCACCCAAGCTGCTGGTTTTCACTTCTGAGTGAAGGCTCTGCACATAACAACCCCAGTCACTTGCTGGCACATCCTGTTGAAACCACGTAGCAGTGGTTTCCCTGAATACGCCCTGAAGCATAGAAGAGAAGTTTGGATGGAGCAAGTTTTGCCTGGGAAATGAACTGTCTTGGAGGTGATGGGTTGTAAGTCCTTAAACGGCGCATTTAGCTTCTCCCCAGGCCTTTTGTATGCCCTTAGGTTCTTGACTCAACAGCAGGATGCTCTAGCTGAGCTAAAGTTGCAATTTAAACTTTAGATGTGCAGTTTTGTGAGAATACAGGCTTGGAACAGTCTAATTTGATTTAAAATGTACCCTTAGTGAAACAAAGTGGGCATGATTGTTCCTAAATGTTTCCATGGCAGGAGTACTCATCCAGCTGCCTCAGCGCTGCTTGAGGGACACCACCCTCATTTTTCCTAACTGACAGCATAGTTTTTTCCTAGTGTTTTATTGCCCTCCCCTCCCATCTGCAGTCCGAACAGTTAGTGTGAGCAACCTCTTATCTGGTTCTGGTTCTATAAGATGGGCCGAGTTGGCAAGTCAGGTGTCCACGCCATGGGAAACTGCTGGGTTGGTTGACTGAACCAGGTAAGGAATTGATTTTGGAGTGCTGGAGCTGGGGAGTTTGTAAGAGCTGGGGTTGAGAAGCGGAGGGGAGGATGAAGCAGGACAGTTGTCCTTGGAAGAGGCCCGTTATCCATGGGCACAGCTTCAACAAAGTGATAATTAGGATGGTTACACATTACATTTAAACTCTTAAAAACTGGTTTCCAGGTGAGTTGCCTGAACACTACGGATAGAGCCTTCTGCTTGAGAGAAAGACCGTGTTAACTAATAAATTAGATTTTGCCAAATATTACGTAGAGCTGTAAGTCTCGATTGTCTAAAATGGGAGGGAAAAGTTTTTTCTCCTTGGTTAAGGAACATGTGCAAATAAAAGCTTTTGATGGAGGGAAAAGCTTAAGCTTTTTTGTTCTTTTTTCCTTCTGGGAGAAGAGGAGGAAGGAAGTGCAGGGATGAGAACTGCACTGCCATGGCTTTCTAAAAGAATGCTGCTACCTTCTTGCATTGTTAAAAATATTCTAGTTATTCCTGTCTGCTAAATCAAGTTATTGAAACAAAATGATGACCTTTGCTCTGAGCCCAAAACAATACAGGAGGAAAGCTGGTGTTTGGGAAGATAAATCCCCTAGAAAATGTTGAGATAGGGCCGAAGCTCTAAGGATGCCATGTTCTTGCTGAGACTGAAAATGTAAGAAAGAGGAAGAATTTTAAAAGTTGATTATGGTTAGTTGCCAAGAGCCATGCCGTGATAAATTATTAACTCATTGCACTGTACTGCCTTGTAGTGCAAACAGAATAGCTGGTTATTGTGCTCTGCTTGGTAAGTCAACACTGTAAAAAATTCCTTGGTTATCTGGAAAATGGCGTCTTTGTGGTGTTTGTTAAAGGGACACTGTAGGACTAAAAATCATGTTGCCCTCTGTTGAAGCTGGTTAAAACCAATAGAAATCCGTGAAAGCGGTTTCTTTCTTGCTGTCCCAGGAGCCTGGTCAGTGGGTGTCAATGGGCTCTGTTTCACTTTTGCTCGTATCACTCTGTGGCACGTCGGTGAGGTGTGAGCCCTCCTACCTGCCCCGAGTACACACGGGTAGCAAGGCAGGTTGGGCTGCTAGTTGCAGAGACATGAGACAAGTTGACTCATAGCTGTTCTGCAGGAAAAGCAGTTTTGTGGAAACCACTCCTCCCCTGCTAGCGCTAACCGAGTCAGAGGAAGAAACACAGGGGCTGGCTGTTCCGAGCATGTGGGTTCCTTCCAGTGCCACGCAGCAGAAGCTTTGAGGAATACATTTTAATTTTGTAGGATCTGAGAGATCCTGATTTTTGTTTTGCTTTTATAAATATAATCAGCGCAATATTTACTTTTCCATTTGTTTCTTAAAATATACAGAGCTTGAAAACTTAGACGATCTTAACGTGTCTCTTTGTAATTTATAAAGGAATACCCCACCCTTATTCTAAGCCCAGGCTTGTGTTACATTATTTTTTTGGCTAATTTAATAGTGTATAATCAATTGAACAGAGATTATTGTGCTTGTAAATATACCTTTTTTAATGTCACGCTTAGAGCTAGTACAGTATTAATACACCGTGAAAACAGATACATATAAGAATTTAAAAATGTTTGCTGTAATAAAATCTGTAGTTCATTAGCAGGACAGAGATGAACTTTCAGGGTTAAAAAGAATATCCAGCTTGAGAGTAAACTGTTTCTGGATCAGCGTCAGCATCTGCCACCCCAGTTTTCTTAGGAAAACATTGAATCCTGCCAGTACATGTTGCAAGATATGACCAGCGTGACTTACAAACTTAAAAGCAAATCTACAGAATGCTGTTGGCTACGTTGTGTTGCTGGAATTTGAGATGGAAAATACTTTTTTTTCCAGTTCTCTTCTAAGTCCTTTTGCGAATGCAGCAAAATTTAGTAAGGTTCAGATCATGCTGCAAGGCTTTTTTTGCTCAGGAAGTCTTTTGAGCGAACATTATTTGTTAAATTTGTTGGCTGCTTTGGGGATTACTGCAGTATTTCTCAAGGATGGGACTTGTGTCTTAAGTGGACCTCAGAAATGCTGCTGGAGCGAGCTTCTGCTACAATTTCTTCCACTGGCTTTCTGTTAGTGTCTGATGGGTCCTGGTTTAGGACTTTCACTCCAGCTTTCAAGGCATGAAGGGGTCAAGTGCCCAGTGATGTGGAGGGACGTAGTCTTGTCATCTGAAGCACTGGACAGCTGTGGTTCTCGAGGATAACCAGATGGTGACAGCTCGGATGAGAGCACGTGAAAGCTGGGGACAAAGTGTGCTCTGTTGGAGGAACCTAGCTACAGAACGGATTTCTGGATAGAAATGGAGAGAATTTGGAGCCTGGTCATTTTCAGGGAATTGCAAACCACTCACTTTGAGATGGTCATTCCACCAACGGTGCTGGTCACCACATGAGGGCATTTTTGTTCCTAGCTGATCTGGGGTGGGGATGGAGAGCACCTGAGGAGGGAGAGCCTTGGTTCCGTGAAGGGTAAAATGTGCCAGAAACTGCATGGAATCCATTGAAATTTTTACTGCTTTTAAGTTCATGCAGAAAATGCTCCTAGACCATAGCAATAGATGATAGCGTTAATTTTACTGGTCGATATATTTCCCAGCTTGATTACAAGAGTGATGAGCCTTCTGTGGCTTTAGCTGACAGCCCTCTAGATAGAGCTTGAGCCTGTTTTTCCTCAGTTTTATACCACTGGTTGGCCATTGGTGGAGGAAGGGTACGGGGCCGTCTTAATAATTTCTCATCCTGTGTGGAAGTATAGATTTTACGCTGGCTAAGGAGGAGATGTTTTCTGACAAGTGGCATTATGGGGTCATCTAAGACTGAGCAGAAGACTACTTAGAAGGGGGCTGAGTATAGCACGTTACTTCACATACAGGTACTGTAGAAATCACAGCTGTGCTGGAGTTTCTTCTTTTCACTGAATTTTTGCCTTGTCTAGCTGTTTGTTGTTTGCTTGTTTAAGCTATATTAATTCTTGCACTTATCCTATTGGTACTGTTTCTGCAGCACTTCAGTTCTGTGGTAGACAAAACAGGTCTTACTCTAGACCTGTTTAGAGTTAGAAATTAGAGTCAGTTTTAGAGTTAGAAAAGCCCCACAGATCATGTAAGCTGTTCTCTTTTCTAGGGCAGGGTGGTCCCATTAAGTAGGGGTGCTGGTGCCGTATTTGGCAATGTGGTTTCTGCCACTGGTTGTGGTTCGTTTCTGAAGATTTCTACTTGTTTGATTCTTCATCTGTTAAGTAGCTTGGTTTCTTGGTGGTGTACAAGCCTGTTCAAGGAAGACCAGACTCTAAAATCTCTAGAGCTGGTTTGCGTGCTGTCCTGGGCCATGCTGGATGAGAACATGCCACCAGCATTTTATGCTCTGCTTTGATGGCCTTCTGGGACCACGTTTCAGTACACTTGACCTGATGACATTTTAACCATCCAGCTGGCTGGGTTTCTGTTAAACTTTTTCTTTTTTAAAAAAGGGTGTCACGGAGTTTCTCCTCCTTGTGGGAGGCTGTGGCCCTTGCAGGGGGACAGGCGCGCTCAGTGACAATCGTGTGGTGGGGAGACGTGGCTGCGCAGGCAGGAAACACTCCTCACTGGGTCTGGGTATCTTAGTCTGTGCTTCCTGTCAGTTAAACCACGAGCGGGGGAGCAGATGCACTGAGAGATGATGACTCCCCTGTCTGCCCTGCGCAGCCTTTGTGTAACAAACTGTCTTCTCAAGAGCATACTTGTGCCTGTATACTATTGACTTTGTTATCCATCAGAGACCCTCGTTTAGATACCTAAGAATTTAAGAATTCAGAATTTAATAAATTCAACATAAAGCAGTACTTGAACAAGTGTGAAATGTAAAAGAACAACCATGGGACGTAGCCTAACGTGTTGAGAGCTAAGGTCCAGTGTTTCTTTTTCTACTGCTCCCAGTGCAGGAGTTTTTAAATGCAGATTGGGCGTGAAATCATGCAATTTCATTACTACCTTTCTAGGCAGAGAATTGCCTTGTTACTTGGCCCATTGAGTTTTTATTGTAAGATCCTGTAGTCTTTGGAGGGATTTTTTAATACTATTTTTATTTTTTTATCTTAACCCACTTGTGGATCTGTGTTTCTGAGGCAGCTTTGCCTTTCAGTTAGACAACTTGCTAAAAGTGCAAAGAAAAAGCGCATTCAACTTCTAGAATTGAAAGATGTAATGGTTTTTAAGTAGGTCTTGTGATTTCTGAAGACGTGTGTTGTTACGTTATAGTTAGTTTATTGAAGTTAAACTCTAGTATGATCTTCCCCAGCATCGGATTTCAGAGAACTAAGTACTCTGCACGTAGAAATTACGCTAGAACTGAAACTGTGTGGACTAATTTCAGCCTTTTTGCTTGATTTGGTGCCCTTTTCTTTATCACGTGACAGCATAACTCCGAGGATATTGTTTTTTTCCCCTTAAACTGTTAATTTGTTGACTAGCCAGCACTGAGTAAAGACATCTTTGCAATGTGATAAAATGTTTCTGTACTACACACTCTTTAAAATAGGGGCTTTTGGCCCACAAGGCATATCCTCTGGGTTGGGTAGAGTACAAGGGTTGTAGGGACAGTGAAACTGGATGGGTAAGGAGTTGTGTGTGGTGGTGGGGGGTGTGTGTGTGGTGGTGTTTTTTCTCCTGTCTTTTCTTGGCTTGTGAAGCACTGTGCACTGTACCCTGCCTGAGAGTTGGGGAGGAGATGGTTCTGTGCTTGGCAGAAGAGCTGCTGCATTTCTAACACAGCTGCTCTGGAAGCCTTTCATAACAGGAGAATGCTTCTGCCGGCCTTTTTTCCTTTCAGTTTTGAGCATTGCTAGTGCTGTCTTATTGGAGAGAGGAAAGGTACAAATGTGGCAAACCCTCTGGGTTCAATACATAGTAAAACCTCCACGAAATCTGCTTGAAGTCTGTGGTATCTTGAAAAAAGTTGTAGTATTTTTTTACTCACCCACCCATGTTTGTGATATTAATTTCTGGTATCTGTGATCACAGCAAACCACTGAGACTTCACAGAAGTAGATGAAATGTTAGGCAACAGAAAAGAAGAAAAAGAGGCTGGAGGATAAATGAAGGGGGATGGATTAGAAACTGTGGAAAGCAACCTCTCCCTGCTTTACCTTGTTCATGATGCTGGTTAGTCTTCCACTTTAACCTCAGCTTTCACTTGGGTTTTTTGCCTTGTTTTTTGAATATTGTGCTGGGAGCGGAGAAGATAGGGTAGGAGTGCTAGATGACTGTCTTTTATCTCCAGTTCATTTCTATAATAGTTGGCAATTTTTCATCACAGAACCAATGTCTGCTGAGGAGCTTCTTGTGTGACGAGGCGGTTATGCTGTGAGAATGGCTGGGGCACTTGTTTCAGCTGCGCTGTATGCTTATTTTCTCAGAGACTTAATTGGAAGTGGTCAGAGGGATGGAACACCTCTACTGTGAAGAAAGGCTCGGAGAGCTGGGGTTTTTCAGCTTGGAGAGGAGAAGGCTCTGGGGAGGCCTTATTTTGGCCTTTTGATATATAGAATTGGCTCATAAGAAAGGTAAAGTCATTTTACCAAGGCTTGTACTAATAGGGAAAGGGACCATGCATTTAAACTGCAAAAGAGTAGATTTAGATCAGACATAAGGAAGACTATGAGCGTGGTGACACACTGGCGCAGGTTGCCCAGAGAAGTTGTAGAAGTCACATCATTGGAAGTATTCAAGGTCAGGTTGGACGCAGTTTTGTGCAACCGGATCTCATGGAAGATGTCCCTGCCCATGGCAGGGGGATTGAACTGAATGATCTCTAAAGGTCGTTTCCAACCCAAACTGTTCTGTGATTCTATGAAATGAGGCCTGGATGAACTTAGGCAAGTCAGTTAAGTGACTCAAGGAAGTGCCTTTCATCTCCAGGAGATGCAGCCCACCTTTCCTCCTATTGATTATAAGGAGAACTTAGAGCAACTTGAGCCCTTTTTTATGGAGTCTTTTGAGGTTCTTAGAATTAATCTGACTTTAGAGGAGTTGAATGGTTGGACTAGATGATCCGGTGGGTCTCTTCCAACCTGGTTATTCTATGATTCTATGATTGTTAGGAAAAAAATTGCTTTTGTCAGTCAGAGGGGGAATAGCTGCCATAGGGGACAATTGTTTCCTGACCGTAGAAGCTGTGTGGGTGTGCGCCTGCTTGACCCTTCTGTCAGGTTTTCTCTTTTGGGAGGCACGGGTGGGCTTGTGCAGTGGCCCTGCTCAGGCAGCGCCAGAGAGAGAGGGGTAATGCATGTGTGTGGCCTGGGCGCATGTTTGCATGAGCATGTTTGCCTGCATGAATAAGGGCATGGGATGTGGTGGTGCTTCTGCCTTTGATGCCTGCATAGCAAGAGTGGCCATTTCCTGAGTCAACAAGCTGCATATCAAAACCTTTATGAGCCTGGGTGCTGTAATATCTGTATTATTTGTTCTGCAGAGCTTAGGGGAGGTAGAAAGAGGTCTCCAGGTTTGTGAACCGGTGGCTGCAGCGAGTTTGCTCTACTTTCTGTTGCAGGATAAGACCAAATTGGGCACACAACTCAGAACAGGGTGACTAGGCAGCTTTGTGTTTCCTCAGGCTGTTTGGTTCCCTCTAGCCCCCCCTGCTGCCTTTCTTCCCCCCAGAGCTGAGGGGTCAAGCTGGCTCATGGAGCCCTGTGGTGGGGACTGTGGCTGGATGTTACAAGGACATGCGCAGCAGCCAGCTCTGATGCTTGATTTAGTTCCGCAAAAGACACGGGAAATGAGGAAGAGGTGAGGCTTGAATTTCTCTACACCTGCTTTGTGGGGGCTCTGAAACTTTCCAGAATACTCTGATTTTATAGGTCTTTTCATGTAACACTCATAAACTGTGTCTAGTTCATTAGCAGTGAATTCCCATGTCTCCCAGGAGCAGGTGTGTGCTCGTATGAGAGTGACTTAGGCTTCAGTGTGAACATTTCCCCAGACATTACGAAATGAGAAATAGTGGCCTGCCCAGACGGTGCCTTCCCTGGAGGGACATTTGCAGACCCTGCTTCTTTTCCACATCACTTTAAGAGAAACCTTTTTGCTTTTTTCTATTAATTTGGTTAGTCTTTAGGTTGTGTTTCATCACTGAAACCCCACAGTGGGAATTGTAATCTAGCAATAAGTCAGGAGGTAATTTGTATTTTCTTAATAGCCAAGTTCACTAGTTTGAAATTCCCCAGACAAATAGTCTCCTTTCTTAATCCTACCCCATGCAAATACTTTAGCACATAACATTTAAGCTACGCTGATCTGCAAGAAGAAAAATGTATAAATGGCATGGGAATATTAGTTTCTGTGTTATCCTACAGAGCTGCAAGTTAATGTGTTTATTATTGTAATTATACTAAGCATCACGAAGCACACATTTTCAGAATAATCTGAATGAATACGTTGCATTTTAGAGTGCATTAAAATTGGCAGCTTAAAAAGTATTACCTAACTTTTAATCATGGCTTGAGTGAATGTTCTGCACTACAACTGTGTAAGCAGTGTTTCGGTTTGAAATGCATGATTTTAGATGCAGCATTCTCTGATTGTTTTTTTTTACCTAAGATTTTTTTTCTGCAGATATTTAAGTGAATTGGATCTGTTGTATGTTAATTCCAGATAGATGTTCCATACAGCAGAAATGTCTGTACTCCTTGTACTATTCATGCTCCTCTAATTCAGGCAGCTTTCATCACCTCATTGATACAACCCAGCAACAGATTTTTAGGGAGGGGTAATAATGAACAAGTGGATGAAGGGCGTTGTTTTAAAAAAATTTGCTTGTCAGCTCAGGAGATGGCCACTCTTACAGGCTTAAAAGGCAAAGCTTCTACTATATTTCACTTCCTCAGACTGGGGGTGCTGGAAAAGCTGGACGTGAGCAAGCAATGCACGCTTCCAGCTTTCTCTGGTGGCATCCTGAGCTGCATCAAAAGCAGCATGGCCAGCAGGTCAAGGGAGGTGATTCTTCACCTCTGCTCTAGTGAGTCGCCACCTGGAGCACTATGTCGAGTTCTGAGTCCTCAGTACAGGAAAGACCTGGACCTGTTCAAGCAGGTTCAGAGTAGAGCCACAAAAATGGTCAGAAGGATGGAACACCTCCCCTGTGAAGTAAGGCTGCGAGAATCGGGGTTGTTTGGCTTGAAGGAGAGAAGGGTCCAGGGAGACCTTATTGCGTCCTTTCAAGTACTTAATGGGGACTTAAATGGAAACAGACCTTTTTCCAGGGCCTTTAGTGACAGGAAAAGGGGAAATGGTTTTAAACTGAAAGAGGGTAGATTTATGTTGGACATATGGAAGGAATTTTTTACAGTGAAGAGTGGTGAGGCACTGGCACAGGTTGCCCAGAATGGTGGTAGATGCCCTGTCCCTGGAAACAACCAAGGTCAGGTTGGACAGGGCTCTGAGCAACCTGATGCAAAGCAAGATTTCCCTGCCCCATGGCAGTGAGGTTGGATTGGATGGGTCTTTAAAGGTCCTTTCTGACCCCAGCTATTCTGTGATTTTCTGAAGACAGCACAACTGTTGAGTGAATATCTGACTTGGCAAGTACCTGGAACCTGGTCACAGATGACCTTTTGAGAAGCTGGCTGAAATATATTGAGCGTATTCAACAGGGGAGTAAGAGAAATGTAGAAGTGTTTGCCTCTCAAAACAATATTCTTCAGCATTAAGTAACTTGATATATCTTAAGATGCTAATAGGGGAAAGAAGGAAAGATGATGACAAAGACTGGGCATGAAAACCCTGAACCTATGGTCTCTTCATTAATTAAGTTGTCATCTCAGGAGGGTTTAGAGACAAGATAATTCTGTTCCTTTTCTCTGGGCACAATGGTGGTATATTCAGTGTATCTACATTAGACAAGATTATGGGGATAGCTTGCACGTAACGCTGTGCTCTGTGCTCCACACCTGTAAGTAGTTGGCTGTCTAGTAACAACAAGGCGATTTGTGTACCAGACAAGTTACAGCGAGAGCCTAGGGCTTGGTGAGGTTTTTTGGGCTTTGTTTGGTTTTTTGAAGTCCCTCTGGCTATGTAATTACTGAAGGCCATGTCCCACAGAGGCCACGTCCCTTCCTCCTTGTCTCTGTGTGTGTTGGTGTTTTCTTGAAGTTGTTTCCAGTCGCAAGTTCAGTTTTACACTAATGTTTTGGGAGTATGCCTTGAGCTCAGAGCAAACTGGATGGCAGGTGACTTTGGTCTCTTTCCTACATGCTGCAGGAGAGCATTCTAATCATGTTTACTTGAGCACATCTGGAGTATTCTGTTGATTCTTGCCTTTCTCAGTGGTGAGCTGTGACCAGGAACACCAGTACAAATTACCCATGCAGAAAGCATGTACCAGCTCAGAGCCGTGACTTGTGCTGAGAGATGTACGGTTAGAACGTTCTACCCTAAATGACCCTTAGCCCTTCTGCCTGTGGCTTTGAAAGCTTAGCTCCCTCATTCTATAATTTTTAATAAATTTACATACTTGTTTTGTTAGGCCTGCAAATTACACACGAGTTACAGCTACAGTGATCTGTAAAATACAATACAGTAGAAATCAGGTAGAGGAGTTCACCTCAGAAAGGAGTAACAAGCCTTGATTTTGGAGACCGTCTTGAAGGTGTGGAGTTTGTTTTGGTGCCCCATTTAAGAGAACAAGTCAGTCAGGGCCTACATGAATTCTTTGTACATGAACACTGTCTGAGTTACAGTAAAGAACTTCATTAAGCCAAAAATAAAGCTGAATGCATTCATGCTAAAAACCCCAGACAGTTACGTTAGAAAAGACAAACAGTGAGAAAATCCAAGCGTGGTCAGTCCTGGAGGTTAGTGGGAGGGTGCTTGTGAAGTTTGACTGACATCACTGGGTTCCCTGTCAGCCCTTGTTTCTTATTGATCTGCCCAAAAGGTACAGTTTGATACTTTGCACCTCTTCTCGTATTACTTTTTATTCCTGTTTCTACAGGCTTTTTCAAATCAAGTGTTTCTGCCTGTGAAATGTTAGGAGGTGTTGTCACTCAGTGTTGGGTTGGGCTTTTTTGTTGCTTTTGGTGGATTTTTTTCAATCTGTATGAAGACTTAGTGCAAACATCAGCTTTGTGACTTCAACGAAGTAGGAGATTTGTCTCAATTTTTCTGAGAGATTTGCTGAAAGAGATGTCTCTCTCCTGTCACAACCTCATAAGTAACTCCATGGTTCTATTAGGAATAGTATTGGACTCGACAGGCTCTTAAAAGTAAAAAATTCACAGTGCTACTTCTCCCATCAAACTGTTGAAGAAGAAGTAGCTTCAGTGGCTGTGGCTGAATGGGTGACAGAATGGACCCCTGGTGACGTATGAGGAAGGTGTGTGTGGGGCACCACCTGAGAGCTGTGCTGTGCCTGATTACAGACTGGAGAAAACAGGTCACCTCTTGCTTGGTACGAAAACTGAATTCCTGTGGTATAACCATTGGAAATGCATGACCGAGTACTTAATTTCATGTATTTGTAGGTAAAGTTAAATAAGGATCTTTATGACAAAGAGATTAAAGAGGTTCAGGCACAATTTGCAAAAAAATGCCTTCAACTGATAAGCTTTATAAATAAGAAGGACTGAAAGTCTGATGTTTCTATCTATATTTTGCCGATGCATCATTGTTAACCACAGTGCTAACTTATATATAAATCTAAATGCTCTTCTATATCTGGAGGTAGAACCTCTGAAAGACTGAAATGCTTGTGTAATGCTGTATTAAGAAAGCAGCTTTAGGATATGGGCTGTACTATTTCTCAACATAGACCCTTTTAGCATTTTATTTTTGCTTTGCTTTGACTGGGTCTGTCATTCTTGTCTGAAGGGTTAAAAAGTTAAAAAGTTACTTAAGTAAAGATTTAGGTTAAAGTAGCTTGCAAATAAAACTCCCGTGTATTTGGTCCCTGCTCTCCTGAGTTAGCTCTCTTGTACGAGTGTAATGATGTATTACCTCGTATCCTCCACGTTAGCAAAATGGACCACTGGTCCCAAGAAGGAGCCTGCTTGAATAATCATGGTCAAGTTGTAAGAGTATACATATTTATCTGTCAAGCTTTTTAAATCCAAAGTGTACGTTTTGTGTGTGTAGGAAAGCTAAGGTACCTGTCACCCGAGAACGCATAAAATACCTTGTGTAGTTCTCTGAAGTGTCACCATCACAGGTGATGTTCACAGGGATGACCACACATCTTGCATAAAGAAAGAAATTGCTCCTACTTTTTTTTCAGCATTTTGTGGTTTAATTTGCCCCTGCCTATACTCTGGAAATAGGATTAGCAGCACACCCTTCAGAAAGGGAAGGTGGGCTAAGAGTTATTAGGGAAACAATGGAAGTGCCAAGCCCAGGGCAGCGCTGCACTCTGGCCAGGCAGAGGGAAGCCAGATGTGCTGGGAGAGCCCTGGGTTGGGAATGCCATCAGCTCAGGTCACCACGAGTCACATGGTGACGCCTGCCTGCCTCCTGCTCTAGCAGTGAGGTCTGGGGGGAAGTGAGGAGTTAGTGTGATTGGGTGATCTTGGACCCAGATCGAGCTGTTCAATGTTTCTGAGACCTGCTAAAATAAGAACTTCTGGGCCATGGTTCTCTTTGGACGTAGGAGAAGCCTATCTGCTACTGTTCTCTGGGGGGCATCTCGGAGCCACTGTTTATGGTGTAAGCTGCCTGTGTCCTCCAGTTCATAAAATGAAATCTCACACTGTCCTGTAACTGTTCAGCTAAGAAAGAAAAATGACTCTTCTGCTGCAAACATTTTTTAGGTGATACATTCTAGAACAAAAGTTTTTCCTGTTGGTAGCAAGGGTTAAGCATTGAGGGTAACAGGTATGGGCAGACTTTGGTATGTGATATGTCAGACTGTTTTGCAAGGTGCTGTAAATGTTGGTTCTGTGTAATCTGATACCAGGGTAGGACAGGCAAACTTAATGAAGGAAAATAGACAGCAATGTAAAAGAACTGGAAATTCAAGTCTAGCTGACTAATACCAGCCTGCTCCAGAGGCTTTTGACTGTTCATATTGCTGACAGCTGACAGCAAATGAGAGACAAACGGCAGAAACAGTGCCTACTCTGCTCTATATTAATACCAATTGTTTAAAGACACTGCAAAGGTAAGACCCTTTATGTTTCTTAGCCTGGCAGAATTGCTGAATCCGGCCTTCAACATAAGTATCATCAACAGAAGTAAAGTACCAAACCGAGGCTTGAAGTCTGCGCGTTTGGGAAAGGGGAGGCTTTAGCAAGGTCTGCATGGGTTAGCTTGTGCCCCTTTCAAGTTTATACCCATCAATTAAGTCACATTTAGATTTCTGAACCTGCTCAAATACTCAGAAATGCAAATCACACAGTATTTCTATGGCTACAACAAAAAGTAAGTTTTTACTTAATTAAATGTTTTATTTGTTGTGCATGACAGTCCAGTTCAAAAAGTTGAAAACCAAAGTAATTGCAAAAGGAAAAGCACAGAATGCTGAAAATCTGTGTTGCAGAAGTTGTAATGGGGAGTTTTACTGAGCTTGGTCCTGTAGCATCTTCTGCAGAATGCTGAAAAAGTCCTGTGGGAGTGTCTCACTCTAGAATTACTGACACTTGGCTGGAAAAGGTCACCTAGAATGAGAAACTTTTGACTTGAACCTGATCTCTGCTGGCCTTTTTTTCAGTTTTCCCCTTTCATATATGTATGTTGTGTGCATTTATATTCCTTTTTCTTTTTTTAAAAAAAAAAGTCTGTGGTTTTGGCCAGCAGATTCTTTTTTTTTTTTTTTGTAAACTTAAATTTTCCCTGCAGGTGATTTAATAACAGTGACTGCATTGCTAATTTGTGGGTAAGGTAATTTTTGGAGAAGGGTTGACAGTTTTATATCAGTATTGGGTACAGACTGGCAACTGGTAATTTGTGAAGTCTGGCACCTAGCCAAAGCAATTATACTTAGTTTCCTCTGATCTTTCTTTCTCCAACTGCCACCTTTTTATTCTCTCTTGCATGCATGCATTTATCAAAAGAGAAAACCTCTTGGGGTCAAAAAGTTCTTCCCATTTTGACCCTATTTTGCAGGTTTCCTCATACTCTGTCTTAGCTGCCTAGGAACTGCCCTTCAGTTGTCTCTGTACTGGAGACCCTTACCCTCTGAAATTACTGAGATTTGACTTACCTGCAGCTTTTTTGTTATAGTTGCTTATAGGATCGTGATCTTAATGCTCCTTTAAAGGTGCTGTTAAATGCCAAAAATGACTTGAAGGGTGCCTTTTAGAATGTTTATTCTGTGTCACTTGTGTCACTGGAATAATTCATTTGGTTTAGAGAAATTTCTGAATTGGAATTGTGATTTTATCAATTTACAGTTTTTTTGTTTCTTTTAACCAGCTTTTTGAGTTTGTGGCTTTTTTTTTCAATATAATAAATAGTAAGATGTCTTTGATACTCATGTTATTTATTAGTGCTGCTAATTCAGTTATCTTGTGGCAACACATAAACCCAATCTTGTTTCTGCCAGTTTACTATTGGTTAAAATAGCATACACTGGAGAGGAAATAACAAGAGCTCTTTTGTTTTCCTTTCTTTCCATAATTGGTATCGCTTACCTCTTGATGAGCTAAACTATATGGACACTTGCAGTGCTGTGTCAAACTTGTAATCTATCTATCCTGGTTTTGGAATGTTTAATATTTAATTCCGCAAAACACTAGTGCAGGATACAGGACTCCAGAAGTGAGCAGGTACAGGGAAAAAAATTACAGCACAATCCTGCCTGTACAGGTGTGTGGTTGCAATCTATATTACTGGAGGTTTGTCTTTTGTTATGACAGGTCTTTTCCATTCTTTTAAAAAGAAATCCTCATGTAATACGGCTGAGTTGTTTTAACTACCTTGAGCTGTTTTTAAAACATTTTATAGTTTTCCCAAGCCTTTGACATCTGTGATGTCTGTAGCAAGGACTTTGTGCAAGTATGTCTAGGCTGATGTGTTTTTGACTGCTTCCCTCTCATCCTTTCAAAACTAGTTGCGTCTCAACCTAATGTCTCCTTGTTCTCATTTTATCAGCTGGGAAATATGAGCACTTGATTTTTTCCTTCTGTTTACCAATAGCAACGAATTAACTCCAAAGAACAGACCAAGTTAGTTTTGGATCAGCAAACCACACTCCCCAGCCTCTGCGTTTACTGAAGATTAGCATGCATATGTAAGTTATGCAGCAGCAAGAAGAGAAGCAGGTGTTATGAATGTTACTGTTCTAAGCTGGACCTTGGGTCCGTATTATATTGCTAAACAA
Source organism: Phaenicophaeus curvirostris (assembly GCF_032191515.1). Taxonomy (NCBI): domain Eukaryota; kingdom Metazoa; phylum Chordata; class Aves; order Cuculiformes; family Cuculidae; genus Phaenicophaeus; species Phaenicophaeus curvirostris. The sequence goes on along the minus strand of NC_091392.1, from coordinate 176,152,774 downwards.
GACCATGCTTTCAGAAATGTTCTTGATAGCAACACTTGATGGTTGTTAGGATAAGAGACCTTTAGACAGCCTGTCACAAGGAACTTCTTAGGAAGACTGGAAGTCATGCTGTGGGTTGCCAGGTAGCTTGATGTGACACTGTGCTTGTGGTCAGTGTTTTTCAGGTGGCGAAGGCCTGACTTGCGCATAGGCAGCTTCTCCCCTTTTAGACAGTAACTACGCACAGATGTTATTGTTGCAAGAACAAGATGTTAATGCTGCTCTGTTCCCAGGCTGGCAGGCTGACTGCCGGGTTCTCATAGGCTCAGCAGACTGCTCAAGCTGCCTATGTGCTGCCTGGGGGACACTGTCCTTTTTAGGGGGTGTAGTTAATCTAATTTGTTTAGCCTTCCATGGATGAGTGTGGAAGATCAATCTAAGATCTCAGCTGTACTGCGGTGATCACAAGCAGCAGTGGGTGGAGATGTCTGAACTGGAAGTAGAGAAGGAGAACTTCTGGATATCCCCTTTTTGTATGGGGATGTGGGAGATTGTGGGGTTTTTGCTTCCTTGGTAGTCAATACAGCTACACCAGAAGTAAAAAATCAAGTCAGTAGAAAGGCACACATTTCATATATTTATTTTGGTGTTTACATATGTATATGTGCACATACACAGGCAAAAAAATGGGAATGGTGTGTGTTTATGTAACTAGAGCGGATAAATGTGTGCATACGGCTGCACAGGCACGTCAAGTAGGTGATAGGCAGTCAGGCAACATTATGTGGCTTTTAACTACCTGTAGTTGAAGTAATGCAGTGTATCTGTGAGCTGAAGCTTCAGTAACCCAAATTCAACCTGAAAAGTTTCAAATCCCTGTGGATAGCCAAGCCTGCTAGGTTACATAACAAGTTCTGAAATTTTACCCTCATCTTCTCTTTTGTATGTCTAATATGCCCCAAAGTGCAATTTGGGCAGCTGCAAAATGGTGTTTGAATCCACTAAGCAGTTCTGATCAGGGGGGTGGGCAGGCGGGAAGAAAGCCCAATTTCTGTCACAATTTGGGGAGGAAGGGAAGGCTGACATTGTGGTCTCTCATTGCCCTGACCTCCGCTTCTCATACCATGCACACAACCTATGGAAATGGAGGTTTCAGTTACGTTCTCCTCCGGGGAATGGGGAAACTGGGGAGAGGATTTAGACTTGCTTCACCCTGGAGTGCCCTCACTCCCTTGCTCTAGGACAAGTTACAGCTAACTTCTCCTGTTGAGTTGGCTCTGCTTTGCAGGAGCAAACACATTGTGGAGAGGTGACTAAAACTCGGCATAGCCTTACTCTTGCCCCATCGGATTAGGGAGGCTTGATCTTTATCTTAGCAGATGTTCAGATGCTTCATTCAGAGCTTGAGGGCTTCAGTACTAAAGTCAGGGGAAGTCTTCCTTGCCTCAGTATCTTTTAGCTTGCAGTTTCATACTGACCTTTCAGTGGTAGTTCAGTCTTTCCTTGTTGAAGCATAAATGAATTATTTACGGTGCTCTACATCTACACGCCTACACTGATTTGGGGTTACCTTTACACATCAAGCATGCTGGCAGGAGAGGATGCAGTGCAAAGAAAACCTCAGTACACTAATTTTCTTCAGATTTCCCAGCAGCACTCTGCCTGATTGCTGGGTTTGTGTACAACAGCTGTGTTACATAAATGTGCTAAATACAAGGGACTTCTGAAGTATTGGGGAACATGGGAGATAGGAAGAGCAAGGTTTGCAGGGGTGGGGGAGTCTGTAAACACTGCTGGAGCCATTACTGTTAATAGTCTGGAAAGGAATCTTGTCTCATTTTAAATATTCAGGCTAAAAGAGGTAGTTGCCAAAAAAGGAAGAAAATAGGAAAATGTGATTTTTTTTGGTGACGGCAAAGAAGGGCTTGTTGCTTGCATATGTGTTTTCTGCTCTCTTTGGAGTAAATGTGCTTTTATGTGAGATTTAGGGAAGTGTGGTTTCGTTTAACTTCTTTTGTATTAACTGAATTATGTACCAATTCATTTATTTTAATGCTCGTTTATATTTAACAGATGAACCCTCTTGCGCTCTGTCTTCCTTGCTGTATGTGTACTGAGGGTCTGTTGTGACATAAGCTGTTTTCCAGCCTGGCTGCAAAACAGGGATTTATTGATACCGATGGTTTTTTTGTCCTTAACGAAAGCTCAGCAAAGGTCACTCTGACTTTGTCAGCTGCTTTTCGCAGTCTCCCCTAAGCAGCATGGATGCTTTCAGAAGATTTCAGGCCGTTTCTTATGTTCTTTCTTTCCTTCCTCAGTGAGACCTCCTTACTGTGTTACTTTCCTATCTCCTTCAATTTGTGTGAGCAGTTGAAATACTGAGCGTTCAGAAACTTCTTGTACCAAGTAACAGGTATTAACTTGTTCTTCTTGCCTGTCGTTTTTCTGACTACAGATGCCCTGAGTCTAAGGACAAGGTTCAGCTCCTGTTCTGTGTAATTTCTCAATATTACTCAATAACAATAATCAATCCATGGTGGTTTTTATCATGCATGCTTGGTGTAGACTATACATAAAGGTCATCATAGGTTTGGGATTTCCGCATTACGAGAACTGCGGTGTCATTCAGCCTTTCCTCCCTTCTTAAGAAAACCAGGCTCCACAATGTATTACTTCATACAGTATCTTATAAAGATGTGACTGTGCAGGGTCTGGACTGACTCTGAGTTGACACAGCCTTAACTTCCACTGGCAGAAAGGAGTTAGAAGCTTGAGTGAAATGGTGCAGTTACCATCCATGTGTTTGGCTGACCTCATGCAGGATGGTTTGCAGTCCTTTAGTCCAAAATTTCTAGATAATGTCTTTATTCCTCTCTTTCCTCTCATTCACTCCTCTCTTCTTCTTGCACCCGAGATGATATTGAGGAAGGGATTCTGCTTTGCATGTCTGTGAAGTCAAAACTTTCACACTTCTAGGCTAGAGCTAATGCTGTGAGCTGTCTTAGAAAATCATTGCGAAATTTCAATTGCAAGTCATTTGTCCCATGCGAAATTAGTTGAGCTGTTCCAGCAGTAACCTGGATTTCAGATCTGCATATGCATCTTAAGGCAGCTTAGCTGTTTCTTAATTTTAAGTGTATGAATGGCCTTACTAAAGGCAGTGTAGTTTGGTAACAGTCATCTTTAGTAACCCTAAATGGGACTGGATCCAGTAGATTGCTAGAGGCATCTTTCAGCTCTGCTAGGTTGTGCTTGGTACCAAGACTGAGCCTTCTAAGTTTATAGCTGAGCTGCTTTAGTGAATTTTTGGGTTTGTGCCTGGCACTTTGATGCCTGCTACATGTGCTCCAGTGTGGTGCCACCGTCTTACTTCAGTGTCCTGCATTACAGTGCTTGAATGCTAAGGCAAGATGGACATCATCTGCTCATATTGTTAGGAGCTGAACGAGAAATTGTGGGTTTGTTACTTCCAAGTTGGAGCCCAGTCGCTGTATTGTGGCATCACGATTGGGATAAAAAATGTTGGTTCCGAAGGTACTTCTTAACTGCTAAGTAGGGCTAGGATTAAGTGCAGGGTATACATGGTGAAGAGTGGTGGGGGAAATATTGTGGTGTCTACCTGGAAGGAATCCTACAATGCATCTTCTGGGACACCAGAGTAGAAGTGTCTGAAGGGTTAAACTGGTTGAATGTGGTTTTTGACAGACTGATTGAGGAGGTTGGTTTTAGATGTTGAAATCAGTAGAGGAGGGGAATTTCCAGAGGGACTGAAATAACGTGTTTGTATGTTTGGTTTCAAGGATTAAGCAAAATTAAAACATTTATTTATATCGGTTTTCCTTTACTGTTGCTTTTTAGAATACATTCTACAACAGTTAGTAAAAATGTAAGCAAAATGTTACGTCTTCTGTAATTCTGAAAATTCAGTGTGAATTTCATGGTAATGTATACTGGATTCCCTTTCTCCTAGGACTGTTTGTATGTAGTCAAGCTTATTGTGCGTGTGAATGGAATTTATACATTTTATGCTGTTTGCAAATAACTTATTTTCTTCTCACAGATATAGATAAAACCAGGCAGGGTGTTACATGGTGCTATATAGCAAAAACAGTAGTCATGTTTGCGTTAGCCTGTAGACAGCAGGATCCTGTGATACTTGGAATAATGAAAGCACAGTTTATAAAAACAGATGTGGAGGAAAATCTAGCTGGTTTGGAATTGTACTGGCTTCTGTGAAAAGCTGCTCTTGTTTTCTGTACACCAGAGAAATTGATAGGGATTAAAGGAAACTACTTCTGCATTATTTTGCTGTAATGTTATTGCTCAATAGATTATTTGCTGTTACTACGTGCTGTTAAAGAATAATAGTTTGAGTGCCTCACCTTTATAAGGTTAGATGTGCAGCGTGTTCACTCCCTTGTCTTTGTCTTTCATTGTAATGTCGTGGTTTGGTGTTTCTATTCTTGTAAGAGGGAGCTATCATTTGACTTCAACTATAGATTTGCTGGTTGTTTTGGGGAGGGGGTACAGGGGAAAGGAACAGTCTGGCATAAAGTCTTACATCACCGCATCACTGTGTTGCAAAATTCGTAAAACAGCTTTTAATTGTCTGTTCCTGCAGTGGTATCAGATGATTAGGAACTTCATGTTACCTAAAAGCCTGATTCCTCTGAGGAGTGTTTGTGTGGATCCCTGTGGGATCAAAAGCGTTAGGCTGCTGCAGTCTCTTAGGTGGTATTAAGTCATGATGATTAGTTTTGTATTGAGGGGTTTGTTGGTTTTTTTTTTTTTTTCCAGAAATAAAATAAGAAATGATTTCTTTATGGCTTTTAGTAAGTTTGCTGCCACAGCTTTTGAATCTTATGCATTTAGTGTGCATCTTAGTATTGTAATGTGTCCTTGTCACAGTTTAGCCCAGACCTGTCAAATTTCAGCAGCTACAACTTTGCAGTTGGGCTCTCATTTCCATGCCCTCTGCCTCCAGGGAAAGGAAAATGAAAGGAAAACGACTTGTGGGCTGGAAACTAAAACTACAGTTTTAATGAAATCATCATAATAATAATGATTAGTAACAAGATATATCCAACTATAGAGATCGTGCCCGCACCCCACTTCCTCTATGACTGTATGTTACCACAAATGCTGTAGAGCAGACACAGGGAAACGTTCTACAGCTAGGAGGGAGCTGGGCTCAGGAACTGGGTTCAGGAACACATGGATCCAGGATCGGGAGCAATCAGGCAAGGTCCTCATTGGACATTGGCCATCACAGAAGAGGGATGAAACCCTCGTCATCTCTCATTTTATACCGAGTATGATGCTTATGGGGTGGAATACCCTGTTGATCAGTTTGGGGTCACCTGTCCTGTCCGCTCCTCCCTTCTGGTTGCGGCCTTACTTCACCAGCTCAAAGATGGCCTTGGTTACTACAGGGGTAAGTATAGTCATTGGTCCAGTGCTATCACTTCTAGCAAAGAGCACTGTCTGAAAAACATGCAGATTGCTTTCAGAAAAAGGAATTACTTAGGCGAGACTAAGTTAGAGTCACAAAACTGACTCTAATTTAACTCAACCACAACAGTCCCATAAAACATTAAATTCTACAGAATAACAAATGACCTAGCACTAATGGAAGAATGTGCCAGTCCCCAGTGCACACAGGGAACCTTTAAAACATCTTACAGTGGCTGTACCTCTAGTTTTCCTTCATGAGCTTATGAGGTTAGCCTCATTTCCAAGACTTAGTTTACTCATTGATGTGTTAATTGTTACTGAACTTAGACAGTTACTGGGCTTTAAGGACTTGTACTCTTTTGTTCGTACATGTGGCTTCAAATTAGTGTAATGGAGATGATTATGAGCCCTTGCTGTATTCCACCTCTGATTCTCCCTGCACAATTAGCTTAACCCCCATTTTTAAGTAAGTCTTCGTTTGGAAGCTGAGGAGGTTCTCGTGTTTGCTTGGTGATCCTTTGGAGTGAAGTTACTCCTCACTACTGAGGCAGGATGACTTAAAATATTATTATTTCATTTTATTGGAGAGTGACAATTTATATCTAGGCAGTAAACAAAGTAGGAGTTGTGCTTAAATAAATGGCCACACCTCTCTTCCAAATGAGCTGGGATCTCCCTTTTGACAGAAACAGGCTTACTTCAGTTACTGTAGGAAATATTGGACTATGTATTACGTGGCTATGTTCTTTATTTTCAGGCTGGTATACAGGATGGTAGTAGTCTGGGATGGGACAAATCAGTCTTAGTGCCACTGTGTTGGCATGTGTGTCTAACTTCTTAATAGCATTCTTATTTTCTAACAGGTGAGGCTTGTTAGTTACATTTAGGGAAGTTACCCAGGGTTATAGGGTTGTGTGTAATGTTTTTAGTGCCATGGCCCTGCTGAAGTCCAGAGGAAGCCTTGTTAACTCTTCAAGTTGTCTTGTGAAATGGCAAGGGCTGAGGCTGAACAGTCATGGTTCCCAAAGCGCATCCTTCTCTGTTCATGTGTGTAGCTCTCATTAGTGCAGATATTCTCTAGTTAGGGTTGTGGCTACTTTTATGAACCCTTTAACAGCTAATTAAAGCACACTTTGGAAATCGAGGTTCCTCCTGTTTGTGTAATTTTGAGTTCCCCGATTTCTTCGAAGGGTAGTATCTCGTGACTTAAATGCTTGAGTACTCTGCTATCGCTACTTAGGAATTTGGGAATACCACATTCTACATGGACGAAAACAGCTGTTACATTTCATAGAGTGAGGGAGTATGGGCCTGTGACATAATCCTCCCTAATTAAATTGCTTGGCACTGGGAGAGAAAGATGCCCTTCATTTTTTTGAGTTTCAGCCTACTGCAAAAACAAGGTGTAGTTAATCCTCCTGTACAAAGGCAGATGTTAATCCTCACCAGTGTGGCACTGAAGTCACCCAAAGGCTTTCCTGGGTTTCTCAGTCTGGATGAGTACATGTCAGACCTCTGCCCCTTATTCTTCTGCCACAGCACCCTTTATTAATCAATGGCAGTTTAAAGGATTTTGGTCAAAACACAAGCCACTGCACATTTTGCTTCCTTAAAAACACATGGATTTAAATTCCTAGGCAGCAATGTACTCCCTTGAGTTCCTGATTTTAGACAACTTTTTCTGTTATTCTTTTGAAGTGATAGATTTTTTAATTAATGTATTGGCTACCTTAACTATATAAAAAGATGATGTTTTGTGCTTGCGTTTTTCCCCAGAAGTGGTGCAGTGCAACTCTTCTTAAGCTGATGTTAACTATGTTTAGTTTTGGTGCTGGTGAGTAAAAGAAAACGTGGGAGCTGTAGGCACGCATCCCTCCAGTGAAGCTGTTTACATTCTGTAGTTGGGGATGCTTTTTTTTTATTTGCTATTGTACTGTGCAGGGTTTTTTTCGCCTGTTCTAATTTGCCGTGACGTGGTCAGTGCTGTTTCCTTCCGGCTGCTTGTGAGCCTGTGGTAGAGATAAGGATACGTTTACAGTGCAGTTTTAACAAGAAGCTGAAGATCTTGCTTCGTGTAGGAATTCAGGGACTCTCTGGATTGTACAAAGAATTTATTTACTGGTTTCATCAGTTTGATGCTCTGGGAATCAAGTTCTAGAGCATTTTGCTTGCAAACTAGCAACTTGGCTAAATTTGAACTGTATGTGATGACTAAAGGTGATATACGTGAGATAGCCTACAGCGGAGTAGGTCAGTCTGGGTTTCATGTTTTTACTATTATACCTTAAAGCTGAGAGTAACTAATGAATATGAAAACTGTGTGTATGAATGGATTTTTATTTTGTTAACTTTCGTAACTTAATCTCATGGTTCTAATACGAAGTGCTTAGAAACTGGTGTTACTTCCTTAAACAGCTTTATTTTTAAGGGTATGGAAATTTGCATGTATTAATCAGTAGAAGTAGTACTTCTGAAGGTACAAAGGTGTCTGACTTCCTTGGAGAAAGAGAGAACATTTATAGTTTAGAGCGGGCTTTACTGTGACTATTTTACATAGCTAAAGCAGTAATTTCTTAATTATACTTCTTTTTCCCTCCACAGCGATCAAGGCTATCAAGGTGCGAAGAACAACTCAGGAAAAATTTTCCCTTGGTTTATTTCCCTTTGAGAAGAGAAGAACCCGGGAACACTGATGATCTAAGAGATACGAGCCCTGATACTTGATTAATTTTGTGATCCTGCCTTTCTGCCCAGCTGGACCTCCGTGACACTCTCCTGTTTCACATTCAAGAACATTTTTCTTCATATGTGGAGCTGAGACCTGGGAATGCGTTATTATGGCAGCAGTTGTACAGCAGAATGAGCTTGTGTTTGAATTTGCCAGCAACGTCATGGAGGACGAGCAGCAGGTATGGGACAATGTAAGAAACCATATTTGTGCAAACTGGTGCTAGGAATGTTATGAAAGCATGAGGGAAAAATGTGGTGTAAAACACAAAAAAAGCAAACATTGAGGTCATTATTGTTGCAGCAGATCTATGTGCTGTTTCAAAAGCTTCCTGTTGCTTCCTGTAAATTGCATGAGCAGAGCAAAAACTGTTTGAAATGTTACAACTTCTGCAGTATTGAGACATCCTCTCTGAAAATATTTTTCCTCTGTCGCTGATTTGTGCCAGTAGAATCCATCTATTTGTGGTGCAGAATTCCCCAAATTCTGGTATTTGACAGTGGTTTTAACTTTCCTAGTGTGCTAGGATAAAATTCTGAAGATTAATGTTCACACTGCAGGTGACTAGAAAGAGCAGTGGGAACCTGCTCACTGCTTTTTTTCAAATTGATTTCTAAATTGTGTTAGTAAGCTTTGAAGTAATTTAAGTTGATTTCTTTCACACTGTAGAGATGATGTGTCTTTCTGTCTGAGGAGTCTCTCAGTCAGGCGTTGATTATCTAAACCCCATCCTGTGAGTCCTGAGGTTTCAGTGAAGATCTCCTATTGTAAAAATCAGGCAGCTCTTCTGTAGGTGGTGGTTAGTAATAGAGATTTTCATGTATTAACAAGAAATTAGCTGCCTGGGTACTGTGGAGAGACAGTTCTTAAGAACCTGGGAAGTGCCATGACAAACTGTTCCTCTTTTTGTGAATGTGAAAAGCATTTATCCTGTCACTTTCCAAAATACTTCTGACTTTGTAATCTTGCCTTTGGGTTTTCTGTATAGCCTAATATCTGTCTGGGTAAGTGGCCTGTTTCCGCTGTCAGTGTCATGCGATCGTTTCAATGAAGTGAGTGTTGTCTCTCTGAAGTGCTAACTCAGTTTTGGGTGGAACTAGTAATGTAACTTCCTTCCCTGTATTTTTCCAGAGCTTGTGGTAGCCTGGGGATTTAGATATGGGAATTGCACAAATGTAGTGGAAAACAAACCTTATTTATTACTTCTGTTTAATGTTCATTGCTGGTTTTACTTTACAAGACAGCGGGAGAGGGGAGAGTTAAGATGGTGTGAGCTACTTCAGTGTGGCTTCTGGAAGGGGTAATGTAAGCAAACATTGCTTTATTCAGTTTTATTCAGTGTTCTGGCTCTTGCAATTTCCTCAGATGCTCACCTGGAAAACTTAAAAAATATTAAAGAGCACTCAACAGGGCAGTAAAACTTAGATAAACAGAGCTTTCACCAGTCCCAGAACAAAGCCAACCATGGCATTTATCTCGTAACCCAAATAAATCCTACGCCAGATGGAGCCTAAAGAAAGGAGGTGTCTCTTAGCGTGCCCTGAAAGTGATGAAATCAAAGATGCGAAAGGCCAAGGAGAGAGTGTATAACAGAAGGTCTGTCCCTGCAACCAGCTGGATACAAGCTCCTCCTAAATCATTGGGTTACCTTAGTTCAGATATCAAAGATGCAGGTAGCCAGCTGTACGAAGGTAGATCTTAAATACATGTAGAAAAGGAGTCCTACAGAGGGAAAGATCGGGGAAGCTAGGGCAGGATTTACCTCGAACAAGGATTTGTACTGTAACATTAATCCAGAGAGGATGATTATGTGTGTGTACCTGATTGATCTGCTTCTTACAACACAGGTGCTATTGCTATTGCTGCTTCTGAAGTTTTTCAGTTCTGGACAGATAGATTGTATTTAGGGGTAGGTAACATGGTTTGTATACTGTGCAAAAAAAATATAGCTCTGGAAGTGCACTGTGTTGGTCAAAAGCAATTTTGAGCTTCATGAGTATATAAAATGTGATGTCTTTATGCACGCGTGTCAGCTGACTGGCCTTTGGAGAATTATTTTTGCCATGCCACCAAAAGCTGCATTGGAAGAACTTTGGTACTTTTCTTGCCAAAGCTTTGCCTGGAGTCCTGTTGTGCCAAGAGCTGTCAGGACATGGAACAGCTCTGGGGAGAGGTTCGAGGTCTAGTTGGCAGCTACGCTCAGTGTTTCAGGGAAGTCGTAATTCACGGCTATTTTTTAAGTATTTTTTAAAGGTCTTAGATAAACAACCATAAATTTTGAACAGTCTCTTTGCAGATGTAAGCATTCAGCCTATGGCAGACACCAATGGGAGGGACTCGATCACATGGCCCTGTGTGAACAGGAAAGGTTCTCTCTTATCAGCTTTACCCTACTCAATTTAGAAAAATAGGATTTTTTTTTAGGTTCTTTTTTCTTGGAGAGTTAATTTACCACATTGTGCTTGCATGGTGAGGAGGAAATGGGATGAAAATATCCTTGTAACATTGAGAAGGGAACAAGTGGCTTGCACTAATGCTACTGGTAACCTGTTTGGCAGCTGTGTGTCAGAGGTCCTGGTTAAAGAGGGGTTTTGCTCTTTTTTTTGAGAGAGAGACTTCACACATTCAACTGGGTAGGAGCTCCTACAGGCTTTGGCTGAGTCAGGGCTACTTCTCCGAGTCTTCAGCTTCTTCTCTTAATATCTATTAATTTAGCCCTTTGTTAACTTACAGTTAATGTGATGTTTTATCAGGGCATTCTTGATTTTAAAAAGCTGAGTAAAAGCACATAGAGGCCTGATCCATACTAGGAGGTTTAAAATGGTGCCTGGGGCACACTACTGAATCATCGTAACCATTAAATTACTAGCAGAGTGCCCAGTGTAACTGCTCTGTGTCAACAGGCGCTCTCTCAAGTTTCTCTGATGTGAGTGGTAACCTGTGCCTGAGGACACCTTCTGCATCTCTGAGGGGTGTTTCTCTCTTCCCTCCTTCTCAGGAGGAGGAATTTAAGCCCTTAAGTTGTGATGTGTCTTCTGTGCTGTCTTCTCGTGCCTTGGTTGGCTTTTCCATGTTCCATGGTGTTGCTGTGGGCTTTCTGAAACTCTAATTTACCTGATCAAAGCCACGGTCTACAGGTTTTGGCTATTTCCAGCTTCTGCAGAAAGTGATGTCCCCCCACCTTATCCACTCTTATCCATTTGCAGTTGTATTAAGACTTTAATGAAATGATCAAGCTCCATAATGAGGTTATCACCCCAGGAAAGCAAGTGGCATTTATTTATCTGCTTTCAGCATCAATCTGTGAACCCTTGTAATGTCTCAGATGCCAGCTGTGGAAATGGCTTTAAAGTCAAGAGGCTGCCTCTGCTGTTGGCACAGGAATCTTCAACAGGGGAAAAACAAAGTCCATTTTCTGGTCACTGAGTGTCACTTTGCCTAGTTTTGCTTAGTTGCTTTTTAAAAAAAACTAGTGGCCAACTGTATTACAGGTCTGAATTCTGTTGCTGAATTAAAAAGCCGTTGTTTTTCTCTGAGGTTATATATATATATTTTTTCTCCATGTAACTTTTCCCTGCTCCTGTCTAGCACAGGCCTTTTTTCCTGCCCATCACTCACTTCCACAACATTTAGGTAGTGACCATACTCTTGGGACAAGTTTTCTCCTTAGAGGACTTGTAGTATGAGAAGACAGTACCTCCCGAGCTAAAGAAATCCCCTTCCTTGTTTTCCATTTTCATAACCAGGATGGTGTTTTGATCTTCTGTCAGTTTGTGACAGCTAATGAGAAAATTCTCAGAGAAGAACAGAAACTACTTGTCAGTATGTCAAACATGGAAAAATAATTTGAGAGCAGAAAGGAAGATGCTGCATTTGGCCCCCGGAGGAGGGTGGGGTTCAGTTTCCATTGAGTCATTGAGCATGACTGATGATTTCAGGGACCTTTCATGGACTTCAGCATCTATCTAAAGCTTTGCACTCCTCTGAGCTGTTGAAGGTTGGTCTACAGGACTGGTTTGTAGATAAACTGCAGTGAGGAATTTGGTGTCTAAGACTTGGGAAAATTTCAACAGCAGTTCATGGGAGACGCATTGAAGATAAGCAGTCCTGACGTTTTGCAATGGTAGGATGTCATGTTTTAACTGTATTTTGCATGAGAAAGATGAAGCAGAAGTATGCAAAAAGAAAAAGATAAATAAAATGTGTATTAGTGTATTGATTTCTTGAAAATCATTGGTGACACTTAAATTAGAGGCTTTTTTTTTAATTTGGGTTTACTTTGCACTCTGCCTTTTTGTTAGTGCATTTAGAACCACCTTTGTATTAGAAATAAATTATTTTGTGATCTTGCTGTTAGAGACGTAATTTGTCTTAATTAAATCACTACCTTCTGGTCCTTAATTTAATGTTTTCCCTGTGGGTAATTCTTAATTCTTCCTTTTTTCTGACTGCCCTTTGCCACAGTTGTTGTCAAGACATGTTTTACAAAAGAGAGAGCGATTTAAAGTAGTAAGTACTGCCTTCTAATTGCATTTTCTACTTACAATACTTATGTTCCACACTCTTCCCTAGGAGAGGCTTACTCCCATGGCCATTGTCTGTGTTGAGGCAATAGCTCTGATACCATTTGCTGTTGGTGGTGGTGTGTGTAGTGGCACCTGTGTAAGACATGAGCAGTCCCTAACTAAGCTCATAATCTTATGGTTGGGTTTTTCTTGTATGATTAATAGAAAAAAAATCCTTGATCCATGTGTATCTGTGTTCTTCTTAAGAGGCTGCATCCACATGTACAAACACTAGTTTTCTCAGAAACATGCTTTAGCAACTTTCTGGTTTCTTTTCCTTTTTTTGAAGCTTGCCACGTTTATAATGGAATTTATTTTTATAGTGAGAGAACCTTGTAGTTACGCTGGACTTTCTTTGAGCTGGCTCTGCTCTCATCTTTTACTTTCTTCCTACAATTGGCATTTTAAAATACTCACTTTGGAAAATGCTGTGTCTGTAGTAAATGGTTTGAAAACTTCTTCCTGTTGAATGGTTGCCTTTTCAGAGAGTGTGCATCTTGTTATTATTACTGATCAACTTGATTTCTGTTTTCCCAGCTGCCTCTTTTCTTCTGTATCCGATGCAGAATAGCTGTCAAGACCAAAGGATGATGTCTGAGAGCAGACTTAGGAAGTAAAGCAGGGAGAAAGTAATGCCAAGTGACTAAAGCCATACAAATTAGAGAGTGAAAGTGTTAGAGCGCCTATATCAAGCACTCCCTGTTACACCCCTTGCGTTTGTAGCAAACGTTCCCTAAAACACTGATCTTCTACTGGTGTCTCGTGGGAGACATGGTACCTGTGAGAGCTTCATCCAGTCCTGACAGCAACTAGACTTCTCCAACCCCCAGCTTGATGGAAAGAGCAAAAGATTAAGGTGCTTGCAGCAAGTTGCTTGCCCAGTATTATTGCCAGCAAAATTGTACAACTCCTCTATATTGTTAGCTTTAGGCTGCAAAATAGTGTTGTGGGAGTCTGGTATTCCTTAATGCATTAAAATCAATATATGAGGTACTACGGTGATATTCAGACTCTGGCCCGTGGTGCGGCACTGCTGCTTCTTGTTTTTATGTGATAAAAATCATCATGTTCTTCGGTACTTGCTCCTGAGGGTTTTAATATTAAAGATACGTGGTATAGGTCTCGAAGTGTTAATCAGTAAGCTGTTAGATTGGATGTAGTCTTAAGTACTGTTATTTTAACTTCCTTTTTTCCACCCCCAGCTTGGTGATCCTTCTATTTTCCCTGCTGTCATCGTGGAGCATGTTCCTAGTGCAGATCTCCTACACAACTACTCTGGCTTAACCTGTGTGGATGAACCCAGTGACATGATCACTGAGAACTCTCTGGATGTTGCGGAAGAGCAAATCATAGAAGATGATGATATCACCCTCACAGGTTGGCAATAAAAACATTTCTGTGCCATGTTTTTGCACCAAGATGGCTGTGGCTAATGGTGGAAAAAGCTTAATGACAAGAAACAACAGGAAACAAAATTATAATGGTGTTGAATGCTGTTAATTCCATACAAGACAGAGAAAATGGCTTTAATACCATTAGCAGGTGGCTTGCAATCCCAGCTGTACAGCTGATGGTGGTGAAGAGTTTCATCCATCAGCAGAGATTAAGACAGAGTCCTGCTCAGAGTGCCAGCAGACTTTTCTTTGCTCTTCTTAGGATTTGTTTGCTCTTACATAATGGTTGTATGTTTCTAAGTAAATGTACACAGCAAAGAGGAGGAATATGCAGTCTGAGTACTTGTACTGCTTTTAGCTTCCTGAGGGTATAGTTAGCCACAGAATGCGCGTATTAGTGTGACTTACTGGTGTAAGCATGCTCAGCATTGTATTCATTTTCTGTCTAATAATGATTAGTGCCCAAAATACAGATGTTCTGTGTAAATTCTGTTAGAAAATATAGCTCCAAAGAAAAAACAATTCTCAAGAGGAAAGCTGTAAGATATGTCACATTGTTAAAAAGAACCCCTCACTGAATGTGTGTATTTGAAAGATTTTTGTGCAACAGGTTTGAAAGGTGGGGTAAACACTTCAGAGTGAGGATCTGTTTCTATGTCTTCTTTCAGCCATTAGGCTCCACACCTGGAGTGTCTCCAGGGCTGGAGACAGCTTGCTGTTTTCAGTCATGCTTGTGACATTGTTTGCAAAGGCATATTCTGATACAATCTGTTATTACCAAAACAAAAACTCAACCAAACTTGACGTGAGGAACAGTTCACAGAGTATTTTGATGTGAGCTGTTCTCAGTAAACGGATTTAACTGATAAAAATGGCTCCTTTTTTTTCCTTAGTAGTGGATTATCTGTGAACAGACTGTGACCGTACAAGTAAGTTTGCTGATTATTCGGGAAGGTTTTACATACTTAAACATTATTTCAAGTCGAAACCTCTTGCCAGCTATGCACTTGCTATTCATGTTAATTATTCACACCGCAACTGGCATTTCCTCTGTGTTACTTAAGCACCACTTAATGCGACTGTGTGCATTTTTCATAGCGGGTTGTCTTTATGAATCCATGTTCACTGTAATAAATTGTGTGTGCATTTTTACTTGCATGAGTAATTGTGAAGCTCCCCTTTTGTGAACGCTCTTGTTAATGCTGGGGGTTTTTTTGCTCCTGGTCACATGAGAGGGGTTTGCAAATTGCTGCCAGTGACTGAAAATATGTAATCCTTGTAACCAGTGGTGTCCAAGGGATTCTGGGATACTTTGGAGGCAGACAAGTGTGGTATTGTTCCCATCATCCATTGTAGTTCAAGCAATCTGGTTTTCCTTAAAGGCAAAGTCCTTAGAAAACCAGAGCTGCCACTTCGCAGAGATTATTGTTGTGATGGAAACATTAGCTACTTATCTGCTTCACACTCTCCATCCTGCTAGCTGCTGTGCATATTGTGGATTTCCTTGGAAAGAAAAGTACCTCGTTTTCCAGTGCTGGATGAGTCCGGGCTGGGCAGGAACCAGCACCACTGCTGAGAGCTCCTGCTGAGGATGCAGCACTGGTAGCTCAGTGCCTGGTTTCTGGCAGGGAGCTGTCTTGCCTGACTCAAGTGGGTCAGAATTCGTAGGCCCCAGCAGCCCCCAGGAGGTGTGGGGAGGGGGCTGGGGAAGGAGGCCCTGTCATTTCCCTCCCTGCTGCAGGCAAGCATGGGCTGTGGCCACAGCTGCCCACTCAGAACTGCAAGGCTGTCTGGGAAGCGCCTTGGTTCAAGCACAGCTTGAGTCGTTGTAACTGAAGTTTCCCACCTGCTCTATTTTATTCCACATTAAAATGTTTGTAAGACTGAAGTTCACAGCAAAAGAAAACTGAAACCAACATTGTTTGTGACTAAACTCTACAGAGAAGAGGTGGCTGCTCAATATGCTGAATGCAGCTTTTTTCAAGTTACCAGTTTTTCAGTACTGTTCTATGACTGTCATACATTAAGCTTCTCTTTTCTCATAGGCTAACAGAAAAGTGGGCAGTAGGTCTCCTGAAACTTGAAGCGATTTATTTTTAGGAGTTTATCTGCAGAATGATGGATGCTGGTAGGTTATAGGATGTAGCTTCAGCCCCTAAAAGCCACAGCTATCACACATCAGTGATTAGTTACCTGTAGTATAAATTACAACCTGCTAAAAGCCTGTAAAAACGATGTGTGTTTCACATGATACTCTGCTGAAAGACAGCTAACAACCAGCTTTTTAGTTACGTTAATGGTTACACTGTAATTATTTTATAATGAATAGGAAAACCTGCTTTATCATCCTCCTCTTTAAAAGTACTTTTCCCTGGAAAGACTGTGATGGCAGTTTTTAGGGTCAGTTTGTTGCCAGTATTATGGGATTTTAAGTGATTAACCATCGTGTAGTAAAGGGTGATTAACAAAATGAATTGGAGCTTTTGACTGTGAATGAAGTTTTATGTCGAAATGGAATATTGAATTGTTCAGGTTTATTTTTTTTTTCTCTCTGAAAAATACACAGGATAATGGTTTATGAGAATAAATTCTGGGCCAACTTGTCAGAAGGTACAATTTGCTACACTTTATGTACCTAATTAATGTGACTAATTACAGTTATAAGGTGCATAGGGGAGGAGGAACAAATTGGATTGTGTAGCTTCCTGATTTTTTTTTTAATTATTGTTATTTTTTTTTTTAATTTCACCATGTCTGGGCAGTTTAATTTAGAAACATAACAGTTACTCAGACTCTGCCATTTTTGGTTCACCTGTTCTGGCATTGTTCTCGGGGATCAGGGAAGCAGCTGCACTGAGACAGCTTGGGGTGGGGGAATGAGAGAGGAGGGGTCGAAAATTAGCGCTTAGGTGCCCTGTGCCCTAGTCTGACTAGTGAGCACAGAAATGTGCATTTCCATAGATTGGTAACTGTAATTAGTAACTGATTCAGAAGTTATTTTACAGCATTTCCAAGCTCAGTAGCCTTTGGCTTGTGTATTTGGTGAAGCTCTAGTGTTTGTGGCACAAACAAAGCTGGCCAGGTAGGAGAATGAAGGCAAATATCTCTTAGGTACTGCAGTCCTGTGCAAACCCAGCATCTTTGGTGTTCATTCACAATGCTACAAGGAAATCCAAAGGAGTAGTTAGGTCGAAACTGGACTTGACAATGTTAATCGTGAGGATTTTGAGTTGACAAGATGCCAGTTGTAAAAAAAACAGGTACAGTTTCAGTTACCTTGTAAAGAATTTATTCACTGCTGCACCTAGCATCAGGTTAAAAACAGTGAGGGTGTTTTGTTTTTTTTTGTAGCACTCCAATGAGATAATTTTCTTTACAATTTATAAAGCCTTATTTAAAAAGGAAAATGAAGGGTGGTATATAGGTCTCCTGAAAATACCTATGTTCTTAAACTTGGTTTTCCAGTGTCAGCTCAGAGTTGATACTACTAAGAAATTGCTTAAATTTAATAGCCAGCTCTTATGCACAAGGGTGTTCTGTCCGTGTTTAATGGATCTCTTTCTACTTTTAGCAACTTTAGATTTTTTCCAACATTATCTTGAGGTTATTTTGAACCCCTGGTTTTGTTTATAGTAAAACCGGCAATGAATTTAAACACAGCACAGCACTTATCCTGGCTGGACAAGGATCCACCTTGTCTACTCTCTGGAGCTGCTGGCCACCAGGGAAGCAACGGGAGTGGGACAGGATTGCTGAAAGTGGTGTAAAGCCTTCAGAAAAGACACTAGGCAGGAGTAGGGAAGGCAGGAACTGCAGCAGGGAGCTTCCAGCGTGAGGCACAGTTTGTTTCTCTGCCATGTGGGATGCTGTGGTTGGGCAAGCCTCATGCTAATGGTGAGTGCTGATTCATAGGGAACATGGATTTGCAGTAACTGGGCTGTAATTGGTATGTGGATACAGAGGTTCGTGTTTGTGGCTTGCTCAGATAAGCAAGAACAAGTAGTGTTTCTTTCCCTCCTCTCTTCCCTTTTTTACTCCCTTTTATCCCCATCTTTTTCCTTTTCTCTCTCTGCCTTTATTTCTTCCTTTTTTCTTTCCTTTTTTTCTTTTTTCTTTTTCCTTTTTTTCCTCCCCTATTTTTTTCTTTTTTCCTTCTTTTTCTCTCCTTGTTTTTAAGTTTCTGCCTGTTAAAGATAGCATTTGAAATCTGATGCTTTTCAGAAAAGACACCCCTCTCATTCTTTCATTCTTTTCATTTTGTCGAAGTGCAACAAATAAGCTGTTTCATCCCAGTTCTTCTTAAATTTGTGACTGTATCATAACTGCCAGTGATTGGGTGCCTTTCTGCAACGTTAAGAGGAAAACTGAAATGACAGACAAGAACTTGCCTTCGGTAGTGGAGTTGGTTATTTCCAAGACTGTCTCAAGTTGAGTACCAATTAGCATTTTGCTGCTGGTAGGGCAGAGAGGTAGGACAGGAGAGGTGGTGCTCCGTCTCCTCTGTGTGGTAGCCTACACCTTTTTTGTGTTAACTTTTGAGTTCTTGTAATTCAGCTTGCTAACCCAGTGAAACCCAACAGACTTCTTTTGAGCCACTTTATGAAACTAAATTGTCTGGCTGCATGATCAAAAAAGCATGAAGCCTGGCACGTGTTAAGTGGCAGGAGTTTGGACCATGAACCAGGGGCAGAAATGAAGAGCCATGGCCATTGATTTTTCAGCAAGGGGGAAATATTAATTCAGCTCAAACCACCTTGTGAAGCTCTCTGCTAAGAAGAGGCTTGAAAAGTGTTAGTGAGAGCGTTGATGTGGTTAAGAAACTTGTCTTTGCCATTCTCTGTCTGTGGATAGACAGATGGTTGGCACTTCTTACATTTTTTACGGGCATCAAGTTAGATTAATTTCTGTGTTTTCAGAAGTTCCTTTCATTAGTCTTGGGTATGGATGGTCAACTTCTTGCCACATGACGATGTGAAACTGGCAACCTCTTCCTTGCCTGCCATTATTCAGAGTGAGGAATTGACTCTTCTCTGTCACCTCAGTGCCTGAAAGCGAGTGGATGGGCCAGGGAAAGAGCGAAGAGCAGCTGCTCCCTCCTCCCCATCCACAGCCCTGAGAACCAGCGGGGACTTTGAATTGTATGTGGCAGCGTAAACCAACACTGCTCAATGGCTTTGGCTGAGCTGGATCGTGGCAGGTTATCTTCCCATCCCTTCAAACAACACAGAACTGATGACAGCTGCTTTGGCAGTACTGGGTGCCTGTAGTTACGGTGACATCCTTACTGTGGTCTTCATTATGCTGGTAGCTGACATGGAAAGTTCCCATCCAGATACAGCTTCGAACCAGAAGCGATGAAGTCAGCACAGCTGGGCCAAGTGTGAGCGTGCCTGCAGATGGCATGGGATGCACTTGGTTCAGTCTCCTCCTCAGCTGGCTGGGCTTTCTCTGGGAATGCTTTTTGGCTCTTGGCGCTGAGATGCTCTGTGGCTGAGCTCCTGAGTCTGCAAGCTGCACTGTGAAAGCTTTGGCAGTTTGCTGCCTCATCTCACTGTGTGGCTTCTCAAGACAGGACCTTAGTCCATACTCACTACCACCTCTTTTATCTTTATGCTGTACTCCTCCTAAGCTCTGTTTTTCATTTCTTAAGCCTGTTTGGAGATATCAGCCAGAAGGCAGCAATCCATAATTGTCTGAAAGTCTGTGCAAGGCGTGGGGTGGAGGGGGTCCTGTAGACAACAGGGCGAGTTGTTGTGTGGGTCAGCGGTTCCCAGTGCCTGTCTGCTTATTCTGTCTTAGCCTGAGTCTCTGGTGCTTGGGGCATGGTAGGACTAAGGTCAAGGAAAAGTCCAGAAGGTAGGGAGGTTTCTTCTGAGTTCCGTGTGCTGCCTGTAAATCACAGTTGGGTGGAGGAAGTAGGGCTGATGTGTGAATATCTGCATTCATCTTTGCCCTCTTGTAATAATATGATTGCTGAAGCTGTTAACATTTGGGGTAAAACAGGGGTTATTTTTTTTGGCATTTTTTTAATTGTGGGATATTTTAGTGCTAGTGAGCTAGGTGCTACTTTGTTACCATGATTTTTTTTTTTTTTAAAGCATAGAAATTCTGGAATAAACCTCTTGCTTTTATGCAAGGAAGAAATGTCCCAAGGTCATTGTGTTGTGTTTTATGGTGCGTTCTTGCTTACTCTGTTAGTCAGTCTGTCTCCGTTTTTCCTTTGTGACTGCCCCACCCAAAATTCCTCAAAGCTAAACAGGGAGAGTGTAAAGCTGACTCAGTATTGGGCTGAGAAAGCAACTGAGGTTCATTGGTGTCCTAAGGAGAAGTATGACAGTGCAGCAGGCCTTTGCACAGCCTAGACAAATGCAGGTGAATCCCCCAACATGGCTTCATGTTCATGGCAAAGGATAAGGAAGCCTGGCCTGTGCATTTCTGTCCAACAAAGAGTAATATCTGAAAGAATGAGTTAAACAGTTCTAAAGGTTTATGGTACCAGTTGCTGGGACTCACATCTAACTTGTTTGTCATGCCACAATTACTTTGGAAAAAGTTCCTGCAGTCAAACCACTATCATCATCTGGAGCAGCTGTTATTTTGCAAATCTGCTTTAGGTATCAGGAAATAAACTATATTTTATTGGATTTTTTTGGTGTGTAGCTTGTCGTGATCTTAGTTATTAACTAACACTCAAGAGCTTTGGATTTGTCTAATGACCACCCTCATGAGACTGATGTGAAAAATTTGTCAGCCTCTGTATTGCTTTTCATGTTTAGTATTTGCTTTCCAGTGCAAACCTGGAGCCTGTGCTTTTATCCGTATTTATAATGCCCAGAGATTTGTTTAGGATACAGCTACACCTTTAAGTCGCCGTATGCTCTCTAGTAGGAGTTGTGGAATATTTTCTTGTTTGTCCTTCAGGAAAAATGACAGGACACTTTTGATGAGCTTTTATTGATTGTGGAATTCACTTCCTTTGGACCACCATAAGAAGAAATTAGCAATTTTTTTTTTCTAAAGGATACTGTCTGGAATACTTCTTTGTGCTAGGAAAATTTCTTAGGGTTCACAGGTGGGTTTTTTTACTGCATATGCTTGATCAGCAAAGGGAGGGGTTAGAAAGAGGCAGAAACAAAAGGTTTGTGGTTTATTTTGTTTTGTTTTTAAAACATAGAATGTGAAAAATGTAGTGTATTCAACATCATGGTTGCAGTGTGTATTTTCTCCCCAGATAATCTCTTACTGCTCATCAAGGCCATGGTTATCACTTCATTTTTTCATAGAAGTGAAGTAGGAATAAATATCGTGTTAGGCTTTAAATCCAGTTTGTAGCTTGTTAAGAATTAATTAGTTATTTTCTCTTGCTTTTAGTCGAAGCATCTTGTCATAATGGAGATGAAACAATGGAAACAATTGAGGCTGCTGAAGCACTTCTGAATATGGACTCACCTGGTCCCATGTTGGATGAAAAAAGAATAAGTAAGTTTTCTATGAAATCAAATTCTGTCTGTGTGTGTTTGTTTATTTATGAAATGAGGAGGTATTCAGCAGCGTGGTTGTGTGGAATGGGTAAGATGAGTTTGCTTCCAGGTAGACTTTATGTGCTTAGTTTGGATATCAGAAATCCAGCGGTGAGAGATTTCATTGTCTCGCCAAATTTTGATTATAGACAGGTAGGGAAAGAATAAAAAATTACAAAGGAAAAGCGTGAATGAAGCAAGGTTGTTTAGACTGCTGTGTCTTGTTTGGCTGATAGAGGATGAGTCTGTTTATGTTGCCAAGATAAAAGAACATACACTTATATCTGCAGATTGTCTTAAATATGAATAAAAATGAGTGATCACCAAATAATTGTGCTGGTTTTGGAGAGTGGGTTATGTGATCAAATTGCTCTATTTTACTACTGCTTCTGCTTTTGTAAGATGTGGGTGGCTATATTCTGTTATGAACTGGTCTTCTCTCCCGTGAAAGCTTTAAATGTCATAGTTTCATTTCATTCTGTCTTTAAACACTTGCTCTAAAAATGAGCTTTTAAAAGTCTTCGTGGCTCTGTGTAAATATTCCTATTGTCCCTTTCCCTTAAGCAACAATGTTTGGCACAACTGAAGATGATGATATAGTGGCTCCGATTACACATGTGTCAGTCACACTCGATGGGATCCCCGAGGTGGTGGAAGTTCAGCAAACTCCAGATCCTTACGCTGAATCACCAGAGACTCCAGAATTTGAGCAACCAAAGAAGAAAAAAGGTAAGATGCTACTGGAGAACAGCAGTGTGGAGTTGGAGAGCAGTGGGTGGCATATTTGCCTCTCTTGTGTGTGTGAGGAACCATTCTGGATGTTAAGTCAATGTAACTGAGTGGACTCAGACAGAAATAGAGAGAAAGCATTTTCTCATTGGGTGATGTGAGCACAGATACTGGTGCTTAGATGCTAATGATGTTGGAGAGGTAGCAATGATGGCTTCTCCCACAGGAAATATGAATCTCTGCTTGTTCCTGTTTATAGTTTCTCCTTCAGAACAGAACTGTAAAGCAAGCTGTAGAGCTTTTGCTACTGTGCATCCTGAAGTACTTTAATTAGCTTTTATTTTGCGTCAGCTAAAGATACTCAATGTGTTCATAGAATCATAGAATCACTTGGTTAGAAAAGAGCTTTCTATCAAGTCCAACCGTACTTGTCCACTACTAAATCATATCCCTGAGCACCTCATCTGCTGTCTTTTAAACACCTCCAGGCATGGTGACTCAACCACCTCCCTGGGCAGCCTGTTCCAGTGGTTTATAACCCTTTTGGTGTAGAAGTTTTTCCTGATATCTAATCTGAACCTCCTCTGGCGCAGCTAGAGGCCTTTTCCTCTTGTCCTATCACTTGTTAACTGGGCAAAGAGAGCAACACCCACCTCTCTACAACCTCCTTCCAAGTAGTTCATATTCAAAACATGGCATGAGAATGAGGAGAATTTTTTAGCTTTTCTTAAATATGAACCATTTAATTTTATTTATTTTAAATAGCTGTCTGCTACAGTAACTGCTACGTTAGTCCCATTTGTGGTAGATAACACCTACACAGTGTCTGCTGAATGTGTGTATGTGTTAGCCACCAGTCTGAATTAGTGTACGCAGTAGGTAATTTAAGTGACAGATAAAAACAAGTTATGGGCTGCTGTTGATAGATTCACTTGCCACATTAGCACTAGTTGAGTATAACCAGTTAACATTGATAACAATTGAAACTCGAGTTAGTAGTTATTTTCCCAGGCAGCATCCAACAAAGTTGGAAGCCCTACTCTTAGCAAAAAGACACCCCTTCTTGTGGGGGAAGAGGTGTAGGCCAGCTGGCCTGTCCATCAGGTAAGGTGGTCATTTTTCCTCCCCAGCAAAAGGGTTTTCAGGTGCCAATTTTATACTTTTGAAAACTCTTTGGTGCCTTTTGGTGAGGTGGGACTAAATCAATTACCGTGCATTGATTTGCTCTTGGCAAGGCCAGTTGTGTTGTCAGAAGCAGGGGCTGTGCGGTTTGCCGTGTCTTTGGGGCAGGGAGCTCAGCGCATGCTTTCAGGGGTATTTCTGTGTTCTTAACTGAAGCACCATCAGGCTATGAGGTCTCTGCCTCGCTCTGAGTGTTACTCAGCTGATTTGAGACACCACCACCCAATCCATCTGTCTTGCAAGATAAGGTTGTTTGCTGTTCAGATAGAACCGTTCCCTTTTGCAGAGCTTAGTATTAGCCATCCACAAGGCCTAGCCAGTCCATTATCCCACATCAGCCATACACTGGCTGAACGAAGAGTATATTTTTGCTGCTACTTTGCTGCTATTTTCAAATGTTGGAAGTTGTTATCTGTGATAGAGAGCATATTTTCCTGTGGAGATGTTGGGGAAGCGTCCCGAGCCCCATGTGTGTCACAAGGTCTGATAAGGGCGGGTGTAGGTCAGCAAGCCTCTAGTTTCTGTAAGAAAGCTGAACTGAAAGTGCTGTGGAGGAGAGCTTTACCAGCAGCTGCCCCAAGAGTGCTGCTGGGGAAACTACTGTGCTGTGCGCACTACTGTGAGATAACCAACTGTAAGAGGATTTTAAACTGTTTTTTTGTTTTATTCTTTTCTTCTATTTTATTCTTCTTTTTAATGTTGCCTGATGTCTGGTCAAAACAAGGAGCTGCTGTGTGCTAGATGTTTAACCTCTTTGGCTTGATGCTTTCATACCCTTTTTCATGTTGTGCTGCTTCTGCTTACTCCCACTCCTTCCTCTTCCCTAGCTGTAGGTTAGAAAACCAGTTGCTTCACAGGAAGTGTACGTATTTGTTTTTGATGGTTACATTGGATAGAAAAAACAGTAGAAAGGCTGCATCAGCTTACTGTTTCATTAACTACTCATTTTCAATGAAATTGAGGCTTTGTGAGATAGATGGTATGGTCTGAGTAATGTTGAAGTCTTACTTCAAAATGTCCAGAGGGTTGTAAGGCATTGATGTACAAAGATTGCTGCAAAATGATATTAATGTTGTAGTGTGCTTGAGGCTAACATGCAGTGTGTGTGGGCTTCTTTTGGTTTGATTGAGGGGTTTTTGGATTTTTTTCTAAAGTGCAGTTTTTTTTCAATTCCTTTGTTCAGTTTTGTGGCACAACAAAGAACCATGGTCATTTTGCCCTCTCCATACCACTCAGGATTTTATAGACTTCTAACATATATAACCCATCAGCTAAGCTTACAGGGTTGCATTGTGCAGAGCATTGCCGTCTGAGTCAGAATGGCTCTGCTCCACCAAGGAAACTTTCTTCAGAAGTGATGGGGTGATTTCACTTCCCTACTGCAGCAGCTGGACAGCTGGATCCACCCATCTGCTTGGCTGCAAACCCATGTCCACCGTGTTTGTACTCATCGATGCCTGAGCCCTAAGCTGCCAGACTGGATCAGAAGGACAGGAAAAACATAGGGATGTCAGAGAAAGAAGCTTGGAAATTTGCTATGCTAACACCTTAAGTCTCAGTTTTGCTATGGGAGGTATCTAGCAGTAAGTGGTCACATACGTGATACACACGTTATATTTTAGATATATACTGTTTATTAAGTTTTTACATACATTACATTTCTTTTAAGAAAACCTGCTGCAAACAGTGCAAGAAAATGTGTTGAACTTCTTCTGGTGCAGTATAAAGTATTCAGTCAGGATGAGCATCTCACTGTCTAAATATCACATTAATTTGTAGCATGAATTTTGAACCTGAAGTGGTTTTGCAGCCATGGAAATAGGAAAGTGGAAATACCAATTATAAATTCAATTAGCTATACAAAATTATGGTAGCCCCACATAAGGCTTAGCTCTCACACGGTCTTCATCCTTCCTCTTTGTAAAATTCTCTCCTAAAAAGGCATTTAGTGAGGTACTCTGAAAGGTAACAACTTCATGCTCTGTTGAACTAAAGGAGGAAGCGTGCTAATGCTTCATGTGCTTTTTGAAAATATCTGCTTTAAACAAAGGAAGTATATCTTGTATGTCTTTGTCAACTGCGTTGTTGATGGTATCAGTCAGTGCCTAGAGTTTGTAGCTCACTGTGTAGTCTAAACCCATCATCTTAAGTACCTCTATCTGGGATAATAGAGTTTACATCAATATCTTTCTGTAAACAAGTTTCACATTCTTCACTGAATTCTAATTTTGGATGAGTTTCTGACAGAGGATTGTGCACATTGGATGCCCTGAAGTAGTCTAGGCTGAAGTTAGAGAGGCTAGAATTGCTGTAGCAGTAATATTCATATTTAGTAGCCTAGATCCCTACTTAGAAGTGCATGACTTAGATGTGGTCGGTACTTATGTTTCCTGAAGTTGACCAGCAGTAGTTCAGTCATGACCAAATTGAGCCCTCATCCACTTTGTTTTCTTTTACAACTGATTTCATTTGGTCAGAAGGTAATTAATGACATAAAAATAACACTCCCCTTAATGGCAAATATTTACAACTGTACAAGAGGGGAAACAAGGTTAGCACCCGACGGTCTTCTCATGACACAACTCTAAGGGGAGAATAGCTTTTAGCCAAAGGTACCCTGAGGGACTTCTTGGGCAGCAGAAGCTAATCTATATGAGAGTTTGATGGGAACGGTTGGACTCGATGATCCGGTGGGTCTCTTCCAACCTGGTTATTCTGTGATTCTGTGACTTCATCTAGACATTTAAGGGAAAACAGACATTTCTGCAACTAGGGGAATAAAGCTGCTAAAAATGTACTCCAGTAGTTCTTTATCCTTGACTATGGTGGTATATTAAAAAAAACAGTATTGTAGGATTTCTTCCCTCCCATCTTCATTGAAATCGAGGAAGGCATTACTGGCCAAGAGAATGCCTGAGCTTTATGTTCCATCCTCAGTCATGAATCCTGTCTGAATAGAAGCAAGAAAATTACGGGACTCCAGGCATTACTAGAGTTTCCTCACTGTAGCTCTTTCAACTTAGTTATCCCTCCTCCCCCGTGCCCCGTTAGAAACTAAGAGAGAAATAAAAAGGTGGACTCAGCAAGAATGCTAATGTCAAAAAGTGATATCTCAGGCTAGTTTTTTATGACTTCTTTACAGATACCTGGAATCTGTAACAAAGCAGACAGTGCAGGCAAGCACTGACTGAGTTTTTTTTCCTTCAGAGCTAGTGAAAAACCCTCACTGTCACTCTGCAGCAGAGCAGCTTCCTTACTAAAGCAGCCCCTAAAAGCAAAACCAAAAGTAGAATGTCATGGTGTGCACGATTTCACAGGCCTGTTGGTCTTATCTCTGTAGAGCATAAGTCTTTGGAAATGCCATCAGTAAAGAAAAAGACTTTTCTTTAGACCTTTAATAATGAAATTAGGTTATTGGGACTAGAAAAGTGTTTCTCTGAGTCCTGGTCTGCTTGGTCTGTTTTGCCTCTCTAATGAGTGAAGGTAGTATGTAAATAATTTAGGTATTGTCGGTGTACAAAGGGGTCACTGCAAAACCCAGTAAGGGAAATTTTTGTTTCATAGAAAGTTCTGGAGGTTTGTGATTAATTACATTACCTGTAAAAGCTGCCATTGCAGGGAATGAGATCTAATAAAGGAATGGATTCAAGAGTTTGTATTGCAAAACACTTCAGCATGACTTAATTTTTGTACTCCACTTGTCTTTAGGTAGTTGATTGCTCAATGTTTTCAAATGAGTGCTCTTAATTGTCACCAGCTGTAACTAACTTCTTCTCGGTCTTCCTCAGCAGACTGAGCTGCCATGCTAGTGATTTAAAAACTGGTATTGTCTTCAGGGCCTGTTAGGGGTTCTGCTGGTCTTAACAAACGAGTGACTTTCTTTACCTGTAGCCACTGTTAGAAAAAATATAAAATACAACAGGACTGAAAACTGTTTTCTTCACATGGCAGTGTAGTTTGCTGCTGTCAGTGGAGACTTCTAATCTATTAAAACAAGCAGATGATCTTGTTTTATCCCTTTCATTTTAGTAATGAATGAACAAGATAGTGCTCTGTATTTAGTCTAGCTTTTCCTGTTTAAACTCAGTTCATAGCCCACAATTAATAGCTTATTCTTCTCATTGCTTTGTTTTATGTGCTCTTAAGGGTACCTAAAAGCCACGGAAATTTCCATGGACCTTGGGATCCAGCCCTGCTATAGAAATTGAAAAGTTCAGCATGGAACTGAGCTCCTAACTTCTTAGAAATTGAATCTTCTCTGAATTGGGGATATGAATCTCTTCCCTTTTTAGGTCCTTGTTCTTTTTTTACTTCCTTTTTTTTAAGCTGCAATTTGACTTACTGCTGGTTTATTTCAGGGAAGAAGCCAAAACCAGCTCGTCCTGAGTCCCCTACTACAACTCCAAACATATCAGTGAAAAAGAAAAATAAAGATGGAAAGGGTAAGTTGAAGAGTTGTCACTGAAGTTTTTGAAAGAAAGTTGTTTCTAAGTGATGCGTAAAAAGAAACCATTTGTGATATAAAAAGAAAATGTTCACTAGTTTTCCTGTGATGTAAAACCAGGCCTTAGGCTCAGGGGTATTTAGCATCTCATCTTAAGGCAGGTGAAAAATGAGTGCATGAGATTTCTTGGTGAAATACCCGGTTCCTAGGGAGAGGAACATGTTTGTTACTTTATAGCAGGGGTTCCTGGAAACTCTTCAAGCTCCTGCAGAGGCTCCTGTATTTTGAGTGAGCTCTTGGGGTACTTTGCATTGTATTAAGGCTTCTTGGGCTGTGGTTATTTTGACAGATGATCTTTGAAAATGTTTTCCGTCTCTGTCTGCCTTAATTCTGCATGAGCAATTACTCAGTGATCAAAGCTGCTTGTTGGCGGCAGAAAGTACTAAGCCCTAATAAGACTTGGGTGGAAAACTTTTGGGTTTGATACTTCCTTGATTCCTCCTGCATTTAAAACCAAGACATACCGTAGAACTGAAACAGTAAATAATTCCCTCCGCTCCAAACTGTTCAGTAGTGCCTGTCAGTTTTGTCCCCAGCTCAGTTGCTTTGCTTTGGGGTCCAGCGCCGGAATTTGAATGGCAGCCTGATGCCATGGCCCTCATCACTTTCTGCGCTCAGCAGGAGCTGGAAATGAGCTTTCCCTGTGTCACC
This sequence comes from Phaenicophaeus curvirostris, assembly GCF_032191515.1. Taxonomy (NCBI): domain Eukaryota; kingdom Metazoa; phylum Chordata; class Aves; order Cuculiformes; family Cuculidae; genus Phaenicophaeus; species Phaenicophaeus curvirostris. The sequence goes on along the minus strand of NC_091392.1, from coordinate 176,124,068 downwards.
ACAAGTGCTTGCACACACCCCTGGGGACTGATGGGATGTGCTTTCACGCATGCAGTTCCTGCCAGAAGAGAAGCCCAGCCAAACCTGGAAGGTGTTGGTGTAAGAATGGCAGAGTTTCTTGAAATCAGAAAAATAGCTACACTGATAAATGAGTATGGGTGGGTTTTTTATTTCTTTTGAAGAGGGATTTTCTGCAATAACAGGAAATAAAGACCAGTATGTAAGCAATAAATATTTAACAGGTTGATGCCAGCAATTGTGAGTATGCATTATAGCTGCTTTTTTTTTAATTCAAATCTTATTTTTAACTAAAAATGAAAGAAGCGTGTCAGAGGAACCTCCAAGTAGTGCTCAAATGAAATAATAGAAGTATTAAAGCAGCTAGCCACAAAATTAAAAGGTGGGAAGAGTCTAATGTTTCTGTTGATGGTAATAAGGATACACCATATTTCACATTTGTCCATTGTTGGAAAATTCAGAAGGGATTAAAAAGAAATGTGTTGACTGAAACCACTGCTAGTTATGAAGAGAACTACCACAAAAGCATTTGTTTTGAATGTTGTTGAATGTTGAGGAAAATAGAATTGGAGTAAAGGGGATAATAATACAGCTGGCCATGGCAGGGAAGCAGCAAGAAAGTTATGAGAGTTGCCCCAGGGTAACACATATGGTAAAATATCAAGTCCTCCATATAATTACTTGATACGATATATGGAGAAAACTTGAGTTTTCCACATATTTCTTCTTCTGCTGTGACTCTGAGGAGGTTTAAAATTCTGCCTGTGAATAAAGCATTTTTGCAGGCAGTCCTCTTCACAGTGATTTTCAGTGGCTAAGCAGTGATAAGTTTTCAGATTGCCTTGATGCAGCTGAGCATTTTTAGTCTAAACTACAACAAAAACACCCTGGATTGGATGGCAAGTGGCTGGGAATTCTCTTGCTCTTGTCTGACACTGTCTTCCCTAAGCAGTTTTAACCTTTGCCTTTGGGGTGTCTTAAGGCCAAGGAGGCTGTCTGTTCTGTTGAAGCTGTGAGACATTTGCTGCAAAGGCAGTATTTTTTTCACTGGGGATGCTCACTTTTCAAATTTCCACCTACTGGTGGAGTTGCTACCATTTTTTAGTGCCAGTGCTGATGATTTCGCTGGATATTTGCAAAATATAGATTATAATACAGTAGTATGTGAGTTTTTGTTTGTAAGGCACTTCCTCGTGTTGAAAAAAGTTGAGACTGGTGGATATTAAACTTGGAAAGAACTGCCAGGTTAATTGAAGCTAACAAAGGAGATCCTGTCACGTTCTGATGCACTGAGCATCACTTTTTGTGGAACTTCAGGAATCTGCATACATTGTCTATGCTATGGTTTTGCACAGCTACTTGTAAGAGGTGATACTTTCATACAAGATGTTTTTTATTCCTTTCTCAGACTAACAACATATCACTAAGAAGCTTCTGTGCACCTTCAAGTGTCCAAAAGAACATCAAATACCAAAAGCCTTAAAAAAACCAGGAAGAAAGATCTCATCAGTTACACGAGTTTAGACTCCTTAAATGTACTTTAAGAAAAAATATGCAAATTTTGTAGTAGTTTTAAGTATTCACAATCTGTGAATTTACTACTGTTTCTTGATATGTGGTAAACACCGAACAGATGTGATGGATTTCCATGTATAAGTGTTTGTGCCTGCTTGTTTGTAAAATGAAGTTGGATCGTTATGTGCTAGCAAGTGCAAAATGTTCACTGGATTAAAAAAAAAAAATCTTTTTCTGAACTTTATTCTTGAAGGTTTGCCTGCCTCAGCATGTGCTGCTGATTGCCCCGTATAAATCTAATTGTTGAAACCAAGGGATTTGTTTAGCCTTTTAAAGGATTGTAACACTTCAGTTCAGCCAAATATTTAAGCAAGGGCTTAATTTCCAGCATTTTCAGAGGGCGGACCTGAGCCCGGTCCTGTTTGAGGTAAAGCAATAGTGACGGGTTCTGTAACTGGATTAGGCAGGAGGAAGGTGCGCACCCAGGTGACTGATGTTTAAAGCTGGTGATTGGAACAGAGTGACTGTAGGTTGACAGGTACCTTACTCTATAGGCTGCAGACAGTGGCTGGTGTTTTTGAGCACCCAGATCAAAACAACTAAGAAGAATCTCTTCCCATGTCCTTCCATCTCTGTTTCCTAGTCTTGTTGATATGTTACATTGTATTTGTAAAGATACCAGCTTCTACATATTTAGGTTATTAATAAAAAATTAGGTTAATTAATAAAATATAGTCCACTAATATTTTTCCTTTTCTGTATCCTGAAATACTTTTCTTCTAGGAAATACAATTTATCTCTGGGAGTTCTTACTAGCCTTGCTCCAGGACAAAGCTACATGTCCTAAATACATCAAATGGACTCAAAGAGAGAAGGGCATTTTCAAACTGGTAGATTCCAAAGCTGTGTCCAGGTTGTGGGGAAAACACAAAAACAAACCTGACATGAATTACGAAACAATGGGTAGAGCTCTCAGGTATGTGCATTTTTCATAACAGACTTTTTTTTTGCCTTAGTGTTTGCATGTATTAAATGCCTCATCTAATTTGTGTAACAATACATAAGAGTTAGTGTCTGATCAGTTTGGGAAATGGAGAAGTTATTTCAGCAAACTAAATAAACTAACTTAAAGTAACCCTTACTAACCTCAATCACTAATCAGCCACCTTCAGTCTCAGCTCAGATATTTTCAGTGCTGCTGCAAAAACTGCATCTTCACAGTCAGCCGCAAAGTAAGAGACTGATGATTCCAAGTGTAATAATCCTTTAACAAGGAATTTGAATCTCTTTTCTGAAAAAAGTTCTAAATTAAGGTGCATTAATGAAATTATTTCTCCTTGTTGCAAAGGGTCCCATTTCCAGTGCAAGGTAAATTTTTGGAATTCAAGTCTGGCTGCACTTCTCTGAACCTGTGTGTACAGGCAGTTTTAAAACTTTGTGTGTGTCTGCCTATCAGGCTGAGATTTTTCTCATACCTAAGAGACTGCAAAATAGGCAGACACCCACAAAGCTTCAGTCTTTTCTGCAGACTGATAATTGTTCAACTCGACAGCTATGTATTTCTTTTCACCTATCACCTTGAGGTGTGTGATATCTAATTGTCATATGAATTTGTAGATATAGCAGAAGTAGTTCTGTGCTGTTTCCTTTGCCTTGGTGTAGCTTAGATGTCTGCTCGTGCTTACTGATCAGTAAGCATGGATTCAGGTAACTGAAAGAACTCTATAAGTCAAGAGGAGAATCACAGGTTTCATGCAACTTTTTTGAACAGTATGAGTTGATACCAGAGCTGCGAAGTCGCAGATCTCCCAAGTCACAGAGCTGTTCTCTTTTGCCTCAAAGTTATCTGAGGTTGAAAATAAAGCAAGGAAAACCAGTAAAATAAAGTTGTTTGAGGGAAAAAATAATCTGTTTACTTGGCCGCTCCTTTATAATGAAGAAACTAGGGACTTAGAATATGTTGTTAATGCTGGTCTTATTTTTGGAGTAGGGGGAGGAGATATTAGCCTTTTTCTTGTTGTTTGTTTGGTTTTTTGGCAAAGAAACCTACTATGTAACTTGATATGTGTGTGCTTTAAACAGATACTATTACCAAAGAGGAATACTGGCTAAAGTAGAAGGGCAGCGTCTGGTATATCAATTCAAAGAAATGCCAAAGGATCTCATCTGTATAGATGATGAAGATGCGAGCCCTAGCACTGAGTCATCAGATTCAACTCTGCTCTCAACTCCTGTGGCCAATAGAAACCAGTCGAGCAGATCTAGAGCATCTGCGAATGCGGGAACAAAGGGAGGATCAACCACAGTGCTAAAAACAGGAAACTCGAAGCCTGCTAAGCTGAAGGAGCATGTAGAAGTTGTACAGCAGCAGACACCTGGCTTGAGTTCAGAAGTTTTGAGGACAATGCAATCTCCGCAGCCAGTACATCCCACTCAGCTTTTTCGGACACTTCATGTAATGCAGCCATTGCAGTCCCTTACAGAAGGACATGCAGCTGTAACCAGTAATGTTCCGGACGAAACGCTAAATCCCTCAGTTCAGAATATAAGGTAAGAAAATGTTTCGAATATAAATGTGTGAACAATAATAAATGGACAATGGCTAGATAGACTACATTCTTTGTTTTGCTTCCAAAAAATGCTCGTCTTCCAGTTTGGCTCAAATGCAATGGTGTCTTTGTGACTGACCCTGAGAACAGGGAGTTACTATAGCACACTGTGATGTGTACATTCATCAGTGCTTGGCCTTTAGTAGAGGGAAGCTACATCGTAGGCCTGATGCAAATCCTTTGGAGAGGAAAAATACACAACTTGTCTTTAAAACTGGTATCATCAGTTTTGCCCCACAGCAGAGGCAGTATTTTCATGGCTCTGCATTTTCACTGACCAGTGTCTTCACTTTTGAATTATACACGGTGTGTCTGTGTGATCCCTTCAAAAGGATTTTCCTTCTTGTTTCTTAAGTTTTCTTCTAGAGAATTTTTTGTCATCTCTTTCATCTTTTGTATTGTCCCTGGTTACAACAAGGGAAAGCTCTGTGTTATCTACTCCAGTGTTTTGCTGCTGTTACAGTAGCACGTTCTTTTGATTTTAGAGAACAATTAACAGAATAATGTCATGGGAGCTGTGTATTTGCAGACTGGTTTGAGAGATAGTAAGGCTTCCACATTTAATTTATAAGTCAGCTGGCTAGCACTACACAGCCTTTAAGCATCATAACTCCTTTGCATATACCTCTTAGAAGCAGCACCTTAGTGGAAGAGGCTTTAAAAAGTATCTCTGAAGCCTGGTTTAAGCCTGATGGAGCCTTTTCATCTCCACTGACTACAAAAGACCTAAACCAAATAAATATTCTTGTAATCCAGGCCCCTCACAGGAATGTCAGGAGTTGTATATGGTGATTCTGGACCTTAAAGCTGCACATTCTTAATGTTCATAATATGAACACCACTTTTTTTAATTTTTATTTTTTGAGCTTTGCTGTGTTAACATCACCATTACAATGGTTATCGTTTTGTGATGCAAAATGGCAATTATGCCATTTCCTGCTCCTTTCCTCTTTAATTTCCTTTGAAAATTACATCCAGACCCACCAAAAGATTCAGAATGGTACTGACTCTCTGAAGTTAACTGTGCAATTTTGTTAGAAAGACATAGGAGAGACAATAATGAGCCAAATAATTTCTTTGTTTCCAAAGAATAAGTTTTGCTTTCTCATCTCTGCTATTTAGAGGGATGCTGGCACAACCAGAGAGTTAAAACTCCACTTATATAAAAGAAAAACGCAGAATAACAATAATAGTTAGATTTTTCAGAAGAACTGAAAAAGGAACTGAAACTGTTTGGATCAGTCTCCAGAGGTGGATATAACAGAATCAGTAAGAAATGTTTTAGGAGATAAACAAATAGCTGAGGAAGCTGGAGATGTATGTACAGGAAATGTCAAGCCAAGACTGCAGCTTCAATCAAGAAAAAGTTACATTATTTCTTCTTTCCTTGGCGTAAAAACCCCCCAACTTTAAAATTACCTCTGAACTTCCTAGTTTGAATCCTGTGGTTTATTTGTTTAATTTCTGTAAAAATTATGAAATGTTTTCATTCATGCTGCAATATAAAAAAATTCACACTGAAAAGAGAAATTCACTGGTTAGTGAAGACTGCAAGGGAAAAAATACCTTGCACCATGAAAGCAAACTGGAGTTACCATTTTTAAGTAGGCAATATCTGCTTTCATTTGTCTTACAATTCAGAAATGCATGATTTGAAATCAAATTGGGTTTTGCTGATTTTTCTGACCCACTAGAATTAGTTCAAGATCCACATGGGAATGGGAAGGATTGTATTTGATCAGAAGTTTATGTAAAAGATAATTATGAAGAATTTGCCAAAAAAAAAAAAAGAAAGAAAAAACACAGTTTTGGAATTAATTTAGAAAATCAATAAAAATCTGTATCAAGGCGATGCCTTGTAAGCTTTTACAGCTTGGGAATTAAGCTACTCTGTACAGTGCAATCCTACGATTTCATGGTTGATGAAGGATTTAATTACTTTTAAAAGTTGATTAGGGCAATGTAGTGAAAGGAAACAAGCTCAGACATGGTAGCTATGCACTACCATTTAAATCAGTAGAATAATTCTATTGAACACTAATAGGGGAAAGTTCAGCAACTGGCAGTTAAATAGCTCTAGGCTAGACATATACCAGATTATTTATCATCCCAGTATCAATTGTATAGATGGTAAACAAAAAGAAGTATCTGTAAGACCTAGTAATGCAGGCAGGGAAGTCTAGCCTAACATTTGGAAAGCTGCTTAGTGACATTATGACATCCAGTTATTGCATTATGGTGTTTCACAATTGGACCTTGGGCAATAAGCTGAGGGGAAAAAGTAATAGAGATGATACATGTGTGAAGTTCAAATAAAGTAAAAGCCTCAAACCCTTAGGGTTCTGTACTGCCTCCATTTTAATCCGTTGTTTGTAACTTCCAACACTATTCCACAAAGTCTTCAGTTGCCCTTTCCTTAGCCCAGCTGACAGTGTCTCACGTGAAGGGGGGAAAAAAAACCAGACTAATCGAATCTTTTCAGTACAGTACGTGTTTACTGAGTGGTATGGAAATAAGAAAGAATGCACTAAGGTGTCTGAGCAGTCAGAGTGAAAATAAATCCTCAACCCAGATTATTTTGGTGTGCTTTCAACCAGGATGGGCCAAGCTGCAAACCAAGGTGCTGGTGAGTTCTGTGCAGTCACTGCCAGTTCCAGGCTCTAAAAATACAATTTATGACAGATGCATTTCTGCTTGGTTTCAAAATGTAAACATCAAGTAGTGTGGTGAGGTAGAATGGCACATTGAATATTTTTTGGAGCGTATGTTTTGGGTCTTGTTTTATAATAAGGCTGAAACAAAGGAACTGGATTTGGGGGTTGTTTGTTCAAACAGCTATAAATCTATAGGAGCTGAATGTGTTTGTGTACACATTCTGAATTGCTGCAATGAGGCTTTCAAAAGGGTTGAGACGAATGGTCTGCATGATTTGAAAATGTACATCAGGTACGATTGCCATTATGGAATAAGAGCTGACAAACCTGATGTAGGCATACTCTCCCTAGGGTTGTTGTTGGAGTCACTTTTTTTGTTGTTGGAGTAGTTTTATAAGGAAGGTGAGGACAAATAGCAACATTGGTTGCTAGTTGGTGTTAAGACTTTGGGGCATGTAGGTCACAGAATCACAGAATGGCTGCAGGTGGAAGGGACCTCTGGAGAAAATCTATTCCAACTCCTCTGCCAAAGCAGGTTCACCTACAGCAGGTTGCACAGGAACACATTGAGGTGGGTTTGAATATCTCCAGAGATGGAGATGCTACACTCCCTGGGCAGCCTGTTCCAGTGCTCCATCACCTTCACAGTTAAGTTTTCCCTCATGTCCAGGTGGAACTTCTGTGATCCAGTTTGTGCTTATTGCTCCATGTCCTTTCGCTGGGCACCACTGAAAAGAGTCTGGCCCCATCCTTTTAACAGCTGTCCTTTAGCTACTTGTAAGCATTGATAAGGTCCCTTCTCTGTCTTCTCCAGGCTAAAGAGACTGAGCTCACTCAGCCTCTTATAGGAGAGATCTCCAGTGCCCGATGATCTTTGTGGCCTCCACTGGACTCTCTCCAGTAGTTCCCTGTCTTTCTTGAGCTGTGGAGCCCAGAACTGGACACAATGTCCTTCCCCTCTGCTCTGCCCTAGTGAGACCCCACTGGGAGTAATCTCCCTTGACCTGCTCGCCGCACTCTTCTCAGTGCCCCCCAGGATACCACTGACTGCCTTGGCCATGAAGGCGTGTTGCTGACTTATTGTCAGCTTGTCTTCCAGGACCCCTTGGTACTTCTCCACAGAGCAGTAGTCACGGCCATTTGGGCAAAAGGCAATCAGTGTTTGTGACTGATCCTCAAAAGTTTTCTGACACGTGCAGTGGAGGGCTCATGTCACCTTCCCTCCCCTGTGCTAGGCAGCATTGCCTGGGAAAGTCTGCTCCCCGAGCATCACTGGAAGCATGTGGCAGCCATTCCACAGGGCCTCTGTGTTTCTCAAAGACATAGGCATGCCAGTGAAAATCAATGGTTGATTCTTCACACAAGAGCAGCAGTGGCTTCATTTATCATTGCACAAAGCTCGTGGTTTTGCATACTTTGAGGGGATGGTAGTGTCTTATCCTGAAGTGGAAAGGTCTTGGCTTTTGAATGGGTTTTGATGAGCTTTTTATACATGTTTTGGTGCTGCTGTGTGCAGGGGAGTCAAGGAGAGGTGTTGCTCGCTAGGGATAGGGGCCCCTTCAGCCCCAGTGCTTAAACAGAACAGCCGTGATGTGGTGCAAACCCAAACTTGGGATGTGGGGCAGGAGCAGGGTCAGGTTGTGCAAACTGGGGTTTGCTGACCGGGGAAGGCATTCAGTATCACCAGTGGGAATATTTGGAATCACAAACTCAACTGCTGTCTGGCAGGTCTAACCGCTTGGGCTCGGTGGATGCAAACACAGTTACCACAGTCTCCACACAGTCTCCACTACCACAGTCTCTCTTGTGTAACTGGGAGCTGAATTTGGCACCACGTTTCCAGTGGTAAGGCAAAAAGGAAAATGCCTCTCTGGATGAGCATTTTGTTTCTAACTTTTTCCAATGAGACAGCTTTTTAGGGAAGGCAAAAAAACTCCACAACTTTTTGAATTTAGCACTGGTAATATTGTTCTTTTTAAACCAGAATGACTGACACAGTTTAACCAGAATATCTGGTTTATTGCCCTGCTGTGTTTTAGCTTGGAATTCAGAGGCGCTGAAGTAGCCCCAAAGTTCAGCTCGAAGTTCATTGTATCATTCTGAGCATAAAGGGCATCCTTTCTATTGCTCCAAAAAGTGTACCTCTCCTGTAAAGCTGGGGACTTAACCTTGTCATGGGTAGTTTAGGACATCATACTGGGCACTAAGGGGCCTGCATTTGTGCAGTTAAGTTGCTCCCTAATGTGACATGGGCTGCAGACAGAGAACTGCTTTTCATTTACCTTTAATCTAGACTAGCAGTGATTTGTGAAGGAGAGTCTTCTGGACGGACTAAAAAGAGGTTCTCATGTTACTAATGGTTCAGAGAAGATCATATTGTGAGTAGTTTAACATTTTATGTCTCTGTTTGTTATTGACCATGTGGGATATAGCTGAGTCTTCTTGCTGGCATCTCTGTTTACCAAGGAACTTGCAGTTAGCTGACTGCTGACAGATCCTGTGTAATGCTTTAGCAGACTTCAGGTTTGAAACACAATGCTTCTATCAAAATTCAGTTTATTGTTTCTTTTCTGTATTTTCAAGTTGTCATTGTGATAGTTTGGACAGAGCATGTTAGAAGACCAGTATCCTGACTCTGTTCTGTATCTGCAAGAAAAGCTAATACAGACCACAGAGGACCAGTGGGATATGCTGTGTGTTCACTTCTGAACTGGAGAACCGCTCCATGATGAATCAGCCACAGCTTTCATCTTGACCTCTTTGCAACCTTTGGGGTAGAAAACGTTGCAGTAATTCATCCTGAAGGTGACACAAGCGTGGACCACAATTGCAAGATCCTCATTCAAGAGGAGAAGGAAGTAGCTGAAGGTGAATCGTGTTTTTTCTGGGCATGAGCATTCTGTGTAAGAATAGTGATGAAGTCATCAATATGTCAACATGATTGTTGATTGTCCCAATAAGCAGAGGGAATTACCTTTCAACGTCATGTCAACCCCAGGCAAACCACATATTCTTTCTGCTGTTGTTCCATAATCTGTTTCTGTGTCAGGCTATGATGTATTGGTGGTCTGACTGCAGCTATGCCGATGCTGAAAAATAGAGAGATTTGTCTAGCATGAGTTTATCAACTCTGAAAATGTGATTATAGCTGCTATTTCAACTCAAGTGTTTTCATCTTGTGTCCTGTGTAGACATTAGCTTGTGTAAGTTGTGCAGTGAATGCCGCCATTATGTTCTGTAATCATAATTTATACTCCATCTATATTGGTTTTGCTCGAGCTTGCATAACCACACAGATGCAGGGAGGCAGCCTGGCACTGTCTTACTGAGATTCTGCATTGGCCATCTGCTTTTGGTCCTTTATCCCGGGATAAGAACAAGAGTCAAATCTGCACAATAACAGCTAACGTAGCCCATTACTCCTCTGCTGTTCCTATAGGTATGCTGAATAAAAACTGTCACAGGGTCAGCCTTGGCAAAGAGCTCACTTAGGCTCCCTGGGACTTGATGGAGAAAATGAATGAAGGAGCAGGATGCCAGCTGAGAACTTCTGGATAATCAGAAATAGCTCCTGGCTAGTACTTGGAAGGCTTTACCCTGATGGGTCAGCATTGGTGCATGTGCTTTGCCTCTGTTTGCAGTTAGATGGTTGTCTTCCATCAGTGCAAGAAATTGCATCTTCATGCTCTGAAGGAAGGGCTACACTAAAAGCTCTCCAACACACCGACTAGCAGGTACTGTTGGATCTGGCTCACTGCTGTAGCCTTCCCCAGAGGAAGGGAAGCAGGTGATTGTTGCAGGGAGCTGATCTCTCTCATCATTTAAGTGAAGGCTTGACTGCCTTTCAAGTTTCAGGGTAGTGGGGAAAGTGCCATCCTGAGGGGTGTTGGTCAGAAGTAGGCTGATGTGATCTCAGTGGGCTTCTGTAAGAAACTGGCATTTACCTTAAAACAGGGTGTCCTTTTCAGAACACATTTACAATAGGACAACACTGAAGACTTGGATTATAGCCAAACATTTTAATTTAATTTTCCTGCAGCTGAGAAGGCCTTCTCTTATGCCAATTTTTTGTTTAGTTTTGTCATAGGTAGGAGGAAGCCTGCTTATGGCAGAAGGGACTTCATGGTCATCTAGAGAGATATATTTTGTTTCTGTACAATGAGAGGCAATCCACAGGAGCTCTCTTTGCATGTCTTTAGCAGTGTTGAAGAGATGGGGTTTCTGCAGGTCTCTGTTTGTAGCCAAGTTTCTGAGCTTGAATTCAGGTGAGCGTGCAGTTTTGTAAAATTCTAGAAAGCGGATTCTAAGACTGTGTCAGTCGGTAAATAGGATACCAGACTTGAGAGTTGAGTTCTCTGTCTCTGCCCTCATCATGTAAGAAGTTATGTTGTCCATGCAGAGAGCTAGATGAGAACAGGCGAGTTCTGCCCTCCCTTCAGAGGAGACTGTGCTCAGACAGAGCATGAAGGCATCAAGTGCCTATCTCCCTCTCATGGACATCTCCCCCTAGGCTGCTTAGTGGCCCCTGTATGGTTTGTGCTGAAGAAGGGCCAGTGGCTATGAGGGAATATGTTGGGGTGAGTATTGACGAGATTGTTGATGACTCTGAGGATCATGTCTAGTAGCAGAGCTGTGAGAGCTCCCAAGCTGCATTTGGTTGTTGCTTCCTGTAATCACTCGAGAGAGATTGTCTCTGACTGGGGCACCTGAAGTGACTCCAGCGAGCACATACCACCCCTGCACCTCCTGATTCTTCCTAGCTTGGCAGAGTTGTTTGCAGCCAGTTAGTTGAACAAATGGGGAAAGTCCCTGGAAATTTGCCCACTTATCTCAAGGCCATCATTTCCCCTATAGCTGTAGGTTAAACAATGTATATGTTGGAGAGGCAATTGTACTCTGGTACCTCTCCCTATGCATTTGTTAATATTTCCTTGCTTTGTTTTCATATTGTTCTGTCAAATACTTTATTTTCCTTGGCTTGTAGCTTCAGTATTTTTTTTTTGGTATCTTCTCCCTTTGTTTCATAAATTTCACATAAGTTACCATGAATAAACTTGCTTTTTCTGCCTGTCACTTAGTGTTTGCTTTATCACCAGTTACCTCTTGATGAGCTAATATGGCATTGCACAATCCTAGACTGTAAACGGTACTAAAAGAACCAAGAATTAGATGATCGTTTTCTGCCAAGCTAAAATTACTTGAGAATTTTTGTCATTCTTTACTGAGTTGTAACCAGACCATTTTATGGCAGCATTTCCTTTTCATCAATGTTGCTCAATGTTCTTCTAGGTTTTTTTTAGATTCAACAGGAACTTTTAAAGAAATCGCCCGATAGATTTGTACCTTAGAATAGCAAGGACATTAACAAATTGACAGTGAATTCAGAAGCATAGCAAAATACAGAGTTCAAAGCACCTCAAATAGAGTAACTTGGTGTTAACAGGTCATCATATGTAGTATGTACTTAAAGCAGGCAAAACAATTAACCTCTATTTTTTAACATTATTCAAGGCAAATAGTTGGAACAGCTAGATTTTGTTTCTAAGCAGATGCAGTTGTCCCCAGTTTTACCAGTTAAGCCCAATGTCTTGCTTGTCCATCATTATCATAAATAGCAACCTGTATTTAAGTGCTGCGTGCTACTTAATCCTGTGCTTGTACAGTTACCCTCCAGCAAGTTCACACTCTCTGGGTGTGTATGCGTATATGCATGTTTTTATATATGTATATAATAACATCGCTAGGCTGGAAAAGACCTTTGAGATCATCGAGTCCAACCAAACCTGTCCAGTACTAAACCATATCCCTGAACACTTAATCTACCCATCTTTTAAATATCTCCAGGGGTAGTGACTCAGCCGCCTGGCTAGGCAGCCTCTTCCAGTGCTTGATAGCCTATTTGGTGAAGAAATTTTTCCTGATGTCAAATCTGAACCTCCCCTGCTGCAACTTGAGGCCATTCCCTCTCGTCCTATTGCCTATCGCTTGGGAGAAGAGACCAACATCCACCTTGCTACAACCTCATTTCATGCAGTTGTAGACAGTGATAGGGTCTCCCCTCAGCCTCTTTTTCTTTAAGCTAAACAACCCCAGTTCCCTCAGCTGCTCCTCATAAGACTTGTAGTCCAGCCCCTTCACCAGCTTCATTGCCCTTCCCTGGATGCCCTCCAGCACCTTAGTGTCTTATGTAAGATATATATCATATATCCTTATATGTAATGTATATATTATATATATCTTGTATATGCATCTTGACTGATGGAGAAGGTAGAGCATCTGGAGGAAACTATTAGTCACAGTATGATGTACAGGTATGGGAGTGGCTTTTGGGAGAAAAAGAATAGCTAAACACCAGTATACAAATACTTATTGCAGTGTGCTGAGACAAATGCTCTCAGAGCTGTTTCTCCTAGTGCTTTGCACAGTACTTTTTGCATTGATTAACTCCAGGTCACACTTTATAAGCTTGTCCTTTACAGACATTTAGCAGTTAGAAACTTTTATTTTTACTGTTTTTTTCATTTTAAAACTGCTATAGGGACAAGATAGTAGCCTGAAAGTAATACTTGCATAGCAAACCAGCACAGGCTAGCAGCTTCAGCTGCTGCTTTTCAGAATTGTGACTGTTAAGTTGATCTTAATCCTTCAGGCTCAAGTAAGTTTCTTCATGGATTAAAGAGCTGGCTTGGTATCTAGTCAGACACTTTCCGTGCATTTCTGATGGCAAGTGTCAGTTTTCCCTTCTTAGCTGCTCCAGTTGCAGTGCTGGGCTCTGTAGATTTTTCCTGGGTTGAGCTCTCTCTCTGTGACATTTTGATTTTGCTACAAGTTTGTTTAAGTATAGGTAATTCAATTTTTGTTAGTTTTTAAAAAAGCTCTCGGATGTCCTTGTCCTGTTACTAGTTGTGACAGAGTAATTTGTGGGTTTTCTGTCAAGGTTCCAGGTTTATTTGCTGGGGAGTCAGGAATACTTACCATTGATAACCCTTATCAGACTTTGATGTGAGCTTGGTGCTGTCATTCTGAGCCTCGTGCTTTAAGCTTGGTTGCTGGCATTTCCAGAAGTTGGGAAGAAAGAAGCAATCACTCTAGCTGGTGCTTCATCTCCAGCCAGCCCTTGCTGGCTGAAGCCATGAGCTTCTTCCTTGGGCTGTCTCCAGATGTGTGTAACAGGAGCTCAGGATTGACTCTGATGTCAGTCCTATCATAGTTTCTATCCGGTCATTATGGCATCTGTGACGAGGCCTGCATGCGAGCCTCATGGGCAGAGGTTTAGATTTGTTTTGCTATAGCAGCATTCCTAGGCGCCAACTTTCTCTTCTTTCTTGTGAGGATGAGAAAGCTACAGAAGCAAATTTCATTCCTTGTATTATCAAGGTATGTTGGATGTGGAGAAAAGATCGCCTCCGGCAGCTGGAGGGTGCTCAGGGAGGAGGTGCTGATGTGCTCTGGGCTTGACATTACAGGAGCTGCTCTTGCTGAAGCAATCTGTGGTGCTCATCTAGAGACCTCTCCCAAAGGACTGAGCTGAGGAGGACCTGGGAAATCCTCTACAAATTTTCCTTCCCTTGTCTCTGCTGCTGTGCTAAGGATGGGGGACTGCAGCTCCCTGTGGGGTTGAAATACTGCCAGCAGCAGCGTCTACATCCACATTGCCCTGTAGCTTCAGCATCACTTAAGTCCTGCTTTGGTAAGCTTTTTGCTGTAACTGTGATAGCCAGAACGTGGCTTTAAATTGAAGTTTCAAATATCCTGGGTCAACGGCTAAGCACTGGCAAGCAAGTTTTCACAGAGCTGTATAAAGTAGGTACTAAATAGGCAGAAGAACTCTGGAAGGGAGGACGTGCCAGAGTAGATGTATAGTAGGCAATCCTTACTGTGTAGCTCCAGACCAGTCTTCAGAAGGAAGAACATGCATGGACTTGAAGATACAAGCATTGACAGTAAATTGGTTTCCATCTAAAGGGATTTCAGCAGTGGTAGAAATAAACCAAGAGGAGGAGGAAACAGTTATTTTTGTTTTATGTCAGTGCCAAGTATGTTCAAGAAAACCTAAGGGAGAGCTTACGACTGAAAAAGGGGAGGAGGGTGAGCAGGAGAAAACCCTGAAGATAGGCAGGACAGGTGGAAAGGAAGAAAAGATTGTTAGAGACAGTGTGGCATGGTGGGCCAGAGCACGCTGTGGGAAGGCATCAGAACACTTATCCCTCCCTTTTGCTTGCCCTCCGCAGGAAATTTTGTGCTTACCCAGGAGCGTGTTATGTTTGGGGTTTTCTGTTTGTTTGTTTTGTTGTGTGTGGTTTTGGGTTTTTTTTAAAAAACTCAGGTATATTGCATGACTGGAATGTGTGTGTGTGTTTCATTCACATCTCTAAATCACTGTTGTCCATTGTAATAGTTGTATACTCCAGCAATATGACTGCTCTATCTTCCAACGTTGCCCTCTCAGCCATACATGCGTAGAAAGTAGTATGGTACCAAAGTCTGTGAGTGTGCAACTGACGGAGTCATTCCTAATTTAAACTCATGTTTTAGGAGCAAATTCTGTTCAGTTGCTTTACCAGAAGGGGTGTACAAGCCTGGCAGACAGAGAACTCTGCATCCTGGGAGTTGGAGAAGGTGCTGAGCAGGCTCTCTATTACAGTGCAGATGCTTTTACATATGGATAAGTATATATTTAGCTGTCAGGAGAACTGAGGCCTGACATATGAATTCCTTGGGCTGGGTACCTCATGCAGTTGATGGCAGAGGTGTAGTGGGTCATGCTTGGGATGTTGGTTGATGCTTGAGAAGATCATAGATCAGTTTTTTGGATGAACTAGTGACTGTGTCAAAGGTAGGCTGTTCAGTTTAGTGACGATAGTACTGTTCATGCAGGGTAGCTTAATACTGGGAACTGTGTTGCTGAATCCAGGAGTCAGGTTCAGTTCTTGTTACATCAGGGTAGTGACTGCTGCCTCTTTCAGAACCCTTAGTTAAATAAAATGTTTACGATACTGTCCTGGTTTCAGCTGGGATAAGTGACAGGGGACAGGACAAGAGGGAATGGCCTCAAGCTCCGCCAGGGGAGGTTTAGGCTGGACATTAGGAAAAAATTCTTCACAGAAAGGGTCATTGGGCACTGGAACAGGCTGCCCAGGGAGGTGGTTGAGTCACCTTCCCTGGAGGTGTTTAAGGCACGGGTGGACGAGGTGCTAAGGGGAATGGTTTAGTGTTTGATAGGAACGGTTGGACTTGATGATCCGGTGGGTCTCTTCCAACCTGGTTATTCTGTGATTCTATGAAGAGTTAATTTTCTCCCTAGTAGCTGGTACAGTGCTGTATCTTGGATGTAGTGTGAGAATAATGTTGATAACATACTGATGTTTCTAGTTGTTGCTAAGTAATGTTTATACTAAGGACTTTTCAGCTTCCCATGCTCTGCCAGCAGGGAGTGCACAAGAAGCTGGAAGGGCGCAAAGCCAGGACAGCTGACCCAAGCTGACTAAAGGGATTTTCCATACCATACAACATCATGCTCAGTATATAAACTGGGGAAGTTGGCTGGGGATCCTTGCAATTGCATTGTGCATCACTTGTTTTGTATATTTTATTATTTTGTTTCCCTTTGCTGTCCTATTAAACTGTCTTTATCTCAGCCCGCGAGTTTTGGCTTTATATTTTTTTCCCCCTTTGATTGTCTTCCCCATCCCATCAGGGCAGGTGAAGGAGTGAACGAGGGGCTGCATGGTATTTTGTTGCCAGCTGGGGTTAAACTGAGGCAGGTGCCAAGTGATTTTTCCATGGTGTGGTGATAATTCTTTTTCAAAATTCAGCATGAAAGTGTTCTGACCTTGTAATCTTTTCTAATCTTAACAGGACTTTACAGACTCCAACCCAGGTTCCGGTGGTGGTTTCTCCTGGAAATCAGCAGCTGCATACTGTAACACTCCAGACAGTGCCTCTTACTACAGTGATAGCCAGCACAGATCCAGCCTCAGCAACAACATCCCAAAAATTCATTTTACAAGCCATTCCTAATTCACAACCCATGACGGTTCTTAAAGAGAACGTTATGCTACAGTCTCAGAAACCAGTCTCGCCTCCTTCCTCAATTGTGCTGAGCCCAGCACAGGTTCAGCAGGTGCTCACCAGCAGCGTGCAGACAATTTGCAATGGAACAGTGAACATGGCTTCATCTCCATCCTTCAGTGCCACTACCCCCATGGTAACGTTTTCACCCAGCAGCTCCCAGGTGGTAGCTCATCCCTCGGGCACGGTGATCACTTCGGTTATTAAAGCGCCAGAAATGAAACAGATTGGCGTACAACAAGTGGTGAAAGAAGAAGACAGTGACAAACTAGATGACACTGAGCAGACGGAGCAGAGATTCCAGCAGCAACCGTTTGTGATGGTAGTGTCCAGTCCGAATGGTTTCCCATCCAACGTGCAAGTGAAGCAAGAAAATGAGCCATTGGAACCTGCTTCGTATTGATAAATAAAAAGACCCTGTGGATGATTATTTTCCTAAATGTGATGGGACCTTTTCATTTATGTATATATGGTTTGATTCTGAAGCAAGATGTTGCAAAGCTACTTGATTTCTACAGTTATTTGTTAGAACTCATGCTTTAGAGTGGATTTTGATTTTCTGTTAATTGCTAAAAGCTATCATATAAATAAAATTATATGTTACTCGTGTTTCAAAATACAGGCATGAAGGAACATGCTTTTTACGCTATGCAGACTTTCTTCTGAGGTTGTTGGCCAAAGTTTCAAATGTCTTTCTTTCTTCATCTTTTCAGCCTGTTGCTGATTAACATTGCAGTAATGTTGTTATAACCTTTTCTGTTTAATTCATACATGTATCATTTAACTTTTGAATCAAGTTACTTGTAGTGTGAGACATTTTCATTCCATGTGTATGAATCTTTATGATCAAATATCTGTTCCGTACCGGTGACTTACACCGGTTTTAGACTTTGATAACCAGCTATCCTCTTTCATTTTTTGCAGCACAAGCTCTTGTGTGTGCAAAATGGAATATACACTCCTGTTGAGAGTACACAAAACATTTATTCCAGTAATGGACGATGCCACGTCTATATTTTATACAAAAACATCAGATATATTTAATTACTGAATCTAACGGCTTCACTACAGGTGCAAATGTTTCATGCCATTTTGCAATTACAAAGTTTAACAATTTTGCTTTCTACTTAAGATTATTTTGTAAGGGGGGAAGGAAACAAAAGATATACAATTTATGCAGGTATTTGGAGATTAATACTGCTAAGAGTTCTTTTTTGATTGTAAATAATGTACATTCAGTGTCACAAGGAAGTTTTTTCAGCTAATTTGTTTCCATACAAATTTTTGATAGATGCAAATAAGATCATTATGTTTAGAGGTCTAATGTTATATGTATTCATATTACAGAGTGAATTTGTATTTAAAGACAAATTTTTAAATGATGGAGCCCTTTGAACCTTGGGTCCTTGTCTTTTGTATTTTTAATTGGTTTATTATGAAAATAAATCAAGTTGAAAAACCTTTTTCTGTATTTATTCTGAAATGTTTTTATGTTGCTGTAGTGTTTTGACGATCATTATAAACAACCAGAATACACTGAGAAACAGGACGACATAATTAATCAGTGTGAGTCTGGGGTGGGACCTGAGCAATTCAAACATCACTTCCAAACAGGCTGGAACACGTCCAGTGTGCTGTGGGCATCCTTTGCTATAGCAGCACTGTACACTTCTGTAGCTCACATCAGAGTCCAAGAATGCAGCTTAAAACTTCTTTTCCATCACTTTCCACAATGTTACAGACAAGAACCCAAAACTTTGAACCTAACTTTGGGGTACCACTCATTGCAAAGGTCCTTGTACTTCATATAACACAACTGGTGGCCCAAACTACTAGTTTCAAACCCTCACAATTCCTGTGTTTCAACAGAAGGTGGATTAAAAATAACCATGCCTGGTGAGGTTAGTGGAATGTAAAATGAAAGGAAATAGGACTTTCTATGCTTGAATTCATGTAGTAGTTCTGTTGATTGGTTCATAAGGTTAAATTTGATTTTAAAGATGAGCATAGGAGTACAGCAAAAACTAACGGGAGCAGACCCGTGGCAGAGTTTGGTCTAGGCAAAACTTTACAACCTGCATCATGGGACCAATTCTGTGGCCACAGCTGCCCTGTTTAATTCCATGTTTCTTCCCTCTGGCTCCCATGCAGTTTGGCTTCCACCTGTGAATCCAAAGTACCTCATGCAGTGTTCAGGAAGGCTGGCGGGGTCCCAAAGGGTCCAGTGGTTTATCCAGCAGCGCTCCCCGCAGCTGAGGAGCTCTGGCAATACTGCTAGGAATGCGGAGAAGCATTGTAGAGGCTCATCCCAGCGGCTCTTTCAGATCACTGATAGCACTGGATAGGGAAGCTCAGGTTTATCTAATCAGACTATAAAATTGGGATTTTTTTCCTGTAATACAAGTATTTTGTATTACTAGTAAAACTGAAGTCAATACATGACTGACGTTACTGTTCTTAAATGTGGGGAAGTTGTTCTGCTGATTTACTGGAAACACAGGAAGAAAAAAAATCACACTTTAAGGTTACAAGTTTGCCAGCAAGATCTCTTGCCACAGATGCAACTACTGGACAGAGAAAATGGTTTGTCATTCATTAATTACATCAAAATATCTGAAATGTGGGCAGTTAATAGCACTCTCAGACTTTTACAGAACACATTCAGATAATGTTATTTGGAATATCATATACTGTTCTATCAAGCTCCACCAGATTATTTATAGACCCAGAAATAAATAGTGAGCAATATAGATGTGCAAGTATTAGAAGTTATACTTTTTAACTATCAGAGGCCGGATCGGGTGGCGCAGGACGGCAGGGCTGCACTGTGCTCTCCAAGCAGTGCTGTGACACCATCAGTTCTGGATTGAGATGAATATTTTGCACACAATTTGAATGCCTGTTTTCCTTGCAAATGTGTACCTGTGGGTACGTCAGCTGGAGACATGGAGACCACCTCCAGCACGCAGAACCCGTCTCTAGCAGCAGACTCCATTGTGTAGCCAACAGTAAATGTAAATCCCTCCCTTCCTACAGCCCTTTGGCTCCAGTTTGCAGCCCGGTGTATCCGTACTCCCCTTGGAACAACTCACAACCCAAGAGCTCGGCCTGCGGGGCCGGAGCCACTCCTTCCAACTCACACAACCTCCCTGCCTGTGGCCAAACCAAGCGTGCCAGCAGAGAATTGCTAGGTTGGAAAAGACCTTTGAGATCATCGAGTCCAAGCGTACCTGGCCTGTACTAAACCACATCCCTAAGCACCTCGTCTATTTGTTTTAAACGTCTCCCGGGATGGTGACTCAACCGTCTCCCTGGGTAGCCTGTGCCAGCGGCCGATGAACCTTTTGGTGAAAAATTTCTCCTGATATCCAATCCGAACCTCCCCTGCTGCAACTTGAGGCCACTTCTTCTCGTCCCATTGCTTGCTGCTTAAGAGACCAACACCCACCTCTCTACAGCCTCCTTTACGGTAGCTGTGGACAGTGATAACATCTCCCCTCACCCTCCTCTTCTCCAGGCTAAACAACCCCAGCTCCCTCAGCCGCTCCTCCTAAGACCTGTTCTCCAGCCCCTTCGCCAGCTTCGTTGCCCTTTTCTGGAGACACCGCGGCACCTCAATGCCTTTCTAGCAGTAAGGGGCCCAGAACCGACCGCAGCACCCTCGGGGCGGCCTTGCCGGGGCCGAGCACAGGGGCACAATCACTCCCCGGCCCCGCCGGCCGCACAGGCTTTGATACGGGCCGAGATCTTATCGGCGTTCCTGGCCACCTGTGCACACCGCCGGCTCGCGGTCAGCCACTGTCGACCAACACCGCCGGCTCCTCCCCAGCCGCTCCCCCAGCTCCGTGTCACCAGCGAATTCGCCACCTGCTCCCCCCGGGTCCTGGGGAAGCGCTGGCGCCCCCCCGCGCGGAAAGGCTCCTGGAGCCGCTCTAGCGCGCCAGCTCGATGGTAATAAGGGAGGCGCGCACCTCGGCAAGCCACAGCCCTAGAGCCGCTCTAGCACAACCGGCTCTCCCAGCTCTGTGGTGATGAGGGAGTCCCGCCTCCCGGCAGCCCTCGCGCGGCCGCGGCGGCGTAGGCGGAGTCTACGTGGAGAGCCCCCCACCCCCTTCCCGTCAGCCCTTGCGCGCCCGGCCTGGGCGTTCAACGCGCGGGAGGGACCCGCGGGGCCGCCCCCGCCCTCGCCTCCCGTCAGCCCTTGCGCGGAGCCTGCGGGGGGGGGGGGGGGGGGGGGCGCCGCCCTTCCCATCAGCCTTTGCGCGGCTGCGCGCGGCGCGGGCGTTCGCGGCGTGGGCGGAGCCTGCGGGGAGACACCCCCCCCATTTCCCGTCAGCCCCTGCGCGCCGGGCCTGGGCGCTCAATGCACGGGTAAGGGGGCTACGGGGCCGCCCTTCTCCGCCCCCTTCCCATCAGCCCCTGCGCGCGGGGCCCGGGCGGAGCCGCCCCCTTCCCGTCAGCCCCTGCACGCGGGGCCCGGGCGGTCGCGGCTCCTCGGCGGCTCGAGAACGTTCCGGGGGCGGCGATGGCGGCGGCGGCGGCTCCTTCTCCTTCTCCTTCTTCTCCGCGGTGAGCGACCCTCTCGCCCCCGCGGAGCCCCCGGCCGCCCCCGCCGCGCCCGCTCACGCCGTTGTGTTTCCCCGGCAGGTTCTCGGACGCGGACATCGACCGGGACCCGGGGGCGGCGGCACAGGTGGGAACCGGGCCGGGGGCGGGGCCTGGGGCTGGCCGGGGCCCCCCCCGGAATCCTCCCTCCAGCTAGGGGTCCGCGCGGTCCTGTCTGAACGTTCCCTGTGTGGGAAAGGGAAAACCGAACCCGAACAAACCCGAGTTTAGTGTTTGATAGGAATGGTTGGACTCGATGATCCGGTGGGTCTTTTCCAACCTGGTTATTCTATGATTCTATGATTCTCTTCCGCGTCGACAGAAGAAATCAGAGAACAGTTTGGGTTGGAAGGGACCTTAACGATCACCCAGTTCCATGCCCCCTGCCATGGGCAGGGACACCTCCCACCAGCCCAGGCTGCCCAAGGCCCCATCCAGCCTCGTCTTGAACACCTCCAGGGATGGGGCAGCCGCAGCTTCCCTGGGCAACCTGTGCCACTGCATCGCTGGCCTCCAGGAGAATAATTTCATCTTAACGTCTAATCTAAATCTTCTTCCTTCTAATTTAAACCCACCCGCCTTGTCATGTCACTGCACTAAGTAAATCTGTTGTGTTTTGTGGTTAAAAATGCCCCAGACTTATTGGAGAAATGTGTTCAATCTTTTACTATTTATTTTGTCCTCATCTGTTTTTCCCCCCTTTGTGTTTTGTGAGGATCAGAACTGATTTTTATTAAACCTTATAGCAGCCTTCCAGTACTTAAAGGGACTGCAGGAAATCTGGGGAGGGGCTCTTTCTCAGGGAGTGCAGGGATAGGTTGTAGCGGAATGCTTTTAGGCTGAAAGAGGGGAGATTTCGATTAGGTATTAGGAAGAAGTTTTTTACTGTGAGAATGGTGAGGCGCTGGCACAGGTTGCCCAGAGAAGTTGTGGATACCCCATCCCTGGAGGTGTTCACAATGAGGCTAGATGGGGCTTTGAACAGCCTGGTCCGGCGGGAGGTGTCCCCACCCATTGCAGGGGGTGGAACTGGATGATCTTTAAGGTCCCTTCTAACCCTAACCAGCCTACGATTCTATGATTAATTTCACCTCCATATAAAAACCTCACATTTTTTACAGTGACAGCAGTCATTCACTGGAACAACCTCCGCAGGGATGTGGTGGAGCCCCACCACTGGAGGTGTTCAAGATGTGACCACACAAGGTGTTTGACAACCTCATCAAGGCTCCCTTTCACAGGAGAAGTTGGATGAGATCATCTTTTGAGCATTCTGTGATTAACAGGTGAAATCACAGACTCAAAGGAAAGCTCAAGTCAGAAGGGACCTTTACAGATTATCTGCTTCCAATGCCCCTGCAATGAGCAGGGACTTTTTCAACCAGATCAGGTTGCTCAGCGCCCCATCCAACCTGACCTTGAGTGCTTCCAGGTATGGAGCCTCCATTACGTTTCCGGGCAACCTGTTCTGGTGTTTCACCTCCCTCATTGTAGAAAACTTCTTCCTTTTATCCATTCTAAATCTACCCTCCCTTCATTTAAAACCATTACCCCTTGTCCTGTTGCAACAGACTGTGCTTAAAGGTCTATCCCCATCTTTTCTGTGGGCCCCCTTTAAGTACTGGAAGGCTACGGTAACGTCTCCCTGCAGCTTTCTTTTCTCCAGGCTGAACAGCCCCAGCTCTCCACCTGTCAAAATATTAATGTGCTTTCAAAAGTTTTTCTTACTTAAAGCAGAAGGTTAATGATAATACAGAACTGGAAGGCGGATGAGTATTTCTGTTTGACATATTTTGAAGGGGAGAGGATGTACATGGTTAGTTCTGCTTGAACAGAGTAGGTGGCAGAAGCATAATATGTTACTGAATTATCTTTCCATAAAGAAAATGGTGAAGCTGGATCTTGCAGTTCTTTGGGGTTTAGGCTAAAGCTTATAGAAGGTCTTCAGAAGATAAGTGACATAGTGACATCTAAATGTAACCAAATACATCTGGTGTAGTAAAACTAATTTAAAATCTAAAAAAAAATAATAAAATAAGTTTCCCATTGTGTGAGAGAAATCCCTACCAGCAAAAAAACCCTGACACCAAAAGGTCTTTGGAAGTATTAAAGGTTATTATGGGAACGTGCATTTCTGATCTTCTATATTAACATAGTTGCTTTGCTTTTCTAGTTTATATTTCAGTGCTTTGTATTTTCAGCACTTTAAAACAGTATCTAACACCTTCTATAGGCATTATTTAATGTCTGACACGGTAGTGCTGGTTTTACCTGTGTAGCCTTTTAAAAAAGTACTGAACTGAGTCACCAGATTGTGCTTGGTAATCTCTGAACTGTCTCATAGTTCAATGCAGCATTTTGCTGACATAGAAACTTGGATCTACATGTAGAATATGTTTATGTGATCTTAGGTGTTTTTTTTCAGCTCATCTACTTAATATTTCTAATCTGGGAAACGATATTAATAAATGGTGCTGTGTAATGCTTCCACACCTGACTAGACTCGTGTCCAGTTTCTGCACTGTGCCCTCAGGACTTTTGCTTCCTTTAATTTCTGGAGAGCCTGCTTAGGCTTTCTGCACTTGGATCTGATAGAAGTGAAAGATCATCTTTCCTCTTTAAAGGCTCTATGTATGATAAAGCTACTCTTTAAGTTGAAAAAGTAGCTTACTGAATGGAGACCGAAAGCACCTTTAATTCATATGAAGTCTTACCAGTAGCATGGAGGGACCTGATGAACGTTCCCAATGTGTTTAGAATTTGGTTTGCAACTTGGTTGCATGCTAAGGGCTTTTAGAGTCAAAATAATAGAAAACACATACTTGAGCGTTTGGGGACAGCATATAAGCTTGTTTTAAGTAACTTGCTCATGTCCATAACGTGGAATTCCTAGTGCCAGTCAAGTATTACTTGGCTGTGTTCTCAAATGTCTATGTTATAGGAGCAACTTCTTTTGATGATTGTGTCTGAATGAGGTGCGATGACGTATTGATAAAAAGTCAACAAGGAGATGAGTTCCACACTGTTTGAAAATGCTTGGGTTTGGTTTTCTTTTTCTTTTCTTCTTGGGGTGAAGGCTCATTCTGTAGGAGAATCTGTTCATGTGCTGTCTGCTGGTTCTAATCGGTGCTTCTGTCATCAGTACCGGAAATAACGGTTAAAGTGAGAGGTCATCTGTCACAGAAGTGACTCTGAAGTGCCTGTTGTGTTCAGTGTTGGAGTTAGACCCCACTTGGTTTTGAGGGCCAAAAGCATAGTATGAACCAGTCTTAATGCATGGGTTCTTCATGTCCCTCCTGTGTGGAAAACCTATAGCCATGAGTATTTCTGTAACGATGGCTGCTTTTGAATGACTTTAAATCTTGGGAGGGCATTAGTACAGTAAGATTGAGTTAAGGTGTCTGCTGCCTGCCACTTTCAGGCTCCCTGAATTTAACTGGCACATTCCTTGTACATCGAGTTTAAACTTTGTGAATGAGAACTGAGCAGCAGATCAGCAGTCATGCCAGTTAGAGACGTCTCAGAAGAAAACATCCTTAGTTAACAGAGTTGGGTACAGTATTTTTATGGGTGTTTCCGAGGTGCCATTTCATGGGTTTTATTGTGTCTTTACAGGAGCTCACGACAGCTTTGGAAAAGAATCCAGAAGATGCTGAATATTACTGTCAACGAGCTTATGCTCATATTCTTCTACAGAAATATGCTGGTAACATCTTCAGACAACACTGAGAATCCTCTTATGAGTGTATTATAATGTCGTCTTTATAGAAGACATCTTCAGTCTCAAGCCAATTTAGTAGTAAAGTGTTATCTGTAACTTAATATGCTGCCTTTACAGTTAGTGCGTAATTTTATAGTTTACTTAGTCATTGATTGTTTTTGTTTCTGCAAAGCTTCCAGTGATTTGAATACTGTGCAGTCCTAACTTTCCGTTTGATTTTAGCTTAGTATTATCTTAGCAGCATTTTTTTAAGTAGACTTCTTAGGCAGATATTTAAGCTTTTTTTTTTTAAGCATCTTCCAGAGACTGCATCGTGTCATGGTAGGAATGTGATAACTGGAAAAGTTTAACTCAGAAACTTAAGTATTGGTCTGTTTTTAATTTCCAGTAAAAAAAACCAAAACAGATTCATGCTTCAGATCCAAGTAGAGGATGTGACTAAATGAAAATTATACTACATCTTGTGTAGAGCTCTGCAGCTGAACGAAGGGTTCATCCAGAGCAGCTGTGGCTAGATTTAATTCAAATGATGTGATTTGTGTGCAAGATAAGAAAGCTAACATAGTACACTGCAAAATATTTTTCAGTACTAAAAGACTCGCAGTTTAATGCTTTTTATAACATGTTATTATATTTCTCACCTTTGAAATTATTTCCAACAGACGCAGTTGCAGATGCGAAAAAGTCCCTAGAGCTCAACCCAAATAATGCTGTAGCGCTTCTTAGAAGAGGGTACGTATCATATATCGTGCTTGGGAATATTATGGTAATCTGTAGGGCAGTAGTAGTATTTGGATTATAGCTCTGTACAAGCTTTTTATAACACCATGAATGAATATGTTTAATGCCATAACCGCGTGTAACTGTAATAATGCTGTGGTTATAAAAAGCAGTTTAGTTTGGGGTGATTTTCTTAACATCCTAGCCATTTCAAAAATATGCCTCTGAGGTGATTAAAATTCTTATGTGTGTGAATTTAACTGATGTAGTATGTGAGCTAAGGATGTTGTGATCTTCAGAATGTGGGTTAGACTGAAAAGTAATGACTGTTTCCTTGTGGTTTTCTTTGTTCATGTCAGGTTAGGTGAATATCATATCAAAAACTACGCATCTGCTCTAGAGTCTTTCAGAGAGGGACAGAAGTTGGACAGTAAGTATTAGAATTTCTTTTTGGCATGGTGCTCATTTGCTACTGAAAAGAAAATGTTAGTTGAAAGTGAAGACTAAGGAGAAATATATATATATATTTTAATGGCTAATGAGTTAGATGCCTGAATTCACATGTCTGGCTTTTGTGAAGGTTTGTGCAGTCACTGCATAGAAGTGTAAAAGTGCTTAAAAACATCTATTAAAGTTCTTGGCAATTAGTATATGATTTTATCAAATGAGGAGTGTTTTCCTGCTTCATGGAGGTCTGACGAATAAATGGTGGGATGTTAAGTGTCATAGTACAGTTTCTGAACACAGCATGTTCCTCATGCATAGTTGGAGTTTCTTGATAGACCGGTCTTTGGAAAGAAGGTAGAACTTAATCATAGCATCATGGAACAGTTCAGGTTGGAAAGGACCTTAAAGATCATACAGTTCCAGCCCCCCCACCATGGGCAGGGACATCTCCCACTAGATCAGGTCACCCAAGGCCTCATCCAGCCTGGTCGTGGACACCTCCAGGGATGGGGCAGCCACAGCTTCCAGTGCCTCACCACTGTCATGGTGAAGAAATTCTTCCTAATGTCTAGTCTAAATCTGCTCCTCTCCAGTTTATACCTGTTCCCCCTTGTTGCATCACTGCAAGCCTTTATGAATAGTCCCTCTTCAGCTTTCTTGTAGGCCCCTTTCAGGTACTGGAAGGTCGCTGTAAGATCTTCTCAGAGCCTTCTCTTCTCCAGGCTGAACAACCCTAACTCTCTCAGCCTGTCCTCATATGGAAGGTGCTCCAGCCCTCTGATCATGTTTGTAGCCCTCCTCTGGACCTGTTCCAACAGCTCTGTCTCCTTTTTACGCTGAGGATTCCAGAACTGGGCACAGTACTCCAGATGAGGTCTTACAAGAGAGGAACAGAGGGGCAGAATCACCTCCCTCGACCTGCTGGCCATGCTTCTTTTGATGCAGCCCAGGATAGGGTTGGTCTTCTGAGCTGTGAGCGCATGCTGCCGTCTAATGTTGAGCTTCTCATCAATCAGCATCCCCAAGTCCTCTGCAGGGCAGTTCTTGCTCACGCCATCCCCCATTGTGTACTGAAATTGGGGATTGCCCTGACCCGTGTGTAGGACCTTGCACTTGGCCTTGTTGAACCCGATGAGGTTCTCACAGCCCCACTTCTCCAGCCTGTCCAGGTCCGTCTGGATGACATCCTGTCCTTCCGGTGTGGCAACTCCACTACTCAGCTTGGTGTCATCTGCAAACTTGCTGAGGGTGCACTCAATGTCACTGTCAATATCATTGATGAAGATATTAAACAGCACCAGTCCCAGTACGGACCCCTGAGGGACACCACTAGTCACCAATCTCCATCTAGACTTTGAGTTATTGAACGCTACTCTTTGAATACAACCATCCAACCAGTTTCTTATCCACTGTACTGTCCACCCATGAAATCCATATCTCTCCAATATAGAGGGAAGGATATTGTGGGGGACCATGTTGAAGGCTTTACAGAAATCTAGATAGATCGTATCTATCGGTTTACCCATGTCCCCTGCTGCGGTCACCCGGTCATAGAAAGCCATTAAATTGGTGAGACAGGATTTGCCCCTGGTGAAGCTCTGCTGACTGCCATTAATCATCTCCTTCTCCCCAATGTGCTTTAGCATAGCTTCTAGGAGAATCTGTTCCATGATCTCCCTAAGCACAGAGGTGAGGCTGACAGGTTGGTAGTTCTCAGGGTTGTCTTTTCTGCCCTTTTAAAAAATGGGCACAACGTTACCCTTCTTCCAGTCACCAGGGACTTCTGATTGCCAGGACTTTTCAGATATTGTGGAGAGTGTCTTGGCAACCACACTGCCAGTTCTCTCAGGACTCTGGGATGCATCTCATCAAGTCCCCTAACCTTATAAACGTTCAGGTTCCTCAGGTCGTCACAAACCTGTTCCTCCTCTACAGTGGGAGGGGGTTTAACTTCCTGATCACCATCTTGCTGTCCCATGACCCAGGAGGGGTGAGGAGAGCAGTTATCTGTGAAGATCGAGGCAGAAAAGTTGTTAAGTACCTCAGCCTTCTCCTCATCTGTTGATACGAGGTCACCATTGCCAGCTGTCAGTGGGGGTACGTTCTCTTTGACCTTCCTCTTCTGACTGACGTACCTGTAGAAGTCCTTCTCGTTGGTCTTTACTACCCTTGCCAAGTTTGGCTCTGTCTGCGTCTTGGCCTTCCTGACTTCCTCCCTACACAACCCAGCAGTGTTGTGCTAACTTGTGCTTGCTCCCAAGAGATCTTGCTCCTTTCTACTCTTGTACTTGCTTAGCTCCTTCTTGCAATGCATTAAGTTTGTGGAAAGCTACTATTTTTAAAGTCTTTTCCTCTTGGATTAGTGTTTGAAATGGCCTAAGGAAGGGTCTGAGTGCTGAAGCCAGCAGAAGTGAAACAGCAGAACAGTGTAGGACAGTGGTAGTGGTGGTGGACAGGGGATGCTGTGGAGTTGCAGCAGCTATTAGTTATCAGCTTAGGCTGCTCTGGAATAGCAGTTAAATATAAGAAATTTCCTAAAATTCTTTAGGTTTTGGTGGCTTTGGGTTGTACATGAGGAAGACAAGTGTGTCTTTGCAATCTAGCCAAGTTCTCTATTCACTATCTTCCCATAAAAGGAAGTGATTCCTTCCAGTGGCTTTTGTACCTTTCCTTACCTGCTAAGTACCTTTTCATACGTCTTCAAACTCATCACTTCTGAATTTAATAGAGTGATTAATCGGTATTTTCCCCTCTTCTTGCCACATCCCAAGCAACCACTATCGATTTGAGGCTTTTCATGTGTATGGATTTTGGCACCTTTCTAGTTTGTCGGCTGGAGTCGTTCAAAATACAGATTACACACAAAATCTTCTCAGGCCAGAGCATTGCTTGTTTTTAATTCTGTTTAACTTCACATCCAGCTTGTGTTGTGGGGTGCAGCAGCACACAGAGCTGCAGATAAATTTTTAGGTAAGTCAGTGAGTACCAGGAACCTGTTGGCTAATTCAGAATCCCTGAAATACAACACAGCCTTTTCCTGTGTTGAATTGCTTTGACGTCTACCTGTTTGAATTTAATTTGCAGTTGTTTTGCTGCTTACCCAGTTGAAGTGTTTCTGAAGCTTCCCAGTCCTTCCTGATTACTCTTTCATCTGCAGATACTTTCTGCTGTGCTTCCTGTATCTCATTACAAAAATCTGTGACCTGCTGTGAGATGAGGAGTCTCCTGAAGGCCCTTTTAAAAATACAGATTTTGTTTTTTTTTTTAGTTGGTTCTCTTCAATCTATTACCTAATTCGCTGGCAAGTTAATATCAGTAACAGAGTTCACCTTTGCAGTTCTATGGAAAGTTTGATGGATCCCAGGTGGAAACAGTTGGGAGCATGTGCTTTTTGGTAAAATAATTAGTTTCCAGTTAAATGCAGCTCTTGCAAACTGAACAAAGCACAGGGGGAAATTTGCAACATACCACTAAGCAGGTGATAAAGAGAGAAGGCTTCAGCTGTGGCAGCCTCAGAGAGAGTTGCTGTGATGGGGAATTCTTTGCTGGTTTCTTTGTACACAAGGGGGCAGGAGTACACTGATATGTTTCTGTTCCTTGCTGATGTAAGGGCTGATTTAAATCTTCATCTGGAATGCTAACAATGATGAGCTTCCTACTCGTGCTCATTACTGGTAGGACTGACAGGCCTAGGGTACCACAGCGAGCTTCCCATTACCCACCCACGGGGATGTCTAAATAGGAGTTGATGTGGAGAATTGTTGAATATGCAATGTTTCTTGAATTTCTAAAATAGCATTAAGAGGCAGGATTCATTTCACTCAACCATGAGACATGAATGAATATGCAATGTTTCTTTGGAATTCCACATTTTTGGAGTTCATTACTTTGCCCTAGGTTGAAGAGGCGGTGTGGTCTGTTACTCTGCAGTGTGTGATGTGTGTTTAGCACAGTTACACTCAAACTTCGGTTTTTGCTGTGACCACCTAATGGATTTGGTAAAGGTGAAATGTATCAGCTTTTTAAATAAACATCTTAGGTACTTTTCTTGCATTCTAAGAATTAGATTATCAGTAAGTGAAGACCCAGGTAGGCTTTCCGAACTAGAAAGTTATTAACAGAAGTTGTTGGTAAGTTCTTTGGAAGCATAATGCAGTTATAGAGCACAAAAAAAAAAGTGCTTTTGCCTCAAATTATAAAATGTAGTAGGATCATAGAA
This sequence comes from Phaenicophaeus curvirostris, assembly GCF_032191515.1. Classification (NCBI taxonomy): domain Eukaryota; kingdom Metazoa; phylum Chordata; class Aves; order Cuculiformes; family Cuculidae; genus Phaenicophaeus; species Phaenicophaeus curvirostris. The sequence goes on along the minus strand of NC_091392.1, from coordinate 176,093,489 downwards.
TAGTTCGGGTTGGGAGGGACCTTAAAGATCATCCAGTTCCAACCCCCCTGCCGTGGGCAGGGACACCTGCCACCAGCCCAGGCTGCCCAAGGCCCCATCCGACCTGGTCTTGAACACCTCCAGGGATGGGGCAGCCACGGCTTCCCTGGGCAGGTTGTTCCAGTGCCTCACCACCCTCATCGTGAAGAAATTCCTCCTTATGTCTAGTCTAAATCTGTCCCTCTCCAGTTTATACCTATTGCCCCTAGTCCTATCACTACAAGCCTTTGTGACCAGTCCCTCCCCAGCTTTCTTGTAGGCCCCTTTCAGGTTACAGGGGTACAGGGAAAGAGACAGTAGCTGGTGAGGACTATCTTCTAGGAACACAAGGAAGGTAACATGGGATCTTTCCTATAAAGTTTGTGTTGCCTAGCAGTCTTGTCATAAGCTGTAGTTAAATAATTTCTCACTTGTTGCTGGATCAGTAGCGACTTGACTCAATTTCTCTTTGCTGAGTCTACTGAACCTATTACATTTAGCTTCACTTTTGATGAATAAATGTTGTTCCCAGCTTTGAAACGTAAAAGACTTTTTAGGGCATGGGTGCTGAGTTTTAAAATTACAGATTTCTGTTGCAGGGATGCTCTGGGGCTCATCTAATTTCGTGCTCTGGCCAAGAGCAGTGTTAACTTTTGAATTTCAGTGTGTTTGCTATTGATTTCTAAGGATTGGAAGACCGAAGATTCCACAGCCTGTTTGGGCAACCTGTTCCAGTGTTTGATCACTCTTTCAGTCAAGAATTTAGCTAGTCAAATCAGAACTCTGCTGTGTCTTGTGTCCTTTGCTTTGCTTGCTTCCTTTCCCTGTGTACTTCTGAGGGCACTCTGTGGTCAATTGATGGAATACATTAAGTATGCAACAGGTAGTTGAAGAGAGCCCTTGGATCTCCCAACAGAACCCTTTGATAGTTGTTTTTGGTTAATTCCATCTGAAAATTTTTATCTTTGTTCTAGGATTTGCTAGAAATACAGAAGAGACTGCAGCAGTCAGTGGCTGATTGCATCGTTATTTCAAGACGGCTGCATTATTATTTGCGTTTTTATCTTTTCCTGACAACAACTGAGAGATTACAGAACATTAATGTAGCTTAAGATTTTGATGACTTTTAAGAAGGCCGGTGGGGATGGCAGAATAAGAGGGAAAAGGAAGTGGCTTGATGAGGAGGGTAGCAATTTTAAGACCTAAAAATTATGTACATCTAACTAAAAGATGGGCTTGGAGTGCATACTTTGCGTAACGGCAGTGGAGTCACTTTCGAAGTTACGTGCATGCCGAGCCTCTGCTGAGTAGCTGCCTGCGTGAACTCCCTCCACGTGAATTCTCTCTGTTGTAAAAAGATGAAGAGTTCAACTCTTCTTAATAGCTGGTCACTAACATTGCCACTTTTTTACTTTCCTGACTGTGAAGAATTTCTCTGGGAGATTTGTTGAAATAAGATGATTATTCTGCTGTTACACCACTGCCTTTTGAGCTATTTTCCAGTGATTTAATTTCTGTCTGAGGGCTTTGCTTCCTAGAATATCGAGATCTTACTAAATTTTTCTGTGATTTTGATTCACAGGGTAGAATTGCTACCAGTGTATTTTAACATCCCTGAAACTTTAGATTTGTTTGCAAAGTTTGTGTGAAACCACACTTGGTGTTTGTAAAGACTTGTGCAACTTTAGGTTGACCTCAGAATGGACTGTTCTGATGTCACTCTAGAGAGGAAGAGTGTGGTTGTTTGAAAAAATAATTCTAAGAATAATGGAAAAATGTTAAAAATACACTTCTTGCTTTCCAAACAGTTATATAGGGGTTGAGCAGACAGGAAATAATTACTGTGTTTGGGTCAGTTCAGACAAATTGTAGTGTCTTACAAATTAATTTGAAGCTAATTAAATATAACAGAGTTAAATAATAGAGCTGTATAAAATGCTTAAAGCTTAACTGGAATGACAGAGGTTACAAGAGGATAATAGGAAATAATACCTTTTATTATAAACTGATGTGAGTTTGGGATGGTTTTGTTCCACGTATAGTGCTTGAGGAGTGTTAATGTTAGTGTTTGATCTGTTCTAGATGTAGATGATACCTTTACTATTTGGATTAAAAGATGCGAAGAAACGCTTAATGGTAAGAAAAAATATGTTTATTTGCTAAAGGGTTTGATTTGTCCTGTGCTTTGAAGCTATGTCATGTTTTTCAAAGATTTGCAGCATACCTCTTACTTGGAACAAAAGAATTATTTATTGTTAAGAAGTCACTTCTTCCTATCTCTTGTTTCTCTCAGTGTAAATACTGAATGCTTCTATTCTAAATCTTCAGCTTGAGAGAAACATTAATGTTAGGTTTTTAATGTAATGATCAGCTGTGACAGAGGAGTAACTATTTAAAGTTCAGACAATAGTAATCAACTTTAACTTGTACTCACACACCACTGCTGACTAATTTTAACTGTGGAAGCATGTGTCAGCTTACTTTTGGAAAACAACAAAATCAGTTTTCAAGTCTTGCGGAATAGAAAGTTGGAAATAAATGGAAATCTGAATTTTTTTTTAATTCTTAATTCAATGTGGAAGGTACCTTAGGTGCTCATTGCTCCTTTGGCGTCTTATCTGTCGTAGTCAGTGAGTGTGTCAGTTTCCTTTTTATACATTCCTGACACTCCAGACTATTAAGTCATCTGCAGTGCTTAAGCTGCCTTTGGATTTGTAATGAGCTATAACAGAATAGCTGATGTAGTTTTATTCCTCACTCATGGGAAATGAGGCAGTGGAATAAGTTCATTTCAAACTGTTGACTGAAAACCACACAGAATCATAGAACGGTTTGGGTTCTAAGGGACCTTAAAGATCATCCAGTTCCAACCCCTCTGTGATGAGCAGAGACGCCTCCCACTGGATCAGGCTGCCTAGAGGAGAACTCTTTTGCCATATATAGGAATGAACAAATTTCTGCTTTGTGGTATGTTTTTGCCAGGTTTATTTTTTATATCAGATAAGCGATTGACATGCAAGGTCTTATTTGCAGAGTTATCTTGGGTGACAACTTTCTTTCCCCTCTCAAGGAAAGAGGTTATATGCATTTTTCTCTACCATCATAATTACTTTTTGCAATGTTTTGTCTCAGTTGTCCTGTTTTATCCTGAGTATTCATCCCTGTCTTTTTTTTTGACACATTTTCTTAATTCTCGGTATGTCAGCAAAAAAACCCTTCCCAACAAAACAACTCTGATTTCTTCATTACAATAATATTCCTTTCTTGATAATCTTTATGGTTTTTTTGTAGAATGTGTTATAAGGAAACAAAGGGAGTTTTTTTTCTTTTCAAACATGCCTAATCAAAAATGTTTTAGTAAAACTACTTAGAAGAGGAGATACTGAGCTATAGTTTAGATCCAAGTATTGCCTTGCGTTTGAGGTCATACGAGTGATTTTTCTGTGCCAAGTTTTCGTCTCTTTCCCCAGCTGGGTTTGCCCGGCACGAGATGCAGACTTGATGAGGACTTTGTGGTGTTCGTATGGGCGGTGATAAACCTAGCACAGAGTCACAGGAAATGATTGTTAAAACTTGTTTGCCATGATGTTGCTTTCATTAAAAAGTTCTGTGTAGGTTTCTGATAAGCAAGGTAAAGTAATGGAAAGTTTGTTCCTTCTGTTAATCAGAATCTGCTTTATATTACGGTTGTTCCTTTGCACAAGTTGCTGATTGAAGTCCATTTAAAAAGTAGAGTGCCATAAAAGCAAAATACTAGGGATAGAACTGGTGTGTTTTTAACTCTTCTGTAGAGACTGCAATAAATGCAGAATGCCTGGAGTAACTGGAGAAAACTAGAATAAGTATATGCCTTGCAGGTTCAATGTGTCTCTTTCTGAAAGTACAACTTTTTTCTTTTTGCAGTGTCACAGACGGAAGCGGTAAGATATTTTCCTTAATGTGTTTACTGTTCTGATTTTTTTTGTTAAGCTAGAGCTTACTTCTAGGCTTCAGTGGCTTCTTGCAACTTTCAGGCTTTAAGAATGATCTTTTCTACTGCAATTCTGAAGAATTTAACTTTTCTTCTAAACGTGTGGTTTTTTATTTGAGGTGAAGGTTGCAAAAATTGAATCCTAAAGACTTGTAGGGATGGTATCAAAGCTGGCAGTTACTGTACACTCACTGAAGTAAATTTGAACTTTCTGGCTTGCAGTCTGTCACCTAATTTACGATTAACCAGCTCCTCTTGTCAATACTAACTTGCTTGTGACTGCTTGAAAGCAATTTTTTTTTCCCCAGTAGCTTGCAAGTGATTTGTGTGGTTCTGCTGTAACTTGTTCAGATGCCAGTTTCCTTTTTTTGTTGCAAATCTTCAGAAGAAATGTTGAAGTTGACCCCCTCCTTTTTTATCTTGAGACAAAGAAATGGGAATTTGCATTGGATGTTATATTCCCTCTTTCATAGTTACTTCAATTTTTTATGTTTTAAGAATAAGGTAGGGGAGGAGAATGTACAGAAGACATGGTGGGTGTATGTGAAGACAAATTTTACAGTTAAAAGTTTTCTATTTTTAGAAGCTATACCCTGAGTTCTTATATGTTTTTCAGATTTACTTCATGACTTTTAGATTAGCAGCATAGTTGCTCTGTGTCTTTAATTTATAATGTGTCTGACCAATATATTTCAAGTTGTAGACTGACATATTTCATGTAAATTGAATCTTTTAAATTCATCATCTGGCATAAATGGCTAGCAGAACAGTGAAGAGCTTACCTCTAAGTTGATACTCATACATAATTCAAGAAAGGGGGAGCATTCAGTACGAAAATTATTTGTGTTTTTGAAAAGTGCTTTATGGTGTGTTTTCACTTACACTGATATAACTTTCTTTCCAATGGAATATGCTTCAACTAGAATGCGCAGCAGCAGCCTTTGCCACCAAAGATCAAGTAAGTTAACTTCAACTTTACTGCGAGTATTAAAATAATTGACATATACCTTGGGGTTTGGAGAAGCGAGTTAATGACTATAGAAACTCCTTCTGGGTAAGTTTAAAAATGTGGCAGTCTAAGGTGACGTGTTTCTTGGTGTCATCGCTTTTGTTCAGACTGAATTGTACTTCCAGGAGGTTATGCCTCATTGGGAGAGTGGGGAATGAAGTAAGCATTCTGGCTTCTGTTTCTAATTCTCATGGTGAGCTTAATTCAAAGATTGCCCTGTTGTGCCTAGTATAGGTAATGCTTTTCAGATAGTTTTAAGATCCTGAACAAAAGTGTAGTGGAATACATAGAAGGCAAACAATATCATAGAATCACCAGGTTGGAAAAGACCTCTTGGATCATTGAGTCCAACCATTCCTATCTGCCACTAAACCATGTCCCTGAGCACCTCGTCTACCCATCTTTTAAACACCTCCAGGGAAGGTGACTCAACCACCTCCCTGGGCAGCCTGTTCCAGTGCCCAATGACCCTTTCTGTGAAAAATTTTTTTGTGATGTCAAGCCTGAACCTCCCCTGGCAGAGCTTGAGGCCATTCCCTCTTGTCCTGCCCCCTGTCACTTGGGCGAAGAGGCCAGCTCTTTCAGGTAGTTGCAGAGACCAATAAGGTCTCCCCTCAGCCTCCTCTTCTCCAGGCTAAACAACCCCAGCTCTCTCAGCCGCTCGTCGTAAGACCTGTTCTCCAGCCCCTTCACCAGCTTTGTTGCTCTTCTCTGGACTCGCTCCAGAGCCTCAACATCCTTCTTGTGGTGAGGGGCCCAGAACTGAATGCAGGATTCGAGGTGCAGTCTCACCAGTGCTGAGTACAGAGGAAGAATAACCTCCCTCAACCTGGTATTATGGATTGTGACCTAATTTTGATATGCTTCTTGGTTAAAAGAGATTCTTTGTTCTGCAACTACTTACCTTGTCAATTTTTCAACTGCTTTGTTTGGAGGAAGTGGAATAAATCTGATTTTGTATTCTTCTTTCCCTCCTTACATAATGTACCCTTCCAGCTTTAAGTATTCCTCTGTCAATGTCTTTGTGGTCACTTTTTCCTCTTTTCTTTTTTTTTTTTTTTAGATATGACTGGTACCAAACAGAATCTCAAGTAATTGTGACAATAATGATCAAGAATGCACAGAAGGATGATGTCAGTGTGCAGTTCTCGGAGAAAGAGGTGATTTGTGTTGGTTATTGATGCACATACCTAGATTCCCTAAGATGTAGTAATTGAAATCATGAACATTATTCGCTGCAGTAGCGTGAAAAAAGTGTAAAAGAGATCTTCTGTCTGAGCATTTTTTATGTACGTTTATGCTATAGATGTGTGTGTGCTCAATCAAGCTAACCAGGATCTCTTGCCACAGCGCTGTGGCGTGCGTGCTGGAAAGGGAACATCTGTTTTTCAGCTGCCTCTGTTTTGGGAGGGTGGGGGAGGAAGTGATCTGGACTTAAGCTGTTTTGAGTATGCATCAGGAATAGGAAAGGATAGAGGCAAGGTATTCTCAAAATAGGTATGAGTGAATAATGCCTTGGTTTAGGATGATTATAGTAAAAGAAAGAATGTTACTGGGTAGGTTTTTCTTGCTTTTAGCATTATTAAAATTGTTAGCTAGAGCAAAATACATATTTCAAGGAAATGCAGCAATCTATTTTAACACCATATGGGGTACCTGTAATGTTTATGTTTAATTTAGCTGAGAATATTGGAAGAGTTAGGTTCTTATTCTCAACTAAGCTGATACTTTGTGACCTGCCAGAAGTACCTGGTGGTTACTGTCTGCTTTAGATTGTTAAAGCTGTGTGAGTGCTTGCCATGTAGTTTGTGTATATCAGAAGGGAAGTTGCAAATTGTTCTCATGTTCCATTATTAATGTGTTGACACTTCATTTGCCATATAATTCTTTCCCCAAAGAATGCAGATCAAGCTGACAAGATAATAGGCTTTTGGAGTACTTGCTGGCTGGGAATTGAAATCTCCTGTTCATTTTCTAGTGTGCTTTAGAAACACCTTGTTCAATAATGCAGTCATGTAATGGTGTCATCTGAAATTCTGATGCCTGATGCTTTAAGTGTCCTAGTGAAGGGTCATTAATTTAATCAGTTAATCTTGGTGCCAAATGGCAATTCTTTACTTGAAATGGGAAACTATTGTCAAAGATGACCAGAGATGTATTTTCAACTGTTAACAGATGCATGCATCAGTGAGACTTCCATCAGGTGAAGACTACAACTTAAAGCTTGTTCTTCTTCATTCTATAGTGCCAGAGCAAAGTACATTTAAAGTGCTTTCAACAAAGGTAAGCTTCTCAAAGTGTAAATTATTTCTTTGACTGCTCCTGACATCAGAAACATTTCTGCTCTATTTTCTTGTCTCTGCAACAGTCATAATATCTTGCTTTTCATACAGGATTGCTTTTTCTTTCTTCAAGGTGCCTTTCAGCCAGTGGGAGGCTTTCTAAACTTGTGCAAATATCAGAAATGGTAATACGATGGTGGTTACTGAAGTGCAAATGACAGTTACATTGAGGATGCTTTTACTTGTTGCTGTAGAAAGAAGACTGTGATCTTCACTCTTACAGTTCATGTATTAGGAGAGTATGAACACCTTTCTGCCAAACTTTTAGGAGCCAGTATTGCCTTTTGAGGCATGGTTATCTCTGTGTGCCTGAGAAATCCAAGTCAGACTTAGAGGATTTTGGTGTTGAAATGATCCTTCACCCTTTCATGGCCTTTTCTTGCTGGTTAATCATAGGATTAACTGTTCTTGGCTTTGCAAGGGAGCATCTTCCATGCTGTTCCCGGAAACAGTACTTGCTTGAAGATGCTTGAAAATTGCATGGTGTGAGAGAGAATGTTTTCATCTCACCATTTTGTTTCTAGGAACTAGATATAAGGAGGAATTTCTTCACGATGAAAGCGGTGAGGCACTGGCACAGGTTGCCCAGGGAAGCTGTGGCTGCCCCATCCCTGGAGGTGTTCAAGGCCAGGCTGGGTGGGGCCTTGGGCAGCCTGGGCTTGTGGGAGGTGTCCCTGCCCATGACAGGAGGCTTGGAACCAGGTGATCTTTAAGGTTCCTTCCAACCCAAGCTATTCTATGATTCTGTATTACAGGTACAGGAAAAGAAGAAATAGTCTGTGGTCTGACATAGAGTATATTGTTGGTAAAATGCATAGACAGGAATATGCTTTGTCCTTTGAGCCAAGTCTTAATCTCTGAAGCAGGAATGTATTTTTCATCCTTTCCTTGTATTTCAGTAGTGGTTCTGTAGTGCTTTTGAAAATTCCTTTGTGTTCTTCTGTTCCACTTTACCTGTTCCCTTCTCGGAAGAGTAACTATAATGGTTCTTGCAGCATTCCATGGAGGAGGGATTTCAAGATGGCGTGAGAGGGTTGCCATAGGAAATTTGTCTCGTTTTTCCACTCCTCACACTAAGGAAGCTGGGCAGGTTATGTGATGCGTTTTGAGTTGCGTCAGCTCGTATGCGGTGGGAGATAAGCAGAGTGCTCAAAGTATGCAGAAAATCTGCTGGTCCATTAGTATTTACATAAATTGGAGTGGAATGGGCATGGATGTTGTCAAGAGGAGTAATTGTGAGTGCCTGCTTGCTTGGTGCTTCTGTCTAGCTTGTGTTATGCTTTTCATTTGTCTTGAAGTTAACCATTTATTTTATGAAGTATCTCCATGGTACTCTGAGCATTGCTGAAATGAACTTGTCTTTGTCTTTCTATGCTGCCATCTCTAGCCTGGGTTAATCTCTGGAATAACCTCTGGTAGTCTAGAGCTTGGTTTAGATTGAGGATTTTAGGGTGGTGCGAAAGCTTTAGTTACCTTCAGGCAGTGTCTGAATTGTAAATATTTTGCGTTTGGTTTAATATGTTACAGTTCTGTAAAATCATGAGAGAATATTTTTGACACGGAATGGGATAAGAGAGAACACAGGAGATGTCCTAACAGCAGAAGGTAGTGCTTCAACATATTCTTCCTCTTGCAGGAAAGAATAGGGTAAGGATATCTGGGAATGCATAGTGCAGGGAAACAATTTAAGTGATACTTTGGCTAATTCTGGTTTTGACCAGCAGGTGGGGTCTGGATGAAGAAAGTAATGTAAAAGCAAGGCTGTGTTAAGACTTCTTTCATGGCTTAGAATATTTTACTTTGAAAAACGTTGAGTGCTTTAGAGGAGTGATGCAGCCTTAGTGTTTGAGTACGAGAAATTCAGATTTGTTTTCGGCTGTGCGCTTTGTTCGTATGAGCGGTATGGAAAATACAGAGTTATTACTTTGAATAAATTATCTTATTAGTTAGAACTTCTCAAATCCTTTACAAATTATTTTGTACCATTTATATGAAGCCCTTTTGTAGGGATTTAGAAAGAAAGACATAATCTCATTATCTTCCCAATTATATGAACTTCTTACTACAAAATCGTTAAGAAATTGTTTTCACGGGATAGGAACAGATCTGTTCCTGTGGATTAATAATTTCAGCTAAGAATAACAGCATGTGTTCACACTGCTTTATTTTGTAATGCTGCTTTGAATGTGTGAGCCACGTTGCCATTAGCATTACGTAGTCTTCACTGAGCTACAAAGAGACTGATTTTTATTTTCTAGTTGTATGAGGAAACAGTGGGATATGTGGGCAAATTATGTGGTGGGTAGTTTGGGTTTCCTGTGAACTTCATAAAACTAATAAACGCAGTGGATAGGTGAAATAATGGATCGGGCAGGTAACTGAACAGTCCTGTGTGCTGTGGTAACTAAGAGAAGCTGGAGAGGTATGTCTCAATATTGCTTGAAATTCGCCATTCCTTGACAAATGCAAAGGAATGAAGGTAAAGATGCAAATTCAGGAGGAGAAAGTGGCCTCGATTGTATCTGCGGGATTACAAATTCTAATGTAACTGCAAAAAGCAGACAGAACTTACAGACTCTGGGTTGGTTCTTTCAGGGAATGCTAATGGTGAAAAATGCAACTAATGCTTTAAGAATTGTTTCTTCCCTAGCAGTGAGACAGAAATGATACCTTTCAATAAATCCATGCTGTGTCTAGCTCTGAAATACAGCTTTTCTGTTTAGAAAAGAGCAGAACTAGCAAATGGTACAGAGGCAGCATAGACAGGCGTTTGGAGTGTTTGAATGGTTTCTGCATGAGGAGCGGTACATTAATGTTCATAATCTGCAGACTTCTGACTTCAAGCTGTGAACTAGAAGAGGTAAGATGCTTGACGCCGACTCAAGAACAACGTAATGTATACGTGAAGTCCAGTTTTGAGATAGGTATTGTAATCTCTTTCATTGTGCATCCTAGTGTTGTGCATTTTCTAATTGTCAGCAGTTCTACAGATGATACAGACTGCCTTTAATAGTGACTAGGGGTTACTGCCATGCTTTGAGCCATTTTTTTTACCCATTTCAAAAGTTTTTTTGCCATTTAATAGATAATCACTACTTGCAAATTCAGCTCTGAGTTGATTATGGCTCTTGTTCAGAGTTAGGCGTGAGTTACTTGCAATTACCCGGTGTCGTTCAGCATACAATTTTGATGATCTAAGGCCTCAACTTAGTGTTCGTGTGAGAAAATGCTGAATACAATAGTATTGAGTGCTTCCCTTGAGGGAATTGCTATATATGCATAGCCATTCCGCAGAAGCGAATGATGTGTCTTTAATCTCTGTTGCCAGTCATTTTTTCTTGTACATGAATAGCATGGCTGATGGATCACAACTAGCATAACGAGATCAATTGACGTTATTGGTTATACTCCCCATCTGTCAAAGGTGTCTGGCTGCTTAGAGAAACATTACCATGGTAATCTGATCAAGCAAAAAGCAACAGCAGCTCTGAAAGCACCGTATAAATTTAAGATGTGCGTGTCTTAGAAATAGAAGCCGATCCAGTCTTTATGTGTAGCGTGACTTTGTACACAATAAGTAAGATTTTGTGTATTTTGATGGTTGTCTTCGGTTGTGTTCAGGTACCGGGTGAAGTGGGGGAAAAGACTGTGCCACACTGAAAGCTGCACACCGAGTTCAGTATTTTAAGAGGAGGGAGATACCCATAAGTGGTCCTACTTGGCTTTTTCACTTATTTCCAGAAGAGGGAGCCAAAATGTAAATGCTGGATCGAGTTTGCTCTTTGGTAGTTGCCTGTGTCTAGTTACCCGTAGCTCAGCGTGCATAACATCATTGTGTTCCCCTTTTAAAAGAAAAAAAGGCATAAAAACTAAAAATGGGTGTTGAAATAAGCTTAAGACAGAACTAGGTGATCTGTCTCTGTCGAGAAAATATGGTAGGAAAGTAGCAAAGCACAAATATGGTAGGCATTTTTAATGATCTGCAACAGATCTTTGTGCATCGTCAGCCTCATTTTCTTTTCCCTCTTCCATTCATCCTATTGAGCAGTGTATTTGGGGTTCCAGGGGAATATTCTGCCATGTTCTGTTGGAAACCTGCATAATGTGAGCAGTTGCTCTAGGTCTTCTGTTGTGTTTCAGGTGATGCTCAAGGTTTTCTTCTCCTTAGACTTAGGAGAGTGAGGATGACTGTGCTTTTAGCACGTGTTTTTATGAACTTGAAGGAACTTGGGGACAATTACTGTGAGTTTTCACTCTTTAGTGATTTGGACTTTTTACAATGACTTGCAGCAATTTAGAGCCGTTAGAAAAGGTGCTAAAAAGTGATTTCTTTATCCCAGAACTGCTCTTTAATTAGAGATCAAAGTTGTGCTGCAAACAGGGAAGATGTTAGAAATCCTCAGCCTCTTTTTTACAGTTGACGGTTGTGGCTTAGTAGAGATGTTGGAGGTAGAAGCACACTCTCAGCAGCTTCATGCCAAGAGCATGGTAGTATGCATCAGTGGCATGTTTCTTTTCCTCAAACCAATATTTTGCCTTGCAAACTCTGAGATACTCTGTGTAGCTTCCTGGCAAAACACACAGGTGCCTTGTTGCTAAATGTGAAGGACAAGACAAAGTTTGAAACTGTTCCACACACCCTTGGACTGTGGTCAGAGCCTCTATTCAGAGGCAAATGTACACGAACGGGTAAGCAGAGGAACAGCTTTATTTTAACTGAAGTTTGTTCTTGCCCTTGCGGTCTGATCCTTAAAAGATACTTTCTCATTTTGGATATTTTCATTAAACTGCAGACACTTGAATGCAAATGTCCGTGCTCTTGTGTACTTGTTTTGTCTATGAGGCTTTCATGCAGATTCATATCTCTCTATGTATTGTCAAGAGCTTTCAGTAAATTATAAGCTGATATTTTTACATAGGAGTTGGATACTTTTCTGAAATTTCTTGCATCTCCTAGGCAGGAATAGTTGGAGCAATTTCCTGTCTAAACTACATAGAAGCCTTCCCAGTGATTGGCATGATACCGACTTGGCTCAAGAGAAGTTTGATTTTGTGGGGGTTTTTTTCTATATGAATGCACGTGGGTGTGAGGCAGATTTTAACTTGTTAATACTATGAAAACTATATTCTAAACAAGCATATAATATCAATGCCCATCCTTTATATAAATACATAAAGAGAAATTAATGCATAAAGATTTTTCTCCATCTTAGGAGAAGATGGCTTTAAGAACAGTTGAAACAGTGATGGTTTACATTTTTATGTACAGGATGCGGTGATAAAGAGCTTTAGGATGCCTAAATGAACTGTATCATTAGCTCCTTCTGTAAAATTAAAAATTATTACGTAGCAGCCACTTGTTGGATGAGCGAGGTGGAAACTTTGACCTTTTTGCACTCAGTTCTCATAGTACATAGCTGGCAAAGAAAAGGAAATGTGCATGCTAAATCCATTCTGTCACAATATAGTATCTACAGAATAGATTTCTTAATTATCAATTATTTGTGATAACACTGTAGAGTTATTTTCATTTCAGAATGTTTTGTTTAAAGTTATGGAAGAAAGACCTTGGAATTCAGAATGTAAGCAATGTATAACAGATGTTTGAATAACGAGGGTACCAAAACTGTATGTTCATATGATCTTAGAGGTAAGTTTGAATGGTTTATACTTTTTTAGTGCTAATTTGACCCGCTCTTAAATTTAGGTAACAAAATACATGAGATAATTGCAAAATGACAACTTTAAACGCTTGATGTACAACTATGTACAACTCTGACAAAGCGGTCAGTAGTTCAGTATATAACTAAGTAGTTGTCGGGAAAACCTGAATTCTCATTTTTTTATGTTTAATATAGCAAAACATCAGAATTCAGAAGGGTATTTTCTGATGTATCTTAAATTTAATGGACGAGTGAACTGCTGAAGCTTTGCCAGTTCTGATTTCCTTCATCCATTTGATCTGAGCTTGACACATATTTGCCAGTGGTAAGTGAACTTTCCCTTAGCATGAGCTGTGACATAGAAAACACAGCAGAAATCAGAAAAAAAAAGAAACCTGTACCTTGTCAGTGTATACCAGAATATTCTTTAAGGGAGGAAGATAAAAATTCTTCCCTTCTGTAATGTTTCTCAGTTAAACTGGCAGTGTCTGTCCCAGAACATAACTTCAGGTGAAATCTGGTTTGTCAGAAGTTTGAGCTTTTTAACGTTGAGCTTCTGCTTAGGAAATTAATGGCTAAATCGTGTTGTATTTATTTGTAGGGGAGAAATTAATTCCTAAGACTATATTGAATGCATTTTTATGCCAGTCGTCTTAAACTAAGGGAAAGTTTTGTCCCTTTTACCACCAGTGAAATAGTTAGAATAGCTTCTGAGGGTGACACTGTGGCATCTTTTAAGATAGCTTGCATTGGGATGCATCTGCAAACAAACTTGGCTACATCAGAGAATCATAGAATAGTTTGGGTTGGAAGGGACTTTAAAGATCATCTAGTTCCAACCCTCCTGCCATGGGCAGGGACACCTCCCACCAGACCAGGCTGCCCAAGGCCCCATCCAGCCCGGCCTTAAACACCTCCAGGGATGGGGCAGCCACAGCTTCCCTGGGAAACCTGTTCCAATGCCTCACCACTCTCATCATGAAGAAATTCTTCTTTATGTCTAGTTTAAATCTGCCCCTCTCCCGTCTATATGCATTCCCTCTTGTCCTGTCTCCACAAGTCTCTGTAAACAGACCATTTCCAGCTTTCCTGTAGGCCCCTTTCAGGTACTGAAAGGTCGCTATAAGATCTCCTTGGATCCTTCAGGCTGAAGAAGCCCAGCTTTCTCAGCCTGTCCTCATATGGGAGGTGCTCCAGCCCTCAGATCATCTTTGTAGCCCTCCTCTGGACCCATTCCAACAGTTCCATACCCTTCATATGTTGAGGATTCCAGAACAGGACACAATCTCTGATACGTTTTAAAAAATTGATCACTTCTATGACTAGAAAATGCTGTGAGTAGAAACGTCTCTGTATCCATCCTTCTCTGTTGTTTCGTGGGGCTGTGTTTTGGATTTGTGCTGGAACAGTGTTAATACAGGGATGCTTTCAGAGTCAAGGCCCTTTCTGCTCCTCGTGCCATGCCTACACCGAGCAGGCTGGGGGTGCACAAAAAGCTTGGTGGGGGGCGCTGAAGCCAGGCCTGCTGACACCATCTGACCAAAGGGATGTTCCATACTGTATGGCATCATGCTCGGCAATAAAGCGAGGGGGAGTGTTTTGGGGAGAGATGTTGCCTTGAGACAGGCTGGGTATTGGTTGGTGGTAGCCATCAATGTTTTCATTTGCATCACTTGTCTGTCTTATCTGTCTTGTTATTTTCCTTTTCATTACAATTTATTATTCTTATTATTTAAATTATTTATTTCAATCCACAGTTTTTCTCACTTTAACCTTTCCAGTTCTTTCCCCCCATATACTACAGGGGGAGGAGTGAGTGAGAGGCTGTGTGGTGCTTTGCTGCCAGCTGGGGTTAAACCATGACAAAAGTATTTCAAATTAGTCCATTAATTACTCCATCAAAATTCCATGTTTCTTTTCTTTTTTGCTTTGCTCATTTTGAGTCCAACATACTGGGAACTTAAAAAGTACAACAAAGTAGATTATTTCTGTGTTGGAACTTTTTATACATCTGGAGTAGTGTCCAGTTTTGGGTTTCCCAGAAAGGCAGCAATGTAGCGCAGCAATTCCCGGTGGAGGGCTGCCGGAGCGGTCAGGTGGCTGCACGGAATGAGCTGCAAGGAGAGGCTGAGGATTTAGGCTTGTCCTGAAATGACATGCAAAGTGTTTAGTTTGCCATGAAATTTTCCTGTCTTTCATTCCTAAGTTGGCACGAGGCACACAGGCGTACGTTTTACGCAGTATAAATGTTAAATCAAAGTAGTTGATGGAGCATTAATGTGTTTCTTTTACCCGAGTACTGAATTTCTTTCAAAGGAGAGGAAAAACCTAAGCGTACTTGTGTTGCATATGACACAAATGCCCGTACTGATCTGTTACTTGTCTGCGTGAGAGCTATCAGTAACTGCTTTAAAATGTCCATTAAAATGCATTTATTGCCATCGTGCACATAATTGGAAGCCGCAAAGTTGTTTCTCTTTAGATCAAATAAAGCTCTCAAGTTGAAATATGCGCCTTCACAAGCAGGATCTTGCAGCTTTGTGTTTTTGGAAAATCTGGTTGCATAATGGCGTGCAGCTAATGATTTCCCTAGTTTTGCTCCTGTCTGCCGCTTTGCTAATGAGTAGCTTCAGTTGAAGGGGATGGAGTAGAGGTTTAGTGATGCCATAAACATATTCTGTCTCAATTTTTTAGCTCTCTGTGCTTTGAGTTTGGCAGGGTTGAAATGGTTTAGATTTAAGAAATCTGCATCTTACGGTGGGAACTAGTTTGTAGCATTTTCCTTTCCTTAGGGATGTTTGTCATGTTGTACTGGTTGAGGGGCAGTTTCAGAGAGGAAAGTCTAACAAGTAGCAGACTGAGAAAGGAGAGGGGCGTTACTGGAGCAGCGAAGGTAAAGATCTTCCTTTTTTTCCTGTATTCTTATGTGTGGGCAGAGTACTTTGATGAATAGCCAAAGGCCTTGATAATGGTTATTTGAGGAGGATTGTATGCTGAGAAGTAAAAAGTGCGTGTTTAGTAGTTCACATCCATCATATTGCATTAGAGGTCATTCTCGGTGTGAATGAAATAGTCTGTCTTTAAGCTACTGGAAGATACTGATGGAAAGCCTGAAGCTTAAGGGTAAGAGGATGTAAAAAGGAAGAAACAAACAAAAGAGAAACTGAAGAGTTATGGGGTTAAGCAGTCTCAGTATCAAACATTTACTCTTTTTTTTTTTTTTTTAAGATGCAGTAATAAGCAGAGTATAAAATCTCAACATTAAGGCCACCTCAAATGTGCAACCGAATCGATAATACGGTTTCATCAGGTTGAGAAGTTATATATAGGAAGCAGAGAAAAGACAAGTTGTTTTAAACTAATACGTTTCACTTGTAGCTAATTAGTGCCTTTGAAAGGGCCTAATTAACTTAAATGTTTGACTCAGGAGATCCAAACCCATTGGGAAAAAGAACCCCAACCCTGCTAGTTTTGGCACTTGTGCAACAACTTGTTTGTCCTACATGTAGATATACAAGTATTTTAGCTTCCTTAAGCTAATTGTACAGCATTTGATCTATGAGTGTAAATGTTCAGAAATGAACTTGATGATGTCATTTCCAAAGTGTTTTAGAAGAATCTAGTGGAGGAAGCTTTAGTGACAACTTCAGTTTTGTGGAAGACTAATTATTGGCACAGTTTGAATGCTGCTTCTGCATAGTTTGAGCAGAAATCTCTGCGTCATCACAGATGGCAATATTAAGCTCTGGAATACAGGCTGCCTTTAGGGACAGTAGGTCAAGCAGCTGGAGTAATAGTGAGTTTTTTGTTTGGTTATTTTTGGTTCTTTGACTATTTTAAAAACAGATACCCTGATACTTAATTTGTTACTTGTACGGTTGCTAAACGTGTTGGAAATCCAGCAGATACGGGGAGTGGGAAGCCAAATACATGTGGGTGTTGGGCTTACAAACTTACTGAAACTGTTCCCTGGCTTGAAAGGCATTCCTTGCCTCATGGCTTAAACTTTTTGTTGTTCTCAGCTAGTACAAGTTAGTGGTGGAAAAATAAGTATTCAAACTTGTCTAGGGAATTGGTAGCTTCCCCAGGGGAAAAAAAAAAATGAAAAGGAGCAATCATAATTGAATATTCTGATTCTTAAGATGCAGCGTGATTGCAGATACGGAAGCCTTGAAATGTGAGCGAGCTCGTTTCATTATTTTTGTAAGGTATCTCAGTCTTTTGCTTACCAGTGGCTCGTTTAAAGAATGGATTAAATAAAGTTCAAATTTCAGATCAACATGATGCTGTGCAAGGAGCCTGCTGCTCGGATCTCCAGGGTTGGCTTTTACAGTGGTGCCTTTGTTCATGGGTCTGCAGGGATCCCCAGGTTACAGTGGCTTTAGGTAGAACTAAGAATTCGGTGCTGCCGAGAGCTGTTCACAAATAAGGAACTGCTGAAGTTTAGCAAGCACTGATTTCAGTTACTTGATGGCATCATATGAACTTCGTGACACTTTAAGAGAATTTGTCATTTGGAGTGACGTTAGACAGTCCTTGTTTTGCAGATACTGATTTGCAACTTCATAACCCTGTAACCAAAGGATCAGACTAATTACGAGAAAAAATCAGTATGGTTGTCTAAAGGGATTATATGTAGTTGTGGATAGGGCATGACATACTTCGCTTAATTTTGTTTCTTCTATGATAATTGCATCCATATCCATTTTTAATTGCCAGTTTTGTCAATGAATACTATGACAGTTTTTTCTGTAGCAATGTGTGTTCATTGAACCAAATGAATACAGCTTCTGAATTTCTCCAGTGGTAAGATGTGCATAGTCCCAAGGTGTTTCTCTGGTTTGTGTACTACACAAAATATGTTGGGTTTTTTTTTTTGTGTGTATATGAAATAGAAACCTAGATAAAGTTGGATTTTGCTGTCCTTCAAATGTGCTGTTTAATTATTTGGGCTGACTGTCAACAAGAGGATGCTTGAAGGAGGATACTTTGGTTCCTGGCAGTGTAGAGACACTGGGACTGATGGTTACTTTTGGGATGCCATAATTTCCAAAAAGAATCAAGTGACGAGTAAGCAGAAGAGAGTAGGTGGTACTAAACAAAAGGGTGACAGTCTAATTAAAGAACTGCACTGCTGCAAGAGAGCTTAGTTGCTACGTGACTTTAAGTCACGTAACTTCGTTGTGTAAGGAAGGTAAATTTTGCAGAGTTACAGGCTTCACATTAGAGACTGTTTCTAAAAAATTAATATATTTTTTTACTGCTACAGGATCCATCTACTTTGAAACTATTTGGCAGAACTGTTTGCCATCTGGATTAATTTTTTCTTCATCTCACATTTTCTAGGTTGAGATAAAACTGAAGAAGCCAGAGGCTGTAAGATGGGAGAAACTGGAGGGCCAGGGAGATTCTCCTAAGTTAAAGCAATTTACACCAGGTTTGTTCTCTGAACTATTAAGCATTAAATGGATTATTTCTATTAAGTTATTTGCAATTATTAGAAGTATTTTTTGTGTAAAATAGTCTTAATAAAATCACAGGTTTATATTTACAATGAAAGACCTAATAGTCTTGGTTTTACTGCCAAGAATTGACAGAATTGTCTGTGGGACATTGCTAAAACTTAGGTTTTATGTTAACTTCCATTAATCTGATGAATTTTTAAGAATATAGGCTTGTCGTTAATTCCTCTGGGCATATCTGTTTGGCTATCACTTTTGGTCATTGTTTTGCAGATCTTTACACTCTTCTGCCTCTGTTACTTAAATAATTAAGTATTATTTGCTCGAGTATTCTATCTCTTGTGGAAAGTAATACTTTTGAAGCTTTTCAAGACAGATTAACAGTCTTGTCTTTGAGAGTATTTGATTTTCCTGATTTACTGATTTCAGATTTTTTTGAAGAATTTTCTTGTGTCTCTAGGCTCTTGGCTTTTTTTTTTTTTTCCTTACTGTCAGCCAATAGCTCCTGGGTTTTTTTGAGTTTGTGTTTTTTTTGTTGGATGTAACTGTTTACATTCAGCAGCTGCAAAAGTTTACTTTTAAGTAGTCTTTAGGATTTCTTGGTTTCCTTCATTTTTATTATTGCAATGCTTCTATCTGCAAGGAGGAATCCGTTTGCATTTTCAGATTCCTGCTCCATTGTCATCTCTGATTCATCGGATGCGTATATGCCTTTGTGTTCTCTGCTGCTCTCAGAGTTGTGAGAAAATGCTTAGTTAACTAACACTTCTGTTTTCAGATACCCAGCACTTATATCCATCATCCTCTCATTATACGAGGAACTGGGACAAGCTGGTAGTTGAAATCAAAGAAGAGGAGAAGAATGAGAAGTTAGAAGGAGATGCTGCATTAAATAAACTCTTCCAGCAAATTTATTCAGATGGTACAGATGAAGTGAAACGTGCCATGAACAAATCATTTGTAAGTCTTCACTCTTTTTTTCTGAAGAAAAGTGTAACTGCACACTGAGACAATTTACTCAGCTTTGTGTGAACCAGGAAGCCTCTGCCTACCAAAACCTTGGGCCTATTATGAACGGCAGTAATTCTGTTGGAGAGATTGGCATAATGAATCTCAATGAAAGCTACAGTGTTGAACAGTAATGTATGTGACTCTTCAAGTCCAAGTCTATGCTTCGACAAAGCTTATGCTTTGTCACTGGCCTCTGTTTCACTCTGTTATGAAAGGAAATACAATTTTTGGCTCATCTAGAGCTTGAAGAGTTGTCATGAGTGAAAGGATCGAATGCCTTTTAATTATTTATATCTAGTTCCTTTTGTTTGTACCCCTTGTACGCAAGAACCTGCCTGACCTTTTAAAAGCTTCTTGTTAATGAGGTAATAGCTCATTGTGTTGAGTACTGATAAAAGTATTCTTGGGCTGAAGATTATGGAATGATGGCTTTGTCAAATACTATTATAAACATACACCCAATTCCGGTGTAACTCACTTCTACATGAAGCTAAATTCTTCACAATTTGTTCACCTGCTGAAAGAAATGTGGCTTTTATAGTGCTAGAATTGCTCTAGCAAACTAAACAAGCCTTTTCTCCTATTGCAGATGGAGTCTGGAGGCACAGTTCTGAGCACCAACTGGTCTGATGTTGGTAAAAGGAAGGTAGAAGTAAATCCTCCTGATGACATGGAATGGAAACAATTCTAATCCTATTTTTAATCTTTTACCATCTATGTGTTGCCATAGTCATGTACTGACCACAGTGTACGGACATAGCATCTTTGGATTCAAAGCACTGAATGTCCCCTTGGAAACAGAGATTGTCTTTGCATTTTGCGTGCTTTAGGAATTCCTTCATCTGCAGATGTTAAAGATATACTCAAGAGTGGAACCCTATTTTCATCATCTCTGTCTAATTTTTGGAAATCGAGTCAATCACAGTCTAAATTTTCTACCGCCTTTATCAGCTCCGCGCTTTGAGGATGGGGAGATCTCTAATAGGCTGGTCAGGATTATTGCCTTACACCCAATGTTTCTGTTCAGTAACTTATTAGATTTTGGCAGCTTTGGGTAAAAACACTTTTCAACACAGTGTTAAGATTGTTTGCTCTTAATTCTGCTAAATAAAACTGTAAATATAACTTTTTCTATACGGAAGCCGCTTCATTTCATTTTTGGTTTTGGATGGGGGATCACTTAAAGCATACAGGTACAGGTGTAAATATACTGCTTAAAACAAAAAGCTGCCATCTATAGGAATAAAACTTGGATCCAGTGAAGGGAACGAGATTGCTGTTCTTAATGTGGACACAAGATTTCTACTTGTTTAGTTCTCCCACCTGGGCGGTAGTTTGAGCTTCAGTCGTGCATGATAGAAGGGAGAGAGTCAGTTGGAGCTGGAAATTTCTGCAGAAAAATAGGTCCAGTGTCTGCCTTCTTTACTCCAAAAAGAAGGATCTATTGCAATTGTCTAAAATGAAAGATGGCAAACAGGTGCTTTAAGTTCTGTTATTTCAGAATATTGGAAGATTTATATTATAGGGAAGAGCTCATGCATTGTTAGTTTCCATCAGTTCAGCTTTTCCATCATGATCAAATTTCAAGTAACAGTATTTACAGGAAAGGAACTGAGAACCGTTGTAAATAAGGGCCTGTGGATGCTCAAAAGCCACCTGGACACCATCCTGGGCCCCTGGCTGCAGGTGGCCCTGCTTGAGCTGGGGGGGCTGGACAAGATGATTCCCAGACGTCCCTTCCAACCTCAACCATTCTGTCATTCTGTGAAGGGAATATGAAATTAAAGTTGTCATAAACATGCCTAGTCCACGTGCTGCTGTCTCCTGGGCGTTCAGAGATGCCAGAGTAGTCTATGATTGTAGAAAACCCCGTAAACAGCAAATATTGGAAGCCCCTTGAAAGCTACTTAATTTCTTGTTAACCACTGGATGCTGCTTTTAGTTTGCTACTTTTCCTTGCGTTCCTAATTATGTGGGCTGTTCCAGATTGATTGTTATCCTCTCTGTTTTCTTTCCATTTGATACGTTATTTTACTACAGCGAGAACTGGATGAGCTTGGTAAAATATAAATGCTCTTAGAACAGGTATTGTAATAGGACAAGAGAAGTCTGCAGCTGTTACGGTAATAAATGTATGTAAAAGGTGATTGAAATTTCAGGAGGAGGAAGAAAGGTTGTACCCTCTTCCTCCTGATGACTAGGAATCTTGGTTTTGCAGTGATAGTGAGAAAGTGCAGTGGGTTTTGGTTTTTCTTTCCTAGAGTTGTTACTACACCTGTGCAGGAGATAGCTACCAAGATTTTAACATCTCGCAGACCTTAAAGAGAGAGCTTGGTTTTGGATGTGTGCCACAGCTATGAACTTCAGAACGTCTTCCTTGGCAGCTGTCGACTATGACAACAGCCTTGACATAATCGCAGCTTCTTGTTGCGCTTAGTTCATGATTATCCTACCATGCAAGCTGAGCAGCAATTTCTTTTTTTTAATGGCTTTTTTTCTTAAGAATGTACTCGGTTTTTCAAAGCTTGAATTCGATGACCTTCAGAACTGCATGTTTTCCTGGTCTTTGAGTATGATCAAGGGAGGTGGATTGCATTTAGGAAGGTTTTATGTGCACCTTACCTCTTGACTCTTACTGAGCAACGTCTGCCTTTTGGAGGAGTCTCTCAAAGGGGTTACTTATGGCATATTTCAGTGATTATTTGTGAGCTTCACTTGAGAATTTCTTGCCCTTCAGAGAATTTTGAGTAGCTAGCTGCTCAATATCTAGAGCATTTACCATCCATGTGGGATGCTAACATTGAAGTTGACTTGATTTGGAGCAGGGACTTCAACTCAATTCTCCTGGATAAGTGCTTTGCTGCTTTTTATTTATGCTCTTAAGGGCATTTCTTCCTTTCTAGTGTGGAAGGAAGACAAATGTCTGAGCACTTCACTTTGTCACAAAATTGGGTTCTTGGCTCCTGGCCAGCCTTGCTTTATAAATGTCATTCAGAGCACTTAGAAGTGCTTAGTGAAGACTTGCTATGGGAAAAACCTAGATAAAAATCTCTTAAATAGAAATGAAAAAAGGAATTTGAGGATGTTTTCTGCCAATGGAGTTGTTCTTACTTACTGAAGAGAATACAGGCAGGGTTCCCCTGTCTACTTCCACTTACAGAAAGACCAATGGGAATGTTCTGTCAGATAAGCACAATATATTCCTGTATTAAGTGGGTACCATTTCACTGCTTTGGGATTCAGTTCACTTAGCTTAAGGCAAAAAAATAAAATAAGATGCATTGCTACTTACGTACTCTTGAGGCACGTGTAATGCAAATATAATGCTTTAGCTTCGGGCTAAAACTTGTAAGCAATCAAGTGGTAGATCTCACTGTCCATCCCAACCCTGTTAGGAAAGTTGGCAGGTCTGAACATAACTCCAGCATGTTTGTAAGCACGGAGAGATTAGAATCATAGAATCATAGAATCACCAGGTTGGAAGAGACCCACCGGATCATCGAGTCCAACCATTCCTATAAAATACTAAACCATGCCCCTTAGCACCTTGTCCACCCGTGCCTTAAACACCTCCAGGGAAGGTGAATCAACCACCTCCCTGGGCAGCCTGTTCCAGTGCCCAATGACCCTTTCTGTAAAGAATTTTTTCCTAATGTCCAGCCTAAATCTCCCCTGGCAGAGCTTGAGGCCATTGCCCCTTGTCCTGTCCCCTGTCACTTGGAAGAAGAGGCCAGCACCCTCCTCTCTACAACCTCCTTTCAGGTAGTTGTAGAGAGCAATAAGGTATCCCCTCAGCCTCCTCTTCTTCAGGCTAAACAACCCCAGCTCTCTCAGCCGCTCCTCATAAGGCCTGTTCTCCAGCCCCTTCACCAGCTTTGTTGCTCTTCTCTGGACTCGCTCCAGAGCCTCAACATCCTTCTTGTGGTGAGGGGCCCAGAACTGAACACAGGATTCAAGGAGCGGTCTCGCCAGTGCCGAGTACAGAGGGAGGATAACCTCCCTGGACCTGCTGGTCACGCCGTTTCCGATACAAGCCAAGATGCCAGATTATCTGTGTGTTCCACCTTAGAGTTCAGGTGAACCAGTAACGGCAGCTCTTGTTGCCTTGTGAGTGTGTGTTGGGGTTTTTCTGGTGGGAGGGAATTGGATTAAAGCTATAGGCAAAAATTCCTTGTGAAGTTGGGACAAAGGTGCTTCATGAACTTAGAACGCTGTGTGTTTTGCTTTTGACAAAACATATGTGTAGCGTGGTTCTAGAAGCCCTCGGTCAAGAAAAAGAGAGCAGGGAGCTTGGAGGTTGAGTAGGGGCTGCAAAGGATACCAGTGGCAAACGGAATCTCCTTCAGGACTAGAGAGGGTGAGTGGAATTTCTTGCAGCACTGGCAATGAGGTGGCTGGAAGCAGAGAATTGCCTGCAAGGACAGAGTGGATTATGTTTTAATTGCGGTCAAACTTCTCTGGAGATTTTTCATCCCAGCCTTTTAGTCCTTTATAGATGATATTGTCTAGAAGACCCAGGCAGTTTGACCTAAGGACTCCGATTTGTAGTCCTGTTGCAAATATGGGAACAGGACAGCAAGACATAAGTGGGAAACATATTGTTGATACCACAGATGGGATTACTCACTGCTAATGTTTTGGGGGTTGCAGAAAATGCCTCTGTTGTAGCTGAAGGCTGCCTGTCTCATCTTTGGTGTACGTGCAGTGCTTGTGAAAGATCAGTTGAGGCTCTTCGAAGCAGATGATGATGGTTCTCCTGGTTCAGTTCAGGTCTTCCCCTTCTGAGCAGAGATTCTGCCCACCCCAATGTGCCAATCAGCAATCTGTTCTTTGCTTGCTGTAGCTTTATGCTTCTCTGCATCTTTATTTTCTTTTTTATTCCTGCTTGGAAAAAAATAATTCGTCTGTTCTTGGGGGGAATGATGGATGGGAAGCTCAATATGAGCCGGCAATGTGCGCTCGCAGCCCAGAGGCCAACCCTGTCCTGGGCTGCATCAAAAGAAGCGTGGCCAGCAGGTTGGGGGAGGTGATTCTGCCCCTCTGTTCCTCTCTTGTGAGACCTCACCTGGAGTACTTTGCCCAGTTCTGGAATCCTCAGCATAAAAAGTATATGGGGCTGTTGGAACGGGTCCAGAGGAGGCTACAAAGATGATCAGAGGGCTGGAGCACCTTCCATGCGAGGACAGGCTGAGAGAGTTGGGCTTGTTCAGCCTGGAGAAGAGAAGGCTCCAAGGAGACCTTATAGCGACCTTCCAGTACCTGAAGGGGCTACAGGGAAGCTAGGAAGGGGCTTTTTACAAAGGCTTGTGGTGATAGGACGAGGGGGAATGGGTATAAACTGGAGAGGGGCAGATTTAGAGAGACATAAGGAGGAACTTCACCGTGAGGGCGGTGAGGCGCTGGCACAGGTTGCCCAGGGAAGCTGTGGCTGCCCCATCCCTGGAGGTGTCCAAGGCCAGGCTGGATGGGGCCTTGGGCAACCTGGGCTGGTGGGAGGTGTGGAACTAGATGATCTTTAAGGTCCCTCCCAATCCAAACTACTCTGATTCTATTTAAGCGCAACATCTAATTCTGAAAGAAAACTTCTGAGGCAACGTGGGAATGACAATAAAACCAATGATCCAACAGTATGAAAAAGATACAGCAATATTCCCTGCAGTGGTGGCTCAGGCTGCAGTTTTAAGTGTCTTCACCAATTGTAGGCACTGCTGCATACAATACCCCCAAATCCTTCTCTGCAGACCTGCTTTCAAATAAAATTTTTCAACCTTGCTGCAGCAAGAGAATTCTACTTTTTCTTTGTTGACTCCAATGCACAGGTAAATAAAAATTTGATTACTGAGCTGGGGGAAGCATTTTGTTGCATTTTTTTTTGGAAATGGATGAATTGTGCCCTCTGTGTTGGGCAGTTTTATTGATCACAGACTGTAAGGGGTGTATCTGTTTCTCTTACAATCGCTGAGGTTTTCTTGGCATGATGCATACGGAGGAGTTCTGAAGACATACACGCTGCATGTGACAGCTGAACACATCCACGAGTAAGATGCTTTTTTTTACTTCTTGCATGCTTTGTGACTGCCTGTGGAAAACATCCTGTAGAAGCTTTTCTTCAGGAAGAGTTAATTTTGTTAAGAACACACAGACATGGGAATCGCCAGGATTGTTTTTCTAGCATCTTCTGAAGAAGACTTCTTTGTTTTTTAGTAGGGGAACTCGGGGAGAAGCAGCAGGTCACAGGTTGCCTCAAGATGGGCTTAGGTACAAAATACTACAACCATCTGGTTTGTCTGTAGACGTGTTTCCTTCTTTTTCCCTTCAGTGTTTCACTTGCCAACCCCCTTGTTTTCCTCTCTAGACAGTTCCTGAACACGAACATAAAGGTACGGCTACACTTGGTACATTGAAAAAAAGCACAGAAACCGATTGCCGTTTTATAATGTACTTGTTTAATCTGCAGTAAAAAAAAAAGGGAACCCAACTTTTCTAAGCATGTTAATGATGTTCTTCTAAAAGGACATAATGATCAAGGTCATTTTCATTTAAAAAAGCAGAAACTCAAATTTAACAGGCCTTGAAATCCCACTTTAAGAAATTTCTCATTTATACATTTCAAAGCTAGTCTGTTCTTTAGATTAAGGGAAGGTGAAGCTTACAGTAAAAAAAGCTACAATAGAATAAAATACTGAATTCTATTCTCATCTTATTTAACACTTTGCTTTTTAGATATGCAGTTTAGCATTCCACATGAGGTTGTCTTTATTTTCGTTAAGCCATGATTATGTCAAATTAATTCTTCTTTTCTGTCACGCAGCGTTAATAACATTACTAGGTTTGCAACATCTCAAGCCCTGTTTAGTCACCAAAATGAACGCTCTAGAAAGTGAACTTCAAGAAAAATTGGACCATTTTGTTCATGAGGCCCATGCAGATGACTCTGTAAGCTCAGTGGTGGGGTTCAAGATACGTAGTACGGATGAAGGCAGTGTAATAACTCTGTTTTCCAAGGCTAGAAATCCTAAGTTGTTCCATTTTTGTGAATGTTTCAGCTTAGTACCTTCCTTAGAGATTTAATACATAATGTGATCAATCCCAATAATTGCAGAGCTTGCCAAAGCAGCAAGGGTGAGGTTGGAAACACCTATTTTCCCCTCCACCACCTGTTTTTTTTTCTTTCTCCCCCTCCTTACTGGAAAGCAGTTTCTCTTGCAGGGAACAGAGGTCAGCTTCAGCACAGCTAAAGGAGCAAGCGTGAATGGCTGCTATCCATGTGGAATAAAGAGGGTTGTAATCTTGTGTCAGAAGTGTCTAGTTCAAGGGTTTATAAATAACCGTGGCCGTTGTAGATTCTCAAGGGTCTTGAGACTCTTTGGTCTACAACTGCATGTAAATACTTTTGCTGTAGTAGCTGGATAGCAGATACTTGTTAGACGCCGCTGTGGTATCATGGATACAAGATTCTTGATGCTAGGGCTTCTTTGATGTTGGGATGTGCGAAGGGTTTTGATTCTGCAGCCGTGCACATTCCCTTCCACAGCCCCTTTTCGTGCCGTTTGTTTCCGATTTAGCACAACGTGTGTTTTCCCGTGTCCCCCGAGGAGCTTTGTGGGAAAGGTATGCTGTAATTGGTTTATAACCATTCATAATGACCTGGCAACTTGGTTTGAATCGCAACGGGGAGCAACTTAACTTGTGATTTATTTAAGTAAGCTACATGGATGAAAGGTACTCCCAAACGTACAAGTTGAGCTTGTTGCCTAATTGGACGTAAATTTTCACATCTAGCTTGGGGAGAGGGTTTTGTTACGAAAGACTGAATTTGGATTTACGAGCAAGCTTCTGGACGGCTAAACTAGTTTGTGAGCAAAGTTTAATATTGTCTTTCCTTTTGGGATGTCTTGGTTTTTTTCATTTCAGTAAATGCTAGTATACCCTTGCTGTTTGTAAAGCTAATGGAATATTAACTTAATGTTTTTATTTACAGCTGGAATATCTGACTGTGCTTTTGATGCAGTATCACACACTTTGATTTAAAAGCCAGGGCAGGTACTGCTGCTTTGGTTATAGCCTTTTACCAGTTTGTTGTCATTGTATTCCTGCTTATTTATTCAAGGCTCTGACTGTTCTTTCTCACACGACACCCATGATACGAGCGACCCACCAGCTGCAGGGCATGATGATTCGGCAGGCGGTACGGCAGCCCTGGTAGTTGTAAGGCCAGGGGTAGTATCCCAGGAGAGGCTCGCAAATTCTCTGGCACTGTGTGTAACTTCGTCTGCATTCGATGCAGCACACGCCAAGGTGATCCAGCATGGGGTCAAAACCCATCCCTTCACCTTCCAGTTGCTGAAATGTAAAATATTAAATGTCACCCTGGCGCCCGCATTCTCAGAGAATGTGGACTATCCCAGTGCTTCTGCTAACCCTGCAAAAGGTTAAAACTGAAATCTTGGTCCCATTGATACTAACAGAGCTCCCACTAACTGACCTGTGCATCTTGCTTTATTTTGCTTTTTTTTATTTTGTCTTGCTCTCTTTGGCAGAATTATAGAATCGGTGCAATCGCCCGTGTCTAATGGGAAGAAACAACAGGGAGCTCTAACTTAATTATTTTTCTTCTAAAGTCCTTGCGAAAGATCCAGCAATGGTAAACCCCCACCAAATTTTAATTATTAGCAATGGAAAAGATTTCAAGGCAGTTATCTGGGTCTTTTATGTGGATGACAAAGTCTGAGATATATGCTGTGCTGCTTATGTTTTGTTTTAATTTTTTTTTTACAGCATTCCCAGGAAATTATTTAGTAAGATATTACCCTGCAGTTGTCTGAATATTTCTCCCTTGTCTTTGAGTTCTGCTTTTTTCCCCGCTCTAAAACACTTGAGGGCTGTGGACAGTGAGAGTTCTGCCTGTTCCATATCTAACAATACAGAATTCCGTGGAGCAAAGCATGCATAAAATATGTAAAAACAGTCACTTGCTCCTGCCTATACCCTTCAAAATTCCTTTCCTCCTTTCTGGGGAAAAAACGTAGACTGGATATTCTGCTTTTTGAAACTCATTTTTTCCTTTCCCATTGGTGTCCCTTCAAGAAAAGAGCAGCAAAGAGCAAATGCCTGAGTAGCACTTAGCTGTTTACCTGAGCATTTGTCATTCAGAGGACTAGCAGCACACTGAAAAAGTGAGGCATGGAAAGGTGCCATCTTTAGTCTGGGCTTGTATGGGATGCTAGTAACAACTCAGTGTCATTTGGGGCCCCCAGTGAGCCATTCCCAGGCCTGGGAGCAGGGAAGGTGTCATCTCCTTGGGCCAGATTCACCTTCTACACCTCAGCTCATCATCCAGACTCCACTCAGAGTGGGTGGAGGGAAATAGTTCTAAGGAGGATTCATTTCATCCTAAAGGAAAGACCTGCAGTGTAGTTAGAGGTTCTTCTGCATTGAATGAATCAGTCTCTAAATAAAGTTTGGATATGGGCATCCACACAATAAGTGGTGGTGAAGTTGAAGCCCACTCTGCAGGCTGAGGGAAGTCTGGTGTCCTTATCTGACATGACATTCTCCGTGTGGTTCCAGGGCCCTCTGGCTGGAAGAAGGAACCTGTGGCTGTTGTTCTGCCGCTGTCGTCCAGAGACAGAGCAGCCTGGACCCCATGGACACGGTCAAGTCAGTGGCTGTGAGGAGAAGTTACATTCCTGCGCTACTGCTGTTTTACTGACCTCGTGAGAGGGTTGATTTAGATCCACTTTATTTGGAGTGATTAATTTAAGTTTAATTAAGGGATGTCAGCTCGGCAGAATGCTGTCACAGTATAATGATCTCCTGCTGTTGCATAAATGTCAAGTCAAAGCTGGGACTTATTTCCAAAGCAGGAGGCACTTATCTTGTGACAGTGTTGTATTGAAATGACTTGCTCCTGCTGCACCAAGTCGTGGGTGTAAATTGTCTGGCGCTGGTGCAGTAGACTGGAAGGTGCCTACTGTACAGTCAGTTTTCCTGCAGCTCAGCAAAGGTGTTGGGACACAGCAGGACGGCTCCTGTGCTCTTTCTGTGGGCTGCTGCTTCTTGAAAAGCAAGGACAAATTTCATGATGCTCAACCTCCACCTGCTGCTGCTGACTCTAAACAGGTTCTCCTTTGTGAATTGCTTGCTAGACTAGGGCTGTTTACCCTGACAGGGAAGAGGCTGAGAAAACAGATTTATTTGGCCTAATCCTGATCTCATTGCAGCCAGAAACTACTACTGCTTTCCTCTGTAGTAGAAGCCTCCAATTTCTAAATGGGAGCAAAGAAAGTTTCTAGCTACTGGACTCTCTTTAGATTGGCAGTGAATGATGGGGTTCAGCTGCCTAATCAAGACGAGCTCTGGTTGGTTTTCAGTAGGTGCCATCCCTGTTGGATCTCTCATGCTGCTTCCATGTGGGCCTGACCCCTGAAAAGCAATTTTGTGGCAATTTGCCACCTCAGGCACTCCTGCTTGTTTCAGACTGAAGGCTAATGAAAACTAGGGGTGAGGGAGGACTAGGGGAAGACTTTTTTTGGAACTTAGAAGGTGTTTTACAAGTCTCCGCTCTTGGAGAAAAGCTCAACAGGCAGAGACTGTGCAGATAAAAAAAAAAGACAAACCTTATATCACTGCTATTACCTGTCTACAGCACTCGAGCTCTGAAAGAAGATTACAGTGCAAATACTTACGTTATATGGGTTGTCTGGATTAAGCGTTTGATCGGTTTCTTGTCCCATTGGCCTGGTTTCATTAGACTGGCGATTAAGCTCTTGAGTCAGCCATGTGACGGATGACCTGGTGTTTACTTCTTCGGGAGCAGCTTCTAAGTCTTCTGTATCAAGGACTGATTCTGATTGGCGTTTGTTTCTCTTCATTTCTTTCCTTTGGTTACCTGAAGAAATAATCACAAGAGGATAAGATTATCTTCTTGTATTTGTGTGTCCTTTTATTTATCCACACTATCTATAGTTTCAGTGATTTCTTTAACTATTAAAGCAGGTGGGGGTGGAGGAGGAGAGAGAAAGATGAAACTGCGTGGTGGCAAAATTGATGAGCATCTCCCTGGGTGCTGCTTGCCTTCCTGTGTTGGAGCTACAACTATTGTCAGTCCAAAGGGATGTGAGATTGTCTTTTCTCCCCCTCTTCCTCCCCTTCAGGCAAAACAAGTGTGAGGAATTTGGGGTTTTTATGACACACTGTGTGGTCACTGGTGTTAACTCGGCAGCAGTTGCCAGCACTAGCAAGACCAGTTGTACGCATCTCGTGTCTTAAAGTGCTTTTGTGACAGACTGGTGCCCTGCTCCCAAGGGCAGCTGGTGAACCTGGTGGAAGCAGCTTCTGGACAGCTCTGATGCTGCTCTTTTGTGGCAAAAGTCAATGAGAAAAGTGGAAAATACTGGCACTTTGGATCCAGAGGTGCCCTAAAATGTCAAATTTTCTCTTTGAGGATTCCAATTTTAACTGGACCAAGAAGGCGTAATCTTTTCAAGCCTTCTCCTCTCTTCCCAGGCCTGAAGTCGCCTGGAGAAGTTGCCATCTCCCTAGTGACTCCTAAACACATTTGCTAAGCTTGGCTTTGGATGATGGGGTACTTCAGTCCTGGGAATGGAAATGCCTCCTCATAAACTTCATGTGCTAGTTGCCTAGCTAAAGTATCTCATCTCTCCATTCCAGTGAAATTCTCTGGAGAAGCAGGGTGGGAAACAGGACAGGTTATGGTCCCAGATCAGGAGCTTGCTGATTTCCTAAATCATGGCCAGGTCTGGTGTTCTTGCTACTTGGTACCAGCTGCCTAAATGTTTTGGGGCTAGTTTAAGCTATTGTCTTGTCCTTCTGCAGAAGGAGGCTGACCCCTCTAGCAGCATCACCTCCTGAAAGGAGGTTGTAGCCAGGTGGGTGCTGGTCTGTTCTTCCAAGTAACAAGTGATAGGATGAGAGAAAATGGCCTTAAGTTGTGCCAGGGCAGGTTTAGATTGGATATTAGGAAAACATTCACAGAATCACTAGGTTGGAAAAGACCCACTGGATCATTGAGTCCAACCATTCCTATCAATCACTAAACCATGCCCCTCAGCACCTCATCCCACCCGTATTCTTTCTTTACTGAAAGAGTGGTGGAGCAGGCTGCCCAGGGAAGTGGTGGTGGAGTTCAGAGATCATAGAATCATAGAATAACCAGGTTGGAAGAGACCCACCGGATCATCGAGTCCAACCATTCCTATCAAACACTAAAACATGCCCCTCAGCATCTTGTCCACCTGTGCCTTAAACACCTCCAGGGAAGGTGAATAAACCACCTCCCTGGGCAGCCTGTTCCAGTGCCCAATGACCCTTTCCATGAAAAATTTTTTCCTAATGTCCAGCATTGGGCTGACAGTAGGATTTGACGATCTTACAGGTCTTTTCCAACCTTAATGACACTATGGTTTTATCTCATAGTAACTCACCCACATGAGCTCTATAAATGGTCTGAGAAAATGCAGCTGTGGGAGGCCAAATGTCTAGGTGTGGTTTCCCAGGTGTGCAAGTCTAGGTGGTGGACCTGATTTGGGGAAGGTGTTTAGACGAAGGGAGGGTTAACATACTTTTCAAATACAATAAGTGTTACCTTTGGGATATGTTGGTCGCAGCCAGAAAATTGGAAGATCCCCGCAAAGCTCTAAAATTCTGGGGCTTAGGAAACTGTTATGCTTGATAGGCTCATCTGCAGCCACCCAGATAAGGGAGTTTTCGTCAAATCTCACAGGCATGATTTCATCTTCCTGCAAACAGAAGAACATAAATCCTTTACGAGCTCAGTGAACAGTGGTGTGCCTGCTTGCTGTTAATTCTTGAGCATCAAACTGTTTAATCATCCACTGCAGCTAACAGCAGCATCCTTGTGTTTCGTGAACGTGAGCCGATTGTACCGAGCCAAAGCCTGAGTAAACGTTGCCACCGCTGAAATGAATGGCAAGACTACTGTCAACTTTGCGGGGGCTAAGATTTTGCCTGTGTCTCTTGGGAGGCCTTTGCTCCATATACAAGGACTCTCTGTCAGAGATCTTTCAGCCCAAAGAGCCAGATTTTCAGTTCATAGAAGCTGTGAAGATTTACCACCTTCAGCAGAGCAGTGATGAAATAGGCCAGCTTAAAACAGGACCCTAATATTTTATCATGCTCTGTTCTCAGTTGGTGCACTCCCAAGAGATAACTATATTTACAATAGGGGGAACAAAAAAGATCTTGTTCAAAAGTTTTAGAGAGGATTATAGCTCTGGCTTCCAATTTTAAGTCAACATGATTGGCCTGATTAAAGGTCTCATTTGGTAAAAGCAATTCAATTGACCAAAAGCTTGAAGTGCGAGTTAAAGAAGCTTGCCTTTTTGAAGCTTACCCTGCAGGTTTTTGGTTCATATCTTCAAAGTAATGTAGGAAAATGCCAGTGATTGATTCTTTAAAGTTGTTAGTTCAAAGTATTATTTTACATAAAATGTGTAAGTATTTTACAGCAACAGTTAAATATTAAAAGAAAACCAGCTTGTGAATCATGAAAACCAGTATGATTTCAAAGTTAAAATTCTAAATTGCTTCCTTAAAAGTCATCAAAACTTGTTATATAACTGACTAGATCAATTTATTCCATCAAGTTGCTGTTCCTTTAATGTGTTTATTGATTTCTTTTGTAGGTCTCAAGTTATTTAAGTTTGCTATCCAATCTGTCTAATGAGAAGTGCTCTTTATTTATATTCTCCCACTTAAGCTTTTATTGGCATTAGAAATATCTGAATCCACTTTTCAGAAATAAAAATATTCTTGCTTCTGTTTGAGATGATCCTGACTTGTGAGCAGGCGGAGTTTGGGTATATACAAAAGCTTATTTTAATCAACCACTTTTATAGGTGCTGTTGGTTACGATATGTGTTGTAAGAAAACGGCATATGTGTATTTACTCCCAGACACGTGGGTATCGGAGAGGGGACTTGCTCTAGAAAAATAAATACTACTTTGCCGTTCCTGTCGTACAATTCACCTGGAAAGCTGAGAAACAGGGAAAGGTTAATAACCCAACGGCAGCACTAAATCAGCTGCTTACTTTGGCCTCAGTGCATTCAATTTATAGCAGTGGTTGTGTTGATGATGCATCTTTGGAGAAGATGCACAGGGCAAGGAAAGAGGTTTCCTGTTGCCAGGTAGAAGATTAGAAATAACTTTTTGACTATTTTAGGATAATGTCTTCAGGACTGTGACTTTAAAGAAAGATGAAAAATAGAAACCTTGGCTTTAGGCAATAGCGCTAATGAAGACAAGAAGCCCAGCCTGCCTTTAGAATAACACAGGGTGGGAAAGATCTAGGTCTCTGCCTGGAATTTGGGCAATATATCTTCTCCATAATGGGGAAAATCCCACCAGCTTCAGATGACTTTGTAACAGTGCTGGTGCCTTGCTGATTGGATTTACAGACCTTTTTTCCCCTTCATTTTAAAGTAGATGTTCAGTAATCACAGCACTGTTGCAGGTAGATGCAGCCTTAATGGTGCCTCTCCCCCATCTCACTGTGTCTGCTTTTGTTTTCTCTGGAGTGCAGCAAACCCATGGAAGGGGGTTGGGATCTCCAGTGTGCACTCTGGGAAACTCAAGCTTTCCATGCCTAAAGCACTAGGACTTTATACAAATGTGAAGTAAGGAGGGGGTTTTGGTGGTATTTAGGTGAGAACTGCAGTCTTTTATGGTGGTTGCAATGCAGATTCCATGAAATTTAGTTAATACAGTGGTCCTAAAAGGAAGTCTGAAGGCAGATTCCTATTTTTTTTAAACTGTTATTTCTTCTGGGTTAACTGAATTTTTGCAATAATGTTTTCCACAATTCTCCTCTATTAACTGTTTCAGTGAGGAGAGTCCTTGCTTCTGCACTCACCAAGACTGCTGGTAGAAATTTCCTGGGATCTACCACTATCCCTCTTTGTACTGACTAAAGCAGCTGCTTCCTCCACCCTCTCCTTTCCAGCCTTGTCCATGGCTGATCTCAAGCAGGTGCTCTTGTCTCTGAGGTCTCCTGTGGACCTACTAGACGTTGGTCTAAAGCTTCTCCCTCCCCAAGTCTGCAGCCTCTCACGATGCCCCTGGACATGGTGACACCTCTGACACCAATCCTGCCTTTCTTACCTTTACAATCAGTCAATGAACCCTCAACTATCCTGCCCTCAACAGCCTTACCCGTATCCACAGTGGTTTTCAAATTATTTGCATTTCAATATTACTTTAAGACTCTCTCTAGAACAGGTTTGTTTTCAAAAAAATAAATAAATTACCCCTTACCAGCTCAGATGAGAGGCTCGCTTTAGTCATAGCATCAACTTTGGGGACGTGAGCTTTTGGCTGAGCTTTGATATAACACTTTTCTCCTTCAGCAAAACGAATTCCAGTTATGCCCTGCAAAAGCAGAAGGCAGGGGGTTGTGCACAGTGCTCCAGCTCCCCACCACCCTTGAGAAAGTGCTCGAGCTCTGCTAAAATTGCCACTGGATTTTTAGTCTGAAGGTTAAATCTTATTTAAAATCAGACGCAGTGAAACAGTTTTCCCTCAGCATTTTTAGCACCACAATTTTGGTCAAATGGGTCTATAAGTTTTTGCTCGATTTCTGAAAGATGGGGGTGTTTTATGTAAGTGCCTCCACACCAGCTGTAGGCTACTTGGAGTAGCTCTGTAAAGGAATTAGTTGACACGATTTGAACCATAACTTAGCACCTAACGTAGGCAGCCTCAAAATTGTGTTAGCCGGTGGTGCGGTACCCTGATTATACAGATTTACAAAATCATGGGGGCAGCTTGGTCCAATTTATACATGTAAGTGGCTGTGACAGCAAGGGCAAGCTCGTGATGGAGTCTGGTGCAGAAATCTGTGTGTGGGACTTCCTTCATCTGGCCTACGAGAGTGAAATTCAGTTGCCTAAACCACAGATGTCTAGTTGTAAGCTAAAGAAGGGTATCCCAGTAGTTCCAGAGGGCTCCAGATCTCCTGCAAGTCCAGGGTCATACCTGCCAGCTATGGGCCAGGACTTTGGGCACCCAAGTTTGGGCAGGGGAACCTTATTGGATTTTTCTCCGTTTCTGCTGTAGATTTTTGAGTACCCATAAAGAGTTCTCTTTGCCATTATGAATTTAGATGCCTTGTTGTAGACTGCAAAATTTTCATGGCTTTCATAGGGTTGCGTGAGCTCCATACAACCACCTGAATATAAATATCTAGTGTTGTTTGAGAGATGCTGGTTTTCTGCTTAGCCTCTCTCCTCCAGGCCAGGAGGCCATCGGTGTCCTCATGACCCCTCTTGCCTGCCTCACAGGAGCACCACGGACACCACGCGCATCTAGTGTGGCTTGAGATGGACAGTACTGAGGCACTTGAGTATTGTCCTGTGTGTCTGCAAGTCCTGTGCAGCTGGACAGACACCCATCAAAACAAAACACTGAGGGAGAGGATGCCTATACAAGGGTGAGAGCACGAAGAACGAGTTTCTGTGGTTCACCGAGCATGCTAGGAGCATCCTAATGTTGCCAAATCCAGGTCTTCACTGACCATGCAATCGTTTGGGCCGTGCCAGTCAATCCAAAGCTGCTAATGTAAATACTTGACAGCTGAAGCACATCTTTTCAATTTCTCTCTCCTTTATGGGGATTCTTGGCTCAAACCCCACCTGGCAGCATCTCTTTGCCTGTCCCTGTCGTTTTGTCATTACAAGTGGGCCCTGGGAAATGCCTCTACCTGGTTGGTGTTGGGAACTGATTTCTGACTGGGTTGTGACAGGCGGTAGCTTCCCAGCAGCACGTGTGGAGGCAACGTGAATTCAGCATCTCTCCGGTGGGCTGGTGCTTTTGTGCAGATGTGGAAGGGTGAAGGCAAATGAGAAGAGCTCGTCGTGGGTGCTGTTTCTCAGCTGCTAATAATGTTGCCATGGTGATATTAAGGCTAGCTTTATAAAGGCTGAACTGCAGCTGTCAGGAAAGTTGGGGTCCTGTGTCTACTGGTGTGGATTTGTTCATACTAGTTAAGAAGCCAAACAGCTGAATTTCTTCACCTTTCTGAATTCAGCAAGTGGAAAGTGGCTGCTCCAGAAGTTCTGGGCAAATCTTCCCTAGCAGCAGCACCTTTATTTTAGGTACTGCTTTGACTTACAGAGGTCTTAACTCTGAAGTTAAGTTGATGTTTCACAGCAGAGAACATTAACTGCAGGATCTGGGCCCTGTAAATAGGTTTTGACAACACCACATAGATGTGCCTTTAGTAGCTCAGGGGTGGTATAGCTTAGTAAACCAGTCTGTCCAAGCTGTTGAGCTCTGCTGAGATTTGCCATCTGTTAGTCCAGGCTTTGCGCTAAGCAGCCTCAGCCAAGTTGCTGGGGTACCCAAAATGTGTTTGCTGTCAGCCCAAGTGGCCCAGCACCATGCGTTTGGTGCATGGATGCATGGGCTCCTAAATGCCTCCATCCTCTTCCCTGGGGATGAACACCGGCCAAGCCATGGAGAGCAGCTCCTTGATCTTGGGACAGAAAAAGCTGCCCAGGTCTAGTGTTGTATAGTGGTCTCTCCTTGGTGTCTACTTGGCTTACTGTGTTGACCATATGCTCCTAAAATGGTGATGTTTTGAGGAGGGGGAGGTGGATTTTACAGTTCAAATAATATGAAATCATGCAAGGGCTGTGTCACATCCTGCCAGAACATTTTTGTAGCAAGACCCCAAGGGCATCTGTTGTAGCTCTGTTCAATGGTTTGAAAATGCAGAGTGTTATGTGGAGCCAAATCTGATGCAGCCTAATCCATGCTGCTTCCTAAAGTGTGACCAGGCACAGCCTGTCCCCAAAAGGCATGTAGACTTTATTTTGGAGAAAACTGCCTGCCTTGCTGTGAAAGCAAGCTGCAAGAGCAAGGATGTTTGTGTGGATAGTCAAAGGCTGGAACCTGAGACCGACTCGGGCAGAGAAGTCTGGGCAGGGCAGGATATCCTTAGAGTCCAGTGCTCGAGTGTGTTATATGAAAGGCAAGGGTAGTGGTACTTACAATCTGAAAATCATGAACTTCAACAGCCTCTTCACTCCCACTTCCTGTTTTGAATGTCTCTAAGTTGTTTCCAGCATCTATTTCCATTGATCCATCTTGTACTTTTCCATTAATGCTCATAGTATAGTGAACGTTGTACACCTGGAATCAACAAAAGAGCAGTAGCACATGTCAGTAACTGCTAACTGCCTTCCTCCTGCACCAGGCAATGGGGCAATCTGACTGTTTTATCCCTATTCAGCTCCTAAATTTTTATTTCCATGGGCATTTGACAACCTTCCAACAACCAACAACACCCTACTGCAACACTTTGCTGTCTGAGCAGGTTGCCCAGAGAGGTTGTGCAGGCTCCATCCTTGGAGGTTTTCAAGGCCCAGCTGGATAAAGCCCTGAGAAACCTTCTTTGACCCCACAGCTCTCCCTGCTCTGAGCAGCAGGTAGGACTACAGACCTCTTGGGGTATTTCCTCAGGGGCCACACAGATCTAGTACTTACAGTTTTGCTTCAAAAGCCACATGGGATGAGTCCTTATCCAGGCTCACTCCAACTTAAAAATCTTCTTCTAGGTCATATTTTAGGAATCGCTTCGTATGCTCGTGTGATTCCTGAAGGAGGGCAGGAGCAAGCATCCTGCTTCATAGAAGTCTAACCCTTATTTATCTCTTAGGATGTTCTGCTGAGGCACTGAAAAATGAGTTCCTCTTGAATATGAACATGTTTCTCGGCTTGTAATGGATGTGAACTTTGCTTAAATTGGATGTGAAGTTATATAGACTCGTATTTTCCATGTCAGCATATTTGCTCTTATCCTATTTTCAATGAGGAAAGCTGCAGTGTGGTTTGTATTTGCAGGAGGACCACAATCTGTGGAGGGGGTTTTTGATGCTCTTGTGCAGTTCTGCTAAAAGTGCTGCACAAGCAGTTTGCTTCTGGTCTTAAAAAAGCCTTACAGCATTTTAATGAAAAATTTACACTGACAGCTAGAGACAAATTTCTTCTTCTCTCACCTTCACTCAAGGAAGTCTAAGGTGCTAAAGATTTATGGTTACTCAGTTTTACAGGTTCAGTTCCATATTCTCCGCTGTCTAGGAGTGTCTTGTTGAACATGGTCCAGAAAACCAGACCAAAGTATGTGGTCTCCCCTGCTCAGAGCTAGAGTTGAGACTGTTAATCCTGCCAGTTATGAGAGAATTGAAGGATTTAAAATAAAAACAATAATTTTAAAATTGCCTTAAATTGTTTAATGGATGACTATAATTATAATTTTTACAATTGCTTCCTAAACGTTTGGAAGTCAGATGTAGCTTCTGAGTTTGAAGGCAGCTTGGAAAAATAACTCTAAGCTTTCCCAGTGTCAGCTTCAAAGCTTCATGACAACTATGAATGAGACACGTTTTGCAAAATAGAATTTAGATGATGGGAGCAATAAAAAAAGGAGAACGCTGCCCTGTACTCTGCAAATGCACCCAGCTGGTCAGAGCTGCATGGGTCATGCTCTCTCCCTGCCTTCCTACCCATTTGTCTCCCTCTACGTTTTCAAAAGTCTGGAGAAGCAGATGGTTCTTGCGGTGCATCCTGAAGGTCAGCGATGCATCCTGTCTTTTTGGTGTAAAACCCTTGTTCTTTCTGTTTATCTGAATTATGCCTACGTGTGTCTCACTGGGGGACCTCGGCTGTGGCTGCTGGGATTCGCACAAGGCTCTCTTTGACAGGGACTGGTGCGTGGCTGGAAGCGGTACAAAATTTCTTCTAAAGTAAATTCAGAGATACCAATTGCACTTATGGAGCAAGTTACATTGAAAGATGCACCATCATGTTTCAAACCATGTTTTAAACCCTTACATAAACAGAAAGAAAAGTTCAACTATAAAGATGTTCTAATGCTCTGAACTTTGGTCCTTAAACTGACCAGCAGCTTCTCAGTTTTATTTTTTGTGTACAGAATTCATGTACCCTAGAAAATGTAAATAATAAAACTTACCTGACTTTAAAAATTGTTCCACAGCTGCTAACCATAACTACCTGTGTGTATGCACGATCATACAAGCCACCAGAGTGAAATAACGGTGCCTATTAACAGGTTAAATATAGTATTACATATTTGAGGGTCTAGGCAGAATCTGGACCAGGAATGTGGATGAGGTGTAAAAGGAGTTTACACATTTCAATGCTTTTTTTTGTCCTGGCAGCTGGAGTTTGCCCAGGATGTGAAACCCTGGGGACTTGAGGGTTTGAGTTTGCTGAGGATTTGTGAGCAGAAATCAATGTAGTGTCTGTGCTCTTGAAGATACGTTTCACGTTCATTAAGAAATTCCAGGAGTCGACATCCAAGCAGCCAGTAAAGATAGTGCTGTGGGTTTGGGGTTTAGTATTTGGCTTGGCTTTTTTTTTTAATAGCATCAAGAAAATAAAGATCTGCTTTATTAACCTCACAAGAAAAGTTTCCAGCCTGCACCTCTCCGGCCATGAAGCCCCACCGGCCCCGACTCAAGGTAAGGATGTGCTCCAGGCTCTCACCTGCCGCTCTGTGGCTTTCCAGAAGTAGAAGGCGCCGATGGCCCCGGCCAGGAGCAGGAGGGCTCCAGCGATCAGCACGGCCGCCCCTGCCTTCAGCAGCCGCCCGGGTCCAGGGGCTGCTGCCGCATATGCCTGTGGAAAGCAGTGTGCTGGGTGTGGGTCAGGGACCCCTGGGCTCATCCCGGCACCCCCACCCAGCTTCTGCTGTGTCCTGGTCCAGCCCAGACCCAACCCATCCTGATCCGACCCAAAACATTTTGTCCCGATACAGTCTGTCCCATCCCAAGTTGACCCTTCTCGAACTATCCCATTCTATTCTGTTCCATGGATCCTAACCTGTTCAGTCTCAACACATCCCATCCTAAAGCAAACTGACCTGCTCAGTCCCATCCCGACCTATTGCAACCCAAACCGATCTGACCCAAACTGACCCGTTTGGTCCCGTCCTGTCCCGACCCAACCTGCTCAGTCCCGATCCATCCCATCCTAACCTGAGCCTCTCTGTCCCATCTCGACTTGAGCTACCCCGACCTTACCTACTGCGACCTGAATCGACCTGCTTGGTCCCGTCCAGTCCTGACCCACCCTGTTCGATTCCAACCCATCCCATCCTAATCAGACTTGACCTACTTGGTCCTGGCCCAACCCAGCCCAACCTGAACTGACCCACTTGGTCCCGTTACTGTAATGACTTGACTCATCCCGACCTGAACCAACCTATTGCAACCCAACCTGCTTGGTCCCGTCCCAAACCGCTCAGTTCCCCCTGCCACTCTCGATCCTGACCTATCCTGTCCCAACCCTATCTGTTCGGTACCAACCCATCCCACCCTAACCCGACCCAACCGTCTTGGTCCCATTCTCACCCACCCCATCCCGACCTGACCTGCTTGGTCCCATCCTATCCTGACCCGACCCATCTGGTCCTGTCCCATTCCCACCCGACCTGTTCGGTCCCAAACCATCCCATCCTAATGCGACTTGACCCGCTTGGTCCCATCCTGTCCCACCCCATCCCAACCTGACCCACCTGGTCCTGTCCCATCCTGACTTGACCTATCCTGACCTGAACGGACCCCCTTGGTCCCATCCTGCTCTGACCCAACCCTCTCAATCCCAACCCATCCCATCCTAACCCAAGCGTCTTGGTCCTGTCCCGTCCTGACTTGACCTATCCCAACCCAGCCTGTTCAGTTCCGACCCATCCCATCCTAACCCGTCCCTACCTGACCCGCTTGGTCCCGTCCCGACCTATCCCGACCCGAACCAACCCTCTCAGTCCTGTGAGAATTAATTGATAAGTTTTGCTACAGCTGGTTTGTATGTTTAATTATCCCGTCATATAAATCTGTCCTAGGCTAAGAGACAGCCTGTCTTAGGGCTGGGAGAATGTATCAACAGTTGCCTTGTAAGATGCAGCTATTTTAGGAGATAACCTGAAGGGAGTCTCCAGACAGGATTGGAGAATCCAAAAAAATAATGAGCATTCTTTGGGATTTATATGGTTCTTTGTCTAAAACTAGTATCATAGAATCATAGAATCACCAGGTTGGAAGAGACCCACCGGATCATCGAGTCCAACCATTCCTATCAAACACTAAACCATGCCCCTTAGCACCTCGTCCACCCGTGCCTTAAACACCTCCAGGGAAGGTGACTCAAGCACCTCCCTGGGCAGCCTGTTCCAGTGCCCAATGACCCTTTCTGTGAAGATTTTTTTCCTAATGTCCAGCCTAAACCTCCCCTGGAGGAGCTTGAGGCCATTCCCTCTTGTCCTGTCCCCTGTCACTTGGGAGAAGAGGCCAGCACCCTCCTCTCCACAACCTCCTTTCAGGTAGTTGTAGAGAGCAATGAGGTCTCCCCTCAGCCTCCTCTTCTCCAGGCTAAACAACCCCAGCTCTCTCAGCCGCTCCTTGGAGGACTTGTTCTCCAGCCCCCTCACCAGCTTTGTTGCTCTTCTCTGGACTCGCTCTGCTTTTGTAAGATGTGATGCCTTCTTTTAGGCGGGCACCGAATTGTAAAATAAAAATATTATTATCTTTGCTTCGAAGACTTTATCCTTTTCAATATTTTCCCGGTCACTGAGCGCTCCTCACAGCCCCGACCCATCCCATCCTAACCCGAGCCCCTCGGTCCCGACCCATCGCCACCCGCTCGGTCCCTCCCGACCCTCCCGTCCCCGCCGGGTCCCGTCGCGGCCCCGGGGCGGCACTCACGGGGGGGAGGCCCCGCTCCTCGTCCTCGGGCCCCGCGCGGGCGATCGGCACCTTCTCGGCCATGGCTGCGGCCGGGCTGCCCCGCGCCCCAACGCCTCCCGCTCCCCGGGCCGCCGGCGCCGCCCCGGCCCCGCCGACACGGGGCAGGGCAGGGCGGAGCCGCCCCCTCACGGCCCACAGGAGACCCGGGCGGCCCCCTCATGCCGGCCCCCCTCGTCCCGCCCCCGAGACTCGCCTCTGGCTGGGGGGGGGGGGCAGAGGGGATGGTCCTGCCCCGCACACCCTTACATAGAGGAGACAGAAGCCCGTCGTAAAATAAAGCGGCTTTTAAAATAGAACAGAATCACTAGGTTGGAAAAGAACCACTGGATCATCGAGTCCAACCATTCCTGTCAACCGCTAAACCATGTCCCTCAGCACCTCATGCACCCGTCCCTTAAACACCTCCGGGGATGGTGACTCAGCCACCTCCCTGGGCAGCCTGTTCCAGTGCCCAATGAACCTTCCCGTGAAATTTTTTTTCCTTATGTCCAGCCTAAATCTCCCCTGGTGGATGTTGAGGCCATTCCCTCTCATCCTGTCCCCTGTCACTTGGGAGAAGAGGCCAGCACCCTCCTCTCCACAACCTCCTTTCAGGTAGTTGTAGAGAGCAATGAGGTCTCCCCTCAGCCTCCTCTTCTCCAGGCTAAACAACCCCAGCTCTCTCAGCCGCTCCTCGGAAGACTTGTTGTCCAGCCCCCTCACCAGCTTTGTTGCTCTTCTCTGGACTCTCTCCAGAGCCTCAACATCCTTCTTGTGGTGAGGGGCCCAGAACTGAACACAGGATTCGAGGAGCGGTCTCACCAGTGCCGAGTACAGAGGGAGGATAACCTCCCTGGACCTGCTGGTCGTGCCGTTTCTGATACAAGCCAAGATGCCATTGGCCTTCTTGGCCACCTGGGCACACTGCTGGCTCATATTCAGTCGGTTGTCAACCAACACCCCCAGGTCCCTCTCCTCCAGGCCCATCAGCCCATCAGTCCAGCCTGTTCAGAACAGGATTCTGACTGCTTTTTACACTCACCATGGGAATTTGCAGACGAGCTGCTGCTCGTGACTGCTCAGCAAAACCCCTCGATGCGTGGCACAAGCGAACAGCCCTGTCTCCAGCCAAACCGAGCCTGGGGACAACCAGGGAAACAGAGCAGTGAGCCCAGGCCTGGTGCAGGCTCGGTGGGGATACACAAGGGTAATTCCATCTTTTAGTTTAAAAAGCTCATGGATACCTTGCTACTTGACCCCTAAAATGCAGCTATCCTGAGGATTTCTTCTGTTTCCTCACCGCTCACGATACTCAGTTGGCTTTTTGAGCGTCAAAAATACAGCAGGATCATAGGGGAATTTGGGTTGGAAGGGATGGTCACCTGCATCTGTTTGCTCATGCTAAGATTGTACATGGGAAACAAACTCAGAGCTGCAACTGGCTCTGTGTGTCTGTCTGTGTGTCTGTCTGCATCTGTATGCCCTTCACATACCATATGGATGTTCTGCCTGTACACAAATTGCATGCCTGTGTCTGTGCGTGCACTCTTTGATGCTGGAAAACAAATAGTGCTGGACCGCTTTGGGGCGGACGTGATCAAACACGGAGCAGAGTGTCCTTCATAAGGCTGGAAGCAGAGGGAAAAAGTATCACCTGCATGAAAAAAAGAGTGTGAAGGGGACAGCCTGGATTGTGCTCTGCTCTGCCTGGCCCTGCTTGCTCAGTGACCCAGCTCCAGTTTCTCAGACAGGC
Source organism: Phaenicophaeus curvirostris (assembly GCF_032191515.1). Lineage (NCBI taxonomy): Eukaryota > Metazoa > Chordata > Aves > Cuculiformes > Cuculidae > Phaenicophaeus > Phaenicophaeus curvirostris. The sequence goes on along the minus strand of NC_091392.1, from coordinate 176,049,474 downwards.
AACAACACTGGGAGGAACTGTTAAACTTGGGAAACCCTGGCACATGGCCCCCATCTTGGTCTGGAGTAGTGCCTATGCTAACCAGCTCTGCAATAGCAAATTTTTTTTCAAAGTATGTATTTCCATTTATATACTTCTTCCCCTTTCTTCTCCATTATGCTTATCAGGCAGGTTTATGTCTCCTTGCTCAGCTCTTGCATGCTGCTGGCACGTCCCCTGTCTTAAACCTTCTGGGATCTTCACAGCAGAGGCCAGGCGATGGCCCTGTCCAACCACAGCTCATATCAGCTCTGTGTGTACCCAAAAGGCAGTTTTGGCCCCTGCAGCTGACCTCCTACACCTGCCTCTCCTCTGCGCCCCACTCCGCAACTCCAAACATCTTCGCTGTTTTTCATGTCTCTAACTCCCCTCGCTGATATGACAGGTAGCTTAAAAACCATCATCAAGCAACACAAAAGCAGAGAAGACTCGGGCCTTGCTGATCACCTTGCCTCTGCATGGCTGGGCACCAGTGACACAATCCTTATTTTCCTTCCCTTCAACCCAAATTCATCCTTCCTGTCGATTACTGTCGTTAACAATCAGACCTTAAACAAAAATTTAACAGGCATAGTTGCTGCTGAAAATAAACACAATCACAGCTCATTAAATCAAAAGCAAAGCCTACTGTGCAACTTCCTAAAGTAGGGCATATTCTAGCCCGCTATTCAATGACATACAGTTGTATGTTGGGGCTAATAATAAGATTATGATCCTCTTCATTAGCAAGTATTTTGTTACACCAAAAATCTCGTGAATGGATATGTCTATCTTGGCAAAATGTGAGAATCCCAGCCTTTGATCTCAAACCTCCATTTAGCATCTCTGCTTTAAAAAGACAGATTTATTTTAAGGCCCCTGTGCTCGTCTCCCGTGAGAAAACGTGCCAGGGAGGGAGCGCTTGCCCAGGAAGAGCTGCTGCTTGCTAGAGTTTGACTCCTTTGAGCTGCTTCCCTGCGACTGAAGTTGGGGAGCAGCTGTCATCCCATCCTGGTACCCATATGAGTGCCCAACAGCTCCTTCTCCAGGATGCTAATAGAAGGATGGAGGGAGGCTGTGCCACGTCGGCTAGTGAAAGGGCACACAAGGGAGTGGATGTCGAGGAGGAATGTTAGCAAAGACGCTATTGGTGCAAGAATGAATAGGTGCAATTAATACATTTATGCCAAAGATTTGTGGAGGTACCTTCACTCCAAGTGCTGTGTGGTGAAATGCAATATCACTCCCAGGCACACAAAGGATGGGGTGGGAGTGCTCACCCTACTGATGGGGCAGCACTGGCCCTAGCAGGTGTTGGCTTGGGCACACTCCATGATCCCAAGCAATGGTGCCAACCACAAGCCGATCCACAGGGATGGGTGCATGGCTGCTGATCCTTGGCAGGCTGGGGTATGAGATAGGTCCTGCTCATGTGAGGAGATGCGAGTCTTCAAGAGGGAGCCACTCTACCTGAACCCTAGGAGAGCTGCTGTGCAGCATTTCTTCCTTGAATCAAGGTACAAATCCCCCAGGTAATCCTCCAAACACATTTTTCTAATGCAGGGAATGATCCCAGTTTTCTTTTTCCCATCTCAGAGCATTGCTGTCTCTTTTGTTCCACAGGCAGAGAAAGAGCAGCATGAAATTTCAAGTCGACAGAAGAGAAAATAAATGTTCCTGTTATATGATTTGCAGCTTACTACCTCTAGTTAACCCCTATCCTCGTGCTTTGCCTTTTCACATATCTGTTTTTCTTGGAGGGTGCAAGGAGCGTATCTTTTGCTATTTGATTGATTAGGTGGCAAGAGAGAATACAGGACTTCTTAGACAGATGCAAATCTGTACAAACAGCCCAGCATTCAGCAGCTCCAGACGCTCACTGCAGAGCGCCAGGACGAGTGCAACAGCCAGTGTTTGCAGGACATGAAACAAAAAAAACGTGAATTGCCTTTCATCGACTGAATTCTTCGTTTGCAATAAAGATGGTGATGATGATACTAGTGTCTGAGCTCCATCTCCTTTCTAAATAACATGTGTGTGCTCAGCTGGATTAAGCCAACTTCTGAGACTGGAATTCATAATAACAGTCTCTTACAGGACAGCCTTTCTGGTCGTCTAATACCATTATCCTCAGGGCTGAAAAGCATTCCAGAGTACTTGGGAGTGCTACGATGAATGTGAGGTTGCTTAGCTGATAGCACTAGCTTGTCTCAAGGAAGCACATTTTCTCATTATTTTCCAGTTCAAAGAAAAAGTTTAGAAGGAGAAATAGAAATATTAAAAATGAGAAGCATTTGGTGATACTGTGTGCCTTTCTGTAAGACTCTTGTGGTTCCTTATGCATTTTATCTTCATTTTCTAAGCATCCCAAATAGTTATTTCAACTCCATGATGGCCTGAACAGAAATTTATGAGGGCTACCGGGAGCGGGCACCTGATTCACTGCTCTGCTTTTCCATGGGTTTACACTACCATAACATGGTGCTAATTCAGGTCCCACTTACTTTATGTGTCCTCAAAATAACCAAAGTCATTCAGGGTAAAAAAGTCCTACAGAAAAAGACCTCAGCTTTGGTATCTAATCCATGACAGCCTGAGGATTTAGAGAAATTGTAAGTATTCATGCTGGCATTGAGACTAAATGATGAAAACTCACATACGTGTGGTTCTCATCTTTCACAACATAGTTCTCGCCACAGCTCTCATCTCTGCAGTGGCTCTGGATGTTGCAGTAGCCCTGGGATGCTTGCTTTCCTTCTCTCCCTGCCTGCCCCATGTGTGCCGTGCCTCAATGCTGTCCTCACTTCTTTGACCAGTAACACAAAATTTTGAACACCAAAAAACATTGTTTTGCCTGGTAGGCTGTGAAATTCTCCCTGGAAAGCCCTACAACAGCCTTTGCTTCGATGCTATTCTCTGGAAAAGGTGGGCATCCCTGTTAGCTCTTTTTGGGATGCATCAGTATGGCACCATGCAGCTGAGCTGGCCCCACTTGAAAGGATGTCCTGAAAAGTGCTTGGTGCAGGACCTCGCTCAGCCCAGACCCTTCCTCTTCTCCTCTTGGGTAAGGACATATGGCCCATTTTGCTGTTCCTCACCCCAGGACACTAAAGGCTGATTTGTTTTTCCCCAGAGCTGAATCCCATTTATCCATATGTCTTCATCTTATTCTTCTTAATTTAGCTTGTGGCTGTGCCTTCTGTTTTCCTTGAATTAAAGAAATAAAATAAAATAACTAGCTAGCATTACACGCTTCCATTCCTACCTCTAACGATGTGGTCTCCATTGTACCTATTCTGTGTAAATTGCTCATAGGCTGCTTTCTTTCTTAACCTCCAACCATGACTTTGTGCTTTGGAGGTAGTTATTATCTTAATCAACTTGGTAGCATCAGTCTGTTTCTTTCCCAGAGGCTTCTTTACACTTTGATGAAAAATCTGCTAAGTTTCTTTGTGCTTTGTAGCCTGGATTGGTTTTTTTTTTTTCACCCTCATCCAAAAGCACCCCTGAAAAAACTATATTCCTCTTTTTTCGATCTATACACTGTTCTTCTAATAATTTCTTGACTGAACTTTAGAGAATATTTCCAATGAGATTGTCCTGGAGGCACCTGCAGCTCAAGAATGTTTTTCACGGATCCGATCTCTTGAAACATATATTTTACTCACCCTTCTGACAATGTCTGAAACGTTTTTTTTTCATTTTTTTTTCTTTCATTACCTTTGTGAGACATTGGCATGGGTCGATTCTAGCAAGTTTAATCCTTATTCACCTGTCCTCTGTTCTTTCATTTAGTCTCTTACATCAGGCTTTTTTTGATACAGTTTATAATACTTGTTCCTCCAGATTCAGATCTCTACTTAAAAAAACCCCCAAATTCTTCCAAAAAAACCCTCCCTCATATCAGATAGAAGAAACTAAACCCGGAACGGTGAAAGAACCATTAAACAACCATGTCTTCTGCTAATTTTTAGTGCTGTGTTGATTTTTATTTTGTCATTTCACATCTCTTTTCTTGGAATTGTTGATGATTCGAAATGACCATGGAGACTGTGACATGTCCATCAGGGTGATCTGGGCCCTCTCTGTTCCCCACTGAAGGCTATAAGATCTGCATTCTCTCTGAAAACCTCTGTGCTTAGGGTGAATGGAACAGAGTGGAGAAAATGGATAAGCTCTCTCTGAAAAACCTAGCAGACAGCATTGTCGCTCAACTGGAGCCATAGGCCTCTTGGATAGATATTTCTCTGACAGATAAAAGGTAGGTTCGTGAGAGACCAAGACCAATTACGCTTTCTGGGCACTCCCTGTCCTCCCTCTGGGGCTTTCCTTAAGAAATCAGAGTCTAGCAATAACATTTATACTAATTTTGGCCTGTCTAAGGCCAAATCTGCTTTCCCAAAGATGTGATTTGATAAGCCTGGAGAAGTGGCATCCTCGTGTGTGTTTGGACTGCTGAGGGGATCAAATATTTGAGAAATAGCATGAAAAACAGCAAAGGCTCTTTTACCTTGAATAGCCTGGAAGAGCAAAGGTTGTAGGGAGAAATGGCAACCCATGAATGTGGAGGCCGGGTGAGGTGGGAGAAGGGACTTTGAGCTCCCAGGAAAAGCTGGCTGCTGTGGGTCTTACAGTCACAGTTGCCCCCAGGACCTGTTTCCCAGGCTATTTCCTCATCCCCAAATGGGCAACTATGAAATAATTTAAGCTCTACATTTTATAGCCTGCCTGCTCTGGGCCATGCATGGCATGGTGGAGAGCTGAGGAGCCAGAAAACACCACTTCAGGAAACCAGACTAATTGGAGAGGAGGTGGCAGTTGCCTCTGTCCATCAGTTTGTCCTCTGTGGGAACCTGTGAGTGCAGTTGTGAAGTCCAGCCTCACAGCTGAGTTTGGTGGTTGTCAAGGAGGACTGAGGATGGACTTGGTCTTTCCTTGCTGCTCGCTTGCAAAGCTTTCTCCTTCTTGATAGACCTCCTGGTTGCTGCCTCAAGCTGCCCTCCTGTCCTTACACAGTCTGGCAAAAGACAGTGAAGACTTGTGTCCAGGCAATTTTCAGGGAAGAAGAAGAAGAGTTAGCTTGTGGAGAGCTAGACAAATGTTCTGCAGTATTATGCTGGGTGGAGAGAACCACCTCTCAGCTGCTCTACCTTCCTCTGTTTCAAGGCCTCCATCATACATGGCCTTGGTGGCTCAGAGGAGATGCTCAAGGTAGCTGATTTCCTTGTCTCTGTCCATGGAAATCCAAACTTGTCCCTGGCTGGGACCAAATGTGACTCTCTCCTCCTGCAAGGAGGTGCTGCAGCTGCCCTAGAGCGTCTCATTGCCATAAGGGAAGCCTGCCCTTCCCGGCTGAGACCAAGAAGTGGCTCTATGGGAGAGACATCCTCCATGCAAACTTGGCCTGATGAAAAGAGCTTTGTTCTCCCACTGCCTGTGCTTGTTGGCGCTGAAGAAACCTGGCTCCGAGCTGTGGCAATACTGGTTTTAAAGATGAAGGTGACTGGCATATCCTTTGCTCTGTGATTGAGATGCAGCTGGGTGGTCTCTCATGTGATGAATGAGTTAATGTGTGAAGAGGTTGGAGGAGCTTGTAAAGCACTGAGCATTTCTCTTGCCTTCTGAGGATAATGCATTTTAAAGATCAACTTGGATTTGCCCGCAATGTGATTTGTTCAATTATTTAAAGCCTGTTAGCATATTTTCCTCAAGGGATGGAAAATCCTCAGCGAAAGGATCTTTACACCAGAACAGAGATCTCCGTTGTATGCCGAAGGTCTGGGCTCACACCCAGCCACCCGCACCAATCCCAGCATGTTGTATGGAGGAAACGCCGTGCAAACACCTACTTTCTCAGCTCCAGAAAACACCTCATGCCAGCCTCTTCTCCACATCTACAAGTCACCAGTCACTGAAGGGCACTTTGTAGGGCAACTGGGGTTGTAAGTGGTATGTACCTGGTATGGAGAAGGCCTTATAAGACTGTTCTCCACCTCAGCCCTTTACAAGCCTGTGCTTGGTTGCGTGTGTCTACAAGATGCAAGCTGGGATGATGTTGAGATATCCAGAAAAGTGCATCTGAAACTCTTGTCAATGCCCAAGAAAGAGCTTTCTGGTTCAGGAGGCTCATCTCCACATGGCTGCCCAGTGGGGGACTGTATAAGGAGGTGCAGAGAAGGTGTTAGAATGAGTGGCTCTGCCACAGGATTGGATTGACTGGATGTGCTCTTGCTCTGCCTGAAAAGTTTCTTGTTCCATTTTGCTAACCCTGCTGTGATAAACAGCACATGCAAGGCTGATCCCACACTGCTGAAATCCCAAGGGACAGTGCCTCTTCCATTCTTCACTGCCCTTCCATGAAGTGCCAGCTTGGTAGCTCTGGCTCCTCTATGCTAAGTCCGACTTGCAACCTCCCATTTAAAAGGGAAAACGCTCTCAATTGTTCTCAGCTTTGAGAGATAACCACTATGTTTCTTGTGGGTAGACATGTGTGTGTTTCAGGCAGGACTTCAACAACCTCATTGTCCCTAGAGGATGTTACACAGCAAACAGACTGCACCGGGAATGAACTCCTTCTTTCATCTCCTTCTGTTACACTCAGCAATGAGTGCTAAAGGACATGCCAGTAGCTGCAGCTATCCTGGTTTGTAATGCGTTGGAAATGTTTTGACTTGGTGTAGGAGAGCACTAGGGCTTTTCCATCCTTGCCGCAGCTCATGCTGGTTTCTCAGTGAAGAGCTTTCCTGGAGAAGGAATGGGCTGCAGGCTGTCTTGCACCTCAGAGATTTAGAGCATTATGGGAACTTGGCTCCTTCTGCCTTGGGGACGGCATCCTCCCTTGGATGGGCACATGCCACCCACGTTTTCCCAGCACTGCTCAGTGCTGCAGGGGCTGATGTACCTGGGTACAGGAGCGTCTGTGCTGGTGTTTGCAGCACTGTTTGTTTCGTTTTTTTTTTTCACCGCAGCAGAAATTGCAGGAACACTGCTTAGATTTGCTCTGACATTGTAACGGGGGATCCCAGGGACTGATGGTCTTTACACTGGCAAGGCCTGACAACCTCATGGCATTTGAGATGGGTCATTGCAGAATCAAATTGTTGTTGATTTTTATTTTGTATTTACCCATGAAACTCAGACTTGAGGCTCAACTGGGCCACAACGGCTGGTTTCCATGAGGTCCACCCTTCAGCCAGTTTTACAGCTGAGTTGGCTGAGGTGCAAAGAGGTCAAGAGCCCCGAGTGAAACACACTGAATAGGCGGCTCATTAAGGGCTGAACTCCAGACCTGTGTTCCCAGCCCTCTGCTCTAATCACCAGGCGAGATGTGGGAGTGCCTCATGGGGCTGCTGATGATAAAAGAAGAGTCAACAGCTTTATTTTGCAGCTTTATTAGTAAAATGAAGTAAAGCCAACGTGCCTGACTATTATTGAACCAGTAAATGCTGTGTGCTTACATCCAGAGCTTCCCAGCCATTTAACTAGGCGGCTGAACAATAAAATATGTTAAGTCCAAAATGGCTAAAACAGTGGCAAAGGAGGAGATAAGCCATCTAATTGGAGAAGTTGCAGCGGGAATCTCACTCCAGGGGTCTGTCCCTTGGGATTAACGGTTCGCTGACATCTGGGTTGTGTGGCACTGCTGCCTTGCCCTGGGTCCCACCAGGGCTGATGGCAGGCAGCCAGGGAACAAAAAAAAATAGTGCTCAAACTTGTTCAGCGGGGAAGATGAAGATTTCTCTGCTGTCAAGGTACAGGCCTATGGGAGAAAGAAACTGTCAGCTTCGGCCCAGAGATGTACGGTTGTGACTTCTCTTGGCTTGCAGAATCACAGAAGAAGAAAGTGGGGATGGGGAAATAGAGTCTCTTTTCCTGATGCCAGGGCTTGTCCTGACAGACATATCCCCCCACTGCCTTGTCCCATCCAGTTTTAAAGGCCTGGGGGTCTTATGTCAACTGCTCCTTTGTGGCGAATGCATGGGCACCTGCTGCACGTCACATCCTCTCCTGTTTTGGCCAAGCTGTCCCAGGTCCATCTCTGCCCAGGCATGTGCTACCTTTGTAGTGTGCCCAGGTCTCAGGGGAGGGCTCATGCTTCTGCCTGCATCCTTTCACAGATGCAGGCAGTACTAAGCCCTTGGCCACTACCAGGGACCGATAGATTAATTTTCCCTAAACAAGATGCCTGAACTATTTAAGAGAAAGGGGTAGCAGCTAGAAGTTGGAGGAATCGCCCTTTGGAGACATCTATTTCTTTTCCTCTCTCTGTGAACAAGACACTGCTGGCTACTAGTTCAGATCTTTGGGGTCGACCAGATAGGTGAGATGTGTCCCACTATCCTCCAGGTGTCATGAATTTGTACTTGCCTCTCCCTCTGGCAGTCTGTCAAGATGAAACCAAGCCACCACCCCAGCTCCTGTCCCCCTGTTTCCTCTTCCCCCCTGCAGTCCTGTTGGAGCCATTTACTAATGCAGATGAAAAACAGAACATGGAGAAATGAAAAGAAAAAAGTATTAAAATGCGCTAGAGCCAAGGGACTGAATTGGACTCACAGGCTGAGGACATCCTGGGAGGGACACCACGCCAGGTCAGCTGCTCCACAGCAATGTGCAGAGCCTCACATAGGCTCAGAGCCTGCTCTAAGTCTAACTAAAGTACTCAGCCTGTTTTGAAATCCACTCTCAGCCTTACTTTTTACAAACTCAGGAAGAAAATGGCAAATTAATCCTTTTTTAAAAAGGATGAGTTGGTTCCTTGTCATTTGCTGCGCAGCTCATAATATGATAGTTCCTGCTGCATAAATACAGATTGTTTCTTTTCACAACTTCCCTTTCATCACACTGCTAGGAAGGCCTGGAGGTTGTTAAGAAATGTGAAAGAAACTTGCTTTCCAATTAAGGTCAATCTCTTTTATCAGAGTCTTTGCATAGAAGACTCACTTTCAGAAAGATTTCTATAAACTCCATCCCCAGCTCTGACAAATTGGGAGATGCCCAAATCTCTGAAGGAGCCGAAGAAGAGGCTGACTTCTTTCCTGGCTTGCAGCACAAAGCAGGGATCTGATCTGTCATGATGACTGAGAACATGTCACAACAATCTGTTTGCGTTCTTCAGGAAAGAAAAACATCTTTCTCTCCCCGAGCTGTAAGCTAATTTGGAGATTTTGCAAGCTGACATGCAACCTGATTAAAATGACCTCAGGCCACCAATTCTTCTTAGGCAACTCAACAATTAAAGTCTAGACCTATCTGTAGCCCAGGGTTTGGGTTTTTTTTTTCCTTCAAATCCCTTATAGGGACGAAAGAGTTCTGTGTTTTTATTTTTAAATCTACATATTTGGAATTTTTCTTTTACACTTTGCTTCTACTGTAGCAGAATGTGCTAAAGGGATCTATATTTTTTCACATTTTGAACAGATGAAACTCATACACAGAAGCCTCACTTTCTTGCCTGCTGGAAAAAGATACTGAACATCTGAGGAAATAATATATGAATAAACTCGAGGACTCTAAGAAACACCCAAGGCACTTTGTGGCCTATATAAAGCTGCCCTTCGAGGCAAAAATGTTGTGTCTTCAATTTTCCAAAGTCAGTGGATATTTTTGTAATGATCATCCTACTACTACTACTCAGATCACTTTTTGGTAATTAGTTAAGCAGTGGGATCAGTTTATTAATCCACTGAATTTTCCCGAACGCAGCAACTTGTCAAGCAGCAAGAAATGAAAAATAAATGGGTGCCTTCTGGCAGGACGTTTGTCAGACATGAGCAACCCCTGAATTTAATGTAGTGGTTTAGGTTGGTAATTTGTCCACAAATCCTCTAATGCCCGTTTCTTTAAAAAATCACTGTCATGGCCAAGCTTCGGATGTAAATCCAGGAGAGAGTTCTCTTCTGCTTTGTTGATTTGGCTCAGCCCCGACCATCGGCGGGTTTCTAGCTTGTCAGCTGGCTAAACTGATTGACAACTTGTGTTTTGCTAATGCTCTTCACAGTATAAGGAGATCCCTGAAAGGGCTTAATTTATTAATTCAAATTATATACTCTTGAATGCAAGTACTAACCTGGAGTGTCTTGCACACTAACTTTACAGCATCACCAAAATATCCCATACAGCTACAATTATTTGACATTTGTTCCAGGCCACTAAGCCAGAGTGGGTGCTTTCCTGGATGCAAGGGTGAGATGGTTGCAGAGTATGTTTGTGGCTTTACACTGGGGACCCACAGGGTGTTCTTTGTGCCTGTTCCCTGCCAAGGTGCCTCATTGCCTTGTGTTTTTCTAGTTGCTTGGTGGGAGGGGGGTTGAACACATGGCCTTTTTTTCACCTGATTGCACGATCCTTTGCAAGGCTTCCCCTCTCAAACCACTTTGAGAGACATTTGCCTCCTAGCCCATTTCTTTGTGCAGGCTCCACTCCAGCTCCAAGATGGAAATTTGTAAATTTCCCTTGAGGAGGTGTGAGTAATGTCTCCTAGGGTCACAAACCCTGGGAAAGTCATATAGAGGCTGGCTTCTAGCTCCAAGCCAGGCTGAGAAACCTTTTCTGCTCTCCTCGTGCCCCCTGACCTGCCTCTGTACTCATTGTTCTCCCAGCCTTGTCAGAGGAGGCTGAGGGGAGAGCTTATTGCTCTGGAGCGTGTCCAGAGAAGAGTGATGGAGCTGGTGAAGGGTCTGGAGAACAAGTCTTATGAGGAGCAGCTGAGAGAGCTGGGGTTGTTTAGCCTTGAGAAGAGAAGGCTGTGGGGAGACCTTATTGCTCTCTACAACTACCTGAAAGGAGGTTGTAGAGAGGAGGGTGCTGGCCTCTTCTCCCAGGTGACAGGAGTCAGGACAAGGGGAAATGGCCTCCAGCTCCTCCAGGGGAGGTTCAGGCTGGACATTGAAAAGATTTTTCACGGAAAGGGTCATTGGACATTGGAACGGGCTGCCCAGGGAGGTGGTTGAGTCACCATCCCTGGAGGTGTTTAAAAGGTGAGTGGATGAGGTGCTGAGGGACATGATTTAGTGGTTGATAGGAATGGTTGGACTCAGTGACCCTGGTGGTCTTTTCCAACCTGGTGATTCTTTGAAACTTCACATCCCAGTCCTGAGTGGGAGCTGATGGAGCCCACTCAGCTGGCATCCCTTTGGGAAGCAATATCTCCTTTGGTGAATTTACACCGAGTATGGAAGGAGATCAGCCCTGCCCCAGCTTGCCCCCAGGATCCCAGCCGTGCCGAACCTGGGCCAGGAGTATTTTAGAGATCAACAGTGGAACTTTGTGTAGTGGGTGCAAAGCAGCTGCAAAGTGTGAAGGGGTTGAGCCTCCTATCCTCACCCAAGTCCAGACTGGAAACTCCATGAAAATAAGGAGCTGCAGCTGGGCCAGAAGTATTTTAGAGATCATGTTTTAGAGATCAGCAGCTGGACTTTGTGTGTTTGGGTGCAAAGCGGCTGTGGATTTCCTGGTTGAGCCTCCTATCCTCACCAAAGCCCAGACTGGAAACCCCATTCAAATAAAGAGCTGGATTAACCGGAGAATTTCCAAATCTTGCAAGACAACACGATTTTAGCATAACCCCCTCCTGCTCTGCTTTCAGGGTGGAGGATGCTGGAGGCTCCTGGATTCCCAGCCCCGGATTTGGGCACTGCTGGACCCGCACCCCCTGTAGCGGTGGAGCTGGGATCCCTCCGGCACCCGCACTCCGGGGGCTTTGCTCCCATCAGGAACCGCATCCACTCCCCTTCGGGCACTGTTGGAAGGTTGCTTTAAAGGAAAGCAAACTCTGACTGGAAGGAGCCCTTCTGAAACACCCCTGCAACCCTGGATAGGGTCAGGCTAAATGCTCTCGGGGACCGAATGCGCTTTGGATTAGTAGATGCGCTTTGATTAATTAATTTTTTTTTTGTATGAGTTCCTAATGACAACAAGGCCTGCCAGGGCGCAGCTTTGCCGCAGAGCTAGCACCAGCTGCAGGCTCCGGAGCGGCTACCAGCACAGGCAGATTCCTTTGCTATCTCATTTATCATCATTGCTTCCAGTCCAATTTTGTTCACGCCTTACATTTTTGATTGTCTTGGATTAAACATTACCAGAGGAAATAATACTAATAGCCTTTCACAGCAAAAAAATCAACTTCTAAGGCATTTGTTACGGAAAGGATTATAATAAATTAAATGCTTAAACTAGCACTGTGCAAGCATTTTTGTCTTGGATCAAAATGTTTGCACTGGCTGTTTAAACATTTAATTTATTATAATGAGAAATATCATTGTAAAAATAAGCATGTTAATTAAACTTGAGTTTTGCAAATGTGAGTCATCCCATGTGGACACAGTATAATGAATATAGACAGGTAGAGTCTGCATGCCCTTTTTTTTTCTCATTAAGAAAATGAACATTTACATCTTTAAACCCTGCAGCTATTAGTTATTTTTAATGAACTGTGTTGCCATTTCAAAACTGAGATCTTATATGATGCAATCAGATATTGCTAGGTCAGGGAAGAACTTTTGCTAATTAAGTTGCAGAGAAGTTCTTTGCCACAGATAATTGATTAAAGTTGTTACATGGATAATCAGTTTACGTAGATAAATAAATAAAAATAAATAACCGCTAGGAAAACCCAGGTCACATCAGGGTGGTAAAACGAAACAGAACTCCAGCCATCCCGGGGCTCAGAGCAGCAATGAACTTGGAAGCAACAGATGAATCTCTTCGTTACGATCTGACAGGGGAGTGAGGGACAGCAGAGCCTTCTGGACAGTGATGGTTTGCAGCTGGTTGGGGTGAGAATGGATGGAGGCAGGATGCTCTTTCCCTTTTGACTGAAGTGATTGGAAGCAATTTTTCTGCCTTCCCACACCACCAGTCTCTGGCGCATTCAGCTGGTCTTGTCCTGGGACACATCCTGTATACCAGGTTGGTTGGAGGCATCTCAGATCTCCCATTGTGCATTACTCAATGGGGAAAGGTCACAGCAGAGTGCTAGCCCTGGCCGAAACCCGTTTCTGAAGTGATCTAGGCCACAAGGAAGGGAGGAGGAACATCTTGATCCAAGAGGAGGTGGTTAGAGGCTTGCTAGCCCGACTAGACACCCACAAGTCTATGGGGCCAGATGGGATCCACCCAAGGGTATTGAAGGAGATGGCGGATGTGCTGGCCAAACCCCTTTCCATCATCTTCCAGCAGCCCTGGCTGACTGGGAAGTCCCACTGGACTGGAGGCTGGCTGATGTTGTGCCCATCTACAAGAAGGGTCGCAGGGAGGATCCAGGGAACTACGGGCCTGTCAGTCTGACCTCAGTGCCAGGGAAAGTCATGGAACAGTTGATCTTGAGTGCTATCATGAAGGACATGCAAGAGAACTAGGTGATCAGGCCTAGTCAACACAGGTTCATGAGAGGCATGTCTTGCCAAATTAACCTGACCCGCCTACTGGACGAGGGAAAGGCTGTGGATGTGGTCTTCTTGGACTTCAGTAAAGCCTTCAACACAGTTTCCCAAGCAGAATGCTGTGAGAAACTGTCAGCCTCTGGCCTGGACAGGCGCACACTCTCCTGGGTGGAAAACTGGTTGGATGGCCGGGCCCAGAGAGTGGTGGTAAATGGTGTGAAATCCAGCTGGAGGCCAGTGACAAGTGGGGTTCCCCAGGGCTCAGTGCTCGGTCCAGCGCTGTTCAATGTCTTTATCAATGACCTGGATGAAGGCGTTGAGAGCACCCTTAGCAAGTTTGCGGACGACACTAAGCTGGGTGGAAGTGTGGATCTGCTGGAGGGTCGGGAGGCTCTGCAAAGGGATCTGAACAGGCTGGACCGCTGGGCTGAGTCCAATGGGATGAGGTTCAACAAGGCCAAGTACCGGGTCCTGTTCTTGGGGCACAACAACCCTATGCAGTGCTACAGACTAGGAGAAGTCTGTCTAGAAAGCTGCCTGGAGGAGAGGGACCTGGGCGTGTTGGTTGACAGCCGACTGAACATGAGCCAGCAGTGTGCCCAGGTGGCCAAGAAGGCCAATGGCATCTTGGCTTGTATCAGAAACAGCACGACCAGCAGGTCCAGGGAGGTTATTCTCCCTCTGTACTCGGCACTGGTGAGACCGCTCCTCGAATCCTGTGTTCAGTTCTGGGCCCCTCACCACAAGAAGGATGTTGAGGCTCTGGAGCGAGTCCAGAGAAGAGCAACGAAGCTGGTGAGGGGGCTGGAGAGCAGGCCTTATGAGGAGCGGCTGAGAGAGCTGGGGTTGTTTAGCCTGGAGAAGAGGAGGCTGAGGGGTGACCTTATTGCTCTCTACAACTACCTGAAAGGAGGTTGTGGAGAGGAGGGTGCTGGCCTCTTCTCCCAAGTGACAAGGGACAGGACAAGAGGGAATGGCCTCAACATCCACCAGGGGAGATTCAGGCTGGACATAAGGAAAAAAATTTCACAGGAAAGTTCATTTGGCCCTGGAACAGGCTGTCCAGGGAGGTGGTTGAGTCACTGTTCCTGGAGATGTTTAAAAGACAGGTGGGTGGGGTGCTGAGGGGCATGGTTTAGTGATTGATAGGAATGGTTGAACTCGTTGATCCAGTGGGTCTTTTTCAAACTAGTGATTTTGTGATTCTGTGATCTTTGGTACAACAGTGAAATTAAACTCTGGAGAGGGAGAACACCTTAGTGAATTGTTATCTGTGAGCAGCAGCAAAGAGCTGGGGGTGGGATGCCCCCTCTCATGGATCAAATGCCAAATTCGCTGCTGTCCCACATGTGGAGATTAATGCAGTAGCAAATTTGTAGGCAAAAGCAATTTTAATGTCTTGATCTGTAGAAATGCCTCTTCATGCTATTCTCTAGCTAGCTGCCCAGTAAAGTTGCTTTTAGTGTCTGCTGCAGGATGTTTGGAAGGTCAAGATTCTTGAATTTCTTCCAAGTTCAGTGGACGTGTTTTGAATGAAAAGGAAGGATGTATTAAGATGAAGATGCTCAGTACATAAATGAAATTTATCATTTTACTGGAGATTGTCCTCCAAAACCACTGTGTGTTTGCAGCCTCTAGACAGTTGAGTCCTATGTCATACGGGTCCTTCTCTCTTGTCCCCCCAAAATTCCTGCTTTTTTTGTCTTTCTCTCACTGGGAGTGGAAGGGAGAAGAGTTATCCAGGTGAAAGGAGGAAGCTGTTGCTCTTTCTTCTTCTCTTTGTGTGTTTCCATCCCTCTGAAGGAGCTTGACTAAGATGATCATCATCGTGGCCTCTGCTGATCTCTTGAAAAAACTCCCCGGTTCTTACAGGATCAGATTCAAATTCCCCCCAAGCCATTTTGCTTCAGCCAGAAGGAGTATTTCTATACAGAGTGTGACCATGTCGGGGAAGGAAGGTATTGTCTGCAGGGCCCTTTGGGCTGGTTTTTGTTTGCTGATCTGCCCCATCCTAGGGGGATGGAGCGCACAGCCTGAGTTACAGTGACCATCTGCAGAGCAGCCGGTGCAAGCAGGCCCAGGTCTCATGACCGTGGCAGAAGGCTACCTTTAGCAGGCAGGTGGGCAGAGTCCCAGGAGCTGGGCTTCAGGGGTGTGCAGGGTCAGCCTGGCAGAGAGCTGCAGGGACAAATGTCATTTCCCACACCTGGCTTTGGCCCATTCGCCCCAAGACCTTGGGAAGATGTGAAAATGTAAGTGCTCAGCAGACTACGATGGGTGCAGAGGCTGTTCCCACTATATGTCTACTTTAGGTCTGGAAGAAAGCCTTGACATGACGTTACTATGGTGGGAACTAGGAGCTCTTGCAGCCACCTGTGTGCTCATGCCAGGACAGAAGTACTCAAATCTCATGGTACACAAATAACCCAGAGGACAAATGTGACCATAAACTTATTGATGAGGCCTGGTACCTTGACTTAAGAAGCACCCCATAAACTGTGAGTGAACTGTTTCATGGCTGGAGGTACCTGGAAAGTGGATGTTGTGTTGAGATCTGAAGCAGTTGCCCAGGAAGGGAGAACAACTAGGAGTCAGCATCCACCTCTGGCCTCCAGCACATTCATACCGCCTAAGTTAAAGCAATAGAACAGAGACCTGCCTTCAAATCTGAAAGATGGAGTTGCCACAAAAACATCTGTATCCTTAAACAGCATTTGTCTAAAGCACCACATGGGGTTGCTTCCCCTTGTCGTTCACGGGGCTGGTAAGGTCCTCTTTACTCAAGAAGTACCAGCAGGGCACAGTAACCAGCTGCTCTCTGCAGCAGGAGCTGGTGGGCAAGTGGGCTTTGCTTGCTGCAGGCTAAAATGGGTGCTTATGCCTATGACCCCAAGGATGCTAATAACCACTCAAAAATAATTAATAATTACCAACGGAATGAATCCACTGGCTTCTTAAAGCCAGGCTAAGTCACTGCTTTTCTCACCTTGGTTGCCATCTGTTCCCTTTTTAATTCAGGTTCATGGATCCTAACCCTCCTCAGGCACTGCAGCATGGTGGGAACCCACCAAAGTCAGTATCCTGCCTGATCCATGCATCCCTTCCTGCCTGCATCGAGGTTCTTGGCTCCTTGTGAACTTTCTGAATTAACATTGGATGGGCCGCATGCACCAGGATTTCTGAGAGTGGTAGGGACCCCACTGTTGTGGGCATTGTGAGCGTAAGTGAGAAACCAGCTCTGTGCTTCCATCAGGAAGGATGGGTGAAGGAAGGGATCCTTATCACTGCTTAAGGGGAGTGATATCCAACTCCAGGGAGCTTCACCAAATCATCCTCCTAAATAAGGAAGGCTTGAAGGCCTTGGCATATGTGATAGGAAGTAACATGTACTTCTCCCCAGTTACCAGCCCACATTCTTCAGCCTAAATTTGGGCTTAGGTGACATTTGGGGAGTGAGCTGGCATTATCACTAGTGATGCTAAGCCTTCAAACCTTCCAATAGCATTAGGATCTTCCTTGGTCAACCATGAATTCACCTAGAAACCTCCTGAAATTTTACATTATATATAGACTGACCTCCTTGTTGACTGCTGCGCAAAAGCCCAGCCCTGATTTCTTCACAGGTCCAGGAGGCCTCCAATGTCTTTGACACTCTCTGACAGTGTCTGACTTTTGCCTGACTTCTGGTTCAGCTACACTTCCAGTAATCTACCCAGTTTTGGTACTTTTGTACATCTGTCTGTGGGCAGATGATTTTCCTGGGTGCTGGTGGCAGAGAAGTCATGGGAAAATGAGTCTGGAGGTAGAGAGAAGGGTGGGCCATTCCCTTTGGTGACAGCACATCCACCTGAATTTCCCTATCCACGTATGTGTCTACATGTAAGACAGGTACTTAATCTCCCATTGTGTACAATGGGGAGGTAGTCAGTGCAGTTATGGGAGACTAGAGAGTGATTTTGCAAAGCAAATGCAAATGCCTACTGGGAGATGAGCCACACAGTCTTCTAGACCCACCCTGACAAGCCCTCCTTGTCTGCCACAGGAGCATAGACACCTACTCTGGTTGTAGACTCCTACATATTGGCCACAAAAGGCATGTCTGCCTGAATCATCACCTAAATACTACCCTGATGCCCCTCTGCATTCATGGTCTGGTCCAGGCAGTGTTTTTTGAGAATGTCTCGCGCGTGTAGAGATCACAGGAATAAATTCCCATCTCAGAGGTCACAGCCGTATCCACTTAACAAGCATGAGTGCTGCCACCCCATGTTACTAGGAGTCTTGCATTTAGAGCATGCGTGGCAGAAACCAGAATTAGGCACCTTACAGTGATGTTTGACTCTGTCACATGTCATTAAACATAGAACATCCTTGAAGGCATTCAAGTGGCACAGGGAAGAAGAGCAGGTCAGTGGGAGTTTGACTTTATTTTGTTGTCTAAAGTACCGCAGAAGGCTTCTCTGGGATCTTGTTTCCTTGGTTTGTGTAGTGGGTTGACCTTGGCCAGCAGCCAGACCCCAACTCAGCCATTCACTTGCTCCCCTTCTTCAATGGGACAGGGAAGAAAATCAGATGACAAAGCTCAGGGGTCAAGATAAATATAGAGAGATCACTTACCAGTTACTGTCATGCGCAAGGCAGACTTGACTTTGGGAAAATTAATTTTATTTATTAACAATTAAACTAGATTTGTGTATCTGCCCAGGGTCTCCAGAGTGGCAGTTGCAAACCCACAGTCCCAGAACATCTCTGGGCATTTCGGAGAAGAGGCATTTTGTGGCTGTGCTGCTGTAGCATCACTCCTGTATGTCCTGGGTGTTGCAGCTACATTTTCATGGCTATGCAGGTACACCTGGAAAAGAGGCTGCAGGAATTACCCACTTCTGTGATTTAGTTCTTTCCCTGGATGCTGTGGAAACTGGACGCTGGGACCTGCTTATGAATCTGCTGGTGTCCAACAACTTGGCTTGATGCATGTAGCTTGATGCAAGGTACCTTCATTTAACCAATTTTAGTTACAGCTCCCTCATTTTGTCACGCTGTCACTATGCTTGGATCAGACAGTCTCATGACAATTGTAAACAACAGTAAACTACCTGGCAGTGTTTGAAAGAACGTGGAGTGAGCTTCGTTTCACTAGGTGTTAGATGTCCACAATGCAAACATCTACAACCATTACGAGCTGCACGTAGAGAGGGTGCAACACACCTGACCTGTTTTAGCTGACTAGTTCAGGACGAGATGATTCGTGCCCTAAAAATACCTATTTCTTTCCATTGACTTTGAAGGGAATCAAGAGTGTTTTGCTCCGTTGTAGCCGACTACCAGAGACATCTGCCAGAGCAGGCTCAAGCTCTGTGTTGGGGCTTTTGTGATCTTCAGCCACTGTTTCACTAGTTCATGGAATTAATGCTGGCCCAGTAAAACTGTGCTGCCTCTGTGTTCCTGCTGCCCCTCCTCACCTCTGCCCCCCTAAGCCAGGGAAAAGCAGGCAGGAAAGGGCAGCTCTCTGCAACGGAGAGGTTGTTTTGCCGCAGTCTTGCATGCTGTTCATGACCCAGGGCTTATACCACACCATGCTTGGAAAACACATGGGATTTAATAGATAGATCTGCATTGATTTCTGAAGTACGTTAACAAAAAACTCAGTTATGTTAATAAAAAAAACAAAATAAAAAAACCTGGGACATACACAGGGAAATAGCATCAACAGGGAAAACATTTGATTTAAGGGGCCCTGCCCAGGAGCTAAGCCTTGGGCTCCCCTCTCCACTCATCTGCACTTCAGATGATGTGTGCTTTTATCTGATGGAGCTTGGGGATTTCTCTCACCTAATTTTAAATGTCTAAAAGTAAGTCTGGGCTGCTGCTGCTCTTTGTCCTTACAGGCAAAGGGGAGGTCAAGAGATTCAGTGTGATGCACCTGAGCTGGCCCTATTGCCTGTCTCCAAGACAAGACTCTCTAAGAAGACATCCATAACTTTCCTCTATCCAGAGAGTCCCTGCAAAGAGGCCGGCTTAGACATTAATGCTTAACTTCTTATCCTGGTGGATGAATCCCACATTCTACTTGCAGCACATATGACCCCAGAACAGACAGGCCCCTGACCACAATGAGACTGTAGCTGCTTGCTGCTGAAATGTGCTTTAGGAATGGAAGCAGGTGACTCCTCCCCGCCCCCCAGCCAGCCCCATTTCAAGACTGCCTCATATTGGGGTGATCCAAACTCCTGGTTGGGCAGCAAGGAGCATGGACCCACCCATAAAAGCGCACAGGCTCTGTTGCTGGCAACAGTGTGAATTCAGCACCTCAACAAAATGCACTGAATTGCCATTCAGCTGTCTTTACCTCCCCCCAGCCTCCCCGAGGAGAACCTAGGGACCTGCTGCAGAGGTCTTGCAGTACATAACCCAGACATTGAAACTAGATGAGGAAGAACCAGCTTATCAGACTGTCCTGCTTATTTTTGACAGAGCTGCTCTCTCTCCCTCCATTCAGAGTTATGACTAATTACTTCACATGCAGGCTTGCTGCTCTGCATCACTGATGATTAGCCAGAAGGAAAGCTCCCAGCCTTCCTTCTCAGCACCGACCCTTCAGCCCCAACTTCAGCTCTAAATTTAGCCAAGACAACCCTCTTTTAGTTCATTAGATGTGTCATGATTTTTACTACTAGGTTTAGATGAAACACCAGAGACGCTCACCTGTTTTCCTGACCATAAAAGCTGTATCACAAACATTGCTTCCCTGTTGAGTCTTACATCAGCCTGATTTCAATTCCGTTCAAGTATGTGCACTATAGCACAGCCTCTAAAGCTCGGTGCCTGCCACAAATCTTCATGCATGTTTTTATGAAGCCCCTGTTAAAAGTCATCCTCTACCTCATGGAAACTTGGTGAGGCTCTGTCATTCTTGTTACATGGGCTTGAGAAATCTGTAAGATGGGGGGGATAGGGAATTTCTGTTAGTTAACAGATATAGAGGTGGGGTACTGTTTTTTTACTTACATTTTGAGACACAACGTCTAATAAGGCCTTGTTTTGTTTATGTCTAAGAAAGCTTTTCTTTGTGAGTCATCTTCTACATATATACATACGTACCATACTAATTAGACATATAATTGAAGAATTCATGATAAAAAGCACAAGCTTTGTCATATGCAAATTTCTGGATTCTTGGTTTGTATAAAATGCAAAATTATACAATCCAAGTGAGTAGCAGTCGTTCCTTTTGGAAAAGTTCCATCCAGTATTAAAACTCTTTATAAGTATCATCTCTGTTATAAACATCTTTTTTGAACCCAGGAAGAAATGCTCATGCTTAATTTGTTTCATTGAACGATATTCTATACCTGACTTCAGCAGAAGGATTTGAGTTCTGATTTTAAATGGAAACCTTGAGGCGAGGGAATTTCAAAGCTCTATATGATTTTTTTTTCAGGCCTTTGTCATTTCTAGGAGGAGGTAAAATATGAAGCACAAACAACCTTAATCAACATTTATTCAGTCTCTGTTTTATGCACAAATATAAACCTATCCTTTCTCTTTGTGTATAAATGTATGTACAAAAATGCAGATCACTGTCCTTTAATAAGACTGGGGATAAATAAGGGACATACCTAATGCAGCTTGACTCAAGTCACTGTCTCAGGCAGATCAGAAAGCAAAGTACTCAAGTGGCTGCTAATGCAAAGGTGTTTACACAGCATGAGCACTTCAGTAGATGGACATTGTTTCGTTTGCTTCACTAGAATTACACTGGTTCCCCCCAGTGAAGAATGGGGCTGGAAGAGGTCAGACCAGGCAGCGAAAAGCAGAGGCCAGCTCTGTTACACAGCTCTCCCACCCTGAAACCCATCATTAAAATCTTTAGAGATGAACCTCCCATGAGGTATTGCTGGAGATAAAGGGTGGGCAAAACTAAAAGTAGCGTCATTCACGCTCCTACGCACTGCATTTCTCTGCACAAAACACTTTTGTTGACCTGTAAAGGTATCTGTGCTCTGAAGTAAGAAATCCATAAACAGATCCCTCTGACACATCACAAAACCTTTATTAGTGTATATAAGTGACACAGATTACAGGAATCAAAGGCAATTAAATAACATTTAACTCTAAGTTGACCACAGACTCAAGAAATACAAGTCACATTTGGCAAGGCAAACTTCTCAGTACACTGGGATGCTTAGGTTCTTATGATACTGTGAAAGAGGAATTTCCCTTACAAGGTTCTATATATTCAGGATATTATTATTAATTATTATTATTGTGTCTTTAAGACAGCTCCTTTGGCAAGAATTCCCATTTTTTAAGCTTTTATTATATAAAAATATAACCAACTTTCATTATGTACAAACATTACATTACACAATGTACAAGTTAAAAACACTACAAAAAATGGCAGGCTATGCGTGAACTGAAAGCAAAAAAAAAAATGTAGAAAACATGGAAAAAATTTAAATACTGCACATTTCATAAAAATTACATTAACTACAAACAATTTTTTTTTGTTTGCAAATATCAAACAGTACTGACGTGATTGGAAATCTTTCCCAACAACTTCATTTTTAAGGCACATCTTGCATATTTACATGTATGACACCAGATCTGGTCAATAACTTAAAGGCTCTTGGGAGTGACCTAGTCGTGTGCGCGCAGGGACGTGTGTACTTGGGCGGGGAGCATGTTGGGCTACACTTTCTCGGCTGCATCAGTCTGGGGGCCGAGGAATCTAGTCGAGGGGGCTGGGTAGAGGGGCACCCCAATCTCCTGAAGGTCAGGGAGCCGTGCAGGGTGCGGCGGAGAGAGGAGCGTGATCGTCCGGTCAAAGTCCCTGTGCAGCACTTTCTCATAGACGCTCTGAAGCCCCACCGTTTTGGGCAGCTGGGCTTGATAAAAGTTGTCCCTGCGAAGGGGATCCCTGGGCAAGGATGTGCTCTTGCAGAAGGTGGAGAGGGGTGCTGAGGGATGGGGAGAGGGGTGAGGGTTGGCTCGGCCACAGGAAGGGCTCCAGCAGCGGTCCGAGTGGCCCAAGACCTTGCACTCGGCTGTGCATGCCCACAGACCTAGAGAAAGAGAGAAGGAGAAACCTGTTACTGCAGTAATAAATCCACATCATTCAAAACCCTCGGAATTATTGGTCACGGGACGATTCAATGCACTGGAGCTGGGAGCTGGGAGGTGATGCTCTACGCCACAACAAAGAAACACGCTTGGGCAGGTTATGTAGTTTTGCTAAGGACACTCCTCACAATCCTAACTTTAAGTGAAGCATTTAAGGGAGGAGAACCACCCCTCCCAATCCTACAGTACTTCCAGCATCTGCTAATTTGTGAGGGGTGCTGCGTGCAGAAAGAGACGAGCGGCTTGCAGCCTGTTGGGAAGAGACGGGCAGTTTGATTGATGCAGCATCAGGCTCCCCGCCCCATCTGCCCTGCCTAATCACTGTGCCCCAGGGATGGGTCCCTCTGTCCACCTCCCTGTCTGCCCGTCTGTCTGTTTGGAGGGGTGAGCCCAGAACAGGGGTGAACCCTTACCATTCTGCATGTGCGTGATGAGATCTTTCTTTAGGGCATCTCCACTGATATCTGAGTCACTGTCGTTGAAATCGCTGTCGCCTTTGCCGCTGTCTTTGCCGCTGAACTTCTCTGCCTCTCGGCCGGAGATGGTGTTGAATGAGTGCCCCTTCCAAATGGTCACGGGGGGAGCAGACTCTTTGCCGTAGCTCGGAGTGGCGGCAAAACCCTGCTGGGTGGGGAGATCAAAAGAAAGATGAGAGAAGGAAGTAGTGAAGGGTAAATCAACATCTGAACCGCATCTCTGCAATTTGCATCCTTTGAGACCACCAACCCCTTCCCCATGACAGAACCTTACCTCCCCACTCGGTCCTCTGAGCTTCTTCTGCCCCTCGTAGAGGCAAGTGCTGTCACTGCTGCTCTCAGTGGTGGAGATCTCTTCAGCAGCTGGAGAAGGGTCGGGGCTTGTGAAAGAGGTTTTGCTGGGAAAGGTTCGTACCTCGAACACATTCCCCCTCTGGCTGCCCTCCTCTTGCTGGCCCTTCTCCAGGTGGGAGATATCTATCTGCTCCTTCAAAGAAGTGTTATTTTTGATGTCATTTCCCTTCTTGCGCCTATTGCAGGTGGTGGCGATGGTGATTATAGCCACCAGGAGGAGGGTGCAGCTGCCCGCCAGAACAATGATCACGATCAGAGGGATGTCCCATTGCAAAGCTTTTCCTTCCCAGGAGCTGGGCTTGGCTATCTCCTGGATGCTGGAAGGTGCAGTGGCGGTCACCAGGAAGTTGACAGTGGCAGTGGTGGCCAGTGGGGGTCTGCCATTGTCTGTTACAGTGAGGATGACCTTGAACAGCTGTCCCAGCTCTTCAGAGAGATCGCCCCTTAGCACAATGTCCCCACTACTTGGGTTGATGGTGAAGAGGTCCGGCTGGGGCTCTTCCAGGAAGGCAAAGGTGAGCTCGGCATTGGCACCGTCATCTGCATCTCGAGCTTTGATCTGGGCCACCACGGAGTCACAGGAGGTCTTGCTGGACACGCTGATTTCCACTGTCCCATTGGTGAGCACTGGGTGGATGATGACAGGAGGGTTGTCATTCTGGTCCACCATCCTCACTTTGACAAGGGTGCTGCTGGAGAGCTGTGGGGAGCCTCCATCAGTGGCCTGGATCCTCAGATCCAGCTGCTTGAGAATCTCATAGTTGAACGTCCTGAGGGCATAGATGGCCCCGGTGGCGGGGTCCACTGAGACGTAGGTGGAGATGGGGGCACCCATGACCTGCGTATCCAGGAGCCGGTAGGTGACCTTCCCATTGTGGCCAAGATCAGGATCGCGGGCCACCACGGTGGTGATGTAGGCACCTGGGGGATTGTTCTCTGGAACGGCCACCTCGTAGAGGGGTTTGGTGAAGAGCGGTGCATTGTCATTCTCATCGCTCACACGCACTGTGTACTGGCGGACAGTCTTGAAGGGCGGTGAGCCAAGGTCCTCGGCCACCACCGTGAGGTTGTATTCGGGGATGCGCTCACGGTCCAAGGCTGCCGTGGTGACGATCATGTAACTGTCCTCGTAGGCACGCTGTAGGGCAAAGTGGTCGTGGCCACGGAGGCTGCAGCGCACCTGGCCATTGGCACCTGAGTCACGGTCTGAGGCGCTGACAAGGGCCACGAAGCTCTCGCTGGCCGCTGCCTCGCTGATGTAGGCGACGCTGGTGGCGCTGGCAGCACCGCGGAGGGCGCTGATGCTGATGCGCGGCGCGTTGTCATTGACATCGGTGAGGCGCACGATGACAGTGCAGGTGGCAGTGCGGGGGCTGGCGCCGCGGTCCTGGGCGCGCACGTCCAGCTCGTAGGTGCGGGTGCGCTCGTAGTCCACGGCAGCCTCCAACGTGAGGCGGCCCGAGCGTGGGTCGAGGCGAAAGAGCCGCCGCGCCTCAGGGGGCACCTGGCTGCCGAAGGCGTAGACTACCTCTCCGTTGGGGCCTTCATCAGGGTCAGCGGCATCCAGGTCGAGCAGCAGGGAGCCGGGCGGCGCGTCCTCAGGCAGCTCCACCGTGACCGAGCTCTGGGCGAAGGCAGGACTGTTGTCATTGGCATCGAGGACACGGACGTGTACGGTGGCTGTGCCCGAGCGCGCCGGGCTGCCGCCGTCCTTGGCCACCAGCTCCAGCGTGTAGGAGGGCTGGCGCTCGCGGTCCAGCTCCTGGAGAAGCACCAGGTCGGCGCAGCGCGCCCCGTCTGCCCGAGTCTGCGCCTCCACGCCGAAGTGGCTGTTGAGGGACACCTGGAAGCTCTGGATGGAGTTGGAGCCCACGTCCTCATCCACGGCCACTTCCAGCGGGAGGCGGGTGCCGGGCGCGGCGCTCTCCGACACCTCCAGCGTCATTTGGGCTCGGGGGAAGCGGGGCGCGTGGTCGTTGATGTCGCGCACCTCCAGCTCCACGTGCACCAGGCGGTAGCGCTCCCGCCAGCAGCTCACCACGTCGAAGGCCAGAACGCACTGCGGAGCCGGCCCGCACAGCTGCTCCCGGTCCAGCCCCGCGTCGCCGATGCTCAGCTGCCCGTCCTCCTCCCGCACCCGCACCAGGGAGCTGTTGCTGAACTGCCGCATCAGACGGAAGCTCATCTCCCCCGGCGCCTTCACCGGCATCTCGTCGGCCAGCGTGCCGATCACCGTGCCCGGCGCTCCCTCCTCGTCGGTGCGGTACCTCACCGTCTTGCCGAGGGACAGGGACACCAGGCAGGCGACGGCCAGCAGCCGCGGGGGGGTCATGGCACTCGGCGCGGGGCTCAGCCCGACGGGGCAAAGATGCTCCGTGCCCGGGATGCTCGGCGGGGCGATGCGGGATGCGGGATGCGACGCGCGGTACCCGGGATGCGACGCGCGGTACCCGGGACGCGTCTCCGCGCACCCTCCGCCGCCGCCTGCGCCCCTCCGCGCCTCCGCACGGCTTTTCATAGACGGCGCTATGCAAATGAGAGGCCGCCGGAGCCAATGGGAGGCGGCGGGGCGCGGGCGGCCCCCGGCGCTCCCCGAGCCGGGGCGGCTCCGGCAGCCGGCGGAGCAGGGGCGCGGGGCGCTCGCCTTTGTTTTCTTTAACTCTCCGGGGTTTGTTTTTTCCCCTTTTTTCCCGGCTTCATTCCTTCCCCCCCCTTTATTTATTTCTTTTTTCCCCTCTTTCCTCCCCCCTCGCCTAGTATTTTCTCTCCCCGGAGCTGGCGCAGGGGGAGCGCGGAGTAAAGCGCGCGGCGGGGTTTGTTAATTGAGCCACAGGGCAGGCAGGTGCCGTGGCATGTCGTGTCGTGTCGTGGCATGTCGCGGCGCGGGTGGGTGCGCGGATTAGCGGGATGCAGGATGCAGGATGCGGGGGGAACGAGGGTGGGGGGGCTGGCGGCTTTCAGCTGAGCGCCCGCAGTGCTGTGTTACTCGCGTGAGAGCCTGTGATCAGCGCCGTAAGTCGCCTTTCAGGAGGTGTCCCCTCGTGCTTTAGTATGCATGTCACCGCCCGGGTTTCTTAAGCCTGGGGCACTAGCAGGCGAGGAGGGAAAAAAAAAAAGAAAGAAAGAAAGAAAGAAAAAAAAAAAGTTCCAAATAGGATTTAGCATAAGCTCGAGGAGATTTGGAAAGGTTTCAAAGATCAGGCTGTATCAAAGGCTTATGAAGCCCTCGTTAGCTGTAGAAATATAATAGCATGGCAGGCTATCCCATTCGAGGAACCAATGTCTGTATTATTTCACTATGACAGGCTAAAGGGAGAGAAAGTTGAACAGTTTCCACAGAGGAGTTGGACTAAGTTGAATATAATGAGCAAACGCCACATGTATCCATTATGTCCCTCTATTCATTCCCAATCACTGCCATAACTCTTTGACTAAACGATGATGAGCGCTGAATTACACACAATGCCCTGCTCATATTAAAATACATTTAAGTCCTATCCCTCCTGGTGCCCTGTTACGCCTATTCACAGGATTTTCTTTTTGTCCTAATAGGGCCTCTCTGGGAAGCAACACCAGTCTCGTTCCAGAAGAACAAAATAACAGCATGAGGCTGAAACCTGGCACGAACCGGGGGGAATGAAACCATCTGCCCCGCAAGGCACTGAGGCCCCGCGCCGAGCCTGGTGCAGCCCCTGGCCATGCGGTGCCACGGGGAGAGGGGACCCAGTGGGGAGGGAAGCTGGGGGGCTGGAGTGGCATCTGACTGTCTGGGAAACTGCATGCCCTTCCTTCCTTTCTTCCCTCTTCCTTTCCTCTTTGCCTTCTTCCCTCTCCTTCTTCCTTTCCTCTTCTTCCCTCTCCTTCTTCCTTTCCTTCTTGCCTTCTTCCCCCTCCTTCTTCCTTCTCCCCTTCCCTTCCCTTCCCTTCCCTTCCCTTCCCTTCCCTTCCCTTCCCTTCCCTTCCCTTCCCTTCCCTTCCCTTCCCTTCCCTTCCCTTCCCTTCCCTTCCCTTCCCTTCCCTTCCCTTCCCTTCCCTTCCCTTCCCTTCCCTTCCCTTCCCTTCCCTTCCCTTCCCTTCCCTTCCCTTCCCTTCCCTTCCCTTCCCTTCCCTTTCCCCTCCCCCTCCCTCTTCCCCGTTCCCCCTTCCCCTCCCTTCCCTTCCCTTTCCCCTCCCCCTTCCCCTTCCCCCTTCCCCCTTCCCCCTTCCCCCTTCCCCCTTCCCCCTTCCCCCTTCCCCCTTCCCCTTCCCCCTTCCCCCTTCCCTCTTCCCCCTTCCCCCTCCCCTTCCCTTCCCCCTTCCCTTTCCCTTTCCCTTTCCCTTTCCCTTTCCCTTTCCCTTTCCCTTTCCCTTTCCCTTTCCCTTCCCCTTCCCCTTTCCCTTTCCCTTTCCTCCCTCCTTCCTTCCTTCCTTCCTTCCTTCCTTCCTTCCTTCCTTCCTTCCTTCCTTCCTTCCTTCCTTCCTTCCTTCCTTCCTTCCTTCCTTCCTTCCTTCCTTCCTTCCTTCCTTCCTTCCTTCCTTCCTTCCTTCCTTCCTTCCTTCCTTCCTTCCTTCCTTCCTTCCTTCCTTCCTTCCTTCCCTCCCTTGCTTTCTTTCCTATCTTTCCTTTCCTTCCTCCTCTCCCTCTTCCCTTTCCCTCTTTCCTCTTGCTTTCCTTTCCTCCCTCCTTTCCCCCTCTTCTTTCCTCCTTTCCTTCTTCCTTCCCTCCCTTCTTCCCTCCTTCCCTTTCCTCCTCCCCCCATTCCATATGTCCCTTGCACCCACGAGCTGCGTTTGAAAGGAAGCAGGGGGCGGGACACCCCGTTTTGCTTTGAAAACCCCTCGGGCTTAGGCGCCTTCCCCCGGAGCGAAGCTGCATCCCGGGAGGCTCCATCCTGGCTGCGGGCGGGTACCGGGCTGGATGCGCGGGTCGCTGCGCGGGTCGCTGCGCGGGTCGCTGGCACGCGAGCGGGGAGGGGGACGGCGGGCTGCCCGCAACGCCGGCTTATGTAAATGGGATTTAAATCGCGCCCGGGCACGCTCAGCCGCCGACAAAAGCTTCCCCCGAACGCCCGGTTTCCATGCGAAAAGCCTGCGCGCATCTTTCTCCTGCGCGCATCTCTCTGCCCCTGCGCGCCGCGGCCCCGAGCCGCTCTCTGGCGCCGGGTCGGGAAGCCTTGGATCGGGACGGGGTCCCAAACCGAGCTGGGAATCCCGGCTCTGGGCTCCAGGGTCTGACTTGCGCGCCTGGGAACGGGGAGCGGGGCAGCGGGCAGCGGGCAGCGGGGAGGCCCCTCGTGTGTAACAGGATTATCTTTGCCATTTCAAGTTCCATTCAGCACGTAATTTATTTTTAATTAGGATTAGATCGAGCACGGAAGGACACCAGACCTTTCTAACCCCCCCCTCCCATCTCCCCCCTCCCTGCAAAGGAACGGCTATTCCATGAGCAGCTCTTATTCTTTATAAAAAAAAATCAATCAATCGATAAAGCAGGAACTGTTTTCACCTCCCACACACTTTGCAGGAGGAAGGGGTGCAAAGGGCTGTATTTTCAGTGTGTGCTCAAGCATCTGCATCAGGAGTGGCTTGGAAATCTTTCCCCTTTCCCACTCACCCGGCCCTCATCTTACGCACTTTCGATCCAAATTCATTCGTAAGAGGGTCCCAGCGGGGTCTTGCTCCTCTTACCTTTTTTTTTTTAGAGGGCAAAATGAACTTTCTTCCTTGCCTGGGTTAGTATTATTTTTTTTTTTCACAGTCGTGACTTTGATTTAAAAAAAAAACCTAACATATTAGTTGCTCCACTGGAGCAGAGCTTCTCCTCGATAGTTTGGATAGAGTCCATTACAGAACTGTTCTGAAAGGCTAGTGAAGAATCCTATTTTACAGCTCAAAAATAAACATACGGATCAGCTGCATTAAAAGCACTTCTTTGAAATATTGTGGTTAAACAGCCCAGATTGGTTGATTGCTCCATGCGGGGACATATGTTCTTGCAAACTGTGCGTATTGTTACTAATGGGGATTCTCACACTACAGCCTTTCCTTTGAATCTGAGGCACTGGTGGTTTCTCTGGAGCTGTTGCAAGGTTGTTTTAATAATTTACCAGCTTTCTTGCACTTAGTGTTGTTGCAGAGACTTGGAGCCTGCTGAGAAGGAGGTGTTTCACAGTGTCCAGAGGTCTGATCTCTGCTGCCAAGCTCCTCCACGTACCTCTTAGACATGGATATCAAAGCTGCTCTTAGAGATGGGTGTCAGGCAAAGGAAAAAGCGAGTCTCATCCACTCATCCCTATGATCCTGAATTCCTGGGTAATGTGCTGCTCCTGAGGAGTGAAGGCTTTCATAGACCACCAGCCTGATGCCACCAGCAACCAGGTCAATGATGGCCAGCAAAACCCTCCAGGTACTTTCTCTTTCACTTTAAATGTACTTCTCACCCCTGATTCT
This sequence comes from Phaenicophaeus curvirostris, assembly GCF_032191515.1. Classification (NCBI taxonomy): domain Eukaryota; kingdom Metazoa; phylum Chordata; class Aves; order Cuculiformes; family Cuculidae; genus Phaenicophaeus; species Phaenicophaeus curvirostris. The sequence goes on along the minus strand of NC_091392.1, from coordinate 176,019,695 downwards.
GATCCAGCTTTTAAAAATAAAACTCGTGGGTCTTCTTCCCTTCTCCCAGGATAATTACTGGCTTACCAAGGGTGACAAAAAGCAGGATCTCCCACTCTTTCCTAGCCTCCTATGGCTCTGGCCCTTTTCATCATCACCTTCAGCCCAATGAGTCTGCCTGTTTCCTAAGGCATCGCTGTCCCCGGTGTGATGGGGTAAGACTTTCCTCCTTTCAGCTTGGGATTCTTTCCAGGGATCTCTACTGGTGGAGATAAGCTAGGAGGTGTTACATTTTGGGGCTGAGAGAGAATCTGACTCCCATAAAGGTCCAGCACACTACCTCAGGACCACATAGACCTCAAGGGAGGATGTACAGCTTAATACATGCACAAGGCAGTGAGTGGCTGTGTTACACACGCTTCCTCTTTCCCAGGAGATCTTAGAAGCACCAATCCCTGGCTATTGGAAGTCCCCCTCATCCATTGCCCCAGTTCCCCTAAACATATTCTGTGTGGTGACTGCCTGCCCTTGGGGCAGTGGGGTGGCATCTCTTTGTAGCAGAAGCCCTAGGATGGTGCTGGGGCTTTGCTGAGCCTGTCAGGGGGAAGCCAGGCTATCTGGGAATGGTCTCCAGCTGGTCCTGCTCACCCACATACCTGGAGGGTCCAGCTGACTTCTCTCCAGTGGTACAGTTGGGATGCAATATGTTCTCCCACTCCTCCCCTCTGAGCTTCCAGAGGGGTGGCACGACCTCCCTCTCTGGAAACTTGTCTCTGCACTCAGCCCCTGCCTCTTTCTTCTTGGGTATCCTGGTGGGCTCGGCTGCCTTGGAGTGATATACAAAAACAAAGGAATTCCTTCTGCTTCGTGGCCTAAACAATCCCCCCCTGTTTAATCATTTCTGCGGCAACCAAGGAAATGTGGGTTAACCTGTCAAGCTCCACAAGCCTGGGCTGACCAAAACCCTGGAAAACAAAAGAGTGGAACGAAGCGCCAAAGGGTTTTGTTGCTCTATGACTGTTTGTGTTGGAGGGTAGCATGCAGCATTGTGCTTCTGTCTTCGGCCATGCAGGCTATAGAAGACAGTCTGCAATCTTTCCTCTGAGCTGCGGGATGGTACCAGGGTTATAAATCATCCCAATCATTTGTTTATTATATTTGCTCCAAATGCCTCCCCTCTGTGAAATCTGAATTAGAAGAAAAAGTTTGTATTGCAGAAGAAAGATATTGCATGCCCATACCCCCCACCCGGCAAGCAGTTTTGATTCCACAGGGAATTTATTTTTTAATTGGATTAATTTCTAGCCTCTCTCGGAGTAGCAGCTGGGGTCTTTGATTCAAGAGGTTAAAACAAAGGGGCGTGAAACAAAAGACCAGTTCTTCGCATTCCCCACACAGTGTGTGCCTCGTGCATGCTGCCTGGAGGTATCCCTGGCGCAGTGCATTCCTAAAGGTCCCCCCATGTGGTCCTCAGCTGGGGTCTACTGTGGGCTTTTTGGGGTGCTCCCTTGCGTGGCTTGCCTGCAAAGTGGCTAGATGTGAGATTTCCCTCCTATTCCACAATGCAGACTGTGGTTCTACATAACCTTACCTCTCGTTGTCCCTCCCCTCTTCTGTCTCCCTTTTTCAAGCTCTCTTTACCCTCTACCTTTTCTTCCCCAGAACAGATAGATGAGGCTTTTCAGCTGTTAAATCACTAGGCAGGTACTCAGGTTCAGTTCTCTGCTCTGTGATCTGAAGCAAGCTAATGAGGCTCAGCCCCACTAAGGTCTAGGGTATTTAGGTACTCAACTGCCATAGAATGTCATGAGAGTTGTACATATTTTAGCCTGGATGGGGGCTTGAGGCTCTCTCATACTTGGCTCCTCACATCCACAGGACACTTCTGTACCTCACAAGAATGTTGTGAAGAAAAATGCACTGAAGGCTGTGGGTGTATCAGACAGGGAGCAGCCCAGATCCTTCTCTTTACCCACCAGCACAACTGATAGAAGATCAGAGATGCCCTTAGAACGAACAACCTTTATTATGCAGGTCCTTTATGGCTATTTTGCCTCAATGCCTTGGTTTTAGGGGTGCAGGTAACAGAGTAGTTATTCACACCTGACTCTGATGTAGACCTTTAGAAGAAACGCCTGCCCTCTCCATAGCTCGGGGCTTAGTCAGACTGCTGGGATATTAAAGAGGGGAGCTGCGCGGCTTTTTTCCTTGGCTGTTGTGAATTGGTGCTCCCCCTCTGTGGCTGCTGCTGTACACCTGGCTGGGATGTCTTTCACACCACTTTGAAGGTGCCTGGGCTGGTCTATTTGGCTTTCCTCCAGCACGTCCTTGTTTCCTCCTGGGCCTCATTCACACTCTCCTCCTTGAAGGACTGTTTGGGGTTTTAGGCCCTTACGAATGATGAATGGGTGGAAAAAATCCGCCTCTCAGCTACTAGGAAGATGTACAGTCCTCTGCGAATACTTACGTGTGGTGATTGTGATGGGCTCCACTGATTTCTCTGAGAGGCAGCTCCCTTGCTATTTGGCATGCAAGGTCCCTTTCTCAATGTCCTGCTGCTGCTCCTGGGAGCCCAATGCCACCCACCCAGTGCCACACTGAACAAGCACAGCCGTATCACTCCTTGGGGTCTGCCTCCTTCCTAGCATTTATGTATGTCCCAGTAAGATCATATTCATACATAGGCATGAGGATATCTGCGTACATGCCAATATATTGTTACTATGCCAATAAAAATATCCTCCCCGTTTCTCTGCTGTCTATATGTTCAGCCTTATCCTGCAAATGTGATTTATTCCCCCCCTCTTATTCCCCCTCTGATATATCCACGGGACATGAGGGAACAGACACTGGGAAGCAATACTTGTTGAGGTTCTGGAAATGGAGATGTTGCAATAGTATAATGCCATGCCTGAGCTAATTAGCCCAGTGTCAAAGCAGAGTTAATGAGCTCGGGCACAGTGCCACAGCTTCTGATTTCTGGGCTGGGGGTGCTTTGCAGGTTTTGCCCTGGTCTGCTCCTGGTTGTTTCCCGGAGGATTACAGTGAGGGGTGGCATGGGGGAAAAATGTGATGGAGAGGCAGGGACTGAGCCTTGTAGTGTGAGTCCCTTTCTCCATCTCGCCTCTCTCCTTCTCCCCCTTCTTCCCCCCTTCATCCTCCATCTTAATCGCGCCTCAGCTTGCAAAATCAGAGCCCCCCAGCTGTGAAGGACTAAGTCTCTTCTTCTCCCAATCTCCTGAGCGGCAGCAGGCTGCGAGCAAGTGTGCGCCTTGTGTCACTTCTGTTGAAGAGGCTGTGAGAGCAGGGGAAGAGCCCAGATGCAGGCGGCTGCCGCGCTTGGCCACCTGCCAGGGCAGGAATGCTGGGGAGCAGGCAAGCATCCTCCCTCAACCAGCCGCCTCCAGGGGCCACAAGTCTGCCCAGCCCAAGGTTTTATTTTGCCATGGTGAGGAGCCCCCCAGGACTGAAGGCAGGTGGTGAATTCGATCAGGCCACTTCCCTTCATCCTGAGTTTGGGATCATCTCCCTTTTCTATCTGCAGGTGGGGCTCAGAGTCAAACCTCCCTCTCTGTCTCCACCTTGTTTCTTACAAGGACCGATTTTAGCTTTGATAATTACCAGCACATTGCTGCCTGACATGCAGCCAGCTCTGGGCAGAGCAAAAGAGGGAAATGGCACATAATAATATAAAGGAGGATGGAGAGTAAACACATCCCTTTAACAAAAAAAATAGAGTTTTAGATATTCATACAGAGTCAGCAAGAAGCAAACTTCAGAAGCTTGGGAGCCAGTGGAAATCTGGTTCCTGAATCATTTCGGTACCCTTGAATATTTTACCCAGGATTTTTGCTTTAAGTTTTTCTACTGCTGCATTTCGCTTCATTTTGTGAGTTTAGAGTGTTGCTCAGGATTAGATCAGACTGCTTTATGAGGCCACAGGAAGACTTTTCCCTTTAGTTTTTTTTCATCCAAAAGTGCCATTCTTTGACCTCCACAGGACTTTGACCTCCAGAGCTACAAAGTGTTCCTGTACTCACTGCCCATCTTTCATGCATGGCGTTTGCTCATTCTCCACATACACTTTGCTGAAGGGGTCAAGCTGAGAGGGCACAATACTGGCTTTAGGTGACATAGAATCATAGAATCACCAGGTTGGAAGAGACCTCTTGGATCATCGAGTCCACCCATTCCTACCTGCCACTAAACCATGTCCCTGAGCACCTTGTCTACCTGTCTTTTAAACATCTCCAGGGATGGTGAATCAACCACCTCCCTGGGCAGCCTGTGCCAGTGCCCGATGAACCTTTCTGTGAAATAATTTTTCCTGATATCCAGTCGGAACCTCTCCTGGTGGAGCTCGAAGCCATTCCCTCTTGTCCTGTCCCCCGTCACTTGGGAGAAGAGGCCAGCACCCTCCTCTCTACAACCTCCTTTCAGGTAGTTGTAGAGAGCAATGAGGTCTCCCCTCAGCCTCCTCTTCTCCAGGCTAAACAACCCCAGCTCTCTCAGCCGCTCCTCGTAAGACCTGTTCTCCATTCCCTTCATGAGCTTCATCGCTCTTCTCTGGACTCGCTCCAGAGCCTCAACATCTTTCTTGTAGCGAGGGGCCCAGAACTGAACACAGTATTCGAGGAGCAGTCTCATCAGTGCTGAGTACAGAGGGAGGATAACCTCCCTGGACCTGCTGGTCACGCCGTTTCTGATACAAGCCAAGATGCCATTGGCCTTCTTGGCCACCTGGGCACACTGCTGGCTCATATTCAGTCGGCCGTCAACCAACACCCCCAGGTCCCTCTCCTCCAGGCAGCTTTCTAGACAGACTTCTCCTAGTCTGTAGCACTGCACAGGGTTGTTGTGCCCCAAGTGCAGGACCCAGCACTTGGCCTTGTTGAACCTCATCCCATTGGACTCAGCCCAGCGGTCCAGCCTGTTCAGATCCCTTTGCAGAGCCTCCCGACCCTCCAGGAGATCGACTCTTCCACCCTGCTTAGTGTCATCCACAAACTTGCTAAGGGTGCTCTCAATGCCTTCATCCAGGTCATTGATAAAGACATTGAACAGGGCTGGACCCAGCACTGAGCCCTGGGAAGCCCCACTTGTCACTGGCCTCCAGCTGGATTTCACACCATTTACCACCACTCTCTGGGCCCGGCCATCCAACCAGTTTTTTCCACCCAGGAGAGTGTGCGCCTGTCAGAGCCAGAGGCTGACAGTTTCCTAAGACATGACCCAAGACCAGAGCTGGTGGTAGAGTGGAGAGGAGCAGAACCGTTTCCAGTGGCTGAGGGAGGTATCTGCACTGTAACCCAGAGGATCTGTCTACCTGTCTTTAGAAGCTAGCTAGTCTGTCCTTAAATGTCATCTGCCTCTCCTGCACCCATAAATATGCACCACAGCAGGATGAGGAGGCAATCTGGAAACCATTTCAGTCTCTACAGCTGCATCTGTAACACTGAATAAAATGTGTCATCTTCTGGCTCTGCTTAGTTTACTTCTGCAGATGTAGCCTGTGATTATATGGCCCTTTTCCAGTTTGGGGAGGAATTACCTGTTTGTCTTTTTGAGTTTAACCACCTGGTACATTCACTTATTTAATCCTTTAAAAAGAGGTGCACAATTTCAGATGCCACCCAGGGTCTGTGGTTTTTATATCTGGAAATACAGACACTAGCACATCTTTCACACATGATCCTCAGGAAAAAAAAAAAAATCACCTGGCCCCAAAGTCTGCAAAATTCTTTTCTGAAAAGTTAAATAAATTGTTCTTGCTCTGTAAGTGCTGTAACGAATGTGTGGAATCATGTTGCAAAAAACCAAGCCAAACCAACCAAGCAAAAAAACCCTAACCCAACTTGAGGCTTAGAGAATAGGTGCTAAAGAAATGCATCAAATTAGACCAAAAAATAGGCATAAAATCTATGTTATCCCAAAAAATAAGGGCTGACAGCTCAAGCAACTTTCTGTTTGCTGCTGTACTAAACATCAAAGTTGTGTTTCTGCATAAAAGAATTTACATTGCTGCAGTGACTAAATCTGGAAGCTTTGTTTTGTGGGAGAGGGATGCAGTGGTGGGTGAGAAGTAGAAAATGATTCCATTGGGCATGGTTTTTAAACGAAGGGTCACAAATGGGTGAAGTCTCACAGAATTTGAAACTGGCAAACAAGTATTCAGAGACACTCCTGGAGCATCCCAAACACCTAGAAGTGGAGAAGTTTGAGTTTGCCTCAGTAGCATTATATCTGTCTGTGTGATATATTATATGATAATTACAAGAGATAATTTATAATATATAAGTATTATATATGAGTGCCTTCTCAGCAGGCTAAAACAATGTCACGAGAGTCTAAAGAAATGTGAAATCTAATTACTGTAGCTGTGTAAGTGAAGTAATGAGGAACTTGAGAGTGTGACTGGTAAGCAATTAGATACTAGACTAGTGAGCAAGCTGGCTACAGTCTATCAAAAGAGTAAGGGAGGCTTGTGCAAGACAATCCTGGCATTGCAAGAGGAAGAAATGCTGTATCCAAATGCAGCTTTCCAAGATACATAACATAACATGAACACCTTATGCTCACTGATACCTGGAGAATGTGTGGTTAGCTCAGGAATAAAGTCATTAACCCTTCCAAAAACCTGTGGCAGACCCACAGGAGATAAGGACAGCAAAAAGTACAAAATATAAGGAACTGCAAGTATGTATAGCGGAGCTGCAGGTTGTGCGGGTGGCAATGTGAGTCTGGTCCTGGCAGAGCTGGGCTGGGAAGGGGCAGAGGAGAGAAAGCCAAACAAAGGGAGCAGGGGCGGAGGTAGTGAGTGGATCCACTAGGGAAAGGCACACAGGGCTCTCTGTGTCCTATAGGGAGTCCTGTAATAACAATACTTACATTGTATAGAAGACTGTGTCCAGGAGCTTATTCTTCAGCAACTGTTTAAGCTGAAATTTTCCATGCTGGGTGTCTGCTTCAGGCTGTCGGTTCTTTCTAAGAGAAAGTTTCAGCTGAAGCAGTTCAGTTATCTCTAGAAAGGAGGCTAGGATAAAATTATTCTAGGCTATTTTTTTTATAGTTGGTTTGCCTGTGGGATAAATATCCAGGCTCTCCTCTTTTCCTTTTCTGGTTTGTTGGTTTTTGTTTTTTGTTTTTTTTTTTAACCATGGAGTTCTTACGATTTCATGTGAGGACTTGAAATTTTGGAAGAAGATGCCCTGGTAAAGCAGGCAAGTAACTTGTGCTATTTTTGTGAGCATTCAACCAAACTAGGCTGTACATTTTAAACACTGTAGCCTGCAGCCATTAAGTAAAGTAGAGACTGAGCAGTAGAGATTAAGCAGTAGAGAGTAAACCCCCAGGTACTACCTGCAGTGAGTACACCATGACCTTAGCTGGGACTGGCTTTCATTTTAAGTACAAGCAAGGCAGACCCAGAGGCCTGAAAGCAGTCTGCATCTCTCTGTGGTCTCAGGCAGGTGAAGAATGAAAACGCTGTGTTTGAGTGAAGCAGGGATGAAGGTCTGGGGAGAGAAAAGTCAGAAGACCCTGTTCCAAAAAACCTCTCTGGAGCGAGTCCAGAGAAGAGCAACAAAGCTGGTGAGGGGGCTGGAGAATGAGTCTTACGAGGAGCGGCTGAGAGAGCTGGGGTTGTTTAGCCTGGAGAAAAGGAGGCTGAGGGGAGACCTCAATGCTCTCTTGAACTACCTGAAAGGAGGTTGTGGAGAGGAGGGTGCTGGTCTCTTCTCCCAAGTGACAGGGAACAGGACAAGAGGGAATGGCCTCAAGCTCCACCAGGGGAGGTTCAGGCTGGACATCAGGAAAATATATTTCACAGAAAGGGTCATTGGGCACTGGAACAGGCTGCCCAGGGAGGTGGTTGAGTCACCTTCCCTGGAGGTGTTTAAGGGACGGGTGGATAAGGTGCTGAGGGGCATGGTTTAGTGTTTGATAGGAATGGTTGGACTCGATGATCCGGTGGGTCTTTTCCAACCTGGTTATTCTATGATTCTATGATTCTATGATTCAATCACAGCACTGTTTTTCCTAGTCTGCCACAAGCTTGGATTGCTATTCCAGGTATTTGTGAGACAGAGCCAACTATTCCTCTGCTATCAGGGAACAGTTGTCAAAACTGACTAGCAAAATATCCATTACCCTCTTGGTTTCAAGAAAAGTTAGCTATGGTAGCTCATTGCTGGTCTTGACTCTGTGCCTCCTCAAATGGGGCACAATCTGTGTGACAAACCTAAGGTTTGCAGCCCTGGGGATGACTGCCAGAGACCTGGTGGTATAGTTATGCTTTACCAGTATTTGTGCCTTTTCCAGTATCTTGAAAGTGTGTGCCTTAAAGTCTAGGGAGACACACATACAGCATCATGGAGTTTGCAATGTCAGGCCCTCCAAAGTGAGGAGAAAGCAGTCCTTGAGTGTTTCAGCTTAGGTGTGCACAATTAGTGGGTATTAATCTATTAACCTGCACCTCTTTGTGCCTGAGCTCACCAGCTGTAATATGGAGTTAATGATACACTCTCTTTCCACAGGTTCATTATGGAAATGAGATAATTAACATCTGTGAATTACTCCACTTTAAGAGTGGGGAAGGCCAAAGAAAAGTCTATGAGAAAATTATTGCCTCTATCTCAAGCAGGACTTGAGTAACGTGAGGAAACTGCAGGATGGAGTGAGGAGCCAGACATGCCACTGAGGAGGGTGAAAGGTTTCAGGTCTGTGGAGCAGAGCAGGAGGCTGGTGGAGAAATAACACTCCACTGTGCAAATAAGGATTGTATCACAGTGTGTCTGGGGCTGCAAAGACCACCTTAGCCCCATATTTCCTAGTTTGAGTGCCTGACTTTGCAGTCTTACTAACGTACTTCCAGTGCAATTCTCTTGGGTGTCACAGCCATTGAAATATATAGGTCTGTGGAGGGAAACCTCTGTCCTGTATGTCCTGTAATCACGGAACTTGCTTGTGGTGTGATGGGGATTTTGATCAGTGATTGCTCATTAAGCAACAAACTTTGGCTGCCCAGGTGATGACTACTTTATTCACTGTCATCGAGGTACAGAGTGACCTTCTCAGCTTCCTTTTCCCTGTAGCCATAAACCTTCTCTGCTCTTTCTTCAGTGAGGAAGGAACCACTGCATGGGGCTCCCTCATTTTGATGCCTAAGGAACATAGTGTTTGAGAATAAATAGCACTGAAGCATTATAGAAGGACTGTAGCTTTCTGAGGAGGAAAACGAGCTTCTAAGGCAGTCAAAGGCTGCAGACTCAGGTGAGCCTTGAGCTTGTGAGGAACTCACTTTGGGCAGCCAAAAATGATCATAGAATCATAGAATAACCAGGTTGGAAAAGACCCACCGGATCATCGAGTCCAACCATTCCTATCAAACACTAAATCATGCCCCTCAGTGCCTCGTCCACCCGTCCCTTAAACACCTCCAGGGACGTTATGATGCTCAGGCACAATCTGTTTAAGGTGTACAGTGTCATTTGGAAGATCTAGGTTATGTTGTCATGCCAAGGCTTCTCTCTGTGTTCTTGAGTGAGGCAATTCCTTGTCTTACAGTTGAAATAATACTCCACAGAGGGCAGTATATGGTTAGATCCCTTAGAATTGCTGCAGTGAAAAAAAAATCAAAACTACTGATTTTATTTTCCTAAAAACCTTCCAGATACCTAAGGTCTCAGTGAAGTCACTATTGATGGGCATTTCAAACAGAACAACTATTTTGGAGAGGATGTAGATGGGGAATGGGGGCTGTGGGGTTTTATGTAAGTGAGCAGATGTGGGAGAGGAGGATGGGACTGGGTGGTGAAGGGAGTTGTTGGGAGGATTTGAAAGAGAAAGAGTTAGGGGGAAAATTTGCTAGACCTTAGAGGGAGGAAATGGGGTTATGAGATGGGGTTTAGGTGCCAGGTTGGAGAGTGTTAGGGGGCTGGAGGAAGCTAGAAGAGCTAAAGACTTGGAGGGGAATGGTGATGAGGGAGACATGGTGGGAATCCTGGACACTCAGAGGCTTTGAGGCCAGCAGCTGAAGTGGGGGAGATGTGGTCTGGGAGTAGCTGGCGAATTTGAACTCTGAGATGGTTTGATCAATCTGAGTCATCAGAGGTTGGGTACGGGTACTCTGAGGGAAGCTGAGGGATCTGGAGCAGGAAGGGCTGAAGGAAAGCAGCTCTGCTTTTAGGAGGCAGCAAGGGTATATGGAGGACTAAATTTCTGAAGGAAGAGGGATTTTGGGATGGCCATCAATAGGTACCATAGCGTCCTGGGGTGCAGGCAAGGTCATGAGCTGAGATTGCTCCCAGAAGGCTATTGCACACCTTTGTGCTGACAAAAATATAGCAATACTGAGCATGCTGGGAGCTTCATCTGTGCATGCATCATGCAGCCAGACTCTCATGTTTGCTATATCACCTGCACAAATCAATTACCATTAAGTGGGGAACAGACCTATCTGGATGTCTCCATGCCTCGAGTGAGTCACCAGGCGATCCTATTAATATAACAAATTCTCACCTCTTCTCTCTGCTCCCCCTTCTGTAGCTTATCCTACTTTCTTTTCACCTCCAAGGCAGTGCAATCCTGTCTCTCCAGTTGCTCCATGATGTGTCTAGCTTGATTTCAGAGAGAAACACTAGAAAAAGCAATAGATAGCATTAGAAACAAATATGTATCGCAGTACACAGAATTTAATGGAGAGCTCTCTTACGCTGCACGATGTGTTGTTTGGGGGCATGGTGTCAGGACATGGGGAATGGTTTAGGACAACTCTCAAAAGCATTTAGAGCTGCACATATGCAAGCTCAAACTCTACATAGCACGTTGAAGCACAACGTCCGACTAAATGACAGTAACGTAAGCTGTCTTCCTAGCCTGTCCATTTCAATTTAAAATATTTCACCTGAAATCCCTCTATAATCATAAGCAGATAGGAAATTACTTGTTACTGAGTGCCATAGGTGCACATAGTGCTTTACAAACATATGAGGAGACAGACTGCTGCCCTGAAGAACTTACAACTGGATTTAGACAAATACAATAAGAAAGAAGAAAACTATGGGGGTTGAAAGTTTGAGCAGACAAATAAATGCCTGTATACAATTGCATCAGTCACAGTGTGTGGAAATATTCCTCTTTTTTTGACTCAAGTGTTCAGCTTTGTCACATCTACTGCTGAAGGTGACAGACTGTTACTTCCTTGGGTAGAAAATGCTTATATTTTAATGCTTGTTATGTCATGAATTATTAAAACAATTTAAATGTAAAAATCAACTGAAAGGACAAACTTATGTTTAAGGATGACCTGCAGCATCTAAAATGGAGACACTGACCAAACTAGTAGAAGCAAGGTCAGATTTTGTTTAGTTCACATAATTTATGCCCAAGTTGTAATGTTGATGTAATTTATGTTGCATTTAGTGATTTGTTTCCTATGAAATCTGATGGTGCAACAGTGTGATATGAGTAATAGTTTAAGACAGGATTTTTATAGATGATGCTTATGGCTATTATAGTACACTCAGGGCTTTCACTGGTCTTTCTTGTGAAAGGAAGAAAAGGAAGAAGAAGGAGGAAGGAAGAAAAAAGCACAAGCAATAGACAATCAAGATTGCATTCTTTATATCAGGGATAACATTTTGCCCACTATTTATTTTTTTGTTGGGTTTTTCCTGAAAAAATAAGCAAATATACTTTGGAGATTATAGATTGGCTAACATAGCCTTAATATCCAGACAAATCCTGAGGTAGTCCTCCTGTCCTCTGCTCCATGCCTTTTTTTCCGGCTTTTTATTTATCCATCAGTGAAAAAGCCCAGCTCTCGTACTACAAATCAGCTGGAAAAGATCCTGCTCGTGTGCTGTGAAAAAGTGCCGCTGAAGTGTGCCCTGTAAAGCAAAGGGAATGGTCCTTAAAGGCAGTACATAGATTTATAAAGTATGACAGCAGAAATAAGACACTTTGGCTATCTTTTACGGGCAGTCATTAAAAAAAGCCCTTATTTATCAAATCTGAGACAATGGTCATATAATGAGTTTCTTGGATTCAAGGTGAATCAAAGGCAAATTGAATCCAGGAGGACAGGGATGCTCAGCCAGTACCACTATGGCCACATGACATACCCAGCGGCAGGCACAGGGCTGTGAGTACAGCTGCCCACTGGCTCTGCCAAGGAGCCAGATGATGCTGGAAGAATACCTTTCACAGCTCTGGATCTGGCTATTCTTGGCTTGTTCTCTGGCTGCAGGAGCTGGAGATCATTGCTGGGCAGATAAATAGAGAGACTAATAAAGGAGATGAAGAGCTGTTGATCGTTTGAGCAAATCGGAGATGAACTGTTAAGCAGAGGAGTGTGGCGATGCCTACGAAAAATCACCTGGTGGTTGACATTTGATCCAGGATAAAATTGTGCATGTAACTCTTGGAATAAAACTCTCCTCTCCCCAGAAGCAGTTCCTCCTCTCAAATGACTAAATCCTGTGCATAATTACAAAAGTGTAAAAAACCCTATCTCTTTCAGACACTGATTTTTTTCTAATTCCCATAATTGGCAAGTGGGTACACATGGGGAAAAAAGGGGAGAAAGCTTTGATTTTTTTTCAAGCTGAAAACGTGCAAGCCCTGTGTGGGTTAGGTCCTTTAGATATTTAAAAAGATTGAAGCAACTTCAAAGGAGACGTTCTGTTCTATCAGGTTCAGTATATTTTAATATTAGTGAGTCTTTTTTTTTCTTTTTTTTTTTCTTTAAGAAAAGAGATCCGTTCTCTTGAGGAAATAAAACATTCTCAAAAACATTCTCAAAGATTTTATCCAGAATGGTTTTTCATTGTTTTTAAAGAGACAACACAGTATTTCAAGCATACTGAAGCTGGTAAACGTCCTAATTTCTGCTTATCAATGTTGGCTGCTCCATTGATATCAGTTGCTGGTTATGTAAATCAAGATTTTCTATCAAGAGACTGCTGTTCTTTGGAAACGAGAAGGGAGAGACATTTGGCAGTAATGTTTTTATTTACCTGTTATGGATGCCAGCATGTTGTGGATGAACGGGGTGTGGAGTGCCAGCCTTTCAGTTCAGAGACACGAGGGATTACTTCTAAGGAGGATTTACTGAATTCCCTTCATGTGGCCCAGAATATGATGGATTACCAGAAGACAAAGCTATTCTTTTGCCAGTGCAGGTGTCTATTTGAAGCCCTGCCTGATGGAGTAAGTGGATTTCTCATGAGGAGCGTACTTTAAATACAAATTAGAAATGCATGCTGGATAAAAGGGAAGGAGAAGATTTAACAGAAGGAAGATGAACAATCTTTGGACAAGGGTCACTGTGACAACTTGAAGCAGTAGTGTGGGCAGAATGAAATCTTAAGATGCTAATGGGGATAGGGGCAGGCAAGGTGTTGCTGCTTTTCAGGGAAATGGTAATGCAATGTATGAGCCCCATGACCCCACAGCTTGTGGTCCTCATGGGACTGCCACTCCAGGTCCACTTGCAAGAGCTGGTGTAGATGGCAAAGGTTTTCTCCAAACCCTGAGAGACCTGTTAACAGTGGGGACATGGGACTCCGCAGAGCGGTACCGTGGGTGGTGTCTGCTGTGGTGAATTTTCTGCTGCAGATCATTTGGTCTGTTTTGGCAGGAAGGGGAAAGCTAGAAGCCATGTCTCCATCTCCTGTTGTCAGCCCTGCCTTTGGCAGCAAAACCTCTGTATGGGGTTTGTAGCCAGCTGGTTTAAGATCTGGGCAAGGAGTTTGCCTCTACCCTCTTTTTTCTCTTTTTATTGTAATGCAGATAATGAAAGCAATAAGTAGCTGATCTGCCCCTTGTGAACCTTGAGGAGATCCAGCTGACAGCTTCTGAATATTCTAGTTGTTTTAGATTAACCTGCTGGCCCGCATGCCTTTTGGGGTCTCCCCACCAGAAATGAAGCAGCGAGATTGGGCAGTGCTTGAGCAGGGCTGGTTTTTTTCCCTTCACCTCATTCAGACTTCACATATTCTAGCTGGGAAGCTTTAGTCTAGGAAAAAGTCAGGAGAAAGTCTCCTTGCCACGTCCTCACAGCTTGCAGAGCCAGAGACTAGTATCGTTATGAGTCAGAGGGCTGCTCCACAGGCTTTTCTCTGTCCTGTGCATCATGGCTGGGAGGATGGGGAGGAGGCCCTGTGTTTGGCGATCCCTGTGTTTGGTGATCCCCGTGTTCGGATTGTGGGAGGGCAAGCTGGCTCGGGGGGGTCGACTGCCAGTCTCAACACAACCAGGACAGAGCATCCTGTCTTGTTAGATCTTGTCATTACTAATAGTGGTTACACGTGTGTTTTCATGTGTAATGTAGTATGTCTGTCCTCAGTTACTGTAGCTGAAATAAAGTCATATCCTTGTCGTCTATGAACTATGAAAATTCCCTCTGTATTTGGTGCTCCCTTGTCATTCAGGTCATTGGCAGAGGGACTTTATTTTTCACCACTGGGGTGATTTTAGACTACCATGGTCCTGAATAAAGTCTTGATAAGGCAAAATAAACAAAGGAAAAAAAAATTAGCAGTCTCTTAGCTACTGTGTAGCTCATGTGCATCTTATGAGCTCTGCATGAAAAGTCTTAATGGTGCACAGCAATGAGCAGAGTACACCTGCTTGACAAAACAGATGCTAGACTTGTTTCCTTAAATAGCTCTTTTGCTATTTCAGCTCAGTATTGGCTTTCTGCTTGCCCTGGGTGCCTGGTCTGTAATTCCCCTGCTAAAGAACTTGCTGGGGATGTTACAGCGTGGCCCAGAACTGTGACCAGGGACTTTAGCTTCCCTCACAAACAGCTGAAAAGGAAGGCCTCCCAAAGTAGACTATCTTTAAGTGACTGCAGATAGCCTCAAGCCATCATTTTCGTTTAAAGGGATTTGAAAGGCTTCATTCACACACTGGATCAATACAACAACTGAAAGCTAACATTTCACATGGCAAAACTGTCTCGTTTTGGTGCTTACTTTTTAGCAGAGACATCCAGGTAGTACCCAATTTACCCTATTCTTTCCTGAATACCAGATCCCACAGGAAGGTGCATCCACAATTCTGGTGATACAAAGGAACGGCTGAGAGAGCTGGGGTTGTTTAGCCTGGAGAAGAGGAGGCTGAGGGGAGACCTCATTGCTCTCTATAACTACCTGAAAGGAGGTTGTGGAGAGGAGGGTGCTGGCCTCTTCTCGCGAGTGACAGGGGACAGGATGAGAGGGAATGGCCTCAAGCTCCACCAGGGGAGATTTAGGCTGGACATTAGGAAAAAAAAATTCACAGAAAGGGTCATTGGGCACTGGAACAGGCTGCCCAGGGAGGTGGTTGATTCACCTTCCCTGGAGGTGTTTAAGGCACGGCTGGATAAGGTGCTGAGGGGCATGGTTTAGTGATTGTTAGGAATGGTTGGACTCAATGATCCGGTGGGTCTTTTCCAACCTGGTGATTCTATGATTCTATGATTCTGCACAAAAATTTATGGCTCATTCTGTTCTAGAAGTGGTCTGATATATAAAATATGTAAAATGATTTAAAAAAATCTGATAAATAACAGTGTGTGCTCTCATTATTCATCCTCATGTTTAATTTAACAACATCCTTCATCTTTGTAATCAATGTGATGTTGCTACAGAATTTCCAGCTGTGGGCACTGCAGTGCACCAAACCCAAAGGTAAGAGCTGGAAGAAGTTCCCAAATCCATGTGTTTTGCTGCCTGTCTTTCACTTGCCCAGCCAGAGCTTTCAAACGTGCCTCTGGGCTTGGCTTCTCAGAGGGATGTCCACGGCATGGCAGGCTGACCAGACCTGTGAGCTAGGAATGGGTGGCAGAGGACTGGAAACCCTCCAACCTGCAGTCTCAAGTTGCCCACCTCCTGGCTGTAGTGAGGAGCATCCCCCACCTCACAGCAGAGCCTTCTGAAATGTTAATTGATATTTTTCTTAAAGGATGGAACAAGACTCATTCTCTTGCTGCAAGAGACATCTGGAATGCAATGAAGAGTCTGTTTGTTGCAGGTAGCCTCCTGATTATGGCCATTATCCAAGCAGCTAGAGACCGAGGTTTGTTTTCTGCTTGCTGCAGAGGGTTTGAATCCACAGGCCATGGAAGACACAGCTACCAGGTTATGGGATTATGAGGTGGGGAGAAACACTGCAGGAAAAAGTACCTTATACCTGATTCCAGGGAGAAGAGATGGAAGAGGGAACAGGAATGTAAGAGGCAAGATAATTGTGTGAACCTCTGTAAAAGCCTCTTTAGGCTGTTATACAGATGAAAGGTACCTTTGGCATCTTGTTTTCCAGAGTCTTTTTAAAAGTAAGAGGCCTCAGGGTGCATTTTGTGAGAACTTGAACCACATCAGTGTTAGGTGTGCTCTGAGAATACATCCTGGGGAGAGCTGCATGGACAACCTAGTTTTTTTATAATTTTTTTTTCTGCTTCCTGACAGTCTTGAGGCCGAGCATTCTACCCAGAGCAGATCTAGGCTTGCCAGGAAGCATTGGAATGGGGATAGATGGGCCTTCAGTTTCACGGAAGTCCCATTGTAGATACCCAAATCCCTAAGAAAATTACTGCAACATCGACAGACTTCTCTGGTCCTTGTCTAAATACTGCCAGTACAAGCAGACAGACTCATTGAACACAATTCTGTTGCAATGTAACATGAGCTATAACACTGGGTTTCGAAGATTAGTAGCTATCTACAGCAGATTCTATCATTCCCTGTTCCTGGTAACTTTCTTTAAAAAGTGCAGCTGAGGGTTAGGCAGCTTGGTGCATGAATAAAAACAACCCAAGATAATAAAACTGTGGACAGGTGAGGCTGGTACTTTGAAATCCTCTGTTGCCCTACAAAGCTGGTAACATGCCAAAATATAAATGGATGAGTACACCAAGAGGCTAAACCAGGAAAGTACTTGTGGTGGGAAGTGAGCTGCCCCGGCTTGCAAACAGCAGTTTAGTGACTAGTCTAGACATACAAGCTTCTTACCAACAGGTAACATTTTTTTTCAGCTTGAGTAGCATCACTGGAAATAGTTGTTTTCTAAAGTGGCTGTATTCAGTTAACACAGCCATGGACAATATGCCTCTGTGAGCATCACTGGAACATTATTGTGACCCTCCTCTGTATTACTGCACAGCCTTTGTAGCACCATGTGAAACACAGTTGGCTCAGAGTAGATATGGAGCATTAATTGTTTTGTGATGGTCTTGTCTTGCTAAGACGTAAGAGTGATAAGCAAGCAGTTAAGCAGTTGCTATATTGGAATATCCTTCCCAGTTCTGATGGTGAGGATTTTAGAGATGACCCAAACATCTCAAGATTTCTTTTTCAATTACAGTGGAAGACTTCAGGAAATGAAGAGTGGTGTTTAGTGATGTTTTGGGGCTGGGGGAGAGGGGATGTTGTTGTTGGGGTTTTGTTTTTGTCTTTTTTGGGCTATAAGAATGTAATCTCGGGGCTGTTTGGAGAGAACTGAACTGAATCCCAGTGACCTGGTAAGGATTTAGTGCACCAATTGGCCATTGCCAGTAAAACAGAGATTTGCAGAGACAACAAGATCTTAGTAGTGGGTAATGGAGCTGGAAGTCCTGATAGCAGGCTGCATTAACCCCATTTATTTATGGAAGATTCACCAGGAGAGAAGCCTAAATGAGCAAACCTGGCAAAATGTTTTAAAATAAATCATTGAAAAGATAACTTTTAACTTACTGTTTCAGATTTAGTGTTTCATGGAACAGAACAAAAAAAATTCATTTTCAAAAAAGTGTGCTCATAAAGCAGGGCTATATGTGTATGTGTTATGATTCCAACTTTTTTTTTTCTCAGCCTTTGAATTAATTAGCTACCATGTTGAATTCTAAGTGCAATAATTAAGCAAATTAATGCTGCAGTGAAGTTATTAGTGAGGAAAAATATGCTAATATGCTTTTGATAAAGAACTCCCGTTTTCTGTCTTACCAAGAAACTAGAAAAGCTCTTTTATTTCAGGCCAGAGCCTTATCTGTAGTTCTTAGAGAGAAGGTTCTCAGTGGTATGCTAGTATGCAGGTGTTAATATCTGCATTTTAGACATATGCAAAACCTTGCAGAAATGTTGTGGTGACAATGAAGTTATTAGCCTGGTTTCTAGCAGCGTCGATAATGAGGAAAGGCAGGTGTTAGGTGACCCGTTCTTCCATTATGGGAGAGGATAATACCTATTAAAGGATTGCTCTTTTTATGATGATATTTTAAATATTCAATTCATATAAAGCAGTGAAGGCAATTATTACCATAACATAATAAAAAATACATTTCTCTATTCAGTGTGTCTGGTGCCATTATGTTTTCAGATTGTAAAGAAATATTCTACATTGAAACATGATGGTAATTATTTAGTAGCTTGGAAATACGTGCATGCAACAATAATAACTAATAACTGGCTTCTGCAAACTTTGCCCAAGCATTTGGTGTTAAAGGAATGTGAAACATGTTGGAAAAATAACAAAAGACTGTTCCCTGAACTGCTAAGAGTATCCATCTATGAAGGAAATCAGCAATGTGATAACTTGGAGATCTCTTGTATGGATCCTGCCTTCTCTGGTTCTGCCTAACAACCACTTCTTTTAATCCCTGACAACCCGATGGGCATTGCACTTCCCCAAAATACCTTCTTGTTCCTAAGCAGCTGCTATGACTTTTAGATATTGCTTCTCTGTGAAATCATTTCAGCCTCTTCTCATTCACTCCTTACCTGCTGTACTTTATGCTTGTGGCTATTTACATCAGTCTGGTCAGATTTTCAAATGCTGAAGGGTTCCTAACTGGTTCAAAGAGGCCCTTGAGCCAAGCCAGGCAGCTGTGTTCATTAGTTTCTTGCTTTTGTGTTCCATCCTTTTTTATAATTTTATTTTTATGTTCAGCAATATTCATGCCTTGGAGATTTTTTTATCTATTCCATGAAAAGATGTATTCTTGCTGCCTCTTAGGATTTAATTTCCTTCCTTTAAACCTTAAGGATATTTTCCTGCTCATTTGCTGACATGTCTTTTGTTTTTCAAATGTGGTGTTAGCAGGTCCCTTTTTCAGCTAACCCCTTGGACACATTTTAGTTATTTTGCAGTCAGTAGAAGTGATTCAGGTAACATTATCTACTGGTCTTTAAGTCGATGCCAAGAATAATTTCTCCCCTATACGCTTATTTCCAGGAAACGCTGATTTTGAAGCATTAAACTCGAGAGAAATAATTTCTCTAATTTTTCTCCCCACAGGCAGTTTGACTGGTTTACTGGACAGTAGCTGATGTTCTCTGTTAAAAAAAAAAATATTTGGAGTTTGCTGCTGCTTTGATCTGTAACTGCGGCATCTACTTCTTCCCTTTTTCTTCATCCAAGGCTGACACTTCATCCATATATTTATATCCTTATGAGCTAGGATCTGTATCAGATGGCCTCTGGAGTTTGGATCTCACCGTCTGACATTTTTTCATCACTGGGGGTGCTAGATTCCTTTACTAACAGTGCTACTCACCCATGTCTTCAGCCTCACCTGCCCTCCTGGTGCATGCTGACTCAGGCATTATAGATCTCCGCTCTTCCTTTTTGTCATTTCTGCAGTGCTCTCTTCTTCAGGTCCTCATCCAAGACAAAACTTTTTGCTGATGTTTTGCTTTTGGATTGTTTTCTTTCACATTTGACATTGCCAGGGTTCATCCCTGATGAAGAGCTAACTCTAGTGAAGGATCTGGTGTTTACATGTTAGGAGGCACATTGCTGTTTGGCTCCCAATAATACTGCCAAGAGATCCCCATGCTAACTGGAGAGACTCCTTCTGCAGGCTGGAGCTATGGACTGAATAGCCCTGTGCACTGGGCCCCCAAGATCCCAAAACTGATGTATTGAGGGCTGAAATCTGATCTCAGGGAGGTAAGGTAGGTTGAACTCATCCTTACTGTCCTATATATGGGTGTCTAAACATCAATTATGGGTCTAAAAGCCCCACAAACAGGGATGACTGGTACATCTCCTGGACTGAAAAAGAGGACAGTATGGATAATTTTAGGAAATTAACTTTCACTGGGTTTTTTTAGAGTATGACGAGGTTGATGAAACCTGAGTAAAAGGATAGGGAAGGGTGTAAAAAAGCTGGGGGAATCTCTGGTAACACCTAACGGGTAAATTGAAAAGGGCCAGAACACTTCTCCCTTATGGTTTGAGTCTGAAACCATTATTTGTGTTCTTACATGGTCTTGTGCATGTGGCTGGAGGGAAAAGACAGTGAGAATAGGTTGTAGTGGAGGTAATAAATACCTACAGCTTCTGCAATTGCAGCAAATTCTGCAGTTCCTAAAAGCCATCTAGAAGTTACTTTGCAGAGAGATTCACTTCAAGAAGAGCAACCACCTACAGCATTTGGTGTTAGTTTCACTGTGGTCATACGCTGGTTGAATTTGGACTGTTGTTATTTGTTTGTGTTCCTGAGTGCCTAGGAGTTTTTGGCATGGATCTGGACCTTGCTGTGCTTCCACTGCAGAAGTCACCTCTTCATTAAGGTTCACACTGTATGGAGCTGAAGTTTGCACATATCACCCTCTTCCCCCTGAAGACTGTTCTCTTGGTTAAACATGAGAACTCTGATATCAAAGACTGAGGGTCTTTCAATTCAAAGGCCAGGAGGTTTTGCTATAAAGTAAATAGTGCCAGTGCTTAAAGAGGGTCTAAATGACTTAGGAGGAAGTAAGCCAAGAATGACTACAGACCTTTGTATATTAGTTTGCTTTTCTGTATGATTTCCTTTGATCCAAAATGTGTTGCTGCTTCATTTATTGTGAAGGTTCTCACATGATTTCCTTAGTCAACAACAGAACTCCATCAGGAATTCATTAGACAGTGTTTGTACAGATGTAAAGCTCTGCCTAAGTGATCCTATTATTATTTATATTGGGGCTCATCCTGCAAACCCTTAGTTGCATAAATATTTCCCAAGAAGGTAGTCAACTAATGTGACAGAGAGGACTGCAGCAATGAATATAAATTTGCAATGCCAAGCTAGCAGTAAAATTTTTCCTTGGTACATATGAGTTTTGTTATTCATCTTAATTTTTTTCCTTATTATTTCATTTCTTATAATGAACTACACCTCTATATTATGCACTATGCACTTTTATATAAAATACTTTAAGATACGTAAGGAACACTTTACTTTTCACATTCCAGGAATCTACTACTATTAACCTCCATCTCTACTTCACTTCATGTTATCTGCAATAACTCCTTTCTGTAACCTCAAAAGATAGAGTATCATGGTCATCTATATATACAGATGCCATCTATCTGGACTTCTGTAAGGCCTTTGACATGGTTCCTCACAACATCCTTCTCTTTACAGAGGAGATACTTGGATTTGATGGATGGACTGTTTGGTGGATGATGAATTGCCTGGATGATCACATCCAGAAGGTAGTGGTCAGCAGCTCAATATCCAGGTGGAGATCAGTGATGAGTGGAGAACCTCTGGGTTCGTATTGGTACCAGTGCTGTTTAATATCTTCATCAATATGACAGTGGGATTGGGCACACCCTCAGCTAGTTTGAAAATAACACAAAACTGAGTGGAGTGGTTGACACGTCTGCAGGATGAGATGCCATCCAGAGGGACCCGAACAAACTTGAGAAATCGGCCAGAGCAAACCTCATGAAGTTCAACAGGGACAAGTGCAAGGTCCTGTACTTGGGACAAGGGCAACCCTCTGTATCAATACAGGCTGGGGAATGAAGGGATTGAGAGTAGCCTGCAGAGAAGGACTTGGGGGTACTGGTGGATGAAAAGACAGATAGGAGCCAGCATTGTATCCTGGGCTACATCAAAAGAAGCATGACCAGCAGGTCAAGCAAGATGATTCTGCCCCTCTACTCCTCTCTGGTGAGACCCCTACCTGGAGTACTACATCTGGCTCTGGAGTCCTCAGCACAAGAAAGACATGGACTTGGAGAGGTCCAGAGGAGGGACATGAATACGATCGAGGGATGGAACACCTCTCTGAGGAAGAAAGACTGAGACAGTTAGAGTTCTTCAGCCTGGAGAAGAAAAGGCTCTGTGGAGACCTAATTGCGGCCTTTCAACATAGTGTCCCTTCCCATGGCAGAGGGGGTGGAACTAGATGATCTTTAAGGTCCCTTTCAACCCAAACCATTCTAGGGATATTTAAAGGAGGCCTACAAGAAAGATGAGGACAAACATTTTAGTAGGGTCTGTAGTGATAGGACAAGGGGTAATGGTTTGAAATAAAATAATAGATTTAGACTAGATATTAGGATATAAAGAAGTAATTTTTACAATGAGGGTGGTGAAACATTGGAACAAGTTGCCCAGAGACGTGGTAGATGCCTGATCCCTGGAAACACTCAAGGTCAGGTTGGACGGGGCTCTGAGTAACCTGATCTCATTGACGATGCCTCTGCTCTTTGCATGGGGGTGTGGACTAGATGACCTTTAAAGGTCCCTTGCTACTCAAAATATTCTATGATTTGACAGTCAGTGACAGTCCAGCAAAAATGCCAACCTTGTGTGATGCTGTTGCGTTTTGGGTTATTTCTGTAGAATATAGCATTTCTGAGGTCACAATATCCAACTTTTTGGCTGACAATGCAATGATAGTGAAAACATCCTACAAATTGGGTCAGAAAAGAATTAAAAAAAGTGAATTTGTTATCTTCAAAAAGCATAACTTTAGACACTTCGAGGTGGTGGAGTCAGAACAAATGCTCTCAGTTGATATGGAGTTGGTGGTTCTTCATCTCAATTACAGGTGAAACAGTCTAGTTGCAGTGAAGGTTCAAGCTGATGGTTGTTTTCAACATTAAGCTTGGAGATTTTGGCTGGATAACGTGACCCCGGAAGTCTTTTCCAGCCTAAGCCTATGACTCTGGGGGGATTTATTGCTAAATCAAGGTTGGAAACAACATCAGATATTTCTTTGGCTTAAAAAATTATTGTCACTGTTGTATATGCATGGGTGTGCATGAGTTAAAATGGGAACTTTTCCTACTGCAACTAGTGAATGTTTTGGCTCTGTGTACGTGAGGCACTATGACACTCACAGTGAGTAAAGCTTGCTTCAGGATATGTACCAAATTCTTGTTGGTTGCAAAGTCTTTACAGTGAGGAGTATATGGTAGGACCAATGAGGATTATTTCTGTTCTTCAGAACATACAGTTCATCTTCTTACAATATTCAGTTTGAGGCAGATGGCATAACAGATTCACAATGCTACTGTCTCACTGCAACGTTGAGCTGAAAGCTTTGTCAAGCACTGGAGAATTACCACTTTGGAGAAGGAAAGCTAATGTGCAATAATTATGATGAAGAAGTCTCTCTAGGGCTAGAGAGGGACCTGGCTTCCATATGTCTTCATAAAACCAATTGAAAATGGTCCTCTCAGTTCTGAGTTCCTGTAAAACCATATTCCTCACACGAATGTAATGAAAAAAAAATCATCTGTCAGTCTGCAGACACTGAGTAGCACAGAGAAGAGGTGAAGCATTGGGTCTTAGAAATGCACATCTTGCTGAGAGGCCCCTGGGAAGCTTGGTCCGTACATCAGTGCTGAGTACAGTTGGCATCTGAGGCCGTAACAGTGATTTCCCATCCCAAATACCACACATCTTTTGACCATCTGGAGCATAGTATGGTTAAACTTATGGTGGCTGAAGGACCTGTGAATGAATCTAAGCACATGTAATGAAGGTTCCTCCTTTGACAGCTATTTGCCTTCCACTAGCAGGATCCTTCAAGCAAGTGACTGATGTCATGCTGGCAATAACAAACTGTTGCAGTGATGAAGCTGCACGGTGTATGTGGACTGTGGCTGACTGTGCCCTCTTTAATCTGATTATTTCATACAGCAATAGTTCTTGAAGGCTGGTGCTTTTATTTTAGCACAGGCTGGTCTGCATTGGGCCTACTGCTTTTGTCCTGTTGCCTGTCTCCAGTACAGTTCAGAGCATCTTAGGAGGAATATCTGTTTGTGTTCCAACTGCCTGAGACATAGACTTCAATTTTGTGTGCTCCTTTGCATCTAGGCAATAAATCTTGTAATAGCTTAACTTTTTATATGAATGCTGCCTCAGGCAAGGACTGTGTGGCCTAGAAAGCAGGAGGTTTAATATTTTATAAAATTTCCAAATGCTGTTTTACTGCTAACTCTCCTTGAGCGAAAGGAAGCCACAATGGTTTGATAGACCTCAAGGCTCTGAGTTGCACAAGGGAACAGAAATAACCATGGACCTTCTCAGTTAACTGACTTTACACAGAAGTCAAACATTGGGGAAAAATGGTTTGAGTGGAAGCATTTGAAGAAATCATTATCCAGTTGGGGAATATGCAAAATTAAAACCAAAAAAGACTGTGACCTGCAGGTAAGTAATTTGAGGGAAGCTGGTCACTTGCCTTTAGTAGTAGCAAGGCTGGTGTGTCTTTTGATCTGGGCAAGCAGTTCATGTGAAGGTGGACGTGAGACAAAATAGTGTTTCTGTACTTCATGGTGTCAGAACTTTGGGTTTTTTTCTCTATTTTCTGGGAAATGCTGGCGGGGGACACATTCCAGTGACTGCTTTATTGAGGTCTATTAGACACTACCTTGCAACAAGTCATTGGGAGGAAGTTGGCTTTGTTATGCTGGAGCGGTGCATTACATTCCCTCCCAAAAAGAAATAATTCCCTTACTATGTGTGAGTTAGGGTTCAGCTGTCTGATAGCAGCACTTATGAGATTCATCAGTGAGATTCAACGATACTAAACTAGGGCTGCTTTTGGACTTTGATGCATTTGGAGTCTTCCTCCACCGCCTCTCTGGTCTAAGGATAGAGCTTTGATTAAGCCAAATGAAAAACAAGCTACACAGAATGAAAAGAAGCCAAGATGCTCCATAAAGAGACTTGAGACCTTAACAATTTGCATCTTTCCAGGCACAACATACACCTTTCTCAAGGTAAAAAGGGCCTGTTCCTGCTGCTCTTGCTGTCTTACTCAGTCTACTCCCAGCAGAGCCTCATGATGTACTCCAATGTTTATACCTTGGCTGTGGCTATAGTTATTGGTAGGACTTCAGTCAGGAGAGAACTTGATATGTACTCACTCCACGGAAGTCCACAGAGTTGAGTGAAAAGGAGGAAAGAAGTAGGGGAGGGAAATGTCTTCCCTTTTGTCACTTTCTGGTATGGTGGGCTGTGACGTGTCACAGGTCCCTCACTCCTGGCTGTTTTGCTTCCCTCTGACATTCACCTCTTCTAACAGGGACCTGAGAATATCACTCCTACAGGGCATCCTTCACAGGGTTTGCTGCCTGCGTGCAGAGGGTAGTGGCCGGGGGATTGCAATTGTTATCACATTTTAGCCATGTGATAATGGGCTAAAATGAACAGAATAATTTCTTGGAATTTGGTGGTTCTGGGCAGTAGTACTTATCAGTTGAGAAAGAAAGGAGATGTGGCAATTTGTATAGATATTTCTCATGAATTTGCAAGCTGGGGAAAAGATAAATGACAGCTCTTGGACATGCTTCACTTATTCATCCATAACAACAGAATGAGCTAAACCTTGAAAATGTGTTGGTGGGGGCTGGAAGAGGGACTAAGGTCTTTTAAAAAGGCTGGTGTAGGGCACCTGTGGGAAGACCTTTTGCCCTTTGTATGGATGCAGGTGAGGAGTCACCACAAGGCTCAGCAGTTCAAAGTGCTAGGGCTCCAAACTCTTTTTTCCCCACAATTCCTTTCAACTTGGTGTTTCCATTTTGTATTTTCACACTGGTGCAGCTGCTCAGCTTGTTTCAGTGTGCCCTTCGCTTTTTGCCTGTCGTTCCCACCCTTCATTCCTGCACAGGTCCCTCACTCCTGGCTGTTTTGCTTCCCTCTGACATTCACCTCTTGTAACAGAGACCTGAGAATATCACTCCTACAGGGCATCCTTCACAGGGTTTGCTGCCTATGTGCAGAGGGTAGTGGCCGGGGGATTGCAAACAGTGCTGGAGAGAAATCTCAGACTATTAACAATGCAAAAAATAGTTAACCTGGACCCTGTCTAGTCTCTTTCTCTTCCCTGCCCCCTCCTTCTCCCTCCCTGCTTCTTTCTTGGGGACTTTGTCTTCTTTCTGGAGCTGTGCTTGGCATGTTGATGCAGGTCCACTGTGTGAAAAAACAGGCTGGGTCTGGGTCTGCATTTAAGAGGGATTTCTTTAGAGCCATCTGCCATCTCGAAAATTAAAGCAGGGAGAGGTCATTGGGATAAACCGATTTGCTAAACAAAATGGTTAACAACTCATGAATAAAACTTAAAAAAAAGAGAATATCCTGAGGGGAGGGGCAAACTTTATAACCAGAAGTGAACCCACCCCAACAAACACACAGTCTGCCTGGGTTGAACTCCACCCACCCCTTTCCAGTTAATTTCCACCATTCTGGGCAAGGCACTGCTCCCCCTTCTTCCTTCTGAAGCCCCCCCCCCCCTTTTTCCTTGCTGAGCCCCATGGCCTTATATAATGCTTTGGGAGAGGAGGACTTGTAATCTGTGCCGGGGATGTGGCCATGGGCTTCTCAATGATTATCCAGTGGCGACGTACAGGGGTCTTTGTGCCTCCTCTTAGCAACTCCTGCAGCAGCAGCAACCAAGCCACTTTTGTCCCTTGCTTTCTCTAAGTGATGCCTCCTCCTCCCTTTTGCTGGGTTTCTTGCAGGTCACACACAGGAGCCAGTGAGCTTGCCCCTGTGCAGATGAGGGAAAACAGCCCTGCACAGGCTCAAAGCCCAGCAACATCCAACTCCTCCCCCTCCCCATTTTCAGTTCTAAAGAATAATCAGGATTATAGAGGAAGCTGATTGTTGGAATACGGCATGCTCACCATGCTGGCCACAGCCGCCACATTGCTTATCTCGGCTAACCCTGAGAAGGGAGCAAGATACCTGAGATGGAGAAGAGGCGAGGGAAACTCACCACTTACCCATCACCTGCTTTTGTTCCTCTCCCCAACAGTAAGTTCTCTGTATTCCCTGGCTGAGACCTTAGCACAAAACCAAACAGCAGATAGTTTTGATGTTTTCTTTCTCCTCTACAGGGCCTGCCCTGAGCAGCAGTTCTCAGGGGTTCCCTAATGGAAGAAATACTTAAGAAGGCTGCAGTCTGTGTGACCTGCTGGAGGCTATGGGGCTCCTCTTGGATATGGCTGAAGAAAGCCCCTAAAGACCTGAATAAAATTCTTGTGCAGAGTACTGTGAGACTGTTCAAAAGGATTGCCCATCTACTGACATAGCCTTGCTCTGGCTCCTCACCCTGTCCCGCCCTGTGAACTGTCAGGGCTGTGCTACGGCCCATGTCATCTTCCCCTTAGGACAGCAGGAATGACGGGAACTGCTCCTAACCATAAAAAAAGCAGCTTAAACCATCTCATGTCTCAGGATTGCAAGTCTACATTTTTACTGGAGGTGAGGGTGCAAAGGGGCTGTGTTTGGTTTTCTTCCATTGTGTTGTTTTCTCACCCACAAGTTTCTGATTTGGGTAAATCTCCCTCATGCTCTTGTGCTTGGCAGGGAAGGTGACACCATTTCATTTGGTCAGTGATGCTTTCCATAAAGCGCAAGAGCGCTCAGTCCCCAGCTGTAGGAAGGGGAGGGAAGAGACCAGGGTGGCTGAGTCGAGACCTGCTGGTTAAACTGAAGAGCAAGAGGGAACTGCACAGGCAGTGCAAGCAGGGACAGGGAACCTAGGAAGCGTTATAGGGACACTGCCCAGTTGTGTAGGGATGGGGTCAGGAAATCCAAGGCGCAGCTGGAGCTGAACTTCGCAAGGGAAATGAAGACTAACAAGAAGGACTTCTGCAGGTATGTAAATTAGAAAAGGAAGATTAAAAGAAGTGTCCCCCAAGTGATGAATGCAAATGGTGACCTTTTATCAACAGATGAGGAGAAGGCTGAGGTACTCAATAATTTTTTGCCTCAGTCTTCACCGACTGCTGCTCTCCTTACCCCTCCTGGGTCAATGGACAACAAGAAGGGGAACAAGGGGGTAAAACCCCTCCCACTGTAGGGGAGGATCAGGTTCGTGACCACCTGAGAAACCTGAACATATATAAGTCTATGGGACCTGATGAGATGCATCCCAGCGTCCTGAGGGAATTGGCTGATGTGGTTTCCAGGCCACTCTCCATGATATCTGAAAAGTCACGGCAGTCAGGAGAAGTCCCTGGTGACTGGGAGAAGGGTAACATTGTGCTCATTTTTCAAAAGGGTATAAAAGATGACCCTGGGAACTACTGACCTGTCAGCCTCACCTCTGTGCCTGGGAAGACCATGGAACAGATCCTCCTAGAAGCTATGCTAAAGTACATGGAGGACTGAGAGGTGATTCGAGACAGCCTGCATGACTTCACCAGGGGCAAGTCCTGCCTGACCAATCTAGTGGCTTTCTATGATGGGATAACCATGTCAATGGACATAGGAAAACCAATGGATGTGATCTATCTGGACTTCTGCAGGACTAGGGGAATGGCTATAAATTGGAGAGGGGAAGATTTAGACTAGGCATCAAGAGGAAATTCTTCGCAGTGAGGGTGCTGAGGCACTGGCACAAGTTGCCCAAGGAAGTTCTGGATGCCCCATCCCTGGGAGTATTGAAGGCCAAGTTGGATGGGGCCTTGAGCAGCCTGATCTAGAGGGATGTCCCTGCCTATTGCAGGGGGGTTGGAATTAGATGATCTGTAAGATCCCTCCCAACTCAAGCCATTCTATGATTCTATGATTTTGCCCACTTGCAGACAAAAAAGCTGTAAAGGTTTTCAGGTGAGAGCTCTGGAGTCAGCTTCTTACTTAGACACAACAGGCCATGCTGAGAGCTGCTGGTAAGCAGCTTTAAGGACTTACTGCTCCCCAAAACCTTGTGAGGACAAAGCCAAGGCTGTGGAGAGATGGTCTGAGAGCCTGAGGGCAAGGAAATGAGAAGGTAAGGCGTCAGAAGATGAAGACAATGGGATTATGGTGTGTAATCAGGCCTGGATCCCATCCGAATCACACAGTTACCTCATGGGTAAAAACCTCTGGCCCTGCTCCCATGATCCAGCTGCGTGCTTGTGGCTCACAAAAGAGCAGTTTGAGGTGGAGAGTGCTGCCTTGCCTGAGCTGCTGAAGGAAATCCATGTAGGCCTATTATGTAAGCTCTTTCAAAAGCTACTTTTTATTGGTATGTTGGGAAAAATAAGAGTACGTTAACTTAATTTCTCTTTCATTTAACTGAAGTCCACTGACATCAAATGAAAGACATCCATTCAGCTGGTTCTTTTATAATGGCTTTTAGTGTGTGCTGTTTTTCCTTTCTCCATTTTATTTAGTTTTAGAATGGTTAAAAAGAACAATATTAGGGGAGAATGGAAGTACTTGGCTGAAGAGGATTAATTAATATTGTTATAGCTATTGCTATAGCAGAGTTCAACTATTCTGCTGGTCTTGCAAGTGAAAGCACCAAACTGCCAGAGCAGCTAAGGAAGGTCCATGCAGCTGGCTTTATCATCATACTCAAGTGGACAGGAAGGCATTTTCTGTGCTTATGTTTAATTTTCCAGTGTAAATGAAGTTGGCCTACATTGCTGATATGCACCTAGATCAAACTCACACTTGACTTTATGAATTGTTTATGGAATTCACACTATGAATTTTGCATAAAATAGTTGCAGAAGAATTGTGCCTGGGCTACATTTGCTTTTCCATGAGTAAGGTGGTGAGTACTTAATGTTTAATTGATTAACAAGCAAGATTGTCCAATATATTTCTTTTCTAAAATGCACAATATAAAACCAAGAATCTTTAACAATTATGGTCAAAACACTGTCAAGAGAAAAATCTCGGGAAGCTTGAACTGTAGAAACATTTATAAGGAGAAAACTTCAGAACAGGTGATGGAATTAACAAAGCTAACTCTAGGTTAATTATTACTCTTACTATGTCTTGTTTTTCTTTAATTCTTCCTACAAAAGAACATATAGCTGTATGTATGACTGCTGTTTGTATGTCCAGGTGATTTTTCATTTGGTGTAGGGAAGTAGAATATGCATTTAATATCTTGCTTGCTTGTTTTGATCTTTGATGGCCATTAATACAATTTTAATTTTTGGGCTTCTTAACCCTGAAATATCATTCTTCTCCAGGGAAATGATTGTTCCCAACTTGATCTATTTAGAGTTAGAAAGAGTCAGAGAGCCCTACAGGGCTGTAGCAAAGCACTCGAGATAAGTGTTTTCCCCCCATGTATTACTTATTTATTAAAGCTGGTGGAGCATAACTAAAAGGTAGAAAAAAAGACCAAAGAAATACAGAATACAATGGCCTTCAGATTTTAATGGGAGATATAGCTGGAAGCAATTTCTAAATTATTAAATAAATCGATTTTATTCTTGCAGTCACCCTCCAAGGTGTATTTGTCAGCCTTATTATATTCATCTTCAGTGGTATTCAAAACCACTTACAGAGAAACATGTTTTTCGTGGTCACAGTTTTTCAGCTCTCCTAATTAAACATGAAATTTACATTATAGGTTCCTCATTCCCTCAGTTTCTTTCTTTTTTTCTGCCTTCATTATTTTATTCCTCAGTGACTTTCCCCCATGTTCGGTTTGGAGCCCAAAGACAAGGAGATATCAGACTGACAAACCTGCAGGTATCTCTGTTCCCATTTAAAATGCAAGACCTGTTGGCTACAGAAGAGTTTTAAGATAATGTGTGCATTGCGGTCCTGTTTTTTCTGTTTACAGATGATGACAGGGCACAAAGTGTTAAACAGCATGTTTGTTTCAGCAGGGTTGTAGATAAAAGGTTGTTGCACAAAGAAAAATCCGTAAAAAAAATGTTGGTTCAACATTTAAGTGATTCTGTGTTTTCTCACTCTTTCTCTGTGCAGACACACAATACACAAAATCCATTTGCTCAGCTTTTCCCATGAGTAATACAACCGCAGTGGTTTGGAGCAAAAATCTGAAGAAGCAATTGAAAAAATTCCGGTATTGAAAGTTATTATTAAATGCTCATCGATAAGCCAAATGTGTTGGCATGCTGAGAGTGGAAGAGGAAACTAGTAAAGTATTTATTTCCTAAGAACAACTTTACAGTCTCCAGCAATTAAAAATGGATAAAGGCAGTGCATTCCTTCTCCCCCTCCCCATAATTGTCAATAGTGCCTGTGCCTCTGCTCAGTGCACTGAAGTGTGGAAGGATATTGGGAGCAATTTTTGCTGCTCCCTTTATAGAGCAGCAGGAAGATGCTCTGCTGAGGATGAACACTTCAGAGCAGTGGCATGGGGTATAGTTTTTGTGGCCATTCCCTCAGCTAGCATCTCCACTTGAGTACAAATCGGGAGACGTCTCTAAAATAGGAGTGTATGGGGCTCAGAGGGGAGGTATTTCGCATTATGTGCCTGGAGGTTGTGCTTTTAAACAGGGTCGCTTTGTATGTTCGAAAATATTGCTAGCATTCTGCTGCTTTCTGTGTGGATTTACCACAGTGAAGCAGAGCACAATGGTACTTAAGATAGATGACTACCTCTCTAGAAAAATATATGCCCGCTGTGTAGTGTTCTTCCAGCTGACTTTTTGCTCATTGTTTTTGCCAAGATATGTAATTTTTATTATTACACATCGTACCCATAAATAATATGCAACTTGAGAAAGAGTGAAAAACATTCCTCAGCTCAATTAAAAAGCTGGTTATCTCAAGGCTAGAGCTGTTGCCAAGTACCTAATGGCTGTTTCACTTTACTGCCACAATCACTTTATTGCCTGAGCCAGGCTCATTACTTTGGGCTAGCTTGCATCTGAAGGCTTTGCTCTGAGCGATGCAGAAGCCGGATAGCTGCCTTGTCTAAGGAACTGCTCTGGGAGACACCGTGCCTCTCACACACCTCCCTACTTCGTCTTGCTGCAGGGGACAGTAATTTACCGTTAACCTATGGGCAGAAAATTACAGCACGCCCTGCTGCACTGAGTAAGGTGTTTGGGAAAAGAGCCCATTCCCCACTTTTCTTTATGCTCTCCCTGCTGCTTCCCTGTCCTTATAGCCCTTGGCTCTGTGAGCTGACAGATGGGCCCATACCAACCATTTTTCATCTCATTGGGTGCACAGTGATGAGCCTGGGAGTTCCTCTTCTCTTCTATGGTCTGTTGGCCTAAGTCACAGTTGGATACTCTGTCCTAGGGGCACTGGGTGGGGTGGCCAGAGGAACGGACCTACATCACTTGATGACATACCATTTAAAACTTACTTAGCAAGGTGGGTTAGTGGGTAAGTAGTTGGTTTTTTATTCCAAGATTTCCATTCTGTCATGCATAGATGCATAAAACAGGTGAGTAAGAGCCTCAGCCCCACCTCAGTCTAGACCAGCACCCTGGATCTCACGGGTGGATGCTTACTCTGGCAGAGGGACTTGTTGGGTCCTTGATTGCAGCTCGGCCCCTACACAGGTTCCACCTGAGGCAATAGCTGCTTCACTGCATCAGCTGTCCTTGTATGTATATGCTCCTGTCCCCAGGAGACTACTGTTTTAACTATTTATTACTTTCTAAATTAGACTGTTGGCATAAGCTGCCCATGACTTTGCTAATTACATTGCCCCAGGCCAATCTCTTTGACTTACTCCTTACTAAGGCCAATTAGCAGTTGCCAGAGTGGTTTCTGTCACCCGCTGGCCTGCCGCCCCAAATGTGAGTTCAGCGACAGTTACATAACAAAGTTTGCCTAATGCATTGTTTTCTGCCTTGTTCTGGATTAATACAGTCGGTTTAGAG
Source organism: Phaenicophaeus curvirostris (assembly GCF_032191515.1). Taxonomy (NCBI): domain Eukaryota; kingdom Metazoa; phylum Chordata; class Aves; order Cuculiformes; family Cuculidae; genus Phaenicophaeus; species Phaenicophaeus curvirostris. The sequence continues at coordinate 175,986,917 of NC_091392.1, read as the reverse complement.
CCAGGCAGATGTAGTCAAGATCTTATCTGGTGCTTCTGGGTAGGCTGTAGCTAGTAGCCCGTGGCCTTCTTAATAGAGATGGTTTGGGTTGGAAGGGACCTTAAAGATCATCTAGTTCAAGATCTCACCCATGGTACTGAAAGACATGTTCAGAACCCAGTCTGGTCCGCTTTTATCATCTCAGCCTTCCTGTGACTTTGTTTGAAAAACGCTTTGATGCTAGCTTGAAAGCAGACATAGGACAAATTCCATATTGCCTGGGCATGAGTGCATGGGGATGCAACCACTTGTCCATAATTCATAAGGTCATAACACATACATGGCTCTTGGTGATAGCAACAGAGAAGGTGCTTGTTCTCCATGTAAGTCTGTGCTGGAGTAAGGAGATGCATGAAGATAAGGCACTGGCATGGAGCAGGAGAGGGAAAATGTGCTTTCACCTTCTTCTTGCAGTCCCGTGATAATATCATGTCCTTGTTCAGAGGTTTAATGGCTGGTGATGTTGGCAGTGAACACATTCATCAGCCTCACTTTTCAGTGGGGCACTCCACCAGAAAGACACAGCAGCTATGTGGGGTTATTGCAGAGACCTTGTGTAACTCAAACTCAGTGAAGAGGCTCTCTAGTCTGGTTGGTAGATTGAATGGTGCTGTTTTTTTAACCTTGTTCTGTTTTTAAGCTTATTTAAATTATGCCTTTGCAAAGGCCTTTGTGGGCCAATTAGTCAAACATTGCTGTTGGTTTTAATCATGGAAATTATACAAGGCTGAAGCTTTTCTCCTTTAGCTGCACTCCACTGTAGAGTGTGATTGCACTGCTTATGTTTATGATATCAATGCCAAAGCTAGATATAAGCTAGCCCATCTGGGTACTGCTAGCAGGGCAACAATAGCAACAACCACTTTATCTAGTGTTCGCATGACACTCACTGTAACACTACAGACTCAGGATTTGCTTCCTTTCTTATTTACCAGCCAGCTGGGGTGAGGAAGGAGACATGATCAAGACTGGGAAGGAGGCAGCTGACAAGGGTGCCCCTTTTGCCTAAAATACAGGGCAAAAGAATAAAGGTGGGAATAAGGAAGAGGGTTGATCTAGAGTAATATGGTTTTTGCCTGAGAGGGTGGCAATGGCAAACTGGAGACAGTTTATTGACCTTATCAACTGGCTGGGAGCTAGGCATGATTTCAACAAACGATTTCACAGAACCAGTCCAAAGAGCCCCATTGCACTCATGCCTCTGGACTGCAGCCTTTCCTCCTTAGCAGACAGTTAGCTCTAAATACATATAGCCTAGTTTCACCAGACCTTTCCCAACTGGAGAAACAAAGTGGCTCCTTGGGATATATTCCATTCCTTCAGGACTGCAGTGCTGGTACCTAGTCCCCAGAGGTTCACTTCACCGTATTGCTTCATGCAGTTGTGTGTGTAGGCTCCATTAAAATATTTGCATATGCCTTTGAAAGTAATTTACAGTGAGCACTATAGTGTTTGCTAAATATTCCTGGTGTTAAATTCTTTGCAGGCAATCATTTGAAAATGATGATATCCTTATCCACTTTCAAAGGCAAAATTTGAGAATTTTTTAATGATAGTCACTGTCTATGCATTTTATGCATTTTGGCTGAGATTTTCAAAGCATATAGGTAATGAGGACATCCAATTCCCATTAATTTTAAGGGCACCTTAAAAGGCTTTATAAATCTCAGCCTTTGTGCTCTAGCCAAGAAGAAGGAAAGATTGATTTCCATACTGAGAAAGATTTTAGCCAAGTACTGATAACGCTCTATAATAATTTTGAGGATAGCTCACAGAAAAATTAACCTCGTTATCTGCACTACATATGAATTTCTCTTAGTGGCTTACCTTGCATATCAAGGTAGTTGAAGGTTTTGATTGATGGTGTGGTCAATGTTACATTAAGACTGAGACTGCTAAGTATTTATCTTTCCTTCTGCTATTCTCCTAGTCTCATGAAGTTGCTCAGATTGTTTTACATAGTAGAGGTTGGGTTGGACTAAATTTTGTCTAGGAAACAGCTTCCTGTTCATAGGGCTTCCAAACATCTTTTGTAGGAGCTGCAGTATTTTTGGCCTGTTTTTTGCAGTTCAGGTCAGTTCAGCTTTGATCACTTTTGATCACTTTTTTCTCATTTCTTCTAGATTTTTCTTTGTACTTCCTTCTGTAAGAAAGACTGGAGACTTTGTATATATTCCTGTGAATTACAAGGTCATATGTATAAGCTAATATATTGCATTGCTTGTAAGCTGTTTTCCAACATGTTCTACTTTAGGTTCATAATTTTGAGTTTGAGCTGCATTGATTGCACAAAAGTGGTAAAATGATGTCTTTGCTAAGGCCAGTCTTGTGGGAGAGAGACACAGTGTTCTTGATTCACTTGCATGTGTTTGTGTACGATGTGAAAATTTGTTTTTAATTCAGAAATTGCTTGCTGTAAGTTGCAATTGATATACATACCTGTATTTGTAGAAACAGTGCAACTCTCACAACTGGTGTGTCTCAGTACCTGTGGCTTCACCCTGCAGAACTCCGAGTGCTTCTTACCTTATATACAGAGTACTGTGTGGGCAAAATGAGGCCCATGCAGTGCCACCTAGAATGAATGACACTTTTTGCAGGCACTGTATGTTATGGTAGGTGAGGGACTTGACATGCAATTGCTGTCAGATGGTGGGACCTAATAGTTCTTCCTGGCTTCTGGGTCTGGTCACACAGCATGACCATGTCCCGTCTGCTGCCATGGACGCTGAGTGTGGAGCAGTCTCTTCTGTGTCCTGATTTGTGTGTAATGCTAGCCTCCCCCTTGCCTTCTGCACCTACCTCTTCACTAACCAGCAGTCTTCTGAATGGATCTTGATATAGAAAGAGCTACTGTGGACAGTATATATAATGTACTTAACAATTATACCTCTCAGTTGGGTAGGATTCAGGTGGCCCACCTTTAGTACCAGGTTTGTGCTGAGTATCTGAGCTTCTGTTATTGACATTTATATATAGTTCTACAGAATACACTGACCATATCATGACAGGGTATGATATCAGATGATAAGGGGAACCACAACACATAGCCATGGCACACACACTTAGCTCATACCTATATCATAGATGGCTCATGGCAGAGAAAACTAAACCCAGCCCTAGAGACTATATGTTGTGCTTATCACTGTGTAAATGTATTGAATGACTATGCTTACAGTTCAGGAGACAAGCTTTATAAACTCTGTAGCTTTATATGGAGAGGGTTTATGGGATATGTGATGGTGTACTGTGAGCAAACGTGCACCCAGAGCAGAGCCATGCATCCAGCTCTTTCTGCAGAAGTTTGCATGGGAATGAAAATGTGAATGCGGCTTGGGTCAATTCCTTGTTATGTGGCTTCCTGAAAAATGTATTGGTTTCTTACAGGCAAAGCTATTCCCATGAATGCACAACACTAAATTCATCCTTGTTATATACCCAGTGAGTCACACTTGTGCTGAGTTTGGTCCAGAATCTTTATAGGTATCAGAATTACATAAAGCTATAATTATTAAATGCTTCATTTTTTTAAGATGTGATATATAATTGTCATTTAGGTTGCTGTGGTTTATGCCTTTAGTTATATTGCCAAGGTACTTAATGTTTAATAAAATCCTTTCATAACCCTTTGTCATTAATATGTAACTTGAAAAGAGCTGGGACAACAGTTGTGGAATCTAAATCAAGCAGTAAGCTAGGCACTTGTAGTCTCCCTCATTATCTGTCTTTCAAAGTAGGCTAGAGCTGAAACAAACAGACTTCCTGGAAAGTATTATTAAGACATATAAGACTAGTGCTACTGGAAGGAGCCCTGTGCAAGAATTGCATTTGGGGTAATTTTGTTGATATTGTTTATTTTTCTGGAAAAAAAGAGAAAACATTTCTTGATAGAACAAAGTGTTCATTTAAGTGGTTTTTTTTCTTTTTCTTTTTCTTTTTTTTTTTTGTAAAGCTACTCCATATGCTTAATAAAGTTGCTTTATTGATCAATTATGGCATTTTGTTCATTATGCATTGCACCTTGTCACATTCGATGAAGGAAGCAGCAAACACTCTCTCTGTCCTTGAAAACCAAAAATGTAAATAGTGGCTTTACTACCGAGGGAAGAGCTGTGTTAATAGTGGAGCACTGTGTTAGAAATCCTGGATATTATATGTCCTCATTGTTTAGTTAGCGCGGGGTGGTTACTGTGGGATTTAAACCATATGTCGCTTGAATTCCAGAATTGGTCCTTTCAGTCAGCTATGCTTTATCATTCAGTATTGATCACAGATAATATGCTTTGCAAATTAGGGGTGGTTACAGTGCCTTTGTCCATAATAGATGTTGTCATTCATGTAGAATAGCCTGAAAGTGAAGAACATTTTAAATGGGGTTAAAGCTTCTATAGTCATCACTAATGAATTTCCTAATGCTGTCTGGATTCCATAATCGTGTGAAGATCAATAGCTATTACAGTATAATGTAAACAAACAGAGAATCCATTAGGAATGGAGGGGTTGTGCAGAAGCATTTTACTTCTTGCCTGCAATGGCATATTAGTTATTATCAGGGCAAAACTGCATAATAAAGTGTATAAAATATAGTCTGAATGAGATGGTGATTAGCAAAAGTGAGGTAGTGCTGAAAGAAGACAGTTTTAGTATGTTTTGTAAGTGAAATGAATTTCAACAATGACAGAATCCCATTTAGCTATTGCTGTGGTACACAAGAATACTTATGAGCTGAATGTTTGAAAACAGTGAAATAACAAGATGGTTTTGTTGTCTCGCACAAACACTTATGCTGTGAGAGCGTGTAGATGCTCCACTGGGGTGGGAGCTGCATTGCCACAGGCACAGGAGAAATATAGAAAAAATGGCAGTTCTTGTCTCTGAAGGGCATGGTCTGAAATATAAGTTATAAGAATAAGAAACAAAAAAGGAGGTGAAGATATGACAGACAGAGAGGCTGGTGTTGAGCTTCTCTCAGCATATTTTAGCATGGTCTGGCTAGCTGTGAATCTCTCATCCAGCTGGCAATTGCAGCCTCCCTTTAAGTCCGTCACTGAGCTGTGGCTTTGTAAGCATTTGATGTTGCAGAATGACTGAACTTCGAACCCAGATGCCAGTGCAAGAAAACCTGCTACACTAGATTATGATTAAGTACATTTCTTTTGCATAATCTTGATACTGGTGTATGTGCAATTTTATTAATGCTTTATTAGCTTGATTGCAATCACAAACTCAGACATACCTTTTGTCCTTATTTGCAAGGAGCTGTGTATTTATTATGACAGTTGCATGCCATTTAGTGCAGCTCTCCTTAGCATATAACACGAGAGCTCTGACCTGGCAACTTCACAGGCCTGAGCCTCCAGAGTCCTATTGATGCTCTTGTACAGCACTTGTACAAGGCTGTGACAGTGTATTTGCACAGATGGAGTATGGCTGCCTAAGACTGAAATGCGTTTCACTCTCTACCTGCCAGCTTTCAGTGGGGAATGCCACCTGGAATACCTACAATGCTGCAGAAACTGCTCCAGCAGTTACCAGCAGTCACCGTTCAATACCACTGTTTAGAGAGTTGGCTTCACTAGAAAGAAAACCTAGACTTCATCTGGTGAAAGATCATCTGTTTTTCTGTCTTCCTGGTGCAATGAGCAACCTGTGTAATTCCTTGTTTGCTTTACTTACGTTACAAGAGAAGTGAGAGTTACTTGAGCACAGGGTTTAACAGCCCTCTTAGTGCTTTGTCATTAGTTGACTTTTTGATAGGGACTGTGGTATGACACTAGAGGATCCACATGAGAGATACTTACCTGTGGTAAAGTTTCTCAAGCATCCATCACAGTATGAACTCCAATGTGAATTTGTGATTTGGCCATTCATAAACCCACATGCCCTTTTAGATTCTCTGGAGTCTTGTAAGAACTGACCTTACTCAGCAATGTTTCCTTCTGTGGTGTATTTAAGAGGCCACCTATTTTCATTAAATTTCGAGGAACTTTAAGACTGCATTTCCTCTGCGTCATATGAAATAGCTTGGAGAGAAAGTGTATGGGGTTAACAAACAGTGATTGCAACTCCATAAGAACCTAAGGAAGAGAAAAGGGACATAAGACTTCCATCTCAAGGAATTTTCCACTCCATATCACACCACAACTGAAATACAACACAGCATGTCACTCACATCCATGAGATGCTGCATTACTCAGAAAAACAGGGGCTACTTACCACCAGCTTAATTTTCTGTTAAATTTCTCTCCAGTGGTGTTTCTCATGGTACTGTAGCAAAGAGGAGTGTTCAGCCCAGATGGGCAGCTGACACTTCAGATGCCAGGACTGCCTCTCAGCTGATTTGGTCAGGGCGCTGAGGAACAAGACATGCAAGTCCAGAGCTCCTACTCTTGCTTCTGGCAGTGGCACTGTGTGACAGGCACAAAAGAATGTGGAACAAATTCAGGCATGGTCTGGGCATGGAGAAAATCATGGGGGTTGTTTGAGAGCTTTCAAAGGCACATTAAGCAGCTGGGAACTGAGTATGTAAACACCTAGGTATAGCGTAGGTGGATTTGAAGCAAGTAAGCCCTTAAAAACAACATCAAAATCACCATGAATATCTGAATAACTTAGTGTCTAAGAAGCCACAGGGCACGTGGATTTTATGTGGGAAATTTTTGTGGTTACTTGGACTTGTGCTGTTGTACACAATCAAGGGATGTTGTCACCTTGGCTGTACTGAGCCGAGCCTTCATCCAGCCAGGTACTTCTCATTTACCAGCACCCATAGGCTCAGAGGAGCTCAGTCAGTTAGGAACATTTAATGGGAGTTTTCTCTGTTGTGTCCTGAAGCTGAAATACCCTACACTGTACCAGTCGTGTCACAGCTTTCATTTCTACAGCAAGGCACAGAAGAGCATTTGGTTTAATCTTTTCTGAGCTGACAGTTTGCTATTTGTGGCATTTTCTCAGATTACATACTCAGTGTAGCTGACAGTAGCTTGTGATTTTCAGCAAGTAGAATGCAAGGGAATGACATGCATCCCTGGCAGTGTGGTAACACATCCACAGTAGGCTATTCCCAGAGCCCGAAACATCAAGCTTGTGTGAGCAAATGGCCTGGAGAGGCTGCCTTCTTGGGTGCTTCCAGCCAGGCTCAATTGTGCCTGGGTTCACTATCCAGCTTCTCAAAATATTACTTCATTTTTGTCTGAGTGCAGATTTGCAGGACCAAACTCAAAGAACTCATCATATTTCAAGCCTGAATTTTCTTTTTCTGTGCATCAGAAATAGCCAAACTGAAATTACTCTGGTTTAAAATCCAGCAGAGAGGAAAAAAGGGTCAATGCGTTGTGCTATTTTCTGCTGGTTTTGATTTCTGAGATCTTTCTGGAGCCTTTGAATTTTGTGCAACTATCGCATCTCTTGGAAAATTTTCCTGTCTATCTAAATTGTCTTGCATTTGCTCTAAGCTCTTAAGGCTAATTGCTGCATAGTGGTTGACTTAGCCCTCAGCTACCCATGTCTGCAGGCTGTGGACTTATCACACATGGGTTCAGATCCACCATGGTTGCCTCTGAATGTAAATGGTTTGTCCTAGCTGGACTTATTCTTTCAGACAAAGCACTGGGAGAGCAAGACTGTATAGATTCCTGGCCCATCAGGGCTATGAAAGCATTTTAGCCATTTTTGCACAGCCCAGGATATGCATATACCCTGAAAGCTGTTCAGACAGGCCCATGGGCTCTGTGTGTCCATGACCCAGCAATGCCAGGAGTGTGTGTTTGGCTCTGCATGGAGCTAAGCACCTTACAAAATGGGTCAGTCCACCTCTGGCGTTAAATAAGGCAGACCCCAGAGACTGAACACTGGCTCCAAGACAAAGTAGCACAGCCTGGCTTGTGTCCATGGATCTCTTTTCTCCAAAACAAAGTAGCCTCATGCAAACTGCCTATTTAGTAAGGAATACAGGTCTGTGCTAATCTCTTCAGGGTGCTTAAGCATTGTGTGGGAGGCAGTAAGTTACTATGGGGCAAAGCCTTACCAAGGAGTATGCTAAGTATGGATAATTGCAGACCAAGACTCAAATCCTCACCCTGCCCTTGGTTTATTTTCATGTACAGTCTGCTGGAACCAGGTTGGCTTCTGCAAAGCCTCTGGATTTGTTTGCACTCTTGCAGATGTGAGCTCACACCTGGCATGGCTTTGCAATGAAGTGGACTGCCTGAATTTTGAGCGGACCTGGTCTCATTCTGCCTCCGCTGAGAGCTGAAAGCAAGACTTGTGAGTTTATTAGCACACTGCTTTGACAAAATAAAGCCTGCTGAGCTCCAGAGTTTATTAGTTTTGGCTCGGGCCTCGGCAAAGCTGTTATCAAAGCTTCATTTTGGCCATAAATAAACTTGGTGCTACATCCAATACCTGGGGTCAAAGTGCCACAGGAAGTACATACCATCTCTCCCAGTGCACCAATTTGCTGGGATGTTGAAACCCACCTCATTTAATAAACTGTCCAGAATTTCTGCACCTTGAGGAAGGATGTAGGGACATGCCGCAGGAATTTTGTGTGGGTCAGGCTGGAAGTGGTAGGGCTCACTGGCTCTGTTTCTGTGCCAGGTCCTGCTTTCCCAGGGAATGACATGAGGTGCTTCCATATTTTCTTTCCAGTAATTGTATTTTCTGTTTTTTTTTTCCTGGCCTCGGGTGTTTTAAATTCTGATTACTCTCAAGACAGAAAATTAACTAGGTATGTTTATCTGATAGTATATGACAGTCACATTACTCTCATTCAGGACCTGAAATTCCTTAGTATCCTACACAGATATGAACAGGACTGTACCTTTGAGAGAGAAGTTACTCAGAAAGTGCAGTTAGATACACTTATTTTTCAGTAACTTTTATATTGAATGTGCTTCAGGCTGATGTCAGAAGACCTTGGGACTCCAAGATATAATATATTACTGTACAACATAACTTTACATTTCATATTTATTTTCTAGGATTTTTCTTTTTAAACCGTGTTTTACAGTGTTTCTAGTTATGATCTTTAAAAATAAAGAAGAGTGAAGTCTGAGAAGGGAAAGCTACAGGTATCAAATGGTGTCTGTAGTGCGGGTTTGGCTTTGCCTGGAATGGCAGCACATGGAATCAGGACTACATGAATATTTACAGAAGTGAAAACATGCACACTGTTCACATGTTGCTCTGAACTTGGATTTGCTTGGGAATGCAAACCTCTTTTGTCTAAAATAGAACATTTTGCTTTTAGGGAAGCATCTAATCAAAATAGATTTCTGCATCATAACTGACATACAATAGAATAAGACAAAATTCTTCAAAAGAGATTTTGAAAGAAAATTTCTGGGATATGAAGTTATAAGTTTTTTCAGAAGTAAGAGGGTGAATGAGAAAAGCTGTAACCACTGCGCTGCTGGGTGTAATTAGTTTCCAAATTATATCACTTTTGATAATTAGATCTACATGAAACCTACAGTGAAAGACTTCACAAGCATTTCTTGTATGTCAGCCTGGATATGTAAAAGTTGGAGTGATAGATCTACTGGACAGATTTAGGCTAGTAGATGCTTTGGGAAACACCTTCATCTTTCTTTTAAGCTGGCAGATGGTTTAAGTCCAGGCTGGACTGCCTGCTGTTGTTTTCAATGAAGGAGTGTTACCTTCCTGGATTCATGAAAGGCTCTCAATCAAAGTTAAAATGGCAGGCCAGTGCGGTGAATCAATAAAATCTCTACTTTCAGCTGGAGTGTCGGATAGTAATTCTTCTCGTGTCACTGCCTGGTTAAACAGTCATACTCCTGCTAAAAGCCCTGTAAGACATAATAGATTCATGTGGCTTTAGTCTATTGTACTGCGTTTACCCAGAAAAAGGGAGAGGGGTTACTGTTTCACTAAAACAAACCAGACACTGATGCATTGTGTATCAAAATGTATTCACCCATTTCGCTCTGCCTCATTAGAGCACGGGAAGCTTGTTTTCTATACCGCTTGTGGAGCAGTGTTAAGACATCTGATATATTCATTGCAAATCCTAGTTTAATGATGACTTAGACATCAAATCCCAAATGGTTTTACATGTTGGATTTCTGGTTTACCATTACAGCACATATCCACGTGCTTTCTGTTTATTAAACTACAATAAAGATATACAAACTGGATGTGTTAGAACATTTTCCAAGAGGCTTTAGAATAAATCAGTTGGCCCTGTGGAGCAATTATCCAACTTGTATAATTTCTAAGTGCAGGAATTTAACTTGGTGCATCTGATTTGATGTACCAAATTTCCTTGCATGTCATATTTTAGTAGAAAATGTTTATAGGACAAAGAGTTTTCATTCAAAATGAATCTGAAAGTCCTTAAGTGTTAAATATCTAGGCTCAGAGCATGCAAAAAGGAATGGTTGCTTTGTGCTCTGCAGCTGGAAACTGATGGCCCTAAACCAGTCTTATTCAGATGCAGACCTGTTCCCTAGCCCTTGGAGATTCCCCAGTTGCATGTGTCAGCCATGCATACCCTTCCCCTACTCACTCCTTGAGACTGACCTTGTATAAGAGAACTAGACTAGCAAAATGCATGCAAGAGATCTTAGTTAAAACTCTGTGTGGAGGCCTCTTGTGAACTACATCACACTCTTCTGGGAAAGTCAGAAGTTACATTCAAAGTTTAACCCAGAGAGCCAAAGGCAAAACAGACAGTGTCCTAGAGGGGGAAGGCTCATGTTCCAAACTATTTACCTTCCTTGTAGAAAAGACCCATTCAAGCAGTGAAAGTTTTCTTTCCTAGTACTTACACATCTGCCTTATCTGTCTGTCTACCTTCCTATCTACCTATCTGCCTATTACCTATGGGAATCTTTGATTATTTTGAAGAAAATCCTTAACTGAGTCTTTTCATGCTTTATTTTAGAGAAAGTCAGATTATCCTTCCTAGTATACTTAGCAGTGCAGCTTGCTAACATTGTAATTCAGAGGTGATTTTTATATTTAATGAGACCCACATACCACATTATCTCACCATCTGTGTAGATCCGGCAATGGCTGTAGAAAGTTCCCATTAGTCATATTAACATCCATCATGCCTTCAGCTCACAGTGAGGATACAACCATGGAAGTGTTTCTTTCGCCATGGAGGTTATTTTCCTTTGAATATACACTGAACTTCGCATCCTAGACAAACTTCAATATTGCTCTTTCCTACTAGGCCAGGTATGACCCTGGCTAATAAACAAGGGCAGACTTCAAAATACCAAGGGTCCCCTCCTCCACTCTTTGAAGCAAACCCCAGCAGATGTAGACAAGATTTTAATAGCAAAAAGAGAAATGCATGACAACCTCATTAAGGGAACTATAATAGGCTGTCAGAATATCTCCAAGAGGACAATATATCAATGTCTAGTTTGTTGCAGCATTGCTAACTATGGTAGTTTGCCCCTCTCATAATCTTTCATTCATCTTCTGTTGGTCTGATTTCCAATAATACTTCACCACCACATGCATCCACCCTCCCTTTCAGCTGCCTCACAATTGCTGACACAACTCTTTAAGTACACAAGAATTAGGTCTGGTAAGTGACAGTAATAAAAAAGCAGTTAGTGGTCCACCCCACTGCTAGCCTTGATACGGTACATTAGAAGGGTTTTCATTTTCTTCCCCTTTCTACCATCCTGAGGACCATTTTGTCCCATCCCAACATCTGCAGGAGGTCAAGGTCCAAAGAGCCCAGGGATTTTACACCATCTGCCACCAAAAAAAAAAAAAGGAGGAAAAGGAAGGCCCTAAATGTTCTCTAAAGAGCTACTTGAAGTTATTTATCACTGTAATGGCAAACCAATCATTATTAATTGTACCCACCTATTGTCTTTCATGTACACTGCAAGGCCATGAGACATTATTAAAATAGATTTAAACCACTGCAGCTGGAGTTCTGCCCTCTTCCCCTTTCACCTTCCTCGACCCTTTGGGAAGATGAAACAGATTCAAGTGATTTTTTTTCTTTTTCTTTCATGGTGAAGCCAGCTCCCCTGTTCTGTTAGGGATCCAGCGTTCCTCTGTACTAGAAACGGTCCATAACAGTCACGAGCCATCTCACAAGAGACTGCAACAGCTGCTGAAACTGCTTCTGAAGCTGGGCTGGAAACGCAAGCAGAAACTCACACCAGAGACTCCATAAGATTGCTTCCTGCATATTTAAAGATTTTCTTTCCCCACCTGCCTAGGAAACATCAGTCCTAGTCAAAAGGCAAGAAAACAGCAGTGGACTTCCAGGCTTTTCTGTTCACGCGTCAGTAAACAGCACTTTTGTTGAACCCGATTTTGCACATCTTAGGCAGTGGTGGTTGCAATAATATGTCTTGAATGAAATGTGCCAATTGGAGGGAACTGTCATCTCATTATTGTGGCTAACAACTGAGACATGAATGTTTTGGTCAGAGCAGGAGCTTTACAAATAACAAGGAGTGTTCCTGTGGGGGACTTGTATAGTTTAAATCAGTATGAAGTAGACCTGAAATAATTGTAGTGACAAAGGGTACAGCTCTGCTCCAGCTGGAGCTGATGACAACCCTCCACCTATTCCAATAGGGTCAAGATCATACCCTTTGGGGAAACATACCTAGCACTGGCCTACACTCTGCAGTGTTGAGTGCATGTGCCCAGGTAAAACCTGGAATTCAGGTCAACCAATTTAAACTAGTTGATTAGATGGTCCAACGTCTGTGTGAATGCTGCATTCCCTCTTCTGGTCCAAACACAATTCCAACAACAACCACCCCACTGTTTGCTGGCTGTGACAGCTCTGGGCACGCCACTGAACTCTGCTGCCCAGTAATCCCAGGGACCACATGCTGTCTGACCTACTTTTAAACTTTTCAGCGTTGTTTTGGAGACACCCCTTCCCTTGGCTTTGCTGTTATTTGTGAGCACATGTGCATGGCTCCCCACAAAGCTACTCTGACACTCATGTCCTTGTGGAGGCAGAGGAGGCTGGGCTGTGCTTAACCAAGAGGGCAAGGAAGAAGACAAGAGGAACAGGACCATGACAGCTTTGGGTTACTGTGAGACTGAAGATGCCTCTGGGGACATGGCAGATACGACAAGCTGAGAAAGGCCAGGCAGAGAAAGAGTGGTGGCAGTCGTGAGAACAGAGAAGGCCATCAGAGAGTTTAGTGCTGTCTGCATGCTGTTAAACACAATTAAAGGAACATTAATCTTTATCTTCTGAAGGTTTATATTCTCCTTGGCGTGGCATAGAGCTGAAGAGCATTGGTCGAGAATGGCAACAAACAGCAGTGTGGAAACAGTAAGGGGCACAGTGTTGTACACAGGGACTCCATGTCAGGCTAGAAAGTAGTGGACACTTGGAAGAAGGACTTTTCAAAGCAAGGATCTTGCTGATAAAGAAAGAGAGGGAGCAGAAATCAAACGGAGGCTGGGATGCTCTTTGCACTTCAGCTGGAGTAAAAATATCCTGTGTAAAAATAATAAGTCTTCGTGCAAAGCCCCTTTCCCTCTGTTCAGCCTTTCTTAAGAGAGTGGCTGTATGTGTAATAATGAGGTAAGGAAGTTGGAATATACCTGTTTTATGATGAAGTCATGGACTTTCTGCCAAAAAAAAAAAAAGGAAAAAAAGAATGGAAGGAGTAACCTGAAGTCACTGCAAAGAACAAACTTTCAAGTAGTGAAGGCAAAAAAGGAATTTCTAGTTGCCAGTCTCCATGAATAACAATCAGGAAGTACTTTATGCTAAGACTGATGTTTCAGCATTCGTCCATAGCCCATGAACAGTTTAAAATAATCTTTGCTGGCAACCCATTAACTGATCATTTGTATTCTATGAGTTGTGGAACAACCCCAAAAGTAAACAGGTAAATGCTAGATGCTTTGTTTCTTCTTGTCCAAGCCCAGAAAAGATTATTTGCACATTGGGAAGTCTGCAGCTGCAAGGTAAGTCATGTTTCATTGTTTGAACACACAGGTTCCTCTGCCCAGTTGTGCAACTCCAACCTGTACTACCGCTCAGGGAATGCATTCAGCACTGACAGCTTTCAGGCACCCCTGCTCTGTGTTCTGCTTTTCACTGCACCATAATCATCATCAGCAGGAGATGCTGAAGCTCCACAAAGGCTGGAGAACTGTCCCGGAAACCAGGGACAGTCCATTAAATGCATGTGGCCTCCAAGTCTCTGCTTGGCAGAGGCATTGAATTCTGGCAGCTGAACAAACAGGTTCTGGGATTACCTGGGTTGGAGGGATAGTGATTGTGGGATGGAAGAGAAGGAACTATGAGAAGTTGTCTTTGTGGTTTCCGAGTTCCCAAAGAGCAAGTCTGGTCTCCTACAAAGCAGACAACACAGTCCCACAAAGCAGCAAACATGCCAGGGAGTGACTTGACACAGATCAATGCATTTTTTTCTGGCAGAATTCAAATTGTGGTTACAAACTCTGATAAAGACTGCATGTGCCTTTTCTAGTGAAACGGCAATTTCAACTAGTCTGCATCAGCAGAAATACTTCTGCTCTCTGAGGCAGGAGTGAAAGCACAATATTTCCAGTGGCATGCCTAAGGGAAGACAGATTTGGGATTACAGCCATCCTATTAAGAAAAAAACTGGCACCCTTCCCTGCACTGCCTTCTTTTTCCTTGTATAGATGGCTTTGTCCTTCACCTCACTTTTCTGCACCCACTCTCCCCTTTTAGTGATTTTCTTGCCTCAGAAAATCTTGCCCATGCTATGGGTTATCTTCAAGCTGTTTACAAAGACACAGAGGCTATGGTGTCCTGTAATGTACAATGTGGACATACAGCAGCCTGCTGTCACCAAAGCATTTCTTTTGCTCTTCTACCCTCTCTTGCCTAGTTCCCTTTTGTGTACTCCTGTTTGTCAGATCCTTCCCGTAGCCAATTTAAATTACTAAAACTATTGAATTTTGGATTGGTTTTCTGCCATTTTCATGAGTTAGTTTGGTGTCTGCAGGGATCTTTTAAGTGACAAGCTAGCTGACTGAACAGAGACCTTTTCTAGAGGGCTGAGCAGTCACACTGACTGTCTTAGCCTTCTGAAAAATTATTTTGAAACAAAAAGACTGCAATAACTCATTCGACAAGATACTGAGCAACTGCCATTCTTTGCTGAAGCCATTTCTGTTCTGTTGCTGGTGCTATGGGAGATGCTCAATGCAGCGCGTTTCCAGGCCCTGGCACTGAGGGCAGGCAGTTGTACTCATACCATTTACAGGGATCACAAAATGAAAGGCATCAGTAGAGATGACTGTTCCATTCATAGGTCTATATGCACACCTGGACACACAACGGCTTAGTGAACGGCTAATAAAAGATTTATGAAATAAAATGGAGATGAGTGTTTTCAGCTGAAGCACTAGGCAGAAGTAATATGTGCGATGTGGGAAATAAGCATCAGCCCCTCAAATCATGGGCAGTAGAGGTGGCCATGAGCTCAAAGTCTGTTTTTATCCACAAAGGAACCAACAGTTATGTCTGATTAGAGTGAAAGAAATTGGGATGAAAAGCTTGACACTTAGCCAGTCAAAAAATCTGATCTGTCTGTTCAGGAAAGGATCCTTCTCTATAGTGCACATGTATGCAGCCAAATACAGCAGCCCCTCTTTTGCAGCATGAAAATGATAAGATCTTAGATGTTTAAAGCGTTGTTTGTTTCATAACAGTTTTTCCTGATTCCTTCATGTGTGCTTCTAGTTCAAATAAAGGTAGATAGCAATATCCTTGAAATCACAAGCAGGTACCTGTATCTAGGATGAGAGTTCACCTTGTTACTTCCTGAAGAGTCCAAGAAGGTGGTACCTTACATGGCAGTCTGAGGAAGCTGAGACAGGGCTCTCTATAACAAGAGAACAAGAGCTTCAAAAAGGCACAAATATGGTTTGTAGCCCTATCCTGCCCCATGTTGTTTGCCTCCTTCATCTGAAACACAGCACAAACCCTTATTTTTAGATAGGTTTAAATGCTGTATTTTAAAAAATAATTTCATTCTATTTGATCTGTCATGTTAAAGATGAAACTGAGTTTTTCCAATTTAGGAACATTTTATTCTGTTTTTAAGCTCAGTGTTTTTCTAGAAGTGTTTGAAAAGACACACCAAAGAGAGATCCGCAGACCTAGAGAGGAGATTCTTTGTGTGAAGTCATTAATATTGATTTTACCTGATACACCTGCAGTAAGTGAACAAAATTGTTCTGGTTGTATACAAGTAATCTCTATTGAAATCAGTCTTCTGGCCTGAACTGAACAACTACTAATCTAAAACAGAATAACTTTCATTTCTTCTGGTGGTTTTGTCGATCAGCTGCATCTCTTTATTTGGCATTTTTTTTTTCAACTATAATGCTTCTGTAGATAGAATGGGCCTCTCTCATTTCACATGGCATGCAGCGTATTAAATTTTTTCAACATGTAGATCATCACCATTAGGAAAGCTTGTGGTTAATGTATTTATAGCTCTTCACTAAAGACATAGTGTAATAAAGAAATCTATTTCGTCAGATACTGATTAGGCAGGTACATAATTAAACGTTTTAAATAATGAAATAGATGTTCTGTAAAAGGCTAAAAATATTTGGCCATAAATTAGTCATTCAGCCTTTATTAATAAATAAGTTCTAGATGTCAACTCACAAAAATTTTCATTCTGTAATTTGACCACCAGTATGCACATTGCAAATATATCAGATTCCCTATCTAGACACTGCTCAGTTGCATTTCTGGGAGCTACCGAATAACACATGAAAGTCAACAAAGTCATTGGTCCCAGCCAGCACGGATTTGTAAAGGGAAGGTCCTGCCTGACAAACTTAATTTCCTTCTGTGACAAGGTTACCCACCTAGATGATCAAGGAAAACCAGCTGACATAATCTTTCTGGATTTCAGCAAGGCTTTTGATAGTGTCTTTCACAGTATCCTCCTAAACAAAATGTCCAGCGTACAGCTGGATAAACACATAATGCAGTTGATGAACAATCAGGTGATGGGTCAGGCTCAAAGGGCCATGGTGAATAGGGTTACATCAGGCTGGCGACCAGTCACTAGCAGGGTTCCACAAGGATCCATCTTAGGGCCAGTGCTCTAATATCATAGAATCACAGAATCATAGAATGACCAGGTTGGAAGAGACCCACTGGATCATCGAGTCCAACCATTCCTATCAAACACTAAATCATGCCCCTAAGAACCTCGTCCACCCGTGCCTTAAACATCCCCAGGGAAGGTGACTGAACCACCTCCCTGAGCAGCCTGTTCCAGTGCCCAATGACCCTTTCTGTGAAAATTTTTTTCCTAATGTCCAGCCTAAACCTCCCCTGGTGGAGCTTGAGGCTATTTCCTCTTGTCCTGTCCCCTGTCACTTGGGAGAAGAGGCCAGCACCCTCCTCTCTACAACCTCCTTTCAGGTAGTTGTAGAGAGCAATGAGGTCTCCCCTCAGCCTCCTCTTCTCCAGGCTAAACAACCCCAGCTCTCTCAGCCGTTCCTCATAAGACCTGCTCTCCAGCCCCTTCACCAGCTTCGTTGCTCTTCTCTGGACTCGCTCCAGAGCCTCAACATCCTTCTTGTAGTGAGGGGCCCAGAACTGAACACAGTATTCGAGGAGCAGTCTCACCAGTGCCGAGTACAGAGGGAGAATAACCTCCCTGGACCTGCTGGTCACGCCGTTTCTGATACAAGCCAAGATGCCATTGGCCTTCTTGGCCACCTGGGCACACTGCTGGCTCATGTTCAGTCGCTGTCAACCAACACGCCCAGGTCCTTGTCCTCCAGGCAGCTTTCTAGACAGACTTCTCCTAGTCTGTAGCACTGCATAGGGTTGTTGTGCCCCAAGAACAGGACCCGGCATTTGGCCTTGTTAAACCTCATGACATTGGACTCTGCCCAGTGGTCCAGTCTGTTCAGATCCCTTTGCAGAGCCTCCCGACCCTCCAGGAGATCGACTCTTCCACCCAGCTTAGTGTCATCCACAAACTTGCTAAGGGTGCTCTCAATGCCTTCATCCAGGTCATTGATAAAGACATTGAACAGGGCTGGACCCAGCACTGAGCCCTGGGGAACCCCACTTGCCACTGGCCTCCAGCTGGATTTCACACCATTTCCCACCACTCTCTGGGCCCGGCCATCCAACCAGTTTTTTTCAGCCAGGAGAGTGTGCGCCTCTCCAGGCCCGAGGCTGACAGTTTCTCAAGCAGAATGCTGTGAGAAACTGTGTCAAAGGCCTTACTGAAGTCCAGGAAGACCACATCCACAGCCTTTCCCTCATCCAGCAGCCGAGTCACTTTGTCATAGAAGGCGATCAGGTTAGTTTGGCAAGACCTGCCTTTTGTGAACCCGTGTTGACTGGGCCTGATCACCCGGTTCTCTTGCATGTGCTTCATGATGACTTGTATACCGGACTTGAAGGTTTACTAAATAAATTCGTTGATGGCATGAACCTGGGGGGGAGCTGTTGACTCTTTGGAGCGTACGGAGGCCCTGCAGAGGGATCTAGAGGAATTGAAGAGTTGGGCAATTGCCAACTACATGAAGCTTAACAAGCACAAGTGTTGAATTTTGCACCTGGGACATGGCAACCCTGGATATACATACAGACTGGGGAGTGAGAGGCTGGAGAGCAGCCCTGCAGAAAGGGATCTGGAAGTGCTCTGGCAGCCAAGAGGGCTAACCATGTCCTGGGGTGCATCAAGCATGGCATTGCTAGCCAGTCAAGGGAGGTCATTGTCTTACTCTGCTCCTCACTGTTGTGGCCCCATCTGGAAAGTATCCAGAGGAGGGTCACAAAGTTGGTGAAGATTCTAGAGGGGAAGTCGTATGAGGAGCAGCCTGAGTCACTTGGTCTCTTCAGCCAGGGGAAGAAGAGACTGAGGGGGGACCTCATAGCAGTTTGCTGCTTCCTCACAATAGAAGAAAGAGGAGGAGAAGGTACTGATCTCTTCTCTCTAGTGACCTGTGGTAAAACCTGAAGGAATGGCAGGAAGATGTGCCAGGGGTGATTTAGGCCAGATATTAAGAAAAGGTTTTTCACTCAGAAGGTAGTGGAGTACTGGAACAGGCTCCCCACAGAAGCAGTCACGGTGCCAAGCCTAACAATATTCAAGAGACATTTGGACAGTGCACTCAGACACATGGTGTAAATTTTGGGGTTGTCGTATGCAGGGATAGGAGTTGGACTCAATGATTCTTGTGGGTCCCTTTACTATTGTACTTCCTTTAGCAACTATTGAAATGGTCATTCAAATTTGATGCAAGAGTAAAGGCACTTGGACATTGCAAACCTATAAGTCCTGTAAAAACAGGCAGGCAAGTAGAGGAAAGGCAATCAGATTTGTGCTGCCACCAATGGAAAACCTGCAATTAAAGCCCAGCCAAGCAGCAGGCACTAGAGGATCCATATAGGAAACAGATCATGGCCACTGGAAAAGCTTCAAACAAAGTTCATGCTTTATAAAATGAAGAAGTCATGCAAACTGTGTAAACACTCTTGCACCAGAAGGTACTTGTTTGATTAACTTAAATGATAGGGAAAGGACAAATAGATTTTGGAAGAAAAAAACTTCTCTACTGGCCTTTTGCCCTTTCCTAAAGCCCTACTCAAACTAAATCTTTGTGAAGGTTCTGAAATATTTAGTTGCTGCCTTTCATTTTCTTTGCATTTTTTTCTTGTGTATTTCTGGACTGTGACCAGAATGGGAACAGATTGCTGAATACAGCAAAAAAAAGCTGTTCTCAAGGTACTTCCATACCATCTGAAAGCTAGAAATGCTGTAAATCTTGAGCTAACCTGTTCTTGAAACCTTGAAACTTGCTGATGGGGCACTTCCTTAGTCTGTGCTATCAAGTATAACCCCTGACTGTTCTTGTATTAGCAGGTGTCACCTTACCGAGTCTGGCCTGCAGGTACCAAGGTAACACTGCTGTTCTGTGTGGTACCAGACAACTATGAGAGCATTTAGTGCTGCTGCTTTGCAAAGCACAGTCCTAAAATCAGCCAGGCTCTCTGCTATATAGTCAGTGCTGTGCCATTGCCTCCTTTTTGTTCCTGCTGTCTTTCTTAGAGCTGAAGTGGCGCTTGCCTGCACACTCTCATAAATTCAGCTTTGGGACAGGAAATGGACTTTTCCTCCTACTTCTCTGTATACCATTTCGTAACAAGGAGATGCAGAAGAGCAGAGCTGCTAAATATCTGAACCCAGTGCAGGACTATGCCTGTGTTAGGGGTTTACTTGAAAGAGGGTTTTACAGTCCCACAGAGAGGCATGGAAGTTTCTGCAATGCTACCATCTGTTGCAAACACTATCACCAGGTCCCTAGGGACAGGTCTTTCCTTCTATCAGACAGGATCAAGTGAGTTGAGGTAGAAAGGACCGTTCACCTTATAATGCTCATCCCCTCAAACTCTCCTGATCTTGCCAATTCTAGCAATGTGTCATGGCTTTATTACATTACAGTACTTGCTGATATTGTATTGCTTTTTCATCAGTGATACAAAACTTCCAATAGGACTGAAGAGTCCTGTTCACGTATTTCTTCTGTTTGTATAGTAGATCTTTGTCTTACTTAGATTTAAATGTTCAAGATACAGGCTGTGCGTTTGCTAGGTTATTACAATCCTCAGAATAACATATCCCTGATGACTGGCAGGCTCTCAAGGATCTGCTGTAACACAGATAATGAAAAATGTTTTTATTAAAAACCCCTGCAGAATTTGTAGCCAACTTTCCTGACCATGTCTAAAGGTAGTTTAGATAAAGTCTCAGAAAGTTGCAGTTTTCTCATACCCAAAATGGACATATTTTCCATGAATAACTTAAATTGGATTACTGATTTCTGTTTTTGAGAGAGTACAACCAAACCTAACAAAGGGAAAGGATGAATGTTTTTGCATCTATTTAATGAAATAGAGTGAATTTTTACAGAGTGCAAATTGATTCCAACCATGTTTCCTGTGAAAAATTCTAGTCCTTTTCTTCTGAGTTTTTTTTCTTCAGGACGATCAGCCTCATAAAAGATAAGCTCTGTAATCTTTTACCTGCACAGATAAGCTTTTTTTCACATGAGAGCTCCTCTAATTTCCTGGACAACAGCCTAGAGAAGTCTGTCCTGCCACTTCTGCTGAGCACTTAACAGACGTGTAAATGGCAATAAGCATAAATAAGGTATGTACCACTCAGGTATGTACTGTTTATTCATTTGGAGTGCCACTTGTTGAGGTGAGGGTGTCAGATGATCTTGGAGCAGTGTGTGCACAAGAACGATTGCTCAGCAACAGGAAAACGGCTCTAAAAAAATGCAACATGAAACTATTGAGAGCCATTGTGAAGGAGGCAAACCACACTTATTACGGTGACTGGCAGAGAGAGAGAGAGTGAAAAGAAAGGGCTGTTCAGGCACCATGAAAAAGTCACTCATGAGAAGTTGGGGTTTCCTTATTCCATCATAGGTTGATTGATACATGCATCTTCAGTAAGCCAGTTTACTTTCTTTATGCCCACACCCCCTTCATAGGCTGACTAAACTATTGATATTCTAGTATTTGTCTAATTCTGTAACTATGATTCTTAAGATTGATGCCCTGTTGATGAGGTACCCTGCACATGACACTTCCTACCCCAAGTAGCTATATCTTTCCAGAGAAGCAGGCAAAGCACAGGATAGGAGCACTTTATTTTCCCCACTATAAAGATGAGGAATTGGACAAAAGAGAGATTAATTGGCTTTTCAAAGGTTACCGGGGAAGCCAAGAACTGGTTTCATGTTTCCTGATTTCCAAACTACAGCTTTAAATATCCTTTTCTGTCAAGTAAATGGAAACATTTATGAATCAGTGATGCCAGTGATGTCATACAATGATGCAACATAGGCCAATGAGTGAATGGGGATTTGTAGGTAGGGCATAAACCTAAACTGTATAATCCAGACCATAAATAAAAATTGCTTTCTTTCTGACAATGAAAGATGTATGCCTGTTTTTTTCTTTACAGTATTTTAGTAAACTTGGCTTGAAAGGTTACTTCTCACTTCTAAAGGATATGTTTTAATATCTACAATCCAGTCCTGTATCCCTTTGGACTGAAATAATGCTAGGTGAATTATATGAATTCAGGTGAACACACAAGCTCATGAAAGTGAAATTTGCTACTGACTGTTGCCTGTCCCTGAACTTTCAGAGGAGAAGCTTTCCAGGCGAGGGGGAAGACAGTGGAGATGTTCTCATCACATAATTTTCAGAGGCTGGACAGAAAAAAAAAGAGAAAGATTGTACTTGTGCCAAACATACTGCAAATTTTCACATAATTTCTGTAAATGAATTGCATTAGGAAACTCAACCATTTTAAGCTATGCAAAATCAATATGCTTTCATCCATGCATATAAGCACGTCTCAAGGACAGTTTCATTTCCACAGAGAGGGATGATGGTTATTTGGAAATACATCTTGGGAGTAGGAATTAACCCAGAAGAGCCCATTGCACATGTGAATAGAACAGAAGCCCAGCAGGTGAATGACTTAGGGGTAAACAAATCTAGGAGAACTAAGGGCTTACCTTGATAGCCACGAATATTCATATAGGCTTTTCTTTTTTTTTTCAACAGAATAGCATGACACTATTCAGTGGCCCTCACAAACATCATTGCTTTTACCCAGTTTTGGTGAGAAACTTAAGGCTTTGGTCTATTTCTTCCTACTATCTCATTGCACTTGATTTCATTGTCAATATGTTTCATGGTAAATATGATTTCCAAATGTTATACTGTACTCTGTATGGCAGGACCACCCTGGTTTTGTCTGAAAAGCACAATGTATTCAGAGGAACTGAATTCTCATATGCATGGCATGACTGGCAGTTGTGGCTGGCTCATCCTCTGTGTGTCACTGTTCCTTGTTGCTAACGGGGCAATACATTCTTACAACCAACGTAGTTGGAATATATGGCACCTGCTCACCATTTACATTTCCAGCCAGTGGAACAACACCTATTTGAATCTCAAAATTAAACAAATCTATATTTTGACATGTCATTTCCTTTTGCATGTGCAAAGCCTTTTTTTTTATTTTCTCCTGAAAAAAACCTACTCCAACAGTGCTTGCTTGAAAGTATCTTAAATAACATTGGGTTTGTTTACTGGAGTGTTATGTGGGAGCATTGAGATTTACTTCATTTTTTTTCGTGTCATTTCTTAAAAGAAAACAAGTGAAACAGAAAACATGACATTGGAACACATGAGATTCTGGCAGCTTGGTATCTTTCTCATACTCTTTTGGAAAGCAATTATGATGCCAAATATTTTCTGCTTTGTCTGAGCCACATGCTTGTAAGCAGAGGCAAAAAAAGATATTGAATGGAAATGGTAAGGTTGGTTTGTGATGGAAACAAATACAGTACATTCATAAGTTTGGATGAAGGAACCTGGAGATTGCATGTCAGGCATCTGTAAGAAATAGCAAAGTAAATGACAATGATGCCCTTGATTATTTTTCCTCATGTGGTCCACTGAGGCTGTTGTTCAATGGAAATGAGGACCCAACGTATAGCAGTAAATCTTTGATCTCAGTGAATTACCTTTGTGAAAATGGGGGTGGATGCATTTTGTACAGTGATGATGCCGTTGCTCTGCACTCCTTTACTGCATATTTTTATGTTTTCTTCACAAAAGTCAAATAAATGGAGGAGTTCAGCTTTGTCCCATAAAAACTGTCATGTTAAACTATGATGATGATAGTCAGTGGATGGACTTTTCCTTCCATTTTGAGTAAATTCTAATCTGTTGCCCTTTAGCATGCACTAGATAATTTTTTTGTTTATATAAATTTGTAGCTTTTTTGTACAGCAGCTTTGCATGCTGTGGCTGCAAGTTGAAGGCACCTTCTTGCTGCCGCTCCCCTGCTTCAGACCATAACAGATTTTCACCCAAGGCAGGGTGTAGCATCACCAGTCCACTTTCACACCCACTGACTGATTCCCCGTGTTAAAGCTCAGAGAACTTGTGCTTGCATCCACATCCCATTTCTGAGTCTTGCACAACGCTTTCCCCTCTTTCCTAGGTCTCTGCCCATTGCCTTGATGCAGACTGGGGTTATGCATATCTTCTGATGCTGTGGGTGACAGCGTAGGCCTCCTGTTTAGCAAGAGTTTGATATATTTGCTTTTCATTGATTTTTCGTTTCCTTAGCACAATATAAAGTTGAGGGGGATTAAAGCCTGCTACAGATTGGTGTTTGCTGATTCAGAATGGACAAGGTTGAACCTGAAGTTCAGACCCTAAAGTCTACGTACTACAATAATCAATAAACAAGTCCTGCAGCACTTGAGAGAGGTTCAATTTCTGACCAAGACATGCAGACGAAGGAGTGAAAGTAGTTATTCCTCAGGTCCATGTATGTGTTTCACAGGAGCAACATACAGCCTTTCAGTGACGAGCAGAATCACAGGTAGGAACTTGCAATCCAAGTCAGCAGTCCAGCTATAGCCACAAGCATTTCTGGTCAGTGGCTAGTACTACCATCACTGGTGCTAGATAGTGCTGGGATTGTCTTCCATACAAAAAAACCCCTTGCTCATAGGGGCAATTCCTTGTTACTTCTGTTAGTAAATTTCTATCCTGTGTCCTGAACCAAGAGTGATTTTCTTCCTCTTTCTTAATTCTATCTACTGTAATTGGAAAAGCTGGTACTATTCAGACAAGTCTTGGATATTTTAAAGATCAGTAAACTACTGTCCTCTGAGATGTCTTTAACAGGTGTCTTCCGATACACAGTGCCTGTTTTTGTCATGGTGAATATTAACACACAATTTCTATTTCCCTATTTCCTTTGCAATTGTATATTTTTATATGGAGTCATTTCTTATTAATTTCCTCCCTGAATTAAACTTCTCTCATATTTTCTGCCCGCTTTATACAGTTTTTTTCTCCATTTTAAATAGTCTTACTGATACAGCAAGGCACAGACAACGTTTTACAAGACTCCTGTGAGACCTCATCTAGAGTACCTTTTGTAACTTCTGATTGGGAACTGACAGACTCTTGCACAGGTGACTGGGGAAAAGTAAGATTATCATATGAGAGAAAAATAAAAGATCCTGCCTTGCTTAGCTCCTTAAACTGAAGGCTGAGAGGGGACGTAACTGTTCTCTGTGCATCAGGGACTTAAAGACCAGCAAGGAAAGAAAGAACTTTTTATGTAAAAGCTGATGTTGACATAAAAACCACATGGGTACAGACTTAGTATGGATGTATCAAGCCTTAGAGTTACAAGAAAGTCCCTAATGGTTACAACAGTGAGGTTCTGCAATAGTTTTCCCATCAGAATGAGAAAGGACTAACAGCTTCCGGGATGGAACTTGACAGTTTTATGGGGGAAGAAAGCATGACATGATGAATAAGACAGTAAAGGAGTAAGTTAGTGAACTCAGAGGTTAATTCCAGTTTCTCTGTCTGGGGAACCCAGGTCCAGAATGCAAGTTTAGATTTCTGGAAGAGACTTAACTGTTTTGTCTCCCATTACATTTTACACAGAATGGAGAACAGTACAGCTTAGCCAAAACTAGTTACCAGCGTATGATCAGTCTCCACTAACTGTAATGACTAGACATCTACATTTAGACATCTCAATTTAGATGTTATCACTGGAATATCATTTTACTCTGAGTTAATTAATTGCGTGGGCCACAAGGATTTGACTCAGTTGGCTGAGAAAAAGTGTCTTGTGCCATCTGAAAAGCCTTAGGGCCTGTGAGAGATCTGAAAGGGCAGGCAGATATGGCACAGGACATGCAGATGAGCTATTCGCTTCTGAAGGAGTAGCTGGGGCTTCAGCAGACGTGAGGGCATCTTAGAAAGCACAAGATGCCTATATTCAGGCAACCAAATTGTGCCCCAGATGAGGGGATGTGATGACTTGGTAGTCACAACCTTGACAGCATTTGCTCCTCTCCTCTCCTTAGTGCCTCTCTCCTTTTTTGTTGTTCTGTTTTTTTTCTGATTTTCTGTTGTATTTGTTTTACTTGGCTACAGCAGTTACCTACTTCAGAATAGACTCCAGAATCTCGAAAACCAAACAGAATTGTGTGTAGCTAAACTAAAAAGAAATCAACTAAGAGTGTAACTTTCCTTCCCAAATAAAGGCTTGTATGTACACTGGCCATGCAAATTCCCTCTGTACACCCCCTGATCCTTCTCCTCAATTTCCACTAATGTTCTCATCACAGAGCACTGAGAGTTTTGAGTTTTACTACAGGCTTCTCAATGACACCAGCTAGTTTCCTCTTAGCCAGCCTAAGTGTTTTCATAATGTAGGGCAAGAAAGAACTTTTAGGAAGGGCAAACAGCACCAAAAGGTAAAATGCTGGTTTGCCGCAGGATCCCAGTTGCCAACAATTATTAATATGCTCATTCCAGGATTTGTCTTTGGGGCTTTCCTTACACAGTGACATTAAAAGTCTTGGCAGATGTTAAAAGTAAACATATTCTGCAGTGTTCGTTTCCTCTCTGTAGGAAGGAAGGTGTGACTGATCACTGCCTTGCAACCCCTTGATAAAAACAATCAGCGTTACCGAGGCGCGTGGAAGGAAGGACACCCAAGCCAGACTGTACTGAGGGCTTCTTGAGGGAGTAAGAAGGGTTGGAGAATCAGACAGAAGATTTAAGAAGAGACAAGAGATTATGCAAATATGAGCTGTGAATAGCATCCTGACAGCACAGCCCCTCCAGAGATAAATTGCCACTTGCATTTCTCCAACAGGTACCTCGAAGTCAATGAGAAAAATGGAGCAGCTCTGAACAAATAGGGAATGGGAAGAAAGAAAAATCAGACTAAGTGCTCTTTAATTCTAGCCACGTTAAACTCTAAATGCTGCCAAAAACCTGGTAATAAAATTTAATACTTTCTGAGGACGTGACGATCAGTCATCCGACCAAGAATCAAAGTCTCCTGGGAGTGTTTTTTCCATCGTGGGACTTGAGTAGACTTGACTCTCTTGGCATTTCATATTTCATAATTGAACTCAATGTCCCTCACACTTTTAACATCTTCCTAGATTAAAAAAGAGCATTAATCACTCTCACCTTAGAGCAGTGCTGAAGAATGAAGTAGAACGCCAGCACAATTTCAGAGAGTCTGGGGGAGAAAGCTGATCAGTGTCGTTGTGTGTGTGTTAGTAGGTGTTTGTGTCTGTGTCACAAACAAACAAAAAACTCCCAACAGTCAATTAACAGGCCCCAGTGTATTGCTCCAGTATATATGATCTTCCATCACCTTAGCACTCTGAAGACGGTGGCATATAATTGAGCACCTTACTTCTGCTGCTTATCTCTGGAGAAGTGAAAAAAAATGAAGCCTTTTTTAACTGAGTGCTTTGTTATGATTTATACGTTTCTTTCTTGAATAGCTGAGGTTTATCTTCTTCAGCTGCAGGAACTTAGAGCAAATGATAAACGAAAACATCAACTCAGAGCCTGCACTAATGCCTGACACAAACATGTCACTTGATATTTAAGTATTTATTTATTCATTTGTGTTTTTGTAGTCTCTTCTTAGGCGCAGAACCTTTGTATTTATTATAATAATAGTGACAAAATGTGAGAACAGGAAGCAGGGGGAAAGAACAAAGATAAATGCATGCATGCAAGAAAAAAAAAAAGCAGTGACTCCAGAGATGGAGGAACCATCTTTGGGAGGTGGGGCAGTTGCTTTTTCTTTTTGTTTTTTATTTAATTGAAGAAAACCCAGCTGGGGAGCAGGCTGCTCCACAGGTCTGAGACTAGCAAGGCTTGCAGGACCAAGGCTTGCTTTCTGGGCCAGACCAGGAGAAGATGCTGAGGGAGAGCAGGGCCGGAGGTGCCCAAGTGGCCCCGAGGCAGTCAGAGTTGTCTGATGGGAGCAGGGTCACCCACAGGGAAGCAAAGGTCCAGGCAGGACCTGGCTCACTGTGGAGCTGCCCCAGGCCCGGTGGTGGGGTGATCCTGCCACCAGCACATCTACAAATTGCCGTGGTTGTGGGCCTGGTGGAGAGTGGGGAGGTGTTGGAAGGGGGGGTCACCTTCTGCTTGGTTGATCCGCAGCAAGAGCACTGAGCCAGAGGAAGCGGTGGAGCGAGAAGGGGACAAAGGCTGCAGTCAGGGCTGGCTGCTGGGGAGGGGGGCCTGGCTGAAATCCTTCACAGCGCCGGGACACAAAACCTCTTAAATCTTCATTGGAAAGTCATTAGAAATCTGTTGGAGGAGCTGGGCGCAGATTGTCAGGGGAGGGGACTCAAAAGCCCCTGCAGGCTCCACAATACCTGAAATGAACTGGAAGGGATAGGGTGGGTCTGGGAAGCAGGTTTCCTGCCATAACTAAAGCCCCCTTTCAGCCTGCTTTGCAACAGTTTTACGATGTGTTAGAATTTACATTCACGTGTTGTTAACCATTCTTTGGCGCAATGAAACGTTTTATCTGTCTGACCTCAACCTTTGCCATATGCTGGTGCAAAGTACTCAACTTAAGCCTGGGCAAGTTTAAGAAAAGGAAGAAAAGAAAGACAGGGGGAGAAAAAGGAGGGTCCGAAAAGCGCATTGCTGGGTAGGCTCTGTTTTCACTTGCGATAGCTGCCTTCCTCTCCATTTTCCATGGAAACGTTTTGAGAGCCAATTCCAAAAAAAAAGACAAAAAAAAAAAAGATCCATGCCGATAAATGAATAGTGGTTCAGAACATGCCAGCTCTTCACTAATTGTCCACTTTACATATGCTCCTTCATGTCTGGCAATTCCTCTTTCATATTGTGTAGAGAGAGCAACGAAACTTCATTACACTGCCTTAAGGAGAGGCGTCTGGAATGCATTTGAAATTGATCGGAATAAGGTTTATAAGATTTTTATTTATCTTATACTAATTTCCCTATTGGTTTCTCAGCTCAGTTTGTTTGAAAGAATAAGAGATGAGAATTATGGAAAGAGGGTGACAATTTTGTGAGACAGACTGGTCATTCATAATGTAAAAAATCATCTTGTGCTTTTGAAGACGAGCATGGTTAACTCGCAAATTCTGCCCTGTTTCTCTTAGTGACCTGCACTGCAGCATTACCCCAGTCTTGCTCTTCGATTCCTCTGAAACTATGGTTATGGACTTGTCTCTCCATTTTGCCTCTGGTGTCTAGATGTGGTCAGGTGTTTCTTACAATGTGTTTTGAGTGGACTAAACAATCCAAAGTTCACTTCCTCGTCTCCTGCGTGATGACTTTTCACGGAAATGTGGTTATTTCTGTACTGAGAAACGTCAGTTTTGCTTCATCCCACAGATGCCTCTGGAGTCTAGTAAGGATGGCAGCACAGAGGAAACCTGGCTTCAACTCAGCCTCCTGAATAACCTTGGACTAGTCCTGAAGGAGTATCATAGAATCATAGCATAACCAGGTTGGAAGAGACCCACCGGATCATCGAGTCCAACCATTCCTATCAAACACTAAACCATGCCCCTTAACACATCGTCCACCCGTGCCTTAAACACCTCCAGGGAAGGTGAATCAACCACCTCCCTGGGCAGACTGTTCCAGTGCCCAATGACCCTTTCTGTGAAGAATTTTTTCCTAATGTCCAGCCTAAACCTCCCCTGGTGGAACTTGAGGCCATTCCCTCTTGTCCTGTCCCCTGTCACATGGGAGAAGAGGCCAGCACCCTCCTCTCTACAACCTCCTTTCAGGCAGTTATAGAGAGCAATGAGGTCTCCCCTCCTCAAAGGTCCACAAAGGTGCTCTAATGTTGTCATGTTCAGCAGCAGGGGGTCTTCGGGTTCAACAAAGCTTCAGTGCCCCTGTGGAGCTGTGAAGCCCATGCCTGAAGAAGATGCTTTAGCACATGCATGGTGTTGTTTTTCAGGAGGCTTTGAATGCTCAAGGGTATTAGATTATTTAGGAGTTAGGTAAGTCCTTGGTAAATCCACTGGCAGCACTTAGGTTCCTGGAAGGCCCTCAACCCCCTTTGTAATTCTCACTGTGGCTTTGTGAGCCTCTGTGTGTAAAGCCACAGTGGCCCTGGGGAGCATTCAGGTAAGAGAATCCTCATGGCTAGGTGAGGCTCTTATACTTACTGTAATAATGAATCCCCAAATGAAGAACCCAATTATGTATGCTAGAGTTATGAGCTGATACAGCCCATCAGTAATCCCTGTGCTGGACCAATCATTGCTGGAGCCTGTTGCAATATATATTGCTGCATTTCATGGTATGTGGCACGTCTTCTGGGGAAATAAAAGTCATTGCTGCTTTCTGTGAAACTCTGTCAACCTATCTCACATTTTTGTAAGTAATTTCCATCCTGCTATGGTCTATTACACATGATGTTTTGAAGGAATGGGAAAGAGTTAAGCAAAATGAAGACCATTATCAATATTTTATTTGTCACAGCTGAAAAACTACAGTTGTAGGTGAGTTCATTCCAATCCATTCAGTGATTTCAGTACTCAAAGCCCTTCAGGGAGTGTCTAAAATCCTCTGATGTTTCTAAGCGCTAAGTTTTGTGTTTGGATTTCTGATAAAACTGAAGTATGAGTCAAAACCATGTAACAGACTGGTTCTGATTTACCACTGTGTGCTTCCAATATCTGCTGGTGCTAACTCCAGTGATTTCATTAGAGTGGAGCTGCATGGTATTGATTTAATTCTTATGTCAATGTAACCCTCCAGAGACACACTTCTCTGCTCTTATTCCCACTGATTTCAGTTCAGGAAAATAATCAGGACTGTAATTAGGAATGATGACCTGATTCAGTCAGGCATAGAAACACAAGCCAGCCTTTAAGTTTTTCAGTAATGCTACTGACTGTAGTGGGGCTACTTTCTTCCTTAAAGGCAAGTATGTGCTTAGTACTTTTACAGATGGTAACCTATGTATTTAGGTTTGCTCTTGAATTTTGTGAAAGTGGAAACCTTTTGACAAGCTATAACAAGCCTTGGATGAGGACCACAAATGGAGGAAACTTGGTAAAATATTTAAGAAGGCTCAGGAGCTAAGCTGAAGTTTCTCCTTCATCCCTGTCTATGCAATTCCATTTACTTCAATTAACTTTTATGTTTGCAACTGGAATGGATGGAATTTGAGCAAAGTTGCTTTCAGAGTACATTCATGATATTGTCTACAAACCTATTACTTTAAGAAACCAAGATAGGATAATGCGCCTCTTTCTGCAGATTGTGTTGTCTGTTCTAGCTGCCACTTAAATACCTGATGCCTCAAAAAGCATTCCCAGCAGGGTTCAAATGGTTTTGTTTATGTGCATTTTTCAGGCAAAAACTTGCCAAACTCCAGTATTGGCTGTGGGCTTCTGGGGAGAGAACTTGGCTTGGAATTAAATACCCTGGAAATGGACTGGATCCAAGAATGAGTAAATTTGTAGCAGAGGTGAAAACATCTAATTATAACCATTATCCAAAAATTCAATGTAAAAATAATAAGTGAAAAATTACTCATCACATTGAAAGATGAATTTTTCTAATGGCATTAAGAGATTTTATAACCAGCCAACATATCAAAAGTTGAGTAATCAAAGTATCCATGATCAATATTTATATTCAGGTCAAAGTGAAGGGAACTGAGACAATGAAATTTAGAAATGCATGTATCACAATTTGATTGGAACAGTCAACATTGGCAAAAAGCCTGTTTGCTCTACGATTACTTTCTGATTAAGTATTACCACACAGAGCTACATCTGTTACTCTTCATTTGAATACAAAACTTACCTCTAATCTAATTAAAAAAACAATAAAAGCAGGAACATGATGTCCTTTCAAAGCCCTCAAACTTATTAAAGCTAAAAGTAATTCAACAGATTTAAAGAGTAATTGTATTAATTAATCAGGGGATAGATTCCGGCTAGTAAACTCTAGGTGCAAAGGTAAACATGAGGAATAAGAATTCTAATGCAACACCAACAGTGGTTTTATATCTTGGTGGCATTTAATAAGTACCTGTGATATACCTAAGCTACCTTCAAAACAGCTAATGTGACCTACATTGCCTTTGAAACTGATAGCTGCTGCAGCACTGGGCTCAGTGTGGGTTGATTCATTGTTTTTATACTGCAGGGGACTAACTTGGGCAGTTAGACAGCTAGCAATTCAGACTGTCTTAGATCCACAGATACTCTCTCTCTTAGGAGTAAGAAGGTAGGCGACAAGAAGAGAATGCTAATTCAGGTAGGCTGATTTATGTCTTGCTTGGTCTCACCTTTCTTCACTTGCAGGTCTTTAAACTGTGATCTTAAAATGTCTTGCATCAGAAATTCCCCTACAAAACAGTAAAAGCATAATTTATCTTAAGTATAGTAGATTGCTCCTAAAAATGCATCCTCCCTCTTAGAAATAACGTTTGTTTGTTTGTTTGTTTGTTTATTTGTTTTTGTTTGCGTAGTGATTCTTTGCTTGGAAAAACCGTAACTCTGCAAAGGTGATCCTGAAGTACTTTTGTCCCTGAAAGCCTATGAAAACAAATACAGGCATATGCCAGAGAACAGAGTGAGAATTTTTGAGTGTTACTCTTACGATAAATGACTAAATAAAATAAGTAGAAAATTAGTAGTCTTAAGTATTTATCTAACATTTTATGTTCTTATTGAAGGTACCCACTTCCTATAACTAAGAGAGGACATTAGTTTCTCTTTTTGTTGTAGAGATTAGGGAACACAGAATAATAAATATCATATTTGTTTCTGGTCTTGTAGCAAATCTTGCTGAATTGCTTTGCAAATTTCAAGTGGGATTCACCTCAACTAGCTTTAGCTGTTCAAAAAAATACCCCAAAAGGCAGCTAGCATAAGATAGCCATGTGGGCCTTTCTTTTAGTCAATGAAGAACAACGGACTTCTCCAATTTGTGGTGTGTTCTGTCCTGATGGAAGCATGTAAGAGAAGATCAATAGCCTTTGGTGAACACCAAGGATGACTCTCTTCAGTCACTGCAGAGGGAGAATGGCCAGAGTGCAACTGGTTGACGCCTTATTCTTTGGCGGATAGTGGAAGTAAATCTCTCCCACTATGGTGCTGTGGCACGTCTCTGAAAGAAAGAGGAGCTCAGACGTGATGGAGATTTTAGTAGACCAGATGTAGATGGTCAGATGTAGGTTTGGTAATGTGACACGGCTTAGTGCAATGTCTCTGGCATTTCTGAAGGAAAACCTTTATTTCTTAGTGTTTTTGTAGGAAACGTTTGTAGAGCATCACAGCAATTTCTCATTCAGCGGTTGTATATCATGTTTGGATATTATATCAGAAGTGGGCTCAGTGGGTGGTTGGCTGCTAAGCAGAGCTTTAAGCCTATAAGGACCGTCTTGGATGTGCCTAAGGCACTCTGCTGTCACAAGCAAGGAAGTGTGGTATGAATGCCAAAGGTAAATGCTTGCAGGGTCTCCAAGAAAAGTCATTTGGATAGGAGTGAGCTGGAACATACTGTAGATCGTAGAATCATAGAATGTTTGGAGTTTGAAAGGACCTTAAAGATCATCTAGTTCCAATCCCCTGCCATGGGCAGGAACACCTGCTCTGCAAACCTCTTCCGCTTCAAAAATTTTGAGCACCTTGATGTAATTCCATAGATAAATTATCATTAATATTAGATTGTCCTTTTGGAGAGAGTCAAAGCAGATAAGTTTGATATTAGAGGGGCAGCTTTCAAGGGACTCGGGTCCAATCGTTTAAATATATGGGATAGGATTCATTTTACCTGCCTCTGGAAAGCTGCAGTTTAAATGATGTCTGTTTCTGAGCTAGTCACATTTGGCTCCTGTAATCGTCAGCAAAAAGAAACTGGCACTGCCAAAGGGCATGTCTTGGACACCTGCTGTATGGGTAAAGACTCACCCAACTGGAAAGCTTAACTCTTCCCACTGACTTGGCTAGCCTGGAGCAATGAGCTCAGACTAGACACTTTGGTTTTAGGCATTCAGCATGAAGGGGGTTGAATCCCATTCTTAGCACCTAGGTACTGCTATTTAAAAATTACAGATAATATTAATGGAAAAGTTGCTGCTGATTTGCATGAGAAATGCGATCTTCCAGCCCCATGGGTCTACCCACATGAGTAAAAAGAATGTGAATATTTCACCTAAGCCACACTTACTGCTTCTTTAATTAAAGATAAAAGGTTCTATTGATTTTAACTTATCGTGTTAGAATCCCACTATAGATCCATCTTCAGTATAATATATAGCAGGATGAGTTTTCTAGTTTGTCATTATCACTTTCCATGTCAGAGCACATGCTGGAAGCTCTAGAAGTCTACACTGCAACTATGGAGTGCAGCTTTAGACAAAAGGTAGCATGACACTAGCTATATGACATACTGTGGCACGTACTCTGTGTGTAGCTGCTATGGGCTTCTGTGACTGAAATGTGTGTTCTGCTTCAGTGCACAGGATGTGGTTCCTCACTTGCACAACTTGCAGTGCACAGATGCCACTGTCCTATTGCTGCCTGCTCCTGTCTCCTCTCCAGCAGTTCCTCTGGCACCTGCTGCTATGCAGACAGCAGGCTGGGGTATCAGAAGTGGCTTCAGGTGCTGAGGGATATAGTATGTGTATGGTGAAGAAATGGTGAGAACCGTCTGTCACAAACAGCTTGTCTCTTGTCCCTGATACTCCTCCTTGGGCTCCAGTTGCTTCTACCGCTGCCTGAGGTTGAGCTGCCAACAATGGCTACTCTGAGTGGCCAGAGGAACAATCAAGAAGCTGGGGGACTGGAGAATACAGAAAGGTAGTAGGAGAAAAAGACCAGAAGGCTTGTTACTGACCCACAACACACCTTCCACTTACACATGCAGTGTAGTTACCTACCCCTTGCTGCCCCTGCTTTACCTGTTTTTCTCATGTCTGTCATGAGGAATGGCAGAATACAGTAGAGAAAGGAAATTATTTTTTGCCATTTTTGGAATTTTGGGATATGTCTTTCTACTTTCACCTCCTGATGTCCTTCAGGGAGTGTAGGGAAATTAACCCCTTTCACAATGTGACTGCTTGTAATTATAATTCTCATTGACTCTTAATTGCCACTGCCATCCATCAAAGGCTTGATTTTCAGGTCTGTTGCATAGTGCAGAGAATAAGAAAAGAGCTGGAAGTGCTAATCATATTGGCAGAATGTAAGTGGAATGGGAGGAGCTGCTGTTTTGACTCTGAGAGCAGGCTTGAGAAGTCTCAGCTATGCTTGGCACGCCCCAGTGTGCTGTGTAGTCTTGAGAAGCTGGTCAGAGGAGCGAGAGTGGGGCTTTAAAGAGCATTTTACTGGGCACTAGGGGCAGGCCAGGAATGGGTTTATAATCTGTTGTCATGGTTCAGCTGACAGATGGCAACAAGGGAGCAGTGGTATCTTGAATGCTTCAAGGGAGTGAATCCTGAACTAGCTACTGCAACCTGATGGTAAGCTGATGAAAGTGTCCCTGTGCAGAGAAGCTGGGCTAGCTAAAGGCTGAATCGATTTAAAAACCAATTTTAATTATACTAGTGCAAATTTTGTGAGCAAGCACACAGTCTCCTTGGGGGTAAGGAGAGAGATGCCATTAGTGGGATGTAAGACTGGTCCACGCTCTCTAGAGCAGACTAGCATATACTGAAAAGAACATCAGAGACAAGGTAATTGCCATAATATAAAGGTGAAAAGTCCCTTTATATTATGATGGTACATGTTAAGCTGTCCCTTGTTAACAGGATCTGATGATCAAGCTGTAATACAGACCTCAAAACCTGGAAAGCTACACATAAAAGAGCTCTATAAGGCACAGGAGCAGTGGATTAAAAGGATACAAGGAGGCCTGCCAGATTTGTGTGGCATCCTAAGCTCCACCATCCTGTTCGGCCACCTTCTCTTCACAGTGCAACAAGTGTCACTGTCACGAGCTGGCTGCACGCTGACACATAGGATCTGTGACCCTGCGTTCCAGCCCTGTGCTGGTGTAGTGGTTGAACCGACCCCTGCAGCCAGGGGTCAGATGGAAAGCCATTAGGGGTGATTCCTCACCAGCACAATGTCCAGACTCCCGTCATTGCTGCTTCGAGTCATCCTGGGAGCAATCATCCATGAATTGATTTTATGGCAGTGCTGACACTTGCCTTCATTCTTTCAGAGCCGGAGAGAATTGCTCTTAACCATGCCCCCTGCTGCCTCGGGATATAATCTCAGGAGCATAGTTTAGGGGCACAGCCAGCTTCAAGGAGCATTACTTTGCTTCAGTGCATTTTTATGTGTTTTTTTTTTCCCTGCAGGCTTTTTTTCAGCTCAGAGGGATATTTGAACCAGTGAATGCACTTTTTTATTTCTTCTTCTTCTTCTTCTTAATAAAGAAACAGTCAAAAAGTCTATGTCTGTGTGCTGTTGCCAAACATGCAAACGTTTGTCCAGTTTGCTGTTGGGCAGCATCAAGGGCTTACGTCTTAGCTGCTAACTTGGTGATAATATTCTCCCTTAACAGAGGATTTTACAAACAAATGCACATATCAAAATCTGTTCATCAATACAACTGCAGTTTGAAGCCCACATTTGGCAAATCCACAATCCTGGGAATACTTTTTAAGGATAAAGCTTCAGTGAGATTATTTATGCAAAGAAAAAGAGATTTTTTTTTAGCACCAGGAAAAAAATAAGATTTTTTTTCATAGGTCAGAAATCTTTTGAAGTACTTTCATTTTTTTTATCCATTTCTCCCCCTGTAATTCTCATTAGCTTAATTAATTGTTGCTCTCTTTTGAAATTAAAGAGAACAAATTGTTCTCCTGGTACTGAAGGGCGCAGGAAAATAATTGCAGAGTCTATTTGTACCTGAGATTTTGTTATATTTCTGTTGACTGAAATCTCAGCAAAAAGGAAGGCAAATTGTTCACAGACTGCCCCCCATTAAAGCCAGAAATATATTTGCGTGGCGATTTCTTGTGGATGCATATAGCATTGCAATATTCTGGTAATGGAAGCAATTTGTTTTAGAAACAGTATAAAGGTCGCTAATTTCCAAATAATGGGAACCGGTCTGCTTGACAGGTTTTTCTTTTTGCTATTTATACTGCATATAGAGTAGCAGGAGCAGAGGCAGAGCCAGGCAAGCAGGGAGTCTCTCCGGCAGCTGCTGCGACCCCTGCTGTGCTGCTGCCATTGCCATTGCCACGGGAGAGCCACATGAACACTGTTTTTTGGGGGTCCCCTTACCTGATTAGCCATCCCTCCTTGAAGGAGAAAAGGAGAAGAATTTTATTATGTGGGTTTTTTTAAGATGAAAATGAAGGCAACACCTACATGGACTGAAGTGGGTGCGTTTTCCATATTTTTCTATTCAATGAATAATTATCTCTGAAAAACAAGCATGATTTGGAAAGGTAACCTGGCTAGGGAGCTTGCAGAGCTACATTTCTGCCAGACTGTTTTTCATTTTCCTATTACATTTCATGCATTTGAAAAATGAGGAGGGAGCTTGTGCTTACTTTTTGCTTTTGTATAAGGCAAACGGGGTTGGAGCTTTGTGGATTAATAGGATGGGAGGCGGCTTCCTGCCTTCTGTTGGTGGGAGATAAAGGTGCCTTCTCACCTCACAGGTCTTTTTCAAACAGCCCATCAAGTTAGGTATTAGAAGAAAGAGTTCCTGAAGTAGGTGTGAAGATGGGAGTTTCTGGAGCAGAGTGCATACAGAGTACTTACTGACTGTTGATCTTGTGAGGGTGTTGGTAATATTGCGTTGGTAATATTGCTTTGGTAATATTTGGGATGAAGAGTAGTGATGGACTACTTAGGCTGGTGGAGCTAATTTTTAGGATGAGT
This sequence comes from Phaenicophaeus curvirostris, assembly GCF_032191515.1. Classification (NCBI taxonomy): domain Eukaryota; kingdom Metazoa; phylum Chordata; class Aves; order Cuculiformes; family Cuculidae; genus Phaenicophaeus; species Phaenicophaeus curvirostris. The sequence goes on along the minus strand of NC_091392.1, from coordinate 175,949,102 downwards.
GGTTAGCCTGGATCCTGTTTAGCTGAAGAATGACCTGGTATTAGGATGGGAAGCATGAAGACAAACACCCATGCGTAAACTTTTTACAAGATAAGAAGGTTGAAGAAAGGCTGTTCTATCTGCTGCCTTTGCTGGCTCATTTCTTCCCCTGTCTACATGGGAAAGCAATTAGGAAGCAAAGAAGGACATAGTTGATACATGGTAAGAATAGGTGATGTTTGATATATATTAAGAATATACAATGGCAAAGTAAATCACAGAAAAATTTCATAGATTTTAATAGAAGATGAACCATCCTGTGATAATCTCTAAAGATAATGTCATGCTTTCAGTCTTTTGAGTTTCCTACTAAATTCCTTAGCAGGGACATGCTTTTCTAACATCTTTCAGATAGGTTAGCACAGTCCCTTAATAATCCTGTAAACTTCTAGACTGATAACAACGGAAGATCCTCAAATTTACCATCTTTCGGGATTCTATACACACTAAATACTAGAAGGCTTTACATGTGGCTGAAACTGCAAAGATGTAGAAAGTAAAGGCTGGGACTCGCAAGCCCAAGAATAACAGGAACATGCAAAACTTCCATCAATGAGCTAGCTGAATACCATCTGCTCAAGGAGGGCTAGAAAGCTACATGGTCAAGGAAGACCATGATGAAGGATTGAAGAACAATAAAAAAAGGCTAAAGGAGAGTTACAAAATGTCTATGGGAAAAGGAGAAGATCTGAGACTCTTATGAAGTAGTGTGCAGCTTCCTTTCTCATTTGGCTTCTGTATCGTGTCACACGTGGTCTTTTAGGCTCTGTGGAGCAAGGCCAAGCACCTTACATACACTTCACAAAGAATTATATACTGTCTTGTACATGCTGATAAACATAACAAATCTTACTGTCATTCCTGAGAAGATTATTTTGCTTATTCAGTGTATCATGGATGAGAATGAGTAATTAAAATAATATTTAAATGTAGATTTTATTTGCACAGATACTGAAAAATATCTCTCTTTAGCAAAGCCTTTTACTATTGCTCTTCGTACCCTGGGGAGACATCAGATGCCTGATCATTTCCCTTGTCCCCCCAGCTCTGGGGAAATAATATATTTCTATTGGTTCCCTTGGCTTCCCAGGCAATGCAAAGAGCTGGCTCGAAGTGGGACCTAAATGACAATTCATTGCCAGGAGGGAAGCAATTTTCAGGCCTCCTCCCCTTCTTCTTGCCATGAATATAATAATACACTTTGGAAACATTACCGGGGTAATCTGAAAACAGCAATGCTGTCAGAAATCAGAAAATGCCTGATAGAACTGGTTCTTCACGTAGGTTGGCTGTGTTGTTTAGAATCACTGTTCATCACATTTCACTCTTCAGTGACATCCTGCTAGATTTTTCCCCAGTGAGGAGTCATCTTCACACTAAAGCACTGTAAGAGCACTATAGGTTGAATATTGTTATTTTTCTTCTTCTTTCTCCCTGTCTGCCCCCCTCTTCCTCTCTTTTATTTTTTTTTCCTGAAAGCTAGTTCATGTTGCAAAGATCATCAGATGAAATGAATGCAGCCCAGCTGGGATTTGCTGGAAATGCTTCCAGCTTGGCAGCACCTCTCACAGAGTGGCTGGGTCCCTGAAAGCTTTGTTTAAAATGATGAAATGAAAACAAAGGAGACATAATTAGCTGGTGTATAATAATAGAAAAGGCTTGTATCCAACTACTGTAAAAGTCATTTAATGAAGGGTAATCTGGACATAAGCCCGCACACTATAGTTGTAAAATATTTAAGCTTTTTAATGAGAGGGAGAACGGAGAGAAGGGTCTGCTAACATGATTAGGAAAAATACCTTTCATAACTGTTTTTACAGGGGCTTGCGATTCCTAAGCTGAGGTTCGTAGCTTTCTTGAAGCCAAAGAAGCAATAAAACTTTTATACCACACCAACACTTAAAAGCTACATACATCACGTATTGGTTTTATATGTCTGAGTGAAAACATCAGTGTACTGTTTTTTATGTCTGCAGAGGGCTACACCAGCTATTGAGTAACATCTCCAGTATTTTCACTTACCTCAGATTGTAGAGTGTTTGTGGATGATCATTAATCTTAAACTGCACTAAAAGTTGCTTTCAGTGATGTTCTTTCTCATGTCCCCCTCCTTGTTCTGATTTTCCTCTCCTCCCTTTCATTCTCCTTCCTAGAAAACTCTTTTCTCATACTCCCTGTACCTGCCACTGTTGGAACCAAACAGATGCTGCTGGATCTGAGGCAGACTCGTTGCTTAGATGGGGTGAATGCATACCATTATTTTTAGCTCTTTCACAGGCTACTAGGCAAAATGCAAGAATCAGCTAGGGATTTTCCATGATAGGAAAATCATAAATCATGTAATAAAACCTTATTGTACCCCTGTGAATTTTTTAGATGTGGGATCCAGTATGATTACAGTATTTGCCTAACCTTGAGTGTAAAAGTTTTTGTGACCTATGCCTGGGAGGGCACTGGTTGAGACTTCCCTGCAGTCACCTGGGCCAGTGTCTAGGGGGAAGAAGGGCTTGTGAGGGAGGAGCTGCTGGGCAGCAGTTGGGTATTTTGCCACTGAAAGTTTTCAGGGTGAAAGAAAGAAAGTCCTGCATGTTCATTTGTCCCTATAGTGCCAAAACATCTCCCAAGCAACGTTTGCCTGTTTGGCTCATGTGCACTGTCATTGTTCAGCCAGCTTCAGCTGCGCTCTGCCCCTTGTTTCCTAGCTGCCTTTTTTCAAGGGCTTTGTGGATTGCACTCATTGTTGGTACAGCCAATTAGGGTAATTGTTGCCATTATTTCGGTGATATCTCACAAAAATAACATGCTCATAGACATGGCTTTCTCACTCCTTCAAAGTCATCACTGTGCCATCAGAATTTTAGATTAAATTTTTTTCTTAAGCATATAAATAGTATTTGTAGGCTTGTCCCTCACTTTTTGCAAATTCTTCATTTAAGCTTCCATGTAGGAATGGAGATAATAAATATTCATGCATTTCTTCCTACCTTGATATGCTAATTCTTGTATGAGTGGTAATCAAGAAGCAACTGAAAAAGATGACTTGATTCTGGTATTATTTATGAGTATCGCACTGAAGTATTGGGCTAGGGGTGAGTGTCAAGGCCAGTTAAGTGTGCTTTAACATGAACTGCTCTCTGGAGATATCTTCTTTGCTTTATTCATTGTATACAATCATTTAAGATTACTGAATTCCCTATTTATTACCTCAGCGAGCTCTCTCAAATTAGGTGAAATTGGTTCTTTCTTTCCCACCTCTTTCCCAGCCTTCTAAATAACATGCTGAACTCAAGTGCTTTGTGTTGTGTACCGAATAGTCCAACTGACTTCAGTGAGTTAGTTAAACAAAGCCTTAATGTTTGTAAGAGTGGTAGATCTTTTACAGTTACCAGCTTTATAATATAAACTGAAGAGTTCATTTCCAGTCAAGCTGGATGGATATTCAAGTTGCCTTATTTAGTGTTTGAAGCAGAGTCACAAAAGTACTTTTATAATACTAGAGAATTAAAGATATACCTAAAATGAGTTTCAGATAATAAGACACCCAGACTTTGTTTCAGAAAGCTTCATATCTGAAAAAGCTGGGACAGAAACCTGGATTTTGTCACTTATCTTGAGCAGAGATCCAATCAAATGCACTATACCCGATATCGGTGAGATGAATGGCAGTTTGATTTTAAATTTTGCATTGGGATTCTGAGAGGTGGATTCATCTCTGCAGAGAATATTAGTGTGAAAATACAGAGACACAATTGTTTCTCTGTTGTACAGGGTGAAGATCTCGGAACGCTGCTATTGATTTCAGTAGCAGCAGAAACCTGCTCTCATCAGTGCCAGCACCTAACCAAGTTAGAGAAGTAGCAGTGGATCAAACCAAATCAGTCACACCAAACTAACCTTAATGATAAATGCTTGAAGGAAAGACAGAAGACACCTTGAGCTACTTGTAAAGTGGTAACTCTCATCAATGTGCGCAAACTGTGCCATGCACCATTCTGCATGTTTGCTAGAAGAGGTGTCATACAATTGGGTAGGCTTTTTTTATTTTTTATTTTTTAGTATTTCAATGACATTGTAAATAAGAAGAAGGATTGGAAAGTCACACAACCCCACTATAGCCTATATCCTATATCATGAGATGGTCTTCACTTTCAGTAAGTATGAAATGGTGTTTGTCATATGACAAATCTTGACTACTGAAAGATAAAATGACCTTTGAATGTAAGGAGTTAAAAAGACCAGATGCTCAAAATTGAGTTAATTTTAGATTCAAAGTGCTGAAAGTTAAAAGCTGGAAGACTGAGAGTTGTCTTTTCTCATTTGATAGTGGCTTGGTAACAAGTAACTCATTATGGTTATAAACAACAATTTTCTTTTCAAATGGCTGGAAAGACAAGAAGGGCTAAATTTAAAACACTGATTCAAATATGCCTAGTTTTAAGCTCTTTAACATGAGAACTGTGGGGATTGTATTTAACTGGTGGTAGATGGCACTCAGATAATATCAATTTGGCTCATGAGCTGCAGCATCATCTGATGCACTCATAAACTACAAACTTCTTCTTTATTCTGTTTTCCCATCAATACTGAGTAGGTTAAGGAAGAATATTTGCCTTCATAACTGGCAAAAATTATCCAGTACGTAAAATGAGAAAAGTTAGTAAAAATAGTGTAAAACATATAATATAATTAAATACAACTTCTCTACGCTCTCCCTAATAGGCTTGCGGCAAACATATCATTACAGTTTTCAAAAACTGTTTTCTGTTTGTGAGATGAATTGTTTATCTGACTGATTTTATCATGGCGAGAAGGTGGTCTGCCAAATTTGACACATGATATTTGTTCTGGGTCTAGATTATCTGGACCTAAAACATGAGGATGATGGAAGCTGCAGGATGAAAACCTATTTTTGTGCTTGCTTTTGAGCAGAATCAAGGAATGTGATACTCACTGCATCAGAGATTTATTAAGTCTCATTATTGCTATTTCATCCCACTACAAGGAGGGCCTGAGTGGGGAGGACTTTGAGAATGTGGGAGTTTAATATTTCTCATTAAGGATGTGCAGAGACAATAGAAGAAAGAGTGGGACTTCTGCCAGAGGTGTCAGGGGGAGAAAGGAGGTCATTGATTCTTTCTGTCACAATGACAATTCCCAGTTGGAGTTCCTCATCAGGGACTGCTTGGGAGAAGTGGAAAGGTAGTCAGTTTTGCTGGAGCTGGAACTCTACCCACTGCACCCTCCCCAAACTGTACTGCTGTATGACCTGCTGGTGGGAGACTCTGAATAAAGACAAAGACATCACTGGTGTGGTAGGAGTCCTGCAGAAGTTTAGAGATCTCAGGAAAACACTGGCAGCCTACTTTTCAGATTTGATACCAGCTGATGCATGGCTTGTTTGGCTGTGCTATAAGGATTACAGGCCTTCTCATGCTGTTTTGTGGTGGTGAAGCTAGTTAAACACATGCTTCTCATGTATTGGTTTGCCTTGCTACTGAAGTAGTTTGCCTGTGTTTTTATCACTGTTCTTGTTTCAGCAGCAGATAGTAAGAATTACTTCTGTTTTAGCAAAACACATCTCTCAAAGATGCTATTTTTGCTCTGGCTGGCCTTTAGATCCAGGTGGAAATCACATATGTTCCTGGTTGACCATTTAGGGAACTTGCTCTGTTCTCATGGACTAAGGGTGAAGGGCTCACCACAGCAGAACCAGGAGGGCAAATCTGTGGATGGGGTAGCAAAGAACTAAGTTAACTCCACATAACCAGCTTCATTTAAACTTTCAGCACATCATTTAGATCTTGGTGTTTTAGAATTACTCCCTGTTGGAGGCTATTCCCTGCATTGGTCTTAACTAAAAGAAACTGTCTAGAAGTTAGGTGTCTAGCCTAAACTAATTAGACAACTTGCTTCTCGACTCTAATGCTAGTGGGGAGAGGTTATCCATCTAGACCTGTATTTTACCAATACACTTGACCCTCTCTGATCCATCACATATTTCTGTTGTTTATGAAAGAATTTGTTGGCTGCACTGTTTATAGTTAGCAGAGCATGAGCCTCATCTTTGCCATCTTTGTTGATCAGTCTAAAAAGATGTACTGTCTAACACTGAAACACTCCAAAAAGATGCAAGTGTCACTGCTGAAAATGGACCTAAGAGGTGGTTTGCTGCCATTTTCATGTCAGGGAGTGTTAGCACGGAATTTAATCTATAAAGATTTTTTCTTAAATGTAATCCAGGAGCGCACATTTAAAGTGCTTTCCAGATTCTGGCCTCATTGCTCTCTTCATGGGCAATTTTTACACTAAAGCTGTTTTCTCCCTAGACACAGGAGGAATGGGCTCTCTGTAGCATATGATGACACATTTTGCTAGAGGGACAGAAATGAGTGCTTTATTGAAACAAAGACCCTGTAAAACAACACACATCTCCCTCTTTGCAAAATGGGCAATTATTCTGGAGTTATTTCTGTAAATGCCCCTGCTATAAAGTATTTTCTTTTGCATTTAAACTCGATCAGTTGCTCTTCATTAATGCTATTGGATCCTCAGGAAGAGCAATGCATTGTACTAACTGGTTGGGATGCCAGATACAAAACCTGGCACAGAATGAAACTCAGCTGGCCACTATCTGCTTGCTACACAGCCTGCCAGGAGTGGGATTCACCAGGAATATATGAATTTTAACACATGTTATAAAGAAGCATATCTTTTCTCAGTGTTTGTACCTGTTCCCCCCTGTTCAAAGGAGCATGTTTCACTTTGCCAAGAGTGTGACTACTCCATTTGCAAAAGTTTTGTGGCGCTTTTAACATCTCTGCTAAAATACCTTCTTCTTGGTCATGAGGGATCATGCATTTTTATACAAAGCCATGGGATTTTTGGGTACAGAATATTCCTACATTTCAGCATCTACTAATGCCGGAATTTTTGAATGCTTCAATCCAAAAGAAACATGGAAATACAACTTTGATATAGGCACCAAGAAATGGATTTATTTCACCTCTGAAAGTTAGATGCCCAGTTGAAATTATTTGTCTTTCTTCCACTCCTGTTAACAGAAAGAGAGTCACAGAACAAACCTTTATAAGGCATGCTTTCATGTCATTTAAGTCTCTCTTTGGAATTATCTTTCTCACTACTGATTAGAGGGATGAATCCCACTTCAGCTTCCCATTGATTTCCCTTTCATGTCAGTGGAAAGTTGGGTGTTGATATAGAAGTTAAGCATCTAAATACCTTTATGGATTTTGGTCTAAGCTGGAAAATTTTGTTTGATGCTGTTTCTGTCTTCTTCTATGTTCAAAAATATTGCCTTACCTTTTATTTTCACAGGACAGAGGAGAAAAATCTGTGCATAAATCCTTTCCTCAGAAAACACCACAACCAGCTGAACACCAGTAATTGTGTTCTAAAACTTTATAGCTTCAGTTTTAGCCTTTAAAGTATATTTAGAATAGCATATTTAGCTGTATTTCTTCTCTTGCCTTTAGAATGCCAGGCACACCAATAGAACTATATGAATAATAAATTATAATACTGTTTATCATCTAAATTGTTATCGTTTAGAATTTTTCTCTCAAGTGTTTCTTCTAGAAATGTATTCAACTCTCCCTGATGACACATTTGGATGAACATTTTTCTACTGTGAATGCCTAAAGTTAGTCATCTAGACCTATATTTAGGCACAAAAATGAATGACCTGATTTTCAGAGTTGCTGATTACTTATTTTGACGCATTAATATGAATTTAATAGCTTAGCTGTAGGTGCCAAAGTCTTAAGAATGTTATTTTTTTCCCCATGCACAACTTGTCTATCAAACTGCAGAACACATGCAGAATTAAATTACTAATGAATGATGACAATATGCCTTATAAAAACAATGTTAAGTTGATTCATTTATTTGTTTACATGGTTGGGCAAGCTAATTTTATGCACGAAGTCCATGATGAAATATAATTTATAGTTATTTGAACAGAAAAGTATATATTTCTCTCATTGTATATCAAGACAATGGTGAACTGTCTGTGAAGAAAGCACATCCTCCGGTTGTTCTTTGTCGAATGCCAAAGAGAAAAATAATGTGAAGACATTTCGCTCATTCTGTCAGAAAAGCAAACTTATTTTTTTCTGATGACTCTCATTATGTTAAATATTGAGAAAAACTGGGTACTGCACAATAAATCCATACATATTGTAAAACAAGAGCCTTTCAGAAAACATTAGGAGCCATATGTTCATTTTAGAGATACACGGTTCTACTGTGAGATATGACTTCCTTGTTGTTCATCAAAGCACTTGGATACTTATATTAAGGGGTCACAAGCACTTGCTTAAGGGCATTGCTGAATAGGGTCCTAATAGCCTGATTTGCTATACCTTATCTATCTGAGTTTGACAAGATCCCTAAATTACTTTGAGGTTGCCCAGTACTACCTAAAGAATAAGAATTGTTGAACTGTAGAGTGAGTGGCAGGATCTAGACTTTAAAGATTAGCGTAATAAATATCCTTTCTTTAGTGTGTTGCCCTGTTCTCTATTTTTACATTGAATTATTCTTGATACACACAAGGGCTTTTTGCAAAGAAACAGATGAAATAAGGAACACCTGCTAGGTTTCCTCACCCTTAAGAGTTAGCCTCTGGGCCGTGATCCAGCAGTGGGGAGATTCCTACGAGCCAGAGGGGCAGTGGGTGCAGGTTCCCACCCACTGCACTTAATTTGCTGCAATAACCTTAAGGAGAACAGCTTGAATAAAAGTAAGCTGAGTGAGAACTGCACAGCTCCACCTGACATTATATTGACAGCAGGTGGTAAATGTGGATGGAAGTGCCTGACTATCATTGAATAAAACACACAGTCCCTTCAGCATCAGCAGCTGTGTGATCACTAGGGAGCTGTTTGGTTACATGTGTTTTTTTCACATCTGTCATTTTAACTAAATTGGTGGTCTAAATGAATAGTGTCATGCACAGGAACATTACATGAATTTATGACAGCTGAAATGTATAGCACCTAGAGGATTTGGGGGCCGTGAAACAGTGAATGGATTTCAGAAAGGCATGATTTTCATCTGTGGTAGATAAAAGCTTGATCCATTATTCATCACACTATGCAAAAGAGAATTACACATTGGGTTCACAGGGCAGTCTTCTGGCATTTCAGAAAGATGAAAAAGGAATTTAAGAGAAAGATTTATATGTTTATGTTGCCTCTGTTTATGATATGAGCAAAAGAAGTACAATTTCCTCCTAATTAGATTATAACAGGTGCAAGCAAATCCAACAGAAGGGAAGCTATTTGTATGATATCTATACAGCATTTGGTATGAATATAGCAGGAAAATGGGAAGCATCTCTCAGCAGTACTTTCGCACTTTTACGGTCTGATGCTTGGCATGCGCTCTGTCACTGGAGAGCAACGTTACTGGGCTGGGTGAGGTGGCTTCACCCTGGCTCGGTTAGTGCAGCTGAGTTCACCTGGACCAGCTGGGGAAATGCCTCCCTTTCTAAGACTCATTTCCCACTGCACCTGGGTCTTCTGAGAGCTGTGGTGCTTCAGGTGCTCCAGTTCCCTGTCTTGCACACCCAGTTTCACAGACACTTGTGTCCATTGCTGCCACCTTTGTGAGAGGCGTTGCAGTCCTTGACACTTCTCCACTGCTGGTGCTGCCTCATGTTCTGCTTTGCCCCTCCAGCCAAAAAGGCAGCAAGCAAAGGGAAAGGTAGTACATCTTGCATGCAGGTATTGCCTTCTCCACCCATTTAAGCTGAGATGCTGAGGTGTAGGCAGAGAAGACTTGGGGAGTGTCACATATTCTGCTGTGTTACTGTGTGGCACTGCTAGCAGGGTGATGTGGTGGACAGTTGGAGACAGAAACCTCTGGAAGTGTCGTGCCAAGAACTGCCAGAACTTGTCTATCTGAGATTTCAGGTAGTCTTGGTATGTACAGATTCTCCTGTCTCCTCAGATCTGCACAGGTGAAGCTGTATTTATGTCCCTCTGATATACTTCTGATAATGACAGCAGAGTCCAGATGGATTGATACTGAACAAGGAGTATGAGGAAATGGAATTTTCACCACTGTTTTTTAAGCAACCTAGGGAGCAACGTTACTTCAATTAAAATAAAAGCTAAAGAGTTGAGAAACTTGTATTTTAAAGGAGAGGCAGACTTTCTAGTTTAATTTTGAGTTTATAACCAAATATGTAAGAGAGGTGAAGAACTACTTTTTAATTAAACAACTAAAGATATCAGAACTGAGATCCTGTTTGGCTAGGATGTCAATGCTACTCTTTAAAAAGGTTGCTGAAGTAGAAAATCTAGAGGATTCTTTTATGATTATAATAAAGAAATTTACAGAATAACTTATGATGGTTGACTTAATTTTCTCGTGGGCAAAATGAACTGTTCTGATGTTATGTAGTATATTTGTGAGGAAACAAGGTCTATTTCTGTGTAAATACATTTTACCTTTGCTGCAGACTCCTAGTAAGAACATAATGGTAAAGCAGCACAAATATTCTCCCAAACTAGCAGAAACCAGCCTGGCAGGAAATTCCAAATCCAATGGCAAACTTCCACGGGCTATTAGAAATTAGCTTCTGTTCCACTAAAACGGCGATTGGGAGTATGTCTTATGGGAAGAGGACTGAATTTTTAATATGTAGATTTGCAGATGGGTCCTTGTCAAGTTTATGGCATGAAACTCATTTACCTTCAGGGAGAAGCTGAAATCAAAACTGTAAAGAAGAAACAGGTTCCACAGGCAGGATCTGTGAAAAAACATATTTTTTTGCAGATACTGTGCTTGACTGTTCAGAAAGGCATGTGAAATGCATTTATAGCAACTAATGGCTAGCTAAGTAAAGATTATAATTCTGCAGTTTCATACAACCTGGATTTTCACTCTGCTTCTCTTTCCTTTTTACCATATTTTCCTCTGGTGCTACATTCTTAACTGTTTCTGATATGTGTTTTGAGATATCGCTCTGGACTTGCCTATGTCGAGATCTATTAATAGCTATTCATTCTCCAGGCAGGTGCTCTAATTCCATCGGTAGCATGTCTTTCTTTGAATTAGCTTAGTTTAAATCAGAGTGGACTAAACCAATTCAGACTGAGGCACTTCTATTTTGAAATAAGAGAGCCTATCAGTAAATTGATGGATGAAAGACTTATTTTTCTTTAAAGTTGACACTATCTCAGTCTAAATACACTTTGTCATGTAAACAAGCCCTTGGGAACATGCCATGTCTTCTGAATGACATTTGGAATCTTTTGTGAGAACTCCCAACTCGTTTTCATGTGCAATTCAACATACAGCAATTCAAGATGTTATCACTTATGCACCTGTTCTGCTATTTACTACAGCGGTTCTTTCAGAAGTTCCTGCCAGGATGGCAAACAGCAGCCCGGAGCATGGGCTCATTCAAGTATTCCCGGTCCAGTTCAAAGGATGCCGTCATAGTACAGACTTGGTTTCACTCATGAGTTAAAGTGGACTGTGAACTGGGATGTGGATGAGGGCACATCTTCTGTTCCTTTTACTCTGTTTTGGGGGTGCTAAACTGTTGTGGGGGGTAGCTGGATGCAGCACTATCTTCCACTGCTGCAGTGAGATTAAATAGGTGCAGAGATTCATCAGAAGATGTCTGAGAACTGGTGTGGTTCAATAGCTTACCCTGGGGTCTGGACATTATAGACTCATGTTCTTTCCCTCATTATTGTTTGAGTGACCTTGCATAGTATCTCTGATATTTTTCTATGAAAGATGAATTTATAACTTGACCAAATTGGATTGGATTTTTCTTGAGATCAACAAGAGAGCTGTTCAGCCCCTGCATTAGGTTCATTTGAATGTCAGGTAACTCTGAGAGCCAGTGAGGCTGTTAAGAATTCTGCTGAAAAATAGCATTCAGGAGAACTGTCTGTTCTCCTTTAACCTTGTTCTCAAAGCAGCTCAGGTCTTCCTGAGCCTTAAAAAAACATTAAGGCAAGCACTGAGCTCAGACTCTTGAAATGTGGGTGTGTTGCAAAGAAGGAGAAATGAGGCATTTGCCCTGGTAAATGCCTTAATAGAGGGGTCATTACCTGTGCTCTTTCTATGATTGGATTAAGCCCGCTGCAGCTGAGGATGGATTGGGCTAATAAACTCTGGAGCCTGTAGAAAGCTTGCAGTAGTCAATAGTGAAGAAAGCAATCAGCATGCATGTTATAGTGTGAGAAGTACTGTAGGAAAGCTTTCCTTGCTCAAGGGTCCCCAGGGCAGAGAGAGGGTGGACAGCTTGGGCCACTCTATTTTCTTCAGGCTCTTTTGCTTCAGTTGTCTCAAAAGTTGAAAGCAGTTATGTTAATCTGCTCTGAGAAGCAGGCTGAGTTCTATAATAGCTACTGCAGGTGATGCAGAGCCTATCCCATCCTGAGATTTGTAGAAATCTGGCTTGCCACTATAGTTACAGAGCAGGTCAATTAACTGCAGAGGACCTCTCTGAGCATGACTCTCCTTTGCTCGGCCCAATATACACATTGTACTGTGGTTCATCTATTTATTTCCAGGAGAGCAGGGCTGCTTTGGCCATACTTGCAGTTACCATTTGACAAAGCCTGTATCTGCTTATAATGGATTCTTGTGTCCATTGCAAAGCCCAAAGCGCACATGTCCATGTCTGTAGCAAACCAGAACATTTGAATAGTTTATTAAACAAATGATAATTTTCTTTTCTAGGGTCATGTTATCTGGGTGTGCGTTTTCTTTTCATTGATCCCTGAGTGATGAATGCAGCTGAAGAGAAGGGACTACCCATGAATGGTTGCTCATCTAGTTTGTTCGATCATAGTCAAGTTCTTACATAGCCTATCTCACATACGAATGCAGCATGTCAGCACTGCACAATGTTGGGCTGCTTGAAGATACGATGGCCACACCTTGATCCTGGATATATTAATGCTCTGATGATTCAACACTTCAAGGAGACTGAGTAGGTGTAGGGTTGGTTTAACTCTGTGTGCATGCTGCAGGAAAGGCATGAGGATATTCTTCTTGTCTGACAGCAATGAGGCCTTTGAAATACATGTTATTAGATATCCCTAAGGAGGAATATCTAATATTAATGTTAAAATATTCACAGCCATAATGGCTAAATAAAGCTGCGCTGTATCTAGTTGATAGTCTATGTGTTTCCTCACCTCCTATTCCAACTCAGGTATTTTCTATATCCTCTTCATTGTGATATCTGATGGAAGATGAAGACCTGAAGGAGGATCTTTTTGCTACCAAGCCAAGCCTTTCTTGTTTTTTTTGAAGAGCAAATGGTCATTAAGATTTCTGATGTGATTGAACATATTGCACTTCATATCACTTGGACCACACAGAGGGAAAAGATTCTCTTTGTATCTATGAGAAGAAAAGTATTAGTAGAACTGCTGTGAAAACCTGTTTCTCTCATCAAGAGAATGCTCAATGCTTAGGCTGCTCAAAGCAACCCTAGGCTGAGATTCAAAACAAGTAGAAAGAATGAAAAGCAGAGGACCACATCATTCAGATGTGGGTTTATTGTCGGGGAGAATATTTTTCTTTCTTGTCCCCTAACTCTGCACAATGCAGTGCGTGCATGTTTAGTCAAGTGGTCACTAAACGCTTGCCACCTCTTGACTTGACCAGTCACATTTTTTGTTCATGGAGCATCTGGGGCTGTCAGTGCACAAGGCTGATGCTGTTCTGTGAGTTGATTAAGGCAGCAGTTTGCCTGGAACATGCAGTGTCATAAAAGCAACTGGGAGCCTTCTCCCTCTGGCCAAGTGGTTGTATTTATATTTACCAAATGGAGGCACGTGCAGGCAGTACACAAAGGCCTTTTGTTTTTCTAATAAAGGTCTTATTGTTGTTGGGACCTGTGTTGTGGTGCTATGTGAAGCAGATGTTCCAAGGACTTTTCTGTATTAAGTCTTTATTATAAAGTGCCTGTAAGTGTTGGGATTGGTATTAATGACCCAGACCATATCCAGACCATGTTTCTCTGTTCTCTGGGACTAGTGACATATGTATGAAGGAGAAGTATTTTTGAGGGAGTAGTTATTCTCATCGTTGGATATGCTTTTAGGACATGGGACAGGAACTAAATGGAAGACAGAGTTTTGACTGCAGTGTACAGAAGTGCTAAACAAGTAGCTTCTCAGATTAGAAGGCAACCCTTATTAAGCTGGGGTCTTTCCTAATTGTTTGCCAACTTTTACTTTTGAAAATCAATTTATCTGCAATATAATGCCAAAGTAAATAATTCCTTTCAGTGTTACGCTGTCTCTGTTTCCAAGATGGCTTTTGAAGAAGCAGTTACATGTTGTCAGCAATGTGACCCCTGTCTTGTCATTGCTCCAGGCTATTGTTGAAAAATTATTCTTTCTTCTTTAGAGACATTTCGCTAGATGCTGCTTCTTCGGCAGCATCTAGCAGCAGGACGGTGAGTTCTGTGGTGGGGTGGACTTTTTGAGGCGGTGGGAGCTTCCCGGAGCCGGGAAAATCCCAGAAAAAATAAAAAACCCAGGCGGGGGTCCTGACAGCCCCCACACGCCGGTCCCGCGCGGTGCCTGACGGGAGGGGGCGGTCCCGGCAGCTACCGCGGGAGATTTAAACTGCGCCCCTGGGAGCACCGCGACCTGGAGCACGGCAAAGAGGAGCGGGGCAGTTCGAGCGGGCAGGGCGAGAAGGCAGGGCGCAGAGAGGACCTAGAGACAAGACACCGAAGACCATGGTGGCCACCCGTCAGAAGGCTAAAGCTGCTCCGTGTGCTGCAGCAGGCAGGGTGGATGCTGCCACCCAGACAGAGCCACAGTGGGTGCATGCAGCTACCCAGACCCTGGGCTGCAGGCAGTGCCCCCCTCCCACACCGGCTCGTGCCTCTGGTCCTGGCCCCACTTGTGAAAGCTGCGCTCGAGTGGGGGAACTCCTTCACATGGTGAAGGAGCTAAGAGAGGAGGTGAAGAGACTGAGGACCATCAGGGAGTGTGAGAGGGAGATTGACCAGTGGAGCAGGGCCCTCTCACTAACTCAGCAGCCTGCTGGGGCTGGAGTGTCCGAACATCATCCACCTGCAAGCTGCAAGGTTGGGGTTACGAGAGATGGGGAATGGCAGCAAGTTCCTGCCAGAGGAAGGAAACCTACTCCCCTCACCCATACAGCAAAGCCCCAGATCCCCCTGGTGAACAAGTACCAGGTGCTGCAGGTGGAATCCAGCCCTGAGGATGAGGATGGTGGCTCCCACAGCCTAGAATCCTTCCCTAGGCTGCACCATTCTCAGAAAAAGATAAAAACATCCTCCATCAAGAAGAAGAGGAGGGTGATTGTTGTAGGGGACTCCCTCCTAAAAGGAACGGAGGGACCCATCTGCAGACCGGACCCGCTCCACAGAGAGGTCTGCTGCTTGCCAGGTGCATCAGGGAAGGAGGTAGCTAGAAAACTTCCTTCCCTGGTTCACGAGACGGACTACTATCCTTTGATAGTAGTCCAAACTGGTAATGATGACCTAACAAACAAAAAGGCCAAAGCCATCAAGAATGGCTTCAGGGCAATTGGGAAAGTGATGGAGGGCTCTGGGGCACAAGTAGTATTCTGCTCCATCCCAATGCTAAATAGAGAGGAGGGGGAAGCCAGGAGGAAGAATTCGATTAATACCTGGCTCCGAGCCTGGTGCGAGGAGAGGGGCTTTGGTTTTTTTGATCATGGGGGGGCTCACGCACCCCCAGGCTTTCTCGCTAAGGGCGGGACACATGGGTCTCCTAGGGGGGCTAAAGCCCTTGCCAGAAACCTAGCCAAGCTCATAAATCGAGCTTTAAACTAGATGTGAAGGGGGAGGGGGTTGAGCCCAGGCTAGACAGGAATGAGCCTGGATGTGGGGAATTGGTGATTGGGAGAGGGTGCGCGGGCGAGGACCACCAGTACCTCACCGCACAAAAAGTGGGGGAGAACACACCTCGGGGTGTTAAGGGAGATGCAGGCACTCTGGTGTCAACTGATCCAGTTACCAGGCAGTTGGGAACGAACCCTGTTCCCTCTAGGAGGGCTGAAGGCTCGGCAGCTCAGCTGAAGTGCATTTACACCAATGCACGCAGCATGGGAAATAAGAAGGAAGAGCTGGAAGCTGTCGTAGGGCAAGGGGCCTATGATGTTGTTGCCATCACGGAAACGTGGTGGGACGACTCATATAACTGGAGTACGACTATGGTGGGGTATAAGCTTTTCAGGCGGGACAGGAAGGGTAGGAGAGGAGGTGGGGTAGCCCTCTTTGTAAGGGAGGACTTGGACTCCATTGAGATGGATTGTGGCCATCAGGAGGTTGAGTGCCTGTGGGTCAAAATCAGAGGAGCCCACCAGAAGGTAGATTTTGTGATGGGAGTCTGTTACAGACCACCCAACCAAGGAGAAGCAGCTGATGAGCTCTTCTATAAACAGCTGGGGTTAATCTCTAGATCGATGCCTCTCGTTCTGGTGGGAGACTTCAATCTGCCTGATATCTGCTGGGTGTACAACACAGCAGAAAGGAAGCAGTCTAGGAGGTTCCTGGAGTGCGTGGGAGATAACTTCCTTGCACAGTTGGTGAATGAACCAACCAGGGAAGGTGCCCTCCTGGACCTCCTGTTGGTGAACAGAGAAGGCCTTGTAGGGGATGTGGCGGTAGGTGGACGCCTAGGACTAAGCGACCATGAGATTATAAAATTTTCTGTTCTAGGTGAAGTGAAGAGGGTGGTTAGCAAGACGGTAACATTAAATTTCCAGAGGGCAGACTTTGATCTCTTCAGCAGGCTGGTTGGTGAAGTCTCATGGGAGACAGTACTCAAGGGCAAGGGAGCCCAGGAGGGCTGGGAGCTCTTCAAAGGGGTGGTCCTAGCAGCTCAGGAGAAAGCCATCCCCGTGGTCCGGAAAAAAAGCCGGCAGGGGAGAAAGCCAGCTTGGTTGAATAGAGAGATCTTGAGGGATATCAAGAAGAAAAGAAATGTTTATGGCCTCTGGAAGAAGGGACAGGCCTCTTGGGTGGACTACAGGAGGGAAGTGAGATTGTGTAGGGAAAAAATCAGAAGGGCTAAGGCTCAGCTAGAAATTGGATTGGCCAAGTCAGTGAAAGATAACAAAAAATCTTTCTACAAATATATAAATAATAAAAGGCGGACTAGGGAGACCATACAGTCCCTATTGGACACAGAAGGGACAACAGTAACAGGGGATGAGGAAAAGGCTGAGGTACTTAATGCCTTCTTTGCCTCAGTCTTTAGTCGTAAGGAGGGTCGTTCCGCCTGTGTACAAACCCAGGAGCTAGAGGAGCATAATGAGGCTCCCATGATCCAAGAGGAGGTGGTCAGAGCCTTGCTAGCCCGACTGGACAGTCACAAGTCTATGGGGCCGGACGGGATTCACCCTAGGGTACTGAAGGAGCTGGCGGATGTGCTGGCCAAACCCCTTTCCATCATCTTCCAACAGTCCTGGAAGACTGGGGAAGTCCCACTGGACTGGAGGCTGGCTGATGTTGTGCCCATCTACAAAAAGGGCCGCAGGGAGGACCCAGGGAACTACAGGCCTGTCAGTCTGACCTCAGTGCCAGGGAAAGTCATGGAACAGGTGATCTTGAGTGCTATCATGAAGCACATGCAAGAGAACCGGGTGATCAGGCCCAGTCAACATGGGTTCACAAAAGGCAGGTCTTGCCAGACTAACCTGATCGCCTTCTATGACAAAGTGACCCGGCTACTGGATGAGGGAAAGGCTGTGGATGTGGTCTTCCCGGACTTCAGCAAAGCCTTTGACACAGTTTCTCACAGCGTTCTGCTTCGGAAACTGTCAGCCTCTGGGCTGGACAGGCGCACACTCTCCTGGCTGAAAAAAACTGGTTGGATGGCCGGGCCCAGAGAGTGGTGGGAAATGGTGTGAAATCCAGCTGGAGGCCAGTGACAAGTGGGGTTCCCCAGGGCTCAGTGCTGGGTCCAGCCCTGTTCAATGTCTTCATCAATGACCTGGATGAAGGCATCGAATGCACCCTTAGCAAGTTTGCGGACGACACTAAGCTGGGTGGAAGTGTCGATCTGCTGGAGGGTCGGGAGGCTCTGCAAAGGGATCTGAACAGGCTGGACCGCTGGGCAGAGTCCGATGGCATGAGGTTTGGCAGGGCCAAATGCCGGGTCCTTCACTTGGGGCACAACGGCCCTGTGCAGTGCTACAGACTGGGAGAGGTCTGTCTAGAGGGCTGCCTGGAGGAGAGGGACCTGGGGGTGTTGGTTGACGGCCGACTGAATATGAGCCAGCAGTGTGCCCAGGTGGCCAAGAAGGCCAATGGCATCTTGGCTTGTATCAGAAATGGCGTGACCAGCAGGTCCAGGGAGGTTATCCTCCCTCTGTGCTCGGCACTGGTGAGACCGCTCCTCGAATACTGTGTTCAGTTCTGGGCCCCTCACCACAAGAAGGATGTTGAGGCTCTGGAGAGAGTACAGAGAAGAGCAACAAAGCTGGTGAAAGGGCTGGAGAACAGGCCTTATGGGGAGCGGCTGAGAGAGCTGGGGTTGTTTAGCCTGGAGAAGAGGAGGCTGAGGGGAGACCTCATTGCTCTCTACAACTACCTGAAAGGACGTTGTGGAGAGGAGGGTGCT
Organism: Phaenicophaeus curvirostris; assembly: GCF_032191515.1. Taxonomy (NCBI): domain Eukaryota; kingdom Metazoa; phylum Chordata; class Aves; order Cuculiformes; family Cuculidae; genus Phaenicophaeus; species Phaenicophaeus curvirostris. The sequence continues at coordinate 175,930,431 of NC_091392.1, read as the reverse complement.
GGCCTCTTCTCCCAAGTGACAGGGGACAGGACAAGAGGGAATGGCCTCAAGCTCCGCCAGGGGAGGTTTAGGCTAGACGTTAGGAAAAAATTCTTTACAGAAAGAGTCATTGGGCACTGGAACAGGCTGCCCAGGGAGGTGGTTGAGTCACCTTCCCTGGAGGTGTTTAAGGCACGGGTGGACGAGGTGCTGAGGGATATGGTTTAGTGTTTGGTAGGAACGGTTGGACTCGGTGATCCGGTGGGTCTCTTCCAACCTGGTTATTCTGTGATTCTGTGATTTGCATATATGTTTCTCCTGCCTTTGTATGTGTGGCTAGCTGTCCATGTAAATCTATTATAATCCAAATGCAATTGTACACCTCCTTCCTAGCCCAACTGCCCTCTGACACTCCTTCTCCCAGATGTTTTCTTCTGCCTTTCTTTGCCATGCTGTTTGAATATACCCTACTCTGTTTTTTTTCTTGTTTATTTTAATGAAGCAGTTATTGCTTTTCCTTAAGTGTTCCTGTAATGGAATTTCATTCTTACTCACCACCCCAGCATCTTACAGTACTGCTGTCCATGTTTCATGTATACAGATTTACACCTCTTCTAGATTTTACTTTTCAAGCATTTTGATGTTCTCTAAAAAGTGTGCCAATTTTAATTTGTGCTTTCTCCTTTTTTTGCCATCCTCTCTCCCTTCTGCCTGTTGTCTTCTCCTTCTTGCAGACCAGGCCTAAACGTCCTTGATTTCTTTTGACTTTGAGCTCACAGGCAGATTATGGCTGGACGCAATTAATTTATCCAAGAGTCTCTAGGTTGCTTTGTTTCAGGATAACAAGCTCTTCTGCCAAGCCACAGAATTGGTGGCCGATCATTTCTCGTCCTTCTCTCTGGCGTGTAGCTTACCTGCGGTCTGATGTCTTTCTTTGTAAAGGTCTTTCTTTGACATTATGGATATTTTTTTTTCTTTGCATCTCAGTTTGTTTCAGTGGCATTTTTAAAGGTGTAAAGGAAATTTTGCCATGTCTGCAAATAGTACTCAGTTTCTCATTCTGGTGCATGAAGACACCTCTTTCCTACAGTCTCAGATAACTGAGGCTAACCTTTACTAACACAGTTTTCTAAACTAGGTATTAATATTTCTCATACACTTTCTTATTTTGGACTTGACCCAGAGGGATGGATTTTAAAACACTAACCTGACATTCTCCTGATAAAGGGATTAAATGAAAGTATTTGCATAATGTCTTCCAAAAAGATGGGCTTTATGATAGATGACACCAAAATATATTGCATAAGAATGTGAATCACTTGGAGGGGGAAAGAGTGCAAATAATTTGTAAAGAGATTAGCAGAGCAGAACAGACCTATGTCGGACATTGATATTGTGACACAGTAGGATTTCCTGGTGTCAGATGTTGCACTGCATCTTACAGAAGAGAACTGCCCAACCTAACTTCCTTGTTTAACTACAGGAACCCAAAGAATCCCAGGCTGTTTAGTTTCAGAAAGAATCATTTTGCAGTGATATTTGGGAGAAAAAGGAATATTTTTCTGTTCTTGTATCACAGGATGAATTTGAATTAATATTTTCTCCATCTTTTTGGCTTTACTTCAGAAATATAGTTTGGTGGGAGGTGGGATTTAAAAAGCTTTAGGCAAGCTTTGCTAAATCCACACTATACAAGGTACCGGACGACATGCACTGGAATGCTGATTCCATGAGGCTCAGAGTCTTATCACGTCTGCAGGCAAAGAGTAGAAATGTTTTTACATTAGACTTGCAAAGTGTAATGTGCAGTGCAGTACTTTCTGCCTGAACTGTTCTGTCAAGTTAGCACAATTAGATACTACACCTTATTTTAAATATTCTTTTTGTTTGTTTGTTTTGGGTTTTTTTTGTCTTATGAAAGGTTAAGTCATACGCTTGTCTGGGAACATCCAGAAGAGTTCAGAGAGAATTTGAAAATATCACATAAGCTAGAACAAATATATTAGTTGATGAATATTTGATAGATAGAACCAAGATACATAAACAGGATTCAAATCTTCATCCCATCATTGGCTTACTAAGCTGAGACAAGTTATATCCTTTCTTTCACCTTTATTTTTACATGCTTAATGTGGTACCTATTCCTGATATAGTTGAGTGCCTCTTACTCTTGTTAATGCATCTAATCTCAAAACATGCCTCTCAGGCAGGGAAATATTATATTTTCCAAATGTAGATGGGAAATGTAGAGGGCTATGTTCATACAATCAAGCACGATCAAATAATTTTTGATTCCAATAAACTTGGATAGAACCAGCAGCTTTAGAGAGCCGATGATCTGAATCACCTATCCTTCTGTTGAATAATAATCACAATAATCTCTGCTTTAATAAACACATTGGCTAAGTTAGGTTGGGTTTGAGAAGGGCTCTGCTAAACAGATCTCTGAGGGACAAAGGGTTTTTTTGCAAAGGTATCCTGATGTATAATTCTCACTGAGATTAAAGAGAAGGTCTACACCCCAGGGACTTCACCCTGACTTTCCCTTAGATCTGTTGCACAACAGGGAAGTATTAATGGGTATAGCTCTACAAAGAGAGAACCCTTGTGTTTTGCTCTTTTCCTAAAAGAAAGTTCCTAAATAAGTGCAGCCTTCCTGTATGACATATAATTAAAGTTTCTCTCCTCTAAAATGCAGACAGTGAATCTGACTTTTCAGATGAAGGACTCTACATACACCTAGAGCAGATAGGTCTATTTAGTTGTAATTCTGCTTTGCAGAGGAATAAAGATGTAGGTCCCCATTGTCTCTGGGAGGTCATGTTCAAACAGAAATACCGGAAAAACTGCCAAAGCAACTGATTAACTATCATTACTTAGCTAACATTTGCTTCCTATCTCGGAACTGGCTTTTAAGCATAAAAGAAAAACTGTTGAGAAAATACTGTGCTTTGTGGGTGGTTATCAGTACCAGTCTTTGGAAGGTGTAATACATTTTTCTCCTGATTAGAGATCTGAGCTCCAAACTCACATGCTGTCTATACTGATTCCACAAAGCTTCCTTCAAAACTGCATTTGCTTGGTATGCGCTGGAGCCTGTGAGTGCGGCCACATGTGCTGCTAGGTTGCTCTCTCTGTAGCCAGCAAGATTCCAGGTGCCCTAGCAGGGCCAGCGGGCTTGTACATGCCATAGCCAGGTGCTTTCAGGTAGTTTGCAAGCTGCTAAGGTGTTGCTGTATGGATTGGACATACAGCAAACTGCACATTTGGGGCCTCAATACATACAGAGGCCTGTGGCAGGTGTTTGTCGATATGAGACCTAGTGGGCTATTCTTAGATGGCTAGTTAGGACCATGTGGGGTTGATAAGGAAGAAACCCTCATCAATGCTACCTTTTGGGAGTGATCTGTTTCCAGGACTTTTCTTGGTTTTGTATGGAGAAAATCAGTTGGTTCACTCTGAAAAAGAGGATGGGAAAAGCAGGCTTTTTTGGCTGGTGAGGGAAAGGCTGTGGATGCTATTTACCTGGACTCTAGTAAAGCCTTTGTCAGTGTCTCCCACTGCATTCTCACAGAGAAGCTGACAGCCCTTGGCTTAGGTATGTGTACTCTTTGCTGGGTAAAAAACTGGCTGACTGGCTGAACTGAGAGTTGTGGTGAATGGAGCTAAATCCAATTTGGGGCTGGTCACAAGCTGTGTTCCCCAGGGCTCAGTTTTGGGGTCAGACTCATTTAACATCTTTATAATTGATCTGGCTGGGGGGATTGAGTGCTCTCTCAGTAAGTTTAGAGATGACACCGAATTGGGCAAGAGTGTCAATCTGCTCAGGGGCAGAAAAGCTTTGCAGAGGGACCTGGACAAGCTGGATCGATGCCCAAGGCCAATTCTATGAGGTTTAACAGGGCCAAGTGCTGGATCCTGCACTTCGGCGACAACAGCCCCATGCAACACCACAGGCTTGGGGAAGAGTGGCTGGAAATCTGCCCAGTGGAAAAAGTCCTGGGGTTGTTGGTCAACAGCCAGCTGAACATGAACCAGCAGTGTGGCCAAGTGGCCAAAAAGGCCAGTGGCATCCTGGCTTGTATCAGAAATGGCATGACCAGCAGGCGCAGGAAAGTGGTATTGCCCTTGTATTTGGCACTGGTGAGGCTGCACCTTGAATTGCATCAGGATACGTTTAGATTGGATATTAGGAAAAAAGTCTTTACTGAAAGAGTAGTTAAGCATTGGAACAGGCTTCCCAGGGGAGTGGTGAAGTTGCCATCCCTGGGGCTGTTCAAAAAACAGGTAGACATGTCATTTGGGGATGTGGTTTAGTAGATGTGGGTGGTGTTGGTCTGACGATTGGACTACATGATCTTAGATGTCCTTTCCAACCTTAATGATTCTATGATTCTGTGGAAGGAAGTGGTAATTATGCAACATCACAAGCTGAAAGAAAACAAAGAGTTAACTTGATGGCCACCTTAGGCTTGCCAGTTATCTGCAATATGTATGTGCTGGTTTGCAACTGCATTCTGCTCTGGAGTGGCCTAAGTGTTTCTCTTAACCATGTAGAGAATAGTTGATAGCCTATAGCGGCTCTGACACAGGCCAGTCTGCTCTTCTTTGACTACAACTCAGAGCCTGAGCCCTTACAAAAGTACTGTAATTACAGCTCCAGCCTCTCAATTCCCTTGGAAGTACTGTCTGTGATTTATCCCAGGAAAGTAGACCACTATGACCTGGAAGGAAGATGCCTGGATTTGTTTTCTTGCTCTACCACCATGGCTCTGGTTCTTTTTGCTTAGACGCTATCACATGCCTTCCAAGGCTTGTTAATCTTTAGTTGAATTATTAGCCATTAAATCCTCCAGTAGAGATGTAGCTTCTGCTCTGAAAAAAAAAGAGTGGTTTTGCAAGAACATATAATATCCATTCCCTACAAAATGAGTTACTCCTCAAAAAGGATGCTGCTGCCAGCCTTATGAATCTGTCAGGAGGCTTATGCTTACGTGAAGCTGTGGTAAAACATGTCACCCCAATGGATTTCACTGCTCTGAAGAGTTTCCTAATATGGATCTGCCCTAGGCCTCAGCTTTCCAGTTTGATACCTGGAGTTCACAGTGCTGTGGGAACACAAGAAAGCCTTCTGAGTTCCTCAGCTGGGAGACTGGTTTCGTATGAGGCAGTACTGCTGTTCAGAAGTGCTGCTGCTCACAATTACTGCTGCTTCTGCTCTTGCCTCTGCCCTCAAACACTGGAGGGGAATATGGGTCTCCACTTTCTCCACTTAAACGTAACTGCAGACATTTGCTGCTGACCCAGTGGAAGAAATAAGTCTGACAAAATTGATACAGGCACAGGAAGGGACAAGAGATGACATATTTTGCTCTAGGGACTTCTGGACTTCTTTCACAAGTGCACAGACATGGCCATCCCCTTAGTCCCAGCTAGAACTTTCCTCCCAAACACCAAGCTCATTTTCCCAGTGAGCCACAAAAGCCTGGAGAGAAATTTTAATTTCTCTTCCTCCAAGTGGAGGCTTGTAGCTGACTCCACCAAGGTGGTGGCTTGTTGGAAGTGTGGAGTTCCTGTTGGGAGAGTTTCTTGGGAACTGGAAGCAAATTACTGCCTGTCATACCAAACTGTGGTACCGCAGGGGAGTGTGGGGGTCACACTAGACATTGCCTCTGACCTGTTTCTACCTCTCCCTGGATCTGTGTGTAGAGGCAGGACAGTGAGTCATTGTGGTCAGATGGCATGCTGTTCCATGAAAAGACAGCAAGTAAGTAAGCATTGATGGGTACATGGTGTTAATGCAAAAGTAAGCATTAATGGGTACATAGTGTCAATGCACAAGACATAAGCTTACTGGAAAGGAAATGGAGCGAGATGGTCTGTGTCCCACCTGTGCTATTTGAGAGCCGAGGGGACTGAAGAGCTGTAGAGAGGTCTGTGAATTCTACTTATGTCAAAGGTCGGTTAGCCCTTTGAAATAAGGGGAGGCAGTTTGTCGTATGTGACCTGCTCTTCTCTGTTCCTATAAGAAGTAATAAATACCAACCAAACCTGTAGTATCTGCATAACTTAAAAGGACTCAATAAAATCTTTGCGGTTGAATTACAGTAGGAGGAAATGTTTACCTACCTGTCCTAGCAAATAAGCACCCAACGTTCTGCATAACAAGATGTAGATTAGATAATGCACTGTATGGGAAAACTTTCCAGTTAGGAAATTGGATATAGTTAATTTCTGATGGTGAGTAACTTGCATGTTCTTTGCACGTTATTATTTGGCACCTATTGTTATATGACTTCATGACATCACTTCTCCAAAAACTGAAAAAAATATCATGCAAGTCCGTTAAGATCTGGTTAGGGAAATCCCCAGACTCTACTATAAAAGATCTCCCTTATTCCTATGCTGTCACATCTGCTGACAGAGAAGATGAAGCACACGCATGTGGCTGTGCTGCTCCTCATGCAAAGTGTGACTGCTGTGACTGGAACAATGGCAACAACAGAAGTGGTAAGATGGGGGTCTCATAACCTGAGCTTTGGTGCCTTCTTATCTCCTCATGTAATTTAGATTGCTGAAAAGTCTTTTGAGGTTGCTGGAAAATTATTTGACAGACATTGAGATCTCTGCATGGAGAAAGTTTAAAGTATTTCTCCATCCTCCCCCCAACTAATGTACAGGGACTGGGTAATAAATATAAAAGTGAGGCACAGGTTTAAAATCAGATTCTGCCTTTGGTTAATAAGTGCAACTCCCAGTGAGAATCTGAGTGGATGTTAAATACTCTATGTAGCTTCTAATTAGTTAGCAAGGGCTTATAGCAGGAGAGAAACCACATCTTTGATGTGGATGGAGTTGGAAAGTGGGGGCTTTCCCAGTTGCATGATTTCTGTCATATTCTGTGACCTCTCTTCCTCATAAACCTGTATCTGTTTGGGCAAGAGATTAGTTCAGATCAAAGCTATTAATCAGACCCCCACCCCCAAACCAACAAATCCAGGAAGGGAGAAAAGAAAACTTTGGGAAAAAAAAAGGTAAAAATCATGTTAGTGAGAGACTTGACTTGGTTTTGTACTGCCTCATTCTTTTCAAATTTTTAACTATGCTTAAGTTATCTGAAGAAAAAATTGTTAATAGCTTAAAAGCTCTTTAAAATGAAACAAAGCATTTTGATTTTGTTTTTTATTTAAAATTTAGAAAAAAAACCCCATTTGGTCTCCTAATGTCTCTTTCTGATTTGTCTGATTTAGTCACCAACCAGAAAAATCCTGTGCACCCCTAGTTGTATTTTTTGAAGTTTGGGAGCACTGTGGATGCAGGCAGTAAAGTCAACATCTCTTGGAAAGGTGCATTTATCCGCTCAAGGAATATAATGCTGAAAAAGTCAAGCTGGAAGTGTAAATCTGTGTCGATAAGCTGAGAATGGAAAGCTTAATATAGGAGACATTTCTCCTCAGTCTGCTTAGCTTCAAGCTAGTCCTGAGTTTGTGTAATTTACACCATTTGTGATGCTCTCTGCCCTACTACTGTTAATTGCTTCTAGCTGCTCCCCTCATCCCCATGTTCTGTGTAATCATATAAGCACACAAATGCTTGTTCAGATGGGTTTATTTGACAAAATGTCTCACAAAAGCTTGTTTACTTTGTGCCCTTAAATAGACCTGCCCTTTGCTGGCCATTTGGATTTCCATACCATTCCCTGGCTCAGGAATGGGGATGTGTTTGGCATTTGATAAATGCAGAAAGACCCAGGGGTAGGTGTCCTGTTGTGGGCAAAGCCCATTTGGTGCTCTGTCTGTTACACCATTTGACACTGAAGGTGTCCTTCAATGTGCTCTGCACACTGCATGGGGACACAGTTGACCTTTAGGACACAGGGTACAGAGTCAGGGTGACACCGGTTCTCTGCGCTGGGACAGCAAGGCAGATTCCAGCCAGAGATGAACGTTAAAGGGGATGCATATAGTTTTACTACATTAAAGACTCCCAAGGTGGAGCTGGCTATATCCTTGGCAGTGTGGCAGCTCCCCCAAGTGCCCCCTCCAATGGAAGGAGGCTGCCCCCAACTCTGCGGTGCTAGTAGCAGAGCAGGATGCATGTCCCAGCCATCAGAGCTCACAGCCTGACAGCTTGGTGTGAAAGGGGCACTGAGTCTGGTGCTGAGAGGAGTGGTAAAGAGCAGATGCCCCTGCCAGGAGGACAGTAGTCTCCAGATTTAGGGCAGGGGGGCACAGTACTGTCATTTTAGACTGCCATGCAATCTGCCAGGGCTGCTTGTCAGAAGCCCAGTTCACACCTCCTGGGCAGGCTGAGCATCCCCTACCTTGAACTGGTCTCTCAGAGCCTTTCTTCAGGAAGAGATGCCTATGAAGTGACACTGCACCTGGGGAAACTTAGTTGCCTCAGCAGCAGATCAGAAAAGCCAATTAATTTTACAGTTGTAAAATCAAAGTGTTTTGAAGCTGCAAGACGGGGGCTAGCTGGTGGGAAAGGGACAGTGCCACATGCAGAAAGTCACATTGAAAAAGGCTTCTTTTTTGCTTTTTAGATCTCTCATCTCAGTGCCACGCTTCCATCTCTGATTCAGCCTGGCTACACAAGTGGTGACCTGCATGGTTCTCCAGAGGTATGACCAGTACTGTTTTTCAATGAAGTCCAGAAAGAAACAAAATTAGGAAATTATGTCCCATTTTTTGGATGCTACTCAGTCACTCAAAGATTTAACTTTGATACATGATGGGAATGGTTGGACTCGATGATCCAGTGGGTCCTTTCCAACCTAGTGATTCTATGATTCTACATGTTCATCAATTATGCTGTCCAGGAAAAGTTGTTTAAGTATTGTGTATCTGCAATTTTAGGCAGTAGCAAATTCCCCAAATCACCAGTGCTGCTGCCATGTCCTTCACATCCAAAGCTCTGTCATTGCTCTTGTGACTACTGAAATGGATCCCAGATATGAAATAGCAATCTACCAAACAGTTTGGTGGTTACACCCTTGCTATAGGAAGGGGAAGGCTTCTTTTAAGATCTGTCTTCCCATGGAAACCAAAGCAGGGCTGTGAAATTATATTCTGAGAAGTGTCCACTTGTAATTGCTAGAAGTGAGAAAATCTTGATTCTTCCTGTACTACTTAGCTCAAATTTTATTCAACAATTTGCTGATAGAAGGACTTGAATCTGGTTTCCATGCCTTCTGTTACAATGCTCAAGCCCATGGTCTGGAGATTTCAGGATCTGGTTTCTCTTCCTCTTTCTGTTAGTGACTACTTAATAATACATGTCCTTTGGAGCAGACTCAATGGAATACACTCGTTCTGAATGGTCCTGCAACCTAAATATCAGGAACAGGGTTTGTCCAAAACACAGCTCCAGATCAGGTCAGAGGTGGTAGGCAGCTTGATGGCAAGTCTTTGTTGTCCAGGCTAGCCCTGTGTGGCGCCTGGGGTGTGTGGAGGGACATCATCTCAGAGAGAGTCAAGCCTTTGCCTCCAGTTGAGGGCTTAGAAAGTTAAATTTAAATGGAGTTATATTTATATCTCTAAGTCTGCAGTAGCAGGACCCAGTTCTCATCAATCTCCTTGCCCAGCTGATGTAGACTCTGTCCAAGCCATGGAGTTTTTGTGAATGCCATTCTTCATCTTAGGAAGAGCAGGTAGCTAATTCGGAGGTGTGAACACCACTGGGCTATGATGTAGCTGGAAATACAGCACTGAAATGACTAGGCTGTGTTGAGGATATAACATTATGTCCATGTTTAGGCAGCTGAATACATTTCCTGGTTTTCAGAAAATCAAGTACCTGCTGGCTCCTACTCCCTTTCTTAAATTGAAGGGATGTAGAAAAGGAACATTTCTCATAGCATGTAACAGCTTAATTTTACAAAGCGAATGTCAAGTCCTTGCTGTAGGCCTGGACAGTTTGCTCTCTTTCAAGCATTCAGTGTAAGTTATTAAACTTCAAAAACATACAAGTCTATCAAAAGTAACAGATTGTTGTGTGCATTTTTGTACAGGACAAAGGAAGATACTTTTATTATATGTTTATCATTTCACTGGTATTACATTTTGATTGAAGCACTTGCTGGCTCAAGGGACTTTTAACTAAGCAATGCTTCTTGGTCTCATGAACATCATGATCCCAGTGTTTCTAATGTTAATGGAAGAATGGAAGCAGTTCTGTCTGCTCAGGCTATCTCCTCCTTTGGGGAAACTGTTTCTTGGCTTAGAAATAAGCTGTACTTACTGCAATGAAGCTCTGCCTTCAATTAAAGGCTCTCTCATAACATAAATGTTAAAATACAATGATTGTTTTGAATAGGGAGTTTAAATGCACAACTTGGAGGGTTTTTTTGGGAGATCATCTGAATACATTCATGAATGGTTTATTTAGCACATGGAGGAAGCATGGTACCTCTAGAAAAACTGATGGCTATATATGTCAGGAGTGTAGTTTATAGCAGAGTATACAGAGTGTAACTTGCACTATACTATATATGGAAACATATATATGTACAGTGCATATTATGCTACACTATCTATAGTATACTCTCTCTTGGTATACATATACACACATATATTTGTGTTATACACTGAAGGGGTAGAATACAATACCTTCTACACAAAAATTAGCATGCTAGTCTAATCAAAAGTCTTATGTACTCACTAAACAACCTTTATTTCTTGTTTTTTTGTTTCCCTATCTGTTTCCTTTGCTATTGCTGAGTAACTTTCCATCCCAGTCATACTCATATGCAAAGGATTCAGAGCTGCAGAAGCATCTAAGTGACTTAGGAACCTATTTCTCTGTAGTAGTTCAGATACCAATAGGCATATCTTCAAAAGTACTTGGAAACTTGCAGCATATTCTCAGTGGGATATTCAGAAGTGCTTTGGTAACCTACCTTGCAGGAAAATCAATAGATATTAAGTCCTGGGATATTCTGGGATGCCATGAGATACTTCTCTACTTCTTTTTATGTTAAATGTCTTCAGTGATCTGTCTATGAGTGAAAATTTAAGGCCCATGGTGCCTGAATAAAACAGATAAAATGTTTTTTCTTGCTCTTTTTCAAAATGAGGTGTGTGCTGTTTGTTACGGCTGTGATAAAGAGGTTGCCAGAAGTGTGAACTGGGATCATTTTGGCTTTCTGCTGTTCTTTTCTTGGGTTTGCAGATCACGACAGCTTTGCTACTGGCCATGCCTACATGTTCTGGGCTGGTTTACCACCAAGGGATTTAGTTGAAATCACTGTGAAAAAGTGAGGGAAGAAGTGCTGAAATGTCAGTTTTCAGCAGATAGTGTTGTTGTTTCCTTGTTTATTTTTAAGAGAGAGAAAGAGAAAATACATGAATAACTGGCATTCCTGCAAGGCAGGAGGAGACATTATAGAAAAAAAGAATATTTAAAGAGCAAGTCTTTAGTTTTAAAATATGCAGCAGCATAGAAATGTGTGCCAGAATATTTTAAAGTAACTTAAAATTTCTTTATTAATAAATTTGCAATCGGTTTATGAACTGGGAAATGTTTTATACAAACAAAAAATAACTGCTTCAAAGACACTCAGTATTCAGCCCAGTGTTTATAGAAAATGATGTGCTTTGGCTGTAAATCATGGCAAGGTCATGAATTGCCAGCCCTGACCTTTCCATACACCATATATATTGCTGTGATGGTGATGGTTTAAACATGCAGACAGCCAGGACAAGGTGATTCATACTAATGGCATAGGCAAAGTACCCACAAACATAGCAGGCTGTGATGTGCAGATGTTGGTGTGGTATTTTGTAGCAAAATAAGTATCTCTACCTTAGGCTCAGCCTGTGTATTTAATTTATCATCTTTTAGTGGCATATAATTAAATGCATATGTCTATTTGTTGGGGCTGACTGAGAGACCACAAATGAAACATTTTTCTTTTCAATAATTTCCCTGTCACTTGTTCTGTTTTGGTGCTTTCATCTCTGTGGATGGGAATGAGTAGATGATCTGATCAATTCAATTCAGAACAACAGAATAGTAATTCTAAGGCCTAACTTATGAAGTTATCATTTTCCTGCTGTTGTGCTTTTCCATCTGCTGGAAAATTTATTTCATTATCTTAGGTATATTGTCCACAAGACCAGGAAAGTAAGAACTACTATATGCCTCTGTTTCTTCCAATGGTAAAATCTTTACACAATATTTAGCTATTTTCAGGAAGATTTGTAAGGCTGAGTCATAAAGTTTGTTAGATATTTAGAGTACTGTGGAAGAAAAAAGGTGAAGGTTGTCTAGTAACAAAGTTGTTGATCTTATGATTGTTACAGCTTTTATTATTGTCAGGCTTTAGCTACTAATTCCAGAGAAGAATATTGACACTTTTTTCCTTACTGATTTGTTATTGCAGCTCTTTGCCAATGTGTCCGGCTCTGTGGATGACAAAGGAACCTGTCAGTGCTCTGTGTACTTGCCGGATACCACCTTTCCAGTGCAGAAGGCTGAGAAATTGGAAATTATAGCCACAACACTCATGGTGAAATTTGAGAGAGAGCTTTCTCAAGTAAGGTGTTCTTTTACCATAAATATAATTGCCGTATCTTTGCCAAAAAATGGTTGCCCATGAAAAACTACAGCAGTCAGGGCATTTCTGTAACCTGTCTTTCAAGCAGCGGGAAATAGGGCTTTGTAAGAACAAGGGGAAGGGTGATTAAATCTCAAATCTTAGACATTGCATCATGTCACATATTTGAATATCCTTAGGTCTCTTTTTTAGGCCTTTACAACTAGAGGCATATGGTATTTTTGGAAGAATGGCTATATTTTTTCTCTTTCAGCTCATTTTTTTTCTTTGTGATTGATACATAGAGCTATAGGAAGCCAAGCCTCCTCCTCTTTCATGTGTTATTATTTGTATCAAGCCAGCCAGATTGTAAGAGAAATGAAGGGAAAGAGGAGAAAGGTCACCGCAGCCCGGAGTGAAGAAGTAGGTGAATGTTTGTCCCTTCACTTCTTCTAGAAGAGATTTTATAAAAAAAATAGAAAGTCAAATAAAATATCTTCCTTGTCAACATCTGAAGCTGTGGCAGTGAGACTGCTGAATTATGCATTGTTGTTGAAGCCAAACACACCTTACATTACTTTGGTTGCTTGTTGCAGGAATTCAGATCCATTTTTTGAGAAACTCAAGCAAACCCACACATACTGCTGTGCACTGGGTGAAGCTGCCTGTGAAGACAGAAATCCGTCTTTGACTTTTGATAGTGGATAAATATTCAGGAGTCAGATTAGGTGTCCAGCATAAAGTGTTTTCTTCAGGAACCAAGCATTTTAAGAAATGAAGTGTCCTTGAATTAATCAGCAGAAAAGGCACAGCATTAAATTATAAATTCTAACCATAAATATTCATAACCCTCCTCTGGTATAATCAAGAACAGATAAGAAGTTGTGCATAAAAACCTACAACAACAGGCAGCAGATCCTGTGGTAAGATCTTTTAGTTCAAATAATTTGTTTTGAAAGAACTGGAGCTAACAACAAAACACACTCAGCTGTCAGCAGGGATACGAAGGGCAGAAGACCCACTGCCTCCAAGCACAGGAGTTACCGGATCCCTTGCAGAATGGAGGTGTAGCTCAGAGCTAATGATCCATGAAAATCATTGAGATTTCAGGTCCCCGTGCTGTTCCAGTGGGGTCAGTGCCAGCTTTTTAAGCTATTTGCTCTGTTTCAGTATCAGGGCATGATTCCGGTGTCTGCCCCCCCACCAAAAGTTGCTGATTCTTCAAGGTGTTTGTGTACCACCTTTTGAAGCCATTTGCCCCAGTGTAACCAGACTCTTTACTGGTAATGTTCCTCAGAATGGTGTGACCTATCTGCTAATCCCATTCAGATCTGCAAGCATCTTCAATGCTCCTTGACCTCTCTGTGTGGACAACCTCAAATTTACATTGAATTCAGGCATCCTGCTCATATAAAGACACAAGTTACTTTAGATACTTAATATTAGGTGCCCAGAGTTATATCTGAAGCTCACCTCTAAAGTCAGGGCAGGCAGAATCCCCACTGTGGACTTTAATGTCTAGGTTGCCAGCTGGTGTCAACTGCTGTAACTGTGTTGTCATCCTTTGGTGCCCAGCAGTGTATTGCAGTATAAACACTGACCTTGGTTTTCAGTTCTTGCTGCAGACAGTAAAAATTCTTGACCTAACTTAGGCTTCAATGAATTTCATCCTGTCAAGGACGATCAACCAAGCAGTGTTACAATGCATCTAGTTAGATAAAGTTTGACATGTACTTTAGTGTGACATAGAGAAAGAGCCAGTTTGGGTCAGAAATGAAAATGAACAGATTGCATTTTGCTGCAACTCCATGTGTGCAAGATTTCTCAGCTATGATGCCGATTTTCTGTAGAAAGAAGAAAGCTATAGAGCATTGCCCTATTGATATCTGATTTTAAGTAATCACAGATCTTGTGATGCATCAGTCTCCATGCGCAAAAATCCTTCACCTTTCCAGCTGTGGAAAAAACCACTCCTTATGCAATCCTGTGTATAGCTTTAGTCCTGATAATCCTCATAGAAATACGGAAATAATAAAATGGAGGAAAGCTCAGTTTTCATTGTTGATCATTATTAGAAATGATCCTGAGCAAAATTCTGGGGAATTATGCTCAAACATAACTTGGTCTCACCAGAGGGCACAGAATTTCTATGGAATGCTTGCTTTTTTGACTCTGAGGACCCATGATTTTGTTGCTCTTCTTAAACACCCTTTGAAACTCATGAGAGCTTTTCCTGAGTAAGAGTTTCAGGATTGGACCCTCTTAAGGATGCTTTCCATATGTAAGAAGTCCCAGATAAACAACCTGATTGAATCGTTAACCTTTTGCCTGATTGTAAGCTAATTCAAAAAGCAAGGGGTTTCTTTTATAGAATCAGCAGGCAAGGAAGCTCACAGATAAAGAGATGCTCTCATGTGCCAAATGAGTACAAACCATAGGCTGCAAATACCAGATTAATTTTTCCGCTGTCACATCAACCTTTGCCAGCATAATGATGATTACAGAAGAAAATTAACCTTTCAAAGCAAAGCGGGAATTAGCTGCTCCTCTTAATAGGAAAAGGGAGACGACACCTCTGTTAAAGGGATGGATTGGCACTTCATTTCGAGGAGAGAAAGCGCCTTTCAGAATTTGGCTCATAACAGCCACAACATCCTCATGTAACAAGAACAGGAGAGAAAAAAGGCATCCTTACTCTCTGCCAAGAACAGCTGTTTTCAAAGTAGGTTAACCTGCAGTGGAATTCTTAGTGTTGGCTTGCAGACTGCTTGCCAACCATTCTCCTTCTGGGTTTGTAGAGACCAGGCGTGCCCAAAGCCAGTGTCCCGGGCCGAGTGACTTATAGAGTTGCTGGTTTTGTCACTTCTTTCTTTCATTCCTTCCCTCTGTCCTCCCACTTTTTTTCTTTCATATCTGTACCTTGCACCTTGATCTCTCTTCTGTGCTCTCCAGCTGCATGCTGGAGAATTGTCTGTTTGCATGCTGCAAAACCTGTGTTGATAAATACCAGTTGCAGGTAGACGACACAGTAAATGAGCATTGTGGGTTTTTCCTGCCCTTTTCATTCCACGAGTGTGACAATGCTTGGAAAGGAGGAAAAACTGAAACTGAGGAATGTTTCCCTACATATGCCTCACATGGCTCCGTTCTCTTCCTATAAAGGGCTAATACACACCCTATGCACTCTTCATACTGTACTTCAGACTTTTACAACAAATGGGGCAGCAATCAGGACCATTTATTGGTCTGTATCCCCAAATCTGAGATATGCACAGAATTTCTGTGCCAGTCTTTCAAGAGACAACAGCCAGTTCCTAGCAGGTAGATGCAGTAGAAGAACAAGGATTACAATCCACCAAGAAACAGAGCAACATCATGCTACTTTTTCAAGTGATATTTCAAAATTAAAGAAACTCATGAGCCAACTATGAGCAGGCAGGAATGTCCACACAGGACACTGCAATGCTTGACATACATGCTGGATTTGTCTGCAAAAGTAGTACAATCCTGTAGTACAGAACTGCTGAGAAAATTACATTTGTCCAACAATTCACCAGGAGAGCTATCATCTTAAGTTGATTGTGATGCCAGTGTGGCTGGATAGAGTGCTGCAAAATGCTGGGGCTAGTTCAGGCTCAACTAGTATGGATATCGCTCAGATATACGCTACTGGATGGTGTTGACATGTCCTTAAATGACCTAGATGGTTGACCGAGTGAAAACCCTCTGATGTGGGAGGAGAACTTCAGGTCTGTCTCCTGTAGCACCGTGCAATCAGGGCTGAAATAACTACGTATGCCTTGTTCCAGCCCTTGACATTTTGTCCAGGCGCTAAGGACCGTGGAGAAAATCCAGATTCACAGGTTTCTCACTAATTAGTAGCCATGGCTAATTCCAGAAGTCTGATCATTTTAGTAGTTCATAGATTTGATCTGTATTGCAGCATTATGATTCTATGATAGTTGTTATTAGTAATATCAATGTTACTGTTAGTATTAGTATTACTGTGAGAAAGGTTATTAATACCAAGATAGATTTCCAAATTTCTCTGCAATCTACAAAGCTATACACTGCAGTGCAATTTTGTTCAGATATGAGCTTGCTTTATATCTCTCAGACTGTAGTCATACACACTTGGTTTTTTTGTTGCATAAACTCTAGGCACACTATTTAAACAATGACCTTTGAAGGATTTTTTCAAAAGATTTTTTTGGGCGTATCTTCCAACTCCAAACTGATTGGATGATCAGTGAAAGTGTGAGGTCCAGCTGCACCTGGCTCTTCCAAGAACATTGTCCAATCCTTCCTGTTGTTTCCTCCTGAAGAGGTGATGGTAACAACAAGGACTAGGGGTTCTAGCTGTCTGTCAGCCAGATACAAGGATCTATGTTTTAGTCTTTATTTGCCATTAAGTTCTTTTTCTCTAAATTGTAATAAATGGCTTATTTATTCCTAAGTTTGAAGTTACCCGGGCTTGACTTGAGAGATCTAGAGCACCCAGAGTTATAAGTCAAGGTGCTTCTGCTACAGCTTATGGAGACATGCCAGTTTATGTCAGAGCAACTTAAGTCTGGCTGCACACGTTTAGAACAGAAGATCTGTTTCAAACTCCCGTTTAAATGAGAAGGATTGAGCAGCTTGTTTTTAGTGTATGTTATGTAAGAGCACACAGAGATTTGGTCTTGAGTTCTTTCAGATTTATGGTGTATTTTTGCTACTACTGAAAATTATGCTGTTAAAAGAAGGGTCTCTCACTTATGGTTCTCCTTAATCCACATCACTTAATATCTTATGATCTTAAAGGAACCTTTCTGTCCTTCATGAAATTCAGTCCCATGAACTTCCATACCTTCTCTTTGGAACACAATGGATTCAATCAAAATTAAAAGTAATTACATGATAAGAGTGTTTTTTTGAGATCCTTGTTCCAGGTGCTGCTGCCAGAAAAGAAGAGGGAGTTCGTGGTCTTCACACAATGACAGGATTTTAAAGGACGTTCCAGAGCCAACGGGGAAAGATACTGTCTTTCATTTTATGTTAAGATAATGCAAGAATGGTGGAGATGATGTAGTCTAAAAATATTTTGGTTAAAGAAGTAAAAATTATGTAAATTGTAGTGCTGTAGAGAGAGGGACTTATACTACAAATATCATCTGAGAGTATAAATACGGAGTTGCTGGTGCAATAAACGAAATATATGTATTCTCGGTTCTTAGATTTTGTGATATAATTATATTGATTTAGGAGAAAACAGACATGGCTTTTATGAAGCGAATGGGAGAGAAATTATGTATCATTCCCAAAGTGTTAAATTACAGGGAACTAACATTTTCCAAGCAACGTTCTGAATCCATATAATATTCTTAACGTTCCACATCACAATGCTTGTGCTGTGACCTTTACCTCAGCAGATACATGTGCGAAAATATATTTATCCAGACAACTGTTTAATGATTCAAAGGCTGAAAAGGCTACTATGTAAATTACTGTAGCAAAAGCCTGCAATAAATTTTTCACTTTAATTTTAAATAGATTTGATTTTTAACACTGTGTTTAAACATTCCCCCCTGCCCAAAGACAAACACCAAACCCTTTCTGCCAAATTTTGACCCAACTCAAATGTATATAGGGTAAGATCCTATTTGGATTCAGAGTTAATAGGAAATTAAGTTGAAAAACTGGAAATCCTTTATCTTTTGCAGCCTCTTTGGGTTGCTTTTGTGACATAATACACTGCAGATTTCCTAATAAAATTTTCACCAATGTAAGTTCTTGGCATATTGAGGATAAAATTATCTCACAGAGACAATATTGGCAAAGAACTTAAAAAATGGAAGACTGTGAGTAAAATTCTGCCTTCAGTTATCCCCAGGCATTCCTGAGGGGACTTTGTGGAGCTGCCAACTATAAATGAAGGTTAAACTTAACATTTGTTATGTATGTGATGAGAATTCCATTTATGTAGTTTACGTGAAGCATATATATGTCAAGTATGTGGAAGTTACGCATGGGTACTCAGAAATATGATAAAGATGTCAAACAGGCTTGGGTTTTTTTGCTAACCTGGATTTGAATACATACCTTTTTTTTTTTCTTCTTTAAGGTCAGAGAGTACTCAAAGCTGATTGCACAATATCAGCTGCAAATCCATAATCTAACTGTCAGAGTGGAATATATGGAGAAGAGCAGTGTATCTTACACAGAGCTGGACTTCGAGATACTGAGAGTGGAAATCCTTGAACTAGAGAGACTGGTCATTCAGCTGAAATCCAGCCTTGTTGGAAGCAATGCCATCGTTGAACAAATATATGTGGAGGTATTGCCAGAGTTTTAATTAGCCACAAACAGTTAAAATATACAGATAGTTTATTCTCTCTTTAGTATTTAGGTTTAGGAAATATAGCCGGTCTCTACTGCAGCCAGGGGAATTATTTTAGCATTTTGTCAGCATAAATTAAAAGAAAGCTTGACCTTAAATGTATTAACATCTTTTTTTTTTTCTTGATATAGAACACAGAAAAGCAAAGAAATCTGAAAACAAATGGGAGCTTCTTTATTTTTGCCAACTATCTGCCTGAAAGTTAACAGTTTTGCATAGTGTTAATTACATGAGCTGATTAAGTTATTATAATATATATTAATTTATAGACCCTGATGCTCGAAAGCCTCTGTACTTTAACTTAGATAATTAAAAAATTCACTTCTGGTTGCTAGGGCAGTGGCCCAATCAATATGAAATAAAGAAGTGGGGAAGACTATCACCTTCCCTGCAGACTATAAATCACGTCTTCAAAATTGTAATTAATCACTCACCTAGAGAGAATAATTACTTCAGGTGGAAAGTGAAATATCATTTTTTTCCATTGTCCTCTAGATCATCAAATAGGTGATTGAGAACTTTATTTATCTTTGCAAATAAAATTTGCAGATCCTTTTGTAGGGTTGGAATAAGTACTTTTTATGTATAATAGGTAGTGCTTGCCTAAGACATACTGGATAGTTTTGTACTATTTATAAAATAACGCTATATTTTTGCATTATGAAATACAGATGAATGTTAAAGAATTTCCTTGTGGTCACATAGCTCTGCTGGAAATGTAAAGTTCAGGCTAGCAGGATAAGGTCTATTCTTGGGGATATTTCTTAAAGCCATTTCCATAGCTTCTTCTATGTATGGTCCACCCTGCCTAAAAATATCTCTAAAAAAAAGTTGATAGAAATTTAAACTTGCCCTGTCTCTCTCTTTTTATTTTTTTCCTCTAGATCAAAAATCTGACTCTACTAGTAAATCAACTGGAGTCACTGGACAAAAACAATGTCCTCGCAATTCGTCGACAAATTGTGTCTCTGCAGACCCGATTGAAAGAGTGTGAAGAGAGTTCAAACAAAACTACAGAACCTCCTTATTTCCCACCAGGTAAGCATTTCTCTTGTATATCAGATAGGAGATAACACAATACATGCATAGAACAGCAAATGCACAGATTTCTCTTTGTTAAAATTACAAATACAATTGTAATACTACTACTACTTAGCTCTTGAAAAATTGAGCAGACAGCTCCTAATGTTTCATCAGTGGGTTCAAAAGGAAAATGAGAGCAGGAGACAAACTCTTCCAGAAATAGTAGCTGTTTTCAACTGAAAAAAGTTGTAATCTTCCTCTCACCTGCAGTGTGAAAAAGGAATCTCTACCCTCCTTCTCTTTTTCAAAACTATTTTTGAAGAAATATTAAATTTTTTTTTGTGGGAAACTGCTTTTTTGTCTGACCAGTTTTGATTTTTAGTTGTTCCTGTGAAAGTGACCTGTGTCATGGTAATTTTTCTCTAATACTGCTTAGGAAATGTATGAGTAACAGCTGATAGAGTCATAGAATCATAGAATCATCAGGTTGGAGGAGACCCACCAGATCATCGAGTCCAACCATTCCCACCAATCTCTAAACCATGCCCCTCAGCACCTCATCCACCCGCGCCTTAAACAACTCCAGGGAAGGTGACTCAACCACCTCCCTGGGCAGCCTGTTCCAGTGCCCAATGACCCTTTCAGTGAAGAATTTTTTCCTTATGTCGAGCCTGAACCTCCCCTGGTAGAGCTTGAGGCCATTCCCTCTTGTCCTGTCCCCTGTCACTTGGGAGAAGAGGCCAGCACCCTCCTCTCTACAACCTCCTTTCAGGTAGTTATAGAGAGCAATGAGGTCTCCCCTCAGCCTCCTCTTCTCCAGGCTAAACAACCCCAGCTCTCTCAGTTGCTCCTCGTAAGGCCTGTTCTCCAGCCCCTTCACCAGCTTTGTTGCTCTTCTCTGGACTCATTCCAGAGCCTCAACATCCTTCTTGTGGTGAGGGGCCCAGAACTGAACACAGGATTCGAGGTGCAGTCTCACCAGTGCCAAGTACAGAGGGAGAATAACCTCCCTGGACCTGCTGGTCACACCATTTCTGATACAAGCCAAGATGCCATTGGCCTTCTTGGCCACCTGATGTACTAAAGCTGTCGGTATGCGAACTCCAGAAGGTAGCTTTGCACGAAGATTGCTTTTGCTTCATAGGCAAAAAATTCTTCAAAATCAGAAAGTCAAGAATCTTGGGGGGAAATTCTAGTTTCAGGGAAATTCTAGTTTCAGGGAAATAAGTGGGAGCTTTATTACTGATTTCAGCAGAACTATGATTTTACCATTTTCTTAACCAGGAAAGGTTACATTCCAGGGGTTAGATCACTGATTCCCAGAGTGCAGTACATACAAAAGTATCAACAGTCACATAGTGTGTGGTAATTAGTTTACAACTGGAGTAATTTTTATGTTGATAATGTGCTCAGTTAAAAAAAAAATCACACTGTGAGTGAATCACAGTTTGAGAAATTTTGATTGTCAGATATGATGCAGTGAAGCAAGCCATTTAGGAAACTTTAGTTTAGGTATGCCACAACAAACAAGCCACTTGCTAACAGACAGAAGATTTTATAAAACTGTGTTGATCCCCTAAGTGCTTTATACACAAGAGATTCCTTTAGACAGAGTATTGTAAGAGAGAAAGTGCTCTGTTGTATACAGTTCCCAGGGGAAGGACCCTGCTTTCTCACATAAGCTGGTTAGCTATCATCCAGAGGAGTTTAAAAAAAAAAGAGGAGCGCTGTCCTGCTTTCAAGGAGCCTGATATTGTACCTACCAGCATTTACCTCTCACCACCTTGGGGTGAGCTAGGTCAAATGTCTCTTGAAAGGTGAGAGGCAGGAATAGAAGATTCTGGTGGGTCAGCAGCCTTACCTATTGTGATCTCCTTTGGGCTTCATGGTGGTGCAGGCAGCTACCGCACTTCTCTGACAGGATGCACAAATAACACCTTGTCTAGGGAGTCACGCAGGAGAGAAATCTGAAACAAAAACCTGCACTGCAAAATCTCAAGGCTGTTTCCCGCTCCTTAAGGATGGGCTTAAAAAGTTTCAATTAAAAAAACCTATGTTTTGTAGGAATTTGAAGGGCATCTTGTTGATTTATTGAGAGTGATGGTGTGTGGAAAGAAACAGCCTCTTTCTCTTCAAGCCTACAGCAAGCCTTTGTTTGGTGAAGAGGTACTGAGATATGTAACAAGAATACCGTGTCCTTCTGTGAGAGATGGAGAAAGGGGCTACTTTTGTGTCTGGGTGGTTGAGGGGAGCGTCTGTGGGATGTAGGATGCTTCATGGAGTGGAAAAGAGAGGTCTATGCTTCACAGTACAGCTCCATGCAGGGACAGGCAAATCATGCCTAGAGCAGGGTGATAGCTCTGGGATGGATAAATGTAACAGCGTAGGACTGTGACTGCAATAGAATTTTTTAGCATTGCTTCTCAGAGCATGATAGGGAGATGCTTAGAGTTTATCTGGGACCAAAATGGTATTACTTTAGTGTTGCCTTATTCCTGACTGGTGTGCCAGCTGCCTCAGGCACCTTTGAATGTCACTGCATTGTGTGGGAACCACAAAGCAGAAAATAACCTAGAAGGCCAAAAACCCCAGATGGTATGAACAATGATAGCTTTATTGACTTCCAGAGAATTACCACCACTGACATAAGCTGAGGACATCCTCTGGTTTTATCTGAGAGTTTATCTCTTGCACACAGCAACAGGAATGCTGGAGGGGTTGGAGGATGTGTGTGGTCACATTGTCATGGACATCCTTAGGTTGAGGGTGGTTGCTGAGGCTGGCACAAAGGAATGGCAGAGCAACTGTGGAGAGACGGCAAGTTTCCTGCCTGTTGGGAAAAGCCGGCTACACAGATAACCCAGGTGTTATGTAGGCTCAGATTCCTGCTAATCCATGCAGGCCTGGCATATCCTGACTTTGTGCGCCTGGCAGGGAGCAAATATTCTGTGGGCAGAGAACTTTGTAGAGTAATTACATGTCCTGTAGATTGCATCTGAAAACAAACAATAGTAGGAAGATGTTATTGCTTATGAAGATGGAGTAAGTAGCTGAGAGAGCTGCATTTTCTAGATGGTCATTTTGGAGGCTTTGCATGGATGCTCACACCTAGGACTCCGAAGATCTCTAGTAGTCATTTACACATTTGAACACAATTTCCATACGTTTTCTTTGCAAGCTTGAATGCCTTGAATTCCTGCCAAACCATTTGGCCTTGCCCTGCTTTTAGTTCATTTTATATTTATAATGTTTGTATTAAACTGACTCTTTGTCCTGTTTTCAAACTGATTTTTCGTTCCCCCTTCATCCTCTCTCTTGCATATTTTGGGTAGGCAACATGAACTAGAGAGAGCTTGGCTAATCCCCAAGCTGTCTAAGACCATGAGTCTAAAGGCAAGTTTAATTAAAGATTCTTGCTTCTCAGTGCTGTAGTACACAGCTCCTCTGACTCTCTCTCCCAAGGCTTTTGCTGATGTATTTCTCACAGTGAGCAGGCCTGTTCTCAAACTACATAGTAGAAAGAAATCACTGGACTCCATTTGCCTTTCTCTCTGACTGGAGAGGTGATCGAGTGTCTGATGATGGGGTGTAGTAAATACACATTTAATAATCCTCATCGCCATCACTGGCTTTCATATCTGCAACAGTTCCTTCTATCTCTTTCCTCACTGATCCAGTGGGAAGAAATATTTACCTGTTCATTTTTCTTGTGTGCTGATCTCGTCTGGCTGCATCAGGACAGGTATAGAGAGAAAAGACTGCAGAATGGTTCTTTGAGGACTCTGCAGCAGATTCTTTGTCACATCTCACTGAAATGATTTAAGAGAGGCAGCAGGGAGAACTAAGTCAGATGAAACTCTCAAAGGCAAAAAAGGAAAGAAAGGAAAAACTGAGGAAAGCTGTTTTTTTCCCCTGGCTTTTACACATTTAGAAATTAAGGATTTCAGGTTACTAGTGAATAGGTCTCAGCAGGAGGAAGACCTGATGAAGCCCAATGCTGAAACTCAGGCAATCCTGTTATAGTCTTACAGTGATTTCACTTTTATCTTCTATTTTACCTCTTATGTACCCAAGATGTCTGCATTTTTCAAGTGTTTGGGTTGTGTTTTGAAATTAGTATGTCCATACACAAAGAGAGAGGTGTACATATATGCACCTGAAAAGACCTGGCCAGAGCCTCTTCACCAGGACTGCCTGAACTGCCCCTGGAGACAAACGCTTTCTCCATTGGCAATGAAGGAAGCTTAGGTGAGGCATTGGAATTTTTAGTTGCCTGAAGGTAGATCAGATGCACTCTGGCCCTCCACCTCACCCCCTGTTAGATGCTGACAGCATAAGTCTTCTCTGATGCAGCTGTCAGCCTATGTCTGTGCCCCATGATACTGGTGAAAACTGAAGTGTCTGTGTGGATCTTTCTGCGTCAGTGAGACAGTAGGAGACAAGATGAGCCTTTCCCTGAGCAGCTCTGTCTCTTGTGTCTCAGTCTATAGAAAGGCTCACACACTTGGATGCAGATGGGAGATGAGGGTGCACATCTGGTGCTTCAGAGCATGGTATGAGAGCAGAGCACTAGCCTGCTCCTGGTCTCTGTGCGCCTCATGAGAATTCCTTTAAGTGTGGGTCCCACCCTGTCTCACGATCCCCAACTGCGTAGCTGTGTTCCCTTCTCTTCTGCAATCAGATGCAGCTCTTCGGTGGGGGGAGGCTGATGGAATTTTTTTGAAACCCACATTGTTGGAGTGAGATGCTGATGCGCTCTGTGAGTGCTTCAGAGCGAAGTGGGTGAAGCGAGACCCAACAGGATGCATCTCATGCTCAGTTCTGTAGCCTGTTAGCCAAGCAAGTCAGGCTCCCTTCCATCCTGGCAGCTAAGTGCCAGCTCCTTTATTAATGAATCAGAAGGATTAGTAAACAGCTGAGCTGAGATACTGGTTCTTTATGCAGGGAGAGAAGTAGTATGTGTGTATGCGCCTATGTTAGTCCTCCCCTCGCCTATTTGCTACATAAGCATTAAACAAAGGAAGGCAAAAATACCAGGACATCATTTATCAGTGCCCAAAAACAATGGAGAAAGGAGTTAAAAACTTGAAAGTCTGAATAATGCATATGGATTTATTTCAAGTACCTTCTAATATTTACAAAATTACATGACACTTTGTTTCCTTTGTGCATTTTTTTCCCCACAAGATCCAGACAGAGAGGCAAGTTTAGATTAAATAAACAACAATGAATTCTTCTGAACCTGTGCAGAAGACAGATCACCCCTTGACTACCACAAAGTTTTTTTGGTAAAAGAAAAATAGTAATTCTAGGAGAGTTTTCAAGGAAGTCAAAATCAAGCACATACTCTATAGAAAATTTTTGATGTCATTAAAACGGAACACGCTTCTAACTTTATTTTAATAATTCATTGTTTCATAAATAAAAACCAAACAAGTGTTCAGCAGAGAGATCTCTTTAAGGGAAGAAATAATAATTTATTATTTCTTTTGTAAAAAAAGGTCTCTCTGCTGAACACAAGTTTGTTTTTTATTTATGAAACAGTGTATGAATTATTAAAATAAATCTGGAATTGTGTTCTGCTTAATGACATGAAAAATTATTTGAGGTCGCATATAGATGAGCTTAGTAGTGCTTCACTACCTGCAAGCTTCAGTGCCATGTTTTTCTAAACAAATCAAGAGTTTTAGAGCATTTAATAGCCATTTAATTCTGAGATAAGTTTATTGTGATTTAAGTACAGTAATATGTTCAATGTGTCACCAGTTTGAAAGAAGCCCTCATGCTGGAGGTAACAATACCTAATGGAGATATAAGAAAAAACGCAATTCAAATTGATTTATGGAGTTGCCAGGCTGCAAGCCATTTTGTACTCTCGGCATTACCTTTCTCCCTTTGCATAAGCTGAGGTATAAACACCTCCAAACATAGGTATCTGTGCCAAGTGCTGAGGCCATGTTACTAGCCATGCTACATGATGTTTCCACAGATGTAGCTTGGCTAGCCATACAGCAGTTGCCTTCCTTCTATGCTATATTTGGAAATGAGGTTTCTGCTCCAGGGCCTTGTCCTTTGTAAAGCACTTAAGTGCATGCTTAAATGCTTTTCTGCTCTGAGCCAGGAATGCCGATTTGTTGTGATCCTGGGTGG
Source organism: Phaenicophaeus curvirostris (assembly GCF_032191515.1). Classification (NCBI taxonomy): domain Eukaryota; kingdom Metazoa; phylum Chordata; class Aves; order Cuculiformes; family Cuculidae; genus Phaenicophaeus; species Phaenicophaeus curvirostris. The sequence goes on along the minus strand of NC_091392.1, from coordinate 175,904,359 downwards.
CAGGGAGGGAAGCAGCGTTCAACCAGGGTCGTCCTATGTTTCAGTTGCGAGAATTCCAGGATCCAGAAGGAACTGGGGGTTGACATGGAGTTTCTCACAGCTTGTGTTATCGTCTCTGCCACGAGCTCAGTGATGCAGAGCTGCTCCCATGGGCAATACCTACCCCAAGGAATTTGGTAATGAGGCCTGGGGACACACTTATTTAGTTCAGCCTAGTGGTTTCTATTTACTATAGAGCTGCTCCCTAGCTTCCTCATAGATGTTGAGGTGAGGCTGCAAGAAAATCACGTCCCTCAAGTAAGTAACGTGAGACAGCACAAGGCTGTGAGGGGTGAAGGTGTTATGTAGTGAAAGGAGAAAAATACTACATTTTGAGAAAGGGAGAGAAATTCTGCATTATGAGAAAGGAAGAGAGATGTAGATCTTCGCTGCCCAAATTGACTATACATTGGCACAAATGTTACCCTCTTGCTTGGACATTTCTAACGTTCAGGCTACAGGTTTCCTTCTTCCAAAGGCAGAGCACACCCCATCCTCCCCAGCAAAGCAGATCAGAAGAAGATTTCTCTGCATTTGCAGCAGCCTATTTTCACCACATACCTTCTTGCCAAGTCTTTTTCCAAGTAGAGTACTTCAGATTGGTCTGTCTCCACACTTCCCACTATCTGTGGGCCAGACTCGGATGCCTTTGAGCACAAGATACTTCCTGGGCTTTTCCTGTCAGTGGCTTTAGGAGTTTCCAGTTCAGCTCTGAAAATATTTTCAGGCCTTTCTTAGGGATGACCAGCTTTAAGGGCAAAAGTTAAATTCTATCTCTGTATTTATCTTTACTTCTTTTAGCTAAGACAAGTGTTATTTATAGGCTAGACATTCCTTCATATGACTGACCTTATGAACAGCCATTCTTGTCATATAGGGTCTAAGCAATTATGATGTGATACTTGTGCAAAATCTTAAAACCTCAAAAGATAAATTTGGCTTTCCCCATTGATGCCATAGCTGGTGGTGCATGGAGTTCCTATGCTAAGGGAAGTATTATTAGCATCAAACAGTCATGACCATTAATTTATCCATTAACTGTCATATGAGACTTGGGTCTATTTGTACTATACTCTGTCTTTAATAAGGAAAGCTGTCTAGTGACTAGAACATCTCACTGAATTGGAAAATATTGGAGTACCACTAAGCCTGTGAGCTAGTGCCAGTCACTTGATACCTGTCTCCATTACCTCAGGTGAACATATCCTTAAAATGAAAAGTCTTGGACACTTTTGTGGCAGTAACACAAAAAGCTAATTTTTAAACTTGGAAACGTTTTACTGGTTTTAGCCAGTGGCAGCTTCCAACTCATGAGAGGCCCAAGGACATTTATATGGAGGATTTTTTTCCACGGGTGACTTACAAAGTTGAGAATTTATCAGGAAACAAGAATGTCACTACAATTCAACATGAGTAAAGAAAAAGTATTTCTTGTGTCTAAATTAATTTGAATTTTTTGTTCCAAAGAGTGAACATCATAATTGAATGTTCATTTTGCTTCATTGTTTGTTCCTAGTAAGTGTGGAAAAAATTCTACTCAGCCTAGCAGTACATCTTAAAAAATGTTCTGTAGGTGCAAAAAGCTAAAGATGTTGGGTAGCAAAAGGTTTTTTCCATGATCCTGAAAACAGCTTTGTAGTTGATATGTGGGAACAGAGCTGTTCTGGCTCAACGTGCAGTTATATTCTCTTCGAGTGGCTTCACATGAAAACTTGGAGTAATACCTGTCAACATTTCCTAGACTGTGATTGTTGCTGTCTGCAGATTTCTTTGAGGGCCTGAGGCAGAAGGCACCATGTGGCTGTGACGCACTGTTGTAAAGCTGTGATTCTGACAGCAGAATGCTAATCCGAAATGTGACTCTGGAATTACTGCTGCTGGTCCTTCCTTCCCTTCCTCAGTGAAATACACAGAAATCAGATGCTTCTCTTTCTTTTCTCCCCATCTCCCATGACTGCAGTTCCAGTGAGGTAGAAAATAACCTAAAATGCTTCTGAAATTGTATTTTCCAAGGGATTTCCTAATGCACCAGGCTGGCATGCATCTCACAGGTAGAAACAGAAATCTGTCCCTTGTCTGGAACAGCACAGTGAGCATTTATTTTCTGTGACTTATTCCTGAGTAAGGATGGATGTCCGTATCTTTTCTTCACCTTCACCCCTCCCCTAAAATATATAATATGTATAATAATGTAATACAATACGTATAATAATATAGCAACATATATGATTTTTTTTTTAAACTAACTTTCTGAGTCAAATTGGAACCCTTAGTGACTCCAGTTACTGGCCCAAAATGAGCCTTTTACACATGAAACTATACATTTACATCTGTGCTTTGCCACAAAGCTAATCTTAGTAAGCAGACTCTAAAGACTACAGCATGCAAAACCTCTCTCCTAATGATGATGTTTGAAAACCCTGTTTTTTTTTTCTCTTTAATTGCAGGTAGCTGCATTCACCGTGGGCTGCTGAATGTTAGCCAGCCCTATGTTGTAAAGCTGAACTGGAGAGGATTTTCCTACAAATATGGTTCCTGGGGTAGAGATTACTCTCCCTCTAACCCAGAGGCAGAAGTCTATTGGGTTGCACCATTGAACACAGATGGGAGATACTTGGAATACTACAGAATCTATAGTTCCTTTGATGATTTGCTGCTCTTTAAACCCACGTATGAAAGTAGAATAACATATGGTGAAGGCAGTGGTGCTGCCCTTTATAATAATTATTTGTACTATAATGCTTATGGTTCAAGATATATGGTGAAGCATGATATAAAAACAAACACCATGGTTTTGAGGAAGAATCTTCCAGATGCTGTTTATGGTAACCGTTTCTCTTATGCAGGTGTATCATGGCAAAGTATAGATTTTGCCGTGGATGAAAGTGGACTATGGGTAATATATTCCACAGAAAATAACATGGGAAACATTGTGATTAGCAAACTCAATGAGACCACACTTGATGTGCTAAATACTTGGCAGACAAGACAGTACAAGCCATCTGTTTCCAACGCTTTCATGTTATGTGGTGTTCTGTATGCCACAAGGCCAGTAAACACTAGGGAAGAGGAAATTTTCTACATGTATGACACAAGTACTGGCCAAGAAGGTAGAACTAGTGTGATTATGCATAAAAAGTTAGATACAATCCAGAGTATTGATTATAGTCCTGCAGATCAGAAATTGTATGTTTACAATGATGGTTACCTTCTAAGATACGATGTGGCCCTTCAGTCTTAGTATCACAGTCACATAAGCAGGTGATAAAACTGGCAGAAACTAAAATGAGAGATCTGATATGCCTTTAGACAATGCTACTGTCTGTTTAGAGTTTATTTGGTCTGATGTACTGTATCTGGGGCTGCCATATATATTGCTTTTAGTGTTTAAAGGAATTGCTCACTCTGGTCAGCAGTATTGCTGGCAGCAGTGTCTGGCAGTACTGAGTTCTTTAGGTTTTGATTAGTGTTTATTAGTGTTCAGTGCTTTACAATTGTCCTGCCTCTAAGAGTAAATGTATTACATAGATTTAGAGCATTCTGTTCACAAAAATTGATGGTCACAGCCAGTCTACTCACTGAGAAGCTAATTACCCACTGATGAATATTTGTCAATGTAACAGAGGCAAGTCACCCAGAAGCTGAGAATGAATTTCCACTGATCTTCATCAGAATGTACTGAGGTCTCAGAGAAATTATGCAAAGGACAAAAATAGTATAGGAGGTAGACTTGATCAGAGGGTAGCGGCCCGGTTTAGGTGGAAGCATTTGTATCTGGCTCAAGACTTCAGGAAAGAGAGTAGAAATGCACTTTGCTCTTTGCTCTTTGAAATTCTACCACAAGTAAGGGAGAGCTGGCATTGGAGCAGGGACAGAACCCACTGCCCTTGCCAACACGGATGCAGTGGGGACAGCTGCCCTTGGGGCTCCCTTTGCAGTTGTGCCTCCTCAGCTCAGCCCTCTACCAAGCTGCCCCAGCAGCAGGCTGGCTTGTCAGAGTGACTTTGAGAGCAAAGCTGGGCAGAAGAGTTCTCACCAATTTCCTTTCTGCCCGACTCTGCTGCCATTAGCACCTCCTTCTGCCTAGAACTGGCCTTACAAATGGTCTTACTGCAATCTAGTCATGTTTTATGGTCACCGTGGCTCCATTTCCCTGGCAGTGCAGTGCAAAACCCATTGTTTTCCTTTATGCTTTTGTAAGCTGTTTCAAATCCTCTCATTGACTTTATTTGCCACAGAAGGCTTTTACGTATATATCATGCATTGCCACAGAATGACAGCCATGTTATTTAATGTGCCTTTATTCAGCATTTTTGTCATTCTGCAATTAGATTCCTGAGTGTCTTGTTAATGTAGGATCCAATTTCTTCCCTGGGTCATTCTGTCTTACAGCAGATCTTGTGGAAAACAGAAGTCTGGTTATACTACTTGGATATGCATGTTTTTGGGTTTTTTTTGGGTTTTTTTAAAATGTGTATCATGTAATAGTTTTTAATTGTGCACTGTATCAACATCACAATGTACCTTCATCATGTCAGCAGGCTGAAATACTGCAGTTTGGAGCTCTACAGTGATGAAGAAAGCTGTTCATGTGGTTCATTTTCTTCTGTTACCTACACAATCATGTCTGTGTCCTCTGATAATCAAAATGAATACATATGCAAATGATTGTTTTTCTTTTAATAAAAAGAAAATTTCAAAGAATGACTGTTGTGTTATAGAACCTTGCAAAGCTGGTTGTGGCAAATAGGTAACCTTTGGGGTGCAACAAGAAGCTGTGGCACCAAGTGTTTGAAACAGGGTCATTACACTCCCTTGGGCTCCACATGCTTAAACAGCTTCAGGAACAATGCAAACGTGTGAATCAGTACTTCAACAAATACATGAGAAGAGCTGTATTTCCCCACACAGAAATATGCTGGCTGGTGAGGATAACATTTCTCCACCAAGCTGAGATGTTACTCGAGATATCTAAGGCTGATGAACTGATGACACATTTTGAAGCCAGGTGTTTCCACCTATCAGGTATCAGCATCTGTTTCTTGGAAACCTGTGAAATGAATTTGAAAGCTGTGGAGGCATTGCTGCAGTAATCTGATCAGTCAGCACAGACAGGGTTGCTGTGTGAATAACCCATAACAGTCCAGGTAAGATTTTGGCTGAGAAAGGAAGAAGAAAATACTGCAAAATTTTTTTTGCCCCGGTACACCTGTGTGTGTTTCATGGAAGATGAGCAGCTTTCCACTTATTATTGAGAAATGCTATCCATCAGCATGGGCCCTGAAGCTCCTCAGGTCCCCAGTGTTTAGGATGGGAGTTGATGTTAGCATGTGATCACTTCTGGTGAATTGACTGTGATTCTCAAGTCCTCCCTGGGGACAGATTCTTGTGGTCTAGATTTCTCCCCTTTGTAAACAGCAGTCAGCCTGGACTGGAGGTTTCTACAGCAGTGGTTGAGGTGGGGATGCCATGGTTGCCCACCACACTTGGTTGTGATGTGGCCCAGGCCGTGTGTGACATGACACTGGGCTCCAGCTGGACCTCACTAGAGGTGGCCCAGGGGTGGGAAGATAGTGGCAGTGGACGTCTCTTCAGGGTACTACATGATGTTGCTGCAGAGGAGATAAACCACAAAGACGTTAGACTTAGCTTAGTACAATAAAGAAAGCAGAAATGTCCCTGCACTTATAAAACCTCAAAATATGTCAGGTAGTGAGGCTGGGTCATTATGCTTCGATCCTGGCAAGGATGAGCTTGTCCTTTGATTTTTGTTCTGTGCTAATATTTCTCGGGTAGCTGGTGCCAGGGTGCAGCTGGGGCTCCCCTGGGGTCTCTCAAGACAGAGACTGGCAGCCTGTCCCATCTCGCTGTCCCGTCAAGAAGCAGGGCAGTTGGGAGGCATGAAGGCAACCCCAGTCCAAGGCACTGGGCAGCTCCCTGGGGATGAGGACATGCCAAGGTCGGGCTTGGTCATGGGCCTGTGGATGAACCTGGCTTGGCAGGACCCAGGACCAGGGTGGGCAGGGCTGTGGGAAGCTGGAGTCCTCGCTGGGGCAGAGGCTGGCAGCCCTGGGACCTGACATTGGGTCCTGGGCAGCCCCATTGCCAGTGGGGCCCTGGCAGCTGGCAGTGTTTCTGTCAATGGTATAAGAGGCTTTGCAGAGTTGTAGAAAGATCTTTATCCTTTTTAAAACAGAAAAAAAAAAAGGCACAAAATGATTGTATTTCAGCTTTTGGCCTATTGATTTGGCATCTCCCTGGGAAGGTTTTGGAGTATATAAACAATATTGAACATAAATAGTGCCCGCCACAGAGCCTGAAGGAGACGACATCTGTCAGTGCGGCGACGCAGGGAACTGCAGTACAGGGACTTTGATGCGATTTTGTTGATGAGTGGATTTCACACCACCTAATTCGAGACACCTAAAGTAGGAAAGTCAACTTTGGTCTGTGCAATGACTGCACAAGGGGAGAGAGGGACTTTCTTGCAAAGGAGCACTACCAGAAGAAGAAGCAATACATCTTTTCACTTCTGCCGTTAGACATGTCCTTGTGAGCCTTGAATGAAGGTGGTTTAGTAGAGCTGGCTGTTAAATTCAAAGCATGTTCTTGAGCTGGTCATTGCACACAGCCTCGGGCAGGTTTCACTTTCTGTCCCTGTTGCTCCCTCTCCTCTAGCTGGTTCTACCTTTGCTTTCTTTGGAGGGAGTTTCCTTTTCTCCTTCCTCCTTGAACATGGAGAAGCCTTCATCCTGATGCTTTCCAGCATGGGCTGTTACTGTTTTGGTTGCTACACACCATTTCTTAGATGTAGCTTTTGCCTGTAGAGACATAATACATATTTTTCACCTAGTCTTTCCTGGCACCCACTGACCTTGTTTGCCCCAAATTGCAGAGACAAATTCATCCTCCTTTGCCTTTTTGCAGTGCTTCTTGGTCCCACCTTCTCTTTAACAAGTTAGGTACAAGGTCTTTTTCATTTGTTCCCGGGCTTTCACATCCTTCCAACTCGGCAACCCTGTTACCTAAGGCTTCCTGCTTTGCTGCCTAAGTGATGCAGCCTCCTTCATCCTCCTATTCCCTCGTCCCACACTCTTCTCCTTCTCCCATTTGACACTTGTCTGGGATGCCCTCTCCAAACAGATCTATCTGCTTCCCTAAGTGGCTCCAAATTTCTCACAAAGGCCAGATTCTTCTGTGAAACTCCTGATAAATTGCCACTGACTACAGCTAACTTGTTGCCTTTGGTAGGAGACTGGTATTTATTTTCATCATGTATTTAATTAGCTGGCACGTGAGAACATGAAGCTGGCATGCATAAATTCTCTTATTATTCATTCCCGTATGTCACACTCTCATTTTCTCTTACATTCACTTGTTGTATCTTGCCTTAAGCAGAGATTGTGGGCTTCTCAAGGGAAACACCTGTCTTTTAGTTTGGGGTAGTACACTGCCTAGCACAATGGACTGCCACCTTCCTCATCTCTCCTGGGTACTTCTGAGCAACAAGCAATAAAAAGAAGCAAGAGCTGTCCGGGGATTGTTGCATGCATCTGTGTTTTTGTCTGAATTTTCATGCATGCTTCTATGTGTGCTGCATACAAATTGCCTTTGAAATGTAGGCAAACAATATGCTTTCAGACAACTGTGTAAACATTCTGTTGGAAACCGTTTCAGTAGCTATGTGCACATAATGTAGCTACAATGCATCCCTAAATTTGTTCCATGTGGTGTAGGATCACTCTTCTTCTTGTAAATATTTTATGTCTTTCCTTTCTTCCTTTGCATTTCTGTGACTGCACAACAGTTGCTCCCTGAAAGCCAGAGACCAACAGCAAAACAGCATCATGCTCAGAGCCTGTGGCCGTGATTTCATATTGCCAAACCACCTGTGATTTTGCAGGACTAGGAGTTCTCTTTCTAATGGGATGAAATGCTTGCTTTGTAGCTGAGCTGGGTTTGAAGAGATGAGAATTAAGGAATTACCACATTATGTTTGTAAAAGTGAGCACGTGTGAGGGTGAATGTGTGTGTCTAGCAGGAATCCTTTCTTCCCCTCTGCTTGCTGGTTTGTTGCCAGTTTGCAATCTGTTAGCCATGTATGGGAAAGCAAATGAAGTGAGGCAAGCTGCATGGGCAATCATTCTTGTGAGTCTTCAGGGAATGGCTCCTGCCACTAGCCTGCATTCTCTGTGCTAGTTTGGCTGTACTTAGCCTTGGGCCATGGGTGAGGGAAAAATCTGACTTTAAACCATTGCTCTTCCTCAGCAATGAGTGTGGAAAGTGGTGGCCTAGTCCCCAGCTCAGCAAGTCAGAAACTTCTTTATCTTTTGCCTGCTATATATGATTCCTAGGGAGTAACAGGACATAACCTCATGCCACATACATCTCTCTGCCTTTGGTGCATACATTATGCTTGAGAGAGAAAGAGATGGGCAGTACTGCTATCCAGCTAGTGGATCTACCAATGCCAGAAGGTGCACTGGAAGAAGACATCTGAGTGCATTGCTTTTCACTGGGTCTGTGCAAAAGAGTGGCAGAATGTTAGACAGAGATCCCAGGAGATCTCCTTGTCCACCCTTCTGCTTGAAGGCAGGATCACAGATGTCTGAGCTGCCCTTGACAGCTGTTCGTGTAATCTGATCTTTAAAACCTCTAATGATGGAGATTTCACAGTCTCCCTAGGTGGCCTCTTTGGGCACTTAACTACCCTCAAAATCAGGAAATTTTTCATAAATCTTCTCTGCTGCAAATTAAGTGGACTTAAGAAGGTTAGCTGTGTTGCTGAGACCAAAGGCTCAGCTGTCCCAGTATTCTGTAACAATGGCTAATAGCAGAGGCTTCAGAAAAAGATATAGGAGCAGAGGAAGGATGCAGTGATAATCCTGCCACTGGACTTCCTTAGTCTTAAGTTTGTGAATGTTTTCCTGGTCTGTCTGTGACAGATTCAAAGCACAGTTAACTCTCCTCTGTGTAAGAACGATTTACGTGGTGGAAAATCATTTTCATATATATGTGATATCATCTATTTTCTAGATAAAGAAAGCTCTGTTTCCCTAGTTTTCCTAGTTCCTCCTAGGTCATGTTTTCTTGTACAATTTATATTGATCTCTCCTTTCAGTTGACCTACAACTCTTTTCATTATTATTGAAGAGAATGTACCAGTTACCTCTAAATCTCATGTATAATACTTTGAACTGGCACCATCTTTTCTATTGCTGATGGGTTTGGGCTCCATCTGATTTGAGAGGAACACACTAAGGAACCAGGAAGGAGAAAAAGGAAGAAGTAACACCTTGGGTCAAGCAACTTCCCTGAACGTGGAGACTCCCAAGGTCATGCCCATGTTCATGAATGGTGTCATATACATAAGCTGTCTATGGTACATAAGCCAGTCCCATTTTCGCCTGCATGGTAAAGCAGTTTTCAGAGCAGGGATGGAAGATTTGCACTCACTCCTGACCCCGAGGCCCTGTATTATTCCCTGCTGTTGCTGTAATGATAGCTGAGGGATATATGGATTTGTATAAGGTTTGGCTCTGATTCCGAGTGTTGTAGTGGCAACTGACTAGGAGATTTCAGTCTTTGGCATTTCCTCTGGCTGGCTCAGAGTGTTAGTTGTTCTTGCATCCTCCTCTTAGAAGATCAGGTCTCTCACCAGATCGCATGGAGAACCAAAGATATGTCTGTGCCCAGCGGTGCAACTCCTTACAATGTCACTTGAATGTTGCCCTAAGCCTACATGATGTAAAGCCAGCAGTGCCTCTTGGACCAAGGACAGATATCTCTTTGCCATCTTTCATTTGGCAGTATGGACACCTTCTTTAAGCTGAAAACCAGGATAGCTGGTTTAGCACGATGCTAACATGAGCTCTTGGCTAGCATGCAATGCTAATGCGACTAACTTGCCTCCAAAGTGCAAGCACTGTGCTGTAGAAATGATCCAGCTTATTTAGAAATACTTGAAAAACTCCTCTGTGTGGTGTGATATGGGTATATAGACAGGCAGTTTTCTCAGTGATGGGCACTCTGAAACTGGATGTGGCAATGCCTTTTGTGCCTTTACCTACTAAGTCATAGCTTTGTTAACCTGCTGAGTACTTGGCTAATTTTACATGCATCTGTGCAACTCAATTAATTAGCTCCTGATCTGTAATCAGGGTAGGCCAAAGGCGGCTCTGGAAAGACTAAGATGATGGAGGGTTGTTGCCATTGCCTGTACAACTGAAGATCAGCATTTGAAAGACTGGCGTAAAAGAACTCAGATTCCTGATGTTTATGGGGCAAGCACATATATAAAATGCACAAATCATTACCATCTGTATTATGAACAGACCCCAGAGCATTAACCTGTTCTATTAGTTGCCTATACTGGAAATAGTGTTTATGTTAGCAAAGCTGAGGTACAAATCCTTCTTATGCATAATGCAGGACATTTTATACATTTGACAGGAAAGCAATTTGGAAACATTTTGAATAGAAACATTCTCTGCTGAATTGTTTTATTATGATGAAAAATACCCCCAAGAAACAGTGACGTTAAAGATGCTGGGTCTTTGGAACTCAGGAAAGTTTGGAGTCATCAAATGCAGCTTGATTTAACATTTTCTTCATCTCCCTTTTTGGTGTATTTTAAAGGGGAGGGGAAGAGATTTGTTTGGCTTTTTAAATGGGAATAATAATGCTCTCTCTTCGTATGGTGTCTTTTATCTGTGGGGCTCGGAGTTTTTCACGATCAGTAATTTAGCATGGAAATCTGAATGTGAAGAAAGGAAAGATAATGATACTCCTCATATTCATGGTAAAATCTATGCCTTTATAAATGAGGAAAGACAAAAAGTCAGCTGGAAGTTGTGAAAGATGTCTTTATCTGTAAAGCATTTCTTTTATAGCTTCCCTCCCCTTAAGGAATATGTAGTCTTGCAGAATGGGGGACAGTCAGGTTTCTGTAGGGCAAACAAAATGCATAGACCTGGACCTTGATCTCTGTTCTGAATACTGTGAGTCTTTTCCCTTCAAACAGCCTCACTCCCTCAAAAACTTTGGGGTGCAGTCTCTGCAATTTCACACTAAAGCCTGCCACACAGGGCAGGAATGGGAGGGGGATTGGTACAGCTTCTGGCATTGACAGTTTCTGCAGGGATTTCTTAGTGCAAATCTTTGGGAACCAGATTATGTTTCGGAAGTGGTTCTTTGATGTCTTCTTATTGAGAGCCTGGGGGTTTTAACTATGTGTCTGTTCTCTGTGGGAGATGGGAACTATTTTCTTTTTTTCCCTAGCTCAGACTAATTTCTGCTTTTCCCTTTGTATTGGCAGTAAAGAAATGGCCCAGAGAGATTCAGAGGTGTATCTGCAGTCACAGAATCAGGCTCAAGGAGGACAGCAATTATTTTTCTTATTCTGATCTTCTGGAGTGAGGTCCATAAGTGCTGTGATGGTCACAGCATAAGAACTTGAAGACACAAAAATGATTTTCAGTTGATTTTGAGTTTTATCCAGTGTTAACCCTTCATGTTTGCATATGGAGAAATATAAGCAAGGAATGTCATTGCAAAGAAACTTCTCCAAAAGCATTTATATATAGTTAGATTCATAAATCAATGGCTTTTAAGTGCAGCTATTCACCTCCTGGAAATGGAATCGTGGATTCATAAGTAGATCACAAAAATGCATCTCTGCAGCCCTCAGAAAAATAACTGGCGCTGTCTATATTGTAATGGAAATAGGTCTGAGTCCAGGTGGCACAGCTTCACACTAGTCCATACTGGTGAGAATTCCTGTTCTTCCATAGCCAAGTCTTGAAAAAATCTAGTTAGAGAGGTTCAGAACGGAGGCAGGGATTAAAGAAACACCATGTGGATGATCAGCAGTCCAGCATGGTTCCTCATCCTCTATTATTTTAGTAGTATGTATCTTATTTTAGTGCACAGCTAGTGCAGTATGTTGGTTTCTATGACTCACAGGCAGGTCATGGATATATATTATCACAGCTTGAGAAACCAGGTTCCATGTGAAATATATCAGGAAAACATCAGCTAGAAGTTTTTTCACTGCTAGTCTATGGTTGATGTCCTAAGTAGTGTGACCAAAGTAGTCTGAAGATGGTATTAGAATCATAGAATCATAGAATCAATAGGTTGGACAGGATCCACTGGATCATCGAGTCCAACTGTTCCTATCAATCACTAAACCATGTCCCTCAGCTCCTCATCCGCTTGTCTTTTAAATACCTCCAGGGATGGTGACTCAACCACCTCCCTGGGCAGCCTGGTCCAGTGCCCAATGACCCTTTCCGTGAATTTTTTTTTTCTGATGTCCAGCCTGAACCTCCCCTAGTGGAGTTTGAGGTCATTCCCCCTTGTCCTGTGCCCTGCCACTTGGGAGAAGAGGCCAGCTCCCTCCTCTCCACAACCTCCTTTCAGGTAGTTCTAGAGATCAATAAGGTCTCCCCTCAGCCTCCTCTTCTTCAGGCTAAACCACCTCAGCTCCCTCAGCCGCTCCTCGTAAGACTTGTTCTCTAGCCCTTTCACCAGCTTCGTTGCTCTTCTCTGGACTCATTCCAGAGCCTCAACATCCTTCTTGTGGTGAGGGGCCCAGAACTGAACACAGTATTTGAGGTGCGGTCTCACCAGTGCAAAGTATTAACAAGATCAAAGTGAAAGCTGTAAATGCAGGGAAGTTACCAAAACAGAAAGAAGGGGTTTGAATGGCTTGGCTTTGAAAGGATTCTGGGGTGAACAAATAACAAGGATGGATAACAGGGTTTCTGAATTCACAGTCTTTTAGGGAAATAGTGCTTCACCAAAATTTCCTGACTTTTAAATACTTTATAAAAGAAGATTTTAGCACATTTTTCCTTTAAATAAATAGTGTGTGTTTACAGCTTGTAAAATACACTCACAATGACCTTTTGGCCAAGAATTATTTAGTACTCAGAAACCACACAATTTTATTTCATACAGTGAAAAGTGTTTTTAATCGAACAATGCACTCAACAGGGTTTAGTGGTAGCACCTGTAGAGCATTCCGAGGAGTTAATCCCTCCTGTATCTTGGTGAGGAAATACTAGAATTCTGCAACAGGATGAAAACCATCCTGTACTAGCCCACATTGTAAAAAAGCTTCTACTTTTGGGAACAAAGAGCAAGATAAGTGGTACCATAGGTACTAGTGACTGCATTGACAAGGGCTCAGTTTTACTTCTGAAATGGGGCGCTCCAAAGGGCACCGTTTAGACATTGCAGACACAATCAGCAGAAAAGTGGTTAATGTGTTGAGAGCTAGAAAAGAGATGATGGTTAAACAGAGCAAAAATTGCCATTTTGTACCTGAATCTTCACAATCTTGCCTTCGTCTGCAGCTGTATTTTGTCTTCACACCATGTACAATCCATGGGGTTTCAGCTGCATCACTTCCATTAACTTTAATCAGAGTCAGGAGAATTATCTGCTGAGAAAGCACTCTGAAAATGCACCCCTCCATTCTTAACAACTATATTACTCTGCTTTGTGTGGTGGGGAATCTTTAGGAGGCAGAGCTGAATGCTCCATCATTTCAATACCTGCTCTTTGTGCATAATGAAATCAGCACTGTTTACAGCCTTCTTCCTACTGTGGTCGATGACTGATTTCACTACACAAATGACCAAATGATTTACTTCAGCATTTCTCTACAAGAAACAGGTAAAAAACTCCCAGGGAGATATCAATCATGTTCTGTGCTTGTGAGTGAGGATACAGTGAGCAGAAAGGCTGTTTAGAAAAATTCAGTGTTCTCGTCCCTTAACAACAATTGTTGCCAGGATACTGTCAAGTCTTACAGGATAACTGCGACTGTGGCAGCTTTAATGTTAACGAGATGACCAAATATCAGCAGTCAGAACCAGTACCTTATATTTAAGGCTAGAGCAAAGGTCCAGGTGCAAGGTGATATATCCCTGCTACCATTTATCCATGAACTACAGCAAGCACGCAGATGCCAGGATTGTCTATGCAAATAGCCATACAGCAGTCATGCCTGTGTGATGCTGAAAATCTTCATCCCTCATTAATGTCGTCAGTGGATATGGCTGCTCAGAAACCCAGACAGGCAGTGAGAACATAAAGCTCTTGCTATATATATGTGCTTCCTGGTTTTTATGCCCAGGCTCAATTGTTCTGAGTAAATAATTGCTCTCGTTTACAAATCTGCATTCTGAATAATTCCTTCAGCATTCAAACACACCCCAACCTTTTACATGACCCTCAAAGTACAGATAAAACCACTGAGATTTCCTGTGGGAACTTTAAAAAAACAATAACTGCAAACTCCTCTGAAGGACAGATAAAAATGTGGTGAAAGTTTCAGTAGCAACAAACTCAAGCCCTTTTAGATGCACTAGCAGCCATATTTTTTGTTTAGTGGGACAGTTTTTGCACAGATGTCAAGTTTTGCTACTCGAGGAATGTGAAAATGAGAACAGAGTTTTCAATACATTCGGATCAGTAGGCATAATCAGGTCTCAAGACTACCCTTCCTTATCCAGATAAACAGTAATTCTTTACAATGATTTCTGAAATGTACCATGTTCCCATTTACTTAGACACGCAGTGCTTATAGTGGGAACCATTGAAAGGGGTTGTCCTGCATTATCTGAGGGATTTTGAAGGAAATGAAGCAAATCTGCTTTACAATACATTGTTCCTGCAAGGAAGGATCTCACAGAATCTAATCTTTTTTTCATTCATATTTTAGTATAGCCTGCACAACAGAGGCAGCTCTTCAGCATCATTTGTATGATAATAGCATTATTTTGTCCCAAATATGGTACACATCTCAAGGACCTCCACAGTGACATCAAGGGGATTGTTCAGTCCAGACAAGGGGGAGGCAACTGTGGGGGGAATGAGTCCAAACACAGTGAAATGAAGTGAATTTCAAATATTACCGTTAAATCGTTACATTACCTTTCTCAGCTGCACCAAAAAGCCTTTTCAGCAATAGGGATGTTTGGCTTCCCATGGAATTTCTGCCAGACCAGAATAAACTGAGCCTTTCCAAAAGACTTAGTCTCTTAAACGTCACCTGTCTGCCTAATCCTGGATTGCAATAGAGCTTTAGGCAGTCAATAAATGCTTAGCCTCAAAACAGAGGTCCTTTTCAGTGTGCATGGATAAATAAAGATAAACTTCTGGGAATTTTGAGGAAGTCACTTAGACTGAGACCTTAATGTAATTTAGGTCTAGAGCTGTCTAAAGTGCATAATAGTACTGTGCCTGAGTCCACAGATGTTTCAGAGGGGTCTCAGCTTCCTATTGGATAGCCATGATATCCAAGGGTATCTCGTATGGTCTGTAATACCCCCATGAGAGCAATTGAAAGTGAATTTATTGACAATTTTAAGCATTTGTAGGGCTGGAAGGGCTCTAAGGCCAGCAGAATGGATTGCTCTCTGAGATTTAGGGAAACTACTTCCTTTTGTTCTTTCTCTGTGGATTATGCAGGGAGCTCAGGGAAATTGGCCTCCTAATTCAGGCACTTTGTTGGTATGTCTAAAGCTGGCAACGTGAATCTCCCAGGTGCCAGTTAGAACACTGCCTGGGCTTCCACAAGTGAAACTAAGTGCTGTCTATGACACTATAACAAGTAGTTTCATTTTATCAGAGCAAATGATTCAGCATGGATGTTCTAATTATAGCACTGAACCCATTTTTTCTTTTTGAAAAATGTTAGAACATAGTTTATGGAGTACTTGTTGTGACAGACTGTGTTTCATTCATGGTCCTCACAATGTGATGAGTTTGCTGTGGATATTTGAAGTCCGTATTTGCTCTTACACTGCAAAGCCAGAGGAATCAGGTGGAGAGGAATTTATTTTATGCATCTTTATCAATCAATGAGATGTATTTACACTAAGCTGGTTGTGTATGTGTTACCCATAGAAAGAGTTAGGTATAGTCCAACCTCTAGGAAAAACATGTAATAACAAAAATAGATAGGCTGGATAATACCCTGGATTACTGTAACATGTTAATTGGATTAGATTAAACACATGGGCTTCTGTGGCCCACCCTGATATTTTTAGGGCTATTCGCTCTAGTGAGGTACATTTCTGGAAGCCACTGTGTAATATGTGTACCTCTTCTAGGGCATCTCAAATAGGCTCAGGTGCTAACATTGTGAGCAACTGAATCCCTGAACATGTGTCCCTTGGTCATCACGGTCAACAAAACTAGAGATTTTTTTATGTGATGAGATGTATGTGTTTCTCTAGGTTGTGCTCAGGACCTTTCTAGACTCTGCTGGCTGTATTCATTTTGCCTTTTGGAGGAAGATCACTCTGTCTGTAGAGACCTGCATCCTGGACATCTATGTGTGTTTGAATTCCACCATCGTATATGAGGGAAATTAAGTTGGATGAGATGAAGGTGACCCAAGGGTTTTGTTTCTAATGAGAAAATAACAAGCTCAAAACTTGAAAGCTGAGCCAAAAAATTTATGAGAATAAAAAATAGCTCAGCTCACATCAAACTGGAGCATTTCTCCTTTTTGTTTTGGGGGGGTGGGAAATGCGGAGACCCAAAAATAACATGATTTGCTCCATACTGGCATAACTAAAATGTATTGTCAATTAAAACCACATGTTCCACATATGGTTGAATCCCCTTATTTTTAAATTAGGTCAATTTTGATATGAAAAATCCATTTCAAAATAAAAAATGCAAAAGGTTCCTTTTGAAAATGTTGAAATGAAATGTTATGCCATTTTGAAAGTTTTATTCCTGTTTTTTCAGATGAAATGTCAAATAAATGCTAATCAAATTTACATAGTTTCTATCATGTGAAAACAACATATTTTATCAAATCTGTTATTCACCTATATTTTCAGGATATCTCTGTTTCTGATATGTGAGCAGACAACTTATAAAACTAGCACAGCGTGAACTCAGTCATAAGAAGAGGACAATTAATTCTCTGTGACTGTCAGAATGACTGAAAATTCAGTTCACACAATATTTGTTTTAAAAAAGTTGCCTATATAATGACTTTTACTGATCAGACTATGAGTGGAAACTAATTTTGACTTAAAAAAAAATTTTGTACTATGTTTTTGCTTGAATTGAAAACAAAAAGAAACCAAACTTGGCATATAAGATAAAGGTAAGGTTTGGTCCTTCTTATCTATTTAAATTCATCTTAAATTTTAAGCTGCTTGTTAAATGATCAACCCACAGTAATTCCCTAAGTTTTCGTATGAGTGCCCTTTGTGTAGATATTTGGGAATTACAAGTGTTTCCGAAAAAAACTCTGAAAGGTAATGTATTCCCTCTGCATTTGGTCATTTGAGTAGGACAAGTCATCTCCCTTCACTTTTTTATATTTGCTGTGTAGGTACTGAAACACTTCATTTAGGAGGACTGCTTCACCACAAGGCTAATATTTAAAGCTTAAATTAGGGTTTAAGAGGAGCAAGATGGATTCTACTCTCACAGCCTAACGATACTGTTTCCAGCCAGCTGGTAAGCGTTAGAGGTAGAAGGACTATAGACACCTTCCTATATCATACCTGGTCCTGTAATGGTAGCTGAGTCTTCCATAGTTCATGTAGTCACTTTTTCTCCTTGCTCTAAAAGAACCCCAAACCCAGTGGAAGTGCAGCATTCATCTGTGGGATCTTTTGTAGGGGAGCATTAGAAGCTTTGCAGGGTGCAAGTGAATTGTTTGCATGATGTGATGTTGCTGAAATTGGGGAAAAGATACAAATGAAAAGTTTCTGTTGATGAGTACATTCCTTCCTTAACTGTGGCCTGAAACTTCTGCAGGCAGGGAATTGTGTAGGAATTAGTTTCTTTTTTTTGGCAGTGCTGTCTTAAATCATGGCACCATAAGGCTCAGGTTCTTAGCCTTTCCTTCCAAAGCAGCCCTGCAGCCAAATAGGTGAGACTTTCTGGACAGTGTCCCTGCGAGTCCGGAGACTCGGATGTGCAACTTCCCTTGTTCAGAAGCTGGTCTTATTGCATTTACAGAGAGTCTCTGCTGCACATGCTCACACAACCTATGGCCTCCAGCATCGTTAAGACACCACTAATTTGTGGAGTGAATTTCCTATATGACTTTGGACAAGTCACGCTTTAGTTTCCTCATCTGTACGCTGGGGATTGTATTGCTGGAATGAATGGGGGCTAAAATCACTGATGTTTGTAATTTGTGTTGATATTCTCTGAGGGGAGACAAGCACAATAGAAGTGCAAGTAAATTGTTGTGACTGTAGTATTTCAGTAAATGGAAAAGCTCTTCAAAGCGGAGTTTAGAACAAGTACAATAGAGTGGAAAATTACATGTGCAGAGCTAAGAAAGACGATGGAAAGACACGAGGAAACGATTTCATTGCAGTCATTCTAGCAATCAATGAGTTGTGTACATTTATTTGCAAGTATGGATCATAATATTAGCAATAAGTCTCTCAAGAACAATATCGTATTTGGGCAGGCAAAGTAAATTTGAAACACGAGAAAAGTGCAGGTCCACGTTTGGTTAAAGAAGTCCAAACTGATTTCTCCTTCCCCCTTTGTGCATGTTCTTTGTAGTCAGAAAGCAGAGCAACATATTTGTTTGAGGAGAGGGGCAGCTGAGAAGGCTTATGGCTTTAAGATGGACCCATGCTTTCCTTGTGGATCTGCCTGCACTGGGGTCAGGCATTTGACAGCTCAGAGCAACAGAGGATGGTTGGAATTGTGTACTGGCTAAGAACAGGATGGACATGCTGAACTGAGACCACCTTTATGGGTGTGGATGGAGGACACGTATTGTGGAGCTTTTCATGACTGTTTCAGGTCTGCCCACCCCAGGGGAGCAAGCATGGCCTTTATAGGCAGTGAGGAGATGAGCATAGCTCTACTGAGGGGAAGAGAGGAGCCAGCTCTTTCTTGGGTTCATGATGTAAAAAATCATTGCCACTTGGTGAGGAGGTACTTCTTCAGGGACAAAGCATGAGGCATGTCCTGGGAGCGAATTATGGGAACCAATTCCTTGTCAGCAAGTTATTTGCATTTATTGTCATTGTTATTCCTCTGAAAACAGGGGCAGTATTTGTAATTTCCTAACAGGGATGAGCAGGGTGTTTGTAAGTGCATTTTGAATATGAAAGCCTCAATGTACATCCCGTGGGTTGTGGCCCTAGAAATGGCCATGTGGCAGCTTATGGGAAATGAATTCTGTTTTAGCCTAGCTTTTAGAAGAACAATTATCCCTGTATCAGCATTGTCACCGTAATAGT
Organism: Phaenicophaeus curvirostris; assembly: GCF_032191515.1. Classification (NCBI taxonomy): domain Eukaryota; kingdom Metazoa; phylum Chordata; class Aves; order Cuculiformes; family Cuculidae; genus Phaenicophaeus; species Phaenicophaeus curvirostris. Next base: position 175,885,064 of record NC_091392.1, on the reverse strand, counting down.
CTGCACTGTTGGTCACAGCAGCAAAGATGTCACGACAGAATGAATGTGTATCATTCCTATGGACAAGTTCTCTCAAACTCAGGACTGATGCACACCATGAAATGAAGTCCTTGTCATGTTTCTATTTATACTATGTCATTTCTGTCCCTGAGCAAGTCTCCTGAATTCCCAGACTGTCGCTCTCACGCTTCTAACAAGCAGTTAATTCCCTTACAGAGAGAAATGGTATTAAACCAGACACCAGATACAGAATATCTTCCATTCTGGGGGGTGGATAGGAGTGTAAGCAAAGGTGAATCTAGAGGCTGCAGCTGGGTTTACATTACCGCCAAGTTCTCCTTTCTCTGTCCAAATGCTCCTGAACTTTGATCTGCTAGGAATATTGGTTAGAAGCATTAAGTGAAAGCTTAAGTCTCTCCTATACAAAATTCTTCCATATAGGACAATGTTTTGAACTGGAGTAGATTATATAACTTCTAGTGCAGGATGATGGTACATGACAGTTCATGATATGCACTGATTTTTAATATCTATGTATCATATAAATAATATGAGAGAGAAAGTAGAAGCCCTGGGAGGAGTTAAAATGTGAAGAGGTAAAGAATGGAAAGGATAAAGTGAATCCTAAAACCATAAAAGGCTCAAATCTGAAAGCTATATGAAATGGGAGAGGAGAATAGCTGTCCTGAAGAATGAGCACAGAAATAATCTGAGCTGTGATAATACAATATTACTTTATTTAAATGATCTGTTTAATTCTTTCTATTTTGTGGGATCTTTTTCTTGGAACCCAGGGTCCTTTTGACACTGAAGGAGTGTTAGTCCTCCTTAAAAAGCTGACCCTTCTACAAAAGGGACTGTTAAGAAAAATTGAAAACAGCCCCTTAACAATGAATGCTTCAGTTATACTGCGCAAGTGTTGGAAAAGCATGTCTCAGGACTTCCAGAGGGCTGCTGCATAGAGCTGAAAAGCGATTAAGGCTGGCAAATCACTGTATAGTTTTACACTGCCAGTCTTGAGACTGCCTCAGTAATAGTGTGACTTACTCAATTCAATATAGCCTTGAAAAGGGACCTCTTCAGCTCAGAAATGCTGTTGTGTAGACCACTCATTTGCCTCGAGGGGATTGTCACAACATTTCCATGGCAATTGCTCTTGTAAGCTGAGAAACGTTCAGGAGTCTGCCATAATATAGACACTAGATAGTATGTACTGATTTGTGTGTGTATATATGCGTGTGAGAGAGAAAGATTGTCTAATGGAAGATTTGTCTGACCTACTAATGTAGCTGAACAAGCTAAGGTGTTTCTCTTAGTGCTGTATAGATCTGGTTTTAGACCGACTTCTGAGCTTCAAGTGGATACATTTGCAGAAATCAGGATTGTTTTGTGAATTATTTGTCAGCAGAAAGAGAAGGCTAAATGCATGAGATAATGTATTCATAATGCATAATTTGACTATTTTAGAAAAAATTTCACTTTTGAAACCATCAGCATAAACTTAATGTAGGCAAAATGAAGCTCTCTTCTTTTCCTCTGCCACTGAGTATCATATAATGTTTTTGGTTTTTATTTATCACCTGAATCCTTTCTCCAAACCCCAATATACAAGTTTGTTAAAATCTCTTTGTTTCATCCCATGTAATATGAATAATATTAGTCCATCCCCCATTCCATCCAATTACATCCCATCTAGGAGCTTATCACCTCTCATTTCACAAACCATCACTGTGTTTAACCGCTTCAGGAAGGTTTCTGAAAAATTAGTGTAAATACGTGCTGGGTTGGAATCTGGGGCAAAATTTTTGGCAAAATTTTAGCCATACTTCCAGTTTCCTACTGTGTAGGTAAAATAGCATTACTGTAATGTTGTAGGACTTGGTTTCTGCCAACCAATTGATCTTAACTGGAACCATTAAGTGCTTGGTGTTGATGAGAGAGGAGGAAGTGTGGACATTGCTACATCCTAATATACAACAGGGTCCTTGGGCCAGTCTCTTGCAGCAGAACTAATGGAGTCCAATCTAATTAATTGCTGTGGCTTAGCTAAAAAGGCAGGGAAAAGGATGAAGTCTTGTCTGGTGGTACTGTCTGCCTCTATGGTGCTCTGTATATACAATGTATTTGTCACCTTTTTGATGCTATTTGCCATGTACAAAGGCTATTGTCATCCAGATAGGATTTGTGGTCCATCACCTGCCTTCTCTTTTGATTTGGTGACCTGTTGTATGTTTGGCAAGGAACAAGTAGCTGAGGCGTTCGGTTATGTTTGAGAGACTTCTCTGCTATTATTTTCTTAGCTCTGTGCTGGGTGCTTCTTTCCATTTTACCATGCACAATTGTTAGTCACCATGGCCTACCTGGCCAATTTAAACATGTCTTAACTGTGAAAGTGAGTGAAAAAACTCCAATTGTGGGGGTTTTTGTGTTTTTTTCTTTTTTGTGGTGGATGGTGCTGAGATGAGAAGACTGAGAGGAGAAATAAATGTCTTGGCTGGGAAAGGAATGGACTGTTTTATGTGGAATCATAAGATCATAGAATCACTTGGTTGGAAAAGACCCATCGGATCATTGAGTCCAACCACCTCTATCAAACACTAGACTGTGGCCCTGAGCACCTCATCCACCCGTCTTTTAAATACCTCTAGGGAAGGTGACTACACCACCTCCCTGGGCAGCCTGTCCCAGTGCCCAATGACCCCTTCCGTGAAAAAATTTTTTCTGATGTCCAGCCTGAACATCCCCTGGCAGAGCTTGAGGCCATTCCCTCTTGTCCTGTCCCCTGTCACTTGGGAGAAGAGGCCAGCACCCTCCTCTCTACAACCTCCTTTCAGGTAGTTGTAGAGAGCAATGAGGTCTCCCCTCAGCCTCCTCTTCTCCAGGCTAAACAACCCCAGCTCCCTCAGCTGCTCTTCATAAGACTTGTTCTTCAGCCCCTTCACCAGCTTTGTTGCTCTTCTCTGGACTCATTCCAGAGCCTCAACATCCTTCTTGTGGTGAGGCGCCCAGAAATGAACACAGGATTCGAGGTGCAGTCTCACCAGTGCCGAGTACAGAGGGAGAATAACCTCCCTGGACCTGCTGGCCATGCTGTTACTGATACAAGCCAAGATGCCATTGGCCTTCCTGGCCACCTGGGCACACTGCTGGCTCATGTTCAGTCAGCTATCCATCAAGACTCCCAGGTCCTTGTTCTCCAGGCAGCTTTCCAGCCACTCTTCCTCTAGTCTGTAGCACTGCACAGGGTTGTTGTGCCCCATGTGCAGGACCCGGCATTTGGCCTTGTTAAACCTCATGCCATTGGACTCAGCCCAGCGGTCCAGCCTATTCAGATCCCTTTGCAGAGCCTCCCGACCCTCCAGCAGATCGACACTTCCACTCAACTTAGTGTCATCCACAAACTTACTTAGGGTGTATTCAATCCCCTCATCCAGGTCATTGATAAAGACATTGAACAGGGCTGGACCCAGCACTGAGTCCTGGGGAACCCCACTTGTCACTGGCCTCCAGCTGGATTTCGCACCATTTCCCACCACTCTCTGGGCCCGGCCATCCAGCTAGCTTTCCAGGAGAGTGTGCGCCTGTCCAGGCCAGAGGCTGACAGTTTCCTAAGCAGAATCTATGAGAAACTGTGTCAAAGGCTTTACTGAAGTTCAAGAAGACCACATCCACAGCCTTTCCCTCATCCAGTAGGTGAGTCACTTTGTCATAGAAGGCAATCAGGTTAGTTTGACAGGACTTGCCTTTCATGAACCCGTGTTGACTGGGCCTGATCACCTGGTTCTCTTGTATGTGCTTCATGATAGCACTCAAGATCACCTGTTCCATGACTTTCTCTGGCACTGAGGTCAGACTGACAGGCTTGGTTCCCTAGATCCTCCTTGTGACCCTTCTTGTAGATGGACACAACATCAGCCAACCTCCAGTCAAGTGGAGCTTCCCTAGTCAGCCAGGACTGCTGGAAGATTATGGAAAGGGGTTTGGCCAGCACATCCACCAGCTCCTTCAATACTCTTGAGTGGATCCCATCCAGCCCCATAGACTTGTGAGTGTCTAGCTGGGCAAGCAAGCCTCTAACCACTTCCTCTTGGATCATGGGAGCCTCATTTTGCTCCTCTAACTCCTGGATATGTCCACACAGGGAACGCCTTTCATTACTATTAAAGACTGGGGCAAAGAAGGCATTGAGTATCTCAGTCTTGTCCTCATCCTTTGTTGTTCCCTTAGCATCCAATAAGGACTGAATATTCTCCCTGGTCCTCCTTTTGTTATTAAAGTATTTATAGAAAGATTTTCTATTATCTTTCACTGAATTGGCCAATCTGAGGTCTAGTTGGGCTTTAGCCGATTTTATCTCTCCATGATCTCACTTCTTCCCCGTAGTCCACCCAAGACGCTTGTCCCTTCTTCCAAAGTTCATAGACATTCCTCTTCTTTTTGATGTCTCTCAAGATCCCCCTGCTCAATCAAGCTGGTTTTTTCCCCCAATGGCTCATTTTCTGGCACATGGGGACAGCTTGCTCCTGCGCTGCCAGGATTTCTTTCTTGAAGAGTATGCAGCCCTCTTGGGCTCCCTTGCCCCTAAGGACTGTCTCCCATGGGACTTTATCAACCAGCCTTCTGAACAGTCCAAAGTCTGCCCTCTGGAAGTTTAATGTGGCAGTTCTGCTAACCCCAGTCTTCACCTCACCTAGAACTGAGAATTCTACCATATCATGATTGCGTATGTTTACAGGGTATAGGACAAGGAGTGACAGGCTTAAGTTATGGCAAGAGAGCAGTATGATCAAGATTGGAAAAAAAATTCTAGCTGGAAGGACAGTTAAACATGGAAGATACTGACTGGAAATGTTAGAGGCTCTTGAAGGTAATTAAGGCAGAAGGAACACCTATGAAGAATAACACAAAGTTGGTTGATAATGCTGTGGTGCTGGGGTTAGCCTGGACAGCCTTTAGTGATGCTGGAGATCCTGTTCAGGTCCTGTTCGTGAGACTTTCTCCTGTCTAGTAGCTCCTGTCTGGTACCTCATTCTTCCTATTCCGACTATTCCTATTCTGACTTACAGCCATGACTTTAAATTGTGGAATTGGACTTGATACTGATCTCCGGCTTCAATCCTGAATTTTGCTTATGGCCACATAACCTATTGCTATAAGCTTCTAAGCAGAAGCAGCCTGACTAGTTAGGATACTTATTTACAGTAACCTACCCTGTTTTTTTTCTATATTTATAACTTTTCTGTCCCAATTAGCTTTACCATTGGTTTCCCAAGGCTTTGGAGAATATTTCAGAAGTGACCCAAGCAATCAGATCTGTCACATAGAACTCAGATTGTTAACAGCACATGGACAGCTGAAAAGTATCTAATCTCTCCTAGATGACTGCAAAGAAGTTTCTTCAGAAAAGGAGTCCTGAAGTATTTGTAATGCTGTCTAGGAAAGCAGTGTGTTCCTGCTGTTCAACCAGTCACTGGCAGATGACCACTTCTTATCCTAGATTGGAGAGCAGGATAGAAATTCTGCCTCCTCTGCTGACAACTGTAGAAGCTCATCAAAGGTAGTTAATTTTTGCATCTTCTTTCTCTGCTGCATTTAGAAGGAAGCCTTCTCAAATCTAATCTCTCAGTTCATCTATTCTGGATTTGCATGGTGTTTCAGGATATATTGACTCTCTACAGTGACATCAAAATCACCTTATGATTCACCAGCTGATTTATTTTCTTTTAGTGGCTCAGACAGTCTTTCTGTTTGAACCATGAACATCATTGTACCATACAGAATATTTTCAGTTAAAAAGTCTTTTGATCTTTCTGATTGAAAGATGCAGTCTGACAATTCCAATGCTTCTCAGCAGTTTTCCCGAGAACTGTTATCTTGCTCTTTTTATATACTTTGTGGGGACTACAGTCACTGTAACCGCTGAAAGAACAATTTCATATGCTTTCTGTATTTCCTCTACAGCTTTGAAAAGCGTGCACATCTTTTATATGTATGTGTGTATGTATGAATGCATATGTATATTTATTTCCAACTGGGATCAAGACTGTATAACAAATGAAAATCTTATACGACAAGCCCTCAGTTGCCAGTAAATGAACACAAAATCAAATTAAAAACCCGAATACTAGAAGATAGCATTAGGAACAATTTGACATTTATTGAACAACAGATGGTGATTAAAAGCAGAAAACCTTGATTGCCTTGCTAAAAGTCAAACCTCAGAGTTCAGTCTAAGGAATGCGTAACATTTCAAATAAAACACTCAAGACATCATTGAAATCATAGGAAGATCAGCCTTATAGGGGTTCTTATTTATGTTCTTATCAGAAGTGGAGTTAAAAATCTCCCCTTTAAAAGTTTCACATTTTTAGGTTGACAGTTTTCTGGAAATGAATAGTCACAGACAGTGAACACTTAACAGAGGCAGCGTGCACACTAAATTGGTTTTATTAAATGAGAGGGGAACTGAATACTCTCTTTCCCTTCTGCCCTGCTCTTTCAATGTAACCCAGCTTTCAGTGAGTTGTATAAGGATGCAGAATACCATCCTGTTCTTCAGAACGTGAACCCCATGGCAGTGAGGAGGTGCCCTTGTTGATCGCAGTGGAGCAAATGTAGGGGCAAAGAGAGACCACAAAATTTTTCGGTAGTCTGTCTTGTCCTCTATATCTATATCATGCAATTAGGTACTACTCTCCATGGGATGCCTGTGAGCTGCCTAACAAAAGTGTTCTTTCTAATCAGTAGCTTTGAGTCACAAATCCCTAGAAGTGTGTGTCCTGCAAGTAAAAGAATTTAAGAAAGATGAGTAAGAGAAACAGTCTATTGTCAGCAGATTTATTGAATCATAGAATGATTTGGGTTGGAAGGGACCTTAAAGATCATCTAATTCCATTTACATTCACTTTCTTGTAGAAACAGGGAGAATGCACATCATACTGCTTAGTGCCTTTGGGCAAGAGGTCCCATTTTTACCTTCAACCTGTGCATCTTGCCTGACTGCTTTCAGAGATCATCTGCTTTGAATCCATGTTCTGGCTTTGTCTGCTGCTGGACACTGACCAAGATATGTTGAATTTATGTTTACAGGATAAGTTATTAACAGTTTTTCCTTGTCTCTTTCCCTTTATACTAAACGTTTTATCACATATTTGTGTGTGATCACAGTGATGCCCTTAAGAGTGACATACTGATAACTAGCAGCAACTGATGGACATACCCAGCTTAACTGTTCCATTGTTCTATCATCTTTCTCTCCAAGAGTAGTTGTCATTTCATCCATTGATGGATGAGTTTTGTTTCTTTCTCTGAATCTAAAGCCAATCTGCACACCTCAGACTTGTTGTTGTCATGTCCTTCAGACCGTTTCTTCTCATTGGCAATTCTTATTCTTCTCCACCATTTTCACCTTTCCTTTCCCTCCTGGCTTGGCCTTGCTTCTGTCTTTTCTATGTCTCATGGACTGTGCATAATGAATTTTCAGTCTTCATCCACTCAATTTTGCTCTTCCAAGCCTGTTTCACAGATTGCATTTGCAGTTTCTAGGAACAATAGCCAACAGTATAGTCCGAGAGGCTTGATGATTCCCCACACTTCCAGTCAGAAATATCCTCTAAAGCTCATTGGAAGTCAGTGGGGTCTTAAAGAGGATGGAAATTTCCATGTCTGGAGACAGGGAGAGAGAAGCATATGCAGTAGGTAGTTCACCCTATCTCGTGACAGGCATCATGGTAAGACAGCTGAATCTCTCTTTACTAATGATCAAGTTTGACTAAATGACTGCCTTAGTAGCCATTTAGAGTAGATATTTAGCTAATGAGAAGTAGATGATGGTCATGAACTGGAGCATGAGACATCTGATTTTTAACTTCTGTGTGCCAGCAGCTCTGTGTTTCATTCAAATATTTAAAATATTTACCTCTTTGGTTAATGTTATCCAGATTTTGATTTTTTGGCTGGAAGGTTTGTGGTTGGTGTGTAGTGTGTCCACCCCCTCCCCCCGCCCACTACCATCGCAGGCATTGTAAGTCAAAGTTCTTCATACTGAAGAAATGGACTTGGGAAATCCTCTTCTTAACACGTTATTTCATTGACAGAAAGGGGTAAAAGAATGTAGAGAGAAAAAAAATGTATTTTTTTGATCATGCTTGCGCTAGGTAATGACTGTATCAGCAGTAAGAACCTATTAAGCTACTTCAAATTAGTATCTGATCTACTTTAAAAACACACTCATTATCAGTTAATTCATTAAGGGTATTTGTTGAGGTTTAAGACATATGAAACAAAAATACCTCATTTGCAAGTAATTAATACAGAATTACTTAAGCAATACAGTTTCACAAATGAAATACTTATATTTGAATTCCTTTTAATCCACTTGAAAAAGACACTTAGATCTTTAATCATCAGATAAATTATATATGTTTTGTTAATTACCTATCAATCAATATTTCAGTTCAGTATCTACATCACCGAAGAGAAGGGCACACAGTTGGGACAGGAGGCTTTTTCATTAGACATTCTTCCTTATTTATTTTCTTTGTGCAGCTGGCACTGAGGGTATTAACCAATTCAATTGTTCAATAATTCAGGGGAGAATTAGTGTGTTTTTTAATTTATTTTTTGCTGTGCGGTGAATAAAGCTCCCAGGAGCTTTGATCATGTATTCCTGTGCAGTCAAAAGACATGCTTGAGTTAAATAGTTTGCCTTTTTTTGTCAAGAAGAGAAGAGTAAGTGCAGTTTTATTTAAAAACATTATCAGAAAGACACAATTGCATTTAATCTCTGATTTCAAGCCTGAATTGACTGGACTATGCTGGCCATTGTGCAGATCTATTGATTTTGTAGAGTGAGCTCCCTGTCCATGGAAGGCACACTATTGTGTTTGAGTGGTCCAATAGGTCCTCAGGTTGTGTGAGGTAGAAGCACTCAGCACCTGCAAAGGTCAGACGTTATCATTCATTAGTCTTCTGACACATTTTAGAGGAGGACTGGGAATAAGAGGTTCTGCAAGAAGAAGTTTACATCACCAGGAGAAATTGCCTGGGCTGCAGTTCAAGCTCCAGCACTCAGTAGAAATCCTGCTATGTTTCCCTGTTCAGGAGCAAAAATGGATCTTCAGAAAAAAAGCAGGCCGGATTGTTTCTTTAAAAAAATTATTCCAAATGATTCACACCGAAGTTGAAAATATCTACCATACTGAAACCAGGGATGAGAATTGTTTTAATTCCTAATTTGAAAAACACTGGAAAACTAGTATTAATAATGAAATGCTGACACAACTTTATCTATAGCAGTTCTAGCAGAGCAGTTGTAATGTGAAAAAGGAAGGTTCAATAAAATGCAAGGCAGAAATAGCAAATTATATTAGATGTGACATATTAGCCATAAGGCCTTTTCTAAACTACAGTGAAAAAATTAGGACAAGGGTATGGTAGTATATTTCTCCCTGCAGCATGAGAAAGGCTTAGCCCCCAGAGCGTTCCCTCTGAACTTGTATTCTATTTCTAGCATGTGTTTTATTAACTTTTATTTTTGTTTTTCAGGCTAGACACACAACACCAACTTTAATGTCAAATTAGATAATGAAAAGCAATAATCATATTAAGAAAAATAATTCAAATAACTGTCATGTTGCATTATAGTTTTTGCTGCTAGCAAAAGCCTTAATTAAGTCTGCAGAATGGTTTCTTTTCTCATCTTCTGATTTCAGTTGCTCTGAACTTCCTAAGCATTTTTCCATTAGAGTTGTATTTCTACGCTCTTACAGAAATCATCCTATGTATAGAGTAGAGCATTATGCAAAAAAAAAAAAAAAAAGAAAAAAGTAGGAGGGGAGAGTTTCACAGAGAGTTGTGCCATTTATCACATTTTAGGAAAAAAGTGAAATCTAGAACTTTGAGTGTTGCCAGATTTCATCTGGTATAATGAACACAAGCCTAACAGTTGCTGCTGATGTATTGTGATTAACAAATCAGAGCAGCAAACGACATATTGGTATGCTAACCTGGAACTGATTGTGTCTTTCTCATGCTGCAGTGAGGTTATCAAAGCCGGGAGCAGAACAAGCTTAACCCCCAAAAATTCTCATAAAGGAAAGAGCATTGGTGGATCACTGCTGCTTTGAGCAATCTCTGATTAAAGCAGTAATTTGCACAAGGAATCTAATTATGACAAGAACTAAAATGGTAAGTACAGACTCCAGAAAATGCAAGGAAAATTGAGCTGTCCTTGGGTGCTGAATCAAGCAGAGCACAGCCAGATTTGGATGAACGGGCCTAATGAACTCATGCATAATAAATTGCAATTAATACCACCAAAGGAACCATTGTTGTGATAGGCATTACCTACTATAAGTGCATTATTGAAATTAGTTAGTTGGATGTGTTTCTACTGCTTATGAACCTCCAAGGAGTCTCTTTAACCTTAAAAACAGACTCTTACCCATTTGCTGTGCTTTGATTTATGATTGTGAAGTGCTAACAGCATTCATGAACTAGAGTCTTTCTGGTTGAAACTAAACTAGAACTGATGGCTGAGGAGCTCACCTATTGCATTCAAGCTGCAGACAGGCATTCAGTCCATGTGACCAGACTACAACTATTTCAAAGTGAAATGCTAAGAAACATATTTATTGAGATGCTAAAATCTCTGCATCAACTCCAGAGGTCTGTACATCTACTTCTATTGGTCCAAACTGTTTGCTAAAGCAGCTGCAGGCATCCGTTGGCTTCAGAACCAAACTCTGGCCATGAGGGAACCGCACAATCCTCTGTCTGGCATTTACATAATGTGAGATAAGAATAGTCCACTGTTGCATGTCCCTATTTCCACAATGTCCTTCAGAAATGAAAGCGATTACATAAGGTAGCAAGCAATCATAGAGTCATAGAATCATAGAATAACAAGGTTGGAAAAGACCCACTGGATCATCGAGTCCAACCATTCCTATCAAACACTAAACCGTGCCCCTTAGCACCTCGTCCACCCGCCCCTTAAACACCTCCAGGGAAGGTGACTCAACCACCTCCCTGGGCAGCCTGTTCCGGTGCCCAATGACCCTTTCTGTGAAAAATTTTTTCCTAATGTCCAGCCTAAATCTCCCCTGGCGGAGCTTGAGGCCATTCCCTCTTGTCCTGTCCCCTGTCACTTGGGAGAAGAGACCAGCACCCTCCTCTCTACAACGTCCTTTCAGGTAGTTGTAGAGAGCAATGAGGTCTCCCCTCAGCCTCCTCTTCTCCAGGCTAAACAACCCCATCCCTCTCAGCCGTTCCTCATAAGGCCAAACTCTGTTTGGTGAGGCAAACTCTGTTTTTCACTGAGTCTCCAGACTGAGTTTCCTTTAACTTTGTTAACTCCTAAATTCAGTTAAGTCCATTGCTCATTGCACTAGTGAAACCAACAGAAGTATTGTTGTTTGTTAGGGCTTCACTGTGAAGCCAGGTATTGCACATCTCTCCAGGCTATGTCAAGAGTATGATACTCTATGATGGCCTTTAATATTGGTCTAAATTCCCCCTCGGCAAAACTGAAAGTTTAGAATTATGTTTCCTGTGTACTTTGCCCTCTCTTTCTCAGTGGTAAGCACTCTAACATAGAATATAAAACTGTTGGGCCAGTCCATCCTTTTGTGATCATGTGTACCAGGGAAATAGCGTACTCTGGGAATACATCCAGAGTTTGACAGGATGCCTGGCTACACTAATACATAGAGAGGAAAAACAGCTTGAACGGAAACATAGAAACTTCCCACAGAAAATGAAAATATGGTTAAATGGAGAAGGAAACAAGAAAAATAAAACAAGCAAACAGAACGTTTTCAAGAATTCTTTATACCTTTTGAACTTCGACGTTATTAAAATTCACCTGTCTTTTGACCAGCTTTACAAAGTCACAGTAGAGTTGACAGGAGCAAGAGAGGTTCGGCATATGTCAAACATTAGCAGAAGTATATGTCCCCTAAATGTACTCACGCTTGCTGCATCCAATAATTGGTTTGTTCAAAAAGACCCGTGGCTAGTGTTTTCTAGTTCTTCTTCAGATTTATGATCTGTTTGCATGGTAAGAATGTGCCTGATTCAAACCCTTTTGAGACACACAGGGGTATTCTTCAAATTCTTCTCTTCCTCCCTTCTTTCCTTCCTCCCCGTGCTCACTCAAAACCAAAATGATTCCCTTTACACAGACATGTTACAGCATTCTCTGCCAACTTAAACAGCAATAAAAGACTCAGTAACTTATCACTACACACATATAATAATTGACAAGGCCACCCCTGTATCTTAAAGTGCTGTTTAAAAACATTTGTTTCTAGAACATAGGCACTCACTTCTAACCTGGAAATGAGAACGGAAGGAAGGGCATATGAGGATGATTTGTACAGTGAACTACAGGAAAAACTTCGTTAAAAACTTTGTAAAGCAGGGTTGTTTTTTGTTTTGTTTTAGATTTTTTTGGTTTTTTTCTGTTTTTTAGTTTAGTTTGTTTATAGGTCCTACAAAATCCTTCAGATTAGAATACATCAGAAAATCCGCAGGAATCAAGCTGAAAGTGAACAAGTATTTAATCTTTCTTCATCACTGGCAACTGAAATCCTTTCCTCCTGATAAATATAATAGATGCTGTTTCTACTTCTTTCTTGATGCTGGTGATCTCAATCCAATAGTACAGAAGAAAGTGGAAGATTATGATGTATTGTAAAGCTGGATTGTAAGATTATTGCAATAAAATGGAAAAGCTATCAGTCAAATATTGCCTTAAGAAGGAATTTTATGATGCTTTTGTGGTTAGGAAAGGTTAAACTCTTCCAAGAATATATTTCTTACTGATTGACTTTTTCCAGAGAAGACCTTGTAGTCAATTAAATCCTTAGTGACCTGACTGTAAGTCTGATGATATCAAAAGCATGAAAATAAACTGACTTGCTTAAGGTTCTTCAACTGAAATTATACTTGCTGCGAGTTGCATAGAAGAGGAAATTAGAATCTAGCTAAAAATTAGAGTCCATAGTGTCTTCTGTGCTAAACCCAACATTTCAATAATGTTCAATTAACTAGCTGGTGAGTTACTGAATAACAGGATCTATGTGCTAACCAAGGAAGCCAACTGAGTGTGAGTTGTAATAGTAACTTAAGCCAGTATCCCAAGGAGAAGCCACTGAAATGTGACCAAGGTTACTTTGACTAGTCATAATTGCTCCTGATATTTTATCAAGGTCCTTCTCCTTAAAAAAAATATTCAGTTTTAAAATGGTAAAGATAAAAGCAGCATACAAAGAGCCTGGGGTCATGCTAGGGCTCAGATTGTCAGAGGAAGAGAGAATGGGATGTGATCACTGTAGCAGAGAATTTTGTGCAGGGGAAACCTGTGTTATCTGCTGAAGGCGTGAAGTTGCCTTTACAGTAGAGGCACAGGGTTTGGAAATGTGTTGCTTACACAGGCAAATCTTATCTCCATGGCAGAATTTAAACACATCCTCTCCCAGCACAGGATGCTCATGCTGAAGCCTTACAATAACATCAGGCATCTCCATGCTTTTTCACATAGCTTCTGCCTGGATGATTTGTATTGTGAAAAGGTCTGGGCAGAGTAGTATTGCTCCCATTCTACCACCCTTTGACATCAAGCTGAAAATATTTAAGCCTACAGGGAGACTGATGAATGACCCTTTTAAATATGTTTTCATCTAAATCATTAGGCACGTAGGCATTGAGGGGAAGAAGTCCAGACAGTGTTGCATGGCACATGTCTTAACATTTCTTAACTACAGAGAAAGAATTGGCCAAAGAAAAAGTTGGTCTGAGGGCCCAGTATGTCAAAGCATTTCCAAAATGCTTGTGCTCCCTTTTTACACCCCTTTATTTGCATGTGAAAAGCCTGTATTTGCAGATGTCAGGATTTCACTAAGGGTCAGACTGAGCTGAAACCCTGAGAGTCAAACATTTCAGAAGGCCTGAGAAGGCTTGTTTTCCCAGCTCTGGTTTATGTCATTGTTGGAGATAGGAAAGTGAGATGGTTCAGTGCAGAAATAAATCCCTCCAAGATTGGTGTGTACTTTGGTTTTGGCCACTTCTGTCAGATGCCATTGTCTGGTTGTCTTACTTCACTGTTAAAGCTTCATATTTACATGTTTTGTTCTCATCTGAAGTGGAGCTTACTGTACTCTTGCTCAAGATACCTCAGTTTGCTGGAGGGCTGTCCTACAAATATACAGAATCACAGAATCACAGAATAACCAGGTTGGAAGAGACCCACCGGATCATCGAGTCCAACCATTCCTATCAAACACTAAACCATATCCCTCAGCACCTCATCCACCCGTGCCTTAAACAACTCCAGGGAAGGTGAATCAACCACCTCCCTGGGCAGCCTGTTCCAGTGCCCAATGACCCTTTCTGTAAAGAATTTTTTCCTAACGTCTAGCCTAAACCTCCCCTGGCGGAGCTTGAGGCCATTCCCTCTTGTCCTGTCCCCTGTCACTTGGAAGAAGAGGCCAGCACCCTCCTCTCCACAACCTCCTTTCAGGTAGTTGTAGAGAGCAATGAGGTCACCCCTCAGCCTCCTCTTCTCCAGGCTAAACAACCCCAGCTCTCTCAGCCGCTCCTCCTACAGCCTGTTCTCCAGCCCCTTCACCAGCTTTGTTACTCTTCTCTGGACTCGTTCCAGAGCCTCAACATCCTTCTTGTGGTGAGGGGCCCAGAACTGAACACAGTATTCGAGGAGCGGTCTCACCAGTGCTGAGTACAGAGGGAAATACTCTGAGGTACTTTTCAGCATGATCAGCCACGCCCAGGAATTGGATGGGAGCTGATAATGCTAGGGAGGCAAGGGAAACGTAAGAAGGATGTTCTTGGTGTCACAGTGGCTACTGCACTTCTGGCCTTGGTTTATACTGCCTTGTCTGAGTCAGGACAAATTGCTCCTGTGGGCATAGTCCTCCCAGAGTTGCTGGGCATGTCACGACTGGTGGACCTCCATGTTCCTTCCAATGGGTAGCTGTGATCTTACAGCTTACACAGCCATTCTGACCATCAACCCTCCACTGCATCAGCTGCTTTGCTTCTGGCTGCGGCAGGAGTGCAGCACCACCAGCTACTGCAAAATTGCATTTCCTTTATCCAGTAGTGAGACCGCAAGAATTTGTCCTCATTCCTCGGACAGTAAAATTTTATTTTGTCTATGCTGCTGTGAATCCTTGATCTTTCCCCGAGGACTGTTCTTTCAGAGCTCAGAATGAGGCTATTATTACATTACCATTCAAACTGGGCCTGCCAATGTAATTATTTCCTATTAGAAGTGCCTGCATCATTGCAATTTCAGAATATTGAATTTGCATAACAGAAAACTACAGGTCAAGATCTTAGTTGATATTACCCTTATAACTTTAATTAAACTAACAGCACTCCAAGAATTTGTAGTAGGTATGGACCTGGCTACCTACATGTACATATCTGTATATAGAGATACAACACAGAAATTTTATAAAATATCTAAAACTTGTAGGAAAAATCCTGCCTTATATTCAGTTTGATGCTTCTATGATAAAGATTACACATGGAGGACAAGTTTGATTTTACAGATAAAGAATGAATATTGGTCAGTTTTTCCTCTGAGTAGAAATAAACCTTCAATTATGTATCATGAGTCTTCAAACAAAACACTGCAATAACCTATGTATTCACTTTTCTGTTGAGAGACTTTGTGTCAGTAAGTGTCTATGCAGAATGGGAAGGAAAATAATGATCAGATTTAAGTGAAACTAAAAGGCATTTTCTCAGCTGGTAGTTGCAAAAAAAGTGATTCTGTAAATGCAGAATTTTGTGAGAAGCCCGTGGTGATGTCTGGAACAGCGTAACACACAGAATACCATAATAAGGAAAAGAGAAAATGAGAAATCCCTACAATCCCTGCTTTAAACTTAGTTGATTTAATGCATGTACATTTTTCATTTGGGTATTGTTTCTGCTCTGCACAAAATGCATTTTAAAGATGACTTAGATGTTTAACTGCATTGAGATCATGCATTATACTCTTTGTCCTTTGCAAAAGAGAGCATACCTGCCAGGGGCACATAATTTAATAAAGAAAATATCATTATAACTAGATTTTGGTGACCTTGTAATCAGGAAACTCAGGCGAGGGGTCAGCCAGCCAGATTGTTTCTACTGAGTACTGTGGGCTGCTGTTATTCTCAGCTACATAATAATTTTATTTTATTGAGGAGAATAAATCAAAGTTTTAAAGGGAGGCTATAGTTTTACTTTCATATCTAAAAGCTACAGATGTCGGCGAAAGAATTGCTTGTTGTCAAAACTAACTGTAAGTATATTTAGTCCAAGAGAAAACGATCAAGTTGATACTCAGAGGTCAAAAACCCCCACCCTTATGACAGTTATGCTCCATTTAGCATCAGTGCAGGTTCTTCTATGCTGTCCTGAACTCGGTCCTTCATTCTCCTTTATATTATTTTCTTGTTATTGTGCCTTTTAGCAAATGGTCTTTACGGGCTATTCAGTCTCTGAATGGGTTCAATCCTCTGCTTCCGCAGATTGCTGAGAAGGGTGTCACTTGTGAAGGCAGTTTTGTGAAGAGACAACTCACTAATAAGACCCATACTCAGACAACCAGCCTGCTCTGTACAGGCCTCCAAGCAGCTATCAGAAGCTAATTGTAATGCTTATTAAAGACAGCTTAGCAGGGATGTGAAAATGGCAGGCAAAGCTTTGCTATTCTCTACACTAGCTCTCAGCCCTCTTACTCAGCAGCTCTGCTCCGTGGGTCTATTCAGGGACAGAGATGCTGCCTTTCTAAAAGATGAAAAAAAAAAAAAAAGATCCCAAACCAATATAACTCGGCAGCTCTGAAAAACCATCCCAGCCTGGGAAGGCTGATGGAGGCTGTTTAAATTTTGTTTGCAATGTGCCATTTTTTGGTGAAAATCTCTCTGCAGGATCACTGAAGTGGTTGTACTTTCTTTGCAGCCAGCAGGTGAGTGTGACATAGGTGTTTCTGAGGAAAACCGAGATACACAGATGTGCCTAAGATCCCTTCTTAGTGGTGATAAAAAAGAAAATAGAGACACAGAAAAGTGCTGCTTGACTTAAGTATACCAGTTTAAGCTTTTCACTGTCATTTTTTATCATTTGCAATGTCTCCTTCCCACCTCCTCCCACCTCCTTCATTTTTTTCCTGTGAAAACTAAGCAAATATGATATGGAAATCGGGGACACAATGAATATCGAACTCAACATGCCATATCCTTAAACCCCCTGTCAGAGCGAAAATACAGTTTGAGGCTTTGCATCCTGTTATTCCTCATGAAAACTGCCACTGCAGACAAGCACTTTGCCTGTGGTAAACGCTCTTGTTCTGAGCAGATGTTTCCCTCAATTAGCATTTTTCAACTATTTAGCAAGTATATTCTATTAAAATATTTTAATTTATGCAGAAATTATGTTATTAAATTTACAAATTCTTTTTATAAGACACATCCTGTAGTTTCAAGCTAATAATTTTCTGTCAGTAACTGTTATCATGGGCCAGAGAGTATTCCTTTAAAAGGAAATCTTTACATTATTTTTTCCAACAGTGAGGTACTTGACTCTTTCATGTATTCCTCATAGCATGATGACTGCAATTTTATGTCCTCCACATTAAGATACTTAACGTTTAAGACACATGACGCGTTTTTGAAAATATGAGGGTACAGGTTTTAGATTTAAAAGTTCTGCATAAATGTAACAACTGTTTTGCTCTTATTCTATTAACTTTCCTTCTCTCAAAGCTACAGACAGACAAGGCAGTCATTTTCAACTTACCTTTCTGTCTGTTCAGACCATTTTCACACACTCTGCCAATGCAATACTGCCCTAATGTTACTTCTCCCCTGAATATTGATTTAAGTGTATAGCGTAGCTTAAGAGATCCATATATAGGTCAGCATTATTTCTGAAAAAATTTTCATCTATCAATTAAAATTAGCTGTAGCAAAGGCTAGTACAGTTTTCTCCTGGGAGGCTGCAGTTGATAATGAAATGCAGAGAGTTTTTTGCATCTAGGTTGTCGGCAGGCATCCAGCTTGGGTTACTAGTGACCGACAGTTGCTACCATCTACTGGCTGTTTGTATCCTCTGTGAAACAACGGGGCACCTCAATTCCTTCACATTGCAGAAAGATGGGTTCTTTCTTGCTGTCAAGCTGATTAAAAGCATGTTGGAGTTGGCAGCTAACAAGAGGGATAGCACTTTCACAAGTCCTTTTAGCAGGTCTTTGGCTCCAATATAATTTAAGGGTGTTTTTATCTCTGCTCTATAATGCAATACTAGTTGTTTACTTTAAACAATGACTACTGTGTTTAGGAGTATGTTGGCTAATTGCTGCTGAACAGTGATTTTAGGCAAAGCAGACCTTGTCTGCCCTGGATATTAACAGTCAGTGTCATATTAGTTAACCTGTGTTAACCTGTATATTTGTAATGCCTTTCTCAGTTCTGGCAGACTCACAAGGCTTAAAGACCTACTGGATAAAAAAATAGCATCTTTCATGAAGGTTATACCTGAAAGACACTAAATTAGGTGTGAAATTCCTGAAGTGCCTAGTCAGTAAGGCAGTCTCCACTTCTCATAAATGACAAACACATAAGCTTTATGATGAACACAGAGTAAAAACATTTACTGTCAGGAGACTATGTGTGTTTCAGGTTTTTCAGATGATTCAACACAATTTAATCGATATTTTCTTTTAGTACCTTTGTAGTGATATGCAAAGTTTAACTATTTAAAAAAAATGATCTAATCTGGATGTAGGCACATTTATTCTCCCTGCTTTTGATTATGGAGATAAACATTGGTGATTAATAATAACACCACAAACATTTTACTGCACTAACTCTAGCTCTTCCTTCTTTCTTGCTTTCCTCTTTCTTACTACCAGAGGAACTGAGGAGTACAACAAAATCTGGCCTTTCCTTTCACATCTCTTAGGCATAGCCTTCCTAGTCCCCAAGTGGAAAGAACAGCTTTGACTAGTTGCCCAGTCCTTGTCAGCTACTGTTGAAAGAGAGGTTGCTAAAGCAGACTAGCAAATGACAGTACACTGGCAGTGTATTTGCAGAACGTAATAGAGTATAGATCTATCCATCACCTAAAGGGAAGGCACAGAGGCAGCAATGGCAGAATGACAGTAGAGTTTGCAGAAGACAAAATTACACATAGCAGTGAAACATTTAATGTTCCCAAGAGTAGTGAACTGCAGCAATATGGAAAGTAACCTCAGACTTGTTGTAAATTTAGGTCACAAACAGAAACAACACAAGACACTTAAATAACCTGAGTCTACTGTTTATTTGATGTTATCACTGATGATATTCCCCTGTGTCTACCTGGCCATGGGCAGTTATGTTAATAATGTAGGAAGTCTAGTGCCGCTATAGTGCTCTTCTACCCAAAACACTGGTAATATTTACTGCCAAATCAGAAGAAGTGATCTCTTTTTTTACAAACAGCACCAGGTGTTCTCTGGCTTCTCCTTTGCAAGATGTCAGTCTAACTATTTGATATCTTTTCATTTGACCCAAATCTCCATGGAATCTATGGAAACAAAGCAGACAAAGTATCTTCTGTCAGTAGCCTGTTCCCTCTCTCCAAGCTTAAATGAACTCATACAGGTCACAGTGGGAACTGTTGTAGAGTTTAGGTATTCGTTACCCATGTAGTGACTTACAATTTATGCATTTTTTTTGTAAAATAAAGTAATAAAAAATAAGTATTAAATAAAGTATTAAAATAAAATCTTCCTTATACTTGTAGCTATATAACCCTGACAGAGCTGGCCCTGGAAGTGTATCATCCCATTTTTCCCTTTACAAGGACACCTTACCATCTGGCTCTCCAAGTTTGCTGAGTGGTATAGTAACCCAGAATTTTTCCTGCCATGGTGGACTAAGACTTGCAGACTCATTGTTAAACAGTGGTTGGACTTGATCTTATATATGCCTTGACTGCATCTGTCTGTAAGATGGGGTTCAGCTCCATGTAAAGATGCCTAAATATGAGTGTCTAAATGAAGGTATCTGCTATAATATTATTAAAGCTCTACTGCAGGTTTTCAGTGTTATCTGAGTAATTTGCTAGGCACCACTGAAAGTACTGACTGGCAACTGGACTCAGTTGCCCATACATGGTCTTAGTGATTTGTTAGATTCCCTGAAGTATCCTCTCTGGTTTCATTTGCCACTATGGAAAGTTATTAATCTGTTGTAGGTCTTCTGTCACATCTTTCATCTTCACATGAGCGTTTTCCACACTATAGGGCATCTTAAATGTAACTCCATGTCTACGTCTGTGCAACCAAATTGAGTCAAGATCTCCACTGACTATAATGGCAGCTTATACTACAGGTTAAGTGTAAGTATCTGAGGTACCGAAATATTAGAGTTTTCTGCCATTATATATACCTTAGGATGCTACACCTGGCTGCCCTGGATACTGTAGGCTGCCTGAAATGGCACTGTGTTTTTGTTTAGTCAACTGAATCCTGCTCCTAAATTTTCATGTCTTAGTCTCAGATTGAATCTCACCTCAGGGTAAGATACAGGTGCCTTAAGAACAGGTTTTTTTTCTGTATTAGATACCCAAGGGTACCCCTAACATCTGCAGAGGTACAACAGATATGCCGCAGAATTTGTAGACCTGACTGGTTTTGGAGCAGCAGCTGGAGAGACATCCTCAATGTCTCATGGAGAATAAGGACAGTGATAGGGTGCTGGGTATTGTCTCAATAACTTCCAAGGAGGCTGAGTTAGATATGCATCCTTCTCATGTCCCAGGAAAAGCCAGAGTGGCTGGATTCTCATGAAATCTGCCAGTGCAGACTATGTAGATGTGCATGTGTGTGTATACTGATATTTTATCTGGGTCACCTGCTTCACTTCAAAGGGAATATTCTGCTACTTAGGCTCTGGAAGGTCAGATGTGTTTCATTCCTTTCAGAGACTAACCTGGTCCACCAGCAAGGAACCATCAGGGATGCCAGCACTGCTAATGGAAGTGCTGCTTTATTTTTTTATTTCCTTGATGTATTTCATTTTTCCTGAGCCTGGCTGACTGGGATGAACAAATTAGGTAAGATAGAAATAGTTATGGAACTATCAGGAGAGCTGGATAATAACAGTGCCTGAATCATCTGTTTGGGGCATTTTCTTCCTATTTACTGTATGGTCATCTGTTAAAAGCCATACTTCACTTGTCACTCTGTGTGCATTCTCCAGACAAAACTGGTAGCTCATTGTGTCTTTTGTAATCTATTTGGACAGGGGACTGAAACATTTTCTTTCTTTGATGAGGAGCTTGTCACACTTACTCATGTCTTTGTTGTTCCAAGCAAGATTTCTGCAACATGTTCTGCTTTAAAGGGATTTATAAATGTCTGCTAGAAAGAGAAGTCAACTTGTCTTCTTATTGGAGTGGTCACTAAATACCATTCCAACACTGCTTTCCCTGCATTTCACTCTCCCTTCTTGTTTGCTGCCAGGTGAAAGTCAGAGAGTTAGTTATGACCTTGCAAGCCTCATGGATACAACAACAGCTTGAGAGAGAAGTCATTTTCTTAAGAAAAATCCTGATGGAACAGGAAGGTGTACATAAGTACCTATTTATTTGTGAGGAGGCAAATGGAAATTTAGTTTTCCTGATGAAAATTGTGGTTTTGTCAGGGTATCTGTGTGTGTAAAACAATGATGTCTTCCCATAGAAATAATTTTTGTGACAATGGGGTCATTCTAACTATGTAGAAATGCTAGGCCAGCTTGATAATGGGAATTTGCTATGCTGGTGCATTCAGCTACAAAATACATTTTGAGGATGTGCTTTTGTTCTCTCATGTGCTTTGCTTCCAGTATTAGAATTAAATCCTTAGCTGGTGATAGGAAAAATTCTTGCACCTAGTGTATGAATAACAACAGAGCTATATCAAACTTGAACAACCGCCAGTGAAGGCAGAGCGTCACTTGACACAGCAATTTTTCAATTCTGCACTTCAAGGAGAAGTAACTAAGTGATGTATTATGTGGTAGAAAGTGGTATTCACCTGGGAAAATTTAGGGGGAAATTTTCCAACAAAGTTTAAGTCAGAAGGACTGATAGGCAAAACAAAAGCTTGTGAAGGGATAGAGGAAGTGGGGAGACACGCTTCATAGCAATGGTGCCAGGGAAGAAGTTTGTGAAGGCTGCGAAACTGGAGGTGAGAGAGAAAAGTGCAATTCTGAGCAGATGTGAAGCTCAGTAGTGAAAGTCAGGACTGTTGAGGCAGAAAAATACTTACAAGTAAGGTTTCTTTTGTCTGCAACTATCCAAAACACCCTTTTTCTTCAGAAAATCATGTTGATGGGAAGTTTTCAACAGGTGCTGCCTGGCTAATTGAAGAGAGAGGAACACTGGCACCTTCTGTGCCTATTATTATGCCCAGTCTTCTGCCACTTTAGGTGATGATGCCAGAAATTGCTCAGAAATACGTGAATTGCTTTCCTCCATGCATTTGGACTATGAAAGATGCATTTGAAATGAATTTTACTGGAACATCTTTGGGAGAAATTACTCTCTTCTGACACAGATATCGTCTGCCTGGTCCAGGGTATTATGTAAAAGATACTTGTATGTAGCATCCACTCTTTAAAGTACTCCTCTTGCAGATATCACTCTCCATAAATGATTTTATGTGCTTCCCCCATTGCAGTAATATTATGTTCAGATAATATGGTGGTGAGTGTCAAGTTAAAACATACAAATAAACAAATTAATTATCCTCGGTTATTATAAAATTCTGCCTTTAGTTCTCTGTCAGGGAAAAAAAAACAGTCCACAGAGTTCTTTAGAGAGTGAAAAACGCACATACATTTTATGAGAAAACATTTTCCACTTTGAAAACATTAAAAAAATAAACACTTGCATTAAACCTGGCTTAAGGTTTATAACATATGACAGTCTTTAAAAGAGGAATATATCTGGAGGTTTTCATGACTTCATAAAAATACCTAAGTTACACATGCTGAAAGTGCTGCACACTAGATACTCTTGTCTTGGAATGTAATTGCCTTAAAGGTAAAAAGGAAGCTGAGTTTAATAATTCCCCCAGCGTGTCTATTCTCCATTTCTGTTCCACAGAGGAAGTTAGAAGGATGTGGTATCATCAAAGAAGCATGTGTTGGGAGAGGGGAGAGCTAATCCTTAAATAGTTGTGCCCTGCATCTCAACTAAGGAATGAAAACCTTGTGAAAGGATTTCCTAAAGTCTTACATACAGTATATCCCTTAACCTATTAAATGCTATAATTGTTGCACTAAGATAAGAGATGCTTCCAAAGTAATCCATGCTGGGTGGCCCTAGGTAAAAACCTGTTTATTAATATCCCAGAGTTGTGCCATGCAGTGATAGTGATGGAAATTTGGCAAACCAATCCTACTTCTGTCAGATGAGTGAAACAGCCACTTCACTCAAGACTGGATGACAGAAAGATGTAGAGATCATTGCACTAGGGAAATCTGAAGGGATGGCTTATGATTAGGATAGTGACTGAGAGAGATGACAAGAAAAAGAGAAGAGTATAGTGAGTATTTTCTCATCCTGACAGTTTTAGAGACATAAATAAGTCTGAAACCTCTTTCCCTTGCAATCCATATTGCCAATATGGATTGGCTGCAAAATATTGTTAATTTAGATTATTAACATTTGGCACTAGTTTTGAATTCATGCAAATGATTTGGAGTGGTGGACTAGTTTCAAAGAATCTTGGCAGTCTGTTTTACATGGACTGGTATGATATTCAATGCTGTATAAATGGGAAAAGTGTGAGATAGAACTGAAATAACTTGCTTAAGTGGAATGAGTAAAAAAGGTAGGTGATAACTTTTCTTTGGAAAATATGGTCTTAGTTGTCCTAAAACTAGTCATAAATTTTGGTTAACACTGAAAATCTGGCAGAATATCATAGAAGAATAACAACTTTTACTCAACGGTATAGAGGGGTGCAGCATTTTCTCAGTTTCTGGGAGATTTAGGACCGACTACTACAGCTGTACTGAAATGATTTTCATTTATCATGATCCACGCGGGGAAAGTCTTTCCTGTTAAGCTACTTGGGACTGGATAGTTCTCATCTGCTGTTGGTAATGTCTCATTTTTATATTTAAACCCATGCATTCAAGTGCTTCAGCTGCTAGGATGGAGGATGTTTCCTCTTGCAGCTTGGAGGAATACCACGCAGGAGGGTTTGACTCTCAGTGACTGAGTTGTTCAGTGAAGACATAGAGAGTCTTGCAACATTTGCCTGTGATAAATGCATCCAGAAGTGGCATGCTGATTAGACAGCACTGAGGAGCAGAGTTTGGGGGAGGCTTGTGTTGTTGAGTTTCCTTCCCAGAGCTGTTCCACTTTATGAAGCAGGCATTAAGATGGTGCTCTGCTAACAACATACGAAGCAAAGTTGCAAAGGGAGCTTTCATCCCCAGCCTGGCCCAGGTTGTGGATCTGGGAGATGTGGGCTCAAGGGCCATGAGAAGAGCAGACTCTTAAATCCAGGACCGCAAAATCCTGTGTCTTGGCCTTTGTGTTAATAAGTTAAGGGAGTAAAAATTATGTCATTTAGAAATTTCGTGGATTTGTCTTTCTCCCTTCAGTGGGAGAGGGGTGGTTTGCTCTTTTTTTTGGTGTCCAAAACACTTGTTCTCTTTTGAATGCAATATTATCACAGTGGAATATAATATTATGAACTGAAAACATAGTTTTAACATAATTTTTTCTTGCTTTAGAGATGAAAAGCTGAAAGACATTCCAGATGGTCTGAAATGAGGCTTAGTTTCTTTTATCTTCTTTGTTGGTTGACCTGAGAAATCTATTACTCACACTGCCCCAGATCTGGGCAGTGCAGGGACATAGCTGAGAAGTTCTACTGAAGAAAAGTCACTGGCATCCTAGTGCATATCAACTGCTGTGAAAATCCCACCATGCTTGATATCAGTGACATGGCTGCACTTCCGTCATGAAGCATTTCTTCATATGCTAGCACTGTAGCTGATTGGATCCATGCTGAGTTTTACTAAGAGAAAATAGATAAGAGGATCTAAATATTACATAACACACCACTGCACAAAGGCTGCATTAATGTCTTGGTGTTAGCACATGGACAGGGCTGTTCAGCAGGAGATAGGAGTGGAGAACAGTGACAAGGCAGGCAGGAGCAGTGTCCTTTTCTTCAAAGGCACTGTCCCATTGTGCCCCAGCAAGGTCAGCAGAGCAGAGACAGGGACTGAAGGGTGTCCAAGATTGCAGTGACCACCAGACATGTCCACAGTGATAAGGCAGGTCTAGGTCAAGCTGGTCGGCTCAGGGCAGTTCAGGCTCACTGGTGCACTCAGAGTCCTGATAATTGCATCTGCTCTATACTACACCAGACCTTGTTCTTGTGAATTAAACTTAAGACTATTGAAACATTGAGTTGGGTCCCTAAAATGACCAGTTTATGAACCAAGTTATTGAGAGAAAACATTATAGTGAGAAAAAAGTACAAAGATGAATATGAGAACTGGACTTTTTTGACTGTTTCTGCAGATATTCTTTTCATCTCCATTCCCCCAAAAATCAAGAAACTCTGCCAAAGAGAAAAAGAATACATCGATATATTTTATATATTATCAAAATGAATGAGAAAAAGCAAAGTTCATAGCCACTTATATAAATTAGCAAAGGAAACATTCAGCCAAATGAAAAACAAAGTTAAGGTTGTTTGTGAAAGATCTAGAAGTACACCAGCAGTGAAATAAAAATAGTAACATTACTAATCACGATTGAAAAAGTAGACATATATATCATAGTTCTTTTTCATACTCAGACAGTTTGGATGACGTGTTAGTATCAGATAGTGAAAGACTATAGCTTAAACAGGAGAAACTAATTGTTACTAGATATTAAGTGTTTGGCCCCCATTTTGTACTCCACAATCCCTAGGTGAACAAATAAGCTCCCTTCTCTGTGTGTGAGGGAAACAAAATACCTTGAGCTGGAATCAAAACCCACCCATGGACTGACTGACTGGGGGAACACCAAGTGAATGAACTCCTGCACTTACCTATGGTCATGCAACAGAGCCACAGATTTCAGGGATTTACCCTGTACTCACTTTGAAGCGAACTGAGCTGGAATCCCTGCAGCTGTAAAAATCTTATGTTTGTGTTAGGATGAAAAAAAATCCCACAATCAAAAAATATAGTTCTCTATCAGTTTTCTACATAATAATGTTGTGGTTTGAGCACTCACTTTGTGGAAAGAGTAACCTGAGCTGATGAATTGCCTCCAATAATGTTAGTGAATTCACAGTCAGTGAACAAACACCATTTAAGTACACTCTGAGTGTAAATGAAGAGGAAAGCCGTCCTGAGAGCAGGCTACAACCCAGACCTCCCTCCAAATGCAGGTGAGCTCCCTACCAGCAGGGTTTTTAAGTTCATATCCCATTTTCTTCCCTCTTCCTTTCCTCTCCTCTGCCTTCCATAGAGGTCTCACTTCTTTCTGAACTCTGCAAAGTGAAGAGAACCTGTTCCCTAGGATGTCCACCTAGCATCCTAATGTATTCTGGAGCTAGGACATTTTAAGCATGGTGCAACATGTCCCCTTGATGTTAATAAATTTATGCTTAATTATTTACCTGTATGAAATTCCCAGAAGGATTGCTTCCAAGGTGTTTGGAAGCAGTACTTAAGTACTCAAGAACTTAAGATTGCATTAGAGTACAGCAGAGAATACAAGTAGAACATGTTCCAGGAATCAGTCCTCTGATTGCTTTCTATCCCAATGATGATGTAGGTCTCACAAGAGATACAATGAAGGTGGCGTAAACAAGTTATCAGTCTCTGAGACGGAGGGGAGACAATTCCCTACTTGCACTTGCTGCTATTGTGGCTGCCCATGTAGCAAGTGAAGGTCTTTATCATTCCCCTCTTTCCCTACAGTCTTGCTCATTCCTTAGTGCTGATAACTGCAGACCCAGCTGCCTCATGGTGACGGCAGCAGGGTTGAAGGAGATGGTAAAGAGCTCCGGGGCTGTGCAGGGAACAGCTGTGCCTGCTGGTGATTGAAAGGGGCTATGAAAGAGTGATGGTCTCCATGAGCTGCATGGAGTTACTGTCTAACTCCAGGCACTCAGTAAATGTAAGCAGCCAGTTTTGGTTATTTTCCTGATTACAGATTTCATGTAGATACTCTGGATGTGCATAAACCATTATTTGTGCCCAGCCCATAACGAAATATTTTCTGTTCTTCCAGTAACTAAAAACAGGGTACAGGGAGGATAAGAGTGACAGACTCAGAACAACCTCAAGGTTCTCTGCATGGCTGCAGATGGGGGGAAACAAAGATAAATTAGAGCTATGGTTAGCTAGGCTGCTTCTCCTATCATCTACTTCTTTTGCACTGGTTCCAGCTGGCTCTCTTGTGCTTCAAATATTCAGGGACTCCATGACAACTGAAGCTTTTTATAATAAAAAATCTTACCCACTGTCCACACTCACCTGCTCAAGCTCAGTATTTCCTGCAGAGACCATGAAGACTCTGACACAGCTTGATTTAGCACTGGAAGGGGTAATGCAGGTTCCTTTATTTAGCCCATGGAGCAACAAGGAAGCATAGCAGTATCTGCTCCTGGTGAAGCAGCACACAGTGGAAGTCACAGCACATATCCAAAGAATCAGATATGACTCACCTTCTTATACAAGTAATTACATCATTATACATTGTGTCATGTGTTCTTCTAATGATCTTCTGTCATACCTCTATCGTGTAATTGGTTCTTTACTTTAGCGTTGTGCTCAGCATGCACTCAAACGCCAATCATTACCAGTACCATGTGTTCAGTTCAAACTATATATCTCTGAGTACTATATTTAGCTGCTTTCTGGTCCCTGTGCACAATTTATTCAATACTACATATGTTTTTTTGAGCCCTCTGATGAAATGCAAATATACTGCTTGTTAGGCTATTGTTTAGTTGCTAATCAGTAGGAATTCTCAGATGCTCTTTGGTGGCAGAGTTGCAATAATTGGGATTCCTGGTTTTCAGAACTATTTAGTCTATGATTTTACCTTTCAATGAAACTGACCCTTGGCCTGCTGAGGGAATCTGGTCCCATGGATGAAAAATAGGGTGAGGATGCAATAGAATGTTTAATGATTGTAAACTTCAATAAGGGATTTATGAATTGACTAGTGCTTTACAAGCACACAGTAAGTGTTCTAATGAATTGAAACCAAATATTTATGGAAGACAAGTAATTAGACGTGAGCGAATAAAATAGCCTATTAAACCATCTGGACAGTTCAAAGGATTGGTAATTTTCAAATAAAACATTGAAGAGTTAAGGACACCAGTTAAAATCTGACCCTTGTTAAAGGTAATTAGATATTACAACCACCTGATTGCTATCTGGGAGACCAAGGTGAAATGAGTTAGGGATTGTTTTTGTGTTTATGGCTAATTTTGGAAAAGACTTTTTCAGGTGCTTGTAATCTTTCCAATAGGTCCCCAGCAGAAAGATGAAAATTTAGATTATTTTTGTCTCTATCAGTGCCAATTTAAATTGGGATGTGTTAGATCAGGGAAAGCTTGCGTTTCTATGAAAAATTATATGCGTGTTTTAATGATTAAAAGGAAAGCTGTGATTCCACAATGCATGATTTTAAGGGAAAAGGGAAAAATCCCATAAAAAAATCTGAAATCCAGAAGAATGTTTTATACAGAGCACGTAGATTACAAAAGAACAGACCACTAACTGAAACCTACTTATAAGAAACCTTTGGCAGCAGAAGAAAATGACTTGAAATATTTGAACCCTTGGCAATTAAGAAACCCTCAAACAACTACAAAACTGTGAAAGAGGCAGGCATTACACAATCAAGTTTTATCTGAATTAAGAAGAAATTAAATTAAAGTAGGTGGAGGTTTACTTTTACTTTGCAAAAATGGATGTTTACCGTTGTCATAACTTTGTACAAATTTCAAAGTCAAAGACAGCTGCATTCAACTACAGCCAGTTGAACAAGCTGCTAATTTATCTCCCAGATAAAAAACTTCTATGACCAAGTACTATGCTTAGTAGGAAGTTACCTAAGTCAAAAGCCTCCAAATGTTTCTGACAGGTGTTACTCCCTCCTCCTTTTGACAACGCTACTGATTCAGCAGGGTTGCGTTTAAGCAAAGGAGGAAAGTACCATTAGGATGCCAGCGCCTACGTTGGTTGCTTGCCTTATGAAAAAGGAAGTAGGTTTCAACCTCCACCTCCCCTCTATGCTATGAGGCTGTTTAACACATTAAATACCTGTTTGTTAAATACATCATGTAGAAAAGAGAGCTGAGCTGCTGCAAGCAGAGCCTTTGTGCCATATGTAGCAATATAATACAATGTGCACTGAATACTGAGAAAGGTGGGGCTAAAAGAGAGTTGGCCTATTTTAGGCTCCTTATGGACTAGGATGTGCTTAGAACTGACCTTGGATCTGGTTTTGGCTTACAGCCTTATATACTGGGCACAAGTAGAAAACATGGAGAGAACTGGATGCCTAAGAAAGGCCTGAAGAAGCCAGAAAGTTTGGCAAGGAAGTGCCCGAGTGAGACATGAGGAATTGCCTTAAACTGAAGGAAAACCAGCTTTTCACTCCATCACATAGTGGTAACCCGCCTTATGTAATTAAGTGCCTTATCCACAGTAGCCTATCATTGGAAAAGCAAGCAGCACTCTGATACACGATTGTTAAACATCTGAAGGTCTGGGGTTAGTTTCTGTCTAACTAGGAATGTCTTCAACACAAGTTTTCCTCTTCTCTGATAAATGTTATAACCAGAAGTCTGCAGGTATCAGCAGGTTAGTGTCTCATCTTGAAGCTGTTCTGTTTGTTACAGGCTATTTAAATATTCATTGGAGCAGAAACTGCATCAGAGCAAGTCTCCCAGGTGAGTCTTCCAACCACCAAACTACAGCATATCTCTCCTTCTCTCTCTGGCCGAATGAATATTTAAGATATAATGGGGATGTCAGCCACAGAAAAGCCCATGATAAAATTAATTCTATCTTCATAGCAGGGTTTGAATAGTTTGCTGTAAATAAAGCATTGGGGCTACACACTGAATGTGAAGGATAAAAGAAAGTGTTGAATTGCTTACTCATTAAGTGGGCACCACCCAGTACAGAAAAAGGAAAGAACTGTGTGGAAAAAAATAGTATGTCACCAAGTAATTAAAGACTGTGACACAGTGCATAAGTGACTGAATTAACGTTTTCAGGAAATCTTAATTTTGGTATTTACTAGCACTGAAGTGTTTGACTTTGCAATCTGAGCAATATTCTTTTGGCGTATCTTTTTGTGTAGATAAGCTTGACAGAAAGGGAACTAAAGAAACCTCACAAGGCCTTAAAAAGCCTTTTCCTCTTTCCTCTACCACAATTGCCTCTGAATGAGAAATTGTGGTAGTTGGCTGAGAATCATAATCAAACCGTGAAAACTTAGTGTAGTTGTTAATTATTACCATTGCATTTTCTCAGTAGGAACTGATTTTCCTATATCCATTCTGAGCATTCTCCACTTCACATCTTTGCAGACTAACATACAATGAATGCTGCTAACAGGAGGTTTTTACAAAAAACCTCTAACACTATAGCTGAAGTTAAAGAGGGAGGAGCGGAGGCATTTAAAGGGTGAGGTTTTGAAGAGACAGAATATATGGCTAAATAATAAAAAGTAATCAAGATGGCAAATTTTGCCTGCTGTTCTGCTGATGAATTTGCCCATGAGCAGACTGGAAAATTTAAAAAACATATTCATTATTCAAAATCATTTGTCAAGGGTCAAATTCTTTCCTGGTTACTCATACTGAAGCAAAAAAGACCTGCCTGTGGAACAAGCTGCTACTGTATGTGAATAGACATGAGGAAATCTGTTCCCAATTAATTTATGGAAATAATTCTCCATTTCATAGGCAACTCTTTGTGTGTGTTTGTTATTCAGAATGTGAATGGTTTTGATTGATCTTTTAAGTAATGTGGCATGTTGCAATGTGTCACAACACATTGAACTGGGTTTTTAGTACAAATATTTGGCTATATTCTGCTATAATTTAATTTCTGTGGTTGTTTTCTGATATTCATAGATAGTTGTCCTCCTCAACAGTTCTCCCACTTCTTCTGGAAACATTTTTCTTGTAATAATCAGAGAAAGTAAACAGAATAAGAGCTGGAGTGAATTCATTTTACCGTGTACAAGAACACATGTGATTTTTATTTAGGGGGTGGAGGGGTGGGCAGATTAGCCTGGTACTAGTGATTTATGACTGAGGGAAGGATTATATTTATTAAAATACGTGAGAATAGTCAGACAAGAAAACACACATGATATTGCTAATTCTTTAATGGTTTCATAGTGAAAAGATAATGGACTTATTAGAACTGTGTCTTGTAGATAGCTAAAGCAAATACTATGCTGTATGAAACACTTATATTGATTTGTTGGAAGCCTTTTATATTTCAGTAGCTTGTCAGAGTCATATATTGTCCCAATCTGTAATATACACTTGTTTCCAATTTAGCAAAAGTACTTATAAATGTGACATTTGAGTGAATTGGGACACCCAACCAAATGTAATTAAGAATTTTTGCTATAATGCAGGAGTTCTGAGAGTATCCAGAGCCTTTTTAAAATGGAAGAACAACATAGGTTTGTTTTAACTAGCTCACACTGACATGATTAGTTCTGAAAGAGTGGAGATGTGTTCACAGCCTGTCCAAAGCACAGAGCCTACAAAGAACCTGTAGACATATTTTGGTTATCAGCTAAGTTGAGTACTAGGTTTCTCCTTATTTCTTTCTAGACTGACTTTGTAAAGAGGGTTGCCACTTAGCAATAACTAGAAGGAAGTTGGTGAGACCCAGTTTGTGTTGTTACAGGTCAGTTTGAGTTTCATAGTTGCGTTGGCTTCATGAGGACTTTTTTTTGCGCTAAAATGTAGAATGGATTTTTGTCACTTAGGAATTTCAGAACAATGTATGCTCCATGTCTGCATTTACCATCAGCAGGGTAAAAGGCAGTAAAGCCCTTTGCTTCCAGACCTGTCAGGGCAGGCTCAGAGGTGCGGACTTTGAATGCTTTTGACCAGAACTTCAGAACAGTGACAGCGACAATCCTGCTGACTGCAGGCTCTTCAGGCCATTGTCCCCTGCACTTAGGAAGAAATAAGTTTTTCTAAAATGCAACGCATCCACAATTAGCCTCCAAAATGTCATATCCTAAGCATCTTTCTGGGACTTATTTGCCATAATTAGGTAGATAGGAAAGGTAGATATAATATATATATGTATATTAGCTGACATACTAAGCTTGGCACAGCTGAAATGGAAGACTGAGCATCTGAAAGTTCATTTTTTGTTCAGTTTGGACTCAGCTGGTTTAGTTTAGAGCATCTTCCAAGTCAAGCTGGTGGCTGTTGCATTTTAACTGGGAATAAAGATGCTGCTTTTTCATCCAGTAGAGCTCCTTATGACTGTGTCCACTTTGCCAGCTTGCCATAGGAAGACAGGCAGAGGTCAATATATGGTCCAATATTTGCATGGGACAAAGTGGCTCATGTTCACGTGGGGTGAGAGCTAGCCTCTCTGAAGCAGATTTGCTTTTGGAATGGAGCGAACTGAGCCAGGCTGCATTGAAAAGTCAGGGTCCTCTACTCACCCTTTCTTTCTCTAGTGCCAGTGGTATGGATGTGTCTGGTTTAGGACTTAAATG
The DNA here is from genome assembly GCF_032191515.1 of Phaenicophaeus curvirostris. Classification (NCBI taxonomy): domain Eukaryota; kingdom Metazoa; phylum Chordata; class Aves; order Cuculiformes; family Cuculidae; genus Phaenicophaeus; species Phaenicophaeus curvirostris. The sequence continues at coordinate 175,852,256 of NC_091392.1, read as the reverse complement.
GTAAATGGCAATAAAGTCCGTACAGTAATACACATGGATTCTGCTTGTGAAGGCTGAGCCAGGCAGCAGATTTTGAGTGCTGTCTCTCAACTCATTTGCATCCCTACTTTGCATAAACAGGGTTAAAGAAACAGGTCTGTTGCTTTTGTGTTGACGAGGAGTATAGATTAGCACTTCAGTATCAAGTCACAAATATGCTGAATAAAATAATGAACAGCAGCGTGAAATGCAGAATATTCTTCTTTATTGTAATGACTGGTTCCAGCAGAAACTGAAACTTGTCTTTATTCAGAGAGCAGGTAGAGTACAAGCAAAGAAATTAATTTTTCTCCTACAATAATAGCAGTCTAACAAAGGGAGAGTACCTTTGATATGAAAAGATATGGCAGAATCACAAAGTGGCTGAGGTTCGAAAAGACCTCTAGAGGTCATCGTGTCCATCCTCCTGTTCAAGAAGGACCACCTAGATTCCTTTGCCTGGGACCATGTTCAGAAATACCTCCAAGGAGGGAGACTGCACAACCTCCCTGGGCACCCTGCACCAGTGTTCAGTCACCCTCTCAGTGGAAAAGTGTTTCCTGATATTTAGGAGGAACCTCCTGTGTTTCAGTTTGTGCATGTTCCTCTTGTCCTGTCTCTGGGCACCACTGAGGAGAACCTGGCTTCATCCTCTTTGTATCCTTCTTTCAGCTATTAGCGTTCTTTGATAAGATCCTCCTGAGCATTCTCTTCTCCATGCTGCACAGTCCCATTTCTCTCAGTGTCTTTCCATATGTGAGGTGCTCCAGTCCCTTAATCATCCCTGTGGCTCTTCACTGGGCTGTTATCAGCAGTACGTTCATGTCTCTCTTGTACTGAGGAGCCCAGAGCTGACACAAGTATTCCAGGTACTGAGTAGAGGGGAAGGATCATCTCTCTCCACCTGCTGGCAATGCTTTGTGTAATGCAGCCCAGGATACCATTAGCCAAAGACACACTGCTGGCTTACGTTCAACTTGGTGTCCTCCAGGGCTTTTTATGCAAATCTGCTTTCCAGCTGAGTGGTCCCCAGGACACACTCATGCCTGGGGTTGTTTCTCCCCAGATGCAGAACTTTGTGCTTCCTGTTGAACTGCATAAGGTTCTCCTTGGTGAATCCATGCTGATTAACTTTGATGATTTTCTTGTCCTAAATGTGCCTGGAAATAATTTACAGGATTAGATGCTCCATCACCTTCCCAGGGATCAAGGTGAGGTGACTGGCCTGTAGTTCTCTGTATGTTCCTTCTCATCTTTTTTGAAGAAAGGAATGATGTTCCCTTTCCTTCATTCCTGAGACATCTCTCAAAATTGTAATGATCGTTCAAAGGTAATTGAGTGGCCTCATAATGACATTGACCAGATCCTTCAAAACTTGTATGTGGATCCCATCAGGGCCCATGGCCTTTGTTCAGTTTGCTTAAACATTTTCTAACCTGATCCTCTTCCACCAAGGGTACCTCTTCCTTATTTCAGCCTTTCCCCCGGGTCTCTAGGATTCCTGATGGCTGGTCCTCCTAGTAAAGACTGAAGAAAAGAAAGCATTTAGTACCTTGCTTTGTTCAATGTCCTGTGTCACTAGAGCCCCTGCTCTATTCATCAGTGGGTCCATAATTTTCCCAATCTGTTTTTGTTACTTATGAACTTACAGAAGCCCTTCTTGTTGCATTTGACATCCCTGTCCAGATTCAATTACAGTTGGGCTTTGGCTTTCCTAACTAGTTCTCTGCATGCTCTGCATTTCTCATGGGTTACCTGTTCTTGCTTCCACCTTACATATACATAATTTTTTGTGCTTGATTTTTGCCAGGATTTCCCTGGTCATCCACATAGGACTTGTAGGGATGGGCTGCCCTTGATGTTGGAGGAGGCAATCCCTGAATCTCAAACAGTTTTCTTGGATCCCTTTTCCCTCCAGGGCCTTATCCCATGGGAGCCTTTTAAGCAGATCCCTGAGTATTCTTTGCTAGTATACATGCAGGGACTAACCTTTCTTGTAAATCATGTTTATTTTACCAAATATGGGGATTTTAAAACATGCAAATGTGCCCCTAGTAAGACAAAAGTGGAGTATTTTGTGCTGGTTGCTGAACAGTCATTTACCACAGTGTTTCTCAGCTTCCCTTACTCTAAAAACAGATGTCCTAGGAGTAAAAATTTCTCTAGCGCAGACCAATTTGCTACATCTGCATCTGTAAATGGAAAAGAGTGGTGATTATCCTTCGGCCTTGCAAATGTAACGGTTCCCACCAATGCGGATAAAATTATCCCCCAAACCAGGCTGGCTGTGCCCAGCTATCTGTTGGGAATGGCCTCACAGTGCTGCTAATTTCTTAACAGGACTGTGAAAGGAAAGCTGCTGTGAGCCACAAGTGTGCCAGAGAAACTGCTTACAATTTAATATGCTTGGGTCCATGCCCTGGTCCTCTCTCTTTTCCTGATATTGATGTATCTATGTAGTCTGAGCTGGTTGCTTTCCTCAGGGAAGAGTTGCACATAATTTGCTGCTACATTAATTTGTCTTTTTGCCTCTGGCTTTATAAAAGCACCTAGAACTTACAACAGGGCATAGCAGTTAGCCAGCCCACACAGCCATCATTTGAAAACTTAAGTGTCCCACTGCCCCCAAGTCTGTAAAAGCTGGAAGCTGATCTGGGAATGGAGATTGTTGATATTTTTTAATAGAACAGGAACACCTGTACTTAACTTCTAATTTATAAAAGAATTGACTGTTTCTTCAAGAAGATATTTGAAGCCTTCTATGTGGTTTTTAAAGTTTTATATTTTATTTTATATAAAGTCAAGCCAAGCTGTTGTTCTTAAGCACAGTAGTTTTACAAGGAAGCTCTCACAGGAATGAAGAGTTACTCCCCAATGCTTAAGCGTTATTCTGTATAATTATGGATATTTTTTCCTTCCAAAAATATTTTTTTTGAGAAGCTGACATTTCAAAGGCTTTCAATTCTGTGTGTCACTATCAAATAATCTTTTTTGTACTTGGCTGTTTATTATTGGATTGCAACAACGATAAAGCTCTAGGGGTTTTGTCTCCTTTGGTATGTTAATTAGCTATTTTCCCTTTGATCTTTTTCTTACTGAAAAGAGTGAAAAGCTATCTCGGTAGGGAATCTTACTGATGTACATTCATCCCCTCATCTCCATAATCTGAGGATCAGAGGGAGACAACAAATTTCACTGCTGAGTGAGGTTGCTATAGGCCTTAGTTATAATGTACTATGTTTCTAAATAATCCCACCACCATTTATATTTGGAATATTGAAGAGGAACCTCTGAGAAAAAGAAATGCAAAAATAATTAATTTTAAACTGTGAACTACCTTCATTAATATAACTTTTTCTTGAAGTTTTAAGCTCATGCATATGCCACAAACTCTTTCTTTCTTGTATGCCTCTACTAATTTTTCCTGGGGTTTTTTCCTCCTTTTTTTTTACTGTTGGCTTCTAATGTATTTTCATTTCTTGCAGAAATGATATATAGGCTAGGTACAGAGTAACTATTGAATGAACTTTTAAAGTGCTACAATGGAAATGATGAAAGTCCTGTAACTTGGGACAGTTGAAAGTGATGGGGCAGGACTGTGGAGTGATCGGGAATACACATAGAAAAGCTTACAAATACACACATACACATTATATGTATGTAATTCTGTCTCTCAAAATCCTTCATCAAAAGCAGTCATCCTTGTACTGCATTTCTTGAAAAACTTGAAATAAAAATGCTTCAGTGACAGACAGGAGCAGATAGACCTGCTTCACGGGGTAGTTCAGCAGCTGCGGAAATGTTGGCGAGATTATTTGTGAAAGACTTTCCAAACAGGGTTTCTTTGATCCATTTTATTCATTTCCACAGGAGATAGACAATGCAATAGGCAAGCTTGCTGCTGAGATTCTTAAACTGTCCTGCAGTATGGGATGTGATCAGATCTTGGTGTTCACAGTGGAGACACTCACATTCCAACTGGCTATGTAGACTGCCTTGGAAGTCAGTGACAGGAAACTGGCACTTACAGAGCAAGAAGGGTGGCATTTTAAATGAGATATTTTATATAGGTCAGGTGAACTGTGCCCTAATAGTATCCATTTCTCTCCAGCAGCCAGTTCATATCTGTGTCAAATCAACACTGGTAGATCTTCCTCCCCTATGTTACCTTGCATGTGGAAGGTTGAACAGGACCTAGCGCAAAGGACTTGAGATACTCTTGCCAGCGTACAACCACTGCTGCTGTGGCCGCTCACCATAGAAATGGCTCACCTGTGTGCGTGCGTGGGAGGAGGTGACAGGCTGTTCACATAGTGCAGGTGCATCACTTGCTGAGGGATGTAAAACGGTATTGGCTTTCTCCTGGTGTGAATCCTGGGGTTGGAACCTATCCTATAAACTTGCAATAAGTTCAGCCTGGCTATTAAAATAGTGATGGCTAATGCAATCTGAGGTGCCTGTAGGAATTTCTGACAGCCATATGGGGATAACTGGATGCATAACTTAAGAAAGTTACATGCTCTTGTGGAGCAGCTGGAGGTCCTATGGTATCTTTTATGGTATTTAGGCAGCTGAATGCCACTCTAAGAGTGGGATTTAATGCCACATTCAGACACTGAATTTTATGTGTCTGTACGCAAGTGAGGTGTCTAAGTTTCCATTACAGTTGATGAAGATCTGATCAATGCAGTAGAATCTAGAAAGCCAATGGTCTTGTTCTAAAAGAAACACCTACATGTGATCAGCTGATTTCAACTGTATAATATGCTTCTGCGCTCTGGAACTTAGTTCCATCCCTGCTAGATAAAAGTCCAGCTCATGTCCCTACATTAATGTGATGCCTATCATAGTTTGAGATGGTCTTTTTCTCCCACTTGGCTACTAGCTCTTATTTCAGGAAGGCACAGGTCCTTTGTCATATCTGACAACCCCACATAAATACTACTGGCACTATAAGACATCTGAAAGGGTACTAGATGCCTCTAAGTGTGCAATTGTTTTAAGCATTTTTTGTGAGCTCAGAAGTTCACATGAAAAGACCTTCCTCTTCATTGACTACAAAGTATGTCTAAATCGGATGCTGAGACATCTGTGGTAGATCTCTAAATGTGATCAACCTTTTCTGGTCTCCTGGGCGCATGCATTTCAAAGACTCATGGGAATCTTGTTGTTCCCAAGGTAGCAGTTTCCCTAGAGCACCTGCATGATATAATATCTGTGCTGGTATTTCTGACACAGAAAAAAAAATAATGAGTGAAAATCATGTTGGAGAGGCTCTGGAGTGATTTTAATCCTTATGCCTTCCTACGTGCTCTACAACCACCAGATGCCACTTGTGACTGATGTAAGTAGGTACTGTGATATGAAGAGCCAGATGTATTTTTTTTGGCCTTAGTGGGGTCTATGGTGTTAGTTTTCTAAATGAGCTGATTGCATGACAACTTCTCACCTCAAACTTCTCCCCACTATCTCTAAGACATAATCTTTTAAATCAATGTCAGTCAACCAAAGACAATGAGAAAATGTAGGCACGAGGATTTAGGCCCCATACGTTTCAGCTGTTCTAAGCAAGATTCAAGTGGGATCCCCAACGGCTGATGTAGTTACAGGAGGAAGGATTATTGCTTTCTGCCCTGAGTTAGGCAAATAATTCTAAGCTAGACACATGATCTTCCCTTCATTGAAACTGAAGAGAGAAATTGGACTCCCCAGAGGAGATTCAGTATTTAAGACTGTTCTAATAAATCACTCATTGGATGTGCTTAATTCTGCCTACTGACTGTAAAAGGAGCCTCAAATGATGAGATCTCCCAAACTTAGACATTTATAAAGTCAATGAAATAAAAACGGTTTCTATGGACCTGGGACCAGTGAAGAATTTGCTCCTGCTCTTCCGGATGAAATATTCTGTCAGCCTCTACATGAATATATGGAATTGTATGTACAAGACCATAATTTTTATGTTTATAATATTTTTTACTGTTATACTATTTTTTCAGTATTCAAAGGTGACCTATGAAAGTCACCAATGTTTTCAGGAAAACTCAATAAATTATGCTTAGAAAGCGCATCTATCATTAAGCCTTGGTGACAGCCAAACATGCACTGAGTTAAGGCTAGCTGAATCAGGTATGATACAACCCCCCTGGACCTGGTCAGTGGGTTTCCTATTTGTCCTGACTGACTGTCTCTTCAAGCATATGTTCTCCTTCATTTCTGACCTCTTCACTCTTAGGTTTGGCTGTTGTCTGCTTTTCCCTTTACATATCTTGTTTTTCTCATTTGCTTGTCATTTGATTGTCAGTCAGTTCCTGAATTCTCCAAGCTGGGGATCACCTACAGAACATACTCAGAGTTCCTTGACCCACGTGGCTCATTTGTACCATACATCTGCAGTAAGTTTTACCAGTGCACTGTCCCAAAACCTGACCTGTAAAACATCTCGAAGACGTGATAGGCTCATCAAGTCTGCAGATGACACCAGACTAGGAGCATTGGACAATTCATTGAAGGGCAGAGCTGCAAGACAGTTAGACCTGTAGACAGGCTGGAGGAATGGCCTGACAGGAACCTTATGAAACTTGACAAGGACAAATGCTAAGCCCTGAACATGGGAAGGAAAAATGCCTTTGCAGCAGTACAGGCTGGGTACTGCCAGAGTGGCGAAAGCTCTGTGACAGGACCGGGAGTATCTGGTAGGCAGCAAGCTGCATGTGAACCCTGCAGCATGGAAGGGCAAGACTCCTAGGCTGTATGACCAGAACAGAGCCAGTGTGGATATAAGAAGAAACTTCTTGCCCCATAAGAGGAATTTAGGTGTGAAAGAGATTTCCTGGCATAATGTACAGTTTCCACCCCTGCAAGGTTTCAAGATCTGACTGGATAAAAACCCAAACAACCTACTCTGATGCAGTAGCTGACACAGCTTGGAGCAGGAAGCTGGAATAACAGCCCCCTGAGGTCCCTCCCAAACTGAATTTTCCTGTGATTCTGTGATGTAAACTCAGTCTTTGCTCTATAACCTTACATTATCTAAACTGTAGTCCCTATATTTTGCTGATCTTGACCTTGCTTTGCAGATTTGACTTCCTGGATTGAACTTGGCTTCAGTGTTATGGGCTTGATGTGAAATCACCAAACCTCTGATAGAATAAGTTAATGCTGCCAACCCAGCTCTTCTTGACAAAACCAGCTGCTAGAAACCTCACTCTTTCTTAGTCTGCATGAACTCATCATAAAAAAGTTCACTTTAAGGTTCTACAAAACTCCATGAAGTTTCCTCTCAGAGCCCAGATCCTAAAATCTGGTTGGTTTATATCAGCTTCTTTTATGGCCTCCTTTTGCAGAGGAGGGAAGAATTCTTTTCTTCCCAACAAGAAGGTATTCCACACACTCCATTTTTTTCATATCTCCATTTCACTACGTATCTTTTTTCTTTCTTCTTCCTAGGAATGGTATTTATATCAGCCTGTCACCACAGTGGCTGAAACATAGACAGGAGCTTGTGGCACAATGGTGCATTAGAAGCATTTAGTTTTATTTATAACATATTGGAAAGTATAGAGAAACTGCAGCACCAGTTCTGGATATAGTAAAATCATCAGTATGTATTAATGTGCTTTGAGGAAAAATAATTAGTCTGCCTTGGGGCATGAAGAAATACGGGGAAAGAGACATTCCTGAGGAATCACACCATGGGAGAAGAGAGTAAGAAGCTAGAGGGCATATAGGATTTGCAAGGAAGGTGTAGCTATGAGTGGTAGGATTGTTGTAGGGAAGTAATTTGGCTCTTGAAATAAGAAGGAAAAAAGGTGGTTCATTTACTCCTGTAGTTTATGTAAGCAATGATCTATGGCTATTAAATTTTAAAACCATTGTACACCTTGAAGACTTGTTGCAGGTTTGTCCAGATTCTCATGTTATTGCTGGAGACAGGAGGCATATAGTCTGAGTGTTCTTCTCATCTTAGCCAGTAAGTGTTTGTCTATGTAAATACTAAAATATTCCAGTATGAAATTTTCTTTGCTGTTCAAGGTCAACATCCTAGCAGGAGTGCTCATCCTTGAGTGTGTTGTGACAGACAAGACAAAGCATATCTACAGCCTGGTGATTGCAGTTGCTTCTACATGCCTCTATAATAAGAAGCTGAAAGTTTTGTGGTGGTGGTGGTAAGAAATTCATGAGGGAGGTGGAAGCTTTCTGTGTGGCAGAATATTTTGGTATGGCTGTGCTGGATTCATTCTATGTAGTACTTGGAATGCTGACGTAAAATTATCTGGTGAAAGTTAACAATGGATTTTGTAATCAGAAAAGATGTCTTAGACTTTTGTTCATGCAATGCTTAGTGACTAGCTGACCAGCTGCACCTGGTCTTCTGATTAAACCTCCAAGTCTCAGAGCATCGTAGATAAGCTGTCCCCGTATGTTATTTATTCCATCTCCTGACAGCACAGACTTTTCACAAATTGCCTTGCCGCAAGCATATCCTGTTTCCTACTTGCTACCTTCTACTCTCTGCTTGTCCTTGTTAAACAGATCTATCCATCCTGCTTGCCTGCAGAGCCATAGCCTGAGTTTTATGTGGGCTTAGAAGGAAAGTGGGCTATTGTTGTTGTTTCTGACATCCGTTGAGGGTTTGGAGACATTCATTAGGAATTTCTCCTCCTTGCACTGACGTTGCGTGGGAGATAGTTGTTTTATTTTAGTGGTGACTTTGAATTGGGTTGGTTTCTGTTCTCAAATGTGCTGTGGAACAAAGAGTGGGTGGTGTCACAACTGAAACTTCATGCTAAATTCATCAGGATCAGCTAAACAGACAAAACTCACAAATAGGAAGATGATAAAATGATAGACATGTTTAGCTGGAAAGGTCCTGAAGAGATTGCTTATTGCTGCTTTTCAGTAAGGCAAGATCAGGTGTACCTAAGCCTTTGGTAACAGAGAATTGTCTACTCGGCTATTACAAACCATTAGTTGCTCAGCCATTATAAACCTGAGACTTCACAACCACCCCAGACAGCGAACTCTGATGTGCAACTACTCTTTCATTTGCAATGCCTTCTTGAATGTGAATTTTAATCATCTTTGCTGCAAATTAAGTCTTTCTTTTTATTCTTTCCTTAGTGGACAAGAACAGCTGATTTCTGTAATGAGCAGCAGAAAGACTGAACTGTTGGAACAGGGCAGTCTCCCTTGAGAGGTTTTAATTGTATAGGGTTCACTTGTACCTTACTCACTTTCCATGTCTGAAGGACAACACGGCGTAGACTCTAGATCTCCACTGCCCATCTACTATAGCTGACAAAAAGCATCAGCAGAAGAGACGAAGTTTCCCTAGGATTGCAGTGAGATTGAACCGATGCTTTTTGAGTGTCAGAAATGGCAGACTTGTAAAATCAAACATCTGGTGTTGCAGACAATGTCCAGATCATGGCAGTGTGAGAAACGGGGATACTGCAGAGCGGAGCTGATTATGGCAGTTGTATTCACACAGATGCCCTGGTCCAGTGTCAACACATAAACTGAGCTGGTGGTGTGGAGGAAGGCAGCTTTGAGCCTTTGTGTGAAGGTGGTAATGCAGACACCACCCCCAGCTGCTCCGTGTCAACTTCACTCCCACCAAATGCCCTTCTGTTTGCTCAGAGGCAAACAGGCAGGAGGAAGCCAAATGCTGCATAAGCTTCATGAGGTTGCTAATTATGATGGCTGCTTGGAGTCGATGTGGTAATTAGAAATACCACAGCTGAGTCCAAATGGACATGCTGGTGTTTGTTTTCACCTTGCAGAAGCAAACTGAACATTAGGCTTTGATAACATCTCATCCAAGCCTTCGGAGCATACCCCAGCATAAGGTACCATGAGTGATGGGAGGGATGTCAGAGGGACCATTTGGATGAAGAAAGTGACCCAAACTCTCCCACAGATCACATTTAGAAGATTTTGGTTCTATACATAGATAGATAAAACAGCTGAACATTTTTCTATGTATCACATAGCTGCCTGTGACCTCATATTTCCAATCTATCCCAAAAGATAATTATTCTAGAAAAGTGGTAAGTACATTTGTGAAAATACAGAAAGTGATTTTGCTTATATTTAACATATACATTTGAAGAACAATAAGATTGCAAGGTTAGGATTTAAGAATAACCAGAGTTATTATTAAGCTTATTCATGTAATATCACTTCTGCCCTTTACATATATTTGGTATTTATAGCTATATTTACCTCTAGTTACAGTCTATTCACAATTGAGAAAAATCCAGCATATTCTGATGCAATGGAAGATTATATCCTAAGAATGCTGGAAGGTCAGAGGAGGAATTTTAGAGCTGGTATTTTCTAAATTTACACTGTCATTTCTTCTTATACAAGCTTGTTTTCTGCTCATTTGTTTGTGTGTGCCTGTGAGATATATGCAGTTTATTCTGTATATATTTGTGTCCACATTCTCTTACTTTTTATTTCTTTCCATTATAAAAAAATAATAAGGGATATATTTCATTTTTAGTATATCCATGCTACAGTGCAGGAAAATCAAATAGCTTTAGTCACCTCAGTTCCTTTTCTATAAAATCAGGATTTACAATTCAAGTCTTTGCAGTCTTTCTATGGAAAAAAATGTGTTGACTAGCATCAGGATGTTATTATTATTGCTATGTACTTTCTGTTATCTGTTGAAGAGATTAATATTTTTTTTCCCCAGATATTTTTGAACTGGGACCATGGAAACTAGCTTAGATACTGAGGCCTATTGACCCATGTGTTTGTGTGACTATACTGCATACAGGGTCCACGTGGACTCTGGTATTTCACCTCCACTGGTTAAGTTCTTTTGGGAAACAGTGTACTGGAGGCACTTAAGCAAGGCGCTAGCATCTGATATGCCATATGGCACTATGAGGTGCAGTATCATTTTTGGGAGGGTGGTTAGCTGAGATGGGGACTTTAAGCATGAGTAGAGCGCTCTAACCCCTCTTATGGTGCTGTAGTATCCAGCTGATATTGCCCAGGGGCATCTGTACTGCAACAGGTGTATATTAGTATTCTAAAATGTCAAACAGCTAAGCTATAGCATGCATTTTGCACTGCATTCTTGATGAAATGGGGCTGTCTGCATGCTGAGCCTGCTTGTTTTGTGGTCAGTGCATAGAAACCATTTAATGTAGGTCACAACGTGCTACGAGACAAATAAAGCAAAATCTGGAGTGACTGCACTCTAACACACACATTCTTACACACTGTCTTAAGTCATGGCTTGGAGATTGCTTATTTACAAAAAGAATTTCATCTCTATTTGCAAGGGAGACAACTTCTGTGCTATTTTGGTGATGTAGAAGGCACCAAAATGATAACATCTCTTTCCTTTCTGACTTCACAGCCTCCATTTTTCCTTCACAGCTCAGGAGCCCTACTGTGAAATACATCCCACCTTTTTTTTTAAAAAAATAGTGCCCCCTCCACTATCCCCCTTCTGATTTTCAAAGAAAACCTTTTTGGGAGTGCTTTCCTGAATTGTAGGTATGGTTTCTTTCCTCTTTTTTTGTGCCCAAAAACTGTTTTAAAAAAAAAAAACAACCATGGGATGCATAAACAAATCTATTTAAGTACCTGCTTCTTGAAAGAGGAAGACAGAAGAGGATAAATGGCAGAGGCACTGCACGATTGCTAGATACAGCTCTTTTCACATCCACGCTTTTTCAGAGCAATGTTTTTTTTTCTAGTGGTAAAGTGCTTTATTTTTTTCACTGCTGTTTTTCAAATTTTGCTTTTACAAGTAGAAATTAGTTTAACCTTGTGGCACTGTTGTGAGATAAATAATATGATATGGTCTAGTTTGGCCTTATAGAGTTGTTTGTTTATAGAGTTACAAAAATGCCCACCAATAAAATCTTTAAGGTTAGGTTCTGTGCCAGGAAAAGGAATGTACACAAGGGTCTTAGGTCCATCCAGGAGACTGATAATGTAAGCTGCATGAGCTTACACCAGCTCCTGGGCAGATAGATAGCCTCTCCTTTCTGTGGAACTTGGACTTGATGAAGTATCTTACGGCATTTCTGCCTTTCTTGGTTTCTGTATTTTTTCCCCCCCATCTATGTTTGAGAGACAATGAAAGGCAAGGGAGATCAGAAAGCTGCAGTGGAACCTGAATCCATCTGTGAGATGACTCCAGACCCTGGCAGATCACCTGGGAGCCAAATGGCTGTTAGGTCTGTAATGATGGAAGAGCTGATCATGCTGGTTCTTCAGGGATGGGGAGGACAGCTCTGACACATTCCATCAAAACAGAATTTAAAGGAAACATCATGTCTGTCCTTCTCATCTGTTCCATGTTATTAGTTTTCCTGTGGGAATGGTTAACCTTACTTATAGAGTCATAGAATAGTTTGGGTTGGAAGGGGCCTTTAAAAGTCATCTAGTCCAACCCTCCTGCACAAGCAGGGATATTTCCAACTAGGTCAGGTTGCTCAGAGCCCTGTCCAACCTGATCCTGAATGTTTGCAGGGATGGGGTATCTACCATCTCTCTGGGCAATCTGTTTCAATGTTTTACCACCCTCTTTGTAAAAAATGTCCCTACATCTAGCCTAAATCTACCCTCTTTCAGTTTAAAGCTGTTGCTCCTTGTCCTGTTAAGACAGGCTCTGCTAAAAAGTTTGTCTCCATCTGTCCTGTAATCCTCCTTTAAGTACTGAAAGGACACAATAAGGTCTCCCCAGAGTCTTCTCTTCTCCGTGCTGAACAACCCCAGCTATCTTAGCCTTTCCTCACAGGAGAAGGTATTGGCCCTCTGATCATTTTTGTGGCCCTCCTCTGGACCCTTTCCAAGAGGTCCATGTCTTTCCTGTTCTGAGAGCTCCAGACGTGGAAGCAGTACTCCAGATGGGGTCTCACTAGATCAGAGTAGAAGGACAGAATCACCTTGCTTGATCTACTGGCCACACTGCTTTTGATGCAGTCCAGGATATGTATGCTACCACGGCAGTAGTGGAACACGTCTAATACATCATAATGTCCTTTATAACCTGGTTTGGGTGAGTCTTGGATTCCAGGCAGAGTAAATATAATCCTAACTGTACAGCTGAAATGATATTCAGTTCTAGCTCCACGCTGTCATGGCAGCAGTGCTCCACTCCTTAACAAAGGAGCGATACTACCTACTTCCTTACACAATATATTTAGATTTCTGTGACAAACAGCCACATATAAATCCAAAGTATCATTATAAAATCTTAGCACCAGTAATAAAGAAAAGCATTGCACACAGCTGAAATTGTAAAGAGAATGCAGACTGTTGCAATTATCTCATTTGTAAATTGAGATTTGTAAATTTCCTGCGGCTGGTAGGAAATTTTATGTAAAGTGTTGTAGGATTTTTAAATGACCATAAGTAGTCAGGGCATTTGCTCTGAGTGTATTGTGCATGATGGAATAAATGGTGGAATGATTTGGGCTTTTAAAACCAGGCTGAATAAAATACTACAAGATATCTTGCATGGGTGGGCTCACTCTGACAGGCAGATGCATTCAGTAACATAACGTGTCTTGTATGGCTCTGATTTATGTGACTTTGTGAAGGTGCCTAAGGGCTGGTTTACACACAAGCTTGCACTGTTTTAATTAAACCTGTTTTCAGTCTAGGATTTTCAGTTCAGGATAAAAGTTACTGTCGCTAAGACAGCTAAAAAATGTCAATCTCTGCTTTACGCATCCCAAAGTAGGTGTCTAAGTAAGTGTAGTGGCATAGCTGTGCAGGTATTGTACATATGGAGAATACAGAGATAGGCACTTCCAGAGCAAATGTCCTGAATTCTCTTGGGATGGGGTTTCATTTCCTCCACTGACTCCAGGGCATGAGGAGATGAAGTCCACAGTTTAGACAACTGGAATGAAAGACCCAGAGTAGATGATGTAGTACCTCCTCTCATTTGTGCGATTTTCTTTTTTTTCTTGTCTCTGATGGTCCTTTCAGTGTTTATACCCAAATTGCCACTGTTGGGATGGAAATAAGAAACACAAATGCAAATGTTCTCGAAAAGACATGAAGTACAGCATGGATAAGAAATGAGGAATAATAATAGTTTACTAAAATATCTGTATAGACATTCAAGAAAAAGTGGGGGAGAGAAAAAGAAAATGGAACAATGAAAAGTTGAAGGTGATGAATTCAGGAAAACAAGGCTGGAGGTCCTGTGAATTGAATACAAAGAGTTTTATGACCATATTTGTTGGCTGGGTCTTGAGTTTTCAGACAAGTCAAAGGGAGCAACACGGGTAACTTAGAGGATTTGGCATGTAGTTTTCTCCCTTGAAAATCTTGCCTCAGATACCAAAGTGAGAAAGTATATTCTATTTGTGTATGTGTATATTAATGTATATATGCAGATAAATCACATGCATATGTACATGCACATGCATATTTATACATCTATATGCATCACATGCACACAAATACAAAAATAAAAGAAAAGGTATATTCAATAGGTTTATCTCTACAGTAATTGAGTAGACATATGCATATACACTTCTCTTTATATAAGTACAACCTTAAATTGATTAGAAATTCTAAGTAAAAGACATAAATAGCAGTTAGACACCAGAAATACCACTTAGACTATCAGCACTTAAATCTTAACAGAGGGATTCAACTGTCCCTCAGTCATCTTCTCTTAGTTTATTTTTTTCTCTGAGAAGCTGTTAGCTTCCCTGTTTTCCTCAGTGATTTAAATTCTGCTTACGCAGATGCCCAAAGGCTCTGAGTGCCCATCTCCTGCCTCAGCCTATCTAGGATTTGTAAATGAAGTTGCATCCCTGTGTCTGGTCTGGTAGATATCATCTAAGCCAACCTGCTGGCAGGATGGGCTTCACATAAAATACAGAGCTCAGAAAGGTAGGAATAACCTTGAGATCAGAGCGCTAATCTCAGAACCATTAGACTTGGATTCAATCTTGTCTTTCAGAGATTCATATCTATGTTGCCTCACAGGAAAAAGCAGTAGCCAGCATTCCTAGAGGGCTGTTTCTTATCCTGAACTAAGGCCAGAGCAGGATCCACATACAGGAGTACTTGTGGTGTAAACCAGTGTCAGTGTCCTGCACTCATATTGTTCAGCGCAGAGATCCTCAGTGCTGGCCTTCAGGCTCTTTTGGACTCATTGTGGCGCTAGTATTTGAAGTATCTAAAATAAAGAGCTGGAGACAGCTGGAGATACCAGCACCAGAGGACTGAAATTGATGCTGTCTCATCTATGCCACTACTGAGGTCTTAACTAGGACGCTTAAAAGTAGGAGGAAACAAGTTTAGCAAAAATAAGTTGTTTCACTCCAAAGGAGGATCCCAGGCAAAACTACAAGTAGATGTTCAAGGCATTGGAGAGAAATCAAGAGGTAAATCCTTTGGCATTTATGGTATTTGTGCCTAAGAGCTACAGGACTAAAAAGAGAGTAGAAAAGAGAGCATGAGTTTGCAGCTTAATTGGTAGGGCTCTTGATTGTGAGAATTCACTTACAGATAATTCTCAGATAGTTCTCCTTCCTCGTGAATAATGTTTACCATCATTCCTAGATATAAAAGGCAGAAAATATTCACTGGGGTAATCAACAGTAGCAGAAAATTTGGCCAGGCTGTTTTGTAGAATGAGATACGCTGTCTGGGGAGGGACTGACAGGGGGAAAATGGATAGCACAAAAAAAAAATGAACACTGTAGAAAAAGTGAATAGACAAGAATTACTTAGTGTAACACCCAGTGATGTCTGGGATACTGAACAAACAAATTCAATATTTTCACATCATTCAGTTGTAGAACTCACTGTCATAGGGTACTGGAAGAGCCCAGGCTTAAATACGGTTGGGAGGGCAGATTCATGGAGGAAATATCTCTTCCAACTTACTCAAGCTGTAATAGAAAGGTCTATAAAACATGAGGATCTGATATAACCTGTGGCTGAGGTAGGGCCTAAGCTGCTGACAGAGAGATGCAGGGAAGGTTTGCTATTGCTTTGCTTTTTCTTTCATTCCTAATGTCTTCCACAAAGTGTCTTCTATTGATTGTCGTCAGAAACAAGAACTAGGTTAAACATGCCTTTGGTCTAACTCAGTGATGCTTCTCTTATGTTCTTGTAAAAGAAATCACAGATAATCCTGAGAACTGTTACTTTTAATGCTGGAAAGGGAATTTTTCACATATTTTTTTCAGTTGCCTGGATAGGGCAGCATACTGCCATGCACAAAGTGTGCCAATGATCCCATTTAACTCTCCTTATTCCACAGAGGATTAAAATTCAAGACAACAGCTCCAGGCACTTAAAATACCATGTAGAAAGTCCAAATAAAGGACAGTGAGCCCAGAAAACCTCTTTGAAACTTCGTGGGCTTGATAAAATTTTCCTGCTTATGTCCCACTTTGTAACGAATTCCCTTGGTGTCTGCCTCTTATGATGGAGGTTAGAATTGCTGGCTTATAGCAAATGACATGCCACAGGCAATTGAAGCCAATCTGAGTGACACAAGAGGAAGTTTGTTATTACTCCTTTCCCCTCCAATCCTGGGCACATGGTCCCAGAACATCCCTGTACAAGCACAAACATTTCTGTGGCTTTACAGTCTGCTCTATCAGCAAGATGATAACCAAATGGCTACCTGAATGTTAATGAGTAGAAAAGTGGGGCACAGTCTAAAATCGCTCTTTTTGAGAGCAATGAGGTTTTATATTACTTTAGACCACTTGTTTCACAAGTGCCCAGTGTGTACCATCTTTCATAAGATCTAATTACTAAGCATGCTTGGTCAAAGGTGAAGTTGTTCAGATGACACTAGTTTCAGTTAAGAACTTTTAGAGTTGATGATCACTTATTCAGTACTTACTGTGTGCAGTATTTTGCCAGGAAGTGGAAGACCAAAGATTTAAAGAAAAGTTCACATTGTTCAGATTAAGATGGAGGATTGTACATCTGAGAAGGATATCCTTGCTGTAAGTCAAAGACGTGTTCTTAAGAAGATCCACAACATCCTTCCTGTTTAAAGCAGGAGTGAAAGATTACAGGGTAAGAAGAGGTGAGCCAGAGTGAATCTGCAGCTTATACACTAGGGGCCTCCACGGGGGATGGAAAAGCCTCTTTCTTTTCCCTGGATGATTTGTTCCCTTCCAGTGCTGCTGTAGGGTACGATGTGCATGGAGTATCTTGTAACTGTGGCAGGTTACACAGTTGTCCCTATTTAGAGGTGCAGAATCAGGATATGTTATGCTCCTTCCTTTGGGTGCATTGAATTCTGCATACCTGGCTGCACAAAATTTCATTTTGAGCAGATGTGGAGGCATCTTTCTACCTAGCTTAGCCTACAGATGGCAGTTCATGCACCCTCTGGTACTTCAGGGAGATATAAACTCAAATCCTGTTAGTCTGAGGAAGACACTGAACTCAGCTGTACCACTTCCTGGATAAGATAGTTGTGCAAAAGAGAGTTGTTGGGGAAGCCTTCTCCTTGAGGGAAATCTGGAAGTTTAAGCCAGAATCAGGTTTCAGGCTCTGAAGTGTGTGCCGAGAGCTGTATCTGAGAAAAGTGCTCTAGTTTAAGTAAGGGGCAATATTTCAAATACATCCTTCCCTTTGGCTTTGTTTGTTATCACAGACTGCAGTGTAGGAACCAAATAATCTCATGTTTTACTCAAAGGGAACCTAAGTGCCTGGTGCATCTCACTGGAGCAAAGCACCTGGGCTTGCCACCACTGGGTCTTGCGCTATGAAACCGCCTGAGACAAATGCACACAAGTGTGGATTGTCAGTATGGGCCTATTGCTTACACAACAGGCATAGAAGAATTTTATTTAGCCGGATTCCAGTTACTGTAACACCCAAATCCAGATTTTAATAGGGTCTTGAGTGTGTCCCCTTGAGCGCTGAAGAATACTGACTGCTCAGGAAAGTGCTGTGACTGTTGCTCATGTAGAAAGAAGACCTTGGCTGTATTAGTACCTGCAGTACATCTTCCCAGTAGTGAAATGGGGCTGTGATTGATCTTCCAAAGAAGCTTAATTGCATGTAAGGCTACCTATTTACACAGAAAATTAATATAAAGAAATTTGAAAAGAACTATATATTTTTATGTTGGGAATAAAGCCAAGTTCAGCTGTGTAGTGAAGATATTCCTGTACTTATGGGTATTTTAAAAAAAGGGATGTATATTTGGTGAATATATATATATTTTTAAACAAATGGTAATTAAAACAGTAAGAAAGGTGGTGGGAGGACATTATATACCTCCTCCTATTCCCTGGATGAAAATCACAAGCTTCAAATACTATCATCAACGATAAAAGTCTTGTTGTGTTGGCAACTTTACAGTCGCTTTTTAAGCCTGTCAGATAGTCATGCTGTGGCATCAGCCATTGTTCTTCTGGAGGCCTCCTTCTTCTCTGCCTTGATGGGAAAGAGTCTGTCATCTCCTAAATTATATTCCCTTCCCAAATTAAAAGGAGGACAAGAATTGGCAGATCCCTCTTTAGGTGAGAGAAACCGTCTATTATTTATATATCTCTTTTAAATCTGCTGCTCTTACACCTGATTGCAGAAAACCCATACAAGATGCCACCCACCATAAAAAAATAAGTAACACTGAAAATGCTGCTTTGTATAGAATTAAAATATCAGAAATGCAAAGCTCTACCTTGATGTTGGGATCAAGGGAGATGCATTTGTGTTGCTGCAGTCGTGAGACAGAACACATTCTTTTCAAAGTAATTGGCTGCCTGCTGTCAGAATTCCTGAGAAAAGTTTGGCATGTTTGTGCAGAGCTGCATTGTCTTGCTGTATTTATTTAGAATAGGATGCTGCCTATAGCTGGACCCCTTCAATTGAAAGTGAATGTCTACACACCACCCAGCTACTGAATTTCGAGTATGTACATGTGTGCTTGCTTATACTATGCAATGTATTTTCTCTGGTTTTGTCTTTAAGCTGTTTCGGGTGGGAAGACAATTAAAGAACTACTCTGCAAACATGGAACAAACTGAAGTATAAAAGATTCCCGCTTCAAAATCTACAAGAGACTTCTGAAATCCTTGTTCAGAACAGTTTTGGAGAAGAGATGTGGCCTCAAAGCGGCTCAAATGCCGTGTCTCTTTCTAGAAGCTCAGAAATAAATCTCACACACCATATGGCAGGGGAAAGTAGCAGACTTAGACTGTGGAGAGGAAATGAGCCATTGACCAAATGTTTCTCACTTACATATCATTCAATGGACATTTGCCCCCTTCTCACTCTGTGAGCTCAGATTACCCAGTGAACCTCTTTGCCATAGTACAAAATGTGTGTGTATTTAAGATGCAAACTCTGAAACAAAGTTATTGACAGCTGATAGTTAAAAAAACAAAAAATCCCAAAACAACACAGCAAAACATTTGGGTAGTTCCAGGAAAACTTCATGTGATGAACAATACAGACGACAGCTGAAGTTTTGCATGAAAGCATGAAGCAATTATAATCAAAAGAAGCTTGAAGAGATATGATATGAAATCCTGGCATTCCCCTGGGATAAAATTGTCCTGCAGGGCTCTTCCTGTCTTATTAGTCTGTAGTGAATCGAAGGAGGAAAATAGGACGTATCAGCTGATAAAACAGATAAAGAAGTAATAAATTCTTAGTATTATAGACTAACCCCCTCCTGCTGTAAATGTGTTTCTCATATTGAAGGGGCATATTCTGCCCTAATCTCCACTGTGAATCATTGGATTTTTGAAATGTAGCCTAAAAGTAAAAAGAAAACCAAAGAGTATGTCTGGTATTATTAGGATCCTACTAGCATATAGATTTAGTTTTCATGGTGAGAAAGAGACTAGCAGTATTACTGTTCTTTTGTGCATATGTGTTTGGTTTTTTTATATTATGAAAAGAGTTAGTGAATTCTGAGCTCTAGAAATTCAGGAAAAATATATTTATCCAACTTCTGCATATGACAAAATTTCCCTCGTCAACCACGTACTCTGTAGCTTTCCCTAATTTCAGATGTCTAAAAATATACTCTAATCTAGGCTAATAATGTAGATATTTCCTCTCTTTAATGAAGGGAAAGAGGCATCTCCAACATAAAACACATCTCATACTATGTTGACATGGTTGGGTGAGTCATTCCCTGTCATACCCGTCCTGGTACATATACTTTCTAGGAATTGGATGGAAACCACTAGATATGGAAGGCTGCAGAGCAGACGTAATATTTGGTTCCAATTCAGGTCACTACTGTGAACCTAGTCGAGATCCAATTAGTGACCTGCTATAGAGGTGAAAGCCTGAATAGCCCATTGGTAACTCCCTGAGTTATTTGGTCTCCCAAAGCAATTTTGTTTAGCTTGAAGCCTGTTCTTCCAAACTGCTGATTTATACTTTAGCTGAGTACAAGCAGGATTTTAATCATTAAATATAATAACAGCATTTGTTCTTATGGGGTAAAATCAGCTCAATCCATATCTAGTAAAGAAGTCTGAGTATAATAGAAGCACACTACTCCATTACTTCAGGTGTGTAATACTAACAGCTAATAGTAAAAGATGATATATCTCATCTCCTTAGAGACACTTGAGTAATTTGTAGGCCAACAAAAAGATCATCTACAGCAGGAATTCAAAGTGGGCAAGACAGTTTCAGTCTATTTGTATCTCTTGATTTATGCTGTGGATTGTATTACTAATCTCTGAACTGGGGGTAGCTTTTCACAGGATATCTGTAGCTAGAAAAATTACACATACATTCTCACACACTCACTTGCACCCCCATTCATTTACATGCTTTTCCTCTTATAAAGGCCATATTGTAAAATCAATTTTTTGTGGTAATAATTTGAATGATATAGAACAGAACATGTCAGAACCAAGGTGTTTATCTAAAATGTCTGAATTTCAATGCGTCGCGTCACTTTTTTGCATTTTCAGTCATAAATGCATCAAAGCAAATGTACTTGTGAAAAGACAAAAACTACAAATCAGGTACCTGCTGCTGGCAGAATCTAACTACTGGTTCTGTGGTGAAAATAATGAAACCAATATATTAAGAGAAATAAATCACCTAGATGGTAACAGCCCCTACTATATAAGAATAAGCTTTGTTGGACGCAGCTGAAAGGTGGAACACAGTTTACTCAATTCAGACAGTGATTCACACAAAATCTTTAGGTGATTATTTCACTTGTGGTGCAGTAAAGAGTGCTGTATACTCCAGGGGCAAAGGTAGATGATCCTGAAGGTTTCAGGGGCAGAACAATTCCAGTAAGCTCAGTTGTTTGTTCTTAGGAAAGTAGGTTTCTCCCTCAAGAGGTCTTAACTGGCACCTACCTCTCTCCAGGGAACACAGAAACTAGATAGATCACTCTCTATCATGAAATCAAAATACTCACGTGAGCTCTTGACTTGCTGTAGAACCTTGCCTCTTCTGTGGATCCATACAAGCAAAAGTATTTCCTTTTGCCAGCTAGATTATGGAAGCTTTTGGAAGATTTCTATTTCAGAGACATCCACCATATGTCATCTGGTTCATCGTTACCCATACTCCTAGCTAGCTGAGTAATTAGTTTTCTAAGAGACTACATAAACATCTTGTTCCCGCAGTACCTTGTTATGCCAGTGTGTGAAGGGCAGCATGCTTAGGCTGCATGTGGATACAGGAAAAAAAAAACAACTCTGAGGGTGCAGACACATAGTCAAGAAAAAGATAAAATGGAACAGGGAGTGATTTGATTGGGGAAAAATAAGAAAGCATGCAATCAATGAATTTAGATGTCTAATTTAGGTGTAACTGAATGCAGAGAAATTGATAATTTTGAAAATGCTTAAAAACACAATGATGGAATGCCTTTTTAGATTGCATGTGAAAAAACAAGACTGTCATAGGGATAGAAGTCTTTCTGGGTGAGTTTCGTGTCACTAATACTAAGGACCACGTACAGCTCCAGGTTACGGCACTTCAGGTTTAGTTTCTAACTATGCCATCCAAATGCAGGTGAGATTGCCTGAGATTCATTATAGGCAAGGAAGATCTCTTCTTCTAATTAATTGGCTCCATGCAGGTGTTTACTACCACTTGAGAAGTCCCAAGGTCTTGGTCTCTAGCTCCTCTTCAAGAGGCAATGGGGTTTTTCCACAGGTAGTGTGTCTCATTTGCCATCCGCATCTGAGAATGTCAGGTATTTTAGGACAACTCAAATTGTGGAGAAGATGGCAAAACATAGATCATTGAATCCTACTCAAAACATATTTAATACTGGTGGAACCAAGTATACTGAATCAACAGGCCAGACAGTCTGCATAAAGGAGTCCATCTGCCACCCTATGACTATGAGAGAAAGATGGAGTGGTATGAGGAGCAATGAAATAGTTGAGAAAGAGAAAATTCTGACAAGACTTTCTGAAGAAGGAATGCTATTAGGTTTATGGAACTGTCTTGCTGGGGAAATCATATCAGCACTTTAAAATTTTGATAGCATAAAGCAATAGCAAAAGTGATTTTCAGCCATTTGCACTGCGATAACTCACTTTACATAAAGGTCTTCTGCTTACCTCCCTGATTACTGTATTTGTCCAAATTATTTATTGCAAATTAAATATGAGATGAATTCAACTATTTTCCCCTGTTTATAAATAATTTCAAGCTCCTCTTAATTTGTATGGAAGTATTCATTGCGTGCAAGTACTTGCCAACTAGTTTATGAGGATAAATTACAGATGACAACTTGTTCGTGAACACTTATTTCAACTCTTTATTACTCCTGAGTTGTGATTAGTCATCCATATCACATGGTATTGAACTGACTGTTACTTTTTAATCAAGAAAACAAGGATTAATGATGGCAATTAACTGATAATGAGAAACAAGAATAATGTGAAGTTCAGGACTCACAAACATTTTTAAATAAACCAGCAAGCATTTGAAGATACACAGGCAACCAATGCTAGTTTCTAATGAGTATGACTATCTTAATATGTGCATTGATGAAATATGCACCTCCTCCAGGTATTATTCTTAAAAAATCATACTGCCATTGCTATATCCAAATGTAATTTTGGGATAGCGCATAAGTAGTTTGTTGTTCCATGTTGTATTTGCTCACTTTCCAGTCACAGGATTTTATTAATATGTTTCCCCTATGGCCTCCAGTACTCTTTGATGTAGTCCTTTGGGGTCTTTCTGAAGTCTGGTCCAGCACAGTATGTGTTAATCCCTAGTTTTGATCCTGACTGGAGCTATATCAAAAAAAGAAAAAAAAATATCAACAAAAAAAGACAGGAAGCAGCTGTGCGGGTTGCAGACAAATACCAGTTATTTTGATTTTACTTGGTTGAAACACCCACTAGGAACCCCAGAAGAACTTTGTTCTGGGCTATAAGGAGCAGAAGGTGTCACTGCTTACAGAGTGACTGATGCTTCATGGTTGTGACAGAAACAGCTCCAAGCACCATCGTTTGAGTACCACTACACTAGCAAATATGTGGTAGAAATAAACTTGCCTTGGCAGCAAAATGGATGAGAGTACTTTGTGTATCTTTTAACAGTGCTTCTTCCTCTGTTTTCAGAAGAAACAATACATAAAACAATTAAATCTGTGAGATTTCTGTTGATGATGTCTCTCTTGATGAAGACAACTTTGACCTTTTTTTTCAAAGTAGTTGGGAGGTAAAGCAGAGCAGAATATCCATTTACAATCTCTGCAATCTCTTTCTTTACAAACACAGAATCTTGTTTGATCAGCTAAGCTATGGAAAAGACCCAACTTAATTATTCTTGCTGGATGACAGAAATCTGAAAGAATATGGAGCCACCAGAGAAGAAGTGGAGCAGGTGGCACTTGGAAAGCAGGATGATGTCCTTCTCTCACTCTCCCACTGGCCATTACTTTGGGACCAAAACCCCGTGAGCATTGATAGATGAGCAGATTGGATCATGACTCCACTGCAGCTGGTGCAGTAAAGCTAATCACACCAACCTAAGTCTGGCTTAGCAAGCTGCAAAGGCAAACTTTTGACTGTTGTCTGACAGCTTCAAAGATTGATTGGCAATTTAGGCAAATTCATGAGCCGCAGGGTGAATGAAGCTTGTCTTCTTACGGATTTGTTCCATGAAGTTGGATCCTCTGGGGTCTAATAAGGAGTGACCACCACTTCAAACTTCTCCAGTAGTTAAGGCATTCATAATGGCTCTCTCCCAGATTGATTCCCTAGCATGTAGTAATGTATATGCCCATGTTGCAGCCTTTTCCCTGCTTTCAAGCTCTCCTTTCAGTCCCTATTTATTGTAAGAATATAATGCTTTGGGACTTCTACTTGACTGTCAGTTGTAGTTGTAACTGATGAATGGATTTGGAAGGGACCAGAAAGGGGCAAAAGAGCACACACACACCAAAAATATAGACAAAATAAATACAGAAAGACAGCCTGAAATCCTGATCCATTTACATATCTTTTCTTGTGCAGGTAGTATTGTGCAATCACAACTATAAAAAGACTTGATTTAATTAGGTAAAAAAAGGGATGCATACATTTTCTTTCTGTGGATATATCAAAAATTTGCAGTTTGTTTGTGAAATTGCTGTCAACCTAGGCAGAGAGAACTGCCTTAAACACAACACCTCTCTGCAAAAACACCCTTGCCCTCTAAAATATCCCAGACAAACCAGAAGCACCCTCAATACCACTGCAGTGGATATGCTGTCTTACAAATGTTCATATGGGCTGAAGTAACCCACAAGAAGCACCTGAGTACTTTGTTTATTTGCTGATAAATTCACCATGACATCTTCTTACTATACTTGGTGTAGTACATGAAATACCACAAACAAAAAGATTGAAGCTCAGCTGCAGAGAACGTATTTCTGAAGCATCTCTCCTTAAGACAAGCTAAGGAATCAAACACAATGGACCATGAGTCATGAGTCAGACAAGCACCTGTTCATAATCACATCTAAGCTACGCAAAGGATACACACCTGGCTGTATCCTGTCATGGCTCTGCCTGCTGGATCAAACCAGTTCAGTAGTATGCTGGTGAGAGTGGCTGATGCTGGAAACCCAGGGAAGATTATAAGATTGGGATAGTCATGATATTCCTGAATTAATCCACTCAGGCTTCTCCAAGACAACGTGCCAGGACTTCCTCCACTGAAGATAGGAGTGCTGTGTTTAACAGCTCTTGGTAGCTTTTTCTTCCATATATTTTGTCTGTCAGTTTTTGAAGCTTGCTGAACTTTCAACATCTGTATTATTATGTGACAGGGGGTTCCTCAGTTTACCTAGGTATGGTGCAAAGAAGTATTTGTCAAGGCCTTGAGTGCATCACCGGAACTTCTTTCCTGGCTATGGCTTGCTGCCTTGACTTTCCTCAAGACCAGCATCATCACTGCAAATCTGTCTGGTAGTCACTGGGTGATCCTTGGTCCCCAGGCCTGCTCTGCTTGGGTATCAAGGGACTGTGCCCCAGTCAGCAAGGACACTGCCCCTGCCTGCCTTTCTGCTACCCTCTGCTCCTGGCTCCCCTTTGTCTGTGGAACAGCTTTGTCTGCACCCTGGCAGTATCCTGCTTGGTCTGTTTTGGACCTCTAATATCCCAGTTTCCCTGGATAACCTTCAATTGTCATTTTGGAAAGGAGAGTGATCAGTGAATTCCTCTTCATCTTCACAGGATTTTACAGGCTTTTTTTCTATGTGTACCCCCATATAAATTAGGAATAAAGTAATTGCTTTCCTCTGTTAAATTGTTTATACTAAAGATGAAAAGTATTATGTAGGACCTGCCTAGACCTAGACCTCAAGGCATCTCCAATGGGAACCAGTGGGAGTAGACATCTGTGTATTTGTATGGAACTGGCTCCTACTATTGCTGTGTTATCATGATGGGGGGTTAAATTTCCCTAGCTTCAGTAGTCTAAATAATAGGTATTTAATATAAATTAGTCAACTGAGACACATGAGTAGTTTCAGGCCACCTTATAATCCCCACGGTGTCCACAAAGAGAACCTGAATTAATTACCTAGATGGCCAGACCTAACTCGTTGTTTTATGCTACGTGTCAGAAAGTTAATGGCTAATTTACTTGTGTCCAGACTGATGGATCCAACATTAGCTTTTGCTAATAAGTAAAGTATTTGGTTATAAATCATTAGAATAACAAATATTGTACTGCTGCAACCTTATAATGCTGCCAGTTTAGCATGTGTCTGAAAATGTGCTTTGGGTAAAAAAGGCTTAAAAGATTAGAGATAAGATGGGGGTAATGTAATTCAAGAAATCAACTTCTACATCTAGTCCATGTATCAATTAATTCTGATTCTTCCTTAATTTCCACCAGGTTGAAGAAAAGATGGCTTTGAATTGATAAAGATGATTTGTTCTTACTCTGCTGTGCTTTAGTTATCTCAACGATATTTTAACCTGCCATGAGGGTACTGAATATACAGCATATTTAGCTCTGTGTGAACCTGAATTATCTTCTTGCAATATGCTTTATTAGAGAAATGAGTATTTTTACTAATATCTTTCTTTTAGAAGGCTGAACCCTCTGGCCCTAATCACAAAAGAATGTAATATCTAAGATTTTAATAAGAATATGAGATAACATGACATTCATTTGTATACTTTCAGTTTAGATTATTAACCTTGGTTCTGTTTCAAGGAATGATTATAAAATTAAAGCAAAACCTCACAAACACTACCCCTCAGATTTATTTCTCAGATATATCAGTTCCTTCTTAATGGTTTCAGTTCCTGATGTTTAAATCTTGAAGTTATTGCACATGATAGCATACATAAATTCTAAAAAAAAATAGAAAGACAGTAAAGAAATGCAAATTGCTTTCAGCTTTTACAGGAATTTGCACCAAGGATAAAATCAAACAGAGACTGTTTACCTCATAGGGAAAACAAAGGAATAAAAGAGAAGAAATTTTCAAGGTCTCGCAGAAGTTTATGCTCCCATTAAAACCAGCCTTCTCACCGCTCGCTGCATTATATCTGGGGACTCTGAAGCAGCCTCCCTGCAGTTTTATTTTGTTCACAAAACGTGCTAATGACAGTTTCATGATGAGAGCTAGTGAATATGAAATGAGTAGAATGAGCTTTGGAGAAGACTCGAAGAGGCAACTAAATCTGTGTTGTATAACTGCATATTGGCATCTCCCTCCTCCTCCTCCTGGTAAGGTCTACCCGGGGGTCTTGAGCTACTGTTTGGTTGTTTGTTTGTTTTTTTTAACAGAGAGAGGGAAGGAGCCTTAGGTCGCACCCAGGGTGGTTCCATCCCCACCGGGACCCGTGCGGAGCCTCCGCGCTCTCCAAAGCAGAACCCCGGGCTCCCTCTGTAGTTCAAGTGGGGAATGATACACGAAAAAAAGGGAAGGGGAGCCGCCTGCGTGTGTGCGGCAAGCAGGACAGCAGCCTGGGGGGAGTCTCGGAGGGTCTCTGGACCACCAGATGTGGGGAGGCAGCAGGTGTGTCTTCTCCAGGGCTCTGATCCATCCCGGAGACTAAAACAGGCTTGGCAAGCTGTAGGGTATGTGACCCACATCAGGTCAGTGTCTGATGCCCAAAGGGACACGTTACAGTGTCTGCTTTGGCCTGCCTGTCACTTCACGGGTGTAGCTTTGATCTTGCCTTAGAAAATGCCTTTCTTTAAACTCCAGATGTCCTTCATTAGCACGCGCTGCTTTGTTTGGAGACGGTCAGTCACAGCACATGCAAGAAAATGACAGGATGATCATGCACCTATGGCAGTCAGCCTGCAGCGACAAGATGCCCAGAGCAAGCGTGGTCCTTGAGAGAATCAAAGAAAGTCCCAGAAAAGCCAGCAGAAAACATTGCTACTTCAGGCTTGATGATGAAAAACGTAAGACCAAGAGGTAAGTCATGCACTGTTGGCCTCTAATTGCTAAAACATCATTGTCAAAAGCATATCTTGAAATGCTACAGTAGCTGTCAGCCCTGATGGGCTGAAAGAACCTTCCTGCCTCTATCAAGTAAAAAAGACATATTGGAAAATCAAATCATTCACAGATGGGAGATTTTCTGTATAGAGCTTATAGGATAAAGACATATTTATGGTTCCTATAAAAAGGATTTGTTCAAAGATAAATTTGCCACTGTTGCTAGGACCAGGGACTGACAAGAGGAACAGAGCAACTGCTTCCCAGTAAGTGCACTAGTGTATAAAGTCAGACTGACTCAGAAACCGTCAGAAAAATACAGAGGGACTGTACAACTCCTTTGGGCATCACTTCATAAAACTAAGTTTCCGCCACTTTCTGGCTGTGACCAGTCTCTTCGGTCCCATTAATCATCAGTCATTTGTGTTTCATTACATGCAGGAAAATCGTCTCTGAAATCAGAGTAGGCTAAAGCTTCTCTGTAGTTTTTGTGCTTTTCCCATGGACATTATTTTTTGCCACTTTTTAAAAAGAAGGTTAAGTAGGGTGAATTACTTTGCATCCCATTGCATGCTCACTGCAAACTAAAGAAAGGCCCTCATAACATACCTTTAATCCCTCCTCCTTGATATCTCTGAAAATCTCTTCCAATGGTGTCCCTAGCTGGCAGTACTGTTGCTAACTGACATCTTTTAACCTTGTAAGATTTGCCCAAGAGATTCTTGCTGATCAGTCCAGCTGAGGAGGGAGAGAAGGACTGGTCATTTTTGCCCTCTTTCCTTGAACACTCTACTGGCATAGTTGTCCCTGGGTATGGCAGAAGTAGCTAAGTGTGCCTCACAAGGCTCCTGCCAGATCAACCTTGGGCCATGCTTCCTGTTCCCCTGCCTCTTTGCTGTCCTGCGTGGCCCTTAACAGCCATTCAGCATGGAGATGGAGAGCTACAGTGTGCTGACCTGGTGCTGCTCCAGCAGCTGGATCGTGAGTGCCAGTCTGCCTACTCACTGCAGCTGCTGGCCAAGGATGGCCACATGGCCAACCATGCACATCCACATCCTTGACACCATTGACAGCAGACCTGCCTTTACCCAGAGCTCAGTCATGGTGGAGCTGCCTGAGGGTTAGCTACCGAGCTCCCTGTTGCACAAACCAGATGCTGCTGACCCCAAGGAAGGCCCCAAGAGCAAAGCTGCCAAGTGCCCAAATGACTGAGTCTTCTGTGCTTCTGCTTCTCTACCTGTAAACTGAGAAAACTGGATTTATTCATCCTGTAGGTATGCATGTTATACTGCATCTAAATATTATGCAGATGTTTGTGTCATGTTTATGTTTACTTACCAAACTTTTCCTTAGCTCTTGTACTTCAGCCTTTCTTATTTTTCAATCTGAAACTCTTGTTTGTGCCACATTAATATTTCATAGAATCATAGAATAGTTAGGATTGGAAGGAACCTTAAAGATCATCTAGTTCCAACCCCCCTGCCATGGGCAGGGACATCCCACTAGACCAGGTTACCTAAGGCCCCATCCAACCTAACCTTAAACACCTCCAGGGACGGGGCAGCCACAACTTCCCTGGGCAACCTGTTCCAGTATCTCACCACTCTCATGGTGAAGAAATTCTTCCTAATGTCCAGTCTAAACCTGCCCCTCTCCAGTTTATACCCATTCCTCCTCGTCCTATCACCACAAGGCTTTATGGATAGTTGAGGGGATTAAAGCATGGACTTCAATCTGATGGATCGAAGACACTTTATTGAGTTAGCTGTTTCTTTATATACCCTTTTTGGTTACATAACTGGGTGCCCACGATGGTATCTATAGTGTATTATTGGCTATAGGTAGATGTCCATAAAGCTATTACTAACATATTATTGGCTAAACAACTGCGCATGCTAAAAAACCAAATTACACTAGAATTAACTATGTTAATATTTTTCTTCGTTTGTTTTTCTCTCAGTTGGTACTTGTTCCCACTGAACTAACTCTTGTTTTTGTCTCAGCTAGCTCTTGTTTATCAGAGGGCCGTCTCTTCTTCCCACCGAACTGGCTCTTGTTTTCCTCTCAGCTCTCTGTTTCAAGGTGTTGTCAGAGTTGTTCGGTATCAACAAGGCCCACAGCATCAAGTCTTTCTTCTCTGTAAAATATCTCCACAAATAGTCCCTCTAGGCTTCTTTCAGGTACTGGAAGGTTGCTATAAGTTCTCCTCGAAGCCTTCTCTTCTTCAGGCTGAACAAGCCCAATTCTCTCAGCTTGTCCTCATATGGAAAGTGCTCCAGCCCTCTCATCATCTTTGTAGCCCTCCTCTGGACCCATTTCAACAACTTCATATCCTTCTTATGTTGAGGATTCCAGAACTGAACACAATACTCCAGATGAGGTCTCACAAGAGAGGAAGAGAGGGGCAGAATCACCTCCCTCGACCTGCTGGCCACGCTTCTTTTGATGCGGCCCAGGATACAGTTGGCCTTCTGGGCTGCAAATGCACATGTCAAGCTTCTCATCAACCAGCACCCCCAAGTCCTTCTCTGCAGGCTGCTCTCAATCACATCACCCCCATTATGTACTGGAAATGGGGATTGCCCTGATCCAGGTGTAGGACTTTGCACTTTGCCTTGTTGAACGTCATGAAGTTCTTAGAGGCCCACTTCTCCAACCTGTCCAGGTCCCTCTGGATGCAATCCCATCCTTCCACTGTAGCAACTGCAGCACTCAGCTTGGTGTCATCTTCAAATTTGCTGAGAGTGCACTCAATCTCACTGTCAGTATCATTGATGAAGATATTAAACAGCACCGGTCCCAGTACAGACCCCTGAGGAACACCACTAGTCACAGATCTCCATCTGGACTTTGAGCCATTGACCACTACTCTCTGAATACGACCATCCAACCAGTTTCTTATCCACTGTACTGTCCACCCATCAAATCCATATCTCTCCAATTTAGAGAGGAGGATGTTGTGGGGGACCGTGTCAAAGGCTTTACAGAAGACTAGATAGATCACATCTGTTGGTTTTCCCTTGTCCACTGATGCGGTTATCCCGTCACAGAAAGCTACTAGGTAGGTCAGGCAGGACTTGCCCCTCGTGAAGCCGTGCTGGCTGCCATTAATCCCCGTCATGTCCTCCATGTGCTTTAGCATAGCTTCTAGGAGGATCTGTTTTATGATCTTCCCAGGCACAGAGGTGAGGCTGACAGGTTGGTGGTTCTCAGGGTCGACTTTTCTGCCCTTTCTAAAAATGGGCACAATGTTACCCTTCTTCCAGTCACCAGGGACTTCTGATTGCCAGGACTTTTCAAATATCATGGAGAGTGACTTGGCAACCACATCAGCCAATTCCCTCAGGACTCTGGGATGCATCTCATCAGGTCCCATAGACTTATAAATGTTCAGGTTCCTCAGGTGGTCATGAACCTGATCCTCCTTTATAGTGGGAGGGTGTTTAACCTTGTCTGTTTATACGTGATCACCATTTCCAGCTGTCAGTGGGGGTACATTCTCTTTGACCTTCCTTTTCTGATTGACATACCTGTAGAAGCCCTTCTTGTTGGTCTTTACTTCCTTTGCCAAGTTTAGCTCCAGCTGCGCGTTGGCCTTCCTGACATCATCCCTACACAACTGGGCAGCATCCCTATACACGTCCCAGGTTACCCATCCCTGCTTGCACTGCCTGTGCAGTTCCCTCTTCAAATCTTTGTATAGATTTAAATCTATACAAAGGAGTGGGCAAAGATATTTTTCTCCTCTAGGAAAGTCAGGTTTTTGGTTTTTTTCATCCTTATCTCTTCAACTGGAGGAAAATTCTGCTTCTGATTTAAGGTAAATATGTCTATTTCTCTAAATTAACAGTTGGCAATTTTGTACTTCATATTCTTGTGGTGCCTGGAAAAGAAAGTTTTAATGATTTTCTTGTTTTGAGTGCCTGTTCAGCTACAGATCAATTTAGTGTGAAGGGCAGTGGGAGAGGAGACGGTGAATTTAATGACAATCACACCAATATAAATGGAGAAAGGCTAAAGAAGCCACCTTCAGAGATGATAGAAAAACAGGTTGGAAAGTATAAAACTTAACATTTCAGTTTAGGAGTGCAAGACAAATGGAGGCAGCGAACTGAAACAAATCTTATCATTCTCCTCTCTAAAGCCCCTAGATAAAAAAAATGAGGAATAGATTTAAAAGTTGGGTAGTCTACCCTCTGGCCACCAGAGTCCCTGACTCACCAATGAAACATCTCAGTGATGTTACACAGACGTGATGAAACCATGGAAGAGGCTCAGTTAAACACTGTCAGACCCCAAAGTGACCTGCTTCTGAGTATTTTGGTTTTGGGTGCTCAGTTTGGCATGTTGGAGAGAGGCTTGAGAGTGAACAAATGCTGAGCTTTGCTTTGTTAAGGCTTCTTGAAGCTGAGCAGTGGAAAATGCAGACATTAGAATCATCAGGTATTCCTGAAATGTTTGGCCTATGTCTATCCATGTGTGTTGCGAAAGAAAACTGTAAGAAAACAGAAAATAGAGATATCAGCAATTGAACTGGTTAGTGCTGAATCCCATGTATAGTAGGTACAAGTTTATTACAGCTCACTTCATAGAGGTGGTTTTAGGATACTACTATAATATCTACAATCCTGGCATAATTTTAGTACATATCTTATCTTCTACAAAATCAAAGCAAATAAATGTAGATATACTTACTTGTAAATATAATAAATAGCTTTTATTTTTTTAGTAGAGTGAGAACACCTAATATCTTCCTATTGTGTGATATTGGTGATCCAAGCATAGGATTGCTAAAAATCAGCTGTTGCTATGAGAATGTTATTTGTAATTTAGTAAAGCATATCAGATTGTTGAATCCTAGAAAAATACCTTATATTAATTTGAAGAACTTAAAAATACTGCTTCTTTTCCAGGTACTGTATCCTCTGCAGACGAAAAGATGCATAAGCATGCAGAGAGCTATCACAGTTCTTATGCCCAACAGGTAAAACCAAGGAAAACCCTTTTCATTATGAAAATGATTGCACAGCCTCATATTCTACAATGCAAATATATCAGCACATATCTCGGTTTGGAACTTATAATTTTCATCCCCTGCAGTCAAAGCTGAAAGAATGTTATTATCAAGTGAAAATTTCTAAACCTGAAAACTGCAGAATGTCTGTGAAAGATTTCCTAAATCAGGGGCAGCCCATCCCAGGAACTGGCCTGTCAAGATGACACAGAGGATTAAATCACCCTTCACAGAACATTTTAGCTCTAAGTGCCTCTCAAATAGGAACTTTATTATGAAAGAACAATGAGAAGATATCACAGAGTATCATAAAATATACTGGGTACTTTTGTCCATGTTTATGAGAAAGTGTAGCCAACTGAAATGTGTAAATAAAATCCCAGCAAGATCAAACATTACTTTAAATTATGGCAAAACCAATCAGAGTCTAGACAAATAATGCTTTTATCCTCTATACCTTGTCAAAGAATCAAAGTGAAAACCATGCAAAGGCATGTAATTAATGCTGCTAGGAATTAAAAAGTGAACGAA
This sequence comes from Phaenicophaeus curvirostris, assembly GCF_032191515.1. Taxonomy (NCBI): domain Eukaryota; kingdom Metazoa; phylum Chordata; class Aves; order Cuculiformes; family Cuculidae; genus Phaenicophaeus; species Phaenicophaeus curvirostris. The sequence continues at coordinate 175,818,801 of NC_091392.1, read as the reverse complement.
AACACTCTAGCACTTTAGCACCCTAGCTCTGTGCTGTTGTATGAGTAAAAGCTCCTGCATTAGGAATCTAAGAAAATAATACAACAGCAATGGTGGAGGGATGAGAAATGTAGGTTATTTAAGAAACTATGGTGCACAGATGTGTTTATATGTGTGTATCTCTGTATACATATAGTTAAAACTTTTCAGTATTTCTTTTATTGACTGCATGAGGAGTGGCTGGGATGGAGTTAAAATTCTTCACAGGTGCTGTGTTTTGGATTTGTGGATAAAACAGTGTTGATAATTCAGCAATGTTTTGCCTGTTGCTGAACAGTGCTTACACAGCCTCAGAGCTTTATCTTTTTCGTTGCTCTGCTCCCAAAGCTGATGGTGAGCAGGAAGCTGAGAGGAGACACTGCTAGGACAGCTGACATGAACTTCCCAAAGGGATATTGTATATCACATAACATCAATCCGACCTGAAAATGCTGAAGGACTAATTTGGTGCCTGATTGTGGTAATTTCAGATAAAGTTAACTCAATTTCCACTGAAAATCAAACTATCAGACCTGTTTAATAGGGATTTCACTTAAAGAAGATTAATTAAAATTGGGTACTGAGCAACAAGCTGCTGTTATTGGACTGAGGTGAAGATAATTTGAGGACAGGTTTCAGATCTCTACATTTGAACTAAATAATGAAGGAACAGAGCAAGGATTTTCTGTTTGAAAATGCACATCATCTCCTGGTTGTTTCTTGGATCATTTTATGCAGAGTTGCTTTTCAGAGTGAACAGACATAATTCAAGTGCTTCACAACATCAAAAAAAGAGAAAAATATCCTAAGTGTAATATAAATGATCATTGATTTGAGACCAGTAAGTTATTTTAGTGGATGAGTTAGGATGCTCTTTATGCACGACTTGGATAGCTTAAAGCACTTCAGGAGGTAGCTACATTTCGACTCCATATTCCTCTAAATTACATTCTTTTATAGCTTTTAGTTCCATTATGTGTACTTACTTACAACAGGCACTTCAGATTTGCTTTTTTTGAAAACGGAGATGATTCTTGAATTAAAACCATGGAGTTAAATGCTGGCTCTTCACTTCAGATCTGCTTAGTAGGACAACGTGCAGTTTCAGAAATTCTTAAATTCATCTCCTAATCAAAATTTCTCCTAATGAACACCAAGGTAGTTTGAAGTCTGCTTCTCAGGGAAAATTTATGCATACCTAAATCTTAGTGTATAGTTGGAAGTTTGGTCTGTAACCCCCTCTAAATGTTCAGTCACTGCAAAAATTATATTGCTGTTAAATGGGGTATTTTTTTAGTGTTTTCAGTCTTCTTCCTCCTGTGTGTAGATGAACACCCTTGAATAGGTTATGTGAATGTTAGAAACCTCTATGTTACAACAGAGACCAGGGCAAGGATAATGCAGCTTGATTGATATGTACGTTCTACCACAATATCAATATTAAATAAGATTCGATTGTTGCAGGTATCAGCCTAGTTTATTAAAGGAAGCCAGTTTACCTGAACAAGCCTGTGAAGTATGACAGTTTAGTTGCTGCCTCATTTGCAGCTGCAATGTCCCAGCTGAGACATTCATATGTTGAGAGAAGGGTGGGATGAATAACTAGGATTAAGAGCCACTACAGTCATCCCAGGGGAAGCAGCTGTCACTCTGGAACAGAACTCTTGGCTTGTTTGAAGCATATATACAACATTTACCTTAGGCTGCTGTGGTGATTTATCTTAGCTACAATTTAGAGACCAAAGGTAATAAGTAAGGCTGGCAATTTCCATGTACAGCCGATGACAAGAACTAGGATCCTCCAGGGAGCAGTTCAGAGCATGCAAGTTAGATACTAAAGTAGCTGAAAATAGATGATGTGGTTACCTCCTTCTGTACCTCATTTTCTTGGTCCATTAAGGAGGAATAATAGCATTTCTTCACTTTTCTCCTTCTCCCTCCCAACTTTTTCTTTACAAATGAATTGTTTTTCAGGTACAGCTTTGTCCAGCAGCACAGAGGCAATTTAGAATCCTACATTTCCCTTCTGTACTTTATGTTCTAGGAGCCAACGCATCCTGTGAACAATGTATGCTAAGAAGGAATACTGCTCTAGTATGCATGTCTTTGTATATCTTAGTATTGCTAACAGTTAATTATTAACAGAAAATTATAGAAAATAATTTTCCACTGTCTATTGTATTGATACGGTAGCTAGCTTGACCTTTGATGGTTGAACTGAGTTGAATTGATTTCTCTTGAGGAACAGTTAATTTCTGAGATTTTTTGAACATGCATACTAGCCATAAAGGCCTGAAAGGAGACTTTGTGGTTCAAATCCACTCTGTAAAGCCCATACCATTGACCTCAGCATAAAGGTGAAGGAATCCATTCTTAACCAACATGACCAGCGCATGCAGGCTCAGAGTTGGCATGCTAGGTACTATGGCAACAATATAATAAAAGCCGGGAATCAGCTGCTGCCTAGACTGTCAGATGGTTTGAATAAAAGACACTAATTGCTAACTGTCTGTGCCTTCACCAGATGCTCAAGGGCTCATTAACCTCAACAGAATAGCAGACTCATTAGCAAGCTTGTCTATGGATTAACCATTCAAGGCTGATAGAGACCTGTGTTTACTCAGGGTAGGTTAAATTAACTCCATACCTTCACATTAGTTTTATATTTTATAGAAGCTGAAGGAGCTGTTGAAGCACATTTCTGTAATTTTCTTTTATCGTAGCCCAACCAGGTTTTAGGAGGCCAGGAGGGTTTTTTAATGTGGCTTAATTAGTGTGTCAAAACTGGCATCAAAGTGATTTTTTCCCTAGAAATAATCAGGGATGCAAGATCTGCTTTGGTAGTTTTGTTCTTTTGTCCATCTACCTTAAATACTGGTGGAAAATCCAATGGCAGTCTGGAAACATGTCTGAGATGATTGCTTTTCTACCATTTCTCAGGTGGAGTTGAGTTCTGGCAGTTACTCTAGAGAAAACCCTGAGGCATCCTTGTCTTTGAGACACTTAGAAAAGAAGCTTCTGAAGGCAAGGTTGAAAAGAAACTAAAACCAATTTGCTTAAAATCATGGTGATAACTCTACCTCACTGTGAATCTGACCTCTTCACTGGTCTTGATTCTTTCCCTCCCAAAGGATGCCAAGAAGAACCAAGTGTATCTTTCTTGGATGTAAGAATAACTCTACTGTGTGGAATGACAAAGAAAATACTGATGTATTTGCAGATACAGGCCTGAGGCTGAAGCTTCCTTTAAATCAGTGAACTTGATGCAAGTATGAGATATAAGCAGAGGCCAATTCATTATATAAGTGAGGTTTGTTTAATTAGAGAATACATCAAAAGATGGTATGTAGAAAGAACTCTTTGACTCAATGAGATTTTTATTGCCTTTATTCTCGCTTTACACAGAGCTAGGTGTGAAGTGTCAAACTTAACAATGAGTGCAGGTGCGAATTCAGTATCTCTTTTGGGCAGAATGGAATCTCTGCCTTGATACTAAATTCATACATACATTTTGGTTACCTCAAAAATCAGGTGTCCTAAGTTCCTTACCTCATGGAAGGTGACAGCTGTCTTTTAGAGGTTTATTGAAAGATCCTGCCTGCCTAATTTTTGACACCTCAATCATCCAGGAAGGCCCTCTGGAGGCCTTTAAAGGTACCTGCTAGTCCCTGCTGACTATGCAGGCCATTTAGTCATGTACTTTAGGAACGCTCCTCCACTAAGCATCTGTAGCTTAGGTCTGAGTAAGATGTTTAAGTTGGTCAGATTGGCAGTCATCTTTTGGGACGCTAGGATAACGCTGGCAGTAATTATTGAAGACTGAAGTTGGGTTGCAATTCACAACTAAATTTATATATTCTAATTTATCATATACCATTGCACTTTTTCATTCTGTTTTAATGATGTCAATAAAGCCAGCATAAGTAATGCACACAGAGCCCTGCCAAGGAAGTAATAGCAAATGGTATCTCTAGCAGAAAGCTGACCTTAAGCGTTTAAAGTGGTTGCCTTGTGACTTAAGGGGAGCTCTTTAGAAAAAAAAGCTGAAATCTGTACTGGATTGTGGGAGGAAAATGTTTGCTACATCTTTACTGGTGAATAAGGTGGTGTCAGAGTGTTTTCCTGGGTTTGGCATTCCATCGTCTGTATTATGAGAGTGATCCCCAGTATAGTTTTAGCCTGGGCTACATAGCAACCTCTCACATAATTCCTGGGCACTGTCTGGGAATTAACAAACACCAGGGGTATTCCCAAGAGGCACACTGTGTGTGACTAGCCTGTTTTAGGGAGCTGAACTCCATGTGGATGTAGGCCCTTTCGCACCAGCTGGCTGCAGTGCCTAAGATCAGCCCCAGACATTTTCAGTTTATCGAAGTGGACACAGGTCCTTGCTGTCTGCAGTTTTAGATCCTGAACTGTTCAGCTATCCCTGAAATGATGCTCTGCTTTAGTGCAAAGGACTGCGTTGATCTGAAAGTGAGCCACAATCTTTTGCTATCAATTTCAGAGCCTTCATCTTTAACACTTGGTAGATTTGTACACCTCTGGTCCTGCACTGGTATGTCAACAGAGCATTAGCTGTAAAGTCACCTTTTAGCTTCCTTAGATTTGAGTGGACAGTTTCATTAAAGAAATCACAAGCCAACTAAAGGCACGGGTATGAGTTTTAAAAACAACAACAAGTAGTTGTTTTGCAAACTTTGAAGTTTCTTACAAGCAACTTGTGAACAGCAGTGATTCAGCTTTCTTATTACAAGTTCTGGATGACACTTGACAAAGTTGGTCTTTCAAAAAGGCAGTTTGGTCTTTGGTCTTAGTTGGTCTTTCAAAAAGCCCGTCTAAGGAGATGGCTTCTGTCAAGCCATTGATTTTTCTCAGCCCTTTGAACGATGGCTTGAGAATTTTTGCTGTGTTATAATTACCAGGGAAGGAGCAAACAACTTGCAAAGTTAGCCCATGCAAGCATTTGCTATTTGTGATATGCATGAAAATTAATTACAGTTTGAATTTACTCAACACAGAGAAGCTAGTGAATCACAATTTGCAGTTCATTGAATAACTGTCAGTTATTGATTTCTGTGGTTGAGTGCTAGTGAGGTAATGCCATGTTTGCTACTCATTAGAGGTGGCACAGCACAATATATCATAAAATGTAATTAGGGGAACATCAATCATTTAGAATATGTGGCTAAGATTAAATATATTGCTATGCATGGAGAAATGAAAGGGCTCATTAACAACATAGTGTAATGTGACAGCAAAAGAGAGCTTGATTTTGAAGAAAGGAGTCTTCCACTGTGTTGAGGATCATGACAAGCTTCTTCTTCATGTTTTAATTAAGGTTTTAATCTGATTTTGCTTCTCCTGCTAGAACAGATGAACTTTAATGTATGCCATTTTGTCAAAAATATTTATGATAATGTTCATTAACTGTTGATCAGTAGAACTTCTCATTAAGGCTCTTTTAAGACTGGGCAAATGTCTTTTTGAATAGGGTATTCAGTTCATCTTTGCCAAGATATGAAATGCAGTTGTTTGATCACTAATTACTCCAACAAATCTTCATGATTTTTTGATATCTCACTTGTGTGGAGAGACAGTGAGTCAGAACAATGAGAGGCAGGGAGGGAGTGACAAGTCAAAGCTTTATCTTGCAGTGAAGGAACTTCTTCAAGGTACTAGCAGGGAAAAAAATAGCAGAGGAAAAGCTAGCATCCTAACACCGTTCTACTTCCTTCTTTAGCAATTCAAGTGGTTCTTGCAGCTCCGTGAAGCAAGATTTTAGTCTGTGAGCTGTTAGAAATGCTGGAAAAGTTGAAGGCCTGTAGAGAGGCTAATTTTAGCTCCCTATGCAGTGGAGGGATCCAATTCTTGTGAATGGTGTGACAATGATCTTTTTACCCCTGCCTGCAGAGTCCCTCATCTGTTCTGTCCTAGGCTGTTCTTTCATCTGGGCTGCCAGGCTGAAGCAACAGCTGACAAGCGAAGTCTCCTAGGAGGAGAAGCACTACCAAATAGCCTTGCTAATTCTGCCACTTGAAAAGCTTTAAAATTTTCCTAACCTGAGGGAGCAATGGATTTTATAAGTAATCTAGTTTTAGAAAGTGTGGCTCTGTGAGCAAGGCTCTCATTATGCTATGTGCTGAATAGGAGGCAAAGATGTTCTCTAGCAGAGACTTTCTTTGTTTTTCATGATTCTTTGGTATTCAGACCCAAGGTGTTATCCTAATATGAAACAAATTATACTAACATTTCCATTCACACTGGAAGCTGTTTGTTTTCAGATTTACTTACTTGTCCACTCCCTTTCTACTTTTAATAAAAAAGAGAAGAAATACACAATAGAATGGCTAAAATATGAATTTTAGTTGCACATATATTCCTTCTCTTTTTCTCTGTTTATCTTCCCTTCTCTCAGGGCTACATCTATGTTGGCAGCTTAATTCATTACTGGACTCCAGAAAGTTCCTTAAAAAGGTTTATTTGATGCACTAATGCCCCAACCCCTACCTATAGCGTCCTTTGCTCAATTATAATTTAAATCCAAAGCTAGGATTCATAGCACCAAACTTGTCAAAGTTCAAGTCCGGAGTTCATCTGCAAGTTGCTTTTAGTCATATGGTTTAGCTTTAGGTAGTCCTGTAAGAAGCAGGGATGATCCTTATGCGTCTGTTCCAACATAAGATATTCTCATTCTACGACTCTGGCCCTCTGGGAATACTTGGGCTGATGTCAAGCCTGGAATACTGGCCCTTGTCAGAGTTTTTCTGTGGATGCAAAAGCATCCACAACTTCAGTCCTTAACCAGCTCATCTATTGATCATGTTTTATTCACATGACATTCAATCCCAGTAGCCATGTCTGTGCAAAAATGTTATTTTACCAGTACCACCATGCCCTTTCTCCACCCTTTTGAATGAGCTGTCCTCCCACCTATTCTATACAAAGTTTTCCAGAACTCTTCTGGTTCCTATTGATATGCTCAGGTCTCTCAAAAGGAGGAGGTGTCAAAATGGGAAGGAAGCAGAACTGTAGATTGTAGGATTGCAGGTAAGCAGTATTCTTGGGCTATTACCATCCCAAACAGCAACTGTGAGAAATGGTCTTACCTAGGACAGCAGGTCCTCTTGTCTACATTGATCACAGACATTTGATTTTATGGCTATAGGTCTATTTACTAGATATTTAGCAGAAGCTTACGCACCTATCGTGCTTGTAGATATCATGTGGAGGACTCATGTGTTGAGTGACTCGCCTGCACACAGATGTGTAACGCTTCTTAGGTAGCCTGCCTGGTTTGCAGCTGTTGCTTCAGCAGGACTTGGGTCTCTTGTACCTCCTGCATCATGTTTGCCAGTGCCTTGCAAACATGCAAGTGCCTTGCAGTACTTGTGATATCCTAGGAACTCTAAACGGGCTTCAGATGCCAGTGTCTGGGGAACTCAGTCAAGTTCCTGGAGTCTGGTTGGACAGAACCCTGCCTAGCTCTATGCTGTGTTGATGTATTTTAAGCTAGTCTCAGCAGGTTCCCTGTGTAGTCACAAGAAAGGATCATCTCTCAGCTTTAGATGCCTCCCTGCAATGAGAAATTTTGTGAAAGATGAGTCACACTCTAGCAGTGCCTGTATTTTATCAGTGATTTTTTTAGGGAAACCAAATGACTGGCTTTGATATGCAGGGCTTAGACAGCACATAGTTACATTCAGTCAGGGGAATCCCTGCTTGCAAGTAGTTATTACCTGTTTTTACTTTTTTTTTTTTTTACATAGCCACCTTTAGAGACTAAGGAAAAAAATGACACAAAAGTGCTTACAGTGCTCACAATCTGTTTTGTTTCTCTCAGAAAGAGCAAAAATGTGTGTGAAAAGCAAATGTCATGGCAAATGAATCCAGAAATCACAGCAGTGCTGCAGGTTCTCCTTCCACATCTCCACTCCTGTTTTCTGTGTTGTCACTACATACCAGCCAGAACAGTCTGAAAAAGAACAAAATGTCCTTTATCTGCAATTTATTCTCTGCATCATAGCTTGTTCTCTTCCTAATGTCTGCGGCTTTACACCTGCCAGATGTTTTCTTAAACAGATACAGAAATGCCAAAGATCAGTAGATATGTAAGGCACAGAAACTGTAGATTTTTGAGTTCAGTCCAAACATGGAGCTAGACCTGAATTAAAAAGGTACCTTTGTACCTAGAGTAAGAAGGTGTTTGAGTCAAGGTGTCACACTTTGGAACTGCAGTTTTTTAAATGTCTTCTCAGGTGTTTTCTAGCTTAGAAGAGCCTAAGCTACAAAGGCATCTCATTGCTGGATATCAGTAAGTGAAGACAACTGCTTCGAAGTAGTGCAGTCTTGATAAGGCTCGTGAGTTTTATTTATCCCTTCCTTTTTTTTTCTGGCCAGAGCTTAATCCTGTGGTGTTCTTGGGTTGCCTGTATAGAGGGATCTTGGCTGAAAGCATAGGATGAACATTGGATGCTAGTTGCTTTGCTGCTAGGAAGAAATTGAATCCTCATATCCCACCTCCCAGTAAGATGCTTCTAATTCTAATGAAAAAAAAAACCCTCTAAACTTTTAAACGTTTAAAAATCACTTACAAATAAGCATTTATAGTTTGATAAAAGAGGATAAGAAAGATATGGTCTAGCCTCAAAGTTAGACGTCTTTGGAGTATGTTGATCAGACTTTTGTTTGGAATAAAAGTCATCTATGGGACATGACTTCTGTGTAGGGTTACCTGAGGAAGAACACATCCCAGCATGTTCATGGTGCACAAAGTAGAAATAAGAAATGCCGCTGTGTCAGATCACAGGGCAGTGCATTGGACTGGAGGAACACTGACTGTTATGTGGTCTTTATGTACCTTTGTCATAGCATTGAGATTGTGCACAGTTAAAGAGTTATAATTTGAAAAGGAGAGCTAGACAAATCTCCATATCTTGGATATAATCTAAGATTAAAATAGTATCCTAATGACTCTTGTTAGAAGAGTAGGTCTGTCCTGGGAACAAAAAAAACCCCTCCATTTTCCCCTATTTTTATTCTAAGCCTATTTTTGTCAGGTTTTTTTTAATATTTGATGATAAGACAGTAGAGAAAATTTGAAACAATTTTTTTTCAAGTTTAACGAAGTAATTTTTAATACTAGAAAGTCTTGTGCAAGCAGAATAGGAAATGCTGCAAGCTCTGTCTTTAGCATATCTGTAATAGTATTTTACATGCATGTGTAATGTACATCTGTGGTGTACTGGTCAATAATGGTGCAGAAAGAACTAAGTGAATTGATTGCCTTTATAAATTCAGACCTGAGACAGTAATTGCATAATTAATGTGTATTGCAAAGCTTTAGCTGAAAACTTACAAACCTCATCTACTTAGCAATATACATTTAAATAATGTTTCAGAATTCCAGGGAGACACTACGGTGTATGAATAAAATAGCATTAATCCATGCCTAGTTGAGTTGAAAGCACAGCCAGAATATATGAATTTATTTAAAGCAATCTGCAAAATGTGCCCCAGTGCTTTCTTACAAAGTTAGCCATGTAGAGAACCTTTGTTAGTTTCCTTTTTATCTTTATTTTCAAATGAAAGGAACAATTAAAGAAAGCAGTTACTTAAATAAAAAAGAAAAGGCAAGGTGAAAAAGAAGATTGTGAGTCAGCCAGTCTTTCTGTATCATTCAACAGGCAGCAGACAGAAATTGGCAGCAGGCCATCTTTCTCCCTAGGTAAAGGCAACAGACTGAGCTCCACTGAACAATGTCTTTTCCTAATGCATCAAAATTACAGTGACAACTGCGCTAAATAACTTTCTCTTGGAAGTGTGTGGAAAACCTTTTGCAATTGTTCATTTGATGAGTTAGTCTACTGGTGGCATATTGAGCTGCAGTACAGTGAACATGAATGCAGTTGGTCATGGACCTGAAAGAAAGTTTTAAATACATAATCAGATTTTTTGAAAGCTTAGTAATTCTTAATGTCTGCTCTCTGTTTTGATAAGTAGGTGAACTTTAAAACATTGATTCCACTGGTAGACATGGAACCAAAAAGGGAGAGGTGTCAAAGACACAGATTTTCAGAAGTGTGGTATTAAATTTGGTCAAGAGTTCAAATTTGCTAATGTAGTGAAAATAGAGAATCACAAGATAATTCAGCTTGAGAGGGACCTTGGGACATCTTCAGTTCAACACCTTGTGGTTGGTAAGGCTGGACTGCACAGTCGTTAAAGTCAGAGCCACTCCTGGTTGTACTCAATCAAAACATTCATACTTTTCATGCTTTAGTCACTTTAACTGTTACTGCTGTTTTCTATACAATCTGCAGAGATTTAGACCTCTTTAACATTTCAGGCTTTCCAAAGGCTGAGAGAAACTTTTCATATGCACAAAGGTATCCTAACAAACATCCTCATGTGATTTCATAAAGAGATAAATACCTTTTAAAGGTAGGGAAGACTGAATTCCGCCTTGTACATTAGGGCAAGATGCCCTAATGTAGTTTTCTGGGCTCCACTGGATACCTATTACTTTCCATTGCCTCTAACGGAAGCTTAGACACCTAACTCACGTTAACTGTAGTGATCTTGAACAAAATCTAGCTCTTGATGATTGATTCAAACACTGAATTATGGGTGGCTAGTGCCGCTTCATGTTACTGCGTATCCTGTGCTTCATCTAGCTTCCTGTGTTGATGACCGTGGGTCTCCTACAAGAATGCTGTGTACTTGCTGCTAAAACCTCTCAGATGACACCAGTTCCTATGTTCAGGCAACTAACTCAAGACACTTGTGCCTACAAACAAACTGTCTGGGCAGCAATCTCTCCATGTGAGTACAGAAAGCTACCAGATTAATTTTTCGAACTGTGTGGCTAGTATCAGGAAACATTCTGAGGTAGTATAAGCTTGGGTTTGGGACTTACTTTGCGCTTTATAAATAGTAAGGGGTGTCCCACGCTCAGGAGCTGCCACTTGCACTGCAGCTCCAACCAGTGTGTGTCAGTAGGCCTGACTGGGAACAGAGGCTACCCTCTCTGTATCTGCCATGGATAAGATGATTAAAGGATCTGCATGAAAGGTCATGTGTACCTATGGCTAGAGACTTGTGATGAAGTTGAGAATATATAATTTCTTATTAACTAGTGAAGTACACCCAACTGCACAACCTTGACTTGCTTTTAAAACACCCAATACTGCACTATGTTTAAAGAGAGAAACTAGGTGCAAGAAAATTCAATAGGTTTTGGGCAGATTGTCATATGTATACAGTGATTAGTTTCAGGTAACGTTAGCCACTTTATGGTTAGCTTAATTTCAGCTATTCATTCATGTTCTGTCTCAAGGAAGCAGAAATACTTGAAGAGAATGATACATAAATATTAACTACAAATTAGACGAATCTTCTAGATCCTCAGCTGATGAAACCTAGGCAGCTATCTGAGACCAGCTTTTAGAAAGCCAAAGTCAGGTGAAGTGAGTCCCATGTTAACCTCCATTAGTGTAAGTGAATGGACTCTCTGTGTCAGCTTATTAGGCTGGAAATAAATTAGATTAAGTCATAAATAAGAATTATTGACAATAAAGTTGATGGTGTTTGATTAATTTGTGTCTGATAACTAAACATCTTTTTCTTGATCGTACTATGAAAGTATTTTTGAGGCTGCTGTTCTACCGGGTATTAATTAGAAAATTACATTCATGCGATGACTAGGTATTAACCTGTGGTATTCAGTTTTAATTGCCATTATTCTCAGGCAGAAGAGGGGCAAAGAGTAGCCAGGCAGCTTAGTTTTAAGCGTACAGAATGCAGAGGTGAATGAAAAATTATTATTTTCCTTATTGTCAGGTTTTAGATCAGCCAGAGATGAGAGACAAATCAATAAGTCTCACAATTGCAGTTTACAGTCTCCTTCCTATTCTGCTCCTTAGAATGGATTTCGCACGAGACATACAAGCCTGAAATGTGTTAAAAAATACGACATGGTGACTGGAAATGGTAATCTATATACTTTCTTCATTTTTAGGGCACCAGTGCAAGGGAATATTTCATTTGAGCTGGAACTGAAGATATGAGCTTACAAGCTTACATGATCATGTGTCAAGTTTGCTGAGTCCCATGCTGAGATGTGGATGGCTTTCTCTGTTACATGATGGAAATCAGAGGGCCGGGAGCAGAGAGAGTTCAGGCTTTCTCATTGATATTTTGCAATTTGAGCTCAGTGACAGCCAAGAAATGTTTTGCATAGCTTCCTTCTCAGCATGTTGATTTTCTTCTATTTGTTTTTACTTGCCTTTAGATTTATTTTTCCTTCCTGTTTCTCAGCAATTGCCAATAACATATTCCTTTATTTCAACTGAATGATAGTTTACTATTAAAGAATTTGGTATTACCAGCCTCAAAAATTAAAAGAGTAATCTGCAAGTTGGATTTAAAATGCCACATTCATTAACGTAATTCATTAACGTAAAAGTCTTCTATTGTATTCTTACCATATTTTGCTGCATTCTATTATATTCTTGAATTGACTTTTGATTGTGGTTTTTAAATTTTTTTTTAATTCTCAGAGAAAGAATGCCATCTGGTCTGAATTTCTGGACAAAGGTGAATTTCTACTTCAAATCTGAGTTTGCTTTCTCTCACACTCACATTGAGTTCTCCCAATCAAGTTGTTTCTGTCCTTACAACCTCTGCTCCACACCATGACTGGGAATCACATGCCTAGGTTCCCACTTTGTTCTACCTCTCTTACCTCACCTGTCCACCCTGCCAGTGAATTAATTGCACTCCTTGGATTGCACTTCCATTTCAAGGCCCACACTTGACCCTGAGTGTTCTGATTACCCGATTTAGTAATTGTCTAACCAGTGTAGACTTCTACAATGTATACACTAGTATTGGAGCTAGTTAACTTAATGACCTTTAAAAGGCAGAGGGAAATACAAATTACATCTCATCATAAAGTTGACAGCAAAAATGGGTCATATTAACCTGGTCCTGTAAACAGAACGTTCTTGTAATTGTCTACTAAGAAAGCCCAGAGTGACAGCCTCAAATAAACACATCTGTGCAGCAGAAGTCTAAGGATAGGTCATGTGCTCCCCACCCTTGTAAGAAGAATCAATACAGATTTTGTGATGAAGTTTCTGAGGAAAAGTGTATGAATTGGTTAAAAAGAGTGCTGGATAGATAAGGGAGTAAAGGACTGGATCCCTTGACACCAGAGAGGCAGGTAGAAAATACACACTGGAGCTTGGAGGTTGGGCTTGCTGAGAATGGAGAGCTTCATGACTTGTCTGGAAGTGCTGCATCTCAAAGAATTGATAGAAGCAACCCAAAGGAAACAAGAAATACCTTTGTCTTGGAGTGTGATTGATTAACATAAGATAAATACCAATTTCTTACTGGATGATTGCTCCCTCCTGGGAACTAGTCCATGGACACCAGGGGTCTGCAGATGCGAAGCAGACAGCCACTGTTCTGGCTTGAGTGGCTTGCTTAGTGATCTGCCTCAAAGACGCAAGCTCATGGATATGGGATTTTAAGATGTATTCACGTGAGATTTTAAAGTATTATAGTGTTATATTCTATGTTAATTAGGGAATATAGATGGCTCTTGGCCTATTCAGCTGGTCTAGCTGGAGTCTGAAACAAAACAACACAGAAAGTAATGAAGTGATATACTTTCACTTACTGAAAAGGAGGTCTGTGGGCTGCAGGAGCAGAAGATACACTATTTTTTAAATTATTATTTTGATTTATTTAATTTTATTATTTAACATAGTTTTCTTTCTTATTAGCCACCTAAATGCAGTGGAACTTTATAATTTTATTTTCTCATGACCCTACATGTGTTCTTTGTCTGGAGATCCACTAACATACAAACACTGGTGCGCAAGCCATAGTACTCTCATATTACACCTGGCCAAATAGATCATGGTGAAGTCCATCGATTAGGCGTATAAATCATTGGAAACTCAAAATCAGAAGCCCTGGACTTTTATGTCTCTTTGCGCATAGCAGCTGTTAGATAAGTAGATATGCTTATACTTGGGGAGCATCACAGAAATATTTAAAAGAATTAAAATTATTTATTGCACAGGCAAAGATAAGAATGTGCAACCATATCTCAATGTGTCTCAACCATGATGAAAATGCTGGAGCACTAAAATGTCCTGCTGCTTGAGTTCTGTCTCTCATGCACACAGTTATTTAGGTTTTTGTTTAAATAACTGGGAAACATACAGACATGGCTCCAGTTATGAACTTGGCAGGTACTCTCAACTGATGGGAAGGGAAATGTAAAATAGCATCTCCCCAAATCCCTAAATTGTGTGAAATTCAAATACTGAGGAGAAAATCAGAAGCCTGATGATTAAATGTAAGAGCTGTCATTGCTGCATTATATTAAAATAACTTGCCTCTAGCAAACTGCACACTATTTCTTCCTTTAAATCTGTCACTTTTCAGGAGCCTGTTACTCCAGCTGCTGCATCAGTAGTTTTGGAGCTATGTTAAGTTTTATGGTGAAGAGGGCACTTCCAGAAATACTTTTCATGAACAGTGGGTATCCATTAACCACTGAATAGCCACTGTGATGTGCAAGCTATATTTTCCTGTGGCTTAGTGGGACTCAGCACAATCAGAAACTTAAAGAAGAAACGGTCCTTAGATGCATTTTTAAGCCACAGCAAGGCTCCGGGCAAAATGAAATTTATTTGTTTGTGGATTGCTGTCATTAATAAACTGATCAGAGACTTATTACTGCCTCAAGTCACAGCATTTTTAATGACTTCCAAAGCAGATAGCTGTGAAAGCTGTGAACAGTGGTACAATGGAACTGGCCTGAATGAGCAGAGGGAAGAGGAACAGCACATCAGTGGTAAAGTCTGTGACAATCGGAGAATGAGCAGAGGTTTCTCATTATAAAGACTGCTCTTTCCTTACACCCTTTGTCTCTTTGAAGCAGATACCGGTGTCCTCCAATAAGTCTCCATTAAGTTTGTGATTTTTTTCTTGAAGCTAGAGGCATGTTCTCTTCTACTTGGTTTCTGGGGCTTTTTCTTTACTCCACAAAAGGCAGCTTTAATACAACTTTGTGAGAAGCAATTTTCCTGTCCCATAATTTTTTTGCCTTAAAAACTTAACAGAACTCTCTTTTCCTTGTGCAACATTTTTTTTCTATGTTTTTCACATCCCAGAGATGTGACTGGATGATGGGGCTACTAAATAATTTAGAGATAAATATCTGCACATATATTCATATAGGTGTGTTATACGCATTTCACTTTATTTTGTGCTCAATGAAAGTGCTCCAAAAAATTATAGAAATGGTTAACTTTTTTCTGGTAGAACAGCAAAACTGATTCAGTTGTCAGATTAATTTAAGGATCAAGGGGATTTGATTCAAGACTCTCATCACTGAATATTCAGTCTCTGTTGAGTAGGATGGAAAACAACACAAGCACCCACTGTACAGGCTCTTTCCTTTTCCAGAAATTTCTTCTATTTCATCCTCAGAAACAGCCTGTCCCCAAACAGTAGTGTCCTATCTCTATCCTCTGCTCATGTTTCCCATTGAACTGGTGGGTGTACAAGGAGCACGGCCCTCCTTCCAAGCGTGAAGATTTCCTCACAGCCTGGAGCTGGCTGAGAGGCTGTGAAAACTGTGCAGGTAAAATTTAGTCAACGTAGAAATTACTTGCAAATATTTTGAAGGCATTTAGATGCTTAATGTGTGTTTGCCCTTGTGCAAATGCTTGTCGCATGGATAGGCATGTCATATTCATTTAAATAGCTCTTCTTTTGGAGGCAGCATTGATATTAAGTGTCTCTGGAGTTCATCAGGCTGGCTAGGGATGGACAAGAGGAGGTATATGCAGGAAAAGGGAACTTGAAAGAGGAAGAAGGGGAAAAGTAGAGGAGTAGAAGTATCTCTAACATGTGTAGCATTGTATGGCAATGAATAAAGACTGTGCAACTTGATGACAGGTAAGGAGCCAGGAGGGCAAGGTCTCAAGGGTCAGGGTAAGAGAATCTGTGAATTTATCTTATTGTAACAGAAATGATTTGAAGGCCCTAATGAAGAGGAAGCTATTCCTCCTTTTTCTGGCCTCCCCAGGTGACAGAATGCACAGATAGGACATGGAGTCACAGGAAAGTCTGAACCATAGGCCAGCCAGTGTTTTTTTCCAGAAAACTTGTGAGTGTGCTGTACTGTAATGGCAAAAGGTGACCAACAAGTATGAAAAGGGAAAAGCAGGAAATTCAGTTACTGAGGGTATTATGAAAAGGGGCAGATTATCCCATGACTAGTTTTTCTGCCTTCAGCAGGAGTCCTTGTTCTTTCCAGATACTGTTTCTTCTGTTGCCAGGAATAGGCCACTGCTGATCTCTTCTTTTTTCACACTGACATCAAGGGACTTTGCTTTAGGACTTTTTACAAGCCTGTGAAGGACCATGATTTGTCTCATAGAAAAAATGAAGTAAAGGTTTGAAGAAGAAGTATGAGGTACCAGCTCACACCTCAGAGAGGCTCACACAAGACCAATTTAAAAGTTCTTATTTTTTTTTTAATGCTAATATTTATAAAAATATTTATGTCAATGTAATTCCTTCTAACATTATAGAATCACAGAATGGTTTGGTTTGGAAGGGACCTTAAAGATCACGTAGTTCCACACCCTCTACCATAGGCATGGACACCTTCCACTAGGTCAGGTTGCCCAAAGCCTTATCCAGCCTGGTCTTGAATACCACCAGGGATGGGGAATCTACTACTCCTCTGGGCAGCCTGTTCAAGTGCCTCACCACCTCAACAGTAAAAAATGTCTTCCTTACATCTAAGCTAAATCTCCTCCCTTTCAGCTTAAAACCATTACCCCTCACCCTGTCACTGCACTCCATTACCCCTCACCCTGTCACTGCACTCCCTTATAAAGAGCCTCTCCCCAGTTTTCTTGTAGGCCCCCTTCAGGTACTGGAAGGTCACTATAAGGTCTTCCTGGAGCCTTCTCTTTTCGAGGCTGAATAAGCCCATCTGTCTCAGCCTGTCCTCTATGATGTCAATGTTAAAATATTGCCTTTAAATTAAAATGTAATGAATGCTTTTAAAAAAGATTAGTAATTTTTTCTTATTTTAAAATGAATATACTGTATGTATGGGAGCTTCGTATGCTTCCCACATATCTTACAGAACCCTCAATACACGCAGGCAGAAATAGATATATCAAAAAATGCATCCTCTGGTAGTGTGTTTCTCTTGGAAAGAATAAGTATCCCCAGCCATACACAGTGCCTGAATAGCAGACTGTGCCTAAATCCTGAATAAACAGCCATCAGCTGAGGACTTATGTATCAGTGCAAAATAGGAATGAATTGACAAACTCCATCACTGTTGAAGAATGAAAGGAATTAGGGAAGGGAGGGGAGAAAAGGAAACATCCCAGGAAATGCTAAATGGCGGATTCAGTTCCACATGTCTTAAAATCAAGTGTATATGCAAAATATATATGGTACTTCTCCTATATCTTGAAAAAAACCTCACAGCTTGTGAGTTTTCTTGTTACACTCGATCTTTTTAACTGTTTGAAAGTGTTTCAGTTTTCTACTGCAAACAAAACAAAATTATGTCATTACACAGTGCACACTTTAGCCCATGTCACACAGCTTGCTAGGAAATGGTAGTGGTGGCTGTAACTAATTAACGTGTCTGTGTGGTATTTTCTATAAAATTATATCAATCTGTGTAGATGATTTCAGTGAGTTTTAACAGGGTCTTTGTAAGATGTTATTATTTCTGTCATGCAGAGACAACTATATAACGATTTGCATAATTATAGACGGAGGGAAATGTTAGCCCGCATATTTAAAACTGTTATATACATTTCCACCTCATTAAAGAAAATCACTGAAGCTAGCTAGCATACTCAGGTTGGAGATCAGGTGGCAAAGTATATAGATTACACAATCTAATTTTCCAGTGATAAGGAGTTCCAGCTGAACAAAACCAATAGAACTGACCTTGCTAGCTGAAAAAGTTACAACAAAAAACTCATTTAAAGAGTCATTCTGTAAAAACACACATATCCCTCTCTGTCATTGTAAGTCTAACCTTGGGGATCAGTCACTTTGAATGTGCTAAAGAGATGCTTTCATGAATAAGTGATGATAGGCTTTAATATAATTATGGATCTTAATAGGCAGAGCGGGAAGAAGGTTAAAGTATTTGCGATGTGAAAGTGTAGGGACATATTCACAGAGGGGACACATGCACTCAAATCTACAATTTAGATCTTTTTTTTCTTTTGCCTAAATCTGGTATTGTGTAAATTTTTGCTGTTGAGCATCTGTGGAGTTACTCAAGCCTTAACAGCTCTGGATGTCTCAGCACATATTACATACCATGTCCCCAACAGAACCTCCAAGGAAGCAGATTTTACTAATCTCAAACTTGTCATCTAGCCCTGATCTAGTGAGTGCTTCAAAATACATTGCCTGGCAATGTTTTGATTTAGACAGAATTGTCCAAATTATGCAGGGGGCTTTTCCAATTCTCACCACAATTTTAGCACTAGATCAGGGAGATGCAAAAGTTTAGAAGTAGAGATCTCCAGGATAACTTTGAATGGTCTGGTGTACCTGAAGGCTAGGAATCGGTACTGGACAGAGATAAACAGTCAAGACTCAAAAACAATGCATCTTCCTGAGGGTGATTGTCTAGGTTTTCAGTTGCATATACCATATAAGCTAGCAGAAGTCTATCAGTAGCAGCTGAAGGCACTGTTTTTTTGTTTGGGGCTTCCATTATCTGCTTGCCAAACCACCATAGAGGTGTGAGAAGGTGATTGCAGTTTCCTACCTCTTCTGAAGATGGCAGAGGACCTGGCTGAAGATGCCTAATAAAAGCACGTCCAAGTCCATAATCTCAACTTCCAGTACAATAGAGATCGTTCAGTAGTTTCACTATTAATTGTGCATTGAGATTGAAAACTATAACAGGAGTTCTATATTTTTTGTTTCTGAAAGGTATATTATAATCCTAATTTAAAGGAAGCATATTTTGACTATGCCGTAACTTAACCAATACTGTAAAACACACTATCTTAATTAAGAAATGTTTGAAAAAGGCTGTCAGGTTTTTTGGTAGGGAAAGCAGAATAAATAAAGTCCATATTTTTCTCTAGACTGGAATTCAAAATTTTGAAGTAGTCTGAGCTATATACCTTCACCTACTGTAAGTTTTGGCAAAATTAAAACTCATTGCATCTTAAACTATTATTTTGTGATCACTGGTCTCATAAATATTTCTGTTAGCCCGCCACACTCTTCATGCAGTTCTACTTACATCAGATGAATTTGATAAAAAATGAGTGACAACAAATATTTTTTAAATTTGTAGGTTTTAGTGTAAGGATGGAAATGGTATTCAAATAAGCAGTACTATGCAAATGGATATTATATAAGCTCAGTGAATCATGGAAAGTGATGAATTGTACAACACCTAACTCATTACATCAGGGCAAAAAAATAATCAGTTAAAAATATTTGACATGTCAAATTTCTTTCTAAACATCTAATTGCATTTACTATCCATCTAGTACATTTTGTACCTGTATTAGTCGAGTATTCCCTCATGTGCTAATACGTTCTTCAGGTAAGAAAGCTGGAAAGGAAGGATTTTAAAGTAACTATTGTCACAGGCAAAGTAGCAGCAGTGCAACATGTTGACATAGGGAAACGAAAGACTGGTCACACTGAATTAGTCATAGTCCTTTTTGTTTGCCAGTACTACTTTCCCTGGTGATTCTAGCAGAGGTTTTGAAAAAATCCTAAGTCACTGCAAGGCAGTGGTAATTTTGTCACTGATTCAGTACCGTATTTTTTCCATGATACTTATCATTAGATAAAAGCACTGAGTAGACTGCAAACTGATTGATCAAGGTCATTGTAGAAGTATTTTTTGAAATGCAGGCAGTAATGTCCTAAAATGGCAAGCAAGTTCTAGTTCTGTCATTTAGATGCATGAGCAAAGCTTCAATAAACAGAAGGAACAGCGAACATTTATAAAACTCCTGCCCTGGGTCTGCTGGTGGTAGACTCATTTGTCAATACAGAGTCCTGAAAACTCAATGCTAAGATGCTTCCAAATGAATTTTGATTGTGCAAGGAGCTATTCCCCCAGAAATGATTTGTCTTCACTCTGACTTGCTCAGCTTTGTAATGCTTCACCTTTTTATTTTGTAAGCTGTCCCCAAGCAAAATTGTGTGGAGTCCATTCCTGATCCTACCCATTTCATGCATAACTACTTTGAAGACAAGAGAGATGATAACGTTAATTTTTGAAAGAACACTATCTGCATCTTTGGTTATGTGCCAACCTTCTTTTCATTTCAGGATATTCAACAGATACGGATGAACTCAATGTTTCCATGATGTTCAGAGTGACAATTTTATATCTACTGATTTATGAAATGCTCCCATTCTGGGCACTTTGCTCAGGGAGTTGGATTCACACATACTGCCTGCAATACAAACACAGAGCAGAAAGGCAACCCTCCCCCAGACACTCTTCTATCTTAAAAGGAGAAAAAAGGCGGATAAAGTCAAGTGGGAAGTGCAGTGGGGAGATGAGATAAGCTTGAGGGGATCTTGAAGATGAACTGCAAAGAGGCCTTGAGAAAGTTTGTAGGAATCATTTCACAGTCATGGTGGAGGCACAGGTGCAAGTGTGACAGCTGCAGCTTGAAAAGCAGTAAATCTGTGGTGGAAGCTCAGAGACTGAGCATCAGAGAGGATAGTGGTGGTGGCTGGCAAGGAAGGAAGTACCGAGGGATGAAAAACATTGTTTTACTCAGGTTATGCCTCCTCTGAGATGACACTCAGGCTCTTCATTTCTTGTTCTCCTTTTGGTCTGAAGAAGTTCATTCTGAATAGCTTTTTGCCCATAGGCTGTGCCTTTGTGAGACCACCTTTTAAATGCCTCCGACACCATTATCACTGATGTCAACAAACGCGTGATAAAATTCAAGAGAGTGTCTTGCTCAGGGTGAAGGTATTTCCTAGGATGGGACTGGTGAGATGGATGAAGGAAGTCCTCACCCCCAACATAGTGCAGCTGTGTTAGTCTACCTGCCTGGTGTGAGCTCTGTGCAGAACTGGTTTGTACCAAGATCATCTTTGGACGTTTTCCTTTGCTGCCTTGAAGCAGAGCAAACTAATTCCTTTGCATATGTGGCTTAGATTCTGCAAATACTGATGGGCTTTCTATGGGAGTGAAAGTAGCAGACCACATAATTTCTTGCCCCGGATACCCTGCTCTGTATTATGAGGCATTGCATTGCATTTGTTTAAATGGCGTACAACTTTGTTAGGCCCTGTGAGTGAGTTTGTAATATCTTTCTTTTTGATTATGGATTAAAATTTAAAATTTTGCTTTACACTGACTTTCCCAATGAACTCCAAGGGGCATTCAACATGTTGGATGATTCCTACTAAGCCACCTATCGTGTTTTATACCTTCTGTATCCAGGTAAACTGATTCACAAATTAGAGACTACAGATTTTCTGTCTAGCATCTAACTGTCTCAAAGACTGTTTATCTCAAAGGAATCATTCCCAGAAACATCAGTCCCTCGTTTACAACATGAAAGATTTTAGAAAGCAGTGGAACTAGCCCAAACTAATGCTGAAAACTTGTTAAGAGCAAAATTAATATTGTTATTGCCTGACAACAGTTAGATCTATACCCAACTCTATCCAGAAACAAGTTTCACCTGATCAGTTTTGACTGTCTAGAGATGTTTACCTCTGAGCAACCACCTCTATGGTGTCTTGTAGTTGATGGGAGGTAGTAAGCACTTTTGTGGCTTAATTCACTTCACCTTGAAGGAGAAGATAACTAAATTTTAAAAGAAAAATGCCTCAAACCCACCTGTTTGTTTTCTTAACTATTGTAAAAACCCTCAGGTGGTTGGATCAGATGTGAGCACCTGGCTCTTTTCAAACCTAAAGCTAAGGCAGATGAACCCAGTGAAGACAGGTCCTCTCTTTTATTAAATGTAAAATGGAGCTCGCATCATCCTTTTGTGAGCAGTGTGCTTCTCTTTCTGATCAGAGGCATGCTGCAGAATAATGTGAATTCTTCATATGCCTCTAAATCATCACTTGTATAGAAGGCTATCTTCAAATTTGATTCCAGAGGAAGCACTACCAAAGTACATTTAAAAGACCTGTATTATCAGACCTGAATCTGAATTTGTTTGCCCTTAAGCAAGATGGCCTAAATGTTAAAAGCAATTTTGAAGGTGAGTATCTGAAAATCCCAGTGATTGACTAGCTGATTCTTCAGGTACTTAGGCATGGAGTCCCAGAGGCAGTACTTGTCTATGGCAACAGCTTTTTTCCCTTTTTTTTAACAAAGCATCTGAAAGCATGGGCATTCTGTGTAAATAGAAATTGTTCTCTTCATGTTTAATCAGCTCGACAGGATGTGTTTGTGATTTGGAAGCAATACTCACAAACGGTGGAAGAAATGTGAAATTGAGCAAAGCTGTACATACTTTTTATCTTTTTGTCTTTTGTTTGTTATTTTGTCATATCACAAAGCACAGATCGTTTAACTTCAAAAATTAGATTTGCTTTTGTAAGAAAGAACTAGATCTCCCTTCTTTTAAAGCAAGCTTTAAATAATCAATATTTTTTTAGCCTTTCAAAATCCCTGAAAGTTTAGATGATACAATAAGGGACAGATGAAAGTAGAAATAAACTAGAAGAATAGAATAAGCAAGAATGAAGGGTGCATTTAACCTGAAAAGCAATTTACACCATGTCTTGTTTCTGTTAAAACAAACTATCAATGAATATACAGGTTTATACACCACCTCAGAGGATAGCTGCAAAGATTTGTATGGAGTCACAGGACACTAAGCCTATTGAATCTGTTCCAAAATGGCTAGATAGCTTGTTGTGCAGCCAGCAGCAAGAGATATTTTGATAAATATGTGACTCTTTTTTTGCCTGCGTAGTCTTGCAAATAGCCACTAGATGGCAATGGTTTTGCATAGCTGGAAATTAAGGAACCTTTTTCCAGAGGAAAATAGGAATGGCTGGTTCCATTAAATTCTACTTCATATCAGTAGGTGGCAGATTTGGACTATCTACAGAAAAACCCCCAAGGCTTTACTGTTCTGTTTTGCTTTTTGTAAAACTATTTTCATTTATTTTTTCTTCAGCCTTCTATATATAAAATATAATACAAAAATAGAAATTATTAGGTGAATAAAAAAGGACTTTTATTTAAAATCTTTGTTTCATCTTTTCAAATTACAAGCAGAAATATACTAGAAAGTATTAAAGCCATTAATAAAAAAGGAATCAAAACATAAATGAGTAAAAACACCATTCTGAGAACAATTTCCAGTCAGAGTTTCAAGGGTAATAAAAAAAATTCTAACATATACAAATACTTAAAAGGCCAAAACAGAGAAATGACTTTCGATTTAAAAATATATATGATAGGGATACTTTTCACTTCAGTGATGTTTTTGGTCTAAGATCACAAACCCATCAGTTATTTGGTCACTATGAGCCCTTTTAAATACATTTGCAGAAGTGAGTAAAAAGGAATGCTAAGAAAATTACCACCTTGTAACACTGATTTTGGATGCTTCTGCTCTCTCTAGTGCAAGAAATCAGGAAAGAAGGCTTGGCTCCCTTGAAATAAATGAAAACTGCTTTTTAATGGAGCAACAGTTTTCAGCCTTGCTGTCTTGAAGACAATGACACCCAAAACTTATGTGCCAGGTTGGAGTATGTCTGCACAGTGCAGGCTTAGGTCCAGCTAGAGAGACCTGGGCTAGCTCCAAAGCAGCAGCAGGGTGGCCACAGTTCATGCGATGCTTTGTCTGGGTAAATTAGCTTTCAAAGTGTTGCTCCCAGGACCTGAGCTATTATCTCTGCAAGCAGTGCACTGTGAATGAGCCAACAGAGACAGTGTGAGGGCAGGTATCAATCTTCTCCGCTCTGATATGCTACTATGACATCAGGTGCCTCCACCATCTTGGAACTCAGAACTTAATATTTTACTCTCAGAGTGTTTTTACCTTTCTCTCCCAAAGTGGTGTACAAGTCTCGGTTGAAACTGTGCCACCCTTTTACGTAACAGCCCAGCGCAGTCACACAATAAGCAACAGCCCACAGTCAGCTCCTGACTCTCTCTGGGGAGACTGCAACCCACACCTCAGTGGCCCTTGGAGGTACTGCAAACACCTGACTGTGGGGTGCTTGAGTGTGGGAGCTCTCTTTTCGTTTGCTGTGGGGATGGTGCACAGACAAGACATCACTGGGGTCAGAGCAGAAACATAAGTGCACCCCAAGAGGGATGTGGGTTCTGGTGCTCTTCTAAGTGGGTGCATAGCGGGATGCTTCTTGCTCTCTCCTTCTTTCTGTTCCCAGCAAGCACAAAGTTAACTATTTCCTGTGCAGTGGAAAACCTCCATTAACAGGTTGGGGGATATATGCAGCCAACCTCCATTAACAGGTTGGGGGATATATGCAGCCAACCACCTGCATATAAAAGCCTATTTTTTCCAGACTCTCCTTTGGGAATTGGTTGTAATCTTGAATCCCCTCAGGCAATGGTGGGGACCTAGTGTAGGTCTCCTCTGTGATCTAGGACTGTGTAAGTACGGTGCAAAGGCAGGGACAGAAATCTACCTCTTCTTCTAACTGCCTTTTCAAAGCAAAGAGTGACAACCAGTGTTTGATAAAGGCACGGATTTCGTAGGTGTGTTAGGTAAAAAATATGAAACTGAAGGGGAGTTAGAGTGGGTTTCTGAATGCTAATTGGGCTTGGGTGTGAGATGGAGCTCATCAGTGCTGTCAGAACTGAAGGTTTATCTGTGTGCAACCAGAAGATCTTCAGGCACTGAGGGAAGTTTAATGTAAAAATGTATGTGGGTACTTTTGGGACCAGGAGCATCTGAGCAAAGGTTTTGTCTTTGCACGCTACAGCCCACATTCTACTTCTCACATACGCCCAACAGCTTTCTTTTGGGTTGGCTCTAAATGGTCAGCATAAGATCTCAAGAAAAAATTGATTTATATGCTTAAACAGAACAGAGGAAACAATTCATTCTCTCCTATACCTCTGGAAGCTCACAAAGCTGCAGGAGACTGCAGTGGGGCCTGAGTCACGTAGTCTAGCAGAAGGATACCAGAGATTAGACTGGCATATTACACTAGAACAGAAAAATTCCCTAAGGGATGTGCATGTAGTATGGACTGGGGAAACCTGGATGAGAAACATACAATGCACAATAACTC
Organism: Phaenicophaeus curvirostris; assembly: GCF_032191515.1. Lineage (NCBI taxonomy): Eukaryota > Metazoa > Chordata > Aves > Cuculiformes > Cuculidae > Phaenicophaeus > Phaenicophaeus curvirostris. The sequence continues at coordinate 175,793,466 of NC_091392.1, read as the reverse complement.
CAGGCACATTACACTGATGCCTGCTGCTTGGGCAGGATAAACACAATTAGTTATACCTGCTGTGCTAATCCTACAAATCCCATCCCAGCCAATTCACTGAAATTGCATTCTCCAGCTCTCCCTTCGCTTGTTGCATAGATGTTCCCATGCCTAATTCTAAGAGCTTAACCAGGGCGTTGCTCTGCACACAGTTGCTGGAGGGGATCATAGCAGGAGTCATGCCCTCACATGTTCTGCTTTTTAAACTCCTAGCAAACACTGTTCTTCTCAGAGTGGCTCTGAGCTCCTGCAATTCCTGTCAAAGCCAGTTCAGTACCCTGATTAAATACAAGTATGAGATTAGCCAGCATCTCCTTCAGACTCAGGATAGAACTAATTTCTTTTAGCTTTAGCTGTGTGAAAATACTCTCTCTAAACAAGAGACATTGCTACACCCAAAGTGATAGTGCCTACTCATTTCCCTATTTCAGATGCTGACACCCTTGACTATGGAGGGAGTTAACAGAGCTTGCTGAGGCTGGAAGTCTAACTTCCCACTGCTAGGTGAGGTAAATCCCACGCTGTCTTTGAGAAGGAATCTGAACAAATAATCTCCTACCTGATAGCTCTACTCCAGGGCTATTAACCATTCTGTGGTGCTGCCCTCTGCTTCTTAAATCATAAAAGCAAATTATTCTGGAATTTCACATTGGGATGGACCTCAGAAGGCCTCTAGCTCAACATGCTGCTCAAAGCGGGGTCAGCTGTGAGGTCAGAGTGGGTTGTACAGAGCTTTATCCAGCTGGGTCTTGAAAACCTGCAGTCAAGCTGATCCACTGTTTAATTTGCCTGAGAATAAAAATAGCTTTCCCTCATATCCACTCAGAAATTCTTGCTCTCCTGCCATGCACTGCTGTGAACAACCTGTCTCTGTCTTCTTGATGACCTCCTCAAAGGTGCTGGGGTAGGCTGCATGGGCCTCCTGATGCTGTCTCTGCTCCAGGCTGAACAAGCCCCGCTCGCTTGATCGTCTCTTGCAGGGCAAGTGCTTCAGCTCCAAACATTGTGATGGCCTTTGCTGAACTTGCTGTACCAGAGTGGAGGTGAGTTAGTGGTTCGCTTGCCCAGCCTGCAAGATATCACTCTCACACATGATTAGGGACTTCCTCAAGCCTGGATTCCCAGTAACACCACGCAGACTGCTGTAAGGACCACAAATTTCCCCCTTGGTTTCACAGGGGAGCCACAAAAGAACAGAAGCTGACAGGCAAGTATCTCCATGTTGGCAACACTTATAAGTTTCCTTCCCCTAATTTTCAGGCATGGAAAACAAAGCCAGCTCCTCTCCCTGTACTGTGTGCCCCAGTTGTGGGGAACCATATCTTTGCCCTTGAGCAAGATCAAGCTTTGGGAGGGTTCTAGTGTCGGCCCCCTAAAACATTTAAGAAACTAAAAAAGAAGGTAGAAATGTGCCTCGTGAGCTTTTCGAGAGACATCAATGCCTAATCCATGTCCATTATAACTCATTTGACTCCTATCTCCATTCTTCACCAAGCTGTATACCCATATACAAGCTGCCCTATTCTTTTGTTGACTTTTAACAGCCTCAGGTACTCAGAAACTGTTATTTCTAGCAGGGTTCAACATGCATGGCATTTCTCCTGTGTTTCAGCAAGGCTGATGTTTCTTCCAGCAACTGGTCTCATTACAGTGAACGAGAGTACTTTTTCTCTCCTTTTGTATTCTGTACAAAGCAGAGTGGTTCTGACATGACTGTGTTTAAAATGAAGCAAGCCTTAGCATCTGCATTTATGAAAGAAGCTGCAGTTTGCTCTTGCCTCTAGATCTATACACAGCCTGAAGAGCTGACTGTAGGCTGACTGCAAACGAGATACCTGCACTGGTATTATTTCAATTTAGATGCTACCTTATTTTTTTCTGGGCATAGTAAAGACAGCTCTAGTGTCACACCTGTGTCTGCAGCCTCTCTGTACAGAATTACAAGGAGAAGGTCACAGTCATACTATCCTCCTTGCTGTTGTGCTCTAAAGCATCCTATCTCTACCCTTGGTAACAAATTTGCATGGTTGCTTTAAGCTATATGAGAGATATTTCTGTCTGCTGTGCACATCTGTGTACGTTCCATCCTAGCCATGGCAAAGAGGCATTGAGGAATCTGTCTCCCCTGCTTGTCTCCACAAGCCCCTTATCAGCAGAGGAAAAAACCCTGCCCTCCTCCCCTTCATTTGCTATTAAAGCAGTCCCAGCCTAGGATGTTAACAAGGACTGGATTTCATCTCAGTTTACTTCTTTGACAAATGTGGGATTCCACTACTGCCTTGGCATTACACACTTTTTAAAATGTAAATTTCTCAGCTGCAAGGAATCACATTAAAAAAAATATTCAAAAAGCAACTGTCTAAATCAAAGACTAATTGGCTGCCAAATTATGGGTTTATGCAACTCCCTCATTGCAGCTTGTTTTGCTTTTTTACCAGAGGTAAGTAAAAAAGCATCCGAAAATACACAAAAAATATTTTTGTTTTCCTTTCATAATAAAACATGTGATGTCAACCCATTCACTTTGAAAACTCTTGCTGCCTACAGTGAAAATCCTGTCCACCCGAGACTGCCTGTCCAGCCTAAGATTTCCTCTACAGGGAAATGGAAACCACTCTTGTGTCCCCTTAGTCAGATTTAGAGGTGGTTTAGGTCCCCTGCAGGCCCTGCTCCGAGAGGGCATTCACCAAAAATGCTTCATGATACTTGCCACACAGTTAGAGGAAGACAATCCCAGTGCTGATTCTTTGAACCCTCTGAGTCATCCAATAGTTTACGGATGACCATGTTGCCTCAGGACTCAGGAACGGCAGTAGGTTCCTCAAAGACCTAGCCATCATACCTTCCTGTAGAAGGTTCAAAGAATCAGCACTGGGATTGTCTTCCTCTAACTGTGTGGCAAGTATCATGAAGCATTTTTGGTGAACGCCCTCTCAGAGCAGGGCCTGCAGGGGACCTAAACTATAACTGAAAACTCTTGAAATCGAAGTGTAGTAGTTGGTTAACTTTATTGCTGAGGTCTCCATGGTGGCCTCAATCTCACACCCAGGGAATGTAATGGGAGGAAGTAATTGCTTCCTTGACAGATGTTCAAAATCACACGGGTGAAATGCTCTGAACTACAACCCATGAGGCACTGGGGCTAATGCTAGACCTCAGGAAGATTATTCCGGGTCAGTGTCTTTGTGGCTGATCCAGTCCCAGTGTGGATTTTGGAGACAATCTCACCAGTATGTAAGAGGAGCCAGATCATATTTTCCTTTCTTCCTTCTTTCTCTCTGTGACAGTTCCTCATCCTGCCTCAAGCTCTGTTCTTGCCAGCCTCTCAAAAACATCATATGCAGAAGACTACCTAGATGCAGTGATCTTCTTCTCTATATGACCTTGCAAAGATGTTATTCTTCCCAGACTCTGTGCCAGGAGTTTCATCTTAATCCTTTGTTGCAACCTTAGTTTGTGAATCCACACTCGCAATGAAGAACAAGGATTTCAAGCAAATTACAGCAAAGCAATGAGAGTTTCTAATAAAGCATTTGCCTTATTTCTTCAGCTTTAATGCTCACCTTTTCCTCTAAGTTTTCCCAGTGATTTGTGTTTAATGGGGTAACAAATCCTTTGCTACTGGGGAACAATACATTCGCTACTATGCTGCAGACCGATTATTCAGGAATTCCCATAAACAGTGGAGTAAGAAATTTAACTCTTCTGCTTCTGCTACATCGTACCTTATTAGAGGATTGGGGAGTGGGGAATACAGTGACTCTATTTTAACAATATATCGCCTTTGTGAAGCAATGGGAATTTTATCTAGTAGGGGTTTGTGGTGTGTGTGTACATACACTAGCCAGTATGGGGACTTACCTTCCCCTTTGAAATATGCTCTCTGCTAAGCAACAGCTTAGAAAGAGAAGGGTACAAATACTATTCCAAGAGCTTTTCCAACTGTACTGCATCTTTGCTATGTCAAAAATAAACTGCAAAATGAAAAGATGAGGAATGAGCCTACCATTTTGCGTCCTCACCTCTTAAAATAAAAGAGTAGTTTTAAAACACATAAAAATGTTCTGCCATGATAAATTACACATTTATAACCCTATTTAGTGAAGTATTTTACCTATGTAATTTTAAAACTGTCATTTTGACAAAAAATATAGATGAGCAAGTTGGCCTTTCACATTTAATATCTTCGTTCCTATTTGCAATTCACTAGGTTCAGCTTTGATTAAAGAAGTGGTATAAATGGAATGCATAATGGTCAGGACTTGAAGAACATATTACTCTGACACTGCAGGATAAGACTTTTTCTTTGTATAAGCAGATTTGGTTTCTTCACCTGAGAAACTTCTTGAGCCTGGGCCTGCTGGCTTTATTACATCTGAAATGCATCTTGCCTTCTACTCCAAATTTGCATAGAAATAGATGCTTGATTTAAAGAGGAAGAGACAAAAGTCAGTGGATGGACATATTTATAAACCTACACTTTCTTTTAACAGACTCTCAGTGAACGTATCATCCTGTGCAATCAGACTGTAGGCCTGAGATGAGGTGTGACTGCTGCAAAAGGTCTTAGACCAGTGCTACCTAGTGATTAGAAGAGGTTTTGTCCTGCATGCAACATCTGTTAATAGGGGGTTAGCTCCACATCAGCTGCTATGGGCACTTGGCGTAATGTTACCCTGAAATATTCCCTTCTCTACAACTTGTTGGAGAGACATTTTTTATATCTTCAACTCATTTTCTCTAGGAGTCTCAGTTCTTCCAGGTTGAGACAAAATTTGTGAAAAAAATCCTAGACCTCACATCAACTAGCAAATTACTAGAAAAGCTTTCTTTTAAAATACTTACTCATGTATATTGACATCTGCTGTTTTGATAAAGACATGTTAAACACAAATTCTTTCCTCCCTGACTTTCTCTAAATATTATGCCTTGCATTCCAATTTCACACTCAAAATATTTTGTTGGTTTCCTCATGGGACCTCTCTGGATCAGTATTTACCAACTGAGGACAGTAAATCCAGGTGATTCTTCTGGAAAGACTGTAGCTATGTAAATCAAATATTGACAATTAAGGTAGGTACCTCTGGAGTGAAGTAGGCAGCCATTTAATGGCTAATAACAATGTCATGCAATTATTTATTGGTTCATTACTGCCTTGGCAAACTACTGGCCTTTCTCCAGATTTGTACTTTTTGTTTAGTTCTGTTTGATTAAATGGACGCCCACCTGTCAAGGGTCAGTGGCAGCAGAGTTTACCTACCGGCTTGGATAAGAAGAATAAAAAAAAAAAAATAAGTAAAGAAGAAGACAGATGTGAGAAACAAGGGAGATAACAGAATTCAATTACACTACTTGGAGATGGTCCTGACAGAAGGCATGAAACATCTACATATCTAGAAAGGCCAATTTTAGGAACAAGAGTAGTGGCACACTGAAGCAGTCATTCTTCTTTTTTAATTTCTGTCTTTGGATGTCAGTTTGCAGCAGACCACTCGGCAGCATCTTTGAGCCAGCAAATGATCTGACACCTGGCTTCCAGCCCCTATTCCAGGGAATTTCATAAGCAGTTTATGTAAAGCTCAACAGTATCAAGAGGAGGTATTGAGCCCATAATTTGAGATAATTTACCCTGTGCTGCTTAGGAACCTTATTTAGAAGCAGAAGATGGAGGTCCAATTCGATTTTAAGAACTCCACATTTTCTGTATCTGGGTTGGTGACAACTGGAGGAAAGAAGTGGCTCTTTCAGGTCTAGTCTATGCCAGTCTAGGTTTGTGAAAGCCTCCCCAGCTGAAACTATTTGTCAAATTAATGTTGAACTCATAAATTGTTTTGGAATGGACGAAATTGCTTTTTGGGGATATGAATAGTTCAGTCAAAAGAAGAAAAATGTGTCCAGCTTCAGCAGATTATATTGACAGAGATGCACCCAAATATTGCTAGAAATTACTTCCAGGCTTAGGAAGGATGACTAATCACACATTTAACCTTAAATGCACTTAAAAGCTTTCCTGAATGCAAAATATACTCTCGTTACTGGAAATGCTGGGCCAAATTCTGCACTGCTTTATGTGCTCATATACATCTGGGTGGTCTAAATGCCAAAAAAAAATGCAATATGCAACACGTTTGAAGACGTGTTTGCCACATCTCCACCATTTTTTTTTCAGAAGTGTTTATGCTTATGCAGGTTTCTTTGACAGCAGAAAAGTGGATCAAGATAAAAGACCACATTTTTTATACCACCCTGTCTCTTTTGGTTTTCCTGCAGAGATTTTTAAACAGAAAGCCTCCAGTGAGGTGAATGAAATATTTTGCCAACTGTCCCTTTACACATCAGGCAGTGAAGGTATTTAAGTCAAATATGACTCTTGCAGGCTGAGGATGACACATCTGCTACACCTTTTCTTCCTTCATTGCCACTTATCCCACTTTACAGTGGTTTGATTAGCTGGCTAAGTGGAAATGCTGAACTGTAGCTGAAATTCTCTCCTTCCCTATCAGTTCTTGAAAGGCCAAAATGATAAATGAGATTCAGACCTCAGAGCCTCACTTGTATCACAAAATGTCAAACCAACCACTTTGTCTGGGTTCAGTGTTTCTTAAAATTGACTCCCTGCCTGCTGTGTCTATCTTCCTATGCATCTGCGTATGTGCATGAGACAGTGCACATATGTGTATCTAAGGGCAAGGCTCTAGTTGAGCTGTAGGTACAGGGAACACGGAAGAATCTAACACACAACTTCAGCCCCTCTTACGTCTCGGTATTCAGTGATACAAAGATCTGATGCATGAAAGTAAGAAAGGAAAGAATATGAAGGGCAAGTATTTTGAAACTCCAGAACTAACTATACAAGAGATATGTAGAAGGGCCAGAAGGACATCAATGCCATTTAAATCTCCAAAAGATGGCAAAAGGCCATTTCCATAATGAAATACCCACTGTACCCATTTCCAGAGCAAATGGTTAAACAATAATAAAAGATAAAAATGTCTTAAATGGTGTTATATAAGCAAGGAAGATCATGATGAATCATCCTAAAATACTTTCTGATCCCAGGAAGCACAGCTTTTATCACCATAATGAGAAGGGTAAGGAGCCTTAAACAGCTCCAGGCTATGAGATTCAGATTGAAGTACCTACCTGCCCCTGAATCTGTGTTTGTTTGCAGCCTGAATATGTGAGCAAGATGCAGTTGCACAGGCCCTGAAATAAATTAGGATTGCAAGGAGCACTGCAATCTGCATGGATTAGGAGAAAGGAGCTCTGCATCCTGTCCTCTGTCTGTAACTGCAAAATCTACTCTCCTGGACATTACAGTGCCACTGTATCTTACAATTACAATTTTATGACCTTGTGTGTTGCGCACCTGTGACTTTTCAGGCTTCTAATTGTACAAAGCTCATTCTTGTGAAAGGATCATAAGCATTTTCAAGTAGTTTATAATGAGGATGTCATTGCTTTTCATAGTGTTAACAAGATTACCATCATGTGTTCATGAATACTTAAGCACATTCAATAAAAAGGATGGGACGTGAAGAGGATGAGCAATTGCAACTCTGAGATTGTTAATCAAGGTTGTAAATTATCCATATCCTTTAAATTCATGGCGGGACAGCAACATCAAAGCACTGTTTCTCCAACTGGCTGCAGTAAGAAAACAAACTTTTTTTATTTCTTAGTGACATCACCATATTCTGGAAGCTTTCAAGGCAGAAAAATCAGTTCAGGGTCCCAAAGTACATGCGGTCATGAGCTGTTTCTGCATTTGCTTGCTTATGTCAGTTGATTACTCAGTGATCAGAGCTAGAAGAAACACTTTATTCGGTATATTGGATCTGAGGGAGGATGTGATAGAGGTCTGACACTTTACAATGTAGGCCATCAAACGCATAGCTTTGTTTTTGGGCAACTCCGTTTATTTACTTACTGATTTTTGTATTGAACCTCCTTTCCCCTAATTCATTCTTGTTACTTCTCTGGAGTCTGCTCATTCACACTCGCTCACTCAACAGGAAAATTCCTATTGCTGCACTGCTCCTGGGACACAGGACCCTGTTCTCACAGTCCCCTGTTCTCACAGTCCCTGATGGGTACTTCTTAGGTACATTAACAGGCACAAAAGAAGATCAGGGACTGACTTCTGGCCTAGAGGTTCCATCTCCTTTTATGTTTTACTCCATTTAGATCTCTGGAATTCTTCTTAGGTCATTGAGGGTAAGGGGAAGGGCAAGTGTCCCAACCCTTCTCAGCCTGCTGTGTCACTCGGTGGTTAAAATACTCTTGCAGAAGGTAGAAGAAAGCGGTGACTCGGAGTCTCCTCTGAGCTTTGGAGGAAGGGGCAGGCATCCTGGGTGCACTATAGGGAGGAAGTGAGAACGTGCAGGGAAAAAATCAGGAGGGCTAAGGCTCAGCTAGAAATCAGATTGGTCAAGTCTGTGAAAGACAATAAAAAATCTTTCTACAAATATATCAACAGTAAAAGGAGGACTAGGGAGAATCTCCAGTCCCTACTAGATGCAGAGGGGACAACAGTAATGGGGGATGAAGACAAGGCTGAAGTACTCAATGCCTACTTTGCTTCAGTCTTTAATAGTAAGGAAAGTTGTTCACTCTGTGCACAACCCCAGGGGTTGGAGGGGCAGAATGAGGTTCCCACGATCCAAGAGGAGGTGGTTAGAGACTTGCTTGCCTGGCTAGATGTCTACAAGTCTATGGGGCTGGATGGAGCCCACCCAAGAGTTTTGAGGGAACTGGCAGATGTGCTTGCCAAACCCCTTTCCATCATTTTCCAGCGGTCCTGGATTACTGGGGAGGTACCACTGGACTGGAGGCTGGCTGATGTCGTGACCACCTATAAGAAGGGGCACAAGGTGGATCCGGGGAACTACAGGCCTGTCAGTCTGACCTCAGTGCCAGAGAAAGTCATGGAGCAGGTGATCTTAAGTGCTATCATGAAGCACATGCAAGAGAACTGGGTGATCAGGCCCAGTCAACATGGGTTCACAAAAGGCAGGTCTTGCCAAACTAACCTGATCGCCTTCTATGACAAAGTGACTCGGCTGCTGGATGAGGGAAAGGCTGTGGATGTGGTCTTCTTGGACTTTAGTAAAGCCTTTGACACAGTTTCTCACAGCATTCTGCTTCTGTCAGCCTCTGGCCTGGACAGGGGCACACTCTCCTGGGTGGAAAACTGGTTGAATGACCAGGCCCAGAGAGTGGTGGGAAATGGTGTGAAATCCAGCTGGAGGCCAGTGACAAGTGGGGTTCCCCAGGGCTCAGTGCTGGGTCCAGCCCTGTTCAATGTCTTCATCAATGACCTGGATGAAGGCATTGAGTGCACCCTTAGCAAGTTTGTGGATGACACTAATCTGGGTGGAAGTGTCGATCTGCTGGAGGCTCTGGAGGGAGGCTCTGCAAAGGGATCTGAACAGGCTGGACCACTGGGCAGAGTCCAATGGCATGAGGTTTAACAAGGCCAAGTGCCGGGTCCTGCACACGGGGCACAACAACCCTGTGCAGTGCTACAGACTAGGAGAAGTCTGTCTAGAAAGTTGCCAGGAGGAGAAGGACCTGGGGGTGTTGGTTGACAGCGACTGAACATGAGCCAGCAGTGTGTCCAGGTGGCCAAGAAGGCCAATGGCATCTTGGCTTGTATCAGAAACGGTGTGACCAGCAGGTCCAGGGAGGTTATTCTCCCTGTGTACTCAGCACTGGTGAGACCGCTCCTCGAATCCTGTGTTCAGTTCTGGGCCCCTCACTACAAGAAGGATGTTGAGGCTCTGGAGCGAGTCCAGAGAAGAGCAACAAAGCTGGTGAAGGGTCTGGAGAACAAGTCTTATGAGGAGGGGCTGAGAGAGCTGGGGTTGTTTAGCCTGGAGAAGAGGAGGCTGAGGGGAGACTGTTGAGAGGAGGGAGCTGGCCTCTTCTCCCAAGTGACAGGGGACAGGACAAGAGGGAATGGCCTCAAGCTCTGCCAGGGGAGGTTCAGGCTCGACATAAGGAAAAAATTCTTCACTGAAAGGGTCGTTAGGCAATGTAATGGTCTGCCCAGGGAGGTGGTTGACTCGCCTTCCCTGGAGGTGTTTAAGTTGCGGGTGGATGAGGTACTGAGGGGCATGGTTTAGAGATTGGTGGGAATGGTTGGACTCGATGATTCGGTGGGTCTCTTCCAACCTGGTGATTCCATGATTCTATGATTCTATGATGAGCAGCAGACTAAAACTAGGCTTCTGCATGATTGCTAAAATGACCAGATTATTGAATAAAAGGTTGCCACAAAACTGATGATGTTTGTTCAATGCTGTCAGAGAGTGTTAGGCATGTTGTGTCTAAGTATGCTTAATTTGCTATTGAGCAGCATGTTGGAAGGCATATTTACCTTGTTGTGCCCTGATGTACTGTCTTGAATTTAAACCTATGTAAGGCTTGATTAATATAAGCTTATTTGTAACCATCTGAGAGACGAGTCTTTTATACAACACTCTGCTTAGTACAGGGAAATATCATCTCTAAAACACTTACCTGCTCTCTCAGTCAGGTTGGTGTCAATGTGAAGTGGCCACACGAGGACAACCTGTCTCCTGAGCTTCTGAATTTAGTCCCTAAAGAGATACATCCAATGTTTTGACTGACACTAACAATAATAAAACTGTTGTACTTTGGCAAGCTCCCATTGAGGCTAGTTGCCACTAATTTTGATGGCCAGGTGTTGGCCTAAAGGAAACAACTTGTCAGATGGTGGTACTACAGTAGCAGGATTCTCCTTGTTTGCCTTTCAAGAGCAGAATAAAACAATAGAGGAGGCAATCTTTGCAATTAATGTGATTGAGTTATACAATGTAAAGCTTTGACAAATTAAAACAGACTCTCTTACAAACAGGCTTTGTACATAATTTCTCCTCAAGTTGACATGAAAATACACTTTTAATCAGAAAGCTAAGGAACAAAATTCTTTCATGTTATTATTGCACTATGTCTTTTTTATTTTTTTTATCCTCCTTTTTTTTTCATTGTGCTAAGCCTCTAGTATTATAATTGAACTGAATAGATATTTTCCATTAAACACCATGTATCTTTTCTGTATCCCTCCTCAGATCCCTTTGAAATTCCCAGAAGTAGCAATCTGATTTTCTTCATATTCAAAGCTTCCTTCTTGAGAGGACAGTAAAAATATGTATGATTGCTTTAAATCTTAGTTGAGGTAAATGCAATGTTCAATAACTTCATCAAATAAAGCTTGAATTTTACAGTGCAAATGCCAGTCTTCATGGTTCAGTGAACTTTTTCAAATAGTACACAGCCTGTCTATATCAAATTTGTAGAAAGGGATTGATTTTGTTTTTGTTGGAATAGGGCTATTTCAGCCTTGTTTCATACTTTCCTGAAATAATAATGCTATTAAAAGATAAATGATAAACAGATTACTGTTTTTAAGGATTATTTAGAATGTTAACAACAAATATGACAGACTTTCTGCTGTAAACCTTAATGGGAAGGCCCAACATGATTATTAAAGTTCTGTTTTCCATAGTCCTGTAAGATTATAGGGCAAGCATTTTTGCTAGACAAAAGCATCATGCTTTCAACTATAACCTTAGACCTTTGTGATTATTTTCTCCCCATTTATTTCCTTAGTTTTGTGGTGGTATTGATAAGCTATGAGAGATGGCAAAATGTTTCCTCTGAGTAGCTAACGTTACCAGCTGTGATAGAGGGAGAATATGCGATGAAAGCAGACACATTTAGAACATTAGTCATTTCCACACTGATAGTCAGTGACAGGAAAAGTACTAGCTGTTTAATGAATTATTTTGAAAGCTGGGTAGCGCAATGGATTCCCCTCAGATTTTTCTGTCCATGTTTTCCAAGGCCACTTATATACAGCTATTTTTTTTCCTGTATTTGTTTGCTTTTATCTGTAGTTGGATGATGAAAGGACTGCCTTTAGCATACACAGGCAGCTGCACTTTTACAAGCATCTAAGGTGCAAATATACTTAAAATTTGGGTTAGGAAGTTTGTAGTAGCAGCTCTTTGACTGGTGTCAATGAAAATAACTCCATAAAAGCCACTGGCATAGTACTAATGCATCCAAGCTGAGCCCATACCTGTCCTTAGGTCCCTATCAAAGCAATAAATGATCAAAGCTTTCTCTTTGCTTTCTCCCAAATCATATGCAATCTGTCACTCAGTTCTAATTGGTTTATCTTAATTTCCTTTTTGTCAGTGCTTTTTTGTAGCACTGGTAATTTTAAATGACATGCATCTTAGGATTTTACAGGCAAAATTTATGCCAACAATAATTAGATCTCATTAAGGCCTAGGACCTAGAGAGGAATAGGTCTACTTACCAAAGATAACAGCAATATTAGTTGAACTTTTCAGTATTGTCTGAACCCCAATGACATGGTATCAAGTAGCCTTTGGTGTGCAGTTATCCAAACAGTACCGAGCAAATGAAAACTTATTTACACTAGCACAAAAATAGGCAAATCCAAACGGACCCAATTTAGCTTTGTAAGACGATAGAATCAAAAGTTACACAATAGCAGTCATTTCGTAATCTGCAATTTGGAAAAGTTTGTACACAAGTGCTTTTATTCCTTTTTACCTGGAGGAAGTAACTTTGGGCTGAAACTTCCAGGTACAGTGGGGAGTGGGTGTATATTTTGCAGAGAAACTTATAATGGGCATTTTTTCCTTCTCCTCATTCTTAATTTGCCTTAAAGCCCCCCAAACACATGGAATCATTAGGCAAAAAAAAAAGAAACAATTGTCGATAATCATGATCATCTCTCATATGTTTTCCTTGCCTTCTTGCAGTGCTTTGAATGCAGATGCTACCTGCAGTATAGGGACAGAGATAATTTTTTTTTGAGTCCCACCAAGACCTAGAACACTGAGGCTCTGGTCCTCATGAATTTTCACTTTGATGGCACAAAGAATCAGTAAAGCAAGGTCAGTTGAGAAAGAGGTATTGTGCAACAACCACTAGAGAAATCCAGGTTGCTGAACTCATGCTTCAAGATTGGGATAGGTTTTTAAACAAGTTAATCCACAGAATCCTGCTGCATATCTAGCTAATATGACAACCTAATGCCCTTAGACTACTTTGAAAAGTCTGGTGGTAGAGGATGCTTAGTGTAGTGAGAATGCAATTTGTTCAGTTAAGATTTCCATTAAGTCCTTATAACCTTGTTATCCTAGTCCTGACAAGTAATTGGTGCTGACCTGCTCAGAAAGTAACCTGAATGTGGAACCAAGTCAGTAGTAGATACAAAATGTCAAGAAATAAGTAGATAAATATTAGGGAGTTAGAGAAAGCACTTCATTAAAAACACAGTATTCAGGCAAGGCTAGAAGTGAATTACAGATTCAACCTGCCTCTAGGTTTGTTGGGAGCAAGGGCCTATGTGCTGAAATCTCTTGGGTAGGGTTGTCATCAGCTATAAACCAAAATGTATGACCAAGGACTTATGTGCACAGTTTCTTTTTTTTTTTGCTGAACATGAAGGGTAAGAAAAAATAAACACCCAATATGGGAAAACTTAAAAAAAAATAAAGAGAATAAGGCAATAAAAACTGGTAAATACTGGTTAAAACAGTAGGAAAATAAACTCTGACCCAGGTAGAAGGTTGACAAGGTTAAGTTGGCATTGCACATTAGAGTGTTTAACATATTTTTCTGTGCATCAACATTTTGATCTCATATTCATTTGATAAATAATGCAGTGAGAACAGGAAAAGGTAGATACGAACCTTTTCTGACATTGCTTGTAGCAGTGGAATGGAATAGACTATGAGTGCCTGGAATGTCAGTTGCCACACATACTAACAATCATACAGAAAAAACTCTCAGACAGCAAAATGCAAAATTATACTCTTACAAGTTAACCTGCTTCTGTGCTGGAAAGACTTAAATAAACTTGCATTCCATTTGCACATGCTGCAAAGTGAGAACTGTATCTCTGCTCTATTTATTTTGTGTGGCATTGGAATTGGACGATTTCAAACCTATAGAAAATGAAGGATGGCCCTCAAACTGAGACAGAATTTGGATTCCTTATGTGTATACACTTACACAAGCATGTGAATATATCTGCTTATTTATACATATATTGCATATAGCAACTGAATTCATGTCACTGGGGGAATCTTACTGGATACTTGCAGCCTCATCTACCAGAACAAATTGAGAGCACCTTCTCTGACCCCAAGTTATATTCCTCTTTCCCAATGCTTTTACTCCTTCCTTTTGTGTGTGTTTTGCAGCTTATTTTCCAAGTGAAAGCATCCAGTATTATGATAGGCCAAAGAAGTACATGCACAATCAAAACAGGAGTGAAGCCATCTTTAGAGTATGAATGTACCTTACCTTTAGGAATAAGAAAGAAACAAAGTTAAGGTTATGTCCAGTTTAATCAAAAGCATTTACTATGCTGTCTTCATAATATATGTTGATACCATGAGTTAGAAATAGTTGATAGTGTTTCCTCTTCTATGAATTAATGAGGGTAACTGTTACTTTTGGTTTTTATCATGACTGTCAATCTGATTCAATGAACAATCACATCTAGTATACATAATTTTATTATTTATCGCTTTGTTCACTATTCACTTTACAATTTGGCTTTACATAGGTATCATTTCAAATAATTTGGTTCAGTGCTGCAATTAGACATTCAATAGTTGGTCCTAAGTAATGCTTTCTTCTGGCACATGGTAATACTCGAAGAATAATTCCATTTTTGCCATCAAGACAAAGCTGCTGTGAATTGTGCATTCAATTTTCTCCTACTCCAGATTGGCTATTTGAGTTACTGCAACTCCTGAACTTATGCAGTTTTCAGCTGCTTACTCACCTGCAATAAAACTGTTAGAACTAAGTAGGCTCTGAAAGCTCTTTTGATTAACAGGCTCAGTGCCTTGTGGAGTGCATTACTGCTATGATGAGAACTGTATGGGAATAAGCTAGCCTCGTAGTCTTAGTGTTCCAGCAATATGAAGGAGACGAAAACAAAAAAATGTTAGTTAACAGGGTTCCTTTGTGCTTAAATGGGATCTGGGACAACACATTGCATTTTTTCCTCTGTGTTGGCTCTATGAGGTAGCCTTGCTATAGAACAAAGATGAAGATTTGCCAGGTAATTAAACATTCAGGTTGTTTAAAGGTTTTTACATAAGTCAGAATGACTATAAAACAAAATGCCAATATTCAGATGATGTTAGCTGACTGCTTGTTTCCATTTTTGCTAAAGTCTTTGTCCTAAATTTGGAAAAAGTGTTGTCAGATTTTATTTTTGTTACAGTTTTTTTTCTCGGTAATGAAATATCAACATTTTCATGCTTTGTACACTACCCGAAATATAATATTTTGCTAGAATCCTTTGACCTTTTCAAAAACCTGTATTTTGATTGTCTGGCAATTCTCCTGTTTCCCTGCAGGTTAGAGAAGAAAACTATGTTTTGTGGAGAAGGTGAATTTACAATGGCAGTGCACTGGGCTCTGTGGCAGGTATTCAGAAACAGACTGGATAGTCTTTTGGATATGGGGTGTGTGTGTGATTTGTAATGATTAGTCCTGCAAAATGCAGTGACCTGGATAGAATTTATTTTTTCATTGAGAGTCATTGTAATAGGGTCAGCTCTGATGAAAAGTGGAAAAAAAAAAATCTTCAGAAAATGTCCAATTACCCAAAATGAAAATCAAGCCAGGCCTCCAGGAATAATACTCAATTCTGTCTTGCACCTGAAGCCATCTTCTTTTTTCACAACACCACTGATAAACAGCACTTTTCTCTCCAGCACTGAGCCTCCAGGTTGATGAAAATTCCTTGCATACAGTTTTGTGAAAAATGTCAAGGGTTTGAATTTTTTTCTTTTTGTATCAGAATGTAAACCCGGCTTTTCAAAATATTTTATGAGAAAGAAAAAGACCAATGTCTTATCCTCTATAATGGTATAAAATAAATAGTTATGAGACATATATGCAAGGCAGAGAGAAACAGAAGTAAATCTGAGCCATCTTCTTTCTTGGACCAAGTGAGAAGGCTGAACAGGAGCATAATGCAGCTGGTAGGGTCGCACCTGACCAAGACTCCTGTTGGAGGTTAGGAGATGGCTTTTACAGGCTGATACAATAACCAGAAAGGTAAAAGTGCCTCACTTACAATTTCTTCCCAATCCTATCCACAGCTGGAATGGTTCTTTGAGTGTCAGCTCTGCCAAGTCAAAGCCCTCCTATCTCTTTTTGTTCCAGAGTGCCTGTAGCTCCTGCTCTGGTCTGCAGCAAAGTCCCTGATCATGATGGACAGTCCAATATTTTCATCTTCCTTTGCAGCTACTTCATTCCACTTATTTCAGTCTGGCCTAGTGACGCAACATAATTAGCTTTTCCTCTTGGGTATTACATGCCTCTTAAGCACCTGACTGAGGTCTTTGGTTTCCCTTGTACCTTGTCCTTCTCATCCCTCCTCAATCCAAATTCTTTTATGTCTTATTCTAATCTGAAGAATCTCTCTTAGCTTATTTTCCTTTCCAGGTTTGTGTATATTGCACACTCATGTGTCATAGTGCCTAAAGTCATGCCTCACATCCATGGACAATCTTCTTTTGCATATAGGCCTTTGAATAAAGTCCCAAAGGGCTTTATTGGACTTTGGTTAGGGTAGGATGTAAACAACAGCAGAAATTATATAATCACAGCTTTCTGGAAGTACAAGTAATAGGGCTGTTTTTCAAATACCTATAAGTTACAGGAGACAGGAAAATACTTGTGTAACCTTTATGTATCTCAGCTCCAGATGTAACACAACTTTCAGACCTTTACTGTTGGTGGTGGCAACCTGGACACAACATACTGAGGATGAATTTCTTCTTAACTACTGTATGTGATTTAATCTGCCGTCACACAATTTTTGAATAAAAATTTTCCTGCCTAGTTATTTTCACATTTGACATTCACTTAAACCTTTCTTACATTGTAAAATAAATAGCTTTGATTTAGGCAATTATAGTGTAATTTAACATTTGTGTCTTCATTACTTGGGCATTTTAGTTGCATAATGCATCTTGCTTATCCACCTGATCCCTCCTTCCTATCCATCGGATCACAGTAAATCTATCAGTATGAGTGAAAGGTTCACTTATTACTCTAGTAAGGGCAAAATAGAAAATTTTCAGGATAGCATTCTGTGTTACAAAAAAAAAATCTTTTTTGATGACTGCATTAGATAAAAGAAAGTGACTGATCTTAGATATTCATAACAAAAATATCCTTTGTTACATCAGATCTTTTGTTAGGTTTAACAATCTATTATTGCAGGGAGAAAAGACAATCTTTTGCATAGACAGTTTTTTCTAGAAAAAAAGCGTGTGAAATATGTGTTTAGAACTTCAGTTCTAGACTTATCTGACTTTCTCTAAGGTAAAATCCAGTACTCTAGTTTAGATCTCCCAGAAGATATTTACCTAGATTATAATTTCTTAAACAAGATATTCAAGATGTGAATTTACACACGGCAAAAATACAGTTTGAATCTTGTACAGACAGAACTGCATTGACCCAGTCTTTCACTGAACAAGGGCACCTGTTACAGTATATAACCTGCTCAGATTTCATCATACATTGTTTTACAGGAACTGCTATAAACCTTTTCTTGTATAAAAACACATTATTGAATGTTGATCACATGCTGAACATTCTGGATTTTCTTTCAGGAATTAATTTTTGGATCATATTACATGGTATTCTGAAACAAGAATTGTTTCCCTTTCTCCCTCTGGGAAAACCAGAGAATGCAGATTTCTCTTGCAAAATTGTGCTACATCATAACTCAGTATTCACATGAAAAACATTCTTCTAAGCTTTGCTATTACTGCCTGTCCTCTTTCTAACATTTGTGGAAGCACTGTAAAAGAAAGAAATGCAATAGGTGTAGCCAATAAAAGACAAATAAAATCTGCCATGAGAAACTGGATAGCAAGCTATTGCTTCCAGAAATTTGGCTTAGATGCTGTTGCATGGAGAAGGGCAAACAAGTTCCATTGCTCTAGTAACTTTCTAAAGCTCATCTGCACAATTATGCATACTATCTTTACAGGGAACAGAATTAACACTTCCTTTTGTAACTTCACTGAAGTCTTTTGCAATTAACAGATAGGTAACAGATCCAATATCTACAAGACTTCTTTTTTTTAAAAAAAATGTAATGTTCTGTACACAATTCAGGGAATTTTAAAATTTAATTGTTAATTGGAAAGGATACATATGCAAATTTTAGTATCTGTTATGATATTTCTGCAGACATAAGAGCTTTTTTTACAAGTTCAGACTTCCTGAATGCATACTCTGGCACAACTGAGTCTTTGCTTTACTGAATATTTCACAGATTTGTTTTCTTTATTTTCCTGGAGACTAATTTTCAGGTCTTCATACTCTTAAAACTTCTGTTACCCTCAATAGAGATTTTCTCAGTGCTACAACTGACTGCAACTTTAAGATTATACTCACAGTGTGTTTAATTGTTAAATTGCTACAAGACTCGAAATGGAGATGTAGTTAAATCTCTTCCTCCCCTTTTTATTTTTTATTTTTAAACCTTACTTTCTGAGAAACTCTTGAGCAGTGCAAGTCTGATAGCATGTGAGGGACAGCTGAGGCTGAGGGGTGAGATAATGGAGAACAGCAACATCAGAAAATTTCCCTCCAGAACCGACTCTGCATGTTCAATTTCTGTTCTGTCCAGAGGAGCTATAAAACTGGAGAAAGGTGAGTAATAGATTTGAGAGTCATCAGGAATATAAATTATAGCTAGACATCTCCTATCAGAATCCCATGCAGTTAATGATAAACAGTCAATGAGATGTATGCACTTCTAGCATTTTTATAATGAATCTATTGCTTCTATGACAGCTTACTGTCAAACATTATGCTTTGGAATTTATAACATTTGATACCATTACAATAGATAGTCTGGACGTGCTGAAATCTATTCTTTTTCTTTTTAGGAGCATGACACTTTCATCTAATGAACCTAATGAACATACCTAGTGAAGTCCAAATGGCTTGGCAAACACATGCATGTACAAACAAGAAGGATTTTATTGCTTCCTTAGTTGTTTCTCCCTTTCTCTCTCTCCATCTTTCTCTCTCCTTCCTTCCGTCTTTTCTTCCTTTTAAATGACTGCCAATCAAAGGAGAACAAACAATATTCTTAGAAACTAACAGTTCATTGACTCAGAGGAAATGAAAAAAATGCAAACAGGATTATTTAAAATCTGTAACTGCATAGAAAAGATCACTTCTGTACTTACCACATGATTTATTATTGATCTTCCTAATACTTCTTTGCCTGTTTACAATATGTGCTTGAGGTCCTCAAAAGCATTGAAGTGATGGTTCTACAAGCCTTGTTCCTCTTTGTATCTTTCCAGCACTTCTTGCCCAGGAATGAATTATCAGACAAGATTCAAAAGGCAGAAAAATGCAAACTCGGATTCCTGTTACCAGGAAAGCAAATTCCCCTTTTGAAATTATGCTCAGACATCAACTTTATCACTTGTCAGTGTATTATTGTTTGTGGAGAAAATATTTGCATTAAAACTCTCTCGCCCTTTGCACACAGCCTAGTCGTAAGGATGCCATGATTTCAGATGACAAGAAATGTATCAGCTTTCATCAGGTTGAACCTGATTTTATTTCTGCTACAAAGGTCTGATTCTCCCCATGCTACTTTTATGCCAGTTTAACTCTACCAATTTTATTAGCTGCCAATGTAGGTGAGCTGTTCATGAAACACTTTCTTTTCCCTGCCTGCTAGGCAGTCACAGGTTCCTTGCTTCTTTGCAGTCATGGCTTTCAAAGGTGGGTGAGACTCCTTTCCCAGCTTCATTGCTTACCTCTTTCTTCCTTTTTTTTTTGTAACCATGGGACCTCCCTTGTAGCAAAGAAGTTTTGGAAAGAATAGCTGACGTATTCAACTCACGTGTGGAGGCGAGTTACTTGTTGCAAGATAAAAAGCTCTAAAGATCAAAATGTATGAAAATGGCAGGCTAGGCCTTCTGTTTATTTTCATACCTTATAATTTGAATATTAATCCCTTCATTTAGAACATTATCACATGCTCGCTCATTTTTATAAATATGGGGGGGGCGCATTTTTACATACTGTCTTGTATCTGAAGCCTATGCAGCTGGTAATAAGCCTGGTGTTTTTTCAATAAATACATGACAAAGTTGAAAAACACCAACTTTCTTTTATCTTCTAATAAAAAAGTTGACAATTTGGTAGCCTCTTGCAATGTATTCAGGCTTCATGTATGTTCATTATCTAGAGTCTAGGAACTGTTGCCTAATTGCATAATCAGACTAGCAGTTAGAGAGGAGCTGGTAGCTAATACAGTTGATACCTAGCCCCTTGGGTATGTGTGAAGGTTGTATATCGATACGATAGCAGTATGTGTGGCTATCCTGCTTATTAAAGTTAGGATGGGAATAAATGAAAACATGAAGGGAGAGCTCCACAGAAATGGCTAATGAGGAGGATAATGGACAAGTTAAATGGCAGAGGTGGTGATATTACAGATTAAAGGCAGGAGAGAGGGATCACAAGGAGAATTTATAACGAGTGTTGTGGACACTATAATCAGATTTTCAGATGTTATAGTACACTTGGAGCAAGGATGTGAACAACTAACAGTGGCCGTCAGCAAGTAAGGATGGAGAGTCACACTAGGATAGAGGGGTTGTAAGACAGGCTAATTTTCCAGGAAAGAAAGCTGTTTCTAGCTGTCTTTGGGACTAATATAGGCAAGATGGCCGTGAATGGATGTGTTGAAGAGGAACTTGATAATGAAGACAGAAGTATGGATAAGAGAGACCACAAAAGAGAGAGAAGATAAAATGGAGAAGACTCTGGTAGTTGTTCTGGGGAGGGATAAAGAAGTGAATAGAAGACCAGAGGATTTGCTGCATAACCCCACATTACAGGAAGAGAATGGACCTCAGTACAGTACTATGTGAAGCACTTTTTGCCCCTAATTCACTCACAGGGACAACTACAGGCTGAATAATCTAATCTGGTCTTTTGCTATAGTCTCTCGAAGCAAATTATTTTAAAGTCTTCTTTCTGGTGAGTATCTGAACAGTTCATAACAAATCATCCCTTCTAGGAGATCACTCATTATTAGACATATTGATGGCATGTTTGAATCTCTAAAGTGGTAATTTATGCTATTAGCTGAGTTGTCTTGATGACCTTCACTGCACTAGTATTTTACTCATTCTTTCATATTCTTGTACTTCATACATACCAGAGAATAATTCATATCCTTGGTAACCTTTGCAAATGATTTCCCCAGAGGTTTTTCTTCATCAATACCAGAGAAAACTAACCCATTGTCATCATCCTCTAAAAAGTAATTAGCCATGAATAATTGCTTCTTCCTGACATCTTCCTAACTTTGCGCTGAATTGATTTTTTTTTTAAAGTAGATCTATTAATTGTAGAAGCATTAGGCTGCCTTCTCACTTTTATTCTCCCATTCCTTATTCTGTGCTTTTGTTACAAGTGTTCTGGATTACATTTTGCTTGTCTTGTTTAATGTTGCTTGCACAGTTTCCTAGCTTTACGATACTTTGAATTCCAGACTGATAGAATAGATTTTTCTATCCAGTGTTATTAGATTCGATTTTAGAATACGTTTACGCAGTGAGTTATTTTCATGGAAGTCTTATGCTACTTGCATGGGACATTTTTTCTCTTATTTGCCCAGCAGGAGTCCCAGTGTGTCTCAGCCAAACAAGATCTAGGGAAGAAATATTCATCACAGTTGCGGTCTCCTATATTTTCTTAACTGAGCCTTCCTTGATGTATCTGGCATGGTTTGTACTTTTGGCGGTCTTCTGGATTTAGCTAAACTAATTTCTAGGTCTTGGGTCTGTGGTTTACCTGTGATACACTTCTGTTTCACCCTAAAATCCTTTAAAAATGATGTCTGAAAAATAAAAGATAGGAGGAGAGGCATGTATATGCATGCATTCTCAAGGTATTCTCCTGAATGGAAAAACTCTTCTCATCAGTTTTGACTAAGTTTCTCCACTTTCCATGTCTTTTTATAATGATAGGTTATACTGGAAATGGTTTGTCAATGGATTGAGGGACAAACGTGTTTTCCTTCAATATAAGGAACCCTTCAACCATACAGCTACACAGGGAGTTAAACTGTTGTTCTAAACTGCTGCAGCTCTGTTGACCTTAATAGAGTCATGTTTTTTTAATAACAAATGATGATGCAGGAAATGTAGTGTTTTGTGTTCCACGTGTCTTCTCCTATGCTTCTTCACATGAGTAGCAAATTGCCCTATTTTGCCTTACTGGCCAGTATGAAGCCTTCCTAATTTTATCTGGGATTTGAAGCACCCCAACCCCTCTTTCATGTAATACAGTGGTGCTCTGAGAATCCTTTAGAAAGCTTTGCATCCCTTTTAATAATTAAACTATCATTTTATTTTTATTTGTAAAGAAATATCTTCTTACAGGTTTTTACAGATTTGCTGTTTGGCTTTCTGTATTTGTGGGTCTCTTCCCCTGCAGTATATCACCCCCCTCTCCCAATGTATTTGTAAAGGTCTTTTTAAATTTTTTTCTTATCCATTCTGCTATTTCACTTCTCTTGGTTTTTTGTTCTACATAATTATCTGACAAATGACTATATTTTTGCTGATTTCCTTTCCTATCTCTTAAATAATAGGTTTTCTTTTAATCTCCTATAATTGCTTGGCCCATCTGACAGTTTATTATCCATATTCCTTTTTTTTTTTTTGTGTGTGTGTAAGTCTGGACAATATTTATCACAAGGGAATTGGAAAATGTGGTGGATTTCAATGCTCTCTTCAGTTTTTTCCTGGTTGCTTCTAGTTTTTGTAAACCTCCTACATGCCAGGTCCTCCTTGATTTCCATTAAAGTTCTACCTTTAGGACTCAACTGTTGTTTACTTAAATCCTCCAAGAGCGCCTTTCCAGAACTGAAAACCTTTACACTGCATTATTACATGAACTCATTCTTTACTCTGTTGGATACTAGCATGCAGTAGTCACTATTTTCAGGTTTCTTTCTTTTTCCTTTTTTTAAATCCTTTTCCATCTGTAAACATTACAGCAGACTGAGGACATATTAGCTGCTGACTTTGGTAATTGCTTGGTGAATCCTAAAGTTAACTTTAAAAGAATTTAGGTATTTGTTTCTATATCTGTATCAGTGGAAATCCCCCTCTCCAAAATATAGCAACCTACACATTAGCCCAAGGATACTTTATACTTTTCCCTTTATATATTTTGAGGATGTATTCCTCTTCTGTCTTTGAATCCCAGCATGTATATTCACTGTAGACCTATAGTTTGTCAAGATACTGAATATTTTCCTGGACTATAACATTACATCACTTGTCCTTGTTTTTCTGTCTCAGCCTTGGAATGCAGCACTTACTTAGATTGAAATGATGACTGCTTCGAAGGGAGATTAAAGGACAGCCAGGGAGATATCCAGTAGCAGAGAATCTGTGTTCCTATACAGAGAAATTCTAATTACAGTTACAGATTCTGGGCATAGAGTTGCCATCCTAACAGGAATTCTTTATATTCACTAGTGAAAATTTATCATGTTTATCTACGTATCTATTCCTGAGTAGGATCAGCTGAAAATGGAGAATGTTACTGTCTGTGTACAGTAGGGAATGGAATTTGTCTCAAAGAATTTAAAAATTAAATATGTTTTCCACTTCTTTTAACTTATTCTTATAAAAATATTCTGGACTGCATTAATAATGGACTCAAATACTACAGCAGCATCTTCATTGATTTATATCCCTCTGGCATAGCTCAACCTACAAGATGTCAACAAACAGCGCGTAAATTTTCTCCCAAACGCACAATCCTTTCATGCCACCACAGACTCTGAGAGACTCTTCATTATTACTTTTGATCTCTGTAGGTCTCAATGTTATGAAATCCTTCTGTAAACTCAGCTGCCTGCATGTTTCATCTGTACAGAAAACACATTGCAATTTTTTCCACCTTAAAAATTCTTTATTCCTGTCCATACAATGATAAATTTCTCAGGGGAAGAAGGACTGAAGCCTCGGTAGAATAGCAAATTGTGAGGAAAATCCCTTATTGACTACTGGGTATCAAAAAGATTCACAGGCATCTAACTGGGGTGTTATTTAACCTCAAATGCTTCTGTGCTGCCTTATATATAATCTGATATTTTTCATTTGGAATCCAAGTACATCTAATTATTTTTACAGAAATGTAAAATAAATGTGCATATAAATTATAGATTAGTGATGAGTATGCCCTGGTAAGTAATTCCATATAGTTCACCAACCTTTTTTTTCCTATTACATTATTGGTTTAAGTTTGAAGTGATATAATCCTTTTTTAAACTTCTAGAATTGCTTGCATTATTCCTTATTTGCTCCTTATGAAGCCTCCATATAAGAAAGGTTATTTATTGTGACACTAGCATTTGCTAAAGCTTAATAGGAAAAATTCTTGTAAGCATCACCATGGTATCTGTCACAGTTGCAAGTAATAATTTTGTCTCCAAAATCTGTCAGTTCCTTCTTTTTTTCAGAAAAGATGTCCTGCTGATATGAAAATTGCCTGTACTCTACTCATATGGGCAGCGAAAAAACATCGAGGACCAAGGTTTTTCATAGACATGTCTTGTGAAATTCCTTATCCAGGTGAATTTTCATCTCATTCAGGCAAAGTTACTTATGTCAGCAATTAATTTGGTCCCAGATTGTTATAGAAGGCATTTCAAAAGTTAACAATGTGAGTCTTACTGTACCTAGAAATATTGCTGACTTTTCCATGCCACTTCTGGGTCACAGTGTTGTCAGCTCATGCTTTTAATGGAGTCTCATGATATTTGTTGTTTTTTTTCTTTAAGTCCCAGATTTTGGGGTCATATCTCATTTTTTATTTTTAAAAGCACAAGTTTATAGTTCTCACAGTGCCCTCAGAAACCCTGGATAACTTGACCTGAGCGTACCATACAGTCTGAGAAACTCAGAGCTGAATAAAATGAAACAAGCATTCACAAGACAATATTTCAGAGTTCACTTTTGGCAAGTGTTCTTCCTTGCAAACTGTAGCAGAGGTAATTCGTGATTTTGAATGCATGCACTTAGCAGTGCAGAGACATTAACAGGAAAGAATATTTTTCCTTCATTTTCAGTAAATCACGCCTCTGATGGGTTTGTGCTCAAAGCTCAGCAAGGCTCCAGTTTACATACTCTGACTAGTGGCTTATCTGCAGAGGGGATACTTGGGCCATCTAGCCATGGCCAAATAACTGACTGAGGTTCAAACCACAGGTATCCTTCAGGCTGTGTTGGTAACTAAGGGCAACCCACGTTTGACTTTGTCTCTGTGCCAACAAGATGGGGTAATACTATTTTGGCCTTTGCAAAGCTGTTTTGAGCATTGACTCAATTATGTTTGAAGCATATTCAGCTACTGTGAATGGGAGGGTGAAGAGGCAGGTTGAAGTTGGTGGGCAAAGTATGTACTGAGGCAGAATGAAATATCATTATTTACCTTTTGTAAAATTTTGGGTACAATGATCCTTTTATTTCTACTCCAGCTACAGAGGAATAAAAAACATAATATATATATATGTATTTATATATAACCATATGTATTTACAAAACAATTTCCTTGCAGTTAGCTGAATCACTCAGACCTTTTTCCCTGAGGCATGCCCTGGCACAGTGTACTGAGGGTTGATACAAATACTGTTCTTGCCCCAAAGTGACAAAAATCTGGGTGACCAGAGGAATGTGCTGCAGCACAGTGGTGATGAGGACTCACTGGGGGCTTCTCTGGAGGTTTGTGTCCCACTTAGCTCTAGAGCAGCTCCCATCATACTGGGAATGTGCATGACAGAGAGTAGTGCCGTAGCTAGGGTAAGAACTTCTGGCTCACCCAGCCTTTGGCTGCAGGAGTAGGTAAATCAATGAAGACAGAAGATAACATAAAGGAAATGGGATTTTAAAACAACGAAGGACAATTTGCATGTCTATCTTACTTGGATTACTGCCAAATTCTGACAGAACTACTAAATAGGCTTCCCGTTCACTGTCAGCATTAATGGCTGTGGTTAGTCCTATAACCTCTGCCTGTCTGTCTCCCTTACGTGCCTACAAAAATGCCTACTCCCTTCTGCAGAAAGAGGCATATTTTATTGCAGAATTCTTTTGTCTTCTTCCTTTCCTGCATCTGTAACTTCCCCCCCCCGTATTTGCCGAGAGATGTCTTGTCTGAGGTTGTTTCTTGGCTTCCCTCTTGGTTTCCCAATTTCCGTGTTGATTTTACAAAACACCTTTTTCCAGTAAGCCATGAGTAACTGGGTCAAAACTTGGTATTTGGGAAAAAAACAAGAGCCAACCTATTTCTGCCACAGACTGTTCCAGTGCTACAAATAGTCTTTGGGTTCGTAGTGGATACTCACTCCATTTTTCATGGCATATGGTGAAAAAAGGAGCTGCTTTAACAGACAAGGTATTATTTTACCGTAAGCAAAATAACATTGCACAAAATAAAGACAAGGTTGCTAAAAGCTTTGAAACAGAATTTTTGCACCTCTTCAAAATGCATCATTCCTTTTCTTATACTGTGAAATACTTGCACAGGGATTTTACTGCAGTGTTTCCCACTATGTAGTTTTGTGAGGCTGTGATAGTGCAGGAATCAGAAGCAGGTATGATGTGGCATATCCTAGTTTGGTTAGAGTGTTGCCGTGGACTTAACTTAAGCCAGGGCTTTGCCTGAAGTTTCTACACAGCAGAAAGCCTGCTATAGGCAGAGAGAAGAGGATTCTGATGTAGCCACCTTTCAACCAGGGCTGGAAGTCAGCACAAATAACTTAAGCTGCCTGCAAGTCCGGTATCTAGTATAAACCAGTTTTCCAGGCTATCCTTATAATTAACGAGAGGAGATAAGCTCCAGAGGGCAATTCATGCTGCTTTCCTAAGACACCTGCTTTGGCACTGGATCAATCAGTCTCTTCAGTGTTTTTCTTTCTTCGCTGACTAGAGGTGGATGCTAGACAACTAGCTCAGACCAGACATTTCCAGTTAGGGAGTTGAACAAGATGCTTGTTATCTGCATGGTGTCATGCCTGTGGAGTGTGAGTACAATCTCCTGGAGGATGCCTGCTCTCTTGCTCCTTGTGATTAAAAAAGGAATCAATGTTTGGAAGTGAATTTGCCCCTTACTGTTTGCAAAATACTGTCTTTAACTGTGTAGCAGTTATGGCAGGCTTGGTGTGGAGTAGGACACAAATTAAAGTAGAATGTAGCAACAGCTGGCTCTTTTTTTCTGTAAGCCGAGCAGTCCTCATGCATTACCTCATGCTGTTGCATTGGTATTTGTGGACATTCATTGCTCCACACCTTACTATTTATGGTAGAAGAACTAAAGAAGTCTTGCAATAGCTGTCTAAACTCTTGTAAATGGCAAGGGGGCAGAGGCAGAGCCTGCAAACGGCAGAGAGACAGTCCTTGAGTTTGACAGGCTAAAGTAAAGTTAAAAAACAACCAAACAACCAAGCCTCTAAGTAGTGTTTGTCTAACTATTTTCAAAGACAGCATTTTGAGCTTTATGTTGTTTTAGTCAGTGATGTGTTTTAGCAGAGAAACAGGAATCGCGTTGAGCTCATCTCAAACACACATAAAATATTTTAGTATCTTTTCTTTTATCTCCCCTTTCAGATCCAGCTCAGGAGAAATATGTTCCAAGTGACAGTTTCTTTGACAACCTGTACTTTTTGTTCTACCTTTTGTTCTTTTTCCTGTGAAAAGCCACGTGAGGTGTGATGAAGATTGCTGGAGAACATTTAAACTGTCCCTACTTATGTAGAAAGAAAAAAAGTAACCGTATACTTCCTGCAGGGGCAGATTGAGCCTTTGACTGCAACACCAAGTGAAGGGTTCTGTACCTCTGAAGAAGCCTGGGGCAGATTGCATCCTTGCCAGTAGATATCAAAACAAAGCACCAGAGCATTGAACAGGATTTCTCACTCTAGTGTTAACAAAATTCCTCATGATAAGCTTAAAAAGTCTATACAGCACCGTGGAAATGCCACAGACTGAGTTTTCTGAATGTGTTTTCTCCTTTTGTGCCAGTAAACACTGCTGTGATGCACAGAGAGAGGCAGATTCTGCAAATGTATGCAATGTTTCTTAACCTCAAAGTTAATAATTTATTGAATTGTAACATTATCTTTTAATTTTAAGAATTTCAGACTTTGAATTTTTGCCGTAATTGCACCTGTCTTGACCTAGGTCCAAAGCCAGCAAGTACTTATGAATGTATTTAACTTTACTCATGTGACCAAAGATAAGCCCAAACACAACTAGTTTTTGTGAGGCTTTTCCACAACCCTTATCTCTGGTAGTAGAGGCTCTCACAAGAATAATGAATTTTCTTCACAGAATCCCAGTGAGATAAAGCAATGTTATTATCCCATTGTACAGCTGGGAGAAATGATGACACAGAAATTAAGTGCTTTTCTTAAAGTCCTATTTTCATTTAAAAAAGAGGTTACCGCTCTAAAAAAATTCATTGTATTATTTTAAGTTAATTGATCTTGCTATCCCGAGGAGTTTTTCTGTGTATCCATACACAGAGTAAGTGGTGCACTTAAGTGCTAGCAATCATTTATGATGACAGAACTTTGCTGGAAAATGAATAAAAACTGTCTTATAATGTGACCCCTTGTGTCTGTATGTGCATATGTGCCTGCTTGCACATTTTGGAGTTTATAGCTACTAAAGTTTAGATTCTCTAGGTCTCCCAGCAGGGCAGAGGTTTCCAAGAATGCTGAAATCAGTATAAATCAGCAGAGATCATAGACAAGCAGTAAAGAAACACACACTGTATATTTTCACGGCAAGGTCATTGTTCATTAATATTGCCATGCAGAGCTCAGCTATTCACTGAGGTCTTCACAAGCTTTACTAAGTAAACTCCTTCTTACTCCAAATCATTGCTGGCTTGTAGAGCAGCAGGACTAGCCACACCCTTACAGAGGTGGTAGAGCTGGCTGAGGTGAGGACCTGCCTGCAGCTTGACGTAGTTTTTCTTTTTGGAAGTAACCTGATACTCTTTGAGAGTTGTATCCCACTGACTGCAATAGCTCAGGAATGAGCTATCTGGTGCAGCTGGATTAGAATTCAATAGATGTTGATGACTGAAAACAGGACGAGGGGCACACTACGCACCTGGCATCCACTGTGTAAATCTACCCACTATTATCAAACTTGAAGTTCTCTCCAGATTACAAGGGAAGTCTGTGAAGAAGTATCTTCTTACATAAAAGAAAGGTCATTCCCAACCAGTTTTCAAAACTCTGCTGTCCTCATAGACAGAAAAGGGATAATAAGAGATGGTGGTATGGGTGGAAATTAGAAGCATGTGGAATGTAGATGACGCTATGGTCTCCGATGTACTAGAAGGAGAGTAATAAACAGACACATAGAGGTACCAGAACTGGGGAAGATGGAGAAGGTGGATGAGGACACGGGAGGAAGATGAGAAATCTTGGTGCAGAATAGTGGATATGGAAACAGAAGCCATTACTTACTAGAAGGAAGGAAGGAATTACAGATCCAGGAGGAAAGACTGCTACAGGATCTTAAAACGAGGGATATAGGGAAAATGGCACACAGAAACATTCTTGAGAGGTAAAGGAATCAAAGACTGCTAGTGCCTATGGTAAATCTAGGCTGCAGAAGCAACAAAGTGTTTACCAGTTTATGAAGCAGAATATTCTTGAATGTTCCTGTTCAATTTCTAATCTGGCCAAGTTGCCATACTTCCTTCAGGAGGATGGGACAAGGACCTTCTCTGTTGAGCCTCCTCTCTTAGATGGCTGTGAACACTGAATAGTTCTGAATCTTGATATCTTCACTGGGAGGAGCTTTTAAGCTGGCTCTGCAAGTCAAATTTGGTGTTAAGTGATGACAGCAGCTCTTACAGACAGGAAACTACAGTATTTCTATTTCGGTGCCCATAGTTAGGTGGAAAAATGAGCATGACAGTTAAAACTGAAGAGATAGTCACGATCTGAAAATGGTAAAAATTTATTCTGGGAGAAAACTGTAGGATCAAATGCTATGCTACCAATATTGCAAGATATTTGTTTATCAACAAACAAAAGCCCACTTGCATGAAAAGCACAAGTCCTTTTTCTCTATTCGGTTAAATTTAATACCTGAGGTTTCCCAACTACAGGAAATTCATTTCATTTCATTTCATTTCATTTCATTTCATTTCATTACCACCTTTTGGTTCTTCTGCAGAACAGACAAGAGTCCATGACAGGTCACTAGTTCGCAAAAACTGTTCAGGTGTAATTTTTTCTCTTCAGCTGAAAACTCACATATGGAAACTGTGTGAAGGTGAGAAAGCAGATAAAGGTAGCGTGGACAGCTCAGGAAAGCCAAAGAAGATGTTTTTTCTCAGTGTTTTGAGCTTAATTTAAAATGCTACTCCCAGCTATAAGAGAAAAAAAAAAAAGATACAGACCACTAAGCTGTAATGGAGATACATCTTCAGATCTCTTTGAAGCATAAGAGAAGGTACGTGTAAAAGCAATTGTTAGAGTGTTTTGTATCAGAGATTGTAAAAGAGCTTTGAAGAGATAGACCACCCAGACTCCCTGCAATGTGTGAATGAGCTGTTGTTTCCGTTTTACAGAAGATTAAAATGAATCCTAAAAAGATTCGTAGGATTCATAGGAGGTAAAATAAATGGGAAACCAGTGGCAGATTTTAATATATTATCCCATTTCCAGGCCTGTGCTCAAGCTGCATGGTTCTCTTTGTGCTTACCTGCAACAAAACAGAGGTTTATAATAATAGGCAAGTTATATGTACATATGTATTACAATACTTTTATGATTATGGTTTGGCAATTAAATTCTATATATGTATTAAAATTATTTTCAAAATGTATTTAATCATATGTTAATGAGAAAATTCTACTTTGAATACTTTTATCTAGTTCATAGACATGGAAAAAAGAAGGGATAGTATTTACAGTCATGTTCTTAAAAGAAAACATTATGTAGCAGGAAAGTTTGTTTTCTATGTGTTAGAGTTGCTGTAAACTTCAGAACACCCACTACAACAGTCTACTTTGGTAGCCCCAAAACTCTCATTTTTCTCTGTCTCTTTTTGCTGCTACTGCACATATCATGTATCCTATGATTTGCCCAGCTTTTAATAAAACTAGATGGCACATGGATTAGGGGGCTCTGGGCCAAAAGAATTTCATGTGTTTACAGCTGGACTGATTTTTGGCCTGAACAACACTTTGACCACATTACAACAGAAAAAATAATCAGAAGGACATGCAGCTGCTGCATAAATGCCAAGGGAAATTAAAATGTTTCTCATAAGGAAATAAATGAACAAAATACATATGTGGCTAGATCAGAATTTGCATTGTAACATCATTAATTACTAAAAAGCCACAGGTGGGAATGACATGAGGCATGAAAATATGATTATGAAGCAGGAAATGATGATTCTGTCTTAATAGCACAGTCCTTACAAAGGGACATCAAACTGGTGAGTGGCTAAGGCTGCCAGAACAATATCTTAGCAGATGAAATATTTCATAAGAAGTAAGTACAAAACAAGAGAAATTTGTAATGCTTAATGTTTTTCAGTCCTTCATAAATATAACTTAATTACTTTTTTCAACAGAAAAGTGTGTAAGCAGTTATCAAGCTACTGGCTTTCTGTAGACAATAACTAATCCCAACAGAATATAGTTTTACAGTTAAGGAAATGAAAGAGATTGGTGCTCAGAGTAAGACAATGAGTTTGTGATAGAACTGAGATTAGTAATCCCTGCATTTGGTTAACAGCACAAGGATGTTCTGGGCACTTTAATTGTGAGCTGTCTTGTTCTACACTTCTCTCCCTCTAGTAATTCTGTCCCAATGCTTCTGCCTGGAAGCTTTGCTCTAGTTCTCTGTCACTGGCACACTCTAGGCTTTAAAAAATTGTTGCAGAATTTATAGAAACATCTGCAGCTTTCACTTTTTTTTTTTTTAATTGAACTAGTGAATTGAAGTAATAATGAAGAACACCAGGAACAGATCCAACTCATTATGTTTACAATTATTTTACTGCACAAAATTTTAAACCAATTTTAGTGGACATGAAACTTCGTAGGTAAAGCTAGTTTTGCTAACATTTATAAATGTGGGAGAAGCTGCCAACCAGAAACTAACTTGTTCTTTTGTGCAAATCTTTTTCTTGCTACAAATTACAGAAGTAATGGAACAATACTTTGGAAAATTTTTTTCAGGCTCCTGAATCACAGAATCTCTCCCCTTTCAAAGAATTCAATAGTGGAATTGATAAATGAATTAAAACTTCCTTCAAATGCTGAGAAACATGTATTCATGCCTGTGATGTTAGCAACAGTAGTATTCAGAAAAAGAAGCCTTCCCCCCTTCGAGGATATGTTGAAAATCTCCTCAAAGAACAGATTTTTCAGAGAGAATAATTTTAGACAAAAAGACCAACAAATGTTCCTAAGGTTGGGCTGTGGCCGCCAAGCCAGAGCACCATGATTATACAGTTTTCTCTTTCATTCCTCACCTGCTTGCAAGGTATGAAGTGCAAAACCAGGATTTTGCGGATGGGGCAATTTAGGTAGTTGACTCTAGTGAACATGCCACTGTGCTTTCTGTTCCTGCTGGATGCCTTTTATTAACTTTGTGATGGAAAGCAGTTTAGTCTGGATCAGCATAGATGTATCTATGGAATTGATTTGGAACATAAATTCCTATATGGGATGAATCATGAGCAGGAACAGAAGGTGAAATGAGACTTATCAGCAGTAGCATATGATTGTTCAGGAATACAAGTCCTTGCATGTAAACAGCAGCACTGATGAGAATGCAGCCTCTGAAGGCTGAATAAACAGTCAGTATGAGTCTCGGCCTATCTGCAGTGTGCTGAAGTCTTTTCCCTCGTTTCCCTTTGAAGTAAAGTGCAAATTTTTTTTCACCCTTTTTCATATTTTCAACAAGAAGAGGCTACCCACTGTGCTCAAAACAAACCAGTAAAAAGTAAAAGAAACAATTTTAAAACAAAACCCAACAACTTTTGTTGTTATATGATTGCTTTCTATCTGAAATGAAGCAATAGAAATATTGATTGGGGGAGGAAAGCCTAAAAATAAAAATGATTTGTCTCAGTAGTAGTCCCTAGAAGAATGAGCTCCTCAGCTGCTGTAAATTAGCCTGCTTCTACAGACTTAGGTTTTAGTGCAATTGTTGCATATGTCTGAAATGTCACAAGAGCTATGGAGCATTAGATATTAGATGGTAAAAAAAATATATAAACTAACAAGGTTTGCCTTCCTACTCAAGCCCTTCAGTCATTCTACAGGTGTGTCAATCAGAAAAAGAAGATTAAAGAAAGCATACTCCCAGTGATGGATGGAAATATCAACAGAAAAGGAGAAGGCTGAGGTACTCACGAGTATTTTGCCTCAGTCTTCACTGACAACCACTCTTCTCAACCCTCCTGGGTCATGGGACAACAAAATGGGGACAAGGGGAAAGCCCCTCCCAGTGTAAGGGTGGATCAGGTTCATGACCACTTGAGGAACCTGAATGTACATAAGTCTATGGAACCTGTTGAGGTGCATCCCAGAGTCCTGAGCGAATAGGCTGACGTTGTTGCCAAGCCACTCTCCATGATATTTGAGACACCTGTGTAAGGCTACAAAGATGTTTAGAGGGCTGGAGCACCTTTCCTATAAGGACAGGCTGAGACAGTTTGGGTTGTTCAGCCTGGAGAAGAGAATGCTTGGAGGAGATCTTATAGCGACCTTCCAGTACCTGAAGGGGCCACAAGAAAGCCTGGGAGGGACTTTTGCAAAGACATGTAGTGATAGGATGAGGAGGAATCGCTATAAACTGGAGAAGGGAAGATTTAGACCAGACATTGGGAGGAAATTCTTCACAATGAGGATTGTGAGGCACTGAACCTGTTGCCCAGGGAAGTTGTGGATGCCCAGTTCCTAGGAGTGTTCAAGGCCAGGTTGGATGGGGCCTTGAGCAGCCTGATCTGTTGGGAGGTGTCCCTGCCTATGGCAGGTGGGTTGGAACTAGATGATTTTTAAGGTCCCTTCCAACTCAAACCATTTTATGATTCTATGATTCTATGTTTCTATGATTCTATGATTCTCTGCTTTGCTTGATCTAACATAAATAAAACTGAAGGACTTCACTTTATTCCTGCTGCCACAACTCAGTGATTGCTTGTAGCCATGAAATGATTTTGTCCCTGAAGCTCCCCTCCATCACCACCTGAATTCCAATCAATGAACCATGTACAGCATGAGCCTCACCATATTATTATCAATAACAGTTGGTTTTCTCTGCTTGCTATGAGACTGTGTCTATGGAAGGAATAGTATTTCCAGGTAGTTTCCCCAAATCCATTATAGGTGAGACCAGAGAGCTGTCTGTAAGCCTTGTCAGTGACATGCATGCTGCACACAAATTGTCATCCCTTTTGTAGAATAGGTACATGTTCAGAAGCTGATTTTTCTGGGAGACCCAAGGAACCATGGCACTGCTGCTATGCTTAGACTTTGGAGACTTTGGGTCATCAGAGGCATCTGAGAGGGCCGACTGGGACCCTGCCTTAGAAAAAATCACACGGTACTGCAGAAATACACCTACTCATTTCAGTTTCTCATCCTAAGGTAAACTTGCTCATCATGAACTTTCTGTCTTACAACATTTTTCTCTTATACCATTTTCCCTTCTGCCTTCATATATATCCACCAGTTATTTTTTGTGCTCTTCCTGTGTTGCAAGTCCTCTGTTTTCCCCTGTTGCTGCTTTAGCATTCTGAATCCAGACTCAGCTAGCTTTGCCTGTGGTCTGATCATTGTGCCAGCTATTTCTTGCTATTAGAATTTGCCCTCTGTCTTCTCATCTGTTTCAGTAATTGACCTCTTTATTTGTTAGTTTAACATTTTCATTCCTTACTCTAGTTATTGTCATTATTCTACTTATATAGACTCACTAATGTTTAACTCCATAATCATTATATGGAGAGAAAAGCTGAAAGCAATTTGGAACAATAAGTCCCTTTACAAAGAGAAAATGCTTTAGAACAGTTAGACCCCCTCTCCAAAGAACTGTTTTTCAAAGCTAATCACCTAATACACCAGAATAAACTCTGTCTAAAGAGTCAACACATGGCCCTCTGTCCAGTAAACAGGGATGAAACAATAACCCATAAATGCATGAAGGAGAATAGGATTTTCTGCATCTTCCACACTCAGAACAGAGACAGTGGCCAAAATATTTACTGTTGATTGTCATTAAAATTCCCCTTGAAGGCTGTACTAGACAAGTTGTTTTAACATGGACCAAATCTCCAAATATAGTTTCACATTCATGCTGCTCATGCAGTTTTAATTAAAGAAGTTGTTTTTCTCCTTCAATTTTGCAGTATGGTTTTAAAATACATACATCGTATTTCACTTCAGAGGCAGCAGCCTCTAGGCTCAAACAACCTAAACAGGCCATTTCAGCCACCCTCAACCTCAAGGCAGAATCAGGTATGAGGAAACATTTCTGTCTCACATATTCCTTTTAAAAAGCCTGGTGGAGAGAGATTGTCATGAACCTCATGCAATCCTTAACATTAGAAAGGTTTTCCTAAGGTCTAGTCTAAATCTTCCTTGAAGCAGTTTAAACTTATAAAGTCTTATCCAACCTGTAGTGAACATAGAGATCAATTTACCACTTCCCTTTTTGCAGCAAACTTTCACGTATTCAAAAAATAGTAGCTCTTAAGCCTTTATGAGTTAATGGACCCAATCCTTTCCAACTTTCCTGCTGTACTCAGCTTTTTATGCCTCTGGTGCTTTTTATTTTCTTCTGGAGTCTTTTATGTTAGTCAAGCACTGTCTTGAACTACAAATGCCCAGTGATTGACATGACACTGTGTTGGGGGTTTCTTTACTAGGTGCTAAGTGTAAGTATGAGTTTTAGATGGAACTCAGCTTTTCATAGGTTCCAGTACGACACTTGCTTTTTTAAAAAATTGGTTGGATAGAATTATTCCTTCACAGCAGCAGTAGCAAAAATGTGGGTCACTAGCTGAGATACCAAAGAACCTGCAAAATGTTGGAAAACTTGTATTTCAATGCTTGTACTTCATTCCCCTTCCACACCCACTGTACAGGTGCTGCAAAGTCTTTGACTGGTAGAAGACCTTGACAACTAATAAGCTGCTTAGTACAAGTGAGTTTTTCAAAAAGAGTTTCTATTTGGAGAAGCAAGTAGCAGTGTTGATCCCTCTAAAACTTGCTTTCTATGTACAAGATTACTGCTTCCCTTCCTCTGCTTCTTACAGAGGACAAGGCTGATGCTTCCTTAGCAATCCTAAAAGCCTTTTGCAAAGATGAGGCTACTTTCAGAAGATGGTAAAGCATTATTTAATACCAAGCTTCATTAAAAATGTGCTTTATCTCCAAAGCTTGTGAGCTAATGCAGTGTAAAGAAGGACAGTGCAGGGTGATACTGATCAATGGTATTATGCTTTGTATATGCCTATTTTGTCCTCAAGACACTTACTGAGTTATCTCGACCCTAATCTTTCTGGCACTATGAAGTTAACGGGAGCACTGCATGCAAACTTCGAAGTTCAAGCCCTCTCTCAAAAGCAGTATCTCCTATGCTTGCAGATTCTGTGATATTGTGAATGCTTTACTGTGCGGTTGCTTTCCTCTTGTAAACAGGATCAAAGGCAGCATGTCATTTTTTAAACTTTATTTTATTTTGGTCTGCTGTCTGCTTGCTGTCATCTCTTTGTATTCTAACTCATCATGTATTGCACCTTGAACATTAGATCTCACAGCACTTCACAGTTTGGTTCCACCTTTCTGTGTGGTACATGACACATTTGAGTACTTTTTCCTATCAGTATGGCATTTTGTATGATATATGCTACTCTGCTAAGCTAATTGTGATAAGTCATGCTGCTAGATCCAGTACAAATGTCCCTTTTTCAAGGTTTCTCTTATGCTTACATAGCCTTCACTTTCTAAGCATGCAAGTTCTGTTTTCTAATTGATCTATTTGAATAACAATTTGATAACATAAAACTCTGTTACCATTTTCCTAGGACACAAAAATGCAGGCTTTTCTATATGATACTAGAGAACAGTCTTGAATATCTACCACATGCGTGATGCAAATTGTCTAGGTCATAAGTGCCCTAAATGTCTCAACATTGCAATTGGAGTACTCAATATTTTTTTTTCCCTGAGCCCTTAGTTGTAACCCTTTGGCGACACTCAGAAGCTGAAGAGAAAGCAAACTCTTCTAAGCTAAGAACGACTCTCAAATCCCAAATTACACTAAGCAAGGTAATTTCTGCAGTTCTCAGGAACACCAGGAAGGTAATTGGAATATTTCACTCAAAAATGAATCCTCAAAGCCATTTTCCTTGCTTCTTTCACATTTGGATTTAGACTCCTTCGTTTCAGAAAGCAAGCAAAACCTATCAGATGAAACAGTGACTCCTGAAAAATAAATTATTTTGGGGGTACATGAGCGTAAGTTGTCAGAGGCAGGTGCCACTGTGAATAATCACAGATTACTGTGCAGTGCTGTGGGAGAAAAAAGGTGGGTTTGCGTATGTAAAAAGGAATAACTCAGCAGAGCTAGTGAAACAACATTTCCTCTGTGTACCACATGGTTAATGGTACTAGGAAAAGGAGTCCTCAGCTCAAGAAGAATGTGGAAAATCTAACAGGGATAACAGCAGAACTTACACTCTTCTATTTACTGAAAAAGTGGTTGAGGCGCAATCACTGGATTTATTTAATTTTTGCTGGATTTATGTACTTCTCTACAGAAAGGAGTTCTAATAACTTGGTGGGAGTGATAGAGAAGGGCTTAGTCTTGCAGACCCAAAGCAAATGAAGCATTGCATCTGAATGCCAAAGTTAGAAGAGCTCATCTATAACTAACAAAACATAACTTTGTGGCAATGAGTTTTAAGCACAATTAGCACAATTTCTAACTACACTGGACACATCGAGAGTACTGAACTAGCTCCACATATTGCCAATATTTGGGGAGAACATCAAGCTAGACAAATACCATGACGCATGTACAAATTCACCAGTCATTCCATCTCTGCTGAAGCCACAGGGAGAAGAAACTGGGCACTCCCACTAACTCTTGCATCCCTGTGTTAAAATAGAGATGACAAGCAAACAGGTTTTTGTCTTCTGGTCAGGAAAACTTTCCTGCAGGACTGGACACTTCTCCTATGTGGTAAAGATAACCCTCAAGGCTTGTTCCTTGCTCACTATACCATGTTCACATGTTTGGAGTCAAAAGTGACTTCTCCCTAATGTAGCATCAGGAACTCTGGGTTTTTACAGCGATACAGGAATACTGCATCTCTTTGTTATGTAGCATTGCAAAAACCTTGGACACTTTCTGTAGCTCTTTTTCAGCTGATCTCTGTCTGAAGCACACAGTTAGGTCTGAAAGGGGCTGAAATGTTTTAATTTGAATAAAGTTAGCAGGTTTACCCATAGGGGATAAATGCAATGGCCTGTAATACAAAAGAGATTACCTTCAGCTCTGATTTTACGTCCTGTTATAATTTCCTATGTATAGATTTTGCTGAGGGAAAGTTTTGGCACAATATGAATTTAATTTAAGAGTCTTGTTTATTTGAATTGTACAGAGATGTTCTAAGCATGTATGAAGAGTTAAATCCAGAGAAAGTAATTTTAACCAAAGATCAAGATGAAAAGCTAAGTTACATTATAAAGATACTTAAGCAAATGTACCATATTTAATCTACTCTCATCTTAAAGCAACTTCCAATTTTCACTTTCACTTACATTTCTAATGCAGTGGTATTTATTACCTATTGCCGACCTTACCAAATGAGAAACAATCTCTAGAGATATCTTCTCTCTGATTAGAAAACTCTCACTGCAAAATAATAGATATATAAAATATACATGAAGAAACTTTTATTAAAATTACATTAATGGCCAGATTCTTTACACAATTACACTTGGCCATCATGAAATCAATGAATTACACCAGGATAATAAAGAGCAGAATCTGCCCTGACCGAATAACTTTAGCTGATTAGAAACAATGAAATGAGATATTAATATTGACACTCCCTGTTTGAAATAACCTCTTTCTGTGGAGCTAGAACTGATGATTTAGGGCTCTGAGAGGAAGAACAAAGCCACTCCACCAGCCAGCCCTAACAGCAAGGCCGTATATACTCAGACAAATGGTCTCATATATAACTTTACTTCTGGGAGGTAGAAAGGAGGAGAATCCTACTCTCTCCTTCTCTGCACCAGGACACAATTAATATTCTCCCACAGTAGCTAGTACATACCTGAGTAAGCTTTAAACTCATTACCTTAGATACTAAGAGCAATGGAGCTCCAGCAGCATAGAGTTCAACAGAGGCTAAGGATCCAAATATTTACTCAGTCTGTCCTGTCACTAGCTAGCTTTGGTACCTCTTTCAGGTTAGCTACAATATGAGACTGGCTGCAGTCCAGCCAGTGGGTTTATTACCTCCAACACAAAGCCAGGTTTATTGGCCTGGGTAAAGCACTGTGCTAATGTAATAAATAATGATACTGTATAGATAGGACAGTAAAGTGGCTTTACTTCTTCTGGTCTGCATGCTAGCTCGTGGCTCTGCATCGTGTTTTATACTCCAAGTGAATTTTATTCCTCATCTGAGGGAACACCTGGCCCAGGGAAAGAAAAATTTGGGGCTAGTGACTGTGCTGAATGGTCTGGACATTTAATTAGGCCTTTGTTGCCAGTGTTCACACTATCAGACAGAGGAGCAAAATGGTGCCTACAAACTTAGGCAAGGACTCAGAAAGCATAGGCTGTTTGGGAATTCATTGCTACTAACTGAGCCTTGGTGACTGACAAGGGCTGTACCCTCTCACTGTGCCAGGTGGAGCAAAGGTAGGTTCAGCCCTCTCTTCCCCTTCTCTTTTGAACTTTAGGGCTGTGTTGCAGGGCAGTTTCTGAACCTTGAGGTCACCATTTACCTCTTACTGCTGTGAGAACCCAATGTCTTTGGAGATGTTTAGGAGTTTTGCACAGCTGCTTTGAATAGCTTACTTGCCACCACA
Source organism: Phaenicophaeus curvirostris (assembly GCF_032191515.1). Classification (NCBI taxonomy): domain Eukaryota; kingdom Metazoa; phylum Chordata; class Aves; order Cuculiformes; family Cuculidae; genus Phaenicophaeus; species Phaenicophaeus curvirostris. The sequence continues at coordinate 175,753,152 of NC_091392.1, read as the reverse complement.
AACAACCAGACCTCAGCAGCCTTTTCTCTGCCTGATTTATACCTCAGCCTCCCTATATGTTCCTGCACCAGCACCAGTGACTAGGTGCAGTACAAAAATCACTATAATTACAATGAGATGCAAAGACAATGTTTACAAAGCTGTATTGCTTGCAGCTTCAAAGGTATTAAATGTCTGTTTCAAAAGCTTAGAATTTCAGAATCGTAAAATCATAGAATCAGAATCATAGAATGGTTTGGAAGGGAACTTCAACGGTCATCTAATCCCCTCTCCCCTGCCCCATTTCCCAGAGTAAGCAGGGACATCTTCAGTGAGATCAGATTCCTCAGAGCCCCATCCAAGACGACCTTGATTTTTTCCAGGGATGGGGCATCTACCACCTCTCTGGGCAACTTGTGCCAGTGTTTCACCACCCTCATTGTAGAAGATAGCTTCCTTATATCTAGCCGGAATCTATCCTCTTTTAGTTTAAACCCATTACCCAATGTCATCCTTCTGAAGGGTAAATACAACAATAAAGAAGGGCTAAACCTTGAAAACTGCTAAGAAGGATGAAAAGGGTTTGGGTATACTAACAAGCTGGGTAGATCCACATAGAAACAATGTAGGCTGTTCTTCATGACTAAGATTTTGGGGACCTGGAGAGAGGAAGGACCTGAAATGGGACCCACCTCTACTCTTTTTCTTTTCAGTTTTATTCCCAGACACTTTGTTTGGGTGGAGATAAAAACTGCGTTTTTCCAGGGAGAATCTCACTGTTGAGCCACTTAATTTGGCTCTGGTCACAGGGCTTAAGTCAGAACATTTGTACAGTTTAAATGAGACTTGGGGGCTGCAGTGGCCAGAGCCTGGCTTGGGAGAAGCTGAGCTGAGGAGTTCAGTCCCTCTGAGCCAGACCCCTACCAGGGATGCCACTGCAGATACCTGGAAACTGAACACCTGCCTTTGTGATACCCTGGCAGTTTGAGTGTGTGACACAGAGCGGCAGGAAGGGGCTGGGGAACTGGACCCCTGCGTCCCTCTCATTGTGTATGCTGAAAGAAGCAGCTGGATTAAGATGCCTCCTTCCCTCTGCAACTTTTCTTATCCACACTGAGATCACCAAGGCAATAATATGTTGGATGTCTGAGGACTTCAGAATGGATGCTCTATTATTTCTCTCTTTTGTTTTGTTATAATACATGTGACCTTCAACTGCTTTCACACACTTTCCACTCTGCAGAGAAAATACCATGCTGAATGGCTTAACTGTGATTTCAATACAAAACCTACCTACAAAAAGAGCATTTGGGACAAAAGCAACAATGCAGGCAGCGACATTCAGAAGTGTTAGAAGTAAATCTAACCGCACACAAAGCAGAGTTTAGCTAAGTGTCACTGCCAAAAGATATATTCTCTTCTCTATGAAATGAAGTTAGAAAAGAGCTAAATCGACTACTGAAAATCACTGGCTGCCTAAAAAAACGCTGGGAGAAAGGGGATGTACCTGCTCTGGTGGACTACAGGCACCTGTTTTGCATCTATGCATATTTGACAGATGGGATGCGGAAGGACCAGTTTTTCAGCTGATGTAAAACCATACATTGATCTGCCTAGGCAGAGGATCTGCTCCATGTCCCGTGCTCAGTTCTCCCAGGCAACACTTTAGGGAGTAACCAGGTAATCCTTCATACCTGTCATTGTTAGGCCGTACCTGGAATACTGTGTTCAGTGTTGGTCCCCACTATGCAAAAAAAAGGTATAGAGAGGCTGAGAAAGGTCCAGAAAAGAGCCACAAAGATGATCATAGTCTGAGAAGCCTGCCATATGAAAGAAGGCTGAAAGAACTGGATTTGTTCAGCCTTGAGAAGAGAAGGCTTGGGGGAGACCTTATCACCATGTTCCAGTATATAAAGGATGGCTACAAAGGCGGTAGAGACTCTCTTTTTACAAGGAATCACACACAAAAAGATGAGGGGTGATAGGTACTAGTTACTCCTGGGGAGATACTGATGGGAAAATGTTTCACAATGAGAACTATCAGCCATTGGAATAATCTTCCCAGGGAAGTGGTGGGTTCCTCAACATTGCAAACTTTTAAGATTCAGCTGGACTGGGTGCTGGTCCATCTTACCTAGCCCGTGCTTTTGCAAAGACAGGTTGGACCTTCTAACTTGGTAGTCTACGATTCTACAATCTGATTTTGAGTGTATTTGTCGAGGGAAATTCTGTAATTCTTCCTTTTTGAAACACATATCAATAAAAACCCCATCTATTTTCATTTGCTTCCTTATCATCACCTGCTCTTCTGTCTCAGTATTGCTGCTGTTTGGATAAGGTTTAGTCCTTCAGATTAGGGATGGAAAATGTTGCTTGGCTGTGCTAAAAGAATAGGAGAACATCCTCCATTTTTCTGAATGAGGTTATGCTGCCACACGAAAGTTGCTTTAAGATGCAAGAGGTGATGCATAAACCAATACTTCATTTGCATGCTAAGGAAGGTCTGAAAGCCTGCTCATTCTCTGCTTGGATCACAGTAAAATGCATGAGTGAGAAAGGAGGATAATAACCAGTAGAAGGAGTCGCTTTTATTAACATGTAAATGCTTTTGCATTTTTCTTTAGATGAAATATTTGGAGAAAATATGTGCTTCCTTTGTTTGTGTGTAAGAAAACATGCTTATGGTCTGTGTTTCAAATATTAAAAATAGGAGGAAAATGTTTCAATTTTGATTTTTTAATTAGATAGAACCCAAAAATGTCCATGTGGATTTGTTAGGACGCATAAAGTGCTCCCACAGAAAATAATGTTTTCCTGCCAGGTGCAGTGAACAGAGACCTTGAAATTTACCTCAAATTGATACAGTGGCTTGTGCTTAGAGGTTAGCCTTGTGTTTGGTTATATGCTCTCTGCTCAGTCTTGCCTTTGAGTACATCAACGTTATTGAACTCTGCTGTGTATGCTATCAAGCATCAATACTGCCGCACCCTGTGCAACACTTCAGGTGCGATCTCAGAGAGTAATTTAGGTTGGAAAAGACCTTTAAGATTATCAGGTCCAATTGTAAACTTAACACTGCCAAGTCCACTACTAAACCACATCCCTAAGGCAGTCAGCCAGTCACACTACTCTGCCCACCTCACACACTGAAAGGAACTGGTGCTTGTCTGGTGAGGGGTTTTGTTTGTTTGCTTGTTCGTTGGCTTTTATAAACTACAGGAATTCAGGAAGGATTTCAGGATGGCAGGGAGAAGAACCCTTAAAATGTCACATTCTCATCAACCTTCATATATGGGGCACAGGAGGACGGTGGTCGCTCTTCTGATCAGGTTTCCCATTGCATGTTTTCCTTCCTGAAATACAGGAAATACAGAGTAAAGGAGGTATTTTGTTTTATAGAGAAGACATGGGATCAAGGAGCAACAGATGGGAGAAGTAGTAAACGTTCCAAAAATAAGTGCTTAAGAATCAGAAGGAATTATAATACCTTGTTCATCTATAGTTTGCAGCGGGAAATGAATATTTATGTCTCAAATGTTATGTTAAAACATTCTTCCTTAATATGTATTTATATACAACCTTCCACAAAAAGTCTGCCTTCAAAAGCAGCAGGCACTGACATCCTGTCTTGCCAAAAACACAACAACTCATCAGATGCTCAGAAAGAATTTATATGAGACTTTGTGAAGTGCCTAACAAATAGCAGACATTCTACTGAAGAAAGCATCGGCATTTCAAGATGAAAAAGTAAATCTGTTCAGTGCTTTAGGAGTTTGAAGTGACTTTAGGAGTTTAAAGTGACTTCTTTAAAAAATGTAGACTCCCAGCCTAATGTTTCCTCTGGACCCCTCTGGCTAACAAATGACTTGTTTATAACATTTCTAAATATAGATCCAGGTAACTCAGATTAAATTGCATTCAAACCCCACTTTATTTCTAAGCAAAAAAAAAAAATCAAAAATCTTATTGTTCTTTGTTATACTTCTTTGAAAATAAAACCACTGAAGAATTCCTTATTAAAGGGAACATACTCCTCATTATTATGTAATCTGAATATATATTTTTTTCCAGATAAACAAAGGATTTTTTTTAACACTTTTGTCTTTTCTGTATTATTATTGACAGCTCTACCTTATTCATTTGGGAAAAAACACAACACCTTGGACTGGATTCCTTACATTTGCTTTTTTTATTACCTACAACTGTAGCATCACTTGCTTTTTGCTTGATTCTTTTTTTTCTTTCCTTAATCAGTTTCTCAAACTTTCTAGCTTCTAAATTTATAACCATTTCTGTCATGCTGCCCTTTTTTTATTTCCCCCCCTTACCTACTGGTGCGCACAGAGATCACAAATATATTTTAGCTTTTGTAGGAGCTTTTGTTCTCTCCGCTAAAGTCAAGTTGTTTTATAACTAATGTCACCTAATTTTTCAGTGTGGGATGGTAGCTTTTTGGCCATCAAATAAAATATTTAATCAGTTCTCCCAAATTATTCATAGCTTTTTTCACTTCTATCAGCCTATAGTTGTTTTCAGCTTTATGAACCTGTCTCTTTCAAATCACCAACCATATTTATCACTGATTTAGGCTTTTTTTCTGTGTGCACATAATGCATGTAATTAAGTCATGATAACTTGCTCCTAAAACATCTTTGTTTTCACTTCTTAGATCAGTGCCCTTTTATCTGCCAGGATGAAATCAGATTTATCTCTTCATGACACTGTTTTTTGAATAAGGAAATTATTGGGGTTTTTTTTTGGTTTGTTTTTTTTTTTCCCAGAAGTTCCAAGGTAGTTTTTGTACTGATGCCCCTCTGATACATATTGCTCACAGAAAGATGTCAACTTCTCAGCTTTTTCCCCCTTACATAGGACAGGCAGGTTTTTAAGGAGACGTTGATTCTTTTCTAAAGTGTTATATGATGGTGGGAGCTGTTTGTGGCTTGAGCCCCATCTTTTACCATACTGGATAGAAAATTGATCCATAAACCTTGCACAAACCTTTGTCAGTGGCTCAGATATAAATATTTTGTGGAATTTGAGTAGTTATATAAAATAGTACTCTTATCCCTTGTGCTACAGTCCCTGATCTGTCATATAGCTTGTTCCTTAGTGACGGGTCCCTGCTGCCTTGAATCTGCAGTAGTAATGTTTTCCAGATGTGTTTTTTCCAAATATCCCTCCTGTATGTTATGTGAAGTCCCTGTCTTTCCATTCTTCCTTCATCTGCCTGGTTCCAAAGCATGCCAGGCAAATGATTTATAGATAGATTCTCACTATAGAGTCTCATTCCCTTAGTAATCTGGGAGGGATTAGCTACTTGATGACTTCAAGCACTGATTCTGATCAAAGAACTGCTAGTCACGGGCAGATGGGTCTCTCAGAAGCACTGACAAGCCAATAAGTAGGCCTGATAGAAGAACGAGAGACTATCTGCACAACCTTCCCAAAGGACAAAACTTGAATAGACAATGCGCACGTGCACACACACACACATACAAAAATGCTCCCTCAACTCATGTCCTGCAACTGTGCTACTTTTGAGCACAGGGTCTGCAGCTAGCCCATCAGAAACTCCCTTGTTAGCTGCTCTGTTTACTGGGCTCAGCTGTTTCATTCAGCTTTTTGATTCTGAGCAAAGTTATTTCAGTGGCTAAACAGAAGGAATGGTGTGTGCAATGCTCCTCTGGATTATCCCAATTTATGAACTGCGAGTAATGGTGCAAGCATGTATACATGCATCATGCTGAAGTGAAAGATGGTCCCGGTAATCATAACAGAGAGGCAGAGGATAAACAATCACCAGAAGAGCCTTGCTGGCTGAAAGAAATATCTGATTTCTACTAAAGCCAAAAGTACTAAAGAACATTTTCAAGTTTTCTGAAAGACAGACGGAAATGTCTCAGGGAACCTGACGCAAAGCAATTATGGATGCTCAAACACAACAAAGATTTTGAACATGAAAAGAGAATACTAAAAGGATTTTTATACTTGACAGTTCATTTCATTGTATTCTCTTTTTATATTAAATTATTAAAGAGAGATATATCAATGTGTGTATTTTCAGTCCCTTTTTGCCAGTTTAGCTTATTGGAAAAGTTTAGCATTTCCCAGCAAAATATCTTCATCATATTTCACAAATGTTTCAATTTGCCAATTTTTTCCCTCAGTATATTATTATTTGTCCTAGCTTTTGATGGGCTACTCTTCTCTCAAGTGAAAACTTCTCCTTAGTTTAATAGAGTACTGACTGTGGGATACAGATAAGAGAAATTGCTAATAATCTTTGAAATATCATTGAACCCCCATCTGCACTATACCACAGAATTCAACAGTACCATGATTTTCAGAGCTTTAATTATATATTAAAATACACACCTAATTCCAGTGCCAATGATTCTTTCCTGCTGCTGAAGGCAGTTAGAAATGTGTTGGAACTTTAGGGATCACAAATAAAGTTTTACACTGCTTAATGATTACCACATTTTTAAGTTCTTACCGATCTTTTTATGCAATATAATACATATATGCCAGAGGCATATTTTCTGAGCTATTCACATAGGCCACTGCTATAATGAACTGACAGGGACCACTTGAGAAAAAGTAAATCATCCCAGCTCAAGATAAGTGTCTAAGTTAAGAACAATAATATTTACCTAGAAATATCCATCTCTTGCCATTGAATATAGATGCAGCTTGGAGACTAGCTCAGCCAAGAGCTAAACATTTGGATTGCTAAAATTAGGTGAGATAAATCCCACTGCAGTAGCTCAGATTTGCTATATAGTCAATGAAGAGGCAGGAGACAAGAGCCTGAGTTAGGAGGTGGTGTCTCTCCATCAGCTTGGTAGAGACTTCACAAGTCTTGCTTAAGCATCTGCATGAGGTGGTGTTATTTAAATGCCCAGAGTGGGATACCTATGTGATCAAAGCACTTACGTGCTCTACAGGGGCTCACAAAGAGGCTTACAATGGCACGTTGTGCTGAAGTTATCCATTTCTCCAGGGATTTGTGTTTGAAATGTGCTCGCAAGACAGGTTTGCTATATGTATGTACAGAACCACAACAAGACCAGACCTAAAATCAACTCAAGTTGTCATGTGATACTATTGGGGGAACTATTATGGGCTCCTCTCCACTCTATGAGTTATTATCTTGTGCCTAAATGCAGATTATGTGCAGGAACCAGAACTTTTATTTGACTCAGAGGTGCTGTGTACTTTCCTTGCACTATGATAATATGCAAGGACTTGCATGCAGCCAAAATATGTTGACACTACTAACAAATATTTTAAATTCTCTGTAGGAAGTCTGCATATAGCTTCTTCTCATGGGCATTCCTATCCCTGTCACACAGATCTTTGCTTTTAACACAGGTCTAAGCAAGAACAGAAAAAGACCTTGGTTTAAATTTACATTTTCTTCTAGCATCCTGGCCAGATGCAGCTTCAGTTTACTGCTTGACAAACCCTCGGAGTACTGGAGGAGCTGCTGAGCTATCAGCAAAAGCTGGAAAAGCTGGAAATTACTGTAACTCATAACTTGATTTGTGCTCCCTGTGGGTGGCTGCTCACTAAAGAAATTTTGGGTGGGATGTGTATTATTTGCAGAAACCATATCATCAGGGAAAAAAAAAGAAGCTCACAAGATGTGAGTTAAATTCTCTCTGACTGCCTTTCCAAAGATGTTTTGATAGCTTCACTCGAAATTAATTGCATGACTAAAGTGAGAAGGATCTGGGATTTTTTTTTTTTTAGGTATGTAAGCCATTTTCAAATGGCTATCAGTTATGGGTGCTACCTTTGCAGTGAAGAGAAATACTGAAGCAACATACATGAACCTGTCTTATTTATAAATGATTTTTCTTCAACATTCAATTAGGGTATTGGAAGGGCAATATATGATGCACATTATTGTTGATCTTGGATTCTGTCACCATTCTTTGTCCATAACAGTCTGAAGCACTGATCAAAATAGGGAGAAGCAAGGGAATAGAGGCAGAGTTTGTAAATTACTACTCTTGGAGAGTGAACTGCAGGTAGAATCACACCTTCTGTTGCTGTCACTTTGGTAATCTTTCACAAAGCATTTACCTTTCTAAAACTAAACATTTGAATTCTTATATAACATCACAGCTAACCCATGGGCCACCTGTTTCTTTTCCTATTCTGAGGATGGAGATTTCACAACCTCTCTGGGCACTCTGTGCTTAGTATTTGACTCTGCTCACAACAGAAAAGTGTTTTCTTGTCTTCAGATGGACTTCTTGGTATCTCAGTTTATGCCCATTGCCTCTGTGCCTGTCACTGGGCACCACTGAGAAGAGGCTGACTGTCTTATTTACCACTTCCCTTCAGGTATTGATACTCATTGATAAAATCCCCCCAGAGCCTTCTCTTCTCCACGCTGAACAGTCCTAGCTTGGTCATCCTGCTTTTGTATCAGAGATGCTCCAGGATTTTAGTTATATTTGTGACTCTTTGCTGTACTCTTTCTAGTATGCCCATGCCTGTCATGTACTAGGGAGCCTAGGACTGGATCCAGCACTCCAGATATGTCTCCCTAATGCTGAATAAAGGGGAAAGATCACCCCCATTGACTCGTTGGCAACACTTTTCCTCAAGAAGTCCAGGTTGATATTGTCCTTTGTTGCCAGGGCACATTGATGGCTCATGATCTACTTGTTGTACTTTCTCTGTAGAACTGCTTTCCAACAAGTCATGGCCCAGCGTGTATTGGTGCACGGAGTTATTCCATCCTAGGTGCAAGACTTGGCAATTTTCTTTACTGAGCTTCACAAGTTTTTTTGCTGGCCCATTTATCAAGCTAATTGAGGTGTCTCTGGTTGACAGCATAGCCATCTAATGCACCAACCACTCCTCCTTGTTTTGTATCCTCTGCAGTCTTACTGAGGATTTACTCTGTACCACTGTCCAGGTCATTAATGAAGATACTGCGCAGTTTTGGAATCAGTATTGACCCCTAGAACACACTGCTACTGACTGGCCTCCAGATGGACTTTGTGCCAATCATCACTGCACTTTGAGGAATTTAATTCAGCAAGTTATAAGTCTGCCTCTCTGTCTGTTTTTCCAGCTTGAGCTCCATCAGTTTGTCCATGATAATATCATAGAATCAGAGTCATAGAATAGTTTGGGTTGGAAGGGACCTTAAAAGATGATCTAGTTCCAACACCTCTGTCACGTGCAAGGACACTTTCCACTAGACTAAGTTGCTCAAAGCCTCATACAGCCTGACCTTGAACAAAAGACAGGGTTGAATGCCTCGTTAAATCAGGATAGACAGCAACCTCTGCTCTCCCCCCATCCACCAAGTTAGTCATTTATTTGTAGAAAGCTATCAGCTTGCTCAAATGTGAATTTCCCTTCATAAATACATGCTGATGACTCCAAATGACCCTAATAATTTTGGAAATGGTATCTGAGTTTATTTACTCCATCACCTCCCCAAGAAGCTGGAGAGGGACTATTCATAAAGGCTTGTGGTGATAGGACAAGGGGGAATGGGTATAAACTGGAGAGGGACAGATTTAGACTTGATATAAGGAAGAACTTCTTCACCATGAGAGTGGTGAGACACTGGAAGAGGTTGCCCATGGAAGCTGTGGATGCCTCATCCCTGGAGGTGTTCAAGGCCAGGCTGGATGGGGCTCTGGGCAGCCTGATCTATTGGGATGTCCCTGCCTACGGCAGAGGGGTTGGAACTAGATGATCTTTAAGGTCCCTTCCAACCCTAACTATTCTATGATTCTATGATAATCCATGTTTACTATTATTACTTTATGAATTTTGAAATCTATAGTCATATCTCATTCAGATAAACCTTCAACTGAAGTGAATGGAAGTTCAGCCTGTGTAACAAATGGGTAATAAATGAATAAGACCTTCAGTATCTGACTTGCTCATGATTATAATTTAACACTACTATAGCTCTTCCATCTTCAAAGTGCTTCACGAACATTAACCATTCTAATTAATTTAATTTAGAGATGTTCCTACTGTATCTTTTTCTCTGCTGAAAACTGTAGTACACTTACTGCTGTATTGTAATTCAAAGGTTGTTATGGTAAAGATTTTGACAAGAACAGAGAATCCCTTGTGAAAATTTGCAATTGTGCTAATTACATCAGAGATCAGATGTCAAGATTATCCTTGTAAAGGATCCTAGTACATACCACAGGTGTACCAAGTCTCTCAGTAGAGGAGGTTGGCTGGGTCAGTCCACCACTTCCTCTGGCGTGAGCCTGCTGCAGGGGTAAACAGATTTAATAACTTGCAAAATTGATTGAAAGCCATGTTAATGTTCAACATCAGGCTGAGAAAACGCAGATGAGGAAACAATGAACCCATGTAACTCTCCTACCATCACCAGTCAACTTGTCAAAAGCAGATAAAGCAGGACAGAAGAATGACATGTTATTGTAAGAAAGTGAAGCGTCTGTGTTTCATGGTTTTCCTATTCTGAGATGCGTTATTCAAAGTATTATCTTGTTAGTCTATCTTACTGGAAGTTACAAAAGACAGTTTAATAGATGCACATCAGTCATTTGACAGATCAGTCCAGCTTCCTCACCATGGGGAACTGGCTGACAATTTTGGGACATCTCTTTGAAGGCCTCTTGCATGTGGTAGGGATTGACGGTGAGCGTAATCACTAGGCCACTCAAGGGTACAACAGGAGATGATCTTTTGCTGAATGTTGCTCCTTGTGTCAACAGCTTTTCTTTCTCTTTTCTCAGGCAAATCTGTAAGTAATCACCTCTTGGAATCTGGGCAGCCAGCTTACTCATATTTGTAAGTGTCTCTGCTAGGACACTGTGAGACTATCCATGGGGAGGTACCCATCAGCCTTGGAGTAATCATGTAAGAACCTTGTGTGTGGAAAATGTCATTTGAATATCTAACTAGAACACCTAGAGGGGTCAGTACAGTTTTGCCGGAACAGCTAGTGAAAGGGAATCAAAATACACTGTTTCTTGTGTGTATGGAGGAGAACATGACAAGAAGACAAACATGCCCAGTCCATGTGAGATATCTAGAATATTTGCTAATAAGTAAGGGCTCTTGGTCTATGACAACGTTGCTAGTTGAAGGAAGTCTAGACCTCCAAGGCCAACTGCTTCTGTGTCACATTCCTTAGTATGAAACCCTTTCATAGGCTCCTCGGAAAGTCCTAGTTGGAGTGCTAGGAAACAGAGGAAACAGAAGAGCTTGGGGGTGTGATCACAAAGCCACCACACAGCCTCCATCCCAAACCTGTTTTCCAAAAAGTTTCAGCTGAACCCTACTGAATAACCCCATCTCTTTCTCGCACGTCTAAATGTTTCCCTGGAAACTGAGAATAACATTACAAGGTGGAGGATCACTTGAACATTTCAGAGAAATTAATCACAGCTCTGGCCCACAGTGACTTATCTCAACACTGCATCCTGCAGACATCTGTTTCTAAGGTAGTGAGCTGGCATGTATCTGGAGTGACCAAATGCAGAATCATCTGATTAAGTTTTATTTTGTACCAAAGGACATCTGATGTTTGCTATTATACAGCTGTAGTTCATACTTTTTTCCAAGGTGGTCTGTCACATTTAAAAACCAAATGACAGTATGGAGAGTAATCTTTAATCACAGATATATGCATGTTTAGGAATCACAGGACCTCCCTGCTTCATGGGAGCAATGTAGTGGGCTGTGACAAATGCAGGGTGGATTAGTGCAGTGGCCTCAGATGTCCAGAGCATAGTCCTGGGGCTGGGCCACGGGGCATCCAGGGTTCTCTAGAAGTATCTCAGGTTCTTTTTCCTGGCTGCCTTCTAGAGTCTCTGCCTCTGGAATCTCTTCTCTCTGTAAATTCTTTATTTTCCCTAGTTACAAGATTGCACAGAAACTACCACCCTGGTGACACATCCTTAAAAAAACTGCTGTCATTTTCTGAATTACTGTAGACACTGTTTGCACTCACAATCGGCTCTTGTTGTTGGTATTTACACAGGACCCAACTGGACAAGTGTGAACCTTCTTGGTTTTTCAACAGGTTGTTTAAGCAGCTCAGCTTTTTATTTTCCTTGAGCACACAAAAAATGTTCAAGATCCTTTTTGGGTTTTTTTTTTGGAAAAAGGGTATTTTTCAGAAAAAAAAAAAGAAAACAGTTAAAGTTCATGGACTTATGCTAGCATCTCTGCTAACTAGCCCCAACACATGATAACTGCTGCAAGCCCTCAGAACAAAACTTGCTGTTACCAATAAATTGCTGACAAGTGGCATAGCTTGCTTGATGCCACAGGATAAAAAGAACAGAAAACTGGAACTCAGGATTGATGTTGTGCAGTTGAGTAAGTACAACACAAATAAAGAAAAAGGTTCAAAAACCTAAAATCCACTTTCATGCTCCGGGGATTCCATGATTCTTGGAGAATTGGTGCTGTGGTATGAAGTAGAGAGATCAGATTCCATACTGTTGTGCAGAGTGACTTTAAAGCAAAGAATTTGATCTGTTTTAGTATTTTTCACACCCTGCTCAATTTGCTTGCACCAAGTTAACCTCTGCTCCTTATGGGTTCTTCTCAAGCCCTTCAGAGCATCTTGAGCAAAGGAAGCAGCATCCCTAGAGATCAATCAGTCCAGCTTTACTAGCACTAAGCACACTCCCCACCCTTGCTGCTTCAGGATTCTCAGATGACTGGCATTTTAATGTTTCACTCCGATTCCTCTGAAGCTGTGATTGAGAGTGTAGAAAATATAGTGCAAAATTATGTTAAAACTGTAACAAAAACTGTTTACTGTACTTAATTGTCATAAGTCATTCTATTAAACTGTTGAGGAATATTAAAAAGGAATATGATAATACAATCATACAAAATTCATATAAATTTTTTAGCAGTTGTAAAATATGTTATAATTATTTAATAGCCTTGCAACACCTTGTATTTGACAATTAACTGTTGTGGGTAAGAAACTGTGCTGTTATTTCAACTATCTGGAAAAGACAGAACAGCCTCAGTTTAACCTGACAATTGCCCATTAAAATGATCAGGTGGCAAAAAAGTATTTTTTTTTTTTCAAAACAAACATAAACCAAAAGTAGTCTATACATTCCAAATGAGCTTGTTTATGTTGTCTACACAAACATATGCATTCGACAACTGAAATGCTCTCTATTGTGGGACTGCATTTAAAAAAATAAGCCAAAACAGATTTCATAATCCTCATTACCTGCCAGTGAATTACACGTTTTTTTAGGAGTGGATGGACCAGTATTGGTCGTGACATAGGAATCACATTTTCTAAACCATTTAGACAGGAGCTTACATGTGAGGTCCCACCATGGGCAGTGAAGCTCCCTGCTTTTACATCCTACAAATGAAAAAGACACCAGTACCTCCAAGGATAATTGGGGAGAATCTGGACTTGAAAATGTGCAACTTGAAAATCCCTGCTCAGCTCTCATCCAAATCTTGAAAAGCCTCACAAGCTGCTTCTAGGTATGCCTGAGTTTTTAACCTTTAAAATCCCTGAGAATCTAATGTTCTGCTTCTGTGTCTGTCCATAAATGATCAGCCTGGAGAGGAGGGATGAAAAGTGCTTAGTTCTCACCTGAGTCCACACAGACTGTCACCACAGCCAAGGGGATCTGCCTGATCAGACATTCTTAGAAACTATTATGGCATGCCAAACGTATATCTATGACAAAAGCACAGCAGTGTCTGCTGCTTTGCTTGAAAATGTGCACAGAATACTCTCACATCAGAATATTAATCCAGCTACATGAGACATAGATTCAACTTACTTCCCCAGTTGAAGCAGTTGAAGCCCACTTTCCTTGCCCCACCTCTTAAAGAATGACAGAAGTTCTTGATATCACCTTACCTCTAGCACTCAGATATGACTGAAAGCCCACTGAAGACACCAAATTCTCATTCTTAATTTAGGACTAAAAACTGAAATAAATGATAAAAAAAGGTAGAGGGATGTTTGCCAATCACATGGGCTGTTTACTTGCATTTTGGTGCCTAATTAATTTTCAGCCCATTTAAAACAGTTGAAAACCTGCTTGTATGGAAGATAATTCCTTTTGCATTGCCATCTTATTGCATGTGCTTTTGACTTCAAGTTCTCTCTGCCAAGTTAAACAGACTTTCTGGAGCTGATATTTCAGTCATGAGCTCTTGGATCTGTCTGTATGCATTGGAGAAACTGATGTTCAGAACATAAAACCACTTTGGGTTGGACAAGTATGAGCATGCGTTCCGGGGAGGTAAGGGTTCTTTAGGGATAATGGGGTCACTTCTTCCTTTTTCCATAAGAGTTAGTGCATAATGGCTGGACAAAATGGAAACTGCGTTTCCCCTTGTCTGGGTGCATGATTTGAATTTTTTGAGTTGTTGTGAAGGTCATCTAGTATGAAATGGCATCTATCGTAGCTTGATATTTGGTATCAAGTAATTAAATAAAACAAGCAATACCAGGTTACAGAATAAAAATGTGACAGTAAACAGCCTAAACCTGCTCTATATCTTTACACCTGGCCCTGCCAACAACTATATCTTTCAATGGATCAAGTTTCAAACAATGTGAACAACTCATTCTTATTCCCAGTTCTTATTTCTGAAAAAGACTAAATTTTGCCTTGAACTTGCTACCTGACCAAAGCCAGTGGAGAACCTCAGGAAAGAATTTGACCAAAGAAGTGAAAAACGAAGAAAGGAAATACATGGGGCTAAAGTCATCCTTCAGCCACCACCATCAGGGACATTCCTTTACATGACACATATTTTGGGCGACCATTTCTAGAGCTGATCTTAGCACTGTCTCCCTCTCTGTCTGTCTGCCAGCTCAGCTGTGATTCAGACTTGTAAACCAAACCTGAGACTTTAAAGCAGCTGATAGAGCACTTTGTAACAGGAGAGGGAGCTCTCACAACACTAACGGAGAATTTTTGAGGATGCTATTTAACCACGGCTAGCCGAAACCTGTCTTTGTTTTCATCAAGGATGAAGGAAGTGCATGCTCATGTCCCTGTATTGGTTCATGAGAGGTCCTTGTAGTTTAGGTTGCCTACACCACAAAAAATACTGGAGATTTGAATGTATTTGGGAACTACAGGTAGCCACATATGCAAAACCTGCAAATATATTGGCCCTTATCTATGTTGTAACTCATGGAAAAGTGTCCACATTATCAGCCAAGATGCTCCTATGTTGCTTGTCACTATGGCACAATGTGACATTCAGCATATGAATGACCCACGTGAGGTACAATGAGACACAAATGGACCTCTTTGCTACTAGCCTTGATTTAGGAAACCTTCCTGAGGGGATATTGAGGGTATCAGCAGAACTGTCGCTTGTTTCCCTTCATGCCCTCATTTCTTCCAAAGACCTGACAAAAATCAGAGAATCTTAGAAAGACTTGTTTGGAAAAGACCTTTGAGGTCATTGAGTACAACCATACCTGCCCACTACTAAACTACTGAGCAACTCATCTATCCATTTTTTAAGTACCTCCAGGGATGGTGACTCAACCACTTCCCTAGGTAGCCTGTTCCAGAGCCTGATGCTCATTTGCCTTTCCAGAATGATGTCCTGTGTGCTTACATATGCAGGCAGTTAATTTACATAGTTAACTGATGTTTCCAACAAATTTATATATTTAAATATATCCCCTTTTTAAAGAAAAATGAAGAAATAGATTTTTTTATTTATTTATATTAATCTTCTCATAGATTTTATTTCTAGAAATTTCCAAGAAAACAATAGCTCACTTTGTGCTTTCAGTCACTGGCAAAATCTTTACTGCAATGAGAAAACTCTTTGTCTTTAAAATATGTGCCAGTTGTGTGGTAGCTGTCATCTGTAATTATTGCAGTACATTTGGTTTATTAAGGAACAGCATTTTTATCACTGTTTAATATTTTTGAGAATATACACTAGTTGGAACTAACATCTAGCTTTTCATAGAAATTGCCAATCTTTCTAGAAAAGCTTTATTTATTTACAGGAGATGTATGTTAAAGCCCCTAGGTGCTCAACCTGCAAGAAAACAGATGTGCACTTTTTCCCTTTGCTTTGCCTACATCCCTTCTATGGAAATGGTCTTGCACAATATAGACATTATTCCTTTTTGCTTTTTATTTGTGTTCTCAAATGAAAAAGACAATACTGGCAGCACAGCTACAGGGAAATTAAAACATATAAATGTGTAAGAACTGATTCTATTCTTACTTCTGTTGATATAAATACTGAGTTTCTCCATTTGCTGCAGTGAACGTACTACTGACTTAGGCCATAAGCTCGCACCAAAATCAGTGCAAACTGAAGACTGTGCCAAAGGACATCATTATTAGTTACAACAAGGCTCTTTTTGGATATTAAGCCTTTGCCATGGGGAATGTCTGTATAATTTCCAGAGGCCGAGGATTGTGTCACCAGAAAAAGAATTAAGCTGAAAGACTCCAAATGCTAATTTGAAACGAACCCTTTTCACTTGTCTTCCTAGATGACAGGAAAAGCAGTGAGTCATAATCTATCATAAATTTGAGGAATGTCGAGTGAAGTCAGAGGTAGTCTTCAAATGAATATCAAGAGCAGGAACTTTTTTACGGATTTACAAAGCACACAGAAACATGATGAAAACAGTATATGACCTGATGAAGCAGAGAAGCACTTTTAAATGGGAACCTGAAGCAACAGATCATCACTGTCATGAATAACCCTAATTGTCAGATAGTTTTGACTGGGTCACCACTTTTCCAGAAGACAGAAAATTCACTAAGGGATGTGTTTTTCATTGCCCTGATTACATAGCCAACTTGTGAAACTGCTTTGGCTTTGGAAAATTTTGGAACATTACCAATGTATTATTCTCATTTACCAGTAGTGCAGAAGTTGGAGCAGTTGGTCGAAATGTGGAAAAGTGTATCCATTCCTTTTCTATCTGGAAGGTCTGAATCCTTATCTGAAGTTCCTAGATGTTAGTCCAGTAGGGATTTCCTGAAGCTGTTTACTCCTGTAAAAATAATTAAATACAGGCTGAATGGAGAAGGGATTTGAATGTGTCTCCTGTAATGGTGAGCTACTCTCTGGCTGGAAATCCAGCCTCACTGCTTTTCTCTTCCTCTCTGTAAGTATTGACATGTGGTATCTGAAATAGAAAAGCACTAATAAGAGGGAAAGAGGAAACCTTGTTTCAAAGAACACTTCACCCTAGCAGTCAAGGACTTCCTTGTAGAAAAATCTGGTTCAGATCTTCTCCTTACTGCAGGTTGTGATTCTGAATCAAGGAGAGTTCTTCATTGCTGGATACTGAAGACGTAGCTCAACCATCTGTAAAATGTGTCACCAGTTATCCGATGTAACCATCTAACTGGCAAAGGAAGACACTCGCCTGAGGGGAGTGAGGCTACAGTCCCTCCTTCGGAGTATGCTTTACTGGGCTCTGCAAGGACAACAAGGCAGCCCAGGATTTGTCCAATCACATGGATGGCAGATTATGGTATTTCTAGTCCACTCAGAAGGGAGCTGAATATGAGTCATCCATGTTCTTGACCTAGTTTCACAGAACTTAAGTTTTGGTAAAATAGAGATATTCCCTGACCATTTTCTAAATGTAGATCATCATCTCTTTTGTTTCTTACAAGGTCTGGGAATGAGCTCTTTGGCGTCAATGATATGACAATTTGGCAAGAAAACACAAAACATTTAAAGACTGTTTCTTCTGGTATATTCTTTCTAATTTGTCGGTTTGCCATCCAAATATGAAAAGCAGTGATTTCTATGGCTTTATTTTAGATTAGGTGTTACAATTCTTCTACACAGACACTCTTAGAAAAAGAAATTTAGCTTGTCACCTTGTCATAGAACTAATGTCTGATCTTAAAGTACAGAAAAGAGTAACAAAATTGATTGAGGAACTGAGAAAGCAAAATGTAGATCACATGAAAGGTTAGAATTTATGTAGGCTTAAAATTGATTGTTAAGAGAGAATTTATTGAACCTTATAAAATTCTCAATTGCATGCATAATGTCCCTGTAGCTTACCATTTCCTTTAATATAAACTAAAGAATTACAAATATGGAACAGATGGTAAGAAACATATTTTATATACTGAGAATCATAAGTGCATCTTCCTGCAGAAATGTTGTTGGAACAGTTTCTAGAGGGAGTAAAAAAATTCTAACCTGTGTTTTATCTGTCTGAAAAACACAGGTGGGAAGTTTTGACCACTGAAGTTTGTGTTAATTTCCAGACAGCAAAACACACTTCTACTAGATGACTTGGTGAGGTAAAGATATTGAGTTCTGAAATAATAAGTAGTTGTTCTAGAATTACCGTAGAACTGGACTGTGGTGAATGCTGAGACATGTCTGGTCCCTGCAAATTCAAGAGAAAAGGAAAAGATGCTTATCAGAATTCAATCTGGAATATTATGAAAGGTAGTCTTTTTGGTTTCTCTCTTCATGTTCATTTTTACCCTTGTAATTTCTTTTCTAGTGTGTCTGAAGTGCCTTTCTAGCTATCTTCTATCATCTGTGTGTTTGCAGATCTTTTTAGTATTCCTGAGAGGGGTATTTTCTGCACATGGAAGGTCATGTCTGAACTGCCTACCTATATGGCTCATTCAAAAAGCTTGTTCAGATCTATTTCTTGGGGAATTTGCTGAAAGATTCTGCTGACTGATGAACTCTATGATGGGGTCATAGAATATGAAAAGAAGAACTTCTGGGGAAGAACCTAAAGGACTGCAAGATGGAAATGAAGTTACTCCCAAAGAACTGCGTAGCATCTGAAGGCAGGTAAATATTTCTTAATGTTTATTTAGTCCACTTTGGTGTTAAATTCTTCTCTAGAGCTATCTTTCTCCGTTTACTATTATGTAGCCCCACAGCACAAAAACTTGTTAAAAAGCCCAACCCTGAGCTCATTTACCCTGAAATTATTTGATGTTTATGTTACTGTAACCAAAAAGTGAAATGGTGATAATCAGTACAGTATTTCCAAATGAAATCTCAATCTAACTCTGCTTCTTGTTACGGTGGGGTAAAACAAGAGGCATTTGATAGTGATTTTGGTGTCATTACTATGGATGTCTAAGGGTTTAGTTGAGATTAATTTGAGCCTGTATATCAGCAACTGGTGTTGTACGTGTATTTTAAATAAAAAAAGATGAAGTATATCTCCAAGTCATATCCATGTTGAGGATTGAATGACCATGTAATTAGACTTAGATATCACACTTTCCTTTACTTAAACCATTTCTTCACTGACTAATTTCTTCTTTATTGTTACTAACATTGGATTATTTCCCAGCAGTTTACTTTATAGATTGGTATGCCCACTGCTAGACACTCTACAGGCACAGAAAAGATCTACTGTGAAAAATACATGGCTGGAGACAAAAAATACGTACCAACTATATTTCTGTAGCTGTTAGATGTAGGTAGACAAGAACAGGTAGGTAGACATGACATAGGCTGACATGATCCTGCTGGAGCCGGTCCAGAGGAGGGCCACAAAAATGATTAGAGGATTAGCTCACCTCTCCTATGAAGAAAGACTGAGAGAGATGCGGTTGTTCAGTCTGGAGAAAACAAGGCTCCAGGTAGACTTTACTGTGGCCTTTCAGGGGTCCTTGCTTGAAGAAGGCCTGATAGAAAGATGTGAACAGACTTATTAGCAGGGCCTGTTGTGATAGGACAAGGGGAAACAGCTTTAGGCTAAAAGAGGGTAGATTAAAACTATAGATGTAAGGAAGAATTTTTTTTTATGATGAGGGTGGTGAAACCCTGGTACAAGTTGTCCAGAAAGGTGGTAATTTTCCCACCCTTGGAAACACTCAAGGTCAGGTTGGGCTGGGCTCTGAGCAACCAGTTCTCATTGAATATGTCTCTGCTCATTGTTGGGGGGTTGGACCAGATGACCTTGAATATTCCCTTCCAACTTAAACTAGTCTCTGATTTTCTGAATATCTTTTCATCCTTTGAACTGGTTTAATGTAATACTGTCTCAGTTCAGAAATACATAACAATGCTAAAACAACACTCGGCCTGTGGGTATATTGATGAAGCATAGTCATTTGGACACATTGCTGTCCTAACATATCTCTTAAAGCATCCTACTGGTTTGGAGAATAGGTGAAAGACATTGGATCTATGTACCCATCAATAAGAAGCATGCATAATAAGGCAAAAGCACTCAGCATGAAAGCCAAGAGATACTTTCCACCTCTGTGAGATTAGGGGAGAAAAGGTTCGTGCTGGCAGGGAAGGAAGAATGAGTGGCATCATTATGGACTGTCTCAGACAGAATGATCTATAAAATAATGTTGAAAAGCAAAATTCCTTATTTTTATCTACTTCCATCTACAGCAATTCCTTACTGTTCTCCCTTAATGCAAGTGCCATTTTCTTCCCTGATATATTCCTCTTTTTAGTTCTACTCCCTGTATTTATTAACCAGATAATCCATCTTTACCATACAAACAGTGCCATGACTGCAAATCCTACAGGTTCTCAAAGTGGCTATAAAGTAAAACTCTTTTAAGAGCCTCAGGATGGTGACTGGTTGCATAAAGCAGATTATTCCTGTCTAGGGTTTCCAGGAAATTGTTGTATTCTGCTTATTACCTGTCTTTGAAATGAAAACATCAAGATAGTTTATCTCTGAAATGCTACACTCCACAGTATACGAGACCAAAAACTTAATAGCATCATGAATTTCATATAAAATAACAATACATTTATCCAAGATAGCTTTCTTCCTACTCCACATCATGAAATCATAGTCAATAAACTCCTACACCATTGCACCATATAAATGTATTAAAATCCTTAATTGAATGAACCATTTTTTTTTTTTTTCAAAATAGGCTGTAAATAAATAAGCATGGTGCAGTATACAAAAACTTGGCTATATGCTTCTCAAGAAGAGGCAAGTCCAGTCAGGTTCTGACATTCAAGAACAGTATAAATGACATTCAAGAACAGTATAAATGAAATGCAAAGCACAAGTAATCCAAGGAGTCCTTAATGGTCTTCCTATCTATTGACTATCTTCTGCTGTCACTTAGGTCTCAGCAATTAGTTGGTCTGCAGCAGAGCTGCAAGGAGGCGTAGATTTAAATTATGCATAGGCACAGAGGCATGGAGTCATTCTACTCAATTTAGGTACCTTGCTGAGATGCTGGAGTTAGGAATCTGGTCACCCTAAATTCCAGTGACAAAGGAGAAAGGTAGAAATCTGAAGAGGGCAATTCAGTATTTAGGTGGGAATTAAGGCAGAAATACTTTCTGGAGGTTATTGACCCCTATATTTACTGCAGGGAGTGCCTTGGACAAAACTACTTTTCACTCAACGAGCCTCAGTTAGATGGCATTAATCCAGAGATAGTATTTTTCTCAAGTAGTGAAATACATGAGTTAACTGAAGTTGTTGAGTTTACATGAGTTAAAATACCTACAAGTGAGAGAAAAACAGTTCCATCCACTTTAGGAAGTGGTCATAACCATAAATAAGTTGTTGTTTTTAACTGCTGGGGGCTGAGCAGAGGGGAAAAATTACATAACGAGTTGGGTATTCCACTAATTAACTGCCAACTACTTCTTCATGCTTATCTTCACAGCCTTCCAGAAAGTTCATTTCTGCCAAAGCGTTAGGCCTGTGACCCAAGTGCCATGATGTTATGTCTTATTTCACTGATCTTATCTGAGCTGATGCTGCAATGGCATCTGAAGATTGAATTGAACCCCCCAGCCGGCCCCTGAATCAGCAAGAACAGAGCTCTCTGTGAAGTGAAACTAAGCAGCAAACCTCTGAGCCTGTGGGCTCAACAGCAAAGTACCCTTAGACTCCCCTGAGCCCAGGGTTTTGCTTAGTGACCCTCCAAGAAACATAATCACTGCTGTCATTTTGTCTCTCTCCCGCACTCGTTTGTCTGTAATGCTGTTTGTAATTTTCATGTTTTAGGTTTTAAACATTTCATGTAGGGATCCTGCCTGAATATGTCTGTAAATCACCTATCACACAGCTGGTGCAGTAATACAATAATAATAATTAATTAATAATGGGACTGTTCCTTAGAAGTGTCAAGAACTGACAGCTAACATTGATGTCAACCCCTCTCAGAGGAATCAAATCATTAATAATAAATAATAGTAGGAAAATAATAATATTACATTCTGTTTTTTCTCACTACTGTGATGATCAGATCTTTCTTTCCATTTGCTAAGTATGTGCATATAGATCAAGTTACATATAGGACATATATCTATACTCATACTAGCTAACTGACCTACACAAGCTCTGGGCTCTCTTCAGATATTTAGCAGCTTAATGAAATTTGCAGATTCTAGAGTCTGAAAACAATGTATTTGAAGGACCAGAACTCCAAATGTCCTGTAAAACAATGAGGTTAAGGTGGATAAACACATAGTTAGTTATATAGGGTCATTTTAAACTTGTTTAATTTAAACCCCAAATAATGTCTTCTCTCTCTTACTAGAGTTTAGATACTTTCACGTTGTTGAACTTACCCCTGAAAACACGTGCATCCAGCCTCCCTACAGATAACCTTGCAACCTAATCTAAGGCATTAGGAACAGTGCTGGCCACAATGAAATTTCTCTCACAGAGAGACTTCATTTGAGGCTGTCAATCAATCATCTTTCAAGCTTAAAAATCACTTCTGCAATGAAGGGGGTATTATTCACATAATTCTCTGCTTTTCTTAACTGCTGTTTATCTGAGTCCCTCACGTGAAGTTATTACATCAAAACTGATTGAAAGCAGTTAAATGGTAAGCACTTGATTTTTAAAATTGCTAGAATCTCAAAGGACTGTGTTACTTGTAATTACAGTATTTTTCTTTACTTTCCTTTGATTCTTAGGTGACAATGCTTTCACCAATACTCCTGGTTAATCTGCCTTTAAAATAGCTTCATTTTTTTCAGCTCATCAATTTTTGTAATGTTAGCCAATAAAACACAAAACAGGGAAACTGCACAATAATTCCTCTGCTATGAGGCAATATATATCTACATAAAATATATATTTATTGCCAAGACTGACTAGGGGATTTCTGCATCTTTGTTTACAAAGACATGTATGAATGAAGACTCTGTTTATGGAATTTTTAGAAAAATTGGCATTCTTACACCATAAAGTTAATGAGCAGAATTATGAGAAGAAAAAAGAAAGGGAGAACAAGAAGATGCCATATGTACGAGAAAGAACAGATTACAATTCTGGATATTGTATTAAATTTTTCGTTAGGATGTTTTACACTGCTTTTCTTGCATGCTATTGTGTTGTACGTTCTAGCATGGAGAAGAGAAGCAAATAAGGCATAGCAGTACCAAGTCACACAGAGAAGGGAGGAGATGATGAGAGCCATGATTATTTGTGGTTGCAATACACAAATCAATCCAAATGCACTCTTAGGGTTGAATTGCTGCATCTTTGAAATGGAAAGGGAAAAAAAGGTAAAACTTCTTAGGCAGCAATTTTTTTCTTTGGTAGCTAGGCATGCATGCTCAATTCAAGTGCCTAAACACAGACATCTAGTGTGACTTTAGATATTTCCTGGCCAACTGATGCACTCCCAGTAGGCATCAACCTCTGTTAGGTCCCATGTTACTTCTGCTCATTCCTTGTCACCTTGGTATTTACAGCAGGCACTTACAGTGGCATGGCAGCCAATGTCTAGGCAGCCAAGTCCTATACCACTTTATCTAGAACAAAGTCTCAAGCTTTTCACATGAGACTTCAATCGAGAAATAATTCACTTTCTTGGTAAGTTTTCAAATCTTAGAGCAGGGGTATGACTTGTCATTTTCGGGATGTGTGTGGCTCCTAGATAGAAGCGTGACTCTGTCAGGGATATTAGAGTTTTCATGAAGTCTCATGTGTTTTGTGGCTATTTTTAATATTGAGATTTTATATCTTTATGTTTGCAGATGTAGCATGTAGTAAACTGAAAACTCCATTGCAGAAATGGAGCTGAGGGTACACATGCAGATATCTAATTGAAAACAGAGTTGTATTTTTTGGTTTTGATGCTCCTTAGTGCGATGATGCTGAAATATCAAGTAATTATGTTAGTATCTGAAATAACAATTTCCCTGTAGCACAGAAATGTTGATATAAAGCTCTTAATTATTTTCTAAAAGCATGAAAGTCCACAGTACTTGATGGCAATTGTGGGCTAAAAATTGATTCACTTAAGACATATTTGAGAAAACTCATGAGACTTATAGGGGTCCCACACTAACACTCACAAATTTTAACCCAGCAGAAAAATTAAATTCTCACATAATTTTAGGACTCTGTCAGCTCAATATTTCATAATTGTGATTTGATTAGATCTGTTTCCTACTTCATCAAGGTGCTATTGGAGAGTTCTGAGAAGGTGCCACAGAATTCTTTACTTTTTTTCAGAAATTTTGCTATAGAACACGTCACTTCCCATGACATAGGTTTTCCTCTAAGCCCCTGGTACTGAAAAGGAATATGAAGAGTCTGCCCATAAAACATTGATGAATTATATTCTTGTATTTCTGAACTGTTCTATTCTCTCTCCCAAATAGAGTTCTCCTTGAAAAACAGTGGAGATCTGATTGTGCAGTGCTGTATTCTCTTGTGCTTCATACACTTATACAAATAATGTTATTTAATATTTCTTACCCAGTACTTCAGTGAGAATTCTAGTGTGACTAAGGACAACTTGTATGAGTAAGAGTTCTTAGGATCAAAGGCTTTAAAATATTCTGCTCCTGCTAAGTTGCTGATGGCAGTCAGTGAGTAGTACAAAAAAAAAAAAAATTGACACAAAGAACTGCTTATGAGCAAGTCTGATTTGAAAGCGGGTGCTGTTGTAGTTATCCAGTAGAAGAGCTGCTTCGCAAGTTGTCCATAGACTACAGAAGAAAGAAGGTTTAATACAAAAGGATCGTCTCATTGACCCAGCTTGATCTATGTTTCAAAGAAAAAGCTGGGAGTGTACTACAATGAGCTTCACATATTGATCAGTACAAGAAAGGAATGACATAGCTCAGCCCATGCCATTCTCCTTTTCTTACCTTTTATCTCCTGCCTCTACTTCTTTTCAAGGTAAAAAAAAAGTTGCAATTAGTTCATCTTAGAGAGATTTGACTTCCTACTCAAAATCTGGAAAAGGTGTTGAGAAATCACAGGTATACCGGAGCGGTTTATTTTTGCTTTATATATTTGTGACTTCACACTACAAATAAACATTTCTAAATGAAGAGGAGACAAGAATAAGAAGAAGTGAAGATATTTTCTCTTTCTTTTTCTCTCTCTCATACAGACATATATATGCATGCATGCGCACGCACACGCACACACACACACACACGCACACAGACACATACTAGTTTTGCAAACTGAAATGAATATAGACATCACGGCAAATAATCTCTCAGCTCCTCATTTTCCATTTTTGTGGGTATAATGAAATCAATTTTAAAAGACCAATAACAGACTGTTTTCCCATGAGTCAAAACCAATTTTCTGATATGAACGAAGAAGTTCTATACAGTGAATAGTGTGGAGTGTTGGAAAAATTTTAATGACCTAGATTTGGGTGGTTGTATCACTCACAAGTGGCAATGTATGAATTATATAAGTCAGTCTCAGAAAAAAAAAAAATATGTCTTAGCTACCAAAAGTCCTATTTGCAGAAACCAGAGAAAGGAATTATAGCTCATAATTGGTTTGTAAAAAATCTGTGATGGAACTGTTGCTTTGTTATTAAAATGGCTGAATTTCAAATGTTGACTCAAATAACCTGTATATATCCATCTACCCAATAGGTGCATGTATGGTATGTATTCAACCACCCCAACAGGTCCCTGAGACAATGCAGAGCGATCAAGCCACGGTTACACCAAAGCCAGCAACCTGACTGCTTACTGTTAAAGATATTTGCTAGAAAAGTCAGATAATTAGTACAATTATGTTGGCTAAAGCCAGTAAAAAAAGGTTTTTTTAAGCATTGTTTGCTCTTAACAAGCTTCCCTGGGCCTATCAGAGCCGCTTCCTACTGTGGAGGATGCCCAGGTCATAGAATCATAGAATCATAGAATGGTTTCTGTTGGCTAAGACCTTTAAGACCATTGAGTCCAACCATTGATCCAGCCCTGCTAAGTCCAGCACTAGACTGTGTCCCCAGGCATGAAATCTACTTGTCTTTTACACACTTCCAGCGATAGTGACTCAACCATCACCCTGGGCAGACTATTCCAATGCTTGACAACCCTTTCCGTAAAGAAATTTCTCCTAATATCCAACCTAAACCTCCCCTGGTGCACCTTTCCCCTTGTCCTGTCATTATTTACTAGGGAGAAGAGGCCAATCCCCATCTTGCTAAAACCTTCTTTTAGGTAGTTATACAGAGCAACGTATCCCCTCAGTCTACTTTTTTCCAGGCTAGACAACCCCAGCTCCTTCAGCTGCTCCTCATAGGGCTTGTGCTCTAAACCCTTAATCAGCATTATTGCCCTTCTCTGGACACACTCCAGCAACTCAATATCCTTCCTGTAGTGAGGAGCCCAAAACTGAACACAGTATTTAAAGTATGGCCTCCACGGCACTGAAGTCTTTATCCTCCCTGTGAGTTTGACAGCATATCTTTGAAGGACTAAGAGTAGTTCAGGCCTTTACAACTGCAATGCAGGAGAAGAAATAGATGCCATCACACCTTTATGTTCACGAAGGCTAGTATGAAGTGAACATCCTAATCAATTCTTGGAATAGGTTCCAGGTTTTCTTAAGGGAAGAGATTGAATTAAAATTTCCTAAGCCTGAACGAGTGCTCTTGGTAGAGCTGGTGGATCCTTATAAAGCTGGGAGGGAACACAGGCAGAAAACTCTTCAGCATGGTCAAGGCTGAGTTGTGCTGGCTATGCTCAAAACCAGAACTTTGGATGCCAAAGAAACTTTGTATGTGGAACCATGTATGGTTCAAAAGCTTAAGGACTATGTGTATCTCCTGGTCTAGGTAAGAACTAAATGAAAGGCCAGAGAACTTGCATTTTGTTAGGAAATGTGCCAGTGGTCATGAGATACTTACGCCTTTTCTAAATTTCTTTATGAAGCTATTGTCTGGTCAAAAGTGACCTCACGACTCTATAGAAGGATGTCTGCATATATGAAATACTGCCCTTTCTGTCTATTTTGATGAGTATTTTCATTTTCCTTTGAAATCCAGGACTTGAATTCTTTTTCATTTGGGATCTTCGGACCCCCCCCCCCCCCTTTTTTTTTCCAGTGGCTAGGTCTGCAAGTCCGCCAGATTTTGGACACGAAAGCTGTTACTTTCCAGTTCATAATAGTTTTATTTGGCTTATTGCTTGCAAGAAAAACAAAGCTATTCAATTCAGTCATTATAAAAGGCCATTATTAATTTATTTCTGTTGTGCTAGAACTTGATAGTCTGTCTGTGTGCTTAAAATGCCTTTGTATCTTGTTCTTTGTTATCTCCTAGGCATGTAATTTAATTAGTGCATATACACTGCTTTGAAGATGTAAAGCAATATATGAATGCTTAAAGAGCCAAATTAAGGCTTTCGCGGGAGAAACAGTGGGGCAGCAGGAAGGAAATACAACATACAAGCAGCAGCGCTTGGAGGTAATTCCTCCTGCAAGGGGCAGGAGCCAGCATAATGCCCCAGAATTGCTGTGAGGAGAAAAAAAAGTGTCATTCACTGAAAAAAGCATCTGGCTTTACCACCATCCAGTGATGAAGAATTAGGTGCCTGCTGCTGCTCAATTCTCTAGTTCCTCTTAAATTTGATGGATTATTTTCCATGGTGACTACACCATGCAGTCCTGGGAATGAGGAAGGAATATACCACAGGGGAGCATAAGACCTAGCAATTTAGGCCTGTATTCTGCCAACTGTTAAAACAGGAAGAAAATTGATTCATTAAGTTCACGTGAATAAAGTTAAACAGATTCATGCCTGTCAGTCATGGATAGTACTGAATAACGGATGGGCTACATTGGATCAGTTTGCTTAGTCAGGGGTATATCTCCTCAGTGTTATTTTATAAGGAAAGGTCATACTTAGTGAAACTACTTTGGGATTTCAGCTGGGTCAGTAGCATTAGTCCCATAATACCACAGTAAAATAACACAATGACTTATATATGGGTATGCAAAGAGCTCAGATGAGAAGAACGAACTGACTGATAAATGAAAGTTGTGGGCTTGGGACACAGTAGTTTTCTCATAGTTTACAGATTTTAGGAGCCAAACATTGGCAGCAAGGATGGAGTCAGTTGCCTAAATACTGGCATCTAGTGCTATTTGACATGCTGTATCTGAGCCTGGGCTAGCAGATATGGTGAAGCCTTATGAGGGACATGTGCCTTTCCAGAGCAGTAGAATCATAGAATCATAGAATCACAGAATCATAGAATAACCAGGTTGGAAGAGACCCACCGGATCATCGAGTCCAACCATTCCTATTAAACACTAAACCATGCCCCTTAGCACCTCGTCCACACGTGCCTTAAACATCTCCAGGGAAGGTGACTCAACCACTTCCCTGGGCAGCCTGTTCCAGTGCCCAATGACTTTCTGTGAAAAATTTTTTCCTAATGTCCAGACTAAACCTCCCCTGGCGGAGCTTGAGGCCATTTCCTCTTGTCCGGTCCCCTGTCACTTGGAAGAAGAGGCCAGCACCCTCCTCTCTACAACCTCCTTTCAGGTAGTTATAGTAGGTGAAGATCAGGAGAGCATTGATCTGCCAGTTCTGCCTGACATCACTGCATGGATGTTAGAAGATGTTAGGATGTTTTAGAGGCACTGGCTACCTATGGTGGGGAACTGAATACCATCTGTACAGTCAAGTGTCAGTGTTCGGCATCAGAAAGTGACAGTGTCGGGACTCCTATTCAATTTATATGCATTAATCTCTTCTGGAACCTCTGCATGCAGAACACATCAACCCAGTACCACAACTCTTGAGTTACAGTCTACATTAAAAATGTTAGATTTAAAAAAAAAGGAAAATAAATTGGTCCAATGCATTTTTCAGGTGGAATTCCCTGCCAATGTCCAGGTTCATCCTGTCCAACACTTTGCAGTTGCCATGACTTCTTACAGCAGACCAAAGACCAGTCAATCAACACTGATACCACATTGTAGATTAATTCAGGAGGTTTTTGTCTAAACCGGAAATTGTGCATTTTATTGTGGTCTTAAAATTTGTTACTGGGTGTGGGAACATTTTCAGTTTTTTAAATATGCTTTATATTGTTTTGTGTGGAGGTGGGGAGGAATCAGCAAATCAACATATTTATCACTCTGACTGACACGTTTACTTCTGATGGGTTTTATCTTGCATATGTTTATTATATTATTCACAACAGGATCCCTTTTATGAAGTGTATGAATGTCACTATTCATTCAAAACAGATGCACATTAAGTGACAGTCATTGAGTCATTGCCTTTTATATGTCAAGGAAATCAGTACAAATTTGGCTTTTGCTTAACACAGTTACATCAGTCAGTTCGCAAAGGATGGCTGTCCTTTAGCACCAACAATACCATCTTAATTTCTACAGTATAGCTTGCTGTTGCCATGCTGCCCTACCTTAGCTTTGTTGTTGCTGTTGTTATTTTTACAAGAGCCAACAGATACTGTGAAGTAAAACTCATTAACAACTTTCTTAGGTTACAGTGCTGTATCTCTCTATTCCTTCTCTAATAAACAGTGAGCAGGCAGAAGGGTTCATCTTTTATACAAATATGTAAAGCTCTGTTGCCAGTAGTCTTGCAGTTTTGACTTTCATTCTAATTGCCCTGGGAAAACAATTTACAGATTTTAGCATTTTTTTCCTCTAGAGATGTGTAAATTTTCAAATTCAATCATTATAATGATGAACACGTGTTGAAGAAACATCCTGAAAGCATCATATACCTGTCAGGGAAATTTTTTTCAGCATACTCAAGTAAAATCTATCCCAATCACCTTATCCATATTTCAAAGGCAACAGAACAAGAAGGCATTTCTAGAATTGCAATTAATGATGACAGCTGAAATATATAATAGTATGTGAAAAAGCCTATATGTAGAGTCACATTTTCTTTTTGTTTCTAGTTCAGTGTATCTTGTATATTGTCTTGAAGAGCTTATGTAGCCTCAGTTTCTGTAGAGGGTTGTATGAAAATAAGGAGATGCTGTCAAGTGATTATCAGCAAAAAGTTTACATTTTTCTAAAAAAAGTCCCCACCTGCCGACCTATCAGCTTTTACAAAGCTCTGCTTTGCTGTCCTGTAGAAGACTGAAATTTGACTCTAGCAGTTCGTAGAATTGAGCTTCTTTTTTTCTTCTGTAGAAATAAAAAAAGCAAATGTGTGTACATGATCTTAAAGTAATCCATCTATATTCCCTACTGCCTGAATAGGTTGACTAATGATAACTGATGATTATCTGTTTGGAAAATAATGGGCAAATTTCCCTTGCTGTAACTTCACTGACTTCAGGCTGCACTGTGTTTTAATTATAGCATGTTCAAACCAGACTCAACAAAGAACAAGCAGATGTGCTAAAAGGAAAAATCCTCCTTTGGTCGGGTGTCAGACTATTACTATTATTTATTTAAGCGCTTCTAACGTGACAGTCTTGACCTACTTGGTCTTTTCTTCTGCTAATGGCTGTGAAATTGAAACAATTCACTTGGTGTTTTAGACTGTCATTAAAAAAAGTGCCCAAGAATGCCAGAATGGAGACATTTCTTGCCCATTTATGTCACTACAAACTCCTTAAAAGAGTTGCTTTGCTGCACTGCTCACAATGAAGAAGACATAAAACCCTCTTGTGACAAATTATTGTACTTGGGATAGAAAACCAAGGTAAATTCATTTCAACCACTCCAGGATTAGTTGGTTTTGAAGCTACCAGACAAAATCTTTAACCTTAACATCAGTGGAGAGCTTCCTGTTCAATGGGGTTATACTTGAACTCATAGTGCTCCATATCACATTTCTTTAAAAAATAATGAATTGCCAGTTACCGCAGTGAGAAACTCAGTCCATGCAATATGAACACTGAATAGTGTTGAAATGCCTTGTAGTTGTGAAAGTGTGCTTGGGAGACCTGTACAGAGCAGCAGAGAAAGGAACTGCAGGTCCTGGCTCTGACGTGAATTTTGCTTGGAAGTTTTGTAGGTCATTTCTCCTGCCTACTTGTCCCCTTTAAAAAGAAACCCCCTCCCACCACTATGCTTTTAAATTTTCTCTTTTCAATGAAAGTAATGCTATTTTGGGTTTAGTCAAGCACTTCCTAAGAGCTTTATTGATGAAAGACACAATATAAAAGCTATCCAAACTGTATGAAGATCCATAGAAGTAAACATATAATAAACAGTTTTCAAAGATACTGATGTAAGAGAGGGAAAGGAGCATAGATCTGCTCAGAATTGCAAGGAGCAAAGTGGGAGGCATCTGTACCGAGAAGTGCAAAGACCTCTTATGCAGATTCTCCCAGCTCCCTCTTTGCACTCAGCATCTCATTAGACCTCCCTACTTTCCTCCCACCTCATCGTCTCCATTCACCAAGGCCCCACTAACCAGTAAAACTGGAGTCTTTCTCAGACTGCAGACTCCCAGCCAGCATTGGCTCCTCCATAGCTCCCAGCCTCCTTTCCCAGCCTGTTTGGAAAAGCCACCTGAAAAAGATTTATGCTCTTGGCAAAAGAAAATGGAGAACAGGGTGAGAGGTGCTAAACTGCTGGAAAATGAACCAAGAGGCCTCTTTTCACTGACATTCATTCCTCTCTAGTCCCTCCAGAAGTACTGACAATTTACCCTCCCTCCAGTTGCAGATCCCAATATCTTGCTTTCCAGTGCTCCAGCAGCCACCACACTTTCTACTGCTGCTTGTGAGCAGGATGAAGCCAGCTTGATGGTTACACAGTTGCTCCCCATTTGCTTCCTGGGTCTGTGGACTATCAGATGGACTATGATGGTTCACATGCTCTTATATTCACATGACTTCACATGACCAGCAAGGTTGAAGAACTTAGCAGAAGGTGCAGAGGACTGAGCACTCTTCCTTTTAACAACCTGAAACAATTTTTCAGTTTATTCAAGCTGTCCTCTCTGCAAGTAAACTGAACAATTAAGGGGTATTCACTTATTTTTCATGCACTGCAAGTATGAATTTTTCATTACGTTCCAATTCACATTTTTTCCCCTGCTTCATTAAGTCTGAAGTGTGAACTTTATTGTCTACACATTCATATGCTTTAACTAGCTGGTGTGTTTGGGGGAATATTTTGCAGACTGTCTTCTTTTCCTCTCTGCACAAGTCTTGTTATTCTCTGGAAGAGAAAAGAGAAAGGGAAGAATAAATAATAATCAAAAAGCATGTTTCTTTTCAGGCAGCAGCACTCAGCACTACGCTGCAAGCCCTGCTGTGTAGTATCTTGTAAACTTGATTGGAAACATATTATTGCATTAAAAGTGTGTATATCTCTTCCTTCCCCCCTTGCCTCACCCTCAGAATTAAGTAAAACATGAGTTTCAAGGAGATTTTGCTCTGGCAAACAGCTGTGTTCTCTGGTGAGATTACTCTTTCCATAGAACCTCAAAGATGTGAGTTTTTAAGACCTTGTTACAGACAAAGACAGAGCAAATAGGCTGGCAGTGTTATGGCGATTTCAGGTGAAAAAGACATGACTTTTCAGAGACTTTTCTGAGGGCGTGTAATGAAAACTATTTGGGAGATATCCGCATCGTGAATGCCCAGCTGCCTAACACAGATCTTTTGATGTAGTTCAGGGATGAAATAGAGAGTGACCTGACCCGATTAAACCTTGACAGCTCCCCGCTACCAACAATACACGTGCCCTAAGTGCTGCTCCTGTTCCCAAGCGTGCCTGCGCGCTGTTAATGTCTTGGGCTGTGTTTACAAAGTCATTGAAGTCAGCGTGATGTTGGACAGTGGCAAGAACAGTCTATTCCAATTTAACGCACAAAAAGGCTGTCACACAGGAGGAGAAAGATTACATTTAGTTGCAGTGTAGCTGTGAAAGTGGACTATTAACTTCTAATATAGCCTTTTTTTTTCTTTCTTCTGGAAAGCTACAGGGACATGGCATTAAACCTGTGACTGCCAGAGAAAGCAAGAGCAAGCAGGGGCAGGCTGGTGAGGTCTTAGGTCAGGGTGTTGTGTCATGAGTGCCACCTTCCCCCTGCAGTGGGTGACTGCTACACTCTGTCCTTCTTCACCTTTTATTACAAATGCTAGAGGGGCTCATCTCACTCGCGAATGTGTGTACACTGTTGAAAACAGCACTTCATGCTAGCAAGTGGGAAGAGAGAAAAAAGAAAGTTTCTGATATAAATCCAGGTAACAGTGCAGAGATTTTGGCATCAAATGTTTTCCTTTTGGCATCAAATGTTTTCCTTTTGGCTGTTTAGGATAATGGCATCTGGCTAATTAGGCAGCGTCAATGCTACAAGGACTTGGACTGCATAAATTTAGCATGCTTACTTTGGGGCTGCTTGAATCTTGATCTGGGGCTGCTTGGACTCCTAATGCGTGCCTGTCACGGACAGCATTTTAATGTTTGTGGCTTTGTATTTTACGTAGGTAACAACTTCTAAAGTTTGACAAAACCCCCCCAAAATTGATAGGATTTGTTCCTCAAACACTCCCTTTTCCATTTCTCGGATGTTTCAGAGTACTGATTCAAGCACTAATGTCCCTCAGGAGGGAGATGGAAGGAGTGTTTAATGACCATCCTAAAAACTCTGGATTTGTTTTGAACCACCTAATTCCAACAAGTGCAAACTTCATCAGACTTTAAGCAACTATCTCTGGTGGCACTTCAGAACAGTAAACTTCAGCCACATGCTAAACCCTGAAGCCAACTCAGCTCATTTGGAATATGCATTTTGAAACACAATGTACCATAGCATCTGGAAAAGATAGTTTGAATCAAATTGTTCTAGATGCTTTTTAAAAGAATAGAAAAGTTTGAAACAAAAAATTGTGAGTCATTATCCTATCATAGCAATATTTTAATAAGTCTGTGACCCAAGAACTCCTTATAATCTAAGGTCCAACAACTAACAGACAGCAGAAGGTGAGAATCATGTAGCAAAGTTGCTACATGATATTTACATTGCTATTAGCTTTTCTTTCTTGCTTAAATTTCACTTGCTGTTTTCTATGGGATCTCTGGAATTTGAAAGGTGTCTTGCATTTGCCAGGATTTAATAATGTTTTATGAGGATCATGGTTTCAATGGAGAGAAATTGTGCATTTTGGAGTAATTCAATGAAGCTTTGGACACAGGTCTATAATGAAGTATTCACTGGATAGTTTTAATATTTGTATTAACCCCTAGAGATATCAGCTGAGATGAAGATCTGAAGTCACAACTCTTCTACTTATCTGTTGGAAGAGAGAAGTTGTGAACATTTTTGATGAAAATTAACTTCTGTTGTTGCCATTTTATAACTAAATACTAATCCCCTGAAAATTTGCAGTAGAACTAGGCATTGAATCCAGACCTTCTGAGTCATGTTTTGCAGAAATATTATTCTTGTTCAAACGTATAAGTAGACCCTTTCCATTCAATGTGTATATTCCCTGAGAACCTTAAACAAGCTGGTGTGTCAAAGTCTACTTCTATATTTCAGAGTGAATGTGTGATAAAGGGGGGGAGAGAATGAAAAAAACAGACATGTCATATAGTTTACCTCTGATATTTGTGGAACCTGTCTCTGACTCAAACATTGTCATGAATGAATGACTGTTTAAGATTTAGGCAAACATTGGGAAGCCTGTTGGTGTCACAGTGTATGCTGAAATGAGCACTTTCCTGTGTGCATTCGAGATGGGGCAAGGAGAGGTTTCTGAGAGCTTCATTCCAGCCAGTGGCACTTAGCCAAGGCCCCTGCCTGCCGTAGGGTTGAGCACTTGCTATCCCTTGAGGTTGATCTGTGCAACTATCACAAGGCAACGTATGTATTTTTATTTGACTGGAAATCTCACATGTAACTAAGGACAAAATTTGTGCTGCAATATATTTATTACTGCAAATTATGCATGTTGTGGAAAGAAGAAAAGTTTTTTTCCTAGCTCAGGATGAACCTGCAGGCTGGCAGTTGGAACGAAAACATCTTTATGTGTAAAATCAGTGAATTTCCCTGACTCTCTCTGGGGAAAAACAAACACAGAGACCTTGGAATCCTAAACTTGTTTTTACAAAGTCAATTTTAGAGTAGAAACACACTTTAACCCCAAACTGGTATAAAAGACCAAGCCAAATTACACATACACTATTTGAATAGGCAAGTTGTACTCTGATTTTTGGATATAAGCTTGACTGCCTTTGAATTAACAGTAAAGCTGTATTCATTAATCTGAATAGGGAAGAGCAGGCAGACTGTCACAACATACCTCAGTTCAGTAGTCATGCGAATCAGGTGAGAGAATGCTAAACATCTACAAAGCAAAGCAGCTGATCTCCATCAGCCCCATCACTTAATGATAAAGAGAAAAAGGCAACCAACTGCAATATCCAGAGAAAGATTTATGATATATCTGAAAGTCTACAATCCCAACTGGCAATGTACAACCTAAAATTACTCAGAATGATTAGACTTAATGCTTTTAAATGCTTTATCAACTCAAGAACTACTAAGGACGCAATTCATAAATGTATTATGGTCCGTGTGCTGCACATACAGCTTCTAGGGGAAAAAAAAAGTCCTTTGGGAAATAAGCATGAGATTCACTACTTTTGAAGAAAACACCTGGAACAAGAATGCCAGTTCAGAAAGAAAAGGACCTGACCGCAAGCTAGGGATGAGGTAAGGTGCAATGCAAATTTTCACCAAAGAGGAGCAAATCAAGGGAACAACTCAGGTTCATGAAACTGGGTTGAATCCAAATTCAGTGCTTGCTGAAATTTTCACTTCTTCTTTATGTTTTTTTCTCCTGTTTAAAAGACAGGCTAAGGGTCAACTGATATGCCACTGAGAAATCTGGATATTTAATTCTAGATAGCAGTGCTTGAACGGAAACTGCTGTTGTATAGGATCTGTGACAGAAAAATCTCTGGCCAGACTTGCTGGGATAACTTAAGATGTTACTGTCCTCAGTTGTCTGTTCTACCTGTCTGCCAGAGAATACCACTGCCCTCATGGATATTGATAAAACTGAGTTGTCAGTGTTCCATCTGCATTCCAGTTAAATCCACCTTCATTTGTGTCGTGAGCTAAAAACAGTCAGGCTAAGGTACATAAGCCATGCCTTCTTCTTTGATTGCAGGCTCTATTACTGAGGTGATGTCTGCCAGCAGAGAGGTAGGGGTTGGAGTTATCTATCTGAGTCAACAACATTTTAAACACAGCCAGACTTATAAAAGCTAGCGTATAAAAACCCCAAACTTTTTTTTGCTTTTCTTTTTGTTTTTGCCTCAGTCTTGTCTACTGACAATATTACGGAATGGGACACGAGAGAGGCAGCAATTCCATAGATAATCATTGTGAGAAGGAGCATTCATCTGGAAGAAATTAAATTGTTTCTGCAAGGGTATCTCAATTGGAAGTGTAGTCACAATTGGAAATTGCTGATCATAACAGTCTTGTAAACATTACTTTTGAGAGATCTGTGCTGATGCAAGTTGCTTGTCCAAACCACCTGGGACAGGTTTTCAAGTAGATATTTCAATACGCTACCACTGATTCTGTGAGCTGAAACAACATCTTTCAAGAGTGATACATACAGTGAACCCTAATAAAACACAGAATTGTTTACAGGTTTCCTACCTGGATGTTCCTAGTTACCTAATCAGAGACTTTGAGCAGTACCAGCTGCACCATACCTCATATTTTTGTGTGAATCTCACCTGGGAAGAATCCAGAGTGTTGGTGGAAATTATATGTGCTAAAAGACAGCTCTTGGCAGTGAGATGAAGAATGAGAAATCTCACACAGGGCAGAGTCAGTGGGATCAGCCATGTGGAATCACCATTTCTTCAGTACAAATTAAATAATTTCTGTCTTCATTTTCCTTTACAAGAAAGGCTTTGTAAAATTTTCTTCCACTGACAGAACTTGGTTTATAGTTTCTCACTGTGGTTGGATCTGGAAAGCGTGGACATAGACATTCTATGAAAGAGAGGAGATTTTCTAATTTATCTGAATAAAGCACCTGTGAAACATTCAAGAGAAAAACCTATGCACCTTCATAAGAAATTTGTATATGTCCTGGAAAGACTGCCTGCTTCTGAATGTGGACGTGACACAAGTAATGTATACTATGGTATTTTCTGTTTTGAGATTAATAGCCCATAGTCAACATGTAGCCTAGGATCTATTTTTGTAAACAGAAAAAAGGTGCCTTCTTGCATGAGGCATGAATAATCTTGCTGCTTCTTCAAATATATATTGGGGTTTTTTTGCTTGGTGGCATAGAATTCTCTTCCCTATCTGTAAAAATAATATAGAGCTGTGAGGCAGATTTGTTATTGATGCTGGCATAGTTAGTCTGGAATACTAAGCTTCCAATATCAGATTTTGTGGACATTCGGTCCTCCTAATCACAGGTGTGTTGGTATTTTCTCTGTGACTTTCTACAAATATCCACTAAAACCAGATTTTTCTGCATTTGCCACAATTCTGTGGTGTGCAGAAGATGATACCGCCTGAACCACGTTGCAGCAGGACAACTCCCCAGCTCCTTACATACTGCAGCCAAAAATTAAGGCGTATTCCGATACCCAGCCAAGCTGAGTGCTGTATACCTTGAGATGCCTGTGACAAAGGTAAGTTCATCTCTTAAATACCTTTTAGGTAGCTCAGGATCTTAGTACTTTGGCAATACTAATTCCTTGACTTAAAATCAGTGAATTAACTTGTAAACCTTCATACTGAAAAAAAAAAATAAACTGAAAGCTGAACAAAATATTGTCTACCTGTTAAATCTGAAAATAATGTTTATATATTTTTCATACTTGGTGCTATGTATTATTTAGGGGTGTTTGATTGTTTGTTTTTCTTCCAGAGTCTTTGTGCATTTTCTGACTTTTTCTGAACCAGCAACCACCATTTTTACTTCAGGCCTGTAAGATGCCATTATGGTCAAAATGTGCTGACTGAGCAATGATCACACCATGAAGACAAAAATGATTAGCATGTCACGGTCCAGATAAAAATATACTGATGTATTTGCAGTCTTGTGTAATACACTTATTTCTGTGTATATGTGCCTTGGTCCTCATTGCAATCATGCTCTGAGGGTACTTATATAGCTCATCTATGAATTGAAAACACAAAGAAAAAAAGAGAAAGCAGCACATGTGCTTATTCATTTTGAAAGTAAAAGAGATGAGTTAATTTGTTAAGTCAAAGCCTAAGTGCTCAGCTGTACATAATTTATTGTCTTCATTAATCTACTGTAACGGAAAAGGAGCAGAGTGGTGAAGCACACTTATTCAAACCTCAGATACGCTTCTTGAGCATAATAAGTGAATACAGCATTTGGTTCTCTCATTTGTATTCCTTCCTGCTAATTGTAAATGAAGAAAAAGGGCTGGGCATGCTTACATGAAGACAGATGTGTAAGCATCTGCATTGGGCACTGCGTGATTTAGAAAAATGATGTCAGTGATACTAGTCAAGTCTTTACATGGATTCCCATGTAATTTTTAGACATCTAGAAGCAACATGTTGGTCTAGGTTTTGATTTGCAAACTGAATGGCAAGTAGATGATGGATTCCATGCTGTGCTTGGACACAGTTCCCAGCTCCCTCCTACTCTGTGAGAAATGACTGCAATCATAAACCCACCATATAATGAAGACTTCAGTAGGAGCAGGAAACACTACCACACCAGGAATTTGCAGGACATCTGGTAAATCAACAACATTATCACAAACATCATGGCCAACAGTCTGAGCTGTAGCAACAGTATATTCATTTTCCAAATGTTCCAACAGAGAAAGCTACTCAGACCATTCCCACTATACACCAGATGGTTGATTGGTAAGCCAATATTTTCTCTATGCACAGAAGCCTTACTCTTCCATCATTAGGAAAGATTTTGCAGAGGGGCAAGATATTTTATTAGAGATAGGATTTTCTCTGGCCCATGTTCTGCTGCAGGAATATATATACTGTACAACAGACACACTGAAACATGGGCAGCTGCAAGATACTGGAAGAAATTAATCTATTCTGCTACAGTCCAAAGACATACGAGAAATCTCTGTGAGAAACTGCCTCCTCTTTTATATTGGACAATGCTAAACATATTTTAAGTGAACTGCAATGCACTATATTGTATTAAATATGACACAATATCAGATTCGTATGAAAATGAATCAATCTGTAATACAGCAGTGTCAGAGAGCCACAGAATTAATCTAGTGATATAGTAGCTCAGGCCAGTGCTTAGTGGTATGATAATTTAGACTCCAAGTGATTAGCATAGCACAATTTCTAGTGCCCTAGCAAAACTACCTGCAAAATCAGTGGAAGTTTTGCCATATTGACTATGTACTTCAGGTAAAACTTGAGAATAGAAAGCTGAATTGACTTTGTATGTTGACTTTGCAAAGTGCTCTCCAAATTGTAATAGTGATTTTGCCTACAGAAAGAGAAAAATCCTTGTATTGCTAAAATTTCCAGTCCTGTCTTCAGTCTGATAATAAAGACTTTGATGTAAAAACTTGTCTTTCTTCTGTTTATCTGTGTTATAGCTGTAGTTGTAAATCACAGATGGGTTGCTAGCTCCATTAATCCAAGCTTTTTCAAATGTCCTATAAAAGGCTGGAATTTTCTTAAAGGTGTTCCACTCTGATATTTGTTTCTTTCATGAAACCAGAGAGAAATATAATATTTATATATGATGCAGGTGGTATGGCCTATAATCATGATTATCTGATCTACTTTTTATAACAGTAGGTTATTTTTTCCTTGCAATTTCACTGAACTCTTACTTCTTGACCCCAATAGTTCCATGACTAGTGCGTATTTCAATCTGATGTTTTTGAGGAAACACTAGCAGCAATAGTAAGACCTCTGCAAGGGGTAGGGAAACCTGTTGCCTTGGTATTTTTAAAATCTCCTAGAGTTTATGAAGTGAATTTTAATGTTGTATTTGAGCAAATATTTGAAATTAAGCAGTATCTTGTATCTGCTTAGTTCTACATCCATAAGAAAATTCAAGAAAGGCTTGGTAGAGATTGAAAGCTACTTTCTATGAAACATCCACACCTTGTAAGCAGTACTGATCAATATATACATAGAATGAGTTGCCTTTTTTTCTCCTGAAAATGCTCTTCCTAGCAGTTAGAACTGGCAAGCTGATCATGGGAGCTGGATAATGCAGTGACATACTTCAGCCAGCATTCACACACTGTCATGTTCTCACTCAATAAAATATTTGAATGGAAACCCATATACTTATACATTTTACTCAGAACTGATGCTTCCTTTCAGCTTCCAAAATTTTTCAACTTCTCCACTTCATCTCTTTAAATCCTGATTACGCAAAGCCATAATCGTATGCTTAACTTAAGAACAGCAATACCACTGAAGCCAACACAATTCATGTATGCAAAATTTTACGTATGTTTGCAGGATTTAGTATTAAACTTTAAGTCTGAGATCTCTAAATTTGGAATTTTAAGAGCTTCATGATGTTTCAAACATGGATTATCCTTATTTTCTGCAGAAATGTTACTGAACTGACTTCTTGTGCTTAGGAATAAAAAGGCCCTCCTTTGGATGGAAGTGTGGTATTACTTTGGTTGCAAGCATAAGTAGCAGAGATAGCACAGAAAACTCTCCAGGCTGATCAGTCCAGATGAAGTAGTTCAAATCCCGGTTTAAATAAAGTAAATGGCAGCTATGCCCTGCGACTTTAACTGTCAGTGAAGAGAAATGGCTGTATAATTGCTAAAATCAGATACAAAGAGAATACATTTCAAGGTTACAGAAATGCTTGGGGTTTTTTTTTAAACAAACAAACCAGCAGAAAAAGGCAGGACAATGCATTAGAGCAGGGTTTAACAGAAAGAGTTAATTCTGGCCATAGTTTACTTAAAAAAAGAGATTTAATATACTTTTCAATCATGTCAACTGAGATGCAACTTTCCCCAATGATAGACTTGCCTACATCTATCACAAGGTAAACAATCTGTGCTAAAAGCATAAAGACTTATTTTTCCTTTATTCTTATCTCAGCAAAACAGTCCACTGACAGAAGTGCCTTTTGTCTAAAAGAGATTTGGTAGTGTTTCACCCTAAAGTAAAGCAGAAATAGAGCGTATTAGAGAAGTTTCAGCTGCTAGTGGCAGCGGAATTCATTGGCCATTATTTTGCTCTCTAACAAATAAATACAACTCACTGTTGCCAAATAGCTGCATGTAAATTTGCAGTTCTTTAAAAGTAACTTACTTATCAGCTTTGTCGAGTTAAGAAGTCATTAACGACAGGCGCTTGCAGAGAGAAAAGTAAAATGGATAAAAAACATTAACCTAGGAGGCTTCATTTTGACAGAACTGAGTGACAGGAAGCAGTATTCCTGGAGGGATGATCATCCTGCTGTTGAAACTCGGTGACAAGAAGTATGTGGGAGTTGTTAAGGTGTAACATCAGCCTGAAATTAACAGGGTGGTATTTTAAGTTGGGGGCTGGGGTTGTTGTGTTTTGCTTTAGTCTCTTGCAGAACTGAATCTCCTCACACTTGACTTCCAAGAGTTTGGGCAGGTCATGGGTTAAGAATATCCAGGGCAAAGCTGTCACATCTTGATGTCTGAAAGTTGGAATCTGCCTCCAGTGACTGAACTCCGGAAGAATTTGGATAGAGCTGAACAACCAAATTCCTCTTGCAACCCCTTGTGTGAGTGTGAATTTCATATAACAGCACATCTAGAGCATCCTTAACCTGTGGAAGAGGGTTTTTTTTTTGTCTTTGTCAGTCATCTGCAGAATGAAAATACATTTGCATTGTTCTTCAGGCCTTTCCCATTCTCTTGAAAAATGTGGATCGTCTGTCTTTTGGAATCTTATTTTGGTACAAATGGCACAAGTCCCTTCTGTTTTCTACATTGCACAATAACTTTCAATTGTTCCTGGTCATTTAATGAAATATATAGAGAAAAAAATCCAATTTAGTAGTTTTATACTAAATTTTATCTGGTATTACACGATCAATCAAATGTAAGCAAGTAAACTGTAGCATCATAATGACACAATTTTTTTTTAAAGACTCATTAACATCTCGCATGCATCACAGATTTGGCTAAATAATCTGAACATATTTATTTAAATACTGTGTGCTCTGCACTGGAAGGAGTAGAATAAATTTCATGGAACCATTTCTTAAATTTAAGAAGTAAATTTCTGTTGATAGTATGGTAAAAAAAAAATTTGATTGCCTTGCCTCTCTGTGTAACGGAGTATCATGAAATCAAGTTGTGCACCTACCTTTGTCCTTAGCTTAATTACAGCCTTTGACACCTTCCTAAAACACTCCTTATTTCTAGCCTTTCATCTTTTCCATCCAATATCTTAATTACTTTTTCAAAAAGAAGATTAAGTGTGACTGCTTTGACCTCCCTCTTTTCTCCCTGTTCCTCACAGCCTTCCTAAAGCTTCATTAAATTTCTAATCATATTTTGCTTTTCAGTATTTTTCCTTTTGTAGGGTATTTTGATTGTTCATTGTTGGTTCCAGTTACTTCACTTCTAGTACCTTAGTAAAAAAAAAAAAAGAATCCCTTCTCCTTTCCTTTGTTAGAAGCAGGATTTTGTTAGAGACAAATATCTATAAGAGATCAGCTGAAGACAAAATTTCATTTACTATTTTACATCAGTCACTCTCATATCAACATCATCATTGTCATCTCTCACTTACTGAAACCTTCCTACCTTGTCTCCCTTAAAACTTTATGTTCCACGTCCCTTGAAGTGTTGTGGAAATAAATGCAAATTCCTTGAACTACTTCTGAAACCCTGTCAGCTGCCAGTTCCCTGCCAGTATCACTAACAAAACTCATTGACATCTTTTGTAACTGTGGAGGTCATTGTAGACCCTTCTTCTCTCTTGCTTTGCCCATGACAAAGCATGTCTCTCTGTGCATTGATACTGATGTTATTGCTGCTTCCATAAAATGCCTAAGATCATTCTCTTTCTGAACAGATGCTGAAAACGCTCATCTATTCGCTCAATTGAACAGTTTGGGCTCTTGATATCTCTTCCTTGCTTGATTCCTTAGGAATTTTTTTTTTTCTGCAAAACTTGCAATCACAACATCTCCTCTGCCATTTCCAACTGTTTTCTGTGTTTGACTCACATCATTGGTTCTCTGCTTTTCTGTGTGCTTCAGACTTTTGTTCTCCTAATCCTTCCAGAATATAATCTCATCCCTGCTTTTAGCTGAGTTGTGGAGGATGAGTAAATGTGTTG
The DNA here is from genome assembly GCF_032191515.1 of Phaenicophaeus curvirostris. Classification (NCBI taxonomy): domain Eukaryota; kingdom Metazoa; phylum Chordata; class Aves; order Cuculiformes; family Cuculidae; genus Phaenicophaeus; species Phaenicophaeus curvirostris. Next base: position 175,709,698 of record NC_091392.1, on the reverse strand, counting down.
TTTGGATATTCGAGTATGAAGTCGTACATGTAGCTGGGATCGTAGCACCCAGGCCTCACAGTTTAAGGGTGGATGGTGTAAGCACATGATGAAAGAAAGTATGTGCTGAGAGAATAAGATATATTTTGAATATTATTTCTACAGATATGTTCTTTTTCAATGCAGATAGCTAACTAAAGAAGAAAATCTAGTGTAAACAACAATTTCCTAGCTGTTTTAATTCCCAAATGGATAGGTAAATTTCCCCAATTTTATGTATTTGAACCCTAGGCATCTAATTTGTCTTTATGTATTACATTGCTAGAACAAGATGTCTAAACCATTCTGCTTAAATATTTAAGTTAATCACGCTAGATCTGCATTCTTAACCTTAAGATCTTTTGAAATAAACATTTGAACAATTAAAAACTCTTTCTTGAAAACCAACATAACAGCCTAGCTTTCGAAGTTGTGCTACTAAATGTATTTCATTCTCTCCCTCTCATCTTTTCAGAACAATTTCTTTTCCCATGTCTTTTTCCATTTCAGCTACATTTAATTGCCTGAAATTTGGCTTCTAGACAATGTCCAGAGATGGGCACAGACATCCAGAAATGCTTTCTGGATTAAAAAGGATTAGTTAAGTTAGGAAGGAAAAGAGACAATGTAAACTTGACAATTAGTTTAGACTATACCCCTATCTTCTAGACAGCTAAAGTCAGATGAATTAGATGAACATCACTCTGAGTGTTACTATTATTTCAACAGAATCACAGAATCACAGAATCACAGAATAACCAGGTTGGAAGAGACCCACCGGATCATCGAGTCCAACCGTTCCTATCAAACACTAAACCATATCCCTCAGCACCTCATCCACCCTTGCCTTAAACACCTCCAGGGAAGGTGACTCAACCACCTCCCTGGGCAGCCTGTTCCAGTGCCCAATGACCCTTTCTGTAAAGAATTTTTTCCTAACGTCCAGCCTAAACCTCCCCTGGCGGAGCTTGAGGCCATTCCCTCTTGTCCTGTCCCCTGTCACTTGGGAGAAGAGGCCAGCACCCTCCTCTCTACAACGTCCTTTCAGGTGGTTGTAGAGAGCAATGAGGTCTCCCCTCAGCCTCCTCTTCTCCAGGCTAAACAACCCCAGCTCTCTTAGCCGCTCCTCATAAGGCCTGTTCTCCAGCCCCTTCACAGGATATTATCTAAAAGATTTCATCATAAACCAAGGAGAAATATAGCCCCATTACTATGAAAATGGTACTAAAGTTCCAGCTCCGCTAATGTGATTTGTTTCTTCATGGGGCTAATGAGTTTACGGGTAACTCCATAGATGTAAACCTTGTGATGGCTAACTAGGAAACTATACATAGCAGTGTTACCAAATTACTATTATGTGGTCTTCTCACATCTCAGCTCTTGCAGTCATTAGAAGATAGGGAACTATGTATCTAATTGTCACCTTTTCCTTTTTTTTTTTTATTTTTTGGTGAGGGAATTCGTTTGGGGAAGATGACTTTGTTATGAAACTGCACAGCAAGGGAGGATGGAGTGATAAAAAGAAATTATACTCCTTGGAAACCAAGGGAGAACTATGAGTTTCTCTTATTTAGGACTGAGGCAAAACCACAAAATTGATCCCCAATCTCTCTCTAAGTGTCACAGTCTAAGCTGATAAGGAGTTTTAGGAATTCTCATTAGCTCAGTGCTCCTCCAACTAATAACTTTTCTTGCAAATAGCTTAGCTTGTTTTGCTAAACCAAATGTGAATAACCTCCAATAGAGTTGTTTGGAAGGTAATTCTAACTCTCTCTATTTATATTTGTATAGATTGGCTTCATGGAAGGATCTCTTACAATAAAATGCAGCATAATAACTATCTACTAATGATACTTTGACTTGAAATATCGCCAGGAAGTTTAAATTGGTATCCACCTATTTTTAGCAGAAATAGCTGCAAACAGTTCGCAAAATAAGCCCCAGCTGTAATAACAAGAAAAATTGACATAAACCAAATGCTCACCATGGGTGAATTTCCACCTACTCTTCACAAATAGAATGAGATCATAAACAGTGGGAGGCTGGCCTGTCTCTAATTTTAATTGTTTTATTTTTCAGTTCACAGCCTGATTAGATTGAGAATGGTAGGCAGGTATAATTTAATTTTAGCACTGACCCCCTACAGGATGGATTACAAAAGTGATAAGCCCTAGTAGGAATAGACTGTTTAGCAGTTCATGTGCATGCAAAGAGCTTGTTACACAATTTATCTTCTGCAACTTCTTTTTTGCAGTGAAACATCAGTTGGAAGTGAAGTTCACCAAGTGAACTTAAACTGACCAGTGACATCAGCGCACACACATTCTTCATGGATTTCACAAAGTGATCCAATTAAGTTTTCCCTTACATACTGCATGATATATTCATTAAATTGGCACCATCTTATAAGCAGGTTGTTGACACATTCTGTGGACTGGTAGGGGAAATAAAATATGGCAACCAATAGTAATTCCATAGTTGAAATTGAAATATGACTTCCATTGTAAATCTGCTTTTTTTTTCTTTGACAGTTCAACAGTGACATGTCCATGCTTTTACTAGATTCTCAGAAATGATGATAGAATATTATCTGTTCTAGTCCACCATGTGCTTGACTCAATAACTTCATGATCTGGTACCCTCCAAAGGACACATCCTTCTTCTGGACCTCAGTAAATCTACTGAAAGACAAGGTACAAGTGAAGAACATGAAGTTTACAGAGGTAATTAAAAAAAAAGGGAGTGGAACTTTATTAGAGCAGCAGCACTTTGCAGGTCTTTAACAGTTCAAGCTCCTGCTGTGTGTATAAATTATTTTTGCATTTGAAAACAGGATAAAAAACTGTACTAAGCATAATAACTTATGTGATGTTTTTTTCATTTCCCTCTACTTTTGTCCTTCTGAGATCTAGACTTGAGCAAATGAATGATCTCACATCTGCCATCCGTGCAGAATATGCCTGCAGAGGATGACTTATATATTGCTTAGAATTGCTTAGAATTAAAACTATTTGAATTAGAATTAATTACAAATCCTCATGATAGCTTTGCATACCACAAAAATGTAACTAAGGATGTAATTTTTTCATAACAGGACAGCATATTTGGGTGTGCTCAAGAGTGGAGACGGAAGGAAGTGAAGACCCTAGATTATGCCCAAGACACTCCATTTCTGTGCAGCACAGCATAGCATATTGTGTATGTGAACTGGAAATAACATCAGCTGGTGTCAGGGATCTGCAGAGCTAAAACACTCTGCAGTTTGAATAACCTGCCAGTGTCTCAGAAAAAAGCTTCAGCAGAGCTGTCACCACAGAGTATAGATAGAAAAAGTATTTTGGAATAAACGTATGATATTGTATTTGCTACATTTACAAGTCACTGAAAAGACTGTCCTTCCCCTTAGAACACAAATTTTATTAACTTGCTTACCTACTGCCATGTGACTTGTGCCATGTGAACTAGTGTTCAGGTTTGAATTTTCTTCCACTATTGTGTACTCTTGTACACCTTGTTTTTGCACTTGTACAGTAAACAACCCTGTTCTCCTCTCACAGAGTATTTGGCAGAGAGAAATGAGAGTGATTTCATGCAGTAGAAAAGTGAACTTATGTAAATGTTTAGTTTCGCTGAGATATTTCCATATCCCAAAAATATAGCTATCAGAGCAGTAATAAAGACTGACTACATTGTACAAAAGCTGAAATGTAAAGATGAGGTTGACAATACATTTTTACTCATACCTTTGGGGAAATAAGGTCCAATATCATAAATTAAAGATAGATTCAGGCTACATTTTGAATCTCCTTAGAGACGTGCCTTCAGCAGAGAAATGGAGGAAGGCTTGCATGAAAGCCTTGGAAGGGACAGGGCTATCAGGAACTGATAGTTATACAAAAAAAGTGAAGGCTAAAATATGCATACAAAGCAAAGGAGTTTAGATTTCTTTACACCTAACTTCATTAAAGAGTTATTACAATCCCTCCAGTGATATAGAGACGTGTGCCTAATGGTTTTGCTGAGATACTGAAGAACTGATGCCTACATCAGGCATGTAACTTCTTCTCTGAGTGGTTTCAACACATCCGTCCTCTTCATGAGTGCTTTATTAGCCCTAAGATCCTGGTCTGCTGATCATCTAGAAAGCCTTTGAAGTATGTGGAAAAGACCTTTAAGATCATCAGATCCAAACATAAAGCTAACATTGCCAAGTCCACTGCTAAACCATGTCTCTAAGTGCCACTTCTACCCATTTTTAAATACCTCCAGGGGTGGTGACTCAATCTTACTTCCCTGGGCAGCCTGTTTCAGTGCTTGATAACCCTTTTAGTGCTTGATAACCCTTTCAGTGACGTAATATTTCCTAGTATTTAGCCTAAACCTCCACACATAACTTGGGGTCATTTCCTCTCATTCTATCACTTGTTACTGGGAGAAGACACCAACACCATTTCACTACTACATTTCAAGTAGTTGTAGAGAGTGACAAGGTCTGCCCCCAGCCTTTTTTTTTTTCCAGGCTAAAAAATCCCAGTTCCCACGCTGCTCTTCTTATTTGTGCTGTTCTTGAAAGATATTTTTTCTAATGAGATTTACAAAGGTTGGTTTTACAAAATTATTTGAAAACACAAATTTCCTCTTATGATCATTCCCTTGCTTCTTCTGAAGACTTGGCTTGTTCAAGCTGAGTTGCATGACTGACAATCTTAGCACATCTGTGCATTTTTAAATGCTGCAGTATGTTGTTAAAGGGAGATATGCTTTCTGCAGACACGGCCATATTGAGTAAGGCCATGGTAGACATTTGGAAATAGGCAGCAATGTTGATTGCTAGGGTTTTTTCAAGGAGGGAGAGGAGTGCACCTAAAGCATTGCTTATTAATTCCAATAGCTGCCATTTTCCATGCACAAAGCAGGCATCCCAATAACAGCAACAAAAGGTTAAGCCAAAGGGAAGCAAAGAAAATATTCAATCCATACTACTGTTGGACGGGTTCCCACATTCGGTTTTACAAGCCTCCTTTGTAATTGATCAGAAATAAAACTTTGCAGAATATGACAGCACACATTCTACATGTTGTATTATATATTTTTTTTTGACTGTAAGTAGCCTACACTAAATTCATCCCAGATGAAAAGCATAGGATTTTTCAAAAGACGAGTTGATTTTAAGCTCGTTCGTTCTCCTGGGGGAGCTTTTTATGAAACCAGGCTGAACAACTTGCCAATGTGAACTAAATTTCCTGTCTCTGGAACTCGGCAGGCCAAGTCTGAATCATATTTTTCTGAAGGTGGTAGCTTTGAAAGAAAAGTATCTCGAGTTTCTGTTTTGCTGTCCCTTTGTCCCATTGCTAAAGAGCTCTTCTTCAACCTCTGTGACACAGCATTATGAGGGAGGTGAGGTATAGTGGTGTCGGCATGAAGCAGGGGGCATTGAAGTCCAACTTTCTAATCCTGCCTCTGAGAGAAATCAAGCCAAATTAAAAACATCTCTGGGCTAGATAGTGCATAACGTCACCGCCTTGGCTTAGAAGCAGTGCTGAGGTGTGCAGCCCAGCAGAATCTCCTGGAGGCAATGTGCTGTCATTCAGACTAGCACAGATGCTGTTTAACTCCAGTGAGCAGCCGGACGTGGGGCTCTGAGGATGCTTTCTGTCCCCTGTCTCTGGCAGCAAAGCCACAGCTGCTTTCTCTGTGCTTTTGGAGAGGGAGTAGCATGTGTTTGCCCCCCAAAATTGCGTTACTTAGTCCTTTCAGTTACTTTTCCTTTCCCTTTTCTCATCTCCTGCCTTTGTTTTCCACTGACCAGCAGCTGCTTACACCCACACATAGGCTTAGGTGAGTGCTTATATTGTCCTGGAGTTGCAGCTTCTGGCTCAGAGCTTCTGCCATGGTTGAAAAGAACAAAATTCATCTGAGGATTTGGACTGAAAAAGAGGAATAAATCTAGTCTCACACTCCCTTGATCTGTGGTTGTTTGAGTGCCTGGCTGGTACCTCTGTGTACATGACGGCAGTCTGCAGACAAACAACCTTAATTAATTTGCAACAGAAGCCAATGGTAGCAAAGGCAGCTGGACATTGCCAGTGCATGAAGAGACCTTGGATGCTGCCCAACAAGAACTCTCCCAGTTGTATGTCACTGGAGGATCCCTGTCAGCTTGGGTGATTCTTCTGCATGATGGCTGCAGCACAGCCTGGGTCTGAAGCAGTGTGTTAGCTCTCTTTTTCATCATTATAATGGATTAGACTGAACAGCTCTAGGACACAATTCTAAGATGCAAGAACATTATGCTTAGCTGCTATGTTTAATTCATGTGTGGGCTTGCAAATGTGACAGGCAGGTTTCATTGTCAAAAGGACAATGACGTTGTGCTCTGAGTTCTAATTGGAGAGCAATAACCTGAAATGCTCATATATGTCACATATTCAAAGGCTAGGGTGCTTGCAAAATTCAAAGGCTAGGGTGCTTACTTCTACTTACAAAGGTTTAATTGGCCACTACTTAAATGGAAATCAGTGTATGTAAACAGATAATTGCAAGAGTAAATTCAGCTCTATACTCATTTGTGTAGAGTTTCTGTGCAAGGTAAATAAATCTAATCACTTCTAAATATAGAAGCTGCAATGTGGTAGAGTGTAGGAAGGAACAGAAAGTATTCAGGAATCAGGAACAGCTTAGAGTAGAATGGACACGTGCCCTAACTTGAGACTACTCTAAAAAACAAAAATCATGGAGTAAAACTATTAAATATGAAATAAAAATTAAATACTTACAATTTCATATTTCTAGTGCTGGGCGCTAGAAAAATTAGAAGGGATAAAACGTGCATTTTGCTACCTTTATTTTCCTTGCATTTATATGCAAGTTTCTGTGGGATTAGTTGCTGCGCTTGGCTAGCAGTGAGTAAAATTGTTAGAATATGGCCTATTGAAACTGCTTCCAGTCAAAGTGGAGTCAGAGGTTCTTAATGATATTTCAACAACAAATCTGCAAAACTTAAGACACCTAATTCACTTAGAAGATAGAGATAAGCATCTAGCACTGAGTGTTTGATTGAAACTCTGAAAATTGCCTGTTAATCGCTAATGTTGATATAGTATCAGTGGGTGGAAAAGTGTTTGTTCGTAATCCTTTTTTTTTATTTCTGCATTTTCTGCATACAATTATTTAGATGAATTTGTCCTAGAAAGCAGTTGTGTTTCTGTGTTTCTTGCTTGCCTTGAGAACCTGCACTTGCTTGATATATATATTCTTTACATTTAGAGCCTGACATGAAAGTGAAAATTGACTTACAAATAACGCAAAGGAATTGAGGTTAACCAAAGTGATTTAAAAAAGTAAATCGGTTCAACTTAAAAACCTAAAGCCCTGGGCCATTTTGTCTCAGCAGCTTTTTCATTATTCCAAGGCTTGTCCTCAGGGGTTTTCCCTATCAGCTTCCATGACTGAAGTTAGATGCTGAACAGTGACAACTCTCTTGGACTATTCTGGTGGAGGCAAGTGTAGAACAGCTTTATTTTCACCTGCTGGACATAGCCGCCCCCACTCCGAGTAGAAAGAAATTAGGAACTTGTTTTCTGCTGCTATCTCTCTCTTTCTATGGAGAGATAGAAATTTTTTCACATTGTTTGGTGCTCAGAGGGTTCTGTTTAAAACTCAGGAATTTCTAAGGAATCAGTCTGATGCCTCTGATCAGAACCAACTTGGTATCAGTTATTTCTGCTGGAGTGGGGAATAAATCCATGCTTGAATCAAGGGGGCATGGGGCACTGTTTCTGTGTTTTACTAAAATGATTCCCATTATATGAAAGAAATGTTTGTCCCTTTCCTCCGCTGTATTTTCATACAGGTTTTAAGTAATTCACTTATTGATTCAAACTCCTTCCATTCCTACTGTTGATCTAAGAAACATTGTTTTCCCAAGCCGGCTCTGTGAAAAGAACCACACATTTCATCATGCATTTCTGACACTATTTTCAAAGCAGATGTTCAGAGAGAAGTAAGTATTTCGAAACCTGCTTTGTTAGAAAGAGTTGCTAATAAGGAAAGGATATGTTCTGCCTGACTAAAAAGCAAATCATTTTTAATAATGGAAAAACCGCAGTGTAAGTCCATGAAGACAGATTTAACCATTACAATAGCAACATGGAGGCTTTAGCAGAAACCAGCTTTTTAAAAATTCAAACTTAGTCAGTTTTGTTTGGCTATTCTTTATCCAAATAAAGGCTCACACTTTAGGAAGATAATTTAGTTTGTCTTCTCATAATTTACTAGGTCTTCTGTGGCACTACCCAGACATTTAAAATGAGGCTGGTACTTGAGGAGCCTGCTGAATCAGGGTAAGAAATAGAAAGTGGTTGCCATGTGTGGCATTAATTATCTGCAGAGTCTGTGGCAGCACTGAGAATGTTTCCTAATAAAGTTGAATCATCTTCTCCCAGTCTTTCATGCATTAAAACCATAAGAAATGTTATTCTGCAGTCTGTTTTTTTTCAATACATTTCATAAAACATGTATGTAATGTGTTGCTTACCATTTGAACTTTTCTGAGCACAATAGGCATCACAGATGCTCTCCTTTAAAGAAAATCTTGATAGAATTAGACTCAAAACCAGACAAATTTGTGTCCCGTTTCAAGAAATAAACATGGGAGCCTAGTGAAATACATTAATATGCTCCCAATTAGCGCATTCATTATATAGCGTTTTGAGCAAACTAATGAACTTTTTGATTCTTTCATAAGATAAAATTTACAATGCAAAATGAGTAAGTAGAGATAGCATATGTCACCAAATTATAGAGCTATGTGAATAGCTGTAATAAAAAATATTTTCCCCCTGCTCAGAAATAATGGATTTTATTCTGCGGAACTTGAATAATAGCATTCACTGTAATGCACTTCTTAGTCCTCTAAGTGGCTAGTAAAAATTTATCTTCGACAGCAATGAGCAGTACTGGGGTGATTCTTCTGCCCTAAGACTGAATTACTCAAATGTTAAGACCTTGTAAAAGGGAATGGAATATCCTACATCCTGTTTACCAGGTGTTTCAGGAGCAGTCATTGTGAAGGCATGGAAATTTAGTCATCAAAAAATACAAATGCATGCAGAGGAAAACCAGTGGGACTTATGAATTAAAAGGTTAATTTACAATTTTTTTCTAAATTATTAACCTTTTATTTTATTTTAATAATAGAACAAAATTGAATATGAAGCAACTGGACTTAGACATTTCTCACTACAACTGCTAACACACATTAAAATATTTTCATATTTTCTCTTAAAGAAGCTGAGGACAACCTTAGTCATCAAATCATAGAATCATAGCATCATAGAATAGTTTGTGTTGGAAAGGACCTTAAAGATCATCTAGTTCCAACCCCCTCTTCCATGGGCTGGGACATGTCCCACTACATCAGGCTGCCCAAGGCCCCATCCAGCCTGGCCTCGAACAGCTCCAGGGATAGGGCAGCCACAACTTCCCTGGGCAACCTGTGCCAGGGCCTCACCACTCTCATGGTGAAGAAATTCTTCGTTCTGTCAAGCCAAAATCTGCCCTTCTCCAGTTTATAGCCATTGCCCCTAGTGCTATCACTACAAGACTTTGTGAACAATCCCTCCCAGCTTTCCTGTAGGCCCATTTCAGGTACTGGAAGGTTGCTATAAGATCTCCTTGGAGCCTTCTCTTCTCCAGGCTGAACAAGCCCAACCCTCTCAGCCTGTCTTCATATGGGAGGTGCTCCAGCCCTCTGATCATCTTTGTAGCCCTCCTCTGGACCTGTTTCAACAGTTCCATATCCTTCTTATGTTGAAGATTCCAAAACTGGACACACAACTCCAGATGAGGTCCCACAAGGGAGGAATAGAGGGGCAGAATCACCTCCCTTGACCTGCTGGCCATGCTTCTTTTGGTGCAGCTCAGGATATGGTTGGCGTTCTGGGCTAAGAGAGCACATTGCTGGATCATGTCAAGCTTATCAATCAGTGCTCTGAAGTCCTTCTCTGCAGGGCCGCGCTCAATCGCATCATCCCTCATCGTGTACTGATATCGGGAATTGCCCTGACCCAGGTGTAGGACCTTGCACTTGGCCTTCTTGAACCTCATGAGGTTCTCACAGCCCCACTTCTCCAGCTTGTCCAGGTCCCTCTGGATGACATCCTGTCCTTCCAGTGTGACAACTGCACCACTCAGCTTGGTGTCATCTACAGACTTGCTCAGGCTGCACTGAATCTCTCTGTCAATATCATTGATGAAGATACTAAATAGCACTGCTCCCAGTACAGGCCCCTGAAGGACACCACTTTTCATGGATCTCCATCTGGTCTTCGAGCCATTGACCACTACTCTCTGAATACGGCCATCCAACTAGTTTCTTATCCACTGAACCATCCATCCATCAAATCCATATCTCTCCAATTTAGAGAAAAGGGTGTTGTGAGGGACCATGTCAAAGGCTTTACAGAAGTCTAGATCACATCCGCTGGTTTTCCCGTGTCCACTGCTGTGGTTACTCCATCATAGAAAGCCACTAAGTTGGTCATACAGGATTTGCCCCTGGTGAAGCTGTTGTGGCTGCCATAAATCACATCCCTGTCCTCCATGTGCTTTAGCATAGCTTCTAGGAGGATCTGTTCCATGATTTTCCCAGGCCCAGAGGTGAGGCTGACAGGTCGATAGTTCTCAGGATTGTCTTTTCTACCCTTTTTAAAAATGCACAACATTACCCTTCTTCTAGTCACCAGGGACTTCTCCTGATTGCCATGACTTTTCAAATATCGTGGAGAGTGGCTTGGCAACCACATCAGCTAATTCCGTCAGGACTCTGTGATGCATCTCATCAGGTCCCATAGACTTATTGATATTCAGATTACTCAGGTGGTAACAAACCTGATCCTCCTCTAGAGTGGGAGGAGATTTACCCCCATGCTCCCCATCTTGTTGTCCCATGACCAAGGAGGGGTGAGGAGTGCAGTTATCAGTGAAGACTTAGGCAGAATAGTTGTTAAGTAACTCAGCCTTCTCCTCATCTGATGCTAGGTCACCATTCCCAACCATCAGTGGAGGTCCTTTCTCTTTAACCTTCCTCTTCTGATTGACGTACCTGTAGAAGCCCTTCTTGTTGGTCTTTACTTCCCTTGCCAAGTTTAGCTCCAGCTGCTCCTTGGCCTTCCTGACCTCATCCCTATACAACTGGGCAGGGCCCCTATACACTTCCCAGGTTCCCTGTCCCTGCTTGCACTGCCTGTGCCGTTCCCTCTTCTTCTTTAGTTTAATCTGCAGGTCTTGATTCAGTCACGCCAATCTCTTCCCTTTCCTGCCTGAATTTCTACATATGGGGACTGAATGTTTTTTGTGCTTTATGGAAAGCATCCTTGAATATTTGCTAGCTGTCTCTTGGACCTGTACTGTAATAGTAGCTTAGAAGTGCTTATGTCTTCTTCTCAGTAGGTGGAGCTTATGACAACTCTGCCCCTGTTTAGGCACAGACTTCATGCATGGAGGAGAGGACAAACTGTTTTTTTGGGTGGCATCCTCATATGACATATTAAAATAATGGTAACTAGAGAGTGTATAATGTTTACTAATGAAAACTGAGACCAATTAATCCTGGAGCTGATGGGGTGATGAAATTATTAGCATGGATTTTTTAACTGTTAAGGTCAAGGTTGCCTTACACAGTGATGACTTGTCAGAAAGAAAAATAGATGAGCTATGTGTGTTTTTAATTTAAAATGCTGTCATCAAAGCTGGTTGCCCAGGTACATAACCTGGTTGCATGCTGGTTGTTTACACAGAGATTTCCTGGCTTATACACCAATGAATCTGAATGAGCAAATCTTAACTGATTGGTATGGGGAGACAGAAAGGAAGAGAATAAGTAAGGAAAGGGAGGAAGAAGGTTGCAGTGGATTTCTGTAACTGATAGCATGACTTTTTAACAGCTGCTTTTATAGGAGGATACAGGACATAGCCATTAGTTGAATAAGTCCCTCTCTGAATGTGAAAGTAAGACAGAAATAATTCAACTAGGAGTTATCCACACTGTTTTTAGCGGGTTAATTCTTTTTCAGCTCCCTTCTGCTTAAATAACAATATCTTTTACAATGTCATGCTGGAAGAAAGGAAAGACAGGGATTTCTTATTGATACAATAGCTTTTAAGAGCAGAGAAAATTAACCAGATTTAAGAGATTCATATACTTGCTGCCAGAATATCCTGCCTCATTTGCTATATTGTGGCCACTGAGTTTTAAGTTGTGCGTTGTATCTTACATATAAAGATAAATACCAATCTACCAGTCTGATGTCTCATTAGTAGTATTAGCAGTGGTAGATTAGTAATATATAGCTGAAAAGTAATTTCCAGTTATTCTATTTCCAGCAATGATTTTTTTCAGTTCTGTAAAGCCTTTTGCCTTCTCACTTCTTTTGGAAAAATAAGGGGGAGGAAGGAGTAAGTCTGTTTGTATGAATTTTCTCAATTTCTCTAAAAAAGGCTGTCTCTTCTGCAATCACTGATATGGTTATTGTGAAATGTTCTGTAGTTATAATGGACTTGTTCCAGAAGTTTCACTGAGCTGGTCCAATCCCTAATCCCTGCTCTAAATTGTTTCTTTTGGTGCCACATCACAAAATTAATCTTTCCATTTGCTTTGCACTGAATCATTTAACAGTGTGTGAATCCATATAAAGAGCCATGAGGCAAAGCTTTTGATAAAAGCTAGCTAGAACTAAACCATCCTGCATATCGTATTTGGGAATAAGAAAATAAAAGTTTCAGGAATGACAGATTTGGCTGCAAATTTTAGATGTTCTCCATCCCTGCTGGCAGAATACACAGTCTATTTAATAGTTTCCTTTGTTTTTAATATATTTTCTGTGTAATCAGGTGATTCTGAGAGATGACTGAACACTGGTCATTGTGGACACTTGTTTATTCCAGTGATCTGTAATAAAATGGTAGCAATGCCCCATATGCAGAAAAGCAACATTGGTAGGAGGGTTTCTACTGAGGATCTAATTGTGGGTTTACGTGACATGTTGTGTCAGTGTACATAAAAGTGCTTTTGATATAGCACCAGTCTTTGAGGAAAGGTTTATACTACAGGTAAAGAACATCTTACCAATCCTTTGAGTCAACTCTTAATATAATAGTAGTAGTAATGATAAAAACTATTTCTTTCCTACTAAAAAGGCTACACAAAATTATTAGACATGGTCTTTGCTGAATTCTTGCTCAGTGGGAGCCTATCTTATAACCTCTGCTGCAGTCAGACAGAGGAACTGAAAGACTTGGTATTCTCAGTAGGATCTGTGGGGTTACTGGAAGTGGGGCTCCAATTCTGGGAAAGTTAGATTAATGATTATGAGCTATTCTGCAACTTGAATAAGATGAAGTAAAACATCTTAAATGATGGAAAGTTTCTGACCAGATTGTCCCAGCAGTTGCTTTATATTAACTCCTCTTGTATTAGCTAGCTAGAAAAAGGAGAAAATAAATTGTAGTTAAACTTAATAATTGAAGTGGGAATCATCTTGTCTAACTTTCAGGGTGTAATTCACTCTGGAGACAGTCATCTAAACTGAATTGCCCATTTTCTATCTATACGTCACTGAGATGTTTAAATTCCCACTCCAGTCAGCGTTGGATATATACTGCTAGCAGAACTTCACAGCTTCTCCTAAGACAAGAAATACTCCTTATTCTCATACTTAGGTCTCTTTGGACTCTTAGGAAGTCCAAGGAGAACTTAGGAAGTCTCTTAGGACTTTTCCTCCCTAGGAATTATAGATGGAAAACACTGTTGATCATAGATCCAGAGCACACAAAAGCTTTTGAAATTTTGTCTTCTGTTTACCTCTGGCAAAGTGCAAGTGCAAAATTATTGCATTCAAGATTTTTTTTTTTCTCAGCTAGCCCAGTTCAGAAAGATTTTATTTAACTCTCTGTGGAAGAAATGACAATGTAATGTACAGAACGAAATATTTATTGCATATATTTAAAAAATATGTTGGTGCTCGCAAAATTAAGTGTTCCCGTGACAAAACCAAAGCAAATAATATCTTGTGGAATCCTAACCATAGTGTTAACACTTCCCTGCTTGCAACTGAGTCATGACAAAGGAAATCATGTAGACATGGAGTGTATTCACACTTAAGCTAGCACTCTTGGCTACCTGCAGCCAGTTATCTTCATAGCTGGGCTGTTCCAAGGCTGGAATTGTCCTTCTGTGAAAGAATAAGTCAGGATGAATTTTATCACTGTTACAGTCAGATTGGTGTGGTCATACTCCCCCCTGGAATCTGACCTTTTCCCATAACTCTAATCAAGTAATAACCACCAGTGGCATTTTTGATGGATGCATTCGGTCTGATGGCTACATCTGGCTCAAGGTAGATTTGGGGAAGACAGATAATGACACAACACCCAGGGTCTAATCTATGGTAATGTGCCTACCTGACCACAGTGCTAGTTAATGGCTGACTCAAGATATATTTGGAAGACACTGGCACCTGCAGTCATTATGCAAATATGCAATCCTCTTACTCCATAAACAGTGAGTGGCCCAAGAGCCTTGCGAGCTCTCTTGCTTGGGAGTGGGCTGCACACTTGGAACTCCTCATGAGCAGGGACACCTCTTAAGGTCACTCCTCAAGGCCTAGAGAATCATTATTGCATCAGATATTTGATAAATGTATTGGGAATAAGTGCATTGAAACTTTGAAATCTTAGCTAAATGATATGAAGGATTGATTGTGTATATGTAATCCTTCAGACATAAACCACTCATCAAGTCTGGGACTAGGATTGGATCCAGTCACACCTAGACTCCTCTCTGAGAAGGAGTTTACAAAGCAAGGGGATCCTTTCTGAACCTTGTGACTCAATGAGAGGGTCTCCCTGACAGGTTTACCTGACCCTGTCCTCTATGTAGTAGATAATCAAGAGTACCTTGACATTGAATCTTCCCACCATCGCATTTACTATCAAACTTTATTAACTCACTGTTTTATATTAATAAAGTGTATTGCTGCTTCTCTTTTACAAGGGTAGTGCATCACCCTATCGCTCCATTCACAAGAATGGGTGCATGTGTTCTAAAACTAGGAAAATAAACATCTGCTTTATGTAATGCAACAAAGTTAATCTCATTGGCTGCATGTATTAATTGCTTCAGCAGCAGTCCCAGGGGCATGAAAATACAAGGTGGATCTGACCTTTCTCTCTGTTTTTCTTTTTCTCTCCATTCTGTTGTTATGAACCTGCAGTATCTCACAGATATTTTGTTTCTTTGTTTGTTTTCTGATGCGCCTTACAACATAGTTACTTAATTTGGTACTAGCAGCCTATTAGGTAAGCAGAAATCCTGAGACAACTTGGACCAGCTTTTCTCCTAGGGCTGCTCTTACAAGTTCAGTTTCTGGAAGAAAAGGAAATCTGGACTTAAGAGCATGACTGGGGGGAGGTGTGAGTGGAAAATGTTTACGAAAACTCATCTGAGGGTTTTTTTTAATTACTTGGTTTTATAACTTTGTTGGCTTACATTTCTAGATTGTCCTTTATAAACAAAGTAGCAAGATATTTTAAAATTCCTAAATTCTTCTATTCAATTCCAGAATCTGGGACCTCTAGATCTTATGATGAAACTTAATGTTATGATAAATAACTAGAATTTGAAGCAATGCTACAGCATTGGGATTAGGAAGACATAAAATTTGAGAAGGACTTTATATGAATGTCTTGATTCATGCCAAAATTTTTTTGATCTAATTTAGTATTAATCATCTTTCACTAGCAGAAATCTTAAGTCAGCGGGGGAAATTTCAGCCCCATAGATGCTCTGTGGAAAAGAAGGCATCAAGTTTTAGGTCCTTTTAAGCTTTTTCCCTTATAGATGCTAAAGCACCTGTGAGAGATTGTCTGGAAAGTGCTGTATTATATTATTTTCTATTTAGAAATGAATTTACATAGTTAAATCCTTGTCTTTTGAGCTGAAAATTAATTCCTTGGGGCATAAATCTGATGCCAGCAGGAATGAGTAATTTAGAACTTGAAGCCTGTACTTCCTCCCCAGAGGATGAGGGAGAAAGGTAAAAGTGTTTTAAAAATTATCCTTCACATTTGCATCTAGAGGAAAATACAGCAGCTCCAATTTATTTGATTTGTTCATTAATTGCTCAGCTAATGCTGGGGAAAAAAACACAACAGGGACAAAATGTAACCATGCAACTCACCAGGCGATATTGTAAAAATTTTGAGCTACCAGGAGAGTGAATATAACACAGAAGCTGTATTGCATATTAATCAAAAAATAAACAAGAAAGAAAAATCAATTCATATTTAGGTCTGTAAACTTTATCTGTATTCCCTATAGCATATAGGAAGTAATGTGTAAAAGTGAACATATGTGGAACTAGAATGGACAGGGAATTTTATGAATGCATCCCCTATTTTATAAAGTGCATTTTATCCATCAGCAATTTATAGCTAACAAATTTCAGACAAATATTTGTCCAGCCTTTCTGCTCAGATCCCAGTGTAAGTTCAAAGAGGTGACAACACCATCCAGACATGTAGCGTGGGATTTCCAGTTATCAATCTATTTTATTTGAAAAGGTACTTTCAAAGAAATCCCACATGTCAGTTTTCAAGTCCTGCTCTCTGTTGCTTGCCTTGTTTCTGCTATAGCATTTCCATTTAGCTTGCAACTGCATGTATAAATGCAGCAGCCTAACTTGGGATCACAAATAGCTTATTCAAAGACCCTTTACAGAAAGGCTATGTCACACAAGTTTAATGATTTCTTTGCCTCAGTCTTTAACAGTAAGGTAAGATATTCCCTGAGTACTCAGCCTCATGAGCCAGAAGACAGGGATGGGAGCAGAAAACAGCTCCCATGATCCATGAGGAAATGGTTAGAGATTTTCTCAGCCAATTAGACATGCACAAGTCTACAGGGCTGGATGGCCTTCCTTCCTTCCTTCCTTCCTTCCTTCCTTCCTTCCTTCCTTCCTTCCTTCCTTCCTTCCTTCCTTCCTTCCTTCCTTCCTTCCTTCCTTCCTTCCTTCCGGCTGTTGGAGGAGGGGGTCCGCAACAATAAACTAAAAAAACCCATTCTGTCAAATTGCATGCCCTGCTGCTTCATCACCATTATTATACTGAGGTTTTACATTAAAGTACCCTGGATTTTAAATTGAAAGTCAAATATAATTTGCTACTAGAAGCATGAAGTGAGTGACTAGAAAAGCTGATAGCTAGGTGCAGCATGACAAATTGGTATCTATCTAATAATGAGCCTTACAAGGTCATGGATCACTAGGAACCTCTCAGTTTTATGTAAGTAGAACTGGACTACATTGTGTCAATTGTTGTTTCAGGGGAAAGGGCAATATACTTTACATTAGCCTGTACATTTTCAGAGCTAAAGCTAGAGAGGTACAATAAGACCCTTTGTAATAGAAAAAAAAAAGGTAAGATGACAGAGATGAGAGAGGGGGAGAAGTTTTTTAGAACCACACACTCACTTTCAGCATAAATGTGGACAAACAAACTGTTCCAGTGTGTAGGTTTAAGCTCTAGAGAGGGAAATTCCCAATGATTTATAAATAATTTTCAAACATATTTAAGCAAGTGGTAATATAATGGGATTTTTAGGGTAAATATAAATAATGAAAATGATTTTGTATGTATGGCTATATGAACAAAAATAGGAGAGGAACAGCTGTGTTCCTACAATAGAAGGAAAGTTATTAATAGGAGACCATTAAAACATTGAAACATTCAAACCTCTTCTCTGCAAGTATTAAGCACTAGTGTCCTAGTGGAACTGAAAGAGGCGTGACTATTTATACCATGAGGTAGATGGTCTGATAGCATCATCCCTTAATGACATTTCCACAGAATATGTGCAGCTGGCAAATGTTGTCATTTGAGACTCACACTCAGCTGAGATGAATTACTAGGAGTTGTTCTTCTGGGACATAAAGACCTTTATCTGTTTGTCTTACGACATTATTTTTATGTGCCTTTATGAGACACTGCATAGGTTTCATGTGCCATAACTTTGGTATCCAAAATGTAGTTCATTGTTCCAAGTTCCTTTGCCTCACTGTAGTGAAATAGGTGGATGTCATCTTTTGTAGATGTTGACTCTAGACAAGATTATTTTATTGCCAAACAGGCCTCTGGGACAGCTGCTATAAGCTAGAAGGGCTTCTGGCAATGAGGGGATCCTAGAGTGGAATTTTGGACTTCATCACCTGTCCTTTAGAGGTCTGAAGCTGGGTAAGGCACTTCCCAGAATATCTGCCTCTCTTCTTATCTATCTCATTTACCAGGATGATTGGAAAAAATTGTAGGAAGGAATATGTATCTGTGAAGGGCAATGGCTGGAGGGTGCGCTGAGTAGAAAGTGTGACACTGAGTAGAAATATGTTTTAGGAAACTCTGCACCTGATGGGTAGATGGAAAGCCTTGTCAGGCGAATGTTATTATGACCCGAACTGAATGATTAAATAGAGCAGAACTAACTCAAGCCACCCATGTGCCTCATTTGGTCAGACCAGTGGCCATATTACTTTTTTACAGAGGACTTTCAATTTTACTGGGAGATTAGCTGTGATTTGCTGTTCCTCTGTCATCTTAAAAATAGGATAGCAGTAGCATTGCCAAAGTAACAGACAGTAAGATGTCTCCCTGTAAAGATGCTGTCCATTGAAAATCAAAATTCAGAAGTTGTGATCATGTTAACAGTTCTACTGTAGAGTTTGGCTTTATAAAGTAGCTTGTTTAATCTATTTCCATGTTGGAGGTCTCTTCTTTAATCTCCACTGTGTCAGGTAAAAGGGAGGCCACTGCAACAGCAGTGGCCTTGAACAACCCACAGCACATGCAATTGTTGCAATTTTATTTCCTGGGCAATGAACCTGTCAAAATGCTAGGAGTCTGTTAGGTGGAAATAAGTGATGTTTTTCTGTAATTCACAAAGAGGACACATTGTGATTTGCCTCTTGATTCTTCTAGTTTTGCTGGTTTTCTTTTACCCATAATAAAACCAACAGCGTGATGCACAATGCATGGGAGAAATAACCCAACCTTTGGAACAATGATTTAAGCTAAATTTTACTGAAATGAAAAGACTTGCTGATTATTGCTGAGACAGATCCCTAACCTAATGCTGGGCCCCAAGAATAACATACTGCTCAGTGAGTTTTCTTTTGAGGGGGCAAGTAGTCAAATCAGAGCCAGTGTGTGGAAGAACTGTCCCTTACTGGAACAGCATGGGCCCAAGGAGGATCAGAGAACCATGAGGAATAAGCAGCATGATTTATGAGAATAAATCTTATCAGACAAATGTGATTGCTTCTTCTGATAGCATTACCAAATAAGAAAATGAAAGGAAAATGGCAAACCTAATCTAGTTTGACTTCAGTAAAGCATTTGATATTGCATCCATGAAACATCATACAATTAATTCAAATTGACAAATATGCAGACTGTCATATGGACTGAAGATTAGCTCAAAGGCCATAAACAAAAAAAATATATTGTTGGATCAAGTTGAAGGAAGATACACTGGTATTTGCTGCAATGTTGATACTAAATCAAGACTCTAAAATCTCCATTCCTGATTTGGTAAGGAGAATGAGTCAGCTCATTAACAAAATTTACCCATGTCATAAATTGGGAGGAGCTTTGAATGTCCCTATGGGAAAAGAATAATGCAATATGTCAAGCATTAATGTGATAAAGTAATAAATAAATTATAAAAGTGTAGAGCATCACCACCTGGTGTACTTTGAAGGAAATGCTGAATGAGAATTTAACAATCTGGAAAAGATGAGTGGATAAAATATAATTGTGGCAGATAATGGATACAACTTGAAAGGGCAACCAAAAGGGAAAAGTGAAGTTATGGGTGCATATCTATTGTTGCCTCATGGAATAAGGCAGTGCAGTAATATCTCAGGAGAGTAGTTTAATTTTCAGCACAGAAACAGGCCTAGTCTATACAACTCTGGCACTCAAAGCTTAAAATTGGATTCTTGGAATGATTAACGAAAGGAACTATAAGAAACTGAAGTGCTAGCCAAATGGTCAGATCCAGTGAAGAAAGATTAAAATGGATAAACTATAATGGGCTAGATTAAAACCACTGAATCTGTACATGTATTGAAATACCTTTCTGTTATTGAATTTAGTTATCAATATGAAAAAGCTTAGAATATTTGATAATACAGCTTTCCATGTATGCTTAACTAACAAATAAAAGAGTACCTAATAGTCTCCAAATGTCAAAGGAGTGCAAGTTTCAAGGATGGAGAGGATTTCTACGTAATGCAGGAGAGTATAAACAAGAACAATGAGAAGAAGTTGAGAAAATACTATTAAGGTCATTGCAAGCAACATTTATTTGCCGTATTAGAAGGAGACTGTGAGGGAGCAATACTGCCTTTCACCTTCGCAGCAGCATATTACGCATGTAATGAAATTTGCTTCAAATGGAAGTTTTCTTTAGTAGGAAGAGTTGTAGAGAGATAGAATATTTGGGATCATACCATATCCCATATGCAGAGTCTTTACCACTCCAGATGGCATGCCAAATGCCAAGTCCTAGAAATACTACTGAATTATTACCTTGCAAACATGAAGGAGACTAAACCAGCACAACATATAATAGATCCCCCCACAAATGCTTCCGAAATTAAGACTAGGTGCTTCTTTTTATATGCAAAGTCCAGATGGTATATACAAACCAACTGTGAATTACATTGCTGGTGTGATGCTTAAATCTTACAAAAATGTTTACTGATATAACAAATGGCTTCTATTTACAAGTGGAAAGCTGAATAAATGGAAGAGATGCAAGGGTTTGTAGGTTGTATTGAAGATACAACAGACTTTGACTATCACTCTAATATGGCTGTTCTTAGATTAGAATTAGGTGAAGAACAAGTTTTGCCCAAATAAGAATGTTTAAAATGAAAATATAGAATCTAACATCTTAGCTTGAGGAAATCTAACCTAAATTCTTAAATTCTCACTTGAGGTCAACTCCTCTGTTGAAAAAATAGAGGAAAAAAGAGTAGAAGCAAGGAAATGATTTTCAGTCTAACATTTGAAGCAAATGAGGTCTTTGTGCTTGCATTAGTTTATCAGACTCCCTTCTCTTCAATATCTGTGAAATGTGTTAGCCAGTTTTAAGCAAGAGGTGAGAAGCTCTAAGGATGAATGCTAAATAAAAGAGGAACCAGGCAGATCCCTGGTTTCACCAGAAGTGGAACCAGCTAGTTTCATGGTAACAGGAGACTAAGAAGGTAGGAAAGGTATAATACATGGTCTACATATAGTTCACACCTTTCTGTGCTTTTAAATATATCAACTTAAAAACTTGAACTTCTCTGAATAAATTTGAGCCATGTGTTATAACATCTGATGTTACTGGAGCAGTATCTGCTTACATAATTGCTGAACATTTCGGATCATATCTTCATGCAGTGACTTCAGTGGAGATACACCAATTTACACAAATTGGAAAAAGTAACAGTAAAGATTTTTGTGGCCAGAATCTCTTGCAATAAAATACTTGAAAAATCTGTAAGTCATTATTTTAATGGCACTCTTGACAGCTATTGTTAAACTTGGGTGCAGTGCTAGGGTAGTTATGGTAATATAACATTACTTTATAATTCAACTTTTCTCAACTTGAATTATCATCATTGAAATACAAGTGTTTGCCTTGCTCCCATCTTATAAAGTATCCTGCGCAGAGAGTGCAGAACAGGATGAGAAGCTCTACTAGTCTAGACACCTAGAGTTAGTATGTTTTCTTTTTAAAAGTCTTATCTAGGAATAAGGCCAATGGAAAAATCTGTGAGTATTCATGGTGATATGATTTTGCAGCAATCTGCACCCTGTTGCCCTGGGCAGCATTTGGCTTTTTCTGTGTGTAAAACTGCCCACTGGTTGTAGCTGAGTTTGAAATTGCTGGATAGAGAGTTTAAACTTGGATCCCTAAATTGATTTCTGGTGCCTGTTCCAATAAGAGTTTAAAATGGAGACTACATGGAGTGACGCAGCATATATTTCAAACTCATAAGACTTAGGTTTTGAACATCAGTCATTTGTCAGCTGGCATGATGCCTCTTCGGCTTGCAGACTGCATTTTACAAGATGCGACTACCCAACACATACAAGGGTCATGCTTAGCATTGAGGTCCAGGCATATTTCTCCCCAACTACATGCTCGTCTCCTTTCTTGAAAGGTTACCCAGTCAGGGGAGCAAAAGGAAATCTAGGTTACTGAACAGTGGAAAACTTTGAAGGATCTGTGGTTTTTAGAGGTATATAAAAGAATAGAGCTCATCTCTGGCTCTGTAATACTTGCATGTGGAGCAGAAGGGCAAAATCACTGCTGCTCATGTAATCCCTTGTGATGGGTCTGGCTAGAATTGTGTCTGCCTTTCTGTCACAGGTTTAGATGTGATGTTTAAGGATTATCTGAAACAGCAACTAAAGTCATAGCCACCACAATGGAAAAAAAAAAAGGCTCAGAAGAAGCAATATATTACTTGGAAAATCTGAGAATGCGAGATTTTGAGTCCTACAGGAAAGCTTTCAGGTCTGGTTTATCTGAACTTATGGACTCTAAATGGGTCAGCTTTTTTTTTTTTTAACCCAGCTTTTTAGCTTTATAGAAAGATTTATTTGTCTCAGCACAGCTCCACAAGAGTAAACGGAACTGTTTCTTGTTCATGCATCCTGATTAAGGGTCTTTCCATCAGTTCTGTTTCTCTCTGCTGAGGCTTGAAGTGTTGGTATTGAGTGCTTGCTGTATCATCATGGTACTATTTCTCCAAAATTGAGCTTGGAAAATGCAGAACAAACTAACAGGCATTCTGGCAAGTTCTGAAGTGCTTTTCAATTCAGCTGTGTTTACCTCCAAAGGGAGTAGTCCTTGGAGGGAGATACAATTAGGAACAAAATAACCTGGCTCATTTTAATGGTAGGAAGGGGGTCTGTAGGTCCATGATAGTGTGGGATTCAGGAACCCCACTGGACTAAAAGGACACCTGTTAAACCCACATTTAAAATTTGGCCACTGGGGTAATTGGGAATTGCTCATCTCTATTCATTTACCAATAAACTCACAAACCCAAACTCTCCTGCTTATGAATGCAGATATCTGCTGTTTGCCCCAGCTAGTCTCCCATTCCATTTATGGACATTTAGAGCTTCAGACAGAGAGTAAGGGAAACTACCATGAAAATGAGATGGCCAGTCACCTCCTTTGAATAACAAATGATGCTTGCTGAACAGTGAAGGATATAATTAAATGAAAAGTTTGCAACAAGCAAGCTGATCAAAAAATGTTTGTAAAAAGCACTTCAATGATTTAAAGAAAACAGAGACGTTTACGAGGATCACAATATTTTTACTAATAATCTACCAGTGAAAAAATAGGATCTAATTAGCTAAAATGTTTCCCAAGAATACTTTGCCCAGGTCTAGTGTGAAATGACATATTAAATTCAATTCCATGCTGACCCATTCCTTTGAAAGAAAATTATATGCAGTCAGAAGAATATCCCTGGATAACCACAGAGATCAGAAGCGGTGACCTTGTTGTGTTACAGTCCTGTTTACAGTTGCTCCCACTGCAGGCTGTCAGACTTTAAGTATCTGCTTTACTTGAAGTACAAAACAAGATGCCTTCATAATTGACATTGTGAAAACCCCAACCACTTCCTTTTCCTCTGCATTTAGTCAAATTATTTTTGTAACATATGAAAAGGTTCAACGATTTATGCCCTTCCTAATGTGCTGAACTCTCAAACCATACCGAACTGCCACATTGTTTCACCAAATTTTTGTTTGCTGTATATCTGTTCCTATTTGCAGAGTTTAGTCATGTTTTAGTACAGAAGTATTGAATCTTTGGGAGAATGCATTCTGGTCATTTCTGTCTTCTAGTCCTCACAAATGTCCTCACGGTTGGTAAATATTTTTTTTTTTTTTTAATTGAATGTGCTTTTCTTTCATGCTCCTCCATTTAATTTAAGCAAATTTGATAGCTATAGGCATTTTATTTTCTTACCATCTGTTTTCCATTTTTATTAAATAGTTATAGTTTATTGTTAATTGAAATTGCAAATTGGCCATATTATGTTTATACTATAATAATAGCATCTGGATTTAAAACTGTGGGAAAGATCTCTTCCCAACTGTTCTCACTATGTGAGGGCCTACAGCCCTAAAATTACACCTGTCCTATGGGGGATTTCCTGCCCTTTGGGTTGTTGATGTCTTAAATAGTTCAGGTTTTTCTTGAAAAATTAAAACCTTGCCTTTCTGTTAAGAAAAGAAAGGTTAAGATTCCAGTACAGTAGCATCAAACATTTTGAAATAATAAAAGATTCTTGCAGTGAGATGGGATGTTTCAGGGCCTGAACCCTCTTCCTTATTTCTGAAAAAAGCCCTGTAAGAAACATATACTGAATTGCAAATATCTTAAACCAGGCTGCGAGAGAGATTTTATTCTGTACTCTTTGTCAGTCCAGAATACTATTTCTAGAGATGTTAGAGAGGTATTAGTAGGTCTTGAGGGACTACTGATCACTGTAAACTTCCCCAATGTATCACAATTACAGGAACACCTGTTCTAAGTAACATTTTGCTGAGCCACCAGGAGAATTCAGTGCTCAATAGTCCTCAAAATTTCTCATTTCTTTCCTATGGTGAGGTGCTTTAGCGACTTCAGGCCCAGTCAACATGGGTTCACAAAAGGCAGGTCTTGCCAGACTAACCTGATCGCCTTCTATGACAAAGTGACCCGGCTACTGGATGAGGGAAAGGCTGTGGATGTGGTCTTCCTGGACTTCAGCAAAGCCTTTGACACAGTTTCTCACAGCATTCTGCTTCGGAAACTGTCAGCCTCTGGGCTGGACAGGCGCACACTCTCCTGGCTGAAAAAAACTGGTTGGATGGCCGGGCCCAGAGAGTGGTGGGAAATGGTGTGAAATCCAGCTGGAGGCCAGTGACAAGTGGGGTTCCCCAGGGCTCAGTGCTGGGTCCAGCCCTGTTCAATGTCTTCATCAATGACCTGGATGAAGGCATCGAATGCACCCTTAGCAAGTTTGTGGACGACACTAAGCTGGGTGGAAGTGTCGATCTGCTGGAGGGTCGGGAGGCTCTGCAAAGGGATCTGAACAGGCTGGACCGCTGGGCAGAGTCCAATGGCATGAGGTTTAACAAGGCCAAATGCCGGGTCCTGCACTTGGGGCACAACAACCCTATGCAGTGCTACAGACTAGGAGAAGTCTGTCTAGAAAGCTGCCTGGAGGAGAGGGACCTGGGGGTGTTGGTTGACAGCCGACTGAATATGAGCCAGCAGTGTGCCCAGGTGGCCAAGAAGGCCAATGGCATCTTGGCTTGTATCAGAAACGGCGTGACCAGCAGGTCCAGGGAGGTTATTCTCCCTCTGTACTCGGCACTGGTGAGACCGCTCCTCGAATACTGTGTTCAGTTCTGGGCCCCTCACCACAAGAAGGATGTTGAGGCTCTGGAGAGAGTACAGAGAAGAGCAACTAAGCTGGTGAAAGGGCTGGAGAACAGGCCTTATGAGGAGCGGCTGAGAGAGCTGGGGTTGTTTAGCCTGGAGAAGAGGAGGCTGAGGGGTGACCTCATTGCTCTCTACAACTACCTGAAAGGACGTTGTAGAGAGGAGGGAGCTGGCCTCTTCTCCCAAGTGACAGGGGACAGGACAAGAGGGAATGGCCTCAAGCTCCGCCAGGGGAGGTTTAGGCTAGACGTTAGGAAAAAATTCTTTACAGAAAGGGTCATTGGGCACTGGAACAGGCTGCCCAGGGAGGTGGTTGAGTCACCTTCCCTGGAGGTGTTTAAGGCACGGGTGGACGAGGTGCTGAGGGATATGGTTTAGTGTTTGGTAGGAACGGTTGGACTCGGTGATCCGGTGGGTCTCTTCCAACCTGGTTATTCTGTGATTCTGTGATTCTCTTTGGACCATAATACAAAACTCTTAAGGTCAATGGTTCAATACCTTTTAAAGACATGTCACCCCTCCTCCTCCCTATCTCTTACTAATGGTGCCTTCTCAACAAACTTGTGATTTTTGATACCAGTGTCTATTTCTTAAATTCTTTATTTTTGTTGTGCAGAGCTGAGGAAGCAAGGATATAAGTAGCAAGTTAGTTGCTGCTATAGTCTACATTAATGTACACAGGTGCTTTAAGGAAAGAAGGACAATTTATAGGAGAGAAAAAAATGTACAAAAATAATGATAAAAAAGAAGTACTGTGAAATAGGAGCTCAGTCCTGACAAACCTGAAGTCCCATGATACAAGTGAGAGCCCTGACTCTGCATAGACATGGTGGGAGGCATGAATTCCCTGTGTGTTAATGACCACCATTAAACCCTAGATTCTAGATATATTGTGTTGCTACCTGTCTCATTTGGGTCTCAAAACAAAGCGCCAAGTTTTCAGAGAGCTGGATGCTGACTGCTAAATGATAGTGAAGATTTCAGTCTTTCTCTCTTGGATGCTGCAAATTCAACTCCTGTATTGAAGTACATGGGCTTATGTCTAGAGCATTAAATTAGAGGTTGTCCTTGATGTTTTTTTTGGTGTGAGGTAAAAAAAGAAAACCAGTAACAAATACGTTAATCAAAAGTACTAGGAAAAAATTGATTACAAAACCATCTACAAAGAGTATATGGGATAAAGGAGACTGGTCTCTGTTCTCATGTTATCTTGGATGAGGTGTTCTGGGATTTTTTTCTTCTCATCCTTTGTCTTTTAGCATATTTGTGCTAAAAGATGTGGGGATAACAGCTGACTTTCTGTATGTTTGTACACTATCACACATAAATCTTGGTCTCATGATGCACTTTTGCAGTTAGTTTCTTATATTACTGCATGAGATGCATATGAATGGGTAATGGAGGAAAAATGAACCAAACTTTGAAAGACGCATTAAAAGCAATGAACAAGAATCCTTGGTGAGAACAAGCACCTGCTTCTTCTCTAGTGCATGGCAAAAATCACTTATTCTGGCAGCTATAACTCTAAACATAAAGAAAATGGGCTCCAAACTGGAGCCTACTGAGGTAAAAATAGCAGCTTGCCCCAAAATTGTCACTGGTTTTTCTCTTCCCAGATGATCTGTGGAAGAGTCTGGATTCTAGTTAAAGTATTCAGCATTTTTAATTGTATGAGCAATGTTTTTTTGTGAGTCCCTTCGAGCTGACGAGGGTGTGAAGGGTAAGGTAAATCACCTTGCCTTGTTCTTTTAAGAATGGGGGTGCACATCAGGTAAGAATACTGATGTGTAAACATCACTAAATTCATGTTCAAATGGAAAATAAATGTTTTCTCAGACATTCTTGTCCATTAAACCTCAACAGTGAAGATTGTAAGGATACGTCCTTCCTAGACAGGAGAAGCAAGAAAGTCAAGAAGTGTGAAGCCTTAATTCCGTGTTTTGATAACAATGATCCCCAAAACATAAGCAGTAAAGAACATGCTGTGAAAAGAAGTAATTTTCTCTAAGTTTCTATGAAAAGATATCAGACCAATTTACTTATTTTTTAAAGAAATTTGTCATTTATTATATTAATGCAAAGATTTCCCATTGTGGCTGTGAGGGAAACGATATGTATTCCTAAATTACTGTACTTTTTTTCAGTGCTTCTGTTATGCAACATGCCACTCGAGTCATCTTGAGTTCCAAAACTGTAGTCATTAAAGTGTAGCATATTTAAGACTACTGTCTCCTGGAATCCACTGATCTGTGCAATTGCTGTCACACTGGAGAAGGCAATCTTTGGCTTGACATTAATTTCTTGTTCTTCCATATTGTATATGACATACTGTCTTTCTCTTCGATTTTTACTTGCAGGATTATGGCATTTTGAAGAAACAGAAAAAGTCTTGTTGGGCTGTCAGTCATTGACCAGTCTTGGAAGACTTTTCTTCTGTTCAGGGAATCATAACAGCCACCATTTCAGGCATATTGACTTTTCAAGGACTTCAGCATAGGTATTATATGAGATTTCATTTGGCGTCTCAATGTGGAGCAATATGGGAGTGCAGTGGAAGTCCTGCATGTGTAACTTCTCTCAGGGAGCAATTGAGCTAGTAGCTAAGATCTCAGTCAGGCTTTTTAATTTCAGGGTTCCATTTCTACCTCGTACACACATTTTCTGGGAGGCTATCATCTCCTGCCTTTCAATATTTCTGGGAGAGATTAAAAATTCTATAATTCACACAGGAAAAAATTGCTTGCACAACTCTTCTCTCTAAAGAATAAGGCAGTTATCTGATGAGTTTTAGTCTTTATGGGGATGAATAAGGGATCCATGACGAAGCAGCTCTTCTTTCCCAGACTCCATAACATGGGAACAATAGTTTTGTATGTGAGAAAACAATACGATGATAAAAGCTGGGATCTTTATAGTGCCTATGTTGCATTCCTTGTTAGTTTCCAAACTTTCTTAGGCTTCTGTATAATTCCAATCCAAATTCATTAGTGCTCAGGTCTGCTCAGAAACAATAGTGATAGGAAGTAATATGGTTATAATTCAACATGTCTAGGGGGGGAGGGTAGGGAACACTTTTAATTTCCCTTTACTGCTGGTGATGGATTTTTGCAGCTTCACCTTTCTGTGCTACTTATCCCAGAAGTCCCAGGCTCTAAACAACAAACAGCTTTACTTGCAGAAACTTTCCACTCCCTCTGGGGAGAACCACAAACTTGCAGCATATTTTAAGCTGTTGTTCGATTTTCTGAGGGGAAAGAATTGTCTCTAGGCACAAATTAGTGCTACCAGTGGAAGATGGAGTTCAGCTGTTTATGTACTAATGCGAAGCAATTATGATAAAACAAAACTCATTCTGAAATTCCACTGTAACTATGGTAACCTACATTCAATGTATTCCATTAAAAATATAAAAAAGATTCCCCAGAAGGAGAGAGTAAATATTATCTATTATTGATTGATGAAGGTTCCAGATGGTGAAAAGTGGTTAATATATTTCTGCAAAGGAACACATTTGTTAAACCTTTCTTTTTATTGATGGTTATTGTCTGTTTTAATAGTATCCGATAGTTATCATTAAATTTTTCGTCTACTTTGCATCATTTGCTTCCTTCATCAGAAAGTCTCCATTTTACAAAAGGTCTCTGAGAAATTCCTTTATTAACTTTCTTTTATCTGATTTCTCATCTGGGACATTTCCATTAGTATTTCACTGAAACTTGACAAAGGGTTTACAACCCCAAATGCAGTTGGAATGCTTGGATCATTTTAGCTTTAATAGTAATAAATCCTCAAGGATTTAGATGTTTAATGAGGAAAAAGCCAAGTTATGTAGATATTCTGTTGCTTTAATCTCTAGTTGTTATAGCTTCCAAGTTATTTAAGTTAAATATTGTAAATTATCCATGAAATAAAAATTTCAAAATTCATACAGCAACAATAATGTCAAAGCATAACAATGCTCGTGTGGCTGGGAATGAGAGAGAAAAACATGGCAACATTGGCTAGGTACATTAGCAGAACACATCCTATGCCTGGAAAGGCTGTTCTTTTCAGCTTTCTGCAGAGATCCATGGATGGAGCTGCTGGAGGAAGACGCAGGACAGACATGCTATACGGCAGCCCTCTAGGCTGATGAGAGCCAGGAGTTGAGCTTGATCGTTTCCTATGAAAACTGTTTTCTATACAGAGCTAGTCCAGCTGTCTTACAGGACACTTCTTCACTTATTTAGAGAAACTGAGAAGGATTCACTTAGAGATTTGAAATGCTAAATGTGAGCTTTGTGTCTTAGCTCATGATGCAGTCAATAGAAATTTAAACCATACAGTCAAAGAAGCCTAGAAAACACTTTAGCTGACTGTCAAGGTTGCAATATAGCTGCTTAAAAGTGGCCAGTAGCCCTTGATTGTCTCACCCTCCAGTTGCTGGTCTAGCAAAGCATTTCTCTCCTGTGTGTGTTCTGACATATTTGCCAAGTCTTTGAAGCTGTTACAGGTACCCTTAAACCATTTTGAAAGGAATTGGATACCCGTATGAACTGTGACACTGACTGCAGCCCTTGATCTCTGCTCAGAATAATTGGAGCTTAAAGATGTGAGTGACAGATGACACCCAGCTAAAGACTATTTAATTTCAAGCCAAACCCCACTCATGTTATACATTCCATAGATTCATGGGCATGACACAAGACAACAAGGGAGGTATGTTCTATACCATTGCAACTTACTGATAGAGACAACATTCTGGCTTCTCTTGTCTGTATTTAAACCAGATTTTTCTTTCACCTGAAGTGTTTGTAGGAACACCATTTAGTCAGGTGTATCAGAATCAGAGAATTACTTAAGCGATAACATATTAAGTATCAGCACTGGCTGGTCTTGTAGGAGAGAATCATAGAAATGCTAAGTTGGGAAAATACCTCCAGGGATGGTGACTCAAGCACCTCCCTGGTCAGCCTGTTCCAGTGCCTGATAACTCTTTTGGTGAAGAATTTTTCCTAATGTCTAATCTGAACTTCCCTTGGCACAACTTGAGGTGATTCCCTCTCATCCTATTGCCGTCAGTTGGGAGAAGAGACAAACACCCACCTTGCTACAGCTTTCTTTCAGGTAGTTGCAGATAGTGATAAGGTCTCTCCTCAACCTCCTTTTCTTTAGCTGAAACAACCTCAGTTCCCTCCGCTGCTCCTCTTAGAACTTGTTCTCCATCTCCTTCACCAGTTTTGGTTGCCCTTCTCTGGACACACTCCAGCACCTTAATGTCTTTCTTATAACGAGGGGCCCAAAACTGAACACAGTATTTGAGATGTGGCCTCAGCAATGCTGACTACGGGCGCAGAATCATTTGCCTGGTTCTGCTGGCCACACTGTTTCTGATACAAGCCAAGATACCATTGGCCTTCTTGGCCACCTGGGCACACAAATGAGATCAAAAGCAATATTGAAAACGTGTCATGGAGAATTACTTTCTTATTTTTATATCAAGACTGAAATCACTGACAGAGCTCTCTAAAAACCACATAGAGATACTACTTCTCCTGTAGAATAAGGCTTATGTTTTCAGTGATGCTTCCCACAACTCTTCACAGATGATGGAAACAGATTTTGTCTTGAGCTATACTTACAGTGGTACAACATGGTGATTCATATTCAGATCTACTTAGCTTTATCTGTAACATTTTACTTTTGCAAAAGGAGAGAAAAGATGGAAAATAATGATGACAGAATGGATAAAGAAGGATATTTTTTTTTTTTTATTCACAGCCTGAACTGCCTACCTGCCTATTTGGTTTTCTTGTATGAACTCACTCCAAAGTGATGATATGGATTACCACACTGTTATACTGAATAAAAACTGCTGTCATTAATTCTCTTTTGCTGCAGCTATGGACCATTATTTCCAATAGCTGTAGCTGTCACTTCCAGTACTGTGACCCATCAGAAAATCTCTCAGGGAAATGAAAGAGTTTACACAATGGCCTGGCAAGAGTATAATTTAGAGGGCAGCAGAAGGTGCAACTGCCTACTGATCTCAGATTTATTCCTCGTTCCTATTGCAGAGCTTAAATAAATACAAGGAGTTGATCTTTTCTTGCTGTTGAGCTGTTCTCCTGGCACTCCACAGTGAGCTCCAGAACCTCAAGACTGTATATCCTCCATCCATTACCTGCCTGACGGTGTTAGGTCTTTTGTCAGGATTGTAGCCTTCTGCAGGGCACTGGCAGCATGGCAGGCAGGAAACACCCGTCACCCCAGAGAGATAAAAATAAATATGGAAAGCATGAAAGTGAAGGAGGAATTTGTGTCTGGTAATAGCAGATATGAAGGGGATGGCAAAAATAGTGAAAAGAAACAGCATCTGGTAGTGAATGTCTGCAGATAGCTATTCCATAGATTGACTGAATTTTTATTAATTTTATTTTTCCTTGAGTACTTTCATAAAAAATAAAATCTTTTTGGTCTCTGATTTTTGTATCCACAATAATATTTTCAGAGCTGTTAGTATTTTTACTCCATTGGGAAATATTTAGCTACCATATAAGAGCTTGTGCTGTTTGTGCTCAGATAATACAGGTAATGGAAAGACCACTTGTACTTGTCCTTCAGATGCTGGGAAATGATCCTCTGAAGCTGAAAAGGAAGTTTATTACTGTTGGGATTCCCAGAGCAGGACAAACAACTTGTGATTAGTATCTTTCTTAGAAAGCTTTGGCTTTCTTTCTGTTTGAAAATAATCTTTAACAAGGTTATGGGGTTTTTTTGTCTTTCCTTCACCCTGTCCATGTGTATTAACATTTTTTTGGGTATTTAGTTACTTCTGAAGAGTTTGTTTTGAATATGTGATAATCAAAACAGTGACCTCTCAACTGGTCCATGCTTCACTATCTATGTTTTTGTTCCGTATATCTGAATGTTAGAGTCAGATTTCCAGTGCAAAATAAAAATATACCTTCCATAAATACTCCCTTGTATTTATCCTTTAGCTACTAGATGAACCTATGCAGAAAATATTTGCTAAAGGAGGTGTAATTAAAGACCAAACTAATTTACTCTATAATACTGCTTACAGCCCAACTTATTCAAAACTCTTTTTTGATCTGTGTATATATATATATTATGGCTGTAGTGTAATGGTTGGGTCTGAATTGATTGTTTCTGCTATCCTCATGTATTTGGATGAAAGAATGGAACATAAGACTGCAAACTTCTTTATTTTTATACTACTTCAATTGATTTGGATAATGGCTCCATATACCTTCTCAAATGTAGGTAATAGTTTCTAGTGTTTAGGCCTGTATCTGTGTGTACACTTACCTCATTTAAAACATAATGGATTTCTTTAATACATCTGTTTGGTTTGGAAATCTAAATGTTTCTCTACCAGAATTAACTCGTACCTACTAATCTAATTTTACCAGCTCTTTTGTTTCCTCCTTCCCACATTATCTAGTATATTTTATTCTGTCTCTACACTGCTTCTGTTACATCTGAAGAAAACTCAGCAGCTATGCTATGTTATTGTACTATTTCTTTCACACAAAATTAAGAAATCAAGAATTATTAAGAAATTAAGAATTATTAAGAGATGCTGTAACATTAAAAAAGTGAAGATGGAGGAACAGAATTAAAATTACAATGAATCTTTGCAGTGAATTTACACAACTTATGTAATAAACACAACATACTGGTCTCAATAGACTACAGAATAAAATATTAAGGTGATAGTACACAGGGAAAATAATTATTAACTTAGCTGTTAGAATATTTAACAGACTGAAAATTCCTTGAATGAGAGATTGACTTTATTTTTTCCAAATAATGCCTGACACCTCATGATACTCTTGAAAAATAGTGTCTAGCATCAGAGAATGAAAGCAAACTATAATATGGTCAAAATTAAAGAAGAAACAGGTTATTCATTTTCACTTATAAAGAGCACAAACTGGTGGAAAGCCAAGTGTTCTGCCCATCTAAAGATCTACAAGAACTGCAGAGGAAGTGAAATTAGCATTTTCTTAGGATATGTCAGAATTTTAACTTTTTAAAGCCACATATAATATAACTTCAAATGTATTTTGCTTTGCAGTCTAGTTCAGTTTTGAAATTTTGCATAGCATCAGAAATTAACAATTTATAAGAGGCAGTTTTGAAACAAAAATAAGTATTATGCTTGAAATGGTAAAGAATTTCCATTTTGCTCTTATTTATTTGAAGACTTCCCATCTGTCAGTTTATAAGGAAAGGTAAACAAAATTTCTGTGTTTTCACAAATAATTTTGTCTTTTTTCAACATTCATTTTCTAATGAGAAACAATTCTACTAGTAGATTGCCAGAAATCGTCTCCTGCAGCCTTCAGCCATGAAGGGGTTTAAGGAGTGAGGGAAGGAGCGCACATCCCCAGATAAACTTGCCTCTTATTCCTACAGATTTGAAAATAAGATGATATTAGCTATTGTTATTCTATTCCTTCAAATATGGGGGTTGGAATTAGATGATCATTAAGGTCCCTTCCAACCCAAAGTATTCTATGATTCTATGATTCTGTGATTCTATGAAATATAAAAGTCAAACTTCACCCCTATAGGGACATGTTTCGCGACCAAACAAAATTTATCCTGGAGAAACAACATTGTCTGCATGGAATATCAGGGAAATGACCAAAATTCAGGAAGGAAAGTCAAGCTATGGAAGGATCCTTCTGGGTTTTTAACACTGTGTGTTCAGGTATATCTTGTTACTGAAAATATTACCCCTGAAGAACTGTTATTATGGTTTTGCCCTGAAAGTGAAAGAGGCATAACTCAAAGAGCCTCAAGTGGTTTTGAATTGCCAAGGACTTTCTGATAAGTGAGTGAAATATAATTGCACTCTTCAATAGGTGAGACAAAATATATTTTAGATAAAGAAAGGAAGATAAAAAAGTACATGAAACAAATTAGTTGTGCTGTATAAGAGATCTGGCACAAAAAAACTGGGACTGTGCCTGTAACACTTTTTATTCAACAAATTCAGAAAACCAGCTGTGATCACTTTCAAAGTAGTTCCTTTCTGAGTTCACACCTAGCTGCATGAGATATCGCCAATGTTCAAGCAATTCTGCAGGTCATTTTCTGAAAGGCTGTTGAGGGTCTTCATCACTTTCGCTTTTGCATCTTCTACAGACAAAAAATGGGTTCCTTTGAGCACTAACTTGGTCTTTGGAATCTCTTGACCATAAGACGCAGTCAAGCTGGGCCTTGTCTCACTGTGAAAGGTTAGAACATGTTCTATAGCCATCTCCTTGTCCATTTTTTCCCAAGGTACAGGATTAGTCTCTCTTTTTTTTTTTTTTTTTTTTTTGTGTGTGTGTGTTGAACCTTGTATTTATCATTAGGAAGGAGGGTAAATAAATGCATATGAAAGTAGGAACCCAGCCAAGCTTTTACTACACAGCTGAGGACAAGCCTAGTTTGATATTAAAAAAAAAGAAAAAACATTATCTTCTGCTCGTGTTGTTATACTACTTATTGCTAAATCATCAAGCAGATTGCTGATGAGAGAGAGTCATCTGATCATGCAGGGATACGGGTGAGTGCACATGCATGCATACACATGCCCACCCCTGAAGATGGAACCCCAGGCCTAATTTTCATATGCAGGAACCATTCCCTAAGGCTGACATATAAGCCAGATATTCAGCTGAATGTGTTCACCTAAGGCACAGTACCTGACTGTTTTACTTTACATGCCTTTTAATGGAGTAAAACACAGAAAAATAATTTACTTTCACTAGAAAGCCCATTTACTTCCCATGGTTTAGCTCACCGTGGTATTCCACGGTAATTTAACCATGTTCATGCTACCTTGCCAAGGCTTTTGGTGTTAAAACATTTTCACCCTGGAATTCAGATGGATACATTCCTCTTGCTTAAAGTACCATTGAAGTCAGTGGAGCTTTTACACATTACTGTTTAGCCCATCCAGTCTCATTTCTCTGCTTATGGACACAGAGTAGGAAAGTAACTCCCACAGACATTAACTGATGTTACTGGGCTGAAGTCAGATCTGTTTGAACATCCCACAGCAGGAGAAATTATTCACAGGTTAGTTACATTTTGGAATTGCATTCTACTATGGACATGATTACCTTTGATTATTTTGTCCTTGCGAAGATAAACACGACAGAGCAGTTAATATAATTACAATATGGTTAAACACGATTATGATAAGAAAGAAAAATAAAAGAATGTTTTATTTAAGGATGATTGGATTTCAAAGAGTTGTCATTTTTAAGTAAAATTTACATCAGAAAGTAGTATGCGGATAGAAAGTCTTAAAATAAAAATTAAAAAATTACTTAAAACCACTTAGGAAAATGAATAAAATTTATGAACTGGGATTTAGTGAATGCATAGTTTTCTCAAATGCTTTTTCAGTGCCAGTAAAAACAATGAAGGCTTCCTACTGAATGTAATTTGAATCCTAGAACCCCAACTGAGGGGAGGAAAATCTCTCTGATACATGGACCATATAATTATATAGATCATACTCTTTAAATCAATTTTTTTTCTCCTTGGTCTCTTCCCCAGATAATGACACAACGAATAAAAGCTGTGGTAAATGCATGCAGTTTCTTCCTCACTCATATATAGGAACTATTAATGAACTATTTGCTTTAATAAGTACTGCCAAACTCAAAGCCTACAAAGACATTACAGTCAATATGTTATCTTGTCCAACCTCTCTCTCCTCTGCTTAAGTCGGACCACCTAGAGGCAGTTTTTTAGGACAATGTCCTGAAGGCTTCTGAATATCTCCAAGAGTGGAGACTTCAGAACCTCCCTGCACAACCTGTGCCAGTACTCTGTCACCTTTGCAGGTGAAAGTGTTTCCCAATCAGGAGGAGCCTCCTGTGTTTCACTGTGCCCATTGCCTCTGGTTCTGTCACTGGGCACTGCTGAGAGTGTGGCTCTGTCTTCTCTATTCCCTCTCATCAGGTGTTCAGATGGGTAAGATCTCCCCTCAGCTTTCTCCTTTCTAGGCTAAACAGTCTCAGCTCTCTCAGCCTTTCTTCATAGGAGAGAAGCTCCAGTCCCTTCATCAACCTTACGGCCCTTTGTTGGACTCTCAGTGCTATGTCCATGTGTCTTTTGTACTGAGGAGCCCAGAGCTTGATACAGGTGTGGTGTCATCAGTGCTGAGTAGAGGATCCTCAACCTGATGGCAATACTTTGTCTTGACACAGCCCAGGTTACCATTTGATTTATTTGTGACAAGGGGACATTGCTGGCTGATGTTAAACCTGGAGTTTGCCAGGACCCTCAGGTTCTTTTCTGCCATGCTGCTTTCCCGCTGGGTGGCTCCCAGCATGTATTTGTGCCTGGAGTTGTTCCTCCCCAGGTGCAGGATTTGATGTGTCTTCTTGTTGAATGGCATCAGGTTCCTATCAGTTCATTTTTCTAGTTTGTTGAGGTCTTTTTGGATGGCAGCACAACCCTCTGGCATATCAGACACTTATCCTAGGTTTTCCCTCGCTAAGGGGGCACTTTGACCCATCGTAAACATCAGTAATGAAGATGCTGAGCAGTATTGGACACAATTCTGACCTGTGGCTACACCGCTAATCACTGGCATCCAATGAGACTTTGTGCCACTGATCACCACCCTCTAGGCCCAGCCATTCAATCAGTTTTCAATCCACTTCATTGTCTGCTTATACCAGCTTCTCTACGAGGATCTTATGGGATACAGTGTCAAAGGCCTGATAGATAGCAAAGACTGTGGACTGGTGAAGTCCAGGTAGACAGCATCCACTCTCCTCTCATCTACCAGGCCAGTTATTTAATCATAGAAATCTATCACATTGGTCAAGCATGACTTCCCTTTGGCAAATCTGTGCTGACTACTCCTCATTATTTTCTTGTCCTTTATTTGCTTGGAAGTTGTTTCCAGGATTAGCTGCTTCATCACCTTCCCAGGCATTCAGGGAAGCCTGAGTGCTCTGTAGTTCCCTGGGTCCTCCCTCTTGTCCTTCTGAAGATCAAGGTAACATTTGCTTTCCTGCAGTCTCTGGGCACTTCTTCCAGTCTCCATGATCAATCAAAAATACTCGAGAGTGGCCTTGCAATGACATTAGTCAGCTCCCTCAGCACTTGTGGTTGCACCCAGTCAGAGCCTATGTGCTTGTTTAAGTTCAGTTTGTTTAAGTATTTTCTGACCTGATTCTCTTCCGCCAAGGGTAACTCTTCCTTGTTCCAGCCTTTCCCCTGGTTTCTGGGGTCTGGGATTCCTTACAACTGGCCTTGCTAGTAAAGACTGAGGCAAAGTTGGCATTCAGTACTTTGGCCTCTTCCACGTCCTGTGTAACCAGGTCATCAGTCTTATTGAACAAAGGGCTCACACTTTCCCTAGTCTTTCTCTGGTCATCTATGTGCTTAGAGAAGTTGGGGTATATTGCCTTTGACATCCTTAAGCAGATTCAGTTGTACTTGGACTTTAGCTTTCCTATCTTTGGCTCTGGATGCTTAGACAATGTTTCTTCATTCTTCTCAGGTTACCCATCCTTGCTTCCATCCTCTTTAGGCTTCCTTTTTGCTTTTGAAGAGGCCAGTTTGCTCTCATGTACCCCAGAGTTGTGAGCTTGTTTTTCACCCTCCTCTTTACCTTCAGGATCCTGAACTCCACCATCTCACATTCACTGCTGCCAAGGCTGCCTTTGATATGCACATCCCCAGTGTGTGCCTTGTTGTTTGCAAGCATATGGTCCAGCAGCGTACCTTTTCTTATTGACTCCTCTATCCCTTGGAGGAGGAAGTTATCATCAATGTGCTCCAGAAACCTCCTGGATTGTTTATGTCCAGCTGTGTTATCCCTCCTGCAGATGTTGAGGTGGTTGAGGCTCTGAGGACCAGGGCCTGTGAACATGAGACTGTTCCTGTTTACCTGTAGAGGACCTGATAAAGTAAAACTTATTCAGTCCTCTGGGCAGTCAGCAGAACTCCCCATTAATGATATACATGAGCTTGGAGAAAGGGCACAGTGACAGAAAGTTGCTGAAAAGGCGTGAGACAAAATGTTCTCTGAAAAATACCGTTCTCTATAAGGCAATTCAGAAATTTCATTTGAAAGTTTCAATGTCATTAAGACACATACTCTACTCATACTACAAATAGGTTTCACACTTTGATGAAGAAAACATTACTTTTGTGATTTAACCCCCCTCCCAAATCCCATATCGTTCATGTAATTTATTCATTCTGGCAAGGCGAGTAAGAAAACAGTCTTTAAACTTCAATGTAATAAGAGTGGAATCCAGTGTAAAAATAAATTGGAGACAGAATTTAATTATTGCTTTTCTCTGCATGATTTACTCCCTAGCCCCTTTGCAAACTTTCTAACACTTATTTAAATTCTTCTTTTATCCTTCATCTGTTGACATTATTTACATACAGAACTCTGATGTGTTTACCATACAATTAGAATAGATCTTCATTTTAATTAAATATCAATTCAGGATCACAGCTTCAAGCAATTTGTCAGTACCGATAGTGATCAATAGAAGGAGATGCTGAACAAAGAAGACAAATAGATTTTCCGAGTAGTTAAATATTTTACATTTCTTCACATACAACATTTTTTAATAGAGGATGAAGAGATTAAATTTCTTGCATCCTTTTAGTTATTCTGTGGTGTGTATTTAGAAAGTTGAAATCAGAAGCTAATTGCCATATCATTATGCTTAATTGGCATGCTACCTTTTTCTCTGTAACTTACCATGACAGCTTCGTTTAACTGTGATGTGGTGACTGCCTGTCCCAGGAGTAAAACTTCCAGTAGCTGTGGGCAAATTCTTAAGAATAAATCTCAGTTAAGAACCTAGCATTCACACTTGACCCTTTGGGTCCATGCATCTACTGTCTTGCTATTGCAAAGTCCACATCATAAAGCCTTGTAATTTTCTGCTTAAGTATGTACATTACTCACTTTGCACTTGCTTATTTTTGTATTGACATAATTTTTGAGCTTCCTCAGTTCTTTCACCCATTGGCATCTGTCCCTTCATGATATGCTTATGCTCATATCAGTCTTTTATTATTCTGAACGAGGAAAGCTCTTTTTTATTCTTACCTCTTGAGGTACTGTCTGGTTTGTACTCAGCATCCTAGTAGTTCTCTACACCTCTTAAATATGGCTTCAAGGGGAGAAGACCAAATTAAGCACATGGCTACTTCCTTATCAACAGTGAACATGTTTTAGCTGATGTGTGTTTGCATCACAGTTGCCTTTTCACATTTGCATGGGACTGGAGACATGTTGGACATTGTGTGATTGAATATTATATCACATACATTCTTTTAGGTAATTTTAAAGTATTTGCTTTCATTATATTGTAGAAATTCTCACTGTTGGTCCCCGGCATATATCATCTTTCTTTTATATTGCTAGATTGTATACATCTCTTAGCCCTCTCTCCCACTCTCTCTCTTTCTCCTCACTCTCACTTCCACCTTCCCCAGTTTCCTCTTCCCCTTCCTTCCTTCCTTCCTTCCTGCCTTCCTGCCTTCCTGCCTTCCTGCCTTCCTGCCTTCCTCCCTCCCTCCCTCCCTCCCTTTTCCTCTTTTGTTAGGACTTTGTTTGCCTGCCCACATCTAACATTATCATCCACATGAATAACAACTGTAAAAAAGTACTTGTGATGAAAGTTTTGTGCAAAGTGAATTCAAGTAAGGACAGTCCTAGGTCTAAAGGGTTGCTTTACAGATTTTTGCATTTAATGTATTGCAAATAGCGATTACAGATGCTTATGCATGAAAGATAGTTCTTTAACAATTTGGAGGACATTATTCCTCAGCAACTAAATTACGTATAAGTACTGAATATTGTCTCAACACTACTTCAGTTTAAAATCTTAAATTTCAAGATATAAAATTTAAATTGTGAATTTCAGTTTTAAAATTCTTTTATTTTGCAAGATAAATGGGCTGAGGAACAGAAGAAAAGGAAACACAGGAGAGGTATTTTTAATAGCATCCTATTGGTCTGTCACACTCGGGTAATAGAAAGAGAACATAGTTTTGTAGAGAGGTTGGGAGATCAAACAGAAATGAAGTTCACTGATAGAAAGGTCCCTTTTCCTTTTAGTAAATTCAAATCTACATTAAATTTATAGACTGAGACATTTTAAAGCCATTTGTGCCTTTAACAGGCCAAAATTTTAACAGAATATTTCTAATAATTTATTTGTATTTTACTTCCATGTCTACTGAGTATCAACTTCTATGCTATTCTAGTAGTGGTACCCATTTATAGATGTAACATGTCTGTGTACAAATGCATGTATAATTTGTGTGTGTGTGTAAGTGGATGAATATACATGTGCTAAGAGATGTTTATTTATGAAGTTCTATACTTTTATCATCTAGGGCTTTAGGTAGTAAAAATGAAATGGATGTGAAAGAAGAATTGAAAAGATAATTGAACAAAGCGGCAGAAATAATGTGTTAGTTAGTAACTAAGCAGACAAATTTTCATTTAGCAAACTCTGGCTGAGGAGCTGAAGATCTTGTCCTGCTATGCCAAAGAGTATTTATTCCTTAAAAATGTATATTTGATGTAGCATATGCAGTGATGCTGTGATTGGGACTCAGTAGTATGTATACGGTTCAGTCTAGCTGCAAAGAATATGATTGAAATTCTGTTATGGCTCATTAAATAGCTTCTATAAACCAGCTCTTTTATCTGTGTCAAGTGGTATTGCCCTTCTCATGTATATACCATATTCTTATGTGAATATTTGCATGTCCATGTTTATCATTCACATTTCCATGAGTATCCAAGCATGTGAGCTAATAATTTTCCAGTACAATTTTTTACAGAAAGCAGATGTCAGAATTGGAATGTCTGAAAGAATCCAGATAAGTGAGTAAAATCAGAAGAAATTAATTTTTAATTTTGCAATATTTGCCCAGCTTCAGAAACAATAGCACTTAAGTCACACCACACTGATTCATACAATGTAATTATTTCTGAAAATATACTAAATGGACCTGTTAAAATTAAGGGTGAGTCAAAATCCATTTGTTCATATAAAAAAATTTGCAAAGTCACACCTCACCGTGACACTGTTCGTAAAGATCAAAGATGTTCTTTTGTTAGTGAGTACTGTTAAACGTACTCAAATAGTGTTAAATGTATTTTTTATGCATAATATGAGAGGATATAAGTGATTAGGAATGTTCCATGTTTAAAAGTTGTAAATAAAAATCCAAATGATAAGCAAGTTGTCTTTATAGATCCATATATGTTAATTCAATCAGAATTTTATCTATTCAAAAATACTCTGGAAATTTAATTGCTAATAAAGTGTTCACTATAGAATTCGAATTTATTTTTTAACTCTGTAATTTTGAAATGTACTGGAGCAATACAAATGTTTATATGGATTTTAAAACAAATAAACTTATTTAAATAAACAGAATCACATTCTCATTGTTTGCCAACTGAAAAATATCAACAATTAAACAGAAGTGGGACTTAAATATCACAGAAATTCTTCAATAAAGGCATTTACACTAGATTTCCAGATTTTATAGTTTTGAGAATCATCTGCCTTCCATCTTGGCAAATATTTTTTCTATTTTTTTTTCTTCTTTTCTCTTATTTTAGTATGTTTTTGCAATTTCAGACCTGGTTTGGGAAGGACTCTCAGGGCTGCCTAATTCCAGACTCATCAGTATCTCTTCCTCCCCCCTTACATCCCTCAGCTTTCATACCTTTGCCTCATTGCCTGTGGTTCAAGTAACATATCACAAAGAGCATTATAAACATGAATTGAAAAATTACTTTTCAATCTATGTAATATCATTCAAGGATGTAGGCACCAGTCCAATAAAATATTTAGACTCCTTACTGTTATTTAGGCTTCAAATGTTCTTCTGACATTTATTACCTCACAATTGGGGTGGACTAAAAGCATGCCCACAGGCAATTAAGGAAATTCAGCTAATGGCTGATAATTTATTAGGCCACTGTAATTCAATTCTGTTCTGTTATGTGGCTCAGCTCATAGCAAGCTCTTTCAAATGAAGTTAATTCAAAGGCTTTACTTAGTATATTTATGGTAGCGTAGACATGGCCTTATCAAATGTCTCAAGGATATGTTATTACATAACATTTTTAACAAAATTACAGATTTCCTGCTTATTCATATGGACCAGAAGTATTACCTAATCCTGTTGTAAAAAAAAATCATAAAAATCATAATAATATACGCATCATGGATAGCGAGAGTGTCATTTAAAATGCAATCTTCCCCATGCATGGTGATTCTAGGTCCACTAAGTAAGCATTTGAAATGTTTTCCAGAGTTTCTTGCATGTGGTTGTACATTCACCACTTGGCCAGCTGTTGGGCAGCAACTGGTAATGTGCCCTGGGCCCAGCCTGGTCAGCTTTTGTTCCTGTGAATCACTCTTACGTATGTGACTGTTCCCATGGCTGCTCAAAATTCCTTCACACAAAAATTTAACAGATTGATCCTGAGTAGCTTTTGTTGAAGTAGAAAATCTATTCTCCAAATGGCTCTCTCTTGAAAAAGATGAACTTGCTGAAACATTTAAAATGCCAAATTCAGCAAGAACAAAGATATCTCTGTGGGTGAGTGTGACTCAAGTACTAAATTACTCACAGTGAAACAGGTTGGCAGTGTCATTTACAGGGAAGCAGGTGTAGTGTTACAATTAAAATACTTCACTTCCCAGTCCCACCCATCACCTCTCTGCAAGAAACCCACCACCTCCTAGCTCTATGTGAGGCTTATGCTTATAAAACACAAAAAAAAACCTGACGAGGAAGCCAGAAACTCAGTTTGAATCAGACTTACTTCTTGGGAAAGGCAGAAAAAGATTAAGGCAGGGAAGCACTCTAGGTGGTTAATATAACAGTGGTACTTTCTAGAGTCATCCAAAGGATGGAACTATGATGTGCCCATTAAAGAGTTGTTGAGCAGGTGGTGAATAAGAATGCATTTTGTTTTCAGAGTAATGAAAAGCCAAAACTGTCTGCTAGCACTCAGAGTTGTAAGCAGTTTCAAAGTACAGAAGAAAATCAATAGTAATGAGAGTCAAAGCATCCATATTTATCAGAGGTAAACTAGCACAGTAAATTTTCTGCAGTTTGCCCTCCTTTCTTATTTGGTTGGAAAGACATTCTGCCATAAGGACTGTTTCCATCTTTTTTTGTGAAAGTCAGGAAATACAGCCTGTGTCATGAAAAAAATACTACCCTGAACTGAGGTCTGAATATGTTGTGTACACATTCTTTACAGGGAATCACAACATTGAATAACAATGGAGTGAGGGATAAGATAAATGTATGAAGAGGGTTGCTATGTACCAGTGACAGAGATTGTATTTCAGCAATTTTAAGCCAGACCAAACAGATCTCCTTAAAATAAGTGCTAGCTGAGAACTGTATAGCTGTAAGAAGACCATATTGAAAACTATTTCTGTTGTCTGTGAGGCTGTCTTTTACCATTGCTGACTTTTGTCCTTTATATCTGTCTACTTGTGTGATAAGAGAAAGAAAGGTTTATATGGACAAAAAAGAAGTGAATCAATCACCTAATACTTGCAAGTAGAGTTTTTTCAACAATTAGTTTCCATGAACAAACAATATGTTATTCCAAATATATTTTCAGTATCTGTTCAGTTCCAATGGAGAGCCAAGTGATATATTATTCTCATGGAAGAGCTCAAGATCTGAAAGATAAATAAGATTCTGGTGGCACAAGGGACTATAAAAACACATCCATTGTACAGTGAGGGATATAAACTTAATGTTGAGACTATTTTAGAATAGAAAAACAGATTTTCAGAGAAACCTCCCACCTCCGAGGTAACTGAAAAGGTGATAGACCCTTGAAAAAACATGTTTTAATGACTGCAGCAATTGTTTACCTTAGGCATGTGGCTTATGTGCCTCAGGAAGCTACAGTTACCTTGGTTAGGACTTAACCCTTACATTAAGGCATCTGTATGCAGACAACTATGTGTTGAGGAAGCTTAAGACAAGTACCTAAATGTGAGCCTCTGTTGCTGTGCTGGGTTCTCCATCTGCCAGTCTAGATGCATAGGATCATCTGAGGTCGTGTCACTTCTGGAAAACCTTATTTAGATATCTCAGTTGCATCTCATATCTCATACAGCATCTCAAATGCAGATGTGTATTTATGCAAGTGTTATGTACCCTGGGTGACTAAAGCTTCATTATAAATAAGGGACATTCAGTCCATAAGAGGACCAGAGCCTGGAAATTTGACTGACTATGGGCAGTTTTATCTTTTAAAATGAGC
This sequence comes from Phaenicophaeus curvirostris, assembly GCF_032191515.1. Taxonomy (NCBI): domain Eukaryota; kingdom Metazoa; phylum Chordata; class Aves; order Cuculiformes; family Cuculidae; genus Phaenicophaeus; species Phaenicophaeus curvirostris. The sequence goes on along the minus strand of NC_091392.1, from coordinate 175,664,789 downwards.
AGGTGCCCCTAACCCTGTCAATAAGATATCAGCTCGGTTTCCTGAATGCAGATGTTGCACTTTCAGATGGCATGAAATATCCAGAATATCCACATGAAAAACTGCACTTTACAGAGTAGGGCAAGAGAGCTGCAGTTCAGACTTTGTTGAGACAAGTGCTTCAATTACTGCTAGATGTTTGTTGTAAAGTGATCTAGTAGATACCTGGAGCTCTTCTGATGAAAACAGGAGCTTAGAAACCTAGCAGATGGGAAAATATCCACATGTAGGAGTTTAGAGTCCAGAGCTGAATCCTGCCCTTGTGTTTTGGGGTATTTTTTGGCTCTGCTTCCAAAACTGATTATATCTTCCATGATTTATTTCCCCTGTTGATGTGAAATTAAAAGACAGCTTTTTAAAAGATAGAGAGTTTGGGCCTGTGTTCACAAAGGATACTTCTGGCACAGAAGTGTGCACAAAGATGGTATTTATACAGCACTCAAGAATATTGTTTATTTGAGTATTGAGTATTGCTTTTTCTGCTCATAGCTAGCTTTTAATTAATTGACTTCTTGCAATGTTATGATAATGGTAGTGTGAACAGGCAGAACTGAACCCTGGTTATAGTATGAGTATCCTTTTCACTATACTGTTCACTATTAATAAGCTATTTCTCTATATTAGCTATCAACCTGTCCTGAAATAATAATCAGGTCCTGCAGCCTAAAGCCTACTGGAAAATATGGAGAGAACAAAATCAAAGTTTTCATCTTAATTAGGAACAGATGTGGGCTTCCGGAAGATCTTTAAAATGACAAAAAAAAAGAAAAAATTTTTTTTTTGCCTTTATAGACAGGATTCCCAAGGAATCTTTAGAAGAAATAAATATGGTCTATGCCTACTGGAGATCCTGAGGCAAGGTATTTGGTTTTTCCATGGCATGCCTTCTGCCAGAATTAATCTTCTCAGGAGGATCAGGTGGTGCAGAGAGATATAAATTATATATAACTGTACCACTTCGTGGAAATTTGGTCTCTGCTGTCAACTCAGACCACTCTGGAAATTTCCTGCTCAATTTTATTACCTACTAAACTGCCTTACTGTAAGGCTGGAAGCGATAAGCTTTTTGATGTCATAACTCATGGGATAATACCTTCTTGAATGGCTCACAGCTGTGTGAATGATGATATTGTCTGTTACAAAAGAAAAATCAGAGATATGGTCAGTGTTTGTTATCATGTCATTTTATACATCATTTTATCACTTGCACTATCTCCAGCACCAAGAATTGTCTGCTCAAAGTTTTTACCCCTTTTCTGTAAGTTACTGAGTTATTGCTAGTGAAAATTGCATTTCCTCTTGAAAATGTGTAGTGATGTAGTTAATCAAAGTAAACAGTAAAGGAATGATGAACTCCACATAAGCTAAGGGTCTGATTCTACCACCTATAGTTCCACTGAATAGCTCTTGCTGGAGTGAGTATCCTCACAGAGGATAATTGAAGTATTCAAATGAAAGAATGTACCCACTGTGTACAGGCATTGCAGAGCTTGACTCTGTATGCTAGGTGCTGCAGAGAACTCATAAAGAACCATGAATTACAGTAAACAGAAGTGATAAGTGATTTTTTTAAGCTCAAATAACACCAGTGAAAGTTTTCATCTTCCTTTTCTTAAACTTTTTTATGTCTGTCACGTAACGGTCGGCAAGCAGGAACTGTACTTGCCTGGTGATACTGAACTGTCAGTCCAGCTTGTCCCTTTAATAACAATGTGGTACTTTTTAATAGACAGTATTAGCTGTTACTGAACTTTACTTGTCCTGTAGAGCGGATGGAGAGATGATTTTATGAGAGGCACTGACACCTTTGAGTCTGTTTTTATGATACTTTCTTCTAGCCAGTACTGACAAATGGCTTTGCTGCCTGCATATGTGTGCAAGGCAAATTGGATTTACAGCACATATAAATATACATTTCAATATTTGAAATCTATTGCGTGAGGTTTCTTGATTGTTAAAATAAAATGTGGATTTCTGCGAGCATATGTTATAGTTTCCAGAAGCCATCTCTTAAATTAACGAGTCACTGAGTTCTTCAAAACTTTTCAAGTGCTGATTAACAAGGCAATGCAAACCTTTTACAACTTTTTGCCCTTTCCCTTTATTAAATGCCTGACATTTAGCAAAATTAGTTGATAGAATATGATGAGTCTTACTACGTGTGCTGTGTGATGGAACACAATGCAAAGCCTAACAAAAAATTTGAACTGAAATATTGCCATTAGTTTGGACACCTACTGTTTAATATGGTTGGTGTTTTTATTTTCTGAAGAAAATTACTCACAGGAGCAAAGTGTTCCAAGAGGTTGTGGTATTGCAGGAGAATGGCACAGCCCCACATTAATCTTTTTTTCCAATTAGAACCTGGGAATAGATCTGGTGCCTGGAGGGCTTCAAGATTTCCTCAAATGTTACTTCGTCATTAGCATATTCAAGGTATTTACTCACAAAACCATTTTTTTTCTCCAAAGGAGTGAATGTGAAGATGGAAACAAGAAACAATTCAAATATGTGAACTCTAATGCAAAGAAGCAAGGTAACAAAGCAGAGCAGACAGAATTACCAGAACGCCAGGTATATAATAAACAATAACCGTTGTTAGAAATATAGTGTAATAATTATCCTGAGAAAAATGAAGATACATGTTTTAGGGAAAAAAACAGAGGTAACTAGGGAAGTTATGTAATAATATTGTGTATTGATGATGGATAAAGACAGGAAAGAGGAAAAAGTTGAGGAAATATGATCTGCTATGGTATTAAAATGTGACCTGAATGCATTTCACAACCAATTTTATGGGGATAGTGTTAGGAAAAAAATGGATGGGTATACTCTATTGGACAAGTTGGCAAACTAAAATTCATATTATGATATAAATTTGAATTTCAATCATAAATACGTTTGGAGAGATTTAGATATAGAAAATTTAAAAAAACTATAGAAAATAAATTTGGATCTAGAAGAGATTCAGTTTAAATCAAATGGACAGAAAGAAAAATTAGTCTGTTGTTTCAAAGAACCAGGTTTGGCATATTGAGGGAAATGTTTAGTGAAGTCAGCTAGACTGAAGCACACCTGACCTTAGAAAAAACTTGATTTGTTTTAAATTGCCAGTGGCCAAAAAATTATATGAAACTGTAATGACTCTTCATCTATTCTTTTAATATTGGTTTTGGACATGATTTCCAGACATAAATAGATAAACAACCATTACAGAACGGACTTTGGTGATCAGATAAGTGTTGAGAAAGAATAGAAAAAGAATATAATCAGTAGAGAAAGCTGCAGCTTAGAAATCCTAAAATGTAAGATTTGACATAATTCAAGTTTATTTAGTATATTTTGGTGAAATTAAAAGAAACATTGACTAGTTTAAAAAAAGGAGGAGGGGCTAGAAGTGTGATATTTTTATTGGATGGGCAACACATAGCTAATATTCTAACCACCTGTGATCTTATTTGCCTGAGTATTAGCACAGATGATAATACATTAGGATCAACACAGGATGGCCTGTGAAAATGAGATATGGAAATAGAAATGACAACATTTATTTCCAATAATTTAATACAATCAATGGAATTATCTTAGTAACAGATTAACTGTGAAAACTAGCACATAAAATTAGGTAATGAGGATTCAGATAATGAGTCTGTTCAGTGAGGAATGCTACTGTTCTTCACAATATGCCAAAACAAGTTGTGAAGGATATGAAAAATTGACCAAATGAGAATGCCAAGCAAGCCTAAACTACTTTTTGATAAGGTAGAACATCTTCTCAATAGAGGAATAAACCAAAAGAATCTCCTTGATCTTCTAGAAGATACAGATATGCCACATGGGAAACTATTAATTCATATGGAGAAGATGGCTGTAATTATGTGAAAATTAAAAAAAAATAGCCAAAGTTGGACAACAGGGGATTATGCTAGGAAGTGAAACTCCTGGTCTGAAAGGAAATTGTCAACGGAGATCCTCAAAGGGATTTGGAACTGATGTAAACATTTTTTTTTTAGATATGAGAGGGAATGTGAAGATGCAAAGCTGAGAGGCACTGTAGGCTGGTCTATTAACAAAGAAAGAACTAGATGTTTGAGGGCAGAATTATAAAATGGGATGAAATTCAATTGTATGTCATGCAAGGTCATGCACGTAGATATGATGAGGTGCAAAATCACCATCTGTAAATGGTAACTTAGTGGGTGAATTGCTATAAAGATGTCTCAGAGCCATGAATGAGATGTAGTTGTGATGAAGATGAATATGATAGTATAAAGGTGATGAAGAAAGCAGAGAAATACTGGTTATATAATACAAATTGCAAATAGTGGGAAGATTTTTCTGAAGCATATGGTCTGTAAAGAAGGCTGCCAAAATAATGAAGGTAACTTTATTGGTTAACTTCTAGATTGCAACAGGAGAAGCCAGATGACTTAACAAACAGGATCAACTAGTGCCCTATATCCAGCCACCAGTCAATTATTTCAGAAATGTACAGACAGAGGGGATGCAAAAGTGTGTCCAGTTGATGTTGTCTCTCTGAAAGATGTAAGTCTCACATCTCATCTGATAGTGTTTCAGATGTAGTAGGAAATGCCGAGAAAATGTTACGGGTTCCTCTTTCTTTACTGGCAGAGAGACTTTACTACCACAGAGATCCACATGCAACTGAGACATTAACTGAGATGCATGTACATCAAGTGAAGTTATGTTTTAATTAAGGGATCATGTAATTTAATTTAGGGATTATGAAACTGAAAACTCAGTGATTACAATGGCTGTAAGAGGGAAACTCTTCTCAGCTATTTTATTTCTTAAAAAATTTCCTCTAGAATGATTCCCGTCAGTTAAATTAGCTGCTGACTTTCTCAGATATAAGAGTTCCATAACATTAACCGTGACTACAACCAGACTTGGAGCCTTCATGAGTTCAGAGACAGAAAAGATTTTATGTGATCTGTGATTTCTTTAATACTAGGAGTCCTGCTGATAGTGATGGGTGAAAGCGCAGCACTCATTTTAGACAAAGTAAGCATTTGTGTATAATATAAGCCCTTGTGTTCAGTCCTGGGAATAACAATCCTTTGAAACTCCTTCCAGCAACTCCTTCTTCTGCAAACCCGAGAAAGCATTAACATGCTGAAGAGCTCTTCTCTCTGGCAACAGCACAGGTCTCTAATTTGAAAAGATTCGTAACCTCTTGACTTCCTGCTAAATCTGGTCTGCAGGTGTCATAGTTTTGTTCCAACAAAAGCACAATGAATCTTTCTGTGTAAGATGATTGAATATGGCCTGCCTGACCAAGCACCTGTCAGATGAACCAGAGTAAAGCCACTAAGGTAGACATTGAACCAGCATTTATCCATGTCCTCAAAGTATCAGAGTATGCTGGAAAAGTAGCACAGCAAGCTGCAGGCAATCCAGGAGACTCCTGGAGTGCACTGAAAATAATTTCTTAGTCCAGCTAATAGATATCCCCACCCTAGTGGATTCAATACTGGACCTTATGGTCACCAATACAAGCGAAATCATCAGTGACATTAGGATTAGAGGCAGCCTGGGCTGCAGTGATCGTGCACTGGTGGAGTTCAAGGTCAGAGTGATATGCCACAGGCAAGGAGTATAGTCAGGACCCTAGATTTCAGGAAAGCAGACTTCCAGCTCTTTGAGGAGTTACTTGGTAGGATCCCCTGGGACATGGTCCTCCAAGACAAGGGAGAGGAACAGAGCTGGAAAATATTTAAGGATGCTTTCCACAAAGCACATGAGTGCTCAGAACTCGTATGTAGGAAATCAGGCAGGAAAGGGAAGAGATGGGCATGGCTGAGTCGAGATCTGCTGGTCAAACTCAAGAACAAGAGGGAACTGCACAGGCAGTGCAAGCAGCAATGGGTAAGCTGGAAAGTCTATAGGGACACTGCCCAGTTGTGTAGGGATGAGGTCAGGAATGCCAAGGTGCAGCTGGAGCTGAACTTGGCAAGGGAAGTGAAGACCAACAAGAAGGGCTTCTACAGGTACGTCAATTAGAAAAGGAAGGTTAAAGAGAATGAACCCCCACTGATGATTGGGAATGGTGACCTTGTATCAACAGACAAGGAGAAGGCTGGGGTATGTAACAACTATTCTGCCTCAATCTGCACTGACAACCATTCTATTCACCCCTCCTTGGTCATGGGACAAAAGGATGGGGAGCATGGGGATAAATACCTCTCAGTGTAGGGGAGGATCAGATTTGTGACCACCTGAGGAACCTGAACATATCTGTCTATGGGACCTTATGAGATGCATCACAGAGTCCTGACGGAATTAGCTGATGTGGTTGCTAAGCCACTCTCCATGATATTTGAAAAGTCATGGCAATCAGGAGAAGTCCCTGGTAACTAGAAGAAGGGTAATGTTCTGTGCATTTTTAAAAAGGGTAGAAAAGACTACCGACCTGTCAGCCTCACCTCTGGGCCTGGGAAAATCATGGAACAAATCCTCGTAGAAGCTATGCTAAAGCATATGAAGGACAGGGATGTGATTTATGGCAGCCACAACAGCTTCACCAGGGGCAAATCCTGTATGACCAACTTAGTGGCTTTCTATGATGGAGTAACCACAGCAGTGGACACGGGAAAACCAGCGGATGTGATCTAGACTTCTGTAAAGCCTTTGACATGGTCCCTCACAACACCCTTTTCTCTAAATTGGAGAGATATGGATTTGATGGATGGATGGTTCAGTGGATAAGAAACAAGTTGGATGGCCATATTCAGAGAGTAGTGGTCAGTGGCTCGAAGTCCAGATGGAGATCCATGAAAAGTGGTGTCCCTCAGGGGTCTGTACTGGGAGCAGTGCTATTTAATATCTTCATCAATGATATTGACAGAGAGATTCAGTGCAGCCTGAGCAAGTCTGTAGATGACACCAAGCTGAGTGGTGCAGTTGTCACACTGGAAGGACAGGATGCCATCCAGAGGGACCTGGACAAGCTGGAGAAGTGGGGCTGTGAGAACCTCATGAGGTTCAAGAAGGCCAAGTGCAAGGTCCTACACCTGGGCCGGGGCAATCCCCAATTTCAGTACACGATGTGGGGTAATGTGATTGAGAGTGGCCCTGCAGAGAAGGACTTGGGGGTGCTGATTGATGAGAAGCTTGACATGATCCAGCAATGTGTTCTCGCAGCCCAGAAGGCCAACTATATCCTAGGCTGCATCAAAAGAAGTGTGGTCAGGAGGTTGAGGGAGGTGATTCTGCCCCTCTATTGCTCTCTTGTGAGACCTCATCTGGAGTTCTGGGTCCAGTTCTGGAATCCTCAACATAAGAAGGACATGGAACTGTTGAAACAGGTTCAGAGGAGGGCTACAAAATGTTCCAAGGGCTGGAGCACCTCTGCTATGAGGACAGGCTGAGAGAGTTGTGCTTGTTCAGCCTGGAAAAGATAAGACTCTGAGGAGATCTTATAGCAACCTTCCAGTACCTGAAGGGGCTACAAGAAAGCTGGGGAGGGACTTTTTACAAAAGTTTTTAGTGATAGGACTGGGGGCAATGTGTTTAAACTGGAGAGGGGCAGATTTTGGCTTGACAGAACGAAGAATTTCTTCACCATGAGAGTGGTGAGGCACTGGCACGGGTTGCCCAGGGGAGTTGTGAATGTCCCATCCCTGGAGGTGTTTAAGGCCAGTTTGGACGGGGCCTTGAACATTCAGATCTAGTGAGACATGTCCCTGCCCATGGCAGGCAAGTTGGAATTAGATGATCTTTAAGGTCCCTTCTAACACAAACTATTCTGTGATTCTATGGTTTTATGATTCTATGATTTTTTTCTTTTTTTTTTTTTTACTAAACCTTTAATAGATCTCGGTACACAATACCTTTGTTAAGTGCTACTCTCCCATATATACGCAGAAAACTTTGTTATATTCACCCAAGGTTTTTGTCTCTGACCTAGATTGTAAGGAGGTGACATATTGTGAACTGTTGCGCCCAGATTGGTTACATGGTCTGAAGAGGAGAGTCAACCATAAATTGTTAAGCTTGCAGGATTTCATGGCTGAATTGCTTCCTTGATTTGCTTTTATTGAAGATCAAAAATTTTAACAGTTAGATAAAGTGGTTTGGAATATTGGACAACTGACGATGACATTTTCCCAATTAAATGATATACAAGAGGTATGATTGATTTAATCTGCTTTTAGTTGTCGGCAATGTGTTCTTCTGTCTTAGTTCTGTTTATCTTAGGCTTTCTTTATAGATGGTAAAAAAAATGCAGTAACTGTTAGGCATGTAATTAAACTGGAAGGTTTGAGAAAAAACACTCCAATTTTCAGTTTTGAGTTAGACTTATTATTCTGTTGTATTTTCATTTAATTTGCCTGACATTCTGCTCTGTATTCAGCACAACAGCTATTTGCTTGAGATGAATTTCAGTTACCTTCTCATCAGTTGTTTGTTAAATATTATATTTCCTCCTCTTCTTCAGGAAATTTCTCATACATTATAGAATTCCAATCAAAATTCATCAGAGCGCTCAGCTTTCTTTCACCGTTCTCTTTCTCAAAGTCAAAACACTTTTAGTACACAGCATTCTCTCATGAGTATTTCAAATGTGATGGTAAGCTGATAAGCAGATCCAGGATGCTCTGTATCTTAAACTGGATTTCTTATATTTAGCTCATTTCTTAATATCAGGCATGGAATTGCCTTGAACTATAAAACTTGTTCAAGGAATTACTGGAAACAAAACATAAGAATACATAAGAATATGTTACTTTTAAGAATTTATTATTCTTTATAATTACATTCCTGTTACCCTAATCAATATCAGAGTAATTTAAATGCCTCATGATCAATGTTTCTGCCTTGCTTGGGAGGTGTCTCTTATCTCTAAAAGGTTACCATGATCTACTTTTTATAACCTCACTAAAGGGTCCTTGCCAAAAGTGATTTAACTCCATATTTTACTATAAATTACACTTAAACTGCCTCTATTGTCAGATAAAATTGTACAGTTTTTCCTTTCATCCTACATAGAATTGCTGTGTATTTTTCTCTACAAACTGCATGGCATTTTCACTGCAAGAATATCTTAACTTTTTATCGGGTACTTTTATTATCCCGAATCTAATATTCTTCAATCCAACTTGAGGTAGCATATTACTTTTTGCATGAGTTTTTAGCCACTCCCTCTGTACTTGCCATCCCTACCAGCTAGCATTTAACTTGTTGCATATTGTGAGTTCTGTCAGGAGATAAAGTACAACCTTTCAGCTACTATAAAAAAATCAATAGTCTTGGCTTGATTTGGGTGTTTTTATCAAGCTGTATACTTGGGCAAAAAGTTTGCATGGAGCTTATCTGACTTAACTTAGGAATCCAAATTTTAGACACAAAAGGATAAGCCAGTTACCTGAAGCTTCTTTTCTGGTCAATGCAGGGAGCTACCCGCTTCAAAGAGATACTGACCTTAGCCTCATAGTGGGATGTGTGAAGTTCAGATGATTCATTCTCTGGAAATACCTGACATCAGCAGCACTCAATTACATGAAATTGATCCCACCCATGGACTTCCTGCAGCCTCATAGAATCAGCTAGATGCCATGATCATCATGTCAAACTAATGTCTTTGTGGTCCTGGTCTTACTCCTTTCATCTACTTCATCTGAACTCCTCACTGTATCCTGGCAACTACAGTGCATAACAAATGACATCTGGAGTCCAGCCACCAAATCATTTTAATGCTCTAACCACAGCTGCAACCATTACAGTGTTCTTCGGTGGCATACCATTGAGTAAAAGCCACATCAATATTTCTAGGAAACATTTCTAACTTCTCTTGACAGTGCTACCTTTTTTCTTGTATCACCAGAAGACCATGCAGCATAGGCATATCAGGTGATTCCAATTTTCTAACATATTATTAACTTTTTAGTAATATATTTAGCTTTTGTAGACTGGTTCTTCTCCTTTATCTCAGCTTACTTGGCAGAACTGACTATCTATGAAGTGCTCCATTGACCCTTCTATTATCAATGCATCTCTATTTTTACATTCAATAACTTCCTTACAAGTTCAGTCACTGCTCATCCCTAGTCTTTCTCAGGATTACTTATGTTAAGTGCCTCTGTTCTCAGAGGCTATTATTCCACTCTTCTCTTCTGAGTACTCGCCTCAGCCTTGCTTCTTTCCCAGACATTTACTTAGTCATTGCTTTTCTGCTGCCTTACTTTTTTTGTGCTGCGCTTCAGAAGTAGTCTTTTTGCTGTGCATTCACAGCTCGTACGCCTTTCCCAATGTTATTGCTCCCTTTGCATTTGATACTAGCTGCATGTCACCTATTATTCTGTCATATTCATTGATCTACACAAAAAAATAAACCAGTTGCTCTAATTTGGCAGTCTGGTCTTCTAGTACCACAGCTAACTTACACAAAAAAGTATTTTTGAATGTCCCCAGCTTGATAGCCAGGAACATTTCACAGTCAAAATGTTCCATTACATATATATCATGAACTTCACAGATACTTAAAATGAAATAATTCACAAATAATCTTGGCTTAACCTCTGAGAGGATAAAATAAAGGTAACTGAAAGACAAGGATTAAGATACTTTCCAGACAGTTTTCAACACTTTTTTGTAAATGTAACATCTTCAATTTAGAGGAAAACATAAAAGAACATTCTTCATTCTTTTAACTATTAAACTACTGACCACAAACTGTTTGCTAGTCTCTTGTTCTCAAAGAATGCTGAAGAACTTGGATCTGTGCATTCAAAATCTGGATATAATCTTGTTAAATATGTCAATACCAGAGGCAGTCATTTGCTGCATCGCGTGAGCTGAAGTTGAGCGCCCAGGCATCAAAACTTATTATAAGACACAACCTCCACCCTCAGCCTCTTTCTGCATAAACTGGGGATTACAGATTAATTCTAAACACTAGAACTAGGTAAAACAAAGAATTGGTGGCTAGAGTCTTCGCATAGTAGAATTATTAATGCTTGAATGGCTTGACTATCTAGTCTTCATCTTAAAATAAAAGTGTGTATTTTATCACTGCATAAATTTATTGGTATAAGTTTTAAAACCCTCCAAAAATATTTTCAAAACTTCTCTTCCCATTTTCAAAACTGCAAAGGGACCAAACATTTAATTTAGGAAATATACTCTCATAGTAAATAATGATTAAAAAATCTGGCCAACAGTCTTACCTTATTTTTCATTTGTTCTAACTACCTCTACAAGAAAATCTAAATAAAATTAATGTCCTAAAAGACTTTTCTATTTACAAAAATAAAACATATATGACATGTCTAATTTAAAATACTTACAAGACATGTAAAGTAAACTAATTAATCAGTAAGTTTTCAATTCTCAAAAAGTAGATTTTTTTCCTAATAAGTTTAAATAAAAAACAATGAGAAATAAAGAAACTAACTCCCTGTGGTTTTGAAATTCCAGTACTAATATTAATTAATTTTCATTACTTTTGTTGAAAAAACCTTTAGGAAGCTGCAGACTAGTCCTAAAAGATAAACGAAGCATATATCAATGAGCTAGATTTTTGGGTAGACAGCCTTTCAGAGTCTAACTTACTGTCAGATACGGGGCTCCTAGAAAGGCAGGCATAACTCTCCTATCCAGGTTTAAACCATCTTCTTTGATGCCCCTCTACCTACCTTCATTTCTGAAGGTCTTTTAAACATGTTGACAGATTTAAGAGTGGCAAGATTTTATCATCATGCACAAAATACATCTCCCTCATGCTGCTCTGCAAGCACCCCCAGACTTCTTTGGTATGAAATCCAGTTTCCATACGAGTTAGTTTAATGCAGTTCCTGCATGATGCATCATAAAAAACCATCTTTTTCACAGATTTGTAGATTTTAAATATGAAGTTCGTAGATTTGGAGAGATAACTGTGGCAAAGTTATAGACAAATAGAAAGTGTGTGGAGATTGTCCAAATAAAATAATATGTTGTTATTATGCTAATATCTGGAGATGTACCTTAGCAGACAGAGTTTTTGTGAATGATCTCAGTTAGCCACAAACCACTAGTTTCAGGTAGAGTGCAGTATCATCAGTGTGATAAAGTCTCTGGTAAGCTTGCCAGGACCAGAAAGGTTAAAAGTTTTGCAGACAATACAAAACACAGACACAATATTCTGTTTTAGCAGCATTCTGTACTTACATTTTATCATATTTATGTTGCATTTATTTTTATGTACTTAAAAGGTTTGTTCTGTTGTAATACTCACTGCCTCTCAGTTAGTTAATTTTGCATCAAATTAAGGAAGATTCAGATTAGGTGCTAAGAATAGCTTATAAATTCTAATTCTGGAAAAAAAATTACTTGTAGAAGGTGGGTTGCTGAAAGTCTAAAGATAGCTTAGATAACTATCTGCCTTATATAGACTGAATTGATCCAGCCTTGGGTTACAAAGGTGAACTAGATGACCTCCCGGGATTTTCTGTGAAGCAGTTCGGAAAGGAGCTTTGAAACTTGCAAAACACCTGAAAACACTGTGAAGTAGATTCACACCTGATTTTTTTATAGATAGCAGTTTCTCTGGAGTGCTTCTTTGAGGCTGCTTGGTCCTATGCGCCTCTTTTGTTTTTTGTAGTACCCAAATATAATCGACACTTAAATAGAAAAGCTGAAGTTTTCTAGTACTAAGGTTTCACTTGTTGAACTTTATTTGCGAGTTTATTTTATGCCACAATGTACACTGGTAAAAATATTCCTGCTGACCTATATGACAATCAGACTACACTCTGAAGCATGACATTCGATTACCTTGTCTTAGCATGCAGAACTGCAAATGTTACTAATGGTCATAAAATTATCCAACCCTTTTAAAAATCAGACACAGTATTTGACTTGATGACCTTCTACAGTCATGAAATTCACATTCAGATTGAAATGATATCAGTCTGGAGGATCTGATAGAGCTCTGGTGCAAGTGTCACAGATCTGCCACTGAGGTGGAAAAGAATCTTAATGAGCTGTTATGTAGGCAATGTAAGTACCTTTGAGTTTCACTGTTTTCTGATTTATTCACTTAATATAGACCATAAAATATAAGTTTGGGATATCCTGCATTTTCACTGGTAGTAAACAGTTCACTATCTTGCTTGCTCTTTAGCAGCACATTGTATCCATGGGACTAGACACCATCTGTAAACCAGTGCAGTGAGCAGTATGGAGGTACCAAGGAGAAGCATATTTATGTGCATCTTATAATCATTTTCATATGGGATATGAAGAGTTTCTTTACTGACTTTTTCATGTTTTAAGAGCAGAAGGGCACTTCCCTTTGTATTAAGTGTTCAAAGCAGGAGTTGCCAGAGTGGCTAGTATTGCTTAAGTAGGAAAAGGGATTCCTCTTAATGTGGAAACCTGATGGGAACTTGTTAACACTATGAATTTTTTAATTGCCAATTATCTGAAACATCTGTTTATCCCTCAGTTTTAAACCATTTTTCATATGGCCAACCCCAAATCTTGCCTGCATGCTAGTAAAACTAAAAGCCTTCAATAACATAATATCATAAAATTATTTGCTTGCAGCATCAGAATCGGCAGCAATGCATCAATTTAAACATTTGTGATGGAAAATGGTTTCCAGCATGGCTATTGTGCAGAAGGTTGGTCAGGATATTTTGGCTAAAACAGCCACACATCCAGTCACTTAGTAAGTGTTCAAGCTTCTGTATAGCTGGAGACAGTCCCACTTTCTGTAATGCAACTCTGTTTGGAGGAGGCTCAGCTTTTTAATCCAGTGAACACATGATGTTAGATGAAACTTGATGCTTAATGTTTTCTGCTGGTTGTTTCCAGGTTAGTCCTGCACTTGGTACTGAGGAGTAAATATTCTGCAGAGGCAATGCAGAGTCAGTGGGGAGTGGTAAACCACTATTACCTGTGAAGGAACACAGGAGCATACATTAAAGCCTCAAAATTCCTCAGTTCTGTAGCACACAACTGTGTCAAAGACACTCACATGCCTGTGAGATGCGTGCTGGGAATAGAGGCCTTTTTTAAACTTTTGATGGCAAACTAAGTGATTGATGTGGGCAGTTGGCATAAGGCCTCAGATGACAAACATCAAGTGTGTTGCAGTGTTTTTACTTCTCGTTTCCATTTTCTAAGCTATCTGAAACTGTTGCAAATTCCTCCCCTTCAAGTCAAGCCTTTCAGCAGAATGTGAATCCAGACTAAGGTAGAGTTCACAAAAGGCTGCAAATGCTTTCTCTTCCTTGCATCCTGCTTCCTTCTTCTCCTTGCAAACTGAGAAACTCTGGTCTAGATACATTTTTTGTTTCTCTACATAACTTCAGCTCACAGGAGGGAATGGATACTTCAGGAGGTTGGGGGGTGACGTTATTGCTCTCTACAACTGCCTGAAAGGAGGTTGTAGAGAGGAGGGAACTGGCCTCTTCTCCCAAGTGACAGGGGGCAGGACAAGGGAGAATGGCCTCAAGCTACACCAGGGGAGGTTCAGAATAGATATCAGAAAGAAATTTTTCACAGAAAGGGTCACTGGGCACTGGAACAGGCTGCCCAGGGAGGTGGCTGAGTCACCATCCTTGGAGGTGTTTAAAGGACAGGTAGATGAGGTGCTCAGGGACATGGTGTAGTGGCAGGTAGGAATGGTTGGACTTAATGATCCAAGGAGTCTTTTCCAACCTGTTGATTATGTGATTCTATGATTCTATGGTTCTTCAGGTTGACATCGTAATCTGAGCAGTTTTCTTTTTATACTGAGTCACTATGGAAGATCAAATATATATTGCAAGAGGGCTATTCTTAACAGGCTCATAGTAGTGTGTAATGGTAAACACCTCTAGTCTGGGCATTTGAGAAATGAATAAAACGTAAAAAGAAATGAAGCTGAAGAATTGCGTTTTTACCAAATACAACCATACAGTCCCTGCCTCAGAGAAAAACAAAACAAAACCACAACAACAACTAGGCATGACAGCCCTAGTCACACAGATCACTGTCTGTAGGCAAGGCTGTTTGTGACTCTCTGATTACATGTTACATATGAAACGGCTCCATATATTCAATCTTTTGATACTCATACCTGCTAAAACCTCCGAATTTGGCTTGGCAGGGATTAGGCATTGTGTGCTCTTCTATTGTGAACTGAATCTCTCAGACACCAATTAACATTTCATTGCTAAGACTAGTCAGTTTGTTATTTGTAGCTATGGCCAAATTTCTGCATTTGAACTTTAAAGACATTGTTCATACAATCTGTAGCAAAGTAGAAAATTGCAAAAGCACCTAAATCCTTTGTAAATTACATAAAGTAGAAAGGGCCAGCCTGTTGCTGAACTAATATGATCCCATTTCTGTATTATTGCATGCTTTACTCATTTGCTGTTTATAAATATCTGCAAAGTACAGTCCTGCTGAAAGCCACTCTGATTCATTGGAAAAGCTAGGAGATACTAATGGATTTAATTTGCTTGTTAACAAATAGGTGTTGAGTGTTATTTGAGACACCCAAGTATCCCAGAGGGCACTTAGGGGCTGCTCCATGAGGGCACAAATTTCCCTCAAGTCCCTTGTAATGTCAGCCAGTACTGCATCTCTGGTATCCTAAGACATCTCAAATGGCACATAATGGCACTTGTGTGCAATTGAATTGAACTCCTACAAGCAGGATTCATGTTGAGATTGTGAGTACCTAATTTTAGATGTCCAGCTGTGGGACAGAGGCGCAGGATGGGATTTTGTTGCCTAATGTAGATACTTAGGGTCACTATATACATGGTAGAGTGTCTGACATATCGTCTTGGGGCAGTAGGATGTGGCACAGGACTTACATGTGATTCATGTGCTTCTGGAGAGGCAAATGGAAATGTAGTGGGATACCCTGGGATGGCCCTGGGCACTTCAGTTTAGGCAGCTATAGAAAGTACATGCTATTTGATAGCAAGTTTATTATAGGAATAGCAGAATAGCTAAATTGCTAAATATGTTATGGATTTAAATTTTGGTAGTGGAGAAAAAATCTATAGTTCTGTTTCTATTTCTGTTCTGTCTGTGAATTTTTTCATCTCTGCTTCTTAATTGTTTGTTTTACCTGTGCTTGTATCCTTTCCCACTATAATATACTAGATTGTGTTTTTTATCTGAAACATGTATTCTCTTTAAGCATGACGTTTCTTCAGGCATATTGCTATATTTGTGCCACGTCAAATGTTGATATGACGCAGGAGAAAATTTGTTGCGACTGCTTGTTTATTTGTGGATTAGTACAGCATGTCAAAGCATTCTAAAAAATCCTATTCACTTTTGTATCAGTGAAAAGCACTTGTGATCCTTGGAAATGGGAAAATAACATGTAGATGTCCATGATGGATGGCAAAAGGTGCTGTTGGAGAGGTTTTCAAGCGAGGAAGGAATAATTAGCTTTTTAGTGTTCGATTTCAAAATGCCTGAGCAGCTGTATTCCAGGAGGATTTGTTCTTTGTTCCCTGTGATGATCTTCTTAGTTGGGAAGAAACCAATGTTCACAAAAGCATTTAATCAAAAATGGTCACGTCTCTCTCTCTCCACTCATCTGATGTTGTGCATCTTTATGGAAGAGTTCTTTGCTATTGTTTGTATAACTGCCTAAAATCTATGGCTAACCTGGCAGATGTGTATCAGCCACGCAGTGTCCTCTTCATAGTCCATCAGTTAGCTGAGAAAGCCCTGGCATCAACATAAAAAGATGTGAATTTTAGCAGTGAAAGGTATTTCTACTCCCTTTGGCCCGATGTGTTATTTGTGAGCTTGTCTCTAGTTACGGACAGCTGTGGCATGCTATGGGTACTCTAACAACAATTAGAAAGTATAAAAAATGTTAGAATATATAATAAGTAAAAAAAGAAAGAAAAAACCCTAAACCAGCAATGTTAAAATATATTGTCAATCTTCCAAAAACTAGGCCTCAGTACTTCTAGAGGAAATCAAATACTTAAATCTCATGGGATTCCTAGACAATACTTTGTCAATAACTCATTCATAGACAGTGCTGCTAACTTGAACGCTTCCCATGATATATCATAAATGTGATAGTTTGCGCTGGGGACATATTTAGCCTGTGGTATAGTGTTCTCATGGTTTCCAGGGATGAAGTCTTTGAGTAGGTCCTTTCCAGAAAATGAATGTTTTCTAAAAAAAGCCCTGATTTTTACTTGGCTATGCTAAAACAATCTAGAAGTGTGGCAACAGCAGGGAAAAATGGTACTACGTGACTCAGATGTTCAAATCTGTGCGTACGGAGTCCCACAACAGTGACTGTCAGTCACAACATACGCCTACAAAGACCACAATGCTAAATGTATTCTACTATCATAAGCATAAATGCTTTCTGAAATGTATGGTTGACAGGAATAGACAAAAAGAAGAGGAATAGAAGATCGATTTTCCACATGTTAGTGTAGCCCATCTCTCTTTAGAAACATTTTGACATGGCAGGTGTTTTTAAAATGCTGTGACCAAGGGCTGTAAATACCTTTTGGCATGCCCATGACATACTTGAATAAAAAAGCAATGTGTTTTGCCTTCAGGGTGATGGACTTTCATGTTGTCAGCCTCCCAGTTGTCTTGGTTCATTGTCCGTTCTCTTTTAAACTAGGACACCTATTGTATAGCTGGGTATAAAGAGGAGGATATGTTTCATCTTTTATAAGGAAGTCCAAAAGGTAGAGTCAAAGACAAAAATAACTAAAGATGTTTTGTCTTCTGATGAATAAGAATTAGATCTCAGTATCATACTGTCAGGCTGCACCACAACTATCCCTTTATTTAGGTTTTGTTCTATAGCACAAGGACTTCAAATCCTCTTCATCCTTAACTTCAAGGGAATATACTTTCTTTATCAACAGACAGAACAAAATAAAACCAAATGTCACATGCATTTGGAAATCCACAACAAATTTAATGATAAGTATTAACTCTCTAGAGGGAGATATTTGAACTCAGTAAGAAAAGGAAGAGGCAACTTACATGTGACACCCAGCTGGAAATGTCTTCCGCTCCTGCCCTCATCTTTCCTTTACTTGCATTGTCCAAAACACAGGCAAACTGGATCATGCAGAATTTGTAAGTATAGTTTCTGAATGCATTAAGTGGGTTAATTCCCTGGAGCAGTCAGTATTCTTTAGTGAATAAAGCTATTGAAAGGCTATTTTTTGCTTCAGTGCCTGAGTAGGATGGAACCATTCAAAGGTTCAACTTTTATAGCATTGTAAGCCTATTTTTTTGTCCCGAAACTCAAATGAAACAAGACAATTCTGTGTATTTTACACTTTCAGTAGTATAACAGTGCAAGGTTAAGTTGTGCTCATGCACTAGAACTTGGAATTTCACCCAAATGTGAGTCATTCAGTACCTGGATATTTTTTGTTTAGTGTGCTTTTTCTCACACAAAGGCATATATGCTGCAGTTCAGGACACAACACTACCTGTAAGGAAGGTAGAACACTTCAGCTGTCACAGAAGAGTGAGTGTCACATAAAGTTACAGGTTGTTAACAAAATTTAATCATATCTCAGATTTGGAAGGTATTTTCAGTATAACAGAGGACTGAGATATTATCCAACAAAAACCAGCAATGTCTTGAGAACAGGAACAGTAGAAATGAGATCAAATTTCATAGAACAAAGTGTGAACACCCAATTTTAGGGAGAAATAAAAATGTGGGAATGGTCATAACTTAGAAATGGAAGATAAGAAATATCATTGTGTACTAGATTAATGGTATAAATATGAACTGTTGATCTGGTGTGTTTGTTAAAAAAGTTACACCAGTTCTAGGATATGTCAAAGGGAAACAGAGACATGAGGGACTTAATGCTGTGATGCTGTGCTCTGATAGAACCTCATATGTTCAGTTCTGGCCACCAAGCAAGGTGCACTTAGAGGAGCATAGAAGTCCTAGAAGCATATTAAAAGAAGTGGAGGCTTTGTTTTAAGGGAGGAGATGAGTAGAGCTAGGTTAGCCTGCTGATTGTTCTGAACTGAAAACAAAGAAAGGACATGTTGCTGGTCATCAGTATATCACGAGGTAAACCTTCAGGCTACAAGCATTATTAAAGGTGGTGTTAACAGAAGAACAGGTGGATGTAAACCAACCATGAATACATTTAGCCTAACAGACAGAGAAAATATAAAGAAAATTAACACATGAGAAAACAGAAACATTTTAATTTGAAATGTAAAAATACTATAAGCACATGATATAATTTCTTGTTTTCAATAGTAGAAAACTGGACATACAGACTTAACATGTTCCTCTCAGTCTTAAATGTGTGCAAGATGGTGGCTACCAATACAAAAGATCAGAAGACATTTAAGGAGTTTTTTACTGCAGAGGAGATAGGGAGTTAGATGAGAACTTACAGAGAAAAATGGAGAGAGGTAATATACTGATGTTTTTTGTTTGCACATGAGACAGACATGCTCTTGAAAATAGTTGGCTGAGTTCTCTGTTATTCAACATGATCTAATGTATCATAAATGGTTAACAGTAATAATAAAAGGATGCACACTGCTATACTACAAGGTGGTTCTGAGGACTGTTACATTAATGATCCACAAACTACCTGCATTCTTTATGCATGGTGACTTTATTCTGTTATGGTCATATGTCTTTTGAGGGGTTTAAAGAAACAGCAATACACCCATATCCAAGTTGAAGAATCATGCAAACATGATGATAGCAGGAGTGTTCTGACATACGGAACCTCCAGCTATACAGGTGATACAGAACTGCAAAACTCTAGATGATAAATTTAATTTTTGTTAATAAACCTGACAGTGTAATATTATGTATTCCCTTTCTTTATAGTTGCATCTTCCTCACATGACCCTTGTTCTTGAGCCAATAAAAGTGCAAAGATAAATAGCAGCAAACAGTACAGCTACAGAATCACTGAAGTTTCAGAAAATTAATATCTAAATATTTGTAATAAATTATGCAATGAATAAATAAATAATCCAATTAGGCAGAGTTGTAATAAATTAGGGATTTCAGACAGATTCACTTCACTACAGATGAAATTCTTAACCACTGTATCACTGGCTGTGCTGGAAATGCTGAGCTGCTGCATATCAGCTTCCCCTTCACCTGTCTCTCTCCTTCTCCCTGCAACCTTCTTCTCCCTGACCTTTACAGTTTCCACAGGGAGGACATTGATATGAAAAAATCTAGGGGGAAACCAGTACATGTTCTAACTTGTGCCCAGTTTCAATGATAGTGGGCCAAGAACTGAAATATATTGACCATTTAATTTTAGATGCAGCCTTTCTTCTACCCCCGAGAACTGTCTTGGGAGGGCTGGACTACATGTGCAGTAGTGGAAGAATAAAGACTTAAAATTAGCTGTTTTGAGAACTAATATTTCAGCTTTTTTGTATTTTAAATACAGCTCACCTCCAGCAGCCTCCTTATCATGCAAGAAGTAATCACACTTTAGCCATTGCTCTACAGATATTCCAAAGTGAGTTGACAACAAAACCTAGCCTACTGCAGCAGCTACTTTCAGGAACATCCTCATATACCTTAAGTAGTGTCTGTCTTGTTCATTTGCAGATAAAAATATCCTTGCCAAGTTTACCAAGCAGTTCAGAACTGATTTGCCCGAGTGATCATTCTTTTTGTTATTTATTAGTTCCTCAGTATTTTTGATGTTCAAAATTAAGAAGTTTTTGTTTTAATTTTTTCTAGGTTGTGAAAAAAAGCTTATCTAGCAAGGAATCTGGAACTTAACCT
Organism: Phaenicophaeus curvirostris; assembly: GCF_032191515.1. Lineage (NCBI taxonomy): Eukaryota > Metazoa > Chordata > Aves > Cuculiformes > Cuculidae > Phaenicophaeus > Phaenicophaeus curvirostris. Next base: position 175,643,992 of record NC_091392.1, on the reverse strand, counting down.
TGGAAAAATCTTCAAATAAAATGCACACACCCTTAACGGTTCCCAATCTAAAATTATGTTTGAGAATTGTCTATTAACTATTTTTTAAATCAATTTTATGTCTAGCATCCTGATTTTGTGTTGTGTAATTTCTTACTAACAGTAGTATTGTAGAACCAAATCAAATTCTCTACTGAAATACAGCAACTTATGACTAACCTCATTCCTCTGTTACAAAAAATAAATATCTCATTAATTTAACAAATTCAATTGTCCATAAACCATGTTAGATGACATTAAATATGCTACCTTATATTCTTTATTAATCGTTTTCCCTATCTTATATTCTATTATTTTGCCCAAGACAGATGTCAGGTGGACAGGTTTATATTTACCTAGACTACCCCATTTACTTTGAAAGCAAAGTACTGACATAATTCTTACTTCCTTCCAGTGCTCAGGATCTAACTCATCAATCCATGATTTATTACAAATAATAATAAATGGTCCAATAAATCTTGTTAGGCTTTTGTAACATTCTTAGGTGCTTTTTTAAATAAAAGACTCTTAGCCTAAATAGCTGCTGTTTGGCATATGCTGTCTTTGTTCTTTTAAGTGTAATGTTTCATCACTGTCTTTGTATGATATGACTATATCTGGCTTTTTTGCAGTCCCAGAGCTGAAATATTTATTCAACATTTCAGTCTCTTTTTCATCATTTTCAACAGCTACATCCTTTCCATGTAACAATGGACAAACACTTCTGTAAGGTTGCTTTTGATCCATATATATATTTTTCATGTTATTTTACTGTACTCAATTCAGTTAACCATCTAATTCCTTCCAGCTTCAGTAGCAATTTTCTGTTATTTCCATTTGTACCCTAAATTAAAATGATCTAATCTATTCAGTTTATCCCCTGTCCCCAATCTGTTTATATCTGAAATTTTTCATTTCCATTATTTCTCTTTTAAGCTAGACTGGTCTAGAATAGATTTTGCCTTGATTGTAGTGCTTAAATGATCTCCTAAAATACTTCTAAATATCTTTATTATTGTTTCCATATTTTTCCCCTTTTCAATTCTTCCTTTTATTGATTAGGCACAAACTTGTATTTATCTGTTTGAAAGCAGCCATTTTAAAGTAATAGGTGAAAGAATTACTGGTTGTGTTACATTCTGTTTACACATAAGGAATGTAATCAAGTCCTCACCTTCACTTAAGGGACTACTAACTTTTAGTCCTGGGATCAGTTTTGATTTAGCTGTCAGGATGACATCTAGCACAAAATTCTCTGAGGAGAGACATAAAACGTTTTGATTTAGGAAATTTCTATGAATCATTGTGCAGAATTTCAAAGGTATTTTATTACTGAAAGTGTCAAACCTGTAGAGATGTCTTTCATCCTCATATTCAGGAGTGTAAAAGCTTTTTTTAAAGCTCATACAGTATAGATACTTATTTATCTTCTTCCTCTCCATAGACATTGCAAGTAGCAGACTGGTCATCCTTCTTCATAGCACAGTTTGGTGTTGCGCAGCTGCCTGAAACTAATTGCCCTTGTCACACTCTGCATTAGGAGATTGATCTGTAAACACTGAAAGCATTTAGTGCATAGTTGTCAGTGGGTTGAAATTGGTTATTGCCATGTACTGCCTCTTCTCCTCTTCTCTTTCTTATAGCGAGGGAGTTTAACATTCCTATCACAGAAATATTTCTTCAACTTCCAGTAATATAAAGCAGGTAAAATTCTTTGTCATGGTACTAGTGGTTCCTATTCTTCCTGTTTACCACACAAGCTTCTGCCATTCATGAATAGGCAATTAAAGAATTTATTTTCTTTGTGTCATTCAGTGTCTTGATTAATTTTGTTCTTGACAACTTGACTGTGCTAAATGAGTGTTTCTTTGCTGCCCCTTTTTAATCTTCCCTTTTGTTCTAAGTTTAATACCATTATTACTAGTCTAGTCAGCTTGTCCTCTGTAAAATTGATTTCCCCTTTAATGATCTGGAAGCAGTGCAAACCACATAACTCTTCAGTTAGAAAATGGCTCTACAGTCCACCAAACTAAAATCTTGTCTCCCTCTTGCACCCCTCTAATTAGTAGTTTATTCTTAAAATCTTCTGATTCATGTGTTCATTTCTAGGACATGAGCAATCTCTAAAAAGCTCCTTTGTGCATTTTCATTTTTCATCAGCTTTCTGAACTCTTTGAAATCATTTGTATCCGGTGGGGAGACAGGCGAAGCATCTTCACTGAAGAAGAGATGAGTCTCTGTAACAAGGAATATCCTAAAAGCCTTATCCTTTAGGGAAAATTGGTAGGTTTGACTGTAATTAACCTGTCCAATACTTTCAATTATATAAGGTTATGGAAAAATTCCTTGAGAAGTTTCCCTTGTTTGCAACCAAGTTTTGATATTTTGCAGGAGGAATGCTTTAGGGCAACAGAAATATCTTTTATCTATTGCACAAAATTCCTGTCAGCTTTTGCTCCCTGCAGGTACCCTTTCGTCCAAGTGCATGAAGAAGAATACTTCTGTTGTTGAGGAAAAGTAAAGCACACTGTTCCCATAATATCCAAGCTCTCAAGGTCTGTTGAATATGAAAGGAGAGAGCAATAGCTGGACTGACTTCTTCCCCATGACTACTTCTTTCACTCAGTGCATGAACCAGCTCTGCATCACCCCTATGGGATAACACAGTTCTGTAACTGCCATCTAGTAGGTTAACATGAAAATGGTCTGGGCTGCTGTGCTGCAAGCTCAGAGGTAAAAATCATGCTATATATATAAACAGGTTGTTGAAGTAGTGCATTATCAATTTTACTCTTCACCTTTGTCTTTAAAGAACACCAGAGAAGCATATTCATTGAATGGTTAATATTTTAATGTAGATTTTGCATAAGATTTTAGTACAATGTTAAATACTTGGAAGTTAGAAAACAGTCTTAGATTGTCCATGTAAGTACACTCAAGAACACTTGCAGCAAATTGTTAGGAAAGGGGGTTGTACTACATTTTTAAATGTTGTATCTTAATTACAATACAGAAAGGAATCGCATTAAAACTCCATGAGAGCATCATTTACGGACTTTTATGTAATACCACCTTAGTAACCTTATTTGTCATAGTCTTTGGATGGCACGGGTATGTCTTTGAATATAGATAAAGCTGTAGTGCCCCTGGTAGTAAAATCATTTGTCGCTAAATTTATATATTGTATTGAGACTAGTTGTTTTCTCTGTTAGACCAGGGCAAAGGATCATTGTACAGGATAAAAGGGAGAAGTGATACCCAGAAAATTTGAACTCTGTACCAAGAAACTCTGTGTTACTTCATATACGTCTCAGCTCTCGATTTTAACACTGTAACTTCCCCCAAATAGACAGTCTAAAAGCCCTTATCCAAGCCATAAATGGCCTTCTGAACAAATCATAGCTTGGTACACCCAGCTAGTGCCTGGGCTGCTGTTTTGACAGTGGACGGGGTCAGCACAAAGGATGCAGACACTGAGTTGAAGAAGAGAGCTTATCTTTACTTACATTTAAAGCAATACAATAATAAGTGAATTAATAAACAAGGATAAAACAAAACAAGGTAACGCACCTAACAAGAATAAACCAAAACAAGATAATGCACCTAATCATACTACATATTTCTTACAATAGGGATTAAGAAAGATACATCACCAACTGCCCTAATAGTTTGCCATCATCCAGATCCTCAGTTACAGTAAGGATTTGGAAAGCCTTTCATGGTAATTGGGAGGTCCTACGCAGTGCGCCCAGTTGTAAGTGAGGTCTCCAAAGTTGCTGCAAGAGGGTCCAGATTTATATTATTGAACAAGCAAACTTATGTAACTTCAAATGTGGAAGTATCTGGTTTTGTTCTCCCTTTAGATGCCACTCAAAGCCTGGCCTGGGCTCAAGGAGGAACCAAAGGAGTTTCTTTATCTATTTTGTGCTGACCACATATCTCCAAACAAGGCCAGACATCCGATTTCATGGCCTTGACAACCTGCCTCTGAACAAGATAAGATATATACATCTATCTTCACTAATGATTATATTTTCTCTAAGCTACACCTTTCTCTAATAATATTGCATATTTTGCTAATGATCAGATACTAATATTACATGCTGTTTTGTTAGGAGTTCATCTAGAGTTCAACTTTTCTTCGGGGCCTGTTGCTCAGGCCTCAGTACTTCAGCTGCCCAGCTTGGCAGTTATGCTATAGTGCCCTGAAGGTGACATTTGCACCATTTTGTATACTTTTCCTTTATGCATTTTAGGACATCGGTTTCTCTGGACTGTAATCAGCAGTGCACATAATCCATAGAGGAAAGGAAGGTTGGAAGGAAACCTTCTATTTTTCACACAGATGAGAACAGGGGAAGTGGACAAGTGATAATTTTACCTCTAGTAAGCAATTTACCCACCACAATTGTGTGTAATTTTATTCATTTTAGCACTGAAAGGCTCTTTTTGAAACATGATTCCAGTTTCACTATGACTCAGTTTCCTTATGTTTAAACCAGAGATGGGTCCTACTTCAACAAAATATTGCCAGTAATGTTTATGAAGTTGTGAAGTGTTCTGTAATCTTCACATGCCAATTGCTTTATCATCGCTATAGTTCATTTGGTTTGAATTGCCTTGTTTTGTTTTCCATAGACTAAGAAGTTTAGAACTTATTGTAAAAAAGATGGCAATGAGGTTTCAAGTTGTACTTACTTGTTTCAAAATACAGTTGTGGTTAAACCTCATCAAGTTCCCTCTATTGCCTTTCCTGCTGCTGCTGATTAGTTAAGAAGAAGAAGGAAACATTACACTGTGAAACATCCATTATCTACAAGTGTCAAGTTCTCCTGACATGATGTGCTAATGCAAAGTACATTAGGCATGAGTAGCAGTTGCTCAAGATCTAGCAGTTTCTAGACAGGCATTAAGAGACCTCGAAGGAGTCAATGTCACTCTATGGTTTAACCTAATGCTAACCCCTTAGGGCATCCCCATCAAATGTGAGAGAAATGAAAGGTTTTCAAGACTATTCATCCCAGTGACTCTACATTTATATGTGCCAGGTCTTTTTGTCATCATGATATTGTGGTAAAATGTGAAGTATTCCGTATTCCTGAAATTCTTTCTTCCACCTACTTAAGCATGGAGGTCTTTTTGTGATACACTTATGCTGAATTGTGATACCTACCAGCTACTGTTGGTAGGCTGTTGCTAGTACTGTGAATTCCTCTTTTTTTTTTCCTGGGTGTTTTTCTCATGTCTACAATGCATAAGAAGTAGAAAAAAACATATTTAGAAAACAAGCTTTGAACTGAAAGGCATCCTAAGTAAACAAGCAAGCAAACTCTGCCCCCAGACAGACACCATTACAACACATCTAAGAGGCATTAAATCAGAGCTGAATCTAACACAAGGTGTTAGCTACTTTTGCCATACTTGTTATCTGAAGCTGCTTTATTTCTAAAGTGATAGATGTTTTGTTCAGTGTTTCTTAACTTGAAGTTGCTAACACTCGGGAATAATCCTGTTGTTTTAGAAATCTCTGAACCAGAGCATGGAAAGGTGTCTCAGATAGTCGGTTGTTTGGCAGCAGCTGCTTCAAAGGGTCTGGCAGATGAATGTGAGCAGTTCAGGTTTTACTGGAAGTGGTGACAGTTACACGACTTCAAACTCTTGCCAGGGTCTGAATTTGTACATTTCAAATTCACTTTACACGCATTCAGTCGACAAAAATTGTCCAACCATCAGATTGCCACACTGGCAGATGGTCTGGCTTCAAGACCTACCTCTGAATAAAATGCAGTTCCTTTAGCTAAACAACTCTGCTTTGATATCTATAAAAATGTTCATGGGATACTTAAACTAGCAAAGTATTTTGAAACCTTTTCATGAGAAGTCTATAAAACTGTTAGGGTTTTCTATTACCTGAACTGCATAACTGCAAAGATACATGGCCTACAGTGTGTTCATTTGTGCGCATGTATGTATATCTTTGTGTATGTGTATCTGTATGTGTAAGATAAGTGTGTACAATTAGTTGGCTCCAAGGAGTTAGTCAATATTTTAAGATTTTTCAGGATGCTATGAAATGAATTGTAAACATCAGCCTTTGATATTTATACACACATAATCCTATTTATTTGAAAAGAATCTGGGGAAAATCCTGGACTTCTGAACACAGTAGGAAAAACCAGTCAGAGCTCAAGAACATGGTGATGGCTGTTCCAAGCCAGAACTGATGTCCATCTACCACATTCTTTGGCAGTGGCCAAAACTGGGGCTATACAGGAGAGATTAGGAATGGAACAAGCATGTTTAATGCTTCCCTGTGTACTCTCCTTCAGAACAGTAATTTGTGGCTCAGAGCCAAGATTTACTTCAGAGATTTCTCTTCTGTGAAGTTGCCCAGCTGCTTCCTGAACCCATCTATAGTGAGGGCTGTGAAGCAAGGGTTTTGGCAATTTAAAACCACAGTATGTGTAGAATCACTTTATTTAATTGGTTTTTGAACTTGGAACTGCAAGTTTCATTTGATGACCTGGAGATTTGCTATTAGGAGAGCTAGCTGTACCTATCCTATATCCCCTATCTATATCACTTGCTGTTTTATAGATTTATGTCATATTATATTCTCTTTTACTGCCCCATAAAGAAGTTATTCCATACCTTTGAATGTGCTCTTCATGTTGCAATGAGCCTTTCTAATAATTAGTAATTTTCACTTTTTTCCTTTCCCCCAACTACTACTGAGCATTAACGTGAATTTATCCTGGGTCTATAAGACCAGGATGTTATAATCTGTAATTATTAGTCATCTCAGAGCTCATTCTTCAGTACATAAAGTTAGGAAGTTAAGACCTATTCCCCCTCGCATGATCCTCCCTTTAAATTTGCCTATATGGAATTTCACTATTTCCTTGCCTAGTCACCTAGTCCTTCTCGATTTATCTTGGTAAATTAATCAAGGCCACAAAATGCTTTCAAGCACTATGCCACTGGGATTAGCTTCTATTCCAGAAGACATAATAGATCAAATACGTTCACTTGTCCCTGAAGGTAAGTAGTATTCTTGTAAAAATAGGACTAAGTTATTTTTCTGAAAAAAAAAAAAAAAAAAAATTAAAAAAAGGAGGGTGTCAGAACGTGCCTCTCCTTACTCTCTTTAGAGCATGTGTTTATTGGTTTATACCAGAAAGTGTCCTTTGTCTATTGCGCTCCCTCCCAGACTGTACCAAGGCTTTGTCTGGGAGAGTGACAGCTAGGACCATACTGATAAATGCCAAAACAGGCAATCGTGTGCCTTGAGATGACCAGAGCCCTGAGTTAAGCCACTGTTTAATTGCTAGCTTGTCTTCTGATGTGCTTTTGGTCCGTTTCCATTAGTACAACTAGTACTCTCCAAGCTAATACCTGTTCATGGTTTGGAGACGTTATATGCTAGGTGAGAATGCTCTAGTATTGTCTCCCTTCATCCTGCATAGTTTTCACACCTTCTACGTTCAACTTCATCTTAATCTGCATTGGTTGAAAAGATGTAGGGGACAAAGCACACATTTGTTTATTTCAAACTAAGCATCTCCATAAAAACAGCTCCACCGTTGAATTGCTTACTAGCTGCATCTTATATTGGACTTAATGGAGGCTACTGCGACCGTAGAGGTGTTAGGTATATATTTTAACTGTCTAAGTTTAGTACCTACAGTTCAACATAACTTATATAGTGTTAAGCTTTCAGTCACGAAGACCACTCTACTAAAATTAATCATAAGTGACAGTAGTTGTGTTTTGTTTTTCTGTAATAGAGACCTAATTCAAAGCCGATGAAAATCAACAGGAAGAAGTTTTCCTGCTTACATCCTTGATTGGGCCATAGGGCAGTGATATGCGCACATCACCTTTAGACACTGTTAAAACCCTTTTCATACTGAGCTGAGAAATACGTAGTAAAGATTTCACCTTCAGCTGAAAAAATTCAAGCAAAAAAGTTACCATAGTATTTCCCATGAAAACTTTATAAGTCACTAATTAAGCAAAAGTATTCCCTAATGTATACCTATCCGTTCAGATGTATTTCACAGAATCACAGAATCACAGAATAACCAGGTTGGAAGAGACCCACCGGATCACCGAGTCCAACCGTTCCTACCAAACACTAAACCATATCCCTCAGCACCTCGTCCACCCGTGCCTTAAACACCTCCAGGGAAGGTGACTCAACCACCTCCCTGGGCAGCCTGTTCCAGTGCCCAATGACCCTTTCTGTAAAGAATTTTTTCCTAACGTCTAGCCTAAACCTCCCCTGGCGGAGCTTGAGGCCATTCCCTCTTGTCCTGTCCCCTGTCACTTGGGAGAAGAGGCCAGCACCCTCCTCTCTACAACGTCCTTTCAGGTAGTTGTAGAGAGCAATGAGGTCACCCCTCAGCCTCCTCTTCTCCAGGCTAAACAACCCCAGCTCTCTCAGCCGCTCCTCATAAGGCCTGTTCTCCAGCCCTTTCACCAGCTTAGTTGCTCTTCTCTGGACTCGCTCCAGAGCCTCAAGATCCTTCTTGTGGTGAGGGGCCCAGAACTGAACACAGTATTCGAGGAGCGGTCTCACCAGTGCCGAGTACAGAGGGAGGATAACCTCCCTGGACCTGCTGGTCACGCCGTTTCTGATACAAGCCAAGATGCCATTGGCCTTCTTGGCCAGCTGGGCACACTGCTGGCTCATATTCAGTCGGCTGTCAACCAACACCCCCAGGTCCCTCTCCTCCAGGCAGCTTTCTAGACAGACTTCTCCCAGTCTGTAGCACTGCATAGGGTTGTTGTGCCCCAAGTGCAGGACCCGGCATTTGGCCTTGTTAAACCTCATGCCATTGGACTCTGCCCAGCGGTCCAGCCTGTTCAGATCCCTTTGCAGAGCCTCCCGACCCTCCAGCAGATCGACACTTCCACCCTAAAACTTTGCAAGCACAGAAATAAAGAAAAATCCAGCATAATAAGTAAATGAATAATAAGAAAGAAAATCTTAGAGAAGAATCCACATGAGAATAAAGAGGAAGAGCTAACTTATTGCATTTCCTCAGTGGTGAAGTACTATTACACAATTATCTTGCTAAGGAATGAAAAATCAGCTATAGTAATGTGCTCAGAGCACTTTTTCACTGAACACTGCATATACTTATGCAGAATTCCTTAAAACAACCAGCTAACAATGGCATGAACATGCTTTTAATGACTAAAAACAAATAGTAATTGACAATCAAGCAGTGAAACAAATGTCCACCTCTCCCAGATGAAAGAGTTTAAGTAAAAACTGGTCCAGGGGACTTCCATTACCACATCAGACCCACGACATTAATTAAAATCCTTTACCTGTGAAAGAATATAGCAAGAGGAAATGCTTCCCTTAGGATTCTGCCAATAAGCCTGCTTTTCCCCTCTTGTATATATTATTAGCATCATCTTTTCTAGACTTCCCTAGTTACACCCAACTTCTTCCTCATGCAGCATCCTGCCACTAACTCACACTGGGTTGTACATATTCTCAGGCAAAGGTTTGCCTTCATTACTCCCATGGAGTCAATGTTATAAGTGTTCCTCTACTTTACTGGGAGTAAGAGAGGTAGATTAGGATTTCATACAAATGAGCTTGTCACATGAAGCAGCAGCAAACAATAAGGAAACTTGCATCTGGCACCTCATCATCATGAATTTTGCATCAATTTTTTGTTAATCATACCATTAAAAGGCTATGCAGATGGATATTAAAACTTACTGGAGTAGCATGCACTGTAGCAGAGTGTAAGTACCCATCTGAGACAACATGGTAAAGCACGGAATTATTTGTAGCTTTATTCACTGAAAGTTGGTAAGAAAAATACTCAGAGCAACTATTAGACATAAATGAAATCATGCAAGGATTGTCCTGTGAGCCATAGGTTTCATTCATAGAGCCAGAGACTGCTCCCTTCCTGCTTTGAATGCTAGAATGTTCTGTTCTGTTGCAAGTTCAGCCTGCAAGTAATTGTTTTACGAGCAGAAAAGGAATTTTAGGATAACACACTTTTTGTTCAGTGCCAGAAAGTTTATTGTTAGCAGTCCCTTAAAGCTCTTGAGTGGCTGGGAATATAAGACAGAAGGGACAAAGCCATGTGGCCAATTGTACACAAATCATAGTTTGAGAACCTCTGATATTGTAAATGCCAGTCTGCTGCACCTATTTACCCTATCCTTTACTACAAAATCAAGAATAAGCTCTTTAGGGTAGGGATCGTGTCATCTGGGAGCAAAATCAGCAAGATGCATTACACTTGTTTGTTAACTTTCTTTCAGCTTTAGGTCACTGTTGGATGCAGGATATTTGACTAGCTGGAGTATTGACAGTTAGTCCAGTATGAATTGCTCTAAGAAAACTGTCAACAAGCTGATGATTTCTGACCTGTGAAATGATGCCAGAATACATTTGCGAGGCACACGTTTCCAACCTGGCATTTACTTTAGACTGCCAAAGATAAAAGGTTTCAAACAACAGAAGACTTTAGCAGTGTCAAGAATAATTCATTACCCAGCGCTATGACATTCTCTAATGAATATGAGTAATTTAGCATTGCATCTTGCTAACATCTCTGTTGCAGACATTGTTTTGGACTTTTGAAAACATTGTTCACATGCATAAAGCAATTACTAAGTCACAGCATTGATTGTGTATCTGTCTCCATTTTTATGAGTCTTCCACTATAACTCTGTGATGTCTATTAGGCTAAATTTACTGAATGATGTTTTTCTTTCTTTGCTTTATTTTTGTTGATTTGCTTGTTTTATTTTATTTCTTGGATAATCAGCTCTTTGTCTGTGTGGAGCCTGTCTTGACATCTGTATGGAACAAGTAATCTCCAGCTTTCTCAGGTCTTGCATTCAGTTCAGTAAAGCAAACAAGCAAGAGTATAAGTCAGTGGCCCCATGGTGTAGCCCATAGTCCACAGGTTCAGCTGTATGTGCTCCAGGGGTCAGGTTTGTGAAGCACAGCTGTGTGACCTTGGCTCAGCTTTACTGAGAAAAATTGTTGTTTTGCTGTAAAAAAATACATAAGCTAAAGCCACTCCAAATAGGAAAAAATTGAAACAGAAATAAGTGAAATTGTTGTGCTAGTAATTGTAACTCAAGGACTCAGGAGAAATCAGATATAAAAAGGTCTAAAACCCTGACAGAAAATGTAGAGAGATGGAAGATAGCAGCAGGGTGGAAACTCTACCTGTTCTGTGGGGTAAAAGGGGCTGATGCTTCTTCATGCCACCAGCTGGTTGGCAGAAACTTACCTCATACACGTGGCAGGAGTGGCAAGTGTGTTACTGATCTGTCCTGGCTGGATCCTACTAACCAATAATTGTTACGCATTCATTAAACTGTGTATTTTTGCTTTTAAGTCTCTACTCATTGTAAAAGATGCCCAAAGAAAAACAATGCAGCAAAAAGAAGGTTATGGTGGACAGCCTGTTGAGGTAGAAAAGGGGCAGGTTGAGACGTGACAAGATGAAATAAGGTATGAAATAAAGTATGCTATAAGGTTCATGAGCACCTGAGGAACCTGAACAGATGTAAGTCTACCGGGCCTTATGATACCCATCCCAGGGTTCTGAGGGAATTGGCCGGTGTGGTTGCCAAGCCACTCTCATGGCAGTCAGGGGAAGTTCCTGGTGACTGAAGAGGGACAACTGTATGCCCATTTTTAAAAACAATAGAAAGGAGGATCCTGAGAACTACCAACCTGTCAACCTCATCCCTCTGCCTGGGAAGATCACAGAACAGATCCTCCTGGAATCTATAACAAAGCACATGGAGGACAAGGAGGAGATTAAAGATGGCCAGCATGGTTTCATCAAGGGTAAGTCCTGTATGACCAACCCAGTGGCTTTCTATGAAGGGGTGATCACATCAGTTGGTACTGGAAAAGCAGTGGATGTGATCTATCTGGACTTACATAAAGCCTTTGACATAGTCCCCCTCAATATCCTTGTTTCTTAACTGGGGAGATATGGATTTGATGGGTGGACTGTTCAGTGCATAAGGAACTGGTTGGTTGGTTACATTCAGAAAGTATTGGTCAACGCCTTGATGTCCAGACAGGGGTCTGTGACAAGTGGTGTCCCTCAGGGGTCCATACTGGGACCAGTGTTGTCTAATATTTTCCTTGATGATATAGACAACAACATTGAGTGCATCCTCAGGAAGTCTGAAGATGACACCAAACTGAGTGGTGCAGTTGTCACATCAGAAGGATGGGATGTCATCCAGAGGGACCTGGGCAAGCTGGAGAAGTGGGCCTATATGAGCATCATGAGGTTCAACAAGGCCAAGTGCGAAGTTCTATACCTGGGTCAGGTCAATCCACAGTTTCTGTACAGGACAAGGGATGATGTGACTGAGAGCAGTCCTGTGGGTAAAGACATGGGGGTGCTCATTGATGAGCAGCTCAACATGAGCTGGCAATGTGCACTTGCAGCCCAGAAAGCCAACTGTATCCAGGGCTGCATCAAAATAAAAAGTGGCCAGCAGGTCAAGGGAAGTGATTCTTCCCCTCTACTCTGCTCCTGTGAGATCCCACCTGGAGTACTGGTTCCACTTCTGGAATATCCAACATAAGAAGGGTGTGGAATGGGTCTAGAAGATGGCCATGAAGATAGATGATCAGAGGGCTGGAGCACCTCTGCTATGAGGACAGGCTGAGAGAGTTGGGGTTGTTCAGCCTGGAGAAGAGAAGTCTCTGGGGAGACCTTATAACGACCTTCCAGTACCTGAATAGCACCTACAAGGAAACTGGGGAGGGACTTTTTACAAGGGCGTGTAGTGACAGGACGAGGAGGAATGGCTTTAAACTGGAAGGGGAAAGATTTAATTTAAACATTAGGAAGAAATTCTTCACAATGCGAGTGGTGAGACAATGGAACAAATTGTCCAGGGAAGCTGTGGATGCCCACGGAAACTCCATGGAATCGTTCAAGGCCATGTGGGATTGGGCCTTAAGTAGCATGGTCTGGTGAGAGGCGTCCCTGCCCATGGCATGGGGTTTGGAACTGCATCATATTTAAGGTCCCTTCCAATGCAAACCATTCTGTTGTGAGGACAGTAGGATATGATAAGGCATCTCTAGGTACATAAAGCGGTGTGTATTCCTGCTTTTACTTAAAGATATTGATTGTAAAATATATGATCAATTATGTTACTTCCCCTTCCTGTGTGTTTTTATGGAAATTGCTGTAATGATTTCTGCTAAGCTAAATGTGTATGCAGTGTTGACATGGAGATTATACAATGCAGTTACTTTGTGTAAGGAATTCTACCTGGAATGGTTTAGTACAACCAAGGAGTGAAATAGGGACTACATTTGAGCAGAAGCGTAATGTTCTGGTATCCAGACACTTTGTGTGCTTGGTTGTGTCAGTATCCAGGGTCTGGCAGCCATGGATGGCAGCTAGCCTGAATCACTTGTTGCTTGCTTGAACTTTGATGCCAGAGCAGCCTCCTGAGCAATTTTTACACTTATCTGTGTCATTCAGATAAACTCACGCCTGTTCCAGTAGAATAAAAGAAACAGAGAAGCTTTTCAAGAAAAATCACGGTTCAACAGTATCTTTAAAGAACATTTATTTTTCATTTCCTTGAGAACTTCCCACTTGAATAAGGTATTGTGAATCCTTTCCTCTTTTAAATATGGTTGCACTGTGCGGAAGAGGAAGTACTTTTTTCTGTTTCTTTTCCAAAAAATTCCTGACGTATATCATGGAGACGATTTACAAAAAAAGGAGAATTCCTCAAATCAATAAATGTAAATGGTTTGTTAAGGAAAAGTATGATTCTCATTGACAGCAGAGATCTGTGGTTAATGTTTAAGTTCACTTAGCTAATGAGAATGTGGAGAAAAGGCTCTTGAAAGAGTGGCTTTTTCCCTGGGATGCATACTGTTACAGCAGAAGCCTCTGAAATGGCATTTGTGTCAGCTAAGGGGAAAAAATGCAGCACATTTGCGATAATTTAAAGCATGTATCACTAACGAAGATAAAGAGAGCAAAGTATTTAAAGCTTAATGATACAGCAATAGCAATTGCCCTGTGATAATGAACAGTGGAGATTATCAGGCAAAGCTTAATGAATGCCTTGCTTACAACAAGCTTTTTATAAACAAATACTGGTTGAGTTCTCTTCCAGAATTAGCACTGACATGAAAGTGAAATGATTTAATTAAAATATGCAAGATAAATAAGGACTTGGGCAAGGCTGCTGCATAGCACAGTCGTGAAAGTGTTTGCTGACAATAGGCATTCCAAAATTGCTAAGCAGAGTATATAGCATGTATCTGGTTTGACACATAAAATAATGTTAGCACTCTGAGGACAGATGATGGCTCTGTCTGCACCTCAGTCCATGTCCTAAGTGGGAGGAGATTCCTTTATTCCTATCTGCTGGATTGTTACAGTTTGGAGGTACATACCTCCAGCAAAAAAAATGTTGACTGCTTTCCCTTTCAGTTGCCAATGGGAGAGGTGAGAAATCAAAGTAGATATTAGCACCCAGTGTGGAGGTTTGGTGTAGCCATGCTAGTGTGAGGCCAGTCGAGTGTTTTTGCTGATATGATTGTCTTCAGCATCTGAATTCAGGGACTGGCAGAGAGGAGAGGATGCGTAAGTGCAAGGCTTGTCTGCTATTCACAGGGATTCCTTTAGCTACTCATCAGCTTATGGACTGACCAGGTCAAGAATGATATCTGAAGTTAAAATGTAGCCCTGAGGTTTCTTTTATTAATGCCTGAACACTGTTACCAAAAGCATTTGCAGGTTTCACAAAGATGTATGGAGCATTAACAAAATGTGCACAAAAAGTTCCAGCTTTTCTGTAATGGCTCTTTCCTTTGTTAGTCAGCATTACTGAGTCATAGAATCACATAACAAGTGAGGCTGGCATATATCTCTACAGATTATCTCGTCCAACCTTCCTGCTGAATTAGTGTGAGCAACAGCAGGTTGTCCAGGACTGATCAGTTTTTTGACTGTTTCCACAAATGGAAATTTCACAACCTCCCTGGGTAACCCATTCCAGTGCTTGGTCATGCTCTCAGCAGAAGAGTGTATCCTGATATTCAGATTGAGCCTCCCATGCTTCAGCTTGTCCCCATTGCCTCTTGTCTTGTCACTGGGCACCACTGAGAAGAGCCTGTCTTTGCTGTCTTTGTTCACCCATCAAGTATCAATATATATTGGCACTGGAACAGGCTGCCCAGGGAGGTGGTTGAGTCACCTTCCCTGGAGGTGTTTAAGGCATGGGTGGACGAGGTGCTAAGGGGCATGGTTTAGTGTTTGATAGGAATGGTTGGACTCGACGATCCGGTGGGTCTCTTCCAACCTGGTTATTCTATGATTCTATGATTCTATGATTCTATGATTCTATGATTCTATGATATTGACAAGATTCCTCAAAGCCTTGTCTTTGCTAGGCTGAACAATCCCAGCTCTCTCAGCTTCTTTATCAGAGATGTTCCAGTCCCTTAATTGCCTTTACACAAATAGACACTGCTGACTCACGTTCAACTGGTTGTTCACCAGAACTCCTGGTCCATCTATGCAAAGCTGCTTTCCAGCTGGTTGGCCGCCAGCATATGCTAGTGCCTGGATTTATTCCTCAAGGATTTGGTATTTTCCATTATTGAACTCAATGAATTTCCTTTTTATCCATTTCTCCCATCTAGGGAGGTATTTTTAAATGGCAGCACAAGCAAGTCTGATGTATCAGCCACTCTTCCCAGACTTATGTTGTCTGCAGACATATTGAATGTGTACATGATCCCATCATTGATGTCATTAATGTAGAGGTTAAATACAACTGACCTATGGGGTACACCATTGTTTCACTGCTCACAGCAGACTGAACCTGGCTATTTAGCCAATTTTTGGTCCATATCTCTATCTACTTATCTAAAATGTATTTTGTCAGCTTGTCTGTGAGGATGTTATGGGAGACAACATCAAAAACCTTACTGAAGCCAAGATAAATAATTTCCATTTGTTTATGGAAAACGATCTTCTCTATCCCACCAAGTTAGTCACATTGTAGAAGGCTGTCAAGTTACACTCATTCATAAATCCATGCTGATTGCTCCTGATCACCTTCTTGTCCTTCACATATCTAGAAATGGCTGCATCACCTGTTCATTTATTAATATGCATCGACATCTGCTTCTGTGTTCAGACTTTGGTTGGTGCTGCAAGCAGAACTGTTTTTTTGAAGGCTGATGTCGGCTGGGTAAATATAAGGTAATTAATTTAATGATTACTTAGAACTCAAATTACTTTATGGAGAACTAATGGCTAGTTGGAGCCATCAGAGCAAGGCTACAGAGAAGATTCACAGGATGATTCTTCCTCACCCATTTGAGAAACACGATTCTAAACATGCATTGATGTCTGACAGCCTAGAATGTTTAAGATATTTTTTCTTTATTTCTTCCCCCCTGATAATATATGCAACTTCATTAATGCAACACCCCCCACCCCCCCCCCCCCCACTAATTAGAAACTGTTCAGCACTTGGAATTTATTGTCAGTTATAAAAATCAGTCCTATATTTCTCTGGGCTTATTGTATATAAAATGAAGTCATAGGCTTTAATAAAAAGACAATCCTGTACTCAGTAACAAATTCTGCCTATCTTTATATTAAAATTGGGGCCAGATTCTAGTACATTGGGGTCAGAGTCTGGTATACATAGCAAGACTGTACAGAATGTTGAGCCTGTGGACTGTGCCCACGGTGAAATGCACATGCCTCTTTCTGTCTCTGTCATTATGGGAAGAGACATGAAATGTCATATTAATCCCACAGAATTTTGGTAGAGTAGATGTTAGTTAGCAGGTGATTTAATGAAATGGAAAGGACTGGAGCACTGGGGGAAAACATGGTTAAAATGCAGTAGGAGTAAAATATCCACTCAGCCTCTGGTTTGCTCCCTTCCTTGTAGTCCCAGAGGGCTAGCAGGATTTTTTAGTGTGTTTTCTATTGTTTAAGCCACAAAACAATTTAATTTCTTTTGACGTCTGTCTTAAACAAAAGATCACTAGCATGTCCATTGATCTCAGGATGACCTGTAATAGCCTAGAGATCTAGGTCTAGCCTGACTGCTTGCCACCAGCAGCCTCTAGCATGACAACACACACAAAAAAAAGAGCTTCAGGAAAAACAAATGCTCAAAAGTGAAAGAGAGAGACTTCTAGGAAAGAAAGACTTCTAAACTGCAGGGGCTGTAGCTTCAGGAAGAAGTAAAAAAATTACTTTTATCTCAAAAACCTTTTTATAGTTCTCTAGTACTCTGAGGGACGTGTGCGCACATGTAGGGAGTTCAGGGTATATAAAACACTTTGAATAGAAGGGGGAAGAAAAGAGAAAAGCTTTTTAAAAAATAAACCATATACATACATATATATGTATACATATATATGTATATAAACCATACCACATACATATATATGTGTCAAATCATGAAATGTTTAGTGAGCTATGTGCTCATCTGGTCAGGTTTACTGATCATGCTACATATGCAATGATGTGTTACAAGAAGGTCTAGGAGAAGTGAAAAACAAAGCCAGAGGCATTTTGTAGTTGAGGGAATGCTGTTCTTCTGAAACACTACAAGAGCCATTACTGATAGCTGAATGTGGATGAGAGAAATGTAGGTTTTTTTCCTCTGAAAGTAGATCTTCTGTGAAGGGGATGGCAGCTCCTTACAATTACTCCCTCCTCTCACACAGGGCACTGTGCTGCAATCTTTGAGGACAAATAAGGTGCTTACGTTTTTCTAATTCTGAAATGGAGATAAAGTTATGCTTCTTCCACTCTGGGAGTCCTCTGTCAGCAGTTTCAGTATTGCTGAATGAGAGATTGCAAAGAGCAAATATCTTTAGAAGCCATGTGTGAGTTTTTGGGAGTTCTTGTTTGGTGTTTTGTTTTAGTTTTGGTGGGAGTTTTAAGTCTAGTTTGTGAGTATGTCTCTTGTCTCTACGTAGAAGCAGGTTAGTCTTCTAAAATAATTTGCCAATAATAAAGAAAGCAATAGTAGGCTCAGCTGTCACTGTTCTGCAGGCAGTATTTATTGTGCCTGAATTCTCTCTAGTTATGCCCACCCAAAATATGGGGTTACATTTAAGGTTTTCTACTCCCAGAAAAGTTGGTTTTGGCTGGAAAGTAAAGGCAGACATGTGCAACAATGATTCTGTGACAGTTTCCCAAAGAGACCATGTTTACTTTATGCCCTTCTGAAAGCCACAGAGCCCTTTCAGTATTGTAAATTGAGTCAAAAAAAAACATAGCATGCATATTAGTGATTTTAAACATGGCATTGTGTGCTGCTCTTGTGTTTATTTCTTATACTTATAAAGGTACACTGCAGAGCTCCTAACATAACACTGCTGGTGAGAAAATCAGTTTGATACTAGTGGAAGTAGGAAACTTTTTGTAGGAATCAAGAATGAGAGAGTTTAAGGACAAATTGAAAAGAAAAGTTATGACAAAATTATGACAAATTGAATTTTTACATCTATCAGTTCTAACATTTCCACAAAATCCTGTGCACTAAGTCCTAAAGTTAATCTATGAGACAAGTAGAAATGGGACATTTGAACAGTCTGCTGATCGAACACCTCTAGTCTGGCAAAGCAAAGAGTGTCTGTGAATTATTTACAGTCCAATTGTGGGCCACAACTTTTTTTCTGGAATTTATTCATTTAAATTCAAATGATGGTTAAATTAAAGACTAGTTCCTGGACAGTCAATGAGAAGGAATGGAAAAAAATGAAATTCATAAATAAATTGCATGTGAAAAGTTTCTTGTTTCACAATTAAAACAGGTCACAACTGGAAAGCCTGGAAACAATATTCTCAAATCAGTCTGTGTGAGAATACACCCCAGAAAAAAAAAAAGTTCAACTATCATAAGTACTTCTTCCCTAAAAATCCCATGAGTGAGTATACTAGACCTTGCAAAACTGCTGTGTCATATAGTCACAGTTTAAGAAACTTCTGAGGGGGGAAATGTCTAATTAAATGAGTGATCTGTCTTTCCCATGGGGGAAATAGTCATTTTGCAATGAGATTGCTCTAAAGGTTACACATGCATTGACAATATTGATGCAGAAAGTGCAGAGCCTTTATCCATTTAAAGATGTGTTTGAAGAGTTGGGCTGTACAAAAAGCATCAAATTAAAGTTCCTCAGCTTGTGAAGTGCTCACCTCTCAGAGCACCATTAGTATTAAGGGATCAGATTAAACACAATTTAGATCACATTGAAAGACTAAAGTCAATTTAGCAGGTATATAACCATGCATGATAATGGTCTCTAAATCTACAGCAACACGGTGAGGATATGCTTGGATATGCAGGATAAAGATGTGAAACTGAAATAATTTCCTTTGAGGACTATAAAAGAAGCAATGATAAGGAGGCAAATTTTAGATGCTAGTTTGTTTAAGTATGTAAATTCAATGGACTGATCTGGAAGGGAAATAAATCTGATAGCAGTTTTATATATGGTCTGCAGGGTATTGTGAACTTGACCTTTCTTGGCATAAATGGGTTCTTAGCTGAATGGCATAGTATTTCATTATTATTTGTATGCTGATAGCAGTGTGCACATGCAATATGGGGGAGACATTAAAAACTTTTATGAAAAAATGTATGATCATCTAGCCTCTTTTCCTCTCAAAATTTCAAGTGTAAGGTATTTGACAGTATTTGTTGGCTGCTTTTGTTTTTGTTTTTTTTTTCCTAGTGCTAGATCCTTATCTGTTGCCCATTATATACTAGAGTGTATAAGAGACTCACAGGTGAGAGGAAACTTTAAACTGCAGCAAATTTACATTGTAGATTAAAAGATGTGTTTATCTTGGCAAAACTTAGTTCCAAAGAACATGGAAAACTTGAGGAATAAAACTCATAAAAACTTTAAATTTGTCCCATTCAGGGATAGCAAGTGGGTTTAGAAAAATAAACAAGAAATTCAGCTGTCTGCAGAAGTCTTATTTGATTAAGTTGAAAACTATCCAAATTCATCTGCATGGCATAGCTTCACAGTTTGCTCTTATAGGCATAAGTGAAACATGTCATTAGGCAGTTAATACTCAGTCTGAGCTGCCTAATGAGGATTCTTAACTTTTGCCTGAACTTTAGGTAGGGAAGCAGGGCAGAAATCTAAGAATCATAGAATCATTATGATTGGAAAAGGCCTCTAAGGTCATCAAGTCTAACCATCAGCCCAGCACTACCATACCTACTAAACAATTTGCTGAAGTGCCATGTCTACACAGTTTTTGAATGCCTTCAGGAATACTGACTCCATCACTTCCCTGGACAGCCTGTTCCAACGCTACACGACTCCTTCAGCAAAGACATTTTTCTTAATAGCCAATCTAAACCTACTCTTACATAACGTGAGGCCATTTCCTCTTGTTTATCACTTTTACTTGGGAGAAGAGATGAGCATGTAACTCGCTACAACCTCCTTTCAGGTAGTGGTAGACAATGATTAGGTCTCCCCTCAACCTGCTTTTCTCCACGCTAAACAATCCCAGTTCCCTAAGCCACTCTTCTTAAGACTTGTGCTTCAGACACTTCAACAGTTTCATTGCCCTTCTCTGAAGACAACTCCAGCAACTCACAGAACACAGTACTGGAGGTGTAGCCTCACCAATGCCAAGTACAGGAGGATCACTTCCCTACTCCTGCTGGCCACATCATTTCTCATACAAGCCAGGATGCTACTGGCCTTCCTGGCCATCTGGGCACATTGCTGACTCAACCAGCTGTCAACCAGCAATGCCAGTTCCTTTTCAAATGAGGAGCTTTCCAGCCATTCTTCCCTAAACATGTAACACTGCATAGGGTTGTTGTGACCAAAGTGCAGGACCCTGTCATGTGTGAGATGCAACAAGTCACGAGCAGGAGAAATTTGAATATATGTGAGAGACTTCTAAAGAGAGTTTGCCAATCTGTTTAATCCTTTCACCGACAGTGTTGCAAGGGCAAAACACCCAGTCTGTCAGTCAGAGCAATGATGGAAGGATAACGAAGATAATATTATCCATCTTGCTCTATCACATATAGATTCAACAATAAATCGCAAAGACAATAAATCTTGTCTAGCTTGTTAAATTCAGATTAAAGTCTCTAAATATCTCTGTAAAATTTCTGAGACTTGTGTATATATAAAAAACAAGTCAATTTTATTAAGAAGAACTGATTATACAGCTCATGACTTAATAAGGTCTGGTAGTGGCTGTGGAGAAGAACCTGCAAAAATAGATTCAACAGTCCTATATATGGCCTAACACCCAAACACATACAAGAATGTGACAAGCGATGATATATGCATAACAATAGCACTCAGACCTAAGTAAGGGTAACACATAGATAGAGGACACAGAGTTAAGGTTAAAGTACAGAGAGATACTAATAATTAGCTTGATGTTAATTAGCTTGATATTATGATATATATGTTTAGTGCACATAATACAGAGTGCTTACCCTGCTGGAATCCAAGGGAGGAGGGTGTATGGAACCGGCATGACGTGGGTTAATGGCTCAAAGCAGGTGATGCCCCTCTAGTACCCAGTGGCAGAAGCAAATGTGCTGGAGAGCATGTTGGGACCTGCCAAGTGGGAGGCATGAGAGCATGTTACCTGCTTTATCACCTAGTCGGGTGGGGGGTGTAGACAGAGAGCTTAAAAATCCCCATGAAAGCCTGCATCCTTGTGTCTTGTTGTGTCTTGCTGTGTTGGGTTGAGTGTGGACACCAACCACCTTCTGGACCTGCTGGACAAAGAAACACATGTTGCAACATTCAGGACTTCCAAAGTGGTGACTATTTCTCATCTTCCTTATTTCTATTGTAACTATTTCTCTTTCTCCTTTCCTCTCTTTTCTTCTTATTTCCTTTTTATCTCTTTCTCTTCCTTTTCTCTTTGCAACACATGTGGCTGCAGCAGACTGCAGCTGGTGATTACGTTTTGATTTTGGTTTTGGCTCTGGCAGCATTAGGGCTATCCCTGCTGTTTTTGCAGTTTGGGTTAAGCACGTTGTTGCTGAGTGAGGTTCTGGTAACTTTGGCTGCTGCAGTTTTTCTTGCAGTGCTGTGTTGGGTATGGGTTGTTTGATTGAATCCAGTGTTTCAAAAGCATGCACCTTGTTTAGCAAAAAGTATCACTTACACCCTGCTCCTGAGTGATTTCTGATTGCCTTGTTGGAATAAAGATCTCACTTCTTTTAAAGTGGGCTGTGACAGAGGGGGATGGACTTCAGCCTGTTAGCTGATCCTTAGAGTTTCAGTGACATTTTTCCTCTCCTAACTTTTCCCTTTGTTTTTAACTATTTATAGTAACCTGCACCTTTGGGGTAGGGTTTAGGTGGAGCTTGAGTGATTGAACACACTAAATCAAGCCCTGATGACTGGCAGAGAAAGAATTCTTGCTTTGCATGGCAAAATTCAACTGCACAAACCAGTGGATGTGGCCATGGGAGTGATTTACTTCAGAGGTGGGGAGGAGGTGGGTAGCATTAGATGTGGAGGTGTGTTGGAGGGCTGGGTTGTCAGAGCAACAGCTGCAATCCATCTTCTTAGAAAATAATTAGGCTCCTGTCCTTGAAAGGGCCTTGCTGACAAGCAGGAGGTGACTATACCTACTTCTAGACGTTTCATCCCCTGCTTCAGATATCCCTTGATGCGTTCCTTTCTGTTGAAAGCCTCCTATTCAGCCCATGGCAATGCACAGGGAGAAGGAGGGGAAGCACCCAGTCCCATTTCTCCCCACATTCATCCCCATTCCCATATTTAGCTTTATTCCAGCATTCAGCCACATTCCTACAGACCTGATACCTGACCTTGTTGAACCCTGTGCAGCTAGCTTCAACCCATCAATCCAGCCTGTCCAGATTCCTCTGTAGAGTCCTCCTACCCTCAAGAAGAACAATGCTCCCACTTAACTGTCATCTGCAAATTTACTGAGGATGCATTCAATCCCCTCATTAAGATTATTCATAATGATATGAAACAAGATGGGAGGGGAAGGGAGGAGAGGGGAGGAAAGGAGAGGAGAGATGTGTTCAACAAAAATGAATATATGACAGCACAGCTTTCCTTTTCCTTTTCAAATGATCTAATACACTTAGGGAGATATAAAGATGTTGCAGGTAAGCTGTCCTTGCATGTAGTTATTGAGTGTACTGACATTACAATGCAGCCTTGCCTGTGAATTGTCTTTGCTGCTGAACTTGTTGGGACCTCTTGTCATGAAATGACTGAGGCTATACTACCACCTTCTATAGGCCTCTCATCATCCCTAACGGACCAGTCATCAGTGAATATTACCCAGGCTAACTCCACAGTCAAACTGACTGCTTTCTCCTCAGCCCATGCCTGGTCCCACCTCCACACGAAGTCTCTGAACCAGCAAGTCCTTAGGCTCTCCCCAGTCTCCTAACATCATGTGTTGTGACCCTGTTGCACGCTCCTCACCACATGTTTTGTATTTATCAGGACTTGCAGTAAACAACTCCAGGAACTGCAAGACCCAAGTGCTGACTTTCTGAGCCTAAAAAAAACACTAGTTTCAGAGGCTCCTCATAGACAGAATAAAATGGGTCAACATCATCTGCTAATGAAGAGTTATGGGAAGTCTTACCTTTGTTCATTTCTGAAAGACTGTACTTTGAAAAGAGCAACATAAAAACTGAAGTGTTATCTTTTATAAGCTAAACAATAAAAAGCCATGGTCAGAAAAACTAACTATGGTCCTCTTTTGGGAAGATCTATAAAACTATAAAGTTGGTCTTGTACTCACCTGGCATAAACCTCCTGTTGCTAGCTTCACTGAATTAAAAAACAGCTTTAAGATCATGCAAGCATCCCAATATATATATTCTGCTCCAGTTCTTATGCTGTGCCTTTAAGCATGCTTTAATATGTGTTCTGACCTCCTATGCTGTTGAAATAATTCTTAACTCTTTTACAAAGAGAATGCAAAAAGCTCCAATATTGTTAATTATATCCTGATTAATTTAGGTAGTAAACTGTGTGCTTAATTGAAAGCAGTAGTAAGGTTGCAGCAAATGAGATTTCTTGCAAGCACTAAATTAGAAATGTACTTAAATATCTTGCTTAATTTCAGCCTGAATTTGCATATTGCATTGGTCTGAATAAACAGCCTTGTATTGTATGTCAGGGTGCTACATGCCGTAAGCACACAGTGTTACATGCAGTAGGCTGAGCAGATTTGCAAATGAGAAAAAAATCCACCTTTCTGTAGAAAGCAGGGGGTTAATCAAGGATCCAATCAGGTGTTATATTTAGAACAGAACACAAAATTAAGTATAGGTTGCATGGTACATTAGTGTGTCTGTCAAAGACTGTGGCTTTGGTCAGGCAATTAAAGGGGGCGAAATATTCTAAATTAATTTTTAAATAGCTTCTTCCAGTCATTAAGCACAGTTATCACATCCATATTTTGTAAATGTAAAACACTGAAGTTCTCAAAAGTCCTTTCTCTGCAGTAGTTTTTATTGATGAGCCATCAGAGCTTCATTTCCTAACTGAAAACCCTTGTCGGTCAATTTATTCCAACATAACACTATTTGGTTGGGTAGTTATTAATCCTGTAATTGTTCATGGCATGCCAGGAATAATTCAGCTAATTATTACAATATGTCTTACTTTGCCATGCTTCTATATGTCAAAATGACTTCTGCACATATTGGAAAAAAACAGTTCCCTAATTTAACTGAAGATATAAAAATTGATTATTAATTCAACAAAAAATGGAAAATTACAGTTTTTTCTCTGTCCCACACATAATTTCTACTGATCTGGATACATTTTTGACAAATATTCTGCTGCTAACTTTAATTGATCCATGAATAGCACTATGGAGCAAAACCTAGGAGTGCTGCTCTCGTTGAACATTAGTTTCAATTATAGGACAACTGTAACAGAGCATGCTGAATCATAATAGAAAAGGATATCATTTTTTCTAGTTCATCTTAGATAAAAAAAATACTACTGAAAAGGTGAGATTAAGAAATCAGTTATCCTGGCAAAAAGAAAAAAATTATCTATACATATGTACTCTATTAATTACAGTGCACATGCTCTAATGTAGTTAAACTGATTTGATTCTGCACTGGTCAATTCCCATCAGTAAAGTGCAGTTTTTTGATCTTCGTATTTTTCATGTCTGACCATATATCTGATTTCACTGAAGTCAATCTCTCTTTGGCCTGATAAGAATAAAATAAGGCCCTTCTTGAATGAAATACCTTTTTATTTCACAACAGATGCAAGAAAATGGAAAGCACAATGAGTATGAGAGTATTTGCTGTTTTATTGTTCTCATTAGCACATTTCCATTGTACAAAACAATGTTCTTATATTGTATTCTACTGGGGCAAAGAAGATCCCTAGCTCCTAATTAACGAACGACACTGTGTACACTGACGAGAACAACAGTTTACGCAGTGGAGCTCCATGCTGTGATACACTGAAGCCAGACAGGATATTTGAAAATGATAACCACAGAAAAGGCAGTAACTTTTATTCTTGTGAGAATTGTCCCAGAACATTGTTCTCCCTGTGAATTTCCTCCAGAGAAAATGTCTCACTCAAGGTTTCATTTGTTGTTTATGTTCCCCTCAGAGATTTATCCATAGATGTAAAAAAAAAAAAAAAGAAACGGATAATGGGGGTCTATTTGGGGAACTCCAGAACTACAGTGATAAATGTGAATGTGCCAGGCTCAGCAGCAGTGATTTTCATAGAACAGAATCATGGAATAGTTCGGGTTGGAAGGGACACTAAAGATCATCCAGGTCTAACCCCCCTGCCTTGGGCAGGGACACCCCCCACTAGATCAGGTTACCCCAAGGCCCCATCCAACCTGGCCTTAAACACCTCCAGGGATGGGGCAGCCACAAGTTCTCTTGGCAACCTGTTCCAATGTCTCACCACTGTCATGGTGATTTTAGTAACCTACTCTGCTCTAAGAAGAATATGTAACCAGCGGGATCCAATTGGTTTCAGTGACCAGATACAGTTAACAGAATTTTTTTTTGAGAAATCTGCTAAGTCACAAAACCATCTGAACCTCTCGGTTGAGTAAGTTTTTGAAAAAGCTTTGCAATTCACATTTATTTTTGACACACACAGACAGAGAATTGAGATGTCTGTGTGGTTTATCTGAACTGTGCAGATCCCCTGAGTTTCTAAAATTGGATAGGAGTGGGCTTTTTTCTAAGACTTTGTTACGTTTATAATTGCTGGCTCCAAGTGGTGTCACGCTGGGAACCACTGTCGTGATATTGTGGTATTTATTGTTGTGAACAGGAACAAATACAGCAAAAAGGCATCGACCCTCGAACAGAATAACACAGAAAAGCCAAATGCTAGAAACCAGAAAAATTGTTAGGAAGAAAGTTCAAAAAATAAAAAGCCATGAAAGCAGTCTGCCTCTAACTGAGCAGAATTCTAAATCAGACATATTAAATGCTGTAGTACCCAGGCATTGTGAATGCTGTGGTTAGGTTATTTGTATTTATTTTCCCTTCCCTGCTTTTTTCACATTTCTTTTTCTAATTAAGGATATGTGCTGATGGAATGATGAGGAAGTGCAGATCTGCAACTGCATATAATCCTCAGCTTCATGTAGCACAGATGCTTTTACTCAGTTGAACTTGTAAAGTGAGAAAGCACTCTTAGGAGGATTTCAAAAGGGAGCTGTCTAGAAAACAGTAGAAAATAATTCCATTCTTCTAGGCATTTTGATACTTTCATTTAGTCTTCCGATCTAAACTAAAAAATACTTAAATTTCTAAATTTATCATGAATTGTTATGAAAGCAGGTATTCCTCTGAATGTTTGAACTGTAAATCATTTTATGTTGGATATGAAAATATGTAGCTTAAAACAATGTTAGAAAGTAATATTGTTATTAGTAATCATAAAGTAAGATAATTTAACAGATAATATAGGATACAATCATATAATAATAAAACTTATGACTTGTCATAACAACAGTTTAATACTCAGTATTTCAAGTAATATAAAAATGAATGCAAAGTTAATGCCTAAATTAAATGGCTAATAAGGCTATCAGTTGTTTAGATACAGTAGAAATGAACTGAGTAAGTCAGAATAAGGTCTGTAAGTTTTTCTGTTCATTTCTTTGTAAATTATGTTTCCACAAAAGAATTCAGTTTAATCAAAACCACATTTTCTTTTGGAAAAGTACTGCTAAAAATGTTTCATTTTCTTTCTTCTGGAGAGCTCTTGATGTTTGCAAGTTCAAAGAAAACAGCAGTCAGGTCAAATAAGATGCTTGTTAGAAGTACCTAATCTTATCTCTGCTTCAAATTTATCATGTTTTTTCCATGAAAAATGCTCTATTATGAAAGCAAATTGAAAAGTAGGAGACAGCCCATCTCATACTTAGACTGTATTTGACTGGGACACAGCACTCGTTGGCTTAGATGAACTAAACCAGGGTCTTAAAACTGACTGTGGCAGAGTGGACATGGAAAATGTTCATGGCTATAATTTCCCTTGCCAACTTCATGCTGCTACCTACTGTAGCCAGTTCAAATCATTGCTTATGCAGTTACAGAAAAATAAGTGTATGTCTATTTGCATATAGATTGTGTATCTGCCAAAGTGAAAAACTTAAAAGAATAAGACTAGCAATTTCTACTGTGCAAATTACAGGAGAGTCTTTCATTTAAAACAGAGGACTAAAAATTAGATAGAACGCTGGTCTGTTCTTTATTTTGCCTTAAACTTTCTCTTTGACCTTGAATAAACAATTTCGGACTCTTTTTTTTTCTTAGAAAAAGTATGTGTCTGCAATTGTAAATGTGCTGCTGCTCTAAATGTGCAGAGTTTAAAATGTAAGATCCTTCCTTTTCTTCATATGTAAAATAAGGATTAACATCACTCCACTTAATTTGCTTTGTAATAACTAGGATGGTGTCGTGTTGATTCATTAGTTTATCTTTTTGTGCAGTGCTTTGAAAACCACAGTTTTTTGACAGTTATATATAATTATCATCAAAGACAGGTAATTTTTCTCCCTTGATCTATTCTGCTGCATATTTATGCCATTGTTTTTATGATGATAGCAGGAAAGCAAATGGAAATTTTTTGTGTATATGGAGTTTATAAGGAACTTCTGGAGCATTTAGGGAGAGGGAGCCCTACCCTTCTCCTTGATCAGGGTGCACACCATGGCCTGATTGCATGTCTGAACAAGACCTGAGTAGGCTCTCACTTCACCCTACCAGGTTTCTGTCCTATCCTATAAAAAATATGACCACATGACCTGAAGCAAGCCATGACAAACTCAAACAGATGTGTTTGTTTTAATAATCAGAGAGCAAACGCTGCAAAACACATCACGGAGGGCATCAGCTCTATGGTTTAGGTAGGATTTCCAGATAAAATACACATAGTTACTTGTAAAGGACCCCAGTGGGTAGTGGTAGACAGAGACTTTGGAGACCTGGTTTCTGGCTGGCTGAAGTAATCCAAGCAATTCATTTGCCATCCCTGAATTTTGATGTCCGTTAAAATGGACAAATACCAGTGCATCTGGGGAACTGAGTAATGAAAACCTCTATCAATCAATATTAATGTTACTGTTATTGTTGTTGTTATTAGTTGAATTCTGGGTTAGGACCTAGAAATTCTCAGAGGTGGTGAATCTGCTGGAATGCCTGTGCTGATCCTGGAGCCATAAGATGGGTCTCTGTACTGCAAAAAATAAGTACAATACATCAAACACACAGCCTGCCCCATAAACACTAGATGGTGTTGGACAGATTCTTCTATTCTTATTCAGACTTCGAATATTGCACCAGAGACAGTAATATTGTTTGGAAAGGAAGTTCAGTGTTAATATGAATAAGTATGAAAGACTTCGGCCTTTCATTGTTAGTGTAGTTATTAAACCATATTTTTCTAATATGAAAGAAAAATGCAGGTTCTCAGTTAATGTGCCAGAAATACCTGGACTGCAGTTATCTGTAGCACATGTACTGACTTTATCTAACCTACATTATAAATGTTCCCATATTTTCTGTCCCTGAAAAGCTTCAGGCGTCAACTGTGTTTGTGACCTAAGTGTAATATCAAACTTCCTTTCAATTATTTCTAGCCCAAGAGGCCTGGACTATATAAACCTAGTTTGAAAACCTGAAAAAAAACCCATGTTTTTTATTTTTTCTGTTTGATCCAAGTTATACATAAGAGGCATTTCAGGGCAAAACATTTCTCTCTAATATCTGGCAGTCCAGTATTTCAGTTTTTATGTACTAGCCCAGAAGCTTTGTTGAACTTGTAGATTATTGTTGTAATTATTATTTATAGCTTGTATTTCCAAAATACCTTGGACAGTCAGGCTTCATTTCGGCTAGGTACTATAGAAGAAAAGCACAAAACCAGGCTCAAGAAAAGATCCCAAACCCTAATGTGGTGTGGCCACTTCAGGATTTCTTTCCCATTCTACATGGTACACAGACATTGAGGATTCTCTACAGCAGAGACAAGACCCACAGTGATGATTGTGTGCAAGCTTTTAAAGAGGTTTAAATTGATATTATTATCTGCAGAGGGTCTGAAACTTCACTTTGTTTTAATTTGATTGGCTTTCTTTTTCAACTGAAATGTTGAAGTTTTCTGTGATATTTTTATTGACTGATGTAGTAAATAGGATATATTGTATTTCATAACAGGTTTTTATGCTTGCCAAAACAGATTGTAAAAAACTTAATGGTAAATAAAGATAGTTTAGTTCTGTCTTCAAGATAGAGTGCTAAGAGATTGGGTCCATCACTGTCATTTTTCTCAGAGATCCTTCTCATCTGTCACAACACAGTAGTTATGAAAAATGAAACCATAAATTCAATTTAGAGGGCAATTTGCAGCTAATCTTTGGAGTAATTCCAGTATGAATAATGCAGTAATTTGGATGCATGGTCAGTCAATTCTGTCTCTGATTTATTAGGATTTAAGAATATTATTTTCTTTCATTAATGATAATTACCAAAGAAGAAAAAATAATTTCTGAAAAATTATCTATCTTCACATCTGTTGTTTCAGATTTGAGAAAAGCTGCAATGTTGTTTAAACTTATTATTACAGGAAGAGTAAAAACATTTTACAAAAGATATATGAGGTATTCAAATTCTGAACTGTATCTCTTTACAGCACATGTGTGAACTGATCAGTACCGGTTTATGGCTGCTTTTATATGACTCCCATTAGAGCTAACATTTTGAATATCTCAGCATAAGGACATTGGGATTTGCTATTGATTTTCCACATTTCTTACACCTTGAAGATTGCATTAAAATCCAGCTCAAGCAAGAGTGACATTTTTTGTTCCTGTTTAAAAGTCAAATTTATTATCTGAGACTTTTTCTGTTTATTAAATCCCCACTTTCTCTAATACATTATTTATGTATACTTTTTTCTAAATCTTTCCTTCAGTTCTCAAGGTCTTCTCCTGATTTTAACAGACATCTACAAGACATGTATGCAACAGATATTATCCATATGTTTGTGTCTGCATCTTGCTAATGGTGTGTGTGGGAGGCCAGTGGGAAAACCAGCTCATTTAATATTGGCTTTGAGCTTTAGTCAAAGTTTTTAGACATCTAGAGAAGTACTTATGAATTAAGTCCCTTTGAAAAGAAGATCCCAAGCTACATTTCTTGACTTGCTATGCCTTCAAAGCCTCCTGCCTCTCTTCCGTGTTGATGAAGGAATGAGCTACTTTAGGGGTGCTGGCTATAGAGCTACCTAGAGAGTATCTACTAGTCAGAGAGACTGAAGCCTGTACTTGGTCTTCACTCCTGATACACGGCCTTCTTCATCAGCTTTATGTTATGTTTCTCTACTATTACACCATTGTTCTTCGTGGGGAAAATATTTAGTGATCAGGGCCAAGCAGAGTGAAGAGGAACAAATATCATCCTCCAATCAGATCAGGATGCTGCAGAAGGCTTAGCTCAAGGTCAAAGTTTTTAATTTTACATCCTCGTTCCTTCCAACCATGGATTCCTATTTCTGCTTGAGTAATATACTTTCATTTTTTTGTGTTTGTTAAAATGCTGCAGGGTTAATTTGCCGACTTTGCGGTTCAGAGCAGCAGACTCTGAACTACAGTGCCAAAGTCTGAAATGCAATCCACAAATTTGCGCATCCTTGTTTTCCAAAGTTAAGGGTGATGCTTCTGTCCCAAAAGGTGAAGAAGTACTTTCTCCCCTGACAGCATTGTAGTTAGGTATCTAAGCAAGAAAACAGGTATGCTTACTAAGTATGTTTTATTTTACAGCCCTCAGGTTACTCTGTTACTGCTTTTCCATGTGGGAGGTGATGAAGCTGCAATACGTAGCCCAATGATGATTAAAAGATCCTTGGGTCCTTGGAACAGCTAGTGAAGGAATCTGGAGTCCAGCTGATTTTTTTTCTTCCTCCTTGTAGTTGCAGGCAATGACACTGGAAGGAACAGATGGGCCCAGTCTAATAGTACACGGCTGCATGGCTGGTGCCAGCCATGGGGTTTTTGAAAATGGGATGGCCTACAGAGCACCAGGTTTACAGGTATCAGATGGGAGACATCTTTTTCAAGTGGGGTGAGGGTCTTTGCTCGGGAACTTGGAGGGCTCATTGATAAGGCTTTAAACTAGATGTAAAGGGGGAGGGGCATAATATCAGACTTGCCTATGATAAGCTGTGGGAGGACACACAATGGTTAGAGGGATGGGGTGTGGATATGGGCCCTCTACCTGTTGCCCTGGGGCATGCTGGGGATGTTGCAGCACAGTTAAAAATCTTGTAGAGATGAGGGTGGTGCTCTTGAGGTAGCAGGAGCTAGTAAGGAAACTTCCATGAAACACCTTAAGGGATATAAGGGGTATTGCACTGAGAAGGTGATATGGCCAACAGCCCAGATGAAGTGCCTCTACACAAACACACCCAGCTTGGGCAACAAACAGGAGGAGCTGGAAGCTACTATGCTGCTAGAAAGCTATGACCTGATGGCTGTTACTGAAACCTGGTTGGTCGAATCGCATGGCTGGAGTATGGCCAACAATGCTTATAGGCTGTGCAGAAGAGACATACTAGGAAGGGGAGGCAGAGGTGTTGCCCTCTTTATTAGGAAATATGTAGAGTGCAAAGAGCTGTCCTTAAAGAATAGTCATGAACAGGTCAAAAGCTTATGGGTGAGAATAAAAGACTGAGGCAACAAAAGGAACCTTATGGTTAGGACCTACAGGCCACCTGATCAAGGAGGGCCTACAGATGAAGCCTTCTTCCTCCTGCTGCCGGAGGCTTCATGCTCGCAAGATCTTGTCCTATTGTGGGACTTCAATGACTGTGTCATATGCTGAAAAAGTAGCATGGCAAGATTTAGACAATCCAGGAGACTCCTAGAGTGCATTTAAGATCATTTCTTAACCCAGGTAATAGACACCCCAACCTGAAGGGTTGCAATACTGGACCTGATGGTCACCAGTGCAAGTGAGCTCATCAGTTACGTGAAGATAGGAAGCAACCTGGGCTGCAGTGGTGAAGTTCAAGGTCCTGAGTAATATGGGACAGATTAGGAGTATAGTCAGGACCTTAAATTTTAGGAAAGCAAACCTTGAGCTCTTCAGGGAGTTAGTCAGTAGGACCCCCTCAGATACAGTCCTCAGGAAAAAGGGAACAAAATAGAGCTGGCAAATACCGAAGGATGCTTTCCATAGAACGCAACAGAGCTTAGTCCCTAGATGTAGGAAATAAGACAGGGAAGGGACAAGACCGGTGTGGCTGTGTTGAGACCTGTGGTCAAACTGAAGAGTAAGGGGGAACTGCATTGGCAGTGCAAGCAGGGACGGATAACCTGGGAAGAGTATAAGGACGCTGCCAGGTTGTGTAGGGATGGGGTCAGGAAGGCCAAGGCACAGCTGAAGATGAACATGGGAAGGGAACTATAGGATAAGAGCTTCTATAGGTATTTCAACCAGAAAAGGAAGGTTAAAGAAAGTGAACCCCAACTGATGAAGGAAAATGGTGATCTCCTATCAATACATGAGGAGAAGGCTAAGGTACTCAAAACCTATTTTGCTTCAGTCTTCACTGGCAACTGCTGTCCTCACTTGTCCTGGGTCAATGAACAGCAAGATGGAGACCAGGGGAGTATAACTCTTCCCACTGTAGAGAAAGGTCAGGTTCATCATCACCTGAGGAACTTGAACATATATATGTCTATGGAATCTGATGAGATGTATCAGAGTCCTGAGGGAATTGGCTGATGTAGTGGCCAAGCCACTCTGCATGATATTTGAAAAGTTATGGCAGTCAGGGGAAGACCCTGATGACTAGAAAAAGGACGACATTGTCCCCATTTTAAAAAAGGTTAGAAAAGATGATCCTGGGAACTACCGACCTGTCAGCTTTACCTCTGCACCTTGGAAGATCATGGAACAAATCCTCCTAGAAGCTATACTAAAGCACGGAGGGCAGGGAGGACATGGAGGACAGCCAGCATGGCTTCACCAGGGGCAAGCCCTGTATGACCAAACTAGTGGCTTTCTACTACTGGGTATCTACATCGGTGGACATGGAAAAGAAATGGATGTCATCTATCTGGACTTCTGTAAAGCCTTTGACACAGTCCTCCACAACATCCTTCTCTCTAAATTGGAGAGATATGGATTTCATGAGTGGATGGTTTGGTGGTTAAGAAACTGGTTGGATGGTAATATTCAGAACGGCTCGATGTCCAGATGGAGATCTGTGACAAGTTGTGTCCCTCAGGGGTCTGTACTGGGACCGGTGCAGTTTAATATTTACCTTGATGATATAGACAACAACATTGAGTGCACCCTCAGCGAGTCAGCAGATGACACCAAGCTGAGTGGTGCAGTTGTCACACCTGAAGGATGGGATGTCATCCAGAGGGACCTGGAGAAGCTGGAGAAGTGGGCCTGTGTGAGCATCATGAGCTTCAAGAAGGCCAAGAGCAACGTCCTACACCTGGGTCAGGGCAATCTGTGGTTTCAATACAGGATGGGGGATGACATGACTGAGAGCAGTCCTGTGGAGAAGGACATGGGGGCGCTTATTGATGCAAAGCTTGACATGAGCCAGCAACATGCACTTGCAGCCCAGAAAGCCAACGGTATCTAGGGCTGAATCAAAAGAAGCATGGCCAGCAGGTGTAGGGAGGTGAGTCTCCCTCTCTGTTGCGCTGTCGTGAGACCCCACTTGTAGTACTGGTTCCAGTTCTTGAATCCCCAACATAAGAAGTATATGGAACTGTTAGAATGGGCCCAGAGAAGGGTCATGAAGATGATCAGAGGACTGGAGCACCTCTGCTGTGAGGACAGGCTGAGGGAGTTGTATTGTTCAGCCTGGAGAAGAGAAGGCTCTGGGGAAATCTTATAGTGACCTTCCAGTACCTGAAGAAGACATACAAGAAAACTGGGGAGGGATGTTTTACAAGGACGTGTATGGGAATGGCTTTAAATTGGAAGGGGAAGATTTAGTTTAGACATTAGGAAGAAATTTTTCACGATGCGGGTGGTGAGATGTTGGAACAAGTTGTCCAGGGAAGTTGTGGATGCCCTGTTCCTGGAGGTGTTCAAGGCCAGGCTGGATGTGTTCTTGAGGAGCATGATCTGATGGGAGGTGTTCCTGCCCAAGGAAGGGGGCTTGGAACTAGATGGTCTTTAAGATCCCTTCCAACCCAAAACATTTTATGATTCTATGATTATTGAAGCATTGTTTTGCATATGTATTGGTAGAATCTGCCAATTGAAACATAATGTCATTTTCACCATGTTATTAAGTATTTTGAGCATTTAAAATGTGTTACTAAAGTTCCTGCTGCCTTGCTTTTATTCATAGTTGTATTTAGCTAAATCTTATTTGAATTTTGCACCTGACAATAGACTTCTTGCAAATATGGAAAAAAGACAATTACCTTTTTTCACACATTTCCTTACAGTAGTCTGTGTGCCTTTCAAAACAAGTTTGTAACACTGTGAAACTAGAAATGCTTTTTGATTGCAGAAGAATATGTATATTTGCCTTTTCCAAGCACATAATCTTTTTATATCTGTCAGAAGAGTCTAAATTGACTTCACAGAAAAGTCACATATTGATAATGATTCTCAAACCATCATACCATAAGACCACCTTTATTTAAAAAATAAAATTCTTCTTATGTTTTGTTTGAGTAAATTCCATTATTTAATTTTTATTACGGAAGTAATTTTTTAAGAATGTTCTTTACTCACCTTTTTTTTTTTTCACAGAATCATAGAACAATTTGGATTGGAAGGGACCTTAAAAATCACCTAGTTCCAACCCCCTGCCCCGGGCCAAGACACGTCCCACTAGATCAGGCTGCCCAATTTTGGCATTTTTTCCTCATATTTTTTCACACATACCTTTTAGTGATCTTTTCCACTTTTCTTCAGCTAAAGGTCAGTCCTATTAACAATTCTCTATGTGAAGATGCTAGAGAACAGTATTTTGCTCAAGTGGCAGAACACTACACTTTTAAACCTTCACAAATGAAAGATTCTGTGTAGCCTTCTTAATGTTGCAATTATGTTTGATGATTACTTCAGACTGCATCACAACTTCCACTATAATTACAAAAGCATCTTTGTGAAGCAGTATTTTATTAGTCTATCATCTAAGAAGTTTCCCTGTGTATGTCTAATTAAGATATGAAAAAAATAAGTCATATTTATTCAGTTTCGGTTCTCTGAATATTTCAAATCTTTTCCCATGTGAAGATAAGTTGATGATTGGTCTGTGAAGTGGGGCCACTTCTGAAGTGGAACCACTTCACTTGTTAACTTCTAGAAAATGTGAATTGTTTTTTCTGCCTGTAGCTGATGTGACTTCTGATGAATTATTTTGTTCTCAACACCTTGATGAACACATGATGACTACAAGGCAGCTGTGCACATCCAGTAAGTAAAATATAGCCTGAGTAGCTCAGGCTTGCTGGGACTGTGCAGTGAGCATTCATTTAGCAACTCAGTGAACTTCCTTATGAAGCCCAAAGCTTACTAGTAATAGCAATATTCTGGAAATGATAGGGGAGTGACGGGTATGTGCAGGTGTGATGTTTGTGTAAGAATCTAGTCCTACCCAGTGTGGCCTTGACTGATCTACTGGGACCCTTGGATAGATGACAGCCTACACAGATTGACCAGCAGTTCCCTTCCACAGCACCTGTAGACACCAGCTAAGCAGAGAGTGGAAGCTGGAAGCAAAATAACCCTTGAACTGGTATCTCAAGACAGGTAATATGTTATACAGCCAATCTGCTAAAGATCTGGGCCTCGTGTTAATGCTATAAGAGAAAATAAATGAGAGGGAAAGTAATGCCACACAATGTTTTTCAGTTTAATTTCTCTCTCCAATACACGCCACCAGCTAGGTTAACTTTTTTCTAGTTGAAAACCTTTTTTTAAAAAAAAAAAAAATCCAGCAGGTTCTATGGCAAACTACCTCACAAGAAATCACCAAAGCAGGGGATGTACTGCTTCTTTCAGTTCCCTGCCAGTTCTGTGAGGTCTGAAGCAAGCACAGCATGCAAACTCAGATTTATTGTGTCTTTGTGCATTGTGCCAGTTGCTGAATAACCTCAAATTGCTTTAGGCAAATGCTTCTGGGAACATTACTTCTTACTTCATTTATTGAGGGGTTTAAAGTCTTCATTAGTCAAGGGATAAATACAGCTGTGGCATTAAGTTATCAAATTAATACTTGTGTTGTTGGGCTGCATTCTTTAAATTAGTTATCTTAACAATGACTTGAGGTGTGTAGCCTAAGTGAATTTTGCTTACAAAAATACGAGATTTCTGTAGACACACAGTGGGCTTGAGATGGAGTCATAGTGTGCATGAAATTACATGCAAAATTAAATTATGGATGGTAATATGTGCATGGCATTCTCAGCTGAGTGTCCTTAAGTGTAAAATATAAAATTACACGGGTTATTTTATTCAAAAAACACACATAAATATGGTGTTTTGTACCTAGACATCATCAACTGATTGATTTTAAGGAACTAGAGGAAGTATTTCTATCACTCCCTAGTAAAAGCTATGCAAATATTTGTATGTTAGCTAAAAACAGTTGTTCCAAACTGAGCACATTTACTTTACATGAGATGCTGAGATTTTCAGTTTTCCCTGAGCATGATTTTTTTTAAAATCAACATTTTCCCCAAAGCCATTTGTAAAGTAAATTATAGTATCTTACAAAATTTCACTATGAAATTAAAAGTCTCTTCAAAGCATGCTTTTGGGTTTGTATCTTTTATCATTTCACAACACACAAGTGGAAATTCATGATATTATGTTAGTGTGCAAGACTGAATTCAGGAGATGTTAATTTCTCCTACATTTGGGTTGCAAGCATTCACATCAGAGCTAGCCATTTAGAACCCCTTTGGGACTGGAAGAAGAGACTGAGACTTTCAGCATTAAACATGTCTCAACTGAAGTTAGACAACTTCAGAAAGTCTGATGAATCATAAGGCACCTACCTCACCCTATTGACTCTAAAGAGAATCTATACCAGTGTGCCCATGTGGCCAAGAAGGCCAATAGTATCTTGACTTGAATCAGAAACAGTGTGGCCAGCACAACCAGGGAAGTGATTGTGACCCTGTATTTGGCATTGGCGAGGCCACACCTTGACTATTGTGTCCAGTTTTGGGCGCCTCATTACAAGAAAGACATTGAGGTCCTGGAGCATGTTCAGAGAAGAGCAACGAAGCTGGTGAAGAGGCTGGAGAACAAGCCTTATGAGAAGCAGCTGAGGGAACTGGGGTTGTTTAACCTAGAGAAAAGGATGCTGAGGGGAGACTTTATTACTATGAACAACTACTTGAAAAGAGGTTGTAGGGAGGTGAGTGTTGGTCTCTTTGCCCAAGTGACAGGTGATAGGATGAGAGGGAATGGCATCACATTCCACCAGGGGAGGTTCAGATTAGACATCAGGAAAGATTTCTTCACTGAAAGGGTTACTGGGCACTGGAACAGGCTGCCCAGGGAGGTGGTTATTCACCATCCCTGGAGGTATTTAAAAGATGGGTAGTTGAAACGCTCAGGGATAGGGCTTAGTAGTGGACAGGTATGGTTGGACTCGTTGAGCTCAAAGGTCTTTTCCAGCCTAGTGATTCTATGATTCTATTATTCTATATATGGAAGTACCTGATATACATAGTATTTATCAGGCATAATGTCTTATTTCAAACATCCTCAGAGACTTGGAAGATGAAAATAATGGAAAAAATCAGGTTTATGTTCATCTTATCTAACTTAAAATATCTAACCCAAAACATCTAACTCATTTAACTTAATAGTTATGTTAAATCTTAATTGCCTCTGTAATCAATGTTGACAGGCCTCTCTGGAGTCACATCTTAAGCTGACTGAACAATCCCCTGGAGGTATCTCTTTCTCTTAGTGACTTGAAGGTAGCACAGAATAACAAGGAACATCAGCTGAAATATCTGGATATTGGGACCTAGTTTCCTGAAACTCATTTAAGCCCCAGACAATTTAATCATCCAGATTTTCAGGACTGCCTAAGCTTAAGGCCATCTAAATTTAGTAGTTATCTTTGTATTTAGCTTGAACCTCCCTGGGCAAATAACTTTAGGGACCTATGGATGTTCATACTTGGGAATTAAGCACCTATTTCCCACCAAAGCTCTTCTTCAAATCATAACCAGGCATCTAAGCCCTGTCTACAACACAGGAGTAACTTGCTAGAGAAACCTGGAGTCTTAGATGCGGTTACCACCAATTTCTACTTAACTGCTAAGCAGTTAGACCATCATGGAAATCGGAGAGTTGGAAGGTAGGATCTCCTTAACCAGGAAATTGAATCCACATCATTCATACTGTATGAAGGTGTATAACCATGTAGTAACTAGCCTTCACAAGTATATAAAGTTGCACCCTTTGAAATAGAGGGATCTGAACAGGCTGGATCGATAGGCTGAGAACAACGGGGTGAGGTTCAACAAGGCAAACTGCTGGGTTCTGCACCTGGGACACAACAGTCGCATGCAGTGTTAAAGTCTGGGGGATGAGTGGCTGGAAAACTGCCTGGCAGAGAAGGACTTGGGGTTGTGGGTTGACAGTCAGCTGAATATGAGTCAGCAGTGTGCCCAAGGAAGCCAACGGCATTTTGGCTTGTATGAGAAACAGCATGGCCAACATGACCAAGGAAGTGATTGTGACCCTGAACTCGGCAGTGGTGAGGCTGTACCTTGAATACTGTGTTCAGTTTTGGACCTCAGACTACAAGAAGGACATTGAGGTGCTGCCCAGAGAAGGGCAAAGAAGCTGATGAAGTGTCTGGAGTAAAAGCCTTATGAGACGTGGCTGAGGGAAGTGGGGTTCTTTAGCCTAGAGAAAAAGAGACTTAGGGGAGACCTTGTCAGTACCTACAACTACCGGAATGGAAGTTGTAGGGAGATGGGTGTTGGCTTCTTCTCCCAAGTTATAGGTGATAGGACAAGAGGGAATGGCCTCAAATTGCACCAAAGGAGGTTCAGATTAGACATTAGGAGAAATTTCTTCACTGAAAGGGCTGCTGAGCATTGGAACAGGCTGCCCAGGGAGGTGGTTGAGTCATCATCCCTGTAAGTATTTGAAAGATGAAAAGCTCAGGGATAGGATTTAGTAGTGGACAGATATCGTTGGACTCTGTGATCTCAAACAGAATTTACTTGGAGAAATTAATTTTTTACCAATCAAATCAGAGTAGGGTAATTAGAAATGAAAACAAATCTTAAAACACCTTCCTTCCATCTTCTTCCCAGGCTCAGCTTCACTCCAGATTTTCTCTATGTCCTCCCCTACTGAGCGATGCAGGAGGAGACAGTCTTCCATGAATTTCTCTGTTAGTCCTTCCCACAGGCTACAGCTCTTCATGAACTGCTCCTGTGTAGGACCTTTCTGTGGACTGCAGTCCTTCAGGAACAGACTGCTCCAGCATGGCTCCCCCATGGGATTACAGGCCCTACCAGCAAGCCTGCTCCATCATGGGCTCTCCATGGAGTCATAGGCTCCTTTGGGCACATGTACTTGCTCTGCCATGGAGTCCTTTATGGGCTGCAGGTGAATATCTTCTCCACTGTTTAACTCCATGGGCTGCAGAGGAACACAGTGCCTCACTGTGGTCTTCAACACGGACGGCAGAGGAATCTCTGCTCCAGTGCCTGGAGCACCTCCTCCTTCTCCTTCTTCACTGACTTTTGTGTCTGCAGAGTTGTCTCTCTCACATATTTTCATTCCTTTATTCTGTTTTCTACCAGACTGCAGTTTTTTGAGTTTTTTTTTTTCCTTCTTAAATATGTTATTCCAGAGGTGCTACCACCATCATTGACAGGCTTGGACTTCGCTACTGGTGAGTCTGTCTTGGAGCTGACTGGCATTGGCTTTGTCATACACAGGAGAAGCCTCTGGTGTCTTCCGACAGAAGCCACCCCTGTAGCCCCCGCACTACCAAACCCTTGCCATGCAAACCAAATAGAACAGCAAAGCAATGATACATACAACACAGCAATCACAGGAGACTGTGATGACAGCTGCATATACTAGTCCACAGTGACGTCTGTGCTGAGGCTGCTAAATTGCACCCCAAAAATAAAATGAAAGGAATGGTACCCATTATGGCTTCCCATTTCTAAAAATAAACAATATTTTTAACATAGAAAATTGCAATCCTAGAAATGCAGATTTTTAAGGCATCTGTCATGTCTGTATGAACCAGTAAAGGAAGCATGCTCACTATAAGAACTGGAAAAAATCTCTTGCTTTGCCATTAATATAATTGCAGCAGATGGAAGGCTTTAGAACATGTTTTGCATTAAACTACAACTTTAAAAAATGATGATAAATAAAAAGTATTACAGGCTTGGGGAAAGGCTGTTAAGATGACCAAGGAGACAAAAAGCCTTTCTCCTGTAAGAAGAAATTTAAAATTTAGCTTGTTTATTTCAGACAAATGCACCAGAGACAAGTAAACAGCAGGGGAAAAAAGAAGAGCTACTTAACCTGAGGTACAAGCACAAGTGTATGTAAGTTGGCCACAGATAACTGAGCTCTAAACCAGATGAGTGTTTTTTGATCAGAGGAATGATTTTCAGAACACCCTTCCAAGTGGCTGCTAGGTGGCCTAGCAATGTCAAAAATCCCTCCTCTCTCCTGTCCTTATCCAAAGGTTTAAAACCAGGAAATGATGAATTTCTGAATCAGATTATCTGCTGTGATTGGCTGTGGCAGCAGGCAGTGAAATCCCCTAGCTGCCTTCTTACTGCTGAATAAAAGAGGATCAAAGCTAGATTGGCATGGCTTGGCTCATCCCCTCATTGATGAACTTCAGTCTTATCTAAATAGACTGTTCACATGGCATGGTACTTGTTTTTTGTGTCTTCTGAAACCCACAAGGAAATAAAAATTACACTGTGTAAATTTGGATTTTTTTCTGTTCAAAAGAACACAAATGATCTGAGGGCTGTGCTCTAACCCACCAGAATGATGTTTTATAGCATGAAATATGTATGTGCTGCACACATAGGAGTTCATTATGCAGCACTGTACCTGAAGGTGCAAAGCCTGCTGAACTTTTTTCGTTAGTGCTCCTTTTTTCTAGTTACGCTTAATTTACAAAGCATATCTTGAAGCTTAGTACCTCAGTGGTCAACAGTTCAGTGATAGAAAACTGAGAACCTCCACATTTTTGCCAATAACTGCCTGTGCAGGACATCGTATACCCTCTGCCAGAACTGGGGAGAGCGTGTCGCTTCCAGAGGAATGTGGGTGGAGAAAACAAAGCCTGCTACAGCCTCATCCATGTTGTGTCTTGGGATCTGACCTGGTGTGAAGGATACCCCAAGACTTCTCTTGTCTTGGAGACAGCTAGTTGGAATAGCTCAAAGAGGAGAGTCTGAGGAAGCAAAGCAAAGTGGGTGATTATGTCTGTAGTGCTTGATTTTGTTCCCTGGTTCACTTTCCTACAGCTGCGTTATAATAATCTCCTGGGTGAGACTCCTTATCCTCAATAGGAGGATAAGGAGTCTCACCCAGGAGATTCAGAAAAAAAGTTTAAAAGATGCAAGTAACCTGGTAACCACAGCAAGTCTAAAGTGGTACAGAAAGTAGTCTTAAAAATAAATGTCCCTGTTTAGCACCTGCCATGGCTGAGTCAGTAGCTAAATTAGTAACTAGCCTAGCTTTTAGTCTCAATCCCCTTCTCCTCCCAGGAATGGGAAAAGGGAAATAAGAGAAAGAAAGACTTGTGAGCTGGAAACTAACACTAAACCAACTTTAATGAAACAATAAGAAGAAAAGGAAGATCATAATTATAAAGGAAAAATAAATTATATGCAAATATACAAAACTAATACAAACTCCCTCAATGACCAGTACAACACTGCTGATGCTGCAGGGCAGGTGAAGGGAAGGTCTTCAACCGGACTCTGCTAGATGATCAGTCTAAAAAGTTTTATGGATCTATTAATGAGATTGAGAGTACTCCTTGCAAAATAGATGAACTTCTCAAAAATAGATGTTGACTTTCTTTGGATTTCAGCACTGTTTTTGACAACAGAAGTGGCTACGAACTCTGCTTTAAAGATATACTGGCTTTGTTGGTTATATGTTGTTCCTTCCGTGCAAGGGAGCAGTATATTTTTCCTTTTGCTTGGACAATCTAAAGCTGTGGGCATGATGTATGTTAGCAACCCGCTGATGGCTTGAATTTGAATCTGCTGGAATTGAGACCTCTGTGGGCTGGCCCTGCCTTTTTCTCATGGTCAGTTCTGTTCACACAGCTGGCATGTAACTGAATATAAATGACAACAAGGAACAGTGCTAAACACTGTTAACACAGTTTGCCTCTTTGTTTTCTCTTTTAGTCTCTTTATTTTAACAAATATCAATTAAATACATCTACAAGTTATATTTGTATTATTTTATATATCCCTCAGAAATAATCAAAGAATTAAAAGAATGTTATGCTAATTAGGCATTTCCTGGGTGGAAAACTGGTTGGATGGCCGGGCCCAGAGAGTGGTGGTAAATGGAGTTAACTCCAGCTGGAGGCCGGTCACAAGTGGTGTTCCCCAGGGCTCAGTGCTGGGTCCAGCCCTGTTCAATGTCTTTATCAATGACCTGGATGAAGGCATTGAGTGTACCCTTAGCAAGTTTGCAGATGACACTAAGCTGGGTGGAAGCGTGGATCTGCTGGAGGGTAGGGAGGCTCTGCAAAGGGATCTGAACAGGCTGGACTACTGGGCAGAGTCCAATGGCATGAGGTTTAACAAGGCCACATGCCGGGTCCTGCACTTGGGGCACAACAACCCTATGCAGTGCTGCAGACTAGGAGAAGTCTGGCTGAAAAGCTGCCTGGAAGAGAAAGATCTGGGGGTGTTGGATGACAGCCGATTGAACATGAGCTAGCAGTGTGCCCAGGTGGCATCTTGGCTTGTATCAGAAACAGTGTGACCAGCAGGTCCAGGGAGGTTATTTTCCCTCTGTACTTGGCCCTGGTGAGACCACACCTTGAACACTGTGTTCAGTTCTGGGCCCCTCACCACAAGAAGGATGTTGAGGCTCTGGAGCAAGTCCAAAGAAGAGCAACGAAGCTTGTGAAGGGTCTGGAGTACAAATCTTATGAGAAGTGGCTGAGACAACTGGGATTGTTTAGCCTGGAGGAGGCTGAGGGGAGACCTTATTGCTTTCTATAACTACCTGAAGGGAGGTTGTGGAGGGGAGGGAGCTGGCCTTCTCTCCCAAATGACAGGTGACAGGACAAGAGGGAATGGCCTTTAGCTCCACCAGGGAAGGTTCAGGCTGGACATCAGAAGAAAATTTTTCATGGAAGGGGTCATTGAGCACTGTCACAGGCTGCCCAAGGTGGTGGTTGAGTGACCATCCTTGGAGGTATTTAAAAGACGGGTGAATGAAGTGCTGAGGGGCATGGTTTAGTGATTGATAGGAATGGTTGGACTCGATGATCCTGTGGGTCTTTTCCAACCTAGTGATTCCATGATTCCGCTTGCAACAAGTGATGTCCTATATGTGAGTATGAAGGGTAGTAGATGTTGGAAGAATTATTTCAGTTCTAACAAGAGAAATAAGGTTTGTATGTAGCGCTGTGTATCCAAAACTAGACATGAAAACAATATCCAAATAAAGTTTTAATAAATGTGTTAGGACCAGAGATGGAGATGAGCCAGTTTATATCACTTCTTGCTGGAAGAAAGATCGCCAATGTTTTTCAGGGGAGGGAAAGTGTGAGTACAGGAAGAATGGAAAAAAAGAAATAATTTTTTTTTGAATGGAGATGATGAATTCATGAGAGTGAAAACCAGAAGAAACTTACATTTTTGTTATCCGAGTACCAAATTATAGCAATAAAGAGTACAAAATTATTGCATTAATAACAATAGCTCACAGACCTGAATGAATGGCCGCAGTGATT
This sequence comes from Phaenicophaeus curvirostris, assembly GCF_032191515.1. Lineage (NCBI taxonomy): Eukaryota > Metazoa > Chordata > Aves > Cuculiformes > Cuculidae > Phaenicophaeus > Phaenicophaeus curvirostris. Next base: position 175,599,414 of record NC_091392.1, on the reverse strand, counting down.
TGTACAGTTGCCTGGATTATGTATACTGCCACATAGAGATTCAACGAAGTCAGGTGTATTAAAACTGTTGGTAATGTTGATGGTGAAACATAAAGCTTGCCTTAAAACTGAAATATTTATCAAAAGGTTTGCTAAGGTTCATGAGCCTTTCGAATGAACTTGAACAGAATTATGGCTTTGCAATGACATTATAAGAAATCTGTGGTGCAATAAGAAACACGGTAAAACTCCTCACTTACAGAGGCAATTTTTAGCTAGGCAGCACTTAATATCTTCTGCATGTTGGTGAGGTAAACATACCACAGCCCTCATGCCTTTGAGAATCTCTTATCTTCAAATAAAGCACATTCTGCAATATAAAGCTTCTTTACATCTCTGCTTTAAATGGCAGATAGTAATTAGTGTATAGAGCATGTGAAATGTGACTTGGGGAATCTGCTGTGTACAGATTACAAATTCTGATTAATTTTGTAAAAAACTGTTTCATTTGATGCCTCCATATGTGATGAGTCACCTAGAGCTGGCGAGATTCCTGACACATATTGCCTATCTTGTCTAAAATATATCACAGATCTATCACAGGAAGGTTGTTAGCATTAGGGACCAAGAAGTGGTAAAAAAAATGCATGTTAAGGAAAAAAAGTAAGAAAAATCTTGTTTGACAGTGCTGTCTGAGGGAATGGGAGAGGAGAAGTACAAGCTGGAACTCTACATGAGAATAAAGACCAGAAGTGTAAAAGCAGGTTTAAAAGGATGAAGGCAAAAAGTCACAGGATTATTGGTAGCCAACTTTTAACTCAGCTCACAGACACTGAAATAAAATCTGATTAAATATAATAGGAAGTTGACTAGGGTGGAAATGCATATGAACCTATTAGTACTCCAGAGAAGTTATAAGGAGAAAGATTCAGGAAAGGAGACTTTTGAACTTGAAAACATGTGACACAAATCTGAAATTTACTCAGGATTTGTAAGGAAGCTGATGAACGGAATGAGGAATAAGTATTTTACTGCTTTCTCTGGAAGTAAATACATACACCCATATTTCCTAAACTGACTGTGATTTGAAGTGATTAGTTTTACAGGGTTTGGTAAATTTTGTGTGGTGTGCGTTCAATGGTCTCACCTGCTAGAGAATATAATCAGCCTTATATATCTACAGGGAATATAGCTACTCCTGTTTAGTATGAATATACATGAAGAAATGGATTCCCATACTTTAAAATATAAAAGAACTGCCAAGGAACATATAGTCAAAACAGAATCATCCTTTTTGTGAAAGTGGGGGACAGAGGCAAACCCCAAACAGTTTCTTCATGACAGAGGCATTTTGTATGTTTTCCAGCCACTCCGCCAGCAATGTTGCTGAATTATTATGATGTAAGGATAATCCTTTCCTGGTCATCATTTTTTCTTTAAATTCCATTACCAAAGAGTTTCCCCCAGGACTCAGATTGTTTCATCTGACTGAGTACTTTTCAAAGTATTCTCAAGTAAATTCTGTCTTTCCTTGAAATATTTTTCCTTTCATTATCTCAACATTAAATATCTTTGTATCACTCAGTCTGCAGCATTTACTAACAAGTCTCTCCAGAAACCAGCATCCTGAATATTTATTTCTGTATTCTATTCTTCATATGATACCAGAGAATACTTGCTTGATGTACCATGACCATCTTCAGAAGAAGTGAGTCTTCGTTAAAGTTTTCAGTGTGGTTCTTCTCCAAAGAAACAGATGGGAAATGTGGGGACTTGGTTGCGAAAAATCTGTTGAGAAGAGAGAAGTAATGAAGATTGAGATTTAAAGTAGTTGGGATCTATGAAGAGAACCCATAAAAGGGTTCTTTATCCCCGAAATGGAGTGGCAGTAGCTAAAATGGGATACAGAAATGTCATGCGTGCTTATTAAATATACCCTGATGGAAACCACTGTTAGACTAAAAGTAACCCTTATATTAAAACAAGATGGTTGTCTTTGCACTGTATGGTCTGATTCTGGCCACTGGATCATCTTAAACCTCAAACTAGAATCATGCTCCTAGGAGGTTAATATCACTGGGAACCATCTGAATAGTGTAAACCACAATTTAAAAATGCAGGGTTGTGTTTTTGTGTTTACTTAGAGTGGCTGTATTTCTTTTGAGAAATTATCCTAATTCTGCATAAAGCAAGACAAGAAATTAATGTGGAATGGTGACGCAATCTGTGACTTTTCAGGCCTGGTTTAGCAGCTCAAAAATTGGTTCATAAAGCCGCTCACTGGATCTGCGCTGTCTTGAAATAAACATGAGAACTCCCACGTTATCCTCCAGAGGAAACTGTTCTCCTGAACAAAAATAAATGTTAAGAGGTACAAGGAGGGTTCTGGTGTGTATCTTGTAATAATAAGAACAGTTATAATCATAGAATCATAAATCTTTTGGGTTGGAAAAGACTTTTAAGATCATTGAGTATAATGGCACTGGTGAGACCGCTCCTGTGAACTGTGTTCAGTTCTGGGCCCCTCACCACAAGAAGGATGTTGAGGCTCTGGAGAGAGTCCAGAGAAGAGCAACAAAGCTGGTGAAAGGGCTGGAGAACAGGCCTTATGAGGAGCGGCTGAGAGAGCTGGGGTTGTTTAGCCTGGAGAAGAGGAGGCTGAGGGGTGACCTCATTGCTCTCTACAACTACCTGAAAGGACGTTGTAGAGAGGAGGGTGCTGGCCTCTTCTCCCAAGTGACAGGGGACAGGACAAGAGGGAATGGCCTCAAGCTCCGCCAGGGGAGGTTTAGGCTAGACGTTAGGAAAAAATTCTTTACAGAAAGGGTCATTGGGCACTGGAACAGGCTGCCCAGGGAGGTGGTTGAGTCACCTTCCCTGGAGGTGTTTAAGGCACGGGTGGACGAGGTGCTGAGGGATATGGTTTAGTGTTTGGTAGGAACGGTTGGACTCGGTGATCCGGTGGGTCTCTTCCAACCTGGTTATTCTGTGATTCTGTGATTCTGTAATTGTAAACATCATCAGGTCCACCACTAAACCATGTCCCTAAGCGCAAAGAATTGAAATTGAATGCAAGTTCCACTATGTGATGGATTCTAAAATTTTTAAATTTGCATACATTCTGTATGAGAGTTGAAACAAAATGTATTAAAAATCTCTGAAGGAAATTTTCTTTGAAGTTTTATCAGGTCATTAGAAACATTGTGCTTCAGGGCAATTGAGTCATTTAATTTTGATGTTGACATTTTTTTTCACTATAAAATATAGTAATAAACAAAATATGCAAATCATATTAGGTTATGCAAGTCATGATAGGTTTTTTGAAAGTAGATTTTAAAAATATGGAACTTTGATCTGCACATACTGTCAGAAGAAATTCATCCTTCTTGATAATTGCGTTAATTTTTTTACTTCCAGAACGAAATTCCAGGAAAACTGACCTGATTTTACAAGGGCTTTGTTAGAGCTGCAATTCTGATGGAAAATGACTCCTTGAGAGTGCTCCTGAGCAGCTCTGGTAATGAATTTGTCCATGAAACATTTGCTGAACAGGTAATGTCTACTGAATTGCATTACTGTGCTTCCTTTATAAAACACCGATCTTTAGATTCATGATTTCATTTGTTTACTTTCATGTTTTAAAGCTAAAGAGAAATTAATCAAGGAATAAAAAAACAGGATGGAGCAGTATATTGGCATGCAGTTTACATTTTCTTGTTTGCCGATCTGCAAGCTTTTCAAAACTAAGGTAATAGAAAATTAACTGTTCTCTTGAAGGATGCTGGGAATTGCTCTCACTCTCACTGGGGAAAAAGTTTTATCTTTTGAAACATGGCTTGACTTTAGTTTTTATTATAATTAACTCAGTTAATAGAAGGAGGGAAAAAAAAATTCTGTCAAGAAATTAGCTGGAAGACAAGCCATCTCATTACAAATAAATAAATAAATAAATAAACAGATAGATGAATAAATACCACCCTTTCAGTCTCTGCAATATATCACAAAGGGGAGAAGAGATTATAAAGAGGAAAAATAAAGTGATTCCTTCGATTCATTATAAGTGGGTGTCGTAGATTTTAGAAATGCTGTGTTTCAAGTCATGCTAACAAAGTAAAAGCCACAAATCAGTCATTCACAAAGCACGTTCTGGATATTTCAAATTTATCTGTTTTAAGAAATGCACAGCTTTGCTATATAGCTTCTTATCTTTTTCATTGCCTTGAAAAAGTACAGCACTGAACTGGTGGGGACGGATGTATCAGAAATAATTAAAGAAGTAATCCTCACTCTGGCATAAATGTCCTTGTGATTCCACTACAAGATACCCTCATTTCCTAATGGGGAATTCTTCTTAGCACTGTTTAAATGTGATTTATTTTTTTTTTTATCTTGCCTCTTAAGCTTCCATCCCCTCAAACTACTCACTATTGTTTATGCTGCTCCAGCTGTAGCCAGATAATTGCATGCTGTGTGGCATGAGCACAGTGCAAGTACAGCCTCTGCCCCTGAAACCTTTCAATCAGAGGACAAAACTTCACCTTGTTAGAAGCAGGACTGGCTTATGTGTAGCTTCAGGACAACTCTCTGATGCCAGTTTTCCACAGGACCACTCTTTGTGGGACAACCCTTTGCAGGGACAACTCTCCATGGGGACTACTCTCTGTGGAGGTCATTACAGTTATAGGGTTAGGCTTAGGGCTGGGCTCAAGGTTAGAGTTCCTCCTGTGGGGAGCTGTCCTGCAGAGAGTTGGCCATGAATTTGCTGAGGTGAGTTGTCCTAGACCTATGTAGCTTAATCATCATAAATTGTTTTCTGACAGGAAAAAGAGAATTTTAAAGAAGGGTTTCCAGTAGATCGTGGTTTTGGTATTTCTATGTTCCTATGTAATCTGCAGAGCAGCTGTATCATAGAAATGTTATGCAAAAAGACTCAGTGAGATAAAGGTGTGTTCTGCATAAGGATCTTGGAAATACATCTTAACTCTAATTATACAAATGTGCTATGAATAGAAAAGGAATAATCCAACATCAATGTCCAGGATTGCGCTTTGTTAGTGGCACAGAAGATTTCCACAAGAGGAAAGACTCTTTAACTTTACACTAAGGATAGAGAAACACTGGAAAGGGCAGCTGTGTGGTCACCATCACAGGAATTTCTTTCTTTTTTTTTTAACTGAATAGGCTAAATACCTGTCAGAAAAAAGTAGATATAGTATAGCAAGGAAATCAAAATGTGGAAAGGTGATCTCCCAGGCCCATTTCAAGAATATCTTCTATAATTCTGGGACAGTGATTTTATGAGCTTGTAGATGAGAGCAGAGGGGAGTCAGTTCTTCCAATCAAACTGCAGGTCCTCCTCACTGGCCAGGGCTGCGGCTATTTCCCAGGTCTATTTGACGGAAGTGATGCACTCCAGGCATACAGTTGATTGCCAGAGTAGATCTCTCTAAATAACCCAGAATTGTTCAAATATATCAGAGGTTTTCCAAAGTGGGTCTATCCATGGCATGTAACACTCATCCCTGTATTTCTAGCCCGAGGACATAGACCCTAAGTTTTCTTTGCTGGTGCAGGCATAATAGTTGTACTGATCTGACAGCGAGAATGACCTGGAGGGACCAGAATTTTGACTAGTTTCAGAGAGCCCGAGATATAAATGACCGCTAAGCATGTGGAAAACATTGAGTTCAATATCAACCTGGCTGCTAAGCTTTGTAAAACTGCTGCCTCACACAGATTGCCTTTGGCTGGCACAGGCTCATGGAAGAACAGAGTCACTGCTCCCTCCAGGGACCTCCTGATTTAATTTCTCTGAATGGCCTGCCTCAGCACAAAAGGATTAGGGATGTTGAATATGGCCACCATAGGGTTACTTATGCTGAGATCCCACTGCAACCCATTCTCCTAATCTCCTTCTTGCTTCCCAAGTGTGATAACATATTAGCACTGTCATTTTCTGGACAACTTCAATGAAGCCAAGGGCTGTAACAGAATCAGCTAAGCCTCCTTATCAGTATGGGCCTTTAGCAGCAACTTTAGTAATTTGAAATAATTTGAATCTCCTGAGACACATGTTAAATATTTTCCCTTAGGTTACTTCAGAGTGGTATTATGCCTGTAGTATTTGCTAGGGAGAAGGTAGGATAACTTGTCGTTCTGTGTGGTAATTCAGTCTGCATGTTGGGTTTCCATGTGGTGTAAATACTATTGCTCTGTTGACTTCACAATCATCTCCTACTGAGACAGCTGCATCTCCTGGCTGTGTACAGCAAAAATTAAGAGTTCATGAGAAGCATATGAGGGAAATTCAGCTACCATAGGAAGTGATATCAGTGGGCCAGGGCTAACAGCTTTCAAGAATGGAGCGCAAGGGGATATTTATCCTCCAAAACCAGAAAATGACCTAACAAACAAAAAGGCCAAAGCCATCAAGAATGGCTTCAGGGCAATTGGGAAAGTGATGGAGGGCTCTGGGGCACAAGTAGTATTCTGCTCCATCCCAATGCTAAATAGAGAGGAGGGGGAAGCCAGGAGGAAGAATTCGATTAATACCTGGCTCCGAGCCTGGTGCGAGGAGAGGGGCTTTGGTTTTTTTGATCATGGGGGGGCTCATGCACCCCCAGGCTTTCTCGCTAAGGGCGGGACACATGGGTCTCCTAGGGGGGCTAAAGCCCTTGCCAGAAACCTAGCCAAGCTCATAAATCGAGCTTTAAACTAGATGTGAAGGGGGAGGGGGTTGAGCCCAGGCTAGACAGGAATGAGCCTGGATGTGGGGAATTGGTGATTGGGAGAGGGTGCGCGGGCGAGGACCACCAGTACCTCACCGCACAAAAAGTGGGGGAGAACACACCTCGGGGTGTTAAGGGAGATGCAGGCACTCTGGTGTCAACTGATCCAGTTACCAGGCAGTTGGGAACGAACCCTGTTCCCTCTAGGAGGGCTGAAGGCTCGGCAGCTCAGCTGAAGTGCATTTACACCAATGCACGCAGCATGGGAAATAAGAAGGAAGAGCTGGAAGCTGTCGTAGGGCAAGGGGCCTATGATGTTGTTGCCATCACGGAAACGTGGTGGGACGACTCATATAACTGGAGTACGACTATGGTGGGGTATAAGCTTTTCAGGCGGGACAGGAAGGGTAGGAGAGGAGGTGGGGTAGCCCTCTTTGTAAGGGAGGACTTGGACATCACTGAGATGGATTGTGGAGATGAGGAGGTTGAGTGCCTGTGGGTCAAAATCAGAGGAGCCCACCAGAAGGTAGATTTTGTGATGGGAGTCTGTTACAGACCACCCAACCAAGGAGAAGCAGCTGATGAGCTCTTCTATAAACAGCTGGGGTTAATCTCTAGATCGATGCCTCTCGTTCTGGTGGGAGACTTCAATCTGCCTGATATCTGCTGGGTGTACAACACAGCAGAAAGGAAGCAGTCTAGGAGGTTCCTGGAGTGCGTGGGAGATAACTTCCTTGCACAGTTGGTGAATGAACCAACCAGGGAAGGTGCCCTCCTGGACCTCCTGTTGGTGAACAGAGAAGGCCTTGTAGGGGATGTGGTGGTAGGTGGACGCCTAGGACTAAGCGACCATGAGATTATAAAATTTTCTGTTCTAGGTGAAGTGAAGAGGGTGGTTAGCAAGACGGTAACATTAAATTTCCAGAGGGCTGACTTTGATCTCTTCAGCAGGCTGGCTGGTGAAGTCTCATGGGAGACAGTACTCAAGGGCAAGGGAGCCCAGGAGGGCTGGGAGCTCTTCAAAGGGGTGGTCCTAGCAGCTCAGGAGAAAGCCATCCCCGTGGTCCGGAAAAAAAGCCGGCAGGGGAGAAAGCCAGCTTGGTTGAATAGAGAGATCTTGAGGGATATCAAGAAGAAAAGAAATGTTTATGGCCTCTGGAAGAAGGGACAGGCCTCTTGGGTGGACTACAGGAGGGAAGTGAGATTGTGTAGGGAAAAAATCAGAAGGGCTAAGGCTCAGCTAGAAATTGGATTGGCCAAGTCAGTGAAAGATAACAAAAAATCTTTCTACAAATATATAAATAATAAAAGGCGGACTAGGGAGACCATACAGTCCCTATTGGACACAGAAGGGACAACAGTAACAGGGGATGAGGAAAAGGCTGAGGTACTTAATGCCTTCTTTGCCTCAGTCTTTAGTCGTAAGGAGGGTCGTTCCGCCTGTGTACAAACCCAGGAGCTAGAGGAGCAAAATGAGGCTCCCATGATCCAAGAGGAGGTGGTCAGAGCCTTGCTAGCCCGACTGGACAGTCACAAGTCTATGGGGCCGGACGGGATTCACCCTAGGGTACTGAAGGAGCTGGCGGATGTGCTGGCCAAACCCCTTTCCATCATCTTCCAACAGTCCTGGAAGACTGGGGAAGTCCCACTGGACTGGAGGCTGGCTGATGTTGTGCCCATCTACAAAAAGGGCCGCAGGGAGGACCCAGGAAACTACAGGCCTGTCAGTCTGACCTCAGTGCCAGGGAAAGTCATGGAACAGGTGATCTTGAGTGCTATCATGAAGCACATGCAAGAGAACCGGGTGATCAGGCCCAGTCAACATGGGTTCACTAAAGGCAGGTCTTGCCAGACTAACCTGATCGCCTTCTATGACAAAGTGACCCGGCTACTGGATGAGGGAAAGGCTGTGGATGTGGTCTTCCTGGACTTCAGCAAAGCCTTTGACACAGTTTCTCACAGCGTTCTGCTTGAGAAACTGTCAGCCTCTGGCCTGGACAGGCGCACACTCTCCTGGGTGGAAAACTGGTTGGATGGCCGGGCCCAGAGAGTGGTGGTAAATGGTGTGAAATCCAGCTGGAGGCCAGTGACAAGTGGGGTTCCCCAGGGCTCAGTGCTGGGTCCAGCCCTGTTCAATGTCTTCATCAATGACCTGGATGAAGGCATCGAATGCACCCTTAGCAAGTTTGCGGATGACACTAAGCTGGGTGGAAGTGTCGATCTGCTGGAGGGTCGGGAGGCTCTGCAAAGGGATCTGAACAGGCTGGACCGCTGGGCAGAGTCCAATGGCATGAGGTTTAACAAGGCCAAATGCCGGGTCCTGCACTTGGGGCACAACAACCCTATGCAGTGCTACAGACTGGGAGAAGTCTGTCTAGAAAGCTGCCTGGAGGAGAGGGACCTGGGGGTGTTGGTTGACAGCCGACTGAATATGAGCCAGCAGTGTGCCCAGGTGGCCAAGAAGGCCAATGGCATCTTGGCTTGTATCAGAAACGGCGTGACCAGCAGGTCCAGGGAGGTTATCCTCCCTCTGTACTCGGCACTGGTGAGACCGCTCCTCGAATACTGTGTTCAGTTCTGGGCCCCTCACCACAAGAAGGATGTTGAGGCTCTGGAGAGAGTACAGAGAAGAGCAACAAAGCTGGTGAAAGGGCTGGAGAACAGGCCTTATGAGGAGCGGCTGAGAGAGCTGGGGTTGTTTAGCCTGGAGAAGAGGAGGCTGAGGGGTGACCTCATTGCTCTCTACAACTACCTGAAAGGACGTTGTAGAGAGGAGGGTGCTGGCCTCTTCTCCCAAGTGACAGGGGACAGGACAAGAGGGAATGGCCTCAAGCTCCGACAGGGGAGGTTTAGGCTAGACGTTAGGAAAAAATTCTTTACAGAAAGGGTCATTGGGCACTGGAACAGGCTGCCCAGGGAGGTGGTTGAGTCACCTTCCCTGGAGGTGTTTAAGGCACGGGTGGACGAGGTGCTGAGGGATATGGTTTAGTGTTTGGTAGGAACGGTTGGACTCGGTGATCCGGTGGGTCTCTTCCAACCTGGTTATTCTGTGATTCTGTGATTACTAAAGCTAACAAGTTGAATGCCTTGTTGGATCTTAACCGTGTATTCCTGGAATCAGCACATTGGGCTGCAGATGTTCTGGCAGTAAAGGCATGGGGTTGAGACTTTATTTCCCATCTCCCCACTCTCCCATATTTGGCTATGAAGCTGCAACTATTCTCCATACACTTAACATTCTTTTCTCGCCTCTTGCACTTCCAGGTGAGGTGAGGTGAACTTAGTTTTGGGGTGACAGTGAGAGAGTTTAGGAATACATACATCATCTAGATTTTCCTAATGGATACTATTTAATGCGAACCCCAGGTGGGACACTGGCTTTGATTTTAGTTGTGGAAGAATTTCATGTTGATAGTGTTTCTCTGACACCTTTAACCACTTAGACTAAAAGTATCCTACAGGTCACCCTTTTTACATTTCTTTGACTTGGTGGTTTGAGAATAGGTGATTTGTTCAGTTTTATAGCTCCCACATATATTTTCCAGGGATGGAAGCACACAATATTTGTAAAAAGATCCTTTACTTCTAGAAGCACTCCTTTTTATTTTCTAGCAGCCCATACATTTTTTGACCTTCAGAACATGTATCACTGATTTTTTGTGGTTCAGCGATTCAAACAACAAAAAAGTCATTTTAGGTCAACTTGAAATGAGAATTTGTTTGTTTGCTTCTCTCTCAGCTCCTAAGAATCAAAACTGAAAACTGTTTGGACTGAAGGAAATACCTTGTTTGACCCCAAATAATGTCAGATAAATTTTATGCTCTTTTAGTAATGCAGAGAAAATTTGGGAGCATAGTATCGAATTCACAAGGGAAATTAATTACAAAAATAAAAGTGAATATAACATACTACATTCTCTTGTTTACCTTCCTTCTTCTTGCCCCTTGAATCCCCGTGTTTCCAGCAGCTTTGGGGGAAGTGGGAAATGCAGGTTCAAAATCCTGCCCCTCAGATTTTATATATAGATTTTGTATCTCTGTAGCATGCCTATTGGTGCATTTCAGTCTTGCTTGCCGAAGTGGTTCCATTTTTTGTAAATAATTGAGTATTCATTTTAACAGACAGGGAAATAAATGTGAAAGCTTAGTCCGTTACCTTGCTGCTTATGACATTTTAGCTTAGAGGTATGAAAGTCAGTTGAAGTCCTTGCTTCAGCAGTAGTTTAACTACTTTGCTGGATATGAGGGCTTTGAAAAGAGAGCTCATCATTACTAGAAATATTGGAATGCCTAATGGTAAGAGTACTTTTTGCTAACAAGGGAGACTCTGAGTTCAAGCTCTAATGCACAGAGGGTACAGAAGAAGCAGAAAACAGCCACCTACCCTCCAGCTACAAGTGCCCTCATGAGGGGCAGTACTGCTCTGCATTAGTTCTCTTGGGACTGCTGTAGTGTTTTTGTAAAGTTTATGAAATGTTATGCTGCTTTGTCCAACTGACAGTGTTTGTCTAAGCTGACCTGAACCCACAGATACTTTCAGCTCCTCCAAATTCATCTTTTGAGGAAGAGAGACGTCAAAGCAATATCTACCAGTGCTAATCCAGAGTCCGTCTTAGATCTAACTGATAGGATTTTTTTTGAGGTAGTAGTGGAGTGAAAGAGCCTATATGAAGAAATTATCAGTGTGTGCAGCTTGAGGGGGTTTTCTGTCCAAGTTAATAATTGTGTGTGAATTAAAAATATTCCAATTTCAGTCAGCGTCACTTTGAGACAGTTATATTTTATCATTAGAAATAATAAATATAATCAGAAAATGCTTATAAGCACTTTGAAGTTGTAAACTGCTAAAAAATCCAAACCAAAAATAATAGAAATTCTAAGGTCATGTCAAAGGAAAAGTCTGCATAAGTTTGATTGTTTGACATTTTCCACTCAGGGTGCTCCTGTAATTGATATCCTAGACTTTCTTTTAAAGGCAAACCAAGTAAATGTTGAGTATGCACACTGATGAATTTTTCTAAAACAAGGAAAACATTTTAAAGATGGTAGATAAGAGCCTCCTGAACAATTATTTTTGCAATAAGTAACAAATTCAGAATATTTTTAGGAGAACCCCTGTTCAACACCTAGAGGAGTGGAAAAGACTACACGCGTCTACTGATTCCGCTCCCTAGCAGTCATATTGAACAATAAAATCATGATATTGAGGCCAGGCCCAGGGAACACTTATCTCACATATATTTATACTTGTTATCCAAAAATGCCTCCCAACCTCCTCATATTAATTGAAGACCCAGCTTACAGGCGTACCACTCCACAGGTTTTTCCTTGTGTTTTGTTTTTTAGGGAAATCAAGATGGATGTATTTTGATGTTGTGGTCCATGCTTCAGAGGACTGCAGAAACACCAGTGGTTCCTATCAATTTAACCTGAAAAGAAAAAGCCTGCTGAAATTTGATGGTTTATTTATGCCTGAAAACATGAACAAAACTACAGATCTAGTAAGCACTACAAAATCACTCACAAATGTGGATCTTGTTTTATTGCACTTTATTTTGGGTGTATACCACGTAGAAATCTACATGTGAGCTAGTCATAGAGACTACCTTAATAGAAAATGTACAAGAATAAGAATTTCTGGAAGACTTCTGGTCTTTTAGTGCCTACCATATGTTGACACGGACTGTGCACTGGAAGCAACTGTAACAGAGACAGTTGCTCTCTGTTGAAATGCAGGCATCAGTACCACGGGTGTCTAGGTTTGGACTGACACACTCCACCCATTTTAATAAAGCTTAGTTCATTGCATAAGAATGGCAGAAGCTCCACCTAAGATGCTTCCCTGGCACAACCGAGCATCATCCTTAAAGTTTATTGGTATCATAAGTGTTCTCTCTTCATCGGTTTTGCCTCCTTTATTTTGACCAGGTCAGGGCATAGCATGCTATGAAAGCAATGGAAGGGTTTGTTTTACAGGGCATTGATTCTGAGAAACTCTACTGTAATACAGAAAGAAAAAAAATGAAGAGAAAAAGAAGAAAATAGAAAGGGTAATAAACAGCCAGCTGTGTAAAATGTCCTATTATGCGATTTAAGATTATAGAGAAATAATAATCTTGAAGCACAAAATGTACTTTTTTGCTTTATTGCTGAGAAACCCCAAATTTATGTGTTCTAGAGTTTAAAAAGTCAATTCTTTAATGAACAAGAAGCCCTGCTGGTGTTATATTCTCTCCTCTCTATTCGTAGAGCTATACACCAAGCTGTTTTATTAAACTGAGAATGTAATACAACACTATTTAAAATTTTGGAACCTCACTTTATTAAATCTAACATTCAGAGCTTATTGGGAGAATGAGAAGGCAATTGTTTCAATTGCCTTGAAACAACGGTAATGTTCACTCCAACTTCCTTTTTAATTCTTATCTTACCAGAACCCTAAGCCAATCAAGAAAAACTCATTAATCCAGTTAACAAGCATAGCAACAGCTTTTTTTGTGGAATCAAGTAGGCAGAACTCTGCTACAAGTTGTCCATTAGCCCAAAATCTTCTGCCTTTTCTTGTAAGACCTTATAGCTTTGATTGGTATAATATTTTCTTGAATAATATTCTTAAGGATGTGATCCTGCCCCATAGTGCAACAGTAAAGAAATGGGCTTTTTGAGATCTTTACATGGTGTCTCTGCATTCTGTGGGCACACAGAGTATTCCTTCGTTATGTCTTTTAAGAAGAAGAAAAAAAGAAAACATGTCAAAGGTGCAAAAGATGCAGAAAGGAGAAGCAACTATTCTCTCACCTAAAATATCAACCGACAGTTCTATCGAGTGGGCTATGGTGCATTTATTAGAGGGATGTTATTTTTTGCATACCCCATAAGTATGTGAGACATGGTCCTCCATTATTACAAAGGCTCCTCATCACCCAGATGAGGAATTTCACCTTGAAACTGTAACTGGAAAGTAAGAATGAAGATTTTAAAGTACCTAAAGATATCATACTTCAAGTCTCACTGCCTTTTAGATAGATATAGATTGCTTTATGTAGAAGACAACTCTTAAAATTTTTCCTGTGTGCTTATTTCTGGCAAAATTGTATGCAGTACCTCCAATTTATGCAGATCATCTTCACAGAAGTACTATCCATCGTCTGCAAAATTTCTGTTATTGTGACAGGCAAGGACTTCTCAGACATAGAAAGTAACTGTTCTTTAATATCCATCAGGACTTGAAAACACTCTGTATTTCAACTAGAGAGGTCAGAAAATATGGCTGCAGAGGTTGATACTAGTGATTTCCTCTTTCAATACCATATGAGTGCAAGCTGTAAGCAAATTGTTGAAGATGCTTGCTCAGCATTTAATAAATTCACATATTCAAATTTGCTTTAGTGGGTTTTTCTCCCAAAGACATTTGAATAATTGAATTCTACTGGCAGGAAAACAAATTCTGAAGTTGCAAAAACAATGCTGAAATTCGTGTAAAGGTGTACTCATGCGCAGAATATATAAATATTCACCAAACTGGGGAAATTAAAAGATGTCATGTGCTTTACCACACCAATTACTATGTACCAACACAGATCATGTTGCGAGCACTGCACATGACAAGCTCACAGGGAACAGTTCAGGCTTAATCCATAACCAGAATATATTTATCATAGCTGAATATCTTTACTGATGATCTGAATGAGGGGATCGAGTGCACCCTCAGTAAATTTGCAGATGGCATCAAGTTGGCTGGGAGTGTTGATCTGCTTGAGGGCAGGAAGGCTCTGCAGAGGTATCTGGACAAGTTGGATCGATGAGCTAGGGTCAAACATTTGGGATTCAGCAAAGCCAAGTGCTGGGTTCTGTACCTGGGTCACAAAATCCCAATGTGATATTACAGGGTTGGAGTAGAATGTCTGGAAAGCTACAGAGACAAAAAAGACCTGGGAGTGCTGGGTGGCAGCTGGCTGAACATGAACCAGCAGTGTGCTCAGGTGGCCAAGAAGGCCAATAGCATCTTGGCTTGTGTCAGAAATAGTGTGGCCAGTAGGATTACGGAAGTGATCATCTCTATATACTTGGCAGTGGTGAGGCTGTGCCTTGAGTACTGTTCAGTTTTGGGCCCTTCACTATAAGAAAGATATTTCAAAAGAAGGACAATGAAGCTGGTGAAGGGGCTGGATAGCAAGTCTTATGAAAGGCAGCTGAAGGAACTGGGGTTGTTTAGCCTGGAGAAAAGGAGGCTGAAGGGAGACCACCCTAAAACTCATAGCAAGAAAATTGTTGGTCTCTTCTCCCAAGTTACTAGCAATAGGACAAGAGGAAATGGCCTCAAATTGTATCAGGGGAGGTTTAGTTTGGATATCAGGGAAAAGTTCTTCACCAAAAGTGTTGTCAAGGATTGGAAAAGGCAGCTTAGGGAAGCTATTGAGTCACTATCCTTGGAGGTATTTAAAAGAAATGCAGACATGATTTAGGGATGTGTTTTAGTGGTGAAGAAGTTGGCAGTGTTAGTTTTATGATTGGACTTTGTGATCTTAAAAGTCTTTTCCAACCTAAATGATTCTATGATTCTATGAAAAATGTTCACTAAAAGTGATCAGATGATGTTGTTTAGCAAACAAACTAGAAAGTAGATTTGTAGCAGATATTCAGCAAGCAGAAAATGAGGTTACATTCGGCAGATGAATTATTCATTGTGAATTATTTGCTCAGTTCTAATAATTACAGCAGGAGAAAATTAATTAATGTTACAGCAAATACTTTAATTTTTATAATAAAAAGATTGATCATTGAAATGAGTCTCAAAAAGAGATTTCTAAATGGAAGAAAGAATGAGGCATGATCAAGAATAATGTGAAGCTTCAACCTGAATAAAATTTATACCTGTGGGTGATTTTAAACAGATGTAATATCATACAGATATAGTTTCAGTAAAACACTTGGACACATGCACATGTTGACAGTAAGATTCTTACTTAGATCTTTTGCATTATATTTATGAGAAATGTCCTTTTCTTAATCACGGTTTACAGGTATATTCAGAGGATAACCTAATTGTATTGAGTATGGGTTTAGTTCTGATTATTTTACTGACAACTTTATTGCCATTTCTTTCCTTCTTGTAGTCAAGGTCCTGGAACCTTTACTGAATGGAGAGATTCTCAGTAATGAAGAAACAAAGAAATTTGCTGATGGTATGGATCTCAATGAAAACTATCAGTAGCCTAGTGATGGGAAAACTTTGCATTGTCATGAAAGGAACACACTCAGTCTTAGAGAGAAGTCATGGGAAACAATGAGAAAAAAGGTTGCTTTATCTCAGCCACTCTCTTTACTGCTAAATCTTTTAAAACAATAAATAGATTGCAGTAGAGAAGGGAATGTCCATGGGGGGACAGTTTTTAATAGGAGAAATGATATTTAAGGGAAAGAGATTTTAATTATTGTATCAGCAGCCTTACAGAAGGATTATTCAGTTATAAAGATTAATTTATCTGAAAACTAATGTACTGAGGCATTCACAACATTTCTTGAAACAAAAGCTGCCTTTCTATCAATGTGAAAATTTCCACAGAAAAGTGTGGCAATGAAAATATTCATGTTGTCAGGAAAATAAAAGATTTGTTTTTTTCAATTTTGGTATCAAAATGGGTTAAAATAGTTATGTCTTAGAAGAAAACTGCAATAATAATAATAAAAAAATCTGTTTCATTTAGGTTTATTGACCTTTTTATCAAGTGCAAAAGCTTTAAACGACCAAGCCTAATAGAATCCTCTTATAATTTCTGTATGTTGTTTAAAAGTTGAATACAAAATGCCTTTTTGCCAGCATAGGGCTAATTGGAAGGAATACATTTTTTCCTCTACTGTGTTTTTTAGCTAACAGAACTTCTGTGCCATAATATGTTATTAAACTCATAATTTAAGACTGTGTTCCAAAACCACGTTGTGAAAACATGGGTTATGATCAGCATCTAGCTGCTTTAGGGCTCAGTAACTATTTTGTTCTCATGACTAAACAGGGTGAAAGGCAAGAGCAGCACCTGTCAACACGTGCATACTGAAAGCTGTCTCAACAACGCAGTGGTAAGTGGGATTAGAGATCCACTATGCTGAGAAGCCTAGCAATATTTAGCAAGGACGTCCATTCCCCAAAGACTTTTTTCACAATGTTATAACCCAAACCCACAACATTGTCATACAATGGAGAGGTTCTGCAATAGGGGGCAGGGCTCATAAGACCTTATAGATGTAACCATGCAAAACACTTAACCTGTACAATTTCATAGGATTATGTTTAAAAAGTGAAAAATACATGAGAAACAAGGAATATTAAAAATGTCAGTATCACTACTGGCTACCTGCCTAAATGTTAGTTAAAGTGCTTATTAATGCAGCGTGAATTCAAAGGGAGGCAGAAAGCTTCTTGAAATCAGAGTTCAAACAAATGTAAGGCAGAAGGACTTTCTGCAAACTCCCTTTCCTTCTTCCCAGGGAAGCTCTGGCCCTTGGGTCTGCCCAAATATAGAGTATGAGAAAGTAATAAAATCATTTTTTCTTCTTCTTTTGTGTGTGTATTTCCTGTTTTTGTCCCTCGTGGAGCAATTAGCCTCGTCTGAGCACTGGTACAGTTTCCCATGGCAGATCTCTACAGCAGTCTCTGCAGTAGGTCAGGCATCTGCTGAAATCATCTGCTTCTATGGTTTTCCTTTAACCCTTTTCTTTGCTATATGAGGCAGCCATACAGCTGGGCACCAAGAGGAATCAGGATCATGGGTGTTAATCTTACCCATCATGGTTCTTTACAGAGCTTTAGATGTGATGCTTTAATCCTCTGAGCCTCATTTACTGTGTACGCCACATGGCAATTCATGTTTTCAGTTTGAAGGTAGCATTTGGGCTCAGCAGCTCTTTTAGCCCTTTACTTTCCTCTATCTGCCAGCCTTCCCTGCCAGCAGCGTGTGCCCTGCTGGGTCCCCTCCTCCCTTCCATGCTCTTGTGAAGCATGTTGAAAGTGTCTCTCCCTGTCTGCTACATTTCCTGTTCACATCTTTTTTCTTTTTTTGTTTTTTTCCTTTTCTTAGTGTAATTTTGCTTAGCCAGTGGCAGCTGTTGGATCTTTAATTGACAGTGGAATACCTCTCAAATTCCAAGACAGTGCCACATGTAAAATATCAGTGTTTTTGTAATACTGTGTTGTGGCAACCAATACATAAGCTGGGGAAGTTTTATGACATCAGGCACTGCAATTCATCCCTTTAATTTTCCTTAAAAAAATAGAGCTTGAGAGGGGAGAGTTTTCAATCACAAAGCTACACATTTCATTAGTATTCTCATTACAGTTCATACAATTTATTTATGGAGTGCTCAGTAGCGTGATAGATGCTATATAGCTCTGCAGACCTTAGAAGCAAGCTTTAGATATGACAGGGCAAGTAAGACCTGAACAATAGGTGAATCAGTCAATTTCTTTTTGTATTTATTGGATCTAGGAAGAAAACAGAAGGGGAGAAAAACCCATCTGTGATTTAAGTACCTCCAAACTTCTGCCAACTATAATGGCATTAGTATCAAGGTCTTAACTATAGCCTTGTTCTCTTTGAGGAGCGATGACAATAATTTCTTACTAAGTCTCTGTAAAATCTCCTTCTTATTTTCTTTTCTGCACCTTTGCTAGCAAAATTTCTCTGTCAGCTTCCCAAGTGTACCCAGTGGGGAAAGCCTGATTTTCACTTTCGGCAGACTGCTGATGCCTAACTAACAATAATAAAAGCAGCTTGTGTCCCCGAACTCTCGCAGGAACGTTGCAGCCTGAATTGGGTGTTATGCATTGCAGCTCACCCTTTCAGAAATGCCTATGGAATCAGAGCACACCAACTTGTCAGCTGCTGCTCAATTCTTCAATTAAAATGCGAGCTGTCTCTTTTATCGTTCTGTGTTTTGTCTCCATTTCTTATTGCAGCACTTCTACCTGATGCAGGTTATTTCAACACTTGCTTTCTGGCAGTCAGTTATATATTGAGGATTTTTTGTCCTCTGGGAGGTGTGCTCTGTTGTTTTGATTGATTTTCACTCTTTTTATTACCTGCAAAATACTAGATTCTGAAAGTAATAGCAACCATCGTTAAATAGTATAGGAAATAAAAGATACTTTAGTTGTCTTAAGGCTATTTCAATCTCCTTTTCCCTTTCTACAGAGGCACATAAGTTTGTCTATGGCTTGGCAAAAAAAAAGAACATTTTTTCAATGTAGAGATTTTTTTTTTGTCCTTTATAGGCAAGCTTGAAAGGCTATACATTGTTTGAAGAGAATAAGAAAAATAAGTTGAGCTGCAAGAGTCTGCTTTATTCTGCCCACTACATTTATTCCTGCTGTTAGCAGGATTAAAATTTCCTACTAGAGAGAGACATAAATAAAGACATGTTCTTGGAAAATATATGCAAATGCGAACACACCTTTCAGAACCTCATTTGGCAGTTCAGATGCCTAAGTGCCTGAGCTAGAAGCTACTGTAAAATTGAGTGCAGGGTGGAGAAAATGCATACAAAGTAAGCCAGAGGCAGAACAAGGCTGCAATCCAGGTCTATGGAGTACCAGTCCAGGACAGCATCCTCTAGGCTATGTTGCATGTATTTGCCTCGGTTATGCTTGTGAGAAGGCATTTATCTTTTCAGGATGGTTAAAATTTGCTGGCTGGTGAGCTGGATCTGTATTTTAGGACATAGTGACCCTCTTAGGATTTGCTCCCTGCCATCCTTCCAGCAGTGGTAAATAACCTCGCAGGATGTGCTAGGGAAAAGTCAGATTGCTGCAGGGAGAGAAGGGAGACAAAGGGCAAAAGCTGCTTCTGGGAGGGGTGTGCAACAGGTTGACAGCATCATTTTCCATATCTGGTCCCAGGTGAGGAAGCTAACCAAGGGAGGGCTGTAGAGTTCGAGTTACGAGTCTTCCAAAATCAATAACATACGTCTGTATTCAGCATCAGGATTTTCAGGGCAGGTAATTTAACATGGCTCTGAAATCCTTCTGTACAAACATCCCAGCTGCGACCGCCTGAAAATTGCGTGACACATCAGGCCTTGACGTGCAGCGTTGTTAGGAGCAGATTTGCTGATGATCACTTTAAATCACACCTAGGTAATTAGCCTCCAGAAGGCTGGGTGTGCCTTTATCACAGAAACCATAGGAACTCTCCATGGCACTCCTGAGTCCTAATTCCAGGGTCCTGGTTCCTGCCTCACTGGTAGAGATATAACCTAGGGAATGGTGTGGTGGCTGATGTTCCATGTTTAAAGGGTGCTTGATCTCTTTTCTGGGCAGCTTGCAATAATAAAGGCAGATGTAATTTAAAACAGCCTGTGGTCTACTCAAACACAGGCCAAGGGGATGTGTTTCACAGAACAATAGACCTTTTGCACAACAGCCTCAACATATGCAATTTGACTGCACCTGAGGAACCGACCCATTGAATGACAAGGGCAATGACACGAACCTAGCTTAAAATAGACCAAAAGCTGGTTTTAATCCTCCTATTATTTCCTCCCAGGATGATTTCTAATCAGAGGGACCAACCTGTGAAAAGTGTAGCTAGTTAGCATATATTTAATTCTTCCTTATGTGTTTATTGGCATTGTTTTCCAGGCATGTGAACAAATGATGAGAATAATGCGGTCTGAATGCTTCAGTGACTGGGTCTTTTAAATAAAACTGAGAGGGGATTGATCAGTGTCATGAAGGAGCCAAAGAATCCCTTAAGCAGCAGCTCACATAACTGTGGGTTGCATAATTCAAAGCTGTCCTGGGGCATCTTTAAATGATGCATAGATTTTGTTTTCTTACTTTACATTTTTGAGAAGAGAAAGTTAGATGAAAGTTTTGCACTGGTCACAGGGTCACTGAACAATATGAAGAGAAAGAAGATGCCTTGCCTGCCTGCTTGCTTAGAGTGATGGGGGAAATCAGCGCTGCTGTGTTCAACAAGAGACACTGTCTGAGTGATGCTTTCCCCCTGGTTAATTAAGATACGTGTTGAAAAGGCAATACAGGGAAACAAGTTGAAGCTTTTTAAGATCACTCTTAGATATTGTTAGAGAGGATTATTTGAGCAGTCCTGATTTGGTGGGGAGAGGATTTGCAAAGCAATTTGTGATCTGGTACAGGAGAGATGCCAGAGTCTCGCTGATCTCACTGAATGCTGCTCAGCGCAACAAAACCCGCAGCGTTAGGCATCAGATGGTGCACGGCATAAGGTACAGCGAAGAAATCCAAAATAATGATTCTATTTGTTCAGAACATTTAGGTTGTTTTTTTTTTTTAAATTGGCAAATTAAGACAACGTGATTAGTTGACAACAGACCATGTTATCTTAGCCTGTGAGTCTGAAGAACTGAAGCACCATTAAAATAGAACCTATGGGTTACGTTGAATTACGGCACAGGTACACATTTTGATTTTTTTTTTAATTCTTACTTTTAAAACTGAAGTCAAAGTTTAACAAGTCGATATTTACGAGAGAGGAGGTTTTAATCGGCGGCGAAAGCCCAGCTCTCCCGCAGCAGCAGCTGCAGCAGGAGGAGCAGGAGGAGCAGGAGGAGGCGCCCCGGGTTCTCTCCGAGCACCACGAGGTGGCGCAGCCCCCTCACGGTTCGCTCCCGAGCCGGGGCAGGGAGGGGGGGAAAAGGCGAGGAGAAACGAGCAATGGGAGAAGCTGTGATGGAGGCAAGGAGAACCCTCAGGCAGGGAGCCTCATTCTTCACTCCCGCCGGCAAATCGGAGGTGGAGACCCTTGGCACGAAGGAGAAATAAACGGTTCTTGTAAGTGATGGTGTTTGGTGAAGGGATGGAGGGAGAAGGCATCTGTGTGATCTTGCACCACCATCCTCAGATATTATATTGTGTACAACACTAACAATGCAGCATTCAGTCACCGACTTGCTTTCAACCAGCAGCTCCATTGACATGCTGTTTGTTGACTGCACAATTTTTGCCATGCTCCGGTTGTAGTTGGCTTTGATACTGTGAAAGCTGCTAAATCTCTAACTAAGAAAGGTGGAACAGCAAAAATGCAAACCAAAAAAACCCCCAAGCTACTGTGCATAACAATTTTTTTGCATGCTATAGGGCTGTAGCAAAGTGACACTGATCATATAGTGATCGGTTCTTGAATGTCCTTTCTGTAATCACTTTGGGACAGAGATTGGCTTTGTTTATGTTCAGGGCGCAGTGGTAAGTGTGCTGGCAGTGCTTAAACAGCACATGCTATTTTGTAGCAGAGCCTAATTTTAAGTGTACTTCAGTGATACACTGCCAATAGACTAACATGGGGGATCCCACAAAATTATACCCTGTAGCTTGTAATAAAATCCATTTTCTAAAGCAATATGCATTTGAAGAGAGGAGGGGATGGCAAATGCACTTGGGTATTTTTACCAATTTAAACAAAAACTATCCTTTCCTAGCATGGAAAGGAACTTGGCAAGCGATGTGATGGAAAAAGCCAGACTCCCTGATATGTAAGGAGATTGCTGCCCTGTGAGTGGGGCTATGGTTCCCCTGAGGATCATCCTCTAGATGCACAGAATCTCCTGCATCTCCTTGGATACAGGGGATCTCTAGGCACCTCTGCATCTCTGTGCTGCCTCATGACAGTACAGAGGATAGCCTAGAAGAAGCAAAGGATCCAGCGATATCTCTGGTCTCTTTTAACAGTTGCAGTGTTCCTGGTGGGAGCTCACATCAGAAGCACAATGAAGGGGCTGTCAGGCAGCAGCACTGAGAGTTTCTACATAGCAAATTGGGAGGGTGATTGAGGCACAGATAAATTGGTTGTCTTCCCGGGGTTTTGGGGGCTTACTGCCACATTGAACAGCCTGGGGGGTGCAAATTTGTCTTTCCCAAAACAAGTAATAGGGTATCACTCTCGCACTGTTGCTTAGTTCCTGTTGGTATAGGATTTTAGCCTGTATTCTCTGATCTTGAAGACTGTATTGCAGGTGGGTTAGGTCATTCAACTACAGACAACAAGACAGGTTTGTAAAACAAAGACCTCTTCTTTTCTTCCTCAGAGATATGGGGAAAAGATGAACTCAGAGCTTGTGTGCATCTACAGTGCAGTGGCTGGCACAATCCCATCATCTCCACAGCTATCAAATATTGGGATGACTGTAGTATAAGGACTGAGTCTGGCACATGTGCATCTAGACTCTACACAAACCTCCCATTTCCAGGGTATAAGGTACTTTTGGGGCGAGTTCGGTCTTCACTCTTGAAGCTGCTACTGGGCAGCTGAAGATGACAGTATCCCTTGGGTCCCCAGACACAAAAAAACATCACTGTGGTATGGACCAGAGGTTAGTGTGCACACATGGCAGAGGTTGGCTTTTAATTGCAGACCCTGTGTTTTTTCATGTTGTTTTTTTTTTTTAATGTATGTGTTAAATTTTTCACACTGCATCATGGACACTTATGGCAACATGCCAGGATCTCATGAAGGCATCCCTGGCTGGAATACTACAGCAATATTCAGAGAGGGAGTGAAGGACATCAGAAGCTGAAAATCACTCCAAACCTTCCATTTGTGTGGGAGAAGAACTGTAACCTAGAGCTGCTGGCAGAGCAGACTCCCACCATAAAATATCATTTGTAGCCTATCATACTTAGTTTGCATTCTCTCCTGAGTTTCAAAACTTTCTACAGTAAGACCTACTTAATCAAGATGCATGCAGCATAACATTTTAAACAACTTTTGGAATTTGCACAATAAAATCAAAACTACGTAAAGATTTTTTTTATCAGGAAGACTGGGGGTTAAAAAATGACTGAGACAAAGCAGAAAGAAAACCAAACACCAGACTGTATCACAGTCAATCATTTCAGTATAATTGAACTTAGAAATGTACATTTGGTACTGGTACGTTGGAATTATGTTTATAAGGATATCACATTCACTAAAAAGTAGTTGCATCTTACTGTGTGTGGCTCCGTGGTTTCACAGCACAACTTACTGCATTGTAATTAAGGAGCGCTCTTTTTTGAATATATGTATTTATTTTTTTTAGCAGCCACACTAGTATTTCATTTGTCTGAGTATAGGATTTCAGCTTGTATTTCTTGATCCTGAAGACAAACCATCCTGGATGGTGTGAAGAGGTTAGGCATATATCAGTCAGGAATTAACAGGTTAGTTAATTTCAAGTGATTGAGCTTTAAACAGTGTTTGGATTATCCCATGCAAAAGCACCTCAGCTGTAAATCACAGTGGTAAAACACAGTGATTCCTGAGGGCATATCAATTGTAAACCTTCACTAATGATTTTAAAATCTCCCAAATGAATTAGTATATTGACACAACTCTGTCCACACTGGGGAATATTTGTAGTTCAGCTGCTGTAAATCCTAGAACAGTTGAATAATCTTATACTAAAACCAACTCTATAAATGTTATACACATCCACTGTATGTTCTTCAACCATATTAGTTTATTTAATAGCTCTAGTAGAGCAATGCTACCTATTACTGCTGTCTCTGCTGGCAAGCTCTCAACAAGGGGATATGCATCTTGGAAACCTAGAGGCGTTCCAACCTATTTGTGAACCAGGTACAGATTGGTTGTGTAGGCACCTGGCTGTGCATGCTGGTGAAGGTGCTATGAGGCTCCTGTTTCAGCTTTTATGGGGAGAAAAGACATGAGTTTTTATATAAACGTATTGCTTATCCCTTGCCTCCTAACAATTCACCTTTTCTGACTGTCTGAGCTCTTTTGTTTTTAACCCAGAGTCCTGATCTAAAAGGAATTTTGGAGGAAAATAAAAGAAATTCACCATATATTGACAGCTGTTAATTTATACTATCTACAACTTGAGTGCAACTATGTGCATCAGAAGTACTGACTGTATGAAAGAATCCTGACTTTGATGGAAAGAGGATGAATTTACACTGGAGGTTGAGGTTCTCGTGGTGCAGTATTCAGCTGTGGTAGTGGCAAGTGTTGATAGATTTAAAAGTGGCATCTTTCATAGTGTGAGTAAATGTAACATGCTGCGTATGGCTGTAAAAGAACATTATTTCTAATGAAATTGCATACATAATTAATGCTATGGACCTCTTTATGCATGAACAGTGGAGTAGTTCTGAACTGTTTGAGACATCTGTCTAAACAAATCAATGAAAAGTCTTGGTGATTTTCGCTAAAGAAACCTCTTACTATGTGGATATAAGCTTTTCCTGTAATAAACAATGATCTTGTTGCTGCTTTTAACTTTTGTAGAGAGTGAATTAATGCAGTAATGGCATCATCAAACTTCCCTGCATTGTAATTACAAAAATCTGGTGGAGGGATATCCTTTTTCTAAACAATGTCACATCATTTTATGCTGATCCCTGATCCCACATTCAATATATCTAGGATTACCGTACTGAACAGTACATATAGCAAACATTCCCTGCAATCAATACTATAAAGGCCTGTCTGAGTCAGCTGCAAGTGCACTTTAGAAACTGCCTCTTCTTAAATCATGGCACAGTATTGGAGATCAAACAAAACATTGAAGATGCTAGTCCCTAAATTTACATCTCACGGCTTCACAAACAGACACTTAGAGTGGGAGACCGAGGAAAAACTTGTATAACCTGCACCGTAAGAGAAATGACGATGTTTGTTTATTCAGCCTTGTGCTCAAATGGCCTCATCCAGGTTTCACTGAATTTAATGAAGAGACTCTGACTCAGATTACAGTAAATTTTGGATTAGACATTTGTTAAAATAAGTGTAAATATTTGTATTTTGGTAATGTAAAATTGATGTTGAAGTAATTACATCTACCGAATCCTCAAAAGGCTGGAACTTAAGAGTATCATCAAAGTTTATGAATTGGTTTATGTTCTGAGAATGTAGTGGCATTTTTGTTTTGTCTGTCTATGATTTTTGCTGCTTGTCTGTGGTCCATGTAAATAAAACCCATGTACACAGACACTTAGACATTTTCTACTATTTTCACATCACCAGTAAGAAACACAGAAGGTATCTTGCTCTTTCCTTGTCTTCTCCAATTTAATTCATCATCTTTATTTAGAATCATCTTTATTTACTACATAATAGCAAGAAATAATATCTCATTAATATCTTCTGGAATTAAAAGACACAAATCTCAAAAATATTGATAAACAGAAAGTTAAAACTGTGTGAACTTGAATTAAAAACAGGGGAAAAATCTGAAATGAAGCATGCACATCTTCACAAGATCGTATGTCCTATTAAGGGAGACAGTTACTTACACTAGTATGTTGAGGTGTACCTAAAGTTCTCTACATTATCTAACCCTGATCAAAACATAGAGCTTTCATCTCAGGGGAAACTCTTTAATTTCAAACTGTGCATTACAAAGGTGAAAACTCAACTTTATTTTTAGTCATGGAAATACCAGAAAATATTTGCTAGAGTACTAAAAGCTAGTCTCCTTGGGAGTTTCCCCTGAGAAGGGTTAATTTACATGCCTATTATTCAGACTGTAATTCCCTCCCATGGGCTAGGCTTTCCAAAGCAATGACAGGCCTCTAACAGTTACTCTGAGCTTGTCTTCTCCACTCCCTCTGCTCCTGGGGGGATAAAGCTTAGTGGAGGATCCCAGACAGTAAAAGATACAGGCTGTTGACACTAAAACTCTCATGAGGGGCAGCAGGAGCCAGGACAAATGCAGCTTTTAATGTATTCTTTAGAGGGAAATACCTCATTTAGGGGTGATATCTTGGAACATTTTTAGCCTTCTTCCTCAAGAAAACACATCTTTTATGACTGTTGCCATTGTCTGTCTACCCCTTCATCTTGCAGTCATTTCCCCAAAAGCAGTAACTTTTGAACATTTCTGGCAGTGTTTATCTTAGCATTAAATATTATACAAAATAAAATAAAGTAAAAACCAGTACCTTAATATTTATTGAACATAGGCAGCTTAGTAGAGAACGGGGGCCTATGTCAGTGACACACGGCAGGAAGATGTTGCTGTGAGGTGAATAGTTACATGCTCTGTTTCACCATGAGGATGCCCATCACCAAACTTGTTAGTTAGAACACATGCTAAGTAGGAACAAAACTCTGCAGATAGTTAAAGGTACTGTAAGGAGAAAGTGGGTAAAAATCAAAGGGAAATTAGGATTTCTGTAGGAAAACACTGGGGGTATGGGACACAGTTAAGGATTTTACAAAAATATGTTGATATCTTATGAAATTAACTGGGGAACGTAAGAAATGTATGGAAGTATATTACAGTAATCTGTTTACTCACTTCTCATTGAATATCGTGCTTATTTGCTGTATCCAAAGCAATGTATTTAAATCTAAATCTGGGTATGTATGTTTGTTATTTTGGATCAGGTTAACCCAAAATGTGGGGTTTTTTTTGGCACAAACTGCAATATGTCACTATAGATGAGTCTTGTCTGACCAAGTATTAACACTTACTGTGCAGAATTCACTATCATCCTCTGCTCTCTGCACTCCCTTTTTAATCAGTGGAAGCTTTAGACCCTTCTAAGGAGTGATTCATGTCTCAGACATTCATTTTCCTAATGGAAAATTGGAAAGCTTCAGCACTCTTGAAACTCCCTGTCAGGCATTTAGAAAACTCGCAATAAAGTCCAGTTATTTCTGTGTCCAAGGTAATGGTTCTCTGTATACTTCATTCTGAATGTGGGGTTTGTTAGAAAATGCTGAATTTCTAATGGTGACAACTTTATGTTCAGAGTGACGTTCTTTAAAGTTCAGAGGAGTAAGATCTCCATTTTGAATAGCAAAGGACTGTTCATAGTTGATTGGTGGCAGCAGAAACAGGAAGCCAGGCAGCACAAATGTGGAAAACAACTGAATAATAGGAACAATGTCCAGAATTCCAGGCGAGACGATATCTCATAAAAATTGATGTAAGATGGATGAGGAGATGCACTCACCAAACTCAGACATGAATCTACACAGAACTGCTGCTGTGTTCCACTTTTACAAGAGCTGCAGTATGTTATCACTTCTGACCAATACCTGCAGAAGAAATAGCACCTGCACCATAAATGTTCCATATGAGAAGAACATACATTATCTTGGCATTTATTTCTGTGTTTGTTGCTAGACCAGCTCAATTTGTTACTGGCTACAGATCGAGACAGCCTGGATTTTAGTACCAGTTCAGGCACTGCAAAAGCACTTGTCCCTCCCTGAAACAGCCTTGCAGAAATCCTCTTTCCAGAGCAAACATGTTTATATAAGACAATACAAAAGTAAAACAGAAGAAGGGCAGCATACTTTACTAGAACTTTCTTATGATTCATTTCTTATTAGTTTTCTTTAAAAGAGAGCAGAGTAAAAAGCATGTTTGCTTGAAATGTGATGCATGCTAATACATAAGTTTTCATTAATACCAAGACAATCTCCAATGACATACTTTTCTCCACATATTTCTTGGTTTTAGCTGAAAGTAACTGAGCATTAGAAAGGTGGTGAATACAGTAGTTGCAACCAGAGTGAGGATTTTCTTATTCTTTAGAAGGTTTTCTTATTCTTTAAAAGAGAAATTTCAAATATTATTGTATTCCCTATATTCCTCCAGCAATTCTAATAAATTATATTAATGTGTTATGAGCTGCTTTTCTGATTTGATTCAACATAATCACACTAATTTGGTAGTATTTCCATATTTCAGTCTCTAATTCCCACTTAAATGGCTAATATTTCAGTGCCTAGCTGCTCAGTGTCTTTGGTTTTCTTCTGTGGGAGTCACCTCTTGGCTGTCTGCAGGAAAATACTCCCATGCCCCATGAGCATACATAGTATGACTGGCATATACTTTTCTACATCAGATGAAACATATCTCTCCATGAGGCTAACTGAAGATGCTGGCCACATTTTCATTCTTAATCATAATCAATGCCAGCACCAAAGCCTTTTATTGTCATCAGCCACAGGGGAAAGTCTTAATTAATGGAGTCAAAGGTCTCAGTTACTTGCTCAGGACCTATCTATATGTACACTCATCCTTCATTCCTGTTTGCAAGGTCTTAATGCAAGTATAAGCTGCACGCAATTCAAGACACCTGCTGTTGTCAGAGGGTGAAAAGGAAAACACTTCCTACACATACTTAAGTAGCATTTCCAGAGACCTAACTGCCGTTTAATCTTCCTGCTGTAACCACCACAGAGAGAGGACGCTGCACTTTTCACAGTCTTCTTTCCTGTGGAGGACTTAGTCCTTATGCAGATGTCTCATCAACCCTTTACTCTGACCTTAAACTGCCATCTGATCTGAATAGGTTAGGACTGCAGGACCAAAAGCATTCTGAAAATTTACAGTTTTGCATGAACTTTAGAAATGAGGTCTGCAAAAGACATTGACACTTCACCACTTCTCCCATTCAGAACATAAATGGCTTCCAGCATTACTGTGATTTCACTGCTGGCCTAGACCTGGAAGAAGACCAGAGTCTAGATTTCATATTAATCACTTGTTTCTTCTGTTGATGATATACTGACAGTGCAGAAATATTCTGAGTCCAAACACGTGAGGTAGCTACCAGCCCAGAACATATCAATACTGTTGGAAAGTCCATGATATCAGATTTATTTATGTGTTTGTCCCCTTGACCTTTTGTCACCACTATGAAGAATGAGATAAATTAGGATTGCACACAGCCTCTGATTCAGAAAGTTTACCTTACCCCAGTGAAATGCTGAAGCAGACCTACTGTGTATGTTAGGTCTCTTGGTCCCAGGAGGAGAACATGCGGGGAAAGGAAGAATATGGGCAAGGGTAAGAGTTGAACGTGGACTGGGAGATAGTCCTTATGCTGTAACTTTCACATTAGCATAAATTTCCTTCAGGATAGGTTGTGACTGCCTGATCCGTACGGATTTATTCTGGGGCAGTAGACCCCATTCCAAGCCCTCCAACTCCCTACATATTTGTTTGCCCAAAGGTTTGCTGTGATCCCAGTCTCTTCAGGTTTCGTTATCTGGAAAGACTTCAGTAATATTGCCCATCACTTGTAATTTTTTCATAATTATCAGATTGCAAATTTGCTATTACCTTGGCCTCTGACTACTGTGCTTTTTAGGCCATATGGCTCCTTTTTGAAAAGTTTGCTCTGGCATTTAGCTGCACTATCTATTGTGGTCTGAAAGAATCTGTACTGTGTTACTTGTCATCAGAAAGATATCCAGGATTTTGTAGGATTTGAGAGAATTTGAGTTTGAGAATCAGGTTTCACCTGTTAGAGTGATCCCTCGGTGCCAAAGTCTGAGTTTAGAGCTGCCGCTCTTCAAAGTTTGGCAGTATTTAAAGTGGATGTTTCAGGCCTAACTCTGCTTGTTATATTTCCCAAAGCTTTCCTGCCATTGTACATTCAGTGCTATAATAACCAATGCTCTAGCACTCGACTGCACTACTTATAATGCTCCCAGTGCTACTTGACTCTGCTACTAAAAATGCACCTGATGATAATGCCACTTGCCCACTACTTCCTAATGCACCACCGGCTGGCTCATTACTGGATGCCTGGAGGCGAAGTGAACTGTCCCAGTCTTTCCCTCCACGTTGGCAAAGATAAGGGTAGCATAATAAATACTACTCAGCCATTTGATTTCCCAGTTCCACTGAGTTCATGCATTTGGAATAGGCTGTAAATTCTCTTGAACACAATCACCCATAGATTATCACTGATGCACATACACTGAACTTTGTGCTCTTTATTTCAAAACAAGTACTGTCTTCAGCAAAGCAGCTCAGCTCAGCTGCTTTCCAGTCTTCATGTGCAATAGATTGTATCTTTAACAAATTATTAATGTTCCTATTACAAACTGATTTGATTTATATTTTTGCTGCTAGCAATGGTCTAATTATTTTCGTATTACTGTGTGGTCATAATGATAATTGTCCTCAATTTACACACTGACTAAGCATTTACTTTCACAGATTTGGAGATTGTGAGATTACTTATGAGAAAAAGCACAGAACGTAGAAGTTTAATATAATTAGTTGTAAGGGGAGTCTCTAATAAGGGACCATAAAAACTCAATTTTCATTGAAAGGATCATTTTACATGGTATAGTTTTTGTGTTGGCTTGTGGGATTTTTTCCCCCGGGAGCAGAACAAGCAGGTCTTACTGCCATAGATAGTTTGTCTGATCAGCCTATTTATATGTCCTTTGTAGTTTGTTTTTTTATTTTCCACTTCTTATGGAGAACTATGGCATAGAGATAACATGTAGAGGTTGATGCAGTATATTAAGGACTAGGATCCAATAGTTCTGTACTTTTTATGATATTTAAAGGAGAGCAAGAAATTCTGGCTCTGTCATCTTCCACAGAGCCAGGATTTTGCCTTTGGATTGGTAAGGTATGCATATGTGGATAAAGCATCCACCAAGGAGAATGGCAGGGGGTAAGATAACAGCAAAATAAACAAATTATCGCACAAGAATTCTGAGCTGTCTAACAGCTTGTCCATTGTCTGTAAGACCTGCAGGTTTCACAGGGGAGGCGTGCTGTAAATAGTGATTTGACAGTAATTACATGGATTTGTGAAGGAATGTTTGCCATGCGTATTGAAGGTAGCAAGTTAAATCCTGAGCTCATCACCCTGAGGCCCTTTTATAGTTAATGGAGAGACAGAAACATCCGCGAAGAGGAATTCACCTAGATTTTGCTGGATTTCTGTCTGAGGCTGAGTACCAGCCAGGAGATGTCTACTACTCTCCATTAATTCTAAGGGAAACACAAGAGAGTTAGACTGCAATTAGACAACTAAATTTTACATGCTCAGTTTAGGCAAGATCAGTCCCAGGTATGGAGGGATATTACCCACCTTCACTCATATAATAGGATAAAAGACAATGAAAGGAAGTGCTTTTTTGAACACTTTCCAAGAAAAAATGCAATCATACTATTGGAGCTTTGAAAGTTTCAACTAACAGTTCTGTCCCCATAAAATGGAATTATACAGAAAAAAGAATTGCTTTTATGTAAATGATTATTCATTCTATACAAGAATGTTATTTCTACTACATTATACCTGCAGAAGAATCTGAAATCATGCATGATTATGATCACTGTGCAAAAAAATATTCAAAAGATTTGTGTAGTAAATCCAGCATTTTGTGCTTATTCTAAGAGGTTTTGAATATTTTTATTACATTATCTTATGTTCACCTGTAAATTCATAATGGTAGATTTTTAAATGCACAGATTTTCACCATGTGACATCAGAACCATTGTATTTAAGAAAACACCGGTCTATGAAGGAGCAAGTAGTTGCTGCAACACAAGTAACTCCATTAATTAGAAACCTAGTTTGACAAGTTATAAACCTTCTTCCTAATTTTAATTCTACCAGGTGGATCTGTAGGAATGAGTTATTAAAGCTGATATTCTGAAATGCCACTTAGGTCTTGTGTAATCAAAGAACTGTATTCTCTCAGAAAACAAAGGAACCCCTAGTGCAAATTTGTAATTTACATGCTAAAGGGGATGTTTCCACCCATGTACTGAATGCAGTTGTTGGGCTAATAAACAGGCACAATGGATTCATCCTTTCAGCGTGATCAAAGAATACATAAAGATACAGGCACACAGAATTTTGGGAAGTGTGGAGTCATTGCTTAGCATAAACTTATATCAGAAGAACAATGTTAGATCTGTGGCTTTGGATATGAATGATTTTAGAAGAGAGATGTAAACATCTTGTCTGGACTAGCAACAAGATGCACTGTGTAGCATCATACGAAAGATAAGGTAGCGTATTTGGTACGAGTGACACCTGGCACCACCATGCCCTACTGGAAAGACTGGGAGGACTCCTGAACTAACAGAACTATTTATAGCTATCACAAAGCTTTTAGGAAGAGATAATAACTTTTATCAGACCAACAAAACAGCTAGCTTTCCAGGCACAATAGTCTTTCTTCAGGTCACCTAAGGCTCATGTTGTTTGGTGGCTTGTTTTCTTTTTTTTTAAGTGTATCAGCTGGTAATAAAAGATATTGCCTCCATACAAAAATTGTTTTTCTTGTGCTGTTAGGACATCATGGTTACTATATATGCCACCCTAATGGCTGCCTTAAGCAAAGTATCCAAGAATGTAACCTGCCATGTCTTAGTTATGCTCCTGCAAAATTTAAGTTGACACAAAAGTCACTGAAGTTTTTATCAGAAGGTGAACCGTGGCTAGGGGGTGGCCTCATTTAGCTATCTCACAGTAAGAACACTGTAAAGATAAAGAGCTCAGCTTGCCTGTTAGATTGGAGAGTAGGGTGGCTTCTCTAGTTAGCAGGTGTCCCGCTGACAGAAATACTCACCATTTTTCAATAAAGGTACAGAGCAAAAGTGATGATGTGAAGCAGCACCTACCAACAGCTTGTTGTGTTGCTGTGATCTCTACAAGAAGAAAAGGTCTTGTATTTATAGCATATTTACTGTAGGTTAGATTACTGCTTAATAATCGGTCTAAGAGTTAGTCTAGGAACAAAATCATGTTTAGGCATACTTAGGCACATAGAAGTAACAGTACTGTTGAACTCTCCAGTTATTTTTAATCTTTGTTCTATGGATACTTGGCTATTGCCAACATTTGTAGAAAGAAAATTTCCAGTCTAAAAAGATGCAGTTTCTCCCTTTACAATAGTAAGCCAAAAATATTCTGGAAGTCATATTCAGTACTTTAACTCTTGACCCTTGTGCCACGTTTTAAAGCTATGACCTCTCTTTAAAATATCTACTAGTTATCAAAATAAGAAATCTATAACAGAACACATACTGGAAATAGGGAAGGCTGATATCAGCAAATGCCTGAGAAGTAAAAAAGTGTTTGAAAACTTTCATAAATAGAAGCCTTATCTATCTATTTCCCAGCAATCTAGCCAGATAGTATCTTTTTTTTTTTTTTCAACGTAGAGCCTATTATCACAGAATCTGAACAACTAACACTCTAAACAACATGGAAACTGAAGAAACTGACAAAATACTTGCCTGGATCGTTGCTAATCTTGCTATTTTGTGCTTTGTTTCCATAGCTCCTGCATGAATGCTCTCTCCATGTTACTGAGGTTTTGTTTGTTAAGGTAGTGAGGATAAATGGGGAAACATATATTTTGTGACTTGAACTGAAAGTGTAGAAATATTTCCAGTATTGCATACTGCAATTTATTTTTCAGTTTTTTTTAATGTAAAGGTTCATGTTAATGAATAGGAGTCCATGGACATTGTTTTCTATGTTTTCCAAATCTTATTTTTTTTATTAATAATTTTAAAATGTCATGAAGCCTCAGTTTGCTACATGAGACATTCCTTCTTTTGGAAAGAAAATCATGTGGTTTGTTAAATTATCAATTCAATTGGTTTATCTTTGAAACTAAAGAGACCAGAAAGCGAAGAGGAGCCTTGGGGAATTCATAGTAAATCTAATCAGATACAAAAGCATTTGTAAATCTCTGTGCATCTTCATGTTATTTTTCTTTGTGCTAACTGCATTTTCAGGAAAATTCTTGTTGTATACTGTTGCAAAACTGTGCACAGTAATTCCTTATGCTCTAACTATGAATATTACACGTATATACACACACTGTCTCTGTATATATTATTCTCACTTTCTGCCCAATATTCACCACTCATTTTGGTGGATCACATTATGGACTTTCTTAAGCAGAATTCACTCTTAAAGTTGTATTCAGCTCCTGAAATTAAATGCGAAAGATGGATCATAATATGATAGATGCCACTAGTTTGAAACCCTCCAAATTCTGTACCTTTTAAGTTTGGGAGTATTTACCTACTGCAAACATTTTGGCTAGTGGGTGCTGCATGCTGCCAGGAGTGCCGTGGTGCTTGGCTTCTACATGCTCAAGCTGTGAAGCTCAAATGCCCACCCCTTCTCAGGTTTCAGCAGTTATGTACTTCAGAGTCAACTTCACACCGCTGGAGAAGAGAAATCTTCTTCAAATAGTTCTGCCATCTGTGAGATCCATTTATAAGCCATTTGCCTCCACTGTTCTAAACCCATCAGCAGTTACGCACATGGATAATTTTATGGACTGGGCTAGATCCCTGAATGGATAAAGACACATTCTGAAACTTCGGCAATGTAACTAGCAAGCAGTGAGAAGGCTTTAGCTTTTAAGATTTTCTGTCGGGGACTATGTATTTTGGATGCTTTTTTACAGCTCCTAGCACATCCTCCATTTTTTTTGAACATCTTTCCTTCCCCAGTTCTTAAATGTTCTCCTGGCACAGGGATGAGTATGCCTAACTCAAGAGCCAAGTGAGTTTGGCACCAGGAGTGTTTGGATTATTGGCCACTTAATGACCAAATGTTGCAAACAGAACAAAAGTAGAAATTGTGGGTGAATACATGGAAAGTAAAAGAGTTGGAGAATTCTTGTCTGGCCCCATTGTTATTCATGGGCAGAGAGTAAAGATCTATGACAATTTCATTGGTACTTAACAGCAAGACAACTGTTTTTAAAATGAAGACTAAAAAATGGCATTGCCTGTTCATAGTATCACATCAATTCTATCTAGTTTTTTATGGTATATGTAAATTAAGTTTGGGATTTTGATGTAATCTAAAAAAGATCTATGAAAATGCTTTGTTTCTATTTATTTTGTTCCATCATCCATGATAAGATGACATCCCTGAATTGAAAAGCCATGTTAATTAATAAATGGTCCCATATTTTCAATAACTGCTTTGGATAAGATAGGTTTTATCCAAAAAAAGTGAACTAAAATCTTCATCAGATTTTCATTTCTCTTCAAATGGGAAATAAATTTCTGAGTCTCCACTCAGTGCACGCTATTTCCATACAGCTGTACTACCTCCTACAGAGCTTCACTCTCAGGACCTGCCTTTCATCAGTTATTCTCTGCTCTGCATTTATCTTCCCTGTCTGTACTGACAGCACAGGGCTAGGTCAACCCATCTAGAGGCAAACCCCACATATATAGGATGAATCTCTAGCTGGGGTCACCCTACACAGTGCCCTCAGCATCTCTTCAGGCAGCATGGTGCATGCAAGGGGCTGTTTTATTATGGCTGTCTGTTTGTAGGACTGAAGGAAGGGCAAGCTCTGGGGAAAAGATAATGCAGCTTTAGTTTGCTGTTTCCTAGGAGATTCAGTTGAGAGCAATGAGAGTGCCTGAGCCTGTTTGGAAAGCCTGGTCCCTTGCTGAACCAGAAAGACCTGCTTACACACACCTCTCCCTTCGGAAGTCCAGCATTGCTGGGGCTGCTTTTGTGGAAAACCTTGCTGCTCAACATGGTGGGTTTAAATAACTGGGCTTCATGGGCTTGAACCACCCATAGGAGAGGATAGTACATGAAGTCGCACATCTAGAAGAGGTGACTCTGTCTTTTGGTAGAGTTACAGTGCACAGATAGGAGAAGCTGTGCTTGATGTATCTAAGAAAGGGGTTCACATGGCCCAACAAACCCAGTAATCCTACCTTAGTTGTATATGAAGCTTAAGTACAACTACTGAATGATATTTAAATGTATGGATATGAATGAAAAAGCGAGTACAATGGCCCGTAAATTAACAAGTGGACGGTGTTTGACTGAACTTCAGTAACTGAGCCCCCTGAGGAGATAATTTTAACACTTAATCTACTTGGATTCAATGAACATGGAAAATGATTACATATTTGGAATAAAAAGTGGATTAGCACAAAATCACAATGTATGAACTACAGAAATTTGTACTGAAATAAAAATGAATCCTTGCTGTAATTCCTCAAGAATCAGTATTGGACCCAATGCTACAAAAAATACCAGCAATGTCTTGAGTACAAAAACTGGGAATGTGTTAATGATCTTTTTCAAGAAATGGAAATGTAGCAGACATTAACAATATGGAAGGTGATCAAAATATCACACGAGAAGAAAAGGATAGGTCTGAGATCTGGGACAAAGTTTGTGATTTAATTAGTTTCAAATGTGAGGTAATGAATATGGGGAGCTATGAGAATTTCTTCAGTCAGAACTTCTGTAATCATCTGAAAGCCCACTGGATGAAACAGGAAGACTTAGGGATATTAGTCGGTCAAAGAATTATTATGCACCACCTAGGTGCATGTAGCATTAGAAAGTGGAAATACAATTCTCAGATGTATCTAGTGAGGCTTTTACAAAACGAAGGCATTAAGTATTAATTATAAGTTGCACTGGTGAGACATTATTTGGTATGCAGTTTAGAATTCCAGTCATAAAAAACTCAACAAGTTAAACTCCTAATGGAGCGGATGGAGAGAAGAAAAGAGTTAATTATATTGCTATAGGAACAGAAAGCCTGTTTTGTGGCCAAAACTTATCAATTTGTTTAACATAACAAAATAAAAACTTAGAGTACTTTTGGTCTGTTTATACAAAGATATGATAAAAATAGATGGAAAAGGGAAAAAGATGGCCCACGAAAACTAAGGGGCAATTTTGACATAAATAGGACATAATAAGTGTGGCATAGGAATTGAAAAAAAAAATGTTCTAGAAAAATCTTACAGTAGAAGAAGTGGTGGCAATAAACTGAATTGGTTTCAATGCATAATTTTTTCACTGAAAGAGATTTGATAATGTGATTGATTATGTTAAAAGAATGCGGCAGTCAATGATGCAGAAGTGTCCCGAAGCAAGCAACCTCATGTTGGAGCTGGGAAAATGAATCCAAAAAAGATTAAGGTCCTGATCCTACATTGTTTTTATATATATAGACCTAATCTCTTGAAATCAAAGTATCATTTAACTGAGCGAACAGCAATGTGCAACAATGAAACTGAAGCTAGCAAAAAAACTAAGCAGGAGAAAGGAAAAAATTCCTAAAGAAATTATTCAATGGAAAATATCAGCTCTAGTTTGCTGTGTACAGATCTGTGATACATGCGAATATACGAGGTCCGCTACAAAAAAAAAAAAGAAAAAGAGTCTGTGCCTGTATCTCTATTTATTTAACAAATTAAGAAAATCAACTGTGATTCCTTTCGAAATAGTTTCCTTCTGAGCTGACACATAGCTGCATATGATGCTGTCAATGTTCAAAGCAATTACACAGGCTGTTGAGGAACTCTGTAATTTTTGCTTTCACATTTGCTACTGACAAAAGATGTATTCCTTTGAGCACCAACTTGATCTTTGGGATCTCTTCACCATAAGCCTCAGTCAATAATTGAAAATTTTCCCTTGCAGATTTCTTCACTTTCACAAGAAATTTGATGTTAACTCACTGTTCGCTCTTAGAGACAGCCATTTTCCAACAGAGTGAGAAAATGTCTGTGTTTGAACATGCAAGAGGGTTAGTCTTGGTTTTGTTTTTTGTTGGGGGTGTTGTTGTTGTTGTTGCATCAGACTTCATATACCTGTACACAGATATGTAATTATATTGATCTAATTGCTTATGTTATTGTCAGGCTCCCATGGTCAT
The DNA here is from genome assembly GCF_032191515.1 of Phaenicophaeus curvirostris. Classification (NCBI taxonomy): domain Eukaryota; kingdom Metazoa; phylum Chordata; class Aves; order Cuculiformes; family Cuculidae; genus Phaenicophaeus; species Phaenicophaeus curvirostris. Next base: position 175,561,277 of record NC_091392.1, on the reverse strand, counting down.
CACTCCCCATCCCAGGGACTGGCTGCCTTGGCTGAGGGCTAGATCACAGTGTAGCTGTTTATTCATGACTGCGCCCTTGCTGGGGATGATGCTGCCCCTGCCTGCCTGGCTCCCCTTTCCCCGCAGAGCAGCCCCAACTTTAAGAACCCTAAACGACTTTGATGATCTGATATTCTTTCTGCTCTGAGGAACTGAGAGGAGTTGGCTGTTGTTCCTTTCTAACACGTAAGCCCTTGCTTATGGTGTTGGGGAGCAGCAGGAGGGTGATAGAGCAAGGGGTCTGGATCTTGGTTGGATGTGCAGAGAAGCCTGGCAGCTGAGAAGTACTCTGGAGCTCTCTCTTTGGCAGCTGCCTGCAAGCCAAATACTTGTTTTTTTCTGTGAATATCGACATGGAAAATATCTAAACAAATGAAATACTGATGCTTTCTTATGAGCGTTCCACTGAACCAGTTAGTAACACTGAAGACAAAAGCGCTAAAGCTCTCCCTGACATTGAGAAGTGCTGAAAACTTAGCCCTACTGCTGATGAAGTGCTGGTGTATGTATCCGGGTTAGCAAAGAACACTGCAATTCCTTTACAGTTCCATGAATTGCAATTGTGTATGTGTTGAGTGTTCTAAATTTTGTTTTGGATATTCCACATGGCTCCATTTGATACAGACTCCCCTGCAGTAGCACTGTCATTTCAGCAAAAGCAGCACAGAAATGATTCACATTCCTAAGTAATTTCCCTCCGCACTGCTGCACAGAGGAAGGAAAGGGAGTTATTTTCCTTTGCAGTTACCAACACTTGAGACCAACCAACTTAAAACAAAGATTTCTTTTTCCTTCTCTTTTTCTCTTTTCCCTCCTGGAGTGTAAAAAAGAAATTGTATTTCTGAAAATAAACAGCATGTTGCTATAACACTTCCCCAGTCCCAGGCATTTTCTCAGACTGCTTTCCCCCCACGAAGATCTACAGCACTGTTCTGGTGTATTAGAGATCTCCCCAGGATTTCTGTATGTGGACTACATTAATGAGTTCCACGTAGACTGCAGACTATAGAATATTCTAAGTACGCAGGAAACATTTTAATGCATTCTCCAGAAACAAAGTTGTCTTTAAATGGAAAGTGACTGAGTTCTCATTGAAATAACTTTTACAGCTCACTGTATTTCATTTTTCTGAATTCACAGTTGTTAGCATCTATGTGCATTTTGTGGTTTTTACGTGAATGCACTGATCATATGTTAGTATCTGATTTATGTTAATGAAGATGGTAATTTAATGATAACGGAAGAGGAGAAAGAGGAATCGACATCAAAAGAAAAATGCTGCAGGGGGAGCAAAAGACCAAGAGGACTGGATCCATTTCAGGAGTGTTTCCACTGATTTCATTGAATCATAGAATCATAGAATAACCAGGTTGGAAGAGACCCACCGGATCATCGAGTCCAACCATTCCTATCAAACACTAAACCATGCCCCTTAGCACCTCATCCACCCGTGCCTTAAACACCTCCAGGGAAGGTGACTCAACCACCTCCCTGGGCAGGCTGTTCCAGTGCCCAATGAACCTTTCTGTGAAGAATTTTTTCCTAATGTCCAGCCTAAACCTCCCCTGGTGGAGCTTGAGGCCATTCCCTCTTGTCCTGTCCCCTGTCACTTGGGAGAAGAGGCCAGATCCCTCCTCTCCACAACCTCCCTATCAGGTAGTTGCAGAGAGCAATGAGGTCTCCCCTCAGCCTCCTCTTCTCAAGGCTAAACAACCCCAGCTCTCTTAGCCGCTCCTCGTAAGGCCTGTTCTCCAGCCACTTCACCAGCTTTGTTCCTCTTCTCTGGACTCGCTCCAGAGCCTCAACATCCTTCTTGTGGTGAGGGGCCCAGAACTGAACACAGGATTCGAGATGCAGTCTCACCAGTGCCGAGTACAGAGGGAGGATAACCTCCCTGGACCTGCTGGTCACACCGTTTCTGATACAAGCCAAGATGCCATTGGCCTTCTTGGCCACCTGGGCACACTGCTGGCTCATGTTCAGTCGCTGTCAACCAACACCCCCAGGTCCCTCTCCTCCAGGCAGCTTTCTAGACAGACTTCTCCTAGTCTGTAGCACTGCATAGGGTTGTTGTGCCCCAAGTGCAGGACCCGGCATTTGGCCTTGTTAAACCTCATGACATTGGACTCAGCCCAGCGGTCCAGCCTGTTCAGATCCCTAAAGCTTGAGCTTTAGCTCTTGTCCTTAGTGAGAAGAAGAGACTAGGGTTCACTAACAGCTATTTTTAAACTAAAATTCTTACAAAAAAATGTACAACTACCGCCTTCCAGAAAGCTATGTTGAAATAGCAAACAGGTTACTTGAAGGTAGTTTGTTGTTTTGGGTTTTTTTTAAAATGCAAATAATTTAAAACTGAATGTCTTTTTCCCCAAGGCATGATCTAGAGCAGACTTGAACATGCAGCACAGATACAGATGAGGCATTGCATTTGGAGAAAGAGAGATGGAGATGGAGATGCCAGCTTTGCCTTGCCACTTCCTCTTACAGCCAGAGAATAGATGCTTTGACTTTGTTTATATGCTAGTATACACTTGTCCTATGAGTCCTGAAAACTAAATGCTTTACACTTGTGACAACTTTTATGTGTTCTTACTACCAAAACTCATGGCTGTTTTCATATTGGCATAACACCAATGATGCCAACATGGCAAACACGTAGACAGGTCTGATCAGAATAGTCTGTCCTGACATAGCACAGATTATTTATTTTGAGGCGTATTCAACATCAGTTCTTCTGTCTTCTGTTATATCAGTATTTACACTTACTTTGTTATTTTTATATTCACAGAAGTAAAACATGAATTGGATAGAATGGAGCAGACAAAAAAATAAAAAAAACAAAGAAGGATGAAAAATGTAGAAAACTGGGAATATATACTGCAGTAAACAGATTTTAAAATATCGTCCTCTTGCCTGTAGTGTTATTTGAAAAGCAGTGACCACCCTAGCCTCTCAACAAATACAGGACATTTTCTAGCCCCATTGGTGGAGAGGGGTATCTGCGTGATATGGAGTTTCGGGAGTGTGGAGAGAGGGGCTCTGATCTGAGCCCCCTGACATATTACATGATGCTATATCCTAATGTAGAGAGGGTAGCTACTTGGCTTTTGGCTTGAAACTTAAAACATTAAGATCTCAGAGCTAAGGAGTCCTTTTGTTTTACAGTATTTTTTTTTCTTTCTTGCTCTACAGCATCCTTACACAGCTTTGGTTGTGAGAAGTGGATATCAGATGCAGGGCAGAAAAAAACACTCATTCTCAGAGAGCTTTGAGAGTTACGTTGAAATTCACTGTTAGACAAGAGCCTCTGAAGCTCTTAATTCCAGCAGCTGTTCTGAGATGGATCCTACATTGTCTGTTATGCCTAATTAAGATTGCAGATGTGAAGGTAACGTATAACATTTGCAGATGGAGCAAGAAAGTAGGAGAAATGGGTGCGGATGGGCTACCAGGTAGTTAATACCTGGTTTAATTACTAAATGCAGAAATAATGAATACTGTTGCTTCTATCTTAAGCTAAGTGCTGAAGTCTAGATTTTCAGGGTCTCCCAGGGGTAATGGGACTAATTTGTGTCCCATTGCTCAGTTTTACACTCTGGATTTTAGAGTTAAGCTGCAAGGATCCCTTAATACCATAGCCAACTAGGGATCAAATTTTGTAGGACTTCTGAATGATGCTTACTAAAGCCGCATTTTGTCAGTCTGCTCCTGTCCAACTGAGCTCTTAAGAAGATGAAATCTACCAGGCATCTACTTTGGTCTCATTGTCTTTATCTCTGTTCCTTGCAGCCTTGGCCTTAGGTAGATACATACGCTTTGCAGTTTTGTAAGGCAGTGATCCAGTGCACTGCTGGGTGACCTGAGCTCTCACTGGAGTCAGGGATCCTGTTAGACATGACAAGGCACAAATGGTCATGAGTAGTCTGGTTACAGAGAAGTACACGCACTATGGGTTTAGCCAGATCAAGACCCTTGACTTCATGGGGGTAGAAAGTGCCAAGTCTTTGGGAGGGCTTGGCCCTGAAGACTTTGAGTTCATGCTGACTTACACTGGTTGTGCTGGGGAAGGAAGGCTGAGGACTCCAGCACATCATGGTGCCAGAACAAAGAACTGTCTCTTGTCTGTTCTAGCAAAGGGAATAATGCTGCAGAAAGGCTATGAAGCTGCCCTTCTCTTGCAGAAGTTAAAGCAACAGCAATTCAATCCAGCTCAGTCAAGTGTTCTCAGGACCCACTTCAAGGGAAGAAGACAATGATAAATTGAACAAAGCAGGTGGTCTGGTGAGAAAGAACAATGGAAAAAACAACCTGCGATGGGGCAGAGCAGCCCTGCGGCTGTCTCTGCTTTGTCTCCTTTGTCCAGCAGTCCCACTTGAGGAAGAACATGCCTAGCACTCAGGAAAGGTCGTAATTCTGAGCATTGTTATGCAGAAATGTTTTTAAGCTCCTTTCTTTCTCTCTCTCTCTTTCGGGTTTTGTTTGTTTGTGTGTTTGTTTTTTTTTATTGACCCCAGCCTCAAATTCTAAAGATCTTTTAATATATGAGGAAAATAAGCAAAGCATTCACACTCATGTCATTTTAAATGAAAGCCATTTCTTTGGATTTTAATTTTTTTAGCATTTTGCAAGTATTATTTTATTGTTTCATTTCTCCTTTAATCCCCCTTTGTTTCATTTGGCAGCCGCAACAATAGTTTCTAGCCTCTGGCAAGGAAAACAGATGAGCAAATATTCCCTGTCTTGGAAGTTAAATGCACCACCCCAGCGTCAGGCCTCTCCAGCTTTCCAGCTACCATGAGCCCTGAGCCTACTCTTAAATTGGTAAGTCAGCAGCCATGCCAGCACAACACATTGCCAGAATTGTTCAATCAGGCCAGTCTATATTGATTTAATTTTAAATGTATTCAGCATCAGTTCCTCTGTTTTCTGTCAGTTAGCTATACTGTCACAGGCTTTGATTCACCACTCCTTCTACTGCAAATCCTGTGAACACATTATCAAGCAGCCAGTGCACCTCGGATTTGAAGCTGACAATACAGGATCAATGCCCCAGGGGTTCAACCCTGAATTTCAATAATTCAATTAAATTCCTTGAATACTGGATTCTGCATTGCTTGCACATTCACGTATGAGGCATCCTCCACAGAGAACCTGCACATAGTCTGGTTGTCGGGGTATAACGAAGGGAAAACAGAAGATATTGAACTGGAGGAAAGATAATCAAGCATTGAACTTGCTGAGCCTATTATGTGAAAAACTGTTCAGGAGGATGCTGCAGCAACCAAAGCCACTGGAGGATATTGTATGTAAAATTGGGGTTCTATTAAAAATGTATAAACATATCCAGGATTAGGTTTTAAAGCTATTGCTACAGGTATGAAATGAGCTTAACTGAGAGCTCCTGGGTTCCCTCTAGACTCATTTACAACTAACTGAGGGAAAAAATAAACTCTTTTATTGCTTGAATAATTCTATGCTACCTATAACAGTAGTTAATAGTTAATAAGGATTTATGCCTCTCATGACTTAAAGGTGTATCTAGTTTCAGCAAGTGGGAAGGCTTATGTTACAGTTGGTAGTAATTCATAGCCCATTACTTTGTTCACAAACAATATATGAAGAAAGAAGTAGAAAGAGTGAGTCTGTGCAAGTGTGTGTGAAACAACAGTTTATTACCATGTAGAAAGATTCTTTAAAGAATGCCCAAACTTCCAGGCCCAACCACAAGCATCCCAGGAGCTGTTTCTTTGGATGCAGAATTCTACAATATTATAGTGCCCTCAGTGAGTAGTTATTCATACCAGGTGTAAGTGTAAAAGCCTCCATCCTATCCAACAGCAGCTGAAAATCTGTAACTGCAGGATGTGCCGAGTAGTGATATACACTCCTCCTTAGCCTGCAGCTGGAAGCTCCTTGGTACCCTCATTATCTCTTGGTGGGTGTTTGTGCAATGCTCAGAATGAGAAGTTATGGTTTTATTTTAAGAAATAGCTTCAGCCCTTGCTGCAATGGAAGAAGGTAAAATAGCAGTAATTGATAGTAATAAAACTGTGAAATCAACCTCCCAGACAACAGAAAGATTCCCATGGGTAGATTGCCTCTGTGTTTGAAATAGGTCATTTGTCCTTATGGTCTGAATGCTAATTTTTCATTGACCAATAAAGGACAAGTTATTTCCCTTTTAACAATTTTACTGTGACTTCAACTGAGAAAATTTCCAATTGTTTCTAATTAAGCATTGTGGTTATTGAACATTTAAGCAAAACATTAAAAAATGTTCTGTGGGCAATGGTCCATATAGGACACAGTATTATAATACCCTGGAATATAAACATTTATGGACTTTTCAATAACAATATTTGCCTAGTAGAGCTAGCAACAGTGAAACAAAAGAGCACTGTAATTTTAAATGGAGACAACTTATATATACATATATAAAAACTCCAGCCATTTCAATTCCATAGGTTAGATTCCTGTATGACTATTTCAATTCTTATTCATTTATTTGTTATAGTAGCAGCCCAGAGACTCATTCTGAACTGAGGTATTGTACAAACACTCAGAAAACCACAATAATTATTTTTACAAAATATGAATGAGGATCAACAAAAGTTTAAAAGGATAGAGCTTGGAGAAAATACCACTATGAGATAGGTAAAACTATTTACATATACAAAACCGATCATGTTGAGTGAGAGCTTTATATGTTGCTATGAACATGGTGAAGGAAAGGATGATAAATAGATGGCTATTGTGTTCTTTTCAAATGAAAAAATATTTTTTTATTTATTTTTCAAAAAAAAAATCTACTTTCTAACTAGGAAAATAGTCACATTCGTTTTTTAAACAGCTTCATTCCTTTTGTTGACATCTTCTCAAACCACAGGGAAGTTTTCATTGACATTGTCTCCAGGGATACCATTTTAATATCTTTTGACAGTGAGGACCTGCCCTCTAACTAGCTGGGTCATTGATGGTAAGTCTCCCTTCTATACCATCATTCACCATACAGGTCTATTTTATTTCAATAATCAGTTCATTGGTGCAGGGACCTTTTGAAATTTGTATTAGTGAAGTTAGAACATGCATCTCTCTTCTTATTTGTGTCCCATAAAATGAATTGTAAACTTACTGCTAGTAATAATAATTTCTTGAAAAAGATTTCAGGATCAATCCCCTAATATACAAGTACAGTGATACAAATATTCTTGTGACACAGAGTGTTGTCCTTTGTAGCTGAAGCAGAGCTAATCCAATTAATTTGTTCATGAAAGACAAGCTGGTTTTAAAACAGGGTCTAGCGCAAAGAGGAAAGGACAGTTTTTTATTAACTTTCTCCCTTGTCTCAAGACATATTTATTGCTTTCTGCTCAAGCAGAAATAATAAAAGCCTAAGACTATGACCAGTTGCATAAAAAAATCTTTCAGCTCCTGTGTACGTAAATAGATCAGACTTTTGATTGAAAATACTCTATGCATTTCTTAATGCTGAAACTTTAAGGACTTATAAAATATCCAATTTGGAAAGATAACAGTATGTGCAAAACAGTGACTTTCATAATACATGGCAGCAACATTATTAATTAAAGAGGAGGACACTGAAAGGATATTTCAAAGCAAAATAACCTTCAGCTAGCAGAAACAGACTGTGCTATAGGTCAATTTTATTGTGTTATAGAGGCAGACACTGGTTTTCACATTGTGTTGCCAGAGGTACCAGTGGGATACAAGGGTTTTGCTAAAAAGAGATACCACACAGAAAGCCTCAGAACTGACAAATAGAAATCATGTGATGATATAGGGATATTTTCTATTCCTCCATCTATAAAGACTCTTGCCAGTGGTGGCCTTTATCTGCCTGTCTCTGAAATGAAAGTTGAAACACATTAAAATGGAGTAAATTCACCAGCTAAAAGGGTTAATGTGCATTTACTAAGGCACCAAGGGGCAATCGTGTATTGGCAGTTACTGTGCTGAGAGACCTGTAAGTTGAGTTGCAGACTTATAGCCATAGAAGCCACTCCCTCCAGGAGGATTCTGTTAATGAAAGATCCTTTTCTCAGTCATGAAAATAAAGACAAATTTGCCTGAGAGTCTGACCAAAACTCCTTGCCCTCCATATTATGCAAGTAATAGTTATTAGCAGGTTTAAAAATCTTTACATATGTTTGCAAGGTAGGATGTACCAGTCACCTTTGGTTATACTAAGACAGAAGTTGGGGCAGTATTCCCAAACTTATTATTGCACTGAGAGATGGAGTCATGCTCAGAGTTTTATTGTCTGTCTAAAACACCTACCTCGAGAAGTGTTTGTCCAGTTATGAGCAAACTGGTTTCTCTAAGACTTATGGTCCTTCTTGACCTTTATATATTGCAGCTATAAACAGAACAGATCTTCACCTGGCTTTACTTTTCATGGGTACCCTGATGTTCAAATACCTCAAAAATTTTCTCCAGGCAGCATCTGCACTTCTATTTAAGACACATTTCTTCTGCACAAACAGGCTATACTGAATTGTACTGCAGTACTGACTAATAATGCAGGCCAGTCTAGAACAGTGCTAATTAGCAGCTGCTGAAAACATCGATTGGTCGATACATGGCTTTCAGGGAAAGTTTATGCAAACCCACAACACAGCCTGAATTATGCAATGTTCTGCTGCCTGGAATATGATTTGGAGACAGGTTGCTTTCTCATTATAAGCTTTTGACCTGTATTGGGTACATTAAGCAAATAATATAAAAAATATTCCATACTGGTGTAATCTTATAGTCTATTATGTGGAATTCCACATTTTCAGTTGAGATTGAAAGCTTTCAGAAAATGGTCTTCTTGACTTGGAGGTAATAATGGACAAACAAAACACTAGAGCTAATTAGATCACCTATATCTGGGCATAATATTCTGATTTTTTAAAAAGCAAAGGAAACAGAACAACATTCCCAGAACAAAATAATTATTTAATCTGTTTGTGGCACGTAAAAATATTTACATTTTCACAAGTTGGAATCAGAAATACAGCAACAATACAGAAGTTGGGAAAAGCTTCAAATACACAAGCATTTCACTTGCTTCTCTGTGGTGATGCCACATTTGCTTGATGGTTGTCCACGGGTTGAGAAGACCTAGTAATCAGAAACAGTTGGTCTTTTACCTGTAAGCATTTCTGCACCTGTTGTGGGGGCCACCTCAGCATCCATTCACACATCCTCTTGCTTGGTTGAGATCAGTGTCTTTCGGATAAAGTGTGAGAAAAACTAAATGCTGAACTTGCTTTGCAAAACATTTATCCAACTCCACTGTAGCGTGCTGTGCAGAATCAGTCCTGCACATGATTCATTCCTGTTGTTCTCTGATCAGTGTCACCGTTGCTTTTCTTTTGCACTGTTGGCTGAGGGTCATCAGCCACTGATGACTGTTGGACATTCATTTTCTCTGTGCCTTCCATAGCAACAAACATTGTCCAAAGGTTTACAGCAATGCATTTTCCAGCAAACATGTCTCCTTCTGTCCTTCTGTGGACAGGATGTGTTTGGAAACAATCTCTCTGCTCTTAGCTTTGCTTAGAACCACAGAGATGAATACTATGGTTTGAAATGTTTAGAAATTTTTAAATGGTTATCCTGGATGTACCTCATCAGTGTTAACATGACAATCCTTCTTTATCTTATTTCAGGAAAGGCATTTTCTTTTTTACCTTCTTGCTTGCTGTCTTGGTTCATTTTATGAATTTTTTTTTCTCTCTTTAGCTGACCAGAGGCTCCTAGAAAGTCAAATTTTCCAGGTCTCAGGTAGCTCTTTTGGGTCTTCATCGAACATTTCCGATTTGTACACATTCTCTATTGCAGTCCACAGTCTTCTGCAACTAATTTATTAACATTATTAATGGAAATATACACTGGAATAAACAGTTTGTGCTTACTCTCAGTATTATATTTTATTTCTGAATATGACTACTGCTTGGCTTGTTACATATTCCATCACACTGGGAGCTCATGTTTGGAACATCATCTATTTATCACTTCAGAAACAGCGCTTTTTCAAATACCATGCCCGCTTGCTGCAACTATGACCTAAATTCCATTTTCACAGATACTTGTCCTTAAATTTGATTGTTTTAAAAGGCATGATGCTCAGATGATCTCATCTTGCTAAGTGAAGTTGATTACTCTGTAGAACTGACCTGTCTTTATCCTAATTTACCACTTCATTGATTTTGTGTAATCTGCAGGCCTTATCAGGAATGATATTTTCTTCCAGATCATTGATAACAATATTGACTAGTGTGGAGCCAAGAATAGATGATGGTGGAATCTGACTAAAAACATTCCTATTAGATGATGATTACCAGTTAAAAATTAACTTTGCTATCAGACAGTTTTAATCCACTGAAAATATACCTTTTTTTTTTTTAAATAGAGACAATTTATTAATCAGAATGTGATGAAATGGTTAAGTCAAAGTATGTACTTATAGATAACATTTGTCAGCTATATTTGTAATCTCAACAGGACATTGTTCCTATCAATGAAATCTCTTTCCCATTTAGCCATACTAATTAGCATTAACGAAATTGGGATTTCTTTTTTTCATCCTGCATGTACAGTGAACCTGAAAGTCCACCCTTCTATTAATGTTCCTAAGTACCTCTTGATGTGGGAAAATATCTCTGCTCCAAGAAGCTGACTCTTGGTTGAGATCATGTACCCTTTGGATGAGTTTGCAGTGATCAAGTTGTAACAGGGAATAAAACTTCAATGGAAAAATAGAGTGTGAGGGAAAGTGGGATCTGGGGAAAAGGGGTACATGACAGTGTAGCCAGTGCTCTGTCTTGTGATTTTATCTTCTTTTTACTCCCTGGTTAACCTTTTTTTTGTTTTGTGTTTGGGTTTTATTTCTTATCTATTTTTGGTTTGAGTGTTTGTTTTTATTTTTAAGCCTGTTAAGTGCTATGTGGGTCTTAATATTCTTAAATTGGGACTTATCAGTTTTGCTCTCTGCAGGGTAAAAAACTAGCTGGATGGCCACATCCAAAGAGTTGTGTCAAGTTAAGTTAAATCCAGTTGGAAGCCAGTCACAAGTGGTGTTCTCCATGGCACTGAAAGGGTTATCAAGCACTGGAACTGTTGTAAATGGTTACTTGATGTGATGCATATTTTCACTTTTCAGATTCTATGAATATTGTGTTCACTAAATACAGGAATACTCTGTTTATATTTTATGTTTGGGAAATCAATCTAGCCTCAAATATACTCAATTTCTTCTCATGTTTCTGCCACAGAAAATTGAAGACAGATTTTGATAAGATTCAGATAAAGAAAGGGTTCAGTTTTCTTTTTTTTTTTTTTTTTGAACAGTAGTCACCATGCCTGGAGTTATTCAAAAGATGGGTAGATGAATTACTTAGGGATATGATTTGGTAGTGGACAGGTGTGGTTGGTCTCGATGATCTCAAAGGTCTTTTCCAACCTAGTGATTCTATTATCTGTGACTTTTCAGGATTTTTTTCATTGCTTTTTCTAGTTCTAGTAGCCCACAAGAGTAGGAACTTCAGTACATATGAATTGCAAGTAACTTGTATGGGATTATGTTTTTACTGCTTTTTCTCGAGTTATCGTCAGCTATATCAGAGGTTTTGTAACTACTATGCAGATTCTAGTGAAAACATCCAACGCTTCTACATTGTTTTAACAATTCCCCACCCTCAATTAACACTGACTATTACAGACTCCAATAGATTTTTTTGAGTAAAAAATCTACAAGATAACAATTATAGTAATACCTTATACATTTAGTATAAGTGCTTTACTGTGGGCGCAGTACAAGCATTCAATTATAAAGGCTTTTGGCTTCCCCCATACTCTCACTAGTCTGGCCCTGAATACTACCTAAAAATGAGACTTCTGGCTCAGGAAATCCTGGAGCCACACATTGCTTGAGGCTGAGAAAACATCATTATATTCTTAACCTATTTTACTCCTTTCTGTTGTCATCTGCTGTTGGCCATTGTTGGATGCAAAATGTTGGGTACTTGGTTTAATCCATCTTGTCATTCTTATGGTCTCCATTTTTCTGATAATTCATATATATTCTTTAGAGGTACCAGGTACCAGCACCTTAGCTTTATCAGCTTTATTACATAAGTTTTCAAACCCTGATCATTCAGGGTTTGAATAAACCCTGTTTGTGATAAACACAGCAGCTATATCACTGCTGTAAATGGTTACATGATAAGATGCATATTTTCCCTTTTTCTGGTGCTATGAATCTAGTGTTCACTAAATACAGGAATACTCTGTTTATATTTTATGTTTGGGAAATCAATCTAGCCTCAAATATACTCAATTTCTTCTCATGTTTCTTCCACAGAGAATAGTTGACAGACTTTGATAAGATTCAGATGAAGAAAGGCTTCAGGTTTTTTTTGTTTTTTTTTTTTTTTTTAGCAGTAGTAGACCCACCTGGTCCTTTCACTGTCTTGTGCTATAGCCAGATGAATACTGAAGTAAATTTAGTACAAATTAAGTGATTTATATTTGAAGAAAGTAAATAATCTATCTTCTGGTTTCTGTGTCACTTCACTGGAGATATCCAAGACATCAAGATGTAAACACACTTAGCAGCATAAACCACCAAATCAAAACAGCGTACTTTAAAGGAAAGTGCACAGCCACTATCTCATGAGTCCTCTTCAGTCCATACTACTGGCTTGCAATTGTACCATTAGCACTCAGACTTACCAACTTAAAAGTGTAACATTGCAATGGATCTGTAGATACTGAGATGTAGCCTGCAACACAAAGAGATTCCTTAAGACAGCAACAGAAGCCAGAGTCATGAATTGAAATTGCTTTGTCAGCAATTTAGAATGCTTCCCTTAGACAAAGGACTGTTACACTCATTCGTTCTACCTTTTCTCAAAATATTTGTCATCATGCTGCTCAAGGGTCAAAACTGTTCCACTTTCTACACTTTGCATGTAAAAGCTAAAGTGGACAACATAGCTGGATGTTCAAACCGTCCTCTCGAATGTACTGAAGGCAGCAGCAGAGTGGTTTCTCCACAATATAGGATGTGATTTATATCTCTGCTCTGCTCTCTTGCACCAGTGCCCTGGCTGTGCCATGCTTTGCTCTCACACAAACAGTAGTCTATGTAAACTTCTCTTTTCTCATATTGTTAACTACTCTATCAGTTTACTTCTAGCTTTGATGGAAGCAAATTAAACCACAGAAGACGCCCATGAGCGTGAAAAGTTTTACATAGATTTATTTTCCTTCCTAGAGGCCTTGTACAGAGATAAAAGTGTAGCAGCTTGGCAGAAGGATAAGAATTTTAAGCACTGCTTAATGAAATTAAAGCAGGTCAGACATGAACATGAGGTAGCTGTCCTGCAAATTGTTATGCACATCAATAATTACGTAATTATATATGAATATATCTCTGTGTGTGTATCAAAGGTATGAACTGCTTTACTGAAGCCATTGTGGATCTACTTGTGTGGCTAAGGTTTGGTTCTGCAGGTCCAGGGAGAAAGAATTGTGCTGTGTCTTTTATTGATGAGAACTAAGAGACATCTTTGTAATCTCAAAATAGCCTATGGAAGAAAAGCAGGATGAATCACAAGCCAATATTAGATTTCTTTCTTATTTTTTTACACTTTGTTTCTTTGTGTAAAATTTCTTCCCACCTCTTCTTCATCTCCAAAGCATCAGGAATAATCTTAATTTGCTGCACTACAAGAAAGAAAGTTTATGACCTGGACAGAGGTCCTTGCCAGATAGTGGCAAGACAGATCACAGAATCACTAGGTTGGGAAAGACCCACAGGGTCATCGAGTCCAACCATGATGCTGTAAGGAGTTCCTATTCGTGGTTATGAAAACAAATAAATATTTTTATTTAAAAAAGTCAGTTCTAAGTCCAATATGAAAGTATGAAGAGGTTCTGATTATACTGAAAAAGAGGACTTAAGTCCCTCTTACTGATAGGGTGGTGCATGCTGCTCCCAGTATAGAGAAGTATAGTTTATATTTCACTAAGCAATGATTTGGTCAAAAAACTACCATAAATAATAAAGCTAAAAATTAATCTTCCTCAGAGCTAAACATTCTATGCTGGAGTGCTTAAGACTAGAATCATAGTCTTTCTTAACATATATATTTATTTTTTTTTCCCCCCTTTGGAGGTTTGATCCCTTGAGTTCATTTTAGATTTTTGTCTACAAGAGAGGTAGAATCTAGATACTCCATAGCCTTGGACATACACATTATGCAGCTTTTTAAGACTCTCAGATCTAAATCTTAACTAAACCAGTCTCACATTTAGGGAACATTTTGCAGGGAAAAACATTGGTATCCTATGCAGGTGCCTGAGTGGTTTTACTTTCCTTTCAGTTCTCTGTGTTTGCTTCTTCTCAGAAGCATGATGATGCTAAATTTGTTTTCCATTCAGCTGTAGAAGTATATTATTACTGTATAGAAATAACAATTCCTGAAACGAGAATTTTAAACTGTATGTGGTAGTGTTTGCTTTGAATTACAGTCATTCACTTGTGGAAAATATCAGCGTTTGAGCTGTATGTCAAATTCCGACATTCCTATATCATAAACTAAATATTTGACAGGGACACCTGTAAAATGACATAAAAGTCACGAGTTAATTCTTATAAATCATAATTCTTTTTTTTTTACTAATCCAAAGGTTGTTTTACTGGTTTTATAATGTGCATATAACATTCATTTAGGGGGCTGGTCACTGACTATGTAACGTTAATATATGTTTTACACTTAATAATCAGGACTGCAAGAAAAAACACTGACTTAGCTTGTGTTTCAAAGAAGAATTCAAGTTTTTTTAATAGTCAAATGCAAATTTAAAATTTTGTCAGTTCAAATACTTCTTGGTAAAAGAATTTGAACTAAGATATGACTACAATAAAGGCTAGACAGATATTGCTCTCATGTTTTCAGACAGAGAACAAAAATTACAGAAGAAAATAGAGCATGTATATTGCAAATGCTTAACTGAGAAACTCAAATAAACATACAAGAACATCTGGGCTTAGGTCATTTTCAGAGAGAATTCTAGGACTTCAGTAGTTTCATACGTTCACTTTGTTATTCTCTTACTCTTGAAGAGTGACGTCATTGCTAAATTATACCCCTTTTTAAACAAGAGCCTAGTTGGAGAATCAGTGTTTGTCCTTTTCCCAGTAAAGATTTGAGAAAGCTAGTAATACTAAAATTTTCAGTGTTTCTGTAGAGCTGCATTTGCCACTGAGCTTAACTGAGAAGAAAGAAGCAAAGCACCCCTGAAAACATGGTCTTGCAATCTGAAGTTTGAAATAAGTCTTGGGGTAACCAAATTTCTTGGACATTTCTAATGGTCTTAGCCCATTATTTGAATGCTGATAATACAATATAAAAGAAAGAATGGTTTTGTTATCAGTCTGTTTTTATTTTAGATCTTCATTTACAAACTACACTGAAAGATTTAGAAACAATGAAGCAAACAAATAAAGTGCTTGAAGATAGACTCCAAAGAACTTTCCATTAACTTCAATGGGGTCTGGTGGAATTCAGCCCTTCTGAAATTCAGACTATTTGCTTAGTATGATTCTATGATTTTAAAAACTTAGCTTTAGGTTTGTACTTGTGAAAACTTTGTCCTAGATATTAAGATTGCATTTTAAGGTATTTCTGTAAGTTGAGGAAAAAAAATCATGAAAATTAGCCAACATAGCTGTCTTATCAGGCAGCTAGTTTAAGCAAAGTTTTAAGAACGTGATGCTCTCAGAGGCATTGTTTTGCCTATAGGAAAAATGCTGTTTTCCTTAATAGAGAGTCAAATATGAGAGTTTAGCAAACTTAAGATTTACAAACAATTTTAGACCTTTCTTTCTTTCTACCTTCATAGTGCAACATATTTTAGTTAACTCGTAAGGAGAATTAAGAGGCAGCAATGTTGTAAGCTTGAGATGCAGTCTAATTTCCACCATATGGTGTTTTTGTTTTTATCACCGTCTTTGGAACAAAGGGTAGAACTTCCTAACTCGTTTGGTTTTATGCTAATTTAGCTTTTTTTTTCAGAAGGTCTAAATGCTCAGCTTAAATCCCATAAGTTTCATTACTTCTTTCCCCCTTTTTTTTTTTTTTATGTGCAGCTTTCACATATTCAACATTGCATAAAATACCCATTTGTAATTATGTTTAACCTTTGTAAAGCCTCTGAGTAAAGTCTACTCATTAATCTCTAACCTGAAAAGCCTTGAGGGGCGTGGAATTGGCACAGCCATGTATTAGAGGCTCAGAGACCACAGACTAGAGGTACAAAAGGCGTAATTGAGAGGTAGCATGAAAGGAAATGGAACAAAACTAAAGGGATAGGATCATATTATAGTACATGTCAGACAGCAGGAAGGACAATGGAATGCAAATTCCTATAGACACAAAACAAAATAAACAAGGCAGCACATTTCTCAAAACAAAATAATTTAATGATCTCCTTTCTTAGTCAAGCACAGATAACCTTCACTAAATTAGATCTCAAATATTGTAATAATCATACAGCATGGAGACATGGTTTGTTTTTTATAGTGTGACCTGATTTATGTTATATTTATTTGTTCTTAATAAACATGCTGCCTCACAGTAACTGTAAAAGGAACAAATTAGTAAATCTCAATATGTCTCAGCAGAAAACAGTGTCACCTGCGTCAGTGTTATCCTGTAACCAAGAAAGAAATCCTGCCACTGGCCACCAGGCTGTGAGGAATGCCTGGCTGCTGGGCAGCTGCTCTGTGCTGATCCCAGCTCTCTATGGGCTCGTAGAGTAGATGATCATCAAAGTGGTTTGGAGAGTCTGAGATGTGTGGCATCTCTGGAAAAGTAGTCAGTGCCAGGATTCAAAACATTGGCTCTGATGAGGCATTATGGCTTTTCCAACACCTCATTAGGTAGTACTTTGGAATTGTGGAAGCTGCTCTCTTTGCTATTTCTAAAGGACAAGGTCCTGTAATCTTTTTGACTGCACACTGGGACAAGTGTCTAATTTTAAGTTCATGAATTATTCCATTGACCACAGTTAGACTCTTCATTTGATTAGACACTTGACTTAGCACTTTTTTCAGTCTGATCTCCTCTGAACAATCTCTAACACGGTGGTATTAAGTGGTGATTTTCTTCAGTACTTCTGTCCCTGTGCATACAAGGAAAAGTCCCTATGATATCGAGCATACTAGAGTGGTAGTTTTGACAGATCTTGCTTGAGGTCTATGTTTACTGAGGTAGAGGCCTATTAGAAATCAATCCTATACCTGCATATGTATCTAAGTGACTTATGAACATTTTAAAATTAATGTATTACAGAAATTTAATTTTAAATCCCCAAGGAAGATAAAATACAATACTTCTACTCTAAAGAGGGAAAAGTCTTAACGGGTATGTATTGATGCTAATCGTGTGGGTATGGGAATGTAGAAAAGTTGCAGGACAGGGTGAAGGAAATAATTGTCATGGTGAAAAGAATGCATCTTGATTTTTGTTTCTCAAGGGTAAATGCTAGACTTGCAAATATAATTAAAGCTCCTTTTAAACAATGTAACAGAATAATGAACTATCTGGCAGAAGGAGATTTCACCAGTTTTGGAAGGGATGGCATGACACACAATGTGGGAGTAGTCAGCTTTGCACAGAGTGCATACAAAGTCTAATAAAACAAACACTCCAGTCTGAAAATAATAGCAAAAAATAAAGGTTTAATGTTTTGGATTAATTTCTTTCTGCTTTACTGCTTGCAAGAAGCATGGCTAACTATAGTAGGTGGATAGAGGACAAAATATTGCTTTTTTTGTTAACGTTCAACATCATCTCTCTGTTCCTTAAATTAAGATATAGGTTTTTGAAGATCCAGATCTGAAATGCATATTAGTGAGACCCTCTTGTTATGGCCAGTTACTGTGGAAAAATAGAATTATAGAAAAAAAGATTAGGAGATGCTGTAGAGCCATTATTTTAAATTTCATTAAGGATGCAAAACTCGCATACTAGGAATTATCCAATTCTCTTGGTTTTTATGAACTCCTGAGTTTGCTGAGTTTCATTATATTTAAAGAGTTAAATCAAAATGAAACCAATTTAACAACACAGAGAATCATGCCTTGTATTTTTTGAAAGATCAATGTAAATAGGAATAACCCTTCTTCTCCTTTCTTCCCTTAACCCAGCACTTTTCGTTCCTTAATGAGAGAGAGAACATGTGTAGGTCCTACTTGTAAGATTTGCTTATCTTTCTTAGTCCTTCAGGGCTCCCAAGAGGAACTAAATCAAATTTAATCAAACAAATTCTTACTAAATTTAACAAATAACTAGGAGATACTGAAGCCAGAATAATGGATGCAACCAATTTGTGAACTCAGGATATAACTCTAAGACAATTATGGGAAAGAAAAATAGGTCAGAAAAAATAAGGCAGAAAACGCTGTGTTTTTAATGCTGTATTTATTAGCTGTCTGGGTCAGCTACTTTATCTCTTTCTAATCATCTGTGTAAATAAGACTAGCAATGTCATATTCTTTTATTCCTGCACTACACTGACAATTTTCATTGCTTAATGAGATCGAATGTTTCTAGGTTCTACATATGTATACTCATTCTCTTCAGCCCTTCAGGGCATCTTCCTTCCCATGATGAAAAAAATCTTTAAAGAATAATAAACAGTTTGTACTGAATTCAGCAAATAAGTAGGATAAGCATGCAATGCTTTAAGTTTCCAGTTATAATAAAATTACACTCAAACCCCACCACTTAAATCTCTACTTGATGTGTAGTATGGCATGAATCAATGCACTGGGCATTTCCTCTGGATCTACAGTATTGGCTGTTGTTGAATACAGAATATTGCATTTAATCTCATAGAATATCATAGAATCATCAAGGCTGGAAAAGGCTTCTAAGATCATCAAGTCCAACCATCAACCCAACACAACCATGTCCCAAAGCACTGTGTCTACAAGTTTCTTTTGAACACCACCAGAGCTGGTGACTCTACTGCTTCCCTGGGCAGCCTGGGCCAATGCTTGGCAACTCTTTCAGTAAAGAACCTTTTCCTAATATCCAGTCTAAACCTCCCCTCACCAACCCCGAGGCCATTTCCTCTTGTCCTTATAAGCATGTATTAAATAACACAGTAATAAATACTGTGTTATCTCAGACATGAGCAATCTTTTTAGACAATCCCATTGTTTATATTCATAAATGCCTATACTGATGAGTTTTTAAATGGCTAATACAATGCACAATGTACCAGTACTCTTTCCCCTCTATTCTTTTCCCACATTCATGCAAAACAGTATACATATATCTTTGTTATACTTGATTCTCTTATCCTCCTTAAAGTAGTGATCTCACAGATAAAGCAATTCTGAATCCCAATCTAAAGAAATGGTAAATCCGTAAAATGCCAGCCTAAACCAAGGATCTTTTCAGGAATCTAACATAATATCCCCAGAATAAGCTTAATGTCAAGCCAGCACTATATTTGTTTAGGATGGAAGAGAAACAGAAGGGAAAAATTAAGACCCCCAAAAGGCACACTGAAACAGCACAAAAACCAATCAGAAATCCAGGAGCAGTGGCATTGGGACCATTCAGAGTTGAACATTCATTTGCAAATAGGTGTAACCCTTAGGAGAAATGAAGTTTGAGCAAATTTGCAAAGTGCCCACTGTCTACAAGACAGGAGTATAAGCATCATGGGGATGCTTATATTTGTAGTGGAGGGAGGAGTAAATGCTGCCTATGTTGGTCTTAGTCTGACAGAATAAACAAAATCCCTTGAGAACCACAGAAAACATGAATAATAGATTCAATTTTTCACTTCTAAATATTAATTTGTGGAAAGTCTCTGTAACACTGTTAAATGAATTTGAGGCATTTTTGCCAGGAACAAATACTTCCTGCCTTTGTGTTACCCATTGTAACCTCCATACTGTTACATTTTTAGGTTTCTTAAACATTGTCATCAAGGGCTGACTGGGTACTTTGAAATCTATCTAGAAAATGAATACGATTTTGCTGTCCTTAGTCTACTTTTTAATTTTTCTTTTCAAATTTTTTTTTATTCACATGGATCAGTTAAATACATCAAAAGAGAATGATTTGTCTCTGATGATCCTGATTAAGTTAATACATATTTCATTATCACATTTTATACGTACCCTTTAAAGTGGTTTTACCCACTCACATGCTAAATGACTGACTTCTAGATCTTGACCTAACTCCTTACTCTGGGTTTGCCTCCCCCTGCTCGGTTGAGCAAGGTGATGTGGCGTTCTGACATCTCCTTGTTATATTGCTGCCAATTTCAGCTTTACATGGCCCTGCGTGATCTACTGTCCTGCCCTGTCACTGTTTTCACCCCTCCTCTTTTTCTTCTGTCACTGTCAACTCCATCATCACACTGCTGATCACTCAGCTCCATAAATAACCCATTCATTCCCCTCAGCTGTTCCTTCTCTGTGGATTTATACAGGCACACTACTTCCAAGTCTGCTGTCTTCCATATTCATAGCATTTCCAGAATGTGGACACCATTATTTCTGCCTTTAAGAATTTAAGAGCTGTGCATCTAAGCCTGACCTAGTCACTCTGAGATCTTTTTATAATCACTGAGACAAAAATGTATATAAAGAAATTGATTCCTGTCTTCTATCTTAAACATCTATTTTAGACAGATATGAATTAACCCCAGGTAGTATCTATTCCTCTCCATGTACTTACAGGGAGTGTTAGATGACCCGTTCAGATTCAGAGCATACGGCTCCTAATGTTGTTGAATTTATTGCTCAGTAAATTGCTGGCAAACTGTGTCTGCTACTATGCTATGTCAGAGACTGTCTTGCTACAAGTAATTGTAAGTATATTTGTAGTGGGTTAGTAATAGGGTTACTGTCCCATCTCAGCACAACAGGCACCTTTCTGTAAACATGGGATGAACTTTCCTGTTGTTAGATTTGTTTCTACAATGCACCCTCTGATTTTGGCTCCTTGATTGTAATTGTGTTGCCTTGGCTGTGGGTGACAACATGAGTTCAGGTAGATGGAAAACATAGCCAGTGAATAATATCTTTCATCTGCTGGGCTTACTCTGGACCATTGATGCCTGGGCAGCTATGCTTTGTTGGAGCAGACTCTATATGATTGCCACCAGGCAATCTGTTTTCCTGGTTAGCAATGATAAAATAAAACAATTTATAAAGCATATTAATATTAGTCTATTGAATAACCTATTAAAATTATAGACAGTTCTGGACAGTGGGTTGAGCAGGGATGTGGTCTGAAAACTGGCTGAGCTACATGGTTCCAAGGTCGCTGGCATAAAGTTCAGCCGGAGGCCAGTGAGCAGCTTTGTGTTACAGGGGTCAACACTGATTCTGATGTTATTTAACATTTTCATTAATGACCTGGATGATGGGACCAAGTACACTGCCAATAAGTTTGCAGAGGGCACAAAGCTGCAAGAAGTGGTTTATAAACAATATGGTTGTGCTGCTATTCACAGGGACCTATACAGGCTGGAGGAACGGGCAAGAGGGAACCTTATGAAGTGCAACAAAGGCAAGTGGAAAGTCCTGCATCTGGGGAAGAACAACTCCATGCACCTATATATGTTGTGGGCCCACAGACAGGAGATGAACTTTGCAGAAGAGCCTAAGGATCCTATTGGAAAAGCTGACCATGAGCTGAAAACATAGCATTTCAGTAAAGACAGCCAACAGCCAGAAGGCTGACAGCTGCATTAAGAGGAGCATTGCCAGCAGTCCAAGAGTGGAGTCTTCCCTTTTACTCAGCCCTGATGGACACATCTGGAGTCATGACTCCAGTGTAGGGCTCCTGAATACAAGTGAGTTAAGGGCATGCTGTAGAGAGTCTAGGGGAGGGTACTGAGGTAATTAAAGGTCTGGAAGATCTTCCATATGAGGAGAGGCTGAGAGAGATGTAGCTGAGTAGCCTGGAGGTAAAAAGGCTCAGGGAGATCTCATTTATGTGTATAGATATGGGGCAGAATGAAGAAGGCACATCCAGATTTTTCTCAGAGGTACACCGTGACAGGACAAGAGGAAATAAACATAAATTAAAACTTACGAAAATCCTCAATCAAAGAAAACACTTTTTTTTTTCTTTTTCTGTGACAGTGCTCAAGCATTGTATAACCTTTCTAGGCAACATGTCACGTGTTGCCCAGAAAGGCTGTATAGTCTCCATCTTTGGAGGCATTGAAAAACTTCATCAGACAGGCATTGAAAACCTCATTAGATGTGGCCCTCGTCAACCTGCTCTAGCTGACCTTTCTTTGAATGTGGTGGAGGTTGGACTAGATGATCTGCAGAGGTCCCTGCCAACCTCAACAATCCTGTCATTCTGCAAAATCACAATAGGAATTTTTAACATTAAGAGTAGTAAGTATAATATATCATTTGCCCTGGAGGAATAGGTCATAAAGTTACCATATACCAGTGCTATATGGACATTTGATTTTTGTCAGTGTTCATATAATTACAAAGTGCCTGAAGTGGTAGTGTTAGAGCAAGTGTCTTAGATAGCAGGATGGTTTGTGCAATACTACTGAGAACACTTTCATTATTTTAATTCTTTGATACTTAAGATATTAACAGCACTATTGATCCATATACAGTTTTGAGCTGAGGCTTGTATCTTGTCTGCTGTCACAAGAGAAATGAACATAGGAGATTTATTGCTTTCATTAATGGCGTAGAAATAGATATATTTCTTTCAGGTGTGCATGTCTTATTCAGAACATGTTACCATGAGGAGGCACAGGTGATGGTCTGGACAAACCCCTCAACTTTGTTTTTAGTAACGCAGAACTACTCTTTTTTACTTAGTTTGCTTGCTGTTTATAAGATTGCAACACAGAAGTTGGCATTGTAGAATAAGCAAGTGGATTATTGGTATTTTTAACAAACACCTGCCTCAGCTGTAGCACTGAAGTTTTTTACTGGCATGCTGATGGATATGTAAGCTCATAGGATCATACCTAAGGATTGGTTTTGATTGTACTCTTGAATTTATAATTCCTTCCCACCCTTTTATGTGTAATGCAGATAGAGCTACAATAATGAAGCAAAGATTGTCCTTTCTGGACTAATGTGCAGAGGCTTTTGCAAAATCATTCAAATCCCTCATGGCAGGCTTGATGTTTATGATTAATCATGACCAAAGAAAATATATGCTTAAGTACAAGGTCACTTCAAAATTGGATCTATACGTACTGCTAGTCTGTGACTTAATATTCGTGGCCCTATAACCCTTACCTTCCCTCTCTTTGCTCTTCAACTAGTTATATCTTTTCACAAGTTGGATCCTGACTGCTTGCTGACTCTTCCCTTGACCTTGGACAATGTCAATGTTTGGTGTTACTGAGTACTGTATTCTGCAAATAAACAACAATGAGTATATCAGATGCATATGGCCTATGTTGTGCAGCTGAGGAGTTCCGAATCTGTCCAGGAGAGAGTTCATGAGCTTTTTTCTTTCTTTATGCTCATTCGTACCAGTCTATAAACCTTTATTCATGTCTGAAAGTGGCCTTACGTGTGCAAAAATGGGGTTGCAGCACACAAAGTTATGAGTCAAGTGATTTAAGAGGATCCTTTTTCTAATCAACAGTCTTATGTTATTTAAATGTGAAATGCAATTAAACTAAAGATATACCTTTGAATCTTCATTTCTCATTTTTTCTGGTGGTGGGTGGTGAGAACTAATAGGATTTCTCATTCTCATCCATCAAATTGACCTCTTTGCTAATTAATGAGAGTGTGAGAATCTACAGAACTTGTGCCTAATGAGGATTTTTCATTTATTGGTGTATGTGAAAACATTCACCACATTAAAGCACCATTCCAGATGAACTTAGGTGAATGTTTGGCAAACAAATTCCTCCTAAATGAACAGAGCAGAACAGCACCATTAAATCACATTCCCACTTCAACACTCATCTGCAACCTCATGCCTCACTGCATTTTAAAATCTTGATCTTGATTGAGGACAACAGTATAAAGGCCAGATTTCTCCTATGCAATTCAGTTAAATAATCAAAGCAGCTAAGACAGAAGAGTGTTGTCTTATGATCTGTCTTTGGACAACAGAGGGATGCAGTTCTAGAAATCAGTCAGACCTCAGATGTACTAAATCACCCTCTGGTACATCGTGTTCTCTTATGGAATAGAAATCAAGATTAGGATGATTATGAAGGGCCTGATTCAACTTTATATGGACATGAGAAGAACTTTGTAACCAATAGGCCAGTGGAGCTCATCCTTACCTCCTTTAAACACCCTAGCTGCTGTGTTATTACAGATGTTGGGAACAGCTGTCTATTGATGATTGGCTAACAATGTTGACTCATAGGAAGGAGCATGTTGTGCCATCCTAATGGAGACAATGCATCCTATTGTCATGGTGACTAGCTGTGAATGAACAGCTCCCATAGTTGTTTATAACTTCTCATTATATTTCCCAGTTCCTAGTACAAAACTGCTTCATCTTGTACAGTCAATTATAATCAGAAAACTAAAAGACGCAGTTCAAATTCTTGTTCACAGCACTTTCTAGAAACTTTTGGTGTTTTTAGCCTTCAGGTCTTTCCTCTTGTTGGTTTTCTTTCTCCATATCTTCAACAACTAGCTCCATTCTATATTAGCTATATTCACTATCTACTTCAAATCTGTAACATAGATGGGCAGAATTCTGGCTGTCACAGAGCTTTCCACTTGGCATTGGCATCTGTTCAGAAAGTTGTCTTTTTTTAAAAAAAAAAAACAAAAAAAAACCCCACTCAGATAAAAGAAAACCCAAACCAATCTCAAATATGTAAGTTATATTAGTAGGGAGATATTTTTATTATTCTTACTATTCTCGAAGAAAAACCCATACTCCAAAGTGCAAGAGGCCTGAGCAGGGGTCCAGAAATGCCTTCATCTTTTCTTCTTTCAATTCTGCATTTTTTTTCTTTTGTAAAATTAGTACAGGCTTTGAGTTAAAATTTTCAAACAAATCATCCAGATGGGAGGAAGTTTTAGTGTTCTAGTAGGTAAGAACAGAAAGGATTATATATTTTGCTCCTATTTACTACAACAGTTATCCAAGGTCAACATTCATAGTACATATAGGAACAAATCAGGTCATGTAAGATATGTCTAGACTGCTGGATGCAGGTAAGGGCAGGAACCTTTGTTCGTGTTCTGAGCTACAAGTCAAGAAGACCTTGAACTCTGGTCTTCTGTTTGAATCAGTATATTTTGCCCCTCCAGAGGACTTATTATAGCAAAGTTATATGCCTTCTAAAGTGGAGCTGACATAAGTAGAGTGACACAACACATGATCACATGACCATATATGTCATGAAACCTCAGCACCTCAATGATTTCCTTAGGTACCACTGGTTATTGCCATATGCTGAGTTTTTGATAATACATAGAGTAGTCCTATGTTCCTCATATGCTAGCACAGTTTGTCAGAAGAAAAAAGGAAGGAAGGAAGGAAGGGAGGGAGGGAGGGAGGGAGGGAGGGAGGGAGGGAGGAAGGAAGGAAGGAAGGAAGGAAGGAAGGAAGGAAGGAAGGAAGGAAGGAAGGAAGGAAGGAAGGAAGGAAGGGAGGGAGGGAGGGAGGGAGGAAGGGAAGGAGGAAGGAAGGGAAGAAGGGACAAAGGAAGGGAGGGAGGGAGGAAGGAAAAGTTAATTAGAGGAATATTGGTATAGATGGTTTAAGTTATATATGTGAGGGGTTGTGTGTGTCCTGTATTTCAGTCATATAAACACTGATATTTTTGTGAGTTAAAAATAACTCAATGAAAAGCTATCCCATAAACTACTGGCAAGTTTTTGGCACTTACCTCTGAAACAGTGGCTGCTAAAGTGTATTTGAGATGATCTGCCAGGTGAGGTTTATACTGGATATTAGGAAAAATTTCCTCCCCAAAAGGGCTGTCAAGTATTGGAAATGGCTGTTCAGGGAAGTGGTTGAGTCACCATCCCTGGAGGTATTTAAAAGATGTGTGAACACAGACACATGGTTTAGTGGTGGACTTGGCAGTGCTAGCTTAACCATTAGACTAATATTAAAGGACTGTTAGAGGTTCTTTACAGCCTAAACGATTCTATTATCTACTGGTTTAAAAAAACTATTAGTCTGGTCTTTTATGGAAGTGTTTAAGAACAAATAATTAAGAACAACTACTTTATTTAGTTTTCAGCTATTGTGACAAAAATGACAAATAAAGTAAAGCAAGACTGTGGTTCCCAGAGAACCTTTTAGCATTGCTAGTTTTCTTCTTGACAGTCAAACCCAAGTCAAACCCTATCGGCTAGCAGGTGCTCACAGAAGGATGTGGGTGAGCAAAACAGTATATGGTGCTTATAGTACTTTCAGTTAATTGGAGGGAATGCAAAGTGTTGAAGTTCTGTAACAAGCTGCATCAACTTGGCATTTTCTCCTCTTTCAATTGGGCTTGAATAAGGGAAAAAAAGTTGGGAAAAAATGAAGTAAAACATGCTAAATTATGAGATTTAGTAAGATGGGATACACAGTCGTTTACGATGATGCTGCCATATGATTTCCAAAGTACAGCATAAATAACTTCTTTTAATTGAGTTAGACAAAAGTCATCCATTTCTTCTGCACAGTTAAGAGGCAGCTGGTGTTTTAATTTTGGCTATGTGCAGTTACTGGTGTGGCCAGAATATTTCTTAGGGGAAAAAAAATATTTAGCTTACATATTCCTAAAATTACAGAGCGTGGACTTCCTTGAAGAAAGAGAAATGAGTGCTTCAAGGAAGAAAGAGAAAAATTTAAAATAATGGATAGTAGCAAATGATTCTACCAAAAAATACCACCACAGCAGACAGGCATCGGATGTTTCTTGTCTCAGGCCTCTTTCTGTGTGACTCAGCACAGAAGACTGCCCTGCAAAATTTTCTGCTCTCATTACCTTTAAATGAATGCAGGAAGTAGGTTTAAAAAGTTGCACACACTGCTATGGATCTTGACCCACTAAATGTTGAAAAGTTGTGGTGTGCTTTGGGAGCAAAGGTCATAAAGTCGTAAACTTGCTTGACTTCTGTCTTCCCTTGGTCTTGGGAGTTAGGTAATCAATTGCATAGTTAGATTCAAATTGACTTCAGGTTCCATGACCCAGAGTCCATTTGCACTGTTCTAGACTAATGAAATACTTCCAGACGTGAAGCTCAGATTTATCACAGTTATTTATAAGTGATTTAGCAAAAGTACTTTAGTTAGAACTGTTTTCTTCATTTGCATATCACTGCATACCACCAAAGAATGACTGAGGTCTCAGGTAACTGCAGTAACTGTGCAGGCAATCTGAATCAAACTCCACAGAAGAAGAGGATTGCTCCCACAGCCCAGAAACATTCCCTAGGCATCTCTTGCAGCATTTCCTTAAAAATTCTATATTTACTGCTAATAAAAGAAATAGTTTTCTTTTTATAAAAAAAAGTATAATATAATATTTTTATATTTTATAAAGAAATAAATACTAAAGTACTCCGTCTTATGTTCAACTAAGTTACTAAGCTAGAAGGTGCTATTGGATAGTTGTTAAAGGAGTAGATTATAAGAGCTTACACTGAAAGAAAATGAAAATGACATGTAATTATTCCCAAACATTTCTAATAATTACAGTACACCTGTCTGTATGCAGAGCTGTTGTTTTGTATTGGTCATGATGAACTTGAGTTTTGCTTTGAATTTTCATCTCATAAAGCTATTAAAAAGTAGGAAGGAAGTACTGCAATTCAATAGTACACAAGACTGGAATATGTAGGCTGGTGAAGTACAAGCACCTGCCCCAGAAAATAAACTTCAGAAATATTTCAGGTGCCTTCTAGTCTCATTGTATGCTCCAATTTGGCACGAACACCTGAAATATAGTGTCAGGTCATGGCTAAATAACTTGTGGACAGAATTGTCAACATGGTCCGCCTCAGAAAATTAATGATTTGAGATTGATGTTAAGAGAGAGACTCACTAGATTGTGTTCTCCCAACTGGTGCTTTAGTTTTCAACCCTTGGTTTGTTTCCACTAATTACATCAATTTTTCAAATTATCTTTGGTGTTGGGTGATAAAATGAATATGATAACACAGACTGACAAAGCTTTTTATGTTAGTCCTTAGTCAATATATTTTGCATATTTAAGAATGATTAGAAGATTGCTGATAATCTATCAATTTACATCTAGTTATCATGTCAAGAGATTGCATAGAAAGATACACCAAGGAAGAGATGTGAAGGATAGATTATGAAGAAAGTAGGAAAAGTAACAGAGTGTGTTTACCCCTGGCCAAAAAAAATGGCTACTAAAGGATGCAATATCTGTCTACAAGTATTTGAATTGTGTAAACACCTAGGAGGCAAAGGATTTGTTTAAAGATGTCCAAGGGAGCATAACTAGGAATAACAGAATGAAAATGAACTAACAAAAATGCAGACTTTACATCAGAAAAACTTCCTGTGAGGTCTATTAGTCCTTAGTAATCTCCTTAAGGAAGTACTGGAAGCCCATCACTTGAATAATTTAATACTAGGCTGGATAAAACACTTGAGAATATATTATAGGGAACAATCCTGTACTGATTTATTAGAGCTTATAGATGAATAAACTATGCACCCACACTGCACAGAGGTCGCATGGATTTGAGGGACAGTCTGTTCAATGTATGAGAGGACTATGGTCTAGAAGGCTATGCCAACTTTTCGTCCTGCAAAAAAGTCTCTAGGTCTCAACATGAATGCTTACCCCTTAACTATAGATAAATTATCCATTCCAAGGCAGGAGAAATGTTATTTTTTTTTTATAAATTTACTTCATTTTTTTTTTCCCTTGACCTCTGAAATGTCAGATGGATGAAATTTAGTGTGTTGTTAGGCTATTCATATTGTTAACATGTGAACTACTGATATTACAGAGTTAAGTAAGATTCAGGATAAGCTTTAGTTAAATGTTTACAGTAAAACTTTGATAAAGTCCCAAGCTGTGCCCTGGATCTGACACGGCAAAATTAACTATGTTTCTAATACTGCAAACTCTATGTGCTTATTGTGAAAATTTCCATTTTGCATGTTCTTATAATTTGGGATTTATTTTTATCATTGTACATAAAAGACATAGAATAAATGTAGGTTGCAGTCATTGTTTTCTATAGGCAGTATATATCTATAAAGTTATTTTAATTTTACTGCCCATTAACAATGTTACATTTGGCCTTCAGTGGTCTAACTTCAAGTGTAAACACACTTAGAAAATCTTAGTCCCAGTTTAGTTTTTAGCAGAATTAAGAAGGCAATGTGTTTGACTTGGGAATACACAGTTCCAATAAAGCAATATCACAATGTTAGAGAGTAATGGGATTAAAACATATATTCTTGTCCTCCCCTACTACAGGCTCCTGTGTTTTATAGGCTGAAATGACCACTGGGGATTATATCAAGGATATGTTCAATGTCTTCCACTCCAGCAGTCTCAGGCTGGTGGAAGGGTCTTGGAAGGACAATGTGGCTCGTGTGACTTTATGTAGGATCAGGGAACTGTGACTGCTGTGATAGGGGGGTCAGGCCCTGAAGGTCTTGTCAAGAAGTCAGAACAAAGAAGCAAACTGAAGTACTGCAAAAGCGTATTTACAGTTCTAGTTTTGAAATACTTTTGGGAAGCAGTTTAATTTCAATAAGAAGTGTGTCTTCCACTCTGGAGAAGAAACAGCTAAATATTGATTGCAAAGGGTACATCCAGATGTGCGTTGGCTCTTTGACATAGTACTGTCTGTGAGGAAACTGACCTACTACCTTCTCAGTTCCCAAGGAAAATTCCATCATTTTTGTATGGGCTTTTTGTCTGCCTGAACTTTGCAAATGAAGGTAGTGGGGATTACAGTGGGGAATGAATGATTGCTTTCTTCTCCTGGGAAGAGAGGTCTCCATAGACTTGCCTGGTGATATTCAACAGGTCTGCTTGTTCTGTTTTCTCTAGATCTCTGTGTATTAAATAAAGTTGATAATTCACAGGACTGTGTAGTGGTTTAACTCTGCTGTGCAGTTCAGCCCCACACAACCAGTCTCTCACTCCCACCAGTGGGAAGGAGGAGAGAAACAGAAGGGCAAAAGCATGAAAAGTTGTAGGCTGAGATAGAGACCACTTAGTTAGGTAAATCAAAGCTACACATGCAAGTGAAGCAAATTAAAGGATTCAACCAGTACTTCCTATTGGCAGGAAGATGTTAATCCATCTCGAGGAAATTGGGGCTCCATCAAATATAAGAGTTACCTGGGCTGATCATTGCAATCACTTTGAATGTCCCCTGCCTCCCTCCTTCATCCCTGCAGCTTTTATTGCTGACCATGTAATTACACGATATGGCATGTGCCTTTGGTTCATCTTGTCTTACAAACGTGTGGTAGCTTTTATTAGATTTTATCATTATTTTCAGATGAGTTTTTAGCATGTTCAGAATATTCTGTAACCAAACTAAAGTTACCCCAAGCAGAGTGATTTCTTTGTTTCTATCAGATCTTGGCAAAACCAGTGAATTTCAATAAACAGTAAATTTCTCCAACTGCTGACAAATTTGGAAATTCCATTATATTCGCACTCAGGCTGTTTAATTTCCCATTATACAGGAAAACATAGCACAAAGTTGAATGAGACAAACAAAACCAAAACTGCCTATGTTTTAAAAAACTTCCTTTATTTATGGAAACATTTCTTGAATTTATTTTCTTGGTAGATTAAAAAAGTTTTAGAAACTGAGATAGGCATTTCTTTGCCCTAGTTTCTTAAGTGTTCTCTAATGGTTACAGATCTACTTGTAAAACTCCTTCCTCATATGGCAAGAAAAGTCTATTTCTATGAGCAAGAGTTTGCTGGGTCAAAGCTTATTGTTGTAATAGAATGCTCAGGCAGAACTAAATAACAAAGAATAAAGTGAAAAACACCAGTAAATTAAAATAAAGCTGGAATACACTCAATTAGCTAAATTACTATTGATATCTGTCATTATAAAGTACCCAGGGCTGTATAATTTTGTTCTAATCCCCTAAATGCGCAACTAAGCAAGTGAGAACATATATTCCTACAACCCCCAGTGGAGACATTGAGATTATGCATGCTCTCACTAATTTAAAGAGGGACTTTCACACTGGGATACATTTTAAAAAGAGAACACTTAAATAAAAAGCAATTTGGTCTGCCTGTAATTGTATTCCCCTTGCTGTTATTGCTAATTATTGAAGATATTTGTGCTTGCATGGGTGAAATGCTTTTTTTTCTTTTTAATTTTAAACAGCTCTGGTTTTGCATTCATTCATTCCTGCTGAAATCGCAGGGTCATGGTCTCTCTTTCATATTCCAGTTTACCAGTGTCAGTCAAAAGGCAAAGTCAGCATGCTCAAATGAAGGGAGTCGTACAAATGCTTTGCTAATATCTGAAGCCAGTCTAGAGCCAGACATAGTCAAACTAGACATATGATAAAAACCCCAAAAGTTTGAACATAAAGGTTATAGGCTCCCAGAACAAATTTCTCAGAGAATCAGCAGATCCTTTCTCTTTCTGCATGCCCCAGTATAAAGACTGGATGCTTTTTTGATCTCAATCTTTTCAATCAGTTTGCATATCAACCACATACGTGCCGTTGGACTCAACAGAAAGACAATGTTATTATTTTTAATATATAGGAAGCTAATTTTTTATTGGTCCTTTCTTGCTTCAGAGCAGGCTAGTATAAACTTTGACCTTACTTTAGTGGAACAGAGGGATGAAAAGAAGTGCAGCAAAATCCTGTGCTAGGGGTACCTGGTATAACCATCAACAGAAGGTCTTGACTCTAAGTCGTAGCTGTGTGATAATGTGCCATACTAAGAGATGATTAGGCAAATTTTCTATGCTACCCACCCCTGACACATTGAGGTCGAGTGACAGAGGTCTTCATAATTCTTTGATGTTGAATTACTCATGGAGGTCCCTTAATATTATTCTGAAACATGGTATAGTTCTTATATTTTCCGGACACATGAGGGTTTTCAAATGTGGTTAATAGAATCAGAAAGCCAGGATGTCCTCCAAATTAATATATCTGAAGGCTGAATTTCAGAAAGCATATTTTGAATAAAATATTTCCTAACTGAATTACCAGATCCAGCAATGTGCTATCATGCTTTTAAAGACACACTCTGCTTTGCATACAGCTACAGTGTCCTTTAATAAATGTCATTGTTTATCGTAGTATGTTATTCGTATATGCTACACATCTGAACACTTTCTTAATACATTCTTGCTAACAATAATAATTTAGTAAATTGCCGTGTTTAAGTAGATACCTCAGCCAGCTTTAGTTTTCTGCTACATTAGCCTCATACGTTGCCATTAGATTATTTCATAATGCTGCATCTATCTTATACTGCTGGTTACGTGACTTAGCAATTGTATGAATGAGGTATATAAACAAGAATTAGGTAATGTGGAATGAAAAAAATGTCTAGTGGTAAATTTGAAACAGTCTGAAAAAGTTGTTTTTAGTACAAGACAGGAGTAAACTAGAATACTTTGCTACGGTGGGATGCTCAGACTAGATATACTAGATATAAATATACCATCGTTTTCTGGCACTGGGGCTTACTGGCAAGGAACAGCTAGTATTTGCACTAAAATCTTGTAGCCTCCAAGACAGAGTAACTGCATCCAAACTGCCTGTTGGGAATGATCCTAGCTCGTGCCTTACAACTCCCAAATTGTGCTTGGGAATTAGTTGAAAGAGTTCTAATTGGTACAAGCCAAAACTGTGCTAGGGACAGTTATAACAATTTAACAGATGAACTAGTTGCAGTTTTGGAATTATTTCCTGGCTCTGTTTCATTTCATACCACTGGCATAGCCTACAGATGTTAAAATCATAAAGAGATAAAAAAAGAAAAATTCAACAAATACTAAAAAAAGTCTATTAAATACAATGATACACACAAAGTAAGGACTATATATTATCTACAAACCCATGAAGGAAGACTCTTTAAGGCAGAAACAGTTGAAGACTAGAATACCACTAAATGCTTACTTTATTCTTACATTTTTCCCTGGGGATCTAATCTTGGCTATTGCAAAGAACAGAACGGGAGGATGCACTAGGAAAGGTAGATCTTTGGTTTTATGTTCAACAAATGCAGAGGCAGGTGCAAAAAGTAGTTGAACTGAAGGTGGTTCCATGAAATGGAATTTTTTCAGTGTCAGGGCATTTGTTAGTTAAGAGGACAGAATGAAGTTTAAATTTGAAAAAAACAATCTATCCTATACTCCTGGGAAGAAATTCTGCTTGTTGCTGATTTATTGCATCCAGCGCAGAAGATTGTGGAGTCGGGCAGATGTTGCCAAACAATGCTAGGAAAGTGAATTATATATATGCCACAGGAACAGAGCAGGAGACAAGACATAGTAGGCAGTGTATGAGAGGGAATTAAAGGTTCATGGCAAATCTACGCCTGGAGCTCTAGAAAAGCAATTATACAGGTGAGCTGATCACTTCTCATTATAGATGAACTGCTATAGCACATAACCCTGCCACTCTAATACTTTAAGAAGCAGCTGTATGGAAAATATGAGATAACAAGAATATCTGGTGGCTAAAGATATACCAAATACACCTAGATTTTTGAAATACTGACATTAGCTGCTCAGTCTTTTGAAAATGTAACAGCTTTGGAAAGTGCATTCTCTCTCTGTCTATATAAACACATATGCATGTTATGTATGTATACAGCTACAGGTCTGTCTCTCTAGATATAACATGTACAGCCAAAGCCAAAAAAAGCCAATTGATTTAATATGATATTATGTGATGGCAGGATGGAGTATTGTGCATCCTTCAGAATTTCAGAGACAACTCCAGAAAATATTCTTAAATGCAATAGTTGCCCTCCTTGTCTTTTAGGTAAATGTTACGTTTTCAAATTATATATATATTTGCCTTCAGATGGAGTACTCTTTAGTTTCCCATTGATGTTCTCTTCCTTGTTAAGCCATTTAGTTTTCTCATGAAAGAAAGTGTCTTTGTTTTGCACCCATGAGCACGTTCGTATTTTTGTGTCAAAAAAGACATTGCATGTTATACAAACATATTAAAGAGCATTTGAGACTACAGACTAGTCCATGCTACTGGCTTGATTCCCCTCTGCCATTGATATAATGTGCTCAAACTCATTATAGCTGCACTAATCTAAAATCTGTGTGTCTCTGATCAGAACCAGTCTCTAGAAGAAAAACTGTGACACTTTATGAAATATTGCAATTTCAAACGTATTTTTATTAGTTTCCTTTGTAAAGTCAATGTCTTTCCTGCTGATATGATGGAGAGAAGCAGTTACACTCAGCAGATGCAGACTTAGTAAGTTCAGATGTTTTGCAAATTCCACAGCTACATCCTGTGTTATATCCAATACATCCAGTTACATCATATATGTTCTGTACAACATGGGATTTAAGTTTTCTGTTCCAGTTGTATCTCCCTTTTCAACATTGACTTAAAATTGTGCTAGCATTTACCTTTGATTTTTAAACTGACAGGTATGAACAGGTAAAGTACATTGTTGCTCAGGGACTGATAGTTGTGACTAAATAACCAGAGGAAAAAAAATCCATTGCTGCTGTAAGACTGACCAATGTTAGTCTTCATTCTAACTGTGTGATCTTCGATGTTGCAAGAATGCATCTGTAATGACTTTCAAAGGAGACACTGCATATTTATTAAATATGAGACAGCACCATTACAAATCAACTAAACCTCGAGATCTGCTGAACACTTGAAACTATAATTTCCAAATATCTTTCTTTTCTATAATTGAGGTTTGTTCTGCTGGCAGATGAATGCACCCTCAGCTGAATTTGAATAGAACTACTGCAATAATCAGTGATTCTACTTGAATGAAAAAACACATACCCTGGTTCTCTGCATGTCTGTGTTGAGGAATGTCTCTCAGGCAGACCTGACTCCTACTTTTCCTAATTAAAAGTGGTAACAACTGTTTTATTGGATCTAAATTACACTTTTATTTGACAAACTTGATTTAAAGTGTGACCTATCAACTTAATGACATTTTGAGGCTGGGTACAACTATACATAAATTACAAGAGAGCGAGATGCTTTGCAATAAAGAGGTAAACCAAAAAGAGGAAAAAAATACCCCAAAATACAAATGAAGGGTAAAACCACATCAAAATGTTGCAGCTAATGAGGTCTGCAGTTTGGAACATAATCAGAACTAACTCTGCAGAACATTGCTTACCAGGCTAATGGCTAAAATCAAATATATGGAACTTTTAAGTTTCTGATAGGTGGGATTTGATTTCTGAATTATGAATGCCAGAAGTTCTAAAACTGAATTTGCAAATAAAGAATGAAAAGCTTCCCTTATCTGTTAGAATTCTAGCAAGAAAGGTATCTCCCTTTTTCATTTGCTTTTCCACCATAATCCTTTCAGCTCATTAAGCAGACAGCTGAGCACCCTCATCAACATTGTCCAGATGAGGGACTTAATGAGATCATATTACAAACTTGACAAATATTTGAAGTGACACCTAAGAACCTGATAACATTACATCCCATGAGGGACAGAGATACTTTTTAGGTAGTGGTAGCCTTCACAGCTTCTCAGGAGCAGAGGACCAGGGCATCATCTGCCCTCGAGTTAAGTCTGTGGTAAGGACTAAACTACTAGAGTCAAAATATCCCTGATAGCACAAAGGCCCTTTGTTTATGCCTTTGCCATAAACAATGGGACTTTGATTGTACAAAAAGTACCTTTGGAAGTATAGAGACACATCTTGAGGAGCATTGGAAGAGAGCATTATGGTTTTATTTCTCCAGAAGAAATAATTTTCCCAGGTACACATTGATACTCTAACACGGTTGGTGCATCTCTGAAGATTTTCACAGAATCGCAGAACAGCTGAGGTTTGAAAACATCTAAGGAATTTGTCTAGTCCAATCCTCCAGCTCATGCTGGGTCACCTAGACCAGGCTGTTCAGAACTGCTTCCAATAGGGTTTGGAATATCTACAAGGAGACTCCACAACCTCTCTATGCCAGTGCTCAGTCACTCTGACAGTAAAAGTGTGCTTTCATGTGTTCAGATTTAATGTTTCAGTTTGTGCTCATTGCCTCTTGTCCTGAAGAAATAAGAGAGGCTGAGAGAGTTGGGGTTGTTCATCCTGGAAAAGGGAAGGCTCCAAGGAGACCTTATAGCAGCCTTCCAGTACCTGAAGGGGACCTACATGAAAGCTGGAGAGGGACTTTTTACAAAGGCTTGTAGTGATAGGACTAGATGCAACGGCTATAAAATGGAGAGGGGAAGATTTAGACTAGACATAAGGAGGAATTTCTTCACTATGAGGGTGGTGAAGCATTGGCACAGGTTCCCAGGGAAGCTGTGGCTGCCCCATCCCTGGAGGTGTTCAAGGCCAGGTTGGATGGGGCCTTGAGCAGCCTGGTCTGGTAGGAGGTGTCCCTGCCCATGGCAGGGGGGTTGGAACTGGGTGATCTTTAAGGTCCCTTCCAACCCAAACCATTCTATGATTCTATGATTCTATGATTCTATGATTCAGAATCATATACACACGCATGTTTAGAGAAATATGATATGCCTCTTTAATATGTCAGTAATGGAGTGAGGTTCCTCTTTTCCCCTGTAAAGACCTATTATTTCAGTCTGTCATGATAACTATAGCTTTGGTTAATTATGGTCCAATTACAGACACACAAAAATACAAGCTACATTTCCAGGATATTGGAAGTATTGCCACAGACTACATATTGGAAAAGAGAGCATAATTATCTGCTTCTACTAAATCCCAGCTTTGCCCTCCTCAAAGTATACTGATGTAAGTGTGATATTATCCACACTATCTCATTCTTTTTCTTTCTGTCTCTACCTACATACAAACCTGTGACAGCAATATATATTTAGTTTCCATTTTCTTGTTTTCAGAGTTTTCCAGGAAAAAAAAAATTCCCTATTACATTTCATTTTATTTTCAATCTTTTCCTCAGCTGGGGAGCTGGGATTCCTGCTTGTGTAATGAACAGTAATTTAAATCCCACTCGATACTGATACGCTTCCTGTGATAAAACTTCCCTGTTTCCTGATTTACTGGTGTGTTCAAACATCCTACTGTTAGGGCTGTCTTATTATGTATAGGAGGAAATGATCTCTCATTTGCTAGCACTGTAAAATCATTTGGTGATGTCTGTTCATTTTCAATTATTGGTTTATTGGAGCCATCAATTAATTTTAATATGCAAGGATTTGTCTACTGCCCTATACTTAATAAAACATCGTCAAAAATCTACAGCAGACAGTAAAAATAAAAATAAACCTGTAATTTTCCAAATAAATATACAAATAACATGGGTTACAGTGGTGAAGACCCACTAATCCATGCAATACTGATGAGTGATAACTTGCTATTTCTGCAGTCTGGTGAATGGGATGATAACATCTTTCCAATGCAATATTGTAGAGTTTTGTTTTATTCTGTTTTGTTTAGGTTTTTTTTTTTAAATAAAACAAAACCAAATAACAAAACAAACCAGACAACCTCTGAAATATATGTAATAACAAGTATTTATAAGACCGTTACTGCAGAAGAATAAAAAAAGAGTGTGTTATTTCCACTGGTGAATTCCTTCTGGTGTAAGGGAAGTGTTTTTCGTTGATTTGGAATACCTTTGAATCAATCCAGATTAGTGCTGTAGGCACTGCACTCCAAGTTTAGAAATCCTAAATCATGAAGTCTAGGCTTTTTTTTGTAGTTTTAGCTTTTTTTAATAGGTTTTTAGAAGTACTCAGCATTCTACATCTCTTGGAAAGGAATCCATGAATGCATGCACGTGCTTTAAACTAGAAAACACATCTGTTTGTTTTGGGTTTTTTTTTCCATCCATAATGTCCAGCAGTCTTTTCTCCACAGAATTTCCCTACAGAGGACCCAAGTAATCAGCCCATTTGCCTTAATGTCCAGGTTAGGTGTTGTTCAAACAAATAGAATATATAGAAGATTTGTTTTCTTCATAGGGAAATCTTAAATATCCAGATTTAAGACTGTGACACAATTAGACCTTGCATTAAGGGGGCTAAAATAGGAAGTGGCAACTCACAACTAACTACAAATTTAATCCATCATAGTCCCTCCCTTGACTTGATCTATTCTGTTTGTCTGGTGAAGTCACTCTTCCTTTGCTTCCCACCCCTCAGATGTCCTTTGAATGCTTCTAATTACTTTCTTTTAAAGCTTAATTTGAGTTATAAATTCTTAAGTCTCTCACTACGTTTCCTTCTGAGTTAAACCAAGATGGCTGGTACACACTGTTGTTTTAAAAACGGATTTAGATGACAGAGCTTTCAAAGCAAGCCTAGAGAATTTGAACAGGGTGATGTTTTCATAAGGAACTTGTTCAAGACAAAATCATTTAAGAGTGAGATATTTCAGGCAATGTGTGTGAACTGAGATGTGAGACTGCTGCAGTCATGACTTATTGTAGGTTTTAGGGTTTCATTCATATAAGTAACCACTGACCCCAGATTTCACAGACATATCTCCAGATAAGCTCAGTTGGTTATTGGGACTTCAATGTGTGGCAATATTAAAAGGAAAGAAATGTAAGTACATGTTCTTCTGGGAGGTTATTCCTTGTGTATTTATTGAATGGGATTGTGTGTGTATGTGTGCGTCCCAAGATGAAGAGAGTACAAAAGATATTTTCCAAGCTTCAGAAAAAGATATTATAGATTAAACAGACAAATTATACAGTATACACCATAAGTACATCATGTATTTTCATAGGTTTTCTTTTTTGCTAACTATTTTTAAACAATTGACTAAGAACATGTGCTCTGACTAAAGGAGGAAAAAACTCAAGCCTTGTAAGAGCTCCATGTGTCACTTTCAGTGAGTCATTCCCTTTTTGTTTTGTAAATAACTTAATTGCTACTTCCAGATCATAGTAGGAATACAATTATTTTGCTTGTCTTAATTTACAAATCCTTCCCACATAAGCTCAAAATTTAAGATAATAATTAGATGATTTGAAGCTTTTCTCTTGTCTGATGACAAATACTTCCCAGAACATTTTTTATTCATCTGCTATTGTTGACTGTACAGTTTCAACCTGCTGTAAAAATATGGTAAACTTGGTCATTTTATTCTTCCCAGGGAGATATATGCATTGTATCAATCTGTTATCACTGTACTGTTAAAAGTTCGCTATAAGGCTATTTCATAGAATCATACAATCATACAATCATACAATCATACAATCATAGAATAGTTTCATCCAGCCTGGCCTTGAACACCTCCAGGGATGGGGCAGCCACAGCTTCCCTGGGCAACCTGTGCCACTGCCTCATCACTCTCATTGTGAAGAATTTCCTCTTTATGTTTAAATCTTCCCCTTTCCAATTCCGCTGGGTGCTATCACTACAAGCCTTTGTAAAAAGTCCCTCCCCAGCTTTCTTCTAGCCCCCTTCAGGTACTAGAAGGTTGCTTTAAGGTTTCCTCAGAGCTGTCTCTTCTCGAGGCTGAACAACCCCAACTTTCTCAGCCTGTCCTCACAGCAGAGGTGCTCCAGTCCTTCTATCACCGTTGTGGTCCTCTTCTGAACCTGTTCCAACAGTTCCATATTCTTCTTATGTTGAGGATTCAAAAACTGGACAGAAAACTCCGGGTGGGGTCTCACAAGAGAGGAATAGAGGGGCAGAATCATTTTCCTCGACCTGCTGGCCATGTTTCTTTTGATGCAGCCCAGGATATGGTTGACCTTCTTATATAAATTATATGCGTGACTATGTTTGTATTCTGGGAAGTAATTTTGACATTTTAAATTTTGTTTCTTCCTTAACTTTAAAATCCAAACCAATTTCTACCAAATTTATGACTGGAATTACCATATATAGATGCGTGTGAGTGTGTGTGTGTGTGCGCACTCGTGTGTGCACGTATATGAAGATACACTTTTTAGATATTTAATGGTGCTAATAGTTTCATAGGATTGATTAGATCAATGAGCGTTAGTTTCCAGTATAAAGCTTGTTTCCGATTTACCTTCTTCAGTACTTTGTTAATATTGATCCTGCAGAGCCCTGCAGTATTTCATTCAGTTGTGTATTCTTTGTTCCTTCTCTCAACATAGCAGCAATATGAAAGTTTCTACCATGATGTAGTATTTGCTCTGGTCTATTGTTAAGTGTGGCTTTGCCATTGCCATTCTTCTGCAGGCAGGGACAGATGCTCTGGTATTTTTTCTTGGCTGCTTTTCATTTAAAAGCACTGACTAAAGAACACATATACATGCTGTTAACAATCAAGTATGTGACATTGTATTTGGTAAAACATATGGCCTCAAAAATTTCTTGGTAAAAAATATGGCCTCAAGCTCTGCCAGGTTTAGGCCGGACATTAGGAAAAAATTCTTCACAGAAAGGGTCATTGGGCACTGGAACAGGCTGCCCAGGGAGGTGGTTGAGTCACCTTCTCTGGAGGTGTTTAAGGCATGGGTAGACGAGGTGCTAAGGGGCATGGTTTAGTGTTTGATAGGAATGGTTGGACTCAATGATCCGGTGGGTCTCTTCCAACCTGGTGATTCTATGTTTCTATGAAAACCTTTCTTAAAGCTTAATTCCTAAGTGACTACTCACTGTAGTTTCAGACCCATCAATAACCTCTGTATCTTTGCTGCCACTTGGAGTGTTATCACCCACTTCCTCTGAGGTAGCAGACTGAAGGGCCTCACTAGCACACCATCCCTCTGACATTGGAGTGCCATTCCCAGGGTTTTTTTTTTCACCAAGCCTCGTTTTTGCCCCCCTCCCTATTCATATCTTGTTTAAAGCTCTATTGATAATCCTTGCTAACTTCTTGGTAAGCAGCCTTTTGCCCCTCGGGGAGAGGTGCATCCCATCCTTTGTCAGCAAGCCTGGTGTTTTGTAGACCAACCCATGGTTAAAAAACCCAGAGTTTTGCTCCTCACACCAGGTTGGGATATTTCCAGGCTCTTCCTATACCTTCCTTCATCATTTTCTGTAACAAGAATGACAGAAGAGAACACTACCTGTGCACCCATTCATCCCAAGGCCCTGCAGTACCTCTAAATTGCCCTCAGGTTTCTTGTTGGGTTTTCATTACTGCCTTCTTGGAAAATCAATACTGGATAGTAATCTGTAGGCCTGATCAGAGCTGGAAGTTTTCTTTCCACATCTTTAACCGAGGCCCCAGGAAGGCAGCAGACTTCCCTCTGTAATGGGTCTGCACTGCTTCTTCAGAAGGAAGTTCTCTATGACAATGACTCATCTTTGCTTCTTTACAGAAGCCATTTTGATGGATGGCTTAGGTCGTCTTAACCTAGGGAAAACTTTTAGGCTGTTAAAACCATCATCCACATTAAGGTTTGGTTTCAATAGTAAAGCTACATCTGTTATGCAAGGGAATCTGGGAGGCTCAGGTTGACACAGGGGAGACATGCCTGCTGCC
This sequence comes from Phaenicophaeus curvirostris, assembly GCF_032191515.1. Taxonomy (NCBI): domain Eukaryota; kingdom Metazoa; phylum Chordata; class Aves; order Cuculiformes; family Cuculidae; genus Phaenicophaeus; species Phaenicophaeus curvirostris. The sequence goes on along the minus strand of NC_091392.1, from coordinate 175,519,639 downwards.
CTGGGCAGGAGTCTGCTACCCTTCCCCACTGTCTCCTAAATTTCTCTCTTCAGATGAATGGAGAGCGGATGAGGAGTCCTCTGTTGCATGAGGCATGCCTACCTGTTGGGTCTGAAACGGGGAACAGAAGGTGTTGTTCTAACAATTTCCCTCTCACACTCTCTGATGGACTCAGCCTGCTCACCTGCCCCCTGAGTTCCATCATGAAGTGGAGGAGTTTGTCCACACAAGCACACCTTCCACAACTGAATTCCACACTGGTGTCTGATACCAGTGCAAGAGGGAGGCGCGCCCTGCAGCCTGGCATCTGGGTGGCAGCATGCACCCACTGGGGCTCTGTCTGGGAGGCTGCACCAGACATGGCTGATGCAGAGCCTGAGAGGCTTCTATTTTGTGCCAAGTGGACACCATGATTCCTTGTACTTCTGTCTGAGGCGCAGTGCTCTGCCCACACACCCTTCATGTGTAAACTGCTCATGCGAACTGCTGTGCCGTGCCCTTCTAATGTGTCATTCCCCTGTTGGTCCACTCCTGTTCACTGTGCTCTGTTGCTGGTGCTCGTTAGGGGCCATTTAAATCTCCTGCTGATGCTTCTGGGAATGCTTCCTCCATGCCAGCTGCCCATGTGCGAGCTGCTGCTTCCATGAGTCCAGAATTACCTGCCTCATACTGACTCCTGGGCTTCCCTCACTCTGGGAACTGCCTGTCTTCCTCAATCTAGTGCTTGGCTGCAGAACTTACCATCCCTGCTGCCGATCCTTGCCGACTGAGTGCTGCTGTTGGCTTTGCTGTGTTTAAATCTCCCTTCAATGCATCTGGGAACACCCTCTCCATGTCAGCTGCCCAGGTGTGAGCTGTTGCTTTTGTGAGTCACGAATTGCCTGCCTCAGACTCCCTTCTGGGCTCCCCTCACTCTGGGGTCCACCTGCCTGCCTCCGTCTAGCAGTGAGCTGCAGAGTGTACTATCCCTGCTGAGATTCTCACCAAAGGAATACAATGGAATGTATTGCAACATGATAGAGGAAGTGTCTCATAATTTCACTGTTGTATTTAATATAATCTGTGAGGAGCATGTAATGAAACTAAGTTGATAGACTTGCTGCATATGTTGCAGGTGTATTTTTCAGGTTAAACTATATGACTATTGTGTTATAATGGAGATGGCATAACTCTGTATACCTTCCTGCATTTGTTGTGTTTTACTTCAGAATCCCTTCCAACTCAAACCATTCTATGGTTCTATGAACCCCAAGTCTACCTACAGAAACTTATTGAAACCAATATTCATTAAAATAGGTTTTTAGAAATCCTAACAAGACTTTTGCAACATGATGAAATTACGTGTATACAGTGCATACAGTGTGCACACAGTCTCTAAACAGCTTGCTTACCACCTTCATCAAGTCTCTACCTTAGTTAGAAATGCCTGCCAGTCCCTTTAGAGATTCATGAGATTTTATTAGAGCTTGCTACGAGTTACTTCTTGTGCAAATGTCAGTGGTTAGTATATAACTATGTTAGGATAACTTATAGCAAGCTTGAAGCAATTTATGGTTTCTGTGTGAGGGGGTGATATAGAATCTAATTATGTAAATTTGTTAAACCATATTTCACTTGAAAGTTTTTCCTCCTCCCATGACCAGCAGACTGAGCTAGAGAGAGAAGCATGCCCCTTTGTGATGCACTTGAACGTGACAATCATATTGAACATGCAGTTATTTCAATTTGATCTTTTAATTTCCACAAAGAAGTGAAGTATTAAATCCAAGAAATGTAATGCATGGAGAAAGAAAACATTTGAATGTGCAAAGCACAAAAGAGGACTTTTAACATATCTCATTTTCTTGTTGTTTTTTTTTTTCCCCCAGCACTTGATTATTTGAGTTTTATGCTTGCCATAACTCATAAGTAATAGTTAATTGATTTGTCCAGTTGTCTCTTACTGCTGTGGGCATTCTAATCAATTAAGGATCTTCACTGAACTGTGGCCTCCTATTTTCCCTCCAACTTTCTTCCATTAAGTCTCTTGAGCGTGACCGCTTGCCTACTTGTATTTATGTATGGATGTACTTGTTTGTTCTTTGAACTTGAATCAGTTTCTTTCATTTTCCTTATCTTAATGTTACTTATCTCCACCTGAATTTCCTCAAGATCCTGTATACTGTGAGGCTTGCTTTAAAATCCATCTAACTGAAAAGCTGCTTGCACAGCATCCAACAGCATAAACAGTATTTCTGCGGTGTTTATCAAGCAATCTTGTGATATTATTGCATCGATATATCTATAATGATTCAGTGTCATAACCAATGTTATCATGAGGCAGCAAGCACCTAAATAATCCTCTAAGATTCCATAAAGCCTTTCAAGGTATTTTATTCTTTCTACATCCCTAAAATTCAACTGGATAACTAAACTTCACAGGTTTTCTTTCTTCCTTGCAGAATACTTTTTTCTTTTTCTCATTCCATGTATTTGAGAAACTATCTTTTGGTTTTGATTTAATCTTTGTATACTCCACACAGAGATTTACTCTGTAAAACTCTAATTGTTAATGCCTTTACTGCTGGATTGTTGTTGTCCTTGACATCTCATGTGTGGAATATTTTAAGTTGAGGAGTCAAATTCCCAGATATGCTTAACCTTTGGCCTCCACATTTGAAATATGTTGCACTTCAATAATTAGAAATTAGAATAAGTTGCTTTAATGTTGTAGCCTTTTTATAACCAAGGAAAGGATATAGACTTTGAGGATTAAGTGGTTTGATCTTCTGCTGTGAGCTAATACAGTTTTCTGTCTACCATAAAAATCTCTCAGGCAGTCTTAAAATTTTCCTTGTATGAAGGAAATATATGTAGCATAATTGTTCCTCAGTATTTTTGTAACATATACACCACGTATTAAAAGGGAAGTTTGCATACAGATACATCTTTAGCCAAGAAAGTTGCATATATTTTTTCAAAGGCAGCACACAGTGCTGGCCAGTAGATACCAGAAAACTCTCTTAAGAAATGGCTCATTCCTCATTTCTTCCTTATTTAATACCTGGAGTCAGAAGAGGGGCTCAGCTTCTGAAAACACAGGGGCTTCCTAAAGCTCCCAGTGAGGCAACATTTTTCTGTGTTGTGTGTTGTTCTGCACTTTAATCTTGCACACCTAGATTCAGGCAGTTTTCAGGCTGAAAGTATCTGATGGTGTTTAACTAATTAACTTGCACTGGAATTTGCATTGGATCAAAGGCTTGGCATTCCTCACCACTGACACCACCATTACATCCATTTTCTCTTTAGCATCCCCATGGAAATGTTAAAAAGTATTGTAATACCAAACTGCTGGCTAAAGTTTTTTCCTCTTGGAGGGATGGCATTAGAATCTTTCCCCAGGGATTTCTGCAACTGTTAGCAATAATAAAATGTATCTGATACTCCTTTTTTTCTTTCTTTGCTTTATAATTGCTAAGCTAGTAAGCAATGATTCCTTAATTCTTTCCCTCTGAGTTTTTTCTTCCCCCTCTGTTCTTTCTTTTGATAAAGTTACAGAGAACTCATGGGATACAAGAAAAGACCTGAAAGACTCAAATTATTTGACTGAAAAACATGCTGCATTTCTATAACTTCAACATCTCAAGGAAAAAGTATTCATTTTACTTTTATGGAAGATAGCATGATACTTACTGGATTAGTATACTTTTCAGTACACTTGTATCATTAATTGAATGAAAATCAAATCTATTTGGCCAAAGCAGACAAAATGTTCATTTAAAATTTAGGATTTTATACAACAGTTGTTTCCTTCAAATTTAACCAACTGCTGAATCCAAGATCCATGCATATACACAGCAACTGAGAACAGACTTTGGCTACGTATGACTTCAGTGGACAGTCATGGTGATTGTAAACACTATACTTCTGGATGTTCTATTTCATAGAAACTGGGGATGATGACAGAGACTCTATGACAGCTGCATAAGTCTTGATAATCTTCCTGTATGAAGGCAATGCCTCAGTGTTTGGTGAGAACTAGTTATTAGAGTGTTTTGGTGCCAGCTCAGCCCTGATACAGCCCAACATCTAGCCTCTTGTTTCTTTAATTTGTCAGTGTTTGCTCTGGCCTTCAAATGGCTTCAGAAGCATTAGAACAAAGTGGTCACTCACATGGGAAGCTCGCACATATACTGATACAGGTAGGATTTATAGGTACTACCCTGCTGATTTTAAACCAGGAACAAAACCCAAAAGCAAGCCCCAAAAAACTCATGCTTTTGAGCATTTTTACCTCTTTCTACCTGGAGACAAGGCAGAGAAAATATGTCCGTTCTTTAGATGTCTATCATATATTATAAAAAGAAACATAAAGAACAACTCCCTAATTATATTAGTTTAAAATAGGATTTCTCTCACCTAAATTTGTCTGCCTGAAAGTTAGGCAGCACCTTGTAAGCTAGCCATCCAGAATCATTCTGTAGGCAACAGAAAAAATCACCATTTCCAAGGGTCCTGCATACCCTATCTAAATGATGGCATGACTAGTGGCCCAATGGAGTTATGTCTCTTGTATTAACATTAAAAGAAATCTTGAAAATTAACGTCACCTTGATGCTCAAATTTTGGGCAGATGAATTTGGATGAAATAAATCATACTATTAGTCATTATTTCTAGTTGAAGCCAGCTCCAGGTATTCCATATCTAATCCCAAATTGTCATTTAAATAGCCTTCATGCACTGATCATTCTATGCTTTTGATTTAAAAAAAAAAAAATTAATTCTTTGGCTATACCAGTACTTTTAAGACCATTGAGTCACCCCAGAACATTTTACTCTGCATCAGCAAATTAAGCTGTCCTGTTCCACATTGTTTCTGGGAAAACAGCAAACTCAGGAAATTTTAGACCTAAATCAGAAAATACGAGACTATGAAAAAACTGCTTAAACCAAACATGGTGACTATGGCAAATTACTAAATAATATGTCCCTGTCTTGTCAATTATCAGACTTAATGTGCATATCTGACCGGGCTAAGACATTATCTTATTGCATATGTAAAGTGCCAGTGGAATCAAACCTCACAGTGACAGAGTGGCATATACCAAAGCACAGTAGTGAGAGCTTTGCAGTTTTATGAGTCACCAATAATTCTCCAGTTACAGAATAAAAACAGACTTTGTGTCAAATGTAAGATGCTTTCCAATAAGGAACAGAGTTGTGCATACTTTACCTTAGCTTGACATACACCTCAAGCCTGCCTCTCTAAAACTGCTGTAGTGAGAGATCTGAAAACAGGAAAGCAACAGGCTATGATTTCAAGATTAAATGCTTAAAAGCAAGCAAACCGCTTCAATTATAAAAAGAAAATAAAAATACAATTCAACTCAAAAAGCTGTTTTAGGGTTCTCCGATAACATGAGTTTGACTTATATTTAAATACTGTCCCTTTATGCAGAAATCCATGCATAGCATAAGTAAGAAAAGGTGTTGGAGTGGATTACTGTCTTTTCACTAAGCAACACAACTTTTACAAAAAAAGACAAAGTTCAAAGTACAAAAACATTTCTGTATCAACAAAATGTCTTATTTTGATCTTTATTAGGATCTATTGTAAAAGAATGATTTTTTCCAGCATATTCTTAAATGGCATAATTTCAAATGTGACTATTTTACATACATAGAGCTTTTAAATCATTGTGATTCATGTAAAAGAAAGTACTAACAGCCTTTTTTTAAACCAAAACTCCTTGAAATTTAGTCTAGCTTCTGAAAATTTTTTTTTTCATTTATATTGTTTATCAAATAATTTTGTGAAGGAGAAGAGAGAAATACTTTGATTGCTTTAACATAAAAAAAAGATTACTGGGTTTAGATTTTAAGAAGTCCCCAAACCACAGACTGAAGGGCTGCCCCTGAACAAAGTAGGAAATGAAAGCTGGGGCATACATATCCCAAACAGGTCACTCATAGGAGTGTGAGAGTCTGTGCATGACTCCTCCTTCTCCTTCTCCTTCTCCTTCTCCTTCTCCTTCTCCTTCTCCTTCTCCTTCTCCTTCTCCTTCTCCTTCTCCTTCTCCTTCTCCTTCTCCTTCTCCTTCTCCTTCTCCTTCTCCTTCTCCTTCTCCTTCTCCTTCTCCTTCTCCTTCTCCTTCTCCTTCTCCTTCTCCTTCTCCTTCTCGCTCTTCTCAACCATAATGTCTTTTACTTGAATGGCGTTTATGTCACTTAAGTTTGTTGGCAGATTTCTTTCAGCTGGTAACAAGCTTCTGGCCCCTTAGATTACATCTCTGTTTGACTAAACGTAAGCAATTTCCAGAAGGGTATTTTCCGAAGGATGGAATGTATGCATAGGATAATTGATTTCAGTATTTTCATACACAAATTGTTCTGAACTTCTTAGATTGGTATATAATTTTTCTTTGTAGGTATGGAGAACAAATTTTTGCTAAAACCAAGATGGTATGCTACTGTTTTGTTTTTTTAAAGCTGGAAATGTCAGCAACCATTACAGTTTACTTGATAGATAACTTTTTTACTATAATATAGGAGCAAGCCAGGGTTCTCTTTGTGATTTGTCAGACCATAGACAGTTGGCTCTCTCTATTTATATAAATACATTGGTTAGATTGCAAATCTAGTTAGATATTTGGAGTTGCTGTATGAGGAATTGATGCTGCTATAAAAGAAGAGCCTCAGCTGTAAATATGTAAGATTAGAAATAGCATTGCTGCACCCTGAAGAAATCAAAAGACCTGGAGTTTTTGCATGAGCCTGGGAATACAGCAAATCTGGGACATTCACGCAGAAAGGAAATTCCTTTGATATAGTTAAGAAAAAAAGAAAAAACAAAACCAAACAGGATTTCTGAACTGTTTAATTAACAACCTATGAAAAATATATACCTGAGACTGAACTGGGTAACAAGATGCTCCCTTTGTTCTATAAAAATATTTTGCTGCTAGGAAAATGATTTTTAAAAGAATAGTCAGCATCTGACTAAACTATTTGCTGAAGACTTGCTCTCCTGATATCTGATGTTAATAGCTGGGAAGGGCAAAAGTTACCCCTCTTACATCCGTCAAAAATATAGTGGGTTTTATTTGTTATTGATTCTTAAGGTACAGTGAAGTGCTGCCTCTGGAGTACACTTGCTGACATGGCAGATGGTCTTTATTACTCCTAAAGGTCTGTTTGGTTAATGGCACTTTAATTCTTTATATCTCCATCTATCTACCCTTCCCTTCCAATTAAACATTACTAATACATTTTTATGGCCTCTAAAGTAGCACAAATTAGCATCAACTATGGACACAATAGAGTAATCCACTAATTGCAGTCTGATGACTAAATTGAAGATACATAGAAGGTATAAGTTTTAAGTTTCAAGAGCTCCTGTGAATGTTAATTTGATGTGAAGAACATTTTAAATCTAAATATTTCATGTATTTCAAAACCTTCCTTACAGGTAGTTAAACGAAATATTGGAAGAGTAGTTTATCATACACATATTGTTCAAATTTTATGAGAAGTCCATATGTTGGTGGTCAGACTGTAGAGGCCGATTGTAAACAGGCATGTGTAAAAGAACTCTCTTCATATGGTACAGAAGCTAAAATACAATTCATGGACATCCAGGCAGGGTCTGACCCTAAGTATATGTAAGTTACTGTAAGAATTAACTTCCTTCAGGATGTCATAGCTCTGCAGATTGTCACTACACAGTCCCTTAAAGTTTCACACCCAAGCATTTTTCATCAGAACTGGCTATGTTTTAATTGAATTAACTTAGTTGACTAGAACTGTCATGAACTGTGACTGTTTTACTATATTGATAGCTCTGTAGCTGTGTTTGAATGTCATATTTTCACAAAACTTAATTATGTCTTACCAGAAAAATAAACCCTGAATTTAAGAGTGTTATCCCCTTTTCTTCAGATGAGAAAATTTTGAGGGAGTGGACTTTTGGTTTTTATGTTGATTAATGTGGTTCTTGTCAGCCTTTAAAGTGAGCTTTTAAAATCAGATTGTACACTCTGAAGACTTAGGCTAAAATGTACTGGATGCTAAGCCAAATCTAGGACTCACTTGCAATATTGTTTCTCTTGTGCCTCATCCATTAGATGACACTTTTAATGCTACCTGAGCATGATGTTATCTCTATCTCACTTCATTACTGAGATTATAGATCACTGAAAGATAGCGAATACTTGCCCTTTATATTTCCCATTTTATGTTTTTGCCTAAGCTTCCAAGATTGCCCATTATTGAGAACAGGACACTTGTTTAGAAGGAAGCTTGATCTGACTGAGAACATTATGCCCTTAGCTGTGCTGCTCAAACTAAAGTGAACTGATGTGGGGAAGATGACTGACCTATTCTCTTTTTACACGTTATTTGATCTTTGGTCACAAATTTCTTGTGACAATTTTCCTTCTAGATTGTCTAGAAAATATTTGCACAAACAGATAACAATACAAATATATTGATAGATTTTAAATATCCTGGAGGTATTTAAAATATGGGTAGAAAAGGTACTCAGGGATACCATTTAGTATTGGTCAGGCATGGTTGGACTTTGTGACCTCAAAGGTCTTTTCCAATGAAATGATTCTATGATTCTGTTATAATTCTATCACTGACACCATTTAACTGAGTTGTTTTAAGCTCTTATCAGAAAAATTAATAATGAAAATTATTTGCTTTTGCATTTTTTATCCACTGATGTTCTAAATGAGGATGTGTCCTGTATTCATACATTGCAGGGCTGATAGTCTAGCTCTAGCTATAAACCTCATAATGTTTCTCTGGAAAAGGAAACTACTTTGCCTGTTAATATGTGCACTCTTGAACAACATCCTTTGAACAAATCTCTAAATTCTTGTGAAAAAAAACCCCGTAGTTTTTAGTAACATGAAAAAAAAATTACTTCAAAGCCTTACATCAGTTCTTACGCATGCTCATCTATCAGTTCCTTATATTTGTAAAGGAAAGGTCAGTGTTCATGCTTTTCATTGCTTTGTACTGTTCAAGTTTTCTTAACCTAGTTTCACTTATTGCTTTAAAAGTGGATATGTATTTGCTCACAACTTCTGACCACTTTTTTTGTTCTTAAGTTTTTGAATAAAATAGTCATAGTCCCCTACTTGTCGGCAACAGCAAGAATTATCAGTTTCTTGTACTTTTCTTATTCTTTCTTCACATATTGTATACTAAAATTCAGCACAGTTAGGTTTTGTAAGGTAAAAAAATGGCCTGTCTGGATGGTATATTAGCTAGCTGTTGATATCACTTACAATAATACCATTTCTAACAAATACCAAGTCAAAGACTTGGGTTTCAATGTATTTATGCAGAGTGTTGATCATTTACTCTTTGCCAGTTAAATGAATAGTCATCCAGGTATATTTTTAATGGCTATCCCTGGCTTTTTATAAAAAAAAAGTATTTTCTTTCCTTATCTCATCTATTGGGTCTTAATGATTTGAACTCAAAAAGAAGGAAATACTGACATGTTTGAAAGGAAGACATGAATAGCTCTACTTTTTTTGTTAATATTGCTCACCATCTCCTACATATATATAAAGCATTTTGACTATTTTTCTCTTTCTACTTTTTGAATAAATAGAATTTCCTTGATTTTTCAACAGTCACCGTATCCTTTCAAGTTCAAAATAAAGAACATCATTAAAGAACTAACAGAAGCTGCAACATAAAGGAGGGTCATGGCAAGATATTAATTTAATAGCATTCTATAGAAAAAATGTCATCAAAAAGAAGGATGAAACTAACTTTATGGCTAGTATTTAAGATGATATTTAGAAAGTAACTTGGAATAAAAAATCAGTTTCTTGCTTTGTTTCATCAATATCTATGACTATTTTAAACAATGAAATAAAGTGTGTATTTTTAAGTGCCATTTTTCCTGGTGACACTCTCATTTCTGCCTTTTGTGCCATACATTATGAAGGATCAGGGAAATCATACAGTATATGTTTCATTTCAGAAACTTAGCACTGTTTCCTGAATATCTGTTTTTGAGGAAAATTTAATTCCTTGAGTATTAGATTTACGAGTAGCACAAAAGGCAGAAAAACATGCTTGTTTTTAATTCATTACCGCATTCAAATGAGTATTTATAGTAAATTTTATCATTAGTGAACCATCTTTATTAGTTAAGGACTGAACGGCGGGGACTGCAAAATTCTACAGTTAGTCAAAAACGAATTCAGAAATCTTTACTGCATTACATAAGCTTCTGATGAACTTGCACCTTTTAGTATGATATTTTCTCATCATGGACACAACTTACATTAATATTTCTTGTTCACATTTAGCAGGTGAGATCCACTAGCAAAAAGCTGACATCATAATTTTGCATATTGGTTTTCTGAACACTTCAGTGTTTACCCTACTTTGCTTCTAGTGAAAGCCCTGGCATTTACAGAAGATGAATTTACTGGAACTGATGTTGTATGCTGTAGAAAATCCCGTGACAATGAAGATTCTGATCACTTAAGGTTTTGTTGCACTTTTAGGAAATTTCCACTTCAATTTCAACTGACATGGCTTTGAGCTAAAATACTATTTCAATATAAAACAGAGGCTCCAGAGTTCTCAAAATAAAGAAGTATTTCCCCATTAGTTCTGTATGTCTTAAATTACTTGTATTAGTCTGCATGATTCACATTTTATGACATTTTTCCATCATGCCTTTATGCATTTACCCTTATGAAAGTCTTTTTTCTGTCCAAGAAGTTAGAATTAACTTTCACATTAATTCTCATGAATGGTAGCTAGAATTTAATATTACAAACTGACATTATTGCATACTATTAAATATTAATTTAAATCTACTTGGAGAAAGGCAAGTCTCTTCCTCCTTTGCATTCACACCCTTCATTTAGTTCCTTTATGGAAATTAGGGTGTTTCCAGAATAATTCCTTTGTGCTGGTCTTATTACACAGACACTCATGCTCACAAGGAATATTATTTATGAGAGTATTTCTCCTGAAGTCTGTGGGGCAGCTGTCTGCTCTAAAGTTGCATACAAAGGGTAAGATGGGATTGAGCCTACAGACTTTAATGATTACCAAGCATCCTAACTTAGAAAGCAGGTAATTTGATTATGTAAATCAACAGGAGATTTACCCTGCAGTGAATTTTTAATAATACACTAATTGTCTGATAAAGAAATCAAATTAGACATTAGTGGTAAATCTTCACCTCAGCATGCAGAGAGTTCCATCCCCAAATCTTGTTACTAGTAGAAGAACTAGGCATAATTGTTCTCTTGTACAAGAACAATTTAGGTTGGATTTTTTCCCTCTTTTCCCCTCTATGAAAAGAAGTAATACTGAGCTTAACTCTGTCTCAGCTGTTCTACAATGATCTTGAGAGTGACCCTCAGCAGCCCTTACTTATTAACTATTGTAGTCGCGTACAGCTTATGAATTGGTTGTGGGACAAAATAGTCAAGACCTTTTCCACAAGATGGTTTTCCAATGGAAGAAAAAGCTGTTTTCACGGAAGGGAAATTCTGTGAAACCAATAGAGAAAATTCATCTTGAGAACAAATAACTACTCTAAAATTCTGTAAAAATTCACCTGAAAGTTTTAAAATTGCACATTACATTCTCATTTCACAATTTGTCTTTAGTTATAACAGACATCCAAAATATTCTGCTACTGGTATGTCACAATAAAGAAATGTGCTATTTGTATAATCATTTCTTTTTTGTAGCTACTACTCATCTGCAGATCAAAGCATCTTTTGTTCTGTTCTGAAAAAAGCTTCAAAATGCTGCTTGAAACTTCTTGAAAAAAACTTTTTGAAGATACTGGCTTTCATATACAATCTCAAAAGTATCTGGCTCTTCATCTGAAACCCTGAAATTTTTAATGGTATAGATGTTATGATTTTCAGCCAGCTAGTCAGTATTAATAGCAACTGTTAATTTATGATTGAAATAATAATATTAAGAAATATAATATTAAAATCATAAATAAGATGCAATAAGATCTTAAGACATGCTTACCATCACAAAATGTTTAAAGAATAATTTTGGAAATCAATTGCCTTGCAGGCCTTTAGGTTTGTTTTGTTTTATTTTGTGGTATCTTCTTATAACATACAAAGATTAGAAATGTCTCTTCTGAAAGCTGAATTTTTATATGACTCCAGGAGACGGAGCTTTAAAAAATTAAAAAAAATCAAATATCATGAGAATTATACTAGGATTATTAATAGTAGTTACAGTGACGCTGCAAAAATTAAGTTGTTCTAAGTCAGCTTTTACTCATCTACTCTTTCTGTTTAGTACTATTCTAGCACCAAGGCATCAATTACTATTTATTTCAATGATACTGCATATTAAAAGAGAACTCAAATAGGAAACATTAATTGGAGTTTGGTTTCAAAATACTTGTAAAACATGAATTATACACCATGATAAACACCTCCCTGATTCACTGTATGGGGATTTATAAATAAAATTAGCTGAGACTGATAACACTGTTCAGATATTTGGACTAAAATGTAGTATTTGATTTCATAAAGTTCTCTGGTTTTGTACTTGTTTGGTTTGTTTTTACAAAGAATATGGTAAGATCTATTATTATTAGTGTTAATTTACCTGTATACTCAATTTTCAAGAGAAATATGCTACTACTATGCAGCAGAAACATCAGTTATAAATGCCCTTTCCTAACAGAAAGATTTAAATTATAACTTCTTTCTTTCTTTCTTTCTTTCCATGGGATTAAAATATTTTGTTTACAACCATCCTGAAGAAGTTCTATGATTTTAACAATTAATTAGTAAATTGTCTCCCTGTCACGGAATTTGATTTAATCAAATCAGACTATGCATGAAACGGTGGCTGCAATATTATAGCTTTATTGAACCGTAAACATTAATATCTATTCCAAAATTAAATCCTCTTGGTAATTCACCTGTTTTCATTAGGCAATCATACTCTCAGTCAGAGTCTGTACAAAATAATCAGTGTGGATTTATGGCAGTTTCTGTTACCTTTAACACAAGTAGCAGAACATGTTTTTTTTCCCAGGAGCATCAACAATGAAGACTTGTGGCTCTTTCACTCCTCTTTCTTGCATTTGTTTTATGATCTGGAGCTTTAGATAATCTCCAAGCAGCACAGGAATGGTGACTTACAAATTAAACAATTATTTTGACTTGTAAAGTCCTTTGACATATATTCACATTGCAGTTGTGGCTCATGTAGCAAATGAAGTCCTAGGTATGTTTTAAGTGCATAAGATGATAGACCCAACCATGTCTTTCTCCACTGGTTTCTTATGCACTGATGTTCAAAATGTTGTCTCTCCTCAGGCTCTGAGTGGAAGCTGATAGCAGTACTGAAAGGCTCTCTACAAGCATCTTTGGATGGGCTCCAGTATTGCCCTGCTTTATCCTATTGTCTCTTCTCAAGAATTCTATATGCTTTGGTAGTTTACTCTCACTGTAAATGAAAACTGGAATTGTCATGATATTGTATTCAATAGTCTGGCCCCTAAGAGGGAAAGGAGAGGCTTTTAAAGAGAAAATAACAGAAATTTCTTCAGAAATCACAAGGCGACCACTTAGCAATAAATAGAATAAAATTTGATGACCTACTTTTACGTTTCAAGGTAATGATTTGCATTCAATTGAATATTAGGAGAGAACATCATCTGATGGCATACATACATTTGGATTTCTGTCTCTTCCTAGTTTGTAGGATCTAGAGCAGAGGATCTGCTATCTTCCAAGGTTTGAAGTTTCCGTGCTGCATCCACTAGTTTTTTTGTTTATTTTTAATATGCTTATTATGTACCAAAAATAAAGAGGCCAAAGCCAACAGGAGCAAATCCGAATATATAAATATATACACATATGTGTGCATGCAGGTGTACACACACACAGACATGCACAAACATGTAGACATATTGGCATGTACCTCTTTATACACAGGACACACATATGGCTTAAGCTTAAAGAAAACAAATGAATAACTGTCTTAATTCTTAATATATGAGTAATGGAACAGAGTAATATAATCTGACAGAAAAAGCTTAGAGTACAGATACTTGAAATAATTCTGAAAATGGCTGAAGTTACATTCCCTTTATATTATGTTTAATTTCGTATATCTGGGCTTGAAATAGTTCTGCAAAATTTTACAATTCTTACATTTTGAAAGTATAGCATTGTTGCTGTATAATAACCAAAAGCATGATTTTGGATTGCATTTCTTTAATACATATCCACAATCATGATGAGTCATGAGAAACAAGAAATAATGGACTCTTCAATGTTTTCTCTGTAGTTTGCAAAAGGACACATTTTTCAAAAAAACTGAATTATAAAGTAACCCGAAACTTCAAAATCGCAAAACAAGACACCTAAGAACAGGCATACAAGAATACATGAGCAATATTTGCAAATGTTCCCGTACTTGTTTATGTTAGAACATCAGTATTTTTCAGAGTAGTGACTCACCAAACAACTCATTTCCCAAAAGCTTGACTTTACATTTTATCTATTATATCACCAAGTTGTTTCTCAACAAATATATATTTAGATAGATAGATATAATCAACACATTCACTATTGCTTTCAACAGCATCACTAGCAAGAATGGAAAACATTCATGTTTTTTATGGGAGCTGGAGATACATTGAATGTTTCTGAATTAGTGTTGCTTTGCAATACAGATGTTGAATGTGCACAGACAAGAAGAGTGCTAACACCCTGTGTGTTGCTGCTGTTCAGAGATATTAATTTTGCAACTTTGCCATATGCATATATTAAGTGTAATGGTTCTGAAAGCTTCCTTTCACAAATCTTAATGATATTCTATCCCTCATAAACTGAAGTGAAAGAGGAAAGAAAAAGACAAAATGAATCAGATAAGCTGCTTTGCTATTCTTCTCGAATCCCCCCCTTTAAATCTCCTTTTTGCTGTGATGCCTACAAAATACCAGCTGCAGTACTGAAATTCCATCTATCATGCTGCCAAATATATATATATGTGTATTCCTTTAATGTCACTATATCTGTATACCTAGTACAGATTATCTGATTGTAAACCATTTACAGTGCGGATGACCATTTAGTTCTGTGCTTAACCCTGTCTGCATTTAGTCTAATGTAATTTGAATCTACTATATGTAGATATGCCTTCTCATTGGCTTAGGGAAGTCATTGTCTTTTGGTGAAAGTTGTTAAGTAAGTATTCCTTGTCTGAACAGATATTTTTTATACTTATTGTCACAGGTATAATGAAAATATTCTTGACCGATTTTTTTTTTATTCAGAATGCTCGGAATCAGTATGGACAATATTGTCTCAATGCAGAGAGTTCGGTCCTGTTTATATTACTGAGTAGCAGTCTAGTGGTCTCTACTGTACTATGGAAAATGTATTGCTCACGTATCGTGTTAAGAACACGAGAAAAAGCACAAGCTTTTGAACTGTTTCTCTGTGGAGCTAGAAGTCTCGGTATTTTGCAGTTTCTGCCAAGGAAATAGAGATGTTTTCTTTCTCACACAATGACTGAATATTTTTAACAAGTACATAATATACATTATTTTTATCAGGACACATATGTTTGTGTGCCTTACTGTACTGCCAAACTGTTGCTAGTTATAGGACAAGCTAATCACTTAGCCTTCTTCAGAAAGGTAGTGTAAAAAATGAATGAAGATGTAAAAAATGAATGAAAATGCCAGAACTGAATGACTAATAGCAAGAGATATATTTATTTTCTTCACAATCATTTCTCTCCAGTACTTTTCTACCTTCCTTTCGAAACTGCTTTTTCTGTATTTTCTAGTCTGTATGGCATACAGAATATTTTGTTATTGTTTGACCTTCGGAACATTTTCTCTTTTTTCAGTGATTCTTTTTCTTATGTCCTCATGTTTGTGAAAATCTCCAAACTATTACAAATTGATGAGGTCACCATCTGGATTGCTTAAAATATTTTTACCAGTCAACTTAGATAAGACATCTGCCTGTATCTCTGTGTTTCGGGACAGTATCTCTATACATCATTGTCCTTTACTGCTATATCTCATAGGGTTTTATTCAACCTTTAACTCAATTTCTGCAGATTTCCACTTGATAAGACCTTTTCTCCATGTTAAATTTTTCCTGTCTAGATCATTCAACTTCCCAAATCTAAAGCCTGCTTTTTTATCTTTTAGTCAAGTATGTACTTCTTGCTATGTAGATAAATGGGAATAATATTTGTAGAAACAAATCCAATAACAGAAGCTGATTAAAAGACTAGAAGGAAAAAAAAAGAAGACTACTATTGTGCTACATACAGGACTGCACTAAATGTAAGAGATATCACTTTTTGCTAATGGTAAAATGTATGACTTCATTGTCCATATTCTCCTAGATAACTCACTAAAAATATCTCCATAAAAGCAAGATTTATTTTTACAGTAATTTCGTATTGTTCATGGCTACTACTAAGTGTTTCACATGTGAGAAATTATTAGAAAGCCAGTTAACGCAAAGAGGTGTTCTGTATTCTGAAGTGCTGGTAGGATTGTATTAGTGAAACTTTTGTTCCTATTTCATAATCAATACTTTTGCTGATTACGAAGTAAATGTGTTGCTTTTTTCTGATATAGTACTTTAGACAGATGAATAACAACTTCCTTTTAAAAAGTATGTATCTCAAGGACATTTATAGATCTTCAGTCTGAATTATGCTACTAGCAGAAAGATTTGTTTAAGAAGAAATTACTTGCTTTCACGCATTAAAACCTGTGACTTTATGGAAAGACTTCATAGAATTTTGTGTTTCCAGAGAATTTTTCTGTCCACTGCTTGTATGCATGTTAGGCACAATAATGACTTTTCTTGCTGGTGCACAGGTTTCATGTGTGACAGGAGTGGTGAACATAAAGTTGGATGTGCACAGGCTGTGAACTGAATACTTAATCTTAGCTAGGGAACACTGAACATCTTGCGGATACCAATGACCAAGGCAGCAGCAGACAAATTATATATAAACCCTTCAGGTTACAGACAGTGAATCTAAAGCAGCACATGGCAGTAGCCAGCTACAAATCCTACTTTTCAGGCTTTGGAACCATGAGTGTGGCATATGGGTGCTCTGCAGTTGCCAACTCTACTCTCAGTTAGCCTCAAAGATCGATTCATCTGCAAATGAAAAAATAGGCAGAGGAAAATGAAGGCCAAAGGGCCGGTGTGCAGCCTGCTCCTGCCAGCTACATGAGGAGGGAGTGCCAAATACATTTTTAGAGAGTTTTAGTCACAATCATGTTGATAATGTCCAAGGGTTTAAAACCAGATTATTGTCAGAGAAAACCTGGGTTGTATGCATTTGTTTTATTCAAAGAGTATTAGGGATTACATTTTCAAACACAGCATGTTTGAAACAATTTTCAAGGCTACCTTTCCTACCTATCCTTGGCCAATTTTGTGATCAATCATTTCACTTCTTAGAATAGATGTCAAGCAAGTCATGAGAGATTCATGTCAAAAAAATCAATAAAGGTTTGAAGAAAAGAGTCAAAGCGGTTGTCAAGAGGCAGAGTCAAAGCAAAGGAAATTCACATAAATTCTGGTCCCAACGCCACTAACTTTTTTTCAAAAAAAAAAAAATTGGCTGGTACCAAGAATGTTATAATAAACATTATTAAAAAGGCTAGGTGTTCTAAACTGGACACACAGGATAATGCATCTGGAATGTGTGAGAAGGCCAGGCTGAAAAAAAATGCCTGGGAATGAGTGAATTGTAGATATGACTGAAATCAGTCATTAGAGTGTAGAATAGACAAAACAAAACCATCCTGTTTGTCTGAAGTTCAGAAAACCAAAAAGTTGTATAAAGTTCTGCCTAAAGTGGAAAACTAGTAGTACTTTCTTAATTTGTCTCCTGTATGCCGTGCTGATTAAAAGAACATGCTTAGAGAAGATTACAAGGTCTGTGTCTCCTTCATTGTCTTACCCAAACTGTTCCTGTTGACCAAACCACCCAAGAAAATAACAAAAAGCAGGATTCTAGGGGTGTGCCCCTTGAAATATATCACATAGGATCTTCTCTATACCCAGGGGTTAGCTCATGTATCAGAGAGCACAGCTGGTCCCTTCATATGGGACTGCATGAACTGGGAAAGGGTGGAAAAGCTTATACTACTGTTGGTTTTGAACATGCTAGTAAAAAAATATATGAGGAAATATGAAAGACTTTTCGTGAAATACTGAAACAGAAAAAGTGCAAATATGGTCTCTTCTAATGAGCATGTCAGTCAATGATTAAAGAGTGGATTAGGATTCAAAATATTTGACTCAAATTCCTCTATTCAACCTAGAGAAAAGCAGTTAATCTTTTTTTCTGCTTCTTTCTAAAAACAGAATTCTCTCTTTCTTGTTGTTACACATTAAAAATTATCTTGAAGCCAATTTTTACTTTAATATGGACAGGTCCGTCGTCTAGAAAATAAAGCCATGACTTGATTTGTTTCTCTTGCTGTCACTGCTATTTAGATACCTAATTCAGAAATTTATCTGAATAAAACATCTGTATAGGCACTTCAGATTTTATTTGAATAAAGTCGGAATGTTCTTACTCAGGCTTGAGATTTAGGCAAGACATCTAATCAGTACATAGATGGGCTCCTTTGTAGGAAACTTGACTGTTTTATACCAGTTTCTCAGAAGAAAATTAAATGCCTTGTCAGGGTATTTTTGCAATGAATGTATAATCCTAGACTATTGGTTTAGTCTGAAGGTCTTCCTTCCAGAGAGCCAACAAGAGTTGAGATTCAGTTTGGTTATATAATCTCACAAGGTACAAGAATGGTCTGGAAAGTACTACAATACTTAAAATTTCCTGCTAAGAATAGTAACAGTGGAACAAGACCTCTGCCAAAAAGTGTATCTGAATTTAGAATTCTGCGCTGAGCTTTGCATCTCATATCCTTAGTAGTATTCATTCAATCGATGAGAAAAATCTGAGGTTTTTCCAGAAGGAAATAATGCATAGAACAAGGATGTTACCTGTAGCTGTGCATCAGTCTCTCTATACAGCATGTAGTCATTGAGCAGTTTGCCCTAAAAATTTCAGTTTACCAACTGCTGATGAACTACCTAACTTAACATTAAATAGAAAGTAATTCAGTCAAAAACATTATTAGAAATTCTGATGAAAAATGGCCCCTTTTTAAAACAATATTTCCCTGGAATTTTCTGCCAGTTGAAAAAGAATCCAATCCTCAGCCCTTTTAATTACTATTCTCATTTCTTCTCTGCCACATGTCGTCAATGTCCAGTCCAGGCAGAGCTGCAGAAGAAGAGGAACACAAAGTATAAATATTATGTGTTTCGTATCAAATGTAAAATTTAGAATAACATTTTTTTTCTAAATGCACAGGAACAAAACGACAAATTGTTGCAAAAGTATATTGCTATGGAAAAGAGTATGGCAAATGTAGTTGGAAATCCAGTCTAAACAGAGCTTCTGTGTTATTCTGTTATAGAATCACAATTCATGCCGGAGAAAAACATAAATCTAATATCAGGGAGACCATGGGCTCCTGAAGATGTCACTAAAACCCGTTAAACTATATGGTAATTCCATGCTATTATTTCAGTTCACTTTTTGTTTTAATCACAAATTACTTGTGCCCAAGATACCAGTAACTCTGCTATTAGCTGATAGATTTTGGCATTGTGATATTCTGATCATTATGAGGACTCAAGTGAAATCAGTAGATCTATTACCCAAGTAATTTCCTGCTCAGTATAAACAACAGTACTGGTCCCCAGTGATTTTCAGATCACATGTCTCTGGGCTTAAAAATCTTTCTGCCTACCCCTTTTGTACACCACTGAACAATTCATTAATTACTTACTGTAGTCAAAGGTTTTATCATCTCCTGAAGTAGTAAGCATCAGATGCTACTGCACACAGGAAGAATATAGAACTTATGTTCCGATCTGAGGTGCCGGTGTCTGAGCTAGCTGTAAATCTACAGCATCAACTCTCAGCCTTGCATTCTATGTCTGCTAGAAAGTGCTTAAGATTTTCATTGTAAAAATGCATTTTGTCATGCACTACCATGACATTACAAATCATTCTTATTTTGAATCTGTTTATCCTTTAAAAGTGATGCCAAAGGGAGGAAATGCAGCTAGACACAAAGGAAGTAGAAACAATGGGAAAATCCAGCAAAGCTTAGTATATATTCCAAAGAGACTTCATAGTGATGAACAGTAACTTGCTATTAAAAAAGTCAAACATTTTTGTTTTGAAAGTGGTTATCCTTTGGTACCAGTGATGCCTAGAATGACGATATCATATTATCTCCTTTGACTGATTCCACTTTCCAAATCCTCACTTTCAGGTAATGTCTAGTTTTCACAGATTCTTTTTACAGAACATATCTAAGATGTGGCTTTTGCTATCTATCTGCACAGCTGAAATATCTCATGTCTCAGCTACTGCAATACTCTTTTTTCTCTGACTTTGACAAATGCAGTCTTACTCAGCTGCTGCGAGGATCATTTTCCTGGACTGTCATTTTGACCATTTCACCTCTCCACACCTCCCTCCTCCATCTACTGCTTTTCTGCTACTTCAAACACAAGCCGCTTAGCTTCACCTTCAAATTCTTTACACAATCCATCCCCACCCCACAAATGATCTTTACTTTCAGTAAAGTGCACATGACACATGCTACTTATTGGCAAACAAAACCAGTCTTAACAGACTTTTAATTAAGTTCCCTTCTGATTTTTCCTACTGTCTTTAAGATAGGGATATACTTCTTGTAAACATTATCCACATTTCCTTATTTCATTCAATTGCATCATTAAAATTTACCTTGCCATGGTATCCAGAGAGAGCTAAGGACAAAGAATTGGCAGAAGTACAGTCCTTCATTCCCCAATATCAGATCATTATCTTGTGGTTTCTGTCTGTCTCTCTGAGTGCAAGCTCTTTGCAAAAGGGATGCATGAGGTTTATGTTTCTCCCACAATTGCCTCCTATTTAATTATTAAGATTCTCATATTTGAAAGCATAAAAAATGAGAGAGATCTCCTGGGAGCTTCTTGAATGCTTTTCCACACATTTTGCATTCAGAGTAATTTGAACAATACTTCTGCATTTCCTGGACCACCTGATCCTCGGATGTTGCTATTGTTAGCTTTGGTCTTCATCTTCTTGACTAAATATTCATCCAATTCATTTGGGGCATCCTAAGACATCAGTCTCATCTCGGTATAATGATAACTGCCAGAGCTGAGCCTGTCATCAACGTTTGCACAGAATGGTTGGGTGGTTGTATGCTTCCTAAATGTAGTATCTTCAGGATAATGATGGTACCTGAAATAGAGATTTCCTCAGAAGTGATATCATATGCAGTGCAACTGGCTGGCTCTTTCTGTCTTGCATCACTGCTCAGATAAAAATGAAGTAGTTCAGGCATTTTATGGGAAGGACATAATGCCAATAAAATTTATTTCTCTCTTCGCATAGTGAGAAAACACTTTGGGGTACACCAGTGAGAAAACTTGACTAGATCACAGGGAACATAACACACGGCATGCAGGCCATTAAAATAGTGCTGCAGCAGGCAGAATTGACTGTTGCAAATATTACATATTAACAAGTTTCCCCTTATTTCCTTTTTTACTCTTGTGTTTTCAATCATAACTTTAAAGCAATATCTAGGTACAGGTGCTGCCACATTGATGGGCCCTTTTGTTATGAGTGTGAGTAGAACATATAGTATCATACTACAGAAAAAGGCAAAATGCTGTAGTTGATTTGACTGTTACCCCAGATGTGCAGATCTAGAATGTGGTAGCTGTTGTCCTTTAAGGACCGATGCTGAGGATAATAATATCTTTCTTTAGATAATATAAAATAAAAGATTAAACTGAAAAAAGGCTTCCACTGAGAACCAAAAAACCCATCAAGTCAGAACAAAAAACCCCATCCAAATCAACAAAACATCCAGTTTTCATGTAATGGTCTGAAGTCACTAGATGGGCCTGTACGTACCACCATGAATTTAAACTTGGATTTGATTTTAACTCACGTAACAGGCTTATGTAAATCATTGACAGTGGTATTTGAAAACTGCTGTGTACTGATTAGTTTCCATATTCATAGACTTCTATTAGTGACTTGGTATTTTTAATTTTTTTTTCCCCTAGAGCTACTGGGGTGAATAAGAAAGTGAATGTTGACTTCCAGCACACATAGGTGAAAATTTAAGATTGTATGTGAAGTTCATTATAAGGAATGGAAGTTTTTCAAACTCTCCTAGCATCTTTTGATGCCTTACACAGTACATGTTGGCATTCTGGGCTTCTGATCTTGTGGATGAATGACCTCTTATATTGTGTTTCGAAGTATGCCTTGCAGTGGAAAAAGGAGCAAGGAACAAAAAGGATGCTGTGTGTACATATTTATATCAGTACAAAATCAGGGGATAGCCTAGGAAGAGACTAAACTAAGGGACCAGAAAGCCCTTCTGACATTTTTGACATATGAGTATCTTCAGTTCAGTAATGATCTCTGCCCTATTCATCTAAAGTATATTGACACAGAAGGTGAAGTAAGCCTAACCCAATGCAAAATTTCTTAAGATCAGAGTCAGATTGCAGTCTTCTGACTGTGGAAACAATATAACATTTTACTCAAAAAAATAGAATTCTTACTATGTGCTTAAAGGCCATACTCCTTTCTCTTTACTACATAAAAAATGTTCTTTTTTTTTAATACAAGTAGTATTTGGTAGTAGTGCACAGTCAAGATAGCTGTGAGAAAGTGAGTTCGATTATATTTTTGTTTGTGCGTCTGTTGTATTCGGTCAACACCATGTCCAGAATATTTTCTCTTATTGGTCATGTGCATCCAGAGTACAGAACAGCTTCCGGATCTTGAGTAAATTATAACTTGAGGTAATTTTAGGTATAAATTTCTTGACATTAAGGCACTGAAACATAGGAAAGATGAAATTTCAAGACGAATATGTCAACATTGTCAAGTGAACATTTACAAGGGGAAAAAAGAGAGAATGAGGTTTTCAGTTGCTGGAACTGTCATTAAAATTGCACAGATTTTCATTCAACTCCTGTTTCAGGAGGACAGTGAAATTATATTTTAACACAGAAACTATAAGCAATCATAGGAGGCAAGATATAGAATTCCCATCTAAGACTAGGAATTTAGGACTGAAGTATTGTTAAATTGCTGGGAAAATCAAAGAAACACAGGAAGTTCTAAGAAATGTATTAATTAAAATTTTTGTACTAAAAATCTTATGGAATATAAGCAAAACATAAGTAGAAAAAGGATGTTTTCTCATCATCCCAGTGAGATAATGTTCTGTAATACATAGGGATCATCATTCAGTTATTCTTATTATCTACTCCATGTTTGAAATTATCACAGACAACAGCTTAATAAGAGTGTATCAATGAGTGATTGCAATTCATGTTATCCAGCTAAACTCTCAGTAAATGACTGTGTGAAAAAGGTCATCTTTCTGCTGGAAGCACAACTGGAGTTTTGATGAAGTGAAATCTAGCTTCTGATGTAGGTCCAAAGTCTGGGCTGCAGCTCTGCTTGACCCTTCTCTATAGTCAGAATTATATACAACACACCACAGCATGTGCCACTGCTTGACATAGTTACTAATGACCAGAAATGCCCAGACTGATTTTTGTACATGTATGACGTGAAGAACCTTACTGTACTTTGCCAATTTATTCCTCACTGATCAATTACAAACAGATCTTGGTTTCTGCAATAGTGTCTGTGTTTTAGAGCACATGTGAAATCCTTGGGAAAGAAGTTAAACTTTTCAACTCAACTGCTCATTGCTTGCTCTTGGTGACTAGCTTCCTATACTAAATATTACTACCTTTGATCCTTTACACGGTGACTGAAGTTTCAACATGTAGAACTGATTCAGACCAAAATGCAAAGAGCTTCATGTACATTTATGTTGTAAACACAGTAGAATCTCTCTTTAAGACAAATAAATAGCTGTTAGTTGGCTTTTCTATGTGTTCCCAGCTGTAATAATTATCTACACAAACTCTGGCAGAAATGTTTTTCACATTTAGAACACAAATAGTTTTCCTGAGTTTTTTTTCTGTGAGAGAAAAACATCTCTTCATATATGGTGTATAAATTAGTATGTTAGACATGGAAATGTTTTTGGATCCCTAGAAAAAAAAGGAGAATACTTTAACATTCAGAGACATCACAAAGTGATCTTTTGACCAGCTAATTAAGCATACTCAGTGTTTTTTGGTTTTGTTTTGCTTCCTGTGCAAATTGTGACTTTGGCTTTACAGCTAGCCAAGATAAATGACATGACACAACTTGCCAATCTGTGTCAGAACAGTAAGCATATTTCTGAGTCATTGCACGAAACAAAATTACGGACTGCTGTGGAGATGACAACAGTATTTGTAAAGTCATTGATGTAAGTCTCCTTTTAAAGATGGTATGTGCATGTCACAGACAATAACAGCTATAGAATACCTAAAACCTCTTCTTGAGATTGGTACCAGGATAAGAAGTATTATAATTTTCTTAGGAATGCACGAATACATGTCATGAGAAGTATCTTGCCCATTCTTTACCGCACTTGTTTCTTCAACACACCAAAGCATGTTTGTGGGACAGTCTGATTGGATGCTAAATGTACTGACAAATGTTGACATAGTCCTACTCGAGGTGATTTTACATATTCTTCTATAAATTGTTATACAGAAATAAAAAACTCTACAGTTGTGCTCAGATTGAAAACCATCAGTATCTGCAGCACAACCCTCAGAATTTTTAAGTGGAGCTATTTAAGTTTGAGTTGTTTTTATGTAACTAAAAGACACTGCACACACAAATTTATTTTCTAGAGATGGTGTATTTCTCTTGGACCAATGTAAAACCCAGAATATACAATAATTTTGGGGATATACTGTTACAACAAATGCTGGCTGAATTATTTTTATGGAAATTTTGGAGAACAATTTTTTCGACACTTACTGATTTCAATCCATAACTGGAAAAATGAAAATAATTAAAAAGATCTAAAATCCAAACCATGTGATCTGGGATAATGCCACTGCAATTCTTCACATAAGATGTAATAGTATTGTCTCAATTTCCTTCCCCTCCTCTATGGCAGACTTCATGACTGGAAGAAATCTGACATAGTTCACAGTAGCTGGTCTGACTTTTAGTTCTTTATAATAGCATAAAATGGCAGGAATCTAAAAGAGACTTACTTGGACCCACACTTAGAATAGGTACATTCAAAATGTGTCTGAAGTCACTCTAGCAGCATTTCTGAATTGGGAAACCCCTTTGTTTCTTAAAATTACTTTTTTTAAAAAAAATATTTTCTCCATGAAAAAGGAAACTAAATGAGGTTTGAAGGGAAAAGAATGAACAAACACGTTGGCCTGGTTCATATTGATGCATCTTTTTGAGACTACATCAAAGACCAATAGTCTGATCAACTTCATTGTAGAAATGATGACTGTTGTGCATTAACACTATGTATATCGCAGAGGATTTAGTTCACTAAACATTTATATTGCTATCTTTTGGCAGAGGGGAAAAGAAAGGGAAGTATGTGTTTGTCCTGAGCACATAGTAACAATTCTTTTTCCTTTACTAACTAGAGTTACAATTTAATTGTAAAAGTATAACAACACCTGTTTTCTAAAAATTCTGTTAGCTGGAGTTAATTATACCTTCTGTTAGTTATGACCTGAGTCATACAACAGCTCTTCCACTATTTCACCCACAAACTAGCCTGTCCATAATTACTTGTGTTGTCCTGTTTAGTCTTGTATAATGTTATATCATTAACTTTGCTCAGTCAATGTACCTGATGAAAGATCATGTCTCTTCAAAGCGTTTTTCAAAAGCTTATACAATTCAGGATTTTAAGGCTATGAAGGAGGAAGCAATATGGCCAATAGATCCTGATCTACTACTCAGAATATTCTTTCGGTGAATTTTCTTTGTTCATATTTATATTATACTTAAAAAATGGAAATTCTTTGGAGTACATTCTGATGAATTCTTGAGTGTCAAAACTATTCTGGTGATGAAATATGCTATCTTATATCCTTTTTGCATCCACTGACTTGAAAAAGAATTGATTTAATTTAAGGTGCACAAGGAAGACATGGCTGAGTCTTCAGAAGTAATTTGCTAAGTTGAAAGTAAGTTCTACTGAAACATTAGAGGAAAGAATTAAGTGCAGAGAAACCTTCCATTTGAAGCTGTTTAGAATAGATACAAATTATCTTTACATTCTGTTTTCCAGGCTTGATTATCTAGAGGCAAATATCCCTGCTTTAGCATTCTTCCCAAATTCATCTCCAGGGTTAACCATCCATGTTTAATCATTGCTGATAATGAGATTTGTAAACTTTCAAAAATCCCTTAACTAGAACTCTATGGATAGGTTTATGCATAAAGCGGACTGGGAGGAATTTTCTTTTTTTTTAATCTACAGTTAGAAAGAGTTGGTTGATTTTTTTTCTAGTTTGTACTTCTGAAAATTTCACTGTGCAAAGAGCAAGCTTGATATGCCACAGTGAAAATAATAGAAAAGAAATGTAAAGGAACTATTCATTCTCTTTCAGAATCTGAATATTCTTTATGAAACATTGATTTCTGCTGTGCAAGTAGTCAGCGCACACATCTGTTTGAGGGTTTCTCGGACTGCAGGTCTATGTAAACCCTAAACCCCACAAACTGGCATTTCTAGGTACCCCCAGTCATCTTGACAAGATCTCAACAGATGCATTTCCAAGATTTCTCTTGTTGCAGTGATTTGTAAAGTGCCTTAAAGGAGAGCTCCAAAGCAAGCCAAATAAAGCAATAAGAGTCAGAATCCAAACCAGAATTTTAAAAGTAACTAGCGGGAATAATTAATCTACCAAAAGAAAGGAGGTAGGAGAGTATGTGGAGCTGCATAGGAAAAATTTGAAATGGCTGTGTAAAATGAACCAAAGCACTATGAACATCAGAATAAAGAAATGTCAAGGAATGAGCATCTGGAAAGGGATATGAATAATGGAGCCATGAATTAAAAGCATTGTTTTCTAAGTGCTATAATAAAGATGCAATCAAAATTAATATCTTGCACTCTGTCTCATACTTATTTGAGGTTATATCCTTGACTCCCATGGAACAGGAACAGAGACAACAGTCCCCCAAGCCCTCCCCAAAACTCAGTCACAAACGTTGAAGATTACCTGGAAAAACAAAGTGAGCAACACTTGGACTCTACAGAAAAAATAAAGCTTGGAGAATTTGTTTTCCAGATTTTCTCTGCTTTTTAAATATATTCAGCTAAATCCGGTCATCTTGAGTAGTTTCAGAATTTTTTTCAATAGTAGTAGATCTAGATCAAATAATACTAGTTATCAGAAATAATTCTACACTTTTGCAGATCTTCTGTAGCAAGTTATTCTACCATCATGTATATGGAACAAAACTATGTGTGGAAAAATACAGCCAAATCACTCAAACATGCTACATTTTAGTCGTCATTTCTCTTCTTCCCTTTGAGTTTTCAAACTATAGGAAAAAAAATGCTTTTGAATTTGAATTCACCTGGACCTTGTCAATTTGAAGGTAGGGGTACATGGAAAGAGAGTGTCTGCACTTTTAAAGGTATCAGGATAAATGAGCCATAAGCAAGAACAGAGACAATCCTGATTGACATGTGGTAAGGGAGGCTGTGATAAAAACAAACCTGGACATTCACAGCAATTGGTATGAATATCTGGAGTGTGAGGATGTTGTTTTTTTCTGAGAAGGCAGGGAAAGAAAAGAGAATAAAACAAAAGCAGAGAGACATAAAACCTGACCAATTAGTGTTAACAAAGACTATAGTCAGAAACAAATTTGGACAGTCAAGGCTGTCTGGAAGTTGCAGGCAAAACACGATTTTACAGCTGGTAAGGATACAAATCTGAGGGTCCTGGGTGCTGCAGGGGTTTGATGGGGCCATGCTGAGTGTTGAGGCAACATGCAGGGGAGGGTTGAACCTGAAAATAGGAAAGTGGCATCCTGGGCAGAAAGGAGTTCAGGGCTGGGGCAGCTGTTGAAAACGGACACTTCTAACATCCTTTAACAGTAAACTACACACATCTGTCTATGTATAAAATATTATAGGAACACATCCAATCTCATGAAATATAAGCAGTTAACTGGTTGAAAGTATGGAGGCACACAATTAATTCTGTGCTCACTTACTGAAGAATAAATATAACATTGTTAATCTGAATGCACTGCTCAGCTGTAGACTCTGAAAGCACTGTCCAGCTCAAACACTACTTACCTGAAAGAATACTGACATCAAGTTCATGACATTTTGAATCAAGTCTTAAACAATTCATTTTCTCTACCTTAATTAATCATTTGTTGCAAAAAAAAAAGTGTGTCACAATGCATACCTTTCAAAAGAATGATCATAGAAAGAAACAAATTTATACATTTTCCTGATAAATCAAAATGGCCAATGTAGTAAGTGCATACACCCACTCTTCTCATTATTCAGGAAGTCTGTTCTGACAAAGAAATTAGCTTTATTTTGTCACCACATTTATCACAGAGAGAGAATTTAAAAAAAGAGAGAAATAACATATCTTGCCCTAAACTTTTTCCACTAGCTTCAAATTGTCATTAGAGTTCTGCTTTGATGTTGCCCAGTTTAGTGATCAAGTTCTCCTTTGCAGTTTCTAAACTTAATTACCACAGCTATATCTAATACACAGAATTCTGCCAGAACAAGTCTTCCTTGGTGCATTTGATGGGTAATATTAATGTTGCCTGTGCAGTGGAATGCCAGTTGCTAGCAGCTCGTGATGTGTGCATTTTTTCAAGTCAAATTTATTTTCTTTTCTTGAGCTTAAGTTTTAGAATATAAAGGACTTTATTGCAGCATTTCTAGGCTCTGTTCTTAAGTTCTTTGAGCAGACTTCTTTGTAAAAAATAGTTGCAAAACTGTATTACCAATGCCTCTTGCTTTAGCCCAAGTTGTTAGATCTGATGCCAATTGTATAATGTGACAAGACAAACAAAGCTACCTTTTATTTTACTTTATAAAAGACCTTGGTTTTCCCTTCACTCCCCATGACAATTGTCATTGCAAGCTGCAGCCATGTTTTCCCCTTTACAGCCTCATCAATGACAAAAAGAATATTTCTGACTCTAAGGAGATCTTACACTCTCCTGCCAAGGCACCCTGTTATCCCTCTGCACAATGGTCCCAAGCAAGGCAGTCAACCCTCCTGTCAGGGGAGATGCTGCTCACACACTGCTGCAAGCCCAGTGCTTGAGTTTCATGCCACATCCATGCTCCAAACCAAACTGATTTCTGTTTTCCAGCAGAGATACATAATCTGAATGGATTCTAGTGATTGTACACAAAAAAAAAAAGGGCTGAGTTGAGGCCTGCTGGTCAAACTGAAGAGCAAAAGGGAACTGCATTGGCAGTGCAAGCAGGGACAGGGAACCTGGGAAGAGTATACAGGCACTGCCTGGTTGTGTAGGAATGGGGTCAGGAAGGCCAAGGTGCAGCTGGAGCTGAAGTTGGCAGGAGAAGTGAAGACTAACAAGAAGGGCTTCTTCAGGTACGTCAACTGGAAAAGGAATGTTAAAGAAAACTTATCCCAACAGATGGAAGATAATGGTGACCTCATATCAACAGATGAGGAGAAGGTTGATGTACTCAACACCGTTTTTGCCTCAGTCTTCACTGACAACATCTGTCCTCATCCCTTCTGGGTCATGGGAGATCAAGAAGGGGACCGGGGGGAATAGCCCAGAGGGAATAGTAGGGAGGATCATTTTTGTGACCACCTGAGCAACGTGAACTTAAATAAGTCTATGGGACCTGATAAGATGCATCCCAGAGTCCTGAGGGAATTGGTCGATGTAGTGGCCAAGCCACTCTCTATGCTATTAGAAAAGTCATGGCAGGCAGGAGAAGACCCTGGTGACTGGAATAAGGGCAACATTCTACCCACTTTAAAAAAGGGTAGAAAAGACGACCCTGGGAACTACAGATCTGTCAGCCTCACCTCTGTGCCTGGGAAGATCATGGAACAGATTCTCCTAGAAGCTACGCTAAAGCATATAGAATCATAGAGAGAATCACAGAATAGTTTGGGTTGGAAGGGACTCTAAAGATCATCTAGTTCCAACCCCCCTGTCATGGGCACAGACATCTCACACCAGACGAGGCTGCCCAAGGCCCCATCCAATCTGGCCTTCAACACTTCCAGGGAAGGGGTATCTACAGCTTCCCTGGGCAACCTGTTCCAGTGTCTCGCCAGTCTCATCATGAAAAATTTCTTCCTAATGTCTAGATTAAAACCTGCCCCCTCCAATTCATAGCCATCCCATCCTATCACTACATGCCCTTGAAAAATCCTCTCCCCAGCTTTCTTGTAGTCCCTTCAGGTACTGTAAGGTTGCTCTAAGGTCTCCCCAGAGTCATCTCTTCTGGAGGCTGAACAACCCCAACTCTCTCAGACTGTCCTTATAGCGGAGGAAGTGCTCCAGCCAGGGGGGTTGCAACTAGGTGATCTTTAAGGTCCCTTCCAAGCCAAACCATCAATTGATTCTATGATTCATTCTATGATTTAATCCTTTTGGGTTGGCATTTATTCACTCAGGGAAGATGAAGAGGCAGAAGCACTGGCTCCAGTCCTGTCACCTCCCCTGGTCTCTAGGTGGTGGCACAGGAAAACCCTGAGAGGCCTAAGACAAAACCTGTGTTGTGATTCCTGCTCCCAGACAATCCTCTGCTGCCAGATGTCCCTGCAGGATGGGCCCTGTCAAGTCTTGCACTGCAGCAGAGCTGGGCTCCTGGTTGAGTGATGTGGGCTCTGTGGTGTGCAAACCATCACCAGGCAGAGCTAAAATAGCTGCTTCTTTTGGTTTTTTTTTCCTGATTTCAACTCTTCTGTTTTCCTGTTTGCCCCCATTGATACACACCTAGTGTTTCTTTTGCCACTTCTGTCAGAAGTCACTCAGGAGAGGATGCATCTGCATGGGCTGAGTGGATAACTCATAAATGCCAGCAGCTCTGTCTGTCCACAACATCTTGGGACTCTCCTTGGAGCCCTGGTCTATTTCTCTGTGCTCTTCTTGCAAGGTATTTTACCTCCTCCTGCTCTGTAATCCATCATTGTACATGCATAGCCTGTGGCTGATTCATTTAAAATGTCACTTGGTCGCACTGTGGCTTGTATAATAATGTGAGTGATAAATGGGAAGTTTATCCCCAGAGCCTTTTCTTCTAGATTTATAGGCACTTTTCATCTCAAAGGTAGGGGTCAACTCCCACCCCTCCCTGGTGCTTCCTCCTCCATCTTCTTCCCCAGGTCTTCTGGCTTGGGGAACAGCAGACAGTACAGGGCAGATGGGATGGAAGGGTCTGCATGGTGGGGGTGGCTGCTGGCACCAGAGAAGCAGGTAAAACTGTATGTCTTCCCTTCAGCCATTCCACTCTTGGACCTAGGGAGAGACACTGTGGAGAGGATGGCCGGTCCATTCTGGTTGAGTGCTGAAGAACAAGGAGGCTTGGATGTATACGTAAGGAATAGCACGCAGCAGGAGCGGGAGGGTGGTGAGGAGCATGGAGGGAGTCTGCAGTTGCAACAGTCTAGTTGCTTCCCCGAGTGCTGCTTTTTTATCCATGGCCTGCACACATAGATAATCAATGGGTTTTTTGAACACATTTGGAGGGAGAACAGTGCTTTTACAGGTGCTGCTTAAGGATGAAGCTATACAGCGGCTGGATCTGCTCTATTGCAACTCGACCTTTGAAGAATGGTTCCAAAGTGGTTTCTGCTCGCAGTCTAACTGCTTCTAATTCTTGAATGAATCCAACTAATTTTATCATTTGCACTTGCCTTTTTAGTCTGTGCTTGTTACCTCCACTGATTATTCACACCTTTCTGTGCTTCTATAAACCTTTCCCCAGTCCTAAATTGGATACTTTTCTTCTGACTCACTGTGTTACTTTTTCTTTTAATCACATACTTCTGTTACTTCTTTTATTTCCTTCCATGTCTCCTTTTTCCATC
The DNA here is from genome assembly GCF_032191515.1 of Phaenicophaeus curvirostris. Lineage (NCBI taxonomy): Eukaryota > Metazoa > Chordata > Aves > Cuculiformes > Cuculidae > Phaenicophaeus > Phaenicophaeus curvirostris. The sequence goes on along the minus strand of NC_091392.1, from coordinate 175,487,518 downwards.
TTCCTGCCACTACTAACTCTACTTTCTCTCATTTCTCTCTCCTGCTTTTCTGCTATACAGAAACTTTCCTCTGCTTTTTCTGCTGTTGGTGATACTTATTTGCCTTGATTTGTTTTTGGTCCTTGCCAGAAGTTTCTCACCTACCAGTTACTATCCCCTGTTTCAGAATTAAGTAACACCTGCAACTTTGTCCTGTTCTCTTGCACCTCAGGAATGTGTGCTCACTCTCAAAATGTCATAAACTTATGACATTTAGCTTGGTGTCTTCCTTTCCTTTTTGCAGTCTCTCCTTTGTGTCTCTGCTTCTCCTGGACTCTCTCATATGTCTGTATTTTCAAACTGTAGCTACTGAAAACTTGCATGGCTTTTTCCCCTCATATAAAATTAATTAGGACAATGTCATATTTTCTGCGTGCCCTGCAATTGCATTCAGATTCAGTAGATAGAGCAGAATTGCTTAGAATTAGCACCTCTACAGGTTCGTAACAGAAATGTCATGGTCTCTGCTCTGGCTTCTTATTAAAATTTAATTATTCTTTTATTGAACCCTGAATAGAATGAGTCCAGGCTTCCTTTGCTCTACAGTTGTTTATCTTCCCAGCAACTAAGATGACCTAAAGCAAGATTGTATCAATTTGGATAGTTATAACAGGGTGATATTGAGGGGCAAAAGTAATGTTTTTCTTAGTCTGGTAGAGATAGACATCCTATGCAGGGTGGAAGGCCAATCTATTTATCTAGAGATTTATTTTACTAAGGATCTAGGTAGAATATTTAGGTTTTTTTTAAATTTTGCTGCTAGGATTACTTTCTAAAATTTGTTGGCATTATACCTCTATAAGTTATATATTCTCCTGTATTCACACGACAGTATGAGCTGTTTCTTTTATAAGAACTTGAGGATGGGGAAGGCAATTACAGGCACGACAATTAATTTGGATTTTAAAGTTAGCAAAATGCATTATTAAAATGTCCACATTGAAATATGAGCTTCTCACTGTTTTCATGTTTGGTAAAATGTACTGTGTATTTTTGTAATTTTTTTTGTATTTATATGTATATATTTGTGCACAAGCATATAAATAAGTCAGATTTTGCTGTATGTATGTATGTATGTATATTTACATATGTGTCTTTTTATACATTTTGGTTGAAATTCTTTCATGGAAAGGACAAAAAATCAGTCCTGTTCTCCTTATTTCTCTTCTTTAATATTAGTAGAATTTTGTCTTTCGTGTGTTCCCTTCAAATACTTCAAATAATGTCGTCCATTGTTTATTCTATGTTTGGATTACAAATTCCATTTCTGTGTTCAGGTACTGCAAAATAATATTCTCTAGAATAAAAAAAAATGTTTTGCAGTTACCTCTTTTGATAATTTAAATTTATAGGTTGGAGTATTAGTATTTTCAATTATTATGGATTTTTTTTTCAGGAGACTCTTGTAACTACATGGCCAAATCCAATTTTTACCCTATATTTTTGGAATCTTTGTAGGAAATAACTCCTGTTATCCTGAGTAAATGTGTTTCAGATTCACCATCCTCAGAATAATCCAGAAAGTCATTGATAGTCTCTCTACCAAAGCTCATTAGGTGAATAGCATCTTAACCCTTATTGTTAGGGTATTATTTAAATTCTCATAAAAACATCAAAGTCTTTGGAAAAAAAAATGTAAATTAACTACAAGTTTCAGAGAAGTTTTGGAGAAATAAAAGGCGCTTTACAAACTAAAGGCTATTCAGTTTATCAAAGAACAGTTTAAAAGTGTGGGTTTGTTACCTTGTACATTGGAAAGAGATTTCTGATGACAGATTGTTCATTCAATGCAGAGGACACAGAGATCTTACTGACAGGAGCTAATCAAATGCAGGCAAGAAATAAGGGACACATTTTTAAAACTGTTAAGTATTCATTAGAAGAATTCAACTATTGTAGGATAACTTTTTTTCAACATTTGTTTAAATCAAAAATAGTGTCTCACCTTTGAAGGTTCATCTCTCCCTTTCTATTGATTGAAGAGACAGCAAGGCTCCTAAGCATCTCCAAATGTCCTAAGTTAGGTAAAATAATCACAAAATATGAACATCCACTTAAACAATATGATACTCTTCAAGTGCTGTATTCAGTACTAAATTTAGTGACTTACATGCATCATCCACTACATGTAAAACAGAAGGTAGGTTATGGTCTGGATTTCAGAGGTATTTCTCATGTTGAAGGACACCTATACAAATTCTCAGACATAATTTCATGGGTCTGTTCTAGTGGTTAGTACTTCACCAATGGGAGTAAGAGTTTTGTGATCTACACTAAAGTTATTTGAAACACCTTAAAACTCTAGTCCTCACCTTTTCAGCATAATCTATAAATATTTTTTCTTGCTGCCCCATGTTACTCTTTTTAACAAAGATCATAATTCATACTCTCATTAGCTAAATAGATAGCAATCTGAAGAAAGGCTTAAAAATTCTATCTGAATTCTGAAGCAGAGGATTTGCAAAAGCTCTAGAGGTCTTCTTATCTTTTTCCACTATTGTTAAACCTTACATGTGCATGATAAAAAATATAGGCAAAGAAACCATAGAAGCTCCTTTGGTCTTGATGTGAAAACAACACTGATAGAAAAACAACCTGGAAAACAACCAAATTCTCACAGAAAAAGAAAGAAGAATAAAAAAAGTACTAAGGAAAGAGAATGTTCGGCCTTGGTCACTTTCTTCATAAACTTATCTGGAAATAGTGGTGTCCAGTTTTGCGTGGTATGTTAGTCACTCAGTCACTCAGAAGTTGATTCAAGTGCTGTCCTGGGGAACAGTAGGTTGAATTTGTGTCATTCACCTGGTGCTTAGCATCCTCTATGAGTAGATAAGAACAGAGAGCTTAAAAATCCTCAGGCTAATAAGTGTCTAGAATTTGGGCTGGCTCTTTTTTGAATGTGTTCTAACTACTAGGAAATGATATAAATGAAATGAATTCCTGTTGTACTCAAGACAAAACAGAAAACCAAGATCCTCCCACTGGACTATTATTCCTATTTAAATTTTCATGCTAATTTCAGTAAGGCTTTTATTGTGTTGCTGTGTATTGTTAAACAACAACTGTATCCCACTGAAGAGATGGTTGCAGCTCAGTAATGCATGAAGGCATTTCTGGATATTGTATTCTATTTGAATGATCCATACAGCGTGCTAGGAAAGTGTATTGAAATCCATTTCTATGACAGGTGCTAGACAAAAGAATAACCTCTGTAAAGCAATTAGAATTTCTTCCAGATTAAATGTGCTGTATGAAAGTAAACCCTGAATTTGGTGTTTTTAATCAGATTATTAGTGTTTGGTGTCATACTTAATGAAGCTTCTGATTGAATAGCAAAAGTATTTGTGTAGAGTTTTACTAAAAGATAAATTTGGTATTTATCAAATTGCTTTATGAGACAATGAGGAAGGAAAACTGATGACTTTTTAATAGTATTTAAGTCTTAAAATTGTTACATTCAGATGTGAAGACTGCCTGTGGCCAAATAATTTAAATGCCACACATCTCATTTTTAGCACAGGTTCCTACCATCTCAGTGCCATCTTAAAAAAGTTGTGACAGGTGGCCATGCAATTAGAAAAACAGTGGTAGTTCTGAGCCCTGATATTACAGAGTTCACCTCATTTTTGCTCCCGGATTTTCTCTTTACACAGATGGTGTCGTTTTACCTCTCAAAGTTTTACCTCTGGAAGCTATTTTTATTTATTTTCTACAAGTGCACCTTCAGGCAATAGCAGCAGGGGGGCCAATCCTTTGTTTTACACTGTCAAAACTGATAGGCTGTGAGTTATTCACATCACTTTGTGAAGTGCCAGTCAACAGCTTTGTGTTTGGAGCAGTGTGAACCTCTAACTGACTCAGAAAATGAAAAAGCAGTCTCTGAACTGGTAGCACCAGAGTGGATGTAAGTATGGAAAAAAAAAAAAAAAAAAGGAAGGAAAAAAAGAGACTTTTGTTGCTGCTGTTGGAAGTTTTCTAATGAAAGGAGGTGAATCAGGAACTTTATAATAACATGTGCCTGAAGACTTAGCTGTAGCAGCAGATCTGGAATGAAGCTTATTCAGCACAAGCTTTGGACCTTTCAGACCTTATGTATCATTTCTCATCTACTGAGCTTCTCCCTTTTCTACAAAATAAAAAAAACTTTTTTAAAAACAATTTGAGTCCAAAAAGAATACACATATTCAGCTATTAGGCTTTTAGAAAAAAAGTTGGCACATGGTATGACTTTTTACCCCCAAAGACAAATTATTTGTCTTCACAGCCATCAATTTTAGAGACTGATACTCCTTTGTCCTTTCTTTAAAAGGTGCTCAGCTCAAAACAACAAACAAGAGAAAGTGAAAGAGCAAACATTAAATAATGAGCCTGTAAAAGGAATATCTGCCAAATTTGTCTGCTGGATGCTGGAAGACTGCTGAAACTTGAAACTGCTGTTATTTTCCATGCAGAGAAGCAACTCTTCAGGTCTTCTGACAATGCAGAGGCCTCAAGACGACATTTCTGGAACTGTTACAGCAAAGTCTTGTAACTAAAATGAATGTGTTCAATTTTTATTTTTCTTTAAGGGCTGAAAAAAGCCAATTTGGTTTACTATAATAGAAGAGAGTACTGAGAGGTGCTGAAAAACCTCTTCCAGCTGCCTTCTTGCTGAGAAATGTAACCTTCCTAAATCCTTCCTTCAGGTTGAAGCTGACAGGAAAATCTGTGGAAAATTTACCATTTTATCTAGGGAGCTGCAGCAGTACAGTGGAATATAATAGAATTCTATATGAATTTACAGCACACCAGCCGTCAGAGATAGATAACTTCATACAAGTCCAGCAAGCTTGATTATTCATTGTGTCTGAAGCACAAGAGGGCAACAAGCTAGACAAGCACAGATCTTGTTCTTTAAGTGACTTGTGCCGACATGGTTTTCTTTCTTTGAATGTTGAATCAGGGAGACAACTTCCAGGTCCCAACTATAGGATTTTTAGAAGGTGTGTTGACAGAAGAGTTCACGTGTATCACAGTTACAGATTAGCCTGAGGTTGAAAGATTTGCCTTGGTCAAACCAGCAGTAAATGGATACCTGCTTGCAAAAGCAGGAGAAAAAAAAGCAACTGCATGAGACAAAAACTACTTTTCTTTTCTTTCTATTCTGTGTTACAGAAATTGGTGTGGTCACTGTGATTCTGTCTGGATAAAGTATTTGGGATGAGGTGAAGTGCGGATTCCCTAAAAATTTTCATTGTATTATCGTTTAACCCATATTGTGACTGAAATCTCTTTGGCTTAGCTATAAACTGTAAAAGTCTGCTTCTAAAAAGCAATCTGTAGGATTTGGTCCTTCCTCTGCTATATGAAGAATCAAAACAATTCAGATTTATTATTTTTAAAACATGTTGGCTACTCTGATGTATAAAAGGGTTGAGGTTTTTTTTAAGTAGCAACAGAGGAAGATTAGAAGGAACTACAGAAATACAAAAGAAGAATTCTGTGTGGAATGGCAGAAGCTTTACTGTATAGACATAGACACTAAACTGTTTATTTCTTTATGTTTCTACACTGCTATACACTTGGTAAAAGAATAACAATCTTTCTGGGGAAGGATATTGTGGAACACTCTAAACTGAAACTTGTTTGGCAGCAAGTTTGAGAATGTTTTACGAATCACTGATGAAAACAGTCTTTCTGAATGTCCATGAAATTAACCCTTTTCTTCTAGTTCATTTTGTTTTGAATGATGTTTAAGTTCAAAGTGCATGTACTGAACTAGACCTTTATAAGATATATAAAGGTATAAAAGAGATATCTGTTATGAAATCTTTTAAAATCCCCAAATTTGTTCTGTTTCAGTTGCTCAGAAAATTCCAGGGTAGTTATTTTGTTTCTAGAAAAAAAAAAAATTACAGAAAAATAATCAGCTCTTTATAGGCAGTGTTCCTAGTCATCATAAGTCCTGCAGAAATGTTGTACCACATTTAGGAAAAGTGATAACAGCACACCCATTGCTGTGACTTTAATAAGAAATCACAGACTCGCACCAACTGAATCAATATTGTTATTCAGAAAAAACACTTAACTGATACATTTCAAACCTATTGGAAACATTGGTGCTTAACCACATACTTATGTTCTTTCCTACTAGAGATCTGTATATCCTTATTTTTTTTTTGATTACAATTTTAACATACCATAAGGAAAAAAAAAGTAGTTAAAAATAACATTTACTCTTAATGTGAGTATTGCTTTTACTCAATATGCATTATTGCTTTGTCAGTAATTTTAAAGGGTAAGAATGAATCATGTTGAAGAAACGGGATTGCAGAAGATGAGAGTACCAGGTTAAAGAGTAATTATTTGAAGTTATCATACTTGAAGGTGCTGTGATGACAGTAATAAGAAGGAATATTTATTTGGATAAAAAAGTCTGGTGTAATCAGTAAACAGTGAGGAATTTACATTTGATACTTTTTTAAGTGACCTGGAAAGGAAATATGAATATGAACAGCAAATCCACATTGTTTGTAAGTTGAATTAAGGTCTTACTTTACTCCTCCTTTTTTTTAACTTGTTACAGTTAAGAATAACTCTTCAAGAATTCCTCAAGAACCATTTACTAGAAGAACTAGTAAATATGGATAAACATCCTTATTTGAATTAAGGAGATGGGGAAATATATCCATTTTATGGTTGTGTAGTTGAAGAACCAAGGCCAACTCACTTATCTTTTGTTCTGAAGTGGCTGGCATTCTCAATTTTCAGCATATTTGAGTGTTTTGGTTCAGGAAATCACAAACCATTTCCTTGCTTCAAATCTCTCAGGATTTATTTGTGCAGTGATTAATTGCAGGGTAAATATTGGTCTGTATGTTGCCTACAGATAGAATATTTGTTTCTAAAAATCTAAAAATGCTAAAATCTATGCAGTTTCAATACCATCATCATGCAGTGTTTCAATGCCAAAGTACTCCATTCTATATTTGAATGTTTGATTTCATTTTTCTTCCTAACTTAGAGTTCTTGATTATAATAATTGATTGTGATAATACAGATACTAAGTGAACCAGTCCTAGTCACCGTTCTGTTTAACCATCTTGTTCAAATGCCAGGTGTGCCAGGTAAGTCATCTAGTTAAGTGGAAGTTTGATAACCTAATGTAGCATCGTTGACATTAGAGATCAGATAAAATCTTTTATGTGTCATTGGCTCACAAGAGTCTGCCTAGGCAGATGGTGTTGATTTTATAAGACAGACATACTTTGCCCAGAGATCTTCAGAGAAATATGGGCATTATTTTCAAGCTCCAGTAAAAGAGAAAGGTGTCATTTCACTGGCAGCCCCAGAGAATATTTCCCTGTTACTGCATACTTGACAGATGCCAGGAACAGATTGATATGTAGAGAAAGGCAAGGTACAAGGAAACTGTACATTAAAACTCATTAACTTTAGATAGGAAAACTCTACTGGGAGCAACTCTAGAGCATTTTTTGATGTACAGTGAATGTTTAACATTCTAAATATACGTGCTTTTTAATGTGTTGGGACTGCATTTACATATTTGGTGTAAATCTGAATGAAAATGAAAACAGTGACAAGATAAACACAAGAGAAAATGCAGCAGTAGAATGAATCATTTAGAATCTGAAGGAAAATGCAAGAAACATTTTCATTCTCCTAATTCTTGATCCGCCAGAAGCTATAGATGTTGTATTTGGAGTGATCACTTGAATTTCCAGTCTTAATTTTCTCTGAAGGAAATATTTACTCTTGTTTATAAAATTCAAATGTGCTTTCACTTCAGACAAAATCTTATGCATAGCCTCGACTTTTACCACTGGACAAAAGACAATGAACTTGCTATCTGACTTACCAAAGAAGTTAGTTCTCTGGCGAGCCAGTCCATACATGTTGCTTCTAATCCCACTGACTCCTCACAGACACAACAAATTCTCATATTTAAGTTTATGATTTACTTGATTACTTTGTTTATTAACTGTAAGAAATGTACTACAAGACAGAGCGCCAGATAATGAACACAGAAACATTGCATTTTTAATATGGAATAAAATTACTATATTACATGTACCTAACTGGAATTACTTCATTACAAGAATCATTATTCTTATCCATAGAATAGGGCATGGATTTAAGGTGTTTTTAGAGAATATTGCATTTAGAAACAACACAGATTCACAAGGTAAGGAAGATGTATGCATATATGAATTACATAGGGATCCTTAATTTTGGTAGTCCTTCATTTGAGCACTTGACTTTTCAACATTAATATTCTTTTAGGATAGATCTCATTAGGCATTTAATTTATATAATTTCTGTCTTGATGTAAACAAATTGATGGCAATTTTGTAGATTAAAACAAATTTTAGAAACTAAACAGTATAGCTGAAAGAAATGTTTGAAAGAAATTCTGTTTTCAATTCAAATCGAACAGTGTTTAGTGAACTGAAAAGTGGAAAATAAAAATAGTGTATGAATATCTACTTTTTCTGTATCTTCATGTTAAGTTTGAAGAGTTTTCTTTTAGACAGGTAGACCTTAATTGTTTTATTAGAGATGTATAGGTACTAAATAATTGAAATAATCATGCATAATTCAAATAATTGCTTCCAGTAGATACCTAGTCTGTTAAATATCTGATGGCAATGTAGATTGAATACTTTTTCCTGATATGAGGATTTTTTTATTTTAAAATCACGGAACGTTGTGTTAATTTGCATAATAGCATAAATGTCACAGCAGGTTACAGGTGATGACTTTGACTCTGATGTTACCTGATGCAAAATGACCCATCTCTTATTTCAGCTTGCAAGCTGCAGCTAATGGAATTCAAACCTACAAATATTGTGCAATTATAAAGATGAAAAGAACCTATCTTGAAATGCCGTAGCCAATTAATACTCATATTTCATTGTAAGAAATGCAAATGCCTGGGTTAGAGACCGTGAAGGTCTGTGCTACAGAAGTTTATCAAGAGCTACTTTCTGATTCTGAATAAAATCATGTCTGGCCATCAAAACAACAGTGTTTGATTAACTTCTCGAAGTACACTGAACAACATTATTGGCAGTGTCTGTTACATGTAGTTTGCTTTCTCTCTCACACACATCCTCTCCCCAGGAGGAGAAGGTGAACAGGCAGGATAAAAATGAATTTGTAAGATAATTTTTTCTGTCTTAAATGCATTCACTAGATTTACAATAGAAAAAGTGAAAACTCAGTAAGATCCTTCTCCCATACAGTAAATCTTTACCCCATGCTTTTCTATCGTTAGGATTTAGAACTGGAACACGGTCTTTCAGGTACACAGGACAGACCGCATTAGAGAATCTTGCATAAGAACACTCCAGCTCCTTTATGGCTGACAAATGCTTAAGAAGAAACGCCTCTATCTTCCAGTGGTTCTGTGTCTCTACCACCTAATGCTGGGCTACCTCTGGTTTCATCATTCTGTAAGGCCCTCTTTTCCATTGACACATGTAAAACACCATCCCAGCTCTCTGGGTTACCTTGCTTTTTAATGTCACAGACTAAGACATGCTTTTTTTTTCTTCCTAACATACAGAAACAGAGCTAGAAAAATAAGGTTTGTTGTTTCTGAAGTCACTTATTTTTAGTCCTGAATGAAGAGGGAGAGGAACAGGGGAAAAAGAAGTGGAAGCTGAGGACTGGGTAGGAAACAAGGTGGTTTCTTTCAGAACTGAAAGCCCTAATAAAATTTTGTGAAATTTCCTGTGAGATTATTTCAAGATATAAAGAAAAATTTATTAGTGTGATAAATAGAGTATGAGATATCCAACAGAAGAGTTTAGGAAATATAAAGATTTGCATTTCCTTGGTGCATTATTGATGAGGACATCTCTTTATTGTTTATGTGAGCATGAGAAGAAAAAACCCAGAAATCCTGAAAGTTCACAGCCATGGGAAAATTCTATGATGGCTTTGCAGTTCTAAGTATTCTAGATAAAACTGGAATCATTAGCTAAATCTGAATAACTTAAATGACTGAAGAAAGGTTTCAGTAACTTTTGAAACCTGTTCAAACCTACATTTTTAAACTGAAGAAGTAAACAAACTATAGGCTTTGATACAATTTCTTCTATGCTCTGTTCAGTTTACACTTCATTATCCATATCTCTTGCCTAGGCATGTGGATACTGTTATTTTCTAGGAAATCCTGGAACTATATTCTGTTTTGGATGCAGTTGTCAGGAAACTCAGAGAAGGAAGCTAATTTGCAGCAACCTAGTCTCCTATAATATTGCTGGACAGAATGGGAAGTCACTGTATAGCAAATGAAATTCAGAAGGTTCTGAAGGTCTCTGTACCTCGGTACAAAGTATTTTTTTTTTAAACATAATTACAGTTGTATTTAATGAAGTAGCAGAACTGTAAAGCTGTCAGGAAATGCTGTGGCAACATTTCTTGAAGGAGCATATTAAATAGTAATGATGTCAAACATCTGAAAGAATGAGCAGACCTTGCATGCATAGTTTTCAACTCATAGGAAATTAAAAAGGAGTTGGAGTGTTGCCAGTTGACTGACTATAGGGAAGAAAAGAGACCTATAATAAGCAACAGTTGTAGTTACAATATTTGCTGAAACCAACAGACATTAAATAATAATGAAAGCAACCATCTAAAAATGCTGGCAGACTATATGGAACAGCTGAGCTAAAGAATCTGCAAAAAGGCTTAAAACAAAAAAAAAAAGAAATTGGTATATAGACAATGTGCTGCTAAAGAATACACAGCTACATTGGAGTTTAAGTGGCAAGATCAATATCAGACAAGTATTTGCAAAACAAAAAGTGTGAATAGAAAAGAGTTAATTCTAGGCTGTGTAAATGACAAAATCTTCACAGGTAAAGTGATCCCTTCAAAGAAGAACAGTTCTGAAGATTTTTATTTTCTTGCAATTTTTTGATTATAAAAAGATGTGAGCAAGGAAGACATTTGTTAGCACCTTGAAATACAGCATGGTGATATCTTTGTACAAGCATCTTACATGAAATTATTTTTCAAATTTATGGAAAATTTTTATTTCCTTATTGCCAAGAGAATCATATTATCTTTATGCTAAAGAACTGAAAACTGATAAACAATAACACTAGGATCTCATACTTGCTTGTAAAAATTAAAAGAGAAACTCAAGAAATAGGATTAGATAAGGATTTTTAAAAAGATTCCATATGAATGTCTGCAATGGAGGTGTTGATTAGGTGCCATGTCTTATTGGCTTTTATCCTATATATACTCTAGCAAAGCATTAGACTATTATAGCCACTGGAAGGGGGGAAAAATCTTATTTTTTTGTTATAAAAAGGCTGGATAAATTTATTAAAATTACAAGGAATTGACTGAAGACAACACAACTAATTGTTATGAGGCCTTATGATTATATTCAGAATATATATATTTTCAAGAAATTATGTGTTCACTGTTATAATGGAAATGAGGATTTTAAATGGACATTGAAGTGCAAAATGTAGATCTTCTCAGTTCCTCCTTTTCTGTTGTGTAGCGAGGGAAGTGCTTAAATATAGACAGTGCTTTCAAAAACAATTGACTGTTCCCCAGAGGCTATATGTCCTGTTCTGGACACGTCTCCATCTTGGTGTGTTCCTTGGTGTCACAGTTCAGCCCATTGGCTCTCACATCCTCAGCTTTCTTCCACAGGAGCTGCCTGCAGAGTCCAATGTACTAAGTGTTCTCAGAGCAATGTTTCAGACACTGGGAGAGAACAGGCTTCTTTTAAGACACCTGTCAATGGTAGCACTTGTATGTCTCTACTTGCAGATAATATTTAAATATTTTTGGACTAGAGAGAGCATACAACAACAACCACAAAAAAAAAGGACCACTCACATAAGTTGTGAAGATACATAGCTTCCAAGATCAGGTCTGACAAAAACGTAAACCAAAATGATTCCTGACTGTATGGAGGAACTTGTTCTTAATCTTGGCTCCGTGGACTTTGAGAAGTACTGTCTTATTCACATCTCTCTACATATTACAGAATAAGCCTTAGGATTTGGGGCTCTAGGGTGCTCAGACCTGCAATACGTAAATTTTCTTTGCAATCTTGTCTTTGCTACGTCATGCCCTGATCCACAATCTACACATTCGTATCTGGACCTTCTTTCAACTTGCACAGTTATTTATGTGGCAATCTTGAGGCCAACAAGGTCACTCCCGGGGGAAATCAAAACAGCAAAATTTCTTCTGGCTTTGACCAAAATAAACAGACCAAAAAATCTGGGTGCACAGCTGAGATATGGAGAGAGGGGGAAACTTCCTAAAGTTGCAGAAAATGAATTTCTATCTCATCAGATTAAAATTAAAATTTGATCCCTGAATACAGCCAAGGTCACTCCGATCTGATCTGGCAAATGCTTATACCAGTCAAGAAAACACAGTAAGATATGTGAAGGGGTGGGGTGAGAGAACAAGAGAGAGAAGGGAAAAGGAAAAGGTCTCCACTTCAGTGAGCAACAGCAGTTCCTTGGGAACACGTGGTCTCTCTGGCAGCATCTCTGGCAGCTTCTTCCATGCCATGTGGTCCAGTGATCTGATTGGAGTGATGGGTGTGTGCACTGCGTCTCTCCTTGCAAGTACTTTTATAAGGCCAGTCCACGCCCCATCAGCACATGGTGGTCTTTCTATGTGTGTGTGCAGAAAATCCTTCAGGAGGGTCTGGCTAGGGCAATCAGGTGGAGTGGGTGTAAAAGGAGGGTGGAGGCAGCGCCCACCACTGCACCTCCACCACCAGCCCCATAGCAGACATCTCAGGACCATGAGCTCGGCCACACAACGGTTGGGGAGAGTGCTTCCTCCCGCTATTCATTGCCTCCACAACAAATAAAGCCTTCAGATGCAGTTATGCAGCCCTCAGACAATACAAATGTTTAAGACAGACAAAAGAGTAAAGTCAGTCTTTACATGTTATTAATACTATTAATATTAATCTGAGGGTACTTTGAAACGCTTAGGTCTCTCTACCCTTCCTATGTACTAGTTGTATGTATGTCTATGTATATGTATAAACAAACACGCACGTAGACCAAACTCCTCTATGATCTGAATTCCTCAGGAATCAGGATGGACCCAAGGGGAAATCTGAATAGGCAAGATACTTGGTTTGAGAGGCCCTGCATTACATGGCCCTGAAGATCAGCCTGAGGTGCTGAACATGACTAATGGGAGGTCCCCAGTACTCCTTGACTGATCTGAAGCCTCACTGTCTTTGCAGGCAGTCAAACTTGATATCCTTTAAATGCTTATCTTCTGTGATAAGTTGTTCTGTACGCCTCTTTTTTTCCACCCATTTATAAGGTTAAATGATGCATAAACCAGAGGATATGAAAAATAATTCCGCGTTTGGGTCCTCTACTAGAAGTCAAACTGCCTCTGAAAACCTTAAAATTACTCACAAAACCTTCTGAAGGTTATGACAGACCTCCTGCTTCTTTGTTCTCGGTGGTGGTAAACACTGGACCCATGCCCAGTACGGGGAACATAGTGTAAATAGCATTGCTATAGATTGTTAGCGGATTGTTCAAAGCATCAGATGGCTAGAATACGTTATTATCAACAAGCTGTTTACTGGCCAATCAATTACAAACTCTGATGGTGCACTAGGCATTTTATTGTAGGCTAGCCAAAAGGATGGAGGAAACATATGTCAATCTCTCTGTTTCTTTAAGGGGCAAATCCTGCTCCTCTTCTGCTTCAGTGTTTCACAAAATCTTCCACAATGAAACCACACAGATGTTAGTACAGAAGGGTAAGTTCTTCAGCAGTGCTGTGGGAATCACTAGGACAATGCAGTTTTCAGATATTTGGGGAACTTTATGTCAACATAGATTTGCATAATAAGAGTACAGCTGAGGCATCTGTGGGCAGCCCTCCTCTTAAAGAGGTTTTGAATGCATAAGTTTCTCAGTGTGTGTGCCATATAGAAACATTTGGTTTGGCTGTTGGTTGGCTTTTACATTTGTATTGGTTCTTACATGAGGTGAAGATTCAAGTCTTTTGTACTTCTTTCTCTATGTTTATTTTCCCAAAGTCTATAAATCTGAGTATCTGTTATCTGTAATCCCAAACTGCAAAATACTATCCATAATCAGATGATTCAAGAGGAAATTTTCCAGTTTAGATAGAGAAAATAATATCTGTTTGCTCACTGTACCTTAATCAATAATGTATCATTGGAATGATAATTTTTTCCTCTCTGCTACTTAGAATTTCCTTCTGTGGGTTTTTTTGGGTTTGTTGGTTTGTTTTTTTTTTTTCTGGAGAGGATTTGGTTACAATGGGGAATAAGACTTAGAGAAGTAGACTAATGACGATCAGAAAAAAGTCAACATTCTTTGGAAAAATCTATGATTATATTAGTGGCAAGAAGTTATATATATCCTGTTTGAAGGACTCTTGGACAGTGACTAAATGTGTAGTCATTCTATATGACTGCTTATGCCACAGTATCTTAGGAGCTTGCAGGCAGTATTGGCAGTCACTGTAGTGTCTCACCTGCTAAAATTCAGCAAGAGGTGATGAAAACTGATGTTTTGAGTTGAAAAGGAGAAGAGGAAACTCTGCCTTTGAAATCCCATTAATTATTACATAAAATCTAATGGGATAAAAAGAATAAATATTTGAAAGTGTTCATTCTTCAGAAACGTTTGCTGAAAAAGGCTAAATTAAGTGGAGGCCTAAGCAGGTGAACAGATCTTTCTTTCTACCTTCTCTTGGCTCCAAAACCAGTAATGTGCTAAGGCTAAAGGAAGTATAAAAGGGAAAGAATACAAATGAGAAATGTATGAGACTTATATTTCAAAACTATCTGACTTAAAATGTTAGAAATGTTCAATAACTTCTTAGTGATTGTTCCCGTTGGGTAGTTTTTGCCACTTTCTATGAAGGTGAGCAGTAAGTCACTCTGCAAATCATTCTTGAAAATAATGGTAACTGGCAAAAGAATCTGGTCTGCATTGAATACATCACCACAAGAAACTGGAAACCAAGGACTGCCTATATTCAAAAGAAAGAAAGGCTACCACCCGTGGAGATGATAAGCTCTGGAAGAAAAATAACAAAACCGAAAGCATACCTGCTCTACACTGAAAAAGGTTAATGGATACGTCTTACAATGAAAAAATTCAAATACTTGTCGAAAACTCACTAGTTAGATTTTTTTTTAAATTGGACAAGAAACAGCTAAGATTCCTTTTTTTTTTTCCATTAAAAATCGCATGAAATAATTCTCCAGGTCTCCATTTTTTTTGTAAATCAGCACTGTTCTGTTGGCTCCAGTCAAGCAATGCCAGCAAGACCAGAAATGCTGGACCAAAGCAATAGAAAAATCACTGCCACTTTACACTATGCATCAGTAATGCATAATTTTGAAATATGCACCTTATATTAATGAGATATTTTTTGTCAGAACAAAGCTGATGAGATTTGTTTAAATACATCTTGAGGAGGAAGGAGGATAGAAAATTGTCGAGTATCAAAATGCATTTTTCTCAAAAAATAGAAACAGATTTTAGCTACAGTTTTTATAAAAAAATCAAAATATATAATGCAAGCAGCTGCCATCATACTTACAAACAAGTGTCTATTAACATATACAAGCCAAGCTCTGTGATCTGTCAAAGATATGTTTCTTTCAAATAATTGTTTTCCCCCGGGAATTATTATAGGGATGGATATATGCTGGGGTTTCAAAAATACATACATTTTAAATTTATAGGGTAGTACATAAGATGCGAAAGATGGAGAAGCAGGAATGGGTTTTGAAGGCCAGCTTTATGGAACCATTCACTATTCTGAAAGACCTCAGCCAGTTTATCTATAGGATTGAATGCCTGATGCAAAATATTTAGTGTGACTGCTCAGGCTACCCTTTTCTGAATGGTTACATTTTCACTGATGTCATCATCTTCTTCAGATGAATTGGAACCCATAAAATCATTCAAGAGTAAAGGATGAAAGAGCAGGAAGATGCTGAAGGTTGGTGGAGCAAGTTATTAAATAAATGGTAACACGACTCTGAAACGATGGGAAAAGAGGCAATGGATAATGACATGTGGACTGCTGATGGTCCCCTAACCACAGAGGTTTTTATGAGTGGGAGGAGGGCAGTTATTTGTGCAGCTGATGGAAGCTGAGGAAGTAATATTAGCATTCCTAGCTTATAAGTCACTTCAGAAATATGCACAGAGCAGCCCTGTCGCTTGATGTAAGTATCTCTGAAGTAGCCGATGTTTGATCTTCTGTATTATGTGAGACTTCTTAGCAAAAGAAGAAGGACTTGACTACTATCTCTCCTCCTCCCTGTGCTTCAAATTTTAAATGATAACTACAGGCTATGCAGGATTTTAAAGGTGGGGTACATGTTCTAAATTTCCTTATATCCCTATCTTTATTACAACTCAGACAAAAATTTGAGTCACTGTGCAAAAGAGATGTCAACATGCCCATAAGCAGAAGATACCTTATGCTCAGCAGCAACTTTTACAATCTAGTAGAAGAGTGGGGCAGATGCAGTACCAAACTGCTGCTAATAACACTATGCAGCTCTGATTTTCTTCTTCAATGGTTAGATGTTAATTAATGCTATCAAGAGGTTTTCAAATTGAAATCAATGGGAGTTTCATTATTCAATTCAATGGGAGTGGGATGAAGCTCTAACTAGTAAATGGAGCAATGAAAATCTAAGAAAACAAGAGGCATGCTAATGTGTGTTTTGTTTAAAAATTCTCAGTTTCATTGGCTCTGTTTAACAAGCAATTGAAGGCAATGTGCTTGGGAGGGTGTGAAAGTATGCATTTCTCATGGGAGTGGAGGACTATACACCTTTCCACTAATCCTGAACCGAGATAAAACTAGGGGAACATAATTTAGCCTGCACACAGAAGGTGTTGGAACAAGTGCCTTGTAAAGTAAAAAAAACCCTAAAAAACAACAAACCGAAAAGCAAAAAAATAACAAACCCTGAAAGGGGCATTAAGTGTTGTGCACGTTTTACCGGCTTGGGTTTTTGGAACTGTTAAATACAAATAGAATGAATAATTTAATATTTTCCACAGTATGTGCATCTTGCACCACTGAGTTTTTGGAACAATTTCACATAGAGAAAATGTAGTGGGTGCTTACCTTGCTGTTCTGTAATTTTGCTTTGTCCTTATTTCAATTACATTTCAAAGCAAATACTCTTCCTAGTTGTGAGGTGAATTTTATTCTGCTGAGCTAGGGAGGGTTTTTTCTTATGGTTTCTTTGTTTTGTAAACTCAAAATATGAGATGTGGGGAACGGAAGGAATATTTCTAATGATCTTAAGCTAAATGAAGCCCTTTTCTCTGTTTATTCTTCTATCCAGACTCATTGGTGCATAAACCCTGTTTTACTTCACTCCAGGACCGAGTAAACACATCAGTGAAGGTGTGCTTACAGATGCTTTGTCTGGCAATAGCCACCCCGAATCTCTCATTTCTCATATCCTGCAGATGTTTCCTGCTCCTTCTCTTCACGTTTACACAATATCCACCTTCAAACAAAATTTTCTTAACAGAACTTCATGAAAAATTCTACCTTGACTATTGTCTTCAGTTTTGGACCCCTCATTACATGAAACACATTGAGGTCCTGGAGCGTGTCCACAGAAGAGTGATGAAACTGGTGAAGAGGCTGGAAAACAAGTCTTGTGAGGAGCAGCTGAAGGAACTGGGCTTGTTTAGCCTGGAGAAGAGGAGACTGAGGGGATACCTTATTGCTTTCTACAACTACCTAAAAGGAGGTTGTGGAGAGGTGGGTGCTGGTGTCTTCTCCCAAGGGATAGGTGATAGGACAAGAGGGAATGGCCTCAAGCTGTCAGGGGAACTTTTTGCATCAGAGCAGACCAGGATGTACATCAATACACTCTGAATCTTGATTATTAGGGGAAGAAAACCCAATACCACAGACTGAGGATTTGAGGGCAGGCTTTAGACCTAGATAGATCAGTGGGAGACACTTATCTTTCTCAAAAGGGCCACTAATTCACTACAGTGCATTAGAAGCAGGCAAAAACAAAGACCTATATAGCTTGCAGGAATAATGAATCAGTGATCAGTTGTACCAGACTTCAATACTAGTGAAAAGCTCAAATATTGCAAAAATCTGATTGTATTAAATGTTGTGTTTAAGTTTTTTGAACCAAAATAAAAATACCCGTTTTTCAAAAAAACCATCGTCCATTAAGAGAAAATTAATTAAATAGCAATGAAAAATTTATTAATGATAAAAGATTTAATCATCTGATTTACCTAAAGCAATGTTTTTCTGCATGTTTTTATTTTTGCACACATTTCTGAATGATGACTCTTTCACAATAATATCAGATCAAAAATTCTCTACAGGTCTTAAAAAAATCTCTGTGGACAGGAATGACTATTTTCATCTCTGTTCCACGATCAGTATTCTAAAAGCTTTTATTTTTCATGTATGCTAGCATGCTTTCCAGTGGCAAGGTTAAGTCCATTAACCTATTGTTGAGATTATTTGAGACAAGGACAAAACAAGAAACTGCAGTGGCTACCATGGTTTTAAAGAACTGTTTCTATCTCAAAGCACAACTATCTCCACATTTTTATTCAGAATAAATCACTACGCTTAAAAACCAATGTATTCAAGTAATGTTTGTATAATTTTTTTCTGCCTGTAAAATGGCAGAACCCAGAGAAAATGATGTTATTAATGTTTAGAAGCATAGAAACATAGAATCATCAGGTTGGAAAAGACCTCTTGGATCATCGAGTCCAACCATTCCTATCTGCCACAACATCATGTCTATGAGCACCTCATCTACCTGCCTTTTAATATACCTCCAGGGATGGTGACTCAGCCACCTCCCTGGGCAGCCTGTTCCAGTGCCTGATGACCCTTTCTGTGAAAATTTTTTTCCTGATATCCAGCCTGAACCTTCCCTGGCACAGCTTGAGGCCATTCCTTCTTGTCCACGCCAGTGGTCTCAGCCCAGTGGTCCAGCCTGTTCAGATCCCTTTGGAAAGCTTCTCTACCCTCCAGCAGATCAACACTTTCTTTCAGCATAGTGTCATCTGCAAACTTGCTAAGGGTGCACTCAATGCCTTCATCCAGGTCATTGATAAAGACATTGAACAGGGCTGGACCCAACACTGAGCCCTGGGGAACCCCACTTGTCACTGGCCTCCAGCTGGAATTAACTCCATTTACCACCACTCTCTGGGCCCGGCCATCCAACCAGTTTTCCACCCAGGAGAGTGTGCGCCTGTCCAGGCCAGAGGCTGACAGTTTCTCAAGCAGAATGCTGTGAGAAACTGTGTCAAAAGCTTTCTTGAAGTCCAAGAAGACCACATACACAGCCTTTCCCTCATCCAGTAAGTGGGTCACCTTGTCATAAAAGGTAATCAGGTTAGTTTGGTAGGACCTGCCTTTCATAACCCATGTTGACTGGGCCTGATCACCCAGTTCTCTTGCATATGTTGTATGATAGCACTCAAGATCATCTGTTCCATGACCTTCCCTGGCAGTGAGGTCAGACGGACAGGCCTGTAGTTTCCTGGATCCTCCCTGCGACCCCTCTTGTAGATGGATATAACATCAGCCTCCAGTCAAGTGGAACTTCCCCAGTCAGCCAGGACTGCTGGAAGATGATAGAATGGGGTTTGGCAAGCATGTCTACCACCTCCCTCAGCACTCTCGGGTGGATCCCATCTGGCCTCATAGACTTGTGAGTGTATAATTGGCCAAGCAAATCTCTAACTGCCTTGTCTTGGATCATGGGAGCTTTGTTCTGCTCCTCTAACTCCTGGTGATGTATACACAGAGAACAACTTTCCTTACTAATGAAGACTGAAGCAAAAAAAGGCATTAAGCACCTCAGCCTTGTCCTCATCCTTTGCCACAGTTGTTCCCTTTGCATCCAATGAAGACTGAATATTCTTCCTGGTCCTCCTTTCACTACTGATGTATTTGTAGAAAGATTTTTTATTATTTTTCACTGAATTGGCCAGTCTGAGCTCTAGCTGGGCTTTAGCCCTCCTGATTTTTCCTCTGCATGATCTCACTTCTTTCCTATAGTCCACCCAAGATGCCTGCCCCTTCTTCCAAAGCCCATAGACATTCCTCTTCTTTTTGATATCCACACAGATTTCCTTGCTCAACCAAGCTGTATTTTTCCCCCACTGGCTCATTTTTTGGTGCATGGGGATGGCTTGGTCCTGTGCTGCCAGGATTTCCTTTTTGAAGAGCACCCAGCCCTCGTGGGCTCCCTTGCCCTTAAGGACTGTCTCCCATGGGACTTTATCAACCAGCTTCTGAACACTCCAAAGTCTGCCCTCTCATTACTGCTCATTTCTCTCACTACTGCTCCAGGACCTATGAGTGCTACTGTTTTAATCACTGAGACTTCTAAATGAGTGACATGACTGACACCAGGAAAAAAATTCCTGTGCTTATTTCTCTCCAACCTGGCATCAAAATTCTCTTCTATTCCACAACAGTGGTTTTCCAGAGCTTGTTTTCTGCTGCCTATAAGGCATCAGTGTAAACTGCGTTAGGTGTAAGCGTTGAGGTAGAGTGGTACTAGATGTTAGCCCGCCATGTCTGAATAGCAGATCAATCAGGCTTATGTTTACAGGTTGTATTAAGTTCATGCTTCTTGTCTGGCCAAGTCTCTCACCTGCTTCTTTTGCACCTGCACTTGGGCATTTTTCTCTCACCTGGAAGAAATTAACTACATGTTGAACAGCTAAAACTAAGGCATAATATTTTACCTTTTATTTGTATGAGTAGAGTGTAGGCTCAGCAGATCAGCAGTGTTATAAACTGCCTTTCATCTGATACCAACACCTCATGCCAATGACAGACTCAATGGACGACATTTGTGGTAGCTTTTGCCTCCCAGTTGGGACCTGTGCTTTGCTACGGTTTAAATTACCAAATGAAAGTCCAGGAATAAGATGTGTTTAATAAGTGATTAATAAGTAGACAGGGACTGATCCAGATAGGCTTTTGAAAAGTCTTGATCCAGACAAAGTTAATACAAGAACAGAAAAGATTGAAAGCACCTAGTGATGAAAACTGACTACTGTTAATATGTGTTTGGAGAAAGCCATTGGAAAGGGAAATCCAGTATGGAGGCTGAATTCATGTATAATTGCCCTTGCAGATGACAGAGGGATGAGCCCGTGGCTGCTGCTCTACCGAAGCCATTCACTGCTTTGAGGTCCTGTTGTAAACGCAGCTGGCAGAAAGAGGAGTGGGGCTGCAACAGCAGAAATGACTACTTATAACACATATAGCGAGATGTGTATTGACCATGATGTTTTCACTAAAGGCAGGAGAGTAGTTTGAGTTTCAGCTATCAGTCCAGCTGGTTACAGTGGCAAGTGATAACCCATTGTTAAAAGAGGTAACAAGATGAATTACTTTTGGACTCAAAATATCTGAAATAATAAAAGCCATAAATAGTCTGACAGTCGGTATCCTGCTATTTGATATGAATTCTATCTTCTGAAGTGAATTTAGCATGTATTGTTTGGCAGGTTATGATAAGGGTCTTCATGGGATGTATTTGTGAGAATTCAATTAGGTTGTGTTGTGAGCTAACACCATTTGCATGGTAATAAAACATTTTTTCAACAAAGTGTTGAAGGAAAACACACTAATTAGTTTTTTGAACAGCACCTGATATTCACAGGGCCCAATAGTGGCGTTGGCTAACTGCCTGCATGACTGATGCCCCTCTTTTAGAACTGGCCAGCCTTTTTTTGTCTATGAGCTTATGAGAAAAACAAGCAAACAGAAATCTCCCCATTGCCACAAAACCTTCTTAAAATGATACAAAGCCAATTTAACAAAATTTGCTGGTCAACCTTGCCCTTCCTTTTTCCGGATCTCTTCTGCTGCCTTCTCTTTCCTTGCTATATTGAATGCTGTTTCTTTTTACTGTTATGGAACTACATTACTTTTCTTCCTCTATTATTTCTTGTTCTGTATGAAAAGATGACTCCTGCCTTCTAGTATCTCCCTATGATCCTCCATGTACTATTCACCTGTTCTGTAGGAATCACCATGGCAGCAGAACAGCTGCCAATAGGCTGATCTCTCCTTTATCCATGCACGTGCCCTCCAAATTGCTGACCAGTGAGAGAAAAGGAGTTATAACAAAAGGTGGGCTGGCACAGGTTACTTCCCTGCTGGGGTTCCTGAGAGTAGCACAATTGTATTTAGCTTTTCCTTAGGGAAGATGGGCAGGTGCCAACCTGCTCCACAATAAACAGCACAGTAGAATAAATAAAGACAAAATATTCTTTCAACCACCATCACTTACTTGGGAGAAAAAAATAAAAATCATTTTCGGATCAAATTTTGGTCAGATTTGATTCCACAGTGTTTGTGACAGATTTGTCCATTTTTCCCTCCTCCATGTTTTTCAAAAAATTTTATTCACAAAAGTTCTCACAAACATTCAGTCCGAGGGGAACTGGGAAACTGTCATGCTGGAATTGGCTGCCATGTCATTTTTTTACTATCTTTTCTTTGTAAATATTTCTATCTTACAAGTAGGAAATATCCATGAACAAAGTAACTAATGAAGAATCTGCAATAGCTGTATTAAGTTATGTACAGTAGAAGGTTTGTGGCTTCATCGGAACAGGTATCTTTTGCATGAGTGACAATTATTTTACCTCACCACGGTTCACTGCTTTGTAGATGGTATCCTCCCATACAAAGACAGGCTGAGAGCGTCGGGGTTGTTCAGCCTGAAGGAGAGAATGCTCCAAGGAGACCTTATAGTGACCTTCCAGTACCTGAAGGAGGCCTACAAGAAATCTGGAGATGGACTGTTTACAAAGGCTTGTAATGATAGGACTAGGGGCAATGGGTCTAAACTGGAGAGGGGCAGATTTAGACTAGACATAAGGAAGAATTTCTTCACTATGAGAGCGATGAGGCACTATGACAGGTTGCCCAGAGAAGTTGTGGCTGCCCCATCCCTGGAGGTGTTTAAGGCCGGGTTGGATGGGGTCTTGGGCAGCCTGATCTAGTGGGAGTGGGGCAGGGGAGTTGTAATTAGATGATGTTTAAGGTCCCTTCCAACCCAAACTATTTTATGATTCTATGATTCACGGAAGAAAGGAACTGAAGGGCACCACAAGAAGACATAGTTGTGCTCTGACAGACCTGATCTAAGGCAGACCTGCAGCCATAACCTGATTCCACAAAGAAAAAGATGCAGCCACCTTGGATGCCTTCTCAGAAGGTATTCCTGTTACTACAGATCTTTTGAACAGAGTGGTGCACACAACTGCAAGGGAAAAGAATGTTTGCTATAATTAGGTATTATTTGAAGATGTACAGTGATTTGATGTAAATGAAAGCTTGGATTATCAGCTTTTAGCTGAGCTTTTGAGTGACCTCACAAGGTGCTGTCCACAGTCAGTTAAGCTACTATTGTTTAGCTGATGGCAGTTCATTGGATGTCCTTATGTCCTATGCTTATCCTTAACCCATATAACAATTATCTAAACCAGATATCCTGGCTGAGAGAAAGGAAATGATTCCTCCATTCATCTGGTAGACTTAGATAAAGAATCCTTTTTTTCCTATGGAGTAGAGAACTTTATTGCTTTTATTTTTTCCATCATACACTGATAGAATGGTACTTCTAGAATGGTTACCATTTTAACCTACTCTAAGGATACAATAAGGACTCCTCCATCATAAAAAGAATGGCTGTAATATGGTTGAATTAAACTTCAAGCCTATGGGGGAAGAGTCAGTCCTTGCTAAAGTGCTTCTTCCTGCAAAAACTGTGAGAAATGCTCTAAAGCCTGGCTGCTGCCAGGAAGGTAGGCACAAACATCTGTGTATGAGTTATTCCGGTGAGTACGCAGCAGCTCAGACAGCTGCCAAACAAGCTACCCACAAGCTTTTGACTTTGAGTAGTGGTGTTAGGACGCTGATCAGGGAAAGAGAGTTCATAGCACAATGTGGAAGGCTGCTTTTATTATTGTTGTTGCATTTACTTTATGTTTTCTCTTAGTGTGTGCATTGTCTATTATTTAATTACTACAACAGCTGAAGCACAATAATACTTGGTGCATTTTCTGGGATGGAAATCCCTTCATGCCTTAAAGATGCCAAAGTTATTATATTTTTTATGATAGTTTTGGGGTAAATAAGCAGGTGTAAGGCATAGTATATCCTTTCTCATCAGTGTTGTCCAGGAAGGGTCTAGGGCAGCTGTGCTATTCTGGAAAATCAGGCAAATCCTCTCTTGATTCTTTCACTTAGTGAGCCCTACCATCAAATCCCAGACCTTCTAGCCCTCTTGCAAAGTTAGGATGCTTCATGATACGTTTAATAAAAGTGGAATAGGGGAGCAGGTAGGTTTCTACTAAAAGGAATTTCAACCTTTTTACTTCATTACTAAAAAACTGATACTGTCATTTCCAAGTACTCCAAAATGACATTTTTTCTTAATGTTTCGTCCATAAAACTTGATATTGTTTTTTCATTTTTTAGTTTAAAGCCCCAGTGGCAAAAGCTGTTTTACACACTCAGAAATATGTGTAGCCCTGATAAAGGACTGGAAACTTCACAGTTGCTCACATCTTCTCTCTTTCACTTAATTTTTTTCAAAATAAGTAAGAAGAAAAATGTCATTGTCCTGAGAAACACAGTCAGGAACAGGTTTTTCCCTGTAATTTGCCATTATGAATTCAAGCATTATTTCTCACACACAAAAAGGCTGAAATAGAATTTAAGTACTTTCTGCATGCTGAAATAAGTCAGGTGAAAAAAACCATATATCAAGCCTATAAATTCTCTTTATTTAGTAAGCTGGTGATCCAGTCTGTGCAAATGAAGACTACAGAAGATTATGAATAATGGAGAAAACGTGTGTTTGTCTGTCCAAAGCATGATGTGTTATTTTTATTCAGGATTTATAAAATCACCAAGACTACAGCTAGAAAATGAAGGAGAAATCAGAGCCATGTATAATTTTGATTTAAAAAAGAAAAAGAAATTATAGAGCTTCTCTGTCCACACTCAGAAGATGGCACGTTTCACAGTAGGGACTTCGATGCATTTTGTGGAGTAAAATTTCTTACTGGAAGCCAAGCTAATAAAAGTGAATGTAGTACCCTTGCTGGCAGGGTTGTTACGTTGCTGTTTAAAATTCCAGAGCAGAAAATTTGAGGAACATGAGGAGGGGCCTGTTAAATGTTTTATATAGCTGCTCAGGGAGTAAAGCTACTGCAAGAATACAAAGAAACACCCTAGCCTAGGCTTAGACCAGTACAGAACTAGCCAGAAGGGACTTTTTGTCTATCTGCACTTGATTTACCTTTTGTGTTCCACAGGCATTAATGAAAACAAAGAACACGGAACAGTATTACAAAAAGCTTTGTAATAAACCAACTTTCACTCTACGTTAACTGCAAGATTTGTGTGATTTCCCATGAACTACTGACATACCCAAGCAACAGTTCATGGCAACATGAGCTTTTGAGATATCAGATACTTAAATGTTGCGCCAGAATTGTTTGTATAATTTTTGAAAGGTATTTATGTTGTACCTGTACTACTAAGTGCTGCAGTTTTTTACTCACGTACATGCAGGTGGAGAATGTCTCTTGTAAGGACTTTCTCTGTGTTCTGAAGTACATTTAGAAACCTTTGTGGAGTGTGCTGTAATTATACACATGCATAAACACAGCAGCAGGGTCTGAGGTCTGCTGATTCTGAAGATAAAAAGGACACTAATTAAATACCTCCCTACTCGTTACAGTCAAAGAAATGGCATAATACATCATTACACCCAACTGATCTCTCTGTAATCTGATGTCAGATCAAAATTGAACAATTTGTAAAAAGAAAACCAACCAACCAATCAAATCACAAGTGTTTAGAGATGCTGAATACTGTCATTATTAATTGTAGGTTGGAGATCTTATTAGCTAAGATTGTGACTGGTTTTGTGGACAAGAGGAGCAGAAGCACTTTGCCTGTTTACAGAAGTGCCACCTTTAGTGTTTCAGAATCAAAACCCAATGCAAGAAACTTACAGAACTTAGCTTACAAAATGTGATGTGATCAACTATATATGGTTGTTCATGTACATTTTATATAAAGTAGCATTTCTGTCTGGGGAACTAGAAGACCACTCAAGGTGCATAATAACTGAACAAGGTTACATTGTGGTACTGAAGCTACTTACTTTTTTTACAGCATTCAAAGGCTCAAGAATGGAAAGCTTTGTGAAAGAGTTATATATCGTATTCATTAGTTTACAGTATGAACATGGTTCTAAAAATTTTCCTCTGCTTATAAAGTGTTCAAGCTCCTTTTAATTATTAGGGAAATAGCTTTCTTCCATACAGAGATGGGCACTCCTGTCTTTTTAAAACCTATTTCAGGGATGAAAAAAGATAACTTAGTTAAAAATGAATGAATACAGAGGACAGTTTAAAGGTGAAATGGATAAGAAAGTTAATAGAAAGTGACAGAGTGACTTAGGCATAAAATATTTTTTTTTCAAGCAGTACTTTTTATCAAAATATAGTGCTACCAGGTGTACTCAGATTATTTCGAGTCAAATAATTGAAATAATTGATCGTTGAAAAAGGAAAATGGAAACAATCTTGGTAAATTCTCCTCTTAGAAGTACATACATGGCTTATCAGGGCAGAATTCAGGACGAGGTGTTCCTTGGCACTACAGCAAAACTCCATAAGTTAGGAAGGAAAATCAACGTGTCTAGGTTCAGGAATGAGTCAAAGCAGTGGTGAAGAGAATTTCTAATCTTGTGGTGGAGTAGAGATGTTTTATCTAGGAGTACTTTCTGGAGGAGATTTGATTCGGAGTGAAACCAACATGAAATTGTATTTTGCTGCAGGCTTTCTTCCCTCAAGTGTTAGCTACATTAGGACCTGTTTGGTGACCTCATATACTTCGTCCTAATGGAACTTTCTAAAGTACCTATCATGATTTGGGCCTTTCTGAAACTGATTATGCACAGTCTAAAAGCACAGCTGGAGGTCTTGGCCTGATACATCCTGAGTTTATTTAATATGATTAGTCCTACCTAAGCATCTCTCACTTGACCTCTCTGGATCAATGAGGATGTCTGTGCTCCAGCAAAGCCTTCATAGCAGCAGCTAAGGAAGGGAGAGGACACTCGTACCTGAGAGTCTGTAGCCTTGCACAAGACTCTGCCTTGCCCTGTTGCACTTTTGCACCTCTGACTGAGTGCTCCAACTACCCTCTTCTGCTTTGGAGTTGTAATAGAGCTATGATGGGTCTGGGAGGGTGAATGTGGCTGGGAAGCAATAGTGAGGGGCACAGCAGGTGGTAGAAGAGGAAAAATTTATCCTAGAAGTTATTAGAAGCTAATATCATAAATTTTCTCTTCTCTCAGAACTGTTCTGAGGTGTAATATGCAAGTAGTGTAATGAGACTTCTGTTTCAGCTAGCCTCTTCAGGGTCATCCACTGTGAGGAGGAATAGGTATCAGGCAAAATCAACTTATCTGCTCTGTCAGATTTCTTCTCAGGACAATATCCAGGACTCACTATTTGTTAATGGATGTCATCCCATCCTGTCTTGAACAGTATAAATACCACAAATGCTATGAGATCCTGGCTACAGTGAAATCAGAGGTCATCGTG
The DNA here is from genome assembly GCF_032191515.1 of Phaenicophaeus curvirostris. Lineage (NCBI taxonomy): Eukaryota > Metazoa > Chordata > Aves > Cuculiformes > Cuculidae > Phaenicophaeus > Phaenicophaeus curvirostris. The sequence goes on along the minus strand of NC_091392.1, from coordinate 175,459,772 downwards.
CCATGGAGCTGAATAGTAATCAAGACTTTATCCCCGGTTGCTGAAAAACACTTAGCTTTAATTGTTTTTGCTCCACCTACAGTAATGATTTTGAATATTGAGATATATGAAATTGAAGATTTAATGGAACTACTTCTACAAGGAAAAATGAAATTGTAAACATTTTGTAGGAAATATGTTTATGAATATCTAACATCTCTGATAACTATAAGAGAAATCTATTAGAAACTTAGCTTAGAAAGAATAAAGAATTACTTGAGCCTAATTAATATATTGTAATTCCAAAAGTACCTTGAAGTCAAAAAATATACTGTACAGATTCCTCTTGGAATGGATACTGTACAGCAGAGCATTAATTATGTCTATCTATCATATGCAAATGTGTATGTGATCATAGCAAAACACTATGAATTCCACCAAAATAATTTTTAAAATGTTAATTGAAAACAATGCTATGAAGTTGGGGTAAAGATTTGAGATAAGGCTGGGAATAAAATAAAATTTCAAAAAGGAATTAAGCACATAGAAAAATGTTTCTGTTGAGTGATATTATTTTAACTCAAATTTAAGTCTCTATATCTACAGAGAACTTTCCCAAAAACTACAGTTACAATTGCATGTAAAATATTGTTTGAATTCAGTCCAAGATTCCTCACTTATTTTGCCTAGGAATGGAAGCATAGTTCAATACTGAATGAATTCTGTCATGCACGCTCTGTTTGGATTACAGGATGATAAGTAATTTTATCATATTTCATTTTATGTGACAGCTTTAACTGTAAATCCACATTTAAGTAGCTAAAACAGAGCTTGGTTTTGAGAAATCAAATAAGACATTGCTTAAGCACACATCTGTCCCATTGACTCTACTGGAATTTCAGCACAAGCTTGAAAGCTCAAAAGGAATTTGAGTGCTATTTTGAATAGGAAACCTTAAAAGGCTGGTTTAAAACTTAGAAAAGGAGAAATATTTCTCATTTACTACAGCCAGTTTTTAATATTTATGTATATCAGTTTGTTTTTTTGGAGGAAAAATACAGAGCAAAGAAAACTGAAAGAACTAAATAGACAAATAAACTGCCCACTTTAGGATTTTAATTTTACTGATACAGCTTTGAAGTTCACAGCTTACTTAGATGAATGGTGTTTGGGGAAACTGTTAGAGCACACATGATGAGATGAATGAGATGGGGACATGTGAGTTTACACATTTGTTGAGTCTACTCGGTTGTCTACATTTGTTCTCCAAAGCTGGATTGATAGGACAAAAATGTCTTTGAGTAAAAATTGTGAAATAAGACCCTGTTCTCGGGCCTTCTTCTTTCACACCTCTTTGACAGTGTGAAGAGGCGTGTGAGTTGGTGAAAATAACAGAGAAAAATTGGGCTTATTAATTACTACTGAACATATTACTCATTCTCATGAGTAATTCCACTGGAATCAGGGTATAAATTACTGTGCTTGGCTGTAAATGTTTTCAAGACTGAGAAGTCTTCTGAGCCTTCTGGGATATTTTGCTCTGTGTGTGTGCCAATTACACTTTTACAACTCATCTCTCTTGTGTGCATTTTCCCAGCAGCTGCTCCCTTTACTACAAAGCTATGCTGGCCCAGCAGACCATGGGACGTGCCTGTTAAACAAGATGCCATTGGGTTAAGCTTAGAAAGGTCTTCTTTAAAAAAAGACAAACAAAAACCAAAATGGGTTTTGGAGGTGGTGTGTGGGTGTGCAACAAAACCTCAGTTCTCCAACTCTGTCATAAGTTTACTGAGTAACCTTGACATTACATCAGTTTCCTTTCTTAGCGTATGACTTGGATACTTGCACTGTGGTCCTAGGGAGATGTGTAGTGTTACCTATTGGCAGAAGTTATTTGGTGAGCAGCTTCTATTTCAGTTGCATTTAAAATAAGCTCTACAGACCAAAATTAAAATGTTGCTTCCTCTCTAGAGAAAAAAAATAAAAAAAGGAAAATTCTCAACGCTACATCTGGCACTCTACAATCTCATCAGAGGACTGGAAAAAATCTATTCATTATTAGGAAAATTGTCTATTGTTAATAGAGTAAACAATGTATTCCTGTTCTCATCTCAACTGGGAGTAAAGCTGGCTTGCCTGTTTGAACAGAGGTGACAAAAAACATTTCTTGATTGAATTCACAGAACATCTGCTTGCACAATCAATCCAGAATATCTTTATGCATAATACTATCTTGATCTGGATTGAATTATTTTTCTGCATCCTGTGCCAGAAGAACTTATCATCTGTACACTGACAGCCTATCACTGCATATAATGTGAACTTGGGATGTATTCATAGAGGACAGATGCCTTTTTACTTGTCTTTAACCATCTTTCTCTGTTTTTCAACTGAAACAAAATTAAAAAATCAGAGTTTCTATCTTTATGGAATTGATATGCTTCAGTACTACAAAACCAAATTCGTATTCAGGGGAAAAGTTTTTCTCAATCCTTCCCTTTTTTTCTTACTTTTCTCTTTTTCTTTTCTAAAATATTTATTATTGATTTCATTTTATTAGGAAACCTACAAGTGATTGCAAAATTTACAGTTGGAACAAATATGTTTCAGAAGGTTTTCTGACCATCCAGCATTTCATTGCCACAGCCTGTGATCTATGTCCTATTTATTATATCAAAGCCTTAGTTAATTTCACAGTGAAATTTAACAAGTAATTAATGTTATTTGAATAGGGATACTTTAAAAAACACAAATATACTTGGCCATACCTTCATGTAGTATCAGTTAGCAATGCTCTACTGTCATTTGGAAGATATAGAGTAAACAGGGGAATGTGTTACTGAATGATCTTAATTGTAGTACACAAATAGCTGGTAACTGCAAGAGACAGATGCTTCTCTGCACTAGCTACAGTACAAAATGGATGGTACTTAAAATTTGTACCTCTTAAATAAAGCAAGACCGATTAGAAAGAGAGCAGTCACAGACAGGTGTAAATGTGTATACAAAGGCATTCAGAAAATCAAGACCTGAACTGTGAATAAAACCTGTATTTCCTGAGTTTCTGTCTGTCTCCACTCTGTGATGCTGCCTGTAAGGTAATGAAATGTGTGTAGATCTGCATACCTATTTTTCCTTTCATATACTTCACTGTGTGACATGAAGGTTAAAACATTCTCAGTGGAGTTCTCAGTTGTGCATGGTCTAATATTTAGGAACGTTTGCACATTTATACAGACAGCAGAATGCTTGATTTGCAATGGGATATCAGAGCACATAAACAGCTCGTGAGATGCAAAGCACTGTCAGTGCATGTAAATACCAGGGAAGTGTGCAATCAAGGTGACTACATGAATGGCATAGATACACTGTTTTGCAGGTGCAGTTTTGCAAAGCCAGGTGAGGGAAAAAGTCACAACACATGAATCATTTTAGCTCATGAGGATAACCCTCTGTTGTCAATTCCAGTTCTGCTTGTCATCAGACAAAGACACTCAAGACAGTAAACCATTACAGCTCTGCATTCTTCTGTCCCCAAGGGGGCCTTTTTAAAGAGGCAAATTGATTTTTGCCACCAGGGAGTGAGTCATGCATACAAACTAGGAGAGTACTTATGAATCTCTATATTCATTTCCCCACGGTGGTTGGTAAGGTGAGTTGTTTGCTTGATTTGTTTAAGAATAGATTTGGGGAAAAAAACAAAACAAAGCAAGACACAAAACCCTAATGTTTTTAACTCCTGCCTGAAGAACACAATATATCTATCAGCATTCAAATAAATGTTGTCACTCCCTATGGAGGGCTTAAATTTCTGGCTTACACAGAATTGATATGATCAAATGGTTTGCCACATGCTGTGTATTAGAACTTTTTTCAACAAGTCTTTACCTGGCTATTTTCAGGAAGAAAAGGGAGAAGAAACTAACAAAACCCAAGTAAGAGTGATTGATTCTGTCACATACACAGAGACAACTAATGCTTTTTGAGACACCTTAAGATTCAAGGTGCTCACTGGAGCTGTGTAAGACCTATATCCTTTAAGAAGAGCAATTGGATCCCAGGTGGGGCACCAATTCCTACAGAATCATGTGGCTGAGGGGAGATTTGGACTCAGTCAAAGAAGTGGAAAGCAGATTAGGTAAACTAAGTATATCTACTCAAAGACAAAAACTGAATATGCCCTACCCTTCAAACTGAGGGATACTGGATTTGAATAATTTGCAGTAAGGGTCTTTGATTTTGTTTCTTTTACTGTTTAGGGTTACTTTAGTCTGAATATCAGAGAGAAGTAAATGTTACAGCTTTAGCTTTCAAGTCAGGTCTGTGAGCTTTCAGTAGCGCAAAAAGAGTGAGCAAAAAAAGCATCACCTAAACTGACAAATCTAAAACACACACTGAAAGTTGTGTCTATTGGTAGCAGATGGAGCAAATTGTGCTTGTAGGAGAAAGCAGGTGGAGGCTGGAGAGAATGAAGCTTAGTTTTTGAAGGCTGTAATTGCTTTTATTTTAGTAGTTCATGCCATAAACTCTACACGTCCTTGTCATCCTCCTTTCTCCTTTTTTCCATCAATAATCACTGAATGCAGACAATGCCTATATACAGATATAACGTATTTTAACTTTTTCATTTCCCTGCAGCGGTTTGCACTCCATCCCAGGCTGCACTTAGTTTTTAGCCAATAGCTCTTTAATAAAGCTGTATAATTTTTACCCAAATCTCCCCTGCCTCTCATATAAACATTTCCTCCAATAGAAGCCTAATGCACATCTCTATTCACGACCTCACCCCAACTCCCACCTGGTAAGAGTGTTATAACTCATTTCTTGGAACCTTCCTTTACCCAGTACAGTCACCGGAGTTTACCAAACAGCTAAGCTTACTGAATGCTACCCATCCATGCCTGATCAGAGATTCTGTGCTACTCACCTCTATTGAATAAATCTTCACTTCCTAGTAGGTGCTTAAACTCTACAACTCATTCTTACAAACCCATGCTTAGATGTCAGCCATCAGTACCTGAATCCTGCCCAAGGTGTATACAGTGTCACGTTGACTCTCAATCTTAATGGCTACAGTCAGTGAAATAAGCACTGAAGCTATTAAAAAGAAAAAAGAAAAAAAAAAAAGGTATGAAAATAGGACTGAATATTTTTGGGTTTGTACCTAAAATATCATTTATTACATTTCAACACATAACAAGACAAATAAAAACCTGAGTATGTTTATCACAAATCCCAATCTATGCCTTAAATAAACGCATTAACTTATTCTCATTTGCATGTCTCCAAATTCTGAAGTCATGAATAGAAGAGGAAAGTATGCCAAATAAAGTTGACTTTAATGTATGGCTGAAAAGCATATCTTAAGTAAAAATTATGAATACTGCGCTCTGCTATAAAAATATGAAAATTTCAATATACCTTCTTCACATTCTGTATAATACATATATATATATGTGTTGTATATATATAGAGTCCTAGAAAAGATTTATAAGAGTTCTCATTTAAACTGGACACAGAAAGGTAGGGTTTAGCCCACCTAAAGTAGCTGGTCGAATGTACTGTTCATTTGTGAATAAAGCAAACTGACTGGAGAAGAGCTATTCAATGGATGTAAACCACCAGTGCTCTCTTGTCTTCAGCCAAGCCCTAATGATTCATACCTATTGAGTATCTTGTCTTGGATAAATACCTAAATCCAGTTGGTTGGTCACCAGCTGGCAAATACTATGCCCTCAGTGTGATACAGCATCCACATTTCAAACGCCTCGTTATTTTTTCACTTGCTTTAATGGGAGATGTACTTTACAATGCAGAAACTTTCCCACAAAACAAAGTAGTAGGAAGTGGGAGATGCATATATAAATCACACAATGTTCTCTGGAAATGTAAGATTCCGGTGTCTATTTTTCTTAAACTTTCTGTCCCTAAACCAGAATCCAAGTCTCCTTTTTTGCTTTCTTCTAGATGTTTAATATTTATAGTCTTTCCTATATTCACAATGATCTTAAACATTTTGAAATATTTACGGATCCTAAATCTCAACTAAGCGCAAAACATAAACCTGTTACAAAAGTCAAAGGCAGCTTTGTAACATGAAGAAGGCAAAGTTTTATATTTACTGGTATAATATTGGCCCTTGAGTTTAAGCAGACATAGAAATACTTCAAAGGATGACTGACTGATGGAAAACACTGAAATGAGAAGCAGAGGAGGGCAAATAAATCTATAGGCATCTATCAGTGAGTTGCTTAAAAATACAGACAAGCAAATGGGATGGAGAAAATACAGTGAGATGAAATTGGAATAGAGAGGGTGGAAAAAAAAAGCTGCTGCTGAGGCACAGAAAGGGGGCAGAGGATGAAAAGATACAGAGCAGTCCAGAAATTAGAAAATAATTAATGAAGAGGGAAAATATAGATGCTGCATGCTGCAGAATTCATTCTTACTAGAAAGATACAGCAATGATGTGATCAGGACAAAGTAGAGACAAAATCAATTCTTCAGCCCGATTTACGCCATGCCTTTGAGAGTCAGTAATTTTTTTTGTTGTTGTTGTTTTTGGGAAAAGGATGCATTGTATGTTTTTGATTAGGATTGGAATATGAAGCAGTGTAGTAACAATACTCCAAGGAAGACTCTCCCCACTCTGCTCTGGTGTTTCTGATAGGGGTAGGAAGTATGAGAGCTATAAAAGGGAAATTAGCTACGGGATTGGCAGTAGATAATGGAAGACTAAATAAATGAAAAAGAATGTGATATTTTGTATGAAATGCATTTTTTCTTAATTGAGTTCCTAGTAGGAAATTGTCCATATTAAAAGTCTGAGTAGCACATAGATCAAGAATGATATGAAGAATTTGTCCCCCATGAGAGTATATGCCAGGTTTATCAGCTACTCCTTGCTAGCCTGGGGACAGCTGGAAGAGGTTGCTTTGCTGATGCACGTGCTGTACTAATTCTGAATTATTTTTGTGTTTCATCTTGTAGTCTGTCCAAAAGCAATCTACTTTCTACCGTGGTTGTTCAGTGAAACTCACCCCTAGGACATCTCTTATTTACTTCTTTCCTCTCAGAAAACAAACAAACAAACCAACTCTTATATGCTTAACTGCCACTAAATTCCTACCATCTGATTCTTGCGGTAACATGACATCTTCATGTCAACTTTAAGATGATGTATTGGAAAAGCCCTACTTTTCACAAGACCATCCTAGGGAATCTGTGTTTTCTTTTTCCCAAGAAACAGTGATTCTGAGGGTTTGTGGTGGGTTGACACTGGCCAGCAGCTAAGCACCCACTCAATCACTTGCTCACTATCCACACCCTACGGCAGGATAGGATCAGAACAAAAGGTGAGAATTCATGGGTTAAGATACAGAGAGTTTATTACATGAAGAAAGCTGCAAGTGCAAGAGAAGTGAGATAGAGAATTCATTCACTGCTTTCTATCTGCAGGCAGATATTTTGGCATGTCTTGGAAAGCAGGGCCACAACATACATAACAGCTACTTGGGAAAACAAATGCCATAGCTCCAAATGTCCCTCCTTTCCTCCTCTTGTCCCTTAGCTTTTATTGCTGAGCATGATGACATATGATATGGTCAGTTTTGGCCAATTTGACTCAGCTGTGCTGGCTCTGTGTGTCCCAGCCTCGTGCCCCTTCCCAGCCTACTTGATGGGTGGACTGCATGAGAAACAGAGGGAGCTTTGGTGCTGCGCTGTTCAACAGTAGCCAAATCATTGAAGTGTTGTCATCACTATTTTAGTCACATATCCAAAATATAGCACCATATGGGCTACTATGAAGAAACTCCATCCCAGTCAGAATAGTTCTCTTGTAAAGTATAACTGGATAAATACTCTTGTCATTTGTGCCTATGTTTTGTAAATTATTCCTATTCAAATCTGTGGGAAATTAATTTGGATTTATTCAGATATAAGTAGCCAGAGGAATAACTACTGCTTGTGACTGATTAATTTTAGTACAGACAGGTAAAAATTAGAGGAGTAATAATACTTTTTTTTATTGTTGTTCTTTAGGCAGAAACTTGCTTAAATTAAAGTATAAGACCAGAAACTGCTTTAGAGAAACAGACCTAAAATAATTCCAGTGATTTTCTCTTGTAGCTGGAGAACATTTTTCACTTCTATTTAAGCTTTATGAAAAAAAAAGAAAAATAGATTTATTACTGTAGGTTAACATTATATTAAATTCTAGCATTTTGTATGTTTAAGATAGATTTTTGCAGCATTTTTTAACCCAGAGAACTGCATCATCTTCTGCTTGAATAGAGACAGATTACTGAGTTTCGGTAACTAACAAGGAAACTAAATTTCAGGTCATTGCTAAGAATACAAAAGGCTGCTGATAAATAAAGTTTCCAAATGACATAGCCATTGTTATAAATCCTTATAATATGTCAGTATTCCTAAATTATGAGTTATAACATTTGAACAGAATCTACAGCATTAATCTGATAATACTTTTATTTTTGCACTAAAGATACATATAGAACTTTAGAAAAAAATGGATCACATCTAAGGGGCTGGTGTGATCCTCTAAGAACAGTTATAGAAAATGTCTGTGACAATATTTGTCATGGTTTATCCCCAGCCCAGCTAATTTCTGTCACCAAAACTGTGCAATTGAGCTTTCAACTCCCTTCCCCCATTCACTCCCAGGGAAAGGAGAAAGGGAAATGAGAGGAAAAAGACTTGCAGGTTGGAAACTAAAATTGAAGCTTTAATGAAATGATGATAATAATAATAATGACAGTAATTAGAAAGTAATAAAATATATATAAATATATGACATTGCACCTCCACCCATCCCTTGACTATATTTTACCACAAATGCTGCAGAACAGACGTGAGGGAATTGGTTCACAGCTAGGAGGGAGCAGAGCTCAGGAAATGGATTAAGGAATGCAAGGATCTGAGATCAGGAGCAACCAGACCGATGAGGTCCTCACTGGACATTGACCACTGCAGAAAAGGGCAGACCCTTGTTGGGTCTCAATTTTGTACTGAGTATGACATATATGGGGTGGAATACTCTGTTGGTCAGCTTAGAATCACCTGTCCTGTTCACCACTCCTTCCAGGTGTGGCCTTTTTCCACCAGGTCGAGTATGGCCTTAGTTACTATAGGGATAAATATAAACACTGACCTTTGTGCATACCACTGCCCTGTGTTATCATTTCTACAGAAGAACTCTCAATAATATTCATTTAGATTTCAGAGAATGAAATTACTTAAAGCAACTGAGTTAGCCACAAAACTGACTCTAATTTAGCTCAAGCCACAACAATATTAAACAAGTGATAGAACAAGTCAGTAGAATGTAGTATTTCACTCTTTGAAATCCTAACTTATAATTTGTCTGCATGATGAATATTCTAGGAGATACTTGGCCAGTGCACCTCAATTTTGACATCTGCACACAGGAAGGCAGTAACTACACAAGATTGGTTTGTACCCTTGTTTTCATTAAGAGAATAAAAGTTTCTTTTATCCAAAGTATATTCCACATTTTTACTCACATGATTACTGGGATGCCTTTGGATCAATATATAAAAGTTTCTAATTCTTTTTGATAATAAAGAATCTTACCTAATGTGAAATGTTCAACCTTTTATCCACCAGGACCCTCAGGTTCTTTTCTGAAAACCTGCTTTCTAGCCAATCAGCCCCCAGCCTGTGCTGGTGCATGTGATATGTCCTTTCCAAGTGCAGGACTTGACATGTCTGATCGTTGAATTCCTAGAAGTTCCTCTCTGTCCACATTTCTGGCCTGTCAATGTCACTCTGAATTAGACACAACAAGCAGGTGAATCAGCATGGTAGATTGACTTGTCTTACACCCAGGAGCCAACACAAGTCACCTCCTCACTGCCCCCTCTCAGCAGCAAGATGAGGGAGAAAATAGAACCATAGAATCATAGAATATCTCAGATTGGAAGGGACCCATGTAAGGATCATCACGTCCAAAGCCCTCCTCCTCACTGGACTGCATAAGACTAAGCCATATGACTAAGAACATAGTCCAGATCCTCCTTGAACTCTCACAGGCAAACAGGAAGAGTGAGAGTGAGAAAACTCATGGAACAGGGAGGTCACTTACCAATTGCTGATGCAGGTAGTAGATACTTGACTTTAGGGAATCTGACTTAGTTGTTTTTGACTTAAAACAAGTATTTATGTAAAGACTAGGATATTCCAAAACTGAAAAAAAAAAAAAAAAGTGAAACAAGTACATGCTTAAGGAAAATACTTCTCCCCTGCCTTTCCCAGGTTCAGCTTTACTCCAGACTCTTCTCCTCCCACTCTGCATTGTAAGCACTGACAGCGTTTTTCTCTGCTGCTCCTTCCCTCTCACTCTTTTCCTGTGGTCTGGTGTGGGTCCTTCAGAGCCTTTGAGACCATAACTGCTCTGGCAAGGGATCATCTATATGCAAATTTCCTTTAAGGAAAAATTTGCTTCTGCATGGGTACTCCACAAGCTGCAGTCCTTGCTTTGCCATGAAGTACCTCCTACTCTTCTGACCTTGGTGTTCCCTGTTATTTCCCTCTAATCTCTTCCTCCTCTTTCTCTCTGGTGTTTCCTGGTCTTTCTTAGATATGTTTCCACAAAGGCACCACCAACTTTGCTTATGTGCTCCACTGTGTCCTGTGGTGGGTCTGTTGTGGAGCTGGCTGAAACCGGCTGTAACTATTTGTGTGCAGCACAGGGTAGCCACCAGCCTCTTCTCATAAAGGATACTGCTGTAGCCTTACTGCTACCAAACCCTTAAATCCTGCGCTTAACAGTATCAACCAATCCTCCCAGTTTTGTTTCATCTGCAAACTTGCATAGGGTTTGCTCTGTCCTATCATTCAGGTCATTAATGAAGACATTAAACACTAATGGCCCCAATATTGCTTCCCCTCCAAGTGGTCACGCAACTGGTTACTGACCACCAGTTAGACTTTGTGTCACAGATATCAATCTTTTGACCCTGGCAGTTCAGTTAGTCCACTCTGCTCTTCAGTTGCCTAGACTATACTTCATTTCATCAATAAAGAAGTTACAGGAGACAATACTAAAAGACTGCAGCAGCTGCATCATACAGAAAAAAACTTCTTTTCAAATCTAAATGGAAAAGAAAGTAAAAAAAAAAGAGAACTATCAAAAGAAAAGGAATTTACTGTCTCTCTGTCATGCCTTGGGAGAGATTAGGTGAATTTCCTAAAATCTCTGAGGCAATCTATAATAGAGGAAGTCATTAAGCCCATGTCCCCTAAATCAGTTCTCACATTACAGAGGAACTTTTTCATTTTGTAATAATTTTTCTATTTATTACCTAGTCCGCCTTGAAGCTGTTCTCATTCAACTGTATTTTGAAACTATTCGTATAACTGGCCACTCAAATCTTGAAGTTTCTATGGTTCTGGAAGAGCCTGGGTATCATTCTTGCTGCTCTCTTCCCTATCACACACAAAGTGAGCTGCAGAAGCTGGAAAGTATTGCTGAACTGACAAGTTGGAGTTACTTCCGACACCATAGAAAAAGACTTCCCAAAACGTTAAAACCTATATTTTTGTCAAAGAAGAAAAGCAATGAATTATTTGAACTGTACTGTCTTGAACAGGTCTTTGGGTTAACACATGGAATCAACCATTCTAAACCCGTCTTATTTTAACTTTTATATAACCATCTGCTTGTGAAAGTCTGCATCATATTTCAGGAACAGTTAGGTCTGGTAGTAAGACTGATGGGCTGAGGTTGAGTCAGACAATCCAAGGCATAAGCAGAAGTCATAAGTCCAGGAAGAATATGTACTTAGATTTTTATAATTTTTGATAGCTGAAAACCATATATTTCCAATTTATTTCCAATACTAATGAGTAAACTGGTGAAAAAAAGTGTAATTAGCCTAGTAAATACATTTTTTTAAAAAAGTAGTAAACATATTGACTCAGCCCATCTTAGGGAATATACTGTGATGGCAGTTGTGCCACACAACTTTGAAATCAATTAGACTTGACAGCTTTTCTCATGTGACACATTTAGTGGAGCAGATTGATCTGTTTTGTGCAAGGTAAGTACTTACAATTAAGTTTTGATTTTGTTATGTTACCAGCAGTGAAATAAAGAAGTAAGAGATGAGAAGTAACATCCTACTTTAAACTATCAAAACCTTATTAAAAGATTAAGTCCTGTAATTTTATAAATATAAATAAAAACTTCAGTCCTAATCCAAAAAACTGTATAACAAGATGCTCTTTTTATTGATGCATATGTTTAAAAAATGCTGAGTCAACTTGATGTAGGTAGATAAAGAGTTGTTTTTCAAGAGGGCATGTACTATATAAAAAGTAACAGAGCTAAATAAACTGCATTCTGATAGTCATGAAATACACTTCTTTTTCTTAGCCTAAGGATCTGTCTGCACTTACTCAGATTTGTAGCCAATTAGTGACATAACTTCTTCACAAAGCATTATTACATAATTTGCTGAGAGGCTGAGAGTCAGGACACAGTCTTGGTTCATGTATGAGAAGGGGAGTGGGAGGAGGAGAAAAGGTGCTGCATGGATATAACTATATGCAAAACAAAGAGGTCATTTTAGACAAACATTGGTATGTACAGCTCTGTACTCCTTGCTTAAGGCACTTTCTATTAATTTGCAAATGCTCAGTCTCATTACAGACCCTAAAATAATCTATTTTTCTATACATTTGGGAGTTTTTTAAAAAAAAGAAAACCTAATATTCTCAAAAATTAATTGTTGAATAAAAGTGACCTTTCTGTGCTAAGCAAACTGCATGGGGGTGGTTGCTTTTCTGTGCATCCCGGGCTTTGAAACATATGCTATGGGCTTTATGCTTCATTCTAATGAGGGTAAAATGGACCCATCAATGGAAAACAATTGAACAGACACTTTGTGTGTCTTTTTGTTGGATGAAGCGATTTTAGTTACAACAACTTTATAGAGTCTGGACAATTGCATGCACCTCACATTGAGTATTGAATATTATTGTATGGAAAAGCATTGCTTCCCAAACACGGTATATACCTTTCTCTACACTTCAGTACTTCAGCATTAGGAACTTAGGAAGCAGGAAAAGCAAAACTGACAGAAAGAATTCATTGTGAAATATGACTAGACATCACGTTCTTTCACTTGAAACAGAATGAAACAACAATAACTGAAACGTGAGCTGAAACTGCAGAATAGTATCCAAATAAACTCTAATATAAGGTTGGCTTTCTCTAATATAAGGGTGGCTTTGGCATTTACCAATTCTTTTACCTGAATCAGCTCATGAAATTATCTTCCTCTGAGTCAATTACCAAGAACTTTTGTTATAAATAACAGACAAACTGTTGAGAACTTTTGCTCTACAAAGGTTTATTTTGAAGATACCAGTTGCTTAAGTAGAGATCTGACCTCCAAGAATTTTATTCTTTCATAGTTTTATACGTATTGAAATATATAGTGGTTAAATTAATTTATCACAATACTTTATAATCCTGAACTGGAATAAATAAGAAAGGAAAATACCATTTTTCTAAAAGTTTTTGTCAAAATCAAAGAAGCTGTAGCTAAAAGACTGAACCCTTTTGCTTCAATTCACTTATATTCTTACCTGGATGTGTGGCATGTGTTTGCTCTGGAGTTCAAAGCAGTTGCGAAGCAGACTCTTAAGCATCAGATTTTATAAAATAAATAATTTCATAGAGGGATACAGCTACATGGTAATCTCTGGGGAGAGAGGCTGACATGAACAAAGAAATCCCTAGACAATTATACCCTTACTGACTATTTACCTGTCCTTCATGCAATGGTTTGATCCAGTAGTAATATTTGGGTCTGGGTCTTCTCATTCCTCATTGAATTTCTTCACGGTCTTCAGGATCTTTACCTTGTCTTAGTGCAGCTGGTGTTGATTTGTATCCTCAAAGCCTCTTTATACACCTGTTTTTTACTGACTCTCGAGGCTATGTTTTGACTACAGAGTTTGTATATGCTGAGAAAGTTTTTATGTAATCATAGAATAGTTTGGGTTTGAAGGGACCTTAAACATCATCTAGTTAAAACCCCCCTGTCATGGGCAGGGACACCTCCCACCAGCCCAGGCTGCCCAAGGTTCCAACCAACCCTGGCCTTGAACACCTCCAGGGATGGGGCAGCCACAGCTTCCCTGGGCAACCTGTGCCAGTGCCTCACCACTCTTACCGTGAAGAAATTCTTCCTTATGTCTAGGCTAAATTTGTCCTTCTTCAGTTTCTAGCCATTGTCCCTCGTCCTATCATTACAAGCCTTTGTAAACAGTCCCTCCCCAGCTTTCTTGTAGCCCCTTCAGGTACTGGAAGTTTGTTATAAGGTCTCCTCAGAGTCTTCTCTTCTCCAGGCAGAACAACATCAAACTCTCTCAGCCTGACCTTTTATGGAAGGTGCTCCTGCCCTCTAATCATCCTTGTAGCCCTCCTCTGCATCTGTTTCAACAGCTCCATATCCTTCTTATGTTGAGGATTCCAGAACTGGACACAGTATTCCAGGCGAGGTCTCACAAGAGAAGAACAGAGGGGCAGAATCATTTCCCTCGACCTGCTGGCCATGCTTCTTTTGATGCAGCCCAGGGTACAGTTGACCTTCTGGGCTGCGAGCACACATTGCTGTCTCATGTTGAGCTTCTCATCAATCAGCAAACTGGAAATTCCCAGCTTATGGCCTAGTGCTTCAGCAAATCTAGTTACTCATAGTAAGCTAAACAAAATTAAGCAAACGGCATACTAAATCCACAACATTATAACTCTAAATGTTATGTTTTACTTAAAATATTACTCATTTGAACTAAATAGCTAACGTCTGTTAAAAAGGAGAATTGCCTGACATGCAGTCCAGCTGCTGTCCAGGAAAGGTTCAACTGGGGCTCATCAGTGATCTGGCATTGGTAAAAGATTGCACTGCTTTGAGGAGCACCCTTGAGAGATGCTCCAATGCAAAGGGAGACCATCACCCTGCAGCCATACTGCCCAACAGGGGAAATTCAAAGGCAGCTTAATTAAGTCTGTCATATTTATGGGATAAAAGTAGTTGACTCATAGTCAAATTGCATACAACAGAGCTATGGACAAAGCACCTTATCAGTGCTCACTGTGTTGCTTTGCTCTTTACGAGTTTCTTAGAGGAGTTTGTGTCCTGGCTGTGCATAAGCAGATAGGAGAAGATGAAAACTTTTTCACTCATTGCATTGCACTTTGGATTGGGTCCTGAGTCACTGAGTTATCTGGAATTGCACAGAATACTTTGAGTAAAATAAATATTTACCTCCAGGCCACATGCAACTTGCCTGGCATTGGATGGATCCAGTTTTTAAACTCCCTAAATACAATTCAGGGATACAACAATATGTGTTGTGTGATAAAAGCTCAACTGCATACCTGCAAAATAGCACAGAGAGACAATGTTAAGTAGGGGAGCCCAAATGTAGTTTCTCTGTGTGTGTTATTACTGGAAATACACTTCCAGGCTCAGCACAGGTTGGTCCTGGCAATACAGAGCTGCAGCAGTTCCCTCTCTCTCTTGCTGTTGGATTTGACCTGGTACATTTTCCTCTAACAAACTGAAACAAAAATGGCTCTGTAGTAATGATGAAAGAGAGAAGTTCATTATTTTGCCAAAGATCATCTCAACTTTATCCAATAATGAACTTTTTACTCTCTTGGACAGTTAAAAGATAGCTTATACGTTTTCCATATTTCCAACAGAAGCATGTGTGAACAGCAGCTTTATTCAGTTCTGGATTCTGGAGATGCAATTTCAGCAAAGGACAGTGAAAAGGAATCTGCAGGGAATGTTGACTTTTTAGCCTGAAATCTTGTTTGTTTTATTTCCTTGTCTAGTACTGATAAATTTAATTACATTTATTAGGACTAAGATAGGAAAGACGTGTACATACCTGTTCCTGCCTCAACTCAGAAAGTTGCAGTATGTGACTTTTGTGCCCATTCCAGTCCATGTTTTTCTAATAATGACCTGTAATTTTATAGTAGAAGTACAACTAATTTTCTTTTTGGATTCACATTTTCATTGCTTTTCATAATTGTGGTCATGAATAAATAAATACATTGGAAAAATGTCACCTAGAAGTAAACACAACTGGAGATCTTGGAAATTAAATCCAAGTAACATGACTAAGATCTATACGGTGTCTAGGAAGAGCTTCAGAACTAGATCTGGATTGTTCTGAAGCTAATGGGATCTATTCTGCTTATTCAAAAGGGAACTGGTCTCACTTCCAAGTAGCTTAATTTCTTCTTCACATTGAAACACATGCTAAGTCTTTAAAGCAGAAGATAACTTCAGATTCGTTACCTGGCAGTGGTATTTCCAGGGTAAAGTAGAAGTGGTTACAAATGGCTGCAAGGAAAAAAAAATAATCCAGCTTTCAAGTTAAAATAAAACCAAATCAGTCCTTGAGGTTTATAGTTTTAGGAAGAATTCATTTAGCTTATATCTTGTTCTTAACAGCAATATCACAGCATGATGAAAAAAAAAAAAGACATTGTGATACTCACATTTGTGCTCTGCTTTAGTCCTTCAGTGGCAGTATAATTCCTGTTAGTTAATAAGCTTAGGTGCCAGTGATAAATGCAGTTTTATGGATAGCATACTGATGATCGCAGTTGGAAAAAACATGTCACCAAATGAGACAACCAAAAAGAAATATTATAGTCCAAATTGCATATAACTATTTTTTTCTCTCTGTGTAATCAGGAATCAAATACCATATAGTTATTTTCATTTCTGTGTTTACTGTAAAGTAAGAATAATAACTCCATTCATACCAGATGCTGGTGACACAAAGCTGCACACCTGTGGAGAGTAGGATGTTATAATCCCACTGTGATTAAGAAGATGTATGTTTACTGCTCTGCAAAGAGGATGAATTGTTTACTTTTCCTATTAAGTCTGTAATTAATCACTCAGCTTTGATCTCTGTGATACCAAATGGATTTAGCATCCCACATTTCTTAAATAGCACGTTGGTTTGTACAAATACCTGTTGTTTTGTGTTAAGAGATACCTCCGTAGAGCACACTGCACTATTTTTTTTCTTACATAACCTCTATTTATTTGGACAGAAAATGGCACTGCTGTGAATAGAGAGAGATAACCAGAGAAAATATGCCTGTGAAAAAAATCCCCAAACCTACAACTTCTGAGTTACCATTCCTGCACTGAATAAATATTTTTTTTTAACCTAATGCCTTTATGTTCTGTATCTAAAAGTGATTAAATAAGAAATAAGCAAGTCTTAAAGGAACAAAAATGTTAAATCTTATTTCTATTCTAAGAGTGCTTTGATGGAAAAAAAGGAAATGTCAGGTTACCTACACCATTTATTCTGTGTCTGTTTTGAAATAGTTCATCTCTGGTGGAGCAGTGAACAGAACTCGTATCCAGCTGGGCCTGAAGTAAGGTCATGACTGTCACAGTCCCATACGCTCAGATCAGGTTCTTTTAGATATTCCACACATGGAGAATGTAGTGTTTAATATCAAATTTACTTACTTGAAGATGGTTAAAGCCACGTGGGATGTCTGATTTAGCAGATTAATAAAAAATATAGTGAAATCACAACACAAATGACAACTGTAAGTTACAAGTAGCAAAATATAGTATTTGCAATACACAGTCAATCACATTACCAATGTGATTTCTATTACTGGTCTCTTGTATCCTCACTGCCATGACTCTGGACATCCACAGTCGATGGGAAGAAATATGTGGATTGAAGCCAGCTCAAGCCTGTTTTTCTCTGCAAAACTCCTTCACTAGTTGTCTAGTTTTCAGGCTCTGTATCAGGCTAAGCCATATATTTACTTTCCTCATGCCGGTCTGTCTAACTCAGGGAGATATTCACACTCTTTTAATGAACTCAGGGAGAAGCACTTACACCACCTGCTGATCCACTCAACTCTTGATAACTAAAACAAAAGCCACCATCTGTGTTGAGATAAAAGTCAGCTTCTTTGCAACAGCTGTGGTCAATCACACCCTGCATTAAACCCTGAGCTTCATGGGCACATTGCCCTTGCCCGTCTTCCCTGAACCTTCTTCCATTTTAGGGGTTTTATTGGTCAGTGACCCTGAAATGTTCTGGGCATTCACCCGACTACTGTGAGGATCACCACTGTGTTCCTGAACTGCTTTTGAGAAGTTATTAAGACGGCAATTGAAGATCGTTGTCTGTGGTTATGTCTTGACTACTTGCCTAGACCAGGAAATGGATCAGTGGCTTTCCATGAATTACAAAGGAGAAGTAACCTCTGAGGCCTGGCAACCTTTAAAGATCTTGTCTTAAATACATAACGTTTCTGTGTAATTTAAATCATCATGGTGGATTATTTAGTACATGAAAGAAGGTTAGGCAAGTTGGAAGCACTCAATATTTTTTTACTTTTGTTACCCACTTTACACTTTCTTTGCTGGGTGTATCCAAAGAACTTGAAGCTTACTTGAATCTGGCCTGGATATTGTATATTTAACTATAATAATTCACCTCAAAATGGCAAAATCATCCTCAGAAAAGTAGAGTTTTGGGATTTTTTCTTTTTCAAATAATTACAACAAGGTAGTATTTTTTTAAGGAAATATGTAAAGGAAAATTCTTTATTGAGCCTGTGCTTCTTGTCTGTCTGCTCTCTTTTATGAAGGCATTAAATGAAACTATAGTGCGTCAGCAGTACAGTCAGGTAAGGCTTTGTTTACCATCTCAATTGCTTAGTCCAGGCACTTACCGTGCACATGGCTCCACTATCCCCTACCCATAAATTTGAGATTTCATTCTTCACCAGCTTCTCTTCCTCCCAAGTCTCTAAGTTTGAAGTCATATATTGATGTACAAACGAAAGATTGCTTATATGAGTGCGGGGGTATGTTCTGAAAGCATTTGTCTCAGTTAATTATTTCCAATGCATCCGGAACAAGTCCAGAGAAGAGTGACAAAGCTGGTGAGGGGGCTGGAGGGCAGGTCTTACGAGGAACGGCTGAGAGAGCTGGGGTTGTTTAGCCTGGAGAAGAGGAGGCTGAGGGGAGACCTCATTGCTCTCTATAACTACCTGAAAGGAGGTTGTAGAGAGGAGGGTGCTGGCCTCTTCTCCCAAGTGACAGGGGACAGGACAAGAGGGAATGGCCTCAAGCTCCACTAGGGGAGGTTTAGGCTGGAGATTAGGAAAAAATTCTTCACAGAAAGGGTCATTGGGCACTGGAAGAGGCTGCCCAGGGAGGTGGTTGATTCCCCTTCCCTGGAGGTGTTTAAGGCACGGGTGGATGAGGTGCTAAGGAGAATGGTTTAGTGTTTGATAGGAATGGTTGGACTCGATGATCCGGTGGGTCTCTTCCAACCTGGTTATTCTATGATTCTATGATAATCTATTGTCTCTGAAAATTTCAGCATCACCTGAAATGATTCTTCAATTTCCTGTATTAGAAAGGAGAGAAATCATCACTGATTTTCGTATACTTCTGTGAGATAAATTTGCATTTTTCCCAGAAGTGAGAGGTCTTTGGATTATCACTGATGCTTATATATTTTCCTTAGTTGAAACTGAGGCAATCATCGGATTTAGCTATTACATATACCGTGGAAACAAGACAGATCAGATGATGTGTACAGTTCTATGTTGAACAGTTAAATCATAGAATCATAGAATAGTTTGAGTTGAAAGGGACCTTAAAGATCATCTAGTTCCAACCCTCCTACGACAGACAGGGACACCTCCGTCTGGAATGATGCATTTTGAACAACATCTCATTTCTGGCAACATTTGGGCCAAAGTCAGTTTGCAGGAGTGCAAAATAAGAGAGACACCACCCCTTTAGTGTCATCCATCCTCTAAACTGACTTTGTGTTATGTCAAGATGTTTGAAGCAGATCCCGTAAGTTGCACATGAAGTGAAGGCAAGATGCTATGATGTTGATATTTGCAAATATAGAACAAGAATCTTGTACTGGAAGTTTTTTTTCATCATCCACTGATAATGAAAAACCCATGAAATATTTGGCTAACTGAAATGAGAATTTCAAGCAGACTTTCAAGTATAGAGTTTCAGGGAAAGAGAGAAATTTCACTGATAGCAGAAAAATGAAGAGAGAGTAATGTGGCAATATATTAATCTTATAAAATGCTGACTTTACTGCCAAACAGCTCCTTTACAGTTGATTATGGTGTTAAGAATCCTGCTACATTTTTCAGAAGGATGCAGATTTTAAAAACTGGTAATACACTTATACTTGCTTAGATGATATGAACTATGACACTCATTATCTAGGAGAAATATAAGGTATATTTTAAATTTGTAATTTAAGACATGTTTATTAAAGCCAGGGACAGGTTTTAAAACTAGGTCTTAAAAAAAAAAAATCCAAAACACATGAGTGGGATGAGTCAATGACCTACATTTTTCTGAATCCTTTATGGAGTACCAGGGTATTTATGTCATCCTGTTCATTGTCATGTTCTCTTTCCTTGTACTTTCTTTATTTTCTAGGCCCTTCAGGAAAGAGTGGGAAATTCTTTTATTTCCCACTGAGTATAGAGAGATATCTGATTCTTGTCTCATTGCAATATAGATGCTGGTAGATTTGCTAGCAGGCATCTCAGAAATTCCTTGTGTGAATCACACTGTTTTGTCGTACAGTTGTTTTACAGGACAGCAGAACAGTTGCTGTTGCATGGAAGCGTTAACAAGCATTCAATATGAATCAGTGAAGATTCTTCCTGAAGTTTTTGATGTTGCAAGACCATTTCATACTTGTCCCTCTCCTGCCCATTGACTAGAGAAGACAGTCCAGGTTTGCATCATACTTTTGCTATGTCCCTCTGGCTTATTGAAGAGATTTTAAAGATGCATCAGGTCAAATTTGAGCTATTAGAAAGCAGCTGAGGCTCAACACAAAACGGTGAGGAAAGACCTCATTCAAGGATATGTACAGTCAACTCATCACTCTACTATCAACAGTACTGCAATTGAAAATGAGTGTTAATTTCCTGAACAAAAATAAACTGCATTATTTGGTTGTTTATTTTTAAACCACGAATAATGTAATTAACTATTTGGCTACCTATTTCAGAGTCCTCAATTAAGTTGTTTGTCTCTCTTTTCCTACAGCTCTGGGGTAGAAGTAGGGAATGGGAAAGATTAGGGATTGTGCATCCCAAAGCAATCACTATCTCACTAACTATAGGAAGGCACATTTGAAGAGGTGGGTCATATGAATATGTGCATGTGTGCAACTTTGTGTTTGTGCAGCAATAGGGTGAAGGGGGTGAAGGGACAAGTCACTCTTTTGAAATCCCTCAGTAAATATACACCTTTCTTGACTGTAGTCGCTGCAGGGAAAAAGAATCAGAATAGAACTCTAAATTGGATTCTCAGAAGTGCACCCTAGAGATTTATTTTCTTCTGCTTTGACCAGGAAACCTAAACTTCCAATTTCAGAGTCTGAAATTAGGCTATCTAAATCCAAACTTGACACACCAAAATCTACATTTTTAAATCATGATCTTTGGCAGAGTGTTAGACCTGAAATATTGGCTACACTTTTCATACTCATAAAGGAATCAGACTCATCTGTACAAATCCCTGGGTGCTAATGGAGCCAGGAATAAAGAGATTTTCCCATTTGAAATCCTTTTTTGTCTTTTTTTTTTTTCCATATACCTTTAATGGGTAGCTTTGTTCATGTACATACAAAAGAACTCACACACAAACTGACTGCTTGTGTAGGATTTCATAGATAAAAATGCTTCTTCCACAGGGTTATGAATATTTGAAGCTGTATCTCTGTCACAGAGGTGAACTTTTATTCTATGTGTTGTCCTGATGATCAGCATTACTTACAATGCAATGAAAAAAGCATTTTGGCCCTGCAATGCTACCTATCAGAAATAATTTAACATGTTACAGATTTACTGAGGTATCACAGATACTAGGAGGTATTTTCCAGGAATGACTTCAATTTAACAGCAATTGTGATGTCATTTCAGAAGCAACTTTTCCTACAAGCAAAAGAACTGCAAGTAGAGACACTGACTAATTAAGCTTAGCAACTGATAAATACTTAGGTATATATACATGTTCCCTTAGTCCACTGTGAGTCCAGAGGTTTACAATGAAGACACCAAACTGTTTGATTCACTGTTAATATCAGACTTCCAGCACTGAACACTAGCTTGCCATCTGTTTACTTAGAAGTAAAGTTGTTACAGAACCAAAAGGTTCACTAAGTCATGGAGTCCATCTTCCTGCCAACACAGGAGTGTTTTTCAAAATATTGTCTATGGTGTCTTTTCTGGTGTTTGACCTGTGTAGATGTTGAACTTTCCACAGAAATAACGCCACAACTTTATTTTGGAAGACTGTCAGTTATGTGACAAAAATCTCACTATCCAAAAAGAATATCTGATTAATATTTTATTTAAATATTCATATGCATATGTAAATATCATATTTTTTCATGTTATTCTGGTTTTGGCTTGGACAGAGTTAATTTTCTTTCTGGTAGCTGCTGTTTTGCTATGTTTTGGTTTTGGGATGAAAACAGTGTGGACAACATACCATGTTCTTAGCTGTTGCTAAGCAGTCAAGGACTTTTCAGCTTCTCATGCTGGCCTGCTAGCAAGAAGGCAGGGAGTGCAGGGGAATTTAGGAGGGGACACGGCTAGGATAGCTGACCCAAACTAGCCAAAAGGTTATTCCATACTGTATGATATCATGCTTAGTATATAAGCTGAGGAAGTTGGCCAGGGGCCAGCAACAGCTACCTGGGAATGGGCTGGACACTGGTCATTAGGTGATGAGCAGTTGTGTTGTGCATCACTTGTTTTGTATATTCTATTATTGTTAGTAATTATTACTATAATTATGATTATTATTAGTCTTTCTCCCTTCTGCTCTTCTATTAAACTGTCTTTATCTCGACCCGCGAGTTGTATTTTTTTTTCATTCTTCTCCCCATCTCACTGCATGGAGGTTATTGGAGTGAGTGACCGCATGGTGCTTAGTTGTCCACTGGGGCTAAACCATGACATATGTATATGCATAGAAGTAGCAGTGGAGAAATCAGTACTTTCCAAATTTTAATAAATTGGAAGTATTTTAAATATTTTTAGTATCTTTAAATAGGAAATACTTTAAAACCTCTTAACATCTTTAAGCTTTTGTGCTCCATGTGAGCATATTATGGTTGACCTCTGTGAGTATGAATCCTTCATTCCATTTGAAATGCTTTTGTATAACCAATAAAATCTACTTATATCTACTTATACATGTATTTCCCCTACATTTACAGAGGTATATTTCAATATTTACATAACCAAGAGGGGAAAAGAAGAAAATGAAAATTTTCCCTTAAATTTTAGATCTTTCTTTTGAAGACTAGTTAATCTTTATTTCTTTATATGAGATCATTCTGCTGGATGTCAGCCACCGTTTTTTGTTATCTGAATTTTTCTCAGGTTCATATTTCAATGCAAGACTAATTACATTCAGCTGGCATTGACAATTTTTAAATCCACTTCTTGCACTGTCCTTGTAATGTTCCTTCAGTTTCAGAGGAGTCTTTACTGAATTGGGACATATGACTGCATTCCTTTATCTTTTCTGTAGTGATAATATCATAACTCTGTATCAAAACAAAGGTACGCTACTTATCATTTTCTTTTCTACGGACAATTCTGCATGCTTCATGTCTCCTTGGGAAACAGGAGAACAAATTCCTTGTAGGAAACACAGTAGAGCAGTTCACCTTAACCAAAGTGCATCAGCTTCATTTAGTACAGAAGCTATTGGCGAATTGGAATTAGAAGAGTTTCAGAAGTGGAATTGGACAGGTGGGTTAAACTGGTAATTGAGCTTAAAGGTAAATTGTGATGTGAAAAAACCCCCAACAAAACACAAACCAAAACAACACCCCAGAAAAAAAAAAAAACAGTAGTGCTCTTTACTGCTTATTTGTTATGCTTTATACCCCCAGAAAACCTGAAGCTTTCCTCATATCTCCATTTTCTCCTCTCTTCAGTAACAGAATTACTTCTCACTACTTCCTTGAGGACAACAGAAAGAAAATCCTGGAGTATTTATCCAATGCTAGCTGATGAAACCTAATTAAGCTGTAATGTGGGCATTGAAATTCTGACCAGTGGAAATGTAGACTTTTATTCCATAAATGTATTGCTATAGGTAGGCAGTTGGTCCCACTGTATGTGGGATGTGATCCATGCTGAGCTTGCTCTGATGAGCAAATGTGATGTAATTCAAGTGGTTTAGCAAATTATTATTCCCACCCAAAAGTTACCACCTTGAGCAGAAGGCTCCAAGTGCTCTGATTCTATTTCAATGCCAGGTGTAACAGATTATTGTAGACTACCCTTAGAAATTATTTTCCTAGATATGATTTAGCTGTAATGATATTGTCTGACATGCTATTTAAGTTACAGTCAAGGCACAGTATAATTTTGGTGTGACTATTCACTCTGAAAAGCAAGTAGATACAATATAAAAAATTTGAGATTACTTTGTAGGATTGTGTTCCTTTAACATTGGCTCTGCATAAGATCATCTGAATAATCCACATTCACAATCATGGATACTCACAGAAAGAATATTTTAAGCAGATATGCCTGAGAGTGCTTATGGATACTTTACACATTTTTTTTTTGTAACAAGGAAGATTTATTTATATACATGTACTTATGATGAATGTAATGTTAAAAAATGACATATCAAATCCTTGCACCAAAACCTTTGCTGTGGGAAATTTAGTAAGATCCATACTTCAGAAATAGTCTTATTGACCCAGGAGAGGGCAAGCTACAGTTTTCTACGGTTCTCCAAAGTGTTCCTAATTCTCCTTGTCTAATACATCTGCCTGAACTGCTGCTTTTCTTTCCTTGTGCTTATTAGGAGAATCACGAACTATGTAAGCCATCATCTTCCTGGTTGTAAGAGTGGAATTTATTTAAATGGAGACAAGAAATTGTATTGAAAGGCCAATCCTAATTTGATTAAAATAGCTTACATTTCAAACGTGACACGTCAAAAGCTGTACAGTTCAAACATTAAACACAGTCAAACAATTATGATCATTTCAGAAACAGTCCACCAAAAAATGCAGAGTGAATAAGAAGAGTTCACAAATGAATGCCTGCTCCTTGATTTTAGATGAGGGTAATTCATAAGACCCCCAGTATATGCAAGACTTGTGGTAGTCCATGATTAATAGTTTTCAATTCTGCCGTTGGCACAAACTATTGATTCAGTAACACAATCAAAAGTTATGGTATGTGCATAAGGAAGGTCAGTTTTACACTAATTTTGCTATCGCTCACTGTCATTCAGGAAACCATTCAGGGTGGTGGCCTTCAGATGCTAATAGAAGAGAGAAGAGGCAATTGTAGTATCTTGTGGGTCACCTCCTTTATGGTGATCTTTACTTGAACTCATAGATTTTCACGTTCAAAATAAATAGCTTTTTTTATAGAAGGCTGCACAGTGATACAGAAATGTCAGCAGTTTTGCTGTGGCATTTCCTATGCATTTCAGTTCCATATATTATGAGGAAGCAAACCTGTTGAATTATTTATGAAAATAAACATTTGCCAGAATAAAGCCCTTATGGAACAATCCTGTAGCTGGTGCCAGGGCCATGGGGGGTGTTGATGGGACTGTCTGTCCCTGCCCACCCCTTGGGGCTCCCTGCACCCTGTCCAAGGCTTAGAAGCTCATGTCAACCCTCTAGGGCCATCAGCCCCTGCCCCAGCACAGTCACAGCAGGAACAGTCGGAAGCTCCCCACAGCCCTGCCCTGCCCAGTTGTGGGCTCTGCTGAGCCAGGCACTCCTACATGCCCATGTCCTCGCCCAACCTCTTTATGTTCTTGTCCTCAGGGAGGTGCCTGATGCCTGGGATTGGGATTGTCATGGTATCTCCCAGCTACCCTGCTCCTGGCTGAGACAGTGGGAAGGGACACGCTGCCAGGTCCCAACTTCATGATGAGCCCTCCTGCACAAACTCCATATCACTGGTCCCTGAGACACCCTGACCCATGCTGTGCCCTGCCAGTTGGATGCTTCCAACATCAAACTTACCTATTACTAAGAGATAGGCTACAAGATATATTATTCTAACAAATAAAACACTCAGGGGACTACTTGCTGGCTCTGAGGGCCAGTGTTGTGGTCCTGCTGAGGTCTGTACAATTCAGCTGCCTCACCTCCTGAAATGTGGGAGCTATATCCAAACTGCTCATTTAGGAATATTCCCCCTTGTTTCTGCTACCATCAAACCACATGTTGACGCTGTCTGGGAGAGTGCTAGCTAGCCAAAACAAAGCCATATGAGGAAACCTGCTACATAGCAACAATAAAATTAATTCTTTTTTTTTTCCCAAGACATTAATACAATGTTGTAGCTTAGTTCTTGCTGGATATTAAAGCTGGATGCTTCTGAAGACAACAATCAAAACAAAACCAGAGCCCACTAGCAATGAATGCCTAATGCAGTGATGTAGCTTTCCATGCCAGAGGAAATCATCTGGAATATTCTCTAGCAATGGTGTTAAACGGGAATTAGCAGATGAAGATTGTAATGGTCTTCTAAGTGCAGTAAACCTAACAAACAACAGGGTAGAAGAAAAACTTGTATAATTCAGGAAAATTTCACCAGTTGATTCATGCAATTGGCTACTGGTCCCCCAGCATGCTATATTCAGACGCAGCTTTTAAAGGGCTAACTAGTCTTTAGCCAAAGGCTCCTCTTCCAGTCTTCAGATGGAACACCTTCAAAGCCTTCCTAGTCTACCATTACTCATGTCATGATCTGCTTAGACAATGAAAGACTACAGGAGGAACAAGAGAAGGGGTGATTAATGGAGTAAGACATGTCTGGGCAGAGCTACCTGTAACAGTTCTTCATCTCTGTGTTTCTGTAAGAAATCTATCTTTCATGCTGAAAGGAAAACAGCAGAGAAGTACTGGATAGGGAAATTCTGCTTTCCAGAGACTTCAAAAAAATTTATAAGATCCTAACCTTACTTAAACCAATATTTCTGTGAAAATTGGGTCCTCCTTTCCCTTTTGTCTTAAAGGCATCCTTCTGGAAAGCCACATGTAAATCCATCCACATCTTTCATGTGATAATCCAGGAAAGTCCATTGGACAGACAATTCTGTGGTTGAAACACAATTAATATTTGGGAATCAGAGAGAGAGCCTGTCATCTGATATGTCAGATTTCATTCGTAAGAAAACATTTTTGATGCTTAACTTGCTGATCATCTTAATATTTTGACTCAACAGCTAAAGATTAGACAGACTTCTGTTCAGGTGGGCATAATAGCACCCTTAGCAAGTTTGCGGACGACACTAAGCTGTGTGGAAGTGTGGATCTGCTGGAGGGTAGGGAGGCTCTGCAAAGGGATCTGAATAGGCTGGACCGCTGGGCAGAGTCCAATGGCATGAGGTTTAACAAGGCCACATGCCGGGTCCTGCACTTGGGGCACAACAACCTTATGCAGTGCTACAGACTAGGAGAAGTCTGTCTAGAAAGCTGCCTGGAGGAGAGGGACCTGGGGATGTTGGTTGACAGCGACTGAACATGAGCCAGCAGTGTGCCCAGGTGGCCAAGAAGGCCAATGGCATCTTGGCTTGTATCAGAAACGGCGTGACCAGCAGGTCCAGGGAGGTTATTCTCCCTCTGTACTCGGCACTGGTGAGACTACTGCTCGACTACTGTGTTCATTTTTGGGCCCCTCACCACAAGAAGGATGCTGAGGCTCTGGAACGAGTCCAGAGAAGAGCAACAAAGCTATTGATGTGGCTGGAGAACAAGTCATATGAGGAGCGGCTGAAGATACCGGAGTTGTTTAGCCTTGAGAAGAGGAGGCTGAGGGGAGACCTCATTGCTCTCTACAACTACCTGAAAGGAGGTTGTAGAGAGGAGGGTGCTGGCCTCTTCTCCCAAGTGACAGGGGACAAGACAAGCAGGAATGGCCTCAAGCTCCGCCAGGGGAGATTTAGGCTGGAGATTAGGAAAAAATTCTTCACAGAAAGGGTCATTGGGCACTGGAAGAGGCTGCCCAGGGAGGTGGTTGATTCCCCTTCCCTGGAGGTGTTTAAGGCACGGGTGGACGAGGTGCTAAGGAGAATGGTTTAGTGTTTGATAGGAACAGTTGGACTCGATGATCCGGTGGGTCTCTTCCAACCTGGTTATTCTATGATTCTATGATTCTATGAATATTGCTGTAAAAACGGTTTAGAGAGGGCTAAAACTCCATTGTGGATATTCATGGATTAGCTTAGCAGGTTATGGACTCTGCTGATCTCCATACTGTTCTCAAGGAACCAGGGTAGTTGATACTTTCTATCTTTCAAAGAAGAGAGAAGCTACAAAGTTTATTTTCACTATAACATATGAAATGAACAAACAGAATCACAAGGCAATATTGCATCAATATGCAACATCTATTTTGATTCTTGGCAGTTTGTCAATGTTCAAAAAGGGTAGGAAAGAAGCATCAGGTGTCACATGGGAATGTTTGGAAATCACCACAGTCTGTAGGAGTGAAGTGTTCTTGCTCTTTTAATGCAAAAATGCAGGGGTCAATGGTGAGGTCCAAGAGCCTACCAAGGTCAGGTGTTTAACAAGTGAGATATTCTCCTGATGTTGGCCAACATGCTTTCTGCTTGGCTTTTAAATCTATCTTTTTTCACTTTTTAATTTAATAGGAAGGAGAAACCTGGAAGATTTCATTAACGGGAAGATGCTTAGTGCGAGGAAATAATTTTTATGTATCTGCACAAATGAGGTGTGGTTGCAGTTAGAAGTGTGATGAGTCACCTCAGGGTGCAGATTCCCTTATCCTCAGCTTGCCTGACCTGTTAAGCAGATTGGATTGTGTATTACCATCCTTTGCACTGTGTGAGGTTTGAAAGCTTATTTCCTGATGTAGCTGATACTTTATGTCATGATTTTATAGACTTCTGCCAGGGAAAATTCAACAGCTAAAGTGATTGTAAGTCTTTAGGTACTATTTTCTGGTTTTGTATCCTTGAAACAGAAAAAAAAAAATTAAAAAAATCGATTGGTTCATCTAGACTGAAGAAAGGAGAGAGGTAGAAGTCTACATGAGCTGGAAGGTAAGAAAGGCAAATAGGATTGCTTCCCCCCAAGACTGTTTTTGAGACATTAGGGAGAAGACCACAAATCATTACCTTACCTACCATTTCACTACAGAGAAGCATAGCTTTTGAAATGCCTGGAAAAGTAGCTTTTTCCCTGAGCTGAAGCACAACCTGTTCCCCTCTTTAAGCACTGCAGTGATTTCACAATAAGTTTCCTACTGTGGTAGAATTTTAGAATTACAATTAGCATTTTGTTATACACAGAGCCAGTATAAGAATGGATGACTAATACAACATTCAAATTTCCACAGCTATCTAAAACTTTGTCTTTGTGAGGCTTCTAACGTAAATTGTAAAAGCACTATAACCAAGGTGCTATGATCATTTATATTAGCCAAGGGCTACTGCTTGGATAAAACTTAAAAAGAGGGGAAAAAACACCCACTCCTAGTGAATTGCTTTAATATTCCTGTCACAGATGGCAAACCATTTATTAAAGAATGAAATAACTATGTAACAGAGCTCTGAATTCTAAAGAGGTTCTTGTTTCCTCTTTTTTATACATTTGATTAATTTCTTAAAATCAGGAAAATATTTCATAAACAACATAAATTGTGTATGTGTAAGTCACTCTAGATTTGACTGTAGTCCTACTGACAGTTATTTTGCTGTGACTTTCAACCTTTGATTCCCTCCTGACCTGACTTTTACGTTGTATGTTTGATAATGACATTGTAGACTTCAGAATTAAATTGATAAAGACATTAAAGATTTGATCTGGATTTCTTTTCAGGCTGAAATCTTCTCCAATCTTCTCCTTGGGAGATAGACTGCAAAAGAAAAATTTCTAATAGTAACTTTAATTTTTTTTGTGTTGAGTAGCATTCCTCACAGGGTAATTTAAGGGCTAATACTGTTTAACATCTTCATCAGATAGATGGCTGATGGGATAGCACCATTGTCAAGTTCACACAGGACACAAAATCAGTGCAAGCAGTCAGTTCACTGCAAGGCAGGGCTGTCATTCTGAGGGACTCTGAGAAACTGGAGTAATGGGCTGACATAAGTCTCATGAAGGTCAACGGTGACATGTATTAATTATGATTTGACACATGACTAGGTCCTAATTCTAGTCTGAGGTGCACTTCTCCATTTCATTTCCTTGGAAATTCAATGGATATGTGTACAAATCCCAGCTGTCTCAGACATTTATAAGGACAAACTTAGAGTTATGTAAGAGTTTGACCTTTTTCATTTCTTATATATTAATTTTCTAAAGAACTATAAATGTGAACTTTTTCCTTTACTTTCTTTCTTTTTTATTTTTTTCTTTTTGGTTATCTATCCCACAGGGTTCATTAGAAACTTTGTGGCAAACACAGTGACTCCTGTGCCCAAAATGATAAATCAAAATACTTCTTTATAATTAGAAGCATGCGAACCAGCTTTCAGCTAGGGTCAATCATTACTTCTGTATTCACTTGAACTAAGTTGTAGTGAATTTTGCCCTGTACATATTTCACTGTCACGAATTTGGATTTTTTTAGGTTCAGAAACTTTAAGGTCACACACCACTACATCTATAGTAATACTATTATTTGAACCTGCTTCAAACCTTTCTTTAGTATTTCCCTCCAGTTCTTTAAATCTGAGAGTGCCTGCTTTCTTAATTTCGGATGCAATTCACAGGAACAGCTATCCTCGGGAGATTTATACCATTTTGACTCTTGGCAATAACTGCCTTGTTAGTCTAATTAACTTTTCTAAAAGATAACCATGAGCAATAAGCAGCTTGATTTGTAAAGAATAGATCTTACCGGCCTCACTTTATTTGCTTTGTATTGCACGCACAGAATTTTTAACTTTGTGGGTGAAGTGAAATGCTGGATGCACTGCAGTTTGATTTTAGTAAAGCTTTCAAATCTCTTGCAAAATCTCACCCTCAGATTAATTTGTAGAAGCTTGGGTATGAATACTGATACGTGGATTGAAAAGGAGCCGATGAACAGTAAGTGAGATTTTTGATAAGCAGCAAATAATAAGGCACCGAGGTGGATTCTAAAAGGCTACCCAGAAGACCTCTTGGGTCAATGTATCTTCAGTAGTTCAGAGGTGGAAATCAGCTGCAGACAGTGCAATACCCAGATGACATTTAACCAAGACAGGCTGTGAAAGGTAAGGAGTTATATCAATTTGGCAGTCTGTGGACAGAAAAATGTAAATTGATACTACCATTAAGCAGAAAATAAATAAATTGGTCTAAGTTAGAGATGTTTGTTCATTTTAGAGCTCAGAAAGGTAAGAAGAGTCTGTGTATAGATAGTTTAGTGCTATTCATGTGGAACATTGCCTAGAGGTCTGGACAACATTCATTAACAACATTCATGAATTGAAGGACATTCAAAGAGACAACAATTAGGACAAAGTGACAGGTAGTGGTTTATAATGACACATTAGTGGAATTAAATATTTTAGTTTTCATCAGGACCAGCCATAGAAGAAGATTAATAAACTATGCCTATCTGAACTGGAACCATAATCCTGAAACAAGAACTTCTTAAGAAATATAGATTTTTATAGCTAATTTATTGTCTGAAGTTTGTGACTTATTCTCTTTCCAGTCCAGAGGAACAACACAGGATTAAGAATCACTATTTATGGAGAATTTCTATTTCTTTTCTATTTTTGCAAACAAATTCTTTTTAATTTATATTTATGAACATGACTATGTGGATGCAAACAAAGAAAAAAATAATATGAGGTGAATTAGAGGGAAGTACAAATTGAATTATATGGATTAAAAAACGTAATCTTTGTTAGTTACAGTTGTGAGCACAAATTGCTTAGAAATGTAGCAGGTGAAATCTTATTTTTAATTTACATAAGCAAACACTTTAGAAGATTGCCTCTACCAGATGTGTGAAGTTTAGTCTTCTGTAATATTAAATAAAATGCAAATATAGCCAGCTTTCATCACATTCTGTAAACATTAAAATTAAGATAGCAGGAGCAGAAAAAATAGAATATTTATATTTTTGAGAACCTTCATTTTCAACCTGAGACTAGGATGAGTGGTATCACATCATCTTGTGCCCTTCTTAAAGGGCTTTTAATATAAAGAAGTACGGTAACTCTCAACTTTAACTGAAATACGGTCTCTCCCGAGGATTCTATCACCAGTTGATTTAATGTTGTCTATTTAATCATACTATAAACTACTTCAACAAGATACTTGTGTAATTGGCTTCTTAGCAGAAAAGGACAAAAAGCATACCTTGCAATTTTGGTTGCATTAAAGAGGACACAACAGTCCTGTGAACACCAAAAGGTTTGTCAGCACTTCCATTATCAATCCCTTTTTACAAGAATTAAAAACATGTCCATAAAACTTTTCTACTAGCTGAAAATTCCCATATGAAGTCTCATCCTGGGAATAAGCTCCCTCTCCTCCTCCTCTGCCTTCCCAGATATTTTGTTTAATTTGAAATGCAATACTTTTTTTGTGGGCCAAATACAGATTTTCCTGTTCATCCTTATCTACTATTTGTTGCACTGCAGCACAAAGACATAAAATTTTGTCTTTACAGATATTGCTAAGTATATGAGTGCAGCTTGACACTATTCATTTTTCTTAAAAGAAGATGAAAAATTCAAGGCTGTTTAGAGAATGGTGAAATAATTATGACTGGAGATGAATTGATTTAGAGTGTTTTTCAATCATTTTCTTTAACTAGTAAGGACAAAACAAGTTATTCATATTTGAAAAAGGAAAATCATGAGATGCCAAAATCTCATATAATTCCTTCGCTATTGGTTTATTGGTCTTGAATTCTCTTTTGCCTGGTAGCACGGTATAATGAATGCCTGCTCTTGTTTGCTTCAAATATGTGAAATAGTTAAGATGATGATTACTGAAACATTCTTTATTAAAGTATAATGTTTTGTCTTGCTGTGTTTATTTATTGAATTTCATTTGTTGCTCAATTATCTTCTTTTGGGGAAGTAGGAGGGGGAGTTAAGTAGCAGTGAAGTGAGGAGAGAAAGACAGACAGAGAAGGTAACAACAATTTCAGAGACCCTGAAGAGAGCCATCCTTGAAGAAGATGCCTTATATATTTTGAGGCATTTCCAGGTCTGGAAGGAAGGAATCCATGAGTCTTTGAAAACATTTTGTCAGCCACTGGGAAAGATCTGGTTTTCTTTGGCAAAGTAAGGTTTGGAACCTTGAAGTCTTTTGTTTGGCCTCAGAAAAAAGTCTTCTTGTCAGAGTTTCCTCTTGTCAAATCTGTGTTGTTATTAAAATACTAGTACTGCTCTCTCCTGCTTTCTGGAAAGATTTCAGAAGAATTATAATATTCCTGGAATAGCATCCACTTGCTATGGATGTAAGGATTGCATAATTCAATCAGATCCCATTGCATTTTCCTCTCCTTACATTCAGCAAATATATCTGAAAAAACAGTACTGACTTTCCTCCCAAATAAGTCTAAAAAAATGTAGCTGATTCAAACTTTCTGTTCAGTAATAAGTTTCTTCCTTCTTTACTTCCTTTATCCTCCTGTCCATACATTCCCCAGCCTATAGCTGGCTACGACAATATCATTACAAGAGTCTGGAATGCTAAGTTAAAAACCCACAAACTTGACTGTATTCTCAAAGTTCCTCTAAGATCAAACAGGAATCGAAGACTTCTGTTCTCCCACCCTCCTCCCTCTAAAGTCAGAAATTGCACAACTTTGATATAGGCTCATGGTAGAGTGTTTATTCCAAATTAATATTCCTATAACCATCTCAACAAAAGTGCAAGTGTCCACAGTTCTGCAGTTCCAGCTCCACTGATTTCCTTGTCACTCTTTAAGAAATGTCTTGTCCATTATCCTTTTCTTCTTTTTTTCTTTCCTTTTTCTTTTTGACTGTTTTGTTATTTTTTAACTGGGGAACCTTCTGTAAACTCAGATGCAAGATCCAGTTTGGTCTGGTCTTGAAATCGTTAAAGAACTTTGAATTTTGTAGTTCTCCATTCAAAAAATAAAATTGTTTTTAATTTAAGTGGAGGCATCTATCTCCCTTTTCTCCTTCCAACAAAACAAGGTCTATCAGATGAAAACCATTATCCATTCTTCTGTGTGGTGGAGAAGATAGCTATAATATTACTTATAGTCTCTACATTTCTCTTTCTGGTAGCAAGAAACACCCCCAGCTCATGAAACAAACATTGCATGCAATCCTCACTCTGCCCATCCGTTCATACCTAATGTAGGTAAAGGGTCTGCTTTTGTTTCATTGAAGTATCTGTTTGTTTTAAATTCAGCATGATTTTCTTGAATTTCCTGTTCTGTAATGTACAGAGACTTCATTTTCTGGACAGTCCTACCACCACTGCTGAAGACTGTGCTGTTTTCTCTCCTTGAGATTCATGGAGATGCAGGTGGGAGTGAAGTCATTCTTCAGCTTGCTGAAGTTCTTATTCTCTGTTTCATATAGGCTCCTTCTCACCTTTCTGTGGCAACCTATGTAATGAGTGAGAAGATTCCTTCATCAGAAAATGGATATCCATTTAAAGGTGCACCATAACTCTCTCTACCATATCTGTGTCCTGAGAGAAAAATTGGCTAAAATTAGCCAATGGAAGAAGCTGATACTTTGGATGGAAGTTTCCAAACTGTGCCTAGTAAAAATGCTGGTGCAAACCCCTGCAGCTCCATATACTCAACAGCAATTTGAAAAACAACAAAACAAAATAAAACAAAACAATACACACAGTCTTGAGAGGAAAAAATTAAAAAAAAATGGAAAGCCCAATGTCTTCTGTTCTTCAGTGATATGAGGCCATGGTAGCATTTTTTGTTGCGCTGCCTTTCATTTCAATAATAATGGCAGGCTAAGGTAGCTTAGACATATTTCAACATTCACTTCTGGATGGCAGTCATAAATATGAAGACAACTTTGTGAGCAAGAACTTTTTCTCAACAGATAGGTCTGATTAAATACGTTTTTTCATATGTTATAGTATTTCATGGCCCACCAGACACAGGGGACAACAATGCCTTTCATAGCATTAATGTCATATTTAATGAGCAAAATATTCATAGTACATGATTAAAAAATAGAAAAAAAATAGAAAAAGTCTGAATTCTCTCCCCAGTTTCTACCTGCAGATATTAAAGTGCTCAAAGCTTTTTGAAGTAATGCTGATGATAAAATTACTTTAATGAAGGAATGTTAAAGCCATTATGCATCCTTATATAAGATTTCACGTTTTGGACGCAATGTCTCTGACGTATTCTATCTATTTGGACACTACCATGTTCTTACTGCTATAGCTACTATTGCAGCTGTGTTGCTTCATCTATATGTGCTGCTA
Organism: Phaenicophaeus curvirostris; assembly: GCF_032191515.1. NCBI lineage: Eukaryota > Metazoa > Chordata > Aves > Cuculiformes > Cuculidae > Phaenicophaeus > Phaenicophaeus curvirostris. The sequence continues at coordinate 175,424,249 of NC_091392.1, read as the reverse complement.
TAATGACAAAACTGTGAGGTAAAGGGATTAAAAATATTGTGTTCAATGAAGATATAAGATGAGAGGAGAATGTGTATTAGGTAGGAACTTTGCTCATATTTCTTGAATTCCAAATCAGTGCCTTTCCTCAAAAGATGGAGCTGTTGAAACAATTTTTGCAATAAGTTACATCATGAAAATAACCTCTGCAGCCTGCAAGCCAATAGAACATATGGCCTATTGAATTTAATGTGAGTCTTGCAGCTGAAAAACCTACACAGAACCTTGAAAATTTACTGCTACATGTCTGACTTCTATTCATAAAAGAAAAGGTTAGAATTAAAGTTAATTCTCCAGTATACGTACATCCATAAGAATCCTCATTAATGTGTGGTTTACAAGTTAAAAACTTGTAAGTTTAAAGTCTGCAAGCCAGCAAAGAGAACAATTGCTTACAAACACCATGTCAGAAATCTGCACAGTAGCCAAAAACACCTGCTTGTCATGCTATGCGCTCTCCTTGCATGAGACATAAAACCAGTCCCACACTGAAGAGCCGTAAACTCCAAAAATAAAACAAAATGGTTGTAGTCTGAGGAAGTACACTTATAGTGCTCTGCAAAAGCCACCTCTGGCAATAGAAAAAATAATTGAGGAAGGTTAGATTGGCTGTCAGTAGCTCTAAGTAATTGTTACAAGGAATCCATAGTTCAGGATGACAAAATGTAAATTCTGCAATGGATGATTAAGCAGGCAGAGGCCATCTACAAGCACCATAAGGACAGTGGCCTTCCACTCAGGCTGTGAAGCGTTCAGAAAAATTGTGTTCCTTCACACCAAGCCCTTTCTCTCTTACCTTTCCCAGCACAAAGGACACCCTGCATTTAACCCTACAGGTTCCAAATGTCTTACCACAGGCATCACAGCTGTCAGATAGTGTATTAATAAAGATGGATTTTAAATATCCATGTCTTGGGGCATGTAGGCCATGGGTGAAGTACTTGTTTTATCAGAGAATTACATAGAACTATCCATGTCATTAATAATTTCTCTATTTCTGTCTTTTTTTTAAATTTTCTTTTCCCCTGGAAGAAATGCCTTTCAGTCCTCAACTGAAACTAAACAGCAAACAGAATAAATGGTCTAATGAAATTATTAATTTCTTCTTGAGAAGTCAGCATATTTAAACTTGTGGAAAAAACTGCCAGTAACTGCATTTAAGTATGAGCAGAATACGATTCTGCTCATTAGCTAAGGCAAGCTCTTATGTTTTCGGTCTGTTTTTTAAGTTTTCATGTGTTTCACTTTTAAAATTACAAAATGCCAAGGTTTACTCATCTATCTCTGCTGGGTGACATGGTATGCAGAGACGGCGAGAAGAATGACTGTGTTCTGGAGTCTGTGGGAGGTTTTAGTCAAAGTAACTGTTTTTTATTTGCACTCCTGGGGATCACAGATACAAATTTCTGTATGAGATAGTATAAGACTAATGAGAGTGAAAATTGTATGTTCCATGAGCTCTCCAAGTATTCCCCCACAATGGACTCACCCTAAAGTATTTTTTCCATTTTATTCCATTTTGCAGGTATTTTTTTTGAAATTAAATGAAATATTTTAAAATATTTTTAATTTGAAAAGCTCACTAGCTTTGTTCTTGCTTGATTGATACTTAGGCACTTGGAATTTAATTTCCCAATACTAAATTTTCTGTCTAGGTGCCAAATCTTTCCTATCCTTCCCATCCTGAACTTTCTGGAAAAGATCATTAGGCTTACAAAGCTTTCTTCCCCCATGAAACAAACAAACAAAGAAATCATGCATTTTTTGAACAACTTATGTAAGAAACTAATTCTCATTCTTTTGAATGCTGTGAAATGTATTTAAATTGTGGATACTTTAATGTCTAATTATAGAATCAGAGAACAGTTTGGGTCATAAGGGATCTTAAAGACCAACTTGTTCCAACCCCTCTGACAATGGCAGGGACATCTACCACTCTTCCAGGGACATTTTCCACTCTTCCACAAAGCCTCATCCAACCTGACCTTGAACAATTACAGGAAAGGGACATCCACATCTTCTCCGGGCAATGTGTTCCTGTGCCTCATCACCCTCACAGTGGAGAATTTCTTCTTTATATCTAATCTGTGTCTACACTGATTGACTATAAAAATACTTGAGAATTTACATAAATGCATATTTTCCCTCTGTCATGAAATAGGTAATTTCTTCAGATAAGTGAAAATAGAGCATACTGTCGATGCATTTTTTTTCCAGAGTTCTTCCTAAACATAACTGGAAAAGGAAAGAAATAGTCCAATAATTTATTTTTAAGGTGGAAAATTAAAATCTCTTAGCTCCTTAGAGCAAGAAGCAAATCTTTGCAACTGTAACACCTTCTTTATTAGGGTCTTTGGGCATTACAGCAAGTTAAATATAAAAAGATAATCCAAGGGATGACAGAATTTTGCTGGAGGCAACTAGATGTTATTGCTGTGGAAAGAGGGCTTATCAGAAATGTGAATGCATGTATGCATTCTCTGTTTTGAAAGAAAGTTTTTGTAGGTAGTTTTGAAGTGCATATTCATTAAAACCTAGCAAGTGCTAGAGATAAGTGTATAGGTTTTGTAAAGAGAAAATAAATTAATTAATTTGTTCCTTTTATATGTTCCCTTTTTCTCTTTGCCTGTTGTTTGCTAGAAAAAGAATGTCACAAGTTTGTAAATACAAAGCAAAAAATAAAATGTTGCCTCTAGAGTTCTAATCAAAGACTAGATCACACCAAATATTCTAATGAGAGGTAAATGAACAATGAATTAAAACATGATAACAAATATGCAATGAACTAAGGACAGCATAAATCAGTAATTGCACTCAGGCTCTGTGGAAATTACACTGTCCTAGATTCTAGCAGGAGACAATTTGCTGCAGCATTTTGTGAACAGAGCTATCCTGTGGGATCCGGCGGCAGAGGACATTTCAGTGGGAGGAAGAGAGCAATAGGAAGAGCAGTATGATTCATGTTCAGCATCTCAAGTGGAGGATAGAGCACAAGGATTGAATTATGAAACAAAGCAGATATTCAGCATGCCAGGAAGGTTTCTGTTAGAGAGCTGTTAGTATTATTTAAAAAGGTTAGTCTATGAATAAACATGCTTCATCAAGGTCTCTTATACATGCAAAGGGAGATGCTAATGAATAATAAAAGAGTAATGGGGACTGGTGAAGAAATTAATGTTAATCTTATCCAAAGCAGATACAAATTAATATCGGAGAAACATTTTTGTAATCACTTCTCAAGGCAAAAATTCAATTAATGTGACTGAATCAATATTTCAAATCTCGGTCCCTTGAAAGTATACTTGTCCCTCTTCATATCAGCATGCTCTCCAGCGTGATCGGCTCATGCTATTCAAGTCAATACCTGTGGAGAATTCCTAATGGTCTATTTGTGAGAAATTTCATCCTATTTATAAACTAGAATGTTGTATTTCAAACTTGCTTTAGGGTATATTTCTGTTAGGAGAGTTCAGTTTACATAGGCTAATTACTCTATAGAAAATAAATATTTGAGTTTAGGATAGTTTTGCCTTGACCTTCAGGCTTTTTTATTGTTACTTTTCTTCTCAAAAAGATTAGCTAGCAACCTTTCTTCACACAGGATGACATGTCAGTATACATGACGTTACATTTCAGTCTGTGTGCTGAAAACAATATCTTTTATAACAGTGTGCTAGTTTGGGCTAAAACAAACCATTTTTTCTCTGACTTTTCAGCCTGATAGTTATCACCAAGGCAATGGACCACTGGTGTTCTCAGAGGACTGCTCACACCTATTCCTATGTAAATCAAGGCCATCCCAGAGATGCTGGAGAAGGGGGCTTGTGTTTTTAGGGAGGAACAGACGAGACAGGTTACCTACCCTGGCCAATGAAGTATTCTATGCCATTCACATCATACTTGCTATAAAAGCTTAGAGATTAAGAGGGTCACGCCCTCTTCTTTGATGGCTTACGTTCAGTACCTCTTACATTTGCGTGTACCCGCAATGAACCCGTCCACGGGTCCACGTGTTTCTAAATCCAGCTCCTGGATCCAGTTCCTGGGTCCAGTCCAGGACCCTTCCATGCCTGTCCTACAGTGTCATGAGGTCATCAGGGAGTTTGAATTGTTATTTAAATACTTGTATATATTTTATTATTTTCTTATTAATATTGCTATCTTCCTCTTACTGTTATTGTTTTATTGATGCTGTTTAATATTAGTTTCCAGCCTGTGAGTCTTTCTTTTTATTTCCCTGTTGCTCTTCCTGGGAGAGCTGATTGGGTCTTAAAGCTGCTCAGTTTTAGCTACTGACTTGGGTGAGGGGGTTGCTAAACTGGGACAAATAGCTGAAAAAAAGGAGGATAGAAAAGAGAAAAACAAAATCCAGGATAAAGGAAAACAAAACTTTTCACTTTACTAGAAATAGAAATTGGTTCTTCAGAAGAAATAACTGTATGTGCCTCAGCTTCATTGCAGCATGGATCACTTTATACATCTTTGATAGGTAGCCTTATTCCTTGCATATAACTGGACTTGGACTGCAAAGATATCTTCAGAAAGATCACAGGAATTATGACCTTACTGGTGCACTTCAAAAATAATAGAAAGTTTCACAAAGTGGTTCATGGTTTCCATTACTTTGTCTTTTCTCTCCTCATTGGTAAAGTCACTAGATAAGTTGGTTTTTTTTTCACACAGTAAGTGATCTTTCTTGTGTACTATACAATATAAGTGCCTGTCATATTTTGTTTAAGGTGTCAGGGAATTGGGAAGAGTTTATGAAACTAAATGGACTCCTAGAATAATAGTTTTGCAGCTCTGGTAGATTGTACTGTTTATGTTGTAGTGCCTTGACAGGTTTACACAATCAGGGGTTCCGAAGTCACCATCCCGTGATAGATTGGAATTGTTTGAAGCAGGGTGCACTTGAAAAATAGACTTGTGTGCTTTTGTTTTAAAAACCAAATGGTGACTCACTCAGAATCATCCTGCTAAAATAACAGCATGGACAACCTCACTTCTGTACTTTTAATAGCTAGAATATCATTCCCATAATGAAAGAAACATGAAATGGTTCCATGCTGAATGAGCTCCCTAGAGATTCTGGGATTTGTCTCATTATATATAAAGCTTTTCCATCACCATTGCAATGCCTCTTCTCATCTTTGCTTCTCATCTGAGTGGAGAAATTTCCGTCAACAGCTTTAGTCTGAATAAACCAGCATAACACTGAAGGGAGGATATGCAGTAGATAAGATTACTTTTTTCTTTTCCATTTATGTAGAAAATTATACACAGTGTCCCTGCTTTAAAAAGGATTACTATATGATGTGGACAGCATTCTGCATTCTCATTAGAAGAGACAGACTACAATTTTATTTCTCTAAGTAAGTCCGGTTTAGGCAAGGAGATCTGTAATTTCAATGCTGCTGCATTCACAATGAAAAGGAAATCATCACTTGTGTATTCTTATCAGAAGCCTTGGGCAACTTCAGCATGCAGTACTGATCAGAATAACTCCTTGCATTCTGCAACCTACCACACACCTCAATAATTGTATATGCAGGATGGAATAGTAAAATAATAAATTAAAATGTTATTAAAATAATACTACTAAGGGAACAACTTTAAAAAAAACCCACAAAAATCCTATGGTATTTGGGGACAAAGCTTCCTCAACAATGACCTGAATTTTTCTCTTTCTTACTCCCTTTCTTCCACAATTTTTAAACTGCTTACAGGTCAGATATGATGAAGATTTTATTCCAGAGACTAGGACTTGATTTAGCAAACAGCTCCTGGAAATATGTGGCCAACTGTAGATAAGTAAAGGGGGATTCTCAGGTTCAGCAATAAGCCATGCATGGTGAACTTCTTTGGCAAAGGGCCAAAAGGACAAACGTCACATACATCTCCTGCTCTTTCCAAATTTCTCTATTTCTGTGACACTGAATTAAAGCAAGTATGCAATCGTGGGTTTGTGGCTATGAGAGTCTATAGCAGCAGCATCATGTATTTTCACTGCATAGCAGAAGCCAAAATATATGTTGGCAGACTCATTTTCTGCAGACCACAATGTAAGTTAGGTGACTAAAATCAGGTGCTAAATCACATAACTCAGAAAAATGTTAGTTTTCTGTTCGATCCAGCCCCTAAGTCTCTGCTTTATGGATTCAAGCTTAAATCCTGGCTCATTTTCTTTGCCCTTTTCTGAATGGAATGGAATTGATTTAGGTTCCTTCCTATCTTCTGGATCAGTATCTGTGGGTCAGAGTTTCCTGACATCAAAGACCCTTCAAAGCAATCTAACAGTATTTCTAATGATACTTTCTGCTCAGGGAGGATGTCATCCTGTGTCAGTGCAGAGAAATAACAAAGGTATTATACAGGTGGAAATGGATTGGGAAGAGGAAAAAAAAAATCAAGCATTTTTTTCATCTAAACCAGATTCAACCATTGGCCTTTAACAATTGCTCTTAAATTAAAGAGAGTTCAGAATCCAACACATCAGAACCCAATACAGCCAAAATTTTGTGTGATATTAAGGTATGCCACTCAGAAACCCATTCTGAATTCTAATATGGCTTCTTTTACCTTGCTGAGAATACTGCTGTGTCTTTCATGCCACAGCACTCTTCTTCAGCCATTGTTATATATATTGCCATTTCATACTAAATTCCCATTTGGTGACTAAGGACAGATTGGCCTAAGATATTTCCACAGCAATTATAATCAAATCATAGGAATTATGAGAACTAGCAGAGTTTGCATAGAAACACAGCAATTAATTCTGTTTGGAACAATGACAAAATCATCTAGAAATGTCTGAAAGAGAATTATATAGAAAGAGTTTATTTGCAAGACTATCACGTTTTGGAGGCCTCTCTGTTATACCGTGTAATGACTTTGCTCTGGTAATATCACAAACAGGACTGTTGAATATTAATCACTGAGTCTAGGCCCTAACTTCTGTTAACCAGCTTAAACAATAAGATGCCCAGGATGAACTAAGTTATGCTGGATAACCTGGGCTATGGCAAGCTATTTACAATACTTGTCAGGTTCTTTTGACCCTTTTGCAATGCCGAAGAGATTGGAATTTATTGACTGAAAAACAATAGCTTAAGGTACCCTCTTACCTTAAGTAGTCAATGGAATTACTTTCAATCGCTTGCAAAAGGTAATGTAGTTCACTGAGAAGCGTGCTGGGGACTCATTTCACCTGTTTTTTGAGTCAATGGTGCAAAATCTCTTTTATTATTTGTAGAGTTTTAGAGCGTTAGGCTATTGTTTTAGAGCTACAAGTTTTAGAGTGTTAGGCTATTGATTGACTTCTGAAGTTAATTCTGCCACCCTTTAAACATGATCAAAATTGATTTTGATGAATTTACCTTATGTGAAAAGTGCAAGCCAATATAAGTCAAGAAAGAACAACTGAACCAAAAACAAGTTCCATATCCACCATTACCTGGGCCATTTCAAACCAGACTGGAAATTAGAAGGCAATAAAAATGGTTTATAATAAATAATTTTGACTTGCTCTGGGACAAACTGTGTGACCTAACAGACAGTTTCTGTGTGTATTTTATGACTTTACCTGAATCATCAGGTATATCTAAGGTGGCAGATCCTTCCAGTATCTCCAAGACTAGCAGTATTTATTAAGATTCACTGCAAAAACTTGCAGAAAATTTGTCTTTATAGCACAGATCAAGCAAAATCTGCAATTTTTGCTTTAAAAGCAATGAAGTTCACCTTACAATACAGCTATAAATTGAATATATATGATGCTGTCTATACAAAGTATCTCAAAGAATTTTATATTAAAAAAAACTCAAACAAAAACTTAGAATGATTCTGAACTCAAAACTGAGAAGCAAGTCTTAAAATTACATTGAAAAGTTTTGGGTTTTTTTTTCCCCTCCAAGGTTGGTGCTGACTTTACAGTTCTGATCTCTGATAGAAGCGAATCTTACAATCAAGGAGTGTAAAAAGCAAAAGCCAAAACCAGCATTGGGAGGATTTAGGTTAAACTAAGGGTCAGTCAGCAACCCCTGAGCAGAAAATTTAAGTACAGTGTTGAGGGGAATACAGATTCCTATAACTGAAAATGGATGAAAAACTAAGGCCATGAAGTGCTTTAAAATGTAATAGGGTAGTTTGATGAAGCAGAGAGGGCAAAAAGTGGACAGGAAGCGATTAACAAAAAAGTTATCTAGGATGAAGTCAAACCAGGAGAAATCAACAGCACAGCATCGTTAAACAATTTTAGCTTGAATGGAACAGAATAGGAAAACATTATTTATTCTTTCCTTTCCTTCCCCCTCATCATCAGGATGGAATAGTTAAGAGTAAAGAAATTTACTCATTTCTTAAAACTATCTCCCAGCTGGAACCATGACTAGGCAAATGTTTCCTTGTTAGATGAGTGACATCAAAGTATGAACACTGACTAATAAAACAACTGGAAGGGAAGAGTGGCTTAAGAAAGCTGGCTAATATTCAAGAATCACCTCCTTCAAGCTCAGGGTCAATGTATCCCAGCAAAGAAGAAGTCAGGCAAAAACACCAGGAAGCCTGCATGGATAAACAAGAAACTCCTGAACCAACTCAAACTAAAAAAGGAAGTGTATAGAGGGTGGAAGAAAATACAGGTAGCCTGGGAGGAATACAGAGAAATTCTGTGAGCAGGCAGGGATCAGATTATGGAAGTTAAAGCTCTGATATTAATTTTATGGTCAAAGACATCAAGGGCAGCAGAAGAAGCTTCTATAAGTACATTGGTGATAAAAGGAAGACTCAGGAAAATGTGAGTTCCCTTCAAAAGGAAAGAGGAGACCTGATTTTCTGGGATGTAGAGAAGGCTAAGATATTCAATGGCTTTTTTGCCTTAGTCTTCACTGGCAAGTGCTCAAGCTGTACCACCCAAGCAGTAGAAGGCAAAGGCAGGGACTGGGAGAATGAAGAACCACTCACTGTAGGAGAAGACCATTTGAGGAACCTGAAGGTGAGAAAGTCCGTAGAACCTGATGAGATGCAACCGTAGGTCCTGGGAGAACTGGTGGATGAAATTGTTAAGCCACTGTTATATTTGAAAAGTCATAGTAGTCTGGTGAAGTTCCCACTTTGTCTCTAAATTGGAGAGACGTAGATTTGACAAATGGACGCTTGGTAGATGGTTACTCTCAGAGTTGCAGTAAACAGCTTGATGCCCATGTGGAGATAAGTGACGAGTGATGTTTCTTCAGGGTCAACATTGGGACTGGCACTGCTTAACATCTTTGTTGGTTACATGGGCAGTGGGATTCAGGGGAACCTTAGCAAATTTGATGATGACACCAAACTCTGTGTTGTGGCTGACACACTGGAGGGAAGGGATGCCATCCAGAGGGACCTTGACAGGCTTGAGAGGTGACGTCATGTGAATCTCATGATGTTCAACAAGACCAAGTGAAAGATCCTCCACCTAGATCGGAGCAATTTCAAGCACAAGTGCAGTTGGGATTGAGAACAACCCTGAAAAGAAGAACTTGGTGTATTGCAACGTGTGCTTGTAGCCAAGAAAACGAACCATATCCTGGGCTGCATCAAAAGAAGTGTGACCAGCAAGTTGATGGCGGTGATTTTGCCCCTGTACTCTGGTCTTGTGAGACCTCATCTGGAGTGCTGCATTCAATTCTGGAGTCCTCAGCACAAGAAGAACATCAGTTGTTAAAGTGAGTCCAGTGGAGGGCCATGAAGATGATCAGAGGAATGCCACACCTCCCCTATGAGGATGGGCTGAGAGAGGTGGGGTTGTTCAGCCTAGAGAAGAGAAGGCTACAAGGGAGACCTTATAGCAGCCTTCCAGTATTTAAAGGTGTCCTACAAGAAAGATGTGGAGGGACTTTTTACAAGGGCATTGACAGTATGAGGGAGGAATGGCTTTAAATGGAAAGCGGATTTAGATTAGATATAAGGAAGATTAGGACAGATAGATAAAGATATATTACATAAGAATATAAGGAAGAAATTCTACACTATGAGGGAGGTGAGGCACTGGAATGGGTTGCCCATCCAGAGGAGCTGTGAATGCCCCATCCCTGGAAGTGTTCAAGACCAGGTTGAATGGGGCTTTGAGAAATCTGGTCTAGTGGAATAGGTTCCTGCCCATGGCAGAGAGTTTGGAACTAGATGATCTTTAAGGTCCCTTGAAACCATTCTGTTCTGTGGTTCTATAAAAAATGGGGACTAAAAGGGGAAACAGATATAGGCATAAATGAAATGGATATAGAGCAAGCAGAACTGTCTCACAAATTAAGGAAAACTTTTATTTGGACCAGTAAAATAATTCAAATTCTACACCTATAACTCTTAAAATTACTGCAGTATTTCTCTCCAATGGTTGATACTGGCAAGGCAGCAGCACCCATGAAAACTGACATACTTTGACTGTGTAGATTACTGCAATGATCTTTTATGAAAGTACTGCAGAGAAGAGCACATGTACATTCATCATATACATTGTGTTTTCATGTCCTGTCTACAGCTTGTAAGCAAACTGATGTGGTAATGAGTTTAGAAAAACTTCTGCTATTTTTCATAACTTAGCTTGAGCCAGGCAGTTTATTCTTAAGGCAAGAATTGAGTTTGTGTCAACAGACATCTAGATTTATGTTCTGAACCTGACTTTTTCAGGATGAGGCTTTGCACCACACTCTGTGTGCGTATTTTGCTTTGGACCAGAAATAAAAATGCCAATTTATTTCTGAATGAAACCCGAGGATCATATGTTAGGGGCAATAATCTGAGCACTCCTACTGATGAACAGTGTTTGAAGTTAAGGAAATCAGGGAGAAAGAGACATAATTTTTAAGTTAAATTTTTCAAGAATTAGAAAGGTATATGCAAAATCCTTTCAAGCGGCTGCTACTTAGCATCTCTGAAAATCAGATTACTTTTTATGTAATTGTCTAAATATAGGTTTAGTCAATGAGTTTAGATTCTTTACATACTACAGGTACACAGTGTGATTAAACAGCTGAAAGCTTAGGTATAATGTATACATGCATAAATAGTTTTCTATAAGAAATCCGTCCAGAGAACAGAATAAGGCATATAGAATGAACAGGATGGGCAGGAGGTGTTCAGTTAGGCCTGTAACCACAAACTGTAGGAGATTGGCATGTTGCTTATCAGTCTACTTTCCCACAATATCATGAAAGAATTAGTAAGACGAACGTACTTTAGAAACAGCTCATTCTTTACTTTGATTTTTTATATATACCTTATCTTTAACTTGCTTGATTTTTACATTTCTATTTCTTTTAAAACTTTCCTCTGTAGGGAAGATAAGAAACAGTATTTTGCCAGGTAAAATGTAATATGAATACTAATCTTATAAAAAAAAAGGAAATTAGGGTTTGAGCCTTTCTAGCATGGGACAAAATACACAATTGGTTAATCAATAAGAATGCAAAGCTAGATGCTTGTCTCACTTCTAGACATGTATGACAGGAAAATTGTGGGCTCTTAGGGGTACATATATTTTTGCAGCAGAGGGAACTAAAGAAAAACCCAACAAAAATTCCTTTCATACTCATGAGCTCTCTAACCAGCAGTGTAGATATCACTGACAACTTTCTGGGTGTGGAAAAAATTAGCTTCACCAGCACAGTAACTCTGTGTACTTCTGCACTGTGTTGTGTACTCACCTTCATTCCTGTGAAATCAGCCTGGGTACCTAACAGCTCTGAGAGCAAATCACATGCACAAATTTTGTCTATTCAACTAAAATATTCTTTTCCTCTGAATAGGATGGACTTATCTGTTCTACATATTGGGAACAGTTCCTGTACTGTGCTGAAACTTAAAAGGTGGTCAGATGTTTTCTGGAAGACTGTTAGCTGGTATATGCAAGCAGTCGGATTGCAATTAAGCAGTATGGATAATTATGTCCCATGTTCAGCTTGCAATTCATGAACTGCCCAAATTGGATGTACTGTAACATACACAGCAATAATGCGCACATGTCTGTAGGGCACAGAAACAGTTTTAATGCTCTTTCATTTAGCCATAGATGTGCCATATGTATAGCACTCTAAGTGGCCACAAGAGTCTTCTAATTATCAATCTAAATATCTCCACTTTAAGCTAAATGCTGTCTAGAGAAATGAATGTTATAATGATGGGGTCTGGTTCCCAAATATAACAAGTACTATGCAATTTTTAAGGGATTTGAGAAAAACAGGAAGAATATTTGTGATGAGTTGTGTACTGCCTGAGGCCAAGAATAGCATAAAGATGCTCAGCAAGCTGAGAACTATACTCAACATATGGAAGAACATATATGTTAATGCACAGTCACTACACAGTTGGGAAGAAAAAATTAAATAAATTCATAGCCAACTGTGAAATGTGAAGTGAGAGGTAGGAGTTGTCCAATGTTTGTTTAGATAAGGTACACTGTACTGAAAACCTGCAGAATCAGGAGATATTGATGGAATATTCCTCCACACAACATATATTAACACATACATCTACTTTAGGTTGCTGTTACACCATCAGTTCATCAGTCAAAATCTATACAACCCTTTTTATTGTAGTTTTCTGGATAATGTAGTCCCATTATCCATATTTTCTTTAAATGTGGTATTGCTTCATAATATCTTGCAATGTTGTTCAGGAGAAAATGCATTAAACACTTAAACTAACTAAACATATTTCCTTGAATAGTTCAGATATATTGAGCGAATCTAGGATGGCATAAGGCACAAATCAAAGAATCTAAAAATATTTTAAAGTCGCACTTAGCGACCCTTCCATAATTAAAAGAAGTCCAATTGGAATTGTGGCATAAATAATAAAACCCATATAGTACTGTGCTTTAAAATACCACAAAACACACATTTCCGTCCGGCCAAAGACAGAAAACAATGTTTTGTATTAAAGAAAGCTGGCAGCATTCACTGACATTGTACTCTGCTATGTAAATGAAGTATATGTTACTGATAATGGCCACAACCTATTACAGTATACTCTGAAACTGTCAAAGTGTTCAGTTGTAAAGTCAGTATAAGAGAAAAGGAGGCTGGAGAGCTAAGTTTTCTGCTGAGACAGACCAGATTCCAGGATTTGGGGAAGATGCTTTGCTTTCTGTAAATGGGTAAAGTAAGTTCAGGTTCAATGATTTACACCCTTAGATGAAAGTAAGCTGTGTTAATGTTCTGTTAAGTCTTGAGGCACACCAGCCACTCAGGTCCCAGTGCAACTATTGCCTGGCATACCTCAGGTTTATTTTGACTGCATTCCTTTTTTTTTCCATTGCCCAAAGACGCAAATGGCAGTACAAATGAAGAACACTCCCATATCTCTACTACTGATTACCTCCAGAAAACTTGTGCTGAAGCACAAGATGTCTGGGTTATTTCCTGACAATGACAGGAAACTAGCTCAAAGGGACTGTGTATTTTTAGGAGGTGAATATAGGAGAAGAAACCTTCTCGAGAAGAGTTTAGTAAACCTCCAACTGGAGAACTAATATTTCTTTTATTGTAAAGAATTGTTTCACAGTGTTCTTCAAGAAAAAACATGCCAGAACAACAAATCAACTATGGAAAGATATTGGCAGGCCCGTATGTTGTAAGCAACCTACGTCCAGAGTGACAGAGTGCATGAGTGACTAGCTGAATGTCTTGGGCAGTGAGTAATGGAAATTTATATGAGAATTTGACAACTATGCAATTGTGGAAAAATTATGCATGCTTGAAAGAACTTCTGTTAGCTTTTTAATATTAAAAATAAACTGCCTCAATTCTGCTTTGTAAATTTAAGAACAGTGCTTACTTTGGACTGCCTCTTCTCTTCCTTGATTGGGGGTGCAACGTAATTATCCCATTGAGAGAAAAGGAGTGAAGCTGAAAGTCTGCTGAAAACTTTATTTCATCCAGCAAGAATATGGTAGTAAGAATGAAAGAAAACCATGAAGAGCGAAAGAAAGGCTTAGGACTCAAAAATCCTGCTCAATAACAGTAGGTGCAGAGAAGGAAAACAAGGACGGAATAACATCTGCAAGAGAGAGGCATAAGGAGGCAGCAAAGTGGATGAGTTAGATATATAGGAGGCATTAAGGTGACTGCTAGACCTTAACTGATCCCTATCTCTTCCAGAACTAAAGGAAGAATTCATTAAATGCAGTTAGATGGACTAAGATTCAAACAAGCAAAAAACAAACAAAAAAAACCCCAAACCAAACAAAACCAAAGAAAAAACCCAAAGAAAAAAATTTCTCCAGTCAGTGAAGATAAAATGATATTGTGGATGCAAGGAATTTACCCTGGTTTATAGGGAAACTGAGCAAATAATTGGAAGAGAGATCCTTTGGGGGCTACTAGTAAGATAAACATCAACAGCCTAATGTAGAAGAACATTTTAAGGAGTCGTACACATCTACTCAGTCTTACCTAGGCGTGTATCTGTGATTTGCAGATACAGATAAAACCGTGATAAACCCTTGGGCTAAGCTACTGCAACCATTCTTCTGAATGTCATTCAGCCTGTTCACCTCTGAACAATAGTATGAAAATACACCTGTTGAATTACATTCACCATAAATTATTCACATGCCTTTAGTCTCCCTGCACCCTCAGATTCAGAGTGGCAGAACATAACTGTAGCAAAGCAGGATGGGAAACTGAAGCCATTCATCCATCTGTAATATTCACCTTTGGGCTCTTTTCTTACCTGTTTTGTTTAATTACTTGTCTGTGTTCCTCTGCTTTCACAGCAGGGATCTTTCTGGGGTTTTTTTTGGTTTTTTGGGTTTTTTTTTTTTTTGAGGGGCAGGGTAATTGTCTTTCTCCCTGATGATTTCATTTTTGCAAATAGCTCTAATCTGCATTCCTTAATATGTTCATTATCTTTATCAAATTCCCTTTTCTTAAGTTTTATTAATTCTCCTTATAATCAAAATCCTGTTCCATTTATTCCACATCATCCCAGGGAAATTTCTTGGGGAATAAGTGGAAAGGCTCCACAAAACATCATTGGAGCTATTTGGAGAAGAATATTGTTCTGTCAGCTACGGATCTTAATTCAGCAATATCACCCCTTATCTAAGAATTTCTTTTCCACTCAAGTTTTTGTTCACTTAGTCCCTCTGTGTTCTGGTGACTGAACTGAGACTGAATACTTCTATAGAGAAAGAAAATTTGAGCTTGATCGTTTCTCAGAGAGTCATGAGATCATTCTGCTCCGATAGCCACCTAGATTATATAGGCTCAGTAATTCTTTGTTCAGCCTGCTTTAATATCTTGCAACAAGGCTTATTATAAGAAAATCTCATTCCATGTTGGACTTCAGTGCTTCAGGTTGGCTTGGAGTTGTTCAGAGTTAGCTATATCTGACTATAAAACATTGTAGACAGACAATTCCATCTGGAATAGTGAGGTACAAGACTGTTGTATGGCCCCATGTAAAAATACTCTCCTTACTTTACACAGCCTGCTCTGTTACATGGAAGGATTTTTTCAGCTTCAGATGCTGAGGAGGGATTGGGTCTCAATGGAAGAAAATACTTTCCCACAAATAAACATCTCTATTTTTGGAAAAAATTTTAGAGACGTTTTCTTCCAAATCTCTTTTAAAGTATTGATGCAAATGTCAAGGCTTATATTTTGGGAAGAAAAGGAGCTTAGATCTAAAAGAATATCATCTGGCAGTCAGGCCAGTTAAGAATACTGGTAATTATTTTTATGCATATTCTAATAAAATATGTATGTATCACTTTAAATTCAAATAGCACTTCACAGAGATTTTAAAAAACAGACCTTTCCACCCCAGAGTTTACATCAGACAATATATGAGGAGCAGAGATAAAAGAATGTGAGATGGGCTGAGTGCTACCACGAAGATAACAAGAGTCTCATTCCATTGTAAATGAAACGTGGCAATGCTGATGGTTTAATTTAAGAACATGTGGGGCACGAGGGAGAAAGCAGATAATATCAGAAAGTTTAAGAGGAGGGATTTGAAAGAAAAAGAGAGCATGCAACCTTCTGTAAAATGTATCTCATATCAAAGCAGCTCCTTTGAAGTTGCTCAAGTCATTAAACGAAGGCTAAGGTTGGCCTACAAGGCCTAACATATAGATGTGACACAAAACCATGGCCCAAGGCAACGTTCTGTAAGTAGGTACAGCCAACAGGAAACTCCAGGATGCATTGGATATGCCCATATTGTCTTCTGAGAACCTGAAAGTACAGGCTAAGTTATGGCCCGAGGGTGTAGAAGGCTGAGACAGACAGACATATGCACAGTAGGTTCATTCTTTCTGAGTCCTATAGGCATCTTTTAATGAGAATGATGGTTGCACGGGTGAAAAGGGAGGCTTGTTTTTGAATGTCACTTATACAAAAGGCAGTAGCTGCTGTTCTGCTTTTTAGTATGCACACATTCCCGCTGTCCACATCTGTGGAGCTGGGCACCCTGTGCCTTTCCTATAATTTTGTCTTCTCTTGGGAATCTCATACTTTTTGATTCCAAAATATCATTCTGAGAGGATTGAGATTCTCTTTATGTAAATACCTCATAAGGGGACTCAGTAAGATTCTCTGTGTTTTCTAATCTTCCCCTTGCTCATATAATCGACCCTAAAATAGAGAAAGACAAAATTCAGAGATTGTTGAACAATGCTTCCTTTACAGAGGATTTTAGGAAACATTTTATTTCTCATCTTTATTTTGACAGAGAAATAGATACAAAGAAGTTCAGTCAATTATTTCAAAGAAAATAATTTTCTTTGAGAAAAGTAAAACTTTTTGTTTCTGTTAGCTATAGAGTGCATTGATACATATTTCTGTCTTTGAAGTGTGCAATGAATTTCACAATTCTAATAAAATATGTTTTCTTTAATATTCTATTGCTTTTCATTTATTGAGCTCATATATTGTAACAGTATTTATTGTGATGCATTTTGTTTTCACACACTGCATGAGCAACTTCACAGTTCAGTTATGTGAGTGGGTGATTTCTTACAAATGGTGGATATATTTGACAGGTTTTTATTACTCCAGCTTTCTTTATTTATAATAGACATATAATGGTAATTGGAGACTGTGCACATACGTACGCACACATACAAACATAGAAAATGTTTCAAATATGCATTTCCCTCTCTCTATGTATGTTCTCTCTCCTGGAGTCACTTGGAAGGATCTCGCTAGGGCTAACAGAAAGTGTTTAATTCAGCTGAAAGTACTTGAATTCTTGCTCAGTTGAATTTGAGCTCAATTTCATGAACTATTAGTCAGGCATGAACCATCTCTACATAGGTATTTAGGCTCCTAAAGCTGCTTAAATACTTGTTTTCTCCTTGATTCGTGTAAAAGCTGAGTACTTAAAGCACAACTTAGATGAATTATAAGCACCTATGTCTAGGAAAATCTGTCAAAACTTTACAAGTCCCTGAAAAGACAAACTAACCATGTTTTCTGGGAAAATTTTCCATATTAGTGATTCTGTTGCACATGCTCAGTGATGACACTACCTTTAGTGACCTGACAGTCTGACATTTTAGGTCCCATTTCAAGTGCTCTAAGGCTCAGTGTGGCAACATCTAAAAAAATGTTTCCAGTGACTGGTAACTTCAGACGGACATGAACGCTAGGATGTCAGTAAGGCACACCATATATCAGGAAAATGCTGCACCTTGTCTAGCTTTAAAATCTCTCTTACAATAGCATGCAGAAACCTTGATAGAGCTGAGATATAAAAATTTCATTCTATTAGTAGTTGCTGACATCAATATTTTTCCTTACAGTTATGG
Source organism: Phaenicophaeus curvirostris (assembly GCF_032191515.1). Classification (NCBI taxonomy): domain Eukaryota; kingdom Metazoa; phylum Chordata; class Aves; order Cuculiformes; family Cuculidae; genus Phaenicophaeus; species Phaenicophaeus curvirostris. Next base: position 175,406,422 of record NC_091392.1, on the reverse strand, counting down.
CAACAGTAGCTGACTCATATAGTAGGTTAAAGCACTCAGTGAAGAAAAGGGAGTCCTAACAGTTAGCCAAAATTCTTGGCTTAAGGAGATCCATGCCTCTAGATCTCACATTTTTATATGTCACAAAGCTGTGGAGCACTGAAGATGAACAGATATCCCACCAGTTGAAGATGAGTCTTTGAGAATGTAGAATTTCTGACTCAAAAGGGAATAAATAAGTCAGATCCTTTCTGTTCTTATTGTTCAGCTACCTGCATAGAAGGTGCTAAGGAAAAGAAAAAACAGCTTGAGTTTTACTCCTGGGACTGTTAATGTATTTTACATGAGACAAATACCGAATTTTAATTCTTCAAAAGTTGTTTTTGTTTTTTTTAGATTTTAAGAGTGAAAATGTGCATGCAGGTCTTCAGAATTCTCTGTGTCTTTAAGACACTACTAAGATTCTAGGACTTCACTATAGAAAAATTCAGACACTGAAATATTTTCATCAACTGATTATATTTATAAAATCCATATGAAAATTGCAAACAGTCAAGGGAAATCATTTGGGATGTCTGGAGGTATAGGGAAAATTAATTAAGGACTCCAGCTTAACTGTTTAAGATTTGAGAGAATAATTTTATCTTCTGATTTATATTGTTTGCTCCTGGGACCAACTTGTCAACTTTATGTCAACTTCTAAACGTATTAAATACAAATACTAATGTGGCTGAGAGTTTTAATTGAGTAATGATGGAAAATACTGAAAAAGTTAAGAACTGGCATGTACTGGCAGGCCAGACCTGCAATAAGAACTCAGGAAAACATAGTGTTGTGTGGGGAAACTGAGATAGAGAGCTGCTCCTCATTCTTGTCCCTTACTATATGGACATTAGATGCTCTTCCTAGATGTTCTAATACACTTAATCAATAACATAGTACTGCTAAGCAGTAAGCTTGACCCATCCATACTGGTCTACATAAAGCAAACACAGAAATAACAGGTCCTTAGTAAATGCTCACAGAGTTTTAAAGCAATACTTTCAAGAAATTAGGTGTTACTAGAGGAGCTTTTGAGCAAACAGAATGTTTAAAGTGAAATAAAAGTTAATATTTTCCTTGAAAATTTGGTAATGTCTAGACTAGAATAGACTATTTCAGTTGGAAGGGATTTAAAACGATCATCTAGTCCAACTGCCTGACCAGTTCAGGGCTGACAAAGTTTTGTATATTCTTAAGAGCATTGTCCAAATGCCTCTTTGCCTACATCCAAAAGCCGCTGACAGGCTTGGGGCATCAACCACCCATCTAGGAAGCCTTTTGCAGTGTTTGGCCATTCTCTTGGTAAAGAAATGTTTCCTACTCTCCATTCTAAATCTCCCCTGGTCCAGCTATGAACCATTCCCATGTGTCCTATGACTGGATACCAGTGAGAAGAGGCTAACACGTCCATCTCCACTTCACTTCCTCAGGAAGCTGTAGAGACCAATAAGGTTACCTGTAAGGGTCGTTTTCTCCAAATTTGACAACTCCCAGGTCCTTAGCCACTTCTCATAAGAATTCCTTCCAGCCCTTTTACAACCTTTTTGCCCTCCTCAGGACGCTTTCAAGAACCTTCACATCTTTCTTAGACAGTTTGGCCCAGAATTGCACACTCAAGGTGAGGAACACCAACAGTGAATACAGCAGGGTAATCACTTCTTTTGGTAGATGCACCCGAGGATGGGGTTTGCCCTCTTGGCTGCCAGGCATGCTGCTGGCTCATATTGAGCCTGCTGTCAACTAGCAATCTCAGGTGCATTTCTGCAGGGCTGCTCTCCAGTTATTCTTCTTCCAGTTTATACTTATGCCTGGTATTACTCCATCTTACATGAAGAATCCAGCGATTTGACTGATAAATCTACCTCATTAATCATTGCCCAGTGCTCCAATCTATCTAAATCCTTCTGCAAAGCTGCTTCTCCCTCAACAAACTCAACAGCACCTCCCATTCTGATACCATCAGCAAACTTGCTAATGGTGCATTCAACCCCTGCATCTAGATTTTCGATAAATAGATAGAACACAATAGACCCTAGAAGTGAACCTTGAGGAACGCTGCTGATGACTGGTTGCCAGCCAGACATAGCCCTGTTCACTACAACACTTTGAGCTCTATCTTTCAGCCACTTCTTTAGCCAGCATGCCATGATCTTGCTTATCCCACAGCTGGACAACCTGTCCAGAAGGATGCTATTATGGATAGTATCGGTCTTACAAAAATCCAGAAAAAACACATCCACTGACTTCCCTTCATCCACTAGGCAGGTGACCTTATTATAGAAGGCTATCAAGTTAGCTAAACACAATTTTCTGTTTTTGAACTCAAAGGTCTAGAAATTGCTTGGATATTTTAATAACCTTACAACAACTTATTATAAACACTTTATTTACAGACAAACAAACTCTGGAAGTACATAAGAAGACAAGACAATTAGAAAACTTAATGTATCAAGAAGATTATAGTAAATAAGTGGAAGCATGAGAGTGGTGGTGCATGAGAATGTATAGCGCAAGCTAACCCTATACATTGGTGGATTTGTAATTAGCTGCAGCCATTCAGGGAACAGTTTTGGGTATCGCTGGAGCAGTTAAATGAAAACCTGCCCTCAGTGCTCTACAACCACAAGACATACCTGAAACACATACAATTGTTTGAAGAGTAAGATACAGAATAGAACAATACTGTTGATACATATTTCAAAAATTCAGTATTCAGTGCTGCAGTGTTCATTTTGATGTGAAAAGATATAGCAGAGAAGAAACAGCTCAAAGAATGGAAATAAGAATCCTTATAGGTTCAGAAAACTTCTATTGAAAGAGAGATCAAAAAGATTAAATCGATTTAGTTTATAGAAGAGATGAATAAAAGGTGGCAGACTGTAGTTATATATATAAAATAGTAATGGTACAGTGAATGGCATCTATTTGATCATATGCCTATCTCCCTTTCATATAACTTAAGAAAAAAAATACCTAATAAGATTAACACCACTGGAGTAATTTTGCTGCTGCTTTTTAATCATTTGTAGTGCACACTAGGTTATTAATTTCATATGTTTTTCTTGTAGGTTTTGATATTTTTCCTGACAGAGTCATTTTGATCTAACTGAAAATTTACCCTAATGCTAATTGCCTTTTTGTGACCGGTCAGCATCAGCAACGAAACTTTAAACTTTGCATTTTGCAAATAACAAATATTCAAAGCTTTTATTTGTGAAGGAAAACAAAAGTTAATGTCATCTTAATCCTAAATAGATGAAGCAGTGGCAAAGAAAACCGCAAAGCAAATATGCAGTTTAATAATGGCCCTCTGACAGCTTGCTCTCAGATTGTTAAGAATTCATTAAACAATGGTTGAGCAGAACAGACAATTAAATTATCTCATATGAAGTATCTATCCATATTATGAATATTGCATACAACACTACATGTTTCTGAAGGGATGTAGTCGACAAATTCCATTTCAGAGAATCAGCAAGAGTTTTGATTTCAGCCTCCAGATATACCCTTCTTTGTTTCTTAGACAAAATGGTAATAATAATAATAATAATAGCAACAATAATTGGGATACTGATGTATAAACAGAGTTAACATAAAGAATCTTAAGAACATAATGTAACGTTACACTAACTGTAGACAGAAGCTTATGCAAGTCACTTGACAGATATTTGAGATGCACATTTTCTGTACACTTATAAAAAATATGGGAGAAGCTGGTAAAGTGTTCAAAGAAACATTAAAAATAGTCAAAGAAATTAAAAGCTAAAACCAAAGACGAATACAAGTAGAATTTACACTGCTGTATATTGTGATATGGAATGAACACCAGATAGTATGAAAAATTTATCTCATATTACCTTTTAATCTTATTGCCGTGTTTTGCTAATTTTAAACTTGCCTTTTGACTGACACGCACTAATGGAAAATGAGTATAATTAAATAAAATTTCTACTTTACTGAATCATAGAATCATAGAATCACCAATTTGGAAAAGACCCACCGGATCATCAAGTCCAACCATTCCTATCAACTACTAAGCCATGCCCCTCAGAGCCCGCCACTTAAGCACCTCCAGGGAAGGTGACTCAACCATCTCCCTGGGCAGCCTGTTCCAGTGCCCAATAACCCTTTCTGTAAAAAATTTTTTTCCTAATGTTCAGCCTAAACCCACCCTGGTGGAGCTTAAGGCCATTCCCTTTCGTCCTGGCCCCTGTCAGCTGGGAGAAGAGGCCAGCACCCTTTTCCCCACAACTTCCTTTCACGTAGTTGTAGAGAGCAATGAGGTCTCCCCTCAGCCTCCTCCAGGTTAAACTGAGCATCTGAAAATATTAGATTTGTTAGAAATCAGCTAGATCAGTGAAAACTACTGGTAAATACTAAATAGCTTATCTCAAATAGGTTTTAAAAGAATTTTTGAGTCCTTTAAGATGAGAAGCTGGAATGCAAAAGACATTTAATATAGTGTATAAAGCTAAAAATAAAACTTCTTACTGGTGATGATAATTTTGTAATCATTAGATTACCATTAAGATCAAGATGACCAAAAGTAATATAAGTAACATAAGTAATGTAATAAAGGAATAAATTTAAAGCACCTTTGAGATAACATGTTCCTAAATCAATATTTTTAGAGGAAAAGCTACGTTAAAAATGCAAATATGTCTAATGTGCAGGTTTGTTCCTATTGTGCCCAGATACAAAATGGTAATGCACACAGGGACCAGACTGTTACGCAAACTCTGAAGTTTGGCTTTTCAGGTTATAATTCAAGACATAAATGGTGTGACCATCTGACAACTTGATAGCATATTATTCGTAAAAATGTATTGGTCTCTTAAAAGGCCAGAGACTGGACCTAGCCTATGGAGTGTAACAGTCTATTCCATCAGCTTTATTTCAGATGTAGCAAGAGAAATAATCAGGTCATTGACTGAAAACAAACAGTGAAACGTTTCCTACTCTGTTGCACACTCCAAGAACTGCCTCAGCAACTTTACTCGATGCCTCCTTCTGTTCTTTCACCACCCTTTTATGCTTTTATCGCTGTCAGTTCTCTGGATATTCAGCTATGTGTAGCCACAGTAAGTCTTAGTATGTTCTCCCAGCAGCCCTTATGGCATGAGAGTCTCACTGAAATGCTAAGGAGTCACAAATTGGCCACTTCTAATTTAGATGCTGAGTTTCTGACTAAGTTCAAAACTTGCAAGGCTTTCCAATTTCTTTAATAGATCTAAAACTCATTAGGTTGTTTCTTGTTTCATTATGAATAACGTTATTATTCCTAGCCTTCACAAATGCAATATTGCCCCAGTTATATCCATTTGCAATGATTATTTTCCTGGCTTGTCACTTGATCATACCATGACCCTTATCTTTGCTGGTCCTTCCCTGCTCTGCTGAGTTAAGCTCCTTCCCCCATCCCTGCCTTTATTTCATGATTATTTTTTTGCGTTTTGCTACTCTGTATATTGCCTTTTATTCAATATCATGCATTAAGGCTTAGTCTATCTATTGGCTTATACTGTCCTTTTCCATTACGTGCTTATTATATTTTCAGAAAAGCACTTAGCATGTGCTTTTGCCTTCAGAATGCAAGGGTGTATCAGTGTATGACTAAAAGTGCACCAGTAACACAGGACAGCTTTTTGGCTTCTCTAGACTGTGTTTTAAAAAGTTCAAGTGTTCTAAAAAGTTTTTATCTGGGCTGACTTTGTTTTATGTATGATGATTATGTGCTGTTTCTACTGAGGTAAGTTGGCATCAGGCACAGAAATATGTATGCAGCCGTGCAAATGTTGTCTGTACTGGTGATACATTCTTGTTAAAGAGGAAAAAAGCATCTGTGCTCATCAGAGCTAGAATGCACTGAGCAGGCAGGGCAGGTTTATGTTTTTAACCTGGTTCAAGCAACCAAGAAATTCTCTCATGTCAGTGGCTGGGTGCATGCCAAATATTCGAAATAAAGTATGCCTTGTGCTCTTGTGTCCTCGTTTTGCAGAGTGACAGAAAGGAAGGAATGTGATTATTCTCTGTACACATTTGCTGTGGGGTGGGGGGCAGGCAGGAAAGCATCGTTAGCCTATGGATTCATACTGCTTGGTGTGAAGTGCACGCTCACCCACTGTGTGAAGCAATTGTTGATGTGTAGCTTATCCCTCTGGTGGGAGGAAACTTTCATTATTTTCAATTAACAGCATCTGATCTTAAATCTTGGGTAATAGATTCTGTGTTTATCTATGAGGGAAGGAATTAAAATGAGAGTTTAACCCCTTCTTCAGGACAATGAACAAGGAGGCAATGTACACATTTTATCCTTGACAGAGGTCAGAGGAGCAAATGTTAAATCTTACAGATCTTTGACAAAGAATAGGCCTTCACAACCAGCCTATGTACTCAATTTGGACTTCTGTCATGGGCTTTCACCACAGGCCAAGGGAGTCTGGATAGCTAAGGAAACTGGTCTTGCCAGTATAAGAATGTCTGAAAGTAGTCACTAGATGTGCACATATGAAAGTTCTGGAGCAAGTCCTTAGAAAGCGTTACAGAGCCAAACAGCTCAATGCTTTTGAGAGAAAGAATTTTCTCCAAAAAAAACCCAGGAGAATCATAGGATCACCAGGTTGGAAAAGACCTCTTGGATCATCTAGTCAAACCGTTCCCATCTGCCACTAAACTATGTTCCTGAGCAACTTGTCTACCTGTCTTTTAAATACCTCCAGGGATGGTGACTCAACCACCTCCCTGGGCAGCCTGTTCCAGTGTCCAGTGACACTTTCTGTGAAATTTTTTTTCTGATATCCAGTCTGAACCTCCCCTGGTGCAGCTTGAGGCCATCCCCCCTTGACCTGTCCCATGTCACTTGGGAGAACAGGCCAACACCCTCCTCTCTACAACCTCCTTTCAGCCAGTTGTAGGGAGCAAAAAGGTCTCCCGTCAGCCTCCTCTTCTCCAGGCCAAACAATCCCAGTTCCCTCAGCTGCTCCTTATAAGACTTGTTCTCCAGCCCCTTCACCAGCTTTGTGGCTTCAGAGCCTCAACATCCTTCTTGTAGCAAGGGGCCCAGAGCTGAACACAGTACTTGAGATGCAGTCTCAAAAGTGCCGAGTGCAAGGGCAGAATAGCCTCCCTGGACCTGCTGGCCACACCGTTTCTGATACAAGCCAAGATGCCATTGGCCTTCTTGACCGCCTGGGCACACTGCTGGCTCATGTTCAGATGACTGTCAATCAACATCCCCAGGTCCTCCTCCTCCAGGCAGCTTTTTAGCTACCCTTCCCCTAGTCTGTAGCACTGCATAGGGTTGTTGTGCCCCAAGTGCAGGACCCGGCATTTGGCCTTGTTAAACCTCATGACATTGGACTCAGCCCATCTGTCCAGCCTGTTAAGATCCCTTTGCAGAGCCTCCCTACCCTCCATCAGGTCATCACTTCCTCCCAGCTTAGTGTTGTCTGCAAACTTGCTAAGGGTGCACTCAATGCCTTCATCCAGTTCATTGATAAAGACATTGAACAGGGCTGGAGCCAGCACTGAGCCCTCGGGGACATCCAGGAGAATGTGTACCTGTCCAGGCCAGAGGCAGCCAGTTTCCTAACCGGAATGCTGTGAAAAACTGTCAAAAAACAGAGCTATCAAACAGTGAAGGTAGCTCCCATAACCAAATCTTGAATGAAGTTATTCATGTTTTGTCATCAAAACAGAAGGAAAGAGTGATGTTCTCATTTCCATAATGAAGTTGTAAAAAAGTAGTATTTATTTTATTGTAAGGTGTGAATAAAACTATAAACTGCAAGACTTGTGAAGCAATCCTTCTGCCTTAGTCAGGAAGGTATCTGCTGGAGTACTATATGCAGTTTTGTACCCTGCTTTTCTAAAAAGGAGTTGTTTCCACTGGACTCTTTCCACATGAATATTTAGAGCTCTAGAAATTAGGGCCTGTGCAAAAGGCTGTGATATTTTAACTTAAAGACACAGATGCTTAAAGCTGACAGAGGTAGGACATGAGAGAAATATTATTTTCTGTCCAGTTAGAAGAGACAGTGGAATGAAAGAGACGATGAGGGAAATGCAGGACTGTTACCCTCCAAATCCTGCAATACTGGAAGTAGGATGTCCAGTGGAAGTAATAGTGGACCAATTAAAATCATAAATGAAGGAAAAGGTTTCCATGAAGGGCAGTGAATTCCTGGAGATTTCTCCCAGGAGATTTTAGTGGTAGGCAAGGTCAGCACGTTCACAAAGGTACTGAACAAATTCCTGGATAGCAGATCCTTAAAGAGATGCAAGAAAGACTAATATACAGTATTTGTAAAAATAGCAGAAATACAACAGGTATGGGCTGCAGAAAATGAGCAGGCTTAAAATCAGTCTTTAAACAACCTTTCTTATCGTAATTGAGATAGATTATGGGACTAGATGTACTATTAGTCTGATCCAATAGAATATTTCTTGCATTTTTAGGGTAGATCTATATTTCATATAAAGACAAAAAAGAAAGTTAAGCCTTCCTCCCTCTCCCCTGAAAACATAATGATTTTCATGATGACAATATAGTTTTGAAAAATTTTTACTAGAGAATGTTCAGATGCTCCTTCTGGATATATACACAAAGACAATGAGATTAATATTTCAAATTTAATTTGTTTAGACAGTTATATTTTGAGGGGGTTTAGTTTTGTGGGTTAGGGCAAATCAGACTATGGAACCCACTGTTCTTTTTCTTTCAATTTTATTTAAGGCTAGGCAAGCCTTGGAGGCCATTAATCTTCTGTGAGTCCCAGAGGGAAGAGAACACATTTTCCAGGCTATTGGTGGGATCCATCTATCTCTGCAGAGGAGATTTTTCATTGCCTAGTCACTGAACAGTCTAACAAGGAATCGAGTGGGCTGCAAAGCTATCAATGATTCTGGAACTGTGCCTTGCCCAGAAAACACATTTAAGCATCTTATGATCCTCCTGCACAAAAAGTAGAAATTCCTACAATACAAATTTTGAACAAAAGCAAAGTGGTTTTAGACAAAGATATATAGATCTGCAAACTGATCCCTGCCCCCTTTTTGGTATCCATACTGGACTACCTGCTGTAGCTGATGTATGTAAGGAACTTTTCCAGCTACTGCAGCCATTGGAACAGAAAGTCTGTAGTGGTTTGTCCAACATTTGAATGTTACTAAAAATGCAATGCAATCAACTAATGTACCAGAACTGTGAAAGACGAAGCATGTGCTGTCATTGCTTATGAAAAAAACTCTATTGAAGTGCTACTTGAACAGAGAGAGAGAATTTATTTAATCTTTATGACTGCAGTGTCTGGAATTTCCTTTGTAATTATTAATTTTATAGTATGTTGTCTTCTGCTATGCCTGTACCCAGATTCAGGCTGGAACTAGTAAAGCAAAGAGACTTTTACTAGTGCACATACTTCTTGGAGAGGAAAGCTGAACAAATGTCTAACCTGTGCCTAGACTTTTTCTTCTTAGAAAATAATTTGACTTATTCCAGACTAGAACTGGGATGTAAGCAAAGGTGTGTAGCATGTATGTTCAAGGCGTATGTCTCAATGGCAAGCCACAGCTTGAACTCAATTTCAGAATAGTACTGTTCATTGCTCTAGCATGGACTCCTTTCTACAGGATGCAGTCCTTCGGGAACAAACTAATTCTGTGTGGGTCCCTCATAAGGTCAGAAGTCCTGTCAACAAACCTGCTGCAGCATAGGCTCACCTCTCCATAGGGTAAATGTCTCTGGGAGCATCCACCTGTTCCAGCATGGGGTCCTCTGTTGGCTGTTCCATCATCAACCTCTGTAGACCGCAGGTGGACAGCCTGCCTCAGCATGGCCTTCTCTATGGGCTGCAGAGGTATCTCTGCTCTGTGACTTGGAGCACCTTCTCTCCCTCCTTCTTCACTGACCTTGGTGTCTGCAGAGTTGTTTCTCTCACATATTCTCAGTTTTCTCTTCCAGTTGCCATTGCACAGAAGTTTACCACCCCATCCCATGCCCAATACCCGCCACCTCTTAAATATGATCTACCACTGCTGATTGGCTCATCCTTGGCAAGCAGTGGGTCCTCCTTGGAGTCAGCTATTATCACATTCAGTTCTGCAGATGGGAATGGTGTTTCATCCCAAAGACTTCTGCTTTGGTAATATGAGTTTGAGGGTGGTGAAGGGCCTTATCAAAGTGGCAGCAGCAGTGGCAGGTAGGGGAGGACTCTGCCCTGGTGACTGGCGGGATGGTGCCCTGCATTGTCTTTTATTGCTCTTAGTGTGATGAGAATATTTACTGGCCAGAGCAGCAGGCCACAGACGCTTCTCCTCTCCTTACCTTGCCATGATGCTGGGGCCACAACATGTGCCTGATAGCCCAGGAGTCATCCAGGAAATGCAAGTGCTAAAATTAGTTGTCTCTGCATAATGGGAGATAGGTTTCTAAAATTTCATTAGAACCAATGGAATGGGACTCAGCAGTATTGTGATGTATCCAAGTTAGTCTCTAGACACCTCTCTGAAATATGGAGAGCTTCAATACGTACTATATCCTATTTGTCAGTTTTCTGCAGATGTTTTGAAAATTCTAAGACATTTCATGTGGCACTGAGAGCTTTTGTTTAGATAACTGGGAGTGACTTAAAATATTCAATGTCTAATATTCTGCCACAAGGTTCATTTTAGTGGCCTAAACATAGGTTTCCACTGCAATTTCAGAAGCTGTTGAATATTCAAGACTTTTGCACAGGAGTAACAGATATGAAACACACGATCTGTGGGAGATTCATGCCCATCAGAAGTACTCATTAGAGGCTAGACAAGATACGACTGCTGTTTGAAATGGCATAGACTTGTGTTTAGGCTATAGAATAAACCTCCTGTATGTGTCTGTGTTAATTTCAGATTGATTCCATCCAAACAGGCTACATTTAGAAATTTAATTAAGTAAACTGATTTGCAGAAGTTACTGAGAAACCAGCATCTCCTGCTGAAGTCAGAGTAGTATTTGGAGGTGGGTAGAGGAGAGGGTCTGATTAGTAAATACACAGAAGAAAGAAAAAAAAAAAGGTTTCCTATCCAGGTTTCTTACCCTCTCTCTCTAAAATTAAATAAGAATTAAAAATATATTGAAATGCAAGAAACATTTTGGGGGGAAATTGTAATTGCGGGGCAAGAATGCTCAGATTGCATGAATATTCACATTTGTAGATTATTCTGCTTTACTGATGTTTATATCTCTTAACTAACCTGAATATCTTCAGGCAATCAAGTTTAGCAGGCAAGATCATACACACAAGTAAATTTCAAAGTCGCAAGTATTTTCACAAACTGATTGGCACATAGAGGCATTTCTTACAGAATTGGTTCCATGCTTATCCAAACACGAACAATGATGTGCAATTTTATCTGACCTCTGCTAAGGAATGAATTTAAAACATGAATACTGATCCATGCTGTAAAAGAATCTATCTAAAAATAATAATCGTGACAGCAGAAATCAAATTTCTTTTAAATGTTTCCAATCTGCTTACAGATATTACATGCAGAAAACAGGCTAAACTGATTTTATGGATTTGTTTCCAAATAGACACTATTTTGTGTTTGCAATACACAGAGCTAATGACTACTATGCATTGAATGCAGTTCAAACCAGTTTCAGTCTGCATGAAGAGTCAGCTGCCAGAGTGGAGGTTTAAGGACTTTGTGCTTCAAAAAGATACATCTGTTAGTGCAGATTACAGTATATACTGCATGTTGCATGGCAACAGGATGCCCCCTGCACTGTAAAGACACTCCTGACACCCTTGTGAGATATATATGGCTTCATTTTGCTTTGGGTGGTGAGGCCACTTGGTGTATCACACTGCCTTGCTTCTCTTACAAACGCTGTGCTGTAGCGCAAAGGCTGGAGCACCTCCCATATGAGTCCAGGCTGAGAGAGTTGAGGTTGTTCAGCCTGGAAAGGAGAAGGCTCTGAGAAGATCTTGCAGTGACTTTCCAGTCACTTCCAGAAGGAGGCCTACAAAAAACTAGGGGAGAGACCATTTATGAAAGCTTGTAGTGATAGGACGAGGGGCAATGGCTGTAAACTGGAGATTTAGACTAAGGCATAAGGAAGAATTTCTTCACCATGGTGAGGCACTAGAACAGTTTGCCCAGGGAAGTTGTGGATGACCCATCCCTGGAGGTGTTTAAGGCCATGTTGGATGGGGCCTTGGGCAGCCTGGTCTACAGGGAAGTGTCCCTGCCCATGGCAGGGGGATTAGAACTAGATAATGTTTAAGGTCCCTTCCAACCTAAACTATTCTATAATTCTATGATATGGTCAGCCATGCTGCACCGTTCTCCTCTTTTGTGCTAGAAGTCTCTCTCATGTTCATCTGAGTGTGCATTGGGAATATCTACCAGAGTTAAGGGTTGGGGGTGACATGTGTGAAAAAGGCTGGCTCTGCAGCTGGGATCTCCAGCTCACATCGTTTACACAACAGCAGCAGCTGCTAGGGGTATAAGATATGGGTGAGATGATCTTGCAGGAGGCAAGGGAGTAGAGGTGCTCAGAAAGACATGGAAAGAAGTTCTTGGAGGCCTGTTAAGGGGAGATACTCTTGGGAAGATGCATAGGAGAGACATTATTAGGAAGACAGATAGAATCATAGAATCATAGAATAACCAGGTTGGAAGAGACCCACCGGATCATCGAGTCCAACCGTTCCCATCAAACACTAAACCATACTCCTTAGCACCTCATCCACCCATGCCTTAAACACCTCCAGGTAAGGGGAATCAACCACCTCCCTGGGCAGCCTGTTCCAGGGCCCAATGACCCTTTCTGTGAAGATTTTTTTCCTAATCTCCAGCCTAAATCTCCCCTGGTGGAGCTTGAGGCCATTCCCTCTTGTCCTGTCCCCTGTCACTTGGAAGAAAAGGCCAGCACCCTCCTCTCTACAACCTCCTTTCAGGTAGTTATAGAGAGCAATGAGGTCTCCCTTCAGCCTCCTCTTCTCCAGGCTAAACAACCCCAGCTCTCTCAGCCGCTCCTCGTAAGACCTGCTCTCCAGCCCCCTCACCAGCTTTGTTGCTCTTATCTGGACTCGTTCCAGAGCCTCAACATCCTTCTTGTGGTGAGGGGCCCAGAAATGAACACAGTATTCGAGGAGCGGTCTTACCAGTGCTGAGTACAGAGCGAGAATAACCTCCCTGGACCTGATGGTCACACCATTTCTGATACAAGTCAAGATGCCATTGGCCTTCTTGGCCACCTGGGTACACTGCTAGCTCATGTTCAGTTTGCTGTCAACCAACACCCCCAGGTCCCTCTCCTCCAGGCAGCTTTCTAGACAGACTTCTCCTAGTCTGTAGCACTGCATAGGGCTGTTGTGCCCCAAGTGCAGGACCCGGCATTTGGCCTTGTTAAACCTCATGCCATTGGACTCAGCCCAGTGGTCCAGCCTGTTCAGATCCCTTTGCAGAGCCTCCCTGCCCTCCAGCAGATCAACGCTTCCACCCACCTTAGTGTCATCCCCAAACTTGCTAAGGGTGCACTCAATGCCTTCATCCAGGTCATTGATGAAGACATTGAACAGGGCTGGACCCAGCACTGAGCCCTGGGGAACCCCACTTGTCACTGGCCTCCAGCTGGATTTCACACAATTTCCCACCACTCTCTGGGCCCGGCCATCCAACCAGTTTTCCACCCAGGAGAGTGTGCGCCTGTCCAGGCCAGAGGCTGACAGAAGCAGAATGCTGTGAGAAACTGTGTCAAAGGCTTTGCTGAAGTCCAGGAAGACCACATCCACAGCCTTTCCCTCATCCAGCAGCCAAGTCACTTTGTCATAGAAGGCGATCAGGTCAGTTTGGCAAGACCTGCCTTTTGTGAACCCATGTTGACTGGGCCTGATCACCCGGTTCTCTTGCATGTGCTTCATGATAGCACTCAAGATCACCTGTTCCGTGACTTTCCCTGGCACTGAGGTCAGACTGACGGGCCTGTAGTTTCCTGGGTCCTCCCTGCGACCATTCTTGTAGATGGGCACAACATCAGCCAGCCTCCAGTCCAGCGAAACTTCCCCAAGACTTCTTCCAGGACTGTTGGAAGATGATGGGAAGGGGTTTGGCCAGCACATCTGCCAGCTCCTTCAACACCCTAGGGTGAATCCCATCCGGCCCCATAGTCTTGTGGGTGTCTAGTCGGGCTAGTAAGGTTCTGACCACCTCCTCTTGGATCATGGGAGACTCATTTTGTTCCTCTAGCTCCTGGGTTTGTACACAGACGGAACAACCCTCCTTACAACTAAAAACTGAGGCAAAGAAGGCATTAAGTACCTCAGCCTTTTCCTCATCCCCTGTCACTGTTGTTCCTTCTGCGTCCAATAGGGACTGTATGGTCTCCCTAGTCCTCCTTTTATTATTTATATATTTATAGAAGGATTTTTTGTTATCTTTCACAGACTTTGCCAATCTGATTTCTAGTTGAGCCTTAGCCCTTCTGATTTTTTCTCTACACAGTCTCACTTCCCTCCTGTAGTCCACCCAAGAGGCCTGTCCTCTCTTCCAGAGCCCATATACATTTCTCTTCTTCTTGATATCACTCAAGATCTCTCTGTTCAACCAAGCTGGTTTTTATCCCTGATGGCTGTTTTTCCAGAACATGGGGATGGCTTTCTCCTGAGCTGCTAGGATTTCCTTTTTGAAGAGCTCCCAGCCCTCATGGGCTCCCTTGCCCTTAAGGACTGTCTCCCATGAGACTTTTCCAACCAGCCTTCTGAACAGTTCAAAGTCTGCCCTCTGGAAATTTAATACTACTGTTCTGCTAACCACCCTCTTCACTTCACCTAGAACAGAAAACCCTATCATCTCATGGTCACTTTGTCCTAGGCGCCCACCTACTGCCACATCCCCCACAAGGCCTTCTCTGTTCTCAAACAGCAGGTCCAGGAGGGCACCCTCCCTTGTTGGTTCAGTCACCAACTGTGCAAGGAAGTTGTCTCCCACGCACTCCAGGAACCTCCTAGACTGCTTCCTTTCTGCTCTATTGTACTTCCAGCAGATATCAGGAAGATTAAAGTCTCCCACAAGAACAAGAGGCATTGATCTAGAGATTAACCCCAGCTGTTTATAGAAGAGCTCATCAGCTGCTTCTCCTTGGCTGGGTGGTCTGTAACAGACTCCCATCACAAAATCTACCTTCTGGTGGGCTCCTCTGATTTTAACCCACAGGCACTCAATCTCCTCATCACCACAATCCATCTCAACAGTGTCCAAGTCCTCCCTTACAAAGAGGGCTACCCCACCTTCTCTCCTACCCTTCCTATCCCACCTGAAGAGTTTGTACCCCACCATAGCTGTACTCCAGTTATATGAGTCGTCCCACCATGTTTCCGTGATGGCAATGACATCATAGGCTCCTTGCCCTACGACAGCTTCCAGCTCTTCCTTCTTATTCCCCATGCTGAGTGCATTGGTGTAAATGTACTTCAGCTGAGCTGCCAAGCCTTCAGCCCTCTTAGAGGGAACAGAGTTCATTCCCAATTGCCTGGTAACTAGCGTAGCTAGCTCCAGAGTGCCCACATCTCCCTTAGCACCCCGAGGTGTGTTCTCCCCCACTTTCTGTGTGGTGAGGTACTGGTGGTCCACACCAGCACACCCTCTCCCAGTCACCATTGCCCCACATCCAGGCTAACTCCTGTCTAGCCTGGGCTCAACCCCCTCCCCCTTCACATCTAGTTTAAAGTTCAATTTATGAGCCTAGGTAGGTTTTTAGCAAGGGCTTTAGTCCCCCTAGGAGACACACGCGTCCCATCCTTAGCAAGAAAGCCTGGGGGTGCATGAGCCACCCCATGATCAAAGAAGCCAAAGCCCCTTTCCTCACACCAGGCTCGGAGCCAGGCATTAATTGAATTCTTCTTCCTGACTTCCAGCTCCTCTCTATTTAGCCTTGGGATGGAGCAGAATACTATTTGTGCCCCAGAGCCCTCCATCGTTTTCCCAATGGCCCTGAAGTCATTCCTGATGGTTTTGGTCTTTTTATTTACTAGATCACCATTACCAGTTTGGACTACTATTAGAGGATAGTAGTCTGTCTCGTGGACCAGGGAAGGAAGTTTTCTAGCTACCTCCTTCACTGATGCCCCCGGTAAGCAGCAGACCTCTCTGTGGAGCAGGTCCGGTCTGCAAATGGGTCCCTCTGTTCCTTTTAGGAGGGAGTCCCCTACAACAATCACCCTCCACTTCTTCTTGATGGAGGATGTTTTTATCTTTTTCTGAGGATGGTGCAGCCTAGGGAAGGATTCTAGGCTGTGGGAACCATCATCCTCATCCTCAGGGTTAGATTCCACCTGCAGCACATGGGACTTGTTCACCAGGGGGATCTTGGGTTTTGATGTCTGGGTGAGGGGAGCAGGATTCCTTCCTCTGGCAGGAACTTGCTGCCATTCCCCATCTCTTGTAACCCCAACCTTGCAGTTTGCAGGTGGATGGTGTTTGGACACACCAGCTCCAGCAGGCTGCTGAGTTAGTGAGAGGACACTGCTCCACTGGTCAGTCTCCCTCTCACACTCCCTGATGGTCCTCAGCCTCTTTACCTCCTCTCTTAGCTCCTTCACCATGTGAAGGAGTTCCCCCACTCGAGCGCAGCTTTCACAAGTGGAGCCAGTACCAGAGGCACGAGCTGGTGTGGGAGGGGGGCACTGCCTGCAGCCCAGGGTCTGGGTAGCTGCCTGCACCCACTGTGGCTCTGACTGAGTGGCAGCATCCACCCTGCCTGCTGCAGCACACGGAGCAGCTTTAATCTTCTGCCGGGTGGCCACCATGGTCCTCGATGTCCTCTGTCTAGTCTCTAGGTGCTCTCTGTGCCCTGCCTTCTCGAACCACCGCTCAAACTGCCCCACTCCAGGTCGCGGTGCTCCCAGGGGACTGTTTAAATCTCCCGCGGCGGCCGCCGGGACCGCCCCCTCCCGTCAGGCACCGCGGGAGCAGCGTGTGGGGCTGTCAGGACCCCCGCCCCCGCCTGGGTTTTTCTGGGATTTTCCCGGCTCAGGGAAGCTCCCACGGCCTCAAAAAGTCCACCCCAGCACAGAACTCACCGTCCTGCTGCCGGGTGTAGGTAGGTGAGCGGCATTTGAAGAATCATATAGGTAGAGGCTTTGGGGACAGACGCGTGTGGGAGATGGTGCTGGGGGCACGCTTGCAGAGAAATTTTTGGTGAGACACATGGAGTAAGAAACACGAAATGCTTATGACTCCTTTGCAAGTTCATTCTTCATATTCATCAAAACTGTTTTGAACTGCTTTTCCTGAATGATAGCCATTCATCCAACTCTATTTCTTTATAGCCTATGACTAGGTGGAAGACAGCTGGACAAATTCACAGTACAAATATTCAGTAAATTGCAGTTAATTTACTTCGGAGTGAAATGGTCAGGATACATGACTATAAACTGCGCTAAGATAGCAGAGATAAAAGGTGCAACCAATATTGTGAATACTGAGCTCTCTAGCCTATACTAAAGTAACATGAAGGAAGACACTACTGTAAGTATGTATTTGGTTTCAATAGAACAGATGAATGTGATCATTTAAGCCTTCTCCACTATTGTATTCTAATTCCCATACTGAAAATGGGCACATAATTTTTTTTTTTACTTTACTTCTAGGCTAAGCTTACTGTCTCTGTTGTACAGTCCAGTAATGTCACAATAAGTCTTTAAACTTACATAAGCTGGGATCAGTTCATCAATATCTATGAAACCTGCACAATTATTTATTTATTTCAGTTATTTAGAAAACATGGCCTAGTGGTTATTATTAGATGTCTGTTTCCCCAAACAAGCTATTTAGATGCTGTTAAACTATTTTTTTTTGTTTTGTTACTAAGATTTTATTTTTATATAGTACGTATTCCAGGAACTGTCACACTTAACACCTCATGTATACACTGTTAAAAAGTAGCTTAAAGGATGTTTTTGATTGTAAGTGATCTTTTAAGTAAAAAGCCATCAGAGATGATCTCAAGTTTTCAGGTGGCCTTCATTATGTTGTTGTACCCCTTCACATCTCATCATTAGCACTTCTTGTCTTTAACCTTCAGATGGTAATTGACTTTGATTCCATCATTATAAATCTACTTTCCCTTCCCTCTGAACCACGTGATACTCCTGTCATTGACCTCCTCGTTCCTCTTTTAACTAATTGTTATTCTTTATCATTATCCCAAACAAATAAGGAAACCATTTCTCTCTTTATATGTATATGCTTTTTTCCTAGGGTTTATTTGGAAAGGGATTCCTTCCCCATTGAAGAACTACTTTGCTTACTCTTATATTTTCAACATTGTTTACAAATCTGTTTCAAACATAGCAGATGAGTTCTTTACCTTTTTATTGGGTTATGTAAATGTAACTTCCATCTGTTGGGTTTTTTTTCCTACTATTGATTTCTCAATTGTAAGCTGACTATTTTATATAGCAACATTTGATTTTCTCTATTTGTTATGTTCAATGGCAAAAATAAGAATAGTGGAAATATATGAATTTTAGCGGGGTTGTTTTTTGGCTCTACATATGCAGAAAGCTTTGCAAAGCATCCAACTAGTAAGTTCAGCAAAAAATGTGTGTCATTTCTATAACTATATTGGGATATTTTATCTAAAGTATGCTGTTTGAGATATAGTGCCTGGAGCACTCATTTAACGCTATATGTTTATTAGCCATCTCATTCTGTAGGATCCACCTAAAAAACATATGTGTATTTGTTTATACATATTTCTGAAGACCTCTAGATGTCTATAAGGTACAGAAATCTTAGGGGATAAAAGGAACAAGGAGCAATGATAGGAATATATGGGTTCCAGTCTGCCATGGTGTCAAATGGAGCAGGATCAACTCATAAAAAAGAAAGAAGATGGCATTCCAGGTTCCTTATTTTTCAGAATAACTCTAGTTGTTAAAGCTTTTCCACCATAAATAGGAGGCTGTGGTCCTAGATTTGATTCAGGGTATCCTGGAGTTCAAATCTCCTGTATGGGAATTTTTGAGGGTAGGTATTTTTGTCTTCTTCTGCTGAAATATTATGCAGCCAGGATGACAGCAATGGTATGGTGCCATCAATAGTGCACAGGTCATGGAGAAACAGGAAGAAGGAGACTACTTCTTCAGATGATCAGGATTTCGAGTAGCTTCTTTTTCCTATTGTAGACTTTTAAGTCTGCATGCTTATAAGCTACAACTTCTTCTAGTTGAATTTCTGTAAGGATGGAGGATCATCATGATTGGACACAGATGTTGAATGATGTGTGAAAGAAAGAAAAGACAAGAGAAAAATGTGTAAGCAATAAAGTCAACATAAAGCATGTTTCCTGACATAGCTACAAAGAGAGTATTGCCACTATTATGCACAATGCATAAGTTATAGTCAGATGTAACCTCAAATCATTACAGCTTCCATTACTGGGTTAATTAAAAGCTTAGAGATATGTCTTAATTCTCAATTTGGAGCTTTAATTATAATACAGCAATGACATTAAAATCAGTCATTGACCACTGTGGTAATTTCGTGTCCATTAGGACATGTCTTGGCTCTTGATGAAACAATGATCGCTCAATGTATTTCCATCCATCATTATTTGATTAATGAAGAAATGCCAGGGTTTTTTTAACTAGTAATATCAGTCTGTCTTAGAGTGGTTTAAATTATGAAAAGCAAAGTCAGTCCTTATTGAACACCAGAACACATTAAAATCATACTGTACTACTGAAAAAGAAAAAAAAATCCTGAAAAGGAAAGGTTCTGAACGTAATTAGCCTAAGAATACTTATCAAGAACATCATATATTTCTAATTAGAGTGACATATATTTTGATTTAAGAGAACTGAACTAGGGTTTATATGTATAGTTAAGTATGTGTTCTGACAAAACTATAATTACTATTACAAATTTACTATCTAATAGCTTCAGGGTGAAGTCATTGGCAGGTAGTGATATCTTTGATATATTTTCATAACTTCAGTAACTGGTACTCCAGAGAAGCTTGTTACTGTTATAAATCTTAAACCCAAGACTTACTTTTCAACTCTGTTTCTCCTTTACTGCTAAATGTTATGCAAAGGAGTGGACACAGCTACCTAGGGTCATATAGTTTTAATGAGGTGCTTGGAAAGAAGGAATACTTTTGCCTGTTGGGGTATGATATATTGTTATACTGTTCCACATACGAAAGTAAAAGTAACATGAAAATGGACTAAAGCAGGGATAGGATGGACAATAGAACTGGGGAATACAGATTCACCCAAAAGATTGTGTCTGGCTGAGTATCTGGAAGCTGAACCGTGTATTTATGCCTGTGAATCGTTTGTGTCATGAAGCCTTCAGGTGACTCTGAAGACCTTTGGAAAAACCTATAAGCATCGTTGTTCATATTTCCCATTTCTTATTAATCTCTTAGAAATTGTTGTCTAATATATATAACTTGAGCAATTTACTTATTTTCCATGGTGTTTGTTCTATAGATATTTACATGCAGACAAAATAAGTAAACATAAAAGTACGCGTTGGAGACGTGGTCTAATCAGTGAAAGAGAGATGACATCTAATCAGTTATTCCATTTACCTGGAAAATGGCTGTGTGTTTCTTTTGCAATCTTGAAGAAAGGGCACTGATTTCTGGTAATATAGCTGGTAACAGCAAGCTGTTGCAGAGCATTTCTAAAGGTAATACTCTAATCAGTGGCTTAAGTAATGAACTATAAAAAGTAATTCAGTTACTTCTTAGCTGCAGGTGTAAAATAATGTTTTAATATTTTGTCATCTATCATTCTCTTCTGGGTGATGAGCAATCATGATATAGTAACACCCAGTTACTACATTCTCACTCTATAAATCACATGAACAATAGAAAAGTAATTAGCAACTGAGTACAGTACCTTAACAAAATAATCTGAAAAGCCATAGGACCGTGAATCGTCTAATGATGGTCAACTCATCTTTACAGATTCATGGAGTCACACAACGGCTGAAGCTGGAAAAGACCTCTGGACACTATCTAGTCTGCCCTACCCCTTCCATTTCAATAAAATATGCAACAGGTTTCAGTAAATATATAGTAGTCTGCATCCTCAAAGCAAAATTAAACCAGCTAGGTCCCATTTTTAAAAAAATTTCACCTTCTCCTTGGAAAGTATGCCATTCATTTTCACTCCATTCACCTCCTAATTTTGCCTGGGACCAAGAGCTGTCCTGTTGAAAGGTAGCAGAAAACCCCAGAAGTACTGCAGAACCTTTTGAGAAGTACTTTCAGAACCTTTTAAACTGCAAGGCTGAATCTGAGAAGATATAATAGAAATAAAATACAATACATACAATGGAACTATTTAAAGTCCCTTGACTTTTCATTAATACACAGTTTGGTTTTGACCTAGCAGACAAGTGATCAAGTGAGAAGACCACATTCTTTAAAATTTCCTATCACATTTTTATTACTATGAGTTTTGGACTGGTTTGGGGCTTTGGCGGTACCTGTGCTTTTTTATTTTTGGACTTTTTGAAAGACAATTACATTACCACTGACTAAACATTGTTGTCTGATTCACACAGATAGCTAACCCGGTAGCACAACTGCTACTGGGTCAGAACTATAAAGCCAAATTCATTCCATCTAAATTTAGTAGCTGAAATATATATACATTAGGGATAGCAATCCAGGTGTTTAACAGGTCAAAACTAAAGCCCAAACTAGTCTAAACCCGCTCCCTTTGTATTTCATGGAGGGAAAAAAAACATTCCCAGAGGGTGATTCACTCCGTCCCAAGACACTTTTCTGACACCGATGAAGAAATATTCACTCTCATGCTTGACCTGATGTTTGGTAGAGTGGGATGATCACCAGTGTGTGAAGAGTGTCCAGAGGACAAGTTGGCTCTGTGACTGGCTACATCATGCTCTGGGCATTTTTTCCTCTTTCTGTCCTTATTGACTACAGAGGGAGCCCCAAACGTTTATACTCCTGCAATTAGTCCTTCAGCTAGAAGTCTGCTGTGAATCAGGATTAATTTGGACTAGGAAGCTTTCCACCCAGATGTTCTGTGGATTTCCATTTTACACCTTCTTTCAAGCTGTTGTTTACATATAACTGCCTGGGTTTATTTTCTTCTATTTCTTTTTTTTTTTTTTTTCCCTTCACTGCCTGACTTGTCTTCTACCATCTCTGATGTGTGGGTAGAATCAACACCTTTTTTTCTCACAGTGAGCTCAGCATAGACTGTGCTTGCCTCAGCTGATTTTGTAAAAATACTTATTTGCTAATTAAACAAACAAACAAACAAACCCAAACAGTAAGAAAACTAAAGCAAAATTGTTACAAGTGTCTAGTGATGTGGTTCTAACTATAGACATTAGAAACTTGAACTACTGTTTCTTAAAGGTTTCTGATTTTCAGTCTGGCTCACGGAAATTTATTCTCTTTTTCCCTAGTTTCCTATACAAATAAGTTCAGCCGTTGTCCCACTTCTGCAACTGCCTGTCAGCATTGTTGTTATACTGACTTTCCCACACTCGTTCCTTCCTCAGGACCCTCTCCCAGCCCTAAGTACCTTGTGTGTCCGGTTATGGGCAGATAATAGTCTGGAAAACTTAGTTCACTTAAAGCTGTCTTGCATGGTGATTGTGAATCTGTTATCTGCTATCGTTATAGTCTCTGCAATTATCTTCAAAGATGTCTTATTTCACTGCCCTTTTAAGTATTACTGCAGAGAGGGCTGCATCCATTGTCTGAAAAGGAATGAAGACTATTTTATGGTTGCTATTATTTTGTTACTGGTTTAAGTACAGCTTCTCCCACAAAGCTTAGTGCATCTGTAATAATCTTTTTGTCTTTTGTCTTGCTTCTCCTTTCATCATTTGTTTCTTCTTGTCTAATATTTTTGTTTGTTTGTTTCATACCTCCATGTGTTTGTACGCATAAAGTATTCTCCTTTTTCATGCTAGGGTACTGCTGTATCCTAGGGTATCTTAAGATGTCAACTGAGTGTGCTAATACTTTCTGACATTCCATGACCCCTGAGGAAAAATGTGGAAATATATTCTGATTTTACACTAACTAAGACTTCAGTTTATGCAAAACTGACAGACAAACGAAGTGGAAGTGATACATAAAACAAATATAACTAGACACTCTATTTATTGAACTGACATTTCATTTGCTATCTCTATGGAAGAAGGTGGTTCCAACAGGAGGAGCCTTGAAGGATTAAATTTTGCCTCTTTCAGGTTAGAAGGCAGTGTTAGGGTTCAAGAGAATGCTTTGGAAATAAGGACATAAATGTATATAACAAAAATATCCAGTCTTTTTCTCTTGATGACAGAAATGACAAGGTGATTTATTGAGTTAGATATGGACTTACAGATCTTTGAATTTCTTTTCTTTTGCACTGTACCTTATGTAAATATTTGTACTTTTGAAGAAATGATATAATATGTACCATTGAGGAAGTTATGGATGATTCACAGAGGAAGAGTGTGACTCATATTATTATAAAAAAGTATCTAATGTAACAGTTCTGCAGGAATGTGTCTGCCTGCATTTACTATCGAAGGAAGTTAAATGACTCATGTAGACTAGACTGCACCTTTCAGATGTCCGACTTAGTTAAAGAGATTACCAACTCCAAAGTCTACCTAGAATGAGATTTAAGCTAAAGGTAGGTGAAGCAGATCCACCCTTAGGTTTTTAAGTCCCTTAGTTGCTTTTGAAAATCTTAGATTTAATGGGATTCTTTTCAAAAGTTACAAGGGATTCAACTTTCGGCAGAACTCTACATCTTTTATCTATAACCCCAAAGTCTACGATATGCTTGTAAAGCACAAATGTGATATCTTTCTAACTTTAATATCACATTCTTAATTCTCATCTCAGGTAGGTGTATGTTTAAATATATTTTAAAATTTATTTCAGTATATAAATTTTATGGTTTGTGGCTCAACCTATGCCTTGATCATCAGTTTGTTGGCTAGCCTCTATTCCCTTGTAATTTGTATACGCTTGCCTCCATCATTTTTGAACTTTCAGTCACTCTTCTCATTAACAACTGTGATATGACACATTCCCTAAAATGAAACTTCATATATAAACATTTCAGAATCTTGAAAAATGTCTCAAGGTTTGAGTAACTGAATAGCCAGTATAATACTGCTAATCTGTCTCTCCCGTTAATGCTAGCTGCAGATCCACACGCCAACTTCTTCAGCCTGGAAAATTATGTTCTGAGGGCACCAGACATTTCAGTGAGTCTAAATTTAAAGTTAGAAGATTATCACTAAAACCGATCTATTGGAATTACTTATCTGAGCCAAAGTAATTCAGGTGCAGTGAAACACTTCTAATTTTAAATTTAGGAGCACTGAACAGTGAGTGGGATTCTTTGGCCTACCACTTACTTGCTACAACTCTCTCCCTCTCATTCTTTCTGCTTTCCAACTTCATCCTTTTAGAGCCTGTATTTACAAAACCCAAGTGCTGATGGTGTTAAGTGAAAATTGTATCACTATATAATAATGAAAACAAATATATTTACCATTAAAAATTATACAGCTACTAAAAATGGATAAAGTATATATTACTTCTAAAATGCTGTAATGAGTTACACCATGGAAAGCTATGTAATGGAGAGGTTATTTTGTGGAAAACATTACAGGAGAGTGATAAATCCATCAAGTGGCTGGTAAAGTGAGGCTTGTAGGGTTTTTTCATTAGGTGAATTTGAAAAGACTGAAGTAAGTAGACTATTGGACTATTTGGGCACAATAGGAGCAGGATAAATGTAGGCAGATTGCTTTAATATGGACAGAATTAGAGGTCATGCATTTATTTGCCAAATACATTGGAAGAAGATAGGAGCCATTAATAGTGTTTGATGATTAAACTCTTCACAAGATCATAAAGACCAATACTCCTGATAACGTGCACATGAAAATATTCCTTCTGAGTTCCCTTACTATTGTCAGCAGGGTACATAATACTTTTATCACCATACATTTAAGAATTACTAGTAATTTTGTAGTTAAAATCATGAACATCCTTCATTAGTATGTTGTTTACAATTCTAAGATTAAGGTAAGGCAAGGTAAGTATAAAGAATTTTTGATTCCCAATTCCTTATTCCCTATGAAACACTACGGAATGGAGTTATACCATATTTCTATTTTGCTATGTGTATGAAGTTTCTGGAGGAATATTGAAAGATATTTCCTTTATTCGTTTTTTTTAACAAAAAAAAAAAAGCAGGTAAATGCAATTCTACTGCTACAGCCTGGAAATTCTGATTTTCAGCTACTGTAATAACTGAAGGGAGCCAAACAAAGTTAAGGGCATGACTATTAGCATCAGCCAATGTATTCTTGCAACTTCTGACATGATGCATGGTTGAATCCCATGAAACCCTGGCTCAGGCTGGGACTGCATCTTCTCCTAGAGATTATTACATTCAGTCAAGTCACCTCAGCAACATAAATGACCGTTTGATTAGTCAAAAAAAGAGATTTGTTAGTGTGAGCAAGTTACTGAAATGTTGCAGAACAATAGCATGCATAGATCAGACATGGTGATTCTTTAAACATTTGTGTAGTTTTGTATTCCAAGAAGGCTGCCTATGGTTGCACTAGGTAGACTCAGGAAAAGAGAATTTCAGGATCCTTCTTACTTTTGGAAACTGAATATTGATCAACAGAAATTTTACCTCTTTGTATAGAGGTCAGTCCAAGACTAATAAGGAAATACATGCATGTGTTAGAAAAACCCAAACTGAACCAAAAGGAAAGACTCCAAACAAGACCAAAGACTTTTTGAGACATCTTAAATGAATTTGTCCTATCAAGCTTTAGGTAGTTAACTGAAATACTTGAGTATGGAGCAAATTTGCCTTAAGAACACTTCACAGTCAGTAGATTGAAATGGCCAAACCCAAAGAGATTTCTTCAGATGCAGATTCGTTCCAGTGGTTCTTGCTGTCCTTTGAGCAATTTAGTAATCTTGAACAACACCTCTTCCAGTATAGAGATGACAATTCAGTTACAAAGCTAGGTAGGGTACATTTGTGTCTTTCCATTGTTTCTGAAAATGATAATTTCATTCCAAATTTCCACATAGAAATGTATGCCAGTCTTAACTTCAGTGCTGGACTTATTGGTTAACACAGTTTCAGGCAGCAGGAAACTACATTTATAAAGGTAAGTTAATAATATTGATAAATTTACTACAGCTTTACTGAAGGGACAGAATGTTATAAACTGTAATTGAAAATAACATTCTATGTACTGGCTGTTATTTTACGCTAGCATTCTTGTACAGGGCATGGATAACTGCTTTCAACATCTATTCTCTCAGACTTTGTTTCATAATTAATAAATAAAATTAGTAAGCATCTCTAAAACTGCTTTTAAAAATAAAATGTGACACATCTTTGTAACGAGTGTTCACTTTCCCTGATTTATTTTAGTCCTTTCTAAAATGGGCACAGGTCCATATGACATATAGGTAAAAGTCTTTGAAGATGACTTGAATTGCAAAAATAGTCAGGACCATCAAGGTATTCAGCAATTAATGTAAAGTCTGTCTATTTTTTTTCATGAATAAAAAAGTGAATAACTACATTAAGTACATGTAAGCTGTCACAAAATGACACATGCCTTCCCTCGGGTAACTCCTGCTTATATGCTCTGCTCATTCAATTTCACAATGCATTTTTAATAATAAATAACAAATTCAATAATAAATTTGGATGTCAGGTACTGAACTTGGGAACTTGTATTTTTCATTTCTCAATGTTAATATCTTCTACATCTAACAGGTAAAATCAGAGAGGAAACCAACATGGGATGAGAAATAGAAGGACTATAATGGATACAAAGAAATAACAAACAGAATCAAATCAAGGGAAAGACCAGAGACATAATTGTTTGAATCCTGTAAATTTTCCAAGACTATTTAATGAAGAAAATATGTTAACAAAAAAAAACCCCAAACCCAAAAAACAAACAAAAAAAGGAAAGAAATAAAATGCAGTGTATTGGCCAGAATCTTGCATTTGAAAGCACTTTGGTACTCCAAATAGAGACCTGTTAGACTAATAAGCAGACTCAGCAAAGAAAACAATGAGGTTTTAAAAATTATCAAATATATTGTGGTATATATTCTCCTTTAAAACACATGAAAATTAATTTTCCAAGTCTTTTGATGATTTTGAAAATATAAGCTGGAGAATTTTGTAAAAAATCCTTTTGTCATACAAAGGATCAATGAGCACAGAAATGAGTAGTGGCTACTGTGATTATGATCGGGATTAAAGTTAACAACTCAAAACATCAATAAATGTTTTATCTTGGTTTTCAATAAAACTGCAGATGTTGAGAATGTGGCAAAAGTAGCCTATCTAATGGGTTGAAAGATATGGAAAGGAGAACTAGCATCCCAGGTAGAAGTAACACTTGAAGACTTTTGTTTTCAAACTGGAGGTCATCCCAGCATCCTAATAGATTAATTGAGATTTTAATTTTTTGTATAAACATTTCAAAATAGAGCAGGGTGCTGCATGGCAGGACAATAAAAATGTTTGGTTTAAATTGCTGCCTGTAAAAAGGTATCTGGACAGCTAATGACTAGTAGACTGACATTGATTTGGATAGAATTTTGAGGAAAAGTATAAATAAAGGTGTAGAAGTAGGCAGAAATTAGGAAAATACATCATATATTTATCTATTGCAGATTACATAGGGTCACTGTGATTTTTTTTTTTTTTTTAAGAAAAGGATAAATTATTTCCAGGACCAGCAACTCCCTTAGATTAGTAAAACATTTCATAGAATCATAGAATCACCAGGTTGGAAAAGACCTCTTGGATCATCGAGTCCAGCCATTCCCATCTGCCACTAAACCATGTCCCTGAGCAACTCGTCTACCTGTCTTTTAAATACCTCCAGGGATGGTGACTCAGCCACCTCCCTGGGCAGCCTGTTCCAGTGCCAGGTGGCCCTTTCAGTGAAAAATTTTTTTCTGATATCCAGTCTGAACCTCCCCTGGTGCAGCTTGAGGCCATTCCTGCTTGTCTTGTACCCTGTCACTTGGGAGAAGAGGCCAGCACCCTCCTTGGTACATCCTCCTTTCAGGTAGTTGTAGAGAGCAATGAGGTCTCCCCTCAGCCTCCTCTTCTCAAGGCTAAACAACTCCAGTATCTTCAGCCGCTCCTCGTATGACTTTTTCTCCAGCCACATCAATAGCTCTGTCCTTTTCTCTGGACTCGTTCCAGAGCCTCAACATCATTCTTGTGGTGAGGGGCCCAGAAATGAACACAGTATTCAAGGAGCGGTCTCACCAGTGCCGAGTACAGAGGGAGAATAACCTCCTTGGACCTGCTGGTCACGCCGTTTCTGATACAAGCCAAGATGCCATTGGTCTTCTTGGCCACCTGGGCACACTGCTGGCTCATGTTCATTCGGCTGTCAACCAACACCCCCAGGTCCTTCTCCTCCAGGCAGCTTTCTAGCCACTCTTCCCCTAGCCTGTAGGGTTCTTGTGCCTCAACTGCAGGACTCAGCATTTGGCCTTGTTAAACCTCATCCCATTGGTCTCAGCCCATTGGTCCAGCCTGTTCAAATTCCTTCGCAGAGCCTCCCTACGTTCCAGCAGATCGACACTTCCACCCAGCTTAGTGTTGTCTGTAAACTTGCTAAGGGTGCACTCAATGCCTTCATCCAGGTCATTGATAAAGGTATTGAACAGGACTGGACTCAGCACTGAGCCCTGGGGGACACCACTTGTGACGAGCCTCCAGCTGGAGTTAACTCCACTCAACTATTTGGGAAAGTGTGCACCTGTGCAGACCAGAGGCAGGCATTTGCCCAAGCAGAATGCTGTGAGAAACTGTGTCAAAGCCTTTACTGAAGTCCAAGAAGACTGTATCCACAGCCTTTCCCTCATCCATTTGTTACAATAACGTTAGGTTTAACCCCAGCAGGCAACTGAGCACCACCCAGTCACTCACATAGTGCCTGCTAGTGGAATGGGGAAGAGAATTGGAAGAGTAAAAATGACCAAACTCGTGGGTTTAGAATAGGGTTGTTTAATAGATGAATAACAAACCTTGCACACAAGCAAAGTAAACCAAGGAATTAATTAATTGTTTCCTATCAGCAAGCAGGTGTTCAATTATCTCCAGGAAAGCAGGGCTCTATAACATGTAATTGTTACATGGGAAGACAAGCACCATATCTCCAAATGTACTCCCTTCCTTCTTTCCCCGCTGCTTTATATTGATTAGAATGATGTCATGTCTCCAGAGGCCTCAGCATAGGAAAGAAATAGGCCTTTTAGTGTGGGTTTGGAGAAGGGTCACAAAAATGGTCAGAGGAATAGAACATTTCTCCTGTGAAGATAGGCTGAAAGGCTGAGCAAGTTGTGGTAGTTCAGCCTGGAAAAGAGAAGGCTCCAGGCACACATTATTGTGAACTTTGTGAACACACATTATTGTGAACTTGAAGGGGGTTTATGAGAAAGATAGGGATGACCTCTTCAGGGAGACCTGTTGTGATAGGACAAGGGATAATGACTTTAAACTAAAAGAGGATAGATTCAGATCCTCTTTTTTTTTTTAAAAAAAAAAATCCTTTTATTATCAAAATAGTTTACAACACAAATGCAAAACATAGTGTGGTATTAGCTACTATGAAAAAATTAACTGTATTCTAGTCAGAACCAGCACAAGTAACATGGGAAGAGCCTAGTTATCCTGGAGTTTATAAGGGTCTGGAGAAGAATTGTCAGATGGATTGGTAACTTTAAATGGAGATGATAAGGACTTACACTGAAAAATGAACTAAGATGGAGGGAGTCTGTTACTTGATTCCTTATGAGCTATCAAACTGATAGTAACATTTTTTAGTAACTTTGACTCTAACTAATTGATATGGATTGAAACCACACAGCTGGAAGGTAGTGTCAATGCAGATACATTATAGGGAGAATTATACAATGCTGAGACCTCAACAGCAATAATAGGATGACTTGCAACAGTACAAGGTTTCAAGTCATGAGCTTAGAAAAAGAGTGCCATAATAATTCTGGAAAAGGAAAGCTTGTTGTTTTGTTAGATCTAGAAAGCCAGCTAGCAAAACAAAAATGTTTGCAAATACATCTGAGAGGGGGGTAAACATAGAGAAGGAAGAAGAATTATTTAAGCTCAGGTACTACACGGGAACAGGGGCCAACAGATATATGCGGATCTTAATTGCATTTAACCTGGAAATTATTATTCCTGTATTTCCAACAGATATTGCAAAAAAAGAAATTATGTCTAGTTTAAGATAGAACTTGGTCCACTAATACATTTAATGATTTGATTTGGTGGTTTACAGTGTCAGAAATCCTCCGCCATTGACTTAAACAGCCCATTCTAGTCTCTTTCTGACAGAATAACACTTGAAGTTTGTCCTTGGGTCTTCTTTTGCAAAACAAATTTCCTCTTACTTTCTAGCTTTGACAGAATTGCCCAGGGCTGGTGTGCTGAAACACGTAGAATTTTAAAGAAAATGAATTCATCTCATCTTTTCTTGTTTCACCTTATTCTTGAATAATTTAGATCTGTGAGTCTTGAGACTCTCTTACATCTCACTTCTTCTTTCAAGCAGTGTCAATACAAAATTGTCATCTATCCATGCACTGGGCACTCTATGGCTGTCTACAAAAGGAATATGAAAACTGAGAGATAATAAGTCAAAAGGTAGAAGGTGGAGGCTTGGTCTGAGGTTTAGTTGTCCAATTATGTTCTATGAACTTCCTTATTTGTGAATGGTCCAAAAATTGAGGAACGTTAAGAGCTAAATATGAAAACAGGACAGCCTATTGCCTTCCTATGGGGAAAAAAAAAAAAAAGGTATTCAGCTTTGTTGAGGCAATCAGGTCATGAGGTGACTTGTTGGCTGACATCCACTGGCCTAAGTAGGCATACAGTCAACCTCAATAATCCTAACGACCTCTTGTAGCAAAAAATCCATCTAAGTGGGATTTTTAGTTGATTTGCCTTCCTGTAATTCCAGGGCTCCTGTTGAATGATTTATTAACACTTCCATTTTCATGTCAAAATACAATGCTAATGATGAAAATGGGCATAATACAGGAAAAAAAAAAAGAGAAAATTTCTTTACTAAAATGGAAAACCAGAAAATTGTAAAATGAAAAAGAGAAAATATGTGTAGAAATATCAGTTCCTCAGCTGATCAGCAACTGCAATAAACTTTGTTATCATGCACTTGTTTACAAAGAGAGAAATAATAAGTCTTCAGCCAAGCAACATGGGATTCACTGGCAGGGAGAGGGTTTCAGTTTCAGGCTTCTTTGAATCAAATGCTTTACATTAAATACAGACTGCCACACTTAATTTCAGCAGACATTTGGTCAGGCATCAAGAAGGTTCTCTTTCAAAATACAACTGGCATTTAATACCAAAAAGGTTTGCCGTCACTGTCTAGGGTCACAGAGTAATATTCATCAGTTCTTCTTTTTCCCTGCATCAACGAATATTTACTGACATGTCTCCTAGGTAATACAACCTAAACATGACAAAAATATGTAATTTACTTCCTCTCATCCCTGAATACTTCACTGTGAGGGGATTGGGAGAGCCTTCTGGAACATGAAAGCTGTGTGGTCAAAACCTTGAAGACAGACATGGAATGGGTAGCTGTTGTTCCAATACCCAGGATGTGCTTTAGTTTCTGAGATGTTGCACAGAAGAATGGAGGCAGATGGTATTGGTTTCTTCTCTCAAGTAACTAACAATAGGACAAGAGGAAATGGCCTCAAGTTGTGCGAAGGGAGGTTTAGACTAGGTTTTAGGAAAAAAATTCTTCTCTGAAGGGGTTATCAAGCATTGGAAAAGGCTGCTCAGGGGAGCGGTTGAGTCTCCATCCATGGAGGTATTTAAAAGATGTGTAGGTATTTTGCTAAGGGACGTGGTTTAGTGGTAGGCTTGGCAGTGTTAGGTGTACAGTTGAACTTCATGATCTTAAAGGTCTTTCAACTTAAATGATTCTATGATTTTATGATTCATTCTACTGCAGTTTTGAAGGAAAGTTTTGCCCATTCATTTTCTTTCTAAGAGAATAACTAAGGAGACAAAACTCAGAGGAAAAAAGTTCTTGGCAATGTAAATCTCACAAGGAAAGAGGCATTTTCTATAGCCTTAAATATCTTTGACCATTGCAATTGATGGCGTCCTACCAGGCCATTATGTATCCCATTGAGTAGGTGCTTTTTTAAAATGCACAGATATTGCAGCAGTTAGTGCTGCCAGGCCAAAGTCTCTTCAGTACATTTATTCTTACACGTCTTTATTCAATTCTTCCAGCCAAATTTTCATGTTCATGTCAGTAGATAGTTCTTGCAGACATTTGTGTTGTCTTATTTGTTGATTAGTCATCAACACTGCTTAGTCCTCTCTATTTTGTGATGAATTTGGACTGTGATTTATTCTATAAAAATTGTTATAAACATTTCCCTTCTGTTTTTGGAAGACCTACATCAGAAATGTAAGAGTAAAGTCATTACAGAATTCTAAATGGATTTGAGAGGTCTTAGTAGAAATGACTTATAAAGACCTATAAAATTGAATTGATAATGACATATCTTCTTAGGTTATTAGAGCCTTCCTGTAGTATTCTACAGAGAAAATACTCTGTGCTGAATCCTGTAAAGTTCTACACACATTTCATTTGATGGAGAGATAATATGATTTAGTAAGTGCAATAGAAAGGGAAAGTAAAACTCTGATTAAGTTTTTCTTACAAAGATTTTAAACTACAGCTAATAAAAATGTAAAATAAACAAAAAATCACCATTTTTTCTCTTTAAAGCTTTTTTGATCTTGAAGTGACCTCTCACCCACAGATTTTACACATTTTCACTCTAGACATGGTATTCTTGTATGTATAATAGATAACAACTTACGATATTTGTTCAAAAAATTATCTCCTAACTTTCTGAAATAAATTTGTATATCTATCAAGTGTGCTTCTATACTTGCATGATGTCTACTATCCTGTCCTCAGTAATTTTCTGTTGAGATTTAGTGAGCTTCATATGCTTGTTAAGATGTCAAAGTTGAAGAGTTATGGAAAGCTTTAGACAGTGTGCAAAATTTGTCAGATCATCATGATAGGAAAGTATCAACGTTTAGTTACATTGGTTCAGATCCTCTGGAATAAAAAAATCTTGTTATGCTTATGATCACTGTACAGTGGGAAGAAACTATACACAAGTATTTTATAAATTAGAAATGTTTTTATCACAGCTGCTGGGCTATTAGAAACATACAAAAGAATTATCTGAGGCACTCTGCATTTGAAATTCGCATTTAACTTATTCAACCATTAGATTGCTGAGATAAATGACTAAGAAATAACAAGAAAAGATGCAGAAACAATTTCATTTTTAATTGAGAGAAAATCAGAGCTCAAAACTGATTGAAACTAACCGTATGAGCAATTTCCATTTAGCAAATGAAAAAACAGACAAACAAACAAAAGCGTAAATCATAATCCTGCTTCTTTAGAAAATTTACCTGCATCTGTCTCATGTTTGAACTTGGTAACTATCAAAATGCATTACCTTTACTGGAGCTTGATGATCTGCAATGGAAAAAAGTAAGGCAAATATAAAATGATCCTTAACTTTTGCAAATATATATAGCACCATGAAATATAAACATTTCATAATGACTTAGAATGAGGTAATTTATGTGCAAGGAACTGCACTTCTTAAACTCTGATTAATAAAACAGACATCTCGTTGGTTTTCCTAGCAACCTTATGTACTGATCCTCTGAAGTGAGAATACAACTGGCCCCATGCTGAGGGACTCTGGTTTAAAATTCTGATGAAAAATGTTGGAGTGGTGAAGAACAGTTAATCTCTTGTCCTATGATTGCCACATGCTGTCTTTCTATGCATAAAGATGATGGTACATATTAGAAGATTTTTCTCCTTTTCTCCTATTTGAGAAACAGATAGCGTGCATGTACCTGGAATAATTTGTGTGCTGTTTATGGCAATGATGAAATTGTGAGGCCAAAATTTGTTCTGTGATTTGTTAAACTGGGAACATCTGTTTAGAACACATCTTTTAGAAACTGGACAATAAGTATCTAAATGTATGATTTTTATTACATTATCAAAGAACATTTGAAATAATAACTTCTTTAAATGAAGATATTGAAAAGCATGCATTGTAATGTTGTTTCAAATTCTTAAATCCATTGGATGGTAGAAGAAAATAACCTACCAAAAGAGAGGCATTTTTAAACATGGAGTAGAGTAACTACTGGCCTGTATCTAAACAATTGCATCCTGACAAAATCTTAGGAAACTACTGCAATCCCAAATT
Source organism: Phaenicophaeus curvirostris (assembly GCF_032191515.1). NCBI lineage: Eukaryota > Metazoa > Chordata > Aves > Cuculiformes > Cuculidae > Phaenicophaeus > Phaenicophaeus curvirostris. The sequence continues at coordinate 175,371,999 of NC_091392.1, read as the reverse complement.
AAGCTTACTGCTAACTATAAAGCTGTGCAGTGAAGATGGTAATGGGCCATGACATAATGGCCAAAAGCATAGAGAATGACGCCTTTGCCAATGAAGCTTTTGCATCCACAGAAACTTGATCTCGTTTGAATTTACTGCCCATAAAGAGAGATTTATTAGGATAGCTCATTCTTTCCATAGCAACCCAAACATGTAGAATCATAAAGTGATATAGAAGGAAATGCTGCTTGAAGACTGATGTCAAAACAATTCAAATATTTCAGTGTGACAGGGCAGCCTTTCATATCTGCTAAATAAGTGTGTAGCAGAAGCAATGCATGTTGGCTATTTAGAAGGCAGCTGGGGACCACAGGAATATCTTTTACCACAGGCAAGTTGTTAGTGGCAAAGCTAGGAAGATACTGTGTTGTTCTGATTTCATTTTCTATGTGAAAATAATGCCTTGATATTTAAATCCTATAATAATGACTTTTGTAATTTTATAGGTACTGCTATTTCATCAGCAATGTGAAGCTTTTCTTGAAAAAAAAATACTATGAAATAAATCCTGAAAACAAGGGGAAGAAAAGGAAAAGAGAAATAAAATTTCCAGATGTTTCAAAAAATCCCTGTGTAATTCAGTTAACGGAATACTCTTGATCTTCTCTTTGGACTCTGAGAATAAACTTCACAAATCATGCTCAGAAAATAACTACTGGAAATACAATTATGCTTCCCTGTTGGGACTTGCCTGAAGACATGAACAGTTGGAAGGGCTCTTTCTAGGAGACATAAACAGTTGTTGTGTGGTTTGTTTAAAATTATCTACATCAAGGTAATATCATGAAAGAGATGGAATTTTGGCTCATAAGAGGAAAAATTTAGATAACAATGATAAAATCTCCTATCTGTTAGAAGCCAGTAACAGTATCTTAATGAAACAAGTAAGTTGTCCAAACAGACAATGCTTTTTCTTTTTGTTAAACATGCTTTATGACAGATTTAGATACTGATGAGATCTCAGAGGCACAGCATAGCCTAAAGACAATCAGACTTGCTATCAGTCTTCATCTAATGAAGGCTTATGGTCCTTTAATACCTGTATAAAAGTAAGTGATTCTTTACATCTCTTCTTGTATCCAGACTGTCTAAATGAATAAAGTTGTGACAAGGATTGCTGAAAGCATAAATGTCTGATATTTTATGTGATTGTTGTTATCAAAGTAGATGAACCTTCAGCTTTTCTTTAGGGCAGCAGCTGGCTTTCTGCTTTCCTTGACTTTCTCTCACGTGAGCAGGATTTATTCATATCTGAGGAAATCCAGCATACGGATGAGATATTTCTTGCTGATGGTCAAATCTGCTGAGGAAAACAGAAAAATCAATGGGAAACACGCATCAGGTTTGCTTAGAAAAGGCTGGTGTGTTGCACTCACGGAATAGAAAATAAATAGTTCTTTAGCCTGAAGATGTTGATCTTGAAACTTTTGAGCAATTTCTCTCTCAGCATGTATTTGTGCACAATCCCATTCAAGGACCTGGAGTTGTTGCTAAGTGGTGTATCTGCCACATGGTGGAAACATAATATTGATTTTTAGGAAAATCAATTCCCAGTTTTACAAGATCAAAACCAGAAGACAGCAAAAGACTGGACTTTATTTTATGATGATAATCATTATACTATACAAATTCTTGAAAAAGATGCATGGCTAAGAGACATTATATTGATTTACTAGTAATAAACTCTGCCTGTTATGGCTCTAACTGAGCTGCTTGAATCTCTAGATATAGCACTATTGATCACAAGCAGTGAGTATCTTCTTATCTGTAAATAAAAAATTCCGTTCTATATTTCAGGCCTCCGAACTGGTGAAAACGTGGAAAAGCACAAGAGAATCACCGTTGTCACTGCAACAGTTTATTTTTAGGAGAAAAATAAAAAGGCACTGAATTTTCTTAAAACAAAGAATGTCAAACCTGGAATGGATCCTTTGGTGACCATTATTAAAAAAGCTAGTCTGAATCTTTCTGGTTAATCCCAATCTTGAATCAGAAAATATATTATTAATTTATTATCTTTCTTTATCTGGTGATTGCAGCTTATCTCATTTGTTTAATAATTACATAATGGGCGAAGTAAGAAAGGCCCTTACTTTGAAAAGAATGTACTGTCAATAAAACCAACTTAAATGGTAAATAATGCATATGTCTATCCAACATCTATATATATATATTCTGGAATACACTTATAAAATTAACTTTAGCAAATTATTTGTTATACCATTGAAACTACTATTTGTTATGTGATTAGCACATACAAGAAAAGTTGCAATCAGAGTAGCAATGCAATCTTAAAACCAGTTAAATCAAGCCAGGCAGACCCTCCTCTTCAAATACATTTATACAAGTTTATGTAGTAATCTAACATTTAATTACCATAGTTCAATATAATTTTGTTACTCACAGAAGCAATCTAAACTATTTAGGCAAGCAATAGACATGTTTATATACACCTACCCAAATGCATTAATCCAAAATAATTTATTTTAGAATTGTTTTGACTCTGAAAAAAACCTGTCCACATTCAGATTTATCTGTTAAGATCCTTATTCAAAGCTCACTGAATTATTCAAACTATTCTTATAGGCTTTAATAGCTAGTGCATCTGTTCCAGATCAGTGATTGTTTGTAGTGATATAGATCATGAAAGATAACTAAAAGGGAAAAGGAAGTATACAAAGTAATTCACCTTGTCAACATTTACACCTTCAGTAAAATATAGAGATTGACAGCAGCAATATTTTAAAAATGCTGTTCTTTTGTTCTTGAATGCCAGTATTATGGTGCTTGACACTAGTTTAGAGGCAAAGAATTCCACATAGCATTTTCGGACATATTGAGACTGAGTAAAAGTTCCTAACTTCACTTAAATACCGGACAGTAAATAATGCCCAGATTACCAGTATATTTTATTTTCACTACTCAATTCCAACATGTCTATCCCCAAGCTGATTTCATTTTCCCTTTGAGGAACTCCTAGCTAACCCTGGGAGAAGGATAATATGGGTCAGAGGATTTTGTATGTTCTGCGAAAAATTTCTCTGGTATTGTGTCAGATCCATCAAGTATTGCTAAAATATTTTAGCAATATCCAGTCTTACATTCTATTACTCACAAATTTGACAACTGTTTGTGAAGATACAGATAAAATTCACAAAGGCAGATCAGCTAACACACTTCAAATTGGTTTACTAGTTTAGCTTATGGTATTTAAGTATCACTTCAAGGCATAGTGGAAGTGGTGTCACCTAGATTGAATAATCTTGTCATGGCTAGTCTTGAAGTGTTCAAAAATTTAGGATGCTTTTCCCCCTGTGGTTGATATTTAGGGAATGAAGAGTTATGTGCCATCCTGAGTCAGAAACTCCGCTGTCCAAATAATATACAAATTTATTTTACCAATGAAGAGACTAGGCTTGTCATATCTATTTTATTTTATGATTTTTATTTTGTTTCTTCAAGAAAGAGGTCTCAAAATTAAATGAAGTACTCAAATACATTTCAGTCCCATTAATACCAACCAGCTCCACAGAATAAATAAATTAATGAGAGTGTGGGTCCTCATTTTCTCCCAAGTTCTGTTTGATAACTTTAAAAAAAAGTAGTAATAACATATTACACAAAGGTATGGAAGGCATTTGACTGATGTTAGCAACTTCCATCTTGACTAATACCTTTTATCTTGAACAACCTCAGAAACATTCTTTTTCTACTGTATCTTTGCTGACAGTTAAAGAGAGTTTGGGTTTTCCATCATCAGTGTTTGGAATACATTAACTTGCTTATCTGAGATAGATTTTTTAATATAGGACATTCCATAACTTGTTTTTTTAAACAAGGAAAAGCAGAGTCTCGATTTTGTAGGGTTACAAAGAATGATATGGGAGGTGTGTAATAAATGTAGCAACAAATGTAGTAACAGTTTTTAGGCCCATGTCCCAAAGGGTATTTAGATCAGCTGCATGGCAAGGAAGAAAAAATTGGGCATGTTCTCATTTATGTTGGGGTGAGAATGACAAAGATCTGATAGAACAGAAAATCAGTTTTATGTCAGATAGTGTAAATCACATCGAGTTACATGTTGGCCCTAGAACCAATAGGGCATATTATTTTTCCATCAAGGCCTCCTTTCTGCGTAATGCAATGCTGTTAAAGAGAAGCTATATGACCAAGTGTCTATGATTTCCTACTGACTGTATTTAAGTGTGTTGAAGTGCACCCACAGGTCATTTATACCAGTGTGTGGTGAAAGCAAAACTGGGGCTGCAAACTAAAGTAATTGTATTAAAAACTTCATGGAGTGGGGAGAGAATTTTTGGATCTTATTTCCCATATACGATTTTAGGGAATGACTACAGATTATCCCTAGTCTCAAAACACACAAAGCAGTTCCAAATTTCATAGTATAGAGATTGTTTCTACAAGAATATGCCTAAAAAGGCAAGAAACACATGGATGGAAACAGTTTGATACTGAAGGTGAATTGTCAGTTGGTGCTCTATGCAGAGATACAGGAATTCACTATGTAGCTGTCAGTGGGAAACTGCATAGATCTTACTCCAGTGTTTTATACCTGAAGCAGAGAAAAGAAAGTAGGCTGCAAAAACCTTTACTGTTGATTTATTTTCCATAGTTTTACATTGCCCAGTACAGCTGGGACTGTGACATCTGCCTGTGCCTTTAGGATACTATATTATTGTTGTTGTGTGTGCATGCCCTTGAAACAGTCCGTGACAAACTCTTGAGCAATTGAGCAAATATGTAAATGCTGCAGAAACCTTTCAATATCGTTGAGAATCCATGAGGCAGATCTTCAGACAAATCCTCATTGTCCTATGACATCAACAGAAATAAGACCATTCATTTCACTTCCATTCATCTCTTGCAGAGTGCTTTGTGACAGATTCCTGCCCTAAGTCTCGTGGAAATTGTTCCTGTACTCATTATTTCCATGTCACAGATTTAATCAGCTTTCAGTTTCAAACAGAACTTGGCTGCTTACTTTTACATGTACAGGAAGAAAACTAAAGCGATGATGTCAACTTCCCATTTTGGACTCTCTCTGTAAAAAAATTTCTTATACATTGACAAGTGTCTCTCTAGAGCATTGTTCCTGGGGGTTAGAAATTAATGCTTTCCAGACAAGAAGGGCTTAGCTTAACTCTCGGTGAACCTGAGAGATGTTTTCCTTTGGCTGGAAGGACAGAATTTTTTTGTCACAGACTATTAACTAAATTCATTCTTGGCATAGGAAGATGCAATTCCATCAAGTGGTACTCAGTTTAGCTGACAGCAAAAGTACTTTTCTATAAGGTAGTCTACTACAATTGTATCTGCAGGATCACGTTCTTCCTTGATAAGCCATGTACAAAACTTATGTATTAGGTTATTAATTTAAAATGATCTAACAACATGATTGAAATACAGCAGGAGAATACAGGACGTTTAGTAATTGCAGCAGCCTGAGAGCTTTATTCAACTGTAGATGTAAGGAGTTAAAATTAAGGGACTTGAAAGCTGTGTTTTCAGTATCTGAACTTTGCAGAGTGCATATGTAGTGGTGAAGTAAACACTACCTGGGAATTTTCCTGAGTGTTGAAAGCTCAGCATCTGTATTGCTAAATCATTACAGCTGTCCCTAACACATTAATTGTCTGTGCTAAATATCACCTCCCAAAACATTTCTAGGAACAGTTGATGACTTTATGTGGAGGTGGGACTACTCCCTATCTGAGGCACAGTCACCATGATCTGGAAAAAGCAGTATGGCTGCAGACTGTCCTTTGGCCAATAGCATCACCTCAGAGGCAGAGATGGTCTCTCAGGCACATTTAATGCTGGAATAGAAAGGTAGCTGTAGAAACCAGACTCCAGAAACCTGGATGAGGTGCCCAAGTACTGGGAAAGAACAGGACCCAAGACATCCATGAATAGCTGACCGAGGTGGAAAGCTAAGGGGGCGGAGGTCCAAAATCTCTCTCTTCTATAGTTTTGATAGTTTATGACTCTTAAGTGTCAGTATGTGTTTTGATGCCAGAGCCCAAAACACTGACAGAATATCTGAACATATTGAATCAAAATTTCTACTTGGGACATTTCTGTATTTTCTGTCAAGGAACTGAGAAAGGTATACTCTTTTTGTTTAAAACATCCACCATAGGAAAAATAAAAAGAATAGGCTGGAAGGGAATTTATCTTCTACCTACTCAAGAAACCCTCCCCTTCTGCATGTCTTTCTGCACAAGATCTACACTATGTTATGCTAGAAGTAGGGACAGCTACACAAGACTGTTGGAGAGCTGAACATGTAGAACTAAAAAGAAGGTTACAAAAGGGTGTGTGAGAATGTCGAATCATGCTTCAGCTACACTTTTTTCTCCATAATTACTGGGCAATAAGTTTAAAATGATCTTATTTTTGAAGCCTTATAAGAAAAGAGAAAGATAAAAGCAAATACGTTGGTTAGATTTTGTTGGGCTGACACAAATGTTTTCCTCACTAACCTGTAAAGTCTCAGTATATTCTTAAATTCTGCTTAACTCATGTCTGGTTGCTTGCTTATACCTTATTTATACACTCCTTGGATTTGTACAGTGCCTAGCACAGAGTTATCCTGAAACATAAAATATGGCTATTAAGTGCTGGATGATGATGATAATGCTAAGAATAAAAGTATCATTTGATTAATTATATCATTATTTATTTGCATGAAACAGGCTTACATTTCCTTCTGCATTTTAATAATACAGTAACGGTTATTGTAATGAACTCATTAAATCTGAGAGTCAATATTAATGGACTATGAGAAGGATCTTTATGAACTTCATTGGCAGGCTACAAATAGTGGATTAATGTAAACTACAGAATGAGTCAATTGGTTGTATAGTTATGAGTAATCAATTTATATTACTAAAAGTGCCTTAAGTCAGAAACAAGCATTTTAAAATACCAGTCTGGGTCCTTGTTAGATGTAAATCAATAAAGGGGGGATCAACCTAAACTAGCTTCAGTTTTGGAACAGGATTTTAGCAAAGGAAATGTTGTTTATATTGATAAAAATATTGTCAATACTAAACCATCAGGCAGCTCTCAGAATATAATGATACTAAGTTGATATAATGTGATTTTAATGGATATCTTCATATCTTAATTGGTGTAACTCCACCTATATAATAATGTCATGCACTTTTAATTTTTCTAGTTTCTGTTTGTATATCTGCATATACTTTAAATTTTTTTTCAATTCAGGTACCACCTTCAAGCTTTTCTCCAGGCTGCAGGAGTTAAACAGTAGTATTATTTTAAATTACAACTGACTTAATTTCTTTATGCAGTTGCTTGTGTTTAATAGCTGTTGTAACAGAAGTGTAAAATCTGTATCAAAAATGGGAAAACTGACAATGTGTCACTGATTCAGTTATGAAAATCTAAACATAAAAGAACAGTTAATGACCATGGAAGTGTTATTCTTCAAAATGAAGGTTTCATTAAAAGGAGGGGTGTCATAAGTTGTCATAAAGTGGTTATTGTTATGCCTTTATCTGGGATGTCCAGGTATTCTATGGTGAGGCTCACGATGGCCAATTAGGCATTAAATTTGAACATTCTTAGTGCTGCCAAAGGTTTCGTAGTTTATGCCTTCATGAGTGCTGAGACTTTTGAAATATTGCTGTGCCCAGAGATATGGAAAGGCACCCAGGAGGCTGGCACTGTGATTAGTTGTACATGACGAAGTGAGTCATGTACTTCGGGGATCAGTTTCTCTGTTTCTCCTGGGTCTGCTGGCACCTACTAGCATATTGTCTCCACCTGAAGTTTTGCCTGGGGCCTTGCCAATGACCTTCACATCCAAGAAGGACTGCACTGATCTCAGGACCTTTTCCTTAGAATCCTCTTTCTGGCTCCCTTCTTTTGTATAAACTGTAGGAACTCAACAGCCACCCCTGAGACTTAAATCCCTCTGTTGAATTTGGCTGAATGTTAGCTGGTAATTTAAAAGTTGGCAAGACAGACACAAACCCCCATGCAGAAATAAGAGAAAATAATTCTTGTTTATTAAATGAAGAAAGAAAAAGACAAAAGAGAAAAATTAAGTTTAGCCAGCTAATGTTTCCTTCACCTTGTTGAATGTATTTTTTAGTGGCAAGTACTGGTTCAAAATACACAAACAATTGTAGCAGACATAGCAAGTCCCTACTTGGAGGTGAGGAACAAGAAAACAAACAAAAAGAGTTAATATCCCAATCCACTCACACAGACCTGTCTCTGGAGCACTGCATGTTTTTATAATGCAACTCAAAGAAAGAGAGAGGGAAAGAGAGAAGAAAAGAAAAAAAAAAAACAACCCCAACCCAAAGTATTTTTTGACCTCAGGTACAGTCTTTTATCATAGCAGTTTTCTGCCGTTTCACTTTTCTCCTGGACATTTGACCAAATGACCAAGCCTATGAGTCTTATTATTAAGACCCATTCTTGTCTCATGGGTAGAAGAAACTTTCTTAGCTGCTTTTTCATGTGGGTTTTTTTTTTCACAGTTATACCAACATCTATAAAAATGTATGAAATGCCTATGAAAATAAAAGTAATAATTTATTTCCTTTTCCAAAGATTTTTTTTGTTTGATTTTGACATTTGTTTTTTTGTTCTTTTTTTTTTTTCTTACTTGTTGATATTTGACAAGGCACAGAATTTACTGCTTTGGAAAGATTTTAAGGTGTATGAACTTTTGCTGTCTAACAGCCACTGTGATAAACTATGTGGATGCCAGCTATTAATGTTATTTCTATGTAGTGGGAGTAAATGGCTTTATTCTTCATATATTACTGTAGAAGACTCCCGGTAAGTTGATACATTCTCCAAAGATACACTTGCAGTGGGGAAAAGTTGAAGATTCAAGTTGAAGGAACCACAGAATCTCTTGGCAGTATTGGTCATGATCAAGAATAACTCTTGTGAAGCCAGAGATCATCTCTAGTTTCTAATTCAATACAAACTGTGTTAAGCTTATGAAAATAATTTTTTATTAATTATAATATTAATATTATAAGTGAAATGTTGCAGAGGTAGGCTGTGTAGGACAAACAGTGACTAAAGATGAGGATGGGAGCAAGTTCTTCCAGAGTCAGGATACAATTCTGGGGTGATTTGTCTATGTCCTAAGTCAAGCTGGCAAGCTGGATTCCTAGGGCTTACATATCAGGGAATGTTGCAACATGCCTATATAGGAGTGTTCTTGTTTAGTTTGAAACACAGCACCATGAGGGGGTTAGTGCATGCCTAGGTAATGAATGATATGCCATTGAAATTCTGCTGAAATGTGCAGCCAGGTGAGATGACCATGTACTTATCCTCTACAGCTGTAATATTTAACATATAGAACTGCTGATTTCCTCTTGCAAACAAAATTGTCTAGCACAGATTAATACAGTGATGCCATGCCCTGTGGTCACGTAGTACCTCTGTTGCATTGTAATATGATCTTTGCTATTGTGTCTACCCTCAGAGTTAGTTTGTGAAATGGTGTGGACCCAGTAGGATTCACTCATGGTACTGACAAATGTGATTCAGAACCTCTGTGAAAGGTTGAAGAAATTTCCCAAAGGACTTAGCTGCGGGTGCTCATGAGCACTGCCTTGTGGGCATTGTCAGGGCCTGGAGCTCATCTCCCTTCTAGGCTAGTTGGCTGAGCCAAGGATTTTGACAGGTTTAGTGCAAGGTCAACTTCATTGCTGATAAGAACTGTTGTGAAGAAGCTCAAAGTGAGGTCCTGCACCATGTTTCCTATGGGAGCTGCTTCTGAGTTGTGATCTTGCTTCCAGTCCCAACCTGGGCTAGATCCCAGCTGTGTTGCAGCTGCAACTGCACTCGAGCTTGTGCCTCCTCAATCTGGACCTGAGGCTGGGCGGTTGTTGGGCTGTTTCTGACCCTGGCCACAGTCTCTAGACTTGATCCTGAGCTGAACTAACCACTTTTTATGATAAGACCACTGTTCCTTCCTGCCTTGTTATCTGCCCTGATCCCAGCTCCCTTTCCTGCAGGATCAGCAGGCCCTTGTGCTCCCTGAAAAATAAGGTCTGAAGCAGATTGGAGAGTGAGAAGCCTAAGGATTTTTCATCAACTATACAAAAACTTTATTTTCAGTGTGGCTATGAAGGTCTGCAAAAGACTTCAGCTTCAATGGATCATATTTAATCCCACGTTGGGTGTCCAGTTCTCAACAGCCAACATGACAGCTTTTTATAGGACACATTGCTATGAATTTAATGTTTAATGGACATCTTTATTCTGGCTAATCATGTTAGATGCTTCAACACAGGATATGATTTCATTTTATGCACATAAAGTGCAAATTATTTTCATGTTACATTCTTCCATTATTCTGTAACAGTATGAGGCTACACTATTCCCTGCTGTAGAAAAAGCTATTAAAAATCAAGAACAACATGAGTTTGTCTTACCCTAGATTTCTGGCCTTTTCCCCAAATGAATCCTCCTTTTCTGCATTTGTTTTTCTTTTTATCTTGTCTTTTGAGCTGTCTTGGTACTACAGCTAGTCCCTCATCTATATGTATAATTCTCCCTCTCAATGGTCATGGGGCAGCAGACAATGGAGTTTTGCTATCTTAAATGAGCTGAAGAGCAAGTCTCAGTTGCTGGAACAGTGGTTTGTATTTAAAATATTTTTCTTTTCTTATCATGGTCCTCGGAACATGGATACACATATATGAAAGATCATTACTGTATTTTGCTGAAAAATGATGAAACTTTTTCAGACATAATTAGAGATGTTTACATGACAGTCTTTTCTAGTCTAAACTAAGGCTGCTTGCTTTACTTAGTGTGAACAGAAAAAGGAATCTGATATATCATAACCAAATAAATTCAGCAATCTTTCCCTCCTTTCACAACTCTCTGTCTACTGTCGTCATGTTTGTGCTTTCTTTGCTGTGTATCTTCCCAGGGCTCTGGTGGTGAATGTTAATGATGAAACGTTTGGTTCTACTCTATCTAATCACTCTCAGAAAATTAACCCCCACACAGTGTATACTTAAACCATGATGATATATTCCCACAAATGAATAATGATGATATACAAAGGAGCTCAAATTCTGATCGGTGAACATTTCACCAACTGTTCAGGAAAGAATAGCAATTAATAGAAAAAGGATTGTAGAAGGAAGTTTCCTTTTTTTTAAAGGTCATTTATTGCTGCTAAGAAAAGCAGGTTAGAAAAATCCAAGTAGAGAATATGCCAGAAAAAATAAATTAACATCTGCATGACTCTGCCATTTTAAAATATTTTCCTAAGCAGTTCAGCATGAAGAAATGATAGTAGGTGATATTCCTGTTTAGTCAGAAGTGACAGAGCCATTTGATTTCATGAGCAGTAAACAGGACATACAACCTCGGTAAAAGTAACAGCAACCAACTAGCAGATTCAGCAATAAAACTAGATTAACATTACAGGGAAAGAACATTGGAACACTATGTGGAGATTTTAACTTCAGTTACTATGATGTGACAGTCAGCTGAAATAAGTAAAAAAATGCACCTATAGAGATACATGTGAGATGAGAATTTTAGGTCAAAGTTTTAATTACTGTGACCAAAAGAACAGGGATGATTTAGAGAGTGTGTCTCAATTTATAATTATAAAAAAAGATATTTTTCTGCCGGAATTTTACATGTCTGTTCTCTAGTAATGATTCTGTGTTGTTTTCCACATTAATAAATCATTCTTCATTCCAAGATCTTTTGTCTTACAGAGTGTTTCTCTTTAAAAACTTTGTAATTTTTTATGCTGTTTGTTAATTATATTCTGATAGGTGGGATACATGATCAGGTCCTATACTGTTGCTATTAGCAGACTGCAAATTTTTTGAGCTTTATCAAATAGTCCCTTGAGGACCACGGAGAATGGTCATGTCCACTGTTGACACAACCACCCAGGGGGCATAAATGTAGTGGACTAGAATGAAACATAATGACTTAGAAATGAAAACAATGAGGAAAAAAAATATTTCTGACCATCTTCTTTCTGTCACCTCAGTAAAAAGATAATACCATCAAGGCCTATGTTTTAGTCAACCTAAACTTCAGGGCACAAATAATAATGGGAGCTCTGCCTAGCTTCCATATCTCTACTCTGAGTCATTTGCATTGATACCAAATCACAAAAGAAGCATAGAAACTGCAGAAGGAATGCACGAAAAGGATGAAACAAGATGACATCTGTGGTACATGATAGGGTTGTCACAGATATTTAGAGAGATTAGAATCTAATTCTGATTTTACCCTTTTTTTTCCATAGGTAATGTAGAAGCTGGTAGAGTAATAGAAGGCTTATTCTTAAACTCGTTTCTACCCCACATTAAGGCAGTAAGAGAATTTCATTCATTATTCTTGAAAATTTGTTGTCTTTAACAGGAAAATATTATTATTAGTTGTGAATTTTTCTGGCCACCTAAGATCTCAATGGATTGTATTAGTATACAATGGAAATTTTAAAATGTAAGCAAATCAGGATCTTGTAACTTTAAAATCCTAGTTTTGCTGTTTATTGTAGATATCACATCCAAAATTAAATTCAGATTTTGGAGGCTGGGGGGTATATGGAGGGAGAACATTGTGGTTCACTATATCAAAACCAGTAAAGGATAGCTTCTCCCATTAAATATGAAGAGCAAAAGAAAAATACTAAGTTCATTCCCCCCATGTTCTTTCAATTCAAGCCTTAAACAAAAAGAAGTGAGTTTGAATCACTTTAGACAAGATTACATGGAACTCTCCTGCACACTTGTGAAATGAGGGATTGTTCCCCTGTGTGGAGAGAGAACAATCCTTCATTGCATGAGATGAACTGCCTTTTCATCTTGGAGGTTTATGATTCTATCATATGAATTTCTAAGCATACACTGTATTCTTGTGAACAAAAATAAGACAGCTGACTGACAGAATATGGTAAACAAAAAGCTCTATTGGTGGTTAAAGAGTTCCTTACTGAGAGGTGGCCAGAAATTAGTTTCCTCTGTTCATCTGTATACAAGTGAATCAATGTCCAGACAAGGTCTAGTGAAGATATAAACAGTTTAGAAGGAACATTAAGATTCTAAAATCCTTTATGTTTTCTTTTGCAATTAATTTTTTTCACATGGTTTTGGCTACGCTTTCACAGTGCACCATCTTTGATATTCTATTGCACTATCCATTAAGAAATTAACCCTCATATTCCTGAGAATCTGTACGTTGATGGTGCAGCCTGACTTCCTTGGCTCCACTGTTTACATAAGGTACTTGGACAGAAAGGCAACAATAGAATATTTTATTGTAGTTAGTGAAACATGCAAAATGAAAACTGTGTTAAGGAAATAGTAATAAGTAAAAAATAGATTATACTGGGCAAGGAGAATACAATAAGGGTATAGTTGTTATTGTGATTGCAATTTAAGTCTCAGCAATATTCAGAAAGCTTTTTCTCTGAGGAATGAGTGATGTTAACTACTGTGGGAGATCTGCAACTCATAAAATGTTCTGGAATCTCTGATCGTGAACTTTCAGATTTAAAAATGATTAATGCTTTTGCTAATGCACTCTGAGATTATGATAGCACTTCACTAAGGCCACTATGCAGTCAAAACACCAGCTGGTCACTCATAGACTGAAATGGATTTGAACCAGTGAACTAAGTTAACACTTTTCAAAAGCATATAAATGATATGACTTCCTAGCAAGGTTATCAATAGTGTCTAAGAAGGGTGAAGTGCTTAAACATGCAGATACTGGCTATTTCCACCACCCCAGAAATGTCAGTGAACTTAACTTCTATTGATTTCAACGATGATAATTTCAATGAGAGTGGACTAGCAAGACACTTTCAGAAAATCCTACCAAGCATATACATGAAACTTAAAGCCCTTAAATACTTTTATCAGTCTAACCCTTTTTAAACCCTGTAGTATTCAGAATCGCAGTGAAACACAGTGGGATTTGGGCTCTGAATTACCTGTGACTTAGACAACAAGATGCTTTTGGGAAACCTCAAACATCGGAATAAATTTGTTACTTTATTCTCTCCTGTGATGTTTTCTTCCTTCAGTCCATTGATACAAACAAATAAAATATGCATGCATATGGTTTACAGTAGGACAGCAGTGAAGTAGATATACACACTGCAGTAAGTAAGTAAGAAAGAAACAAATTAAGATTGTGACTGATACTCATCCTGGCTAAATATGAATAGAAAACAAGACAACAGAGGTGAATGTACTTGAGAAGAGATATAAAAAAATAAATAGGAACAAAGACTAAACTTTTCCTTTTTTTAAACTAATATCTTTTTCTGAATGCCTTATACAATACAAAATCCTCAGTAGTGTTAAGAGATGGCTGGCTGTTATTCCTGTTAGGTACTAACACCATGAGAGCCTGAAAAGAAATTGTCATTACTATTTCTGATTCATGTCTATATAGATTGAGATTTTACTGCCATGAAGTCCAATACAAAGAAACATTTCTGTGCAGAAAATAGTATTGTTTTGGTGTCTCTTAGACATTATTTTCTTATAGCCATTCCTTACTGTTTTGGTACTTGAATTGCAAATTAATTCTGTTGCCAACATAAGACTAAAATGGAGATGACATGCAGAAAACTCTTCTTGTTAACTTACCTGGGATTGCTAAGGACATTTTATTTTTGCCATTTTGAGAATAACTTTCACATTCAAATTAAATTTTTTTCAGAAGTTCAATACATATATATTTAATTATACCTACCCCGACTGTTCCAAACTGTTGTTGCAAATATATAATTATTATTTTTATTTGTCTCTCAACAATCAATTCATCCCCCACAAAATCAAAGAAAATTGCAGTTAAATATGTAAACATTTCATGGTAATTTTAAAATGTTTCCTATAAGTAAACCAAGGTTTACTGTGGAGTGATCACAAGATATGTGCATCTTTGGGTTAGTATGACTTCCGTGCAGCTACTTTAGCACCCATACTGACAGCTGTAGACCATACTACATCTTCTTCTGACACTTTCAGAATACTGTAAATGTCCATAAATCTGACATTCTTTGGTTGCATCAATGGCTTTTCAAGGAAAATACCATGAATATCTAGCAAAATTTCCAGGGTGGATGGGATAGATTAGCAGAAAGACGACTAACATCAATCTAAACTGTTGACTTGGTAATGCAGCTAGTCCTGAGCCTGAGTCCAGACAACGGTTGTGCCATCTTAAGTACTCTCCATGCATATGTAAACTCTGTAAAACTTTCTTTAAATTGAGTAAATATGATTGATAATATTTTCAAATAGATGTGAAAATAATTTAGAAATTTAAGGTGGAAATCAGCTTACTTGATTCACATGCACTTCCCTGGTTTGTGTGCTTATATGAATAGAAAAAGGTCCTCATAGGTAATGCAGAGAATGACCACATCTGTTTCCCTGTTGCATTGCACATCTCTTTAGGCTTTTGTAATGATACAACTCTACAGAACCAGTACCTCCTTTTGTGCTTAAATGTAGCAGTCAATAAAATTTGAGAATCACCTGTCTCCCATCCACAGTCCTCTGACATCCAGATTTGGATTGAGAAGCACCTAAAATTTCCCCAAATCCACCACAGAATCTAGAAAAATTACATTTGATTAGGACTTCAGATCCTTTCAGCTACAGTGGTGCACTACAGGTAGCGTGTGTTTCTTGCCTAATGGTGTGATGGCTATGGTACAGCAACCTGATCACAGAATATTCATATACTTTTTTTAAAAGAAAATGTAAAACATTCCCCAAAAAGAGGGACTTGAACCAGTCAAGTCTGCTATCTACAGATCTTCTATTATCATTGAATTTTAGTACTGAATATAAAGCACTAGATGGGGTGAGTCCTAAGTGGACTTACACTAATTACACCCCACCAATTCCCTGTGTTTCAATGGAGGTATAAGCAGGAGTTCCCCTCTTCAGGCCCTTAGGAGCACTTACAGCTCTCCACAGACTGTACACTCTAAATTACTCTACTTAAGAAGATACTAGCCAAAATAAGTCCCGTGTGCTTTCCCCTGGAGGTGTTTAAAAGACATGTAGATATGGTGCTTACGGACATGGTTTAGTGGTGGAGTTGGCAGTGTTAGGTTTACAGTTGGACTTGATGATCTTAAAGGTCTTTTCCAACCTAAATGATTCTATAATTCTATAATTCTATAATTTTTTCTTTCTATATTTAAACAACTGTGATACTTTTTTTGGTCATCTAGTGGGATTTAATGAGCTCCTTCGAAAAGGCAAAAATCTCCTATATGACTTGTTATTTGATTATTTGATTTCTCTTTTGAAGGTACAGCTGCAATTGGTTTTAGAACCAAATAAAAATAAAATCAGGGTGAGTAATCCAAGGATTTAACTTTATAAAGTCAGAGCGCCTTACTCCAGACAGTAAGAAACTTTCCAAATATAAATTGCTACATTTCCCACTCTAGCAAATTGCTTGCTGTGATAATGGTGCAAATAATGACACATTCAATCTACTGGATGGCTTTGAGCAAGTACCAATATGACATTTATACTAAACCTCATCCAACTTCCCCAGCCATCTTACTCTCAAATGTGTTTAATGATATGTGGAACCACTGCACTCTTTTGTGGTTCATGTTGTGCCCTCACCATGGCCTGCCTCTGCCTAAAATTTCTCCTGGCAGTGAAAGCTGGAGTTTTTCTCATACAGACAACCCATGAAGTTACACCACAGCTGTATAACTCCACAGGCAGCTGAAAGAAAAAACTGTGGCTCGTTTTTTTTTTCTTTCACCCGATTACGGTAGTGACTGGGAAGCAAGGGGATAATTTACTGCTGGCACACAAGAAGCAGCTTACTGTCACTTAGATCCCTGCCACCAGAGAGCTGGAGCTCCACCCACTAGCCAGCACAGGTAAATAAAGAAACAGGTATGTAGTATTTTTTTCTTCTTTACTTACACGATAGAGAGAAAGATACAGGATGCACTTAATCCCAGAAGTCCAAGAGACTTCATGACTTAGAAAAAGCCCTGTAACAAAATAAGAAACAGACAAGTACGAACTTTTATTCTTCCTTACAACAGTGCTACTTCATTGGAGCTCTTCTCCCTTATTTCATAGGATTCTCTAGCAAAACCAGTAATTGTGACAGGCAAAATGGTAAAAGGAGGCTAGGATGAAAAAAGCAGAGGGCAACAAACAGATATATGGAACAGAATGTAAAAGTATATTCTATTGACCGCAATTTTTCCCTGCATTTTATTCATATATATTGAAGCATTCCCCTTATTTTCATGGACATAGTAAAGGGAAAGTCATTAATAGATATCTCTACAGAGTCATAACGAACAATAAGAGATGTTATATTGTTATATAGTTGGCCCTTGATCTCGAAAGCTTGAATAAAACACCATTGTTCTTCTAAGTAATTCTAAAATGACGATGCCAATTGCTTTGTTATGTTGAAACCTTCTGTTCTCACATGTTTTGATGAGTTGTTTATTCACCAAGCAGAATGCATTAAGAAACTTCAGGAAGTGTTCCCTTAGACCATCATTGATTGAAAGGTAAAGTCTATGACTGTAGCCTGTAAATATTTCCTGGCAGTAATTCAATATAACTGGAGCTCCTTGTTCCGTAATGAACTGCAACTCTAACTTCCTGTTAAACTAAGCTAGCACAGAAGTCTTTAAGAAATGAGGTTACCATGATCCTTGCTCAACTCTTTAAAAGATTAGCAAGAAATTAAATGCTGGCACACCAAGTAAATTAGAACATCAAACGATACCGGAATAATACACTTTAAACAGTGTACCAAATTATGTTCAGCTTGCAAAAGGCAAGATATGTAAATTAAGTCCAATGCACCAGGCAACCACTGTGCATGTAATTGTGTGAAATGCAATGGGAGGTGCATGTATTTATAGCTGTTTTGAAGTTATTTGATTGAATCCAGTGTAGGTAGCCTCCAAGAGTACATTAAGGCAAATGTTTACATATCGTTTAGTCTTGCATTTGCAAACATACAGTGCACAACACATTAAAACAACAAAACCAGCTCATGTATGTTTATTTACTGATCAGGTGCTTGGGAGAAAACAGTTTGTTTCTTGGATGTTACTTCACCTAGTTTAAAGGATGCTCAGATGTATGCATGGATACCTTTGCTTTCACCAGGGTTTCCCATAGCTTCTTGGGCACATGGAAAAATTGATTTTTTGGAAAGGAAGAATATATATGCAAGAAAAGAAAGAGGGAAGAGAGTGGAATCTTCACTTATTTCTGTGACAGAAATATCAAACCCATCCCCTCCCCAGGTAATTGTGTACTACAGAGCTAGGAGGTGTGTAAGGATCGTGCAAATGACTTCTAATCTATATTGATTGCATAAGTGTAGTTGGGGTTGAGAGAATGGTTGTATGTTACAGAAAGAGAGAAAAGAATTATATATGTATATGTATATATATAAATATATTTGAAGCAATATCCGGAACTGCATATTTTGGCAGTGATGCCTAAGAACAGTCATTGGATTGTACGCAGAACAGTCCAAGTTGTTGGAGGGCATGTCTGCAAATGAGATTATACTTGAGGTCCTCTGTCCAGTAGGATTAGTGAGTCCTGTGTATGAATGTATATCTGCATTGCTCCTTATATGCCTGAATGTCCCACACTGTTTGTATATCCAAAAGAGGGTTTACATTCACTTTAAAGTGAGAATATTAAAAGGAGCAGAAGAACACACAGGTTTTTTCTACCCCATTCTAGGTGAATGCTTTCACCTTTGAGAATCAGAGTAGTTCTACCTTTTGCAAACTTTTCCCTCTGGCCTCACGATCTGCATTCCTGCCAAAACAGCATCCTATTTTCAAAAGGAAAGGCTTGCAGCTCAGTGACCTTGATGAGATGTGGTTCAAGTTCTGGGAGGCTAAGGATATTTCAAAATCCTCAATTCTAGGATGAATTTTTTTATCATTAAGCTAACACAAGCAGTACTATTCTTTTCTCTGTACATATTTCTGAATAAATTCATAGGTAGTGAAATACATTAGACAAAGCTTGGAGTATGCCTCTATGATTGTCTAATCACAATTAGGCAGCATGCTCCTAAACCCATTCAAAACTGAGGTTCTACTGGACATGTTACAGTATTCTTATGCTTTTAAAGACTATTAATTTGAAAACTGAGATATCCATAGAGGTATTCCATGCAGAGGTTTAGGAAACTTAAAGCCCACCTTATGCACCTACATCCTTATTCATATCTGATCATACCTCTTCTGTTTATGTTTTAGTTCTGAACACTATGTTGAACATAGCATGGAATTATGAGGAGAGTGACTCAACAGCAAGTTGTGGCTTGGTTGTTTTTTTAAAAAAAAGAAATTGGAAAATGCGTCCCACTGAATAACAAAAATATATTTTCTGTAAAACACCAGAAGGCCATTATCAGCTTAGAAATGTTCAAGAACAAATACACATTATGAAAACAAGCAAAACATGTAAGTATGAAACCATACTGCTTGAGAAAGTTGAGCTGCCTCAGATTTTATATTCAAGTTTTTGATTATGAGCATTATCATTAGAATTTTTTTACTCAAATTGCCTGCAAAGAGTAAGGTAGACATTGCTATTAAAAAAATAAAAAGAGAGAGAGAGAGAAGCATCTTAAATCTCTGCTTGTTAGTAATGTTTTATTACATTGCATATATTATTTATAAAAATGATTAAAAAACGTATTAAAGCAGAGATGCCTTCTTAATAGCTATTGCATTGTGAGCGCTGCCCTGCATTAGTACAATCGATTTTCACATCATTTTCATGCTCCTGCAGTATGCTTACCTTATTTTAAATGCACAGTTTTGCTGTGAGGATGGGATATTGTCACCATTCATAAGACAGCTGCTAGATTTATGGGAGCTCTGAAATAACTTTAAAAACTCCTCAAGTCTCTTGCCGGTGTGATCATTTTCTTTCTGGGTCCAAGATCTCTTAACTGTTCTAGGGC
The DNA here is from genome assembly GCF_032191515.1 of Phaenicophaeus curvirostris. Classification (NCBI taxonomy): domain Eukaryota; kingdom Metazoa; phylum Chordata; class Aves; order Cuculiformes; family Cuculidae; genus Phaenicophaeus; species Phaenicophaeus curvirostris. The sequence continues at coordinate 175,351,926 of NC_091392.1, read as the reverse complement.
TCTGTCTTGAGTCTGGAAGAGAAGTTCACCATGATATTGCCAAGCAGTAACTCGCCCATCACTCTTGGCATGTTCTATGAGTACTGACTGCACAATATCATTTTCTCCATGTATTGAGGATGCTTCACTTGTCAGAGGCCTTTGAAAGTAGTCAGCTTTCATCAATGGATCTTGACAGCATGGAAAGAATGAGTCACCTGAAGGAAGTGTAGAGTATAGCATTTCAAAAGTTGTATCAGAAGACTGATTATTCTCTGTCCTTGACACCCTGCCAAGGGCTAGATACTCTGAACATTTGTGAAGTAATGGAGCCTACAAATCACTGGTTGCCTACAATCCCACTCAGGCCACAAGAGGATAGCATGTATGACTTTAGTTCAGTTTTTATTACATGTTGTAAACTTTTGACTGCTGTGATATGTGTTGTCATTCATGTGTCAAGATTGGGCTCTGGCAGGATGTCTGAACAGATTGAGATCAACAATGGTCTGTTAAAGCTAAAAAAACAGGTAACACAACACTGTTGTGGGACTTCCTTTAATCAAACACAGCCACCAGTTGTGTCTTATGGAAATCAAACACTAGAGTGATGTTAGTGTGTGGCAAAACTCCTAGGCTAGATGAGTAGGTTTAGGAACGTACTGCCAAAGTGTCCTGTGATGTATGAGCCATACACTTGTGATGTTTCCTTTCTTGTTAAAGGAGCCTTTGTTCTGACCTTCCTGCTACTCATTGCTTCAATAGTGTTGTGGATTTGTTTAGATCCAACGGGCTTGCCTCAGTATTGAGGATGTTCCCTTGATACTCTTTTAAAATTTTTTATAGAGGGATCATTATGCTGTGCTTTAGGACTAATTTCTAACATTATCAATACTAGCAGTCAGCTTGTGCTGAGAACCTGGCGTCAAGGGTTTCTTCTAAAAAAACACCCATTTTGTCCTGTAAAAGATAGAAGAGGTAACAATAACAATGTTTCCACAGCCATTTATAAATCGACAAAAAGAAGAGGACCAATGGGGTCATATTGTCCCAAAGAACACTTCAGATTTTAATTACAGATCTTTAGGTACAGGATGCTTACTCATAAATGGAAAGATAAGACCACTCAGAAAATGACACCACACCCTCTGAACAACATTTGCAGACAATACTGTTCTCTAGCTGTGTGTCAATGTTCTGCCAATGCAGCTAACATCTGAACCAAATGAGAATATCTAGATGTTTGTACATGAAGAGCTACAGACACATTTTAATGGAGAAAGCTGAATCTGCAGTATGAAAACCAGCATGAATTTAAGAACATATTATCCTCTGAATATTTAAAGTCAAAGTATATATTTTCTGGAACCACCAAAGTATTCCAAAAGTTATAGTATTTTTTTAAAAGATAGCATTGATATAAAATACTTTTAAAAGTTTCTGTAATCTCTGCAGTATCACTACCAGTACTACTACTTAGAAGGAAACTTTCAGATATTATTTATCTTACTGGGATCTATAAATCTTTTCAACTACTTAACAACTGAACCAGTATTTACGGCTCTCTTGTTCAATACAGACAAATATCTCATTCTAATACACAGAAAGGAAAGCAATAACTCAGAGATTATATAAAACCCTTTAAAGCTGCAGATGCTTTTAATCCTGACATAACATAATGCCCTTTGAAACAACAGAAATGTCGTGTGAACTAGTTATTTATATTGTATAGACTGATAACTTATAAAGTATTGAGATGGAAATTATTTCCAGACACTGGTTCTATGTTTTGATAAACAAGGTGTGATGAACTCCAGTATACTTTAGCACAGCGGAATTATAGGCGTAGCTTTTCAGTAATGACAAAAATGTCTAGTAGTGGCCATTTTACAAATTGACAAAAATTACCTGATCTAATGCAGACACCTTCCAAAAACTTATTTTTTATACCTTACATCTTATACACCTTTTAAAACTTATTTTCAGCAGAGTCTAAAACTATGTAAGTGAATGAGCTTTCACTTATTTATTGAGGTCAGTATAATCTAAAAAAACCAGATATTTGACAACTATTCTCTGATATTTAGCCTGCAGTTTCTTAGGTTTAATGTCCCTAGTTCTGCATTTTTGTCCTTTACAGTAACTTAAATCCACCTCCTTTAGTAATTACATGCTTTCAATGCATGTACACAGGAAATGTACTATATCTCTTACAGATAATTAGGGATAGTATATCAAATTAAAATAAAAAAGAAAAAACTTAAATTGATAAGAAAGGACCATATTATAATCTTGCATTTGATTTGCCATGGCCCTCTGTTTTCTTCAAGCAATTAGGAAGTGAAAATGCAATAGCAGTCCAGGACTAGAACCAGAGTAACAGAATAAATCAGAATGTAACTGTTCCTCCAAATTAGGTACCAACAATAAACTCAAGAAGCTATCTAAATAACATTAGTATTCATAAACAAAAATCTGAAATGTCTGTGAAAATTTGTTAAGTGTTTTACTTCAGAGGAAGTAGAACAGTGCATAGTGTTAGGTGAAATGTAACATAACCCACACAATTTGTACTGTGGCATTTGAATACATTCACCATTGCAGATTCACAGGATGGCTGAGATAGGCAGGGTGACCAAAGAACATGTCTGGTCAGGTTTTCAATATATTTAAGTATGGAGGCTCCACAACCTCTCTGGGCAACATAGAATCAAAGAATCACAGAATGGGAGGGGTTGGAAGGATCCTTTGGAGATCATCCAATCCAACCCTCCTGCTAAAGCAGGGTCATCTGCAGCAGGTGGCACAGTAGTGCATCCAAGCAGGTTTTGATCATCTCAAGAGAAGGAGACTCCACAAACTCCCAGGCACCCTGTTCCAGTGCTCTGTTATCCTCACAGTAAAATTTTTCCTCATGTTGAAGTGGAACTTCCTGTGGTCCAGTTTGTGCCCATTGCCCCTTGTCCTGTCACTGGGCACCACTGAGAAGAGTCAGGCTCCAATGTTTTCCAGTGTTTGGACATCCACACAGTGAAAAATGTTGCCTTAAATCTGAGTTGAATATCCTATATGTTAGTGTGTTTCTTCTTGTCTTGTCAGGTGCTGTAATCGTCTAATAATCTGTGCCACTATTTGCTATTCTTTTTCTGATACGTATATGTCTCTTTTTTACTAGAGAGCTCAGAACTGAACCCATAACTCCAGATGTCTCTCATGAGGGATTATAAGAGGAGAGGGAGCACCTCCCTTTGCCTATTCGCAATGCATATTGTTAAACTTCATGAGATTCCTTTCTGTCCATTTCTCCAGATCATCAAGATTCTTTGAATGGTGTCACAACTACCTCATGTATCAACCAAGACTTCCGGCTTTGAATCTTATGAAAATTTGCTGAGAGTGCACTTTGTCCCATCATCCATTTCATTAATGAGGAGATGTTGACCAGTATTGGCCCATGACTATTAACATTATTGACTGAGTTGGATTTTGTGCTACTGGTCAAGCTTGGAATTTCGGCCTGTTTTCAAACCACCTCACTGTTTAGTTATCTAGTCCATTCTTCAGTTTGACAGTAAGAGTTATAGGGCACACAGTGTCAAACACCTTACTAAATTCAAGGTAAACAATATCAGCTGTTCTCATGTTATCCATTGAGCTAGTTATTTTTTTGTCAATGGCTGTCAGGTTGACCAACCAGGATTTCCCCTTCACAAATCCATATTGAGTACATTTGAGTATCTTGTTGTCCTACACATGCTTAGAAATGATTTTCAGGAGGATTTCTTTCATGATTTTCCCAGGCATTAAGGTGAAGCTGACAAGCTGTTGGTTTCCCAGGTCCTCCTTCTTGTCCATGTTGAAGACTGGAGTAATATTTTTTCCCTCTGGCCCTAAAGGAACTTTCCTCAGACACTGTGGTCTTTCAAATATTGTTGAGAATTGTCCTGGCCAGTTCCCTCAGCACTTCTGGGTGCATCCCATTAGGACCTAATGATTTTCATATGTCCGGTTTGCTTAAAACTTCCCTAATAGAATCCTCCTTTAGCCCAAAGTAAGGTTTCCTCACTCCAAGCTTTCCCACTGGTAAGAGATCTGGAATTACTGAGGGTAAATCTTTCTAGTTAAGACCAGAGTGAAGAAGGCATTGAGTACTTGTTGGTTTCCCACATTGTTTGACACCAGGTCATCTGTCCACTTTTCAGCAGCAGGCCCACATACTCCCCAGTCTTTCTTGTGCCGCAACTGTACCTGTAGAAGGCTTTAATGTTGCCATTAACAATACTCATCAGGTTCAGCACCAGGTGGGCTTTGACATTCCTAATCACATTCCTGCAGTCTTGGGCAGAGTTCCTTCTTGGTAACATCTTCCTCCTTTGTTTTCTTGTACACTTACCATCTTTGAATTTTTGCCTGGAGCTTCGTGTTCATCTGTGGGGTTCTTCTACAACCCTTACTTTACTGAAAAATCTCCCAGCTCCTTACCCATTATCAGGGCACTAACCTTATTCTGCCTTCAGCTTGTGATTAAATGCAATTCTCCAATCCTTTTTTTTTCCAGAAAAAATGCTATGTGGTTCATCCAGTATTAGCCTTGACTTTGTATTTGCCCCTATTCAGCTTTTTCCCACCCTTCCTCCCATTTGTCAAGATAGTTCTGAATCCTTGAATCATGCCCTTCATCATCATTCTAGATCCTCTCACCTTTGGGCTGTCATCCATCAACTAAGTCATTGATTAAATATTTGAGTAGAACTCGGCACAAGATGAAATATCAGCCTCCTTCCATTTTGACAGGGAATCACTGATAACTAAAAGAGGACTGTGTTTTTCAATAGTTTTGCATATCTTAAGGGTATTTGCAAAAATGCATTAATGTAGAACAATTTAAAACTAAGCCAAAGCCTCACACTTGAATGTAAATATCTAGCAGCAACAAAGGGAGGAATTGCTGTGACAACAATATATTTACTGAGTAGAGGCTTTTTATTTAATAATAATATTCCAATTATAATTTAAAATGCTTGATACCATTTACCACATTTTAGGTGTATTTGATATATTATAATTAAATTAAATAATAGAACTAGTTTTTATAAACACATTATAATCTTCTGGTAGAAGTAAACAGTGTTTGTTGCTGCAAAAGCCTGAAATTTAAATCTGTGCAATGTTTCATAAAAGTCTAGAAGAGAGAATTCTATTTTGGTTTTTTTTGTAATGGTCTGATGGTGAAATTCCACAGAAAGGGAAATGTAATAGAATTTCAGCTCAGGTTGTCTTGGTGTCCTTCTCATTATATAACAAAGATAATGACAGCACAGAGTTTAATAGAAAATGAATTTTCCTGTGAGACAAAATGGATGAAAAGTCAACTTGTACAATCCGATGTAATGGTACCTTTTTATTCTTAAAGAGTATTCTAATCTATTTTATTCCTTAGCTTGTAACTTGACAAGAGATTGAGTGGAAACAACAGATGCAGGAGGTTTAAAGTTAGGTTTAATCTCATCTAACTTTAGCCATCTAGAAGTCAGTTGTCTAATCAGAGTGAATTATTTAGGTGCTTTCTGTTGTTAATGAGAAGAGAGAGGCATTTTGCCCCTTCTTATAATAAGTAGGATTAATATGAATTTATTAGAGTTGCTTATCTCTTTCAATTGACTAGTGAGAGAATATCTGTACTCTAATAGAGACAATAACGTGGACTAAATCTTAGCTTATGCAAAGGGAGAGTATATTTTCAGAATTAGAATGAGCTAGTCTCACTTTCCAAAAACAAGAAACCACCATGAGTAATAAAGGAAAAGTACGAGTATGAGTTTCTAGTAAAGCCTATGAATTTGATACACTTACCAACATGAATTGAATGAGCTTTTTTTTTTTAACAGTTTCTTTTTTCCCTCCTTTATTAATGAAATAAAACTTTGAGATGTGTAGTCAGCACTATACCTTTCACTGAGATACCGTAAAGGCCATATTTATCCATGAAGATGTTACCATCTCACCTACAATGAAACAATAAAATATTCCTGCCCACACACTTAAATCAGAAACATAGGGCTAAAATCCTAGAGCAGTAGAGCACTATGCTACCTCCATGTATTCACATCCTATTACAGTTGTGTTGGCTTTTAAGACCTTTTCTTTCTGCTTCAATTATGTTTTTAAAAATGCCAACAGCCATGCCACTTATAAGTCTTTATGCAGACCAGGCTTAAGTTAGCAGGAGGGAAAAAAAAACATGTGAGAGGAAAATGTATAGGTATTATGACACCTTAATTCATACCTCCTTCCTGATAAATAACAAATATTTGCAACTCAGCCACTATGTAATATGACATAAGAAATATAACGAACTAATAGTCCTTGTAATGTCCTTAAAATCTTCCCTGGTCCTTTCTTCAAAGTTGGAAGGCAGTCTGACATTTACTTCAAGTATTTACTTGTGGCACTTTGGAAAGTCTTGAGGAAAAACTATACTTAATAGGTAGCTCATGGTAAAACTGACTGAATTGCAGTGCACTGCTGTTGATAACATGGATCTATTTATCCAGTACTTGGTTAGATGGAGAAAAGGGGAACATGGGGGGTGGTGGTGTCTGGGAGGATTCTTTTTCTGAAATGAAGCTGCTAGAGGGAGAGATTTTAAAGGTCAGCAAGGCATCAAGGGAAGTATTTGTAAGAGAGAAAAGTAAAACAAACAAAAAATAGCAATTGCAAGTGAGCCCAGAACTGTCAGACATCTACTTAAAAACAAGCAAAAAGAAAACATGTCCAAGAGGAGTCTTTCTAGCTAGGGAAAAGAAAGAAAATTTTTTGGCTGGTTAATGGTAGGAATGCAACACATACTGCACACATCTACTGTCATTAGCTACAGGAGTCTTCGCATACTTTTTTTATTAAACTGAAAGATTATTAAGAAAGTTTTACATATGACTAGCAGTGACCAGTAATTTTGCAAGGTTGTTACATTGCATGTGGATCAACTATAAGAATAGAATGAGATACAGATTTTATCAAAGAATTGAGTTATACAGCAGTTTCCCAGATAGTACTGTTGAGACAAAAAAAAAAAAAAGGGATATAATTCCAGATTGAAGTGGGGAATTCATTGTCATGATTTTGTACTCTCCAGACTTTATTCCCTTAGTCTCCTTTCTAGTCCCTCTTTGCTCAAATTTCTAATTTAAACTGCTATAAAATGAAATCTTTCTCTCTTCCTCAGCTTTTAATCCATCCTCAGCCCTTTCTCTTGCCCTTGTCCCTTACTTTTGTCAAAGAATTAACCCCTCAGACACATTCTTCTTTTTCTTTCTGTTGCCAGTCCTTGCAAGCCCTTGTTTGTTCTCTCTCTCTGTGTCCTACTCTCTCCTTTCAGTGTGCTCTGTTCGTGGATCCTGTGCCTCTGTTCCTGGATCCTGCTTTAGCCACCTATCCTTGCTCTGCTCACACCTTCTCCCCTTCTTCTGCCTCCACCTGATTTCTTCTACCCTGCCACAATGTTTCCTCCTTACTAGACTCCCAAAGAGGGAGCAGTGAGACCACAGAAACAGTTTCCCTGATCACAGCTGTGAGGTTGCAACAGGATACCAGCCCCATGATCAGAGGGATCCTGCTGTGGCAACACAACATCTGCAGCTCAGTCAGGTGCAGCAGCTGAAGGAGAACCCAGTCCTTGTGAAGCAGGCAGAAAGTCCGACCTCTGCTGTGCCTTATCACATAAGCATCCAAAGCTTAGAGCTTGGTGGCATTAAGGAGGAAATATTGTGCCCATGTTTAGTAGCATGTTCCTCAAATAAGCATCAGAGTCTCGCCCATGCTGCATGGCCAAGTCTTCCTCTAAAACACAGAGGTAAGTAAAGCTGTAAAGGTAAGTGGAGTGAAAGAGCATCTTGTTCATTGAATTACTCATTTAAAGACTTCAGTGTAAAAGAAATAGCATATATCTGGGAAAGTGACAATGAACACAACAAAGACCGGAACGCTTCAGCCTGTGGTTCATTAAAGGCATGACTCAGAGATAGCTTTGAAGATGATCAACCTGCACACATAGCTGATAATGAGAAACAAGACTAACATACTAACAGTATTAACAAATACTAAAAATAGGCTTATGGTATTTCGTAAAACTTCTTATAGGGTGTTCAGAGGAAAGCTCAACTATGGTGAAAAGAAAGGGTCAGGGTGGACTAGGAAGAAACAAGCAAAATTTAAGCTGGATTAGCTGGCAAGTAGGAGGAGACCTGCAACAGGAAAGACTCAGAATCTGAACTACTGACTGGGAAAGGAGCCCAGAGTCCAAGCATGCCTCTTAGGAAGAGTTAGTGGTTTTCCTGATGCTTGAGAAGTCTGTGATTGTGAGTGTACTTATGAAAATACAGATGCAGTAGTTGTGCAGCAGTCTCTTGGTTCTGCTTTGGAAGCTCCAGGGAATAAGTTCCAAGAACACAGGGAAATGCCTGGAAACTCTCTGAGAAGCTTGACAGTGTCTTCTGCTCTCAGGCAAGGATGAAGTAAGGAGACCTTCAAGGGCATGAGCTCCAGGAAGCTCTAAGAACTTCTATGAGACATGATCAACTGCCTTTGACTCAGAGCATATGGAGCCTTTGTTGCAGCTGCCCCCTGATTAGGGAAGATCAAGCACCTTTTAGCCAGTGCTCAGGAGAAGTCTATAATAAGAGCTGGGCCCTGAGCAGAAGCAGAAATTTGTGCCAAAGGGTGTGAAAAAGGGGGCCTCATTTGAAATTGTGCCAGTCTAACAGTCTCAGTTATGGAAGTGACATGCCACAGAACAGATTCTCCGGCAAATGTAGGAACAGCTGTTCCTGCTAGGGCAGATGCTTCAATGCAGACTAAACTTCAGGTGGCAGATGTAGCTCTCCAAGTCCCAGACTGGAGGGGACCTCTCTCTTTCTCTTTCTCAGAAGAAAGTCTTCTGTCCTGCAGGGGGTGAGCTGTCTTGGAGGAATTATGGGAAGTGAGCAGGCTGTGGAGCTATAGAGAAGGTGAAAGGGAGATAAACAGGATCTTCTCTGAGATTCAACAGTTTGAAGGGCCTAAGCCCTCATCTGCAACAGAGATGCAGGCAGTACCCACTATCAAAAGAAGCCAAACCTCTGGAGAAGGGGAAGGATGTGTGCTGGTGACTTGTGGTGCCAATAGTTAGTCTCCTGCTCCATGTGAGGACCGACAGCTGTAAAATAGGTTTGCCACCCTTGAAGCTGAACAGGAGTCAGATGTACTTAGAGGAAAAGAACCTGGTTCATTTAACCCTAAACTATGCAAGACTACCAGGAAGAAATGATCAGTCATCGCAATGTGTGACTCCCTGTTGCAGTGGACAGATCTGTCAACCTGACTGGACATCTAAAGAGGTTGCTGTCTGATGGGGCCAAGATCTGGGATGCTGTGTAGGGCTATTTATGTAAGTATTGGTAGTGTTATACACAGATATTTTTAAGGGCTGTGCTTGTCTACGGCAGCCTGTGTACCTGGTCAGAGTGTCTTCTTTGTGTACTATTAGGTACCGTTGTGTTTGGTATGGCTCTGATAGGTGGCTGAAAGAAGCACTCCTTTTGAGTCATGAGATTCAGGATGGAACTCCTTCCTTTCTAAGCTTCTCCTCAGAGGGATAGCCTAGGTGTGGCTGGATCCAGCCTCAGTCCCAGACTTGGTCAACAATTTATGTCCAAAGGATTATGTGTTTCCCCCTGCTCCCTTTTTAGGAGGGTCCTAGGTGAAGACATATGAGTTAGTCACCAGTCAGAGTTAGTGTTATGTGTGAGGCTCCCCTCATGGACTTGTCACGCACAGGTCTGCATGTCAGAGATCCTTCATAGGCCTTTCACCAACAGGTTAATATTTGCTGCCAGAACACCTCATGGGCTGTTGCCAGAACAGCTAAGCAGTTTAGCAGTACCTATCAGAACCTTCCAAAGGTCTCTCACTGAGACAGTTTCACAATGCTGAAACAACAGGCAATTTATTTAAAGTGACAGATAAAACAAGTTTGGGATTGCCATTGATAAATTCACACGCTGTGTTAACGCTAGATGTTTGCAACTGGTTAACAATGAAGATATATATAAAAGATGTAACAACTTAAACTCGAGTTAGTAGTTATTTTCCCAGGAAGCATCTGACAAAGTCAGAGGCTCTTACCAGAAAGGCATCCCTTCTTGGGTAGGAAAAGAGGTCCAGGCCTGCCAACCCATTCATCAGGTAAAGTAGTCACTTTACCTTCCCCAAAGGAAAGGATTTTTAGGTGCCAGTTTTATCCTTTTGAAAACTCTTTGGCACCTTTTGGTGAGGTGGGACTAAGTCAATTATTATGTATTGTTAGAAATGGGACAGGAGGTTTTTGTCATGCCCTCAGGATGGGGAGATCAGTACATGCTCCTGCTCTTAACTGAAGAAATATCAGGCTATGAAGCCCCTGCTTCACCCCAGGTGTCATTCAGCTGGTTTGAGACCACCACCCTAACCATTTGTCTTACAAGATGCAGTTGTTTAAGTTGAACAGCTCACTTTAGAAAACTCACAGCGACTTCAGTGTTTGATGCTCATGAGTCCAAACAAGTGCCCCTCTTGCAAGATCAGCCTTGACAAGTCTGGTCAATCTCTTGTTCCACAGCTTTGGGACAATCTCAGCTTTTGTGCTTCCTGAACGTGCAAGCAGGAACAGCAGCAGCCACTTGCATGAGAGTGAGATAGAGACCTACAGGGTCCCAGAGTTTACCCAGATGAGCCTCAGCACCCAGGAAGGAGAAATCCAGAAGTCTGTTGCAGCTGGCTGGTCCGATAATATCCTTAACAGAAGATTTTTCCAAAAAAACCCCCACCCTATTTTTGTGATTTTTTTTAATTTCTTCATAGTAGGAAAAGAAAATCTCTAATAATATTCAGTCTTTGGCAAAACCACAGAATGATGTAATTCAGATTACACAGTTAAAATTAAATGAAATTGCAAGGAGTGAAAAGGAAATACCCTTATTTTTCCTGCTTATAATGCCATTCATTTTCTCAGAATGCAAAATGTATTACTTGTCCTTCTGATTCAATAGAGACTACATGCATTCTTTCCTACATGTTGCAGTAACACAGTATTAAGGCACGAATGATGATCTGAAGATTTCAGACACTCGTGCAGGATCACTGTAGAAACAGATCTCAGATAACTTTGTCTCCAATAAGTAATTCCCAGTACTTGAGAAGCAGCTGAACTATCTCATAAAGTTTTTTTTATGAAGCCTGTAACTGTAGATTTCCAGAACACAAAATTAATGCTCCTGTTAAAGTTCATGGAGTTATAATTATTGTTTGTTATGTTGAGAAGTCTAATTATTCTTAAGAGAAAAAAAGCCTATACTGTTCCTGGGGGTGATAATGAATTGATATGTGGCAACTTCTGTGTGGTGTTCGTTGTCTTTTTTAATTGAGCGAGTGGCAGGTAAATGAATAATTTGGTTGCAGCAAGAAGTAAATACGAGCGACATCACCCCATCTGGTGAATGAAACAGGCAGACAGGGAGAAGAGCCAGGTAATAAAGAAAGCAAGAGCAGGCTTTACAGGATTACAGTTGTAAGGACTTTAAAAAAAAAAATGTTCAAAAAGACTAAGACTGACTTTCAGGTGGTGGAGCATCATCATGCTATGAAGCACATCACTTCCACACAGATTTTATTAGTGGCACTAGTTTTATGTTGAGAGAATACCTCCCTCTCACCATAAACTTCTGAGGATGCATTGCACTTATCAGATTTAATTCAGTTCTTCCAAATGAGAGGTATTTCTAATCTTTCTGCTAACAGAGAAATACCAGGAAATCTGACCCTCTTTTGGATTCCCTGCTTTGCCTGCCTGCTGGGCCCTGCTGTTGACAAGCTTGCTTAAATTATAATTTCTTTGGCTGGGAAAGTAACATGTTCCTTATATGAGGGCTGTGACTGAAGCACAGGACATCAGAGAAGTGTTGTGAAGCAATCATAGATAAAATCAGGACATATCTGTAAATAGGTAGTGTGATACTCTTGGTTTTCATTCGTCTGTGGAGAAAGAATGAAGGCCTTATAAATAAAGCCAAAGGGGAAGGATGCTAAACATCCTCTACTTGCTTCGTAAATATATGCATCCTAAAATGATTTTACTTGCATTTTTTGTTTTAAGTACTTTATTATTACATCAACGGCACTTTCAACTGTAGCCTGCAAGGCAAGGGAAGGGATATCATTGAAAACGAGGGCACCTTCTAAAGCAAAATACATTTTTTTCAGCAGTAAGTTCTGTATTGAAATTCGGCATATCTGTACCAGAGAAATATTGTTGGTTTATTTCAAGCAAAATGGAAAGGCATTATGTCCCTCTACCTACATTTCCCATTCTCAGTTTGCATATCTTAGACTCAGGAAAACAAAACTCTCTTACCAGAGAGAGATCGCCCTGAACCTCTTTCTGCCTCTTAATGTATAGTGTATAAGGATCCTGCTCCAAAATCCCCAGCATAAAATCTGAAACTCAGTCTTGAGTATGTTCCTTGCATGGTTTGTGAACTGATGTGATATGGTAAGTACAAACCAGATCACTCTGTCCCACAGGGCAGCTCCCAACAAAAGGATATAGGTGAAATATCTCTAAAGTTCCTTCATTTGCCTAAAATTTATCACATTCAGCTTGGACATACCTTGGTCTGAGATCATAGAGATTTCCAGGGCCATTTGTGCCTTTCTTTCTCCTGCTGCAACACCAATCTTCTCCTTGAATGGGACCATTTTCCTCTGCCATTTCCATCTCACAGCCACATGCCCCGTCAGTTAGGCTCCCACTAACAGGCACCAATAGAGAGTAATTTGAGTTATTTTAGCCAGTTGTCTTAGAAGGAGATGAACTGCTATAGGAGATACGTATCAAGGAACTGACTAATTCAAATTAAATGCTGAGATTTCAGGTGGTTGCAGTCAGGGGAGATGAAGCCCACCACTGAGGTGATTCTGCAGAGTCCTGCCATGCCTCAGGAACCATCTGAGGAAAGGAAGTTCTGGAGAAGGGGAATAACAAATAAACAAACAAAAGCATTTTTTCAGTAGGCTGTTAAAAGCTAAAAGTATAACAAGATTAACACTTTTGTCATTACTCTGCTATTGCTGCTGTTCTGTGTTCTTCCTCTGTCCTGTTCCCTCCTCATACACCTCCTGTATCTTTCCTGGGATACATGGAGGGGAATTCACTGCTACGTAATCTGTCTTGCAGAGCTTCTGTTCCTTCTAGTCAGGAAAGGAAAAGGAGATGATCTCACCTTAGTGTTCATTTGCACTGAATTTTCGGTTTCTTATTGGCTACAGACACTGGCTGCAGCAGCCCTGTTTCCCAGTATCTTCCTCTTGATCAGTTTTTAGAGGGTTTCTGTTTAGTCAAATCAAAAAGTCTTCGTCTTCCCTTACACACATGTTCCTCACACTGTTTTGTGATATATGAAGTTCTTCCTGCTGTCACCCAGTGATAAGGAAGGAACACAAAGGTTGCCTTAAAACATTTTAAAAGTATCTCTGTAATAAACTTCACATAATCATTTTGAGTCCTAAAGGAAGATTGGTTTTGGCTATTGCTTTTAGTGATGTATAAAAAAATGTGATTGTAGCAGAGGGTTCATCATCTCTTCACAAAATAAATGATCATAATGCCCTCTTGATAAATGCATATTGCATTGTATTATAACAGAATTTTTTTCTGAGATAACTTCTTATGTGAATATGAAAAAAACTTTTGTGATTTTACTTTTAAAGATTTAAGTGTCAGCCTTTAAGAAAATCCTTTTTTAAAAAGCTGAAAAAGACAATAGACCCTTAAATGATGTGACCTCAAATGAAGTTCTTTCTAGAAAGAGAAAAGATATGTTTTAAATGTTCAAATAAAGGAAAGGGAATCAATTATCTATTAATTTTTTGGGGTTTTTTTTTGTTTTTCAATTCTCAAATAAATTTATGTATTATTTTCTACTGTGGAAGTTTATAGCTTTTCGTTGATTTTCAGTTATATCTACATACTGATGCAATGGAAAGCAAATGTTTCTCTCCTAAAATTATTAGTTTGTTACAAGTAGATATCCAGTAAAATGAAAAAGGTTAGTGAGGTTTATAGGACATTGTCTGTACACATATTCCACATTGGATCAAACCTATATGTTTACAGGGCCCTCTATTCCTAAGGTAAAAACTAATGGTATTAAAAATACTGGGCTCCTGGGTTAATGCTTATTTTAATGTTCCTGGAGGGTAGTAAATGGGCCTATTGTCAAGCTTAAAAATTCAGTTGGGATTGAGATTTTGTTTACATCTCAGGAGATGTGATTTCTTTTAGTGGTGAACAGAGAAGCAAGAACCACATGGTCACTGGTTATTTAAATCTGTAAGGACAGCTTTGCCAGGCTTGTCCCTCCCTATTTTGTGTGACATAGGAGGAAAGGTATAGTAAATAAATAGGCAAGTCCACTTGCATGCAACACTACACTTTACAGAACTTGTCAGTATTAAACATCTCTCAGAACTACATGTTTGAAAATGAGCAGCCAGTCTTCTACAGCATATGAGACGTTGAAAGTAGAAAGCTGAGGGGATGATTTGTGCATTCCCTGCCACCAGAAATCAGTTAGGAGCTTCTGGGTAAACTCATAAAATGATAGCAAAAGATATTGGGATGATTAAGGAATTAATTCATCAAAGGGAAAACAAGTGTTCAAGACTGCTGTTTTAGAACAACTGTTCTGCAGTTGTTATTGCAGTTTGTGGGCTTGCAATTTGATTTCGCTGATGTCATGATTGCAGATGTAAAATTGGCAATATCAATGAAGATATTAGTAGATGTTAAAAGGGACTCTTCATGGTGCGTCTTCTCTCTCTTGGGAGATCCAGGATAAATTGCAAAGATATTTCAAGCCCTCTCATAATCCCAGTAGAGAATTCAGTATTCAGAGTATTGTATAGAACTATTTCAGGGTGTGATGAATCCCTATATGTCTGTGCTAATTTTTTCACTGTTGTTTATGGGATCTTATATAACTTAGACTAGAAGTTTAACTTTTCAATGGCTGAATTTAAGTTACTTGAATCCCATCCAAAACAAATACTGTAGTCCTGTTGAAATCAAGGACAATGCTCACATCAACACTTGCCTGCTAATTTTTCTACCAGATGCAGAATCAGACCTTGTTTTCTGATGCAGCGTGCTGTAGCAAATTTGAGTGCTTACAATTAGGTATCCCATATGAAGCCAACAAAGCCTTTGCTTTAACAATATGTCTATATCTGCATTTTATGGCAGTATGTCAAAATTTTTCCTGCCTATAACAGTTTATGCTCATAAGAAGACATTTAACAGCAGCTGTGTAAAATGTCATAAATATCATAAATGCCAACCATTACACTAAAACAAAAACAGAACCAAAGGTTATAAAAACTTCGTGAGAGACAGATTCCTAATATTTAAAAAAAATGCTAACCGTGTTTTGACCACTGTATTGTGGCTGGCAAGGCCAGTAGCATATTGCCATAGCAATAAACTGCAACTATAATAGCTAAATAAGTAGAATTCCATATAGAAAAAAATCCAAGTTAAATAAAATGCTTCCATAAACTTTAAAATAATAAAAAAATTTGAGAAATCCTAAGATAAAAATTTTCCAGGATTAAAAAGTGTTTTGCCTGTAGAAGACTTGAGTCCCATTCAGTAATTCACTAATGAAAAAAATCCTAGATTTGTCAAAATATTTTTAATTAATTTTCAGTGAAAAACGTATGACAAAAATATCCCATTTGTGTACAGTGACTGCTGTTTAGTAAGACTAATGCAGAATCTTATGTCACCTCTGTATGTACGTAATCAGGGCTGTTAAAAGAGTGTATTACAAAACTATAGGGAGAGGTATGGTTTTTTTCTCCCTCCTTAAAAATCTGGATGGATGATGGCTTCCTCCTGAAATAATTTTATCCTGCACTGCAGGGTAAGTTCTGTCTTTCACTAGTACATAACCTAGAAGATGAAGTGATCTGCAACAGAATTTGTAACTCTATTATTGATGTATCCATTCAGGGACCGATCTTAATGACAGCAGGGTTCCTTCAAGAACACATATGGATCATTTACTTTTACAGTTCTTTCACTTATTAGAAGCTTACAGTCATCATTACAGATGTGCTTGTGAGCAGATGCTTACCCAGTTAACACATTAGCTCCCATGGAGGTACTGATTTTTTTAGTGAAAATGCATTTGGGTTGTCATCCAAACCCAGAGATGAGTCCACAGATTTAAATAGGATAAAATATCTGCTAGCTTCCTAATCTGTTTCTATAGAAAACAGATCTCTAAAAACTTTGGTTACAGAAATAATTAATTACTTTGAAAGTAATAAGTTTTCGATGCCTATTTTAACTAGAAGCCTATCTTAACTATTTGGAAGGGGTTTTTTTAATATATAAAGAAGATCATTACTGATCTTCTGACAGACAAAATTAGACGATATATGTCATACTTTTTGTCTTTCATACAGTAACTTCTGTGTGGAGTTCTGAATGTATTTATTAAGGAAATCTTTTCTATCTGTTTAGCCACAGTAAACTGAAGCCCTCTACACACTGCCCAGGTAAAGATCTCAAAAATGAGGTTATGACCTTGTTGCCCTACCTATGTCACCGTGCTCATGGGGACATAGGTTTGGGACCGGGAGGGGAGAGGGAAAACTCACAGCTTATTCACTTGGAAACACATTTGGAAGTATGACTTTTTAAAGAACTTTAGACACGTGTTTCTACCTTCCCAGCTCCTGCTGAGAAGCAAAAGCATTCACTGTTGATATGTAAAATTATGTATTGGATGTAGTCTTGGGGTGTCAAACGTCATTTTACAGAGCCAGGGGCAATAAATTACAATAGGAAATTCTCAATGTTCCAATCTGCAAACAAAATTATCTTATCAAAATAAAGAAATAAATTAAATGGAGACTTCAACTCTTTTAATCTTTTAATCAAAGGCTTAGTTGCAGAATGTTATAATGAAGACCCCACATTATAAAGTCATCATTACTTGAATGCTAAATTCATTACTGTTTCTATGAAGTTTCATAAATTATTTAAACTACCCTTGTCAAAATAAATTAACAAAGTACATTCTGTGATACTCTAGCACTACTTTTTTTTTTTCCTTCTTCACATTTTGCTTGCGTGTGTGCTTGATACTTCCCAGAATTGATTGATTCACAGTGGAGAGTGGATTCAATGCCTATTAATTTTAGTGGAAGTCTTACAGCTAAGCTTGGTGGGAGTCTGAGTGGGCCCTGAGTGTCCCAGTATCAATGAAAATAAGTCATTTTCTATTGTTATTGCTAATTAGCCTGCACGCATTACAGAGCAGAGACTTTCTTTGACTCTGTGATCGTATAACACTTAACATAACGGGGTTCTCCATTCTGGTTGGAATATTTCCATTAAGATAATAGTTCTCTTGTGGATGTAATAGTTTTAAATCTTTGCCATGTGCTCAGGTTATTTTTTCATTAATTACCTGCTTTTCAAACGTTACAGTATGCGCAAGACAGTGGAAAAATAAAATATGTGCTATAAAATCTGTCAAGTAGCTGTTATCAAGAATTATGGCAATGTGTAACAAGTATTTTTTAATAAAATTCAGATAATGAGAACTGGAGAAAATATAATTTTTGAGAGGGAATTTAATGTATTTGTTCAATGCACGCACACATAAATAAATATATACACATATGTGTATTTCTATTTATGAATACTTAGGTAAAAACTTTGGGCCAGACATTGTAATCTGCTGCTTCTACAGATTACCACCTGTCTGTGAGCATTATCATTCAGAAGTGTAATTTTGTATGAAAGTGACACAGCAGACACCCTAAAAGGAGCAAGGAGGAGATGGGAAAATATTTCACAGCTACCTGAGTGTAGCAATGAACATCTGATACTAATTAAAAAAAAAGAGAATTCTTATAATAGCTTTTCTTTTAAGGTAGTGTAGTTCTAATCTCCTCAACATTTGGTACTCCCCAGTAGTTATACCGGGTGGTAACAGTATGAGAATTTTATTACATGAAGCATAAGTGGAAAAGCTCAACTCTCATTGTTCCTGCTGAACACTTGGTACTGCAGACCCTTCAATTTCTATGATGTTCTCATATAAGGTAAAGACAAAACTTAGTATTTGAACTTGGTCTGCATGAAGGCAGAATCACATTTTATTCCTAAATGTATAAAATTTAAAAAAAAGAGAAAAAAGATAAGTAATTTATCTTTCCAAATAAAAATATTCCCAGAAAATAATTCAAATACTTACTGGAGAAAATGAAATTTTCCAGGTCTATATGTATCATCTGCATTTCAGTGATGTACAATACACTTTTGCTGCATTTATTCAGCTTTGGAATTCCACTGGATAATCATGCACTGAGTGAGAGTATTGGGGAAAGGGCGTTATACTTAAATTATAATGGCTCTGCTTTGTTTGGTTGGATAAATTCCTATTAGTGTGTGCGTGCGTGCGTGCCTGTGTAGGAGAGAAGCTGCTGATACTTTTCTCAATTCTTCAGTAATCCCAGTTTCAAAGCCTTAGAAAACCTGGGTGTATTTTTTTTTGGTTAGTTGCTTTTTGATTTGTTTTGTTTCAGATTTTTTTTGTCATTGGTGATACAGCAAATACTGCTGGCTAGAAAAAATGCTGTTCACTGAAGGGAAAATGTTTCCCCTTCTTTAGAGTTAAATACTGAACCACCTCACTGATGCTCTGACACCTTCATAGTGCATATGCATAACCTCTAACCTGGGTATGCACTTTAGCAGCAGATTAAATCACTCAAAGTCCTGTTTCATGAGACCAATAGGTCTCTGCAGTCACAGAGTGGTAGATGCAAAAGCAATTTTCTCTGTACCACAAAATGAATTTGTGGGGAGTCCCTTCATGTGTCCAAGCCCTTGGAAAATACAACTGCAGGAATACGTTTCATGCTTTTTATTTGTGTGGCACAGTGGAGAGGTAGTAGCTTCCTAATCTCAGATTGGCAAATACTGTGAAAGATAACAAAAAATCTTTCTATAAATATATAAATAATAAAAGGAGGACTAGGGAGACCATACAGTCCCTATTGGACGCAGAAGGAACAACAGTGACAGGGGATGAGCAAAAGGCTGAGGTACTTAATGCCTTCTTTGCCTCAGTCTTTAATTGTAAACAAAGTTGTTCCGTCTGTGTACAAGCCCAGGAGCTAGAGGAGCAAAATGAGGCTCCCATGATCCAAGCGGAGGTGGTCAGAGCCTTGCTAGCCCGACTAGACACTCACAAGTCTATGGGGCCGGATGGGATTCATCCAAGGGTATTGAAGGAGCTGGCAGATGTGCTGGCCAAACCCCTTTCCATCATCTTCCAACAGTCCTGGAAGACTGGGGAAGTTCCACTGGACTGGAGGCTGGCTGATGTTGTGCCCATCTACAAGAAGGGTCGCAGGGAGGACCCAGGAAACTACAGGCCTGTCAGTCTGACCTCAGTGCCAGGGAAAGTCATGGAGCAGGTGATCTTGAGTGCTATCATGAAGCACATGCAAGAGAACCGGGTGATCAGGCCCAGTCAAAAAGGCAGGTCTTGCCAAACTAACCTGATTGCCTTCTATGACAAAGTGACTTGGCTGCTGGTTGAGGGAAAGGCTGTGGATGTGGTCTTCCTGGACTTCAGTAAAGCCTTTGACACAGTTTCTCACAGCATTCTGCTTGAGAAACTGTCAGCCTCTGGCCTGGACAAGCGCACACTCTCCTGGGTGGAAAACTGGTTGGATGGCTGGGCCCAGAGAGTGGTGGGAAATGGTGTGAAATCCAGCTGGAGGCCAGTGACAAGTGGGGTTCCCCAGGGCTCAGTGCTGGGTCCAGCCCTGTTCAATGTCTTCATCAATGACCTGGATGAAGGCATCGAGTGCACCCTTAGCAAGTTTGTGGATGACACTAGGCTGGGTGGAAGTGTCGATCTGCTGGAGGGTCAGGAGAGAGGCTCTGCAAAGGGATCTGAACAGGCTGGACCACTGGGCAGAGTCCAATGGCATGAGGTTTAACAAGGCCAAATGCCGGGTCCTGCACTTGGGGCACAACAACCCTGTGCAGTGCTACAGACTAGGAGAAGTCTGTCTAGAAAGCTGCCTAGAGGAGAGGGACCTGGGGGTGTTGGTTGACAGCGACTGAACATGAGCCAGCAGTGTGCCCAGGTGGCCAAGAAGGCCAATGGCATCTTGGCTTGTATCAGAAACGGTGTGACCAGCAGGTCCAGGGAGGTTATTCTCGCTCTGTACTCGGCACTGGTGAGACCGCACCTGAAGTACTGTGTTCAGTTCTAAGCCCCTCACCACAAGAAGGGTGTTGAGGCTCTGGAGTAAGTCCAGAGAAGAGCAACAAAGCTGGTGAAGGGTCTGGAGAACAAGTCTTATGAGGAGCGGCTGAGATAGCTGGGGTTGTTTAGCCTGGAGAAGAGGAGGCTGAGGGGAGACCTCATTGCTCTCTACAACTACCTGAAAGGAGGTTGTAGAGAGGAGGGTGCTGGCCTCTTCTCCCAAGTGACAGGGGACAGGACAAGAGGGAATGGCCTCAAGCTCCACCAGGGGAGGTTTAGGCTTGACATTAGGAAAAAAATCTTCACAGAAAGGGTGATTGGTCACTGGAACAGGCTGCCCAGGGAGGTGGTTGCTTCACCTTCCCTGGAGGTGTTTAAGGCATGGGTAGACGAGGTGCTAAGGGGCATGGTTTAGTTTTTGATAGGAATGGTTGGACTTGATGATCCGGTGGGTCTCTTCCAACCTGGTTATTCTATGATTCTATGATTCTATGATTCTATGATTCTAAAAGCACTTTTTCTGTCTATGTGGGGACTCAGCCCTGCATTGTTACCTGCCTGAAATACTCACCCCATAGCCTAGCAACACAAGATTTCTTTCTCGTGGAATTTCATATTCTGCAAAAATTGGTAAGTACAACAGAGAAAATTGGCATGTTGCAATGTCACATTCTGGCTCAGTCTGAAGCCTTATAGCAGATAGATATGAAATGTCATACCAGATGTCTGCTTAAAATGCAAAGGCTTTGCTTGTGAATCCTATGTAAGGTTCAGTATCACTTGTTCTCACAGTTGACTGTGAAGTGGGTCTGGCTGCCAGCCCAGGTCTCTCACACAATGATTAACCTGAGACTACATGGCGCCATCTGGTACTGTCTTAGGTAGGAAATATATAAAAATGACTGAACAGTTACTCTTTTCCGTCTTTAAGCAGAGTAATATTTGAGGAATCGCACCTTTTTCTTTTCCTCAGTGGAAATGCCTTGAAATATTTCTTGTACAGATGAAACTTTCATTCAGTAGTAAACCTCCTCCCTAAAACCAATCTGGAAGTCTTTGCTATCTGCCTTCAGTTTTGTATTCTTTCTTTTGGTCTCCTTCTGCCCCTTTTTTTCCCTTTTATCCTTCCTCTTTTACCCTTCCTATTTCTTTCTTTCCTTCCTTTTTTATCTTCTTTCTTTTGCTCTCTCTTGCACTTTTGCTCAATCTTTCCTGAACACTGAATCAAGCCCGGGGTCTTGATTCAGCTGGAACATTAGGTATGCCACATTTTCTGTTCTTGGCTGGAAGAGTACTTCTGTAGGAGATTTTGGTAAGTCAGCAGATGAAGCAAATAACCAATTCAGAAAGAATGATGAGTCTCAGGGATGACATGATGGCACCACTCCCATTTCTGTCATCTAAGCAGAAAATCCCAGATGTGGCTTTTTGGAAATGCCTCATAGACAATTTAAATGAATGTTCACTTAAGGAAGCAATATTAAAAGAGGAAAAATGCAAACAAAAAGATCACAGACTTCCATCTTTTCTTTATCTCTCTTTCTTCCTTGGATTTTCAAATGTTTCAGTGCAAGAAGAACAGTAGAACATGATCTTTTGGTGCTGCTGACCAAAACATAAAGCTGACCCTTTAAAACATAAAAGCTGACCCTTTCACCCTCCTCTGTGTTTCAAATTAATTTGTTTTAAGACGCCACTTCAAAATCATGAAGTGTGAAATATGAAGGTCACAGAATCATGGAATCATTAAGGTTAGAAAAGACCTCTAAGACCATGAAGTCCAACCGTCAGCCCAACGCTGCTATGCCTACTAAACCATGTCCTGAAGTGCCGTGTCTATACACTCTTTGAACACCTCCAGGGATTGTCACTCCACCATTTACTAGGACAGCCTGTTCCATGCTTGACTACTCTTTTGGCAAAGATTTTTTTCTTGTATCCAATCCAAACTTTCCATTGCACAACTTGAAGTCATTTCCTCTCATCCAGTTACTAGTCACTTGGGAGAAGAGACCAACCCCCACCCTACTACGGCCTCCTTTCAGGATGCCATAAAATGTGAATTAGCTGAGGTTTTGAGATTTCCTGGATTTGGGATTTTGCAGGCCCAGGTTTCTATTATGTCTGCTTTGGGGCCAGAAACATCACAGTTGTTAGAGCAAAGGGCTGAAGTGATTGTGTGGCAGTCACTTCCTCAACCAGCAGAAGTTAGAAGGGTTCTTCTAGGAGGTGGAGCTAAATCAGCCTCAAAACGTCTCTCATAACCTTTTTACTCCTACAGATATGTATTTCATAATTAGCACATCTGAAATAAGAGCAAATTTATAGGGTTCATAAACCCTTCATGAGAACAAAACCTCATGGAAATGAAAATAAAATAGTGGATTATAAAATAACTATAATGGAGAAGTTGTGGCAGAAAGTTATGTCCCCAGATTGTGTTAAAGGCCACAAAACTGGATCAGATAGGCACTTCCTAACTTCTTAACAAAAAATGTGTGTCTGTTCATATTTAGGAGTTTTTTATTTTCTTTAGATCATTTTATTAGAAGCTAAAATTCCTCAGGAAGTGATAATAACACAGGATAATGTTTGACATTATTGAACACAAAGCAAGTATTGTACCTGACCTTGGATGTTCACATCAAGAAAGAAAGGAAACATTTACACAGGTCTAAGGGTTTATGACTACATTTGATGGGATGGAATTAAGAACAGAGAGATATAGGCTGAAAAGTATCAAAAAACTTCCTTACACTGATATGTCCAATAATATAGAAGGCACTCTAAAGGGAAGCTGTAAAAGAAAGTTCAATGCTAAAAGATAGACTGTAGTGATCAGTTCTTCATTGGCAGTGATGTGAACCAGGCAGCCAAACAGGGCTTTTCTGTCCTTGGATTCCATTATTCTATGGTAAAATTAGAAGGTAAATAAGCAGAACTGTTCATGACAGCCTTCTATTTTGTTGCCAATATGAGAATGCTCACTGTTACCCAAGCTAATCATCCTGCAATATAGTTTCAACATTTTATATTGTTTTTATTATAGGTGCATATCACTATAACATAGTGCTTTCATTTTGAGCCCATCATGATGCTGTAACAGTTTTCTAGCAAAACATGTTAAATTTAAAGGGGAAAAATAAGTGGGAAATACGATACTCAATTATACTCTGGCTTCTGTTTCAGGGGTTTTATCATTAGAGTTGGTTTTCATTACTAGTGCACAATAGCAGCCGAGATTTACTTTGTGCGTATGTGCCATTTTAGTTTGAGGTGTCTTCAGGGCTTTTAAATGCACTCAGCCTTTCCTATATTGTGATATTTATTTTATTTGCCTGCTTTTATGTAGTTTTTAAATTAATTTAAATTAATGGTTGTTTAGATCAATGATTTGTGAATGTCAGTATACCAATGGGATTCTGGGGAAGAAAAAAGTTTCACTGAGCTTTCATGAGTTGTGGGGATGCTTACTACCTCCAAAATGTGTCATTACTAAAACTCAAGCAAGTCCTTAACTTCAAGTGGTGAAAAGAAGCTTTTTAACTTTTGCATGCAATACTAAAAACTAGATCCAGATTATAAAGAAAGAGTACTGCTCCTTAAATTGTTTATTGTTTTCCTAGGTGCAAATGAATACCTTTATGGAGTCAAAGATATCCTGCTTTCTTGACTGCTGTTTATTTTGGGAAATAAATTTATTTGAAATTTCAGGAATTATTTATATAAAATAGAAGCATTTGTTCAGCAAGGAATTCATCCACCACTCTGAATACAGACCCCACTAGCAACTATACATGTGTCTCTGTAGGGATTTAAAATAATTTAGAGCCTAATAATCTCCCCCTGAAAAAAAACCAACCCCAAAATAAATATTAATATATGTGTAAGGTTGACCAAAATCCAAAGTTGGTAGATTGAGGGGCAGAGCATTGAGATGCTTAAAAATATGAGCTCAGAACTGGAGTTGTAACTCTTCTTCCAGATGTACACACATATAAGTCCACTTCAGATTTGTTAAGAAATAAGGACTTTGCAAGAGAAAAGCCTGTGAATTTCTTTGGGTCTCAGAGGATAAGATTGCCACCTGAGAAGAGTTGATTTAGTGTCTTATTGTTTCAATAAGAAGGTTCATCAGAAAAGAACAGTAGAGTCACTTCTTATATCCTGAAGGATGCAGAAGATATATATAGATAAAATTAAGTAAGATCAGATTTTGAAATTTTTCTTCTGCTAAATTTCTGTCTTCTTCAAAATTTCACAATGTGTGTGTGATTGTCCTTGCCAATCCAGAAGCAAAGGACTAATATGAAATTCAACTGTAATAGATGTAACACAGTGACAATAGATCTTAATTTTGTTTAGTTAAATACGAGGTTAAAGAGAGGTCCAGAAGATGCATCTGTTTGTATGACACCTTTGCTCATTTGGCAATCAATGGATAATGTGAAGGTGACTGAAGGAAGCTGCATCTACCTGTAAACTAGCTAGGACCTCTGTTTACTAACCATTAGGTTGTAATCCAAGGACTTTGACTTTCTTGCAGTACCTGAGGAAAGCTCCTTTGAGGGGTAGCTTCAATGGATAGTACATCTGGGTCCTCTGTGGATACACCATTACTTATACTAGTACAAAATGAGATTTTATAACAGCAGTTTTAATTATATAAAAAACATGTGCAGCTTCTCTCATTGCTGTTAGCATCTGGTGCTTTTAACCACAAATTTCAACTGAAAAGTTCATAATGATGCCTTATGTTTGTAAACACACAGTTTTGTCCAACAGTGAAGAGGAAGATGTAAAGTTGTATTTTAGGGGTTTCATTAGATGAGGAAGATGGAACTGTGGGAAAATTTGGTTTGGTTTTTTTTTTTTAAACTGATGTATCACATGAAGCTTATTGTATACTACTGGTAGTCAATTCCATCTGAATTCTGTCTTTGCTGTTACCAGTGAAAGAATTGTGTTATCAGAAATCATTGAAGTGCATTATTAAAACGTAATAATTTGTTGGGATGATAATCAGGAATGATCCAACATTTGACAGTTTGAATTGCCATTGTAACAACTTCTCTTCCCACAGTCCCACTCCCTGTGGGCACCTGCAGATGTCTGAACCTTTTGTGAAGCAGGGGAAGAGTGTGAGTGTGTGGGGACAGTGACAGGCATCAAAGCCTGTCTTCATTCTCTCCTTGTCGAAATATCTTCCTAGAGAGCTGTTGGGAGTATGAAGGCGACGTATGGAGGTGGTAGGGAGGAAAAATCATTGTAGAGGTGTAATGGAACTGACTACTAGTAGTGGGCACAAATCTAGTCCAGGCAGAACTGCAGTTACATAGAAGACTTAATAATGTTAACATTATTTAGCTCTGAATACAGTTAGAAGTGTAATATTACCAAACGTAAAAGTGAATATGTAAATATATAGCTATATTTACATATATGCACATATCTTTGTGATTATAGTTGAATGTGTGTAGATATATTCATCTTGTATATACAAATTCGAACCCATATCTTTTAAGTGAAGAAAACAGGCCTGACATCCACATTGAGAAGGAGCATTTCTTAATATGCATAACCTTAGCTAGTACTTTTGATCACATGATAAGTCCAATGGGATGGGAATGAAAGAGAAGGGCTATGTATCTGTGATTCATTGTCCTGTATTGTCTCTGTAGTGACAGAATAGCAGCATGCCAGAACTCGTAAAAACACTTAAAATACGCAGAATATTTGAAGAAAACTTCAGCTAAGCCTTTTCAAATGTTACTACTTACAGAAAATCACCAGTATGATAAGAATTTAAAATCCTATTAGGCAATTGAGATTTTTTTTTCTGTAATTTGACACAAAAGCCTTTTTGTTAGTGACTTTCATATTGTATTAACTTTAAAGAGGGAATAAAGAGGCAGGCTCTGGCTGCTAGCCAAGTCTACAATGCAGTCCTACCACAATAAATTCCAGGGTGAATGGCAGGCACATGCAAATGAGCTGAGAACTCTGATGATCAGTTGTGGCACAGACAAGCTGATAGTGAACTGCAACATTAACCTCCCAGTTCCTCTATGAGAATTGCTTGAAATTTTGGGGGCAGAGCACTGACTCAGAGGAGTATTTTATCCTTTAGCCTTATATACTGACACAAATACTTCTTTAGTAGATTGGACAATGTCTGTTCCACCTTATTAGGGATCATTCTTACATAAATCCTCTTCTTTTCCCAATTCATGAGTAAATTTTATCTCTCCATTGTAATTTGCTTCAGGCAGCTTACTGCTTAGTTTTTCTATTTTCTTAGAAACCTCAAATATTAAGGAGAATAGTGTATCTCAACACCATACAATCCCTTTTCATGTGTGCAGAAAGAGAATAAAATTTGTGCTTTGTCTAAATTAGGGTTCAAGATATGGCAACTTCTTTTTAAAGAGTAAATGGAAGAGAAGAATGAAAAGATTATGCTTCTAGTTAGTACATCTACCTAGAGACCTCACTAGAAAAGAAAATCCATATCTAATTAAATAGAAAATGTTGAATGTTTATATTTACACATCTGATGCTTAATGAAAACATCTAGTCTTGGTAGTGTCTGTGTGCACGTGTGTCTGTTTTCCTGGGGTTTTCTTTTGATGAGTGGTTTGCAACATTTATAAAGGCTACAGCCTACACCAGAAATTTGGAGTTTAAATGGCATAATGAACAGATTTATGCAATTCAGTTGTGGTATCACTAAACCTTAACATAAAATTATACTACTGAAAGTGAAAAGAGCTGTGAGGAAACAGCAGAAAACATTTATCCAGTAATCAAGGTACTGTACTTATAGTGTCATGAATGCATGATACAGGCCAAGTATTGCAAAATCATTTCCTCTTCTTGTCTACTTTCAGAAAAAAAACAGATTTAAAATAACACAGGATAAGAAAAAATCAAAGTATGCACATATATAATAAAAATTTCTAAATCCTGGTTTTTAATGGTTTTGAAGTTATATTCTTGTTGATTATAAAATGGACTTGAGTTATAAACTCCTATCTAAATAAAATTTTAACACTGTATTTGAGTATTTGTTGTCAATGACTAGAAGTAGGTACCTGAAAGAAGTTGACCTGCGTGCCATTCATCCTTTCCCATAAATTAACCTGGTGAACTGCAAAATGTTTTCAAGTGCCTCAATGTCCCCATTTCTAAAACAAGGATGATAGTGCTCATGAGGATATATTACTGAAAATAAAAACTGAAACATCTAGATACAGCAATACATGCCTAGAGACTACTAGAAATGAGAAAGAAGGAAAAAAATATCATTGTAATTATATTACCAAGAAAATTCTCTGCTAGATTTGGGGTTAATTCTACTTAGTTAAAGGGCTTTCTGATTTAACATCTGCAAGACCAAAGTAAAGTTAACTGACAGCTACCTTATCTAAACTGCTGATTATAATATTTATCATATAAATACATAAGTATGTTTAAATATGTATATACTAGGTGGTAGAAAAGTTAGCTATGAAACATAACTGTAAACAGTAACATGGGGAAGGGGGGAAAATATATGCAAGTGAAAGCTCATGCCTCAAAGTAAAACTGAACTTTATTCAAAGAGCTTTAATATATATATTATTTTCCAAGATACAGAACTTCAAAGCCTTTGATAAAAATGTAGATAAATAGATTATTTTTGTGCTGCTGAAGTGACTCATCATTTCAACACTTGCAGTGGTTTTATGGATTTCCACCTCAAATTATGTGAGTTCTGTCTTTTAAAAGATATGCTCCTTTTATCTACATTATTTTCATCTTCTCACTGAACAGAAAAAAAACCCTACTTTATAATCACCTACAGTACGTTGTTTGATGTCATCACTAGACCACTCAGCAAACGTGGAAAGGTATGATTACTACAGCATATCAAAGACTGATGATAGTCACTACAATGATTGTTACTTGTCTGACAGAAGCTAAGACACGGGTTTTTTTTAAAATTAGTTTATTACAATCTTGGAACAAAATCTGAGTCTACGGATTTTGTTAATTGGTTTGTTATTGCTAGATGGCAGCTATAGCAATTTATTTTACATTTGGAAGCAACCTGACAACTGTTCTCTTTTTCTCTGTCCTAGAACTCACTACTTGGTGCTGTGAGTAGCACATAACCCTTACTACATCTTGAGAGGCACTTTGCATTAGCTAAGAAAGTTAACCGGCATTTAATATAGACATACAGATCTGAAGCTTGAACCTGACAGTCCCGCAGATTTAAGTACAAAACAAGCACTTGACTCCTCTTGACATCAGTGAGATATAGGTACCAAAATACCTTAGAGGATCTCGATTTGGAATTTTAGGGGACTGCTTTCTTGTTTAGAATGCGATATCACATGCCATTAGGTTTTATGAAGTATTAAATTGGGAGAACAGACTCAGGTTTAGTTTTCCTTATTGCTTTTGATACTTTTGTATGTCTGTTTAGAAGTTGTTGCCATTTATTGCATGATATAATTTCCTCTGTAAAAACTATTTTAATAACACAGACTGCTTTTGATAAAAGTGTTTAAAATGTATCTCCAGATAGATGATATCTTCCCAATACTTTATAATCCTTCCAGGAGACAACAAGCATGAGTGTTAGCAGAAGCTTTCAAACACACTATAAAAGATCCAAGCAATGACAGCTCTTTCAAAACATGTATTTTCATTAAAATCCTCTGTATAGTTTGTGGAGAATATTACATTCAAAACCACACTCCCCATCTCAAAAAAAACAGGCATCATCATGCCACGGGAGAGTACAACAAAAAGAATATTTCCATAAAAATCAAAACAAACAAATAATTCCCCCCAACACACAGATAAAAAAGAAATCCTCTTTTACTTCCCAAACCTTTATCAAAGGAAGATATTCACATGGCTATTATCATTTCCTTCTAGAAATATGGATAGAATCTTTTCAGAAATTTTATTCACATTGTTATTCTTCCAAGCACAATAGGGTAAAAATATCTTCAATTACTTACTATTCACAACATTAGCAAAATTGATATTTATAGCAAATGCATGGGCACAGTCTAGATATGAATATGACATCGTGTCGCAGTATACCACTTGCATCAAAAACATTTTTATTGACAGTTTCACTTGCTTTCTGAATTAATCCTTTTTCTTCACAATCTCAGAAAAATCCCCACTGAAAAAAAGAACAGTATAAAACCTTCTGAAAAATTAGTAAAATGCTCCAAGATGATCCACCTGCTTTAAAGCTGAAGATATAGCAACGTTTATTTAATCAGCTTTCAGAGGGAAAACTTCAAAGCTTCTGAGCTACCTGCAAAACAGCACTGCCTGTAGCAGTGTGTGAGGAAAAGGGGAGAGGACTGTCAGGAAGAAGGACAGATGGTAGGTGGAAAAAGGAATTACAGACTTCATCTGTCTTATGGTTAAGTTTAGCAGTATTTACTATTAAAAAAGAAAAAAGAAATGGATACTGCTCTTGTTTTCATCACTGAACGTAACTATTTAATAAAGGCAACTTCCTCTGAGCTCGCTGTGGGTCTTGGTGAAAAGCATGCAAGAGAAGGAGAATGTCTTCCACTACCCACTCAAATTGCAGTCCCCATTTCAACACAGCTGCAGTGCCTCTGCTCTACATAAAGAAAAAGCTTTATCCCAGAGATCACTCCCTGTTATCCCCTCAGAGAAAAGTCACAATTTCTCTCCCTTCTGTATAGCACCTGCTGCATCTTGGTGTTATGATTATATTGTCTTGGTGGGCGGAGAAGTGAAAAGCAGCATCGCCCTAAAGGGAGGAGAAGCACCAAATTCCCAGAGCTCCGTGGAAGGAAGGATACTTTGCTTTGTATCTGGCTGGGGCCTCTGCCTTAGGCATATGATTTCCCTCTGTGAGCAAGCTGAGTTGGTGGCAAGGCAGACTTTGTTTCAGGGATTACCACTGAAACCACAATCATCAAATAAGAACACAGCTTTGAAAAACATGTGCTCAAACACATCTTTTTATATTGCATGTTTTTGCAGCTGGTGCTTACCCAAAGAAATACACGGAGAATAAAAGGAATACCTTTTGGTGACTTGTGTATTGGCATGTATTCCTGCGGCAGGTTTCATAGAGCACTACTGAAGTGTTTAATAAAAATGGCAGTATACCCACTTTTTAATTTATGCTTACTTTTAACCCAGATGTCTTTTACTTCCTCTCCTAGTGAAACAAGGCATATGTTTTGGGTGGGCTGAAGATTTCTGAGCCTGTTCCTCATCTGACCTACTCAAAGTCCATTTACACGAAGTCTGTGGTGCTAAGTCTGTCTAGAAAGCTGCCTGGAGGAGAGGGACCTGGGGGTGTTGACAGCCGACTGAACATGAGCCAGCAGTGTGCCCAGGTGGCCAAGAAGGCCAATGGTATCTTGGCTTGTATCAGAAACGGTGTAGGTCCAGGGAGGTTATTCTCCCTCTGTACTCAACACTGGTGAGACCGCTCCTCGAATACTGTGTCCCTTACCACAAGAAGGATGTTGAGGCTCTGAAGCGAGTCCAGAGAAGAGCAACGAAGCTGCTGAAGGGTCTGGAGAACAGGCCTTATGAGGAACAGCTGAGAGAGCTGGGGTTGTTTAGCCTGGAGAAGAGGAGGCTGAGGGGAGACCTCATTGCTCTCTACAACTACCTGAAGGAGGTTGTAGAGAGGAGGGCGCTGGCCTCTTCTCCCAAGTGACAGGGGACAGGACAAGAGGGAATGGCCTCAAGCTCCACCAGGGGAGGTTTAGGCTGGACATTAGGAAAAAAATCTTCACAGAAAGGGTCATTGGGCACTGGAACGGGCTGCCCAGGGAGGTGGTTGCTTCACCTTCCCTGAAGGTGTTTAAGGCATGGGTGAACGAGGTGCTAAGGGGCATGGTTTAGTGATTGATAGGAACAGTTGGACTCGATGATCCGGTGGGTCTCTTCCAACCTGGTTATTCTATGATTCTATGATCCTATGATACGTCATTTTGCACCAGCTGTGAAACCAGGCCTCCACCTGGTTGTATTCATAGGAAGGAATGCCTGATGCAGTTTTGATTGGTGATCGAATACTGGTAAGTTCTAAACCACTAGGTTCTTACTAATCACAGCATAAATAATTATTACTCTAGGCTTGATTTGGGCTCTCTTAAATAATTTCTAAATTGTAATTTGATTGGATCTAGGCATTTAAGGGCGTATGTTTATAGGCAAGTGCAGTCAAATACACTTATTTTGCCCAGCATGCTGAATGGTCTGGAAATGTCCCACAGTGGTCATATGTACTGTAAACAACAGCTGTTTTGTGTAGGTCAAGCATACAGTAAGGACAGAATCAGGGAACATCTCTTTGTGTTTGTCTCTATTTCAGAGAAGGTTTCAAGAAGTCCATTTACATACAATTCCTAATCCATGGATACATCTAAAACTCTCACACTGTTGGCAATGAATCACAAGTACCTACCTTATCCTTCAGATCTCTTCTGATTTAGAGTATGTAACCTTTCTCTAAAGGGCTCCATCAACAGGATGCTGCCAAACAATGCTTAGGTCCTTCAGGAGATACCAAGCTCCTTGAAAAGCTTCCCTCAGTCATGTACCTCAGAAGACGTAAAGCATGCTCAGGAGTTTGCTGGTTTGGACATTCCAGTAGTGCATTGACTACCCTTGACTTTCAGTGCCTCTTGTCTGTCTTCTGGGCTTGCGGCTGCTCTGCTAACAAGATTGCAAACAAGACTGGTATGAGCTTGTGTTCAGCCCATCCTATTTAAACTGGGGTCATAGACAACTAGGACTGCAAGAGATGAAGCAGTAGGCAGAGATGAAGTCATACACAGGCTGTCTGATTTTATTTTCTTTTGTTGTTGTTAATGCAGATATTATTACAATCAAGAGATCAGCCATGAAGAACTGATTGAATGTACAACAGGGCATTCAACAGAATTTAGCACAACACCCTTCTGTCCAAGAGAAGACTGCTCCTTGCTTCAGTAGCGGCCTTCTTTATCTTTCTTAATGATGCTGAGAACTTTTACAATATTTTATTTATAAGACTCTTCAGTCTGGAACAAAGCACAGCATGCTATTTTCATGCTCCATAGGCCACCCTGTGTTGGTGGTGCTGTGTTCATTCTATGAATTTGACAGAATTACTGTAACACTGGATGTTAGAAACTTTGCGCTGATCTGCATATTGTTCAACAATCCTCACCATTTTTCACTACCAACCTGTGGTGATATTGTCTAGTAGTTACACGTTGAGCTGGAGTGGGGTTTTGATGTGTAAGCACTGGATAAAGGGCTCTGAAGTTGTACTTGATGCTCCCCAGAAAGGAGACATGCATTTCTCTGTTTGTGAGAGTGTTTCATTTATTCATTTTAAAAGACAAGGTTGGAGAAAGATGGATGTAGGCCTTAAAAATGATGCAGAGTTTTGTTTAACTTCTAAGAAGAATACAGGAAAGAAATATAAGGATTAAGGGAAAAATATAAATGAGAATGAATATATAAAGCCAGCTTTGGGGCTGCAAGGCTCTACCAGAATTATCAGGTATGCTTGCAAAGGAAGTATTAACATACACATTGCAAAGCAGCGGAAACGTAATTGTGATGACAGTTATGAGCCCATAAGAAATATGCCGAGAAAGATAGGACTGTGGGGGAAAATTCAGTTTTAGCACAGAACAGCCTGGTTCTGTCTCTAATACTGGGTATTTTTTTTAGCTAGAGCATTTGGATTATCACTTTACTGATTCTTCAGTCTGCTTCCAGCCTCTGCAAAAATTATGATGGCTGTGGGGCTGATACAGCTTGCACCAGCTGGCATTAGGCTGCTGAAGCACAGCCAGGGCACATTGTGTCCTGACTGCTCCCTTCCTGTCTCTGATATGCATCTGAGATACCTTCAGGGCAGGTGGGCAGGCAGGGAAAAGGGTTACTGTACAGAGGGAGATCACCTAAGTAGAAATCTCTACATTCTTGCTTACACCTGTTAAAGGCAGTGGGACTCGAGTGCTGGAAGTATTTGGTCATTGGCATTGCAAAACCTGAAGGCAAACGTGCATGTATTCCATGAAGAAAAGCAGGTACTTGTGTGAAAACATACAGAAAGCTCAACCCAAGACATACTGATAAAGAATGAATGCAAGGACACAGCAAAAAGGGGCTACTGTTCCCTGTATCTCCTCCAATTCCTATGTTTTGCCCCAAGAGACTGAAGAATGTGTTTTACTTCCCTATCAAAGACATTTTAGTGCTAAGCACTGTGTAAAATGTATCTACAACAGAAGCCTTGTCCTGCTTGGACATCATCTCAGGCGTACCCCAGGAGTGAGGCCCCAGGCAAAAAAGCAATATAGTCCCAGCTTACAGCTCTGGGAACCAGGTAGGTAGTAAGACGTTCATCTCTTCCACAGTGGCAAACAGAAGAGCAAGACTTGAAGTGCTTCTTGCAGCTAAACCACCCAAACCACTTTGTTGATCATTTGGTCAGCTTGGTACTATCAGTCAGTGGAAAGACTCCAAACCTAATTATCTTTTTGCATTTTTGCCTAGTGGTTGCTCTTGTTCCCTCTTGGTCCTCCCCCTCTCCCTAGATGCACTAGTCCTTACCCCAGCTGCTCTGCTCCGTAAGCACAACTTGGCTGGAAGCAAAACTAATAAGATTTTCAATCTACAAAGCACAGATGGCACTTTCCGTGCTTCAGAGACTGTCAATCTTGTTCGTCTCACTTCCTCGTCATTAGCGGAGGGAAGGGAGGAATGGGGGGTGCAGCAAGTCTCCTGCTAGGCTAGGAGAGGAAAATGCCCCCTATCAGATTTGGCAGGGAGTGAAGGTAGTTGAGGAGAAGGGAAAGAATAGAGAAGCAAAACTCAGTGCACAGTGTAGGAGTCTGGTCCAGTAATGATATAGAAAAGAAAATACCAAACAGTATAACAAAGGAAATATGGTGAATAGAAAACAAAATTTATTTTAACGAAAGAAATAGGGTAAATATAGAGGATATGAAGAATGGAGAAATAAGATGCGTGTGTTGAGAGATGGAAGAGATGTAGAGCCTTATGACAAGAACAAGCACTGTACAGTAATGTCAGCTAGTTGGATGGGTGGGTGTAACATTCATGAGGCTGGAGCTGTGAATGGGAAGGCATAAAGCTGGGGTGAGAGGAAAGACGGCATGACTGAAAAGAATTAATACCATGTTGAAAATGGCCTATGTTTTTGGCCAGGAGGGAAACCTATTGTGTCTTTTCCTCTATCTTTTTTTTTTCCTTATGAGAGTTTTTTAAAGAAACTATTTTTCTTTGCCTCTGTAAAATACCCTCAGGCTTTTTCTAATGCCTTTGGGCCTCTTGATCAACTGCAAACAACTTGAAAATATGGGTAAAGGCATCGAATAATATTTTTCTAGAGATTTGAAAAAAAACTACAGAGAAATATGCAGAAATAGGAGCAGTGTGCTGAGCTAAAGGGAACCTCAGCATTGGGCTGCAGTGTAGGTAAGACTGAGACATTTCCCTATCGCTTCTTCCAGTCATCAGAGGTGACCCATTGAGAAGGTGTTTAAGGCCCACAATGGGGAAAGAAATGCCTGCAGGTCCATTGGCACTACTAAGAAACATAGTTGAACTAGGCATTGAACTCTCCTCTGAATCTTCTCATGTGACTCTTCTCTCTTCATCATGCAAAAAAGACCAAAAACTGATCCTAAAAACACAGCCAAAGTATATCTTTTATTTTCGTACCTTGTTATTTCTCTTTGGTTACTTGCATTAAATATAAAACCAACTCTTGCAGAAGAGAAAAAGATATGTATTTACATGATATCGCTTTTAAGACATATATATATAAGGAACTGAGACTACGTCACACTATCACACCCCTCCTTAACAAGATAGGGGGAAAAAATAAGATGAAAATCTCGTGATTTGAGATAAAGGCAGTTTCAGGAAATAAAAAAAAATAAAAAAAGGCACATGCATAAAAAAAAAATCCAGTAGAATTATTCTCTGTATCTCATCAGTAGGTGATGTCCAGCCACTTCCTGGGAAGTAGGGCCTCAGTATGTATAAGGGTTGCTTTGGAAGCCAAATGACTTAATAACAGATTTCTGATCCCCATCCTTTCCTTTAATTTTTTTTTTTACAAAGTGTGATGTCAGATGGTATGGAATATCTCTTTGGTCAGATTGCACCAATTGTCCCAGCTATGTCCCCTCCTAACCTCTTGCCTACTGTCAGCCTACTGGCCTTTGATGTGGCAACTGGAGAGAGCTTTGATGCTGTGCAGTCACTGTTCAGCGATAGACAACACATTTATGCATTATCAACACCTTTCTGTCTATAAATAAAAAGACAGCACTCTATGTTGCTATGAGGAAAGTCTGGTCCAGACAGACCCAATACATAGGCCAAACTCAATAATGGTCATAAATCCCTAGATGTTATTCGGAAGGGGCCTCTAAAGCCATCTCTTCCAGTCTCCCACAGAAAGTGAAACCATATGAAGTAAGCTGTAGCTTTATCTAACCAAACCTTGGAACTTCTTGAGGTGAGAGGTTTCGCAACCCCTCTGGACAGCCCAGTCCAGCTCTGTGCTACTTTCCTAGTGATTTTTTTTTTCCCTGCTGTCTGATCTGAACCTTCTAAGACACAGCTTATGGTTATTGCTTTTTGTTATTCTACCTTTCATCACTAAGAAATGTTAGGTATGTGCCCTCAGTTCAAAATATCAGTTGCATTCATAATTGTATACACTGTTTCTGAGTCAATGGTTCTCCACTCCCACTACATTAGTGCTCTATAGCTACTGATAGAGAATGGCTTCATGATGAGCTGGAGATGGAACCCTATGTATTTTTATCTCCTCATTCAGGATGAGAATCTTCTTACCTAATGTTAACCTTCTACAAGCTACCTGTCAGACCTAAGATCTATTGTTCCATTATAATTACTAAAGAGAAAAGCACTCTCACAATGTGCTTAACTACGCCTATCTTACTTCAAACCTAAAATTATGTAGCACATCACTTACTGTTAGGGTTAGCTGCATGCACAGAACATGATACTTCAGCTGAATAAAAACGGGTCTTTGTTTCTAAAGGCAAAATTGATAAATTCGTTCAAACTTAATTAGTACTTAACTGGCAGACAGAAAGACAGACACATAAAATGACTGTCATATTTCTTTAGAAAACCAAACTAAGAGAAAATGCACCATAGCTGTTCTTTCTGCTCAGAACTAAGTGCCACTTAGCTTATTGAGGTTAAAGTCTGAAGGCATCTGGGATACAATATCTCTCTGTAAAATAAATGCACTAAATATGACTGTGATGCTTTCTTGCTTTGTAACTTCCACTGACACTGATGTCCTTCATATAAATAGGAAACATGCTACAGTTTATGTATATGTCTCTGTTTTATCTGTTCAGATCTATTCTCTAACATTAAAAAACCATTCTATTCCTCCCCTTTTGTGGGTAATTGATACTAAATCTGTATATTTGGAAATTTTCAAAGAAATATAAGTGATTAGTTAATTCAGTATACTTTTAAAAAGTACAACTGAACCCTCACTCGTCTCCTTCTTTATTAAATCAGACTGTCATAATTTCTAACTCCTCATTGTAATTCAAGATGTGAACACTGAGAAAAATCTTCATCTTTTCCAGGAAAAAAGTCTACTTGAAATAGACAACATGTTTTAGTTTGCAGATTTTGTCATTATTATTTTGCTCCCTTTTAATGTTACACATAAATATTGATTTTTGTTTTGCTAAAATCTTCAAAGAAGCATACTCACAGAATGGAAGACAAGAATTATCAAATTACTCTCATCTCATGTTGGGGGACTATAATGTAGAGAATTATATTTGAATCCAAACTATCAACTTGAATCCTAACTATCAAACTATCCTTTGAATCCTAACTATCAACTATATTAGCCGAGTAAATAAAATAAAACACGTTGAATGGATATCAAGAATCAAATACATGTAAGAAGATGGAGGATGTTTGGTTGGAACACAATTTGTCCATTTAACAATTTCCTATCATATATTTTTCACAGAAAGAGTCATTGGGCACTGGAACAGGCTACCCAGGGAGGTGGTTGAGTCACCTTCCCTTTAGGTGTTTAAGGCATGGGTGGATGAGGTGCTAAGGGGCATGGTTTAGTGTTTGATAAGAATGGTTGGACTTGATAATCCGATGGGTCTCTTCAACCTGGTTATTCTATGATTCTATGATTCAACAGCTCCTTTCAGTGGTGCAGTCTTTTGGTTATATGACATCTCACTTGATGCTTGGAGTTTTCGGCACTTAGTGATTTAGTGACCCTGTGATCTTCATTGTTCTATCCATGTAACACTCGGATGGGTATGTTGGGTTTTCTTCTGTTTTCCCTATATGTTTCATGTTGTGACACGCTCCTGTTGGCCTAGGCAAGTGACTCAGGAGCTACTTTAGAAGTTATCATCCTCAATAGAGAAGGTATTGGCACGCACATAGATACAGCAGATGGAAATACTTTGTCTTGTGGCCTGGTGAATTTATCCATTACCTCCCAATATGTCCTCATTCACTACATCTTTGGAAATCTCTTCCTTTTATTTTTTCTGCTGCCAACTAAGATCACCAAGAGCCTGAAAGGTATATTTAAGCAAAAGAGAGAGTCTTTCTCTTCCTTCTACTTAAATATGATATTTTCTTTTTCAAACTTGATAGTAGTGCCAAGTAAATTCTGGGCAGAAGAGGACAACCTAATTAATAAAACTGGCAAGGAATTATTCAGTTAAGTGTTCTTATTTGAAAAATGCTGAAATGAAACAGACTGCTTGGTTCACAAATCTTTCAAATTAATTTTGGAAAAATAATTTAGAAATAACGAAACCTTTCCAATCCCACAGATTTTAAAGTGAGAAAAGCTGTATTTGTTTCAGATTTTTTTTTATTTAAAGTAAAATAGAATGAAATGTTGATAAATATCAAACTAAAAGTGACATATTTAGAAATAAAGATGGAAATATATCCTTATATACTTACAATGTATATATGTATATATAAGCTATACGTTTCCAAATGTAAGCAGAAATAATATTTCACCTTTAAACTAAAAATCTATTATCTCAGCTATTTTATAAACCAGGAAATAAGAATTACTGCAAACAATGAAGACTTAAATCTACTTATTTCTTGTATTTAGTTTATACATATTTAGATTAGAAATTAGGAAGAAATTCTTCATAGTGAGGGTGGTGAAGCACTGGAACAGCTTGTCCAGGGAAGTTGTTCCCTCCTTGGAAGTATTCAAGGCCAGGTTGGATGGTGACTTGAGCAGCCTGGTCTAGTGTGAGGTGTCCCTGTCCATGGCAGGGGAGTTGGAACTAGGTGATCCTTAAGGTTCCTTCCAACTCAAACCATTCTATGATTCTGTATTAAACAGAGAATTAGAGAAATTTAACAGTCTGTTAAGATTAATGTTTAGTTTAAAACAATGTAATGCTCAAGTCACCTGCTTTGGAAGAAGGGAAAAATACTATCTTAAAATTTTTCTGTATTATTGAACAGACTTGCTCTGCAGCGCAGCTATTTTCTTCAAGGACAGTTTGCATTTCAAGCCTCTATGATTATTTATAGAGCTAGATTTTCTGCTGTTTTTTGCCTTGATTGTCACTTACATTGATGCAGAGTCGTTGCTACATGGATGTAAAATACTGTCATTCCAAGCTGGTTAATATTTATCCTACTTTGCACATACATACATTACTAGACGTAGAGCAAAACACTGTAGAATTAGGCCACCGGTTTTCAGATATTGTTGGAGGAACTAAAGTTATTTTTCACTTTGTTTTCATAGTGCTAAAATACATTATCTTTTCTAGAAGAGGTAATGTGCTTTTACACTGTAGGAAAAAAACCCACAAAATCCATGCTCCTAAGCCCCCCAGTGAAAGAAACCCCAAAAGCATTAGATTACTATCTTTTAAATTCTTGCAGACACAGTTTGCATACATCACACTAAATATCTTTTCATATACTTTGGTAGCACCTCCATTCGGGAGATGTTAAACATTCCCCCACTTTGTCACTGCATCAGAACAAACCATTAAATTTAATCATAGCTTTTTTTTCAAATTTTTGCTAGTTTCAGCCTTTAAAGGCTCAAGTCAATTACCTAATAACAGGAATCTATTACTGTTTGAAATGCATAGACCATATCTGATACCCACACAAGCCTGCAAGATAAAATAGAAAAATATACCTTACTGGTAGGGTAGCAGAAGAGCAACAGCTTAGGTCATCTCTAAAACACCTGTGTATCGATGTTTATGCAGCTCAAATCACTCTAACAGACACACAAAATGTAGTGCTATACGTAGTCATTTAAAGAGAAATGTTGCCATAGAATAATCCCAGCTCTCTGAAGCCAGATCAAAGACTTCCTTAGCTAGAGATCTGATCTCAGTCTGTCAGAAGTGGTATAAACATTAACTTAAAGCACCTTTTTGTGTTTTATTTCATAACTGGAGCAGACTTCAAGGATGCACACCATCATTTAGTACAACTCAGCTGACAACCAACCTTGATAACTCCATAAAGTGACCAAATCCTTCTGGTAAAACTCTAATGTCCCATTTGAATCTTGCAGAACATGAAGCACATGGGGATTTCAGTAGCTGTGTTCAATAACAGCTCATATAAAGTTGCCACAGATCAGTTTTTCCACTAGGGAATGAAGCAGGATTAATGGACATGTCTCAGAGCAGGATACAACCAGATCTAAATCTTTTTTTTTTTATCTTTTTTTTTTTTTTGTCCTGCAGCTAATACTATAGCTTGCAGTCAAGAGAGATCTTTTTCCCTGATGTACCCATCGTATTTCTCTATATTACCAATCTTTTCCAAATAAAGCTGAGGCTGGCCCTGAATCTGGAGTGTAGACACAGCTGTAGCTCTTCTTCATCAGTCTTAAGACTGTACTATTTGGGAGAGGAGTAGTTGGAGAGTAGCCTTGGGCCCCACAATATAAGAAGGCTGTGAAAGTATTTGAATGCATCCAGAGGAGATAACAAAGATGGTGAAAGGACTGGAAGGAGTACCCTGAGAGGAGTGGCTAGAGACCTTGGACTTGTCTAGTTTGGAGAAAATAAGGCTGAGGGTACAATCTCATTGCTCTCTACAGCTTCCTGAGAAAGGAAGTGAAGAGGAAGGTGCTAGACTCATTCATCATAGGATGCATGGCAATGGTTCAAAGTTGTGCCAGGGGAAGTTTAGGCTGAGTGTTAGGAAACATTTCTTTACTGAGAGGGTGGTCAGGCACTAGAATAGGTTTCCAAGAGAGGTGGTTGATGCCCCAAGCCTGCCAGTGTTTAAGAAGAATTTGGACAATGCCCTTAGTAACATGGTTTAACTTTTGGTCAGCCCTGCATTGGTCAGGCAGTTGGACTAGGTGATTATTGGACTAAATGATTAGTTCAATAAGGGACTAAGTCCCTTCCAGCAGAAATTATTCTCATTCTATTCTATTCTATTCTATTCTATTCTATTCTATTCTATTCTATTCTATTCTATTCTATTCTATTCTATTCTATTCTATTCTATTCTATCCCATCCCATCCCATCCCATCCCATCCCATCCCATCTCATCAGTAAGAACGAAACATATAATGATAATTTCCTATATATATATTCTTAAAATCTGCAGTAAGCTAATATCCTTTTTGTGGCCCTCTGGAAAATTTGCAGTCCACAGAGTAGTTCTAGTATTGAAGGCAAATGCAATTAATGTTATAAATTCTTGTAAGATTTGAAGATTGTTAAGATTTGAAATTTCATAGTATTTTGCAGCCCAGAGAAAGTTTGTCTAACCATCTATATCTTTCAAGTTTCTTTACCTACTAATTAAGGTTTACCTTGAAAGGACAGAGCTCTGTTTTATGGAGATACTTCTGTTTTCAAACAAAATTAGACTACTTTCTCATCTGGGAAATGAGCGTTCTTGGGCTTTATGGAAAGCTTCCTTAAATATTTGCCAGGTCTCTTTTGCTCCCTTGTCCCTGAGGACCATATCCTAGGGGGTCCTACTGACTACGTGCTTGAAGAGCTGGAATTTTGCTTTCTTGAATTTTAGGGTCCTGAATATACTCTTCACCTGTCCCATATCCCTCAGGACCTTGAACTCCACCAGTGTATAATCATTGAAGCCCAGGCCGCCTACGAGCTTGACGTCACTGATGAGCTCACTTGCACTGGTGACCACCAGGTCCAGTATTGCATCCCCTTTGGTAGGGATGTCTATTACCTCGGTTAAGAAATTCTCTTAAATGCACTGTAGGAGGCCCTTGGATTGCCTACACTTACCATGCTACTTTCCCAGCATATATCAGGGTTGTTGAAATCCCCGAGTAGGATGAGAGCTTGTGAGCATGAAACTTCTTGTAGGAAAAATAGTAGGGCCAACCTGGTGTAAGACTAGGGGAAAATCTAGTCTCTTGTGTCTGGGAGATGCCCAGGAAACATTGCATCTTTCCTACTGCTTCTCAGATCTTTAATTAAATCAGAAAAATAACACACCTGCCAGGGTAAATAAAAAAAGTCCAGAGAAGCATGTAACCCTTTCACATTGGCTTCTATGTCCTCTTCTTCTTTGCTCTGCTCCAATTTTTCACCTGAAAATATTGATTTTGCTAGAATTACTTGGTTATATTTTTTCCACTGGGAAAATAGAAATTAAATGTTTTATTCAAGCTTGACATTCATTTGTGCTGGCTGAACCCCTTGGAATCTCATGGGAGATTTAGCTTCTGCACTTAATCTCTCTTTCCTCCCTGTGGGCTGGGCTTCCCATTTGAACTGCATCTTCTGTAAGGAGAAACCCAACACCATTCCCTTTAATCAGTGTGGGCATCCATGTCTCCCTGTCTTGCTTTGTTTCTGTGTAGAGAGATCCCATTTCTCCTTTCCCTGGCATTTATTTTTCATAGAATCACTAGGTGGGAAAAGACCTCCAGGTCTACCATTCCTATCAACCACTAAACCACACCCCTGAGGACCTCATCCACCCGTCTTTTAAATACCTCCAGGGATGGTGACTCAACCATCTCCCTGGACAGCCTGTTCCAGTGCCCAATGACCCTTCCTGTGAAAATTTTTTTTCATTGGTTTCAGGGCCCATTCCAACACCAGCTGGTACCTCACACACAGCCGTGGTAGCTAAACAAACTACAACACAACTCAGATTCAGTCTGATACACCATAATGCCAAGAAAAAGAGGAGGTACAGTAAGATAAGAAAATGAGAGGGAAAGAAGTAGCTGGGTGAAAATAAAAAAACAATCACCACTCCTGCGGAGCACAGCAGTTCCTCTGAAAAATGTGGTCTGTCTAGCAGCAAATCTTCAAGAACACACAGTCTGGTAGTTTCTCAGCAGCATTTCTTAAGGCTGGTTCCATGGGGTGGTGGGCATTCGCCAGCTGTGCCTTCTTGGCAGGCTTGCTGTTAAAGTTCTCAAATCCGGGCACGTGCAGAAGCCTTCAGGAAGGTTCTCAAATTGAGGCTGGGGGTCTAGTTTCACTGGTAGTTCAACAGACCCTTGCCAGAATAACCTCTGCCTGAACCCTTTGGGTACGTACTCATGGTCAGGTCATGGGGGAAGGGAGGCAGTGCCTGCTGCTGCCCCTCCTTTCCCAGCTCTGTGGCAGCCACCCCATTGGCAGGTGAGGTGAGACAATGGGGCACCTCCCCTTTTCCTTGTTAACCAGGAGCCACAGAAGAGCCCCACGGGTTCAGGCAACCCTGCAATCAGAAAATGTTTAAGATACTAATAATACCAGTAAAGGACTTGGTCTTTACAATTGGGAAAACAGACTTTTTTTTTCTTCTGCTGCCTAATGCCTCTCAGCTTTGCTGCTGTCAATTCCAAAGAACTTTCCCTTCTACCACATGATTTGCTTTCTGGCCTCATCTGTGAACTTTCTTTATTGATAAATTTGTGTTTATATTCTCTTAAAAGATCCCCAAAACTAGAAATGTTCTTGTCCTTCTCAGATTATTTTTTTTTCCTAATGTCCACCTCACTCCCCCAGTACCTCCTTTAGTACCTCTCACTACATTAAGTCTTTCCTTCACCATCTCCTGGAATTCCATTTGTGTATCCAGGAATGCCCTCTCATTATTTCCTAGTGCAAATACATATACTGAGACTAGTGTATGTTTAATTGTTTTCCAAAGAATGCCATCAAGTTCTGTACATATTGAACAAGGATGCACTTAAGGTTATTTGGTTTAGTTGTATTTAAGTTCTTCTGGGATTTTTTGTTATGCAATCTTTACTAATTTTGCTTTTTTTGTTTGGTTTTTTTTTTTTTTCTTAGAAGGGGGAGGGGAATTTCTTGCTTTGGTTTGCTTTTTCGTGGTTTTTCTTTTGTTTTCTTAAATCAAACTGAACTGACTCTGGTGACCACAGTAAATGTTAATCACTGTGTGGGAAATCTTTATAGAAG
Source organism: Phaenicophaeus curvirostris (assembly GCF_032191515.1). NCBI lineage: Eukaryota > Metazoa > Chordata > Aves > Cuculiformes > Cuculidae > Phaenicophaeus > Phaenicophaeus curvirostris. Next base: position 175,308,061 of record NC_091392.1, on the reverse strand, counting down.
GAAGTCTATTCTCTGATGTCAATGACACAGGAATAGCAGTGAAGTGTTTTTCTGAGCCTTGGTTCAAAGCTAACAATAATGAAGTCTATCTGTTGTTCACGAGCACTATTTGCTTGAGTATGTCCAGTAATGACACTAGGATTTGGCCGTTAATTACATATCATGATTGTAGATAGGGAAAATGTTGCACTAAAATAAGAATTTTTTTTGCAGTGAAGCTACTAACCTAAAGTTTAGGAAACAATTTTGTGGCAGTTAGGATAATAATTATATGCATTGGGATAGGTTCTTTTGTTCTCTGGTACCTTGGCAAACATTCCTTTTTATCCTCTGGCTCATAATGTTAACAATCCGAACATGAGAAACATCTCATATCCCATGATTAACTACAGTACGTTCCTCAAAGTGTGCCTTTTCTTATTCAGCTGAACTAGTTGATTTGAATAACTTTATAACACACAACAAAAGTTCAAAAATTTATTATAAAATGTTTGGGTTTTTTTTTTAAAAAAAGATAAATATTGCATTGTTTCTTTAGTGAGGGAATAAAATTGCTTTTCTGAAATAAGTATGTTTCTACACTGATTTATGTTCAGCCTCTATGTACATGACACATGAACCTGAATGTTTTTGGAGTTGGAGAGAATTAAACTACAGTGAGTGCTTATCTGGGCATTCACTCGGAATGTTAAGGAGATCCAGTTTGATCTCACAAATTACAGATTCGACATGTGGTCTTCAGCTTTAACCTAATGACATTTAAGGATAAATAAATAAATGTGCATGAGTTGTGTGTCTGTCCAGTGAAGGTAGTGGACATTTTACATTTTGTGTACTTCTTTCCTTCTGTGCAGGAGATTTAGAAACTTCTGGAAATGAGGGAGGGAGAGAGGGAGAGAGAGGGAGAGGAAAAGATTTGTCTGTAACCGCATGATTCTCAGCCTTTTAATAATGGCAAAAACATAAGAATATGATAATAAAAAAGGGCATGATTTTTTCAATGCTATCCTTCATCCTGCAACAGTGTGGTATGATTACACATAGCATTGTGTGATACTTAAAAGCAACGTTCAGAGAAATTTCATCCTGTAAATCAACAGGATTTTTAAAGAAACCTCCCAGAAAAATATTCAGGTAGAATTTCAGTATTTTATATACTATTTCAAACTTAGGAATTACACAAACAAAATGTCTTTCAGGTATTTGACTCCAGTCAAAGAAGAGAAAAACAGATAGTGTCCCAAAAGAGAGATAAATATAGAAACTGTAATTCCACAGACACTCTTGCTGATAAAAGCCTCTTTTTGTTTTTCTGTTATGTCCACATACTTAAGTATGTGTGACTTCACTGTGTTGTGAATTAAAAATTTACCCAAGTTCTTAGGCATAATTAGGCAGGTTATCTCTATCAGGGAAACAGTTTATGTGAAAAAAGCAGGCTACATAGAGCTATTGCTTTCACCCCTGCACAAGGGGACATTGAAAGAGCAGAAAAAGAGAGTGAAACAATATAGCTCAGAGAGTGTCAGCATACAGGAAGAATTAATATACACCAGAGGATACTGAGAATAGTCGATTGAAACGATATTTTAATCAGCAACAGGGAAAGAGAATCAATCCTTTACTATCATTCAGGGCTGAGTGTGTATGGACAAAAAATAGCAGTACAGGACAGATAAATCAGTACATGCTAGTGATTAACACATCAACAAAATTTCACGTTTTAATTCAGATGAAATAAAAAAGGAAATAATAATAATTAAGATTGTGACATCATGGAAAAGACCGATGTCTGAAAAAGTAAAGGAAATGTGTTGTCGTCCTCTGAAAGCAGAAAGGCAAAGAACAATATTTAAGAAAAGCCAGAAAATATGCATGTCATCTGATTGAAGCTTATGAAATAGTCTCAGCTGAGTTTTCCAAAGAATAATGGCAGATGTAGTTTGGAAAGGAGTGCTGGGTAAATCCAAGTTCAAAGTCACTATTTGGATGTTACTCATTTCAGCAAATACACTTTAGAGTAAATTCTACTCCCAAGATACTTCTGAGATTAATTGGGTAGATTTAGAGAGCTAGAAAGTTTTCAGAGTTTATAATGGATGATGTTTTAATTTGGCTGAGAGAGTTTAAATTATGCAATGAGAGACTTTGGCAAGGTTTTCAGAGAGTAAGAAGAAGGAAGTTCACCGAAGACTTAGATTAATCTAACAAATGTTCTATGTGCTAGACAGAGAAGGTGTAATCCTTCACTGTTTTGTGCCCTCAGCATAACTTTGTGTAACTGCAAAGAGAACTCTGCTTTACTAGCATCCATATTCCATAGTTTCAAATAACTATATTAAATATGAGACAGCAGAAAACTATGATGAGTGTGAATCACTACCCACAGATTCAGGTGAAACTGAACTCTGAGCTTATCTCTCACTATAATATCTTTTCTATGCCTTGCTAGTACAAAGGCCATTACAGGCATTTTAGGTATAATGTAGGGTTCAGAGTAATAAAAACCTTTAAATTTCACCTTTTGGGGTGAAGAAATCTATCGTTTTTCTGTTTCAAATAACACTTTTCATTTGTATGGTAAACTGGAGTAGAGAATTCTGGAATCCATCTTTAAAATACACTTAGAACTGCATGAATTCTAGACAGGAAACAAAAAAAGGCCTTTCCACAATGGGTTACAGAGAAATAATTTAAATAACCACATGAGATGAGGAAGCTCTCTCTGTAAAAAACAATTTCTTTTAAGAAAAGTATCAGAACAAATCCGATATTGCCATTTAAGCACCAAACTGCCTCTCTCCAACTATTTACAGTGTATTCGTCATTCCAATTTCAGTGCAGTTCTAAAATATTTTTCTTTCACGCTGTTTTAAAGAGATGTGAGGTTTTTTCATGAAACTTCAAACACAGCTGCATTTGGGTCAGCAGGGGGTAGGAGAAAAGCAACCGGCACCATTGCCCAGGGCCATAGGCTGTAGGAGGCTGTGTTGGATAGAAATACAACCACTCCACCCTTGGATGGAATGAGAGAGAGATCGTTCCTATAATTTCTTCCCATGTCTCAACAAGACATCACTACCTATAAATTTCCCTTGTCTCTGAAAAGCTAATGATATATATAATAAAGGTCTTAACACCTCAAAAGTGCTTAAAAACATGGTCTCCCTTCTTTCTTTGGTTAGAAAACATAATTTAAATAAGAAATAATATCAAATAATTGATATGCATGGAAAACAAAGGGTTATCCACAATTCCATACTAAAAATATTTCCAATTAACATTTTAGCGTGAAGCATATGGTTAAGAACTTAGGTTCAATTCGAGCAGAATACCATTTGGGATTTAACGGATAGGTATTCAGTAAAACTCTACAATGTGTTTAGCAAACAGCAGCAAAAAATGTGTGAGCAATTTAATCAGCGTGTGCATTGGGAGTGGCTATAAATATGTTTCTAATGAATACCCAGCCAGCCTTGTGAGATCAACATTTATGTGCTGCTCTTGTCTGCCTGGGCTTTTTCTTTCCCCCCCTCTGCCTGCCTTCTGAACCTTGCAGTCTGTGGGTATTCATTGTCAAAAACAGACCCACAGAAACAAAAGCAAAACCTATATGCATGAGCAAGAGACTAGCTCTTGCAGTTGAGCAGTCTGATAGAAAGAAAGGCAGATTACCTCCTCACTGCCTTCAGCTGGATTGCATAGACACAGACATGCATGCAAACATTTACATTTGTAAACAGATGTGTGCTGAGAAGCACCGAAGCTTCTTTTGCCTCTGGAGTTTTGCAAAGCTTCGTTCTAACCTGTGGATTGGACTTATGATGGGACATGCTTTGGGGAAGGGGCCCATGGGCTCTGCTCCTCTGACACAAGCAAGGTCAGAATAAAGCCGAGATCCTACTTGGAGTGCAGAGGAGATTTATAGAATGATAGAATCATAGAATCATTTGATTGGAAAAGACCTTTGAGATTGTTAAGTCTAACCATACCTGTTCACTACTAAACTATGCCCCTGAGCACATCCTCTACCCATCGTTTAAATACCTCCAGGGACAGTGACTGAATCACATATCTAGACACACTGTTCCAGTGCCCAATAACCCTTTCAGTGAAGAATTTTTTTCCTGATATCTAATCTGAACCTCCCCTGCCACAACTTGAGGCCATGTCCTCTCATCCTATCACCTATCATTTAGGAGAAGTCCAACGCCTCCTTTCTGGTAGTTATAGACAGTGATGAGGTCTCCCCTCAGCATTCTTTTCTCTAGGTTAAACAACACCAGTTCCCTCAGCCACTCCTCATAAGACTTGTTTTCCAGCCCATTCACCAGCTTTGCTACCCTTCTCTGGACACACTCCAGGACCAAAATGTCTTCCTTATAATGAGGGACCCAAAACTGCAACCTCATCAATGCCAAGCACAGGGGAAGGATGATTTCTCTGGTCTGCTGGCCACATTTTTTTGCTAGGTTTTTTCAGAAGAGGACAGCTGTCTGTAGACTGATTTCCTATGGTAACTATTATGAAATATTTGACCTGGATCTGTTGGCCAAATTCCAACAGCCTTTTCATAGACTGCATTGTGTTTCTACAGTCTTGTTAACAGACCAGTATTTAATTTACTTTGAATAGCAGAGTATCATTTTGGAGGTCTTTTAGCAATGACACAGAAAAATCTGGTGGTGCTGGAGTGGTTTCTGGTAATGGGAAAACACAGCATATCTGTCTCTGTGTAGCTGTGTGCTGAAGTAGAGAAGGAGAGGACTGTTCAGGAATGAGACATTGCTTCTCATATTCACTGACATTAAGGGAAATGTTCTTGCTCAGGAGAACTTAATCAATCAAGAAATGATTTTAAGTACTTTTAAAATCGCTTGTTGTCTCAATTCTATATGCTAATGCAATGATTCATGTGGCTTCAGTACTGCAGGTTGCAATCAGTCTTTCCAGTAACTAAACAAAATCCTTTTAACTAGCATCCTGTAAAATTCACATTAAGAGGCTGCAAGCTTACTTCATTAATCTTTTCATTAATCTACCATTTACCCATCAGACAAGAGGGGTACTATGCATCTGTGGGCCATTTTATGCAGATTTTACCCCTTAAATTTCTAGCACACTTCATAGTAATAGCTTGGTGTGCATTACTGCAAACATCAGACAGCATTTCTAGCAAAATAAGCTAGCAAAAAGTTATATTCTAGGGATGGGTTCACATCTAAAAAAATTCTGAAGTATTTAAACCATTTAATTTCAGGAAAAAAAATATGATATATGGGTTGACAGTTTGTATGACAAGTTTTAACCTAATGGGATTTTAAAAAGCTGATAAATTAATCCTGAAAATTCAGGTTTATAACAGAAAGCCTTATAGTCTCTTCTCTATATTGTTAGTGAGAGCTGTTAGAATACTAACACTTTTTTTTTTTAAAGCCTTTCAAAATATTTTATATTCGAAATTAAAACTTTAAAATAGTTTAGTTGTTACCAGGTACTAAAACTATAGGATTGGGAAGGAGAAAAATCCCTCTATAAGACATTTTTTTTTTTAAAGCTAATTTTATTAATCAGAAACACTTTCAAACTATTTTTAAAATACAATTTTGCATTTTTAAATAGTCCTTTTTCTTCTACATGGAAGAAAAGAACTAAGGATCTAATCTTTCCAACTGAAGATCTCGTAGTCTTTGCAAGCATGCATGAACTTGAATCTCAGCCATTATGTGGAACATATATTTGTTCTCACTTCACAAATGGATAAAATGACTAAGACAGTGAAGATGACTTAGGTATCACACTCCTTCCCCACTGACCTTCCACTATACATTTCATTAGTTACATATTAATCGCCCCAGAATTCACGTGGAATTTATTTATATGTATTCCCATTTATCTAGTTGACTAATTCATGTACTACACTTGCCTGGAAGATTTTGTCTCTATTTCATATTTCAGGAGAAACGCAGAAATGTACCATCCAGAATAGACACTAGGGAGCATTAAGTGTCCTGACTAAACAGAGAATTAAACCAAAAAAGTTCAAAGCCTGAGGTTCCTTCCACCTTGCTGGAGAGCTGTCTAAATGAAGAGCTTAACTGTTTTGCACTTCTATAGGTAATAGAAGATGATAATGATGATTCAAGTTACAAGTGAAGAAATTTTTCAGCTACAAATGTATGTTTAAAAGGAAAACAGTTTCTGCCCCCTTCTCCCTCTCCCTTCCCTATAGGGTAGCTTAGGTAGAACCTCTATCTGTCAAAGTGAGGTGTCTTTCAGTTTAAGACATTATTTTGGTGGATGCAACATTGTGATACTTTTTCTCCCTAAGAAATTATACAAATAAGCTCAAGCATCTAAGTGCAGTCTCTAGGGTCTTTTTGTAGCCTGGGTATTTCTTAGTGATGTAATACCCTTGTTAAGAGCTCAAGCTAAAACCATACGCAGAGGAGTGTCAACATGAAGGACTGGATAAGATAGTATGGAATATGATGGGATAGGATAGGATGGGATAGCATAGCATAGCATAGCATAGCACAGCATAGGACAAGACAGGAAGGATAACTCATCTTATTTATTCCTATTTTTGTCTTAATTCTAGAAGACATGAAATTACTTTGACCATGATGTTTGTCATTTTGAATGCCACATTTACTTCCTAATCTTAGTGGTGATATAGTGTAAGAGTCTACTGTCTGCTCTCCATTTCTGCCCTTTCTGCCCATTACATCATTTCTAAAAAGACTCTGTCTTTAGTACTCTATGAAAGTGAAGTTATGTACTCAAGATTTTTTCCTTGACTCAAAAGACTTGAACCTTAAGTAGCTGGAAAGACTTCCTTAAGTAAATGGAATCAAGCAGAAAAAAAGAGAAATCTTATCTCTCTACACACCTCAGTGGGTACACATATAGTTAACAGCATGAACTTGGTGCATTTTCACCGCCCAGAAAGGCAGCGCTGCTAGATTAATTCCATATATATGTAGTGCAGTACTGTGTCCATGTTAAGTGGGTATTTGATTGTATTCAGCAATCACTGCCTGATCATCAATGTCTGTGAATCCATTTGTGGCACCATATAAAATTCTCTCTCACTACCAGCCTTTCCAGCTATTGTAATTTCCCCAAAGAGGTAGGAGATTTATTTTACCCAGTTACACTACTTGAGAGATTTCTCAGTGCTGGACATGGTACAACTGCTAAATGACCCTCCTGGCATACATGACAAACCAAATCTTTTCTTTCCCTTTTTCCCTTTTTCCCCTTTTTTCCCCTTTTTCCTTCCCTATCCCTCCCCCCCCCTCCCCTCTCCTCCCCCTCCCCTCCCCCTTCCCCTCCCCCTTCCCCTTCCCCCTCCCCCTCCCCTTCCCCTTCCCCTCCCCCTCCCCCTCCCCCTCCCCCTCCCCTTCCCCTTCCCCATCCCCTTCCCCTTTTCCTCCCCCTCCCCCTCCCCCTCCCCTCCCCCTCCCCCTCCCCTCCCTCTCCCCCTCCCCCTCCCCTCCCCTCCCCCTCCCCCTCCCCCTCCCCCTCCCCTCCCCCTCCCCCTCCCCCTCCCCTCCCCCTCCCCCTCCCCCTCCCCCTCCCCTTCCTTCCTTCCTTCCTTCCTTCCTTCCCTCCCTCCCTCCCTCCTGTTTTCATTTATTCCTTTCTTGTTGAGAATAACTTTTAAAAAAAGGTATGAAAGCCCAAAATTATGTTTAAAGCATCACACTTGGCCATTATGTTCTTCAGTGCTGCATTGTGTTGACATTTAGGTGAATATTGTCATTTACAATGCACTCAGGCATTCAGTGGATGATATGATGATCTGAATCTCATGACTTACAGTCCATGTGTCAGTTGCTCCAGCTGACAGCGATTTTTTTTTTTAAAGCAGAATGTCAACCAGTGAGGAATGTCAGTGTTAGAAAGACTATGTCATTGTTCCAGCCACTTTAAACAGAAATGTTTTCAGAGTTACTGTAGCTCCCCTGCTGTCACCAGTCAGCATCTCATGGCTGAGAACTCGAGGAAAGGTAAGATGAGAGCACAAAAAAGAAGGCATTTCTAAAGATTTTAGGTAATTTTAAGGTAATCGATCATGTCTGTTTAAAGGTGACAACTTATACCTTTTGAGTCGTATTTTACTATTGTATGGGGGTTTCTCCTTTCCTAAAACTAAAGAAGAAAACAAAAAAAAAAAGTTCAGAAATCTAAATACATGCATTGGGTGTTCTTTTCTAAAAAACACTTGAAAGAAGTGTCAGCAGTTCCCTTTTAATGCACCTCTTAATACCGAGAAACATGTATTTGTGACTTTTTCACAAGAAATATTTTGATTTTACTCAACACCCCTTCTGCAGCTGTAAAATGCCACTCTTCCATCCACTTTTTTTTTCCAACGATTGTTTCATGCTATCTAGAAATCTTCAAGTGGGTTTAAATTGATTTGCAAATGCAACTTATTGCTCATAGTAGCTCTTTCTACTATATGTTATGTCCACGTGTTTATGGGCAAAGATGAATCATGTTCTATAAGTAGACATAGCTCAAGAATTTACTGTTAGTATAACTGATATTTGAACAGTCTAATGCAAGAAACATTTTTATTCTTCATCTCATTTTACAGAAAAAAAAGAAGGAAGGAATAATAACACACCTAGAATATTTTCATGGAGAAAGGAAATCTCAATAATATTAATAATGCAATTAAAACTGTAGCACATACTTAATTTCTATCCATTTTTTTCTGGTGTTAAGCCTACCATTCCACTGATTTTATGGATCTTAAACTACTGACTTGTTAGAGAAAACACTTAAAGTATATTTGGACTGCTAGAGAGTGCCTCAACACAAGTAGCCAACTTATCCTCCTTTTTATGGAAGGAATAAGTTGTTGATGTTGGTGGCATCTTCCTCTTTTTAGGATCCACTTGGGTTCATTTTCATATGCTTACTATCATGCTAAAACACCTTTACATTGTCTTCATTGGTCAGCAGCTCCATTTTATATTCAAATATACTGTATATGGTGGCTTTTATGTATTAGATACTATATTGTATTCTCTTTGTTACCCTTCAACAAGTTTTGTCCAAATCTGTGTCCAGAACTGACCATGAGTGAATTGCTAATATCCATAGGTGTTTATAGCTGTGAGGTTGTCAGTGCCAGCCTTTGTCTCTTCCCTTATCTCACAATACCATGTCTTTGCAACTGTCCTTTGAGGCCTTATATGTATTTCTCCATCGCATTATGTTATAGTAAAAAAAAAAATATCTCCTGCATTGTACTCGGCACTGGTGAGACCACTCCTTGAATCCTGTGTTCAGTTCTAGGCCCCTCACCACAAGAAGGATGTTGAGGCTCTGGAGCGAGTCCAGAGAAGAGCAACAAAGCTGGTGAAGGGGCTGGAGAACAGGCCTTATGAGGAACGGCTGAGAGAGCTGGGGTTGTTTAGCCTGGAGAAGAGGAGGCTGAGGGGTGACCTCATTGCTCTCTACAACTACCTGAAAGGACGTTGTAGAGAGGAGGGTGGAGGCCACTTCTCCCAAGTGACAGGGGACAGGACAAGAGGGAATGGCCTCAAGCTCCACCAGGGGAGGTTTAGGCTGGACATTAGGAAAAAATTTTTCACGGAAAGGATCATTGGGCACTGGAACAGGCTGCCCAGGGAGGTGGTTGATTCCCCTTCCCTGGAGGTGTTTAAGGCCCGGGTGGACGAGGTACTAAGGGGCATGGTTTAGTGTTTGATAGGAACGGTTGGACTCGATGATCCGGTGGGTCTCTTCCAACCTGGTTATTCTATGATTCTATGATTCTATAGAGTAACTGCTTATTACCACTATCTATACACACTTAAAAAATATACCACACAAAGCTAAAGAAAAATATGGATTAGCCATAGAAACTATACAATTGGTTTGGAAGGGACCTTAAAGATCTTCCAGTTCCAACATCCCTGTCATAGGCCAGGACACCTCCCACTGGATAAAAGCCTCATTCAATCTGGTCTTAAACATCTCCAGGGATGGGGTGCAGTAGTAACGCCAAGTATGTGGAAGTTTAATTGGGACTAAGGTGAAGCATGAAGCTGGTACTAAGCTTATTAAAAACACCAGGTGTTCCGAGCTCTGCACACACATTATGATGCATCTTGAATGCATGATAAAGCCAGGATGGGAAAAAAAACACCTGGGAATAAGTGAATTGAAGATATGGCTGAAAACAGTCAAGAGAATGTGGAACAGACAAGACCAAACCCATCCTGATTGTCTGAAGGTTGGGAGACTGAGATACTGAATAAAGATCTGCCTGAATGAGAGAAACCATTACTAAGTACTAAGAGAAACAGTAGTAGGACTTTATTGACTCCTGTATGCCGTGCTGGTTAAAAAGAATATACTTAAAGAAATATGTGAGGTCTGCATCTCTTTCATCACCTCAATGGGGCATCCGTGACTTCTCTGGACAACCTGTTCCAGTGCCTCATCACCCTCACAGGAAAAAGATTCTTCCTAATATCTAATTGAAATCTAACTTCTATCAGCTTCAAACTATTGCCCCTTTTCCTATCACTGAACTCCCTGATAAGGAGCCCCTCACCAGCTTTCCTGTAGGTCTCCTTTAAGTACTGGTAGGCTGCTACAAGGTCTCTTTGCAGCCTTCTAGTTCTGGCCTCCAGGCTAAACAAGCCAAACTGTCTCAACCTGTTCTCGTACGGGAGGTGCTCCAGCCCTCTGGTCATCTGCATGCAACAATTCTGAATTCACTGTAACAGATCCATGTCCTTCCTGTGCAGAGGACTCCAGAACTGAATGCAGTATTCCAGGAGAGGTCTCAGAGAATCAGAGTAGAGTGGGAAAATCACCTCCCTTGACCTGCTGGAACCACTTCTCATGCAGCCAACGATATGTTTGTCTTTCTTGACTGTAGGTGCTTACTGCTAGCTCATGTTGAGCTTTTCATGCACCAGCATCCCCAAGTCGTTGTTGTCAGAGCTACTCTCAATGCATTGTCCACCCAGCCTCTATCTGTTCTTGGGTACAAGACCTTTTGCTTGGCCCTGTTGCACTTCATGAGATTTGCATGGTCCCACCTCTCAAGCTTGTTATTGTTCCTCTGAATGGCATCCTTTCACTCCAGCATGTCAACCACACCACACACCTTGGTGTCATTGGCAAACTTGCTGAGAGTGCCTTCAGTCCCTCTGTCTGTGTCTGCAACAAAGATGTTAAATAACATCTATCTCTACACTGCCCCCTGTCAGTCATCACAGGTCTCTACTTGGACATTGACAACAGCTCTGAGTACGACCATCCAGACAATTCCTTATCCAGAGAGTATTCCATCCATCATATCCATGTCTCTCCAGTTTAGAAACAAGAATGTTGTGCAGGACAGCGTTGAATGATTTGCACAAGTCCACTTACTCTTCCCTTATCCACCAATGCTGCAGCCCCATCACAGAAGGCCACCAAATTTGTCAAACACAATTTGCCCTTAGTGAAGCCATGTCAGCTGTCACCAGTCACCTCCTTATTTCCATATGCCTCAACAGAGCTTCCAGAAGGATCTGTTCCATGATCTTGCCAGGCACAGAGGTGAGACTGACTGGCCTGGTCACGGAGAGAAATTGCAGTCATGGTTAACCAAGAGAAACAATGCTTCAAGCAGGTCACGAAACACTCAAGCAGAGCAGGTCCAGTAAGTTTCAATCCTAAGGCCATGCAAATTCAGTGCAAAACATACAGCCTATTACTAGCAATGACAATATCATTTTACACGGTGACATGTGACACATATCACAGGGCAGCGAGAGGAAGTCAGACATTGTTTCAGGCAGATGAACTTGAGTGCAACACTACACGAAACCAGGTTAATTTTCACATTTCGGTCTCCCCAGTGCGAGTCTGCTGAGGAAACTGATGGGGAAGTTACAGCTGATTCCAGGTAGTGTAAGGATCAAAATTACGAGTACAAACTCTTTACAATTTTGCACACGCTCAACATATTCTTACTAGACTATGTAATGAAATCTTTTGTGAAACAAATACAGAGACATTAACATACATGGTTCTAAAATACTTTATTTCTGTTATGAATGAAAAGCACTGCTTCAAAATGTGGTTCAATGTACCAGGGCTGTGATTTGTTTGAAAAAGCCTCAGTTCTAGTCATTTTATATAGTATAATGATGCCACTGTTTCTGAGCAACAAGGACCACCTGGTGGCATTTCAACTATGGTGGACCTGTCTTTTCTAAAACAAAGTAAAAAGACACTTTTTTTTTTTACATTAATTATGAGAATATGGGCATTATGTCTTTTTTCTTTCTTTGTCTTTCTTTGTGTCTATCATTCTCTTGTTCTTTGCTGAGTGCACCAACAGATGTAATAAATAATAAAATAACTTGTGCATCCGTGGTTCTTTTTGAAACATTTGGAGTATCTCTTATTTCTGCTTAACATACAAACTCATCCTGATCCCCGATGAGATTCTACTTAGCATAAAAACATCCGTCTTAAAAAAGGTTTTTATGGAAATACCTCGTATGTCTTACCTAGTTGTTAGGATTTATCAGTTATGAACAAGCTCCCAGTGGATGTAAACATGTGATCTGAACTAATTTAATGCACTAAAAATGAATATTCCTTACTTATACACCCTCTCCGTCTCTGAATAAACCTGCTGTTACTGTGATATGCATTGAGATTACCTCTTTCTCAATGGTAATCACAACCTGCTATGAAACATTTAAGTGCTGTTGTCACAGCATCATTCTGTGGGGTTTTTTTATTTTTTTTTACTTTTATATTAGTTAAAGTTGCAAAACAATAGCAAACAGCAAGAAGAATATTATTCTTAAGCCTGATAGAGGTGAATCAGCCAAATCTGAGGCTGAAACGACAGTCACATCAGTCACTGACACAAACCAACTGCCAGTTCTCTTTATATGCAAGTCATTCAGTAAGATATCAAAACGTGGAAAATATAATACTCCTACCAACATTTCTTGTTGAATTAATGCCCAGGTGAGTTCTTCTGAAATGCTGCAGTTGTATCTTAGCAAAAACAAGAAGCAGTAAAGCATCATACTTATTAGGACCCAATTTGCCACAGCAGCAGTCAAGTGTTTCAGCCTCTCCCAGTGGCAATAGGGAGGGAGGACTGGGGATAGGGAAACTTAGATTAAATTCATAGTGCAATGCACATTTAGAATTCAATATTGACAGCTCTAATTATACACACCTTTCCATCACAAGTTCATTAACTAAGAGGAAAATGCTAGAAACAGCAGTGTGAACTTCTTGGGGAAATAAATATATAAGTGCAGAGCCAAGCACTCCAGAGTTTCTGACCGTTCTCCTTTATTTCTGGTGAAATCACACGTTATTCCCTGCACTTTTGCTTCTTTTTCAGATTGGAAGAAAAACATTACAGTCAGAGTGTAGGGTATAACGTACTCTTAGGGTGTTTAACTTCCAGCAAATTTTTAAAAACAAGAAATCTCAACTACTTTTCAGGCTTCCTCTAAAACAGATGAAGAGAAATGTGCACCCTGAGAAGGCTAATATTTTAAAATAGGCTGAACAATCACAGAAAATAATTAATTCTCTTCATCAGCAAAAAAAGTGAACTTAGACGAATAAACGCTGGTTGAGGTGAATCCTGCACCCTCAGAAGATACCACTAAGAACACAAGAAGTTTATTAGTTAGCACAAGATCAAAGGAAGACCTGCCTATAGGACATTGGACACACTAAAGGCCTCTGTGCAATTACATGGGTAAGCTGCATTCCAAATGCAGCAGTTTGCAGCATTGGAGCAGGATGCTACAGTCAGTTAATTTAAAATATGATTTCTACTAACATAGAAGCTGGTAGAAGCAGTTCATAAATATATCCCAGGTCAAGTAAGTGAGAAAACTCACTCAATCTACTTACAGCTCACAAACTGGAGATGATGAGGGATGGGGTTTTCTTGTATAACGTACTGTCCTATCATATTCACCATAAATTGGTGGTAAGAGTAGCTCATGCATTCTACCAAACCCCACAGTTTTTGTAAGTGGTTACACGTAGACAATTCTAAACCTCACCATTGTAGGAACAACTGCCTGCTTCTCCTCTCTGAGTCTAGATCTATGTATTTTTTTTGGTAAAATTTGTTGTGTTTTGAATCCTTACAAATTCTGGATACCTCTTTTCTCTGAGCATCATGTCTCCAGAGAGATATAAGCTGTATTTTGAGTTAAGCTATGACTTAACTACTGCAGAAACTAATTTGCTTCTAGCATTGATTACAGAGTGTGTAATTCACATGAGCTGTAAGATGATAATAAATTACTTGTGATGAGGAAGTGTGCTAGGAAGGTGGAGGAAAGTGTCACTGGTACATTCTTCTCATGATCATGTGATGCTGTTGGCAGGGAACCCAAACAGGCCTGATGCATGCCTAGCCTAGGGCAAGTTGGGGCAAGATGACGAAAGTAAATGAAGAATTCCTTGTTTGAGTTACCATTAAGTAATCATTTATTCAAAATATCATAAAACATGAAGGTATTTTAAAACTGGTATGGGTGAACTCTTCAATCATTCAAATTTTAAATAATTTGGCGACATGAATAGTAGTAGGACACAAGCTCCTTTTATGCATTCATGGAAACCATGAAACATTTTCTTTGTTCTTTTTCTAATATTACTTCTCTAGTGCATGAGTCAGTTTGAAAGATTTGTTTAGTAATACTAGTAACATGGATAATGTCTTAAGAGGAGAAATATTAATCAATCTTTATTCAGATGCAAATCTGTATTTTATCTACTACTATGGCATGAAATGTATATGACATTTTTCTCTATATACAAGCAGGAGACTGCAGAACTTCACAAGCTAGCAGATATTTCTACCTTCAAAAATGTCCAAGACTTTATTATATCTTAAGAAAAAAATCCCTTTATAGGCATTATGAATATTTTAATATTCATATGATTCACCTTCTCACAGCTACTTATAGGATTCAGCTGCTACCACGCAGACTGCAGTGAAGATTACTACTATCTTTGCCGTATCTCATAGTGAAAGATTCTTTTTGTCTTCATTCCCAATATTATTCATTACAAAGCACATTTTCTCAATTGGTGCAATACAGTTCTGATATACCAAAACCTGTTCTTTGAAGATAGTCTGATATTTTGAGAAATGATGCTATTTTTAATTAAAAAGATTGAGCATCAGCCATCTATCAGGGTTCCATATTTTGTTTATCATCCAGATTTTCTGTTACATAACAGGCACAAAGTTACATAACAGGCACAATTTTCATCAATTAATTTTAAAGTTAGGTTTTCTTTTTTTTTTTTTTTTTGATAATGGTGTCCACGAAGGAATATCTTGTGGATAAGAAGCTCCCATATATTTTGACCATTTACAAATGCTGGGAAAATGAGCCACTCTTTCTAGGAACGAGTAGTTGACAAAATTTTGTCCAAGGTCTTGTGTGTAAGTACTTGCATGGCTAATCTACAGTGTTGCTTGTTTCAAGAAAAAAAAAAAATCTTCTTTAATCAGTAAATTTTCCATAACACTAGGGACCAGTTAGTATTTTTTAGATGAAAGCGCTAGACATGATTTTATTCTTTGAAGCAAGTAAGTACAGGAGGTCTAAAAAGCCATCTGGTTTCTTTAGCTCATATGTAATAATAAAAGTCCCTAAATGTTACACAGGCAGTCTAACTGGCTTCCTCATCCCTTGTCTATCTGGGACTATGTGATATATTTGTACTTGCTAGTTCTGGTTTAAGTGACCATGTTGGCTGCATGGTATGGAGCTGTCATCTGGCAGGATGTATCTGTCTCCAAAGTAAATCTTATGATCATAGTTGATCGTAGTTCAGAATTTCATTTAAGGAAATATTTGAAATGTCTGCTCTTGGGTGATTTAAAAAAAATATTAAATGTCCATTTACTAGAGCTGAAAATGTAAAACAGAACTGCAAGTTTGTGCAACACACTCAAATAAAGTTGCGGGTTTTTCTCTAATATTTACAGTTTTGGAGGGGGTTATATATCATCTGACTTTTAAAGAAGTTAGCTAAGTGTGGGCAAGTCTCAGATTTAAAGCTTTAACAGCTTTATATTTGTTACGAGGTAACAAATTGGAGGTAACTAAACCAGCTGTATGTGGTTTCATTTTGCTCCAGTGAGGAACTTTTGTGTCCCAATTTAGCTAAGCATTTAAGCACAGTCTTAAATATTCTTTAAGTATTTTGTTGAATTTAGGTAATGATTTCCAATCTGAAATTCCCATCTGCCATGTGCACTCCCCTGGAGGCCCTAGTAAAGTTAGAGGATTATTGTTGGGCTGCAGGTTTCACTTTAGGAGAGGGCTCTAACACTCCTTTCATGATCTTTCTGAAGGACCTGTTGTAACAGACCCTTAGAGATGTGGGATATCCCATTGCTAGATGCCAGATTTATCATGTTTGTCTCATGTTTGATCCCTGAATATTACTCTGTTTGGCTGAAGGTGATTGCTCCTGAAAATTCCTGTAAAATATGAATGTTTTGAGTTCAATTTCTATGATCTACTAAATGTATGAGCAGTTCTCTTGTCGTTCTTTCAAATACTGTGAGTTTGATTCCTTCAACTTCATATGTAGCTGCCTTACACTTTAAGAGTATGGGTACATTAGTCCACAAATATAACTCTGTTACCTATGCTTACCTTATCCTTTGTTTTAAAGTCAAATTTATTTCAGTTACTGCAACAGCACTTCTCATTTTTCTTGAGGTGAAATACATATAATTATTGTATTTTGATGGAATATACATACCCTTACTAATATTTTTAATGCAATATGAAGTAGAAATAATCTCCTTCCTCCCCCCGCAGGTGTGGCAATGATGAACAGAAGTTGATTCACTTTGACTCCATCTATAATGCTTTTCTAATGCATGCCAGACAGATAACTTGATCTTTGTACTGAGAGGTATTGATTGAATTATGTCTTAACATTTTGATGGCTAGAGGCCTTTAGACATCTTCCAATTTTGCTTTTCAAGGGAACTAGCTGACTCACTTGTAGCTGAAAATCCAGAAAATTATATCCAATAAGGAGGAAAAATAGACTAGGACTCTGAGTAAAAAAGGGGGGCTGTATACATGTCAGTGAAGTTGTACCTTGGAGCACTTCAGAAGCCTGATTCCAACATTTATGTGTTATGTGTTATTTGTTATCTAAGTAGTTTAAGATGTAAGCTGAATGTGCTTATATTGCACGTCTCCCTGTCGACACTCTTTGAGGTGTTGAAACATCTAGACATTCCCAGACCATATCTACTAGTAAAGACTTTACACTAAAAGAGGTGGAGTATAACGAAGTATGTGTATTAACTTCCTAGCTAGGCATGGGAATAATTTGGCTTTTGGAGAACCCAAATAAAACATTGGTTCCAGGTGATAGATAACTATTTAAGCAGAACAGAATGAGTCTAGCATAAAACAGATTAAGAGATACTTATCTCAGACTATGTAATAAACTGGGATCTGAAAAGACAGACATTTTAGTTTTTGGTCCACAAAAGGATACTTTATAGGTAAGGTTTCTTGAGTCATCTAGATTTAAATTTTCAGATCATTTATCTAGTTGGTCAGGTGTGATGTACTAGAGGAGAAAAGGGTATCAGTATCTGTCTTGTCCTTCAGAAGAAAGTGGTTTTACATCTTAGCTACCTAATTTAAGTTTAGGGTTTACATCTAAGAAGGTTGAGAAGAAATTAATGGTTCTCTCCACCTTTAAGTTAAGGGACTACATATCTTCAAAGACCAGAACTTAAGACCTGGACCCTGAGCACTCTGGAGTGTATGACTATTGCCTATCTGTTCATCATCAAAACTTTTACATGCTCGATATTGAGATTCCAAATTACATACTTGAAAGTTGGATATTACAACATGTGTTTATTTTGGTGTTTATCTGAGCAAGCATATTCACAAAGACTGTTATTAACAGCAATTACTACATTCAAATCTTCTGATTGAGGCCACTGTCTTAACCATTTCATAGATTTTTTCCTACTCTGTATACTTCTGTTCCTGAAATAGAGGTAGCAAATGCATCTATGATAGCTGCAATTTCAAAAGTTTATTCTGTTCTGGTATCTGGTCTAAGTGTTCTTCAAACAAAATAATAAGTTGTTGACCTTCTTGTGCTTGTGAAAGCACAAAGCACAAGAACAGTAACAAAAGCTCTGTGGTCTGTTTGGATTATAGAAGTGAAGATAATTTCTCTGATTTTGAAAAAAAGCAGTCTCATGCACATTTTTGACAGGGGTCTTATGCCTGCTGATTAAATTTCATTTTGAAAACACCAACTTACAGTAACAATTACAACCAAGAATTGCATCCTTATTCAGTTTTATTAATTTGAATTTCGGCTGTTTCCTTCACCTCTACTGAAATTCCACCTATACAGATCTATGCAGCCAAAGAAATAAAGAGTATTTCCTTTATGTCCACGTGTAAATAAGATTTATAAGACATATACCTATGCTTATGCAAACACAGTCTTATCTGACTTAGTTTCAGCCTTATTTGGTTTCACCTTCATTCTGAAAATGTCATATCCTTCTCTTATTAGCACACCAAGAGCCCTTTCCCTCTGGTATGTGTTCTTTTCTTGAGGTCATGACAGGTCATACATTTCCCTTGTAAGATATGGCTATCAAAACACTAGTTATCCAACAAAGATATGTTATAACCATGGAACAATTTAAGTGTATCACTGTCATAATCCATTGATGAAGGTCGCCAGCACCATGATTTGCCTTGTATCAAGATCACAGTCTCTGAGTACTCCATCAACAGTTTTGTAGTTTGGCTTGGCAGTGCATCTAATAGCAATAATTAACTATGCTGTGAGAGATTTCCTTTGCATGCTTTTACTTTGAATGTTGAGTATGAGAAGTACCAACATTTTTTCTCTTGATATTTAACAATAAAGATACTTTGTCTGAAATAAGCAGTATAAAATCCTTCAGCTTCTTACTAAAGGTCACTTTGACCAATTAAATTACAAAAAAGTGGGAAAAAGAATGAAATAACACCTATTGCAAATCCTAATTGTGGTTCATCATAAAGTAGGTTGCACATGTGAATGTCATTTTGCTTGCTATCTTTAATTATGAGAATGGTGTTGATGTTGAATTGTGCTATTTTTGTATAACATATCCAAGTGCAAATGGAGATAAAGCTAGTTGATTACGTATAAATGTATTTTCATGGAGGCAATTAAATATCAGAAAGGTGAATTTTTTTTTCTTCTTTCCTTCTTTTAATAGTCACAGCTTTTTAGTTGCATTCTTCCTGAGTTTCATCCTACGAAAATGCATTTCTGGATGAATTTTTGCAAAATGTGAAAAGTTAGCAGAAAACAGGCCTCCAACAAATTTTTTGTTGACAATAAATTCTTCACAAAGTTCATGAAATCTTTCTATATTGGTCAGAATTTGGATGAGAAAGCTAGAAGAAATAAAATAGATTGAATAATACATTTTATGCATTGTTGTTTCAAAGTAGAAAAAACCTTTCGATAGAACATGTTATATTAAATCAGATCTAAAATTAATGTCTTGTAAACTCTTTATCCTCCTAAGAGCTATGACAGTTTTCCAAACATTTTAGAATCTATGTTTGCTACATTTGAATATGTAAATGAACGTGCATGCTGCCATCTAGACCCTGTCTACTTTATTCTTTGGAAGTTTTTTTTATTCTCTGTTTGGCCATTATATTTCCCTAAGTAACAGGAATATCACCTCTGTTGGTGCATTGGTGCTGAACAGTTGCCATAGTCCATACCAGAGTTGTTTGTATTTCAAAGCTAAATGGGCTGAACAAGATAACAAATACAGTCACTTTAATTTATGCGCTTGTGTGTCTGTGTGTGGAAAGTGAAAATTGGTAAGGAGTTATTGTAGTTCCTAGAGTTTGTTTGTTCATTTGTTTTTTTAACAGGAGAACACATTCGAAAAATGAGGAATGTCAGAGGTGCAGAATGGTATGAAAAGTGAAGGTGAGAAGGGAGTGGAGATCTTTAGGTAAAACTCTGATGAGTAGCACACTGGTCATAAAGATAAAAAATCTAACCAGCCCAGCCCCTTATCTGAAAATTAAAACTGTTTCTGGGCTTTTTAGTTATACAGAAGCTTGTGTTTCTTGTAGATATACAAATAGCAAAGAGAAAAGATATACTAAAAGAAAGGGAAAAGTTTATGTTTAGCATGCCTTAGGAGAACAACTTTCAGAGGTAAAGTATTCTAGGTAATAAATGACAGTCACTTTTAGGTTGCAAATAGGTTTGCTCGTATTTTACTATTCTTCCCTTCTGCCTACTGAGTTCTGAGTTCTAAATCACTGTGAAAAGTATGTTGTGTTTGAGTTGGGAACACATGCATATGCTCCACAGTGAGCATAGCCCCTTTATCTGATTATTCTATATTGTACAGGATCTGGGATTCAATCTGTAGTCTTTTACAGTACAATGCTGTCGTAGGGCAGTGTGGCAAAATTAGTGTCATTTTCTTGTACTGTATTCCAACAGAAACATTCAGAAATTGTGACTCCAACTTGAGGAAATCACAACTTTTTGGATGGCTTTTTGACTGTTTGGAACTAGTAATTCATCTCTTTAAGCTATCCCTCAGCAGTGAAGACTTCAGATGTGCTTAATGAGAAATTAAAATTTAGGGTCTGCTATAATCACTTGATTCCAGGAGCTGAGTTTATAAGAAAAAAAGTCCCCAAATATACACCAATGTGCTCCCCCCACCCCTGTCGGATTCCCTAAACAACTTGTGAAAAAAAGTAAAGTTGCATCATGGGATATTCTGATTGCTGTGAATTCCAGTTATGGAACTTCATGTTTTTCTATGTTTTTCTCTACAGTATTCCTCAAAGCATTTCACTATAAAAGCATCTTTACAGCCACATGGGAACTTAAGTGTTATGTGTTTCTTATATCCATATGTTTAACATGAAGAACGGGAAATAAAACCTGTTTTTGACAAAAATTAGTCCTGATGATTTCTATAATTGTTAGTTTTTTTCATATATTAATACTAATACCTTATTGAAACATAAAAGACTATTGTAAAATGAATAATTTTCCTGTACATAAATAGAAGAACTGAAAAATACAGAAATGTAAACAAAGACCAAGCTAATTCTGCATCTTTTTCTTTCATGAGGAAACAGTAGATCGGCCTCATTTTAAGGAAGATATTTCTGAAGATCACCTAAATTTTCAGGATGACTAGAATAAGAAACAGTGTTTCCCTTTTTCATACTGGACAAATAAATCGATATTCACATTTCACTTTAAAAGAGCTTACTTTTGTACATTTATGTCTATACAGCAGAACCTAAGGGCACTTCCACATCCCAGGTCTCTGTACCTGTGTTAAGCATGTCCTGAATCCACAGCAGGCTGATGAATACATCTCAATCACTCTCATAGTCTCAACACAAATAAAAACTTTGCACAAGGATTAGCCTGGAACTGTGATGCATAGTGGCCATGTCTATATCACCGATTAAAAGAAGATTAGAAGCCACACCATGGGGCCAAGAATTGTTTGGTATCCATGCTACTTTAACTGACTCCCTTTTGTTAGCAGATGTGTCTTGAAGACACATTCAAAACAATGAGCAATCTGACGATTCAGCGGTGTGGATGAGTAAGGACTCACTCAGGTTCACTACTTGGCCTATTTTTATTTAACATTGTAAATGCACCCCTCTACCTGGTCTGGATGGTCAATGAACGTTTGGTGGATCATAGCAGGCATTAGCAAATACAGCTCAAGCTGAAGGTGTGTTCAATTAAAAGAAGGAGTAGCAGCCTGGTTCAAAGCTCTGAGTGTAAACAACAGAATCATAGAATCATAGAATCATAGAATTGCTAGGCTGGAAAAGACCTTTGAGATGAAGTACAACTGCACCTGCCCACTACTAAATCATAACCCTTCACACTTCATCTACCTGCTTATAAATACCTACAGGGATGGTGACTCAACCACTTCCCTGTGCAGCCTGTTCCAGTGCCTGATAACCCTTTCGGTGAAGAAATTCTTCCTAATGTCTAATCTTAACCTCCCCTGGTGAAACTTGAGGCCATTTCCTCTCATCCTATCGCCTATCACTTGGAAGAAGAGACCGACACTCACCTGCTTACATCCTCCTTTCAGGTAGCTGTAGACAGTGATAAGGTTTCCCCTTGGCCTACTTTTCTCCAGGCTAAAGAACCTCAGTTTCCCGAGCCACTTCTCATAAGATTTCTTCTCCAGCCCCTTCACCAGCTTTGTTGCCTGTCTCTGGACATGCTCCAAGACCTCAATGTCTTTCTTGTAATGAGAGGCCCAAAACTAAATGCAGTATTTGAGGTGCAGCCATACCAATACTGAGTACAGCAGCACAACCTTTTCTCTGGTCCTGCTGGCCACACCGTTTGTGATACAAGCCAAGATACTATTGGCCTTCTCGGCCATCTGGGCACACTGCTGACTCATATTTAGCTGACTGTCAACCAACAGCCCCAAGTCCTTCTCTGCCAGTCAGCTTTATAGCCACTCTTTTCTAAGCCTGTAGTGTTGCATGAGGTTGTAGCGTCCCAAGTGCAGGACTTGGCACTTAACCTGGTTGGTCTCAGCCCATCAATCCAACCCATTCAGATCCCTTTGTAGAACGTCCCTACCCTCAAGCAGATCAACACTGCCTCCCAGTTTAGTGTCATCTGTGAGCTTACTAAAGGTAAATTCAATCCCTTCATCCAGATAATTAATAAAATTATTGAACAGGACTGAACCCAGCACTGAACCATGCAGAACATCATTTGTGATTGTCCTCCAGCTGGATTTAACTCCATTTACCACAACTCTTTTGGCCCTGAGATCCAGTCATTTTTTTACCCAGCAGAAGTTATGTCTGTCCATTCCAATGGCAGCCGGTTTCTCAAGCAGAATATTGTGAGAAATGGTGTCAAAAGCTTTACTGAAGTCAAAGTGCACTTTATCCACAGCCTTTCCCTCATCCATTAAGTGAGTCACCTTGACACAGAAGGAGATCTTGTTAGTTAGGCAGGACATGCCTTTCATAAACCTTTACTGATTGGGTCTGATCACCTGGTTGTTTTGTGTGTGATAGCACTCAAGGTCACCTGTCGCATGACCTTCCCCAACACTGAGGTCAGACTGACGGGCCTGTAGTTCCCTGGATCCTGCCTCTGAACCTTCTTCTAAATGGGGGTAACATTTGCCAACCTCCAGTCATATGGAACTTTCCCAGTCGGTCAGGATTCCTGG
This sequence comes from Phaenicophaeus curvirostris, assembly GCF_032191515.1. Taxonomy (NCBI): domain Eukaryota; kingdom Metazoa; phylum Chordata; class Aves; order Cuculiformes; family Cuculidae; genus Phaenicophaeus; species Phaenicophaeus curvirostris. Next base: position 175,284,723 of record NC_091392.1, on the reverse strand, counting down.
TAGATGATGGGAAGGGGTTTGGTGAGCACCTCCGATAGCTCCCTTATCACACTTGGGTAGATCCCATCCAGCCCCCTAGACTTGTCAATGTCTAATTGCTCAAGCAGCTCTTTAACCATTTCCTCTTGGATCATGGGAGCTTTGTTCTGTGCTCCCTCCTTGTCTTCTGTCTCAGGAGGCTGAGTACACAGGAAACCCCTTGCCTTACTATGAAGACTGAGGTAAAGAAGTAATTAAGTACCTTAGCCTTATCCTTATGCTTTGTCACTGTTGTTCCCCCTGCATCCAGTAAAGGATAGAGATTTTCCTTGGCCCTCCTTTGGTCATTGATCTATTTGTAGAAACATGTATTATTATCCACCTCAGAACTGGACGATCTAAGTTTTAGCTGGGCCTTAGCCCTTCTGATTTTCTCTCTTCATGATCACTTCATCGTTGTAGTCTTCCTGAGGTGCCTTCCCCTTCTTCCAAAGCTCAGATACTTTCCTCTTTTTTTTTCCCAAGATCAACTCAAACCTCTCTCAGCCAGAAATGTAATTAATTTGGACTTCAGCATGTGCAGAGATAACACACAGTTTCTAAATTTTGTGTTGCTTTTACATCAGAAATTCCTGGCTTACAGTTAACCTGTGCCAGCAGCCTACACCACTGAGTGCTGTAGGTGGGGGCAGCTTGACAAGCATACAGGGAGAAAATTATATGTGAGATGAGAGCTTGGACACTAAAGTATTCTTATTCTCACTTATCTTTATATATGCTTGGGACCCAAGATGTCAAGAAACTGAAATAATTAACTCTGAAGAAATCACGCTGAAGTTGAACTACCCTGCATCTGCTTAAAATACACTGAAGTTTCAACAGCTTCAGAAAATTCAGCTGCAATGTTCTCCTCCTGTGGGTAACTACATCTCTTGTTGAATTCATTTGTTGAAGAGTTTCAATGAGCCTGAATATCAGGTTTGTAAGCCTGATCTATCAAATCTTTCTGTCTGACCTGGTTCTATGTAATTGGGGGTGTGATAGGTGGATGCTTTGGAAAATTAAAGCTTTCCTGCTTGCAGGCTGATCCCTGTCAGAATTTTTCCAACATGCTTCAGAGTTTTGCTTAGTTCTTGTTCCTCTTGCATCTGTGCTTGTTACACTGATTAAAAAATAAAAATGGTAAGGAAGGCTCTTTGGAAAAGGGAGCCACAGCATCCATCCCTGGGCAAGTAATGATGTACGATGTAAAGATTGCACCAGTGTACTCTCTGCCATTGCTCCTCTGCCCTGAGCAAAATGAGACCATGTTGTGAATGTAGGAAAAGGCTGCTTCAAATTATGTGTTAAATTATGCTCTAAATTACACACATTTATTAGATGTTGCTGGAGGCCTGTTTTTCTTCTTAGTCCAAGATAGCATCTGAACACAGGTCAGTCAGACCTAAAGTCTGTTCCTATAAACTGAGCTCATCTCAGTATAATTCACTGAGTATTGAGTCAGCTAAATAGTTGTTTTTTTCACAATGCCAATCCACTTCTGTTTGGTTTGTTGGAATGTTTGGGATGTTTTGTTTTGTTTTGGTTTTGTGTTTTTTGGTTTTTGGGTTTTTTTGGTTTTTTTTTTGTTTTTTTTCGCATGGTTTTGGTTTTCATTTTAATGAAGATAGCTAGTAGCATTTACTTCTTTTGTGGCTGGAGATCGTGTGCATATTCCTTGCTTGATACATTCAATTTTATTTTGAGCAATAGGGAAACACTATGAAGTCTGAACTCAGTATAAATCAACCTAATTAATTTTCTGATACAGTTAAAGGAAGTAGCTACATTGCATATAATCTCTATGTGTATGTGTCAGCTGTAATTTTCAGTGCTGTTATGTAAAACATTCTGGGCTTGAATTTCATCATTACTTGCTGTAATAAAATATTTTGAACTTACAGATTGGATCAAATCTAAATGTTTAGAATACAGGTTATACAATTATTAGAACTTACTTAAGAGTCTCTTCCTTAGCAATCAGTGGGATTTCTCCAGGCTAGGTTATCTGTTATCAACTTGAATCATCACTGCAGTGGTTTGTTGCAGCTATTCAGTAAGTAGCTCTGGAGTCTTTAATGAAGCTGATTCTATCTTCGTACTTGTTACCTCCAAAGAAGGATTACTTATTGGTAGACAGTTAGAACATTAAAAGGCACAGAAACATCTTATATGTCAATATCATAATGAGAAAAGAGTTTCTTCTTACACTATATTTCTGAAAGCCAATGTAAAATTCTTAACTATCTACAAAGATCACTAAGTATGATTTGAACAACTTCTTTTTGCTGAGCTTTCAAATTAATGTGTTTTCTCTGAAAGACAAATATAATCTCCTTTGCAATTCAAAGTCCTGGACGATGTCATTAGGCTAAATAACAGCTGTGATTTCTTCAGGGAGAGTTTAATCAGTTTGTTGTGACATGGTACCAGGAACTCAATTGTGATTGATCACTACTGCTCAAGAACTGGCCAGAAGGGAGTCTGAGCAAATCATTTCAACAGTGCTTCAGAGCTGCTGAACCTCAGACAATGAGGACTCTTGAAGCTGACAGAAATATTAGCAGGCTGCAGGAATGGAAGGTTTTCCAGTGACTCTCTAAATACTGCCTTTGGCATGGCCAGGGGAACTTCTGTTATCCCATTACTCAGTGCATTGGTTCTTAAGATTGGATGAAAGGTAAAACAGATCACTCTCCATGGCTGCCTTAGCACTAGTAGTAAAGTGTCGGAATTTTTTTGATTTTTGTTTAAAAAAATCTTTCTATGAAAACTAATTTTTCCGTTGTTCTGTTGGTCAATACCAGGTTTTCTCTTTCCTTTTCATAGACTCAGATAATCAAAGAGACCCCTAGGCTCATCAATGTGTGACTAACAGGTATCCTGGCCAGAAAATTTCATTGATGATGCTTACATTAAATCAATAAATCATGGTTGATCTACAGAGCACCCTTTAAAACAATATTGAATCCAAGTCATTGAGAAAATCAATATTCCACCAAATCCTGATGTAAATTATTTTAGTGGATATTTGCCTTCTTATTGGTTACATAGTGGCTCTCACTTTCAGTCACTAGACCTTGTTATAGTTTTTGCCTTCTACAACATACCTCAATGACCAAGACCCCTGAAAGGATTTTCTCTGCTTGTTGCCACATACCAGTATCTGTGCCATCATACCTTAACTGGTAATATTAACAATGCTATAAAGTGGTTTGCTGCAGGTCTCTTCTTTAGAGATGACCCTAAATTATTATACTCTATAACATCCTAACATGGAAAGAATAGTAACATCAACATTTGCCCCACACACTTCAGAACATCTTTGTGTCCCAATGGGTTGTCAGCACGTACTAGAGTCATGTCATCATTTTGCTGACAGCGAACTCATCTGCCTTTGTCAAGTAATTTAATTGAATTTTACTCCTTTAATAACTGATTGAAAACTTGTTCTCCAGATCACAAACATTTTTCTAAGCCCTAATTTTCATTTTCTACTTCTTTATTCTTTATTTTTTATTTTTAAATGTGAACACTAGAGTCACATGTAGTAGTTTAGTAATAGCTTTTCTAGTGCTCTAGTAGTTTTCTACTTCTGTTGAGTATTCCTTTAGCTTCTGCATCAAACGAACACAGCTGCTTATCCAAGTGTTGTATTAAAGTAAGAAATCATCGCTATTAGCTATCTAGGTTTCCCAATGACCCATTTCCAAAGTAATTTATTTCCAAAATATCATGGTTTGTGTTCTATATTCTTTGTCTTGAAATGGTAACATGGAAAGACAGGAACATAGAAAGGGTGAGAAAGAATCATTGAAAAGAATAAATATTGAAAAGTTTTAAGGGCCAGTTTAAGAAAAAAAAAGAAAAAAGGAGAGAAGAGCTTTCATAAGTAAGGAGAAAAAATTACTTAGGTAGTCACCTTTCCAAACAAAGTAGTTGAGAAACTATATGCTTGCACTTCTTCCTAAAATAATTTAGTATAATTGTTTGGAAGGCTAAAAAACTTCAGGAGTAGGATGACTATAATCTTCTATTCCCTTTTCTGTGGAAACCTCTATCAAGTTCATCTTCTCTTAGGCTGTTAATTTTATGCAATATAATTTCAAGTTTATATATTTTAAATATATCATTTGTAAGTATAATACAGGTTGCACATCTTGACAAACATTGTGACTAGTCTCAAATGAAATGCTCTCTGCATATTCCCACCAAGCCTAGCTTGAAGAAAAGCAACTTTATAGCTCACCACTGGAAGCACTTACACAAGAAGACAACAGAAGACAAGAGGAAATCATAAGTGGGAAGAACTTCTAGCAGCAGATGTAGAACTGAAAACATATTCTTGAAAGCAATAAGCACTTTTGTTAATGTAAATTTAGCTTTGAGATGATCATTCATAATCATCTAAAGAAAAACAATGATCATGAATGAGAGCGTGCCAGGGACGTAATCAAAAAGGTATTACTAGAGTAGTAATATGGCACACTGAATAGTGAATCACAGACTCACTGAATCACTAGGTTGGGAACGACCCCCAGGATCATCGAGTCCAACCATTCCTATCAACCATTAAACCATGCCCCTCCAAGGATGGTGACTCAACAACCTCCCTGGGCAGCCTGTTCCAGTGCCCAATGACCCTTTCCATGAATTTTTTTTTCTGATCTCTAGCGTGACCCTCCTCTGGTGGAGCTTGAGGCCATTCCCCCTTGTCCGGTCCGCTGTCATGTGGGAGAAGAGGCCAGCACCCTCCTATCTACAACCTCCCTTCAGGAAGTTGTAGAGAGCAATAAGGTCTCCCCTCAGCCTCTTTTTCTCCAGGCTAAACAACCCCAGCTCCCTCAGCTGCTCCCTGTAAGACTTGTTCTCCAGACCCTTCACAAGCTTCATTGCCCTTCTCTGGACATGCTCCAGAGCGTCAACGTCTTTCTTGTAGCAAGTGGCCCAGAACTGAACACCGTACTCAAGGTGCAGTCTTACCAGTGCTGAGTACAGAGGGAGGATAACCTCCCTGGACCTGATGGTCACACCATTTCTGATACAAGCCAAGATGCCATTGGCCTTCTTGGCCACCTGGGCACACTGCTGCCTCATGTTCAGTCGGCTGTCAACCAACACCCCCAGGTCCTTCTCCTCCAGGCAGCTTTCTAGACAGACTTCTCCTAGTCTGTAGCACTGCATAGGGTTATTGTGCCCCATGTGCAGCACCTGGCATTTGGCCTTGTTAAACCTCATGCCATTGGTCTCAGCCCAGCGGTCCAGCCTGTTCAGGTTCCTTTGCAGAGCCTCCCTACCCTCCAGCAGATCAACACTTCCACCCAGCTTAGTGACATCTGCAAACTTGCTAAGGGTGCACTCAATGCCTTCATCCAGGTCATTGATGAAGACATTGAACAGGGCTGGACCCAGCACTGAGCCCTGGGGAACCCCACTTGTCACTGGCTTCCAGCTGGAATTAACTCCATTTACCATCACTTTCTGGGCCCAGCAATCCAACCAGTTTTCCACCCAGGAGAGTGTGTGCCTGTCCAGGCCAGAGGCTGACAGTTTCCCAAGCAGAATGTTATGAGAAGATGTGTCGAAGGTTTTGCTGAAGTCGAAGAAGACTACATCTGCAGCCTTTTCCTCCTGCAGTAGGCAGGTCACTTTGTCATAGAAGGCGATCAGGTTAGTCTGGCAAGACCTGCCTTTCATGAACCCATGTTGACTGGGCCTGATCACCTGGTTCTCTTGCATGTGCTTCATGATAGCACTCAAGATCACCTGTTCCATGACTTTCCCTGGCACTGAGGTCAGACTGACAGGCCTGTAGTTCCCTGGATCCTCCCTGCGACTGTTCTTGTAGATGGGCACAACATCAGCCAGCCTCCAGTCCAGTGGATCTTCCCCAGTCTTCCAGGACTGCCGGAAGATGATGGAAAGGGGTTTGGCCAGCACATCCACCAGCTCCTTCAATACTCTTGGGTGGATCCCATCCAGCCCCATAGACTTGTGGGTGTCTAGCTGGGCAAACAAGTCTCTAAGGACCTCCTCTTGTATCACAGGAGCTTTTTTTCTGCTCCTCTAGCTCATGGGGATGGGCACACAGGGAACAATATACCTTATTAAAGGAATAAAGGCTGAGGCAAAGAAGGCATTAAGTACCTCATCCCTGTCCTCATCCTTTGATACAGTTTTTCCATTTGCATCCTATAGGGACTGAATATTCTTCCTGGTCCTTCTTATACTGTTAATGTATTTACAGAAAGATTTTTTGTTATCTTTCACAGACTTGGCCAGTCTGAGCTCTAGTTGGGCTTTAGCCCTCCTGATTTTTTCTCCGCACAATCTTACTTCCTCCCTGCAGTCCACCCAAGACACCTGTCCCTTCTTGCAAAGTTCACAGACATTCCTCTTCTTTTTGATGTCCCTGAAGATTTCCCTGCTTAACCAAGCTGGGTTTTTTTCCCTGACATCTCCTTTTGCGGAACATGGGGACATCTTGCTCCTGAGCTGCTAGGATTTCCTTCTTGAAGAGTACCTTACCCTAAAGGACTGTCTCCCATGGGACATTATCAACCAGCCTTCTGAACAGTCCAAAGTCTGCCCTCTGGAAGTTTAATGTGACTGTTCTGCTAATCCCGTTCCTAACCACACCTAAAACTTAAAATTCTACCATCTCATGATCGCTTTGTCCCAGGCATCCTCCAACCTTCACATCCCCTACAATGCCTTCTCTGTTCACAAATAGCAGGTCCAGGAAGGTGCCTTCCCTTATCAGTTCACTCACCAGTTGTGTGAGGAAGTTGTCTTCCACATACTCCAGGAACCTCCTAGACTGCTTCCTTTCTGCTGTATTGCACTTACAGCAGACATCCAGAAGATTGAAGTCTCCCACAAGGAAAAGAGCTAGCGATCTTGAGACTTCTCCCAGTTGTTTATAGAAGAGCTTGTCAGCTTCTTCTTCTTGGCTGGATGGTCTATAACAGACTCCCACCACAATATCACAGAATCACAGAATAACCAGGTTGGAAGAGACCCACCGGATCACCGAGTCCAACCGTTCCTACCAAACACTAAACCATATCCCTCAGCACCTCGTCCACCTGTGCCTTAAACACCTCCAGGGAAGGTGACTCAACCACCTCCCTGGGCAGCCTGTTCCAGTGCCCAATGACCCTTTCTGTAAAGAATTTTTTCCTAACGTCTAGCCTAAACCTCCCCTGGCGGAGCTTGAGGCCATTCCCTCTTGTCCTGTCCCCTGTCACTTGGGAGAAGAGGCCAGCACCCTCCTCTCTACAACCTCCTTTCAGGTAGTTGTAGAGAGCAATGAGGTCACCCCTCAGCCTCCTCTTCTCCAGGCTAAACAACCCCAGCTCTCTCAGCCGCTCCTCATAAGGCCTGTTCTCCAGCCCTTTCACCAGCTTTGTTGCTCTTCTCTGGACTCTCTCCAGAGCCTCAACATCCTTCTTGTGGTGAGGGGCCCAGAGCTGAACACAGTATTCGAGGAGCGGTCTCACCAGTGCCGAGTACAGAGGGAGGATAACCTCCCTGGACCTGCTGGTCACGCCGTTTCTGATACAAGCCAAGATGCCATTGGCCTTCTTGGCCACCTGGGCACACTGCTGGCTCATATTCAGTCGGCTGTCAACCAACACCCCCAGGTCCCTCTCCTCCAGGCAGCTTTCTAGACAGACTTCTCCCAGTCTGTAGCACTGCATAGGGTTGTTGTGCCCCAAGTGCAGGACCCGGCATGTGGCCTTGTTAAACCTCATGCCATTGGACTCTGCCCAGTGGTCCAGCCTGTTCAGATCCCTTTGCAGAGCCTCCCTACCCTCCAGCAGATCGACACTTCCACCCAGCTTAGTGTCGTCCGCAAACTTGCTAAGGGTGCATTCGATGCCTTCATCCAGGTCATTGATGAAGACATTGAACAGGGCTGGACCCAGCACTGAGCCCTGGGGAACCCCACTTGTCACTGGCCTCCAGCTGGATTTCACACCATTTCCCACCACTCTCTGGGCCCGGCCATCCAACCAGTTTTCCACCCAGGAGAGTGTGCGCCTGTCCAGCCCAGAGGCTGACAGTTTCTCAAGCAGAATGCTGTGAGAAACTGTGTCAAAGGCTTTGCTGAAGTCCAGGAAGACCACATCCACAGCCTTTCCCTCATCCAGTAACCGGGTCACTTTGTCATAGAAGGCGATCAGGTTAGTCTGGCAAGACCTGCCTTTTGTGAACCCATGTTGACTGGGCCTGATCACCCGGTTCTCTTGCATGTGCTTCATGATAGCACTCAAGATCACCTGTTCCATGACTTTCCCTGGCACTGAGGTCAGACTGACAGGCCTGTAGTTTCCTGGGTCCTCCCTGCGGCCCTTTTTGTAGATGGGCACAACATCAGCCAGCCTCCAGTCCAGTGGGACTTCCCCAGTCTTCCAGGACTGTTGGAAGATGATGGAAAGGGGTTTGGCCAGCACATCCACCAGCTCATTCAGTACCCTAGGGTGAATCCCGTCCGGCCCCATAGACTTGTGACTGTCCAGTCGGGCTAGCAAGTCTCTGACCACCTCCTCTTGGATCATGGGAGCCTCATTATGCTCCTCCAATATCTACCTTCTTGTGGGCTCCTCTGATTTTAACCCATAGACACTTGATCCTGTCATCTCCATAATCGAGCTCGAAGGTATCAAAGCACTCTCTACCATAGAGGGCTACCCTACTTCCTCTCCTATCCTTCCTGTCCCGCCTGAAGAATTTATACTCCACCATAGCTGCAGTCCAGTTATACAAGTCTTCCCACCACGTTTCTCTATGGCAACTATGTCATAGTCTCCTTGCCCTACAATAATTTCCAATTACTCCTGCTTATTGCCAGTGTTGCTTGCATTGGTGTAAACGCACTTCAGCTGGGCTGGGGAGCCCTCAGCTCTCATAAAGGGAATAGCATTCATTCCCAAATGACTGGTTCTTGGATTATCTAACCCATTAGTGCTAGTTTCATCCTTTCCATCACCAGATGTACTTGCCCCCACTCACTCTGTAGTGACATATTGGTGGTTCTTGACAGCACACCATCTCTCAGGCAGTGGAGTTCCACTTCCAGGTGCACTTCTGACTAGCCTGGCTTTGTCCCCCTTCACCTTCACATCTAATTCAAAGCTCTATTTATGAGCCTTGCTAAATTTTTAGTGAGGATTTTAGTACTCCTAGGAGACAAGCATGTCCCATCCCTCGTAAGGAGGCCTGGAGGTGTGTGGGCCAGACCATGATCAAAGAACCCAAAGTTTTGCTCCTTACACCAGGTTTGGAGCCAGATATTAATCAACTGATTTTTCTTGATGTCTTGCTTTTCATTCCTTAGTGTTGGAATGGAGCTATGGCAACAAATGCTCCAGACAACCCTGCAGAGATAGAGAGAAAAAGAGGGAGAAACAGGAAAGTAAAAGACATTAGACAAACTTTTCAGAGTAGTTAAATTGAGATGAGGAAAAAATATAGAAAAAATTGATTGAACTAGGAGAAGGACTGACTAAAAAATATTAATATCACAGATATCTAATTTTCATTAGATGAATCCAGTTCTTTTATTTCTCTTGTTAAAATTGCATGCCACTCTATTCACAGACAGCTTTGGTAGCTTTCTGACCATTTATTTCCACAATATTCAAAATTAGATTTTTTGGAAGCCATTGATTAGATGACTCTTTATGTTTCCTGATTGAATAAAGTAATACTTTTTGTGTGGGTATGCTTAATGCAGAAACGTAGTATTTACTCTTTTATAGTTTGACAGGAAAATCTCTCTTGTGAGAATATTCATTTGTAAGTACCGTACTGATGCTTAAAAGTGAACTTAACATTTGGCATAATCTTCTCCAGGTCATTCATGTGAAGTATTGGTTGTGAAGACATAGAAAGAGAACAGAGAAAGGAACATGGGTGAGTTTATGAGACAACATATGTTTGGTAGCTAATAAAAATGCTGGCAACAAGAGTCTATATCAAAGCCTATGTCAGAATTCAAATGAGTAACTACGAAAAAGTTTTCTATTAGGAACACTGAAGCTGATTTAGTGTGACTTAACATAGCTAAGGAAGCACCTTATATGCTCAGTTTATTAAAAAAAATCAATTTTCTGTGCAGTTAGATGTGGTATGACACTGTAAAACCTGACTTCGCTTCTTTCTTTGCCTTGAACATTTCATCTGAGGCTGGCTGTTTGTGGCCTTGTTCTATGGCACTGGCAATGAATAGTGGAGGGGGTGCAGCAGCAGGTGCTTCCCAAAAACTGATCTTAGAATATCACCTGAGAGCCTCGTCTGTGGCACCAGTTTCAATGGAGGAGAGGTGCAGGAGCAAGCAGCACTCCCCCTCACCTGGCCAAGCTCCTGGTCCTGAGCTGGCTGTAGCACCAGGTTTTGTTCTCCCCACTCCTCACGCCCACCTGACTGCCTTGGCCAGACCATCCCAAAGGAACTTCTGCACACACAGAGCAAGACCACCGCCACACATGCTAATAGGGCATGGACTGCCCTTATAAAAGAACTTACAAGTAGCGAAGCGGTATGTGCTAATCCACCTCTTCAATGGGACTTGCCCAGGCCTCACATCCTGGAAGAATAAGAGACCATGTGCTCTGGAAGAATTGCTGCTGTCCATCGATGTAGTGATTCTTTCTTTTTCCCTTCTCTTCCTCTTCCTCTTTCTCTCTCTCTCTCTCTCTCTCTCTCTCATTTACCTTACTGTTTCCCTGTTCTGGTGTCGGTGTGTGTGTTGGATCAGATCTGACTGGCCTTGGCTGTATTCAGGGATCAGATTCTGATCAGAACCACTTGGTATCTGTTTCCTGTAACTTTGGGAAGTTCCATCCCCATATCTCAGCTGTGTATCTAAGTCTTTTGGTCTGTTTATTTTGGTTGAAAGCCAGAATAAATTTTGCTTTTGATTTTCACCCTGAGACTAACCTTGTCCGCCTCCAGATCACCACACAGAGAAACGAACCTGACTTTACGCTGTGCAGATCAAAAGAGGCCTGGATGTGAGTGTGTGGCTCGTGGATCCGGGTGTGACAGACACACATGCTTTTAATACACTTTAGAACTCCTTCCGATTAAAAGAAATAAGTATCTTCCTTGCTGTCATCACTATTAATAACTTAAGTGAGATTGACAGATTTTCAATAACTTGATTCTTAAAATATGCATTTCCTATAGAAAACAGAATAGATGAGCAAGTGGCTGGCACGAAAGAGACATATGATAGAATATGTCATAAACAAAGTCTTACAAGGAACCAGAGAAAATGAGTTAGAAAATATAAGTAATTTTCTTTACTTCTGCTGGAAATGATTTGAACCATGTGTGCCAAAAGGGTAAATGGTCCCAAGTAACTGATTTTTTAAAAATGCTATTGATAATGAAGTAGACAGATTAGAAAGTGATGACCTTCAGAGAGAGAGTAGGGAAAAGTTATCATGTTCTGAGGGAATTCATGTGTGTTTCGCAAATAACAAAAATATTGACAATAGTAAGTAGAAATCTGAAGCTGAGACTGGCAAACAGGAATCAAAAAAGATTTGCTTTTGCCAGAGAGGAGAAAAGAAAACCTAGCCCATGATCTGAGAATGGACTGGCAGAGAAAGACAAATCCATTTTGTCAATGAGCAAGTCTTTATGCCTGTAGGAAGAGGTACAAGTTTGAAAAGATGAAAGACAGACAGATGCATCTGATTAGAAGGATATGGGTCCTGCAGTATGTTATGGAGATCAGAGCAGAATAAGAAAATTTGTGGCTTTAAAGTAGCTAGCTAGGAAGTTGTTTGACTTGGAGCAGAAGACGACTGTAACTTTTTAGAACAGAAAAGATTAACTGAATGGGGAAAGAGCTCACATCTGGTGAGAAGTAACCAGTGAAATCATGACAGAAAACTAAAGGCTGGCAAACTGAAGAGGAGGGACCTGAAAATCAGATGTCAGAAAAAGAAATGAAAGGTAGGGGAAAGCCTGAAAAGCAGAAAAATACTCGATTTTTTACCCAGTGCTAGGTCACAAAATAGTTGGAATGCTCAAAACCAGGAAGAAATCCCAGGTAAAGAAGCTGCAAGATACATACTCTTAAACAGTTCAGTTGTGAAAGACATGCCATCCTACAGGAGGGTGATTCCTCGGGATATGGTCATTACTGAAAAAGAAGGAAAATAGGAAATTGCACAGTGAAATACTCAATATATCTTCAACAATCTCTTTTATAATCTACTACAGAAATTGAAAAATGCCAGTCATGTGGATTCAAGAAGACATCATGTCTCCTATGGTTTTGATATCATCCAAATATGTTATGCAATATCAATCTCTCTAACAAAGTAAACCTTTACTACCCAAAGTTAAGTTTCTGAAGTCATCTAAGTTTTATTATTATGTTAATATAAAAGCCGAAGTGTGTTATTTATGTCTCCCATGAGCACTGGAAAAAATGATCTGACATATGTGTATTATGACTTAGAATACCTCAAAAATTAGCTAGACTGAGGGCAAAAAGTACCAATGTGATTTATCATTCTTATAGTGAGACTGAGCTTTTATGTATATTTTTCTTGCACCAAGCATTACAGCATTTTCCCACTGCATAATGAAATGTACCTTTGCAGTCAGGATGAAGTGATTTCTAAGGAGCTTAGCTATTAAATACTATCTTTTTAGACTCTAGTAGATGCCTTGAATTTTGAAGTGACTTAAATAAATATTTCTTAAAGAAATCTGATTAATGACATCATCTGCTGTCTGTCTCCTGCTGTGTAATCATTCACTTTCATCTATGTCAGGAGGGATGCAGCATATGTAACTTGTGCACCTAACCTACTATCACAATTCACTGGAGACCTCTGTCCTTCTAGAGCAGATGTCTAAGACTATACGTTCAAAATAGTACCAGAAAAAAATGAACTGAGGCTCCTTTCAACAGCCAGCTGTGTATGGAGAGCTAAAGAGCTGGCAAAATCTAAATGATTTTGTTGGGGTAGCCCAAGTAGCTCAGCAATATGTTTCAACAGTGATCAGTAGATATCCACTATCTATATATGCTACCATATCAATATATGCTATAAATGTTATAGCTGACAAGTAGGCATCTACACCGAGACACCTAAAATATGTAAAATCTGCAGGTGAATCTGGAAAGTGCCCTACCACAGCATCTAATGTCATTTGAGATATCTCAGGTGCACTTCAGGTGCCATTCCAGAAAGTGGCTTAAGGGTATCTCCCATAGGTCCTACTTTTCATTTTGGATCAGTAATACCCTTTTGGAATGTGACTCCTGGTTGTGTCCACCTACCGTGTTTGGATTTGTATTAAGACTCTGTCCTAGATTGAATCAACCTGTTTCTTTTTGGATTAAATTTAATCAGAACATGCCTTCAGTAAGTGTATTTAATGCTTTCTAGCCACAAATATGAGTTATGTCACCAGGCTAGATCATGTGTGCTCATCGTCCACTGTTTCACTCTACCAACCGGCCTCTATAAGCTGGGACTGTATCCTGGGCTGCATAAAAAGAAATGCAGACAGCAGGTTGAGGGAGGTGATTCTCCCCCTTTACTCCACACTCATGAGGCCTGACTTGGATTACTGTATCCAGCTCTGGGTCCCGGGTACAAGACATACACAAATCTGTCAGAGTGGGTCCAGAGGAGGGCCATAAAAATGATCAGAGGGTTCTCTGATCAGCTCTCTCTTGAAGAAAGATTGAAAGAGCTGGGATTGTTTATCCAGGAGATGAGAAGGCTCCGAGGATATCCTATTTAGACTTACAAAATATAAAGGAAACTTAAAAGAAAGACAGAGAGATATTTTTTTTTACCAAGGCCCTCATGGACAGTACAAAGGGCAATGTTGTTAAACTGAAAGGGAGCGGATTTATATTGGGCTAAAGTAAAACATCTTTTACTATTAGAGTGATGAGACACTAGCACTGGTTGCCTTGGGAAACTGCTGATGTTCCATCACAGGAATTGTTCGAAGTCAGGTTAGATAGGATTTTGAATGGCCTGGTCTAGTTGAAGATGTTGCTGCCCATGGCAAGAGGGTTGCACTAGATGATCTTTAAAGGTTGCTTCTACCCCAAACCATTCTATTAATCTATGATACTAGTTAATATATCTTGAGTAGTCTAAGTTTGTTCAAATATCACTAGATGTCTGTAGTTCATCAACTTACTGCTCAGTTTCCGTTCATTTTGATCATCAGAGGTTTAATGTAGTCGACTAAGCATAACTATTTAGAGATGTTTGAACTGCCTAAAACTTTGGCATAGGGATGGCAGACATTACAGAAAACCATCAAGCATGTCTGCTCCTTCCTGGAGGAACAACTAGAGGCTATAAGAGTTATGGTAGGAAACGTAATGTGACACTAGATACCTCTGTTTAGGTGGGAGAGTATAGGCTGCCCCTGAACTCTTCATTAATTACACTACCTTTGGAGTCTACATATGTTACTCAAACAACTATGAGCATAGTAGTACATCTGTATAGAACTTTGTGAATATTTCCACTGAATGCAACTGATATCTGGATAATGGTTAGTGAACACAATCAGGCATTAATGGCTTGGGTTTGTTTTTTTCTTTCTTTCCTTTGTTTCTCCTATAGTCATTCACCAATGAATTAATTATCCATTTCTTCTCAGTTCATTGCAGCATGTTAATGGAGACAGCCACGTAATAATGCATATTTATATAGATTTGCTTCTACTGCTTCTTGTTATTCATCCCACCATCTCTAACTCATGCATTTCTACTGCTGCAACAAAGATTGCAACATAAATATATAATTTTCAGAGTAAGAAGACCTTCAACAAAGACTCATGCTTATAATTTTCTTAGCAAAATTGCTGTGTTACTATAATTAAAAATTAAAGTGCAGTTTTCCATGATTTATCAAACACACATTGTCTTTGCTGGAGGTAATTTCTATTACCTTCTAATTCCTATCAATATCTTGATATACTGAGCAGTGGGAACCTGCTACTACAGAAAAGCAAAAGGAATTTTCATATTGTAGCTTTTCTTTCCTGCATTTTTTCCTACTTCTGAAGAAACAATATGCTGGTATCTGTGCTGAGAAATGTATTAGCAATTAAAAGTCAAACATATTCTAGCACTCACATAATACACAGAGTTTACACTACCTGAGGGGTTTTGCACTTCATATACTCACTGTATCTTCAGGCATTTAGTTCCTGATTCAGAAAAATAATTATTCAAACTTAGAGGAAAGCATTAAGGATATTGATGTTACCAAAACTAATGTATAGTAGAGGAAATTCATACTGGTCATAACTTTTGATTCAACAGATTGTTATACATATTGTCACACACTTACAAGGTCTTATACAATTTGCTTAGGTGCAAATGTATGTGTCTGTAAGTGATAAAACCACTTGAACCTAAAACTACTTGCAAAATAAATATGGAGAATTTAATGTCTAACAGCACCTTTTCAGTTTAAGAAGCAGAGTTTGGGTCGCCACTACTGAAAACAACATGATAGTGTTCTCTTCTTTTATTGCTCCCACTAATCTTTTGCACAAAAATTTAGTGGTGGCGGGTGGGCACCTAAATTGAAGCCTCTCTTCGACTGGAATTTTTTCTAATTCTTATCTCCTGGAGCAACACTTTCATTAAAAGGTTGTGGAAAAAACTGGGATTCTTTCTTGAACCTGCAAGGAAAATGAGATTCGTAGTGCCAATGCCTAGATCGTTCTGAGAAATGCAGTTGAGTTATGGCTAGGCACTCACCAGAAAGGGTGAAATTAGAAATGCAGCTGAGTCTTGTACCATGCACTCTGTTGATCTGCTAAATAAGTGTGAGTGATAATTGTTTTCAACCCTAAAGGAGCATTGTGAGGACTGCTATGTCACAATGGGTTATTCATGGATACTAGCATAGGTAAAGGGCTGTAAATGTCTAAGGAATATATGTATTTGAGTGCAAATATAAATACAAACTTAAATGCTAATGTAAAGTGACTGTAAATGTATCAAATGAGAAGATAGTGTCTTACATCCAGTTTATGTTTGTACTGTTTAGGGCTGCAGAAGATATAAAGCAATCAAAGTATGATGTTACAGCACTTTTGTGACACTGATTTACACAGGGAGAGTAACAGATTAAATGAAAATGCCATTCATTATCTGGAGAAAAAAAATTGGTTTGCCTGGTTGTTTGTGGGTTTTTGTTGTTTTTTTTTTTTAATATCACTATTGCTGACTGAATATTTACTTTGTAACCTAAAAGGATGATTCACCACAGAATACTTTAGGTTTTCTGCTGTTATAGCTTATTGATATCATTAGGCAAAGGCAGAAACTTTGATCTCAAACTTTGAAAATGTGTACTAATGTCTTTGTAAAGATAAACATTTCATAGGTTAAAGTGCTGTAGGTTTGCTTTTTGGGCTGTATGTCTAAGCTGAGGGAAAAGTTATTCAAAGAAGTAGAATAGGTATGTCTGCAAACTATACTGATTTATAATCACTGGAGAAGACAGTACTGGTCATCCTGAACCTTGGTTCCATCCTCAACTGGGACTGCCCTTAGGCAGATTTCCCTTCTGCAAAACAAAACAAATAGTTTCCACGTTGCTGTTCAAAGCACTTTTCAGTGAACTGAAAAATAAAATAATTCTGTAAAAACTAGGCATTATGAAGTACCTACCTTTGGAGAGTTTCTACTATCCCTTATCCATATGATGGTCATGGATTTAGAAAACTTTTCAATGAGCAGCTATGTAGTCAGAATTGTACTTTGCTTATTAACATGCATTCTTATGCAAAATTTCTTCTCTCATTTGCATTATATAAGCTCTTTCTCACAGCTTATTTCCCCTCATTCAAACAAACAATGACCTTCATAACAATGAAATACTTTAACAGGAGAGAAGTTATTTTATGACAGAAAGGACCAATTTTTTTAACAAGTCTATGACCAATGCTTTTTGTCCTCTAATTCCTCATGAATAAGTTATGGGATTTTTTTATTCTCTCAGCAATATTTTCTGCTCATTCAAAAGATGACCAAATTAGGTCATTGCCAGTGTATTTCAGACTTTTCAGGATGTATAGTAGCATGCGACACACTGGATTTTATATAGATGGGTTCAGAAATTTATCCTTACCAATTAGGACTTTGAGAATGAAGTGCATTTGTTTGTGTCTGTCTCAAATTATTTGGGGCATAAAAGTTCATGATTAATTTACAAGAGGAATATTGCTCCTTTGGTAACCAGATACAAAAATGTAGAGTGTAAAAAAAAAATAAAAATCCTTTCTTATTTTTTTTCATTGACATAGTAAAGAATCAGAAATTCTGGCCTAAGTATTTTCAGAAACATTCTGTTTTAAATTTGTGATTTTTTTCTCTGCTATTTTGTATTTTTATGGAGATGATCTGATCTGATGTTTAACTAATTAAATTGATAATGAAATTTCCCTCATTTTCATTCCACTAAAGCTTTACAGACTTAGCTACAAGAGAACTCAAGTTCTCTTAAAAGAAAATAAGACTTTCCCAGTAAAGAATTAACTGGACATTCATCCACTGATATGAGAAAATATGTTATATTATTGTCACATTCTGTCAGTACAGCTTGTGTTTTCTAAGTTCTTTCATGAGAAGAAAAACCTATTGCTGGAAAAAATAAAATAAACTTTCCAGGAAACTCAGAGCTAAATTAGTCCTTCTGATGTTAATATTTTGATTACAGCAACTGCATTTAAATTATCCCTTAAGTCAATGACTTTTTATGGACTCTTACAGTGCATGACTAACATTATTGGTTGATTTTTACATAATACTGTTATGCACCATATAGGTCCAGAATCATAAATTATCTGTCATTGATGACCTGCATTCTTTCTAAAAGATGCTGTAAGTAAGGTGAAACCTATTTGTCATAAGCTCTGAGTTCTGTTATCAATAAGCTTTCCAGAGAGCAAATGCAGAACTGAGCTATTTGGAATAAGCCCATGGATAATTTGTTAAGCAGCAATTTTAAAGCATTCATAGCTTTAATATAACTTTAAAATGAATTTTGGTAGGCATATTGAAAAGTGAAGGAGAAGTTGCTTTTGTACATTTCTCCTTGTTTTTCTGGAGAACAATATATTGTAAAAAATATGGTGATAATATAGTCTGAAAGAAAATGATAGAGGATGCTGCGGGTAAGCCAGTTTATACTTGTCCACTCATATGGAGGAAGATAAAAAAGGAAATTGGAGAAAATACTTCCATGTGTCTAAATATTTCTTCTCTTGTAAGTTTGCTATTTGAAAATCTATAATTTTTCCAGAGTGAGCACTAATGAAAATCAGCAGTAATGCATGCTCATTAAAATGTTACATGGAGTTAGGCAACTCCAGATCATCAAATTGTGTAACAGTGTATTACCATCTAAACCTGAAATGGAGATTTTCCCTGTTTTGAGTGGGGATTTCAACCATTTGACTTCCAAAATTCCATTCTTTACTTGAATTATCCTGCTCAAAAAAATTCAACCCTCAAGTATAACACCTTGAGAAGATGTTTAAACGTGCCACTAATAGTTGTTCAGCTGTGGTACTTAAATGAGACTCGGGAAGGGGTAAGATAATTATTCCTTTAGTAGGAACAGAAGGCAGAATAGGTTTCCTCAATAATATGTCCATTTGAGAAAATAAGTCTCCTTTAAGCTGAGTCCTGTTTTCACTAGTAACAGGTGTGGGTTTTACACAAAAGTATCACTGCGTGAAATTCTTTAAGAAAAAAGGAAATATGCTTTGTAAGTATGATGCAGCTATTGTTCTAGCTTTTACTCTATAGCCAGGGTTATTCTACTGAGGTAAGTCATATATATACCACCTGGTATTTGCAGGTAGATCTCTTACACACTACGGAAGTTTAGCATATTTTGTAACTGAAATTAATTAACTGATGGGTCTGACATAAAAGTGCCCTTAAAGGGGTTGCATCTATTTAACTGAATCTCTTTTTAAACCACTTCAAGCTGGGTATGCATGAAAACGACATGATTTTTTAAAATTAAACTAGGATATTACCCATTATAGACATTCTCACATATATTTCTGAGAATATATTAAACAGATGTAATCAGCTTAGGCTACATTGAAATGAGCTTGTTCCAGTGAACATTGTTCACTTTCCCAGTATTAATAATTTTTTCAAAAAAAAAAGAAGGAAAATATCATGATGTACTTTATAGATCATAAGGGACGAGAAGGGAAATGCAAAATTTCCTGGTGATTACTACTCAGCATTTTTGAGGCAGACAAAATCACTTGTCTCCTTCCTGACATCAACCACAGTGAAATGAAAGGAACAGTTTGTAAATGAAAGATTCCAGTCCCCTGTGCTAACTCCAAATTCACAGTAACAAGTTTTAAAAACAATGCTTGTTTTTTGATTACCAGTTTCCTGTTTATCCAGTGGTGATCAGTCTTCTCAGGACTATTTACTAGATTAGCTTTTTCCTCCAAACTTTGTAAAGTTTCAAACAATTTACAAGTGCATGTGACTATTAAATTAAGGGGAGGAGGCAGGGGGTTTCAGGGGTCTTTTTGACAAAGTTGATGAAGACAGTGAAATGTTCTAGTGATTCTGCTTGATTTTCATTAATATTACTGCTGCATTTTAGTATAAAGCAATTATCCCATTTCATCTGAATAATATGCATTTTGAACATGCCTAAAGATTTTATACTTTTGATCAGTGTTTAATATACATCCTTCTTATCTGAAATGTTAAAAACATTACTTGGATTATAAGCAAAGCTTTCATTTGTACAGCCGCTGGCTGTCTGTGTCATAAATATGCACTTATCACTGCTTCAGCAAGACTTCTCTAAGCACATTTAATAGTGTTTTTCATATACATTGGATTTGATTTGTTTTAGGGCATAATGTAAATTCTTGCTGTGATACAGCTTAAAAACCAACAACTTTAAAGAAACCCTAGCTTAGCTACAAGGCTGCATTCACTCATCCTGCAGAATTCTAGGTTTTATTAACTGTCCAAATAACCCATTATTGTTGTTTATGCATGGAACTCTCATTTGTTTGTGAGTATTGTACCTACCTTTTCCTGAACTATCTTCAAGTCTATGCATTTGCCCTCAGTTACTAGCGTGAATTCCTTCAGCACATAATGATAGTGTTTCACATTCCAAACCATGAGCCCACGCCACATGCCATAGAATACAAATGTGCACAAGGTGGTAGTTTCATTATCTTAGGGTCAGTAGAATTTCAAGAGCTTCAAAATTACCTCTATCAGTGATGCAAGTGTCAACTTAGTCTTAATAAATCTTTGGAAACAGCTATGAGTTATTTCTAGGACATCTGCCCATTTCCGGAAATACATCATTCAGCTGACAAACCCTCTATCAGTTTGTAGCAAATAGAATTTCATCCATAAAATGCAAAGTCTCACTTTAGCTTCTGCATGCCATCACTCTGTGATAGCTAAAAGTGTGATTAAGCTAAAGTTTAGCTGATATCAAGCCAAATGTGTGCAACTCCACTTAAAGTGGAACAAGGTCTTTTCTCCACATTATGCAGCGAGTATGTCATATTTACCATACTTCTGATTATTCCACAGTACCATTGGTACTGTGTCATTAACATTGTGTAAAGACATTTTGACAATTTTCATTTATTCTTTTTTTTCCTTAAATTGCTTTTAAAAAGCCACACAAAACTTCCAAACCAAACCAAAATGAATAACAAACCTCCTATTAATAGGTGAATCAAAATATAGCAGAACATCTTATTTGATGACAATAAACTAATATCACATTATGTATTCAGGCAAAAATTCATCTGAAGTTAATGGCACCCTTTTTAGATCTGGTAGCTACACTATTTAATCCTGACAACAGCTCATCGAATGAAAAAATATTAATATACATCTGTAAATGTGAAAACTAATATGTGTGTCTATTAAGTGGTTTCCCTAAAATGCTGCAGACAAGATGAGAAAGAAAAAAATAAGGATGGAGAATAATAAATTTAAAAATATCCTAAACTTGAGTGTGACATGACAACGACCAGAGTATTTAACTAGCCTGATATGTCAAGTTGATGTAAATCAAAGGATTTTTCTGTTAACTCTAATGAATACTTTTCATGTGAAGTTTCTTTATTTTGAACAACTGTGTCTTTTGGCTTGTTTATAAACTCCTGAAAAGTGGGGCAATACTTAAGTAGTACTATTTTCTAAACATTATAATGTCTTAAGATCTTCTTATAAATGAAAAACATTTTCTGAAGTCCCTTAAACTAAATTAAGTACTGTTTATGTTTGGTTTTCTAGTTTGCGAAGTTTTCAGTGAATATTGTCTTATTATATGTGGCATTTATTTTGTAACATTTTTCTTGCTTCAGAGAAATGATTAATTACAATAAATATGTGGATCTCTGGAGGTCATGCAGTTCCACCTCTTATTAAGCTGGACTATTGCAGGTGGTAGATCATGTCAACTGTGGCTTTGTTCATTCAGATCTTGAAAGCTCCTTTGGATGGAAATTCCACAGTATCCTCAGGTAATATCTCAGAAGAAGGCATGCGAAACCAAGACAATAAATTCCTTTATAGAAAGAAATCCTCAAAATTATTCACAAAATGCACTGTTTTCAGTGATGTATTGCAAAGTGCTTTGTAAATACAGAGAGATATAGATTCAGGGAAAATCCTGGTTTTAGTGGACAGAACTGCAAATATTCAAATTGTTGGACCAGTACTCAACATTGCCTCATAAAGCTCTACATGTCTTTGCCTTGCTCTCTTCATCCTTATAGTAGCCTCACTAATCATGACCTAGGCTGCCACTATTCCAGATTGTACAGATGTATGTTTCAGGTTTCATTTTCCTTCCTCTTCTCTCTCCAAAGATTGAAATGTTTTAAAAATCTGTAAACAACCATTATCATAATTTTCAAAATATTATTTACGCTATTATTCAACTTCAGAAATTAGGATAAACTGGCTCAAATCTTTCAATGTTTTCTTATATAAAATTGCCCTTTGCTTCATAATGAACAGCTTTAATAAACTTTTTACTGTGTTTCTCTAGCATAATTTAATTACTTAGCAGTAATGCCACTATTTTTATTGCTACTAGCTTGTCTAATGCCACAAAGGGCAGACTGTAGACAGCATGTGGTCTATGAAAAATTTGAAGTAGCTTACACAGAGACTTCTCAGTTGTGATTACTTCTGGCCAGAACTAGTTGATTGTTAATGTTGCAATAATTAGAGGACCCTTTTCAACTCAGCTGCAATGGGCAGCTGTTCAGGTCCAAAAACTGCAGGAGCTGCCAGTCACTCTGACCCTGGGACTGCCTCTTCTCAGAGGATTTGTCAGTTTGTGAAAGACCCCTCTACACACTCCACAAGACACTTTTCTGGCCTTCCCTTTCAACCTACACAGTGGCCAAAACTCCTGAAATTACTATTTCAGCAGTGTCAAATCGCTGAAGTCATAGATGAATATATTTTGGACTTTAGGGACATCAAAGAAAACATACTCATGGTATTAAATACATGGAGAATTGCAATTCTGAAGTATTTGAAGTGTAAAGAGCTGTGCTCTGAAAAGGAAAAATATAAAATATACCAATTACTGAGACTGAAGTACACGAACCTCACAGATATTGTGAAGCCAGTTGTGTATATATGTTTTTGGTGACATTTGATATTAGTTTATGCTGATGGACTACAAAAAGAAAAATAAAAAGTAAGTTCTTTATGTTTGACGTAATTGGTTTGGGGTTATACCTTAGTGGTATTACCATAGGTTATACCTTAGGGGTTAATTATTTTTTAAGGCAACTTACTAGTTCTCTCATGACAGAATAAAAAAAATCTAAAATATCACTTGGTGAAAGGTAAAGATGTTGCCAAATTCTTTGGAATTCTTTTTTCCCCTATGTCTTTCAACTAAGAGAAGAATTTTGCATGATGTAATAAATTAGCTGTGATTTTAATTAGAACTTGAATATGTGCGAGTTCCTGACATGAACCGCTATAACACAGGTAGTTTTATATTTTTGACCTTTACATTAAATTACTGACTATCAAGAATGGCAATAACAGAATATTAGTATCTTTCTGTTTCATTAACTGGAAAAATATAGGAGACCTGTGCTAAGAGTAAAATAATGTATCTATAAATTTAAAAAATGGCAAGCGAAGACTAGGAGGACTTATGTATGAATGTCAGTATCATAGTTGAAAAACTGTGTATTGTTCAAATCCGGTTAAGGTTGTAGTTATTAAAATTTGAGTGTCTCCATCAAAGCAATTACAGATTAACCCTTTCGAGTTCTGTAAAGAAAAGAAATATCAGGTCAGAACACTTAATTTGGAAAGAAGCCAAGCAAGAATATGATCTCTGAGACCATTTGAAGAGGTTGTGCATGCACTATATTCAAAAGAATTGACTGGCTATTTAACCAATATAGCCTCTCTGAAATTTCAGACTGACTTCCTTTATGAAATTCTCAAGAAGTTGAAAAAACTGATTCATATGAAATCTATATGGAACTGAAGACAGCATTACTGTGTTGCAAGATCCTGACTGAGTCCATACCCATGTGGCAGATCATGCATCACAAAGTCTGGAGTTAATATAAGAGTTACATTATATAGTATGAGAGAGAGTTGTAGTGGACTGCAAAGTACCTATGCCTTTACCTTTGTAGTGGGTTCTTCTTGGTTAGTCACCAGGTATCCGCCAAGCCTCTCTAGCACTCCTCCTCAACTGGACAAGGTGAGAGAAACTGTGACAATAGGCCAGTGGGTCAAAGTAAGGACAAGGAGATAGCTCAGTAATTACTACCACAGGCGAAACAGATTCAGCTTTGGGAGGTTAATTTCTTTATTGCATTCTAGATCAGGGTAGAATAATGCGAAATACAACCAAATCTTAAATCATCTTGCCCCTATCCCTCTCTTCTTCCCAGGCTCAACTTCATTGCCAGTTTCTCTAACTTTTACCTGAGTGGTGCAAAGAGATGAGGAATGGAGGCTGTGGTTACTTCAGCACACATTGTCTCTGCCTCTCCTTCCTTCTCACACTCTTCCCCTGCTCCAGTGTGGGGCCCCAGCTGCTGGACTCAGTCCTTCATGAACTTCTCCAACATGGATCATTCTCACAGGTAACTGTTCTCAGAACTAAGAGCTTGTGCAAAGAAGAACAGCAAAACTGGTGAAGGGTCTGGAGAACAAATGATAAGACAGGAGAAAATGGCTTTCAAGCTGTGCCAGGGGAAGATTAGACTAGATATTATGAAAAATTTCTTTACCAAAATGGTTATGAAGCATTGGAAGGGGCTGCCCAGGGAAGTGATTGAGTCATCATCCCTGGTGGTATTTGAAAGATGCATAGATATGGTGCAGTTGGATTTGACAATCTTGATGGTCTTTTCCAACCTAAATGATTCTCTGATTCTACTTTTATTCTGATTTTCATATTTTTTTTTTCTCTGCCATTTAGTAGACAAACAAGACAACTAACAAAAAAGCCAAGGAACAACATCTACTGGAGATAATCAAATTGGTTTTAAACATGAAGAATTTGACCATGGTATAAGTTAATGCATGTGAATAATTTACCTGCTTTAGGATTATTTAAATCCTGTATAACATGTTTGACAAAGAGATCCTAAATGAAGAACAAACTAAGAGAGCTACTGCAGCAGCAGAACAACATTCTTTGGAGTTTGTAGTACCTGCAAATTCTAGGATACTATCTGCCAGACAAATGCAACAAATACATTTGTCATGTCTTACAAACATAAACCTTCAAGTAAAGCATACCTTTAATTTTTGCTGAGCAACAACACAACTTTGTAACAGGAAATTTCATGACAGAGGAATTTCAAATTTATATTAAAATTAGGAAGATTTTAGGGTCTCCAAGATATTAATTTGAGGGTGAATTTATGTTCTGAAATGCAGACACTTTACTGTATGAATTAACATTGATTGTCTAACCTTGTGATGTGACTGGCAGAGCGGGACAGGAGTGCTGTAATTCTCATGCACTACAGAAGGCACGGTGTTATCCAAATCCCAATGGTACTCCACTGAATTGATGAAATGACCAGGAAGGACTAATTAAAGCTGTTCAACTCAAATGTATTGATGTATTACATCTATTACGGTTTGGTTCAATAGGTCTACCCTATGAATGCTGCCATGCCTATAAAGCAAACTAAACAGACTGCATAAATAAAGCTGGAAGGAAAAGAGACGACAATGGAATCAAAGCTGAATCATGCAAAATGCAACAGGCTGCCCTGTGAGCTTATTTTCATGTAATTTTATATAAATAAGAATATTGCTTATTGTCAAGAGAGAAAAGAGACAAGCCCTGAGATAGAAAACTACTCTCTTTGGCAAGCATGGAATTTTTGACACTATTTCAAAATGTAATTCTTGAAAACAAAAAGGTTCTTTAGAGATACTTCTCTTTCTATGATTAAAATATCTTTATATAGTAAATCCATGATAGTAAACAAGAATTCTGTTGGTACAGTGTTTCATTTATGTTTGATTTCTCCGGGTAATAAGTTGTTAAAATTTTATATTGTGTTAACAATTTGCACAGGAATGCAAAACTTCAAAATTATTTATACCTTGGCTACACAGTTTTATCAGAAAAAATATGTAGAAAATAAGTTGATATATTCTGGAGATGAGTAGAGAGTTCACCAAAATATATGGAGTGAGAGGGAACAGTACTACTTAAAGAATGAGACTTAAATAATTTGCTTGTATTTTTCTATAGGACTTCAGATAAGCTTCATCAAAAAAAGTCAAATATCAAACTTTAATTTGATATTTAGACTTGTAGAAATGATAAAATATTTCTGCATACTGTTTAAAATAAGTATGAGCATTTATTTTCTTCTATATAATTTGACTTGTGTCTAGAAAAATAAAAGTATTATAAAAATAATTAGCCTGAAAATGAGAAAAAAAAATCCCAACATTTCATTTCAAATAGATCAGACCAACTGTGTTGCTTTCAAGCTTAATTTTCCTGTTTGCTGATTTTAACGAAATTTATATGTGAAAGTTTTACTTCAATTAAGTTACAGTTTTCTTGCCTTTTTTTTTTTCCTGTCAAACCTAAAAAAATGAAGCTTTCTCTAGCTTTTCTGTACAGAGTGTTATGGAATTGTAAGCATGTATATCTGTATCTAATTTGGATTAATTTATAAGTCTATCTTAGGGGCAGGATGCATAAATGTACTTGAAAGAAATTATAATTTTCAAAAATATATGATTTTAACTTTTTCCCTTCCCTGATATATGGATTTCTTATGTAATGAAGAGATATGTCCCAGATATCTAAGTTTTTTAGTCTTTTGGGATTTGTGCTTGCACTAAAAGGGAAGTTATAGTGAAATCATGACTTGACAATATGCTAGGACTATTGATTTTCCATAATTCATTCTTACCCATCATGCAGATAAGTTATAGTGCCATATACTGGCATTTTAGGATTGTAATTTAGATAACAGAACATCACAAGATAAGATCTATAAAAAAATAGACTTAGCAACATGGCTAGTTTCTATGGGTTTTGGGAGCCCAAAGCAGTATGATATCATTTTCTTTACCCCAAATGTAAAATATGGCCTATTATGAACACAGTGGTGTTCTCCCTTTTGTTTCCTTGAAGCTCTCTTTTCTGATAAGTTGTGTTCCCAATGGAGTTAGCAATTATCTCCTCTGGTTTCAACCTTGAAAAATCCACACGACTGATGGAAGATGTGTTTTCAAAGACCAACCCACTGACAGAGTGAACCACAGGATTTCTGAAGTTGAAGGCACATCAAGAAATCACCTAGTCCAACACCCTTGCTCAAAGCAGGGCCAGCTACAGGAGGTTACTCACTGACATGACCAGTCACAACTTGAATATCTGTAAGGATGGACACTTCACGACTTCTCTGGGTAATTCAGAATTTCTCATAGAAGCCTTGAGTTACACATCTTTCTCATTAGCTGATTTCAGTAATAAAGTGCATGGAGTAGGAGTTTGTTTCTGATTGGAGTCTGCTGCCACGATGCAAAGGAATTGGGATGAATCATCAAAGAATATTCAGATTAATTCACAGGTTGCAATATGACACATGTATTATTATTGACAAAATGGTGACCTTGAGACATAACTCAGCTGTGACAGAAGTTCACTGCTGATATGCTTAGGGAGTAAACAGGCCATTTTTTCTTTTCATTGGTCTATGCTGCAAGCTGGTCTTGTAATCCCTCTGCCATGATTTTTATGGTGGGGCTGGTGTTGTGATTGGTACTTAGATAAACTAGAAACAGAGTGGAGACATATTCTTGCAACCGTATCTTTATATAGTCCTGTGTAACAACTACTGTCTGGACCTTAGATTTCAGATCGTTCTAAGCATATCATCTGACAGGCAGAACTAGATTTAGGATAGCTATCCAAATAATATATAAAGAAAAGCTTAAGTCCTTGGTCAAATAACTGAAAAAAAGAATGTCTTTCGAAACCTGAGTGGACAGCAGGCTTTAAGAAAGATACAAAGATGATCATATAGAGATAGATGTAGCACAGGATCTGCGAGGTAACCTCTTACCACAGACGAAGCATTGCAGAAGGAACACATCCTGAAGCACCAGGCTGGTATATCCAGAAACACCTTCCTTCATCTACAAGTTCCCTAAAAGAAACGGAAAAGGAAATTCTGACTTGAATGGCTAAAAATTTAATCTGAGACTTTGGGAAACCTAAATGCTTTTAAAACTTTGGGCTTTGGGAAAACTAAATGCTTTTAAAAGCCTCTCTTTGACCCTTGCTTTTTGTATTTTGTCTCTTTTATATACCAATTGATTTTTGATCCATATTGGTTTATTATTAAAGATCTCATACGGAAATATCTACGTTATGAAGAGGTCTCATATATTGCTGATTTTTTTTTTAATTTACTCAGTGGGAAAAATATATTACATTGATAGAAGTACCATTTTAATGCATGTGCCCATGTGAGGAAATTAATTTTAATAAAATTATTTCAGCTATTGTGTGCATATTTAGAACATCGAATCGCAGAATCATAGAACCATAGAATAACCAGGTTGGAAGAGACCCACCGGATCATCGAGTCCAACCATTCCTATCAAACACAAAACCATGCCCCTTAGCACCTCGTCCACCCATGCCTTAAAACACCTCCAGGGAAGGTGAATCAACCACCTCCCTGGGTAGCCTATTCCAGTGCTCAATGACCCTTTCTGTGAAAATTTTTTCCTAACGTCTAGCCTAAACCTCCCCTGGTGGAGCTTGAGGCCATTTCCTCTTGTCCTGTCCCCTGTCACTTGGGAGAAGAGGCCAGCACCCTCCTCTCTACAATGTCCTATCAGGTAGTTATAGAGAGCAATGAGGTTTCCCCTCAGCCTCCTCTTCTCCAGGCTAAACAACCCCAGATCTCTCAGCTGTTTCTCATAAGGCCTGTTCTCCAGCCCCTTCACCAGCTTTGTTGCTCTTCTCTGGACTCGTTCCAGAGCCTCAACATCCTTCTTGTGGTGAGGGGCCCAGAACTGAACACAGTATTCGAGGAGTGGTCTCACCAGTGCCGAGTACAGAGGGAGGATAACCTCCCTGGACCTGCTGGTCACGCCGTTTCTGATATGAGCCAAGATGCCATTGGCCTTCTTGGCCACCTGGGCACACTGCTGGCTCATGTTCAGTCGGCTGTCAACCAACACCCCCAGGTCCTTCTCCTCCAGGTAGCTTTCTAGACGGACTTGTCCTAGTCTGTAGCACTGCACAGGGTTGTTGTGCCCCAAGTGCAGGACCCGGCACTTGACCTTGTTAAACCTCATGACATTGGTCTCAGCCCATCTGTCCAGCCTGTTCAGATCCCTTTGCAGACCCTCCCTACCTTCCAGCTGATCCACACTTCCACCCAGCTTGGTGTCATCCCCAAACTTGCTAAGGGTGCACGCAATGCCTTCATCCAGGTCATTGATGAAGACATTGAACAGGGCTGGACCCAGCACTGAGCCCTGGGGAACCCCACTTGTCACTGGCCTCCAGCTGGATTTCACACCATTTCCCACCCCTCTCTGGGCCCGGCCATCCAACCAGCTTTCCACCCACGAGAGTGTGCACCTGTCCAGGCCAGAGGCTGACAGTTTCCTAAGCAGAATGCTGTGAGAAACTATGTCAAAGGCTTTACTGAAGTCCAGGAAGACCACATCCACAGCCTTTCCCTCATCCAGCAGCCGAGTCAATTTGTCATAGAAGGCGATCAGGTTAGTTTGGCAAGACCTGCCTTTCATGAACCCATTTTGACTGGGCTTGATCACCCGGTTCTCTTGCATGTGCTTCATGATAGCACTCAGGATCACCTGCTCCATGACTTTCCCTGGCACTGAGGTCAGACTGACAGGCCTGTAGTTTCCTGGGTCCTCCCTGCGACCCTTCTTGTAGATGGGCACAACATCAGCCAGCCTCCAGTCCAGTGGGACTTCCCCAGTCTTCCAGGACTGCTGGAAGATGATGGAAAGGGGTTTGGCGAGCACATCCGCCAGCTCCTTCAACACCCTTGGATGAATCCCATCCAGCCCCATAGACTTGTGGGTGTCTAGTCGGGCTAGCAAGGCTCTGACCACCTCCTCTTGGATCATGGGAGCCTCATTTTGTTCCTCTAGCTCCTGGGTTTATACACAGACGGAACGACTTTGTTTACAATTAAAGACTGAGGCAAAGAAGGCATTAAGTACCTCAGCCTTTTCCTCATCCCCTGTCACTGTTGTTCCTTCTGCACTCAGTAGGGACTGTATGGTCTCCCTAGTCCTCCTTTTATTAATTATATATTTATAGAAAGATTTTTTGTTATCTTTCACAGACTTTGCCAATCTGATTTCTAGTTGAGCCTTAGCCCTTCTGATTTTTTCTCTACACAATCTCACTTCCCTCCTGTAGTCCACCCAAGAGGCCTGTCCCCTCTTCCAGAGCCCATAAACATTTCTCTTCTTCTTGATATCACTCAAGATCTCTCTGTTCAACCAAGCTGGTTTTTATCCCTGATGGCTTTTTTTCCGGAACATGGGGATGGCTTTCTCCTGATCTGTTAGGATTTCCTTTTTGAAGACCTCCCAGCCCTCATGGGCTCCCTTGCCCTTAAGGACTGTCTCCCATGAGACTTTGCCAACCAGCCTTCTGAATAGTTCGAAGTCTGCCCTCTGGAAATTTATTGCTACTCTCCTGTCAATTTAATCATCATGCTTTTGACAAAGACTTTTAAAAAAGGCTAGCAGTTTTGAGTACCTCACCATTTGAGTGCATGAGCAAACACATTAAAAGGAACTAATTTTCAGATAGAAATTGCTTGGAATCTTTTTGGATATGGGGCTCCTTAAAATCACCTGAAACTAAGATCAAGTTCACACACTACTTGCCTTCTAGAAAAGCTTACACTTTTCAGTAGTTTCCTCCCTCCTCCCCTCTCCCTTCTCCTTCTTCTCTCCTCCCTTTGTCATGGCCGTGGTGGTGACGAGCATGATTTGGCTACTGCAGCATCCAGTGGGATTTTCCATCTTTGAGTCCTGTCTATTACAAATGGAAATAGTACCTCACTTTTATTTAACATTCTTCTAAAAGACATCCACTCTTTGACACAACTTGATGGATTTGTTCTTTATTCAGCTGTTCATGTGGAAATATGCTTATAGCACATTTTGTTGTGAAAAGTTTCCTAAATGGCTTAGTAAGGGTCAGGACTCTTAGAATTACGCATGTAATTATTAATAAAACTGATTGCAAATTTTTCAGTTCTGTTAGCTGGATGTTATAATTGTATTTGTATCAACATTCAAGCTGTGCCAGTTCTGAACAATCATACCTCCAACTGAGATCAGAGAAAATGATTCACATCCTCAAGCTAGAATATTCTTCATCTCCATATCAAGTACAATGACACTACAGCACATGTTAATGTAAGATTACTCAATAACATTTTGAAAGCTGCCACCTGCCTTTTCTTTAAACCTTTCAAGATGCACTGGTACAGAAAAGTAGCAGGGAAGGAAAAGAGAAGGCAGAACTAGAATTTCTTTCTATTCAACATGACTTTTTTTTAAAAAAAATTAGTCAGAGGGCACTCGTGCTTCTAGCCTTGTCTAAAAAGCCACTCACCACATGACCCAAATGTAATTCAAGCTATTCATTAAAGCTCTAATCAATATGTCACTTGGAGGTATTATGCTGTGATGTTGTTTATATATTCAGTTGGAACTGTTTTTCACTTCTGCATAATAATGCTTGGAAAATAGGGCTGTTTATGAACACCATAGCTGTCACCTGTCATGGACAAATAGCTTCCAAAGTGTGGCCAATTAGATTAATATTTACATTTATTCACACTTATTAGGGTCTCATAAAACTAATGAGAAAGTTCTTTCCTTGCATGTTTCTCCTTCACTAAACATGAGTCAGGAAGTCACTCTCATTGCCCAGCTGCTCAGCTCATTCCCTAAGGATCGTCTTAAAAAACGGGAAATAAAACACCGCTCTATCATGTGGACTAAACTACCAATGCATCATATGGAAGTCTGATAAGAATGTCTTGCAAGTAACCACACTTGCACAGAGACCATCCATTTTGTATTGACAGTGATTTGGTAATGATCACAAACCAAGAATTAACCCTGCTTTAATGTAGCTTTTTCTTATTTGCATTACAGGTCAGCAACTGAATGATATCTATCAAACTGTATATAATCACATCTGAGTAAATAACGATTTCTGCATGTCAGACTTTGCTTTACAGTATTTTTGTCTGAGGAATACCAGCAGCAAAATGTCCATTAACTGCTTCCACTCACTGTTCTTAGATAATTATCTGTATCCTTGCTTTCTGTGGTGACAAGGAAAAGAAGGAACACAAGCCACTTGTTCTGGTTTTGTTACAGGCTTCACATTGCTGTGGGTTACAGTCTGGTTAGTCATATCACATCGCACAATACAACCTAAGACATTAGAACATGCCATGGATTAATCTTGCTTAAGAACTATAAGGTGACATCATGCCATGTTTTTATTTATTGAAATAGGCAGCCAGTTCTGCATGATTCAAAACCGAACTACAAAAATAAATTGGAAAACACAATCAACACCTTTGAGTGTCCAGCAGTGGTGCTATGGATTTTTCTTACGTTGTAAAGATGCTTAGTGCTACAATAACAATGAGAAATTACTGGCTGCCTAGTCATGGTGTTTCTATAAGTCTTACTTTCATTAACAAGCAATGTGTGCCTCTGGCTTACAGTAAATCCATGTAGGGAACAATTACATCCCTGTCACACTGGTACCCAAAAGAACTTAGTGAGTACATGTGAATTGCCAACAATCTCTCAAGAGATTCAGGTAACTTACTGAAAAACTTAACACTAGCTCTTATTATGCATATTTATTTCTTCCTTAAAAATCTCATTCCCCACAGCAAATACATTTAGCCATATTAGTAAGTGGCCAAACCCAGAACTATTTATTCTACCAACTAATCCTGTGGATTTTACTGCAGTGAGATTCAGCCCTGTACCATCCGTGATTAACATTTGGCTCTGCAAAATAAATCCCCTAGTTACCAAAGCTAATCAAAGTATAATCTATTGGCGTTTTTTCTTCAATCCCAAGTTATCAAAAGTAAATATTAAAATAGATAAAATGATTACTGCTATCTTAGAATAAGATAGGTGAACCTGTGTTGCATTTAATTTTATTAAAAAAAAATAATTGTGGTCTTTTTAACTTATCTCCACAAAACTTTTCATTACATTGAACAATGCTTGTATCCAAAGTTAATACCACTGAAACCAATGACATATATTGTCCTTTGGATTTTGATCTTTTTCAGATACTGACATGTTTGATACTTATCTGTATGCAAGAGTGGACTTTGTGAATCAGATGCTTTCTACTCACTGAAGTGCAAGAGTGAGAATAGCATAAAAGACTCCAGCTGCTACTCCAGGAATTCATGAATCTCTGTGCCAGCCTCCTATAAATGAGTCATACCTATATACAGGTATTCTGCACACCCTATGCCACAATAACCATTTCTATGCACATCTCAGATAGCTCAGGGTTATTGTGTTTTAGCAGATGACCTGAGTCATAGATCTCCATTACTTATGTTGAGCATTTATACATACGGCCCACATATCGATATATAAATTGTGCATGAATGTCTGAATTTGGCACTAAACCCCCATATGCCTCTATATAGCAAAAATAATCCTCATAAAGGCTATTGTAGAGAGGTGTAAAGCTGACAGAGGAATGAATTATTGTCTTAACGCCCCAGCAGAAACTGGTATCAAGGCAGTGTAAGGTAGTCTTATTAGAAACAAGAACAACAGTTTGAGAATACTGAGAATTTTTCAATCTCTCTTTGCAGTAAATAGTCAAGATGTAATTCTGGCTAGTGCTTGCCAGGATCAAAGCACGGAAGAAAAAATAATGAATATGCTAGCCTTCTGCTTTTCCAGGAACAGCATTAAAAACACCAGCTTACAAATTCAGCCCCAAACTCAATCAAGTTTTTGTAGTTTGATTTGAACAAGTTACACAGGAATAATTCTTACTTTCTTCCAAAATAATTTGGGCCTTGATTTAGAGGAACACATAATTTCTTGCTTAATATTTTATGTATGATTGAGTTCATTGCCTAAGTTAGGGCTTTTATGTCAGATTAATCTCACCTAACTGGCTACAGATTCAGACGTCTAAAGGTAAGTATTCATTTGTTCAGGGCTATATAATACCCGTAGTTTGGTGTCTAAACACCCTTCATAGGATCATAGAAACATCTAGGTTGGAAAAGACCTTTAAGATTATTAAGTCCAACTACAAACCTAACACTGCCAAATCTACTACTAAACCATGTCCCTAAGTGCCACATGTGCACATAATTAGGTGTGGCTTCTTATAGTCAAGGAGAGTCTAAAACTTGATTTAGTTACCCAAATATTGGCCACTAAAGCCATTTACATTTTCCTAAGTTACCCTGCTGGTCGATTGACTACCTCTTGAGAAGGTCTGGAGTCTTCTTTATATTTTGTATCCCCTGAACAGGTAATTTATGAATATCATCTCTGCTATACTTCGGTATTTAGAATGGCACTGGCTGTGTGGGCAACACATTAAGCAATCAGTTGAAGGAAGAAGAAATCTGCAGAGAATAACTAAGCACTCTTATTTTGCAATGGGATTAATCATCCTTTGAAATTGTCTCTTCTTGCTCTGGATATATGAGGAGTCTGAATAACTAACTTAGTCTTAAGAGAAGACTTAGGTTACCTGAATCCTTCCCTTAGATAGTAAAATGCAACAAATCATTTGCCTTTGAGCCAGCATTATTTTTGTTTTTCTTAGCAGAAATGACTTTTGTTTCAAGGGGCCAAAATGCTACAGCAATTCATGAATAAGCATTAGTGCCACCTGGCAAGTTTTAAAGATGACATGTTTTACTACACAATGCTTGTGCTGGTTCTGATACAGTGACTTGCATAGTGCAGCTTAAATGAGCAGAAACAGCACCAAAACCTACATTGCTCATTTACCTGGGAAAGCATTTTTGTAAGGTGATAAAATATAATAACATTATATCATGATCTGGGGCTTGGGTCATTAGAAATAACAATTAAAAAATGTTCTCTAACTCTAATTTAAACTCTTATATGGTATAAAATACTTAATTTAACTGTAAAGGTGAATTATATATACCATTTCAAAACTGTACTTGAGTAGATATGGGATTATCTATAAATAAGTGGGCACTTAATTTCAAATCAGCAGTATATCTATGATAAATCATATTGTAGAAGGAAAGAACTGGACCCTTATACACTGAAATTAAGCAAAAAAAATGTTTTCTTTTTTAACAAAAAAGTGAAATAATTTTGGCAATACTGGATGTACTAATGAGCATGTGATCTATCAAGTGTCACGCTCACAGGTACATCTGTATGAATATGTAGGACATGATCCAAAAGTGTAAGAGAGAAATCATGTTTTATCACTGCCTTAAGGAAGATCTCATGCATGGCTACTTTGGTTCCACTGAACAGAAGAAAGATATCTGGAGTTTTTTGATCCATCTTCTAGACTCTTATAGGATGACAGACCTGTGATTCATCTTATTTGTTACAGTGTTAACGTGCCTGTTCCACTTCAGAGATGAGATATTACAAAAGTTCAACTCCTTTTTGGCACAGTTAAATGCAAATACTGTGTGAGAATAAAGCTTAATGTATACCCTTTGCAACTGTTACAGCAAATCAAAGTTAATTGTCTTAATTTGTTTTTAAATAAAAAGGAGGGCGCATGAGTACTTCAGTCAGTGTTAGAGAAAGCCACAATGGTAAGCATATAGATACTTTCTGTAGAACACATTAGTAATAAAATGACCAGTCTAGATCAAATAAAGCCCTCAGCTATGCTTCATGCTTAATTATGCTCAAAGTGATTCAAAGCTATTTGCTGTCTGTGTCTACTCTGATTTCTAAACTGATTTTCACAGGGCTTATGGAATGCTAAAAAAACAGCTCACGGTGCTAGAAACTAGAGGAGTTTGCTTTTTTTGTATTTTGCTTTCACTGGTGGCAGCTAGCTGATGTAGGGCTTAGCCATGAAAGAGCAGAAGTCCTTTTGATGCACTTGTAGCATAAGAGGCATGAAGTGACTTGGAAGAAATCAGTGGACATAAGGTGGAATCATCTGTGAAAGAGAAGATGTCACTATTGGCTAGTTTTGTTAGATGTCTCAGGAAGAGAAAGAAAGGCGTCAGTCTCTGCATGGATCCTTACAGCTCTCCAGGATGGCAAGCCATTGACAATGACAAGGTGCCATCTGTTAAGAAGCTGTTCTGGATGAAAATGGAGCTGCTGGAAGATTTCACTGCACTGCAGTGAGCAAGTGGCATGTGTGTCATAACAGGGGCCTGCGGATATCTGTGGGTAACTGTGCCCTTACATAAACCAGAGTTCTGACTCAACCAGATAATCCCAGTGCTGAATCTATTATAATTATTTCAGGAATACTGGCAGTTATTCTAAATATAAATAAATCTGTTAAATTAGTGATCTTCACTTCTAATATCTTCCAGGAATAACACATTACTTCAGCTGGGAGCATTATAAAAATCATAGGCCTGTTTTTTGGGGGTAGTTGATTTAATACTTACTGCATGTGAAAAAAAAAGGTCACACTACCCAGCCAATCAATATCTCACATATTCCTTTTGGATGCGTTTCTGTCAAATTTTCTTATAAACACAGCAAACATTCAATATTAAATCACAAGCAAATCTATTTTATGTATGTGAAATTTGAAAAATGTCAGCTAAATGAAATATGCTTTCCTAAACAAGTTGATGGTTGGCAGATATATCTGCATATTGCTTATTTTATCTTACAAAGCAACCAGTTATGCTTGGTGTCTTTGATTATTTAAGTTGAAGGAAAATAAAATTCAATAAAATTTAAACTTTTCCACTCCTTGTATTACAAAAATGAATTAAAGAAAACTATTTCCTACAGAAAGAAAAAAAAATATATACAGAGAATGCTAATGAGCTTTTTATTAGGGCAGGTTTTGCATTTAAAATATTCTTTAGACAACAAGAATAATGATACTACTGTAATGTAGACCATGAGGCTATGAATGTAACTGTGTTTAGATGCTCTCTGCAAGTTATGTTTTAAAGTCCTCTCAAGTTTGAATTGCACAGTATTAATACATAATAGTATCACTAATAATTTAAAATTACATGTTACTCCAGACACACTGGAATTGTTCTGTGCTGAAATTGTCTTTGTACTTAATCAGATTTTTATAAACTTTCCACTGCTTCCTTTGTGGATAACCTTTGCATGTCTGAGTTCACTAGTTTGTTTAGAGATCACAGATTCAAGGAATCTAGGAATCACATTATTAAATCTCAGATAAGTCAGCATCAACCAGGGCTGTTAATAGGGATTTTGGCAGTCTGAAGTAAATAATGATCCACACTATATATTTTTCTTCTGTTGGGTTAAAATCCTCAGTTAGGGCTCAGAGTTGCTCCAAATTGATTTAAAATGAAATAATGTTCAGGGATACAGCGGAAGCAGGCCCAGATCTTCAGGCAAAGGTTGGAGGGGAGTTCGCCGTTAAGAGTATGATGGGAATTCTCAGAGGTCAGATGAACTGTGTGCAAATTATTCATTGTATATGAAGATAAATAAAATGACTTCTTAACTAGATTCAGTCAATACTTCTCCAGTCTCCCACAGAGATATACTGATTTTCCAAAACTGAGGCTATGGCCACAGAAAACTGTGCAGTAAAGAACTTTTCCGTTATGCTCTACCTCTACATCACTCAATGCTTTTTTTCATTTTATTCCTTTCATAAACCTGGAAGACTCCCTCAACTGGCCAAGTTCTATTGCTTTTACGTTGACTCTGTTGAATTATCTGGGCACACATAACTGGCATCCTATCCCAGGGTCTGATGAGTTTTGCTTTTAAGCGCAGTTTTCACCTAGCTAAGAAATGTGGCTGATGAGATGACTTTTTTTCACTTGCTGTCAACTATTTCATTGTGGCAAAAAAAAAATCTTGTCAATATTTTGCATATTTCTGGTTTATGAAGATCTTGGGCAGATATATATAAACATACACATACATATTTTTTATATTTACTTCTGAATTCTAACTATTTTAATATTGGATTTATCCTTGACTAAAGTTCCAGAGGACTATCTCTGCTTCTTCCTAAATCTGGAGCGAGATTACTTAGATGCTTTTTCTTTACTTCCTTTTTTTTAAAGTAATAGTCATATTAATAATAACACAACATAAACATGCAGAAAAAAACTCTGTGGATCTAGTGGAAGGCATCCTTGGCCATGCAAGAGGGTTGGAACTAGATGATCTTTGAGGTCCTTTCCAACCCAAACCATTATATGATTCCATGATTCTACAATTCTGTGATTTTATGAATGTATCGAGCTCAGCCTAGGTGTGGATGAGGAATGAGTTGAGAGCTTATGGGTGAGAATAAAGGGGCAGGCTAATGTGAGGGACACTGTTGTTGGTGTCTACTACAGGCCATCTGATCAGGAAGAGGAGGTTGACAAGGCTTTCTACAGACAGCTGGAAGTAGCAGCACAATCGCAGGCCCTGATTCTCATAGAAGAATTCAACTACCTGGATATTTGCTGGAGAGATGACACAGCTAGGCGCATGCATCCAAGAAATTCATACAGAGGATTGACGATTACTTCTTGACACAAGTGATGGATGAGACGATGAGAAGAGGAGTGCTGTTGGACCTTTATACTGATGAAAAAGGGAGGTCTGGTTCATGATGTGAAAATTGGGGGCAGCTTTGACTACAGTGACCAAAAGATGGTGGGGTTTAAGATCCTGCATGGAAGAATCAGGGCAACAGGCAGGATTGCAAAACTGGATTACAGGACACCTAATCTGAGTCTCTTCAAAGACTAACTTGGAGGAATCCCATAATATACACAGGGTCCTAGAAGGTAGGGAGGTCAAAGAAATCTGGGCAATCTTCAAGCACTTCTTCCTCCAGGCATTCCTAGGAGTAAGAAATAGCACAAAGAAGTCAGGAGTCCTGCATGGATGAGTAATGAGCTTTAGAAGAAAATTAACTGGAAGAAAGATGTTTACAGAGGGTTAAAAAAACCAAAAAGGGCTGTCTATTTTGGAGAAATATAGGAACAGAGGATGCAGGGATGCAATGAGGAAGGCTAAGGCACACTTGAAATTAAACCTGGCAAAGGAAGTTAAGGACAAGAAGAATATCTTCTTCAAGTACATCATAAGGAAAAGGAAGACTAGGGAAAATGTGGGCCTGCTGCTGAATGAGGTGGGTTCCCTCATGAGTGACAGTGCAGAGAAGGCAGAATTGCTGAATGCCTTCTTAGTTTCAGTGTTTAATGCTAAGACCAGTCCTCAGGAATCTGAGACTAAAGAGGAAAATGAGAAGTCTTGAGAAAGGAGGACTGTCTCTTGGTCAAGGAGAACCAGGTTAGAGATCATCTAGGTAAACTGGACATCTACAAGTCCATGGGCCCCGATGGGATGCCCCCAGGAATGCTAATGGAGATGGCATATATTATTGTTATACTGCTCTCCGTTTTCTTTTAAAGGTTATGGAGAACACAAGAGGTGCCTGAGGACTGGAGAAAACTTAGTACCACTACAATCTTAAAAAATTCTAAGAAAGAGGACTTGGGAATCTACAGCCAGTCAACCTCACCTCCATTCCCAGAAAGGTGATGGAACAGTTCATACTGGATGTCATCTCCAAACATCTGATGGAAAAGAAGGGTATCAGGAGTGGTCAACATGGGTTCACCAAGGAGAAATCACACTTGACAGATCTGATAGCCTCCCAGGACCTCATGAATGCTTGGGTATATGAGGGGAGAGTGGCAGATGTTGTCTACCTCAACTTTAGCAAGACTTTTGACACCCTCCCATGAGACCCTCATAAGTAAACTTAGGAAGTGAGGGTTAGATGAGTGGACAGTGAGATGGATTGAGAACTGGGCAGATGGAAGAACTCAGTTGGTTGTCATCAGTAGTACAATGTTTAGCAGTGTTCCTCAAGGGTCAGTACTTGGCCAGGTCTTTTTCAACATATTGATTGATGACATGGATGAGAGGATAGTGTATCCTCAGGAAGTATGATGATGACACAAACCTGGGAGGAATAGCTGACACACTGGAAAACTGTGCTGGCATTCAGAAAGTTGGACGGAGAGAGCCTAATGAAGTTCAACAAAGGAAAGTGTAGGGTTCTGCATCTTGGAATGAATAACCCCCTGCATGACTACAGGTTAGGAGTTAATCAGCTGGAAAGCAGCTCTGCAGAGAAGGACCTGGGAGTCCTCATAAGCAACAAGTTGATGATGAACCAGTGATGTGCCTTTGTGGCCAAAAATTCCAATGACATCCTGGGGTGCACTAAGAAGAGTGTGACTAGCATGTCAAGGGAGGTTATTGTCACTCCTTACTTTGTCTTAGCAAGGCCTCATTTAGAGTATTGTGTCCATTTCTGGGCTCCTCTGCTCAAGAAAGGCAACGAACTACTGAAGAGAACCCAGCAGAGAGCCACTAAGATGTTCAGGGGACTGGAGAGGCTGTGTGAGCTTGGTGTGTTTAGCCTGGAGAAGTGAAAACTGAGAGGGGACCTTATCAATGCTAAAAAAATCTTAGAGATAAGCATCAAGAGGATGACATCAGACTCTTCTCAGTGGTGACCAATGACAGGACAAGGGGCAGTGGGTACAAACTGGAACACAGGAAGTTCCACCTCAAAGTGAGGAAAAACTTCTTTACTGTGAGGTTGACAGACCACTGGAGCAGACTGCCCAGAGAGGCTGTGGAATCTCTTTGCAGATATTTAAAACCCACCTGGGCACATTCCTGTGCAACCTGCTGTAGATGACCCTGCTTTAGCAGAGGGGTTGGACTGGATGATCTCCAGAGGTCCATTCCAACCCCTACCTTTATGTGATTCTGTAACGTCTACTGCTAGACGTAGCCAAGTTAAGCTGTAATTCAACAAAATATATAAGGGTAAGCCTCACTTTCACTAAGACTTTTTCTAAATCTTACACAATAGCTTTAGCTAAGGAGAATCAGATGCTGTTGACTGATAGTCTTAAAACATGTGTTGAGATACTATAACTAGAAAACAAAGTTGAAACTTTTCTGGTAAAGCTGGAAACAGAGATTCTACTTAGCAAAATATGAGAGGATATTTGTAGTTTTTTAGCACAAGAGTTTTCAAGGATCTTTGAAAAAACATTTTAATTCCAAAGGGTACTTAACATGAATATTATATCTCATGCATCATTTTTTTCTCAATCATTTTATATGCAACACTGAGAAGTCCAAGAGCACTAAAATCAGAAAATATTCAGCTGTAGAACCAGTTAGACTATACTGGTGATCTCTCAAGCTTGGGAATTGTCCTACTGAACTGCTACTTAATTACTTTTACCTTATTATTCATATTTTCATTAAGTTTGTAGGCTGTCATTTCTGCAGTGTATTTCGTATCTTGTCTCTCTGGAACTGGGATTGTATTAAATTACTGTACTTTACCTCACACAGAACGTTTTACAGTTGCACTCTAATCACGTTAAGACACTTCAATTTTGCATAACCTTTTAATGGTACTGACATAGTTTGTATTATATTGCAAACATATATTAAACCTGTGCTTTTGGGATAAGCTATTTGGGGTCTGGTTCTGCTTCACGTGCTCAATCAGTGGGACTAATCTTATAACAGAATACTCTTCAGGGGAATAACATCAGGTCTTTAAGTTGACACCCTGAATTTCACAGCATGGGTAAATAGTTGATCAAGTTTTCTTGAAACAAATTGAGGAATTCCAATATAGCAAGATTAAAAATAAATGTGCTTCCTAATACATGGATAGGTAAATATAACTGCATATGTATGTTTCTGATGATTCCAGAGCTTTTCAATTTCATGATGTATATTTGGGTAGACCTCACTCTAGTATTTCCAAATTATTTACAGGGAAGAACCTAATTCCAGTAATTCAGCAATTAAATGTCCTGTATAGTCCCTGCCTCACACAGGTCTAATCTTAGGAACAGATTGTTGCTGGAGATATTATTTAGCTGAATTATGCACTGAGGGTGGGACAGTTAAGATGGATGGAAGATGCTTCAAGGTTTTGAGTAGTTCTTTTCAACAATAAACACTGTTTAAGTGGGTATTATAAGCAGAATAAGGCATATAGAGTCTCTTAAATTTGTTACTTGTTCCATTCACATAATAAACATTTACTGAGCATTCACAGAACCACAGAATCACAGAATGGTTGAGGTTGGAAGGGACATCTAGAGGTCATCTGGACCAAACCCCCTGCTCAAGTAGGGCCACCTAGAGCCAGTTGTCCAGGACTATGTCCAGATGGCTTTTAAATATCTCCAAAGACAGAGAATACACAACGTCCCTTGGAAACTTTTACCAGTGTTTGGTTACCTGCAGAGTAAAAAAGTGTGTCCTGATGTTCAGTGGGAACATCCCATGTTTCAGTTTGTGCCTGTTACTTCTTGACCTGTCAATGGCTTCTTGTCCTGCCATTGGGCACCATGGAGAAGAGTCTGGCTTTGTCTTCTTTAGATACTGTCTCTGGTAATTTATGTAGACTGTTAGAATTGCCTTAAGCCTTCTCTGCTCTGGACTGAATAGTTCCAGCTCTCTCAGCCTTTATCCATAAAAGAGATGTTCCAGACCCTTCACAATTTTTATGGCTCTTCTTCTGACTGTTTCCAGTATGTCCATATCTCCCCTGCAA
The DNA here is from genome assembly GCF_032191515.1 of Phaenicophaeus curvirostris. Classification (NCBI taxonomy): domain Eukaryota; kingdom Metazoa; phylum Chordata; class Aves; order Cuculiformes; family Cuculidae; genus Phaenicophaeus; species Phaenicophaeus curvirostris. The sequence goes on along the minus strand of NC_091392.1, from coordinate 175,242,259 downwards.
TGGGGAGCCCAGGGTCTGACACATTTCAAGAGTGGCCTCACCACTGCTGAGTAGAGGGGAAAGATCACCTTCTTCCACCTGCTGACAACAGTCCTCCAATGAAGCCCAGGTTACCATTTGCCTTCTTTGTCTCAAAGGCACATTTCTGGCTCATCTTCAACTTGTTGTCTATCAGGACTGCCAGAGCCTTTTCTGTTACTCTGCTTTCTAACTGGTCAGCCCAGCCATGTATTAGTACATGTTCCTCCTCAAGTGCAGAACTTAACACTTCTTTTTGAAATCTATGAGGTTCCTGTCAGCCCATTTCTCCACCATGTCTGGGTCTCCCTGGATGGCAACATGACTATCTGTCATATTAAGCCACTTCTCCCAGTTTTGTGTCACTGGCAAACTCGCTGAAGGTACACTCTGAGCTGACAAGTAATGAAGATGTTGAACAGGACTGTATCCAGTGCCCAGATAACCTTCTGGTTCCAGTTCCTCCCAAAAAACTATTCCTCCCTTAGTGCGCTCATCTATAGAGACATGCTATGGTTTTGACTTACCTTTATAAAGATCTCTACAACAGGATTATGTTCTCTACTGTCATTTAAAGTTCTGTTATAAACCAAAATAATGTGAATAACTATATTTCTGTCCTGACAGGTACTCAATGGTATTTTAAGACATGATCTGAAGAAGTTTGTCTATAGATACAGACTTAGACATAAATATGATACATAAACTAGACATAAATATATACAGAACTAGATATATATTTTTTCCAAATAGACAGATGCTAAAATTCTATTAAAGATGGATGGAAACATGGAATTTATACCTCCTATCAAGCTCTTTGTTTTACATCCAAACAGCAATTACATCCTGCATGGCAAACATGGCACCAAGTTTACTTAATGCAGAGACATATTAACAGAGAAAACTGGAGGGGGATGGGACAGTTTCATCTTAAGAGTATAAAAGTATTATATAATCTGTACTGGACATATATATATTGCATATATAAACATTTTGTCTGAAGCCTGGCCATTTGTGCCCTTGTTTCATAGTGCCATCTATGAATAGCAGAAGGGGTGCAGCAGCAGGCAATTCTCAAAGTCTGATCTTAAGATATTGTCTGAGAGCCTTGTCTGTGGCACTGGCTTCAATGGAGGGGAGGTGCACAGCTCCCCCTCACCTGATTGAGCTCCCAGTCCTGAGCCAGCTGCTATGGGAGGAGGAGACACAGCGGTGGGCAATGCCCCCTTCCACTCCCTACACCCTCCTGATTGCCTTGGCTTGACCCTCCCGAAGGACCTTCTACACACGTGTGGCAAGACCACCCCCACATGTGCTGATGGGGCACAGTTTGCCCTTACAAAAGAACTCACCCACCACTTCAATGGGACCATCCTGGACCACGTGACCCGTAAGAAGTTGCTGCTGCAGTGACCATGTATTCCCAAGGAACTGCTGTTGTCCATGGAAGGGGTGATTCTTTTTCCCTTCTCCCTCTCTTTCCTTCTCTCACCCTCTCATTTAACTCACTGCTCCTGATCTGGTATCATTGTGTGCATCAGACTGAATACAAGTGACCGTGACTATGTTCAGGAATCAGATTGTGATCTGAACAGGTTGAAATCTGTTTCCTGCAACTTGGGGAAGTTGCAGCACCCCGATATCTCATCTGTGCACCTGAGTATTTTGTTCTTTTTATTTTGGTAGAAGCCAGAATAAATTTTGCATTTGATTTCTGCCTTGAGAGCAACTTCGTGAGCCTCCGGATGGCTGCACAGTAAACAAACCTCTGACTTTCAACTGTGCAGGTCAAAAAAGGCCCAGGCACAAGTATGTAGATTATGGATCCAGGATACTTCCCATCTTTTGACTGTGCAGGTTGAAAGAAGCCTGGGCGGATCCAGGGCATGACAGCCTTACAATGTGATTTCTGCTTTATTCTCTTTGGAAGCAGAGTCTTATTTTAGGTAAGTTTAATATTAGCCACTGAATATCTATTGGTTAGAGATTCTAAACTGATACAGTCCTGTGGAGAAAAATAAAACAAGCTGTAAGACACTCAAGTTTTTTCTAATGGTGTGAAGTAGAAGTAGTTTTCAATACCACATGAGTGTGCTTGCACTGGTTTTATCTTGTGTCAATTATTTTAATCTTTCAAAAGCAAATGATATTGCTAACTGGGGTGCAGAAGATGGTATTAATGAAAAAGAGACAGTTAATCACACATGGAGCACAGGGAAAGGGCACAGAAAATTACAGTGTTACACAATATCAGGCTCAAATTATTTCTAGTTTTCTGTTTTCACATAACTTTTAGTTCTCATGCTTGTCTTCTGAAGATGTTCTCTTTGAGAATCAAGGGAAAGAAGTCAAAGTTCAGAAGACATGTTTTGAAAAAAATATTTTTCCCTTAGATTTGGGGATCTAATTCAACTAACATTTTAAAATACTTATAATGTAAATGGCTAGATTAAAAATATGTTAGATCCAGTAGAGAATGTTAAGCAGTAGAGACTGTTTCACCTGATCTATTTCCTATAACCACTTTAGAATGAAATAAAATATCTGAATGTGTTCTGAAGAAACCTAATTCTTCATATTAGCTGGGGTATAATATATATGGCATTGACACACAAATTGAGAGAAACACATTTAGGATACATGTGCTCTTTTTTATCTGTCTGTAACAGTTCATTCTGTTTTTATAGGGGTGCTTGTTTTTACCTATATTGCTTTCCTGGAGATGGTCGGTGTATTCTAAAGTATAGATGCACAAAACTAACATGGGAACCAATTGATTTTTAATGATTATGTTTGAAAAGGAAAATCCCCTGTTGAAGTTGTGAAAATACACAGGGAGGGTCTCTGCACTGGTATTCAGGGGGCCTGTGAGTGTGGGGTGTGAATGCATTAATCACCAAGATGGACCAGCCAGCAAGTAAGGGACCCATGGGATGGATAAACTGGTCTGGGCAAGGGATCAGGTGGGCAGAGTGGCTGTGCTGGTCCTTGGGGGTTCTGCAAGTGTGTGTGTTCTTGTGAACTGGGAGAGTGTGGGGGTGTGTGCTCCACTACTGACCTTCTGCCTCTGTCAGTCCAAGAGGAGAAGGGAAGGTGGCTGTCTGTGCCTGTGTCTGGTGTGAATCATGAATGTGAGCATTGCTGGAGGTGACACCTTGTCTGTAGCCAGCTTTGTGACCAGCCATGTTCTCTGTGTGTCTGGCCATGTCTGCATCTCTGCAACATGTGCTCAGCTTCATTACTGGTTGAATCTGCAAAGGGGAACATGGCAGCTGTTTCCCAGAGCCTGGGCTGACACCCCACGTCTCTGAGGCTGGAGGAGGCAGTTGCTCCTAGCATCTGGTAACATTGCCACTCTTGACGTATATATAGTTCACTCATCCTAAAGATGTCTTAAAGGTGAGGAGATTTTGATTGTGATAGATTTTCTCTTATTGATAAAACAGGTTTATAGAATTACATCAAAAATGACCAGCCTATAGAAAACCAATCTATAGAATTCCTATGCAGGACTACAGTTCATTATTTTATAGAATGGACTAAAAGATGTATGTATTTATAACTTTAATCGGTTGAAGACCTTGAGGAAGTTCTGTACAAATATCTTAGCTCCATCTATTTTATCCTACTAATTACTACAGACCACTGTTACTAAGGGTACTTTTCTGAATTCCCCCACTGCATTCTTACTGTAAAATAGTTGTAGAAAGGCAGAGGTAAAAAGGAATTTGTTTTCTGAATAAATATATGAATAAAGAAAAATTAAAGTTCTCCATTTATCAGAAAAAAAAATACAAAAATAACCTCATTCCTACTGCAAGTTTTCATGCATCAGCAATGGAAAAATATCTCCCTTTCATTCAAATTATAAGGATAAATATAATTTGTAGTAACTCCAATGAAAATGAATGAAAAATAACTGAAGTTCCTTTGACACATTTTGAAAGTGAAGCTCTGGAGGGAGGGGAGACAATATAACTGAGGCAAAGGGAATGATGACAGTCAGGGACGGATCTGCATGGTGAATGAGGAAAAATATATTTTATATGTATTTAATATATATAATACTCTAACATAATAACCCTAATATGGGCATATATATAATTTATATACTAAGGGCAATGGGTTTATTTTCAGTGATTATATGAATATATACGGAGTTGTAGGATTTATTTTACTACTAAAGCTGTTTTGGGGTACATCTGAGCCATTTCCACACATGGAAAACTATATGTAATAATTCAGGCTGCTTTAAATAAGCACAGCTCCTTGAAAAAGTGTCGTGGGTCAGAAGCTCTAAGCCTACCGTGTCCTGCACCCAACACATCCATGGGAATTTTTTTTCCAGTGCACCTCTTAGAGGACAGACGTCTTCTAAGACAAAGGCCAAATAGCAAGTCCTTTCAGTTACTAATATGGACCAACATTTGCTGACACCAGCTACAAATTTATTACCTTTCAGCATATGCTGTGAAGAAAGAAAAGCTGGGCTGCAGTCTTTGTGGACTTGTGTACATCCAGCATCTAGGTGCATTTTAGCTGTTGATCCTAGGCACCCTAGTTAGCTGAGCACTTCAGTTAGCTATTGATAAGTCCTGTTATACTTACCCTATGATTAATCATTGCTTCACCTTCCAGCACACTGCAGATGAGTGCATTCATTTTTGTTGCGTCTGATCAAATGCAGACACTGGTGAAAAGTCATATCTGACACAAAATCAAAGGCTGCTTCCACTCAGTAGTGGACTGGAAAAGAAGGAAGAAAAGAATAATGTTGCGCATATAGGACATAATAGGGTGGCATAAACATTGAAAAACACTGTCAGAGCAGAATTCACCACTGCAGTGACAATCAGCAACACTTCTCTGCCAAATCTAACACAATATTCTGAGTACTAATGAACATATGGATATTTTGTCAGCAGTGCAGAGTGAGTCAGTGTGAGCCAGGCAAACTCCTGTTGAGTAATAATAGGAACAAGTTTCTAGGTTCTGAAGATACTTTAATATGTAGGTATGAGGGAAAAAAATTATATGGTCTATTTTTAAAAATGTTTTTCCTCTTGCTTTACCTTTCTCAGCATACAGTATTTATACAGAAGCCACCTCCTGTGCTGTGTTTTACATCATGTGTTACACCATCTATTTAAAGCAAGTCATCAGGTGACTTATGAGAGTTGCACTTACTAGCAATATTATGCAATTTGTCTTCTATCCAAAATCCACTCAAGTCAATAGATTCTCTTGAACATAATTGTTTCTGAACCAAGATTTTTTCCCTGCGATGGTTAAAGTCTATTTGCCTTACAAAGGTGTGTGTAGGTGTCCTCTCTTCCGTTTGCTGCATTTATCACCTGTAGGGCTTCTAGTGCTACTCTCTGAACTGAAATTTCTGATTCTTTGCCTATAGTAAATACAACTACTTCCTGTATTCTGGGCAGAACCAAAATGCTGGTGAAGAAATGAGAGGGTAATTGAAATGTCCATATCCTCCTCTGTTAGTTTGCCCTTCAGCTGCTTCCAGAAAGAGTTGCATACTAATTCTGGCTGCCAGTGAAGTAAAATTTGTTTAACTCCCCTGGGTTATTCCTAAGAGAAAATACATCCTTTGGAAAGGTGCATATTTTTGATGGGATGGGAAAAGAGAATTTTTCTTAATACAGTATTTGCTATTTCCACAGTAGGCAACTTAAGAAAAAGCACTGGATATATTTTGTTTTACACAAGTTATGCTAGCATCTACATCATTTACCATATTAGCTCTTTCTTAATGAATAGATACAAATACAAAACTCTGAGATCTATTTTAATGTCATATATGAAATTGGCAGAAATTAGATCTTTTTTAAAAATTTAGTCTAGGGTGAGTATAATTTCTCCCTAGTTGTGCTCTCCTCACTTTCCATGAAAGGGCCAGGCGTCAACTTTTAAGATAAAATATGACTGATTCAGAGGGATATTTTACCGATCTGCTTAACTCTTTCTCCAAGAATTTCACAAGAACAAAAATAAACCATCCAGCTTGTTGGGTTGTGGCAAATGCTGAGCAATTATGCAAGGACAATTAATCACAGAATCATAGAATAACCAGGTTGGAAGAGACCCACCGGATCATCGAGTCCAACCGTTCCTACCAAACACTAAACCATGCCCCTTAGCACCTCATCCACCCGTGCCTTAAACACCTCCAGGGAAGGTGAATCAACCACCTCCCTGGGCAGCCTGTTCCAGTGCCCAATGACCCTTTCTGTGAAAAATTTTTTTCCTAACGTGCAGCCTAAACCTCCCCTGGTGGAGCTTGAGGCCATTTCCTCTTGTCCTGTCCCCTGTCACTTGGGAGAAGAGGCCAGCTCCCTCCTCTCCACAATCTCCTTTCAGGTAGTTGTAGAGAGCAATGAGGTATCCCCTCAGCCTCCTCTTCTCTAGGCTAAACAACCCCAGCTCTCTCAGCCGGTCACAGAATCACAGAATCACAGAATAACCAGGTTGGAAGAGACCCACCGGATCATCGAGTCCAACCGTTCCTATCAAACACTAAACCATATCCCTCAGCACCTCGTCCACCCGTGCCTTAAAGTCCTCACAAGGCCTGCTCTCCAGCCCCTTCACCAGCTTTGTTGCTCTTCTCTGGACTCACTCCAGAGCCTCAACATCCTTCTTGTGGTGAGGGGCCCAGAGCTGAACACAGGATTCAAGGAGCAGTCTCACCAGTGTTGAGTACAGAGGGAGAACAACCTCCCTGGACCTGATGGTCACACCATTTCTGATACAAGCCAAGATGCCATTGGCCTTCTTGGCCACCTGGGCACACTGCTGGCTCATATTCAGTCGGCTGTCAACCAACACCCCCAGGTCCTTCTCCTCCAGGCAGCTTTCTAGACGGACTTCTCCTAGTCTGTAGCACTGCATGGGGTTGTTGTGCCCCAAGTGCAGGACCCGGCATTTGGCCTTGTTAAACCTCATGCCATTGGACTCTGCTCATTGGCCCAGCCTGTTCAGATCCCTTTGCAGAGCCTCCCTACCCTCCAGCAGATCCACACTTCCACCCAGCTTAGTGTCATCCGCAAACTTGCTAAGGGTGCACTCAATGCCTTCATCCAGGTCCTAGATAAAGGCATTGAACAGGGCTGGACCCAGCACTGAGCCCTGGGGAACCCCACTTGTAACTGGCCTCCATCTGCACCACTCTCTGGGCCCGGCCATCCAACCAGTTTTCTACCCTGGAGAGTGTGCGCCTTTCCAGGTGAGAGGCTGACAGTTTCCGAAGCAGATTGCTGTGAGAAACTGTGTCAAAGGCTTTGCTGAAGTCCAGGAAGCCCACATCCACAGCCTTTCCTTCATCCAGTAGCTGAGTCACTAATCTTACCCAGCTTTCTCTCTGAACCACTTTACTCCAGCTTAAACCCATTTTTCTCTGACAGTTTAGCAAGAATGGAAATAAACCATCCAACCAGGGTCCAACCTGCCAGCTGATCCCCAAAGTTTCAGTGACATTTTCCCCTCTCATCTTTCCTCTTTGTTTACATTTTTATAATAATTTGCACCTTTGGGGCAGAGTTATAAGTGGAGCTTAAGTGATTGAAGTCGTTACATTGAACTCTGCTGAATGGTGAAGAAAAAGTTCTTACTTCACATGCCAAAATTTAACAGTGTGTGCCCAGTAGGAGTGGTTATGGGAGTAGTTTTCTTCAGAGGTGGGCAGAAGGTGGTAGTCTTAGGTGTGGAGGTGTGTTTTGGTAGTACAATGATGTTATAATGAGTACTGTTCAGCTGGAGGGCAGGACTGTCGGAACAGCAGCTGCAATTTGTCTTCTTGGAAAATAATTGGGCAGTTATCCTCGATGGATCATGCTCCTTGCTGACAGCAGGGTCTGGCTACATCTGTCTCCAAACCTCCCATTTCTCCCTTCACAGGACAAGATGTCCTTGCTGCATTTCTTTCTGATGAAAAGTGTGTTGCCCCTTTGCATGTTGCATCTTTCCTGACTTTGCTTTTAAAGAAAATCTGTCTTGTACTTTGAAGACTTTAGGGTTCCCATTCCTCCTCACATTTAGCTTTATTCCCACATTTGGGTTTATTCCCACAATCAGGAGACACAAAATGATTAGCTAGATGTAGATGTACTAATTTGTAGGGGCCTAAGAGTAAGTATCCAATGTAACATAGGTGGGTAGTGTTTTTGTATTTGGTCTGGCTGAGAGGCAGTTAATCTTACCCACAGCAGCCCTCATAGTTCTGTGCTTTGTATGGGTAGACAGAAAGGTGTTGATAGCACACCAGTGTTTTGGCTACTGCTGAGCAATGCTCATGTAGCTTCAAGCTGTCTCTCCGATATTCCCTCCTCACCAGTAGGCTGAGATGGGCAATATCTTGGGAAGGAACATAGCCAGGACAGCTGACCCAAAGTAATCAAATGGGATATTCCATAGCATATGACATCTCCTCAGCAGTAAATGCTAAGGGAAAGGAGGAGGAGCCATGACATTCATTACTACAATGTTTGTCTTCCGGAGCAACCACTATGTATACTGAAGCCCTGTATCCCAGGAAGTACCTGGACATCACCTGCTGATGAGAAGCAGAGAATGGATCTTTACTTTTCTTTTGCTTCCATGAGTGGCCTTTGCTTTTCCTTTATTGAACTGCCTTTATCTTGACACGCAAGTTTTCTTCTGTCTTATTTTCTCCCACCTTGCCCTGTTGAGAGGAGGAGCGATAGAGCAGCTTGGTGGGCACCTGGTATCCAGCCAATGTCCACTCACCACAGGTACCACCAATAGTACCATAGAGTCCTAGAATAGATTGGTCTGGAATACCAACCTCTGGAAGTTGTCTAATTTAAGCCCCTCCTCAAAGCAAAGCTAATATCAAGGATAGATCAGCTTGCTCAGGTAAATTTAGAGGTTCCATAACAACTATGTTCCACTGCCAAACAAACCAAATTAACTTTTGCATCTGTGCTTCCTTGCACAAAAACGCATGCCCTTCTGGTACTTGACCAGTAACGTTTTTAAGCTTTTTTGCTTATATACGTTAGAAATTCTCTTACTGAAACTTATGATCTTATCTTTTAGTTCTCCATTGCAGAGAATCTGAAGACTGAAACTAATTTTCCTCTCATTTTTTTTTCCTTCTTGAGGTTGATTAAACCTTATTCATTCAGTCTTTTCTAATATGTTATATGCTTGAGTGCCTGTCTTCTTGATGCCTCATATTGGGGGATCCAGAACCTCGTGCAGTACACCAGAAGCAGTCTCACAAGTCCAGAATGGAGGTGAGAAATCATTTCCCTTGAACTTCTGGATATACCTGTAATAATACAGATCAAAGTATAGAAAGCACTTATAAGCTCTTACAACTTCAAAGGTGCACTGCTGACTCATATTCAATATATTTTCCTCTAGAACTCTTCAGCCCTTTTCTGAAGACCTGCTCCCTGTCCAGTCAGTCTCAAACCTCTGCAGTTCTATAGAGTTATTCCTGTTCAGCTGCAGGACTTTGCATTTATCACCGTTGACCTTCATGCATGTCGTCAGTAAGTTCCTCCAGCTTGTTGAGTTGACTGTGAATGGGATGCATCTTTCTAGCATATCATCTGCTTACCTGGTCTGATGTCATCTATAAGCTAAGGTTCCATTCTGTGCCATCATTGAGGCCACTGATCAGGCCTCGTATCAGCCCCCAAGGAAAATAAATTTTAGCTGAATGCCAGTTTGATCCATTGATTATTTTTTGCTGAGTTCAGCATTCTGCACAGTTTTTTACCCACTTTTTAGTGTACCCATTTACAAGGGCCAAAACAGGGGTAGAGATCTCAAGGGCCTGAGAACTCTAATGCAACTTCTTAATAAGTTAAAAAAAAAAGACTTGGTTAAGGTCTTCTCTACACCTAGGAAACAATTTCCAAGGAATCATTTAAAAACTAGGAGGAAGGAATTCTGGCATTGTAGATAGCAGGAACAAGGTAGCTCTAAGTATGACTCTGACCAACAGCCAGGAATAGTAATGAAAGACTTCTTACAACCCAAGCAGTCCCCGAGGCACTTAGCAGTATGTTGAATCCAAAATGGCTTAAAGCCTAAAAGAAAACATGACTGAAATTAAACACAAACAATTGAACCTTTATTTTGAAAAGTATTAGTTTGCTGGAACAAAGTGACAAATTCTAATGAACATCCTTAATGATTTTACAGTGGGACAAATCATCTGTGAAAGTAAGGTGCTTATAAAAGACACTCACTGTGCAGTATGAATGCTAAATGAAATCAGACATCCCTATAATCAACATCAATAAAAGTTCCATAACTAATTTTACTGCTTCAGAAAGCAGCATAATAAAATGTACCAAAAGAAAGAGTCTCTGGCGTAATAATACTACTCACATATATACACAAAGATATGCAGGTACATATATATATTTTCAATACTGAGTAAAAGCTTTACAAGATTAAAACTAAGCTATTTACCAAAATAGTCTTATCCTATTCATGGTTATTTTTTTTACTTTGTCAGGGAATAAAAGCACCCATAACTAAACATCAGGTAATGTTCAGTGGATTTGGGATGTCGTCCAGAATTTAAATAAATCTTATTCTTTATCCAAAAATAACTTCTTCAAATTGCATAGTGCAAGCTTTTATCAAAGATTTTATGAGTTTATTAGAGATCTACAGTATAGAGGATCTATACTTAACAATGGTTCACAAAGGAAACTGTGGAGAACAGGTACAATAGAGTAAGAAATGACTTTTTTTGTTCTGAGTTTGAGAAAAGGGATTTGAGGAAGTGGTGCAGTGGGATTTCTGGGAGTTACTATGATACGAATCAAGAAAACACTGTATGAGGGGAAAAAGAAATGAGTAGCTAAGGAATACGTTGGATAAATTTAGTATTCAATGTCTCAAGACTTTAGTACTTTTTTTGGTAAAAATCAATACTTTGGGGGAATTGTGTTTTGATTTTATCCAATAGAAAAAGAAGATATTCTAGCTTCTGTTAGAGTGAAAAAAGCTTGCTTCTCATCTTTCAAAACTACAGCTTTTTCTCTTATGCTATCACAACTTTGCATAAAAAGAATTATCTTTTCCTTCTTCTTTTCCCCTAAAATGCTTCAAAGCATTTTTCACATTTTCTTCTGACAGTTATAAATGTATTCTCCTTTCAAACTAAATATTGTGCCAAATTTAAAATTCTGGATGTTACCTTGTCTCCAAAAATTTTCTTTCAATTCAGAAATAACGGGGTTATCTGATTTAACAAGGTACTATTTTACCAATTCACAAAATGATTAAGTGCACATTTCTTCAGGAAATTCCAGAATTGCTTCACATCAGTGACAAGTGACAAGACTTGACAGTCACAAAACTGCAGCCAGTGCTTGCCCTGGTGAGAACATGTACATAACTTATGTTGGATGTTATTGCAGGAGTGTGGGAGCTGATCGGAATCATCACTGAGTTTTGCTGTGAAGAAAGTAGAAGATGAATGATCTTAGAGATGGAGACAAGGGTGGATAAAGTCTTGGCTTTACTCCTAAAAGACTAAAGGTGAGAAAAATCACTACCATTTGCTACAGACATATGTTAGCACAAGGTAAGTTGTTTGCATCAGCTAGGAAGAAAGTATGGTAAATGATTCTGTCTTGAGCTATAGTGGTTATTGGATGCTTCCTCGCAGAGATGCTTAAAGGCACATCCTCTTATCCAAACTTAAACTGGGCCACAATCTAGCTGTAGCATTGCAACAATATCTTTAACATAAAAATTAAACCCCTGTTGAAAAAAACATGGTGATTTTTTTTTCACCTTGTTTCCTTAACTACAATTTTTTCTACAAATAATCCCTTAACATTATTTGTTGTTAGTTGAACGAATATCATAAATAAGAATACAAATAGAAACAGTGAATCCATTATGTTGTTTGCTTTTTTTTTTCTTTATAGAACTTGTAACATCTGAACTATTTGAGGATGCATTGGATTCACAGAATAGTGCACAACAGTCTTGATGAGGGACATATCCTGCCATAGGCATGTCTGCAGGCCTCTTAAATGAAATACAAATTTCAAATAAGTTTAATGACCTCCTTTAGAGTTTTGGCTTTTGCTTAATTTGTATAAATTATCTGGGTGTCTAATTAGTTCCTACGTTGTTTCACATAAAGTCATTGGGGCTGCTTTGTCAGACAAAGTGGTCCTTTCAGAATGGATTACTCAAATGCAAGTCCTTGCTTTTAGTTCAGGAATTACATCACTTGCAGCTTTATCATCTCTTTTTTCTAAAGCTGTCTGATGTTGATCAGTATGGATGCCTCTTTCTCTGCTTCTGGGTACAGACACCACTGACTTACTAATGCAGCATTAGCTTTCCTGCATTCTCCCTTTGCCACTGCAGCATCTCTGTGCCTTTCAATCTATAATGCTCTTTTTATGGATGCTCTACATTCTACAATGGAGAAGAGAGAAGTAAAGTGAGCACATTTGACGTATTCATTTTAAAGTTGAATATTTTGTTAATTGAAGAAGATTAATTCATAACAAGCCCCTGGAGAGTTTTTCTCTCCCATGTAACTCAGCTTCTTCAGTCAGAGAAACTTGAAGAGCTTCAAAATGTGTGCAAAAACTTGTGGATCCATCCTTGGAAGATCTATGAATTCACAGCTCTTGCAGAAGCTGAGAAACTGCTAAGAGGAGCGGGGGCCTTGGGCAACATTGGCAGAGGTCAGGCAGCCAGGCCTCAAGCTGGTGCAGAGAGCCCTCCAGGGAACTGGTCAGGACACTGCAGAGTTTATTGCACCTAGGAAAGCTGTTAAGATGACTGACACCTGTACAAGAGCAAAGACTTGTTTGAAAAGAATGTGGCTGCCAGGAGAAAATATTTTATAAACCCTTCCTCCTTTGTATTGTGCCTGATATAGTAGGTTAACGCTTAATTCAGTGCACATCAGTGTTGAATTCCATTCAAGACTCCAAATTTAAAACGTCACTAGACCTCCTGGTTACCCATAGCCTTCTAGTGTGACAGGTGGGGTAGACAGAATGCTCCATAACATTTGAAATTAGACAAGGCACCTGGGTATGCTCAGCCACTTAGCTATCTTTGTTGCTTAGGCAACTGAAATAAGACCTGGAGTTTTCTGTGTTTTAAAAAAGTGCATTATCTTAGTTTATAGTCTAGCAAAACTCTACTATCTACTTTCTTCTCCTCCTCCACGCCCCCCCCTCTTTTCCTCTGGGAATCTCATTATAAGGAGAAAGTCTTGGAAGATCATCCTTCAGGTTCTGACCAACTGTGAATCCTTTAATGATGAAAGCCAGAAATTTAGCCATCTATTTAGGCATCTAACATGATGATTAGAGTCTGGACTTATTCTAATAATCATAATAAATATAAAAGGTTTTAAGTATTTATTGGCAGCCTCAGGGGAACTACAAGTGTTTGATTAATTTCTAACCACATAGACATCTACTGCCATTTGAAATGATCTATGTTTTATCTACTGTGGCTTCTAGTTTCTTCTGAAATAAGTGCTGTGTCATATCTACCTAACCTGTTCATCCTAAATAACAATAGATATTTACTTCTATCAAGAGAAGCCAAACCAATAGAATTCTTGCAAATAAAAGGAAAGGATCCAGACACTGTAGCTTGCTAGTGCCTAAACTTACGAGAGGTCTGCATTTCAGTTCATCTTCTTTAGGATTTTCAAGAGCCATATATTATGCAGTCACTAGATTAACACACAGAAATAAATGAACTGCCATCCCAAAAGCAGAATTAGGAAGAGAAAAGCTTCGCTATTAACACCTCCTTATTGGACAAGTTTCTTATATCTGTGTAGCACCTAACATATTACTGGTTACTGTAAATAAATTGCAAATAATTGTAACTAATTATTTCATATCCAACAACTTCTCCACTGCCAAACTGCCTTCATCGAATGAGTATCTTGTTGAAGTATACTAATGACAAAGTTTATATGGTAGTGGTGAAAGCTATTTACATACTGGAAACAGGTACATATATCCTAACACGCTATCTTTTGTGTATAGACATGAAGGAGTCTTCATTGTTTTAAAAATATGAAGGTGATGATTACCATTGCCAGCCCTTTGAGTAACATTAGCTGTCAGAAGGCAAGCATAAAGAGCAATAAAAGTTTAGTAGATCTAGCATGCTACTATGCTGTAACTTATCACCTGCTACCTTCCTGTGGAAAAATAAATCTAAACAAGAATGTAGGAACATAGGGAATGCACCAGAATCAAACAGCTATTTCTGACTGTGAATAGAGCCAGTAACTGAAAAAAAAAAAAAAAAGCCTACAGCTGGCAATTAAGTAATAAAATACCCGTCATAAATTTCTTGCTAATCTTAGGCCATTAGCAACTGTCTTATGTTTCAGAACCAAAGTCAAGGTTTGTATCTATTAGACATTTTTATCCTAGGCAGTGCAAGTATAAATATTCTCAGAGTAGGAGAATTTAGATAAATGTCAGCATTCATTCAATTCCTACAGTCTTTTAAAATGATGAGAGTTTTGCAGTGTGATGTACTAAACTGTAAAATGTCACATATTGTATTCTATACATTCTCACCCAGGCTCATCTTAATGAATACTGTCCTTCTGATTCCAATTCCCACAGCACCTCAATATCGACACACTAATAGTTGATCACAGAGACTTTTACAGGTCAGCTTCCACTGTATGTTTTCCAGAGATTGTTCTCTCAAAACGAATAATCTTTCTGATTCCTTTCCTGTGTTATATACTAAAGGAGGCCTTGAGGTTATTACAGATATCCTAGTCCTGTGATACTTAAGACTCTCAAGTTTGCAGTTGTTCCTAGATATCACCATTTAGTACATTGTGTATATCACAAAGGAACCATCTCTTTGTGTGCAGTGTTGTGGACCTTTCTGTCTTCTGAAATACCTACTCTTCCTAAGCAACTTTTTCTTACACATTTTGCTTTTCTTTCTTACATCAATTTTATCTTCACAGATCCAATGAAGTTGCCTTGGAGAGTTTCTGTTATGGCATTTATGTGATGACTAACTCTACAAGTGATGAATTGTTGAATGTATTTATTATTTTTTTAAAATAAGCAATATTTTGTGCATGCACAATAATAAATGTCCAGCAATTTTAATGTCATGTGGAGTTAACAAGTGTTACAGTAAAATGTGTATTTTCTCAATGAGAGGAATTGGGCAAAAATGTTAGGCTTAATAAAGAGTTAGAGATATTTATGGAAGACTTTTTGTGACATATTGGTTTTTAAAACACTCAAAGAGTCTTTTCTCATGCACAATGTTTCATGAAAAGATCATCTAGTTCCAACCTTCCTGCCATGGGCAGGGACACCATGAACAGTTAATGAACTGCAAAGCTCTTTCAGCACTTTTAAGACACTACATAAAGGTTTAAATGAAGAAACCCAAACCCTTATACATCTCACTAAGATCCCAACTAACAATTCATGTCACTACCTGTGCATTTATTCTTGCATAGTGTAAAAAGCAGTAAAGATCAAGTGTACATTGAGGTAACAGCTCCAAAATCTGAGATGCAGTATCATGTTTATTTACATGGTACCTCTCAAAAAATTCATCACAAGCGTGACAGAAACAAGAAGCTTCACAGCGGATTTGGTGTAATTTTTCTTAACTATGTAAGCCTAGAGAACTTTTCAGTCCTTTTGAAGTAACAAGATTATGTCTAATTTGTCCCCCTTCGAGGTCTTGATCTGATAAAAAGAAATAAACTACAAAATTAAGATTACAGACTCTTTAGGTATTTATAATCTAAAGCTTCTGATTTTTTTTTTGACAATATAAAAGAAAATTATGTATAAGGGAAGATGTGGAAAGCATATATGACATCCAAAATGCTCAAAAGAAAATAAGTCTCTACAGTAAATGAAAGGTTTCTACTGCCTTTAAAATTCAAATATTATATACATGATGTAAAATACTCAGCATCAATTTTACCAAGCTACATATGTTTCAGAATTCACAGAACCTTCAGAAAAAAAATCAACCTCAGAACTGTCTCTTTCTTAGAAAATACCACGGACACCTTAGGGATGGTAAAATGTGTTTATTATGTTAGAAGATATATGCCACAGAAATAAAAAGTTTTATTCTCACTAAAAATATAATACTTTCCTTTTAAGAATGGTATAAAAGCAACATGACCTATAGGGCATTTCTAAGGCTTTGCAAAGTTTCATAGATATTTTAGGAACCATTGTCTGCTTTACAAGGTGTTATATACTTCCAACTTACTTTCAAGATTTCTGCTTTAATTATATTGTAAACTCCTCAGTACTTCACTGTTAAGAGCTAGCCCAGTGTAAGTAAAATAACTTCATAAAACTAAAATTTTTGTTAAGAACTAAAGGCTACAGTATTCATTCCTGTTTGGTTTGATTATAATTAGATAATCAAATGGAGATATTAAAATTAAGAAACATTATTTATTTCTTAAATAGAAACTTAATTTCATGCATGAGAAGCTGCTTCTTCCCCTTTTGTCCAGTTCTCCATGTCTCACTAAAGCAATAATTTTGTGTGGAGATATTTTTAGATGACAGCTGCTACTAAGGGTCTGTACAGGCTGTTATTTTTATACATAATATATTTCTCACAGATTATCTGTTGGTGTTAAACCACTTAACTTCCAAAAGTAAAGCCAAAAGACTCTGTTTATTGTGGAAATAAAACAACAAAACAAACAAAATTCTTCAGTATATGGAAAGCTCTTTGTAGGAGAATGTTTCCGGTTTGTTTCCATTTAGCCTAAAATAGCTTGAATTTATTCATGTCAATCTGGAATATAAACTGTTGTACACTGCAATATACATTACAGTGTACAACAGGAAAATAACATGTAAGAAACTAGATCTGTTGTCCAAGTGAGACAGACTCTGGAATGGATGGGATGCTCTTCACCTTCTTATTGCAGGACCTTAGCTGCTTGAAATTGACAGTAGTTTGAAGTCTGTAAGGATCGTAGGATTAGGATGGTAAAGAGAAGTTCATGAAGTTTGTTTGTTTGGATTTAAATATATATGAAGTTCAACTTTGCAGGGAATAGATGGAATCAAAGAGGCAGAATAAATTATGTTTATCTTGTCCTTTTACATACATATAGAAAGTATAATACTTTTCTTTTTTCCTATTTTTTTCTCTCCCTGGATAGTATACCCTGGAATTTGCTACAGAATGACCTAGAATAACTGTACAATACAGTAAACAATGAACAGTAATGTTGTGTCTGGAGATAATAAACACAGGGGTTTTTTTCTATCTAGTCATGTAGTAATTCAGCATTATATTCAAACAAGCTCAAGTAGTCAATGAAGGGTATGGAAACTGCTGCGGGGATTATCATCTCATCTAAACTATCCTCGGGATTTCTATTCATTGACGAGAGGATTCCAGCATACGTAGCTCAGATTCAGTGCACAGCTTTTGGAAACTAAAGTTAAATACAATCAATCCTTTGTTACAATTGATAATATTTTTTGTGTAAGGGATAAACAATTGTTGTGGGAGAAAGTACAGAAAAGCTGTAATTTGCTTTTTTATTTCTGCATGTGGGTCTGCCCTTGTACACAGAGAACTGAAAAGGAGCCCAGTTCTACAGCTTAATTTAAGTTCAAAGTACTTATTTGAATCAGCTGAATTTTATCCCACACAATCTGAATTCCATTTACAACGAGGAAAGAAAGGACTGAAGGGGAATAGAGTAGCTAGAAGACAGGTTGTGATGGAACAGGACGCAAAGAGAGAGTCTGTCTAAGGTGAAAAAAATATGTCCAAAGTTATTATCACAGAATCACAGAATCACAGAATAACCAGGTTGGAAGAGACCCACCGGATCACCGAGTCTAACCGTTCCTACCAAACACTAAACCATATCCCTCAGCACCTCGTCCACCCGTGCCTTAAACACCTCCAGGGAAGGTGACTCAACCACCTCCCTGGGCAGCCTGTTCCAGTGCCCAATGACCCTTTCTGTAAAGAATTTTTTCCTAACGTCTAGCCTAAACCTCCCCTGGCGGAGCTTGAGGCCATTCCCTCTTGTCCTGTCCCCTGTCACTTGGGAGAAGAGGCCAGCACCCTCCTCTCTACAACGTCCTTTCAGGTAGTTGTAGAGAGCAATGAGGTCACCCCTCAGCCTCCTCTTCTCCAGGCTAAACAACCCCAGCTCTCTCAGCCGTTCCTCATAAGGCCTGTTCTCCAGCCCTTTCACCAGCTTTGTTGCTCTTCTCTGGACTCTCTCCAGAGCCTCAACATCCTTCTTGTGGTGAGGGGCCCAGAACTGAACACAGGATTCGAGGAGCGGTCTCACCAGTGCCGAGTACAGAGGGAGGATAACCTCCCTGGACCTGCTGGTCACGCCGTTTCTGATACAAGCCAAGATGCCATTGGCCTTCTTGGCCACCTGGGCACACTGCTGGCTCATATTCAGTCGGCTGTCAACCAACACCCCCAGGTCCCTCTCCTCCAGGCAGCTTTCTAGACAGACTTCTCCCAGTCTGTAGCACTGCATAGGGTTGTTGTGCCCCAAGTGCAGGACCCGGCATTTGGCCTTGTTAAACCTCATGCCATTGGACTCTGCCCAGCGGTCCAGCCTGTTCAGATCCCTTTGCAGAGCCTCCCGACCCTCCAGCAGATCGACACTTCCACCCAGCTTAGTGTCGTCCGCAAACTTGCTAAGGGTGCACTCGATGCCTTCATCCAGGTCATTGATGAAGACATTGAACAGGGCTGGACCCAGCACTGAGCCCTGGGGAACCCCACTTATCACTGGCCTCCAGCTGGATTTCACACCATTTACCACCACGGCCATCCAACCAGTTTTCCACCCAGAAGAGTGTGCGCCTGTCCAGCCCAGAGGCTGACAGTTTCTCAAGCAGAACGCTGTGAGAAACTGTGTCAAAGGCTTTGCTGAAGTCCAGGAAGACCACATCCACAGCCTTTCCCTCATCCAGTAGCCGGGTCACTTTGTCATAGAAGGCGATCAGGTTAGTCTGGCAAGACCTGCCTTTTGTGAACCCATGTTGACTGGGCCTGATCACCCTCTATTAGTCTGTATATAAAACAAAACAAACAAAAAACCCTATTTTTCCCCTTCCTTCCCTCTCTATAACAAAAGAAAACAAGAGAACCCACAACTGTTTTTCTTGAATAAGACCTAGGAGAGAAGCAGAATATTTAGAAACTTTGTTAAGGAGCAGAACTCAACCACGTTACTTCTACTGCACTTCTGAAGCATTATGCAGATTTTCTGCATAGTTCCCCCAGGGAAACTACAGTATTTAAACCCTCTGCATTGTATAAAAATGGAAGGGTTAGTTTGATCTGATGTATCTGTAAGAAATAGATTTCTCCACTGCTTTTACATTTGATGCACAATGAAAGTGGTGAGAAAAGAATACAATCTATTGAAGAAATATGATATGGGGGAAGGAATTTTACATTAATTTTCCATTAAAATATGCATAAAGTAGGAAAAAAAAAGTCAAGGAAGAAGATCAAGGAGATGTGATAATAGGCTATGAATGGATTAAATAAGAAAAGCTCAGTTTGTAGGAGCTATATCTTAAGGTACAGGATACCACAGTGGCAGAGGAACGACAACAAGAGACGTCATTCTGACATGTACATATCTATACAGCTTAGGAAATATTCTGAAGTAAATCCTTTTTGTAAAATGCTTTCAAAATGCTTGTCATTACAATGGCAACTGGAAGGCAGAGAGCTCCTCAACAAAGAGGGAACGTGATAAAGTACAATGAAGAGTGAGAGTGAGGAAAAGAAGTGAGAAGAGAGTGAAAAGAAACATAAAACTTTGAGGAGAAGCATTAAAGTAAACAGACAAAAATATATTACAGCTGTAAGAAAAAGGGAATGTAAAAATTATTGGAAAACCATGATCTTTCCTCTTTACAGTTATGTTATATTTACTTAGAAGTTTTTGTGATTATAATTGACATTAACTGTGATTCAGAGGCATACAATATAAACCAAGAACCTTAAATAACATAATCTACCTTTAGTGCCTTTGAGTTTGACTGCCCTTCATTTTGCATGCCATGGATCAAGATATACTGAATACTGTGCTGGGGGTAGGTGATTAAACATTGGGACAGGTTGTATAGACAGGTGGTTGAAGTCTCCATCCCTGGAGATGTTGAAAATATGACTGAATACAGTTCTGAGCAACCTGTTTAAATTCACCCTTCTTGAGCAGGGGAGTTGAATTAGACAACCTCCAGAAGTCCCTGCCAACTTCAACCAGTCTGGATTCTCTGAACGTTTCACCATAACAATGTATGAAGGAGGCAGGAACTGCTAAAATATATTAGGATATTCATTCTTGTTCCTAGTTAATTATTATAGAGCTTGGTATTATAGTTAAGAATAGCTTGCTTGTTCTGCAGGTATTTTTAAGAAAATGAAATAAAAAATGTAGTCCATATTGCAGCTGTCACAAATTACATTACTTCTCTGCAAGATGATTGCTGCTTGTTGAAAGCCTTGTAAGACATTGCTTTCAATCATATTTCTCAGTTCATAAATATAAGGAAATTGTTCTTTTCACATGAATATATAGTTATTGTTTCCTTTTGAGATTATGTGTCAGGTCAGAGTTTTTATTGCTTGCAAGGCATTCATTTTTCTTCTCTATTTTAGTAGGTTTTGATTTGGGTTTTAATTTTGAAAGGAAACCCACTGAGATATACAAATACATGAAGCAAATATTTCTAATTTATCATTTTGGGGCTATTATTTAGTTTCATGTTGATTTTATTAATCTCATGCTTGGCTTTATTCTGTTCTCCTTTGCTTTCTTTGAAAGAAAAATGTATATAACTGTATAGCTCATTTATTTTCCTAACCATGTATCCTGAATTTCTAGGCTCACAATCTCCTTCTTAAGCCGCAAACGCTATACATATGAAGATGCTTTCATCAACAGAGATTGCTTTGTCTCAGAAGAATTTATGATTAGAATTTTGTTTAAGCAGGAGGTGTGGCACACTTTTTAAAATGGAATATTTTTTTATATCTATTCACTATGAGCAAAGTAATTTCAGTTCAAGACTACTGTTCAAATCCTGTCAGCCTTTGGTTTGGGATCAAACCTCTAACATACGCAATATGACTTGAAATACAAAGAAATAACAATAATGGAAGATGGACCATTTTGGTGTAATTAAATAAACATAATCCACTGGGAGAATAGTTTTCATACTTCACCTTTTCCCCTTATTATTCTATTTATTGTTGATGTAGTTTCTGCACAAATGAAAAAAAAATCAAACCCAAAATAAATAAATAAACAAAAATCTAACTGGATTGGAAAATGCAGTAAAATAGCTATATGAATTAGCTCCATCCTACATGAAAGAGCTGGGATGGAGTTATGCTGAATGTAACAGGCCCTACTAAGATGCAGAAGGTTACTTTGAGCACATTACTAAATTAGAGAAACAGTTTCCTGGACTTGGGCTGATATGGTTCTAGTTAGCTTAGAGAAGTCACAGAATCACAGAATCACAGAATGACCTGAGTTGGGAGGGACTCACAAGGATCATTGAGTCCAACTCCTATCCTGGCGTAGCACAATCCCAAAATTTACACTATGTGTCTGAGTGCATTGTCCAAGTGTTTCCTGAATGGTGCCAAGGCACCATGATTACTTTCCTGGGGAGCTTGTTCCAGTGTTCCACTACCCTCTGAGTGAAGAACCTTTTCGTAATATCCAACTTAAATCTCCCCTATCACGTCTTCCTGTCATTCCCTCGGGTCCTATCATTGGTCACTAGGGAAAAGAGATCAGTGCATACTCCTCCTTCTTCCCTTCTGAGGATTTTTATAGTATAGTAGGGAACAAGGAACATAAATTAAGAAAAGAGAATCTACAAGATGTCTGAAATCATGAAAGATCATTATTAGTAATAGGAATTGTTAAATTTTATCACATGGCACTAACCCAGGGCAACAAAAACTCGACATTCCACTAACCACTACTATTCTCTTTCCTTCCCTTGTACTGTGCATAGATTTTTCTGGTTTTAAAAGAATTAAAATTAAAATCATCCACACAAGATGATATTTTCCTAGAGAAGTTTTATTTATGGAACCTTTTAAAATTGATGAAAACCAGTCCCATCAGAATTATGACCTTCACTCAAACTTATTTATTCAACATCTGCATATTATGTGCAAAAATCCGATATCAGTTGTGGCATAGAAGAGATCAGTTATTTTTAAATACTCTCTAGCACAGGTAAAGGCTTGCATTCTGGAAATCATGATAGGAACATATATTAAAAAATATTTTTATAAAACCTCTAAATTCCTCTGCTCCTTTCCTTCCCCCTCGTCCAGTTCCCCTCCCCTGTGTTTGCAATCAAGGGTGGAAGATTATCCAAGCTGGAATTAATGATATGGAAAATCATACAAAAGGGTAGCAGGACGTTCTAATCATGGGGTTTCTCTTATTCCATAACAGATGAAGGATGGGGCTGGAATCAAAGGAGACAGAAGAGCAGAGAAACCAACAGAAAATGAAGTTCCTCCTCTAGTGCAGCTCTAGCAGCAGCTGATCAGTCCACCTAATGTGAGTAAGCAGAAAGGTCTGTGAGAGTGAGTGACTCTAGACTGACTGATATCCAAGGGGAAAATGGTATTTCCCACTGTCTTAGTGACCATCTGGATATGCGAAGTTATACTCAAACTCTTTCTTTATATAGTTAAAAAAATTAAATAAGTTGAGTAATTAATATCTTTCACTAACTTGTTTTTCCATGTATTTTATGGAAATAACCTTTTCCAAGAAGCCAGAATTAATAATTATATGGAAGTTAAACAACATATTTCAGGGCCTTATAAATGTCAAGGCATGTCTAGGCTGCTGAAGAGCCAGGGAATAAGTAAGTGTGTGATCACCAGTCATCCACTATGACTAGCTGTCAGCTCACTCCCTCAGACTTCTTCAATGAACTCTCTCAAAGACAAATCCTGAGCATGCTTCCAGGCACTGTTTACTTCAAGAACTGCTCCTGAAAGCAATATGAATGATCCTGCACTGGATTTGGTTCCTTTTTCACTATATAGTTTTCCAAAGTTACGCCAGTAGGCCTTGCACAACCTTGTATGCTAGGATACTTAACACACACCTTCAGATTCATGCAATAAAAACACCAGTCCTATACGATGAAACACAGACCTCTCATTATTTTTGACAATCTGAACTTGAAAAAATATGCAAAAAAATTGTTCTGTAGCTCTTGGGGAGCACGGCTTGAGTCAGAAGAAGCACAGAGACAGTGATTGACTTAGTGTGGGAGATGCTAGTTTTCTCTGTATGGATCAAGCATGAGAAGAGTGTGAAGACAAGTCAGCTGGGGTCACCTGGCCTGAAGAACACAGAACCTACTGTTTCTTTTCTATTTAGCAGAATAAGATAGCACTGGTGATGATTTTCTCTTTCCTGACTGATTAACACAAGATAGCATGCCATGGACATCAATGAATTCCTCAAAGTATAGTAGCACATTATTTTGCCATGTTACATTAGTTAGGCTGCTATACCATCTAAGCCATTCTGCTACAATGTAAGTGGAAGGAAATGCTGTTTGTATTTTACAGATACTTTCTAAACAATGCAATCTCCTGTAAGTAAAAAGTCTCCATTTTTTCCTGCTTGATTAGTTACTCCATTTTTTTTTAATTTATATTTTCATTGCTTTCCTCCTCCAATGGAGGATTCACCTTTCCTGTACATTGAAGAAAAAAATTCTACGGTTCTCACCTGTGTCTCTATGTCCCCATTCTCTACCATACTACGAGAACTGATATTACATAATTTTAAAGGATACCAGCAACCAGTTACTGCTCACTTCTCTGAAACCACATCTGGGCTCAACTTTGAAGCCTTGCAAAGTAGTGTGATCCCTAAAAATCTGTGCCCTTCATTTTACATAGTCCAACCAGAGTACTTGTTATACGAGCACAAGAAAACAAATAATATTGTGGGTTTGATGCCTAGTCTTATGTTGTTCAGAGAAAGTCTTTTGCATAGTGTATGATGCCTTTCTCTTCCTTCCAGCTGTATACAGCAGAGCAAGTCATCAAACATGGTGTCATTGATGTACACAGATGTTAGTACACAGAATAATTCCTTCCTCAAGAAGGATCTCAAAGCACATAAGTGTTTTGCTGAGATTGCTTCTGTTCTCCAACCATTTACCTATGCAGTCAGTCCACATTTGACCTGGAAATCTGAGTCCCACCCTGTTATTTTTGTATTCAGTTTTAAAACCACTTTTTGGGGTTTTTTTTCCAAAAATGACTGTCATTTAAACAAGTCATTTCAGACTTTCACCACTAATTTGTCTATTTTAAACATGCTTTTGACTCAGGAACTGATAATTTCGACATTATGAGAGATACAGTCATTTCAACTAAACAAGATTGTTTTCCTTAGTTTTCAATTTTTTCCTATATACTGTTAGAGAGTGTGATATAGTGCTTATTAACATGTTAGTTGCAAGTCAATAGAATTGTAGAATCATTGAATGGTTTGGGCAGGAAGGGGCCCTAACGATTATCTAGTTCCAACCTCATTGCCATGGGCAGGGACGCCATCCACTAGATAGGTTGCTCAAAGCCTCATTCTGCCTGCTAAGAGCTCATTTGATTCCAAAGGTTACAGCACTTAGTTTAAAAGTCAGTAGTGAATATGAAATAATAGTAAAAACCATTTAGATATGGATGTTGAAAGGTATCAGTTTAGATGAGTACACTTCTGTTACATCTAGAACATTTTCAAACTAAATCCTTTATTTTTGCTTTTCTGAATGGTTGTAGGTCCTCTACTACCAGTTTCTGCACAGGCCACTTCCACTTTGCAAAACTTTCCAATTATTTCTGATGCAACATAATATTCCAAAGTCCAAAATTTGCATAGTGTCAAGAACGTACAGGAGTGTAAGCTGATTGATTTAGTTGTAATTCATGGAAGTTGAACTCCCTCTGAATAGTTATATGTCACAATTATTTATTAACAAGCATAGAACAAGTTCAGACTAGGCAGCTGGGTACCAATTACAGCTTTGTTCTGAGATGAGTCTGTGATTTTGAAATCAATGTGGTAGTCAGTGGGGCTTGACAAAAAGAAATTTCTTTCTCTTTTCGTTAATTTAAAATATCTAGCAAGAATAAGACCATGGATATTACTTTTGGAATTATTTCTGCTGTCAAAAGCACATTTTTGCCTGTGAAAAGGAGATGATGGTATCCTACTTTTCATTGAAAACATTTCTATTGGTCAACTTTAATCTTCAGCAGCAAAGGGAATTACACTTAGATACAGCTGGCGTGAAATAATATTATTACAGTATTCTTTCTCTTTTTTTTTTTTCCCATTTTAAAAAGGTGACAAAGAGAGCCCTGGCAATGGAGAATCATGCCCCATGACTCCTGTTCCTAGAAGAGAAAGTCTCACATGAAAAAATAAAATATGCTACTGGGGATAATTTTAAGTGTGTTTAGTGAATTTATTTTCTACTGGAAAGAAATAATAAAAAAAGAAAAGCATAGTATACAGTAATAGCAAGATTAGAATCTGATTTTTATTTTTTATGCTTATGTGTGCTATGAACTTTTCAGAGGAGAATGTTCCTGCTTACTAAAATAAGATAGAATAGATACAACAGGGACAGCAGAGGCTTTTTAATACAGAATTGCTTGCCTAGTTAAGGCTGTGTTTTACCCAGATAGGAGAATGTCTTGGGACAAAACCAAGAAAGTGCTTTAACTCTTATGCCAATAGGCATCACTTATTCAGCAGCTAGAAATTCTCAGAGTCAAACAATCTTAAGTCTGGAGCCCTGGTAATGAAAGCCTTAGAGCTGCTATATTGAATTCAAATGACTTAATTTTAAACTTCCAGAACCATTTGAAATGTATGTCTTGAAAAAAACCCCAAAACCAAAACTACTTTATGTCCAAGACTGTAATCTAAAAGTTTAAACATATCAGGGACAGTATGGCATTCACTTTATCCAGTAAAATATATAAGAAGTACTAATGATTCTATATAAAATGGATGATGCCACTTTTTACTGATAGTGCACCATATCACATAAAAGAGAATGTATTTCTTGAAAACAAAGAATGTGAAAAAAACGATTCCATCATAATAATCCTCAGGTTTTTTTTTTATTTTCAGGCTGAGTAAAGAATTCTATCTGTAGATAAAGGCTATCTTCTTTATTTTTTATTTATTTGTAGGATCATGTTTTACAGAAGCATTTAATAAGCTTAGCAAACACAAAAATGAAGTATAGCACATACAGTACCAAGATCAATACGCTGATGCAAAGAAAGAAGGATGAGGAAAGAAAAAGGCAGTGTACAGGTCTCAGTAACGCATGAGGCAAAGCGTTTAAAGTTTTCTGAAGAAGATAATTTTAAGATTTGTAGCATTTTTCAGGTAACTACTTGGTTATCATAATGGAATTGTTCAGAGATGACATAGGCCATCTACAATCCTACAAACTTCAATTACTTGTTCTTTTTTTCTGAGGTAGGGGGTTTTGCCAATGATTTCTCCGGAAACTTTCCCAGTTATGTTCTACTATTAGATTTGCTCATTTGACCATTGTGAGACAATTCTATAATAAAATTTTAGGATACTACTCTCTTAATAATCCTAAACTGTAAAGGAGAGCGTGAAGCTTGATTTGTCATATTTGTAATCATAATCCAAACAGAACAATCAAATGAAAGAAAAAATAGCTGTCTGGAGAATATGTTTATAGTTACCTGGCTAAAGGTAGAATAGAGATTTTGGAAACATGGTGTAGCTGTAATTTAACAGAACAGAATTGATAGCAATAAATTATTAATAGATATAGAGGTAACATTTATTTTAAACTAGTCTTTCAATCTCTACACTAAATTTCTTGTTCGTTACTAATAAAAGGAAGTTTTTATTTTCATAATACATATTTGTAGATCTTGTGGCTAAGAAAGGTTGAGAACTTTGCAAAAAGAAGCAATGAAGTACCAGGAAAAAAACAACCCCCTCAAAAATCAGTTAATATATTTATGTGTTAATATTAAAGTCTAGCTGATTTTTCACTTCACTTTGCTTTATTTTTAAATACATTTTGAAATCTTGATAAATAACCAGAAGAAAAAGACTGTGTGTCTTGGGACAAAGTTCTTTACTCAGAAACATAGGAATCTGAACATCTCATTCTTTCCTCTTCCTAGTGGTATCAAAGCTAAATTATAAAAACAAGAAAAAAGAGAAAAGCTCATGG
This sequence comes from Phaenicophaeus curvirostris, assembly GCF_032191515.1. Taxonomy (NCBI): domain Eukaryota; kingdom Metazoa; phylum Chordata; class Aves; order Cuculiformes; family Cuculidae; genus Phaenicophaeus; species Phaenicophaeus curvirostris. Next base: position 175,214,885 of record NC_091392.1, on the reverse strand, counting down.
ATAAAATAAAAACATCTCCTTTCAAAAAAGTGCCTTGAATTATTAAATATTTTTTAGTACATCTAAAATCTTTCTTACTTTCCAATGGTCTGTGAAATATTTCACATTTAACTTCTCATCATGCTAAAACCTTAAGCATTGCTTTTCTATGACAAATCATTCGGAATATATATTTTTTTAAAATTTCTGCTGATTTCCTTCCACCCTTACCCCCACTCCTTGCCCCAGAAGAATTCTTTGCACAGAGCTTTCATAGATATAAAACACTAAATCCATTATGAACTGCCATTTCTGTAAAGTTATATATGCGTTTCAGAGCTGAAGACACTCAAGCTGTTGTCTACATCTTCCTTTTCAAGAGAAGTTCATAGACGGATCTTCCAATATCTATGTAAACCATTGAGGGTCGTATGTTTAACTCTTTAAAGCAAGTATAACTTTGTTCCATGAACTCATGGTAAAATATAAAATGGGGCAATTTAGCTGGAGTATTTGCATAATATTTTTTACACTACAGAATTTCATTTTTTGATGTCCGGAAGAGATGACTTCAGTCTGGAAAAATCTGCCCTCTACACAATTACTTAGGAAGTGAGAACTGAGAGAAGAATAATATTTTGAGAGACAGGTTAGAGGAAACACAAAGGAAAGTGAGAAGTAAGAGAGTTCAGACTTACAAAGCCCAAAAATTATGTTTAGAGAAATATGTGAATCAAGTAAATAAAAAAGACTCCAACCTATAGAATAAGAATTCTTATAATTGCAGTAAAGTTTTCCTAGAAGAGGAGGCATTAAGAGACTGATAAGCAAGGAGTGTAGGATGGAGTCACAGAACAATAGGTCAGAACATAATTTGTGTATACCTCGTTGGTGCTTGAGATAAAGAGAAAATTGGTAGTGTTGCATGGAGGGGGGATTTCTTTTTCTTTTCTAGGGGAAAAAATGGAATACAGTGATTACTTTCGGTAAAGTTTTAGGCTATGAACTGCAAAATTTCTTTCCTTTTTTCTTCCTCTGGGCACTTCCTTGAGATTCTGCTTATATCCTGGGGGAGCTACTCCTACTTTATGCTAATACGCATGGAGAAGCACACTTCTTGCCACATCTTTCTGCTGCTATTGTAGTAGTGTCTCTGTAGTCTTGATGCTAGTGATTCCAGATATATAGGATGAGGAGAAACTAATGAGAGACTGTAGAAATTAATTAAAAAGCCCATAAAGTTCTATTTATGCACATAAGTATATGGATTTTTTTATGAAGTAGTAACAGAACTAGTGATAAGTTTTATGTTCTGGCATAAAAATAGAAATCGCAGCCTTTCACTAAACTAAAATTTCTGTTTCTGGTGAATCATGTGACTTTACAGCATTGAACTTGTCAAATGTAAGGGGATTACTGCTACCTTGTGCAACAGAATAATTTTCAGTTTCCACATTAATATAAAGAGAATAAAATAAATGAAGTATTTTTAATGAGGGATATATTTAATACTACCCTGAGAGTTTAATGTCAATAATAGGTTCATGGTGAATAGGTAGAATATGGGTCAAAAGAATAAAAGAAATTAAATGTACCATGCTAACATTACCTATACATCTGAGATGCTTATGAAAATATGTTTAAAATAACTAAAGTTATTATGAGTCGATACAATAGCTCATACTCAATTCTTTGAAATAGTACCCTATCACTCAAAATTATTTCAATTGCTTAAACCGTACACATATACAAAAACCTTTGCCAGGCAAATACTAATGAATGGGTTCCCAATAGACTCTGAATTTGATTTAAAAAGATGAACTACTATTCTCATAGCTGAACAAAGCATATTTCTCCAAAGTATCCTTTCATGTGTTGTCCTTGTTGTATCTCTCAGACACTCTTGGTAAGTTTCTCTTTCCCAGGAAACAGGCAACAGAAAACCCTGACAGATTTTAGCTGCAGAAACCGTCTGAAACAAAGGCAGTAGAAAACAGAATGAGAAAACTTCAAGCTAGATACAAGTTAGGCACAAATATTCTAACTTCATTATGTTAATTAGAGCAGAGAGAGGAAAGAGAAGTTAGCACTGTAGCAAGGGAGGGAAGTTAACAAGGAGGGCAGTGATAAGGTCATTAGCTCTTGTGCAATATGGAGAAGAGACAAGCACTTACTGCCTGTGAAACAGCAATGAATTAGCAAGAGCTGAGATGTAGGGTAAATTTCAGAGGTCCATAACACTGATGCTCTGAGAGCCAAATTTTTGTGTAGAGAAGTATGTAATACAAGTCTATATGTATTTCTTTCACTGTCTGTTTATACGTGTGAATGAGCAAACACTTTTACATTGAGCATGGAATAGAAATAACATTTTTAAGCATAGTTTTTATGGAGTGAGTATATCGCTGCATTACCATATACGAGGCTCCGTACAACAGATGGTTCTATATTTCAGGAGGAATATATTGTCTCCACCAAATTACTACAAGTTACTTAAAAAACAATTTTAACTGTCATTAATGAAACTGATTTAGTATATTTTGTATTTATGCTCTTTTTGGAAGACTTAAGAGATTAAAATATCTGTGTCATATATAAGTCTAAATGTGAAAAAATTATGTTCTGCCCTGAGTGATAAAATGAAGCAGTCTACAAAGTAAATGACATTTAATGCCACTCCAGCAGTTAATACTATGAACATACTGGGGAGCATGGCATCATTTTCTGGAATAAGACACAGAAGTACAAAGTATTCTCGGAGACCACAATCAACTGTTTATTATTGTCAGAAGAGTGTATAACAATGTGACTTTGTTTATTCCAGAAATGCCTTTGTACTATACAAGTATTGCATAGTGTTATTTGACAATGAAGAACTTAATATTTTGCCTGACTACAGCTACAGAACTTTCAAATCAAAGTACTTCGCTCTTGAAAAATGAAAGAATAGCAATGTGAATGATTTTGTTCTAATGAAGTGCAGGGCTTCTCTTGGGAATAAAAATATGATAATTCATATAACTGAAGCATTCCATGTAAATTGTCAGCTATTCAAATTAAAGAAGTAACTAATGAATAACTGCATGCAAGATTGCATGGTGATTAGCAGTACAATATTTAATATCAAATGTTGTTATCAATCATTTCTCACTGTAATTACCCAAAGTGTTAAATACAAAATTGCTTTTAAAGTACATTTTAATAAATGAAGCATTAATTATTACAGGTAACTTGTAAAACAGACTGTTGTCACATAGTCACAAGTGGGAAAAAAGTTTTCTAACCTTAAGAATATTTTAAAGATTTTCTTATTTTCTTACTATAATGAAACAAATGTTTTCTATAAAAGTCATATGCAAAGTGAATGACAAATATGAAGAAAAACAGCCCTTGTTCTCACTGGTCACCTGGTAGGCAGTGAACTTGTCAACCATATATGAAAATTATGTCCATGGTCAACCAGAGGCACACAGTCTAAAAAATGCAGTATTCAGTCTGAGATAAAAATGCAAACACCAGTTGAGAGATTACAAATGTGTTTTGGCAATGCAATGTTTAAACACACTAGAAAAGAAGTGTTATATTCACACCTAGAATAATATATTTGTTTCCTCATTTTTAATATACAGTCTGCAGTAATGCTCTTCTCTGATTATATTATGCAGTTAGTGCATGTTAACATAATTTTTAAGAAAATGACAATTAATATCTGGAGTAACAAAAGCAGAGATACTTTTCATCATATACTAGTAAAACAAAGAAGTACGTTTCTTAGTATCTGTGAAATTATAACAACGTGAGACTATTTGTATGGTCTCTCTTAATTTCACCTTTTGCAGGTGTTCCATTTGATTGAATTAATCATTAATTAGAGCTCAGACTTGAATCTGAGTTTCTTTTATATTAAGTGTATGTAAGTGACCACCAAATTAATAGGTATTCTGAACTGGCAAGGTGGTGAGGGATATGTTTCTCTTTGGTTTTTAATAGGAATTTCATCCTAGAGCTAAGAGATTTTTTGCAATATATATTTAAACCAAACAGATAGTTTTCCTTTAAATTCTAGATTCAATAACCATCCCTACATAAAGCAATTTATTCTAATTTTATATTAACTGTAGGTAAGAGTGAGGTGGGAAGGGGACCTTTAAATCCATACAAAACCACTCTGCTCATTAATTTGTGTTTTATGACATTTTTACAGAGTATGATCATTAATTTGATTCCATGTCCTTTGAATCTGCTATTTGTCTCTCAAAGTAATTTATTTTTTAATTGCTGTCACAGAATCATAGAATGGTTGAGGCTGGAAGGGACCTCTGGAGGCCATCTTCTCCAACATCCCTGCTCAAGCATTTTTTTCATATGTTTCTTCATATATTTTTAATCCACGTATTTTTAAGTGTTTGGTTTAATTTCTTTTCTTTCTTTCTTTCTTTTTTTTTTTTCATATTTTGCTCCATCTCGTTGCATTCCTTTTAAGGATCTGAAAATGAAGTTGCAGGAATAGAAGAAATACTAATGCTGATAGTCTTCAAATATCTAATTTGAGTCATGAGTAAGTGAAGAGGTAAGTGTTCTTCTATTATGATACCTGGAGAGGACAACTTGAAGGAGTTTCAGAACAGAAGCCAAACTAAAAAAACATTATTGGAGCAACTTTTTTCTTTCTCTGTGGGCCGCAGAGAGACCTGAGAAAGCTACCCTTCTAATATGCAGATTATAATTGAATCCTTGAATTGGGTGAGATTAATATATTTGTGTTTGAGAAACAAGGTGTTGGTTAAGACAGTGTGAAAGGATCAGTTTATGCCTGTCTCATTAATGGTCACAACTGAAGTTTTTTTGACAAAAGCCCAAAAGATAATATGTTGAGGATATTTGGAAGCCTGATATCATGCAAAGGAGATATTTAGTTCTGGAATCTGCAAGAGAAGCTACAGTTTACTCAGATTTGTACTAAAGGAATTTTTGACTTTTTTGTCTTAGTCTTTTGCTATAATTCCCCTAAACAGTCTGTTTCTAGAGGACATTCTTTTCCAGTTTAAGTACACAGGCTTTTCATGAAGTGCTCAGAAATATATTTTCAGAAGATTGTCAGCTGAGCAAGAAGCCAGCTAAGCTAGCCAGGACCAGAGCAGGATGTGAAAAAACAGGGAGACTGCAGAGATTTAAGCTAGTGTTCCATATTTAGATGCAAGACTATACAACATTCTTACATACAAATCTCAGCTGGGAATCCTTTCCTGCAGTGAGACATATAAACTAAATTATTCACTACAGGAAGTCATGCCCTTGTAGCTGAACGACAGCCCTTATCTTGATGCAAAGACTGGCAGAAAATAGAGATTTGACAGGCTCTGCCTATGCTAATTCATTATGCAAAAGAAAACAAAAGAAACCCGTTCAAATAAAAGGGAGGAAAATAACCACAAACCCCTCAACAATTAAAGAGTGGTATGTTTATACTACCTTTTCATAGAATCATAGAATCATAGAATAACCAGGTTGGAAGAGACCCACCGGATCATCGAGTCCAACCATTCCTATCAAACACTAAACCATTCCCCTTAGCACCTCTTGCTATCCTCTTCTAGAGCATTTGCCTTGGAGAGGGCTAAATGGCATAAACCAAAAAGAACTAAGTGAGAGGACATTAGAACAGGGTGGATGATCAGGGGTTCATTGCTCCAGCTCCAGATTAACTCATGGTCTTCTTTCAGTGAAGAAACAGACACAATCAAAGTGAATGCAGCTGCAAGGACCTAGTCACTATGACAATGAAACCCACCCTTTATCTTTTTTGAAAATCTAGCTCTCATACATCATAATTCAGAGTAGGACTTTGAAATATTTGCTGTATGTGTAATAGTTATAGTTATTCAATTGATCCATTACAAAGAAAGCTGCATAACTCGAACACTGGGATGCATTCATCAGCTTTGAAAACTGTCAACTATGAATTAAGATGCTTGTAAAACTAAGGGAGATGCTGAGGTATACTTTTAAGGCTCTGTATCTCCTGTTTCCTGTGGGTTGACCACAGAGAGACAAAAAGCACCCTACTGATGAATGATTCCTATTCTTGATTCTGCTGATGACCTTCTTGAGAGCTACTGTTTTCTTGATCAAAATGTACTTGTCATCTAATTAGAATGAAAGCCCAGATTAACTCTGAAACAAATACATGATCTTTCTATGAAAGTGGTGACACTCTCTTGGCAAGTCTTGTGGTATTGTTTTCTTGAGATGTGTTTCTAAGCATAACAAATGAAAACTGCGTTATCCATGTCACTAAAAATATGTATGAAAAAGGATGTTCTTTTTCAATGCCTGCCAAACTGTCCTACAACCTTCCTCCTCCCTTGCCACAAGCAGATATTTGGTTTTCTTCTCAACTGAAAAATGCTTAATGAGTTTCTAGCTACCCTTCCACATCCAGGCCTTCACCCCTCCTCCAACAAGTATCTCAGTGTCCCTTGTTACCCTGAAATTCTTAGCAGACCTTTGTTACAAAATGCCCAAATTCTGAGTTTTAAAATAAAAAAAAAAAAAGTCTTGCTAACAATCATATAAACATGATTAAGACAGCAGCAAACTCTGATATTTGAGCAGAAATGACCAGCCAGGAGGAGACAAAACTGGGACTCTGATATAGTACTGGACGAGACACATCACTGCAACTTACCCTTATTGCACTACAGTTGTAGATGCTGAAAGAATAGTTCTGAGACAGCATATGCAAACACTCTGGGCTTGTACGTGAGGGATTATTTTATGTTTTGCAGCATAGTGTATACAAATTCAGATTTAGTCACTTTACTATTTGTAAACTGGAAAACGATACAATGAAAAAAAAAAAGAAAACCAAAACAAAACCATACCTCTAGTAGAAATTCCTGAAGGAAACTAAAAAAAATCCTCTGGGTAAGCTGTCAGTTTGTATTTCAGTCTTAACAAAAAGAGAACAGTTGAAAGGAATCAGGCCTCAAAGTAATAACCATGTGAGACAGTACATGGTAAACCCATATTAGAGAATTATTTTGATTTATGTTTGTAGTGTAGCCAGAAATACCAAAGAGAGCATACAATGAAATTTTAGCAGAAAGAAATCTTGGAATTTGGTCTCTGTACAGTGTGCTACACAGAAGTCTTGCTCTAGAGAGGCATAAACCTGCTTTAAGGGAAGTTAACAATTTGCCTACTGTGTTGAGTCACCTAATTGTTTATATCAATGTAATTGCTATGATAAAAGTAGTAAAATCAGCTAAACTAGATTTTCATAGCTATAGAATGTTATCCTCATTAAATACAGAGATGATCATTGAATTCAATCTGATTGGCTATTAAAACACATTCCAATGTTGATTCTGAATAATAAAACATGTTTTACATCATGTAAGAGACAACACAGATAGACTGATGCCAAAAATGAAGAGCTGTTTGAAGTCTGATTACCCCAATGCATCAGTTCTTTACCATTTTCTGATTTCTCTCTTCATAATTTTGGCTCTTTACAGTGCACTTCAGAACTGAACATCTTGCAAGGAAAAGTATGATGCTTGCATCAGAGCAGCAAGGAGAAGGTACACATGAATGCTTTTATGCATTCAAATAACTCATGATGTGACTTCTTGTTACTAAACAGGCCTGTCTGAGCCCCAGTTTCCATATTTGTAAAACGATAATTCCTCTGCTTACACATGTTCCACATTTCTTGAGTGACTGTCATGCAAGGACCCTAAAATGCCATTCAAATACTGAAGAAAAGGTTTAAATGCTAAATAAAACAGCCTTGTCCCCATAAAAAGAGATAACTGATGGAGCACTTGTAGACATTCATGGTGGTTCTGTCCCAGCAAACCCTGAATCAAATGTTGCAGTAAGTGAGTGATAAGACGTAGAACAAAGTCTTAAGAAAAAGTGTAGAAAAGGCCAGAATATTACAAGAAAATAATATACCTCAAAAGGAGAAGACCTTCTGTCTCAAAACAAACACACACACAAACAACAAACAAATGAACATTCTGGAAGATTGGCTGAAGAGCATAAAATGAAAGACTATACTAAGAAAGTCCTTTGCTTAAGTAAGGGCAACAAACGGCTTGAAATAATTAAGATGTTCAGATTCTGCTAAATGAATGCTGAGGGGGATATTCCCACTTTATATGGAAGATGAAAGAGCTAGAATCAAAACACCAGCATGCAAAAATATCTAAATGAGTTTCAAAACAAATTTCTGTATAAGCATTCTATCAAGTTCTTTAAAAAAAGAACAAATTAAAGTAGAGATGCTGATATCTATTCCAGCTACAGGACTGTGGCAGTCCACCCTGATGGCAGTCTCTTTTGTCTTTAATTGTCTATTTTTATAACTAATGATTGTTTTATGTGCTGTCTTGAGTGAGGGAAGGGGCTTCCTGAGTTTTGTTTATAAAATAGGGACTAGTATTGACTTTTCTTCACTTCCCTTGGTATGTAGAACAGAATGTTCAAATTAGTGTGTGTGTTTACATTAACTAGTGAATTTACACATAAAGAATTCAGGACATTCTGTGTCACTTCTGCAATTTACCTTAAGTGGGACCTGTGCTACTTATATTTCTCTTTTAATTACTAGGAGAAGTGGGGCTTGCAGAAGGACCTACTGAATCAACTCCAGATTTGCGCTGTTCTCTTTTCCTTTCATATTTGTTTTCTCAACCAATCTCACTGAGGTGCTCACTCAACACTACTTACAATGATATGGAATTTCTGTATAGAATTAGTTGCTGTTTTCTGTATCAGTTGTCAAATGCTTCCTCTTATAACGCCTGTGTTGTTACTTTAAATACAATGGAATGCCTCAAATGGCTCAGATGTCATTATGGCAGTCATTGATCCCACATATTAATTTTTGAATGAATGACACTGTGACCTTAATATTTTGTGAGTGACATGCATTTCTTCTGACAGTTCAGACTGAAATGAGACTATCCATTTGTAATAATACCTTTATGTAAGTAGAAGAAAACAAGTTTAATTTACCTACTAAATAATACATATTTTATGGCTTATGTTGATGAATATTCTCTCAAACATTCATTAGGCACTCAACACCTAGATGTCTAGGTTATTGCATATGATTTTAGGGGGGGAATATGTTTTACACTTGTTTTAGTAAAACCATATTAGCAACATTTAATTCAGCGTTCTCTTGCACTACTGAGAATTCTGTACTGAGAGGCAGGGAAAGGAAAAGGTAGATGGATAAATAGAGAGCAAAATACAATCATTCTTTCAACAGTAATCCAAGGAACATCTCAGACTCTAAATTATAAAAATGCCTCCCACCTGCCCATTGTAAAGATAACCAGAAACAAAATACAACCAAGAAAATAGGATGAAAATAAAAAAAACACCCAAAAATATCAAAAAAGAAAACAATTTATTAATAAAATCTAGGTGCAAAGCCTCCATTGTACGATTACTGCATATCCATGTAACTACAGCATTAAATAGCAGCCACTAGCAAAAGAAAATAAAATCAGGCCATATCAATTAGGTGCTTACCGTGCACTTCTCTAACAAAAAAATGTTTAATATAGATAATTTATGAAGTGAATGCATGTTTGACATCTTTGGGTCCATTTCCTTTGGAACAAGAATTTAAATGTTACTATTAGATTCCATAAACAAGCGTAACAAAAAGGGCACCCAGAACAAAGATGAAAGAACATAAAAGGCCTGACGTTGACAGGATATGTACCAAACCTGATAGAGCACAGCAGTTATAAAAACATAAAGCATGGTGAAAACATCATAATTATAGATGGTTAGAGATCAAAGAGATATGTGCAATAGAAATAAGCATAAGCAATCAGATTAGATGCATTAAAAAAAGGATTCCTGATGTAAACATGAATGATAGCTATGGGATAATATTTAGCTGACATTAAATTAAAAATAAAACAATTTTATGACATTGATTTTGTTTTGTTCATTTGCTCACTTCAGTTGCTTAAAATTTAGAAATTATGCCTGGTGTAAAATTGTACATATTTTAGATGTATATAGATGTTATGTATATACATAACCACACATACATATATATGCACACACATGAACACATAGGTATGCATATTTGTCAGTGTGCATCTATGTAATTCTTAAGATTGTTTAAGGGGGGAATTTACAAGACATGCTACGAATACCTATAAGTCCTGAGGGAAATTATTTCATAATCTGTATAAGAACAGTCTAAGGTTGTCTTTAATGTGATGGAATTATGATACTTGAAATCTCAAAAAAACAGGGCAACTGCCAGGTGAGATTCCTATTATACAGCAAGTTTGATCAAGTTCATGGATTTTTTTCTTGAAAAGATATCCTGCATGGCAGAATATGCCAGATAGTCCACATTAATAGATACCTTCATCAATAGATTCTACCTCAGAAGGTACTGAACACCAAATGGGTGTCTTCTAACTTTAGAAATCATTACAAAGACAAAATGAACTACAACAATGAAATGTGTCTTTACATCCACTAACTATAAAAGTTCTTACAGTGATCATCCTATATTATAAAAGTCTAGATCCATCACTTTTCATCTCAGCTTTAAAAAAACTAAGCTGATCTATTAAGAATTATGACATACCATTGTTTCTTTCACACAGAACCATTAACATAAATGTGACATAGATGTGATCCTGGAGATCCACTGCCATGTGCTTGGGGTTTTTTGAGGCAGGATGAGAATGTAGGGCCACATATTCTGTTCAGAAAGACTTTCAGTGAAATATGTCATGAGAAAATCCAGGCATTGCTGAGAGAAAAGGATGTTTCCTGGAAACTCTGGCTGGCATACCAGTTTCAAAATGAGGATTTTGAGTTACAAAATATTTAAGTAGCATTTGAAAATGTCCTAATGAAAACTGGGATAAAAATAAATAGGAAAAAGTAATATGGATATACCTTGTGATAACCTTGAGTTTCTGACAATAAAAATAAATAAATTATTGTTCTGTTTTTCAAACAGAGAGATGGAAAAGGTTGAAAATCACAATTAGCTATAACTTATTTTACTTCTTTAAAACTAAAGTTTATTCAAGTCTTTATGTAGTTGTTTTCAATATCAGTTATTCATATCTTTATAACTTTAATTAATATAATATAATTTTAAGATTATATATTTCTTTGGAAAGCCTCTGTAGAAAGTGCTTATTTCCCTGTTACTTACAGCTTACAAAGTCTATTCTTCTGTCCTGCAATTAAGAACCCTCTATATTTCTCTGATCCCCAAGCCTTAAGTTGTTCTTGTAACCAGATGACACATTAGAAATTATAGTTCCCAGTGACTGCCAGGGTACCTGGATGTTTTGTTCATGTTATTTGGACTCAGCAGTAGGAGGTAGAAACCAAGATTAAAGACTGTCCTTTGGTAGGAAATCTGCATGAGATAGTGATGTCAAGAAGGAACTGTAGAGGACTGAACAGATACAAAGTTTTCTAACTGTTACTAACCTGAAATGTTTTATGATTTCCCAGTGCCAGATTATATTCTTTTTCTTTTTATGTTGAATATTTCAAAGTGCTATGCTGTGGCATGTAAACAGCTTAACATCAATAGAAAAGCATCATAACTTAGAAAGCTCTTTTTTATTATTATTATTTCTTTCACTTCTACTACCTCAGGAGCTATTTTTTATGTTTACAATGGATAATTCTGCTTGATCTGAAACTATGATTCCAAACACATGAATACTTTGAAGTACTACTACTAAGATTAAAAAATATTATCATTTTGCCTTATCACAAGTGATGACTGTTTTTCATATCTTTTTTTCCTGAGAAACCTAAAATTATTTAAAAAGAGGAGGTTGCTTCTCTTTCTCATTTTCTCTTTCTTTCACTGTCTGTCTTTTAATATATGAGCTACTTTCTGGAAATAAATCATGGGGATTTTTTTTTTTTTTATGATATAAAGTGCCAAGGTTGTACTTGGAGTCCCTGAAATACACAATTATGTCAAAGTTAAAGAAGACAGTGTGAGACCTACAAGTTGCAATGTAAATCCTTAATGAAAGAGAAGCTATTATGAAGTCAAACATAATTAACAGCATCTGAACTGCCTTCAGAGTATGCAGCCACCTTCTATCATCCACACAGATTCACACGTTGTTGCTAATCCTAGAACTGTATTAACTGCTAGGAGTATACCTCTCATCAAATTTGAAGAGACAAAAGGAGATTGAAATAACATCACATAATTTTATATTAATATCGATGTACATGGTGATACAAGTACCAAACATACTCTTCTAACAATAAGCCAGGAAAAGACTCATAATTGAAGCTGAGATGGGGATAACCATGATAAAAAACTGGGAGGAGTGGTTGATATGCTAGAGAGTTTTGCTGCTCTTCTGAGGGTCCTCAACAAGAACCTCATGGAATTAAAAAAGGAAAAGAAGAAGTGCAAAGCCCTGCACCTGGGGAGAAATAATTGCAGGAATGAGTACATATGGGGGGCCACCCAATTATAAGGCAGTTTGGCAGAAAAGGACTTGGAGGTCCTGGTGAACACCAGGTAGAATGCAAGGCATCAATGTGACTTTTACACAAAGGAGGCAAATAGTATCCTGTGCTGCAGTAGGAGGAGTATTGCCAGCAAGTGGAAGAATTCCTCCCAGCTACTCAGCACTGGCGAGGCCAGACCTGGATCTGGCCAGCTGTGTCCAGCACTGGACTCACTGGTACGAGGGAGACATGAAAATACTGGAAACATTTCCAAACAGGACCTTAGAGATGACAAAGGGTCTTGAGCATCTCTTTTATGGGAAAAGCTGAGAGAACTGGGACTGTTCAGCTAGAACAGAGAAAGCCCAAGGGGATTTTTCAGTGCATATAAATATCTGAAGGGAAAGTCTAGAGGAGAGAAAGACAGATTCTTCCCAGTTGTGCCCAGTGACACAATAAGAAGAAACAGGCACAAACTATAACATAGGAGTTTCTTCCTGAACATCAAGAAGCACTTTCTTTTTTTTTATTCTCTGTTGGGGTGACTGAGCACTGGTACAAGTTTACCAGGGAGGTTATTGACTCTCTATCCTTAGATATACTCAAAAGCTGTCTGGGCGAGAACCTGGACAACTGGCTTTAGGTGGCCCTGCTTGAGCAGAGAGCTGGAACAGATGACCTTCAAAGGTCCCTTCCAACCCCAACCATTCTGTGATTCTGTGATTTACTCATTAGGTTTCCAGTATTATCATTATTCATTGTAAATCTAATTTATTAAAAATATAGTTTAAGAAGAGCATTATTGAGTTCTAGGAGAAAGTTATGAAAAACTTTTAAATTGTGGAGAATACTTTATGTGTTCTGTAATGGATATAGAATACACATAACTGCTTTGGGATTCAATGTCCAAGCAGTGACACTTTACAGTGTATGATGTATCAATGGTGTGGATACTACCGGTTACATTTCTGCAAAATACTTTCAGTTCTGGAAAGAAGAAAGTCAGTGACTGATTAATAAATAATACTAAAGTAAGAAGACAGCAACTGTTTTCACTACCAGCCATTAGCAGCACTTAAGGACACTTGGAGTTGAACAAGTGAAAATTATTCTTGCATCTTGCCATGTATTTTCAAGAACTATGCTAATGATGGCTAGTATCAAGAAAATAAAAAGTATTGAAGAAATACTCAATGTTATTAGGAATTACATATTTCTGTGAAGTATTTTGTTGCCTAATTTGACAGTTCTAGGAAAGTAAATCATCAGAAAAAAAAAATTTACACAGAAACCTCTTAAACTCGTGCCTGCCCAGTCTTTGAGGTAAATGTGGTAGAAAGCAATAATGTGTAAAATACGTTTACAGATTTTAAATCCAAAAGGGACTATTGCGATCAACCAGCTTCATGTAGGTTTTAATGCAATCATTGTAAAAATATATTGCTGTTGTTAAACATATCTTCCCCTATAACATATAAAGTAAAAATTTTAGAGTAAAATCACGATATTTTAAAAATATGAGGTTTTGATATAAAAACACATTCTCAAGTATGATTAGTTACATGTATTTTTAACTAGTAAATTGTGCCCATAAAAGTGAGGAACAATTTTCAATGGGAAACCAAATAAATAAATTTGATATTCACCATGGTGACAGCTGATTTTATCTTATGGCTGTTAAGTGCTCATGGCAGCTTTGAAATTCTGATGAACTTCTTCCATTGGAAGGGTATCATAGAAAGTCAAAATTCAAAAAGTTGTGAAAGGCAAAAAGCTAGGATCTAATAAACTTCGAACAAAGGATTTTGTTGTAATATAGAGTGTATTCTAAACAAAAATAGTAAATTGTGGTCAATAACAGAATACAAATCATTATTATATTATTTAATAATAGTGTAAAGCAATATTAAAGGAATTGTTTTTCTATCATTACAAAAAAATTCCCAGCAAATTCTATCACAAGTTATGAAAGAACAAGTTGATAAAAAAATCCTTAAAATTAGAATGCAAGAGACAAATTTGAAACATGTTTTAGACTGCCAAAAATTGATTTCATTATCCTCCTTCATGAAATGTTTTCAAGATTATTAAGGCTGTAACTGCATTCTCCTTGGATATCTGCCCTTCAATGGCGTAATAAACAAGGAAATAGACAGAAAAAGCTTACAATTCCCTAGGAATGGTGACTCTTCAATGAATTAATGATCCATTCATTAACTGATTAGGCTAGAAATGGGTGGGCTGATATGGGTGTGGTTTTGAGTGAGAATTACAAATTTTGCTCTCCACAACACACACAGAAAATACAGCAAAATTTAAAATGGGTCACATTTGGCCCAGAATACCTGTCTCCACCACATTTCTTTCCAACTTCTGTTCAGACAGTATCCAAAAATTGTCAAAAAAGTTTAGAATATGCTGTAAATAACAACCTTGAAGTTCTAAAATTGGTGTCACTTTTGCCTGTTATGTTTTACGCTTTTCTGATAATAGAAAAGGAGTTGATGATAGGATCTCATGTATTTCTCAGTTGTTTGATGGCATTAATTTATACTATTTTTTCTAGTGTGTCTGTGTATGGTGGCTCACTAGACAAAGAATTATTTATGGACTGTAAAATGTAAAATTGGCATTGAACCTAAATTGTATATTTAAGCTTCTGTTCTTGAGGACCTAGCTCCTCATACAGTCAGTAAAGGGGAAGACAAAGACAGTTATTTCACAAAAGTTTGGATCCACATCAGATGAACTTAAATGTATTTTATTTTATTTCAGTTTTACAGGAGTAACCCATGTGCCTGTCTCAAAGGTGAAGCTGGAAAAGCTTTTGTCTGAAATATGCTGATTCTTTCTTCCACAGGAACACATTACTTTTACTGTTAAGTGTGCTATGAAATATCTTAAAAGCGGAACAAAATTTCTGGTCAAAATAGAGAAAATACTTATCCCCCTCAGAAAAGCAAACAAAGAGAATAGTGCAGCTGATAGTTAGTATGAAACATAGAATCATAGAATAGTTTGGGTTGGAAGGGAACCTGAAGATCGTCTGGTTCCAACCCCCCTGCCATGGGCACCTCCCGCTACACCAGGCTGCTCAAGGCCCCATCCAACCTGGCCTTGAACACCTCCAGTGATGGGACATCCACAGCTCCCCTGGCAACCTGTTCCAGTGCCTCACCACTCTCATTGTGAAGAATTTCTTAGTAATGTCTAATCTAAATCTTTCCCTTTCCAATTTAAAGACATGCCCCCCTCATCCTATCACCACATGTCCTTGTAAAAAGTCCCTCCCCAGGTTTCTTATAGGCCCCTTTCAGGTACTGGAAGGTTCCTATAAGGTCTTCCCAGAGCCTTCTCTTCTCCAAGCTGAACAACCCCAGCTCTCTCAGCCTGACACTTGACATGACACTTAAATTCAAATTTCTCCTCTGTCTAGTGCAGATCTGTTACTTGTGTCTTTGCCTTCCATATTGCAAGTAAAGTGCAATAACTACAGTTTTAAAAAACATTTTGGAGTTTTGTTTCTGTTTCATACTAAAAAAAAAAAAAAACCAGAGAAAAAAAGACTACAAATAGCCCATAATGCTTTAGTGATGAGCAGAATATCCTTTGGGTTTGTGTTGCTGTGAAATAACTTTTCTTTCTGACTGGTACATAGGCCCTAACCTCTGAGCAGCCATGTAACACATCATAGTTCATTCTTGGGATCTCCTTTAGAGAAAACTAAGTGATGCCTTTCAAAGAAATCAGCGTACAGCTCTGAGAATGAATTTTCTACAAGCAGTGTGGGTGAGGAGTCTTTGAATTCCTCTTGAAAACTGCATCATCAAATCCTGTTCTAGTAGCTTTTCAGATACCCACCAGCTATTCCTGAGCACAGTTCCCAAAAACATGCTGTAAATCACCATTCTGTTCACTCCCCATATTGTGTTTATGCTCTTTGAGTAGTAATAACAATAACGTCAACAATAACAGAAAGAATATATGTCCTTTAGGGACATTGGGGAATCATATTTCGCTTACAGGGAGATCAAGGGCTATGTGCTATGCAATATTGACTGAACCAATCCCCCTGGGGGGTGGACTGGTCTTGAGCCTGGGAATGTGAACTGTTCTGTGTCAAGTGAACATGAGGACAATCGTTACTCCTCAGCAGAGTTTGGATACAGTCTTTGCTTTGCCTGATTCAGAACAGGGGTTCAAAAGTAGTTCTCTTTCTTCTCTACCTGGATGTACTAACCACTGTACTACCAAAGGGGCACCGTCACATTTTCATGAAAGAAGGTTTATGGGCCTTTTATGAAAGAAGGGTTATGACCTAACCCAAAGTTGGGTCCCATGCACAAGAGTTCTGAGAGAGTCAAGACTTAAGACAAACCTCTCTTCACTATTTCATACAGGTTACTACATGCTTCACAAACCATTATCCAGCACACTTCTTAAGTATCTAGCTCTCTTCATGTGCCATACAACTTTAAAACCCAAGTATCACTGTGAATTAAAAAATAAAGGATTTTTTTAAAAAATGCCTCCAAGTCAAAGTCACCACTGTAGAAGTTCCCTTTACAGAATTTCCCTTTCATCCCTAGCTGTTAGTGGTTAGATCTCAAAAGCCCAGGAATTTAAACACAGTTCTTGCTAACACTGTTTCATTGCCATCATAGGTGGGCAGACCTGACATCCTGAAGCAGAACTCCCAGCTGATGCTACAAGAATGTTTTTCAGTCACATTAATCACTCTGCTGAGGTTTGGCTTGTGATACCTTGCATACAGCAAAATAAATAAACTCCCACATCAATAACTCATTCAACTACATGGAATTCTACTAACCAGATGACTGAACATACTGTTGATTTTAAACTAACAGCTATCCAGATTTTTCATCAATCCAACAGTACCGGTTGCTTTTACTCTTTTTGTTCTCCTTCTGGACCTATTTCTTTTTACTTATTCTCCAACTCTCAAACTTTTTCTTTTCCTTGATCCTTTCTGTCCAGGTTTCACTGGCAAAGAAATCCTATATATGAGGCAACAGGGCTTTCTCATGGCATTCATGATAACTTAGATGTGATACAACATAAAACATTTTCTCTGATTTAAATTAATATCACCAATAATATTTTGGTGGAAACAAAGAATCATTGGAAGACATAATCCAAAGTAATGTATCTTAACGGTGAAATGTTATGGTTAAAGAAACTGAGTCCAGGAAAGCATGGGAGTTTCCACTATTTAGATAACTTAAACTAGACTGATTGATGTACTGTGGAGCATACGGTAAGGAATAGCCTCGTGGTGTTAGAGAAATGAGTCAGCTAACTGGAAGACTTTCCCATTTCCAGTCTCTTTTTTTTGTATGTTTGCAGCTAGTGTGGAACTCATACAAAGCCAAATGAGCACCTGGCCAATGATCTTAGAAAAAAAGACAAAGAGAGAAACTTTATGTTTCAAGAAGACTTGTAGAAAAGAGAGATTAGAAAATAAATGCAAACCTTGAGGTTAAAATCTTATTTTGCAAAGAAGAGCCTGTAAGTATTTCTTTTTCAACTTGCTATTGAAGAAGCTTTATACAGTAAATATCATTGTATTTGGAGAGCTCAGTATCTGTTATTCTTTCATATTGATTAAAATACTTTAAATATCAGGACTCATGTGGCCAAGACAGTATTAGCTTAAAATAAACTGTTGCTGTCTTGCTATTAGCTGAAAGCTTCACAGTATTTAAAAAGTAAGAAAGAAATTGATATTATTCCTGCAGGGTGAACAAATGGCAAATGGAAATATGCAAATTGATTTCATCAGGAGTATAAAATATGGAGTTCTTTAAGCTTTTATTTGATATAATCTGCAAAGATTTAATGTTACAATCATGCTATATTTAAGACATAGGAAACATTTTTACAATTTTTTGTCATCATTTTTTAACATTACAAGTGCATTTCCTTTTAGTTGCTTCTATATTTAACGTTTACTCATCTAACAGTTTAAAACAGAAGTCTGGATTGTACAGTAAATCTGTTTCAATCCTATGATATTTTTGGACTTCATGCTTTTTTTCAGCAGGGGATACTTTTACCCTTACTGGGTAGATTTAGGAAAGCAGTAAAGTATCTGAGATTAAACTAAAGCAGCCAAGTTATCTGCCACAGAGGTTAAATAGAGTGGTGCCTGTAAATCCTAGAATGGGCATCTCATATTCTAACAGCTGTACTTCCACGATGGAGTATTATCCCTTAGTGGTTTTTAAGTAGTGTCTGTGTGAATGTATTTCATCGTGAAATCTCCTGGACTATTTCAACTCTAGAACATATTAGTGAGAAAGTGGACAGTTTCACCTGCTATTTGCATCACTGTGGAAAACAAGATGTTATAGCCCTCCTGTGCCTTGGGGCCAGAGATGAACTCAGCCAGCAGATAAAGACTGGGGTTGCTAAGGCAATGGTCTGAATAGACTCATGACTGCAGCTGTCTTCTCTGTCTCCTTCCTTAGGACTAGTGGCCATTGTGGGATGGCTTTCACCTGTTGGGCTAAAGCGGGTTGTAGCCGTCCTGAAACACAGTTACTGTTTCCAGCAGGCGTCCATTGCAAAAGACCTGTTCTCATGGTCTTATTCATCCATTTAGAAGACTAGAAGAATTCAGTGAAGTCATTCAGTAAAGGAACCTGAGACATGATTTAAAATTTGGAAAAGAAAGGAGAGAAAGTTAGCAAACTGCTATAAATTTATTTAAGGCTGTATTTCCACAAAGTTTCTTTACAATGCAGTGGGGGAGAAGCCTATGACTTTGTATATGAAGAACAGAGCAAGGGAGACTGACATGATAATCATTCTTACAAGCAAAAAGATAGAACAGTGTCTAGGGAAGTGCAGGGACTGGTTGAATCTTTGACCAGGAACAAAAGGGAATAAACTTTAGTGAAAGGAAATAAAACAGATCAAAAAAGAGGAGCAAGTGGTCACGGTCGTATCATTGTTTACTAGTTTGCTCCTGAGTTCCTAAAATTATGAGTCAGGAATCCTAGAGAAAAGTAAGAAATAAGGTTTTATACAATTTGATCATGCTCTTTTGATACATTTCTATGAGCTACTGAATGCAGTAACGACAATCAAGTCCTGAAAATTTTGGATTTGCCAAACAATATACACAGAATTGAAATAATTTTTGAGCCAAATTTCCTTTCACTGTAAAGAGATTTCAAAGAAGCTGATTAAGGTTTATAGGCAGACTGAAAAAACAGAATTTGAGATTTTTTATTTTAAAAATCACTGAGTAACACTTGCTGTTAGGCACAGTTAAGCTATATAAACCGAAGACTGGGAACAGGGCAGCTTACAAGTATAAAACCAATTATTTTTCCTTTAGAAATCACAGATATAAAACCCCCAGTTTAATTATGCAACTTATTATCTCTCTTCTTTCTTTAAGTATTGTATATTTCAGTAAATTTTAAATCAAAGTGTTGAAATAAACCCTTTCATCAAAGGGTGATTTGATTGTCCAAATATGGTACCATATACTGGAGGATATTTGAGACATGCTTGGTCTTGGCAGACACAACACAGAAACTGCAGGAAATCCATGCCCTTCTATAGATGCAGCTGGAAGCCTGGAAAGTGCCTCGCGTTGTCTCTAGCCACATATTTTGAGGCAATAGATTCTTACATCAATTCTAGCTTCCTGTCGTTACAAAGGTTCATGGATTAAATTTTTTTCTGTGTTCTAAATTTGATCAGCAGAGACTTTAACGTCAATGGTTTATATGGTTTCACTAAGACAGAATTTGGCAGTAGTGTGTTCAACCCATCCTTTGTCTTTTTCGTCCACAGTAAATGTTAAATTGTTTGTTAAAGGCCTTTTGTGAATACAGGAGATGGGGCAAAACTGTAGTGAAAAAGCAGGCTTGCAAGCTTCTTCAATTGTGTCTTACTTTTTATGGTTGACAGTTTCCTTTTACCATCTAACACCTTCACTGCTGTAATGGTTTAAACATGGTAGACCACTAAGCAACACATAATCACTTGCTCACACCTCCCTTCCTCCCAATGAAAAACAAAGTGAAGAAAAACAAGTGAAAAAAACCCAACGACTTTTCACCACCAGTCAATCGATGCCCAGCCAGTCCCCAGGCAATGGCAGCCCAGGCAAACCTCCCTCAACATGGCAATTTTCATTGCTGAGTATGACATTATATGGTCTGGGATAGTCCCTTGGTCAGCTGGGGTCAGTTCTGTTAGATATGCCCCCTTCCATCTTCCTGTGCAGCCCTAGACTCCTCACTGGTGGTAAAGGTGAGA
This sequence comes from Phaenicophaeus curvirostris, assembly GCF_032191515.1. NCBI lineage: Eukaryota > Metazoa > Chordata > Aves > Cuculiformes > Cuculidae > Phaenicophaeus > Phaenicophaeus curvirostris. The sequence continues at coordinate 175,194,107 of NC_091392.1, read as the reverse complement.
AGCAGAAAAAGCCTGGATGCTTTGTAACCACTGCTCAGAAATAACTATAACACAGTGTCTTCTGCACACAATTTTTGTCACAAATCCAAAACATAGCCCCATACAAACTGCTATGAAAAGAATTAACTCTATCCAACCCAAAATCAATAAAAGTACTTATGGTACATACACTACAATCGTGCATTCACTTACAATTGCTAGTATTAATTATGTTGCCTCTGAATCTGCAAAGTAAAATAGTTTCAATGCAAAACTAAGGGTTTTCCTCTGTCTTCTCTTTATTGCCGCTAGTTCATTTTTTCAAGCATTTTTATCTTTCTTTTCTAGAGTTTTTATATTTCTTCATTCTAGAGTTGTTATATTTCTTTAAAATGTTGGGGGGTTTTACCCTCTTTTGCACGTATCAAGATTATTTCTTTTCCTCATTAGATTACTTTGGTCTCTGTGTCCCTGGCTGGATTATATCCAAGCGGATTTTAATTTCCATTTCTTCCATTATTTCAGTTCCAATAATACCTTTCCTAAGTATTATAAACTCTCAGTCATAAATCCACTGAGCATTTTGCATTCCCTTAAAGCCAGACTTCCTGACATCAAACCTTTCTTTCTCTGCTAAGGCTCATAAAACCACCAAATCTAAAGATTTTTTGGTTGCTAGATACTGCATGTTCTCAATATCAACCCTATTTATGCCTTTCTCAAGTCACTGCATTATACAGAGAACTGCTTCTAAATTGGTAGGCTATTTAGCAAACAAAATAAACCTGAAAGAACCAAACCTAAAACCTCGCCTCTCTTTCTCCAATACCTCCTTCCTAACAATTTGAAGTTCCCTGGAAAAAAAATAAAAAAAATTCCTCCTGGGTTTTTGCTTGGTTTCTATCAAAATCCATATCAAGGTAATTACTTTTCCCTTGATAAAGATTAAATTCAAGCTCTAACAGGCCATGCTGAGTGTACTGCCATATCTGCTCTAACTGCCCAAGAGATCTGTACCTAAATCAGTGAATTACCTGACTGTCTTTATTAACAAAATTTCTATCAAAACTTTCTCTTCTGTCATTCCAAGTGTTAATGCCATTTTTCTCAGCAGATTCTATTTCACTTCTCAGTAATGTTGCTACTCTTGTCTCCTATTTTTATTCTTATCTGTGCCTTATATCCTGACACTTTAAATCATCATTCTCTGTATTGATTCAGTAAAGTGCATTGTTCCAGTCATTTCATATTTCACATATAAGTGAAAATCAACAAAAATGTTTGTGAGAAGTGAGGAGGACTGACAAATATGTCATTTTTGATTCACAAGTTTTATACTGATTAATTGGTGAGTACTCAACAATAACAGTAATGATTGCTGGTTTCACAGCTGTCCGTAGGCGCCTGATTGAATAGGATTTTGGTGACTGAGTCCCTAGTGAAATCAATGGAAATTAGAACCGTGGTCTCTAAATAGTTTTGTATTCCTGCCACTTGCAGTAACTACCAATAGGACAGATATAGCTTGCTCAGTGATGTTTAAATATGTGTGAAGAAAACATAGCAGCTTATAGGTTTACAATTAATTAAGAGCCTGATCCTTCAAATTCTTATGCTTATTATGTTCCACAGTAACAAGTAAGTAGATAATTTAATTGATTTTGATCCCATTCTGAGTCTTTATTACTCTGTTTTGGACTCTAGATGTAGATGTCTTTTCAGGAAGGTGGTGGCACCATAGCGATGAACCAGAAGTCCCATCATTGCAAGACCTAGAAATACTGCAGTCTACAGTTCTAATGAGGAAACACAAAGATTCAGTGAATGCAAGGATTAACATGATGCTGATCTGAAAGAAAATGAATGTTCTGTGAAAAAATAAAAAACATTAGCAATTTGAGGTTCTTTATAAAAAACATCAGTGTGAAGGAAAGCACATTCCATATTTGGAAGATTTTGATGGAAATTTATTAACAAGTTCAAGGCAAAATCACAGTATCTATCTTTAAAAGGAAGGAGTGACAAATAGAGGTGCATGGTTCTTTCAAAAGAAAAAAAAACCAAAACCACTAAGTGTATCTGTTTAGAACCAGAGCAATATTTTATTATGTCAAGTGATAAAGTGTATTGTTATATAAACATTTTTGGTTTTGTCATCCAACTTTAACTTCATATTTATTTTTTATTTGTCAAATTAATGTGCAAGAACTGCCTCGTCCTGCATTTTTCACTAAGGATGGGTGACATACTACAGTTTGATTTTTTTCTTCACGATAAGAAGTAATTGTAGTTTGTAGTAGGTTTTTTTCTTTAATTATTATTTTTAAGTACCTGTTATAGTAGGATTTGGTTTTGCTTAATATAGCGTTGTGTATCTGTCCATGCCTTGAGCATCTGCAGCATGTTTGGCCTGGGGGAATAAAACCGTAATATGTATGCTCCTAATGCAGCAACATAGATATATTACTGACTGTTAAATGTAAATATTTATCACCATAATTACTGCTGCATATCATCTTACTTACCACAGCTATTTATAATTCTATGCAGAAGGTCTCTTAGGAAAAAAAGAAGGTGGTACCTGTTTATAACTATTGAAGTTTCAAGTGGCCATCACTATGCTACCCTATTCTGAGGTATGGCATATATTTTCTTAGTAGAAAATATTTTCTAATCCTTTCTTATCCTGCTTCATTAAAACCAAAATATATTTTAGGTTGAATATTACATTTGTTTGAGTTATGTGCAGTCATTAATACTTGTAAGAAGCGAGTTAAAAAATACGTAAAAGGATAAGAGGCTGCTCAGTGTCCTGTTTTCAGCTCAGATTGGGTTAAGGTTCTTCCCAGCAGCTGCTATGTTTTGGATTTAATATGAGAACAATGTTGATAACACATATTATTTTAGCTGTTGCCAGGTAATGCTTATGCTTGACTGGGATACAGTTAATTTTCTTCCCAGCAGCTGTTGTGTTTTATAATTAATATGAGAAGAATGTTGATATTACACTGATGTTTTTAGCTGTTGCATAAGAAATCAAGGACTTTTTCTGTTTCCCATGCTCTGCTAGTGGAAAGGTGTACTAGAAACTGGGAGGTAGCATTGCCAGGCAGCTGACCCAAGCTGGCCAGAGAAAGATATACAAAACCATTTCACATCATACTCAGTATATAAATGGGAGGTTGGCTGGTGGCCAAGGTTCACTGCTTGGGAATCACTGTTCAGTGTTGAGCTGGGCATCAATCATTTGATGTCAGGCAATTGCATTGCATATTACTTGTTTTGTCTATTCTATTCTATTATTATTATTATCTTCTTATCATCATTATTATTCTCTCCCTTTTGCTGTCCTATTAGACTGCCTTTATCTCAAACCACAAGTTTTACATTTTTATCATTCTCCTCCCCATTCCACCACCGGGGAGCAGGGAGATAAGCAAGCAGCTGCATGGTGTCTAGCTGCTGACTGGGGTTAAACCAGCACACCCAGAAAGACTGTAGATGCCTCATCCCTGGAAACTTTCAAGGTCAGGTTGGACAGGGCTTTGAGCAAACTGATCTAGTTGAAGAAGTCCCGACTCACTGCAGGGGGTTTAGGTCAGATGACTTTTAAAGGTACTTTCCAACTCAAACCATTCCATGATTTGATGAATACTCTACACTTAGATAGAGAACATGTTAGCAGCTATATCAACTGCAAGGCAACAGGAAGTCTGAAGGATTTTACTTCTCTGTTGTGTTCCACCAAATGATCCAAGTAGTTATTTAGTTGCTTAGTTAGTAGAGTAATATAGGGAAAGCAAATCATCTTTCAGAAGTAGCTTCCTGCTTGTGCCAGTGCTATGGCTAAAGTTTAGACCAAGCTTATGTTTTCTCCCTCAGGATCTACTGGAAGCTATTTCAGCCTTTGCAGCAGTTAAAACAATAATTACAACCACAGTTACATTATGCACTGTTTTAAGAATTTTTTAACAATGGAGCATTTTTGCCTCTAAAAAATAGTGGTCAACTTTTTAAGTGGTCCCCAGTCTAATACTCCCTTCTGAAGTGTGATAGATGTTTCCTTAGCAGAAAATATTTAATGTTGGTCTAGTAATTCTGCAGTAGTCCCTAAAAGCTTCATTTCAGTTCATTTTTGTTTGAGAATTGTGGCTGAAATGCATAAGCTAGACCAGCTTAATAAATTATATTCACTGGCTGATCCTCAGTTAAAGTCTGTACACACTTAACCCAGCCCACTGCAAGAAAATGCACTTTCTTGTATACTTCAATGGAAAAAGTTGCAGGTAATGTGCATTACCCAGCATCTGAGCCAGACCAGAAGCAAGTGGTTGGGCTGTGCCTTAGCCTCTTATGTCTTCGTTGCCCAATCATGTATGTTTGAGCCTTCTGTCAGCCCCTGGAAATGCCAAATACCCGTCTAAAGATCATGGTCTTTACATTGAGATATATATCAAATGCATGACAACGTTTCTAAGAAAATGATGCCTGCAAAACTCACTATTAAATTTTCTCAGCTTCTTTCTCTCTCCTATTAATTCCACTTTTCTCCACTTATTTCCTGGAACAATGCTGTTTTCTTCATTGACCTAGGAGTTATACAAGATTCAAAGCATGAACAGTTAACTCATTTCCTTAATAAATTCTCTTCTCTTTTTTATTACCTATCCTTACGGTCACTGGTCTTTATGTCAGCTCGTTTCTCTTATGCTATGCCTTTAATACACTTACCCTGCCACTTACATGACTGCTCATCTTCCTCTGTCACTTCTTCTAAGTCTAAAAACAGTCATGTGTGCCATCAGTGAAGCTCATATATTCATTTATCATTTGGAGGCAGACTAGTTTTTTTTTCTAAAATTTGATCCCTGTAGCACTACAGCCAACTAGTGCTTGCAGTAATCATTTCCTACACTTTCCCTCTTAAAGAGGATTAATCCTATCTTTAATACTTCTTTTCCATTCCTCTGATAAAATGTAGGGGAAAAAGCTGTTTGTGGTCAGCACTCCTCAGGCTGGCAACTCTGCAATCTGGTTCAATTCTTTTTTTTTCTTCTTTTAAATGAACAGGTGCTGTATTGTGGCTAGGCTCTAGAAGTAATCAATCCCTTTTAAGAAAATCTATTGGGGGACAATTTTTTTTTTTTTTTGAACATTTAATCATGCTGAACAAGCAGGGTTAAGTGCCTGGGTTTGTTTCAGATTTTTTTGTCTGCCTGTGGGCAGCTCACCATTTCTCTGTATCTTAGTTCCAAGTCAGTATCATGGAAGGAAAACATCTACTTTTCATCTTTTGTCAGGATTTTCAGAGAGAGAAACACACTCTTTCTTAAGGTTTTAATAAAATTAGAACTTATATTTGGTTAAAACTTAATCAGGAGTATGAAACATTAATTAAAATTATCAGTTTGTTTCTCAGGAAGAACAGCTACTGTAGTCTTTTCTGCACTTTTCTTGAAGCATCTTTGGAGTAATGAGTAATATTCTTCCCTGTTTTTTAACCCAGAAGAGTTAGATGAAGATAATTCTTTCACACAACGATCCTTACCCTTTTCCAAAAAAAAAAAAAAGTGAGAAAAATTTTAAATAACCTTTTAAATGAAATATTGCTATAGTCCAGCATTTTAAGGATGAAAGTGCAGTTTTCTAAAAGGTCAGTTCAGTCCCTGAAAATGTTTTCAGTTTAAACAATGCATTTTGAACGCCGTGAAATCTAGTAGCAGTTCTCAGCACCACTAACAATAGGAAGTGAATTCCAGTCATTCACAGTAAGATGGCAATGTGGTGACATTTGATGCTTGACTATGTGCTTTGAGTTACTGCAAGAAACTGCCTGCTGAGGGTAGAGAACCTTTTCCTAATTGACTGGGTTAGTTCTAGATATGGGTAAAAAATAAACCAAAACAATTTATAAACAGATTGCATCTCATCAGCTTTGTGGCAGTTTCCCCCACCCTCATTTAGGAGATAAGAAATGAAATATATCAAATTAATAAATCCCAATGAAACCAATAATCTCACATTTTCTGTACAAATGCATTTGACAGATGATTTTATCTTTTGCTTCCAGTGAGCCGCTACCATTATGTTTTATTTTGCAGATGTATATCCTTGCTCTCTTAAAACTACAGCAGTTCCACTATGCAGCAAAGCAATAAATTTATAGAACCTTCTTCTGAAGTGCCTGCTTGTTTCATAAGTCTACTTCCATATCTTTAGTTGTTCTAAAATATATTGAACTGTCAACGTGGGGGTCAGGAGATTAGAACACTTTGTAGTTTCTCTGCCAATGCCTTTGTTTAACTTGGAAAATAAGGTACACTACCAAGGGAGTGATGAAATCAAGGATACATAGAGTCACAAAGGCAAAAGAAAATGTTAAACACTCCATGCTGCAGAAGTTTCTTAAGGCGGAAAGTGGTATATCCACACGTATTTACTTTGGGTATTGACCAGCAAACTGTTTTTATTAAAACTTGTAAGGGATACAAACCAGCATACATGGATTTTACAATTAAAAAAAAAAAAAGAAAAAAAGTTTCTCTCTGCTCCAAGAGTTACTCATCTGCTTTTTGACCTTAAAATGTTACACACTTTGTCTGACCCTGGTTTACTGTCAGGGAGTTTAAATTGCATTTAATCATTTACTTTTACATGGAAATCAGCAAACCTCATGAGTCTTTCTTGGAATTTTGTGAGCCATTTCTTAGTCTGCATAATATTGAAGGCAAACATTGCATGTTTTCTTATAATTTCCTAGGAAACAGACAGAGTGAAAACAACACGTCTTTCAGAACATCTAAAGGACAAGAGAATATAGGATAATATTTATTAATAACATAATTTGGATTATATCTAAATGGATGCTCATACTGGCAGATTAAAGACTGAACCATTCAAAGTAGAACAATTTTATGAACAAGGAAAATGGATTGGGAAGCCATAATGAAGTTTGAAGATGAATGCATTTGTGCTTGTGGGAAAGCCAATATTAACATACATCAGAAAAAAGAGAGAGAGAACATACATGATGAGACTCTGTCAGGCCCAAGAGATGAAAGTGATATAAGAGTAAAGCTAAAGTAAAATTGTGAACACTTTAGCTTATGCTCAGATATACATGACTGTGTGATAACAAGCCAATGCTTGTTATCTATGAAGCTCCACAAAACCTCCGAAGACACTGCCTTAATGTCTTGGAACTCCTTCTTATTCATAGTTTAAGTCTAAAAAAATGGAGCTGTCAGTCCAAGTACATTGGCAGAGCTTAGGGGCAACAAACAAAATTTAAAATAAAAACTTAATCATGGATTTATTCATCAGACATCTGCCTCCACTACACCATACAAGACAAAGATTACAGCCCATCTCAAACCACTTCAGAATCTTCTGAAAATTATACTCCACTCTAAAGCAAACATCTAAGTCAAGACATAAAGTATGAATCATTAATGCCTTCCTCCACTTTTACCTAGCCTTGTGGACAGCCTCTTCATGAGTGCATACTGTTTAACAACCTTAAGATATTTTCCACCTTTTCTTACTTTATTCATTACTTTCTCCTGCTGAAACATTTGTAAAAGTAAAATAATGTAACTTAAGGCTTTTAATTTGGAATCACACACAGAACAAATGTCAGTGTGTCTTTCCAGTTAGCTTAGTGGCTAGAAGCAATGTTCTCAGAGGGAGGGAGAAAGGCAAAGCCAAGTTCTTACCTGAACTTGCCTCCCATTAACACCTTTATAAATCTTCAATAGATGCTTAAAAATAGCATACCTATTTTTCAGCATGAATTCTCCAAGATACACCCTGATGCCTCCCCCATGCCCCCCCCTTTTTGTTCCTTTACATATTTCCCATGTGATTATCACCTTAAGGTCACTCAGGGCTCAGTTAGACGGAACATAGTGGAAGATTCCACGGAGGATAAAGGAGCTAGTCAGTGCTTGGAGTTTTTCAAGAACACTTTCCTAGATAAATAAAACCAGTTAATTGCTTCTAAAAGCAGGGGAAAGAGGTGGAGAAAGAGACCTCTGTTGGAATAACCATGAGCTTCTGGGTCTGCTGAGAATCAAAAGGGACAACGTACCAGAGACAGAAAATTGGAAAAGTTGGTGTGTAAACTATTACAGGATCTTGACCCATACAAATCAATGAGTCCAGATGCCATCCACCCGAGGGTGTTGAGAGAACTGGCTCATGTCATTGCGAGGCAACTCTCAATGATCTTTAAGAAGTCATGGAGATCTGGGGATCTTCCAGTCTCTGGAGACTAGAAGAAGGCTAATGTCAACTCCATCCACAAAGAAGGCTCCAAGGATGATCTGGCCAATCATAGACCCATCAGCCTCACTTCAGTCCCTGGGAAGGTTATGGAGTGAATACTCTTAGTGACTGTCAACAAGTCAACTGAAGCACATAACTTGGAAAAGACAACAGAGATTCACTAGAGGCACATCAGGCTTTATAAACCTGATTGCCTTCTATGACAAAGAGACCTAGTTGGTTGATTTAGGGCAAACAGTGTATATTGTCTACCTGGACTTCTCCAAGGCTTTTGACACTGTTCTTCACTGATTCCTCCTATAGAAACTCATGTGCTACAGCCTAGACAAATGGTCTGTGCAGTGGATGAGGAGCTGGCTGACGGGCTATACTGAGACGGTGGCAGTAAATAGTTCTTTCTCTAACTGGCAATCAGTCACAAGTGAGATCCACCAGGGATTAGATATTGGGCCTGATGCTGTTTAGTATCTTCACAAGTGACCTGGATGTTGGGATCAAGAGCACCCTGATGAAGTTGGCAGATGACACCAAGTTGAGTGGGAAGGTTGACACTCCAGAGGGAAGAGCTACCCTTCAGGAAGACCTGTACAGGCTGGAAGAATGGGCTAGCAGGAACTGTAAAAAGTTCAGTGAAGATAAGTGGATGGTATTGCACCTGGGAATGCGTAACCCGGGTGTGCAGCTCAGATTGGGTTCCATCTGCCTGAAGAGCAGCTCTGTGGAGAAGGACCTAGGGGTCTTGGTGGACAACAGACTCAACATTAGTGAAGTGTCCTGTAGCAACGAAGTCCACAAGGATGCTGGCATACATCAAGAATGGCATCACCAGAAGAAATAAAGAAGTTGTTATCCCACTCTACTGAGCACTTGTCAGGCCATGCCTAGAGAAATTAATCCAGTTTTGGTCTCTGCTGTACAAAAAAGATGCAGATGAGCTGGAGAGGGTCCAGAGAAGGGCCGCTAAGATGATTCAAGGACTAGGGAACCTACCATATGAAGCAAGTCTGAGAGAGCTGGGTTTGTTGAACCTTGAGGGAAGAAGGCTTAGGGAAGACCTTATTATGATGTACCAGTACAAAAAGGGTGTCTACCAAAAGGATGGAGATTCCCTTATAATGAATCACATGGAAAAGACGATGGGTAATGGGTATAAGTTGCTCCTGAGTTGCTCCTTGATTGGATTGAGAACAATTAAACACTGGAATAATCTCTCCAGGGAAGTGGTAGATTCCTCTACACTGAACATTTTTAAGGCTCAGCTAGAAAAGCTTCTGGGCCATCTCATTTAAACCATATATCAATTAAAAAAGTTGGACCAGATGATCCCTGAGTTCACTTCCAACCTGGCTTTCTGTGATTCCACGATTGTGTATGGATTATGATATCTTAATTTTTTCCTGGACTTGACAATTCAGTATTGTCCTGGACACTTCCACTAAGAACCATTCTGCAAAGGTGCTATTTCTTACCCATTGTTTTGATAAAGTTACCTTTCTCAGAATCTTGTACTCAGCTCCTAGCTTAGATCTGTCCCTGGTACAATTTGTTCCACTTCGGACAATCACTTCCAGTTTTATTCTTGGCCTGTGCCTCATATCTATCTGGAAGTCCTTGTAAAAATCCCTGTGGTTGATGTTCCTACTCTAATCAGTATAGTTTCGGAGATCCTCCTTGTCTCTAGCACCTGAACAAGAAATTAAGAATTAAGAAATACAGATAAAATTTGTGACTTAAACTTTAGTTTTGTGTATTTTTCACATTGACAAACAGATGTGCTGAGGGTAGCTGTATACATTTTGAGATCCAGATGTTGAGGAAACTGAAGATAAGGAGAAAAAACCTTTGAACTTGTCCAGAAATGTCTATGCTGGGAAGCCAGCATAGAGCAAGGAGATGGTTTGTACTGCAATAACTTAATGCTGTGCTGTAGTCAGAAAGTTACACAATTTAGATACAAACTGCTACAGGCACAGCGAGTGTGCCTTGCAAAAGTAGTCTCTGTTTTCTAGGTTAGGTAGTTCTGTATTTTTTAAGAACATAATTATTTGGATTCTAACACGTGTTTTTAAATTGTCAGTTTTCATATGATTAGGAAATAATTGAGTCCATCCATCTTTTTTTTTTCACCAGTTTTAGATAGGACATCACAAAACAAACAAAAAAAACAAATAGAAAGCTTTAGAAGTGTCTGAGATGATATTTTCCTTTAATATCCCCAGCAGAAAATAAGTTCAACACAGCATAAGGCAAATAGTTGTTACCAAATAAGTGCACATAAAAAGGTTTTCAGTATCCCACTAGACACCAATGTAATATAATACCATAGAACACTTCTCTTCTGAGTCCATTTAAATATTGAGACAAACAAGTTATGCCAGGTAAAATCCCCAGTTTAAACCTCAGGATTAGATGTGAGAATACAGGACAGTGAATAAGATTTCTCAAAGCCTAGAAAGTAACACAACTAACAGTACCACAAAGGAAAGTAAATTATCACAAGGTATCCATAGAGAGAGAAAAAAGAGAGTACTCAAAAGAGACTTCTGATACCTTAACAGAAGATAGGATCTAAAGGCATTGCTCTAAACTTTTGACCTGGCACTACAGTCCTTTGAGACCTCTGCCTTCTGGATGAAAGGAAAAGACAAGGGAAAGATGAGTCTTAGTTTCACCTGGATTATTTTCTTCATCTGTATGACCTTGGCTATGTGATTTTTCTTATTTGAAAGAACAGGCACAAGTGATGTTTGTGTATAAAGGTGATGTCAAATTTTAGGCAATATTGAAATACTTTGGGATTTTTATGTTTAGACTTATAAATATGCAGATATCTAGCCACCAATAGTCTTTTAAGCATCGTGATTCCCAACTCATACTCCCAAGAAGGAAAAAATGTTCAAACATCATCTTAAGCATCCTACATCTTTAGATGTAGGAATATTTTTATAAATATGTTTCACAAACTATTAAGTCAGAGACTGCAGTTAAGATTTCATCTGTGTATTTGTTTATAAATAATCTGGAATTTTTTAAAAAATAATTGTGCAAGGCAAGGACAGCATGCTATTTATCTACATGTATAATATTCTTACTTACATAATGCAATGCCATCCATTAATGTGAGTTTATATATATATATATTTTTTTTATTCTGCTGCAACCAAAGATATGTTATCAAGGGACAGATACCTGGTCTGATTTTTTATTCTGTTGTAGTTGCTTTATTTCAGTTGAATGTAATCAATTTTCATACACTTCTGTAAAATTTTAAAAATTATTAAGGCTTCTGTCTTGGTTTTCATTAAGGTCCTTAAAACAATTTTTCTTTATCTTGAATTCAAAGTTTTCATTTCTTAATAAAAAGGAAAAGCAATGTTCTTTTTTTCCATGTATTAATTTTACTTTAAATTCATTAACCTATTATGACAAGTCATATATTGGTCTTTTAGGTACCAATAAGAGGCTTTCTGTATCTTTACAAATAAGAAACAAAATGGGGAAGAAGACAGAGTCCTGAAGTGTGCTGTTGCCTGATAAATATCTCACTGTAGAACAAAGTTCATTATGAGATTTATGCTTGAGAGCTGTTAGTTATGCCTCTGATTCAAAGACAGGTAAAATGTCCTTCTCAAACTGGAATTATGATGTAAATAAATGTGGAAGATTTTGGTTGTGCAGTGTCTGAAAATAGCTCTCTTCAGAGGCTCCATCTTGTCATATGCATTGATTCCATCTGATATGATGACCCTCTTTTTTCATGGGATTCATTGAAGCAAGGAGAGAAAGTTTTATTGATATTTACAAGCTCAGATATTGTAGCATAATTATCTGGCACTGAAATAAATTGAAACTGTATCTTTGGCACAGCATATGAGTACAAATGAAATAATTTCCAATTTTAAATCTGCATTTTGGAGTTGCTGGCAAAGGTCACATAGTGTATGAAATTACTGAAATTCTGGTCTGACAATAAGACTAAATCTATACTACTTCTATACTACTACTGCTGTAGATGAAACAGGACAGACATTTTCCAAGTCTTCACCACATAGATCATAGCTGATGACTAGATGCTGTAACACATAAATAATGTAACTAAAACCAGACAAATTACTGGGAATGGTCTTTGGCCTGAGCTAGCTCCCAGACTATACCTGAGCATCATCTGGGATGGCCTGAGCTAGCAGAGGACAGAACTGTGCTAAGTACTAGCAAGAAGGGCAGCTGCAATGCTTGTGCCTAGGCCCACATTGTAGTTCAGTTGATTTTACTGGAAATGAGTATAGAGTAAAAAACACAAGAGATTCACCAAGAGAGTTCAAGAAAAAAAAAGAGAAGTATCCAAGTTTTTGAAAGTTCAGCTAAAAAACTTTGTGTTTAGCAATGTCTGCTCTAAGCCAAACCTCTTCAGTTGACCTTTATTTATATCTTGGAGAATTTTTGCCTGAGTTTTAAATGGAAAGATAATTTATCCAGGAGGCAAGATGACATTTCAGTTTCTTTAGAAAGTAATAGATAACTAGAAAAAGAGAGAAAACATCATCTGTTTCTGTTGTATCTTTTTAAGCAGGATGTTTTAGAAACCTTATCTTAGTAAAACAAATAACCTTCTCCTTCAGCTGTGAACAATAGCAACAAAAAACTCCTACTACAGCCTTAAAACTGCAGAATTGAAAACTCTTTATAGTCATAGAAAAATATAGTAGTGCCTTAGAAGATGCAGAGACAGAAGCCCCAGCCCTTAGTGAATTGTGACAAAAATGAGAATGTCCCAGTGGCTGGCTTTAATTGTTTTTCATGCACTTGAAAATGCCACATAAATGTGAAAGATCCACTTACTGGATTTGCTACGCATGTTTGATAAAAGACGCATCAATCATTACTAGTTATAAGATGTTTCCATAAGAGGGCTTAAAAGGGAAACACACCTCAGTTTTTGTGCTGCAGACAGTATTGAACAAAGACTGTGCTGTCATTGAGCTGGCTGCAGAACTGTCAGCTACACTTTTGTGAAAGGCTGTTTATGTGACAGACAAGGATGGCAGTCATTAGTGTTTATAGGCAGGAAGGAAATATGGGGTCCAAATTTTTCTTATGTCATTTGGTTTCTATTCCGTCTTTCTCCCTTTACTTTTAAATTCAATTTTTTTCTTCATGTGCCCTTACCAGTTTCACACCCTCACTCTTCTCCTGTCTTGTTTCCGTGTGCAAAATAAACAAGTTATACTGTAAGAAATGCTTCATTAATTCCCTTGAAGATCAAAAATGTAGAGGCTATGTTGTAACCGGGCTCTATCAGTACCTTAGTCATCAACTTAGAAGATATTCAGAGGCAGTCATGTCTTCATTTGCCACATTGCATAGAGTGCAAAGTGTGAGTGAAAATTAAAGCCAAAGAGTGAATGAAAACCAAAACTATATTAGTTGCTAAAAAAATTATTTATTTTGATTCCAAGCCCAGCTCCAACAAAATTTCCAATTAAAGCTCCAATGAATATTTTCATGTTTGCTCTAAAGACAAGAAGAAAAATATCCCATGCAAGCTTATGTCATAAAACTATTCATGAAAAACTATTCATGAAGTCCTCTTGAATTATGTAGCCTCAAAACAAGTCAGAGGGAAAACAGTTTTAATTTGTGTCTATGATATCCCAGGCAAATTCCTGATCTGCTAGATAAAATGTCTTTCAATGATTTTAGAATTCTTTCTTCTGTTTTTGTTTGTTTTGTTGGTCTGAAAATTCAACTTGAAATATATAATAGATACTTGTATTTTACCTTTAACTATATTTTACATTTAATTACAATTGTTGGCAGAAGAAATATCCCTGGTTAAACTTACACCATTTATGCCTAAACAGCCTTCATCTGCAGAGAGACATTCACATCTGCAGCAAAAGTTTAATTGCTATATCTTTCACTGGAACTCCCTCACTCATTAATAGTTCTGCTTTTAAAGGTGCATGCTGTGGATGAACATAATGGGGTTTTTTAATCAATTTTAATAATTTCTCTAACAGATAGCAAGATGTTATCTTTCAAAACCTGATTCTCCTCTTATTTATACCAGCATGACTTTGATTACCTCTACTTTATTTTATGGAATTAAATATTAATTTTTACCATTGTGAGAAAGACTGAAATTAAGATCACAGTGCAGTTGACAACCTTTCTTGCATAGTTGAAGAAAAGGAACAATGATGTGCTAGAACTAGGTTTTTGGCTGGTGGTTTGGTTTTTTTTTAAATCACAAACTTCTGCTAAATTTAGATTCAGCTCCACAACAAGAAAAGAAAGAGATAAATAAAGAATGAAAAAAAGACAAAGAAAGAAAGGAAAAAACCCACAAACCCCTGAACTGAGAACTTACTCTTCCCTATTTATACTTAGGGCTTCAAGGTAATTCCAGTTTATGACAAAAAAAGAGAACAATCAAGGTAAATGCAACTTTAACTGTAAGTAATATTTGCTATGTGTGTGCACATCTGTTGTATGTGTATGCAAGCATGAACACACAATCTCCAGATCATTTTGGTTAACTATTTACAGCAATCTTGATATACAGGAACTCAGGTTCTCCAGAACTTTTTTAAACAGAGATGAGAGTTTTGCAGCCTGATTCTTCAGCTACTTATAGACCTATGAATATAATTGTAGAAAAACTCACATGTATAGTTCCAGGCATCCCTTTCCTCTCTCTGCACACTTTCATACTGGTGGCTTCTTTGCCCTAGATGCACATGAAATGGTTCTTCATTCTTTTTGCCACAGCATAGAAACAATTCTGAGGCTTTCCTGAAGTTTGTTTGCTGAGATGATTAGAGGAAGCTTGACATCAACATGCTGAATATTAGAATAGAATCA
This sequence comes from Phaenicophaeus curvirostris, assembly GCF_032191515.1. Taxonomy (NCBI): domain Eukaryota; kingdom Metazoa; phylum Chordata; class Aves; order Cuculiformes; family Cuculidae; genus Phaenicophaeus; species Phaenicophaeus curvirostris. Next base: position 175,178,978 of record NC_091392.1, on the reverse strand, counting down.
TAGAATCATAGAATAACCAGGTTAGAAGAGACCCACCGGGTCATCGAGTCCAACCATTCCTATCAAACACTAAACCACGAATCTTTAAGTTTCAAAGTTTTCTCATGAAGTTACCAATTCATTACCATTCTTTCAATTTGTGTAAAACTTTTGTTATGGCTTTTTATTCCTGAAATAACTTATTTATTAGTTTACAGAAACTTACACCATCTTTTTAAATATTACTCTGAATATAGGTTTACCACGGCTTTCTGATGTTGCAGATTTTCCAGTGTGTGGTTTCACAACACTGAGTGTCAGTAGGACTACCAAATGTAATTCTTTTCATTTTGAAAGACACATGGTGCTACCGTTTACACTTACACCTGCCATCCAAATATTTTCAAAATCTTTCCTTAGTCTTTAAGAATGCTGACTTCATGGCGAACTGATAGTATTCAGGACCTCTGCAAATTTAACTAACTTTATTTAATGCCTAAATAGGGAGGAAAAATTTTGAGTGCATCCCCTTAAACTAAAAGGCTGTTGCTCTTAAATTAGGCTGCTTCTGTCTGTGTATTTGGCCAGTAGCCTTGACCCCATGTCACTACAGTGAGATGTATAGAAAAACTTTCCATGTAATGGATTTTGTGTCTATATGCAGGTGCATTGCTGACGACCAGGACAAAGATGTAGTTTCTGAAATCAACAAGGCTTGAAGTCAGTGCGTGATCATCCTATGGTCCTTCAGTACTTCTGGAGCAGGCTGTAGATCAAGGTTTAAGGAGCTTGGAGGGTAATTTAACTCATTCTTAAGTAGACTTTTAAAGGCTGTTCCTTTGAATTGCTCTCCAGGGTTTTTGGCTTGGTTGTTAAGTACATAGGAAATGTGTATGTCCGTCTTCTGTTTAGACACCTACATATATAGGTAAATAATTTCTGTATCTAAATCTGATTCCACCAGGCTATTCTTAGTAAACTTATATCAAAATAAGTATTGAATATTGTGATAAGGAAATCTGCTGCTGAGTCACTGCTCCAATTAGAACTGACTTGGCTTTTGTAATGTGAAGACAAAAAATAACTTCTCCCACTGCATGAGCCTAACACATGGATAACCCTCAAGGTCTCTAGCAATGAGATTCTAGCTTCTCCTTAGTTGTGTTTTTATTTAGTTTTCAGAAGGCATTCAAATCAGACACAAGAGGAAGGACTTTTAAAAGTTCAGTTCTACTGAAACAAACTTCAGTCTTCAAAAGTCTACTTCAGACAAAAAGTAGCTCCAGGTGTTTGATTCCCATGCATGCTGATTGGCAGGGGGAAAAGCAAAAGCATGTTTTAAAGGAATTATATTTTTTTAATACAAATGGAGTCCATCTTTTAACTCCCTTTCTGTTCATCTTCACTGTCAGATTCATATGTGCCATCATTCTGTTACTCTGTGTGTTTATCCTGACCAATATACGTCTCTGCATCAGAGCAAAGAACAGAAGCTCAGTAATCTCTGGAGTAGAAAAGCTGCCAGAGAAGCTAAAAGCAGATTTTGGAGACTGGTTTATCCAGAGAGTCTGTATGTCACTTAAGACTTCCAGCAGGTCTGCTGAAATGCACCTTTGTGGGAGTAAAAGAGCTGCTTTGGGAGCAATCAGGATCCCAGGTGAAAGTTCTTTCTGTTCAGACCAGCTGCTCAGTTAGTCCTCAGAAAACACTGATGGGATTGTTTCAAATTTTATGCACATTTGCCTAAGGCATTGATGTGCTCTTCCTTAAATATAAAAATGAATAATCAAATCACAAATGATTAAGAGACAAATACAACGATTTTTCTGTGGGACCTCATCCCACCTGCAGTTGGATATGTAGATATATTTCTAGTTCACTAGAAATAGTCTTGGCAAGAGAAGTTGTCAAAAACCTGTAAGGCAGGTGATACAATCAGGATACACAAAGCCCACTTTCCATTGTGGGGTGGAAATGTGAGCAGCTCCCATAGAAAATGATTTACAGTTCAAGCCTGAAACTGCCACTTTGATTAACTAATCTGTACTTCTAAAAACTTCCAGTATAAGCCAACATTTCCTTTCTGTATCCTGGTTTCCCAGTACAATAAGGTGAAAACCAGCCTCCTTCCTTCCTTCCTTCCTTCCTTCCTTCCTTCCTTCCTTCCTTCCTTCCTTCCTTCCTTCCTTCCTTCCTTCCTTCCTTCCTTCCTTCCTTCCTTCCTTCCTTCCTTCCTTCCTTCCTTCCTTCCTTCCTTCCTTCCTTCCTTCCTTCCTTCCTTCCTTCCTTCCTTCCTTCCTTCCCTCCTTCCCTCCTTCCTTCCTTCCTTCCTTCCTTTCTCCCTCCCTCCCTCCCTCCCTCCCTCCCTCCCTTTCTCCATCCCTTCCTTCCTCCCTTCTCTGTTATTCTTTTATTGAAGTAGCATCTCCAAGGCATGGAATTGTACGATCCTTAGTGAGTTGACATATAGCCATCTCTGCATGGCCCCTGCATGGTGATGTAAAAGGAATATTGCACCAAAAACATTCACACCAGGAGATAAAGAGTCCTCTATGCAACACTGAGCTGAAAAACAGAGGCTACTTTTCACGGAATACACTCAGTTGAATTTTATATTTGAATCCATGCAAGAATTATATATACAGTTGAATTTTTATGTCTTTTGTTAAGGCATAATCAAGTTACCCCTTTGGTATTCATGCCTTTAGCTTTTTAGGAAGTATAATAAACAGTAGATTTTAATTTTGACAGATTCTTTCAAGTGTAGTCAAACTGCTAATATTTTTATTGGAAAAGGGAAGGGCAATTGTTTATAAAAGAATGTATGTTAAACTTATTTTCAAAAACTTGCATTTAAGAAATCTAGCTGACTTTCATCTGTGTTTATCTCAGGGGTCAAATAACTTAAAAGAAAACATTTGTATTATATTTTTAGTTTCAGTTATAAAACTCCTGTATCAGACACAGGATGACATTGGGAATAATCTATATCTATACTCCAATAGTTGTTTAGTTGAAGCACATCAGTGAAAGGGTTCTTTATTAAACAAACAATCCTCCCAAAGCCCCCAAACCGACAAGAAAAAAACCTTGCAAAAACCCCAGCAAACCAGCATGCAGCTAAATCAAAGAGGATATTTTTCCCTGTGTATTTGGCAGCACTTGTCATGAGATGCTCTATGGTATCACAGCCTCTGTATTCAGTAGATGCTTTTATGTACCTTCTTTGAAATGGGGTGGTGGGATTGGAAATGCTCTGTTGCTAGTCTGTCACTTTGATAAAATGGGTCATCAGTGGCATCTTTGCTAAAAGCTTGTTGCTGTTTTCAGCACTGCATGTCTTTCTCCAGAGGAAGAAACAGCTGCGAGTTCCACCGTCACACACCTGCTGTGTGACTGCAGCTATATAACTATTACAATAACGTTTGCTTCATAAACCTTCAACTTTTCTAGGTGTTTGTCTGTTTAAGGTAATTTTACAAAAGGCATTATTGAAGAAGCATAGTATGGCATAAGCACCGTCTGGGATTTTTCATAGTAATATTTTTTCTTTCTGTCTTTCTTGTTCTCTGTCCTGCAACATGGAAGAGAAATAATTCTTCCTTTGGTATCGTATAGATACTGTGTGTTCACAAAGATGAGAGGAAAACCAAAAGGAAGCCAGAATTATCTTCCAGCTATGACTGATTTATACCATTACTGGGGTTCAAATCAGTGATTTTGCAAACCAGTTATCTGCAGAGAATTTCCAGCCCTCCCAGTAAATTTGGACCTTCCTCCTATTCTGCTAACTTTACTTTTGGCACAGCAATGTAGGTTTTGTTTTGCACCAAAGCATAGCTCTTGGCTGTAACAGAGACAATTCAAACATTTTATATTCTGCTGCACATGTGTTGGTGCTTTTTGTTTTGAAATGATCAAGAACTTAAGTACAGTAAGATGTTGTTGCTGGGGGATGTTGCCTGATGCATTTCTTTCTCTTTCCTGCTCATGCCAAATACGACCCTTGCAGGAGTTAACAAGTGAAAAAAAGGATCATAGAATCATAGAATAACCAGGTTGGAAGAGACCCACCGGATCATCGAGTCCAAGAAAATGAAGGGAATCTTAGAACTATATCACTTGATGATTGCAGGTACTCTACATGCATCACTCACAGCTCAGATCATTAGCCCAAATAAGAAAGGAAGAGAAGTTGTTTGTTTTAAATTGGAATGGGGAAAGATGATCTATTAATCTCATAGTAAGTAAATATTTCTTTGACTTCAATAAAATGTGCTGCTATGCTGAATAGACAGAACCAGAAACAGAGGTAAAGATGAAATAAAGATAAAATTCTCTTAAACCACATGAAGGATGTATAGCTGGAGTAAACACTTGCTGTTAACTGAAGAAAACACATGCTCCTATTAAGCATTCAGATGGTCATATGCGGTCTGTGGAAAACATTTGGCCTGTAGGAGAGAGAGCACCTTAGGTTTTAATACAAGCAGAGCCTTGCCTGTTGATGGAAGAAAGAGGTGCTAATAAGGACAGAGAGTGGGTCAGGTCAGTTAGTCTTCAGTTGTTAACTGTATATTCATTTTGACAGTTTTCTGTCATGAACGACAGCAAATCACAGAGTCAGAGCTTGAGATGCCAGCAATATCACAGGAAGGTGAAACAACTTAGTGAGTCATGGGTTTACTAGGATAGCTAATGCATCTGAGATTTGCTCCCTGATGGCCTTTTATCACTGAATTATGGCATACATGTGATACAGACTACATGAAATGGTGACAGCCATGTGCGTGTGCAGCCAAGTCTCTTCAGCCTGTGGATGTGTTTGGCTGAGACAGTAATATTAAAGACAAAAAGCAGTGTGGTCAATTTATTTTAAAAATATTTATTCTTACAGTATTGGAACACAGTCTAGGGGAGGGTCAAGCATTTTTGGAGGACATATAACACAATATATCCTGGGTCTCCTAGAGGAAAACATAATCTTATGCAATGTACTCTGAGTAATGTGAATGATAGTTCACTTACCTTATAGAGAAATGCATACAACAGAAAAGAAAATTTATCTTGTTTAGTGAAGACATTAATATGTGATCATAGAATTGTAGAATCATAGAATCACAAGGTTGAAAAAGACCTCTTGGATCATCAGGTCCAACTATTCCTATCTGCCAATAAACCATGTCCCTGAGCAACTCGTCTACTCATCTTTTAAATACCTCCCAGGATGGTGACTCAGCCATCTCCCTGGGCAGTCTGTTCCAGTGCCCAATGACGCTTTCTGTGATTTTTTTTTTTTCTTGATATCCAGTCTGAACCTCTCTCAGCACAGCTTGAGGCCATTCCCTCTTGTCCTATTATCTGTCACTTGGGAGAAGAGGCCAGCACCCTCCTCTCTACAACCTCCTTTCAGGTAGTTGTAGAGAGCAATGAGGTCACCCCTCAGCCTCCTCTTCTCCAGGCTAAACAACCCCAGCTCTCTCAGCTGTTCCTCATAAGGCCTGTTCTCCAGCCCCCTCACCAGCTTTGTTGCTCTTCTCTGGACTCGCTCCACAGCCACAACATCCTTCTTGTGGTGAGGGGCCCAGAACACAGTATTCAAGGTGCAGTCTCACCTGTGCCGAGTACAGAGAGAGAATAACCTCCCTGGACCTGCTGGTCACACCGTTTCTGATACAAGCCAAGATGCCATTGGCCTTCTTGGCCACCTGGGCACACTGCTGGCTCATGTTCAGTCGGCTGTCAACCAACACCCCCAAGTCCTTCTCTTCCAGGTAGCTTTCTAGCCACTCCTCTCCTAGTCTGTAGCACTGCATAGGGTTGTTGTGCCCCAAGTGTAGGACCCGGCTCTTGGCCTTGTTAATCCTCATGCTGTTGGTCTCAGCCCATCTGTCCAGCCTGTTCAGATCCCTTTGCAGATCCTCTTTACCCTCAAGCTGATAGATACTTCTATCCAGCTTAGTGTTGTCTGCAAACTTGCTAAGGGTGCACTCAATGCCTTCATCCATTGATAAAAATATTGAATAGGGCTGGACCCAGCACTGAGCCCTGGGGAACACCACTTGTGACCACAATAACACAGATATGCTTACCATATCTGTCATATCTACATTTACCATACAAAGATCATATATATGTAATCTCTCATATTATATTTATCACGTGGTGTTCAGGTCAGCCACAGCAGAATATAATAGACATTCTTGTCCTGTTCCTGCACAATTAACTGGTTTGGAAAATATTCTGTGCCATTTCATTCACTGCTCAGAATTAACACTTGGACCTTATTTGGAATAATCGTAGCTGAAGTCAGAAACATAGTTAGCTTTTTCTCACTACTATCTTCTAAGCACTTGCAAAGCTCCATAAATGTGCAGTTGCGTGGGTTTATGTACTGCTCCATGAGTATTTCTGCAATTCAGAGAGACTGCAATGTGTCCTAACTATTTCTTCATTTTGCACAGGTGAGACAATACATGCTGTGGAGGTTGAGGAGGCACAACCTTCTTATTGTAATAATTCATCTGAAAACTGAGCTGAACTGAATAACTAGGATGCAACCACACAGGGCTTTAACATTTAACATTGAACACATTGAACCGAGTCCACACCAGCTGGCAACCAGCAAAGAGAGGAAAACATCAGTTAAGCAAAAATCAAAATTATTCCCATGCAGTTATGATCATACAAGAATTCTGTATTTTTTAAAATAGACTGACACATTTTCCTGGGTTCATTCTATGTGATAATTCTATACGTTATTTTACCTACCAATCTGCTAATGAGTTGGGTAATTTAGACTACACACCTGAAGAGCATAGTAAAAGGGGTTAGATTAAAAGAAGTGAGCTTATTCATTTTCAGAGAACTATGAGAAGGAAAGGTTTAAATACTCACAGCAGGTGGCACTACCTATTTTGTTTCAAAATATTGCCAAGGAAAAGAAGAATCTATTATCTATCTGATGTCAGGAAGGGGTTATAAAGAATATTACATCCGGTGTCAGCTTTGGACTTTCAAAGACACTAGAAAGACTCTAATGTCTATATTTCGTTTACATTCAGAGCTGACTGTTAACCTATTCCCTTTGTTCCCTGTGTCACCCTTCATACCTCCAGCCCTTCATGTCAAATACCGTTTCCAGGGTAAATGTCAGAGGAAAAACGGAGATATTACTTACGTGGAGAGTTCATTGCCTACTGTTCCCTAATGATAAAATGTCAGCTGTTGTTCTTTTTATTTAAAATAAAAAGAAACACTGTTTTGTGTGTACCAATTAAACACATATTACAAAGAATCACTGGGGCAAAATTATAGCATAGACAGTTGGGATTTCTGTGTTTATGAGAACAGTCATAGGTGAATTTTGCCCTTACAGAGGAAACACACTAGCCTCTGAGAGATGTTTTTACTTTTAAAAGTGCTGTACATAGGATGTGCTGTTATCCTATAACCCTGTAGTAGAGTACTCCCACTGTAAGTAACAGGCCATAAGCTTTGTAATGATTGCAAAAACCTCAGGACTGAGGCTCATCAGGCCTGCTCTATCTGAATTTGTCCTGACCCACCCACAGCACTTTTTCACTCAGTTTAGCAGTAAGAAACTCTAATGCAATTCCGTAGATAAATACAGGCCTGGCATAGTAACAGAGTCTTTAGGAAGGAAGGGATGCAGGATGAAGTGTGGAGGAGCAGAGGAGTGTGGCAGAGGGGCATGGGGTGCGGGCTGGTGCTAGAGACCCCACAGCGATAAACAATTCATCTATGGTCAGTTACAGAAATTCAGACCTGGAGCTGAGCAAAACTGGAATGACAAACATAGTAAATCCAGCTGTAGAGCAATGAAGAAAGATCAAAGGTGTAAAAGCATGTTAGTCAACAGAAAAATGACTCCAAGTGGATCTTGGATTGAGGAGAAAGGCACTATCAGCATGAGTATCATATTTCTCCTAGAAAAAGACACCCAGCACACACTGGAATGAGACTACCACTTTAGTACCTCAAGAAGCAGGATCAGAATGATCCATCACTAGCAAAAGGACTACAAACTAGGAAGTGCCTGTGTAACATTTCCAACTGTGTTAGCATTCTTTCTTTTTGTTTAAAAGTTATATTTGGACTAATAATGATTATATTGCTAAGATCTCAGCTATGCTAACAAGAAATTATTGTCTTTATAGCTATACTTCCCCTTTGCTCAAAATAAGATTTTGTGCATTTCAATGTATATGTATTGCATGGCTTTTACATTTTCACCAAGAGCATGTATGAGTGGCCATATGTGAATTTAGTACTTATAAAGAATACCTGATGGCCCTGACAATGAGAATTACCTCCCTTTACTGTGAAGAGAAAATCAACGACCTTCCACAAAGCTAGTGCAGCTAAAGTGTCAATAGTACAGTCTCATCCATTCCCACGACTCATTCAGCACTTGACCTGTCAGCATGACAGCAAACAAGTATGTCAATTAGTGTGAGTAGTTCTACTAATTTCAGTATTACCTGCAGAAATAACTAGTCTGGACATTCTGAAAGTACTGTGACTTGGGCATATAATAACATGGAGCATTGGATTAATCTAAATTATTTTAATGATACATCTAAATAAGTGTATAACTTTGATATAAAGACCTGGCTGGTGACTGATTAGGGACCGGTTAGTGTTCATTGATACCACTGCCCACTGCTAGGTGGGGTCCAAACAGCTCCTTTCATCATGAACTTATGCTACTGACAGATACTCTTCTGTAGCATTCTTCAGAGCAGTTTGTCCTTCTGGATAGAATTTGATCTCTGCAGTTAATGTCACTGTGGTAATGCTGATGACCACAATAGGTAAAGTAGAGTTATCTACAAGATTTACATGTTTTCTGCCCCTTACACCTCTGAGGGAACCTTAAATAATATTTGCATCTTATGCTGTTTTCATCATTTATTTTCAAATAATAGAACAAATTTTGTGCTGAGAAGAGATGATTTCCATAATTTTAGCCAGAAGAGAAAATATGCATGGAACAAGGACAGAAATTAATCCTTTAAAATACCTATTGAGCCTTAGCCCATGATGTTTTTAATCAGAGTTGCTCATATTTGTTGTGTATCTTTTCTTCTTATTTCTCTTTTTTCCTTTTTTTTTTTTAATTTGGTCTCATCTTGTTAGAGCAATTTGATGCTACCCTTAGTTCTTCTCACATTATTATTTTCCATGTGCAAAGGCTTATTCCCACAAAAGACATTTGCAGTCCCACTGTTTTTAATGTAAGCAGCTTTTGATCCGTTCAATATACAAGGCTTTAAACAGTCCACTTTATAAGACATTTTTTCTTAGACTGCGAAACCCTGAGGTAATATGCCAAGGTTAGGAAGCTGTGCATAGTTATTTTTGTGCTTTATAAAATGTTTAACATTTCTGGTGCATAAATCATTTTTAGTTTTACCTAATTTCAGACCATAAAGGGCATGTCAAACTTTACTAAACCGAAGCCCCGGGAAACAGTCTATAACAATGATGGATTTTTATAATGATATAACCCTTAATGAATTATTGTAGTTTCTTAACAAGGTTTTAATAAGAAATTTCCTTTGCCGGCATGGTTATTAGTTCTCTCACCTGAATAGCTCTGGGCCTGTCTGCCATAGAATTGTACAACGTTATATTTCTTTCTCTGTCAATCATGTAATACTGCAAAACTCCAAGACATGAATAAAATAAACTTACTTTCCCTTTCTTTGCTTTTATAGTTTTTTTTATTTTATTTTTTACTTTAAAGGTCAGGGTTTTTGAATATGTAGCTTGAAACGAAGATGTGCTGACTACAAGACAACTGTTACTCATGTATAATGGAAGAATGCCTGCTGCCATTCAGACACTTTCCTTTATGCTAAGGTGTCTTAGAGGACTTGACTGCAGTACACAATCTCTTTACACTGAGTGGGTGCTTGTCTGTGTCCTTATGTGCATTTTTGTGGATAAGTTGTACTCTTCCCTTTTTCTTTAAGGCATTTCTATATGTCTGAATAGTATCGTGAATATTGTGATAGTCATAGTATTTTTTATTTTAGTGAGCATGTGTATATACTTGTGACCATGTGTAAATGTGTGTGTACACATAATTATTTATTGATGTCCGCTTGAGATAATATATCTATATTTTAAACCACGGATTTAAAATACTGGAATAACATTAAACCTGCAAAGTCAAGCAGTGAAATGTTAAGAAATGTATGCCCTAGTTTTGTTTAGTCTTCTCATGTGTAAATGTTATGCTACAGTTATTAGTTACTTGTTTAATTATTCAGGAGACACTAAACTAAAACTGCCTGTAAAGAGCTACAGAAAAAAAACTTGTGAGACTCAACTGATGGTGTGATATAATGTAGCATGGAATTTCACATCAACAATACAAAGCAAACAGCATAGTTAAAACTGCAGTAAATACTCATATGCTGCGATGGACTTTAAAGTCATTACTCCAGTCCAAGAAAAGGATTTTGGTGTCATTGCATATTTCTCAGAAAATGTCAAGTCGACACTATGCACTGGTCACAAAGACATGCATAATATTAATTATCATTAAGAAAGGAATTGAAAAGAAAGCATGAAATACTATATAACAGTAGAAATCCATAGAAAGCCACTTTAAGAATTGCTTCTTGAATGTAATATGCAGTTATGAATTTCACTTCAAAAGGATATATAAGAACTATGAAAGGTACAGAAGACAGTGACTAGAACAACCAGAGGTAGAGAATAACTTATGTCCGAGGACAAGTTAAATGCACTAGGATCTTAAAGGGGAGAAAAAAAAAAAGACAAGAAAGAAGCTAAGTAAAACAAAACAATGAATGAAGAAGGCCGTAATAAAAAACTATAAAGTCAAGAACGTCATGGAAAGGGGGAATATTTTTTATGCTAGTAATTAGAATTACATGCAGCCATTTAATTATTAAGAAGCAAGTCTACAAGTTACAGAAGAAAGTATTTTTTTCACAGATCACATAATTTATTGTGGAACTGGTTGCCATGGGGTATTGTGGAGGCCACGAGCATAAATATTTTTTAGAAGTGACTACACAAATTAATGAAAGAAAAGCCTGTTAAAAGCTATTAAATCTGATTAAGTAATTCTCTACCTCAGGAAACCCTTAAAGAATATATTGCTGAAAGCTGGAAGCTGGGAGGGCATAACAAGAAAAAAAAAAAAAAGAAATGTTTATTCCAATTTAGCACTGTGGGGCTTTTTTGTTTTGTCTTGCTTTGTTTTACTTGGTCATGTTTCAATAATTTTCTTCAACATCCCTTACTGGCCACTTCAGAGACAGGATGCTGGGTTAGATAGGCTTTGGTCTTAAACATCAGACACATTTTTATCTTTATATATTCTTTTTGCAGATTAAAATCTTCAGAGAATGTTTTATAATTGCCTCTGTGCCTTGAAACTGTAATCATAAAGTAGTGCTAGGCAGTGTTGACACAAGGAATAAAACTATGTTTCTACAAGGTATCTTAGACCATATCCTCTTAAAGCCTGAAAATGTATCTTCTGATCACATGGGGGGAAGAGGGGTTTGGGTATTTTTTTTTTTTCAAAATGTGTCTCCTAGCCAAATTTGAGGGGATTTTAATGTAAAGCAAAAGGAAAATCAATAATAATTCCTAACCTATATTGTAAGTACTGACTCAGACTTTCAGGGGAGTCTAAACTTGCCTTTCCTCCATGTTTTCTGTATTCCAGCCTGGATTTGACACAGAGCTTACGGTTCTTAAGAATTTCCAAAGGTTTAACTGGACAGGACAGCAATATGAGGTGAATATTAATTGTCAAATAGGCAAATGAGCACTATGAGCCCTAATGATACTATTGGTAATACCTGCATTAACTGTCTGAAAGAAAATCTTGTTTGAATGTTGATTGTAATAAGATCTTTGTAGGCAGCAGGAGTCCCCAGGTTTCTACATTAAGTATAGAACAACCTATATATAAACCAGGGGTTCAGGTTGAGAAAAAGAAATAGTCCTCAAGATAGGATTTTTGACATTTTTTTATAAAGGTATGCTCACTTTCCTATGTGAAGTGAGACTTTGAATACAAACATAGCATTTTTTAGGTTCATTTTCAAAATATTAGGCTTTACTCTGTTGAGAATCTGTTGTGATCCAGAGTTTTCATTTAGCCAGGAAGAAGTATGTTTAAAAGATTACAATGTGAAGGTTTTTCTTTTATTTCAGTTTTGTTTGTTGTTTTGGGCTTTTTTTTCCTGTGTACTCTTGTGCTGAAATACATGGTGGTTGCTGATGCAGCCTTATTGTATCACCACCATCTCTTCTTTTATTGGATGAAAAACATCTCAGACTTAACACACACTTTTTTTGGGGGGGGGGTGTGTTACACAGCTCAAACTAGCTGGAGGCAGCCCCAGCCTCTCCTAGCAGAGGCCACTTCTTCAGCCCCTGCCTGCCAATGACTGAACACTAACACCTGCTAGAGTTTTATGAAGTTACAGGTGGCGCAGGCATATTCAACGTGCCAATTTTATCATCTTCTCTACTACTTCAGCTGAAACAAGGTGATAGAGTTTTCACTGTTCTACAGCTGAGGAATGTCTTTATGAATACATTTTTCGTATTGAGTCTAGTTAATTTTCTTCATAGTAGGTTGTATGGTGCTGTGATTTGGATTTGTGACTAAAACAGTGTTGAAACCCGTCAATGTTTTAGCTGTTGCTGAACAGTGCTTAAATAGTGTCAAAGCCTCCTCTATTTCTCATTCTGCTGTCCCAGAGAGTGGGCTAAGGAGTGGACGATAGGCTGGGAGTCATCACAGTTGGGGCAGCCAACCAAAACTGCAAAACTCCAACAGGGATAGTCCATTCCATACCATATAAAATTGTGCTCAGCCATGAAACTGAGTTTGTCTAAGGTAATTTTTGCTCGTTAGTCTACTGGTAGGACGTAGTGGGTGACTGCCTTTGCATCAGCTGTTTCTTTTCTTTTTTCCTTTACTTATAAAAATGTCTTTGTCTCAACAAACAAGGTTTTTTTCCCAACATATTCCCTTCCAATTGTCTGTCCCATCTTGCTGGGGAAAATGGGCAGGTGACTGTGTGGGGACTTAATTGCCAGCCACGGTCAACCCAGAACATTTCTGCTGCACTTAAATATTAGAATTCAAACACTTTTGAAAATATGGACAGAAAATCATTTTTTTGTGGAAGCATCTGAGATGGTGGTCTCTGGACTAAATGCTTCATGCTTCCATTATAGGGAAAGGAAAGAAGCAGAGACTGATAGGGCGTGTCTCATATGCTTGATAATTTCAATACAGATAAGGCTGATCCAACAGGTATCTTATTCATAGATTTATTTTGATTCCAGATTCTGATCTGGGTGAAAATACAACTCCAGCCATAGTTTCCTACTTAGATAGCTGTACATGCAAGATTAAGCAGAAAAATATGTAAGTATGTTAAAAATAATTCTGGCTTCAAAAAAAATATTCTGCTCTGGCTGTAGACAGGCCTCCATGTTTTCTCTTTTATGATTCAGCAATCCTAGTAGGATGAATTGGTATTTGTATAATCCGTTATATGTGACAACCAGGGCTGAGCAAATAGATAATATTTCACTTCAACAAGCCATTCTTGCAAGGAGTTCTATCAGAAAAGTGATTCAGATCTTTCAGTATTAATATTTGTTCAGCCATAAACCTTGAAGGGAAAATTCTAAGGGTTAAATGGAAATATTTGCACATAGCACTATAAGGAATTACTAATGTGCACATGCAAAGACCAAGTATGTGTCACAAATGTGAGACTTCATTTGATAGTTTAGGTCTTTTTTGTGCCTTATTTGGATCAAATTTATGTGAGAAATTTGCATAAGTCAGGAGAGATCTTTATTATATGATTTGCCATAACTCATTGGGGCTTTTTTTTTTTCCATGTACATAAACAAACTCTGCTGATGTAAAACATAAATGACTGCACTTGTTTGACCCTGAAGTTATATGTTCTTGACAAAAAAAGGAAGGAGCATCTTGAAAGCCATATGCCAACAGACGTAAAGGAGATGAATTCCGATATAAATATGGTGATTATTACCGGTCAGCACTGTGAGCAGCAAATTTTAAAAGTATGCAAGTAGAGAAGGCGAGGAGACAAGATTAAAAGGCAGAAATATTGATCTCATCCTGCAGCTTTGTGTTTCAGCACATCTTTCTCTTTCAGCTCTCTGTCTCACTGGCAACCACCTTTAACAGCTTGAACTTTTTTTCTGTGTTACGTCTACTTCACTGTATACAGAGCTTTTTGCAAAGGATGGTAGGGAAGAGATCCAACATCCTTTAAGGTAGAACAGAACCATAGTGTTCTGGTAAAATATATTACTGCAAGATCTTGATCAAGCAAGCTAATTTTAGTTGTACATGAAAGTATTTTAGTACTCATCCTTAGAGTAATTTCCTATACCAATGTTTTTTCTGTATTTTTTTTCAGCAATATATATAAAAATATATATTAATATATATTTTGCATAAATATCTATACCATATATACCACGGGCCACTCCTAAGTGGACACGTGATGGCTCGTTTCATCTATGATCTGGAGTGCAAATAAAAAGCAATTCAACAAGTCAAGGAAGCTAAATTTCAATCCAAACTGTAACTTCATTAATTGTGCCCATAAAGAGGCTTGCGATAGAAAAAGAGAGAGAATAAGGAAAAAGATGGGGAGAAAAGGAAAGGAGAAGGGGTTTATAGCTAGCACCACGGATCCACAGGCGTTTGGTGTCTCTGGGGGTCCCAGTCCAGAAGGCGTTCCACTGCCTCCGTCTTCGATCGAGATGATCTCACGGTAGGGAAGATCTTCAAAATTCAGCTGCTCCAGAGCTGTCTTTTATGCTAGTCAATACACCTGCTACCCACCTTTGCCTGTGGAGTCATGCCAATCTCCACCTAGCAGGCCACACATGCCAAGAGAGGAGTGTCTGAGGCATGGTCGGCTTTGGAGGCAGGTCTCCTCCCCTTGCGCATGCGCTCCTCCTGGCGGTGGTGGTCGACCTTGGGTCTCCTGATGAAGGCCAGTAGCCACCATTACCTTGAACTCTGGTTGGATTGTTAATGCATGCTCTGTTGGAGTATGGGTCTGTGGTAAGTCCCATCATTAATTTTCCTTTCTTTTTCCTCGTTGCTTCATGGATCTTTCACAATGGTAGGGAGCAGGGAGGTTTGGAGACAGGTACAAAACATTTTTGAGGTAAGGAGGTAGGTATGGGTAGATAGGTACAAAGCATTCATTTTGTACCAGCTTTGACAGGTACAACATATTCGTTCTGTACCAGGTTTGGCTGTTATTTTAAGGCCTGCATCTGTGATTTATATAGTCAAGTTCTGAGGCTTAGCGCCTGATGAGAAAATGTTGAGGCAGAAATCAATCCTTTGACCGACCTTTACAAATATATATACACCTATATAAGTATATAAATATAATGAATAATGAAGATTATAAGCAACAAAAGCTGAGCATATACAAAGCAGCAAGAAGATTAATCATTAAAGATTTTTACCAATACATTATTAAACATATTAGGCAAGCTGTGATACTCTAATTTGGATTAACTACTTGGAGGAGGACCAGATGATGTGACTTTATTTTCCAAGTACAATGTACTAACAAAGTATTTGAGATCTGACCTGGACCTCTTGTGTTTTGTCAGTACCATCTATCCCATTTGAGTTAAAGGGATGTTTCCCACTGGCTGGGTCAGTAGGCGCTGTCATAAGCATTTCTCAGTCAGCAGGAGTCATTCTTGAGCCAGTGGGAGCTGTCACAAACCATTCTGACATAACATGTATCATGCTGGAAGTGAGATTGACCTCTCCAACCTCTCTTGCTATTATATGCAGGTAATCAGGTCACTCCATTCATCTAGTAGCTCAGACTGAGCTCAGCGCAGCCATTCAACATCTGATGCTACTGGTCTGACTCTTTACAGCTGCAACAGCCATGTACCTGTGAAGCTTCATACAAATGGGATTATACTAGTGTGAAATTATTGTGAACTGCAGAAGATGGTCCTTTTTCTCAGACTGTTTTACCCTGTAAGCCATTAAAGGGGGAGTTTGGGTAGCATTTGAAAAGACTGCAGGGTAGCAACAGATGTTCTGTTACCTGCAAAGCATCTGACATGCTAAGAAGTCCTGAATGTGTCCTGAGTTTGGCAAGCAGGGTCTTTCAACAGAGTTTTCTGTGCAAAAGTCCTTCATGCTGTGGAAGGGTCAACTATTGCAAAAAGTAATACTCAATGGAAGTTGTATTCTCTGCGGTAGGTGATGGGTAGTATGGGATAAATTGATGTATTTTACCTCTTTTTAAGTTTGCAACTATGAACTTTTTTGTGAAGGAAATGACTAAGCTTCCTTTTTGAAAAAAGAATGGTGGCCACTACTTTTAAAGTAACTATAAATGTTACTTTGCTTTATCAAATAGTTCTTGGTTATACTATAGCTGAATGCTGATCATTCACACAGAATGTGAAGCACTATGCCCTAGATTTGCTTTTTTTTTTGAATCAGGGGAATCAAACTCCACAAAGCCTATCTTGCAGAAACACTTCTACCCTAAAGTACTACCTAGGAACAACATAAGTATGAGTGAGGGGAAACTCTTCACTGTTCCTCTAAAAGCTGCTTCCCTATGGCATATATGTTTAAAGATTAATTAGATACACAGACATATTCTCTTCTACTGAGTGGACCCAAGAAGGGTTCACAACTTTGAACACTGTTTTAGACTGTGATACTTATATATGCCTCATCTCACAATAGACCAGCTGCAGAAGAGAGAGTTCTATGCCTTTTATCTAGTAGTAGGTGGCCAGAGCATTTCCATGTGTAACATCTATATCTCCTGCAGCAAAGCTCTGAAGATCAGTTTCTGGGACATCTGCAGCAGGTCAGTCTCAACTTCTGTTCTTGAGGTATTATAGTTCCACTTCATGTGTAGTGATTATGGAGTAAATGGTCCCTGAGATAGCATAAGAGTATGTGTCACTCTGTGACCTAATGACAAGCCACATTGTGTGTGATGAAGAAGGAATAGTCTCCATTCATATACCTTTATCTATTTATATATTTAGGATGAGCTTTCTCTGAATCATTAATGAAGTCTCTGCTTTTCTTAGTCACATAGAAAGTTCAGATTCAGAAAGGCAAAAGGATAAATGATCTCTGGTTTTCCACTTCCAACATCCCTGTTCTCACTGTTAACAGCAAAAAAAGAAAAAGAATAGGAAGCTTTAGGGGCTCTCTTTTGTGTGGTCCTTTCCAACGTCAGTTATATATATGACTGCAGACTGTGACATAATCTCAGGAAAATACTGTTTGACAAGTAAAGAATGAGGAAAAATAGGACAAACTGCTTTTTTAGGGCATGAGACTAGATTTGATGACACATAGTATCTCCTAGTTCTGCAGAGAGTGAGACCAGTGCTACCTCTAATTGGTAAAGGATCGTATTACTGTACCCGGATGCATAGCCAGAACAAGAAGTCCAGGACATAATGGTGAGCTGGGATCATGAACTGAATTACTTTAGAGATTCCGTGTATGACCTTCCTTCTTCTAGTACGTGATCATACAACAGCTGTTATTTCCTTGTTTTACCAGCTTATAGCTGGTAGCATATTCCAACAAGTGCCACCACTGGCTTCTCTACTATTCTCTTTACTATAAAACTCTTTCCCCTTCAAAGAATATTCCATGTATTCCTCATTTTCTCACAATCCAATGAGAAAGGATGTCAAAGGAAAATTAGCCAAATTATCAGATTTTTATGGAAAGCAAACTGCCATTAAGATTCAGTGTATACCTAAAGGACTGGTAAACAATGCCTGCCTTTTGGAAGCTAAAACAGTTTTACAAGACTACGTTCCTGGTGATCATGCAGCTTACATATAGTAGTATTAAGGTGTAGTCACTGAAGACTTGATGTTCAAATGCCACCTCAGACATGTCTTGTAGACAAGAGAAAAAAAAAGCTGACATCCAGGCACTTTTGCTGAGGTGATTGATGTGGTGCTTACATAAGTTTACAAACATTTGCCCAGTCATAAAGACTACAAGAAGTCTATTGCTGAGAAATACCTTATGGAACTCTAACCTCTTTCTTTCTAGGTTAAGCAAAACCCTTTTGCTGCTAGGTATGGAAGGATTTCATCTCTTCCCTATTCAACACATACTTGTTATTGAACTAGAAAAAAAAACTCCTTTCAACTGTCTAGTACTTAACATCCCTTAAAATAAATATCCTATCTAAATTGAATTGAAATTTTCTGAGCTGATGTGGATCTGAAAAATACTTACATCAGACTATCTCTAAATCATGAAATATTGATAATCCAGATTAATATCTCTATTTTGTAACTCAGATGATTCATCTTTCCGTCATATTCTGGGTGGCTGAATGCCTATATGGGTGACTGAATTGTCTGAGAAAAACGTTATATTTTAGGGGGGAAAAAAAGATGTTTATTTTAACTATTGCATATTTTTAAGATTTCTGAATAATCTACTGTTGTTTAATTGTGTTAACACTATCCATTCTGATCCCCATTATATGTGATTAGATGAACATCCTTGGTTGACCAGTGTCTCAGTGTTCTAAAAACATGTCATTAGTAACAGAAACCTGGCAATTAAATCAAAATAATGATAGCAGTCCAGATTCATCTAAAAATAAATAAATAGATGAAAATTAATAATATGATATGCAAAGGTCTGGAGAAGAAGTGCACAGAAGGACATAAAAGGAACAAAGGTTTTTTATAGCATATGGAAGATTACATTTTTTCATACAATTTAAAATAATCAATTTTAAAGTTATTAGCTGAGTGTTTTACAGCTTTATGCTTTCTTCCACTTACAAAGATTTGACAATAATTCCTTTTCACCCTTTCAGGATGCTCTAAATTATACACAAAAAGCCTTTCTAAGCATAATCATATATTCAGAGTATAATGACTTTAGGTTGATCACCACAAATCATGCCAGAAAAAATTCCCTGGTGATTGACATGTAAAAGTTTAATACAATGTGCCCTGAATTCTGGCACTGTTGATGCAGACAGTAAGCACTTGGGCTTATTGCTACACTTAAGTTATACAAATAGAGAGTTGTAAATTTTATTTCCAGGGCACTGTAATTTTGAATGCACCAGAGTTCCTCAGCACTTTCTTCAGCCAGCACACTCTTGTCAATCATCCACCTTTTGGTACATCAGGGTTTTCATTAGTTCTATAACTGCCTGACCTTGTGCCAGACTTGAGCAGACAGGTAGTTCATAACCCTTTACTGTCAGAATTAGCATTCATGATACTACTTAAACCGCAGAGCAAATTTAGAGTTCATTATTAAATGAGGCATATGTTACTACACTTATAACTGATTCAGTCTAGTTATTTTTAGTTTGACCTTTTCTGTATTCATCAAATCAGCTTTGAAATAGACATTGAGGTACCCTTTACTGTTAGTTATAAAAATTCTTAGAGATGTTTTTTTTAATGGAGTTTTCTGACGAATTCTCATATATCAGTAGTTTAGGGATATAAGTGCCTTGCTGTTAGTTTAAGTAAAAGTAAGATGAGATGAAATCACATGGATGTTAATGATCATATTCTTCAGCTATATCATCTTTCTTTTTCTTTGCTGTTATGCCAGGAAATTAAAGGCTAGTGTTGTCATTTCAGAACAGGATGAAAACTTCCACTAAGGATGTAAAAAAATGTGTGAAGTTGAGAGTATAGGCATTATTAAAGTGCATTTAGTCTTAGCATAGATTCACAGCTAAAATTTCCCTGTCATTATTCTGATTTTCTGGCTATCCTCCTCCTTTTGAGGTAAGGCACTGAGAACAGAGATGCTAAAAATCCCTGGAACATGCTGAGGTTAAGAATTGCTTCTTGTCATTCACCTTTCTCTGTCTTAGATTTCTAAATTCTAACATGGAAAAGACATTCAACTGAAAATATTGTTGAATTATATAAACTTATTAGGGCACCACAAACCCTTCATCCTTAAAAATATCTTTTTTTGACCTAAAATAATCTCACAATTATCGATGAAGCCATCACTGACTGATTTTTCACTAGTACAAAATGATAAATGTTCATAAAAGAGGTAAGAGTGTATACTCATGAAAATACTACCATATTTATAAATCATAGCATTTACAAATACATTCAGAACAGATCTATATCCATATTTAGTGGTGGAACAGAAATGTAGAAAGGTGTTAAATACACTATTTTTTGCTTCATACAGAGTCCTAGCACAGCATGTGACTACATGTTTAGAGACATGCAAATACATAGAAATTTATTGGAGTAGAGTCAAAATCATCATTCCTTTTGTTCTTTCCTTTATTCTTCTCTTTGTTTGGGTTTTTTTTATAACTATTTATGACACCAATCTTGTAAATAAAAAATGTGCAAGTATACTGGACAAAAGTTTTGAAAGTATTTAAATATCCAACTCTTACTCTAGCCTGAGCTATCATTACCCTTATGGCCATTAAGAGGTGAAAGTTACTGTATTCTGTGTGGAATAGAGAGTTTGAAA
Source organism: Phaenicophaeus curvirostris (assembly GCF_032191515.1). Lineage (NCBI taxonomy): Eukaryota > Metazoa > Chordata > Aves > Cuculiformes > Cuculidae > Phaenicophaeus > Phaenicophaeus curvirostris. The sequence continues at coordinate 175,158,382 of NC_091392.1, read as the reverse complement.
ATTACATCTTCCTTTATTTCTTTTTTTTGGCAGGCACAGGGCTCATTTATTTTCTCGTAAAAATTTTGTGCCCTATGAGCATGGCTATGTTATACAACTACATACAAGCCCACTTTGTTGAATTAAACCTTTGAGGCCCATGGAAAACCACAAACCATGTAAACCGGAAGAATTGCAACATTGAAGTGTCCTGTTTCAACTTCAGATGATCGTATAAAAGTAGTTCATTAAACAATAAGTTGATTTCTGCACAGATTATTTATTTTTTCTGTTTGCTTCTTTAGCTCTGTATGTTTATTACATGCCAGATCATGAAGACTATCTCACATCTTTTTACTCATTTAGGAAACTGCCGCAACACTGTAAGTGATACATAACATTCAGTACAAAACACATCACAGAGTTTTGGTTGGTTTCTTTTTTTATAAGATTTGTACATGTGTAACTAACAGCATTACTTTTTAGCCTTCTAGAATAACATATATTAAGCTCCATAACTACTTGCAGATGTTTAAGAATTACTAGTAGAATGCTGTTTGTGGAACTTTGCTAACATTTTTGTTTCCTTTAATTTCTACAGAAAGATGATATATACAGAAATAAAGCTTCTGAAAATGAAAGACAGATGTGCATGTTTGTAACTTAGGTACACTTTCATTAGAGTTCCCTTCCAGTCTGTGCTGATGGTAGAGATGGTTTCTTAAACTTAGGCATTCCGAGGAGCTTAGTTTAAGATCTTTGTGATTAATTTCAGAGGGAATCAAGGGGAAACCTTAGAGCACACACCTCTGATGCAATGCTCAAAGCTTCATTGGAGGACAAACGCTCAGATTTTCTCTTTGTCTGGTTCAGCTTTCTCCTTGGTTGCTCCTTTACATGGCATTTACACAGAATTTGGGCAAGCAGGTTCTCAAATATAGACTGAGCCTAGCTTTAGGTGAGACATAAGGTCAGAACAGGTACTTTGAACATACGTATATTTAGGTATATTGGGAAAAGAGAGATGGAATTTTTTCCTGTTCAGTTCTATGTTGATGTTTCTTCCTAAGCTGCTCTGGTAGCTGAGAAAAATTCTGCCTCTCCATAATGCCTCCGTTCTCCTTTGGTTGCATTCCATCCTCCCTCACATGTTGCAGCCTTCCTTCTCCCTGAATTGACATCATGTCTCATTAAGGCAGAAGGCAATTGAGCTTCGATTCATGAGTGTAATAATAGCCAGGAAGCTTAACCAGTATAAAAACCCCAAACCATTCTGCTTTTTCATGAAACTTATTCTTAAAGTTTGCTATATAAACAACAAAGCATTTAGTTTTACTTTATTTCTGTGACCAAAAATGTCTGAAATATTTATAGTACAAGCATCCTGTACCATAGCTCTTTTTCATAGCTCTAAGAACTTTAAAATCTCACATCACAGGCTTTAGCTGTAGTGCTTGCAGTGAATTTCCTGATGTGCTCAGACTAGAGCTGCTGGACCTGGGAATCACTCAGCAGTGGGAGGCAACACAGCAAGTGAGGAGATATCACAAAGTGCTTGTTACAAAGCTATGTTGAAGACAAGACCTCTGTTAGAGTTCAAAAGGTCTCTCTCTTTTTTTTTTTTTTAACCTCTCTCTTTTAATGTGGTTGCACAAGAATGAAGTGAGAGTAGACCAAATGAATGCCAAGAGTCTACTAAAAAATCCGTTGTTTTAGGTATATTCATTCTCTTTTCTCCTCATCCCACACAGCAAATTCCATGAGTTTTCTCCTGAGGAATAGTGCTTATCATATCTGTTGGGGACTGCATCCAAGTAAATCATAGAGTGATAGAATTGCTAAGTTGGAAATACCTTCGAGTACAACCGTGCCTGTCCTCTACTAAATCATATCCCTGAGTACTTCATCTATCCATCTTTTAAATACCTCCAGTGATGCTGACTCAACAGCCTCCATGGGCAGCCTGTTTCTGTGCCTGATAACTTTTTCAGTGAAGAATTTTTTCCTGATATCTGGTTTGAACATCCCCTGGCACAATTTGAGGCCATTTCCTCTCATCCTATACCCTATAACTTGGGAGAAGAGATGAACACCCACCTTGCAACAGTCTCCTTTCAGGTAGTGAAAAGATCTCCCCTCAGTTTTCTTTTCTCTGGGCTAAACACCCCCAGTTCCCTCAGCCACTCCTCATAAGACTTATTCTCCAGCCCCTTCACCAGCTTCATTGCCCTTCTCTGGATATGCTCCAGCATCTCAATGTCTTTCTTGGAGTGAGCGACCCAAAATTGAACACTATGGGTTGATCTGAGGACAGAATAACTTGCAGAAATCAAGCATCCAGCTCAAACCTTGCTGACTTTGCTAGCAGATTCTTTAAAATTGGATTGAAGTCAGACTTCAAAGAGGAAGATGAGTTAAAAAATAAAGTTTTTTGGGTTTGTTTTTTTTTTTTTAATACACAGGGAAATTTAAAAGTTTACCTGATCTGAAGCAGTGAGGTATTTCATGACATCAGTTTCACTTTGAAGTCCAGATTCTAGACAAGGCACATGAGTTTCAAAGTTTCTATAGCACAGGCACAGCCAAATGGGCTCAATATACCAGGATGTAAGTGTGATGAGTGCTACATACGTCTACAAGGGTTTTCTGTTTGTTTTTATTAACATTGGAGAGAAACTTGTGGTTTTGAAGGCAAAGAATTGTCAGCATCAGAAGATTTAGAATAGTGAGATAACTTTAAGAACTGAAGGTAAGAACAAAATTATATGCATTATCCCCAAATGTGATAGTTATTCTTCATCTATGAATATATTAATTTCTGGGAATTGTTAAATGAGACATTAACTTAGAAGACAAAAAAATGTATTTATATTCATTTGTGCAGAATTCTTGCCCCAGCTGAGTGAACAGATTCATAAAAGACCTTCTTCTTTAACAGCAAATCTTCCAGGTCTGGAAATGTGAAACTAAAGTAAATTTAGCTGGTTACTTATAAGGAGGCAAAATCATGTGACAATGATATCAGTGGCAGTGTCACATTATCAGTTATATCCTTTCTTTTGTGACTGATTGTATCAATACATATAAAAAAATGGAATAGAAAATATCAAACTTTTATATTATATGCAAGTACGTGCAGATCAAAGGCAGGAAGGGAGGAACAATGTATCTCTTTTCTAATTATACATATTTTTTTTGTGCACGCATATCTGTTTGTCTCTATACATAAAGAACATTTCATTAAACACACAAGAAGAACTAATTTTAAGCTGATTTCCCTAGGAAGGCAAAATATTTAAGGAAGAGGACTGATTATGAGGAATTGTATAAGATCATGATAAACAACTAAGATATTCACAGTTTAGGGAACAAATTCCTAATTATATCAATACCAGAAATATGATGAAATATCCAGCAGTACAGTAAACATACAACTGAAAGATACACCAAATATGAAAGAAGGAAATAAAATGTTTAAGTATTGATGTATGTTGATAATTTCCATGAATTAAAATAAAAATATGAAGTTTTTCAGCGATGCGGGGAAACAATAAAAAAATCACGTAAGAAAATGTTCTATTTGAGAAGAACTAAGTCTACTATTACTCCTCAGATCTTCTTTGGCTACTAGAGGGGTCTTTGTCATACAAATATGAGTGAAGTACAAGGTCCAATCCTGTTCAGCATTTCTATTAATGATCTGGTTGATGAGGCAGGGTGTAGCCTCAGCAAGTATACTGATGACACAAAAGTTGAAGGGGTGGTTGATACACTAGAGGGTCATCCTACCATCCATAGGAACCTGGAAAGACTGGAGAAATGGACTGAATGAAAACTCATGAAGTTCAACAAGGAGAAGTGTGAAGTCCTACACCTGGGGAGGAACATCCCTAGGTACTTGTATCTGCTGGGGCCCACCTGGCTGGAAAGTAAACTCACATAAGGGGCCCTGGTGGTCCTGAGGGACATCATCTTGAATACATGCAATTTTTCATCACCCCAGAGAGAAGGAAAAATTTGCTGCATTTGAAAACCTAAGAAGTTCCACGTGGAGAATGCTTGAATTTGTCTAAAATTTAGGAAAAGGCTCCAGGTTTACGCTGATGAATAGCTCAAGAAAAAAAGAGCATGCAAGGAATAAATAAATAATCCAGAATCAGCGTGAATAAGGACTGAGTAACAAAGACAAATAATTCACAATTGTCAATAACTGTAAATAATAGAGTGTAAAAAATAAGTATCCAATTATATCTTTTAAAGAAAATTTAAAACACACAGATTTTTTTTTTGCCCATAAACAGAGAACAAAACAAATGAGATATCAATGGAAGGTTACAACCAGTGTTATGGTGAAGAAATTTGTCTTTATATCTTATCAGAATATTTCATGCTGCAATGTTTGTTTATTATCTGCTGTCCTTCCCCCTGCACCTTTTAAAGGAGTCTGGCTCCATCTTCTTTAAACTCATCCACTAGTCAGTTACAGGCAGATTTAGGATATTCTCTCATCTCCCTTGTCTTAAGGCTCTAACCTTTCTGGTAATAAATGTTCACTATAGTCCCTTGTCCAAACAGTTCCCCTTATTCTAAACACAAAATCACTCATTGTTGTTTTTGAGGGATTGCCTGGAGATCTACATTCTCTTGAAATATTACATCTGATATAATCCTTTTGAGCAACATGAGACCGTGCCATTATTATATACAAACCTCTGCCTACAATCACAAATTCTAATCTTAATTCTGAATGCTTAATTGTTAAGTGTACTTGTTACTTGCAATTTAACCAATCTCTTTCAAAGAAGAGCACTCATATGAAAAGTTGTGACCATAAGTAAGATTGGTAAAATATTCTGTTTTAATTACTTATCAGCCATAAGTTGGGCTTTATTAGTTGAGATTTCTGCTATATTTTTAGTTAGAATAAAAATATGTTATCTACAGTTATAATTTAATTCTTTCAGGTAAACCCAAGCATCATAAAGATAAGCTGTTGTCTCTTGCTATCTGATTGAAATACACAGTGTTATGATTCCCTGTACTCAAAGAATATAGTTTAAAAAAAACAAACACAACAAACAAACCAAAAGCCCATAACACACAGTAGGCAGTAGCTGACACCTACAACAGTGCCTGGAGGAAAAAGAATTATAAAAAAAAAAAATGGTACTATGATTCTTATAAAATATATAACGTCACAGAGGTATTTGTGTAACATCACACAAAACATTTTTGGTTATAATTTTTTCATCAAGAAATCCAAAGTTTCTAAGGGATGAAAAGGAAAAATGTTCTGGGTAAGTCTTCCCATGATACTTAATTTGTCAAGTTAAAAATGCACATTAGTTTATTCACTCCTCTTAAATCTGTAAGGAACAATTTCCTGTTAAATATTAAATAACAAAAACCCCCTCCCAAAGTGTTAGTATTAATGTCACTACAAAGAACGGTGAAAAATGGTAGGCTACTTTGTTAATTTCATAGGATCACAGAATACCCCAGGTCAGAAAGGACCTCAAAAAATATCTGGTCCAAAATTTCTAGCCTAGATAAGATTATCAAGTATCTTGTCTAATTTAATCTTGAAAACCATGTCCCCGAGAAGATTGCTTCAGCAAATGATCATACCCACTATACAAAATTTCTTTCTTACGTTGAGATAAAATCCCTCCCACTGCAACTTGCGCTCTTTGTCCCTTGTCTTCTCCATTTGCTCCTCATGAAGAGAGCCTCTATCCTCTTTGTAGCCACCCTCTAAGCTCTGGAATACTGTGCTGAGGTCCCCCTGCGCTTTCTCTTTTTCAGAGACAACAGACCTGACTTTCTTCCAAGATCAGGTTCTCCAGCCCTTTGATCATCGTTGTGACACTCCTTTGGACCCTCCCTGGTCTGCCTGCATCTTTCTTGAATTTTCACTGGACACAGTACTCCAGGTGCAGCCTGACAAATGCTGAGTAGTCTATTCAGGTAATGCAAACTGTTTCTGCAGATGATATATTAGTGTTTAGCAGGAACAGAAGGATTATTGTAGCTGGAAAAGAAAACAATAAAACAGGATCTGAAAGAACTAGAATAAACAGAATAAAAATTCCATATTTCATCTTGTATTTTCTAATATGTGCCTGTTCATTGCTTTTTCCTCCATGCATCTGTGTCTTCAGAAATATTATGATTTTTCTGTGTGGCTATTTTATAAGTTTATATGAACTTTCATGTTTACTTATTTGAACCCAAATGCATTTTTTATTATTGCTTCATAAATAAATATCATGATAAAGGTAACAGTGGGTATTTGTAAAGTACAGAACTACTACTTTGCCCTTACAAAGATATGTAACTGTAAATATTGAGATGGATGTGTGTGCAGCAAATTTGTTTATTGCTAGTGGTTTATAACTATGGAAACACAATAATAAATTAAAAAAAGTAAAGAAAAATAGCAGGTGTGTAATGGTATCCTTGAGAGGATACATTAGGAAAGCTAGAAAAGCAGGGGCATTAAAGCACAGGAGCACAGTAGTTTAGATAATGAAGTCAAATAAATTGTCTTCATCGTTGCGCCTTCATAGTCACCACAATGCACTGTGATAAATGCAACAGACTTGTCTGATGGAAATCACAAAAATTTATGTTTAATAAGCACTTATTAACACTTTTATAACATTACTGTTTTATGTTTGTTACATGCTCATTGCTTTGTGCAAGTTTATTTCCTGTTTCATTTCTCCACTCTCATTGTATATTGCAAAAATGTGCAAGACAGGTCTATTTTTATGTTCTGCTGCACGGTATATGAGTAACATTCAGATCTTAATGGAAGTGTCACATCATTTCCAGATCATATTGTCTCATTTTAACAGCTGAAGAGAATCAAATTAATCAGAAAAAACAGAATACAAACTAATACAAATGTTACGGTTCCCAAGATGTTAACTGAAATACACGGAGGTCATGTTTCCTAGCTATAGCCTTAAATGGAAGTCATAGGCTTATTCTGGTGTTTGATAAATGATAACTAGTAGTTCTAGATTAAGAGCATGCATAAAGGTTTAAGCTGCTAGGAAACTGCATGACTCCAATGAATTTAATTGTACAAATATTAAGATAGGTATTTTTTTTCCTCATTAGATTATTAGATATAGACATATAGCAACACATGGAAGGCCAGAATATTTACTCTGATTTATAAGTAACCTTTGACTTTGAAATAAGCAAAGCTTTCATTTCAGAGAATTAAGGCTCAAATTATCTACTGAAGAGCATCACCAGGTTTTGGAAGAATCTGGACAGCCATCAGGCTGCTTGGTCCTACGTCTTTACAGATCTCTTTCCTAATTTTCTCTGTGTGTGACTAAACTACGGCAATGTTTCTAGTTTTCCTAGCACACTTCATAAGCAGAAGGAACAAGAAACAAGGCATTGAGTCCAATTGCATGAGACTCCTAGAATATTTGTTAATCTTTAGCCTCTTCTTTCTCCACTCCAAATACCACCAGATGTTGGTCATTAGATCAAAACTGTGTCTCCAGTCTGCCATGGGGTTTATAATTACTGATTCGGGAACACTATAATAAAGACAAAAAGATATGAAGACTTAGTAACATTTTTTAAAGACTATGAGACTTTAAGGGTCTAGCCAGGAATGCCATAAGCACATACTATAACTTTAATAAAGACTCAATGGTATAAACAATAATAGTGACATCAGTGGCATATTTTACACACACACACACACACACATACACACACTTCTTATATATACTTAAATATATTTATGTTTAAATTTAAATTCCCATTAGTATTTATATATATATGTTTTAAATTTGAGTTTTAAAAGCTGCACCTCTTCTTCTTTATTATTGGAAATGTAACAGATTCAAAGTCACATAAGGATGCCTCTCTGACGTTATCTTTGATGGTCCTTGTTCTACAAGAAAAAACTTTAAAGAGTTTAAACTGTGGTATGGACTATTTGCATTATTTATTGATCCAGGAGCACAGTTAGACACCTGCTGTACTTCTTGCTTTACTCTTTGCTATGCACTTTTATAAATAAATGCAGGTGAGGATGATTTTATGACTTTTTGATGGAATAAGATGGTTTCTTAAGTAAATCTTTGACAATAATTACATTGATGCGCATAGAAATGGGATATACAAAGAAAAACTAAAGGGCTTTTTGTTCTCAGTGGGAAAAAAACAAAGAAATGCATGCAGTAATTTTACAAATAGAGGAAAAGAACCAACATAATGCCTCTTTTCACACTAGCATAAAATTTCTGGAAAAAATAGTTTCTAAACTCTGTTCAAAATAACCATTCATAAAGAAGAATGGAAATATATCTCCAGTGTTTTCACACTAAAAAACAATGTGAATTGTTTAGAATATTAACAATCAATTTTCTGCTCTATCAGAATGCTCGCTAATCAATTTCAGATTAATTTTCTTAATTGAAAATAATTGCAGTGCTACTTTAATGATCAACAGCGCATGCTCAGGGCATAATTTCTTAGACAGGATTTCCCCGTGAAAATAAAACACATCTATTTTAAAGTAGTTGAGAGATAAATACTCATTAAGGATTAGTGGATTTTCAAGCTTCATCTTTTATAATAATATTTTCAGTTAGTTGACTGTCAAGACCCCTGAATATTAAGCGGTCTTAAAAAAAATGATACTGTTCTTCAGAAAAGATTATTTTTGACTCTTCCAGCCACCTGCAGAGGAACAAACCAGTACACAATCATACCTATTCATCTATTTTCAGTGGATAACAGTGACAAGTGTTTGAAAATCTATATAACAGTGCCATGCTTTTTACTATTGCTACTGTAACAGATGTAGAGTTTATTGTCTGAGAAATACAATTTCAATATAGCATTACTATGCAAGTCGTGAGTTGTAATAATCACTTCTTACAAAAAATGAGCTTATATTGGTTTACTACCCTTAATTCTTATCCCACTTTGCCAATTGTTGCATCTTATTATAAATCTCAAGTAAAATTTCTGTTAATTTTCAAATTACTGGTTTCTGCAGAAACATAGGGAAAAAAAAGTGGTCTTGCTCTTAATCTCTTTATGAATAGCTAGTATCATTTACCATCCAGCATATTTTGCTGTATATGACATTGACAATTACATTCTACTCAGATACTATTGTAACTAATCTTCAAGGTTCAGAGAATCATTACTTCCATTTCTGATTAGTTTTCAGTATTAGTCTTTATTATTTTATTGATTTTTAGTATTAATTAATTATTAATTACTTTAATTTTTTTTTTTTTTGCTTGTGAAGTTGTCTGTCTTAAGCTTCCAAACACTAGTTTCATCCGCGTCTTATTGTCTTCAACTAGAAATGCTTTCTATCCAGAATTCTCTAAGCATGGATGAAGTAAAACATTTTTAGAAGTCATCTTTTCCCTCAAAGTATAAAGAGTGTGAGCAGGAAGTCCTCAGACCCACTGCTTTCTCTTATATTGGACTTCATTTTTCACTAATGTAGAGGTAGGCTATATCATCCAGATTCCTCTGTAGCTGAAGCGGATAGAAAGAAACTTCTAACACTAATTCAGAATTTTGTCTGGCTGAATCACCCTTCAATCTTCTTGAAAGCACCTAATTGAACTGTATGGAGTTAACCTGGGGCACATATTGGACTTAAATAGTTTTAAATCTATTTAGGATGTATAAAATAGAATTAAGGCATTTTATCATACAGTCTATGGCATTTTTATCCTACAGTAGCATGACAAATTCCTCATGAGCATCATAACATTTGTATCAAAGCAATTGAATTTTCCCATAAAAACACATTGTCAGATAAATTATATTCTAACCTCTAGTACAAATATAAATATGAGCACTGTCTCTGATTACTTATTCTATTATTTGCATAATTTTCTGTCATGCTAATGAGGTTGCTCTTATTGATCATTCTACTTATCCTTTCTAAACACTGGAACAGCACTAACATTCTGCTAGATTTTTTCTCATATTCAAATATTAAAATGAATACCTTAGAATACCTTCAGTCCAGTCCTGAAATGAGGATAAGGTGAAAATTATTGGGTGTTTGGTGACTTAATGTTGTTTATCCATAGTTGCTTTTTAATGATTCACTTGGAATAGGAAATATTTCATTACCTCCATGTAAGATATATAGTTTTATGCACATATATAACATTTTTATCACATGCTGACAAAGAGGTAAAAAGCAATTAAAAACATTTCTAAGAACTTAACAAAATTAACTAAGCATCTACACATTTTTTAAAGGAACAGGAAAATATAACAGAAAAGAAAAAAAATATTGATCTGTTTATGCTGTAATTAATTTAATCTGAAAATTCACTTGCTACAGCCAGATTACTCACAGAATTCACTTTCCTTACAGATATTTTTCTAGAATTTTTTCCTTTCTGAGTATTCTGTGCCTCCGTTTACATTAAAAAGAGCGATATTTTGGTTCTTACCTATTACATTCAGAACTAACATTCTTTTAAAATTTTCCAGGATAATCCATCTTTTCTCCTTTAAACTTATTTACTTTCCCCCCTCCACATCCATGCTCTCATCCCACCACTTCTTTAACATTAATAAAATAATTAAATTATTTTGTCTTTCAAGGTATAAATTAATAATTCCATTTATTTTTAGATGCATATACAGTGTTTTGAAACCACGTGTATTTGAGTGGTCAGTTATCTTCATGACTAAAGGATAAATTAGACAGGAAGTTTGTAATTTTCAGTATGAATTGTTTATGTCTGGTGGATCATAGGACAATTTGGGTTGGGAACAAACTTAAGAAGTGATGTAATCCAATCACTTGCTCAAAGCAGAATTAGCCTCATAGCTAGTTCAAGTTGCTTAGGGCCTTGACAAAGCAAGTTTTAAAAATTTCTAAGTTCAGAGACTAGACAGCCTTTCAGAGTAGCTTCCTCCCAAGTTTAAATGCTCTCACTGGGAAGTACCCAGAGGCGCACAGTGAAAGGGCTAGATGCAAGAGTCACAAATTGCAGCAAAGGCAACTCTAAATAAATGTAAGTTTTTCTCTGTCTTTTCTGAAACTGCCACTTCCAGAAGGCTGAAGACAGAAATTAAACTTTCCTCTCCTCTTAATTTTCTGGTCTCTATGCTAATCAAACCTAGTTCTCTCAGACTTTCCATGTGCTTCAGCCCATTACTCACTATATTCAGCCTCCATGGGACTCAGTCCAGTCTGCTGGCCCCTTTCTTGTGTGGAGGACAGTTCTTCAGATGCAGGCTCAAAGATGCCAATTAGAGCAGCTGCACCACCACTTCACCTTTCCTTTAGGAATACTTTGCCTGTCCTCACTTGGAATTTAACTGCATTGGAAACTAAATGATCATCAGGTTTTGATAATAAGAGGTCCCCCCTCCTCCTCTTTAATATTAATGGAAAAAAAGCAAAAGGCTACTTAAGTCTACTCACAACTGTGAATTTTTGAAAATCGTGGGAGTAGACAACTTCGTTTCTTTTTTGTCTTCTTCTTCCTGTTATCACTAAAAGGAAACAAATAAATAGTCTGGCCTATAAACTTGGCATGCATAACTCAGGGTAATTTCCCTGAGTTATCTGTCTCAGGCTGAGTGTCATCCTAGTCTCAGGACAATAAGTTTTTATATCTTACTATTCATATTAATCAGCTAAGGATGGTCAATTATTTAATCACGAAGATAAAGAGGGAACCCCGTGTGTGTCAAAGTCTTCATGTGCAAGTCAAACTTTTGGCAGAGGAAAAGGATCAAAGAAGATAGAGATGGCAGAAAGCCAAATTAAGAGGTTACATGTTGTAAAGCTGAGAAGCGTGGATTTTGGGAAACAGGTTTAGGATATAGAGTAGAAATGACAACAGGAATACAGCTTAAAGGGGATAAAATGAGCACAAAAATGGTCAAGATGGACAAAAACTGAAAGGCAAGTAATCAGAGTTAATGGCAGCTTCCAGGAAATCTCACACATTTCACCACGTATTTTTTCTGCTTCTTTATATCCGCAAAATCTCACACGTCGTGCCACAATGCATCTGAAGGACACAACAATTATGATCAGCATCCTGATATTACACAACACTTTTATTGTGGCTATTTTGCAAGGCAAGCTTGTCCTCAAACTATTTTTTTTTCCTTGAGCATGAAGACTGAAAAGTGTTTCCAAATCTGAAGTCTAAGGTCACTGTGCAGATGCTCAGGACAGAATGTTTGTTGAAAGGAGAAAATAAAACCAAACCAAACCAAATAAATCAAAAACTAATATATTAGAATTCTGGTAAAGAGTGATGCTCATGAAGTGAATCAACTCCTGTAAACAAGGTGATAACTCACTAACAGGTAGCAGTTGGAGTCACTGTTGCAAGAGTTCTTGCAGTGGTGTCTTTAGCTGGATTGGGAGAAAGTCTCCCAGATCAGTGTTTTACTTGGTTCCTATAATCCAACTGGCCATGGTCCCAAATGATCACACCAAAAAATACAGCATTTACTGCCATTGCTCTGCTGTTTTTATATCTTATTTATGTATGAATAATCTCTTTAATATCTTACTGACCTCTCAACTGTTTTGGTCCGTGGTTTCCATTGGTCACTTGTAAAAAATATATCTATACAAAAGTTGATCAACTGTGCAACAGGAATCAGCTAGGCCAGCCTTTGGGATGCTTTCCTCAGGATGTTAATCCACAAATATAAGAAGAAAAATTTGCAACAGGGAGTTAACAGAACTGTTCAAAATTCCCATCCAGCAGGTTCCCGTAATAGACAAATGTTTAATTGTGAAGATTAATTGAAGCACTTTGTTTGAAGTCCTTTATCTAAAACTGTTATCTCAAGATCGTTTTGGCTTCTGTGTAGATGAGTGGCGGGGGAGATGCTGGATTATGTGATGAAGTAATGACTGAAGTACACTGGATGTGCACATAAGTGCAGCCTTGATGCTATGCTACTCCACCATTCCAACTAAAGAACAAACTGGATTTCTGTACTTATAAATCATTTAAGCCCCATGGCACATTCCAAAAACTCAAGTTAGGTCAGGATATATTTAGGTTAAATTGATGCACTGCATGGGATTTGTCTGTTTGTTTGTTAGTTTCACATTAGCAATATTCTGTTTTGTCAGCTATAACATTGTTTGGGTCATGTTTGGTTTATTTTTAAAAGAAAGATATATCTCTGACATGAAATGTTATTTCAGTGAAGCACAGCACTATAGAACCAAAATTATTTTTTATATAAATGTATGGTTTCCCCATAAATTTGAGCTTTTTATGGTGGAAATAATTCTGGCTAGTTTTAAAGTGCAACACAAAACCTCATAAACATTTGTAAATAGATACATTTTCTATTTATATTTGCATAAAATCCAACCTTGGCAGGTATGCAGGCTACTAATCCCATGCAGCTTATGAAATGAATGTTGTAGAAATTCTTTTCACTTAATTCCTAAAAACAGAGAAATTGGCACTTTGAGAAACATTTGAAACCTACTTGAAATGAGTACATTTCTTGTATATAATTTATTTTTTAATGTTATTTCACAAACCCTGTTCTTTAGATTCCCCTGTAATGTGCCATGATTTTGAGGTAATGATTAGATCTAGTTAGAAAATTTCTTTCCAAATAGTTTTTGGATCCTAGAAAGAATTATTTACAATGGTCTATTTTTTTTAATAAATATATTCTCTAGGATAATTCCTGTTGACATAGAAGAAATTAACGTCTAAGAAAGGAAAATACTGCTGTCTGAAACAACATAACTGGAAATCATATGCCCAGTCTTTCCCACAGACCAGGATCCTCAACCAAACAGTTTTTTATCTTGCACAGCTATCCAAATATCCAATGACACATTGTTCCCTTCTCAAAGAGATGGCACTAGGATATTTGTTCAGAGATGCAGTTCAAACTATATGTAAAAAAGGCAATCTGAGACAAATGTACTAAAATTTATAGGACATAATTTCTAAATTCTGTCATTGTAGCTTTAGAATATTTTTTCTGTCTTGGTAAATTCCAAAATCTTCCTTTAGGAAACATTCAAGTTTTGAAATTCAAAACTAAGCCTGATGTGCCATACAAGTTCAGCTAAACACTCAATTACCTTTTGAACAGTCATGCCCTCTTTAAAAGGAATCATAAATTCCACCTTATGATAATTTTATTATTCCTAGCCTGTTACTAATGTATTTGCAATCACAGACCTCTAAAACCGATTTTATGACTGGCTTACTCATCAGCTTCTAATACGCTCTTGCCTAAAACCAACATTATTTTATAAATATTTACGTAAGAGTAACAAGGATTTCAAGCCTAAGCCTTGTTTGCAGCAAAAGTGTAAGCTTTAGTTTCAAAAATAAATATGAAAAGAAGAGAATTGTTAAATGTCTTATCAGAGTGATGATATTTAGCAGAAATCCTTTTCTAAATAGAAAACTCCTATACCTTCCTTCAGGTCTTTACTAACACAAAACCTTTAAATAAAAATATCTTTTTTTTTTGGGTGAAGAAACAGAGTTGCAGAACACTTAAAACAGTAGTCTGAATAAATATAATAGTGAAATAATTCTGCATGTTAATAATCTATATTATCTATGAACCACAATGTATGCACGAACCAGTTCTGTCTTAAGCAGCTTGCTCTGTGCAAGTATCTATAAGCTATGTTTTCTTTATTGCACCTGTTTCCTTCTGAGGACATTGAAATGAGTCCTTCCAATTACGTGCTTTTGAAGGAATTGTGAAACTTTAGGTGGTCCCTGCTTTTAAGGAATTATGACATTGTTGTTCTTCAGATGACCAAATAATTTTAATAGAAAGACTTAGTAAAGTAGATCATAAGTGGCTGCCTTTTTTTGGAGTGTGATAGTGTTTGATTTCAACTTATGATGTGTTGAAAGCAAAATATTAGACAAAAGAAAAAAATATCAATGAGAAATACTCAGTTGTCTTGGAAAGGCAAATTTTTCAGAGCTATACATGGTCAGTAGCAGTTCTTGTCATGTATAAGTAAGGAGGCAGAGAGTTTTGGCCAGACTTTGATTTCTGTATGTATTGGATTATAAAAATTTAGAATGCTTGGAATATGTTGAACATCATAATTCAAAAATCAGGTCTTCATTAAACCCTAGGAATATTGTTTCATAAGATAAATTAAAAATGCAAGGTCTATTCCAAATGATGGCTGAATGCAAATACAAGTATAAAATATGAATATTTACAGCATGGAACAAAATGTTTATTTTTTATCAGACTAGTGTAAGTTGGCCTCTCACTTCTTGTGACAGCATTCAAAAATATATTTCATATGTAGAGTTCTTATAGGCATATATAATGTAAATATATAATGGTAAAAACACAAGAGAAGAACAGGGAAAATTTTAGAAGACTACAGGGTAATTTGTTCTCCAGAATAGAAGAAACATGAAGACAGGATGCAGAACCTGTGGATACATACTATTTTCATCCATGTTTTTGAAGTGCAGTTTTTATATAAATTGTTGAAGTGACAATGCAGTTCAGATGGAAACATGAAAGTAATATAAAATATCTTTAAAATTTTAGCAAGATGCTGAATAACTGGGCAAGTAGGCAAAATTCACCTCTTTAAGGGTATAAAGCACTAAATCCAGTGAGGAAGAAACTCTGCATGATGGGCTTATTCCAGTGAACAAATGTGATACACTAGACACTTGAGAAGGTAAAGTACAAAGCTAGAGCAGAACAGCTACCCTTGACTATCCAAGGACCCAATTCAGTTACATATGGCCTAAAACATAGGCCATATTTTCAGTGACTGTCATTGTTGCTTAGGGAGAGATTAAATTGCTGCAACATATGGTCATTTCAGAAGCAGGTCTCTTATGCAGAGATGTGTAGATGGTTATTAAATTCTGAGAAAAAATTATTAAAAATGGAAGAAGCCAAATATAACAGCTTATGTTCTGGATTTGATAGCTATATTGGCTCTCCACCAGATACTCACCTAACCAGTAAAGATATTACACTATTTAAGTCTCAGTTTGTGAAAGTTTTGAAGGCAGTGTGGTGCATAAACCAAAAAAATGTCAGTAATCAAGGTTCACAAGTTTTAATTAAAGTGAGAAATAAACAAATATCCAGTTGACAAAGGGCACACTTTGAAAACCAAAGGAAGTAATCTGTTAAGCCAAGACTGAAAAGAATGGAAGATTTTGTAGAAAAACCTTGGAATTTTTTGGTATCAACACCTTGTATTTTTTAACCCTTAAAATGAAAGTGTTTATATATTCATAGAATAGTTAGAGTTGGAAGGAACTTTAAAGATCATCCAATTCCAACGCCCCTGCCATGAGCAGGGACATCCCACTAGATCAGGTTACTCAAGTCCCCATCCAACCTGGCCTTGAACACTTCTAGGGATGGGGCATCCACAGCTTCACTGGGCAACCTATTCCAGTGTCTCATTACTCTCATGGTGAAAAAATTCTTCCTGATGTGTAATTTAAGTCCGCTCCTCTCCAGTTAATACCTGTTCCCCCTTGTCCTATCACTACAAGCCTTTATGAATAGTCCCTCTCCAGCTTTCTTGTAGGCTTCTTTCAGATACTGGAAAGTTGCTATAAGATCACCTCAGAGCCTTCTCTTCTCCAGGCTGAACAAGCCCAACTTTCTCCACCTGTCCTCATGGTAGGTGCTCCAGCCCTCAGATCATCCTCATAGCCCTCCTCTGGACCAGTTCCAACAGCTCCATATCCTTCTTATGTTGAGGATTCCAGAACTGGACATAGTACTCCAGATGAGGTCTCACAAGAGAGGAATAGAGGGGCAGAATCACCTTCCTCGACCTCCTGGTCACGCTTCTTTTGATGCAGCCCAAGATACGATTGGCCTTCTGGGCTGCGAGCGTACACTGCTGACTAATGTTGAGCTTCTTATTGACCAGCACCCCCAAGTCTTTCTCTGCAGCGCCACTTTCAATCACACTATGGAGCCACCAAATCCCAAGATGAATAGTAAGTTTATCAGAAGTAAGCAGTAGTAAACATCGAATGATCAGGGAGCCAATTCTGGAACTCATTCCCCATTTATTTAACTATATAGGATGGACCACAAAACAGGATCCTGTTCCAGTGTGGGCTTTCCACAAGGTCACAACTTCCTTCAGGGCACCTCCATCTGCTCCAGTGTGAGGTCCTTTGCAGATTGCAGGGTAGATATCTGTTCTTCAATGGACCTTTATAGGCTCCCTCACTGTGGTCTTCACCATGGGCTGCAGAGGAATGTCTTCTCTGGGGCCTGAAGCACCTACTCTTCACCCTTCTTGACTAAACTTGGTGTCTGCACAGTTGTTTCTCTCACATATTCTCACTTGCTGTTACGCAGCGTTTATTACCCCTTCTTCAACATGTTATTCCAGAGGCGCTACCACCATCACTCATAGTCTCAACTTTGATCAGCAGCAGGCCCATCTTGGTGTTATCTGTCATTGGCTCTGCCCAATATGATGGCTGCTTCTGATATCTCACAGAAGCCACCCCTGCAGCTTCCCCGTTACTGAAAACTTGCCATGTAAACCCACTACAAAGACTAATAACACATTTGATGTTTAGAACGGTATAAATGAGGAATGAATCTGAACTGGGAGTCAAATTAGGATACATTGCCATGCCTGATATTTATATGCTATTAAACCAAAATATTCATACGTATGTAGTATGTGCCTCCCTTTACACTATGGCGGGTAGCAGCCTTTTAAACTCATGTAAAAATTATGCACTTACTAATTATAAAATCTTCTTAGTTTTCTGTAGTTGGAAGGCAGTTCTAGATCTGTACTAGTTTCACGTTAAAAGCTTTCTGCTAATTATGAGTGAAATGCATTCGTGGTCTGTCTGTGTAGTGATTCATGATGCAACAATTTTTGAGTGCCTACTTTATGCTACCTGATTTTTCAAGATGACACATACAGACCCAGCGATGTATAATGAGTGCTGCCTAAAAGAAGACCCCTAAAGACTAATTATAGACCATACTGAGTAGCCCATCTCTTCCTTTTCTATTAGATCCCTCAAGAAATTTGTTGAAGAAATTCTGTTTGCTGAAGGTAACAGTACTCCAAGTAAACACTCAAGCAAAGATTCAGCTAAGGACAACCTCTCTCAACACTCTTTATTTTGTCACTCTTCCAGTCTATTAGTTTAACATTACATTTAAAAAAAAATAATTTTTCCTCCCTTTTCAGGTTATGGTGTCAACTCACTAATCTCAGTGATTCTACCAACTCTTCTGACAATATAGAGAGTCGTGGGGCTTTTTTCAAGTTGTTTTATTTTTTTCAGATTAGTAACAAATGACAGCAGAGTGTTCTGTAGAAAAACATATAATTGAATTTCAGTGATATATAAATAGACATAAATTACACAATATCATTTTAAATCAAACATTTTATATAAATTATATGCAATATAATTTAATACTAAATTAAATGCATATGCTCAATGAATGGGATAAACAAAAATAAGTTAATCTAACTTATTATTGCCTTCTCACTAGAAGCATATCCTCTGTAACGCTACAGATATGTTTCAATTGCCTCTAGTTGTGTGTTTTGATCTTCTGTAATGCAGGGAAAGATGAGACTGATACTCTGCACCATCCATAGTACATTGTGTTCTAGTTTTATTAAGGAGAAGGAGAGGAACAGTGATAAAAAGCAGATAATCAAAAAGTTGAAAATTGAAATTTGGCTATCAGCTGAGGTGATATTAGAGCTCCATTGTTCTTCTGAAGGTGCTTTGAAACAGTATAACTGTTGTCAAGTTCCCCCTGCAAAAGGCAGTAATTAAGTTCAGCAAGAAGTTGCTAGTAATGATGGTTTTTTTCCAAGATTTCTTCACATTGCCACAAGATGTTTCACAATAGGATCAGAGCAGTAAAATTATTCATTTTATGTAATTCTAGACATCTCTTGTAAAGGACAAATTGAAAAAAAATCAGATAGTGAAATGTAATGCTCATAATGCCAATCATTTCAATAAATGACTGACATTTTTACCTTTTCTACAGAATGACAGTGAAGCAGACATTTCATAAAGTGACTAAAAAATAGTATTTTTTTCCCTGCATATACAAACTTAAAATGACATATTTGGCCATGTTTCCCCATGAGAAAAAATGTCTCAGAATGCACTTGAGAGGTGAAAGTGTTAACTTACTTTGTAGTAATTCATGGACATAAATCGTATGTTGCTGATGAGCAGGAATTGAATAGAATGTGGTCTGTGGTCCTGTATATAATGTGGATAAGTCGTTTTGTCAACTTTATTAGCAAAGAACATTTTCTATTATTAGATGTTAGACAAAACAAATGGAAATTGACCATTGAAAATTGTGGAAAATATGGTAATAGTTTAGTGCAAAAAAAAATTTAGTATGGATACTATTCAGCATATTTATTGAGCTGTCAGCTGATCTATACTCACAGCTCACAACAGATCACAAGATTTTTATATATCTGCTATGATGAGCATACAGATGTAACTTTACTTACTCTTCAATAAAGCTATCCAAGAAAAAAAATTCAAACCCTCTCATTCTAAAATGACATTTAAAGAAAAATTATTTTCCAGATTTAAATGTTGGTATAGAAATTTTTGGCTTTCCTTACCCTTCCTTTTAATTCAATTAAACTGTAATACTTGATTCCAGTGCCAAATCTTATGCCTTGTAATAAATTTGAGATTCAGGTTTGGCACCTCTACACCACCCTGCTCAAAAATTTATTGTAGTATCACCTGCAATCAAAGTATTCACCCTGTGGCTGTTTCAAATATTTTTTTATTTTAACCTGCACTTTTTAGATGCTAGTAATATTAATATATAGCAAAGTCATTCTATATTCACCTCCATTAATCCTGACATCCTCAGAGAGGCAAATTTACTTTCATAATTTTGGAATGCCAGATGAAAAAAAAACAAACCAAAAACATCTGCTTTCAAGTTTGGGCTTTCACGAAGCATAATAAAGTAGAACTAAATTTCAAAAATATTCAGCCTGGAGAAGAAGAGACTGAGGAGGGACCTCATAGCAATTTGCTACTTCCTCACAGGGGAAGGAGGTGGAGCAGGTGTTGATCTCTTCTCTCTAGTGACTAATGATAGGACCCAAGGGAATGGCAGGAATATGTGTCAGGAAAGATTTAAGCTGGATATTAGGAAAAGGTTCTTCACTCAGAGGGTGGTGGATCACTGGAACAGGCTCCACAGGGAAGTAGTCATGGCAGTAAGCCTAACAATATTCAGGAAGCATTCAGACAATGGACTCTGACACATGGTGTAAATTTTGGGATGGTCCTGTGCAGGGATAGGAGTTGGACTCAATGACCCTTGTGGGTGCCTTCCAACTTAGGTCATTCTGTGATTCTGTGATTCTGAGATTCTGTGATTCTGCAAGTCCATCTATGGCCATGCAGTGTCAAAAGCCTTATTAAAGCAAAGTTAAAAAAAAAAAAAAATATCCATTGAGTTAGTAATTTCATCATGTAAGGCTATCTGTCTGCTCAGGTATAATTTCCCCTTCCTAAATCTGTGGTGTCACCATTATGTCCTTTATGTGTCTAGAAATGTTTTCTAGTATTGTTTGCTCTATCACCTACTCAAGGACTTAGGTGAGGCTGATTGACTTATATTTTCTTAGATCCTCCTTGTTCTTCATGAAAATAGGGATGACATTTGCTTTCTTCCAATGCATAAGAACCTCATGTCATCACCATGACCTGTTAAAGAGGAGTTGAGAGTGGCCTTGCTATGACATCAGTCAGCTCCTTCAACTCTTACTACTGCATCCAAAGTTGAGTTCACTTCCTTGCAAACATAGCTAAACAAACAATCAATCAAACAAACAAACAAACAAACTTGATGCTAAGCATTTAATAAAATATTATGTGCACTGAAATATTTCCTTACGTCTTCATTAGATAAGATCCAACCTCAACAGTTTAAATCCAATTGGCAGTTGCACTGTTGGACAAAACTAAAGCTCAAATCTATTGTGGTTTCCTATGAAAGGAGAAATGTTTGTGATTGTATGGGTTTCTAAGAACTGGTTATTTGACAAGGGGTTTGTTTATTTGTTTGTTTATTTGTTTGTGAATATTAACTGAATGGCCTTCCTCTTTCTTACATCACTCAAGGTATTTCAGGTGATATTCTCAGCGTTCTGTGCCAGGGAACTCTGAGACTTGCTGTTTTGATAGCCAATCCTCAGCCCTCTGCTTGGGTCCAAGGACCACAGGCCCTGACACTTCAGTTTCACATATGATCTGCTTGACTCCTGCCTGCTTATACCATCTGACAGAAAAGGTGTTGTTTACTCAGCTGCTGCTGCTGGGAAGTTTACAGTGGAGACCCAGCATACTGGGATCTGTCTGGCTGCTCTCTCAATATGGTACTTGCTTTTCAAAGCTGAAGCAGTGTTGTTGCTGTTGGCAACCACAGCTCGGTATTAACATGCAGGCATTATGTTGCAGAAGTATTGAACATCACATGAAATTGCTACTCAGTGGTAATTTGTAAACAATACATAGCATGAACATCACCAAAAAGATCTTCTAGGAGAAAAGAAAAAATTAGATGCCAAAATAATGCTAGAATTTGTCAGGCTTAAATCATCAGATGTGAAAACACATACATAGGAAAAAATATTTTAATTAACCTTATAGATTATGTAGAATTTTTAGAAATTTGGAAAGACTCTTGAATATCCAAACTCCTTTTTATCATTTAACTTTGGACTAATTAAACGTCAACAAAATTATATCATGTAACTGCTATGAAATGTTGTTTAGTAGTTCTTCTGGTACAGGTGATCACATCACAACTGAATGTTAACCCATCATTAGGGAATGGGGAAAAAAAAAACAGTTTCCCTAATAGAGAAATTAACTAAAATGCCACAGATTCTTGTTGGGACTTTTTTAACTGATCATGTTGAAATCTGTAGAGGAACTACTACAGTCTGTGCACAGGATCTGTAATTCTGTTCCAGACTGGCCTTACCACCACCCAGTTCCTCCTCAGTAAGAAGTAAAACCTCCACCAAACTCTGCATGTGACCAACCTTCTCACAGTCTAGGTAAAAAAATGCCAATCATAACTGCTCTGACTAGTCGGTTCAGAGCAAGGCAACATGGTCTAATGAATGCATTTTCTCCTACAGTTAAAAGAAGCCATCAGAATAATAGGAATTTTTTGTTTGTTTGATTGTTTTGTTTTGTTTTTTGTAAGTCATTTCCTGAAAGTTTAAAACTATTTTCCTGTCAATTTCTACATGTTAAGTCATAGCTCACTTCATTTTCTGGGTGTTAGTTGAGTGAAGTTTAGGTAAATTAAGCTTTCTGACTCAGACTATATGCTTGAGATTAACTATTTGAAGGATATCCTGGTGATGATATTAAATCATAGAATCATAGAACAGTTCAGATTGGAAGGGTCCTTGAAAGTCATCTAGTTCAATATTTTGAGGAAAAGGGAGTCTAGATAAGTTTATGTAGCAAGCTGTTCCACTGCATCTTGAAAACCTACAGTAATGGGAATGTTATCACAGATCTGTTGAGATTGGGACCAGCAGATCCAAAGTCCAATGGTGGAAGTATATTTCTTTTCAGTATTGGTCCCAAAATGGTGATAATAGCCAGGGGACAGTACAGGCAGTAGCCTCATCTGCATTATGCATGATGGACATGTTATAGCCTCTTCCAGGACTGCTTCTTATGAGCTAGTTTCTCACTATGCATACCAATCAGTGTACATCCCTCAGGAAAAGGTTCTTACAACCTACTGTGAAGGCAGATAAGAGAATCAGGTATTTGGCACTGGACTATTGAACTGTGACTAAATGCATTTGCCTCATCTACAGTGGTGTCTAGCTATGTTGTGGATTCCTGGAGTATATTAACAACACCCAATAAGACTGTATTCATATTGCGCTGAGCCAAGTAGGACCTTGATAAAACTATTAAAAAGTTTTTCTGCTATAGAAATCCTCATGCATATAAGATTAGGTCTGCAATGTCTAAAAGACTTAGTTTTATCTTCTATAACCTACTGAAAGGAGAAAATGTGGATGGGGACTACAGAGACTGTAGGAAATAATTTCAAATCTACTGAAAGTAGTTGAAAGTATGAAAATTAACTACTGACACATCAGAGTTGTCTCTGGCAGCCATCGTGGTAGCAGCTAAGAGGGGATGAGATGCAGATTATTCTGATCTGAATCTGGACTTCAGACTTTATTTTGTCATTAAAATTCTTGGTGGTAGAGAAAATCATGGCTACTGTTTACTTGTCTAAGTCAAAGCAGCATTTGACTATGTAGTATTTTTAGTTCAAGATAAAACTATTTTATGGAATAGAATACTACTAGAATTAGTCAACAGTGTTAAAGATTAGAGAAAGTCCTGAAGAATAATTGAGGCGGTACATGACAACTGGGACCTGTTAGGAGTGACATATACACAACTAAAAGGAGGAAACATTTAAATTGATTTTGAAACAAATAGACAACCAGGAGAATTGATCGTAATGCTTATACAAGAAGCTGCATGTTCTGAAGTCTAGATGTTGTGAAATTATAGGTCATAGAGAAAGCAGCTACAAAGTTTAAAAGAATTAGAGAAAAAGGTATTGTTTAAGTTTTCAGTAGGTGCTTAATCACAGAAGTAAAAGATAAACCGTGTAGTAACAGCGGAGATAAATCCTTGAATTACTGATGGATCAAAAATAATATAAAAGTTAGAAAATATCAAAGCTGATAGGATAATATCACCAAGAAGAAAAACACGAAAGATTGAAACATAATTAACTTTGTTCTTTGATTTAAAAACATAATGATATTATATTTCTAGCTGATATTAGAAATATCAAGTGAGGGCAAAGTGGTAATTTCTAAAGGGAAAAACCTTATCTATTTGGACAATTAAAGAAAATATATATCCCTCTGATTATAAAATTATCATTATATTGCCTGATTTCATGTTAGCCTTTTACAGATCTTACCAAAACTGTGCTGCTTCTGTAGACTTTTCAGTAGCACAACAATGCGCTGAAGTGTGTCGAAAAATATTAAAGTACTCGGATAACTCATTCTCTTTAATAATTATTTTCTAGATAAGAGAATAGTATTAGGTTCCATCTGTCTGGACTTCAATAAATTGAAAAAGAGCCATCTGGAAGTTTTTTAGCCAATGAGAAGAAAAAGAAGATTAGTATTCGGATAATAGGTTTTGCAAAGAACTGTTTGAAATGTAGTTGTCAATGTGTAATGACAAATAGGAAATTATCAAAACTGAAGGACGTTAACTTTGGAATTCTAGAAGAACAAGAAGATGATGGACAGCTACTATTTAATGTTGTTCTATTTTGTTTTGATTGGTTTGTTTGTTATTTTTTTACTGAAGTATATGTTTACTACCTTAATTCAGGAGTTCATTGTGAAAACTGAGGACTAATGAAATACACAAGAAAAATCTGAATAATCTTAGAGAGTAAATCAGATTAAATCTAAGAGCTTGAATTGAAAATTTGAGTTCACTTATAAATTTTTAGATGTTTAGTTAGAAATTAAGAAAAGGAGTAAAACCATCAAGTTACCCATGTCTTAGTATAGAGTAGAATTTAGCTCAGCTAATGTTAGATCTACATTTTAGATGATGATATCAGAGATGATCATCTCTAATTCCTCCTGCAGTCAGCAAAGAGAAATCGGCCCTGTTAGGAAATGAGTACTGAAAATGGTTTTAGGCGTCTGCCTTGTCATGGGATGAATTGTGTCTTGAGACATGCTTGCCTCTGTGAAAGAAGAATAAACTTCTACCTAAGTTGAAAAAGAAAAAAATAAAATGTAACGTTCTTACAGTCAGGAGAATGCTATCTTGGTTGACTGCAACATACCATCAGATGTGACAATAAAAGTAGTAAATGAAATCTTAGGATGCAATGAACGAGGCAGTAGAAACAGAGCAATACATTCAATTTCTTAAATACACAGATGAGAATTTACCTGAAATACTCTGAACAGGGTTGTCATGATAAGAAAAGCGAACCCTAACTGAAAAATGTGTCATAAATTATCAGTCTATAGATACACAAGAAAAAAAGGAAAAACTACTTACAACAAAAAGCAATTCTGACATGTAGAACCATAAATCAATGATGTATATTTTTAATACAAAAAGAGATTAGAACAGTATCTGTAACAATCAGAAGACTGAAGTGTGCAGCTTTTTAAAAGAATATTTGGATCAGGACAAACTCTAATATGAAATGTTATCAGTTTATAAAATGGATTATAGTATGTGGCTGTAGGCAAAACAGGCACTTGGCTTGTTAGACCAAGAAATCCAATTCTGTTAAAGTATCTGATATTGTATTAAGGAAACTGTTGTTTTGTGAGGTATTTCTCAATATCTCAATATATTCTTAGCAAGGACCAATCTGGGCCTGCAGAGATAATGCGAAAAGAATATTTTTGTAACTGTTCATACTTCATAAAGAAAAGGCTTAGGTGGGGAAAATGATATAAAATTCATAAAGAAAGTAGAAAAATATCACAACACTATTAAATTTTGGGAACATTCCAATCTGAAAGAAAAGTGAAAGAGAATCTTTTAGTCCTGTTCCTAATTGAAAAACCCAATTACTTTCTTTTACAGTGAAAAGTTAATCATGTGGATTTTTTTTTTGGTACCAAGTTGAAATAATAGATAGTAAATACTAAACATATTTGTTAATAGCAGGATTTTCAATTTTCATTTTAATACATTTTTCATACCATAATTTAATTACAAACATAAATTGTGGGCAACAATTAGTAATATTAAAAGCTGAAATAGAAAGCTGAAATTTGCCATTTAAAATTAAATTATATAATGCGGGATTCTGTGCCACACTTTGAAGACCTAAATTTAGGAAGTAAATGTTCCTAGCAGGATAGCGTTCCAGTTCAGAACACCTATATTTAGGTGTTGAAATATAAATTTCTGTACATAAGCTAGTTGTCTAAATTGCCATGGTGATCTATAGAGGTTTTATCAGGACAGTTAATGGATCCTAGAGAGCTATTTAGCCCAAAGCCTTCAGGAGTACCAGTCTTAACCCACACATAAGAAATCCCAGGGCATCTGGCACAAAATGTGGAGCAGCAGCTATGTGGAGTTAGCTGAGGCATTTCAAATGGCATTAGATGCCTACTGTGAGCATCAGAATTGACCCATTAGGGAAGCTGGTCAGAGTTAGTTTCTTGAGCAGTCTGCCTCCCTCTGTCTCTATGGAGTGGAATATAGATGATTTCCTCTACTGTAAGAAATGGGAAGGGATGGGACAGGAAAGGAAGGTGAGGCAGGGCACAGCAAGGAGAAAGGAATTTAGACAGTAGTTGGGCAGAATTCTCTAATGGGGAAATGTGAATAAGAAGAATTAGAAATGATTTCTCATTTTTTCCAAAGAGAAACACTTTGATAGACTCACTGAATTTATCAGATCAATGTTTAAAAGCAAGTGAAGTTTTACTTGCAACACAGGTATAAGTTTATAAGAAATTTATTGCCACAGGAGGCACAAAGCCAAAACTGACTGAAGAAAATCATGAAAGAAATTCACTTGAAAGAAAGTATAATGGGATAGATACAGTATCTATCTGGATAAGCCACCTATTCTACAGTAACAAAAAGCATTACGAAGTTTCACAAGAAGATGGAAGAATTGTGAGTAAAAGGTTATGAATTCTGGTGCTTCACCACTGCTGTTCTTTAGAGGAACAGCTTCTTGCATGTTACATCAGCCTTTAAGCTATTTATAGTGTTATACCAGCCTTTCATCTTACCCCAACACTTGCTTTCCAGAACCGAGGCAGGACTCCATCTTGACTTTCTATTGAGTTCATTTGGCCATATGAAATGATCACTCATTGGAGATACTCTGAGAAGACAACAAACTCCATACTGTTATTTCTTCATCTTTTTTATTTCAGTCTTCATTCTCACAACTTATCGCACCTGCTCTCCTTCTTGTGTTGTCATTGCTGTTGATGTAATTCCTAAACTACATTTCTGTTTTATAAAACCCTCATCCTCACACACACTTGCGCATACCAAGGGATAAGTGCTTGCTTTTATTTTCAATTCTATTTCCTCTCTGTTCTTATACCTACAACCTCCTTCCTGATCAAAAAAGCAGAAACAAATCAAGCGAACAGCAGTACCATCAAGTTGTATATAAAATGAACCTAAGTAACCATGTAATTATTCTCACTCTATTGCCACTGCTCTTTATTGCTCTCACTTATTGTGTCATCTTTCATACTGTAAGACTGTAGGCTCCTTGGGGAAGGGACCGCATCATTTATTTTCTCTTTGAAGTACCTTCACCACCTCAGGCACTTTGCAAGTAACAAATAATAATAATAACCATTAATCAAGTAATGGGATCAGTAGAAAGCAACAGTCATTGGCAATTAAAATCTTAGCAACAGTATGCAGGTTCTTACTTCAGAATTCAGAATTTAGTCTATCTGCTCCTTTGTAATTAAGAAGCCAAGTTGCTTTATCCAACATAAAATACAGGACCCCTCAAAGGGCCTTTATTTGTCATTATTTTTATTTTCTTCAAACTGAAAGGATGAGTGAAATTTGCAATCCTTACGTTTATGTGGCGCATGCCTTAAAGTATGTATCTGTTTTCTAATCATTCTAAATAGCACAGGTGATTAAAACTGAGGTAATTTGTTCATTTGATAGAAGTTATCAGCATCTAACTAGTATAATCAAGGATAACTGAATCTAAGATGACACAGTATTTCCATGCAGCTGGTAGCAAGAGGTATTTTTGTAATGTGGCTTCTCTGCACTGTTGGAGCCAGACAAATGAAGGCACATTTCCTCCTTTTTCTTTTTGAGTCATTTGCTCAGAAAAGCAAGCAAAAAAAAAAAAATCAACAGTATTCTTAAACAACCAATTGATTCTAAGAATTTTTTTCCCCATGATTGGTAATGGCTAGATAGATATACAGTGTAATTCTGCTTATTATCCATTAACATTTTATTCCATTTGTATCTATATCCAAAGCTTTCATATAATTATTTTTACAGTTTTAATTATAGCAAGACACCATATAATGTTGATGAAAGGCCTATAATTTCATTTCTACGACTTAGAAGAATTTCCAGAATAAATGATAGAAAGATATTCTCTTTATTACAACAAATAAAGTGTCTTAATTAAAAATATTGATAAAGACATACTTTAGGCAGAGATCATCATGTAATTGCAGTGAATACATCATTTTAATCTCGGAACACTTCCCATTTTCCCTGAGACCCATTTTTTTTCCACTCTCCAGGTCTATAACTCTTTCCTGCATTATCTAAAAGTGATTCTACTTTGCTTTAGCTCTCTGTTTTCTTATACTGACCTTCCTATTCATACTTTTCACACTAAATATCGATACATATTAATATTCATTTTTAAACACTAAATAAATCAAATAATTAGACACTTGAATGCCTCTACCTTTCCTATGTATATCTATTAATTGATTTTAAACTAAGGTTATCTCCCTTTTTTATCTGGTTTTATATGGAATCACATAAAATACATATGCACATAGCTTATACATATATCAGTAGAGAAATCCTAAATGGAGTATATAAATCATATATAAAAAGTGTATATAAATATAAGTACCACCAGAATGTCAAGGTTTACATGAGATAAGTAAAAGAAATAAAACAAGTAAGGGATATTGGAAGAATGATGTTAAGTAAAATTAATTTTTTCATATATATTTGTACACGTGTGTATCAGCTACCATAAAGATACAGATATCGCATATGCTCTACTGTTGCTGGAATTTTTATTATTATTAATTCTGTCCAATAACTTATTTATAAATTGCATAATAACCTCTTTGGGACAGAGGTCATGTTTTATTTTGACATACTTTTTGTGACTTAACACTAAACCCCAAAGTGGTTAGCTTTATTTCTGTGCTTCATATTTCACAAGTAATCCTGGCAATTTCTTCCCACAGCATTTAGCTAAGGAGCAAGATGTGGTTTTTTATGTCTAAAACTGTGCCAACCAAGCAGCCAAAAGGTGTAGTTAGAGCACGTGCTAACACATTCGTGATATTTTAATTACTACAGAATGGATAAGAGTAGCAATAAAATCCTCTATTGCATTTATAAAATCCTTAGAATTACACTTTTTACACTAGGATCCTGAAGGGTATCCACTTTTTCAGCATGTGATAGTGCTTGGGTCATTCAACTTTATTAGCGTTGCCTGTGAGACTACCTGCCTTCATTCTGTCCTGGTGTGATGCTTTGTGCTGACTGAAATGACTGAACTCTCCCACATTCAGTTTTATAATCCATAGAAGAATCTCTTCTCTCATCCTTTCACCACAAAATATGTGCTAAGTTGGGGGAATACTGATGGTAGTGTGTTTTCTGATTGGTTTTCCCAAACATAGCATGAAGATTACGCATAAGAATTTATTCCTAAACTATCAGATACAGTAGGACAGGGTGTAGACTTACGGAAAGAGTCAGATGGGGCAGGGTTGTACAGCAGCATAGTTTCTCCCCTATTACTTGAGAGGGATTGGTTTTGGCAATTGGTGCTTATGGAAAAAATAACAGATAAAAGTAAAAGCTCAGTTAGTCCATATCCTGCAAGGTAACCCTGAATTACTGTGTATGTTATACTGTTGTGCTTCATATTTGCTGTTTTGCTTTTCTACTTCTGGACCTTAAGTAATTGTTACAACACGTTCTATGGTGTAGGTTGGCACTCAGTTGCTAAAGATTCTGCATCTATCACATTATCACATTATCACTATGGTGCTGGGAGTGTGCTGTAATTCTTCTACAATCAAGGCTGATAACTGATAGTGTTGTCACCTACTGATAGGGGTATACACTTGCCCCTTTCTCCATTAACCCATACACCAAGCAGCGAAACCATTAATTTATTTGAAAACAAGAAATATGCCTTTCTTTCAGCTGAATAAATGCCGTTCTTTTAAAAATTTGTTATGCTTCTCGAACTTGATGCATTACAGGCTTTCAGTAACATTTGATTTACAACATTGCAGCCAGGATTCTGATTATTAATATTTAAGTGATGCTTTTGCAGGCACTGGTTTCACATATATTGCAGTACACTGTACCCTTTGGTTGTGACAGATTTTTATGCTGTGCTACTCAGTGATCACGCGTATATTGAGCAAAATCCCTGAGTCAGGTTTTAAAAATACATAGCTGATGATTACATTTCCCTGCATAACCTCATCTACAGTCTCATGCCTTGCAGTTCACTGTCTTTAACCAGCATGTATCTCTGATAATTGGTTTTCTTCTGACATCATCTCTGGAGTTAGTGTTGAGTGGGAGTGTGGTGCAGGCTATTTGCGTCCTTTCATGTGGAACTAGATACTGTGATTTCAGCCCCAGCTCCAGCAGTTTTCTTCTGAACTGCCCAAATTCTTACTTCTTCTGTATTCTTTAAATAAGGACTATATTCTGAGTTTATGTCTGGTGTTTCCTTCACTGTCTGTTGCACTGCAACAGTGCTACCAGGAATCTTGTGCTCAGCCAAGTTTACAGGGATAATGTAGCTTTCTGTGAGGCTTTCTTTGATAATACAGCTACATACAGAGGAAAAGCAGTGACTGTGAGGAGGTAAAGGGAGGTGAAGAAATGCCCACTGGATCATAAATTTTTAGGAATTTCAGTATTTTTCTTCTCTCCTACATAGCAAGCAAACAGCTAAAGAAGTTTACTCTTGCCAATTCTTCGAAGAAGTTGATTTCCCCTGCCTGGGTCTATACTGCAGTGCTATCTGAAAAAATGTTACTGGCCTCTTTATTTGAAAAGGAAATCTGCCATTAGCTTTATGGAACCTGATTCTGGACAGTGGCTTTGTAATTTCTTGTTTGCAGGAGGAATGTTTGTCCTGCCAATGCTTCAATCATTCTTATTCCTTCAAGATTTCATTTGAATATTTTCTCCAAGGTTGTGTGTGGATGCTTGATCCCAACATACATTTATTAGATGATGTCTTCAGCCAAATGCGAGGACATGAGGTACCTTTCAGCACCTTTGGTACATCCTTTGCTGCAAAAGTGTGATGTATATTAGGAAAGGGAAAGTATCGGAACATGGAAGATTTCTCCTTTCCTACTGCTTCTTGTATCCAGCTTCTGGCTTAAGATGGACCAAGATCCCTGATGCCCTTAAGACCTATCATCTAGCTATAGCTCATCTGGTAGGTCTTAACATATTAGCTAGTGTAAGGTAACTTTAAAAATAACTTTACATAAACACAGATAGCAGCTCACCAAGGTATAATAAAAATGATAGAAAAAGTAAGGACAGATTGACTTGAGTTCAGTTAAGTAACTGTGAGGTGTTAGAAGAGTCACAAATGAGAAATGAGTCAGACAGAGGTCAACACACCATCTCAGTTACACATCGAATAGCTTAATTTTTTTAACAGAATAATATGAGTGAGCAATAGATGTTTGTCATACACAAATTAGAATAACTTCATATTAAAAATATCCAAGTATTTTATTTAGACCAATACAATTGTGTATTAGAAATTATAATAATAGAGAGGTGTAAACCAAGATACTGTTCCCCTGCTGCACAACTTGCTTTTATGCCAAAGCTCCCATCTGTAATGTCCTGAAACATCATTGGAACACAGTCTTTGAAGTCAGGGAAATTAGACAAAGATTTCATCCCAAATATAGTGGTCACATTTTAATGGTCTTGACAATAAAATATAAAGATTTCAGTATAAATGTCTGGGTTAATTTTCTGTATAAACTATTGCTGTAATCACAGATTTCATAACCTGTTTTCTATCTATATAATATTTATCTAAACCCCAGTTTTCTCTAGAAGACATTGTTATTTATTTATTTATCCTGCACTTCAGATTTTAAGTTAAAAAGAAAAGCTTGTTGAAGGAAGAGGCATTTACTACTTTGCTAGTTTATTTTTCCTAAATAAGTTCCTTACATTTCCTGGACTCCCAGGTTGTCCCTGAGTGTCAGTAGTACCTTTATGCACCAATACTGTTTGGTCAATTCTCTTGTTTAGCAAGTCCCTTTTTTCAGTTGTTCATAGATTTTGCAACAGTAGACAGAGCTGCACCTGAGTGTCAGTTTCACCTTGATGGTAGATGTCTTCAAGAAGAGCCATTTTAAGGAAGTATCTTTGTTCCTAATTGACCTGATGGTTCAGTCAGAGATGTGACATTTAGGCTTTGCTTGGGGTTAATTTTTTAAAACAAGTAAGTTTGCGCTCATTTGTTCCTGTGTTAGTCCTGCAGTATATACCTTTCTGGCTTTACTACTTTTAAAGAGCCTGCAGCTGCTGCTTATGCTCATGTTTCTGCAAAATGACCTCTATCAGCAGATAACAAGGAATCTATTTTTCCTCTACAAAAGCATCTAACACATTTTTACTCTATACCTAGTTGAAAAGTTTTACCATTGACTTACATAGGCCTGTGATCAAGCTCTAAGTAGGCTTTGCTGCAGGATTTTAAGAGTCAGCTCAAGGTTTTATGTTTCATGTGGAATATTTGCTGTATGAATTACATCAGTTGTGTAGAGTGAGTTTAGGCAACAATTCCTAATGTAGTGAATAACGTTTTGGATCCAGGCGTGCTTCTGACACTAGATGTCTGTACTGCTAAATAAGATAGAAGGAGAAACTGATCCCTGGCTCTGTAGAAAAATGGTAGTGACTGTTTTATGTTCTTGGTTCTTAAGATTAGCCCCTTTAACCTTAGAGGCAAATGCATAAAGTACTGCAAAGCAGAGTCAGGGAATAAGCTATTCACTTGTTCCCTTGTTCTCATTCATTTATTCATTTAGCAATGTAAACATGTCCTTTAAGGCTTCTTTTACTACTGTAATCAAGAGAGAAGCACACTCTCGAGGAGCATATCTTTCTTAGTCTCCTTGCTCTGTCTTTCTGAAGGCTCACAGTCCATTCTGGACAAACTTCAAAACACCTGCATTTGAGGAGAGAACTGTGGAACACATTTACAAATGCTGAGAGTTGGTTTGGAACTGGGATTTTCATATTTCTTTAAGCTACTCAGGACTTTTGAGCTGGTTTAACAGGGACAACATCTAGTAGAGAATCTTATCCTACCTCCGAAATACTCAATCCAATGAAAAGGATTTCTCAGTTCTTTATATGTCAGTGGGGTCGCTCTATACTCACTATGCAGAACTCCACTTCTGAAGGCCCAGTTTTCTCACAAATACAGGATGTTCTGAAAGATCATTCCCTTAAATATCCATCTTTTGAGACCTGATGTTTTCATTTTTTTCTTCTAAATTTCTTTTTAGTTAGAAGGCTATATTACCCTCTTCTATTTTATTTTGATCTGCTTTAAACAACCTCAGTTTAATTTCCCACCAAGCTTCAGTTTAGTTCAAAGTGCCTCCTACATGATTTAAATTTGTTTACATTCTTGTATACACATAAGGGAGACACGAATATTACTTATGAACTTCCTTTAATTTATTCATAGAAATAAATTTCTACAAGGATCAATATATTATCCTGAATATTTTACATTGTGTTTATATTTATTTCTTTGCATATTTATACACTCTTTTCCATTTTGTACTATTACATTTAAGACTAAATTTTTTTTTTCAAAGTGTGCTCTGCAATTTGGAACGCTGTCTTGAAAATAATGTGATCGTTCTTCTGGAATCTAAATTATTTTATATATGTTGAAAAAATCCTTACTTTCACATAAGATTTTAACTTACCTGAAAGATATTTACCATTTTGTTGAATCCAATGATATCTGGAGATTAAAAGATTTAGAAGTGCATAAAATTTTGTTGCTCTCAGTTGAAAAGCTCATACAAAATCCTTATGGGAAGTCATCCTTAAAATTAAATAGTCGTTAAAAGAGAAAATAAATATTGTTTGAACATTTTATGAACAATATGAAAATAGCTTCATATGCTTTGCTATAGATATGTGTTCTGTTGTACAAAGGAGCTGGCTGCATTTTATTTTTCAGGTGTTTCTACTAAGCCTTTTATTATAAAGGCACAAAGGCAGAGGCTCACTTTTCATTAAGTCTTAGAAAAATTTAATGATATAATAGATACATTGTTAAATATCCTTCAGGAATCACAGTTCCTTCTATAGATAGGAAAATAAAAAAAAAACCCGAAACCAAAAGCATGTACACAGTATGTTTCTGAAATGAGATTTTAGCTAGCAGAAATAGTAACAGAGGTAATCAAAAAGAAATGGATTTGTTTTGCCAGCATCTAATAGATTTCCAATCTAAGCATCATTTTACTCATATAAATTACCCAACATATTAAGTATTTTTTTAATCAAAAATCAATATGATATTCTAAAAATTGAATTTTATTAGTCTACAGACAAAGTTACTTGAATATTTCAGCACTATTTAACAATCA
The DNA here is from genome assembly GCF_032191515.1 of Phaenicophaeus curvirostris. NCBI lineage: Eukaryota > Metazoa > Chordata > Aves > Cuculiformes > Cuculidae > Phaenicophaeus > Phaenicophaeus curvirostris. The sequence goes on along the minus strand of NC_091392.1, from coordinate 175,123,869 downwards.
GCCATTTAGCACTTTAATTTGAGATCGATCATTAAAGATTCATTTTCCCTCACTACAACTATTTGTAAATATTATCCTCACTTTTCTTGTGTCTTCATCAGTACCCTGTCATCTTCATATTAGTTTGTAGCCTATTAGAGTCACTCCAAGGCATCAGCAACAGATCTTTTATTAGACAACCACTGATAAAGCGAATCATCAGGTAACAACTGAGGTAATGGATACCACTAAAATGAATCATTGATTAAAAATTATATGGAATGAAGATACACAAACACTGTGAAATATTTCTCCTGCTTCCCTGCAAACATGAGTAAGTGGTCATCGCTCAGCCATGTAATTGAGTGAAATTATCATTTGAGATAATCACTGGTAAATCTATCAATAACTTTTGTTAGTAAATAGATATAGGAAAATTTTGCAAATAATTTTGTGCTAACTCCCCACTCCAAACTGTTCAACATGTACAGTCAGATTTAAGGAAAGGTATTTTTTTGGTTTGGCTTGTACACTACTGAGCATAAGCAAGCTCTGGAATCTATTTTTCAAACCAGTTGTCCCATGAGCAGAGGACCAAAGAAGCCCGGTTCCCTGATGATCTGCATCCCGTCTCCCTGAAGATTTTTACTAGCTATTGACAGGTTCTTTGTTAGTTCCTTTGAAAGCAAACTTACTGCATTCTCCTCAGTCTTCCTTACCTGCACCAAACCCACAATGCTTCCCTCTCCATTTTACGTTTCTACCATGAATTACAATAACCCCAGCCCTTTTCATATGAGGACTCATAAGCCTTCAGACAATATTAGTTTCTTTTTGTGCCTGCTGCTAGCTGGGCAAATAAAAGCATACCCTACATCTGGTTAAGAGCTACAACTGTTGTGGTAAGCTAACAAATAGCACAGCTGGTGAATTCCCAGCTGTGCCTTAGTGAAGACATTAATATGTTCTCTATCCCTTACCCATCTCCTGATTTTTCTCAGAAGTCATAGAAACATAGTCTCTTTCAGATCTCTGCTCCTTTGTGAAATATTCTTGGAACAATTACATAAAAGACTTTGCAAGTGAGAGGGGTCTGAAAGAGAAAAGTTACTAATTTCCTTCAGATAATGGTTTAAAAATAAATATTTCTAATATTTCTGATTACCAGTATGGCAATTCACATAAACAGTTTATTTTCTGTGTAACAAAATGGAAAGGACTGTGTCTTGGTCCATAGCAGATTAGATTTAAAACATTACAAAACCAGGTTCTTTTTATGGTTAAGATAGAGCATGTCTGAGCCATGTGATGACACTCTATGGGGGTGACATTGGCACCACTTGAGTACAAGCCAGCTATTTTTTCTAATGCCTTCATTACAATGGGAAGAAAAGCTGAATATGCACTCAAATGGGACATAAACCTACATGTGAGTAAGGTCATGATGTAAACAAATTCCTCTCTGTTACATTCCACAGTTGAGAACATAGGCTGTAAATGAGGTACCACGGTCCCTTGGGTCAGGCTCCCAGTCAGGACTATGTGAAAATCAGGACATCTAATACTAATATCAGTGAAAAAGAAATATTTATTAACAGAAAATTATTGCCAATAAGAACCATCTATAACACATGATAACACATAAATCTTCTGTTTTTTCCACCTCATGTTAATTTTCTCTGTCCTTATAAGTTGCTTTTAAAAAACAGCAAAAAACCCTGCATTTTTTTCCTGCTCAGTTTACACCTTAATACACGCCCCAATCCCTTTTAATTCTACAGATCAATTCATTCAGAGTTATGACAGACTGGAAAAAGCTTATTTTGAAAATTATTACATCCATGTTATGTTGACTACAAAACACTGTAATCGTTAAACAGCTGGAGGGAAATCATGAATCTGCAGAATTTAATGAGAGTTTTTCCACATATTTCAATGAGGTCAAAACTTTATGCCCAGCACATTTTGATCTTTGCTTATCAGACATTTCATAACCACGCCATTGTGACCTGGCTCCCTTTCTCTTTTTGTCATCTCCTTTTTATTACATTTTGATTAGATTAAAGGACTATAACAGAGAAGCATCATGTGCAGAACACTTTGCCTTGATCTCTGGCTTCAGGATTCATACTTGGGTTGCAATGCCAATGTTTATGAAGATTTATTTAATATTTATCTTATTAAATATATCTTTATTCAGTGTGATTGTCTATTTAATATTTTTAAATAAGCATTTTTGAAGAAACTTTGAAGTTTCATTCAGTCTAAGCAAAATGAAAGACAATGATCTTCTGAACAGAGAGACGTTGCCTTTGCTAGTCTGTGACCGTAGTTGATGTAAGTGAAGGAAGAAAACAGTGCAATCGCTGCTTTCTTTATAGTTTATACCCTTCTCACATATTTCTTACGTTGTTCTCTTTCATGTGGAATCTCCCACAGATTTATAGCTCACTGTTACCTTTTCATCATTTAAACAAATGGATGGAGACTGGACTGTAGCCTATGAACAACAACATTGCATAGACAGTGTAGTAGCTAAGCCTCCCCGTATGCAATACTAGCTAATTTAGTCTTTTAATTCTATTGGTTTTGCATCTGGATTGATAATATCTGTTAAAATGTTGACTGCTTTCAAATAAGCAACCTTCTCTAATAATGTCCTCTGATGTGTGAACTGTTTTGCCTCACACTGTGATAAAGGCTGTGTAGATGGCAGACTACTGTCCCCAGTTGCAGAATAGCACTGAAGCCTCAATTTCTCTGTGATACAAAATGCCAAGTGGAGCTGAGTCAGTAAACAGCAAAGCCAGCTGATTAGATGGTACTGGGACATAAATGCACAGCAATAACAAGGCAGTGGCATTTGTAAGAGCTATGCTCTTGGCCTCTTCTGTTTGCTACAGAGTCCTTCTACATTCTGGTGGGGGTGGGAGGGCCAGAGGATTGGAAACATTCTCCTTTCTCCATAGAATAGTATTGTTCTTGTCCTTTCCTGCCTTCATAAATAAGGTAGATAGGTTTCTTGTTCTCTCTTAAATGGAAACAGATGTCCTACACACAATACAATACTAGGTAAAAATGGTTAAAATTTACGTTGTGTTTTGCTCTTCAAAATAACTTCAAAGATTAGTTTGACATACATACTGTAAAAATTCTGTAACTTTTCCAGCACCTGCAGGCATGTGGATAGATCATGTCAGTAATCAAAATTTTCCTGCTTGCCTTTTTTTTCTTGTAAAACTTGGAACTGTTTCTTGCTTTCTCTTCCCTCTAATATATTTCTTTCTTGCTTTTCTTTACCATGTAACTAGTACTGAGTTGAGATGGTGCCTGATTTCTCTGCATACGTCTGCTGTGCCATCTTCCTAAATGTCACTATGCTCCAATTTTCTCTTTTGACATCCATATTGCTGAACCCTCATGAGTGAGGCCATTAGTTTCCACCACCTGTTCTCAGTTTAGAAGAGGGAGAACTGGACTGCTCTTCCACTGAATTCTTTAAAGTAAGGCTGTACTTTGGCTTGATGTTCTTTTTTTGTTGTTTTCAAAGGATTGTATGATGGTTTTGCTAAGTGACATTTAAACAGTAACAGCAAAACCAAAATCTCAACAGGGCAACCATGTTCACTTTCGTACTACTAGGATAATAAAGAGCTATGATTGACAGAGGTCATTGAAAAAGAAAACGAAACCAAACCAAATATTTTTGAAAGAAGGAAAGAAACTGGAAGCTAAGTGTTAGGGAACTAGCTGAAGAGGAGAAATAATCTTCCAAAGATCCCATTGTTATTGATATAGACTACACCAGCAATGCTGCAATTTCTTCCTACAATCAAGTCACCTGTATTACTAGGCCTCCACTTCCTTTTCAAGTCTTCTTCTCTCCAGCCACTGTAAGTGTTATGCTTGATATTTCTTTTTTTTGTGATATTTTCCTTGCAAGTCACCACTATTTTTAGAAGAGAAGATCAAGGTTTGACTTACGTTTATATTCTCTCATGCAACTTTCTTCCAAAGTGAACTCGTGTATGATGTATGTGTACAACAGGGCTGGGGTACTTCAACTGAATCAATGCATCAATCGCCAAGTATAATCAGAACATTGATAGACTGATCCATCTGCGTTTAAACAAACTAAAAATAGAAAGTATATAATACTATTCGAATATTTTTATGAATAACTTCTGCATGATGTTTTCTTCAATAGTTTTCAGATGGGCATAAGCTTCCTACACCTACATAATACAGTACTATAAGCATATTCATTACTGTATCAAGCTCCCCTCATTTGCTCTGTGATGCAATTTTTTTGATTATTCGACACACTGGGATAAGAGAAGTGTGAAACAATGATTCTAAAAACCCATGAATTTTATCTTGTCTCTGAAACTAACTTCTATTCAAACTCCTGCTGTATATCTTCCTTATTCCGCCTCATGTCTAGTTCTTCTCATTCTACATAGTTAGATTTCACTGCTCTAGAGTTTCTTTTGGTCTTGCTTAAACAGTATACGTCTGTGACAATGTGTTTAACAGCCAGCCAATATATTTGGGTTTATTTTTGGTTTATGTGCAGGGATAATTACAAAATAAGGCTTTACCGTTCTTATGTGCCCATAGCTTTCACACTAAATTGAAACAGAGAAAGATCTTCCCAGTCTCTTTGTTCAATTGTAGTAGATAATGTGTAATTTCTTGGGGCAAACTTAGTCATTCCATGGATTCAAATACTTTATAAAAGAGGATATATTCTTAATATCTGTCACAGTACAGTTACCAAAAGAAAAATACAAAATTGATGTCTATTACCATAAATAATAAGTCATTGGTTTCCTTTGTTGTTAATAATGGAAGGCAAGTATGCAATCATAAGATTAAAATTAAATCATGATGGGAAGAAAATTACTATTTACAGTAATAATCAGCTCCCATTATGACATAACAACAAACTGGAAAGTAATTGAATGGGATTATTAACAAAATCATGCTGCTGTTAGTCAACCATTTTTATTGATTGAAGAAAAGCAGTATAATCCTTGACAGTTTTGTTATTCTGGTGACCACTTCATATAATAAACTTAATCAAGGTGATCTTTTCTAGGTCACCCATGTGTGGTTACAGTGATTCTGTAAACTGCTATGATGGCTTTTGTACACTAATTAACTTCACATAGGAATCCTGCATTTTATTCCGATTCTAAAGCAAATGCATCTTCAAAATGTATATTTTTTTCTTGCAGAACATCTTATTAGAAATAGGTAGGATATATTATCCTCCAGATTGAAACAAGAATCTGAGAGTCTAGACATAAAAGAATTCCTGTTAGCTTATTGTCACCTTATGAAAAGAATGAAATAATCGGTAGGACAAGTATGTCACAGCTCAAGAAAGTGTCAGAATTGCATCCATGGTTGAGAGCAAGGGGAATAGCCTAAAGAATGATTCAAACTAAGTGGTTCTCAGAAGAGGATCAAATAGGTATCACACTGAGCACTCTGTTACAAATCTAAATCGCCTGAGTAATGATAATGTCCTAAGTTCTTGACCCACAAATGGCTTTTTGTATTTGGTGACATATTACCATAGATTCTGATTTCTGCCTTGAAGAGATGCAGTCTTTTCCTGCTTCATGGATGTACTACATCTACTTTAAAAAAATATTGTAATTTGGACATATAACGGGGTGCTATGAGTTCTTGGGACAATCATATAAAATAAGAAGTTGGGAAGTAGAACTATTTTAAATCAGAACATTTGGAATGATATTCAAAGGCCTCATTCTACCATTTACTTAGTATTACTTGACCAGAACAGTAAAAGTGAGTTAAGCTCTGAGGAGAGAAAGGCAGGAGATGTGTAGTTTTTATTCACACAAATGTTACTTTTACTTACAAAAAGGTAGAGTAAAAAAGAATGTCAGACTGGATTATAACAGCTAACTAACCAGTGGGAAATAAAAGATGTTGGGCTTCAGCCCCTTGTACTGAATATCTGAAGCAAAGTTTTGGTGATGGGATGGGGAACAGCCTTTATGAAAAGAGGCCAAGGCTGCCCTGTGGCAGACAAAGCTGGCTCCAACTGGCTCCAATGGATCCATTGCAGAGCACAGCTGATCCCCTTGGCAGAGATGGTGGCATCTCTGGGAATGTATATATATAAAAAAGCAGAAAATGCTGGATGAAGACAGAAAGATAGAAAAATAGAGAGCAAGGAACCTCAAAGCAAACCCCATGCTGAGAAAAGAAGGAGAGGGAGGAGGTGCTTAAAGTAATGGAGCAGAGATTCTGTGGAGGAGATCATGCTGGAGGTGATTTTTCCTGATAAGAACTGAATGGAAAGCCTGTACTAGAGCATTTTTTCCTGAAGAAAACTGCAGACTGTGGGAACACCCCCTGCCAGAGCATAGGAAAAGTGCAAGAAGGAAGAAGGAGCAGAGAAACCTCTACATAGTGATCATAACCTCACATCATCCTTCTCGTGCTGTTTGATGGGCGATGTGGTAGAGGAGGTGGGATTGAAGGATTTGTGTATGGGAAAATGGTGATGAAAGGTGTTGCTTTAGTTTTGTCTATTTGTATCACACTACCTAGATATATTTTAATTGGCAAAAATCAAGTCTGTTTTCCCCAAATCAAATTTATTTTACCTGTGATCATATATGGTAAATAATCTAAATTTCTTTATCTTTACCCGCAGGATTATTATCATATTTACTTTCCCTGTGCAAAGTGAGAAGGTGAGTGAGAGAGCAGTTGGGTGGGAGTTTGGCCCTTAGCCAAATCTAATCCACCACAAAACACCACCTACAGTGTATGGAACAGAAACATACAAAAGAGGCAAATCTTTCTTCTTCTGAAAAAGGCTTTCTTTGTACAACATTGCAAACTAAAATCTCTCATAGTTTCCTGATAATTTTCTTATTTAGTTTTATGCTGCTCTGTGTGTGTGAGTATGCCTGAGACCTGGCAGAAAAAGAAAAGTGTAAAGGAGAACATACAGAATTGAGATGCTTCTTATTCTTCCTACAGAACAACAGCTTATTACTGGAAAAAAAAAGAAAAATATGCAAGTTTTACTTGAATGCAAATGTTTTTCCAAAGATCGTAAATCATAGAATCATAGAATAGTTTGGGTTGGAAGGGACCTTAAAGATCACCTAGTTCCAACCCCTCTGCCATGGGCAGGGACATGTCCCACTAGATCAGGCTGCCCAAGGCCCCATCCAATGTGGCCTTGAATATTTCCAGGGATGGGGCATCCACAACTTCCCTGGATGACCTGTTCCAGTGCCTCACCATTTTCACAATGAAGAAATTCCTTCTTATGTCTAGTCTAAATCTGACCCTCTCCAGTTTGTACCTATTGCCCCTTGTCCTATCACCATGAGCCTTCGTAAACAGTCCCTCCCCAGCTTTCTGGTAGGTCTCCTTAAGATAATGGAAGGCTGAAGATCTCCTTGGAGCCTTCTCTTCTCCAGGCTGAACAAGCCCAACTCTCTCAGCTTGTCCTCATATGAGAGGTGCTCCAGCCCTCTTATCATCACTGTAGCCCTCCTCTGGACCCATTCCAACAGCTCCATACCCATCTTATTTTGAGAATTCCAGAACTGGACATAATAGTCCAGATGAGGTCTCACAAGAGAGGAATAGAAGGACAGAATCACCTCCCTCAGGATGTCTTGTTTGGACAGATAAGCAAAATGTTTTCTGTACTCTGAACAAAATAATTAATAAATTCTATTATTATTTTCACTTTCCAGAAAATCTGAAATGTGTAACAGAAGGGCAGGCATCAGATTCATAATCACTAAAGAGCTGTTGACTTTAATAATAAAGAAATTAACAGAAAAAATTGTGCCATCAGGTACAAATGGGCCTCAATTCAGCCTAAAACAAGCAAATCCTCTTTGGAAAAAGTTATATTATGTGTCAGGTAATGTCAAATGGAAATAATTTTCTACTTCAGGTTAAGAAGCTTTGGTAATAAAAACCTTGAGAAGACTGTGCCCAGAAAAGAGATAGACACATGACTTGCCATGTTGCAGGGTGACATACAACACTGTAGTCTAGAATTTCTTTTGTATGTACTTGAATGTGGATTGCTCTGTAAAAGTATCAAGTCACATACCTGTAGCGCAGATAAACATGGAACTCCAAAATACTGGTTTTATATCAGTCACAACCTTGTCTTCAACCCTCTTTTCTGTGAAAATACACGTGAAAATACACATGAGAAACATTGAGCTCCTTCTTAACTGAGCAAAGATTTCCATTATTAAAATTACTTTCTTTTTACCAGTAGACCTCTTCTTTTTGACACCATGAATGGACCAGAAATGAAAGGAAAAGTGTTTTCTAGACAAACTTTCTGAGAAAAAGAAGGGGGAACAAAGCAAAAAGAATTGGCACACCTCATCCTTCTCTTTCCTCTGAACCAGTTTCAGATCTGCAATCCATTTTCAACTTTAGGTAAGCACATTGAGGAAAGTAGATACCCACATTGTGCTGTACACTTAACAACCTGGATGCATGAGACATGTTTGTTCATTTGATTTTTACCTTACAAGTCAATCACAGTAGTAAAACCAAGATGTTTATATCTCATTTGAATAACAATGATCTTTGGGTCTGGGTTTTTAGAAAGATAGTAGATCTATAAAAGAAATTAGAACTCATATCACAACTATATTTAAATTACTGCTTGCCACACAACAACTTCACTGTTACACAGGGTTGTTTCAACATTTTCCATTTTGTATAACAGGCCAAATATAAAAATAAGTTTTTACAAGTTTTCTTGTGTTTTTGACATCAAGTAAAAACAGCTGAATAATAAAAGCTTAATTTTGTGTTGAAATGCTGACTATTTTTTCCATTCTCATGCAATCCGTTAGATGTTTAATTTACCCAGAGATTTTTTTGTTTTCCTTTGGCTTAACCTGATGGGACAGCAGTGCTAAGATGATAATTGACCTCTCAGGTAAAATATGAACATGACCTTGTATGCTTCATTTGGACAAATGATCTAAGTAATAGCAAAGAACTTGTGAAATTTAGTTTCTAATTTTAGACTCTGTTTTACGAGAGCCATTTCTATGGGCAGTGTCCTCACAGACATAGCTAGCTGAAACACTGTCATATATATGAATAACATCTTTTTTCAATGAAAATTAGGTTCAAGTAACAATCTTTCATGAATTTTTATAATATAATGTCTTCCAATAATTATCATCCAAAATAGTTCATCTGTGTTATCACTAAACTCTACAAAAAGTGAAAAATGTAAAACCATAATATATTGGCCTGTAATTTCATCATAAATTTGTTCATGCTGTAGTCAATGGTATTCAGAAACTGCATTAACCTTTGGAATAAAGTGAATTGTCAAGGCGGTACCAGTTGAGGTAGGGAAAATACTCTCTCCTTCTGAGCCCAAGTAATGTAGAAAAAAATTTCAGTCATGAGTAAGAGAGAATGTTTGTCCTACAACATCAATCATACATAGGTAAATCTTAAGCATTTACACCTTCATTCAAAAGAAAATCGTGGACCCTTTAAAAAAGGTAGAAAGTTAACAAGTACTGGAACAGCCAAAGAAAGAAACTGGATCATCACCAGCTAGTTCTGTGTGTTAATGTAATAAAGACAGATAGCAACAGATTTCCTATGACAATTATTGAAGGGCCACTTCTACTTTCTTCAGGGTTGCTGAAGGATTTTTTGAGTATGATCAGAAAAGATTATTTGAGAGAAATATAATCATTTGTAGACAGTTATTGGCACTTCTTTTTTTGTCAGGAGAAAAATATATTTTGGTCAATTCTGATTAAAGAGATAGTTTTTAATTAATAAAAAACTGAGGTAGTAGTAGGGAAGAATTATGTAAATTAGTTGCTGCCAACTTCTAGTGGTAGTTGTCCTTTAAAGAATCTGGTATCAAAGAGGGAGGAAATACCTCCAAGTCCTGACATTCTAACTAGAGTTAGGAGAAAGCAGTTAAGAAAACCAATAAAAACGGATTGAATCTTCTAGTGTCTAATAGAGCAGGGTGGTAACCTTTCCTCCATAACAATCCCACTGTCTAAAAGAGTAACAATTACCTGACCTTGCTGGAGGGGCGATATGTGATGTCTATATATACCAGAACAATGAGGCAATCAGGAGGAGAAACAGGGCTGAAATTTGTTCTTGAGTAGCCCTCCCAAACAAGAGAAAAGAGGTGATGCCTAAATAAGCCAATTTGTTTTCTCCTTTTAAGGATGTGATAGCTATTTCTTCCTTTGTAGAGACAATGTGTATCATAATCATTCCTCATCTTTTGCAAAAATAAAAAAATCTATAATATTTTGTGTTATATTTTTAGTGCAGAAAAAAGCAATTCTCACAGACAGTCCTCATTTTAAACACCTACATATATGATATCAAATTTAAGTATGTGTGTGCCTGCATTGTAAATGCAAGTGTCTTTTCAGTTTTGTCAGATATATGTAATTGTAGGGTTTTCTCATCTAAGGCCATTAGATCTTGTTGAACAACTGTTTTCAAAATTTTCTTCCTGAACAATATTTGAGAGGCTTAGCACATAAGAAAGGCTTGTCAAAGACTCTTGAAATCCATAATTTATTGAGAAAAGTGAAATCAAACTAAAGTTCACTCTATCACAGAGTTATAGGTTTTCTAAATAATCCTTATGTCCTTGAATGCTGCGTTCGGTTCTGGGCCCCTCACCACAAGAAGGATGTTGAGGCTCTGGAGCGAGTCCAGAGAAGAGCAACAAAGCTGGTGAAGGGGCTGGAGAACAGGTCTTATGAGGAACGGCTGAGAGAGCTGGGGTTGTTTAGCCTGGAGAAGAGGAGGCTGAGGGGAAACCTCATTGCTCTCTATAACTACCTGAAAGGAGGTTGTAGAGAGGAGGGTGCTGGCCTCTTCTCTCAAGTGACAGGGGACAGGACAAGAGGGAATGGCCTCAAGCTCTGCCAGGGGAGGTTTAGGCTGGACATTAGGAAAAACCTTTTCACAGGAAGGGGTCATTGGGCACTGGAACAGGCTGCCCAGGGAGGTGGTGTAGTCACCTTCCCTGGAGGTGTTTAAGGCACGGGTGGACGAGGTGCTAAGGGGCATGGTTTAGTGTTTGATAGGAATGGTTGGACTTGATGATCCAGTGGGTCTCTTCCAACCTGGTGATTCTACGATGCTATGATTCAATGATTCTATGATTCTATGTTTGGCTGACTCCAGTTATACGATGAAACTTTACCCCTGCATCTTGTTTTTCCTCCATTTGGAATATCACTTGAATTTTACATAAACTAGTCAATTATTTACTGATTATTTTTGTCAGATTATTGGTTGAAGATACCAGAAAAATATTGTAAATTGTGCAGAGATACATCTTTTACCCCAGTGAGCAAATAATCTAACATGAATAGACAGCAAAGAGGAAGTTGAGATAGCCTTTTCCCATGTACCCCAAACATCTTTCAGACTTTTAATATTCAGTAAGAAACACACGCAATTCTGTTTGGTGATGTCTGATAAAAGGAGCTGGTCATGTACAAAGAACATAGAAAACACTGAGAGAAAATCCTTATTTAGCAGATCTTAATCATTGCTCTGTGTATGTTGTTGAGAAATGAGGTGTGACACAGAAAATTTTCATTTATTGCCTCACACATACACTTCACATACAGGAGGACCTTGGAAAGACTAGAACTGAAAGATAGAGGAGAAGGAGGAAGTGGAAGGCTAGCGAAGAAGAAAGGCTTAGAAGATGAAATAAATGTCTTTTAAGGTACTCCATATGCCACATTGTATCTTACTATTCAGCACAGCATTTTTCCACAAAACATATGAAAATCTATTCATTTATTGGAACATTTTATTATATTTACACAATATTAATCTTTCTCATTCTGAAAACTTACCAAAGACAAGTAAATCTTCATTAGAATGGATTTTCTTGTTTGCATGCAACAAGTATCCTGAATTGATATGTGAATCCTGCTTATTATCTAAATTCTTCGTCAGATCTTTTAGTTCCCCAAATGAAGTCAGTTACAGTCCAGTGATGTGAGGACTAAAATATACATAGAATACAGCTATCCAAACAGCATCAAAAAGCATGTAAGGTTCATGTGACTTCTTATCATCAAACCACTAAATAAAATTTATAAAATGGATGAGAAGTACTAAGAGTCTTACTCCCATCACTGATTCCATATTTTTCAGATTTCTCTCCAACCATGTTTTAATAAGTGTCTTTCTTCACATCCTTATTTTTATCTTCTTAGCTGTGCTATTTCAATTGGAGCACAGATTCTGTTATTGAAGGATATTAATGTTTGGTTTGATTCTGAATTTTAAATAAACCAGAATACTCCATGAAATTAAAGATGAAAATCATAATAAAAACATTTCACTTCAACTAAAGTACATAATTCTTTCTCACTGTTGAGAATTTATTTTTTATTGTAATTCAATGAAGAATGGCCTAACTGAAGAGCATTTTGAAAATAAAAATCGAAATATTAATCTCAAGTTAAACCTAAAAACATCATATTCAGTCATTGATGAAAGTTTCCAGCGTCATTGCCTTGTGTGATTTTTCTGGAAGGAAAACACAGTCAATACAATCAACAGCAGTTTTACTGCTTTTCTGTTTCAACACCTGAGTCCTTTGAGGCTTGCTGATCAGTTGTATTCACTGTACTTAATAAAGCTTTGTCTCCTCTCCCTTTTTTTTTTTTTCCTGCCCCCCCTCAGTCCTCTATAAAGGAGATAAGTCTAATCTCAATCCAAATTATGCAGGCAGGATCTGCTAGTGTTTATGAAAACTTTGTGGAAGGTCGTTGAGTAATAATGAACCCCGACAAGGGTCCATCTGTTTCTTATCCAGTTACCTCTTCTTTTTATTATAGTAATAATTTTTAATTCAGCTTTAATACATATTAAGTTGTCTTATTTGCCAAGGGGGAGAAAATGACAATTTGAAATGAAATCATAACTAACTAAACCTGACGTCACTAGTGCTAACAGAGATATTGTATTTAAACTTCTTTAGTAGTAATTGATGAACTGTACACTAAAATTAAGTCACTGCTTGAGGAATCATCTATGCTGGGTTTTTTTGTAAACTACTTAGGAGGTAAATTATATTTCATTGTGTAAAGTCTTATGACCTTCAAACAGCGACCAGTTCCAAGGGCAAAAATAGTCATTCCCTGAAGGTTGTATGTTGTAAGATAAACTAGCAAACTGTAGCGTCTTTAGACCCCTTGTCGTGGTGCCCAGTATTTTATTGGATTGCATGGTGAGCTGAGGTTTCCAGAAAACTTCTTTTTTAGGTCATGACCTCCAATTCAGTTCAGTAGATGCAATTTAGAATTCTTCTACCTAGACACATCATATTACATGTACTTACACTGAAATTCAATAATTTGTTAGTACCTGAAAAGTTGAAGATTTCACTGCAGACTTCTATTCCAAATCATTGATGAAACTGTTGAATGAATCCAGTCCTCATGCTGATTTATGGGGAACTTATTGGTGATTCTTTTCCATTCAGAAAGTAAACTTGCTTTCTTTCCTTTAATGTAATTTCTAACCAGAAAAGGAGATTTTTCCAGTTACAACTCACTGAAATTGATATAGAGACTTTGCAAGCCCATTTTCAATCTCTAAATATATTACGCCCATCCCATCTCTCTTATCCATGTGCTCTACAAAACCTTCTCAAACAGCAACAGGTTTTGGGGCAGATTTCCCTTTACTAAAAGCCATTCTGATTCCTGCCTAAAAGGAAGGATTTCAATGATTTTATCTTTTATTACTGACTTTTCCAGATTAATACTAAGGAAAGAATCCAAGCTCACTTGTCTGTAATTCTTAGGATTCCTCTCATAGTGCATTATACCGGTGACCTGGCACAGCTGCAGTTTGTGATAACAGGTTACACACTTTGGTTTTTGCTTCTGCAACATCGTATTTGGGTTCCCTCAGAATCTTGCTGTCAATGTCAGGCAGTTCTGATGACACATTAACACTGAAATTACTCTAACACTTCCTTAAAATTTATTTAGTGCATCTGACTTACTTGTTACAAAGAAAATATCAGGTATGGTAATCACCCAGAACCTAGCTGTTTGCCTGGTTTTTAGTTTAAATACTCCTCTATTCCCTTTTAATTTTCAGTCCCAACTTGTTCTTCTTCTGCAGATTCTTTTGTTCTGTTTCCTAAAATGCTAAACGTCTCACCTCTCCAGTATAATCACATTCACCCATTGAGACATTTGGTACCTGGCTGCCTCCTGGGACACACATGTGGGACTAGAAATATTTCCCAGAACTCTATGATGAAGCTCTGGGATGCTGGTCTCCTGGATTTCTACCTGAATTTATCTTTTAGAACATTTTTCCTATGCTCCTCTATATCAATAATTATGTGCATCATAGACCATAAACGATAGATGCTTTACTGAACATCTTGTGAGAATTACTGTGTTTGCATGTATCAGGAAAGTTGCCACTTGGTTTTCTCAGGCATTCCAAACCCATTTTTCTATATCTAATACTCAAATCTCCTACTACCATAACCCACTTCAAGTTAGCCTGGAGAAGAGGAGGCTGAGGGTAGACCTAATTGCTCTCTACAGCTACCTAAAAGAAAGCTGCAGAGAGGTGGGTATTGGTCTCTTCTCTGAAGTGATAGATGATAGGAGATAGGACGAGAGGGAATGGTGTCAAGCTGCATCATGGGAAGTTTAGATTGGACATTAAGAAAAATTTCTTCATGGATAGGGTTACCAAGCACTGGAACAGGCTTGAGAGGTGGTTGAGTTACCAATCCTGAAAGCGTTAAAAAGGTAGATAGATGAGGTGCTTGGGGACATGATTTAGTAGTAGACAGGTATGCTTGGAGCTGATGATCTCTAAGGTCTTTCCCAAGCTAATGATTCTATGATTCTATGCTTCTGATCTGAACGCATAAATTTATTAGGAAAAAACTGTTGTTCAGATCACCTCAAGCTTAAAGAAGTCTAAACTCCCAGTCTCTTCCTTTGTTTAAATTGCAGTTACTAAGATTTTATGCAAAAGGCAATCTCTTATTTGGTGTTTTGGTGGAGGTGGCAGTGTGTTTTGTTTTTTCCTTAGGTAGTTGTCCATATAGTGTCATACATGTAAGAAACAACTTTTTAATCCAAGTCGGTAAGGACAAAGTCTTTGAATTAAAGGATGTGGTAGCAGAAATGGTTCATTTAAGATGCTTTGCAAGTCAGCTGAGTCAGGCACCCTAGATACATAGAGATTGTACCTGTTACAATGAGTAAGGGCCTTTTATCTTTTTTCCAAGGTCCTGTCCTCAGGGTTTGGGGCTCACACTCTTCCGTAGTTGACTTAGCTTATCAGGAGCCTAAGTCTCATTTTTCTCCTTTTAGGGAGTTATTTTCCTCTTTGAAAACTGTATGTCTTATACAAAATAACCAAGCAACATCCTCTACAAAATGGCTGAAGGAAAGACTTAATCTTATTCTCACAAACAGAAAAAGGATCTGGGTACATAAAGTACATAAAGTACATAAATCCTCCTGAGTTATTTGTTGTGATACTGGGGTTAAGGATGTTAAAACACTTCCAGGGGATTTTAGACCCCCAAACCCAAGATTTTGATACTTTGTGTGCTTTAGTATTGATTTATTATTTGTTTACAGAGATAAAAAAAGTATTTTTTTAGCATTTCTTTTGACTAAAGTCTTTGTGTTAGATGACCATGTAGCTCAGCGTAAAGACTGAGATGGTGATAATTGCAATTAAGAGGTGAGTAGAAATTACTTATTTAGAAAAAAACATTTCTTAAAAAAAACCCAAAACACTAAACCACCAACCATAGTAGCTACTACATTTTCCATATTGTAAATGCACTTGAGGTCTTGGAGAGTTGATATCAGCTATAGATGATATACAAGACAAACATGAACTAGTGCTCTTGGGACCAACAAAGCCATGGGAAGTCTGTGAGAGTTAACATTGGATGTTTATAAGATTTAGATACAAGATTCTTTTACTCTTTAGACACGGTAAGTAATCTTTTCCTCTTCTACAAAACTCATACAAACTTTTGCAAATAATAGTGAAAGTCAACTTTCTAAGGTGTTATTTGAAAATGTTGACTAATCAGATGTGGCAAACACTGAAAAAACTCCTTAGCAAAAAAAAAGAATTATGTCAATCATATGGATTCTGAGTGAATATGCTGTTGTAGCTTAACCCCAGCAGGCAGTTAAAACATTAACATGTTATCAACAATGGTTTTTGTCATAAACATAGCACCACATGAGTTGCTATGAACAAAATTAATTCTATCACAGCCAGACCCAGCAGAGATATAGACATGTATAGGTGTACACATGTGCATTCAGAAACTTATAAATTTTAAAATGTTCAAATTTAGTAAAGCAAGCAAGTATTGTGATATATGTAAGAACCCACACAGGTTTGTTTGGACTAGAATTCAGAATTTTTTATGAGCATTCTGTAAAGAATACCTTATGCTTGTAAAAATTTATATGCTTCTAAGAATGTTTATTAGAAGTGAAAATTTCACAATAATGTGTCTGTGAAAGAGTAAGTGCTTACCTCAATAAATTAAATTTTTCTTCCATCTTCTCTCTCCATGGACATGACAGTTGTATTCATCAAGTCTAGAATATATAGTACATTGTCACAGATGTAACTAAATTGAATGGTTAAAGATTACTCTCAAACTAAAATATATGCACATTACATTTTTATAACAGTATAAATCGTTCATATATTTCAAAATGTGAGCTGTTCTCAGGTAATTCTTTAGTAAAATGAAAGTTAAATTCATAAAATATGTTCCTGTCTCAGTGAACAATCCCTCGAGTGTTACAAAGGTATAGTCACTGTGTCTTTGTACCAGATTTCTCTAGGTGTATGTAACTCTATAAAGAAAGTAGCAATGACTATGGCCTGCTCTTTAAGTTGCTTGATATAAATGTAGTACTGGATAAGTCTCTCTGCTCTGTCTGGACCATTTACAGATGCTAATGAATTGTCATCTAGCACAAACGTGATTAGAAATGCACTAGGTAAATGAGATTGATCTCTGCAATAGTTAGTGAAACTGAGCTGAAGTATAGAAAAAAAAATAATGCTGCAAATCCAGGTTTTGCTGCCTAGAGTGTTGTTCGCCCTTGGCAGACCACTTCATTTACCACATGTATCATGTAGCATCATAAACCACCTTTATCTGGGAATAAATGTTATGAAGATGAAGGTGCAATGAGACTTAGGGATGTTTTCACAAGTCTTCAAAATGCTTTTATTATTAACTGTAATGCAGCGATCTACTTGTTATGAATATTAACACAGCAATTATATTTCCAAAATTTTTACCTGTGGTTTTACTGTCAAAGTGAATTATATTTAGTCAAGCTTGGCTAATAACACAATTAAAAGTGGTATTAAAATCAAATTGAAATTCATAAAAAAATCAACTGCAAAAAATACCAAAAAGCAAAATCATATATAGAAATAAAGTTATTCATCTCTAATAGTGCAGACTCTTTTTACATGTTCCAGAAGCAGAGACAGAAAACAAGAAAACAAGGAAAAGTGATGTACTAAAGGGGAAAAATAATGTCTCACAACAATTTATTTAGGAATCAATACAGAGCACAGTCTTTACCCTGTTTTAACCACTAATGAAATATTAGTCAAAATGCCCAGAGACAAGGAAATTTCAAATGCCAGCACAGGTTGCCAAGAAGTAAAGGTTTCTGCATTTGTAAAGTTGTTCCTTCAAATAGAGAGGTGGTTTTAAGGCAGTAATTCATTCAAGGGGTTCAACAGACTCCATAACTCATGAAAACTTAGAAGCGCTAGGTATTTGTGGGATGAATTGCTGCCTTACAGCAAGATCTACTTATGTTATAGATAACCTAAATGAAAGAAAACCACAATTAAGAGTAAAAAAAAAAAGTGATTGTTATGGATTCTGTTTTATTTATAATCCTGAATACCTTACTAATTTCTTAAGCACACATATCAAACAGTCCAGGAAAAAGTGTGGGGTTTTTTAAGTGGTCTAAAACTGCTCACTCATAAATTTCTTTTTTAGATCTAGATTTTATTATACCTGTTCTGCCTACAGACTTGATGAAATATTTCAGTTATAGATTTAATTTTCATGCATATTGTGCAAGTCCTTGACAGTACAGAAAGGCACCCAAGTAGAGGTTAATTATATTCATTTCCCTTAAAGCTTTTTTGAAGTAGCAATGCTGTTGTAAAGCAGCCTTGTATTAATGTGAATCTGACCTAACAAACTGACCTTTGTAATTTACTGAAAGCTGTCCACACCTAGACTGACAGATCCTTCTGGAATTCCATAATATTAAGAACATATGTACTACAAGAAAATAACATGCAGAAAGAGTTTGATTTTCAGAGGAGGATATGAAGTCATATGAAAAAATATCGCAGATTTCAAAATAATTAATTTGTCTATTTGCTTTTAGTTGTTCCTTGCCAGAGTTTAGGGGTAGAAAGCTGATGGTATGTGCTAACATACCAGATGCACTCTCAGGGCTTATCTCTGACTGTACCATATAAATTTGTCACTCAGTGTTTATTAAGTTTTGACTGAAGGACTTTTGAAGGAGCCTGTGGATCCACTGACACCCAAGAGGATATCTGGGAATCAGATGAAAGCCTGGTCTATCCATCTGGAGGTGTTGTTCCTCTCTGCTGGCCCCTATCCAGCAACACTGTCTTTCCTGACAATTTAACTCCAAACACTATGCTATAATAACAACTGATTATGTTTATACTCTGTAGAACAGGGGCTACTGACCGAGTAATACAATTTGAATATTCTCTTTTTGATAACTTTAGAATTTGGGCACAAGGTAGACTGTGAAAAATGTCAATTTTTTATTAAAATTATCACTGTTATCGGTGTAGTGCCAAGAAAAAAAGGAAATATGTTAGAGGTCATCATACATCCCTCACACTTAAAAGATTCTCCCCTCCTCTGTTCTGCATTCATGTGGAGGAAATTTTTTATTCCTATATCAAGAGGATTATTTCACATGATATATAGAACACAGTAGGGGAGGAATTCCATACGTGCTCTGGAAGAAAATATAAAATATTTCTTAGTATTTTTTTTTGATGGCTGAACTGTAATCTTAGATGTACCTTATGCAGGTGGCTATTTGGTCCCTTTGATCTACACTATCTTTTCATTATAGGCATATCAATTAAATTTTGTTTATCCATGCAAATATAAAAAAACCGAAAACCAAAATAACCCAAAAACTCTCTTGGAAATTAGTGCAGGGTTTGGGCTAAACAAAAAGATACTTTGTAATCAGGAATGTCTAGACTTTCTTGTGAAAATCTTCTCAACACAGGAGGTGTTTTTGTAATATCAAAAGGAGGAAAAAGGAGTAAGGGATTCTTTATAGTCTTCTCATGTAGTAAGTGATGGGGAGGAATATACAGGCTATTTAGACCAAAAATAAATTTTGATTTCTGGGTGCATTTTACAATGAAGTCAGAAATCATCAAAGTAATTTGAATAAAAAGTGTTTAGGTTTTAGCATGATGAGGTAATTTCTGTATTTATAAAAAAATATTAAAATGAACTGCACTGCATAAGTGAATTGTTTATATCCAAGCTCATAGAAATAAGATGTGGAGAAGCTTTTGTAGTAATAGATAATATTAGTCAGACTGGCTACTCTAGAAGTTCTAGAAGCCCAGTCATTTGTATCCATATACATTTCTTCCATTCAAAAGTTCATCAAACATATCACAGAAGAAAATCAGATTATGGTTTCTTCACTGGAAAAAAAAATCTATAAAGTAAAACCTGATTTTTTTTCATTTATACTTTTGATTTAGTATCTGTGAGGCTGTCTTCTTTTACCATAATCAGGGGGATCTCAGGTCTCAGGTCTTCCCTGGAGGGTCATTATAGCCCAAAGGCACTTTAGTCCTAAATTTAATGCCTCATATCTCTAAAGTTTGGCAGGATCAAGCTGGACCTTGGATTTTGCACTTGGAGTTGTCAGTACTGTGACAGCATTGTGCGGGATTAGGCTCTCCGCTTCACCCTATGTGAAGTCAGTGGAGATCCATATGGTTATAACAGTTTGCCCACAGGCTGCCTATTTAAAACTGAGGCCTGAATGTTATCTTATCTCAAATCAGTAGGGCTCTTCGCTGGTTCATTAACTCACAACATGCTGCCAGTTTGAGGATTGAGGTTTTAACTGGAATTTATTTACAAGCTAAATTTCTGCTAGAACTATTAGTATTGTTATTTTTTGTACTGGTTGAGGGACTTCAAGGAGAATTATGATAAGGAACATAGGAGAACCAAAGACAAGACTGAAGTATAGAAAAGACAGTCTTTCATTCTGCTGTAATAACCTTTCCATATACCCATCCAGTCTTCTCTATCTATTCCCTCATGCTTATTATACAACAAGGTGGGGAAAAATATTGCCAGAAAAGCAACAAATAAAAAAAGGCAGATCTGCAATTCAAGTTATAGCAGACATTTTTCCTTATACTACCTCAGCCACCAACTCAATTTAATTTTTCTTGGTTCAAGAGGTTCCGTATCTCACACTTAAGTAGTCTACTAGCATGAGGCATATTTGAATCAGTCATTACAGTAATTTAGTTAAGAAGCTTCTCTGTACTTAGCCACATGTCATCAACGTCAGTCTGAGTCTGCTTCAGCTCCCAAGGTAACCATGCTATTTTTCCTAGATGGAGTGAAGATGCCACATGCGTACATTTTGTATGTCAAGGGAAAGAGTTACAGAAGTAAAATATTTCCACCCTGACAATTAAAAGAAAGGGATTTGAGTGGGCTTATAATCTGGTAAAAACTTGCTGTGTGAAGCAGGAGACTGTTCAGGATTATAACTTCAACAGAAACTGTGGGAGTCGTAATGGGATAGAAATGAACAAACCTCTGAGTTTGTTATTGTTCTGTTCTTTATTACTCCTAAGCAAACAGGAACATAACAGTTATGGAGCCAAAAGGATTGTTAACAGAAGAACATGTTTCCTAGAAGGAAAATTAAACCAAAACATTTTGGATTTCCCCCTTCTTGATTGTATGTGTCATTTTAATTAAAATGAAAAAGAAAAGAAAATTATAAAAGAACTAAAAAAATATATGAAGATGTATTCCCACCAGGTTGCTACAGAGCTCAGGGATGACCAGGAAAAACACTGCAACTACAGCAACAGTGTTATGTCTACACGTTTGTTTGGCTTCTCATCACAATTCATATATTTTACTTCAGTGATATGGCTGTGAAGGAGATGAAAAGCTTTTTACTCCCCTCCTCCCTAATAACCAAATGGACAAAGTTCTTAGTAGAAAAAAAAGAAAATGGCAATTTGGGATTTGATGTCCTGAGGATAAGAACACTGTTGAAGTTTGTCATTTTACATAAGCTTCATACCCTGTTTGGTTTTAATAAAGACAAGTTTCACAAAAAGACTGTATGTTTCAGAGTTCCATAGAGGACTGTACATAGCTTCTGTGGGTATAGCTTATCCAGCAGGAAATACATTCTAACCTTTTCCTGGTTATAAGTGTAAAATCAATATTATTTTAATATAAATATATTTTATTTTATAGCTAATAATGATAAATTAATTTGAAAAGAAATTATTTCATATAATAATATTTAATTATTTAAAGAAAAACAAACAGTAACAACAAAAAAACCCATAACAGCACTGACATAAAGTATGAGAAATCTGCAGAAGGGCATCAAAAGACATAAAAATTAATGTTCTGTTCTTTAGTTTGTTTGTGCTGTTTTTACTTGCACACACTTTTTTAGTTAGGCCTGGACTGCCTCTTGTACTCAGATTTTTTTCTGGGTTTGTGATTTTCTTCCAGATTAGTTTAGTCTACGATGAGCTCTAATCAATAGCAAACATCTGCACTCTCCAAAGAATATCAGGTAGGTATTAAAGAATAAAATAATTAAAAAAAAGTGGGAAAGTCTATCCTATTGTTACTGTGCTTCTTATTATGACATCTTTCAGGATAAATGATCACAAAAGATGAAAGACATACTTTTCATCTCTTTTACATTGTCACCATAGAACATGGGAGAAAATTCAAGAATCTGTCCCCATATTTATGTACTGTATTTGTGATTTTGTAGAGCTAGTTAATAAGCTAGGCATCTTTCCCTCGAAAATTATAAATAAGGGCCAAGTTAATTAAGTGTTCTGAGGCGACAAGCCAAGGATGGTGAGTTATGCTGAATTTAATAAGATAAATTGGATTAGGAGCCCTGGCAAATGTGCTAACACCATTCTTTCATATTTGTCTACTGAAATATAGAACACTTGAGGACCCACATCCAAACAAGTCCAGCAGCTGAAGTTGAGCACAGAGAAACATTTTTAGGAACTTCATCCATCATGTGTATCCTGTATACAGATTACTGTATACTCATGTCAGGTTCCTCTGTCTTGAATTTGAGCTTTGTGTGGTGTTTGACTGTTTGACATATGTATCAAATCTGTTAACTTAGCTCAGTACTTTGATTATTTTAGTGGATCCAATTTATAGCTGTTATTTTACAATTGTCTCAATTCTTTCTCAAATGGTTACTTACAAACTTTCCTTTTGAAGTATGAAGCTGAAATCCTAATTGTTATTGAGGTCTTTGTCTTAAAGACTTTCAAAACTTGTATTATTTATAATTTACCTGTTAAAAGTTTTTCCAATTCAAAAGGAAACAGCAATTACTAGTTTCCATAGTTAACAGCTTTGCAGTTATTTCTGACAGTAATGATACTGTATACACACAGTAGCCAATTAATAAGACACTTGAAAGACTTGCCAAGTGAAGATATTTTGCAGTAGATATTACAGGCTAGCATACATACATGAAATATGTCTTCTGATTATGTAGCAGTGGAGAAACAAAGAAGAACATTGAATAAATCAGAGGTGAGAGACTCTAATGGAATTTGGATACAGGAGCTATGCTACACCACTGTCCCTTTCTATGAAGTGACACAGATATTTGACTAGACTATGTGGTAACAAAAACTGACTGATGTACAACAGAGGCATAAAAACTTTATTTCTCAATTAGATTAATTTTACTCCTATGTATTTTCCTTCAGGTAGTCGCTGCAACTCCTCTTTCAGTGGGGGAAAACTAGATTTCTTTCTCTTCCTGATTAATCCACTTATGTTATGAAACTACATGTGAAAAGTATGCTAATAAGAATCAAGGATTCTTTTTCTTAAAAACTCTCTACTATAAACTTAGAACTCAAATTCTAGGCCAGTGCTGTAGACCGATAGAAACTTCACTGAATTCAGTGTTGCTAATTACTCTTTCAATAATACTTAATTCATATGTCTTTCACATTCAGATCATAATCATAGCCTTAATCTGAGATGCTGTAAATTTGAATAAATTGTGCTCCTGTGACTGTCTAATTGGCCTAACCTGTCTTTTTACTTCTAATGTGACATCCTGGTATCCATTTCTCTTACAGTAATGTGATTTCTCTTCTCTAGCTTTTGCACTTCTCTCTAGAAAGTAGGTAGTGAAATCGAACTATTAGAAACTGTGGGGAAACAAGGATGTTTCAGAATTCTATTCCATCCTTCTCAACTAAATAACAGTGCTTCCTTTTTTACTAGAATGTGGGTTCTAATGTCAAAAATCAGCACTGGTCAGGCAAAATGTTTCCTCTTCTCCTTCATCAAGCCAACATTCATGCAATGTATGCACACTATTAATTACACAGCATCAAAATATATGCAAAGCATTTTGTGGTACAGAGTACGCGTCCCTCCTGAGACAGTCAAAAGAATAAACTGAAGGGATAATTGAAAAAATAACACAGTACATGTTAGCAGGAGTAATATGGGCTGGCTAGTGTATGATGAAAGTTTTGTACAAGTCTACTTACACATGAACAAAAGCACTATATGTAAAATAAATATATATATAATGTAAAGTATTCATCAAAGCATGAAAACTTGTTCCTATACAGTAATAGTCACCAGAAATGATACCATCGAAACTCTGTCTGTTCTGCTTTTAAATCCAAGGGGTACTAAAAGCAAGTAATGATCTGTTGAAAAATGGTTTTGCCTTTTCTCAACCTCTAAAGTTAATCAGAAGCCAAATAAAAACCAAGAACTTAACTTTGAAGTTTGTTTCTGTGAATTTTTCTTGTAAGTTTTAAATGTCATACCCTGGATACATATGTATGCATTTTTTGTGTTCCTGACTGGAAAAGTGAAAACATTTGCAGAGTGATTCAGGATATGAAAAGATGATCACCATAAACTCTTTAAATGTTACATATTGTGAAATAAAATTAGCAATACTAGTAACAATACATACAACATGACTACTAATTAATGTATTTTCATTGCTTTAAAACATTATATATAATATAAATTACCAAAAATATAATAAAACCTATGAATATTGAGGTTCTGTGTTGGGTCATTAGTCAGTCAATGTTTCTTGAGTCAATACTTGCCTTACTTATGTAAATTTAACTCCATGGGATAGAAAGTATTATATGGGAGGGGAAATTAAGCTCTCCAACAAATCACCAAAGAATCAGAATCATAGAATGGCTTGGGCCAGAAGAGACCTCTAAATAGGACCTAGCTTGAATTCCCAGCCATGGACAGGGACACCTTTCATGACATCAGTTTGCTTTAAGCCCTGTCCAATCTGACTTGGGAAATTTCCAGGCTTGGGGCATTTACAGCTTCTCTGGGTTACCTGTTCCTGTGCTTCATCACCCTTATTGTAAAAAAATTCTTCCTTATACCAAATATAAATCTACTGTCCTTTAGTTTAAAATAATTGCCCCTTGTCCTGCCACTAAAGGCCCCAGTAAAAAGTTTCTCTCCTTCTTTCTTATAAGCCTCCTTTATGTACAGAAAGTCTGCAATAATTTATTCCTGGTGCCTTCTTTACTCCAGATGGAACAACCTCAATTCTCTCAGCCTTTCTTCATAGGAGAGATATTCCATTCCTGCAATCATTTCCGTGGACTTCCTCTGTACCTGCTCCATCTGAGGTCTCCAGAGCTGGGTGCAGTATTCCCAGTGGGGTCTCACCAGAGCAGAGTAGAGGGGCAGAATCACATCCCTTGACCTGCTGGTCATGCTCCTTTTTATGAAGTCCACAATCTGATTAGTTTTCTGTGCTGCAAGAGCACATGGCCATCTTGTATCCAATTATTCATCCACCATTATCTCCAAGCCCTTCTCTGCAGGGCTGCTCTCAGTGATTTCATCTCCCAGTCTGCATTGCTATTGATGATTGCCCCGACCCAAGTGCAGGACTTTGCACTTGGCACTGTTGAACTTCATGAAGTTTGTATGGGCCCACTCCTCAAACTTGTCAAGGCCTGTTCTACATGACATCCTTTCCCTCTAGCATAACAGTTGACACCACTCTACCTGGTGTCACTCGTGAACTTCCTGAAGATGCACTTCATCCCATCTCTGTCATTAATGGATATACTAAACAGTATTGGTTCTTTCTTTGAGTCTTTAATGTCTCTACCCATTGCTTTTGAGCTGCTGCCCATAGGTAAGATTTCGGGTTTATATCTAAGGATAGTTTTCTCAGGTTTCCTCCCCTCCCTCCAATACAAATAGGGAGGCTCAAATAAAAGAGTGGCTAGCTTTCTTTTTGTTTTATTATAGGGTTCAATCATGGATTATTTATGTTAATGGTTGTTCATATCAGCTATAGGCTAACTGGCCTATAGTATCCCTGAGAAATTTCCTCATATAAATAATTTATTTATGCAGCATACAAAACTCTAATTATTTTTTTCCTTCTTCTAGCACCAGCAGATTCCATATCTTAAAAGTGTTGCTTCAGTTTTACTTTACTTACTAGGACTAATAATTAGGAAGCTGATATAAACTGACCAATACCAACCTTTTTCTCTGCAAATAAATTCACCTTGTTAGTCTCCATAGGTCACAGTTTAAAATAAAAAAGGTGATTTAAGATTTATATACATTCCATTAAAACTACAGAATTCTTCACTTCTCAGTAGTTAATTTCTAAAATTTCTGACACTGAAAAAGATGCTTTGCTTCTCTTTTGCTTCTTAACATCTTATTAAAGTTCTCACATGCATATGTTGTTGGCATTGATCCCACTACCATGTCTAATGCTGACAGATCAGATGATATTTTTGCAGCAATCATAGAGGCATGCATACAATTGCTAGCTATCTTTGTCCTCAATTTATTTATGATGAACATGCACAATTTCCAATGCTGAAGTTGTCAAGAATCATGTCTTACTCTAAGGCTTTTGATGTGTAAATATTTTTTTCTTTTTACTGAAATAATTTCCATACCTTTATATACCTGTTACTGCAAAGAGCTATCAGTTCAGCTCACTTTAGAGACTAAATCTGTTCTGGTTTATTTTTCTTATGTGAGTATTAAGGTGATGCAAAATTTAAATCTCTTCAGTATAGTTCTGTTGTCTTATGAATACAGGGTTGCCATTGCTGGTAAAGGGCCACAGATTTTTTACTAAGCTACAACACAGACCTCAGGTCAAATACTGTCTGGTTTTATCCAGATTTGTGTTGGCTGTATTGAAGCTTTATCTTAGCTTGCTTAGCTGTAACAAGAATTGTTTAATGAGCAGGGGACTATTACCTAGTTTGTCTTACTTTTGCTAAGTTTTTTATACCTGTGTGGAGCAACATGTATTGCTAAAAGAAATGGTAAATATGGTAAGTATAAAACTACAAAGTTTTTATGCTGTCTAAAAATAAACTAGAATTAAGTTGGGATAACATCAGAGTCCTTGAAGCTGTTGGTTTTAGGTGACCCTAGAAACCACAGGGCTATCAGCAACTCACCAGCTATCAGTTAATGGTAGTAATGAAAAAAATAAAGCTGGAATAAACTTTGTTTGGAGTAAAATTAAGGAAAAGGAATTAAGCTTCTGACATGTATAGTGCACCACATGCTTTAAATCAGACATAATATGGAGTTTCAGATTAGCGAATAAAAATCAAGGTATAAAGCATATTAGTAAATATATAAAAATGGTCTCAAGCAACTACCAACAAACTATGGTCTCAAGAAACTATTAACATCAACGTCAGGTACTCCATCATTATCATCTTAGGCATCCAAATGAAGACTTCAAAATGTTGATAATGTTGATAATGTTCCTCAACTTCATCTGAAATTTCAGCCTCAGGACTCTGAAAACAATAGATATGAGAAAGATTTTCTTGTATAATGTCTTTTACCTGTTTCATTGTTAGTGAGATTCATTTTTTCATTTAGAACAAGAGTGGTAATATCACTGTAACTAATAATAATAGCACCACCGCATTTTTGTTACTGTATATAAAAGTATTAATTAGACTTAAAAGAAATATTTGATTTCCCATGTACTGTGTGTTCTCTTTGCCATAAGATTTTGAGAGTAGCACAAAAAACTACAAATATATGGACAATTTTCCACTGGTAAGTTAACTACTAAGAGGTTCAGGGAAATTTGTGTAGCATATTCAATTCCTTGCCAAAACCGAGAGTAGAAGTATCAGATTGAATGTCAGTTTGCTAAACTCTGACTTTACACAAACTTACACTCAATGATGTCAGATGGTCGACATATCCACTTGTCAATTCCACTTGAGAAAAGGGAGAGGGAAGGAAGACCACAGGAAGAAGAGGGAACACTAGTACTGAGGTCTGAACTTCATTTCCAAAACTTGTATGAAGTTAGCAATTTTAACACTGACATATTATTTGTGAGGTCTTATATATGAAAATACAGACTGTTAACAATATTAACAAAATATGAAAGTAGAAGGTGAAGGCCTACTGGATATGAAGTTTAAACCACTATAATAGGTTCCTATTCAGGAGTTTTTCATAAAACAAACTAAATCCCTGATCTCCTGACTTCCACAAATGGAAAGACTAAGTTACTTAAGTTCTTTCTGGAGACTATAATTTCACTTCTTCCCTGTATAGCAGATGCAGGTGCCCAGATGTTAGCAGTGGAGAGCACAGGAGTGGCCTCTGTTAGACACAGACAGTTCTTGTCAGCTCTAAAACCTCCACTGTGGGACACAGTTGAGTTCCTCTGCCAAGAAGAGAAAACATGTTTAAAAAAGGGCAGAAAATACTTGATGGAGAGAATTGTAGGGAAGAAAAGAGAGTGAGAAAAAGCAGAGGGAACACCATGGTGACAGAAAAAGGTGGTTCAGGCAGCAGAGCAGAGATCCTGTTGCAGCCCATGGAGGATCCTGCACTGGAGCAAGTGGATATCCTCTGAAGGATTTCAGGTAATGGGGACAGATCAGAAGGGAGCAGAGGAAAGATCTGAGCAGGAAGGAGCATCAGAGAGGAGCACCCTCCTCCCTCCCTCCTGTGTTACTCAGTGGGGAGATTCTGAGATTGACATCCTCCAAAAGTAACCCACCAAATCCTGTTCTCAATGGAAATAGTATAAGGCATAAAATCACATATACAAATATAAGAAAGGAAAACAGGCCAGACACCTTTTGTTCTTCCTAGTAGGTATACTAAGGCACTGAAACAGTGCAGCAGCTCCAGTTTTGGTGCCAACTGGACAAAGTTAACCAAATGACTAGTATGACAGCTCCTTTAATTTTGTGACAAAATGTCTGATAACCCATTTACAGCCAGGGAAAGTTCTCAACACTTCTGGATGTGTAATAAAAGATGTTAATCACCCTATTGTATGTTTGCGTAAGTTAAACCACAGCTATTATCATTACTGTTTCTGTAGTAGATGTTGTAATGTTCATAACCGTGAAATACAGAGTTATCCTGTAGAAGTGTTTGCAATATATAAGATAAATGTTACCTGAGCAGTTTTCCTGTTTTAGCAGATCTCATTATGCCTTCTGCTGGCAACCATGAGATTTTGGCTAGAGTTCTTCCCCTTCTATATCTCCACAGGATTGAGTATTCTATTGGTTGGGATGGAGTTAATGTTTTACCATAGCAGCCCATGTGGTGCTGTGTTTTGCATCTGTAGCTAAATCACAACAGTGTTTTGGCTATTGCATTACAGCCATTGCACTGCATCAAGACTTTACTCTCTCTCCCTAGCCCCCTGCTAAAACCTAATAGGCTGAGGTTAGGAAGAAGTTGAGAAGGGAGGAGTAACTGATAAAAAATGACCAAAGGGACTTACCGTACCTTATGACCTTCATGTTCGATCTTTGAGTCTTCTCTCCTTCCTTCTATTTCCTATCTATCCTGGGGAAGAGGGGAAATGAGCAAAATGCAGGGTGAGTGGTTGGCTGACAGCTAGGGTCAACCTACTACATGTATCATCAACAGATAGACCCATATATAGCAGACCTAGCATTTCCCAGAAATACAATGGGTTTGGTTGTTTGGGGTTTTTTTGTACAACAACATATAATGTAAATCGTTCCTTAGTACTTTTACCACCTGAGATAAGGTCTCTAATTAGTTGAACAACTCATCTGAAACTCAACTCAATATTTGAATTACTATGAGCTCCTTTAGGAAAGGTCAGATGAATTATCTTTGATGGCAAGATGTGGCTATGGTTCTTGTCTTGAAAAACTATTAAATACTTTCCAAGATAAAGTGTACTATTTTAATCCATTGTCTAACATTACTTTTTTATAGCTTATGCATTACACATCAGGAATCAGACGAAAATCAGCTTTCCAGCTAAAGTCAGTAACACTCAAACGATAATGAAGTTTAAATGAAAGGACACAGGAATTCAAATCTTACTTTTTCAGAACATGTAAGGGGGTTGATAAATCCTCAAGAGCCTTCAAAATGTTATCTTTAGGTCTTAATTTATTATCCTTTGCTTTACACTTGTGAGCATTTGTTATGCTTTATCTCCCGACGGCAACTAATCACTGTGCATCCACTCACTTACCTACACCATAGCAGTGGGATGAGGAGGAGAATGGAAAAAAAGTAAAGCTCATGGGCTGAGATACATAGAGATCAGAAGGACAGCAAAAGAGAGAGGGAATAGTAGTAGAAATAATAATAATAATCTATAAAAAACAAACAATGCGCAATACAGTTGCACACCACCTAAAGACCGATGCCCAGCCTTTCCCCAAGCAGAGATCACTGGCTGTAAACCAACCTCCCATTTTATGTACTGAGTATGACATCACACCATATGGAATACCCCTTTGGCCAGTATAGGTCAGCTGTCCTGCATGTATCCCCGCACAGCTCCTTGTGTGCCCCCGACCTTCTCACAGTCAAGCCAGCATAAGAAGCTGAAAAGTCCATGACAGCTCAGAAGCAACTAAGTGTATCAGTATGTTTTCAACATTATTTTCATACCAAATCCAAAACATAGCACTACACAAGCTATCAGAAAGAAAATAACTGTAATTCATCTAAAATCATGATACTGTTAATGATCATAAGCTACGTGTATCCCTGATTTCTTCTGGGAGTCCTTCCAGGAAATCTGTCTTTCACCCATGTCCTATGGAGAACTTAGTTTACCAGTAGTGTATTCCAAGGATCAGAAAATGTGGGTATAACTTACTTGCCTGTCTTAAAAAGTTTGAATTCAACTCTAAATGCGTGGGTACTCACATCCAATTAATAAAGCTTTTCTGGAACATCATTAATAAAACAACTTTTAAATAACCTATTTAGGGAATTTTTACTTACAGTGTTTAAATTATTTGTGTCTAAATATATCTGTATGCATCTTTGTATAAAGCTGACACAACCTACATCAAAGACTGTAGAAGTTGAAGTGAGAGGGAAAAGAAGCCAAAATAATTTTGTAAACATAAAAAGTCAAGTGTATGTAATGACCAATCAATTGAGACAATGCTGACATTTTAGGTGTACAGTTTCTGAGGCCTTGAGCTAGATGCTCAGAGGAATGAAACATCCACAATTCATACAATCATACAATAGTTTGAGTTGGAAGGGACCCTAAAAGATCATCTAGTTCCAAACACTGTCACCAGGAAATGAAAGTATGTCAAAGTGAAAAAGAACGACCTAAGGGAACAGGACTTTTGTGGTCTTTCAGATGAAACTGTGCTGGACAGTAGAACTGTTTCTGATCTGCACAGGGTAAGAAAAGGAAAGATTCTAGTCTTCACTAACGCACCAAAATGTGCCAACAGAATATTTGTTATACTAAAGCTATATTTTCCTTGGAAGAAAACCCAAACAAAATCCACATTTAATGTATATAAAGTATAATATAGCAATTATACAAACAGATATTTCAACAATGACCATTGTACTGATGTTTTATAAGTATATACTAAGGCATTCTGATTTTGAAAGAAGGATGATATGAACTGAGAGTCAAAGTGAGAGCAATGAAAAACAGCAGCAGGTGCTAGAGTCAGCAAACTATGTGTTATGTTTGGTTTGTTAAAGAAAACAACAACAACAAAAAAAAAAACTGGAAAAGTTGAAAGAAAAAAAAAGTAAAATAAGGGCTTAAAAGCATCCTGTGGGAATAAATACGGATATGTATTAGTTTTGTATAACCGTAGTGGCCTGCAAACTAGGTCAGGGTCGAACAAATGTTATATCGAGGGAGAGCAATTGAAGGAAAATAACATTTGGATGTTTCTGAACAAACAGCAAACAGCTGATGAAGCAATTCAAGCAACCTCATCATCAGCTCTCTGTGGACTTGACCTTTGGAGCAGATCCATTGGCCCCATGTGACCTCATCTTCTTGTTTATCTTCTGTGACATTATGGAAATCCAAAATGAGCCTTTACCTTGAATCCTTATACTAAATGCTCTTTTATCCAGCTTATGTCAAAATGCTTTATTGCATTCTATTTTTTTAGTTCCTTTTCATAGATTCTTCTTTGTGGTTATCAAGTGCAAGTTTTTTACCAAGATTGAATCTCAGCATGGAGCCAAAGATCTGAAAGAGACAACATTGTATGTAGCTGTATTTCTTCAAAGGATAAGATACACACAAAATATTCTGAAACACCGTATTTTGATCAGGTGATAGAGAGTCTACTAATTCTAGTGCACTTCTGTGAAAGGAACAAGTAATGAATACACATCTCAAGTAATGAAATAATTTCTGTTCATTCCAGTTCACTTCAGATGCTTGCATTGTAGATACCTATATATGAGAAAGTTGTCTAGATGCTTTTTATTGTCAATAGGGAAATAACTATGTCTAAAGCATAATTCATCTGTTCTCATCAGTTGTACAGTGTCCCATCCTTTTTTAAGAGCAGTTCATTCACATATTGAAGGAGGCAACCAGATAGTTGGGCTATACCTCTGTGCGTAACACTGCATTTGCAGAAGCATATCTTTCTGCCTTCTGATTGACTAAGTACAAAGACTAAATTTTGTATATGTTTTCGTGCAAATACAATTAACTGACCAACCTTATTTAATATGATTGATAATGCCAACCTAACTCCTTTTGTTCCTCTGTAAATCAGCCGCACTTTGTTAAAAACCAAGGGCTTTCTTTTTTTTAAAAAAAAAACCAAAAAACCCCCAAAAAAACCCACAACCAAACCCCACCTTTAAATTCTATAGCTCAATTACACCTCTTGGACTGGCTAACAGAAAAAATATCACAGCTGGGAAACATTAATTTTCCAAAGATTATAAATGCTTTGAAAGAGTAAAGTGTGTTGTTTTCAAAGCCTGTAAGAGAGTTATCAGCTCTTTTGTTATATAGAGAAGCTTTTAATGTCACTTTCTGCTTACTGGTCTTTGATAAACTTCTGTAGCTGACTTTGGCAGTTCACAGTACTTTACAAGCAAAGAACAATATACCTTCTATAAAGCACCCAGTGGCCTTCATAACAACGCTTTTTCTATTAAATTTAAGATAAACATTGGTGTATATTCTCTAAAGCAAGTAAATGCCTCAATGTACAACACATATGTAGTTCAGTCCTGCAAAGTTGCTTTTATGTGACTAACACCACTTAAACAACTAAAGGGATATTTCCATTGTAAGAGCTCTAAGGTGAAAGTTGAATCAACCTAGACTGATCAGATTCATGTACTTTGTGTGACTTTGTAACAAAGTCACTGGTTACTTCAATGGTTTTAGCTTAATGCAAACAGAAAAAAAAAAGTGTTAAGGAAGAGATTAATAAAAGGAGAAGGGTGCTTTTTTTTCCCCTTGCATGCTCCTTTTGTTTTTCCATTTAGTTTTTCCTTTCCTGTATTGGTTTCCTGTTATGCCTTTAAAGATGGTGGATCCACAGTCGAGTTGCTTTGGTTTATGAAGTTACTTATCACCAGTTCCTATGTAGTAACTACCTGTATATATGCTCTAAGCCCATTACAAATAGAATGTAATTCAGCTTGCTGTAGCATGTAATTGAAGGAGCGTAAATTACATGAAAATACATTATGATATTCAAGGACTAAAAATGTTCACATAGAAAGAACTGTCATAGCTTAAGATGTGTCATAACTTGTTTACCTGTAGTAGTTTGACAGTGTGCTTGAACTGCAACACTACCTTATCCTGATGTTTTTGAGTTAACTTCCTTAATATTTACTTTTTCACAAAAACTCTACTTAGACTGTTAGTAGACTATAATCAACAATATTTGATTTAGAGAGTTTCTCTTTGAAAGTCATAGGTTATTTCTGTATGTACTTTCTGGAGCTGGATCTGTGTGTTGCTTCCAACCTTTCTGCTTCCTCTCATGTTCTTTGAAATTGCTGAGATGTTGTCATTCTTCACTAAGGCAGAATGTGCATGTTAGTTCCTGTCTTCCACTTTCATCTATCCTTATCAACCACAAAATTACTCTCCATTTTTTCCACATTTAGTCTATAATTTGAAGTAATTCACTGGCATTCTTTTCATTATGTAACAGAATAATCATCCAAAATCTAATTATTTTCAGGGATAAGAAAAAAGATTTTGAAATTTGTAACATTATGGTGCATGGTCACATCATCTGTAGTATATGGTTTTGTGGGTTTTGGTTTTCCTTTTTTTTTTTTACTGGTCCAGATTTACTGGTTTTCCTCCCCTTAAACATGCTGTAAGCCATTACACTGAACAGATGAGAAAAGATATAATTATATGAGAACTCCCATTCAAATCTGAATGGTTTCTGAAATTAATACCTCATTCACAAGTCACCATTTTCGCGATCGAGCCCGAGTGCTTCTACAGTTCTCTAGTGTAAACCATGTTAATTTGTACTAAAATGACTCACTGAACTCACTTATTTAAATATCACAATTCACTGGGAGAATAATGACAACTGGTCAGTGTAACTGGGACTCAACTTTAGAGTCACTCAAACTGAATCAGAAGAACATGTCTTGCCACACCTAACTAGTCAAGATGAAATGGAGAGATTGACAATGCTAGAGATGTCATTATGTGAAATTTTCTGACAGTCATATAACAGGAAAGCACCTAATTTGTTTTAAAGTCACAAAGTAAATTAAAATAGGACTCCCTTGTATTACCATTCATGAGTTTACATCTAAGGAGAAATTGTCAACTCCATTGATAATACTCCTCAATCTGGCTTCTTTCTAGAGACTACCACAGAAATATTTTAGAAAGAAACACAGAATAGCAGCTGAATGACAAGAAGATTGAGGTTTGATTGAAAGACACTGTACAGGATTTTTTAAGCTTCTTTCATATGGGGAGCTGAAGAAATTGTAAGACCTGTCTGTTATATTGGGGTAGCAAGAAAAAAGCTGTTCCACTGAAACATACTGTGCTAGGACAAGTAATGAACTGTTTTCTCCTTGGTTGCATGGCTCCAGCAGCTATGAAAAAGAAACAGGGTTTTCCACTGCTAAAATCCCAGATTTAATCCATATTGGACCAAAAATATTTTCCACCATTTTCATCTGCCATCTGACTTCAAGCTGTTCAAGTGTCATTTTTTTTCTAGCTTGTAAGATGTTGTACGTTGTGAGAAACTGATATTCCATGGTGCACCTAGAAAGGTATGATAGTATAAATCATGCTGATGACATGAAAGAGGACGAAGCTGCTCAGCGTTATCCATCACTGTCAAAAAAACAAACAAGAAGTTTATCTGAAAACATAGCTACTTAATGTTTCTTTTCCTACTTCAGAAACATGAGTGTGATACTTTTTTGGGGGAGATTTCCAAAAGCCTGTCACTGATTTTTAGCTCCAGACTGCCACTGAAAATAAAAGGGTGGGTGTTTGATTTTCCATGTGCCAGTGAAAATTTTGTCTAATGTGCTTCACGTACTTCCTTGTGTTTCATTCTTAGTTGCATTGCCAATCAGTGCTGTGAATTTCAAAAATCTAAGTCAATATTCCACTTCAACAATGTACATTAGCATGAAATTTAACAGTATTAGAAAATGAAATTTAGTTCTTTATTGTGGAGCAAGACAAAGCAAATTAATCAGCTGTAAATAAAGGTAGAACAGAGGTCAAGCACGACAGGATTCTGAAAAATATAATGTAGATGCTAGAAGGCATTTGGGTATTTAAAGATGCAGATCAGGTTTACAGTTTACATTATAGGCTTAAGTGATTACTTCTATTGCTTTCACAGAAAGTTTAGTGATGAAATCAGTTTACAAATTTGTAAAATCATAGAATCATAGAATTTTGTGGTTGGAAAAGACCTCTGAGATCACCGAGTCCAACCATATCTGTGCACTACTAAACCATATCCCTAAGCACTTAATCTACCTCTCTTTTAAATACTTCCAGGGGTAGTGACCCAACCACCACCCTGGGCAGGCTGTTCCAGTGTCTGATAACCCTTTCAGTAAAGAAATTTTTCCTGATATCCAACCTGAACCTCCCTTGAAGCAACTTGAGGCCATTTCCTCTCATCCTATCGCTTGTTATTTGGGAGAAGAGACCAAAATCCTCCTTGCTACAACCTCCTTTCAGGTAATTATAGACAGTCATAAGGTGCCTCCTTAACGTCCTTTTCTCCAGGCTGAACAACCCCACTTCCCTCAGCAAATCCTACTGAACATCTACCTTCATCTTCATATACGCAAAATAGGATTAATGTCAGAATAATTGCTAGGGCTGGGCACTATCAAAGGAAAATTTACCGTATCTTTTTAAGGCATCTGGGTTAGATGTGAGGAATCCTCTTGCTGCATTTACAACATGTTGTGGCTGACCTAGACTGGACATCTCAAACCAAAAGTTATATTTTACAAACCCTCTCATATAGTTTGGTAGGATAGTAAGATGAAGTAGGCTGAATTAACACAAAGCCTCATGATTCTACTAGTTACAGGATGAAAGCACAAATGTATCTTTTTATAGTGACCACTCTTGATGTTTTCTTGAGCTAAACCCATCAGTGGTTCAAGCAGAGGAAATTGTAAAACATGCTTTGCTGTTTACATGTGAATGTTGACACAGTGTAAATGTTGATATTTGTGTATACCCTTATGCTGCGTCAAGTTTTCCAGCAAGATCATTATTTAAGATCTTCACTTTCTGAGATTTGCTTCCTGATTTTCACTTAACTTCTTTTCAACATTTACCATTTTAGTCTTTGGTTGAAATTGCAAAATGGTAAAAAGATTCTGGATTAGGATAAATTGGGTCATAAGATAAGACTTTCTTCTTTAGCAAATTTAGCATCAAGATGATCCTTGATGTTATTTCTGTGTATCTTGCCTTGTTTCTTGTGAAGAATTGTAGAAGAAAAACAGATTAAAATTTAATCCATCTGTGTCATCACCATCTGGGTCCTGCAAAAATGAACAAAAGTCCCAAACAAAATGTCATAACTTAGAATTCCCATGGTGAAAACCTGGTTTCATGGAAGTTAACAGTAAAATTGTTATTGATTTCCGTGTATCAAGGAATTAATTGTAATTATAAACATAAGACAATAAACAACATATTAAACCTTTTAATATGTAAAATGAGTAAAGGCAATAGACAGATTCTCTTTCCCTTTCTGCACTGCTTTTGGCTATTATATGTCCTCCTATGACCTCAAATTTGAGCTCTTGAGCAGTTCTAATTATTCAGAGCAGACTTACAGTAGAAATGGCTTACACATCTGTCATATTCCCCCTAAAGTCAGATTTAAAGCCTATACTGTTTTTATTATGCTAATTCACTTTGAAATCTATGGTGAAGGTGCCTCATGCTTTTCAAGCTAAGTTTGCATAGTAAATTTAGCGTATGTTGCAGTGGTCCATAAACATTAAACCTAAATCAGCTTTAACAATTAGCATCCTAAGAAAATGTGTATTATATACACTGTGAAATACACATACAGTGAGAAAAAGAGGGGAAAGCTAAGTACTACTTTTTTGTCCTATTCAGTTTAGTAGTGTGTTTGGATATTTTTATTTAATATTGTTGGTTGTTGTAATCATGCCTTCAGAAGAAAAATCACTTATGCAATTGTGCTGCTAATGTGGCCTTTCCATAAAATGACTAGCTTTTATTGCAATTAACCTTTTGCAGACTTAAGTGTTAAACTTTGCTTTTGTTGTTACCAAACAGGATATTTTCTTTTGAAAAAAATACCGACCACCACCTACCAATAGTGACACAAAAAAGGAAAGTAGATATCTAATTGTATGCACTCTTTTTAACACCGCCACTTATAACAAGAAGTAGTGGGATGAAAGAGATCCTGAAAAATCAGAGTATTTTCAATAAAAGTTAGAGTAAAATATTATTGTCAATTGGAAAAAAGAATATGCCTTTCAAATATATGCAACATGCTATCAGTTATTTTTTCAATTAAAAACATAAAATAAAATGAAGTTCAGGTACCTTCAATACATAGAAGTAAAAGTATTAGAGTGATTCAGTAATTATTTCTCCCCACTAATCATTGTAATTTTAAAGATAAATTTCAGAGAAATATAGATTTATTTAAGTAGACTAATGAACCATTACAGAGGACAAACAACAATAATGCTTCTGCATAGTGAGAGTTCTGACTATAGCATAGGAGTTTTTTGTTGCAGTTTAGATTAAAGGGGTTTTAAAAATTTGCATTTCTTTCACTTTTTTCCTAAATGAGTCATTAAAAGACAGGGTTTGAGTTGTTTTGTTGCCTTAAATGCCTTAAACGTAAAACGTCAGTGATATAGATACTGACATTTTACATACGTAAGAACATTTCATACAGATATAAAAACCTATAACCTTTACATATGCGGTGAAAACTTTGATTTGAATAAAAAGGAAACAATATTAAATGGAAAATATAAATACCAGAAAAGTCAGGCAGGAACTGCAAAGAGTTCTAAAAAGCAAGTGTGAAAATATTCTCCTACAATAATCTCATCAGTTTTATATTGGAGCCAGTGATGTGTTAGATCCTTAGCATCCATATATTTTTCAGGTCAGTTTCTTTCTCTGTCTTCTAAGTTGAAATTGAGTTGAAAATTATATCCTTTATTTTGGATTCCTAGTGGCTTTTTTAACTGTCATACATGACAATATGGAGTAGGTTTTTCTTTTTAAATACCATAGAAATGTTCACACTCAAAATACAGGAGAAGTTACCAAGTCTGAACTAAGCCTTGCTATTTAAGTTTAGTTTATCTACCGTTTTACATTAGCAGAAGTGAAAAGAAAATGAGCTATTCATAGCTTAAGTCTTCATCTCTCACAATATAGCAATTAAAATGTATTCTGGAAAGTGTTATTTCAATTACCAAGAAAGTTCATCACAGTAACAAATTGTATGATGTTTATATACTGACCTATAATAAGAATGATGTTAAGGAAAAAATATTTCATCTGGGACACTGAAAGTACATATGGAAAACATCTGATGCATTTTATACATTGCTTTTGATGGTCTTCATTTCAATATATCTATATACATGTATGGGTCTGAATGTGTGTATATATATGCATGTAAGTGTCTTTGCATGTATGTGCAGAGATTCATCATCAAAAGTGCCTTTCCTTAAATTACAACTAGTCTGCAAAAATTCATTTGTTTGCTGTATTATTTATATGAAGTTGCAACTGAAAAACTATATAATGAATACCATTAAAATGCAATAAAAGGAGTCAAAAAGGGTTTTAATGATGCACAAAACATGTTGTTTTACAGAATATTACAACTTCTCTAAAACATTTACATCCTCATAAAATGGAATGTTATTAAATGTAATTTTAGTAAAAGAAAAGTGAAAGGCTTACTTATCAGGAACACAAAGAAGTCTGGGATTTTGACTTAAAAAGCCAAAGAATAAATGTACACAAGGGTGGGCTTCATGGGCTGTATGAATGCAGGGAAATTATTTAAAGATACTGCTTCTGTACTGCCTATCACATGGCCTCACTGCAATGTCATCAGTGAGATGACTACAGAGCATGTCTCTGATGAAGAAAGCTGGTTGCCCAGTTTCCACCATGTTTTACTTTTGCTATCTACAAGTTTTCTGGTTTAAAGGGAGAAAGAAATTGTCTGATTTTGAAAGGGATTTAGGGTTCATTACTTGAAAATTCTTCACTAGCATTCTGTAGGATATGTTTCTGCCAGTCCTACATCCAACTTTCAACTCCACACAGAGGAACAGTATTCCTCCGTTCTGTGCTAGGAAATTTTATTGAGCCTCTTCAGATCTTGAATATCCCAGTAAATTTGATTCTGTACATAGCAGATTGAAGTGACATTCAGAAACCTGACTCTGAATCTATCTAAGAGAAAATCGCGTTGCTTATAGTTTTGGAGTTATTTTGTCTAGTTACACGAAGTGTCCTCGATAAAAGAATCTGCACATGTCCCGTGTATAGTAGCACATCACATATAATGTTGTGTTTTATCTTAGACCTCTAAATGTGATTTTTTAGGAAGTCAATTTTAGGCAGAATATGTTGGAAAAGTGAGCATGTCCCCAAATTATTTCTCTAAGAACAAAGTGTTCATGTAAATGCAATCACTCTAGATGATGGAAGAATTGCTATAAATATCTTAAATACGTTGACATTTCAAAATTACTTCAAACTTTAATATCACTTTACAGAGAAAAAGAATGGAAACAATGCTTTTGCTACTACTGTATTATTCAGATTTTTTTACAAGGAGCTGGATAATTTCATTAAAAAAAGGTCTGCTTAGATGTTTTAAGCAAAGAAAAATAAAACTAAAATGAGCTCTAATTCAGTGTTTAAATTTTGTGGGAAGTAAAAAAATATGTTGAATACCTCACATAACTTATAATTATATATGCAGTTATTAGATAATTATTGTAACATATAGTTACAAATATAATTATACATGTAGCTATATATATAATTATTATAGTACTGGACCAATTCTACATAATTAACCAAATATAATAATATTCACAGGTGGAATTGTTGAAATTTAAAAATAAACTTAGAGAAAAGAAGCATCTTTAACTTTAAGACAGTACAATAAAAACATTTCTAATACTTTAACTTTGTCAATGTAAGAAATAATCTTCTGCCTCTAAGATATTAATCCATGAATTTTGGTAAAATAAACTGAATATTTTTTTTTTCTACAGGAAAGTGTTCATATTATTTGTAAGAATAATAAAAAAATATCTGGACCTGAGTTAGTCTTAAGAAAATTGTATTGCTTTAAAGAATTAGGTTTTTGAAATTTTCCTTCTAGTCAAACATAATTCAAAATGTTGCAAAGATGCAATTTAAATTAAAAATTCCATGAGTACTACTGCTTTATAAAACCTATCACTTGAATATGTCCCAATTTTGGTTTTTTAACAAATTTTATGTAAAATCTGTGACAGCAGTAGTTTTCTATATTACAAACAAAAAATATGAAAAATAAATGGCTATCTCTAGGGCTTGGATGAATATGTTCTTAAGATTTTACCTATTTACTTTGACTATTTATCTACTTATTATTTAGTTTTAACAAATATTTTTTAAAAATCCACACTTACTTTTTGCAAACAGAGAGATAAATGTAGAATGGCTTATGCAGAGTGTAATTTTGCAGTAATTTCCTGGCTACAAAAAAAGAAAAGCACAGTGAAGTTCTTTTAGACATCTTATTATATTAGAATGTAAAAGCCACTCTGATAAATTAGTTGGCAGTGTCACTTAAATCCTAAACTAAACCCCAGATAATGTATAATCTCTCTGGCATACCTTCTGGGCTTTCAACAATCCACTGTTAAGGACTGCCTGCCCCGGCAATTGTATCTAAATAGTTAAGTTTAAAAGATATTGATTGTCTTATACCTCATTAATTTTTCTAATTCCTTGTAAATTTCATTTATACGTTCAGTCTCCTCAAACTCTACTGATGACACATAAATATACATCGAGGGATACAATATTTATATTCTGTTTTTCTGACATAGCAAGAATTTCCTCTAAAATCTCTCGCTTTCAAAGTGTTTCCTGATTTTCCTTTTATCTATCTGTATCATATTTGGATTTCATGCTTTATCTTCACATTTATCATTTCTGTCTGCTCCAAAGAACCATCATTATCAAATCTCAAGAAGTCTACATCAGATTCTCAAATAGCACTAACAAAACTGTAATTCATTATCTTCCACAATTTAGGCTTTCCAATGACAAACGTAGCATTAAAGTTATGTAAGTTTTCACATCCTTTTCATAATTATTGCATTGCTTTTACAGATTTGGAATTTATTCTGCCTTCTAACAACTTGGTCAGTAAGTGTTATGACGTCCAGATGTAACTTTTCAATCAGAAATACTTTTTTCTCATGTGCATATTATATCATCAGCAAAAATTTTTACTTCACTACTCCTACCTTCTAGAATATTGTGAACAACATAAATAACAGCACAGATACCTGAAACTGCCTGTCACCTTTGTGGATGAAATAACAGTTTATTCTTATAATTTATTTTCTCTCTCTTAACCATTACTTAATGCATGAGAGGATTTTTTCCTTCTATTTTGAGACAGCTTAATTTCTTTAAAAGCCTATTATAAAAGATCTCTTGAAAGCTTTGAAACTCCAAGTACACTAAATCCAAGTACACATGAATAACCTCATCATGCTTCTTGAGTACTTTAAAGAATTCTAATGAATTAGTGAAATACAGTTTCCTTCTGAAAGCTAGCTTTTTTTCACTCCATCTCATGTTCATACTTACCCCTCATTTTATATTTCTCTACTTATTCTTCTATGAAATATAACTTCTAAATATTTGACATATATTGAGATGAAAAGAACTGATCTGAAATTTACTAAATTATCTTGATTTTTTTTTTCCAAGACTTCACTTTTTTTCTG
Source organism: Phaenicophaeus curvirostris (assembly GCF_032191515.1). NCBI lineage: Eukaryota > Metazoa > Chordata > Aves > Cuculiformes > Cuculidae > Phaenicophaeus > Phaenicophaeus curvirostris. The sequence continues at coordinate 175,081,559 of NC_091392.1, read as the reverse complement.
TGTTCAGGAGATTTAGATTGCAGTTCCTTCAGAATTTAGGTGCAGGAAACTCCTTTCCTAATGTCATTAATACTCTAGTACAGGCGGCAATTATGGCAGAGTGAATGACAGGTCCTGTTTACAGAGGGTTGATGCCCTCTGATCTTCAGAAATTATAGAATCCTTTTTTCTGATTGTAGTGTTTGTTTGTGTCTGCTTGAGAACAGTCACAGTGGAGCTGGCTTTATTCATGAATCCATTAGACTCATTCATTCAAAGTGAAAGGTATCTGGGACAAATCCAGTCATAACAGACTGGATCTCAGACTTTCAATACTCCTTCTGATATTACCCTGACGAGTATATGGAGGGAGGTGTGGGAAGGTAGGATCCTCCACTCTCCAGAAGAAGAAAGACTTTGCAATTAAAGAATCATGAAGTCCTGAATTAATTGCAAAGGTAGAAGTATGGTTTTGCCAAAACTCATTCCTCAGTTTGAGGAAATTGGTACATTAGTGATCAAAGAGTTTAAGACAGAGGTTCAACCAATGTACATTTACAAGCAGTTCCCGTCAATGAAACTTCCAGTGTTTCTCACCAGCTTGTCAGCTCCAGCAAAACTCAGGCTTCCAAGTCAGTCAGTCAGATAGCCGATTCCCATAAAGGCCATAAAAATTGAATATTATCCTGTTGGTGGTGTCTCCAGGACTTGTATTCCTGAAATACAGAGACTGTTATGGCCCAGCTGTCAGGTTCACATGGACTATCACATCCAAGTTTCTAAGGATAACAAGCAAGCAGACTGACACAGTCATCATCCTTTAAGGGTAGGTTTCAATATTTTCCTTTTTATTTCAATTTCTAATAAGAGAAAACCTAACTACTAATTTGTTTTTATCAATCAAAATTTCTCCTTTCCTATAGGAGCCTCATAACTTTTATAAAAACTGAAGTCAGAATTACATTTATAATCTGAAATGCACTTGGGGTTTTTCCTTGTAGAAGGAAATTTCTATATCTCTGAGAGGAAAACAGAGGTACGCAAAACAGAAGGAAGATGCAGATATGAAGAAATTAAAAAAAAAGTAAGAGGCATACATTACCAGAACAATTCCTGACTTCAGAAGATTTTTAATGCGTCTGCTTGATTTCATTGTAATCTCTACAGACTTCATAAATCTCAACAGGCATGTCTTATGTTTTTTCCTCCTAGACATCCTTAGAGAGTTCATGTGAGCCTTTAAAATAAATGTTCATAAGCGGGATTCGGTAACACGGTACTTAATTAATCTCTTTTGCCTATCTGCAGAAATGTTTCGAGCATATCTTGCTGGTACTCTACCACTGTGCTGTTTTACAAATAAATTACCATAATATCAGAAGGTACGAAAGGAAAAAGGAGATTGTAAGGTGAGAAATGTTAAGCCACAATACAATACTGTACTGGTTCATAAAGACTTTCTCCTTTTTCTTGTTTTACAGATTTCTGTATTGCAGAAAATATCTTCAGGACTGGTTCATAACCAGTCCTTTAAATACAACACCCCGGTCCATATTTCATAGCAGTTACGCCATGCCAGCACTAATGTGGTTTGCAACGCTGAATATTCTGGTAGGTCTTTCACATGCATGTTGCTTGGGAATGTTACTACTTTAATTTCTGGTGGAATTCCTCTGTGTCAGTAGGACCTTTCTGCCCCCTTAACTAATTGTGAACTTGTATTTAAGATCAAAGCTAACAGAAGTGTGTAAAAAAGACAAAGAACCCTTCAGAAAAATCTTGGGATGGGACTTCACAATAATAATGTGCGTTTTCCTGTATTTTACAGGCAACCATGTATTCTGACTGCTTTCAGGTTAAAGGAGGAAATGCTTATACTGTGTATGACACTACAACCTTTTCCTTTTTCCTATGTATTGAAGAAAAGGAAAAAGTAGCATATTTGGAAGATGTGTTGCATGCGATTAATGAATATACTACACTTCTTGTACAAGTTTTAAGGTTCTCAATGTATTTATTGGTGATATTATGTATTCTGACTGCTTATTTCAAGATAGGTTTAATTTTTACAATATTTCCCTGTCATCCTCTTTTGAAGTCTCTAAATAATTGTCACTTAAAAGGAATGCAGTGACTCTTTTTTTTACCTTTCTGCATCAACAAAGACCTGACATTGTAAAATCCTTTTGTCATGAGATACTGGACGATCAGAGCAGATGAAAACTCATGCAGCGTCCAGTTCTTGAGTAAATCAGAAAGAGGAACAGATTGAATGACTGTATTTTCTAAGTAAGATTAAGTACATGTCTGGAAAATCAATACAATTCATCAGCCCCAGGGCCCTAGTAAAACAGGTAACAGCGTTGCACAACTTTTTGTGTAGACTGATCAAGCTCTGCCTTCAAAAAAAATAGGTTGTTCATTATACCGTTTCTGTTTCATAACCTTGCTGCTCTGATCAGTAAAGCTCTTTGAATTTACATCCTGAGTCATGGACTATTTATAGCCAGTTGTTGTGCTAGAGTGCCTATAGATAAATGTTAAATAAAACCAAATCCAGAACTACCATGAAGCATTCTTCATTTGACTCACTTGGAGCTTTTAATACAGATGTTTTCATCACAATCATCTTTTATATCTCTTATACATAACCTTTAGCAATTTTATAATTCCAACACTAATCCCTTCTTCCCTAAATTCATACACAACTTCTTGTGCAAAATCATAACCTTTTTTTCAGAATTTTGAGTAGCTACGACCTACTGCTTTCCTACTGCACAGAAAATTTTATCAAATAAAACTATAAGTCTAATCTGGCACCATCAAACTTTGGCAACCTTCAGACTTTTGGTAGATTCGATTTTCACTTTTGAATCAATTGAAAACATATAGAATCATAGAATCGTACAATCATTAAGGTTGGAAATGACTTCTAAGATCATCAAGTCCAGCTGTCAGCCCAACACCACCATGCCTACTAAAGCATGTCCCAAAGTGCTACAGCTACATGTTTTTTAGACCTCCTCCAGGGATGGTGACTCCAGCACTTCCCTGGGCAGACTTTTCCAATGCTTCACTACTCTTTCTGTAAAGAAATTTTTCCTAATATCCATCTAAACTTCCCCAATGCAAATGTCATCCTATTGTTAGTCATATGAGAGAAGAGATCAACACTCACTTTGCTACAGCCTCCTTTCAGGTAGTTGCAGAGAGCACTAAGTACTCTCCTCAGCCCCCTCTTCTCCAGACAGAAAGATCCCCATTCCCTCAGCTGTTCTTCACAGGACTTGTGCTTCAGGTCCTTAGCAAGCATCTCTGCCCTTCTCTGGGCATCCTCCAGTGCCTCAGTGCCCTTCTTGTACTGAGGGGCCCAAAACTGAACATAGTATTCCAGATGTAGTCTCCCCAGTGCCAAGTACAGTGTTAGCTTTGGACAGTGTGCTGTTCAGATTAATGAATGTCACAGATGACTAAATAACACAAAAATATCTTAACTGAAATCCCACTGCCCAGAAGTTTTGATTTTTTGTATCATTTATTTAGGTGGATGGGGAGTAATTTAAAAGATGATGATTCCAATGTTCTAGTCAGTTTTATTTGCCTGAGACTGAGACAGAGAGGAGCATCGTAGTCCTCAAATTTTCAGTTCTGCTTAAGTGTGATATGACAGTGATTGTACAGCATAAATATGTAGAAAATATCCCTAGATTCTCCACTCTTTTTTACTAGCTTTCACCATATTATAGGAGTTCACTATTTTTTCAGATATTAATGTATTCAGTTTGTTAATAAAAAATGCTTTAATTATAGTACTACACATAATTACAAGACCTTTTTGAACACGTAACGAGACATATCAAACCAGAACAACTTCTTTCACTTTCATCCTTTCCTTGGAAATTATGTTCTCAGAGCAATATTTATTAATATTTCATATTGTTGGTCCCAGTAGAATTCCTTTATTTTTTTATTAGGTAAAAACAGTGATGCAAGATGATGCATGACCAGGAATATGATGCCGTCAATAACAAGCATTAATTAACAAATTAATTAGACACGATTTGTTACTTTCTCTCATGAGAGAAGAAAAGATTTTTTCTGTCTTGCTGGAAAGCATACTAAATAGGGATAAACATGCATATATCAGTCCCCTAAATACTGCAACCTTAATAAACTTCCTCTAGGTCTTTTTTTTTCTCCAGGGTAGATACAAATTGTTTTCCTAAACTGGATCACCCATCCCTGATTCACAGTTTGCCAACATAATTTGCTTCTACTTTTCATGATGTCTTAGCAACTGCATTAGTAATACAGCTCTTCATGGCCCTTGCTCCCATCTAAACCAAAACCACTTTGATGCAACAGAGTAATTTGTGTTCAGTTACATTTTCTCAGGCTAGATGAATAGTAAAGAGTATTGGATGTTCTGCCCTCCATGCTGGAAGTATTTTTCCATTTTGAATAAATACCAGAAAAATATATTTCTTTCTTATTTTATCCTGGGTCTCTCCTGAAGAATAAGTGTATGTATGTTTTGTGAGGGAAAATAAGTATATAAGCTAATAAAAAAACCTCATAGGTAAGAACATAACTAATTTTCACACATGTTTTGTGGTTATGGTCTGCAGAAAACATTTCTTTTGCAGAAATAGTATTGGTGTTAAGAAACCTTATGAAATAACTTTCATAAAGTATTATTTAAGTGCCATTATTCTTTGAACATTTTTTCCACAACAGTTATCAGAAAATTACAGTATAATGTAAAATCAACAGACTTCCCCCCGGCCCAGCCTTAAAGAATGCATTTCCTCCTCTCTCTTTCATTTCTAATTTCTCCTTCACTTAGCTTCTCAATATTTTTGAGGGTAAGTTATGTATAGGGTAAAATTAGTGAATGACACTTTTGGCAGTGCTTGTCTTTCAGGAGCTTCTTTAGACATTAGGAAACACCCTACACATAACAATTAATCCCATTATGAAACAGATGTAAGGTGTTTAAGGTAATGGTATGAATTGCCCTCTTGAGATGCCTTTTTATTGCCAGCTATCAAGACACCCTAGATAATTAACTTAGCCTATACACCAGCTTGTTCTCAGCTGCAGTGGGATGGTACAACTATCAGCTGCAAAAGTTATTTTTTGGAACTTTCCTTACCTTAAAATAAAAAATATACCTCTTATTCTGAATAGAAGTTGTTTAATTATTTATAATGAGTAATGAATAACATAGTTTTTGTCAATGGAAAGAAAATACTTCATCTTACAGTTGAAAAAATGTGACAAAATATCAAGGAGAAATATAGGATTTAGAAAAAAAAGTAAAGTGAAGAAAGTAGGATGCAAGAAGCAACTGTTTCTAGAAGTCCACAGAACTTTGCCACTTTTTCTGTGCAATATCCAAATAATCATTAAATCTACAGTGGTGATGAATGTTGCTGTTTGATAACAGTGGAGCTGTCAGTATCACAACCAATCATGCTGTCAATTATTTTATAACTGTCATTTAATTTACTATTAAATTTCTATAGATTAACCCTATGCTTTGTGTTTTTGTGTTTCCCTGTTTACTTTTGATTTTATTTTAATTGAGATTGACACACAAGGTCAAAATATTGTAAAAATATATAGCTCTGAAGCAGATAAGGTAACAAAAGATCAACTAAAAAAGGAATTAAAATCTAATAATTTGAAAGTTATCTAATAAATACAGAAATTTATACCTTAAAAATAGAAAGGATATCTACATTTCTTTCTATATAATTAGCTTCACCAATGAAGACCAATTAACTTGTTCCTACATGGAGGAAGCTGACCCTTTTTTAGTTGCTATATGTTATAAATTAATAGTCATTAATGAAAATACGAAATAACAAGAAGCAAGACTTAAAAAATACATATTATGATATTCAAAAACAGCTGAATAAATACTCATATCTTCTTGAATGTTTCCTTAGTCAGATATTTTTTTTTCTTTTTCCATAAGTGTTTATGATGTGATGACATGATATATATCACATTATGTTTTCAAATAATAGCAGTAAATAATCATCATCATCTTCAAAGCCAAGAAATAAATTTTTCACTTCAGAACACAGTGTATTTTGTGCCTAAAATAGCAAGTTAACTGAATAAAATTTGACCATAGAAGAAAAATAATATCAATTTATGTAACCCTGATGGTTGTCAGGTGATAAGCCAAGAAGAAAAACTCATTCTTTAACAGCTTTACCATGTATCACACCCTTGCCAGTTATGTAAGCAGCATAATACTGCTGTATTTACTGTGATCAAAGTTCTCTAGAACATCAAGTTCTTAGGGCTATTAATTGTCTCAAATGGAAGCCTCCCATATGGCTAAATGGAAAGGTGGTAGCAAAACAGGCTGTATGAACATGTGCTCTTTTAAAAAGTGTGCCCCAAATGTTTCTATCATCAAACATAGTTTTCAAGATCACTTGTTAACTGAGATTTATTTTGAGCAACCACCACCTTTCTCTTAAGGTTTCTGTCATTCGCTGGTCTCTCTTTATGATGAATGCTGTAAAAATATCGCTGCACCAGCAGTCAAGATGTTCAGGTTCAAGTGACCTTCATTTAGGTCACAGACACAATTATGCCCTGAAGTCCAAAGATAGGCTTACTTTTCACAAGCAACATTGCTTCACTAAACAGCATGGTACCAAACTTATTCTCATCTGATACAACTTCCTGGGAAGAACAGAGGCCTTAATGATACATACCTTAAAAATTAAATGAAATCAGTATTTTCTTTCCTTAAAAACTCTTAATTTAAGGAAAAAAATATATGCATGTTTTCTATGGTTTCTTTAGTTTTGAAATCTCCATTGGCAAGTTCTTATAGCCTGGTCTTTAACCTCACTGAAAAAAATCAAAAATAAATTATATATTTTTGTGGATTTAATGTTTTCTGGGGGTTTCTTTGTTTTTGGTTTTGGGTTTTTTTGTGTGTGTGTGTGTTGGTTATTTTTCCTTTTTGTTAAATACAGTTAAAATAATCTGCAAGGCAATACTTAAAAGAAAATTAAAAAAAAAACCCAAACAGCTATAAATTATCTGAATCCTTCCATTTAGAAAAAAACAGTCTACTTACTTACACCTTAGGCAGATAAATTCTTCTGTTTACATTAATTCACTGAGATGTTTCAGAACCTGTATTTTCACAGCAGTATGAAATGAAACACAAAACCTGAAAACTTAGTAAGTTTTGTAGAGAATAAATTGGTGAAATAAAACTTTAGATGATTCACGTGTCTGTTCATGACAGACAGTGTCCTAACAACACTGATTAAGTTAGAGACTTTTAGAAAATTAAATTATCTTTTTAGAATTGAAATATACAGTAACTGAAAGTTTGAATATCTACTTAAAAGAAAGTAGGCCGATTTTTTTTGTCTTCTGTGTTACTAAGAGGGTTCTATACAGCAAATGTTTTGAACAGATGCCAGATAACTTTAAGTTTATATTTGGAACATCATGGTCTTATCAAGGTGAAGGTTGCCCTTCTCTGACACCCTGAGATGACCTGTTGCCTTCTTTTCTCGCTACTTTTCTTGTCTCTGGGTCAGGAGGTTAAAAAATGTGTATCGTGCATAGGCTAGCTTGCATCAAGTTCTCTGTTGATAATCCTCTCTGGTTTGGTCTGTGATTCTTCTTTCTTTCTAATGACTGTGTGTTTTGGGTTATTTATTTATTTATGTTTCATTCTAGATAATGGTGCATTAAAACAATTAGATCTTGTTTGCTGTTAGTGATTACACTCCTTTTACTGATGATCTTTGCTTTTAAATTTGACCTTTTCTTGCTCTCTGCTAAAATTTGAAGAACTGTGGAAAATTCATAACAGCTATTTAAGTATCAGCTCTAAACTCTGGAGAGTTGGCTTTAACTTGCACAAAGCTTTTAGCTTTTTTTTCTGTCGTACTTTATCTGCATCTTCTTGAATGTATTTGTGTGATGATGGACTGAAAACTTGTCAGGTTGAGCCATTCACTAATTTTGTCATTTCTTTAGAGTAATTTAAAAAATATAATTTTGTTGTTGTTTTTTTTCTGAAGGACTGCACCTCTGCACCTTCTCAAAGTCTCATACTTATCAACAGCATATTTTAATTTTAACAGATCAGAGATGAAGACTGGCCTTTTTGTATGGAATAGCAAACCTTCCAATGACTTTGCTGAAGTGAAGATTTCATTTCCAGATCAGTTTGCAGAAGTTTGTGAATTAAAAAAAAAAAGTCTAAATTGACAACAAATATTACTCAGAATGAATAATTCAACCAAGTCTGTTTAAGAGAATTGTCCAGGAAAGATTTAGACTATTCATTTTAAAAGAAAGAAAGAGAAAATTCTAATAAATGAAGTAATGACTTTTCTGAGCTATAGCTGTATAAAAATATTTCCCTCTGGATAGAGGTGTTACTTTTATTGTGCAATAATAGTCTTCAGTCTTCGGCTTCAGGCATTTTATCAGGATCTCAGTAAAAGGTCTGCCTTTAGGACAATATTTTATCATGATTGCCTTTAAAACTAGTTACTATTTATATGACAGATCATTTATAGTTGTGATGGTTTGGCTCATTGGTCATAGTCATGCTACTGAACAGCCAGTGGTGACAGTTTCTTTGATCAAACTACTAAAAGAAAAAGCTGTTTTAAATTTAAGAAATTGAGTGTTTGTTATGAATGCTATACCAGTTCAGCATACTGTTCCCTGAAACCTTATAATATCCCATATTTCTAATTCCAAGTTGAAGAACAGATAATTGAAAAAAATAGGCAAAGGTGAAAATACTCCAGCTATATTCTTTTAATTTTCAGGGATAAAAAGTGGCTAGGGAATACAAGTACTAAATAAATAAAATGATACTTACTCCTCTGCAGCACAACTCACCACCCTTAGCAAGTCTTTTCAGAAACCAGAGATCAGCCTCTATAAAAAACTATAAAGTGTTCTGAAGAGTTAATATTAATGATATATATTTACATGAAAAAGGAACATGATGTTGTTCTACTCCTATGCCAGTGTCCACTTACTACTATATAGAGAAAAATATCAGCAACAAACATGTAGCCATGCTATTGTACTAAAACTTCGCTGATATTATGGAAACAGTATTAGAACTGTAGTGAATCAATAGTGGGGGGCTTTGTCATTAGCTTCTCAATTGCAAACTTCTGGTAGTGACAGAGAGTATGCTGACTAGTCCTTTGTGAACATAGTATTTAAAATTACTTGATTAATTTAGTTTTAATTATTTTCCTATGTTTTCACCCAATGCACCTCTCTATTTCTTATTACCACAATGTTGCTTGGAGTGAAAAAGAGTCAAAACCAGACAGCCAAAAGGAAAAATTTTGTGAAGGGAGTAATTTAATTAAACTTAATGATTTTGAAGGGAGGATTTTGAAAGAAGAATGCTTTCAAAGAAATTTTATCCAAACCAAAGGTTTTAAAGCCAGTCTGAATACTATATGTCACACACAACATCATCAGAAAATTCTTGCAGCTCTTAATATATGTGAAGTATTCAGAGTTTCTGCATATAAAATACATGCCAGGTAGATTCAAACAGAAGGACTCACCAAGCCTTAGTCCTCTACTGTCTGTCAGCATCTGAACTAGGCACCTTTCATTTGCACTGGCAGTCAATGAAAAGAAATAGGGTGCTTCAGAGCACTTTTGGCTTAATTTACCGGACTGAGGATGAGATGAGGGTTTTATAGAGGTGTCTACATCAACTATACAGAGGCAAGAATGATAAGCTCAAGCCCAACCTTCTCTTGCTTAGGATTCAAGCTGACTAGATACTACATGAAAACAGTACAACAGAGCCTGACCTAGAAACTGTAGAGCAGTAGTCTTCAAATTTTTTGGATTGGACACCCCTATCAGAAAAAAAAAAAAGAGAATGCACTCCCAGTTTATGCATATTTGTTTATTTATAAATTATATACATGTGTTTTGTATTAACACAGTAATATTTTGGTAGAAATTAGGTGGGCTACAGGGTGATCTGTTTGAAGCAAGACATGGGTCCATCCCCTGTTGGATAGAGCTGGTTCCAGCTGGCTCCAAATTGTGCTGGTTGTGTACTATTAAGTACATTATAGAAAATATATGGAAAAATACAAATAAAAAATTGGATAAAATAAAACAATATTTTTAAAATTTACTTTCATTTGCTTTATTAATGGTACAAAAAATACTTTCTTCTCACACGCCAGTGGATTATCTTGCACATCCCAGAGCATGTGCATATCCCACTTTGGAGACAACTTCCATAGACAGTAGTCCTCAAGTTCTATGACCACATTTAGTCTTCTGTTCAGTTTGTGCTAATAAGTAACAGTATAGTATAGAAATATCTGCAGTGAGGTATATTTCCACTTGGTTTTAGCTACCGATTTAACAGGTTTATCTGTCTATTTTATGACTGGATATGAATTTGGCTTTTCTAAAATCTCCCAGGTTATCACAATGATACCAAATCCTTTTAAATTTTGTTTTGAGCATATACCTCTATTAATCCTTCTCCAGGTTTGAAAAGGTTTCTGTCTTGTTTATGAGAAAAAGTGTGAACATCAAAATTCACTCACATACTATTTTCAGCACTTTTTAATAACTTACATAAGAAGTAGGATTTCTCTTTCCATTTGTTTAAGAAGAATCTGGGTGCGTGTTTATTTAATTATTATAGTGGAATTGATTTCTTTCTTTTCTGCTAAAGAAATTATGTTGATTAAAAAAAGACATTAGTCTTTCAAGAAATTTGAAATGTTTTGTCATTAGAGAAAACAGGAATAGGAGGAGTGTGGGCTTGCTGAGTTGGGAACAGAATATTGTTTCAGCTTCAGGATCTATACTGGAAAAGGGCCCAGAAAGGAAAAATGTGGGAACACTTGAGAAATCTTGAGAGCACCTGAAATCTTGAACCACAGTGAAAGTCATGACAGAAATGGTCAGAGATATAGACCATAATAATGCTATGGAGACTACTAAAAAGGAAAAGGCTCAAGTCCTGAGAACATTTCAACTTCCTCTGCAGAGGTGACAAATTTCTATCTGCTCTGTAAGAAGTCTTGGGGACTGACATACTCAGTCAGCTACAGGTGACATAAATCCCCTGTGAAAGTTTAACGATGTGGTCAAAATTGAAGCAATAAGCAATGGAAATTCTTTCTTTTCTCTCTCACTAAAAGCAACATCACTCATTATCTAACTTGAAACAATTCTGTCATATAAAACCTTATTTCTCTATTCTTTATTGCTGTGAATTATTGATATTATTTGATACACATTATTAAGGTCAGCATCACACAAGGCAAGATGAACATCGTGCTTGCAGAGAGAGCAACAGTGCGTAATGTGCATTTGGATTTGGGAACAGACAAGCTCATGTCTTTATAGAAAGCTTTTTCTCTTGATGCTTTACTTGTTTTGTTGAAGTAGATATTTGTAAGCACAAGGAACAAACTATAAAATATTCTGCCACATTTTTAATAATTTACATGTGTAGAATTTGTTGAAGGAAGTCTCTGAGGGCAGGGGGCTTTCCTGCAGTAGGTAAACACCAGGGCAGGGAGAGACCTGTGAGGGAATAGCTTTGCCAGAGCAACTGTGGACACCTCCACACCTATAAAAACAGACCAGGAAGAGCTAGTGATGATAAATGCTGTGAACAGAGCAGGGAAACAAAGTGTGGTGTGTAAGCCAGGTTGTGTCATGTTAGTTTGCCAGGAAGAGTGCACAGGAAGGGCTTAATCACTCTACCAGCTCAAGAGGTGCATTCAATTGGTGGTTGTTAACCTCGGAAAGAGCACAGCAATGGTATCCACCCAGTGGAAAGCTACGTGTTCTACACTCGCCAGCATGAATGTGGCAATCAGACAGAGGTCCCACAAAAACTTGCAGCCATCCAGGTCTCAGGTGGCAGGGAGTGCCAAAGCCTTTCATTGGTAAAGGAAGACAGTAGTGAGAAGAATTGTGTGAGGTTTGACCAGGTGGATGATCTGCTCAGCTCTGTGGCAGAGCTGGGAGAGGAAGTAGAAGGTTAAGGAACATCACAATGTCTGAGAAAGAGACAGATGGAGTCATGTTCTGCCCTCCCTGATAAAGAAACAGGAACAACCACCAGGAAAAAAAACCAAGGTCAAAGGCATCCTCTACCCTCCCTGTCAGGCTGGAGGTGGTAGCTCAAAATGTTGATCTGCTGGAGGGTAGAGAGGCTCTGCAAAGGGATCTGAACAGACTGGACCGCTGGGCAGAGTCAAATGGCATGAGGTTTAACAAGGCCAAATGCTGGGTCCTGCACTTGGGGCACAACAACCCTGTGCAGTGCTACAGACTAGGAGAAGTCTGTCTAGAAATCTGCCTGGAGGAGAGGGACCTGGGGGTGTTGGTTGACAGCCAACTGAACATGAGCCAGCAGTGTGCCCAGGTGGCCAAGAAGGCCAATGGCATCTTGGCTTGTATCAGAAATGGTGTGACCAGCAGGTCCAGGGAGGTTATTCTCCCTCTGTACTCTGCACTGGTGAGACCGTTCCTTGAATCCTGTGTTCAGTTCTGGGCCCCTCACCACAAGAAGGATGTTGAGGCTCTGGAGCGAGTCCAGAGAAGAGCAACAAAGCTGGTGAGGGGGCTGGAGAACAGGTCTTATGAGGAGCGGCTGAGAGAGGTGGGGTTGTTTATCCTGGAGAAGAGGAGGCTGAGGGGTGACCTTACTGCTCTCTACAACTACCTGAAAGGAGGTCGTAGAGAGGAGGGTGTTGGCCTCTTCTCCCAAGTGACAGGGGACAGGACAAGAGGGAATGGCCTCAATCTCTTCCAGGGGAGATTTAGGCTGGACATTAGGAAAAAATTTTTCACAGAAAGGGTGATTGGGCACTGGAACAGGCTGCCCAGGGAGGTGGTTGAGTCACGTTCCCTGGAGGTGTTTAAGGCATGTGTGGACGAGTTGCTAAGGGGCATGGTTTAGGGTTTGATAGGAATGGTTGGACTCAATGATCCGATGGGTCTCTTCCAACCTGGTTATTCTATGATTCTATGATTCTATGTTGTCAAGGTCAGAAAGTCCTATTGTCTGTTTTACAGCCACCTCCATAAGGAAGAAAACACCAGCTGTATTTGTAGGTGGCTCCCTTCTGAGGAGAACAGAGTCCAACATGCAAGACCGGCCCTCCTCTTAGGGGACCCTGATGCCTTTCAGGGGCCTGGGTTAGGGACATTGCTAAGGAACTATTACCTGCTACTGTTTTTCCATGTCGGTGGCAATAATATGTAGCCCAAGGGTGATCAAAACAGTCTTCAAGACCTTGGGGTAGTTGGTAAGGGAATCTGGAGCACAGGTTGTTTTTTCCTTTCTCCTTCCAGATGCAGTTAGCAACATTAGCAGAAACAGATGGACCCTGTCTATTAATGTATGACTCTGGCTGATGTCATCAATACAGTTTTGTGGATTTTCCTAATGTGATAGCCTACACTGCACTAGGCTTTCTGCCATTTAGATAGGAATCATCGTTCTCAAAGTGGAAAGAGAGTTTTCAATCAGGAGCTTGTGGGGCTCATTGACAGAGCTTTAAACTAGACTTTGAAGGGGAAGGAGATAATACAGAATATTAAATAAAGCTCATTTTAATGAAGACACTTTTTAAGATAGTTAAAGTGAGAAACAGTGATCTAGTTCCATTTATGAACTCCACAACTTAAAATGGGTGCTAATATCACTGTATTTCTGCTTTTCCTTGGGTAAATTAAAGATCAGACTAAAGAAGAATATATTCACGTGGTGTTATTGTAATAGACCCTTAGTTTGTTAATTCAAGTTTCCAGTACACATCTCTGTGTCAGCACCTATGCTGAAAGCACACTAGCGAATGCGATATAGGTACACGAAAAAACCTGTCTGATACTGCACCCACTTGGATATCAGATGTGATCAAGATCTCAGTCCTGTTTATAGTTTCATTTCCGGCAGTATTGTGATATTCTAGGAAGAACAGAAATACAATGAGACATTTTTGCTGAACTGTTTTGTTACTTTGCTTTTCCACCTCTTTTCAGTTCTCTTTTCTTTTATTTTTTTTTCTTGTCAGGTTTTGCAACATAACATAAAATTTTAAGAAGTGCCTAAGGGCCATATTAAAAAAAAAGGGACTGAGGAATCAGAAGTGAGATTTGCTCTGCAAATACCTACATTGGAAAGTGTGATCCTGAAAAGCCCTGTACAAACTCTATAGGCATCTTATGATTCAAATGTAAAGTTTTCTGACTTCTAGATGTGCATGCCCAGAAGTCCCTAAGCCCTCATATGGCTAAGTTCAGTATCTGAGGTATTTTGGGATACAGAAATCAGGTATTCCTCTGCCCAGTTCCCTCTGGATTTGGCGCTGGGAGACGATCTCAGAACATGCATAATACAAGAGACACAGAACTGATGTATTTCAAACTGCCTTAGTATTTGCCACTCTCTTTTGAAGCACTGGGGGAACAGAAAAAACCTTTTAGTTTTTATACCCTGATCAGAAATTTCACCAAGTTTCTTTGTTCACTATCATCCCCAAAAGACTTTGTATTTCCATTTTCTAGCTTAGTGAAGCAGACTTACAGCACTAGAAAACACACTTGGTGAGGAGATCACCTTATCTTCTCAGTATAAGTTGTGCCACAATTCAGACTTAGATTCACTTGGCCACAGAGGGGGAATGAAAGAATCTATAAGCTAGCAGCTACTGTGACTGTGAATTGTAGCTTCCAAGGACTTGTTTAGCATTTTAGATTAGACCTTCCTGGCCACCCATTTACTTTCACTGAAGAAATAAGCTGCTTTTTGCTCTCTTTTAGGGACTGAAGAGAGGGGTTTTTTTTAGATTTTAATGACTTATGGGGCAATTAGTTTCAAAAATTACTTACAGACTTCTCAGTGTTTACTTCTACATTATGAACTATGTGATAGGTACTTCTTTCATCATACTATCCCATATCAAACAAGATGCTGTTATTTTGAATGTAATAATACTAATAATCATTATTTATAAGTTGTGTAATAAAGTATTGAATCTTTTTTTTTGAATCTTAGTGGCCATTTATTTTAAATATTTTAGGCTATCTTTCCTCTCTCATTTTGCAATATTGTCCCGCTAATGGCACAAAAGCATCAAAAAGTGAAACTTGGACAGCTTGATCCTTTTTAGAGAAGTTAAGCAACAGTCAAATTATTTGCTCACAGAACTGGTAATATCTGCTGTTTGAGTCTGTTGGATCCAGGTGGAAATGAAGAACACACTGATAAATCATGTGTGTGGGGGGTGGAGGATGTGGGGAGGACTTCTAACAGTGTATAAACCATATGAATGGAGGTTGTCCTAGCAGTAAGCTTTTGAGAAACTCACCTGAGTTGTGGTGATAAATGTTTTCCTGTCCCAATAGAACTGCTCTTACAGCTGAGACACTGTTGAGGATTTTACAACATTGAAAAATATTCAAATAGTTATGTTTTTTCACCCCAATAATAGACACGGAGAAGCAGGGTAGTTAGAAAAATTTCCTTTGCGTGAAGCTCTGTTTGACAGATAAAAGCAGTGATTCAGTGGTGCGTATCATTCTTTAGTGGCCTGAATAGAAGTATGGGACCTCCTTTGTCAACAGTGACATAAAGTCTGTCCTTTAAATATTTGTTTTGGTTTGTTTTAAATATTCAAAGCTGTATTTACTTCGTAATAAAGAATGACAGTTAAAATGTTTCACAAAGCAGCAAGTGATGCACAGTAGAAACCTTTTACTAGGACAGAAGATCTGATTTCAAAGAAAACTTCTATCCTTTAATACTGTCTGTGTAAGTGGAGGGTATCCATTACTGACAGTCAAGTGCAGCAAGAAATTTCTATCCTGTGTGCAATCATTGTAAACAATAATAGTAATAATAAAACAACCTCTCTGAAATAAAAGACTTTGTGCATTTGTACTCTTTAATAGCAAAGTTTGGAGTGAACCCCTCAGGATTCACATGAACAAGACCAATACAAGATTGCTGCTGAGATTTCACTGCCCAATGGCTTCCATACAACAGGGAACCAATTTGAGGGGAAAAATGATTTTAACAAAAAAAAGGCAATGAGTTTAGGGAGTTTGAAATTTATAAAATGATTTCTCATATAGTTCATCTCTGTGTCACCCTCTTCATTGAGTGTCAAGAAATGTTAAAAAATGTGTTGCCATAACAACTCTAATTAATTATACCGAGATTTCATGTGTGGCAGTAAAAAGCCAAGCCACTGTAGTCCTATTTTTTGTCATATCCTGTGGTGTACGATAAGAGGTGTCTGATATTGAGATCAAATGTAGTGCAGTAATTGTCAGGAAAGGTCTGCTTGTTTTGAAGCAATGTATACCTATCTACTCTTATGTTTTGGATACATTAATTACCCTCAAAAAATACTGATGCTTTTCACATTGTATATTAAAAAGTCATTCAAAACAGAGCGAGAAATTTGTGCAAAATAGTAAATATATGACAGAGATATTTCACTTTAAAAATCATGCCAATCATACACCCAGACTTGTACTAAATCTGTCAGAGATTTAGGGGTATCAGGAATTCTGAGATGACTGTGAAATCTATCTTGTGATCTCTACAAGCTTGATACAACTAATACAAATTATTAGATAATATTGAAAAAAAAAAAGTGAGAATAGCATTAGCAGGGGCTTTGGTAAGACTTCGATATGCTAAGATATTACCATAACTCTGAACAGGAATGTTTCTTCAGGAAAGCTGATGATCCCTTTCATTTTTTCTCAAGAAAAATGTGATTGAGGAGCTTCAATTAAGGGAAGTATTGCTCATTTCAGGGATTAATGCTTACTGAGGAAATAATAAATTTTAGAGTCCAAATTTTAGAAGAGATGATTGAGGTGTATGTATTCACTTTAAAATGTCCAGAATCATCCACAAAACACCTATATGCATACGACCTGAGCACTGAAATGTGGAGAAGACGGGTTATATGAAAACTGCTATGGTAGATTGACAAAATCTATTTAATAAAGTGTAAATACTTCCCTTTTACGGATATTTAAATAAATCAGTGCATTGGATTAATTTTTGTTTCTTCTTTAGGATGAATGTCTAGGTTTATTTTCATAGATACAGGAATCTATGTTTTCAAAGTAAGTAAATATGCATCCTGTTCTAAATCTTTTTTTTCAGAATAGCATGAGTCATAGTTCCTCTGGAACATAAACAAGAAAGACACCCATATGCTTCGTTGTCTGTTTCCCGCAATCTCATTAGACAATCCTAGGTACATTTTTAGATGCAACCTTTGCAGCATTACAGCCTAAGTTTTCTTTCATACTATTGTAAGAGGAAGAAGCTAGTCAAAACTGATTAAAGGAAAATAAGGCAGAAGCCTGTAGAACAATATTCTCTGTTTTAGTCCTTTTTTGGCTCTGTGTTGGGCTTTATTATAAGCTTGAATAAATTTCAGAAGTGATGTATACCTCATCATTTTGATTAATGCTAGCTGAATCATTTTGTAAGCTGAAGAGGGAGAAAAAGGCTAATGGGTATAACTAACTGTCTAAATTGAGATAAAGCCTCTGAGGATCACTTTGGAAATCTAGAGTACCTTTCCAATAAGTTACAAAACCTGTAATTTTTGACTGTAATTTACATTTCCTGTATTGAACTATGTTTTCATTGAAGTGGCATCTTTCAGCTTTAGTAAAGCCATACAGATCTGGGGCACTCTGCACAATACTTTATGTTTTAACTGGCAAGGGCAAATGCTGCCAATGTTACTCCAATTATAAATTTATGTGAATGACTGAAAGAGCTATACTGCTACTTCAAGATATTCAGAACCATAAAAGAAAGGGTAATCCTAGGATACTGTACTTAGGACTGTTGCACTTTTCATCATTAATGACAAAGTAGGATGCCTCATCTCACAAAATAGTAAATGTCACCTATGTTTATATACTTTCTCTAGCTGATAACACACCACACACATGAGTTTATTCTGTTTACTTCAGACCTCAGATCCTGACCAGCAGAACCACTGATAGATCTAGGAAAGAAACAATATCTTGAGTGATTAAAAGGCAAATTTCCAAAGACCTGACAGATATGTAAGATTTTAATTTTGCTAGGAGAAAGACCTCTATGATTCATTAATACATTGGCCAGTACCAATGCTGTCTGGATGCTTTAAGGTACCAAAACGTATGATTCTCCAGTGAATATGATTAGAAACACTGACCATACAGAAAAGTACAGTGGTTTCCAGCAAAGGTTCACATTCTGAGACCAGATTATGGAGTAAGCGCCTTTTGATAAAAATTGCTTCAGCAAAACTTTACAGATGAATCAAATTTCTGGAATTCACAAATGCTTATGACATGACAAAAGACTCTAATCTTTTGATCAAAACACCTGGATGTTTTTTTCAGTGACAATTGTATGAAACATGGCAAATGAATGGTCTTTGTGCTGTCACATGTTATCCAACCTGCATATCAGAGATCCTTTGTTCATTTATTCAAATGACATCTGTCTCAGTATCCATGCTTGGACACTCTCAGAATTAGACACAGATTGAATACCGATGTTTAAGTTGGTTTCATCTTCATCCAAAGACAAGGAATATGACACCTAATGCGTTCCCTTAGCCTAGTTTTTCCACTGCCCTTCAGTTTTAAATGCATTTGAATTGTAAGATGCCTTTGTATTTGGTACTCTGAGATTTTACAAATGCTTAAAAAAAAAGTCTTGCTGCCTATGTTAAAATTGACAGTGACCTTCTGAATAAACTAGCTGGCTAAGCATGAAATAAATATGATTGTTTGTACCAGATTTTCTTATTTGTCACTGATCTTTCAACTTCAGAATATGATGATCTGGCTGTCCTTGATGCAAATGCATCCTCCCACAGCAGGGTAAAAGGAAGTAATACCAGTACAGGGAAAGGGTTTATGCATTCTGTTGATTTTTTTCTTGTTGTTGTATGTTTGGGTTTTTTCCCCTGTACATGGTTTATTTCCTCTCTATCTTACTGTATACTTTCCTGCTTTTGACATTCCGCACTATCAATGAGTCAAAATGAGCAATTCACAGATTAGAATCTGTTTTCATAAAAAGGGGAAATAGCACAACCTGCCCTGCAGCTTGGACAAGAGAAAGCCATGAAGAAGTACTTTGTAGGAAAATGCCTTCTATGGAGTTTCAGTAGCATCCAGTTGACATTGAACAACATGAGTGAAACACCTACCACTTGGCTCGACAAGTCCTCCTTTCACGAGGTGAACAGGTAAGCCTGGATGCAATTTTATGGTATAGATGGTATTTTTCAGACTGCAATGTATCAAATGCCAAGCTGCAAACTGACTTGTTTAAATCCGTTTAAATTATCAACATTTTAATTTCTTTCTTTTCTCCTGTATAAGGAATTACTTTATTTTCTGTAAAGCGCATATTCTGACATAGATTGATGACTCTGCTACAGATGAGAAAGAAGCCCTAGGTGACCCATTTACCCTTCCCCAGTAGGGTACCAGCTGCCAATTGCCCCCACTCTGGAATGGATTGTCCTTCTTCTCACCTTGTCATCAAGCCAAAACTACACACTGTAGGAACACAGGTAAGCATCTGCCTCTCTGATTATTGCCAATAGCTCTCCATTATCAGCTGCCAGGGGTGCTTCAAGGAACTGTGCATAACTTCCTCCAGATGCATATACTGAGAATTTTTATGTCAGCAACAAATACTGCCTTTGCAACACAGGGAAATCTCAAATGTCAAATCTTTTTCCAGAGTTACATTTTAGCTCACCAGGAAATGTAATACGTGTTAGTGTACTTTTATCTCCACCAGAAATAGCAGGCATTCCCATCTGGATTAAATACACAAGCATCATCTAAATAATAGAAATATCTTTTCTGATGAGATGATCTTCTAAAACACAATATTAAAAGGATAAGGTCAGTAGCAATTGGTTATCCTTAAGAAATTGTTGGTTTTGCCTCTGATAAAAGGAGAAGGCTACTTCATTTTTCTGCAATATCTCCTAATGGACATCCTACAACTTACTTCAGATATTGAGAAAAATACTTAAATATCCAAGCTGCTTTACTTGTCGTGATCATGTGAAAACTGGGGATGTACTCGTTTCTGTTTTCAGACAGTCCTATTGACTTCAGGCAATTGTAAGGGCTAGTGCCTTGGAGACTGCTGTGAAAAATAGAGGCCTTTGGTAGACGAAAAAATACTGAAATACCTTTCAAGCAGTTGCTGCTTCTAAAAACAAAACCAAATCAGCACAAACTCCCTCCCCCCGCCCCAATAACAACAAAATCCTCAAATCTCTTAAGGTTCAAAAGACAGAATACCCAAGCGATCAGAAATTTTTGGCTGTTTTCTGCTGCAGCTCTTGGATTCAACTTGATAATAACCGAAGAATAAATAATTTTTAATTATATTTTAATGGACATGTTCAAATAAAAAAGAACCTCAGGAACAGCTTTAGTAAAATGTCCCCCTATTTCAGTGTTTGTTCTCCAGGGAAAAGTCAAACTGAATTAACAATTTATTCATCCTAACCTAACTGTTGTACCACTCTAGTTGTTCTTCAGAACTAAAATGAAATTTTTAATGAAAGATTGTAAACTTTTTCGTGCTAAAAGATGTGGATTGTCTTTTTTTTCTAGTACATAGAAGACTATGACCTAGTGGCCTTCCTTATCATATGATATAAAACATTTTACTTATAATCATCATGATTTTTTCACAATAATACATCACCAAGACTGACTGCACAATGTCAAGTGAAAATCTTCTTTCCTTTTCAACAAGCTAACAACAGCTTGCAGGAGATGGTTCCTTTTTTTTTATAGAATCCTGATCTTAGATCAGATTTTAATTTTGTTTGTGTATGCATTCATCTGTTCAGCTGTCTGATCAATTGCCACATCTCATAAGACATATAGCTGGTGTGTTCTTCAGCTTTGTTTCTTATCAAATGACAAATCACATGATCAGTCCAGTCTGAATTATCTTGCTGTTTTGCACTTCTGGCCAGGAAATGTTCAGATACTTATTTTGATATACTCAAGATGGTTGGTAGCATTTGATGAGTAGTTTTAGTACTAAAATTGTAAAAATTTGAGGCTCAAGAATGAATGGAAGATTTTCCTTACAGGGGTTTTAAAATTTGGCTGCATTGTAGAATGAGCAGGAAGATGTGACATTTTGGCTTCCTTGGTCTCCTTTTTACATAGAGGTCACCTTTCTTAAAACTTGATGAAGACTGTACCTTTCCTTCTGTTATTTTTCTTTGTCACAACTGGTAGTCTTGGACTTGACACATTGACTGCTGTGAATACCTGTTGAACTATCCATTTGAAGTGCAGAGGCTTGCAGTAATGCACTAACAGTGAATCTCAACCTCAGACAGCGTCACAGATTTACATTGTTACCAAATTATGGATTAAGAACATTAGGTCCTTCCTTGACTGGTCAAATGTTCAGATCTGGGGGGTGATACCAGTAGTGAATATGCAAAAGGTTTTACAGTGTGTCAAGCTATAGTGCAATATAGATATTAGGCATGCACTTTACCATTTGGAGGAGAAAAGACATTTCTTGTGAAGTTAGGAAGTGTTGGAAATATGCTTCATGAAACACATAAGATGGTTGAAAATTATGTTTGCTTGCTTTCTGCAGTTTGCAGGAACAAAAGAATAAATGATTTTGAAACACTAACCTCCTTTTAAAAAATTCCCTGTTTATAATTGTGACTCTACAATTATATTTGTAGCACATTTGGAACACTCCTGCAATTTTTTTACTTTACTCTACTGCACAGCTGATGAATGACCCAACAAGGGAAGGTGCAAGGTGCCCTCCTGGACCTGCTGTTTGTGAACAGGGAAGGCCTTGTGGGGGATGTGGCAGTAGGTGGAAGCCTAGGACGATCATGAGATGATAGGGTTTTCTGTTCTAGGTGAAGTGAAGAGGGTGGTTAGCAGGACAGCAGCACTAAATTTCCAGAGGGCAGACTTTGAACTCTTCAGAAGGCTGGTTGGCAAAGTCTCATGGGAGACAGTACTTAAGGGCAAGGGAGCCCAGGAGGGCTGGGAGCTCTTCAAAAAGGAAATCCTAGCAGATCAGGAGAAAGCCATCCCTATGTTCCGGAAAAAAAGCCATCAGGGATAAAAACCAGCTTGGTTGAACAGAGGGATCTTGAGTGATATCAAGAAGAAGAGAAATGTTTATGGGCTCTGGAAGAGGGGACAGGCCTCTTGGGTGGACTACAGGAGGGAAGTGAGATTGTGTAGAGAAAAAATCAGAAGGGCTAAGGCTCAACTAGAAATCAGATTGGCAAAGTCTGTGAAAGATAACAAAAAACCTTTCTATAAATATATAAATAATAAAAGAAGGACTAGGGAGACCATACAGTCCCTATTGGACACAGAAGGAACAAGAGTGACAGGGGATGAGGAAAAGGCAGAGGTACTTAATGCCTTCTTTGCCTCAGTCTTTAATTGTAAAGAAAGTTGTTCTGTCTGTGTACAAACCCAGGAGCTAGAGGAACAAAATGAGGCTCCCATGATCCAAGTGGAGGTGGTCAGAGCCTTGCTAGCCCAACTAGACACCCACAAGTCTATGGGGCCGGATGCGATTCTTCCAAGGGTATTGAAGGAGCTGGCGGATGTGCTGGCCAAACCCCTTTCCATCATCTTCCAACAGTCCTGGAAGAAGTCCTGGGGAAGTCCCACTGGACTGGAGGCTGACTGATGTTGTGCCCATCTACAAGAAGGGTTGCAGGGGGGATCCAGGGAGCTACAGGCCTGTCAGTGTGACCTCAGTGCCAGGGAAAGTCATGGAACAGGTGATCTTGAGTGCTATCATGAAGCACATGCAAGAGAACCAGGTGATCAGGCCCAGTCAACATGGGTTCACAAAAGGCAGGTCTTGCACAAGTAACCTGATCGCCTTCTATGACAAAGTGACTCGGCTGCTGGATGAGGGAAAGACTGCGGATGTGGTCTTCCTGGACTTCAGTAAAGCCTTTGACACAGTTTCTCACAGCATACTGCTTTGGAAACTGTTAGCCTCTGTTCCGGACAGGCACACACACTCCTGGGTGGAAAACTGGGTGGATGGCTGGGCCCAGAGAGTGGTGGGAAATGGTGCAAAATCCAGCTGGAGGCCAGTGACAAGTGGGGTTCCCCAGGGCTCAGTGCTGGGTCCAGCCCTGTTCAATGTCTTTATCAATGACCTGGATGAAGGCATTGAGTGCACCCTTAGCAAGTTTACAGACGACACTAAGCTGGGTGGAAGTGTTGATCTGCTGGAGGGTCGGGAGGCTCTGCAAAGGGATCTGAACAGACTGGACCACTGGGCAGAGTCCAATGGCATGAGGTTTAACAAGGCCAAATGCCGGGTCCTGCACTTGGGGCACAACAACCCTGTGCAGTGCTACAGACTAGGAGAAGTCTGTCTAGAAATCTGCCTGGAGGAGGAGGACCTGGGGGTGTTGGTTGACAGTCGACTGAATATGAGTCAGCAGTGTGCCCAGGTGGCCAAGAAGGCCAATGGCATCTTGGCTTGTATCAGAAACGGTGTGACCAGCACCGTCCAGGGAGGTTATTCTCCCTCTGTACTCGGCACTGGTGAGACCGTTCCTTGAATCCTGTGTTCAGTTCTGGGTCCCTTGCTAGATGTTGATGTTGAGGCTCTGGAGCGAGTCCAGAGAAGAGCAACAAAGCTGGTGAGGGGGCTGGAGAACAGGTCTTATGAGGAGCAGCTGAGAGAGGTGGGGTTGTTTATCCTGGAGAAGAGGAGGCTGAGGGGAGACCTCATTGCTCTCTATAACTACTTGAAAGGAGGTTGTAGAGAGGAGGGTGCTGGCCTCTTCTCCCAAGTGACAGGGGACAGGACAAGAGGGAATGGCTTCAATCCCCGCCACGGGAGATTTAGGCTGGACATTAGGAAAAAAATTTTCACAGAACGGGTCATTGGGCACTGGAACAGGCTACCCAGGGAGGTGGTTGATTCACCTTCCCTGGAGGTATTTAAGGCACATGTGGACGAGGTGCTAAGGGGCATGGTGTAGTGTTTGATAGGAATGGTTGGACTCGATGATCCGGTGGGTCTCTTCCAACCTGGTTATTCTATGATTCTATGATTCTGTTTTTATATTTCCTGTTTAGTTAGAAAATGAAAATTATTTTCATTTAAAAAAGAAAAACTTTCTAAACTCTTACAGATGCTGAATGAAAACTGTTATATTAGAAATTCTCAAATCTCATATCTCTGAACTTGGATTTATTTCCTGTACAAATACATTAGTATAGACAGATAGGCAGGCAGGTGTAATGTGTCTGTTAGAGATATTGATAGATAGTATATATTTCTCAACTTTCTGCTTTTCTATTGGGAGCTTGGGAACAGGTGGTTTCTCTTGTTATTTCTGTATTCCCCACAATAATAGATGTCTTTCCCTCACTTCTGTACTTCTAAGTGGGAAGGTTAAGTTGCTGTAGCACCTTCTTCAGAACTTTTAATAATGTCTTAATCCTTTTAGTTAAAACCACCTAATAATATATGAATTCAGTATGGCTGCTTTGATTTTTTCACTGGAAACAGAGGTAAAGAGTGGGCAGCTCAAAAGAGCTTTCTTTGCTTACTAGACATGAGGGAAAAGACTGTTAAATATTAACATGAATTACAATAACTCAGTAAAAAAAAGTAAAATGATAATGGCATTGTCCAGTATTAATTTATCTTTAGTCATGCGAAACAATAGTTCACAGGAATGTATATACAAGACATATGGCTTCCCCTGACAGACACAGTGGTTGTCATTGTTTCTATTTGACTCGTAAGAATTATAGCAAGGACTGATAAATGATTCTTTTGTTTTTTAAGTCTCAGAAAATAAAACCAATATGTTTAGTTTCTTTATAGAGTTTGGCTTGCTTATTTGGTTTTTTGGGTATTTTTTAATTTATTATTTTTATAAAGTGACAATGGAACAAACCAAAAGACAGTAACTAAAGCTATGTCAGAGTCTATTCTGATCTTTATTACTCTTACTGCTTAGCTGGCAGCCTGCTTCAAAAGAAAGAAACAAGCATTATGTGAGGGAGTACAGCCAAGTAACATTACATCATATCAGCAAAGGTGGAGAGTTCAATCAGTGGCACTTAGCAGGATGGACATAAGTGACTGCAGTCGAAAAATACTGTGTCAGAAAGGGTGGAAAGGCAGAAGGGCAATGTTCAAAGACTGGAGGAAAATGCCTTGATGCTTAGGCAACGCTCAGGTTGATGCAAGGGTTTTTGGTTTACACACATTTCAGGATCCATGTAACTTAACGAAGCTATTTAAAATTGTTTTTCAAGAGAATAAAACGTGTAGAAGTTTAAAATCAAAGATAACAATTCTCTGATGTCAAGAGCTACATAGGGTGTTTTTCTTTTCCAGTATTTTCTCTGGTCTTTGTTTTAGTAATAAAACAGTCAGGATGGGATTAATTTATTTCCTTCCTTGCATGTCCCTCTTATTTGCTTCAATGCTCTCTTCATTCATTATTTACATGACTTAATGCCCAAAGGTTCCCATATGGCTGAAGGGGAAGAGGACTGATAGCGGGAACTTTGTTAGGCGGTGAAGGTGAATTTTGCTCCTGTACGCGTACAACCTGGCAAAACTATGAGGAATGATTATGTGACACATTTTAGCTCTTCAAACAAGACATTGCTTCTGGCTTTGTACCACCTGTGACAGCTCTGTAATAATCAAGTACTTGAAAAGAAATGATTCTTTTTTTTTTTTTCCCTTGGAAAATAGCTCACATTTCTCAAGCATGAATTATCTGTTTCCCTGCTGTTTTCATGCATTCATCTCAGACATATCTTAATGAGACCTCCTACACAGTATCTTTTCTTATGCTGTGCTCTGATTCTACTCACATTTTTCTTCTGTGGATGTGGTTATTAAAGTATTTATGAATTGTCACTTTAAATTTTGTAAAAACAATAAATGCTTGATATCACTTTTTTTAAGCAACAGCTATGTCCTAACAGAGATCATCAAAATAAGAATCAACCTCGCAGAAAACCATTTACTTTCTCAGGAACAATTGTAATTGCAGGTTTTTGTTCTTTTATCATAACTTGATTAATATTTTGAATTCGTATTTCCTAATAAGAATGCAGAAGGAAAACAAAAATACTAATAATATCAGGTCAGAACTGGAGGTATTTTACTCAGTGTTCATACAATCAAAACTTCAATTCAACAGAAATGTAAGGAGGCTGAGGGGTGACCTCATTGCTCTCTACAACTACCTGAAAGGACGTTGTAGAGAGGAGGGTGCTGGCCTCTTCTCCCAAGTGACAGGGGACAGGACAAGAGGGAATGGCCTCAAGCTCCGCCAGGGGAGGTTTAGGCTAGACGTTAGGAAAAAATTCTTTACAGAAAGGGTCATTGGGCACTGGAACAGGCTGCCCAGGGAGGTGGTTGAGTCACCTTCCCTGGAGGTGTTTAAGGCACGGGTGGACGAGGTGCTGAGGGATATGGTTTAGTGTTTGGTAGGAACGGTTGGACTCGGTGATCCGGTGGGTCTCTTCCAACCTGGTTATTCTGTGATTCTGTGATTCTGTGTACCCTTAGCAAAACTATGAGGATGTGGCCTCTACAAAATATCAAAATGTATCTCAGGGAAGAGGATTAGATATTAACAGTGTCAAGAAAATATCAGAGATAAATCTGTTGGCCACAGCTATGTGGCTACCTATGTAAGTTTAGGATTTTTTGTCATTTAATACATGACTTCCTAGCTCATATTGAATAGTATCCTTCATTAGCTTCTCTGATTTCTGTTGCAATAAGATGCCAACACAGTACTATGCCTTTTGCCCAGGTAATCACTGTTCTAAATACGCATTCACAGCACTAGGGAAATAGCTGAAATTTCGCTCTTTTTTATAAATTTTTTCAAGCAATGCTTAGAAAAATGCCTAGATCAAAGTGCTCAGCATCCCATTGATCTCAGCCCTTTCATCACTGATTTAGGCCAATTGATTTTGATAGTATTAAATACATAAACAATAAAGGCAGTAATAGCAATGATGAAGTGATGAAAACAATAATATTAAGAATAATAGCAATAATAATAAATGAATACATATCTCATACAACAAGAATAATGACATCAGTACAAATTCCCTTCATCAAGTCATAGAATCATAGATTCACTAGGTTAGAAAAGGCCTTTGACATCATCAAGTCCAACCATACTTGTCCACTACTAAACCCTATCCCTAAGCATTTCATCTACCTATCTTTAAAATATCTCCAGGGATGGTGACTTAACCACCTCCCTGGGCAGCCTGTTGTAGTGCTTAATAATACTTTCAGTGAAGAAATTTTACCTAATGTCACAAGCTGAATCTCCCCTGCTGTAATCTGAGGCCATTCCCTCTCGTTCTATCACCTATCACTGGGGTGAAGAGACCAATACCCATCTCTCCACACCTCCTTTCAGGCAGTTGTAGATAGTGAAGGTCTTCCCTCAGCCTCCTCTTCTCCAGGCTAAAAATACCCAGCTCCCTCAGCCTTTCTTCATAAGACTTGTTCTCCAAACCCTTCACCAGCTTCTTTGCTCTTCTCTGGACATGATCCAGGACCTTATTGTCTTTCTTGTAGTGAGAGGCCCAGAACTGAACACAGTATTCAAGATGCAGCTTCACCAGTGCAGTACAGGGACGGGATAATTTCCCTGGTCCTGCTGGCCACACTGTTTCTGATACAAGCAAAGATTTTATTTGCCTCCTTGGCCACCTGGGCACATTCCTAGTTCATGTTCAGTCGTCTGTCAGCCAACACCACCAGGTCCTTCTGTGCCAGGACTCTGCACTTGGCCTTCTTGAACCTCATCCTGAACCTCATCCCACTGATCTCAGCCCATTGATCCAGCCTGTTCAGATACCTTTGCAGAACCTCCCTAGCGTCAAGCTTATAGACTCTTCCTCCCAGTTTAGTGAAATCCACAAATTTACTAAGGATACATTCAATCCCTTCATCCAGGTTATGGATAAAGATATTGAACAGAACTGGACCCAGCACTATGCCCTGGGGAACACCACTTGTGACTGGCCTTCAGCTTGAGTCAACTCCACTTACCACCATTCTCTAGGCCCTGTCATCCAGCCAGTTTTTAACGCAGCAGAGGGTATTCCTTTCCAGGACAGTGGAAGCCAGTTTCTCAAGTAGAATACTGTGAGAAACAATGTCAAAGGCTTTACTAAAGTCCTGATACAATACATTCACAACCTTTCCCTCTTACATTCTGTGGGACAGGATTTGGCTGGCTTCAAGAAAGCCCCCAGTACAGACCAGTTGATAAAACAGGACGTGCTGGAACTTGTTGTTCAGAGACCCTGGGAGGAGTGAGATAAGATTTCTGTTTAGAAAGGCTGGCTCCGTGCGGATGAGCACGGGTGTCTGTGGTTGCGAAACAGTGGCCTTGATAAGAGGAACTGCTGCTGTTGCTAAAGCAAGTAGATGTTTAAAAAAGGCTCATTTGTATTAACCAATCTGTGATTGCCTAGTTTAGTGTAAAAACCAATCAGTTTGAAACACGCCTCTTGTAACTAGTATAAAAATGTGCTTTAAACGCAATAAATCTGACGCTTTGCTTGTATCAAGCTATGTCCCATCTCTTAATTGCAGCAACATTCAGTGGGTGAATTTGTCATAGAGGGCAATCTGGTTAGTTTGGTAGGACCTGCCTTTCATATACCCGTGGTGACTGGGCCTGATAACCTGGTTGTCCTGTATGTGCTATGTGATAACACTCAAGATCACCTGGCACTGAGGTCAGACTGACAGGCCTGTAGTTTCCCGAATCATCCTTCCATCCCTTCCTGTAAATGTATATAACATCAGTCAGCCTCCAGCCCAGTGGAACTTCCCCAGTCAGCCAGGTCTGCTGGTAAATGGTGTGAAGGGGTTTGGCAAGCACTTCTACCAGCTACCTTAATACCCTTGAGTGGATCCCATCAGGCCCCATAAACTTGTGAATGACTAATTGGCCCATCAGGTCTTTAAACATTTCCTCATGTATCATGGGAGCTGTGTTCTGCTTTCCCTCCCTGTCTTCTGGTTCATGAAGCTGAGTACCCAGAGAACATCTTACCTTACTAATAAAGACTGAGACAAAGAAGGCATTAAGCATCTCAGCCTTATCCTCATCCTTTGTCAGTTCAGCAAACATCAATAGAGTAACTTCCACTTAAACAAAATTAGGCTGGGTAATTTATATGGATTCTTTTTTTGTTCTGTGGCAGCATTTAAAATCTGCAATCCGATACCATGTCCCTAATAAATAAGACGCTGTATATACAGGAATGGGAAAAGACCGTTTCTATCCATAAGAACTAAAGTTTAAGAGGGGGAATAAAAAAACCAAAACAATAACAAAACCCCTGGGAAAGTAGAATCAGACAAAGATATAAATAATGATAAACAAGAAGCACTAGTCAGTATGATAAGTTCTCCACACAAGCAGTCTGTGATTTTGCTTAGTGATTTTTGTCACTAGATCTTTACTCTTCCCTTGTTTCAAATTCTTTGCAAATTGCAGTTCTCCCCTTTGTTATTGAGGCAGCAAATATCTCATTTAGAGACTTCAGAGAGTTTTAAAACTGGACCTGAGTTTTCTATCCTTTATCCTTTTCATTGCAATTGTTACTGTCATGTTTGTTTCGAGAGTAGTTTATTCTAAATTGCTACTCTGAACAGTTCCGTTTCTGTCTTCCTCCAGTATGGTCAGAGACCTGAAATCTGATTTTCATGAAGTGCTGCAGCTGGTCACTTTGAAATGTTAGTCTTTTCAGCTTCTGAAACAAAAAGAAATTTTCTGTATTCTTAAGTTTTTTTCAATCTTTGCTCATCATGAATCACAAAAAGCAACTCGAAAGAAAAGGTATATTGAATTTGAGTGTAAGGCACAGTCCAATTATTTCTGCAAGCATGTGCCCTCGAGATATTGTGTCAATGAATGACTGAAAGAGTGATGACACAAGGGTTTGGTAATGGCATCTAAAATCTTCTCCTTGGGTTAAAAGTTCTGGCCCATTAGAGTTTAGCAGCGGCAAAAGTTGTTAATTACTACAGGTATTTTCATTTCCAAAAAGCAGTTCTCTGAATCTGCCCTTGAAGATAAATGGCCTCATAACAAATGTTATCTCCAATCTTTAAAGGTAATGTTAGCAGAGTGTATGGGGCAGACAGATGTCCATAGTGTCGACTCTAGAATTTTCCCACCTCCCAAGTACAGCTGTCTGTACCACCGCTGTGATGATTGAACATCCCAGGGATGGCTTGGGATCACACTGTCTCCTGGGCATTGCATTCCACTGCATGGCATGGGCAGCAGACAACAGTGTTCCTGTATATTCCATTCTGTTTCCTGTGGCTGGGGAATTATACTGCAGCAGGCACATCATGCACAGCTGCAGAGAAGTCTAGTCTTTACTCACTCAAATTGTGGAAATGAGGCCTATTTTTATGCTGCCCTAGGAAGCAGGCTTGTTTTGGCATGCTGAAGGCACAAACAAGGGTTATCCACTGCTGGATAGACTCGAAATGTTGAAAAGAGGAAAAGAACACTTCAGCACCTTGTGTTTCAGATTTCACAATCCTCTATGGCCTTACAGTGTTATTCCTGCAGTCTGGATAGAGCCCACAAGGCAACAGATTGGCCCTTCTGTACTACAGGGGTTATATGAGTGGAGATGATCCTTGTTTATGTGCTTATTTAAAACCTTTTTTCCATTTAAAATATTCTTTATCTTCAGGGTCAAACTTTCTATGGGAAAAGCTTGTAAGATTTCTTTATATATGTACGT
The DNA here is from genome assembly GCF_032191515.1 of Phaenicophaeus curvirostris. Classification (NCBI taxonomy): domain Eukaryota; kingdom Metazoa; phylum Chordata; class Aves; order Cuculiformes; family Cuculidae; genus Phaenicophaeus; species Phaenicophaeus curvirostris. Next base: position 175,050,644 of record NC_091392.1, on the reverse strand, counting down.
ATCAAAATAGTGCATTCTGCTTTTTAGCAAGGCCTCAAAGTCCTTCCCAAAAGAAGGCAGCATTAGATAGGCTAGACAAGGGAAAAACTAGAAGAAATGGAAAATATAAATTGTGAATGATTCCATTTTTTTTCTCCACAAATTTTTATCTAAGATTTGGAAAGAATATAGTAGAAAGACAGATACGTGACACTTTTAGATTTTTTTCATAAATCATCCTCTTCCTTCCCTCATATTTTTTTAGCAGCTGTGCTTTTACCTCTTAAAATGTTGAAAGACATTTATGTATGTTCTTACCTGGGAATATATAGTGATACATACATATATATGCAAACTATATAATACATTCAGTACAAAGTTATATCCACTAACAATTCAGGTCCACAGTTGTTCCAAAGGTTCAGTTTGAAATCCTGTCCCTGCAGATTTCCTTGAGAGCTTTGCCGTTGAAAATATTTTATCTTCAATATTTATTTTCAGTGGAATTTTCATCCGTAGTTGGTACTTAATCATCATTGTCCACATGCCCATGGAGATTTTGGTCAGTGCTTATTAAGGTATTTAAATTTAAAAATGGAATTTTTACTGGCTAGAATTTCAGCAGCAGAGGCTTAATTAGCAGTGCCTCTCCTCCTTCTCCCAGACTTTGAACCATAAGATCAATTTTTTAAAAAAAAAATTGGAACTTGACAGTAATGTGCCTTCTTCAAGTCTGTTGGAAAAGCCCATATTTTCCATTTTATTTCTTTCTTCCATTGTTGCCTCAATACTGAGGCAACCCTTACTGCCTTCTGAAAAGACATGATTTTGCTGCAGCAAACCAGCGAGTGGTTTTGTGGTTTTAATTTGTTGGTTTTTTTTCTGCCATGACAGTCTAGAAATCTCTAATCCAGGCCAAAGACCACGTAAACAGGTCCAGGAGATAGGGCAAGATTTTATTTCATTAGAGATCCTATGGGAAGGATGATTAGAGCATCAGTCTCATTTTCTTTCACTTTGGGAATCAACATCATAAGTAACTGATCTGGGAGGAGGAGTATTATTAAGCTTACACAAAAGGAATAGTGTATTTCAGTGTCCTAGTCTTTCCCATCCCTATTTTCATATGGTTTGTTCTGTTGAAGTTGAAATTTGCCAGGAGCTATATTCAATTTTGTTATAGTAAAGGCAGTTAATATGTAGTTTTTTCTGTAGTTTGATTATAGCAATGTTGAAGATTGCACACTTTGTTTTTAATTTTAATATATTCTCTACAGAGTCTCAAAAGCTGAAATATTATAGAGGATGACTGGATGTTATTTCAGCACAGATTTCACAACTGAGCTAAAGAAATACATGCTTCTGAGGTGAAAGAATATAAGACACACAAAGGCATCAAAACAGAGAGAGATGAGAGAGAAATAGGCAGGAATAGATCCTTGAAGACAAGAATACAGATTTAGAAAGTGCTTGTGGAAGGAAGTCGGAAGCCAGTATGGGACTCAGGTAATAGAGGGACATCATGGAGAGAGGACATGAAGAAACAGCTTCTGGCTGTAAAATGTTAGGAGGACTTAAGGGAGGGAAAGATGTGAGAGTTAAGAAAGAATAAGTCTGCAGGAGGAGGAAGAACTCAGATATCGACTAAAGATTAACAGTAGGGGAGGTGAGAAAAAGGATTGACAATACTCCTTTCTCCTTTGCTTTCTTCATCTCTTAGGCTCTCTTCTTACTTACCCCAAGCAGAGTTCTGCCTTGAAAGGATATGAGAGATTTCTTGTGGTCTGTGAACTTCCATTATGGTTACTATTTAGAAAACACTTAAGGATTAGAGAGAGGAATTTCAGTACAAGAAGATGTACTACATATCAACACTGTCTCAACAAAATAATGAAATTAAGAAGCAGGTTGTAATGGGGAACAAATTGGAAAGGAGAATGCCTTCATAAACTGGACAATTTTAGACAATCCTAGCAGATACAATATCTTTCAGACCTTAAAGAGCACTATGTAAGTGTCCCTGATTTAAAACTGTCTGTGTACCTGTCTGACTTATGCGAGGAAAGAAAGGGAGAGTCCAAATCAAGGAGCTAATAAATGGATATTTGTGTTGTTTTTTCCAGTAATTTCATTTATGTAAACATGCACAGACTCATTTACAAAAGGAATGGACAGATGCTTGTCAAGCTCATTTAATGGGCTGAGTGTCAAGCCATCATCCAGGGAGTCATATGCAACCGCAACACAGTACTTCATAACTCTAGTGAGAGCATGAATTGAAATCTACCAGTTTCCATTAATCATGCTGTAATTCACAAACTGTTCACCACAGTCATCAATTAGATCTACATATGCAGTGTAATTTGTGAAGGGCAAATTCATGTACCTTATTTGATTAGTCATGTTAAGTGTGATAATATCAGATCCACATTTTTTTCTATTTTATAGACAATTTTCATGAGCCCAAACATATCCATGGGATTACTGTGGTCATCAGAGTCTTAGAAAAAACACATACTGCTTTTTTTATAATAGAAAAGGTATAAAGTTACATCACGGAAGTCCACTTCTTGATGGGTTGTCTAGTCTTCATATTATAGTGTACCTTGTGCTGTGAAATTTTTATAGTTATGCAAGCCTTCAGTTTAGGGATCGTTGGCCATGGAAAGAAATTCTGTTCTATGTAGCAATTTTGATTAAAGATTCCAAATATTATACTTGCTGTTGTTTTTTCTTCCTCATCTGTTTTTGCTGCCATAGAAAATAGTGCTCCTCCCACTAAATTCTAATATATAAAATGGACCAGTATTCCAGTAATCAATCAAGAATTTTATGTCGAACCATTCCTTGCAGCTGGAGATTTAGCTGTGCAGGCACACTCACCATACAGCAACTCATTAATATAAAATCTCAGTGGAGTTTCATGCATGAATGAAAGGGTGTGGAGAGGAAAATTTTATCATGGTTACATTTTTCATTATGCTATGAATTAAGTTGTTGTGAAAGGCAATATGGGAAGCAGTAATTTCTTTTAATAGTCATCAGTCTGATGTACTGAAATCTTGCTTGGTAACAAGCCCTGTCCCACTGCTTTGAGAAAGTTTTCTGAACATATTATTATATTTTGTGGTATCTCCAACCTCTTTCAAAAGATAACAGTGTTGGTTAATTTTATTTTTAATCTAGATTTTTCAATTATAAACCTTGTTGGTGGTTCTGACATCCTCATCTCAGAGGAAATGTTCAAAAAGCTCTAATTTGATGCTGTCTGGCTTTGGGTCTTTTTCATATTCACCTACTAACAATGCATTTAAAAGCCTGAGCAAGTGGAATGGTCAAGCCTTCAGAAAGGAAACTAGAAGTAGCGATTTATTAACCTTCTTGTCGGGATAGATGTAAGAGTTGCAGCATATTTAAATTTATTTATAACAGCATTTGTCTGACACTTCTGAAAAAGGACAGCTGGTAACTTCTCTCCAATTTACCCCTTCAACAAGTTTGCAGAAATAGATTCCCAGTGAACAAAGGCTTATAAATGTGAATTTTCCTGAATCTTCAGAAAAGAACCTGGAAAGAAATTTACATTGTAACATGTTGAATCAAACTAGATTATACTTAATCACCCTAAGTGGCAACCACATCCTTACTTCTTAAAAGGAATTTACTTGGATCACATCAAAGTAACAATCCCAAATGAAGACAGATCTGTGTAACTGTGATCCCTGTACTTTTCTGCTTGTCATGCTTTAATCCCATAAGCTATGAAGATGCAGGAAATATATCAGCTTCCTGGTTACATTTTACCTGGTTGTACTCATTCATATGATCTTCATTTCTGCTTGACAGCAGGTAGTCTATAATTTTATCAAGGATGAGAATGTATAACCAGTAAAACCATGAGATGAGGACTAAATTCTTAAAAATAGAATGATCTCTCTATTTCTCATCACGCATTCCTCCCCTTCTGTTTAAATAGCTTACTACCTACCCTTCAAGTTAGAAAATTAAGTGGTCGACAGATGAATCATTCCACTTGCAGGTACTAGAAATATATACACTTGAGAGGTGAGGTTATTAAAATGTCTGTACACTACTTATTCTTCTTAAAAGACTGAAAAAAATCTGCTCAAATACATTGGTGGTTTTAGTTTCCAGATTAATTAATAAAGACTAATACTGTATATGCCAAATAGTAAAACCTACGATTGAATTTTTATACATTGCTTTTATTTCCATCAGTGTTCACGGATGGACTGTCTTGGGGTAGGGAAAAATTATGGATATATATACTCCAGAGATACTAGCTTATTAATATTGTGGCAAAATGATGAACCTGAAGTTATGGTCATTGCTATTGCTGTTGTGAGTTCATAGGCCTTTGGAGTCTGATTCTCTCAGTTGTAACTCTGTTATTCCTCCCATTTGTACATTTTTGCAGGCATTTGTCTTGAAACTTTTAATTTTTCCCTGCTCTACAATCTTTTCCCCCTTGTCTATGCTATGTTTCTTGTTTCGTTTGGCTTTCACCACTTATCTCTGCTTTTTAACCTTTTGAACTCTTTAATGTTGGGTTTAGTGTGCTCCTCCCCCCTCCAAGTTTTCTTTTTTACTCTTTAATGGGTGTTTGCACAGTTTCCTTCATACTCTGAGACTGCTGCTTAGGGAAAGACAATACAGGGGAGTTAATTTTTAGCTGAGCAAATTTTAAAATTTTAGATGATTTTGACAAAAAAACAAGATAAGTATTCTTCTACAGACAAAGAAAAGGAGCAGTTAAAACAAATAGTGTTACTCCTATACAAAATTAATTACTTCTTTTTTTAACCATTATACATTACTGTCTGAGTTCTACTTACAGCTCTAGGCAGAAGAATAGCAAAAGAACACAGATTGTATATCTTACTTAAGTAAGATAGTCTTTGTGAGCAAATCTCTGTCAAATGGACGAATTTGAAGCCTTCCTTTCACTGTGTGATGTTCCAAATAAAATATTTCAACAAGGGCAAGTACTGGATTTTGTTTCTGGGCCACAGAAATCCTAGATGTACATACAGGCTGGGGAGTGTGAGGCTAGAGAACAGCCCTGTGGAAAGAGATGTGGGGGTTCTGGTTGACTGCAAGCCAACAGTGTGTCCTGGCAGCCGAGAGGCCCAAATGTGCCTTGGGCTGCATCGAGCACTATACTGCTGCTTTGGTGCACCTTGAGTATTAGGTGCAGTTTTGAGTGCCACAGTATAAAAAGGACACAAAGCTACTGGAAAGTCTCCAGAGGAGGGCCACAAAGTTGATAAAGGGTTTAGAGGGGAAGCCATATAGGAAATGGCTGAAGTCACCTGGTCTATTCAGCCCAGAAAAAAAGCAAACTGAGGAGAGATATCATCTGGCCTGTTAATGTTGTTAATCCTCTTCATTCCTATTGGTGCTATTGCTGTGCTGGGACTGTTCTTAATATATAAAAAAAAAAAAAAAAAAAAAAAAAAGAAAAGAGGGAGTGAACCTAACTGTTTTGAAAAAAAGAAATATTTTAGAGAGGTTTACAAATTTCTGATGGAAATGGATCCCATTCACCCCTAAGTGTGAGCCCTAGAGACTCCTTTCCTTTTTATCTCTTTTGTGTAATTACAATCTGTGTAAGACACAGAGATAAAAGGGCTGGAAACTTAGTTCATTGGGCATCAAGCCAAACGCAGGCAAATTTAATTTTGTGTTAGCTACAGTGGCAAATAAAATACAACTCCGAGATCTCTATGTGTGTCTAGTATAAAGCAAACAGAAGACTACCTAGTTTCTTCCCAGACTACTGAGCTGTGCTATCTACTATTAAAAAAGATAAAATATAACCACATTTGAAACAATTAATATTTTTGTTTCCAGTGTGGAAAACTATTTTTTTCTGGGTGTTAAGTGATTGTCAACAATAACAAGCATTTTTGCAGTTCAGCCAGAAAGCATTCATCTTCTCAAAAGTGATAGCTGATGCTGCTGTTGTGCTACAGTCCTGACAATGACTAAAAAAAGGCTTTGTGGTTCACAAATGACAAGACAAAAGTGTCTGAAAACAATCATGAAAAACCTAATCTCAGAACAAAACCACTTGAGTCAGGTAAGTCCTCCTGTGACTTTTCTGATCCTAGAATTTATTGATGTTGATTTTTAGAATCACTTATCTTCCAAAATTTAAGTTGGAAAAGTATTAAAATGATAGTTATAAAAAATCCCAACTTATTTTAGAAATCATCTCACTTGAAGTCATAGTTCTCCACCTGACTACATAACAGCAGATGTTCTAGTCTCTGTGAAGTTCCTTGACCTCAGCTGGGATTTGTTATGCTGCACAGATTCATGTCCTTAGGGCCATTTAGAGATGTTCTCAGAGAAGCATCACAAACAAATCAAGGTTTTCTCCTCTCTCCCTCCCTCCTGTTTCCTCTTTTACTTTTTTATCCCTTTTTCTTTTTCCCTTTCCCTTTCCCTTTCCCTTTCCCTTTCCCTTTCCCTTTCCCTTTCCCTTTCCTTCTTCCTCCCACATCCCAAGGGAAAAAAAGATGTTCTCAAGTAAGTGACAGGAATGTCACTTAGGTTCATGATTATTTTGTCAAATAGATCAACTCACATTAAACTTCAGAAATACTCTTTAAAGCCCTTTAAAAAATTCACCTTTAAAGCAGGGTAGGTACTGCATTTACATGATACATCTGGAGTTCAGATTTTGGTCATTTACCAGATATATTCTGGTCTATTAATACCTAAAAACCAGTGTAATGGCACCTTGGAGCTCTTCGGCTGCCAGGGATCCTTCAAAGTGCAGCTACTGTAGTGTGAAAAATCTTCTCTCTTCACTCTAAGTTCACTAGTAGCCATATGCTCCTAACTGGGAAAATGTATTGCCCAAATTAATATCCCTAAGCTCCTACTAACACACCTCTGTGCTACACCCAGTAGCACATCTCTAGCTTGCTTTAAATACAGCTCATTATTACTTTCCCCTAAAATTCTCATGAAGATAAAAATTGTCTTAAATTCCTTGTAGCATTTGCCAAATGTAACTAAAGCAGTAAACTTGAACAGAGCCAAGTCTCGCTGACAAAAATGCACAACTCTCTTCTTTTTTAATGCAGCTGATCTGTAACTGTTATTAGCTGAAGGCATATTTTTTTGTCAGTACACGGAGAAAGGCTTTATGCTGAAATACCAAAGTGAGACTGATGGCCCATGAGTGATACCTTTGCATTTCTCCCAGATTACCCTTGAGAGAGACACACACAAACAAAAAAATTCTAACGTGGGCACACAGTATTTTTAATAGCCTATAATTCCTTTTCTTTTTATTTTTGTTTGGATTATTTTGTTTCTTTTTTTTCCTACATGATATGTTTCATTTGATATATAGTGTGGATTTTAATTTAGAGAAGATTTTAGAAAATATTGTACAATGTGGTATTTTTATACCTTTATTCCAAACAGTTCTCTGATATTCTCAAACAGTCAGCAGGATGTCTGGCTTTCTACAATATGAATGGATGAATATTTCTCGTAAAGGATGGAAAAGACTACATCGCTGGAATCGCATAAAAATGTCTTTAATGATACAGAAAAAGGCTCTGGGACCTTGGTTGTCAGTTCTAGGAGAGATGAATTTATAGGTAGAGCAATCTTTCTCCTAGAACTGACATCCAAGGTCCCAGGGGCTTTCTCTGTAACACTGAAGATTTTCTTTTTTTCATGCATTTCCAAAAATATAATGTATGGTGCGTGGAGGATTTTGAACAGTTTCATTCTCATAGCAATAATGACAAACTTGGGCTTACAAACTACCCAACCCCACTTCTAATACTACTGTATAACTTCTGTTTTTAGCAGCAATTTGTTTAGGAAAGTGGGAAATGCTCTTTGAAAAAAAGGGCAAAAGAGATCAGTGTTCAAAATCAAATCTCCATGTTTGCTTTTTATTGAAACATTTTCTATGGATTCAAAATGGGTAAATGAGCTAGTCTTGAAAACCAAGATACAAAGTCTGCATACACCCAAATTAGACCTTTTTTTCCCAATACATCACCATTTTATATCTCCTTTTCATTTCACTTGTTACAGTATCTCTTGATAACTGCATTTTTCAAAGATATTGCTGAAGTCTCATAATTTTCCTTAGGAAATCCTGTGAGTTTTCTAAGTCCCTTTTGTTAAACACAACAGTCAATGTAGGTCTACAGGACTTTGCCATTGATTTGAATGGAAACTTGGTTTGACGGCACTGATTTATGATAACATTACTATCTCACACCAACTTATGCTGATTTTTTCACTTAAAAAAAGAGGAAAGTCTGCACAGCAATCTCTTCAGTTTCCTCCACAGATATTGTGGAACTCTATTATGCAGAGACTTACATATTTTTCATTGCAGAATTACATGCCCAAAGCAAGTTCATTATTAGACAATTAGCTTCTGAATACATTTGGAAATGGAAAGGTAAAAGTCAGTTTTATGTGGAAATTCTCACAATTTGTGAATCAGTCTAGCCAAGGATTTTAATTCTTATAAAATCCTTAGCTGTTTAATAGCACTGGTGTTGTAATGTCCTTCTTCAAGTGCATAACTCTGAAAGATACATCTTTCAGTATTACAGCAAAGTAATAAAACAAGAGACTGCCCAAATTATTTAGAAAAGTAATACTGAGAGAATTCTACAATAATTAAAGGGGATTATTATAAGTAGTTATTATAAAACAAATTAAATTATTAATTTATTAAATAATTTTAACTTAATTAGTATAAACAGAAATACATAGAAATATTTCCTTCCAAGGAAATATTGTGTTTATAATATGTAACGTATTGTATATTCACATCAACCAGTGTTTGTAATGAATACAGATACTTTAAAGCACCACACATAGATATATAACGACACACTATTAAAATACATTAAGATTTTCTATTCATCATTAATTATTGTGACTCTGTGCAAATGAACATGGGAATCTATTATTTCAAATCAGTTGTCAAATAAATGCAAAGAATAAATTCACATTATCACAAAAGAGGGCTGCAATTGTTAGTCAAAGCGGTATTTTTTTCAGTGAAGTAACTAAAAGTAAATGTTTCATTTATTTTTTTATTGGTTTTAAAGATTTTTGATACTGTTCATATTGTAATAGTTTCATACTTACTTTATTAAAAAAACAATAATAACATTGTCAAAACATCCAGGCTTTCTTATCACATATGCTTTTTTGTTGAAATTGTTTAGAGAATTTTATATGATTTCAAAGATACTTTGAATTCTACCTTCCCCTAATGCAAATATACTTTTATTTTTGGAAAAATGTGTTCAGGGTAAAAAGTGTTCAGTGAAAAAAATGTTAATAAAGACTTTCTAGTAGTTGAAAGCTGATCACGTCCCTAACAGAATAGTAGACAGCAGTATAACCTCTTTTATATTCATAATGGTGCTGGAGCGTCAGTGTTCTTTAAGTTTCAGTTCTGAAGTTATCCTTCACATAATGCTTTTGAAGTCACTTAAACCATGATCAGGTTTTAGCCATGGTGGTTATGGAGGCAGTTGTGCTTTGATCTTGCAGCTTTTCATTACTTGGAAGTTCAGAGTGTTTAGTGTGCCCGTAGCATGGTCTAAGATAGAAAGTACCTCTCCCACCCAGCACACTCAAAAGATTTGTTTCTTGCACTGGAGCAGCTCTCTTAACTTTAGTGAGACTAGTGTGACTGAGAAGAGAAACTAGAGTAGGAATCACTTTGTTGTGGATACTTATCCTAGTTGTGTATATTTCTCTGTGTCTGTAAAACATATCACATAAAAATGCACAGCCTGCCAAATAGTGATATATAGTGTCAGTTTAACGCAGTGCTTTGCACTTTGTATTCCTTCCCCCAACTCCTATTTAGTTGGCAATCACTAGACTTGGATTCAAGATAAAAAAGAGATTTTACTGGCAGCAATGCCTGTTCTTCAGCAGACTCCATGAGTAATTCTGTGGGCAGCTTTCAAGTTGCCTGTGGGTCACTCTTACGATTAGGCTGCTGATGAGAAATCTGAGCTACCTTCTCCATTTTCATGTCATTTCCTTTTAATTCACTTTGATTCAGGGAATGTGTACATATATATATTTATATAGCTATAAATAAAAATAAGCTCCTGTAAGTCCAGTTAACTGAAAGTGTACAGAAATAGGTTTGTTGTAAGACAGTACAGGAATATGTGTATAACACTAAAACTGTACAGGTTTTATGAAGAGTAAGACATTCCCTACTTCTAATGTCTTCCCACACACTTTTATTTTGTTGTGTACGGCAGTGGTACAATCACACACTTTTTCCTTTGATCACACAAAGGTACATGTTTATTTTAGACAAATAGAATTACAATCCTTTTCTTTTTGAAAAGGCCTTGCATTATGGTGTAAAAGCTGTAATTTGTAAAGGTTTTAGTCCTATATTTATAAACACTGAAATGTTAGAGGATAAAGCTCATTTTTTGTCCCCAAAGTTTTCATTTGTTGCTTTCAGTAGTAATATTTGCATTTCCATTGTGGTGGAAAAAAATTGTCTCTTTCAATAAAGAGAACAGAGATAGGAAGCCAGATAATTGCTATGTGTTTGCACATAACAAAGACTGACAATAAAAAAATGTAATCTTTTTAAATCAAAACTAAAATTATTTGTAAGGAACACTGTTGTCAGGAGGAGGATGCAGAATGATTTCTGCATTTGCTTTTGACACTATCAATTTTCAGGGCAGAACACGGTGTTGTTTGTAAAAAAGATACGTCTCTGCCTGGAGGTCACGGGGGCTTTGAGCAAGGTTAGTAACCCTTGATATTTATAAACACAAAACCTCTTTTCTTCAAAGGGGTCTTTTCTTCAGAGATCACTTAAAGTTATTTCCTCAAAAATTTTTGAATTGTCTTCTACACTCCTTTCTCATGACAGGGACACTCCCAATGATCCTGATATCCAACTGATCCTCTTGTAGGAAAGTATTTCTGTTCTCTACAGATCCTCTCTCTATAGGTACTGTTCTGAAGGATGGATTAGCTTCTTTCTGCAGATGATGCTTCTAAATACTTCGTTATATGACACTTGATAGCTCAGCCTGAAGCATAGACTGAAACCTTACCACTGAATAGTTAGACATATTTGAGATTTTAACCCTTAAAGATCCATTTTGTGCAATTCCTTTTGGTATTAATGTATTCATGCAGCAAGGAAATAACAAATGTTCTTGATTTCAGTTTTTCTTGAATAGCAATTGGATGAAATCAGTAAGCAGCACAGAAATCATCATTGTTTTAGGTTACCGTCCTATAATAACCCCAACTGACTGAACCGTGCATTTGCTATCTGTCTACTGTGTGAATTTTCAATAGTGGGGCTGGCTTTGTATTGTTTCAGTACTTAAAAATGTAGTATTTTATTCATAGGAAATCTGCAACCTGGCAGTTGCGGCAGTTGCTCAGGACAGGAGGAACTATTGTTTTATAAGATTTACAATGTTGCCCAACATATGTTTGAAAATCAAGAAGGGAAAACATATGTTGAGGGATTCTGCACTGCAAAGTCTTATGAAAGGGAAAACATTACAAAGAGACAATAATGAGAAAGTGTATAAAAATAAAAGAAATCCCATGAATATTCAGTCTATAACTCATCACTACTGATATGCACTAAGATCTCCATAGTTCTGAGCAGTACAGGTAAGGTGACAAAGGCAGACCATATATCTCTACACTCCTGGAATACTTGGGCATGAAAAGAATACATTAGAACTATAAGAGGACATTGTCAAATACATAGCAAACAGGAATACATGTTTGCCTTCGTTTGTGTTGCATAGGATGGGCATAATGTCACTAGAGATCTGAAAATATAAACAAATAGCATTTTTTTTAAAGTGGGTTTTAATACTTGGTTTAAAAGTCATTAACAGTTCTTACATGAAAGAGCAGCGTTCTGCATCAAATCAGCATCTACTGTCAGAGACAAATGGTCAAAAATATGTGGCAATGATGTCCACTGAATAGAGTGAAGATTAAATCATAGCAGGCCTGGCTATCTGTGTCTTAGTCTCTCTGCTAAGATCCTGCATTTAAAGATATGCAGAATTTAATGGGATCTCTTATTTTATTTTAAAAAAAAGATATCTATAACACAGTTACATTTACTTTCAGTAATACTGCTATGTCTTGCAATGTGTCTGTAAAATTGTAAGTTACACCTGTTATACTGAGTAAATTTTATCTGGCCTAGACAATTAAGTTATTTTAAAAATGTCGTTCTTCATGCATAAAAATAGTGTTTGCTATGTAATGAACCATGTGAGGGTGTGAAATTTCTGCTTCTTTAAAACTATTGCCTTGTAATTGCCTATCTGAAAGAGAAGGAAAAGGAAAGTCAAGAGAAAAGGTTAGTGCCTTTGACTGAAGTATTCCTAAGAGTAGATACTCCTAAATTTAACTGACAATATAAAAAAGATCAACTGGAGGAGAGACAAAGCACATTACAAGACATAACTCTGAAATGAAAAGTTTTTTACATAGGTTTCTAAGTACTGAGAAATACAAACACCTGCAGTACACTGCAGTACACTGCAGTACCTCAGTGTAAGCACCAGATTAGGAAGAGCACAAGTTAACACAGTAGATTTATTTTATCTTTTGAAAGGTACCTATAGTAAACATTCAATGAACTTTAGTCTTGAGTTTAACATCTCTGCCCTTACCAACACTTTAAATGAAGATTTTCCAACTTGCTTCAATATGCAAGAGTCTGGTGGGGGCAGTAGGTCCACACACATACATGTTTTATACAATCTTTTTCCCTGCAGCAGGTGTATTATACAATAAACATAAACCATTAGATGTCTCATAATAAAATAAAGTAAAATAAGCACCTAAGTGTAAATTTCAAACAAAAATCCTCTCTTTTGTGTTTCTTTCCGTGATAAACCACTGAAAATGGGGAATGACTCACTATATATTCTGAAGAATTTCCTGGTGTAATTTCGGATTTATGCAATGTATCTAAAAATTTAATCTTGTGCTAAAGCCTATGTAAAAACTTTAAATAGAATCTGTTTGTCCTACATAGCAACAGACTAAAAATTTGTAGTAATATACCTCTTACTCTTTTTTCAGGTAATATTCAAGGTGGTGGAACTTACTATGTAAACATAAGCACACACATTAAACACTCTTTGATCTGAAATAAACAAATAATATACAATGCTTGTTTCTGATCTCCATTATTTGCTGAAGCTTAAGCTGAGTAAAATCTTTAATGTAGCATGCCTAGAAAGAAATAAAAACGTGTTCTGTAACCTAAAGTTAACAAACATAAAGTCCCAAAGCAAATAAGAAAAAAAGAACCCCACAAACTCAGTTAAAAATAAAAATATTACATCAGTTATAGGCCCAGTTTTAACAATTTTGGGTTTTCTGTTGACATTGAAAAGTGGAGTTAACATGTTTGATTTATAATATCTGCTGCAATACCAATACTGGGTAAGATGCTAGTGCTGAAGAGATTATGATTATAGATGTATGAAATCCAATAGTAAATAAAATACCAAAAATGATTAATCCCTAATTTTCCTATCACCTGCTTTGCTCTGTATAGCCTCTGGCTTTCTAAATCCATTTGGCAGAGCTGTGTTTCTTTCTGCTCTAGTGCTGTTAAAAGAATGAACAGGGGAAAGCTTCTCTTTCTGTCCCTAGAGCTGTTTTCCTGTTCACTTTCAAAGCAACAGACTAGAGCATAATTGTTTTGCTTAAAGGACTAGTAGAATCTGTGCTGGGGCATGTCATCTTGCATCCCAAAAGTTGGAAAGAAAGGGAAAAGTAATTTCAGCACCAACAGTGCCATGGCACAGGGCAGCCTACATCACAGGCTGGAGGCTGCCAGCAAGAACTCTAGGTTCCTTATGAGATCAGATGACTTGCAGAGAAGGATGTAGCCAGGAAATACAGGCCTCCAATCACACTTCATTCTCATTCATCATTTTTAATAGTACCACAATATTTGGTAGTATTAAAATAGTTATTCTGATTACAACAACAGGAAAGATTCAAACAGTGTTGCCCATCACTTATATGCTTTTATTTGTTTGCACTGTCAACTAAAAAACTGTACATACTAATAGACAGACAAGCTATTTTTGTGTGTATTAATTAGCATGTGTTTAAGCCTTTAGCTTTTGTTTTACTCACCACTCCCAAATACGGTTGCAGACTCAACGGGTACAAAATTTTGGACAAACAAAGATGTTACCTATAATATTTACCAGTAATTTCTCAGATACATTCTTGTCTGACTCACCTGTACATCATCACTTTGCAGGAAATCATTAATACCTCTTGCCTAAATCCTTAGAGTTGCATTGCTTTTGAGCCAGGCAAACCACCACACCAAACCTTAGCTGACTGTTGAAGAAGGTACCACTCAAAATGAGGTAACCAGATTCCCACACAGAGCGTGCTGGGCACAGAATACCTGAATTAGGAGTGAAATATAGATAAGAGGATTGTATTTACCCACACAACTGCAAATAAAAAGCTAAAGAAAGAACCATATACCTGATTGCCTGGTTACACATATATGTCACCCACATGAAGGATCCTTCAATATGAACACTGTCTTGCAATTAATGTGTAAGCCCAGTCAACTGCACAGTTATATCATCTTGTATATGAGTAGACAAAGAATGAAGCCACAACAGATAAAGAGACTTCTTTTGTGTTTCTGTTGCTGCTGCTCACTGCAGCACCAGAAATTATACAGCGCTGATCAATTCCAGACACTGAGAACAGCAGAACTCTCTCAGTCTTCTCAGCTCTGAGTGATTACTGAATACAAAAAAAGCAACTCACAAGTGAATAGGGAGCCAATTATTCAGAGCCCAAGCAAAGAAATGTGGACGACAATCAGAGAAGACTTAAACACACCTTCACTCTGAATTTGGAATTAACAGTACAAATAAAAAATTCTATCTCAGAGAAATTTCTTGCTGGAAGGAACTTACTTCAAATGCCTGGGGTTTTATGCAGTTTTCTTTTTTAAACTCAAATTGTTTACTCAGACTCCCATGAATCCTCTAACTATCCTGCAGAAATTTCAGAAGTATGCTACTTCAGACAAAAATAAAACCTGTAAACCACATTTAATCACAAAATGTAAATATCAAATCCTCTTTTAAAGAATACAGAAATAAATAGATTTTCATACATGCTCTACAAGTGTGTAGCACAAAACTTAGGGAACTGATACTTTCTGAAAAATGTACAACTTGTTCTAGGCATTAGTCTTAGGTTTGACACTTGCCTGCAGCATCATTACCTTGTGAACATGAACTGTGGTCACCCAAGAAATCCCTATTTGACAAGAGGTTGACCTGGAATTATCTACCCTTGTTAATATCAAGCTGGCTACTGGTAACAAGAAAAGGCCTTATGAACAAACCCAGTGACAAAACCCAAACAAATAAAAACCCAGCCCCCAAATATTGTTTTGTACAGAACCTCCAAGAATTTGTATACATGTATATATATACACATATAAAAAGTAACGTTTCTACTACCTTCAAGGATGGAAAACAGAAAAGATATAGAGGCCAACTATTCTCCTAAACTTCTTCCAGCAAGGAGATCATATATACACAATTAACACTTACAGTGAATACCTTAATGAACAAAACATGAATTTCTCCAGGTACTAGGACCTCTGCTGACCTTCCACCTAATGATTGCCTTTATCAATCTTAAAGAATTATGAAAGGCAACCCTACAGCCCCCATCACAAAAACCTTGCCACCTAAACTCGATACAGTTATTCATGTGTATATTTCTGGGTGGGGAGGGGACAATTTATATGCATGCAACAACAGACTAATTCATGTTGAGATGGTTTATTGAATGCTGAGTACTTTCTATCCCTGACAAGCTTATCCTTCATCTCTATCACACAGTTCTAAAAAAATTTAAGCCCCTAAAACTCCTTTTTCAGAAGGTTATGTCTAGAACTGTACTACTGGAGATAACAATATGGAAACAGAAAACAAATAATTCATTCCTCATCTTAACTTAAGGAAAAAAAATCATATGGTTACCATTACCGGTAAACTATTATTTCTGTGGGGGCTTTTTTCCCATTAGTATATTTTATGAGTGTCAATTTGAACACTAATTCCGAAAGCAGAAAATTCGCAAAATAACATCAAAAATCATCAGATCCCTCAGGTACAAAACTGAAGGAATAAAATCCTGATAAATAAACATCGTTAAAAAAAGTGAAATGAAAATTATAAAACCGAGTCAAGGGAGCTTCAGGTGATTTATCCGAATTGAGGATCTTGTTCATATAATTGAAGCATTCACAGTTAGACCTAAGTATAATTTTCTCAGGTGGTATTCAAGTTATTTTTGATCAAAATCCTTCAACCACAATTCTACAGACATTTTCACCTAAGGATGGCCTTTGCAAAGATGTATATTCATACCTGGCAAGCAACCCGAGCTCCTTTCAGAAAGATTCTTATCTTCTGTTTAAATGTCAAAAGAAGCCTACAAAACCAAACTGTTGCCAAACCCGGACTGTCTGCATGAATGTCACAGCGATGCATGCTATATACATACTGTTTGCCTACTTTTTATGCATGTCAAGTTCTGTCAGATTCACCTTAAAGAAATGTTGTATTTTTGAAGCAGTTACCTGAGGCCCACAGTAAAATAATATTTATGCTCTACATGGGTCAGTAGTTAACACACTTTGCCACAACCAGGATGAATAAAGGCTCTTTGCACATTTCTGTTTCCCAGGTTATAATACAATTCAGTATCTCTTATCACAACATGGCCTAATTAAACATATTTTGGGCACATCTATTAAAATTACCATTTACCTTACTTCTGCATACAGTTAAAATGGGGTTTTGATTCTTGATTTTGATGTGCCTTTAACATAAAAGTAAATTTTTTTTGTCATGCAACAATCTATTGACAAGTTAACCTCAGATTTCTAAAGATCAAGTTATAACATCCAGTGGCATTAGAGGAATTTCTGTGTCACTGAGTATTACATATGAGGTTATAGAAATTAATGTATTTCATTCTGTGGCAGCAAATTTTCAGACTGAAACCCATAGGTATAACGTGTAAGTCTAAATCTAACAGTCCAATATCTACATGGAACCCAATGGAACCACAACTCTTCAGGGACAAATGTATGTGGTTGGTGCCCATTTATAAATGTATCACTTTCATGATAAGTCAGTACAGTGAAATAAAAAAAATTACCATAGCCGTGCCTTCCTACTCAAAAGATATTTTTTGAATGTGTGCGCTTTTGGCTTCTCCTCCTCCATTGGGGTTTGTAAATTACTGTTTTAGATTACAACTCATCTTCAGCTGGCATCAACAGAAAGAGAAATCTTCCATCAGGGACATTTTAACTGATTTTTTCCCAACCATTTGGATTCTTTTAAATTCAGGAAAACGTACTAACATACTGACTTCAGGGTCAATATTTGACATGCTTCATTTTCAGTTATACTTGGTCCTTTCTTCTGCATAAACTACTTCTCTCCTGGAAATACTGATTCTGTAGTGCTCAATTTAATATTGACAGACCTAAGAAATTCTCTTTACAAAAAGTAACCTGCAAGCAAAATTCACAAGAGATTTTATGAAGCATGGTGACCAACAGAACAGCATCTTCTGTTATATTAAAAATCTTATTTCTGGGCACAGGGCAATTGCATGCTATACATAAAAGAGGCCAAGGATTTATTCTTATTATACTGGAAATCTTTACATGTAATTCAGGAATCAAGATCTAAATATTAAAGAAAGCAAAACAAAACAAAACAAAACAAACCCAAGTAGACTACAGAAAAAGGTACAAAACTCAAATCAATATAATTGAATTAGTAACACACAACACTCCTTTGCTTCTGCCCTTTCCCTGGTGTAGTGCTCTCCCTTCTACTGCTGCTCTAGGTACCAGGGACAGTGGTTTCACCCTGATGTTCATGGTGGTGAGGAAGGTGTTACAACAAGTTGTTGACATCTGGAGTCCCTTTACTGGGAGGAATATGGTGCTCATGTTGATGATTTCCGCAATATTTTCCCCTCCCGCCCCCCAACCCCCTTCTAGGACCTTTTACAACTTTTTCTTTTTTCATTGGTCTGCAGCTCTAGGTTACATCCAAGTTTACTATGTGTGGTGCCTTTTACACATCAGGTACTGTTTCTCTGTTTTCTTTGTTATCCCTAAAACCGTTTCTTCCAGCTGTAAGTTTGCATGATTTTTAAACTGACCATTATTGAGTTGTTTATAGCTGTGAGGTGTCTAGTTCTGGGGAAACTCAGGTGGATCTGGCAGCGCAAAAGAAGTAAGGCTGCCACGGATCCACATCCCCAGCTCCACCAGTAGTGAGGTTGAATGGAATGAGCCTGGACATGGTGTTTGTTCCTCAGGAGTCTGTAATTTGGGTTTCTGCATCTATTGTGCCTGTGTGCTCCTCTGACCCTGTGGACATGGTCTTGTGATCATCCTGGGAGGAGCCAGGGCAGAATCTGAGCTCTCCCATCTGCTGTTGTCTGTGTTCTCTTTTGTGGGGTGCAGAATAACTTTTGATATCTAACCTAATGCCAGCTTGTGCCCCGTTCCTGCACTGTCTGTGCTGAATCCTGTGTCTCTGAATCTGAAGGCATCTGTTGCTCTTCCATGTATGTATCCCTCTACATTTTTATAGTAGAGTCATAAATATTAAAAAAAAAAAAAAAACAACAAGCAAACCAATGGGAAAAAAAAAACCCAAATCCAAAAAATGCCCCTGCTTGTTACTGATTTTTAAATATTACTATGGTACTATATAAAGATAAATAAAAGTAAATCAAATTAAATATGGACACCTGGTCAGTTAGAGAAACTGCTTCCACAACAAAATCAAGTAAAGCCTGGAGGCAGGTCAAGAAAAAAAATGGTCAGAGCAAGCCTGACAAGCCTTTGTCCCGAGGCCATGCAAAGTCAGCACAAAGCTTATGAGCTGTTACTAACACTAGCAATAGCATATTACAGGGCTACACAGTTACATTTCTTCACAGTCAGGACATCAGGAGCAAGGTGTTCAGACAGCCAGAACATGTCTTTCAGTCCACATCACAGAAGAATACCCATCTCAGTATGCACTCTGTAAAGACTTCTACCTGAGTAATCAACTATTTATGACTTTCTGACCTTGAGACTCTCAGAGAACTTGTTTTGTCATATGCAAAGAATTCCTGAAATTCCCTGGATGTTGTCTTTGTCCCATATGACATCATGCTTTAAAAACTCCTCTGTGCACTGTAAATGCTGTATTTCCTGCTGCACTGTGGCCTTTGGAAAACAGATACGCGTGGATTAGTGCAGACAAAAATGAACTCCTCTATTTGGATTAAAGTAGAGGAATATGAATCAGCATGATTCAAAGCTTTGTGTCTTCATCACTGTAGTGTTTTACTTAAGGTAAGAAAATCAGAATATATAAACACCAAAGAATCCTAAAGTATCTCAGTAAAGAAGCTTAAGTCAAACTAGAGATGAATTACATGTCTTTATCAGAGTCCTCATCTGGTTTTACCTATCCACATAGGCAGCTTTAGGTCTGTAAATACATAGGACTAGGAAGTGTCTTTCTATCAAATTACCTCTCAAAGTGATCTACCAGAGGGATCTGCCAGGACCACAGCTGGGCTGTAGATACATAACTGGGGACTTTCAAATCACTATTTCATTCCAGCAGGTCTTGCAAAAGCTGCATGTTTTCATCTAGCTGCCTGCAGAAATGCAAACAACTGTACTCTTGGTCTTCACACAATCACAAGGATAGAAACTACTGGTTTTGAGATCCTCAGCAGCTCATGTATTAAAAGTTCAGGGCACAATACTGGTAATTGCCAGTAAAGAGCCAGCTACTGTATCCCTTCTCCATTTTTTTCTTCTCAAGTAGTGCCACTGGACTATTTAAAATGTTCGAAAAGTACACGGCTAGCAGGAATTTGTAAAACATCTTCCTACTTGCTAAGAATATCTATGAAAAAAAAGATTTTAATAACAGAACTGTAATACAGTTTTCCATACCTGAAAGAAGAATTGCGACTTTTCTGCACTTCTATAATAAGATGAACAACAATTTCCATCGGAGTTGATATTGCCACTTGATATCTAATTGGGAATTTTTATTTGCAAATTTTTTTGTCAGTCAATAATCTTTCTGAAAATAAGGACAGATTACTTGCTTAGAAAATACTTGCACAGGCAGAAATAATGCAAAACTCTATGGAAAGTCTAAGAACTTAGGAGAAATTGAACACTGTATATTAAGTGATTTTTTTATATATAGATGCAAACTTTATAGAAGTAGGCTGTTGCTACTTTGCCTGTCACAGGACTGTAACAAATTGACATATGGAGGATCTGCTTTGCTTCTAATAAATAATTTTTTTATACATGTAAAAGTAAATTATAGACTTATTTTTTTCTTTAAATAAGTGATACAACATGACATTTTCATCTGGTTTGATCAGGTCACATCAAATTATGTCACAACACAGAATATGTTTAATTTAATTCAATGTGATACAAGTGCAATTCCTGAACTGATAATTTAAAGGAATGATTAAAGAAAAAACAGTGGAATAAAGTAAGAAATATGTAGCACCTGGAACTACTTAATTCAAACTTTCTCACAATAGACAGATGCCCTTACGTTCTCAGAGCCAGTAGCAGGTACTTCATCCCCAGATAGTTGCAAATAATATATTAAAAAGGACGTTTTCATTGAAATGCCACTTACTTTTTTCTTGTAATGGGTCTTGACAACAAAATGTTCATGCTGTGTGACTTTGAAAATGCCCTTTTCTGGCAGGCAGCTTTCCTGCCAGTGCTACTGTTTGCTTGCTTTAAACAACAGGAAGAATGTCCAATTTAAAGTCCAGGAATCAACCAATTTGAGATGCACAGACTCCCCATGAAGCAATTATTCCCTTGGATGGACATGCTGTCTTCATTATTCCATAAATTTTGCAGAACTTATATATTCAACCAGTGTTATGCATTCTTTGTGCTGTTGGTAACATATGTGATGTGACTGTCCAAAAATGAAAGCACATTTCTGTCTCAGAATGCCTAGTGTGATATTCCAGCCCACAGGGATGCGAGTGGGGAAAACATACATATATACTAGGATTAAATTACGTCCTGTGGAGATGAGCTGGACAGGTGTAAAAGAAAGAAAGAGAAATTTTCTATACTATTTGAACAAGATAGTCTAAAGTTGTGAATATATGCTTTATTCATTTTGTTTTAAAAATATGTAGATTCATTCTCTGGCCCCTTTGCAGTATTTTCATATTTCCTACTCTCCCCACTAGCTAGTAGCTTATTTTTTTTCAAATTATTGAGTACCTCAGGATTTCTCTCTCAAGTATTTTGCTTAAGTGTGCTGGCAATTCTTATTATCTTCCAACTAGACTACGTATTTTTTATTTTAGCAATGGGGAAGTAATAGAAGACCTGTAAAAAAAAAAAAGGTTAAGGAAAATAAAGGCAATCTCTTACGTTTTATAGAGTTCATAGAAATATTCTCTGAAAATCATTCTGAAAAAATGTTATTATTAAAAAATCATTAAAATATTATAAGTGAAAAAATATTATTAGCGTTCTTTAATATAAATTTGTTTTACAGATCAGTCAGTGATTTTTTTTTTTTTCCCTCTAGGTTTCTGCTAGCAATATACACTCTTCCTGTAAAGTGGAAATGTAGCAACTGATACTTCAGATTTCTAAGACTGGTACCCTCCCCTACATAAGGGTAAATGCTAAAACTAAAAGACTTAAACAAGATAATAATGTACTGTTTTTAAAACATGTCCAGAATGTAAATTTTAATAGGCTAAAACTGCAGCAATTGGGGTGTTTAAGTAGGAACAATATCAGCCGCTTAAATGTTAAGCTGTGTATGTATTAATTAATTTTGTGTCTGAATCTGTTTTCTATCTAGTCTTTTCTTCCATCCTTTATGCTTCCTCATGGACATGGAATTAGACTGACCTGCATATTTCCCTGAGATGGCAGAGTCCTTGACAGCTTAACATCTCCAGTTTGTGTTGCCTGCTGACCACAGATAGAATCATGGGAAGTGTGACATCAGCCAGCATGTCTTAAGTCCATCTCTTCTAAGAGACTGCAATAAACCTTTTAATTCCATCTGCATCCCCTCAAGAAAATATATAGAACCCTTCAGGGACATGCAGACACTATGATCTTCTTACAGAGTAGAAATTTATCAAATTTAAATATAGTGTTTGGATTACACTTTAATCTATTTTTTCAGGTATAGAAATAGGGTGGACACCTGAGGCTCAGTCAAATAGGGAATACAAATGTGTATTACATTATAAAAATATTTTGATTAGACAAAAGGCACAATTTCTAGTGACTACTATGCTAGACTCTACAGACCCTTTAGTTAAACAGAAGGAGAGAATGAGAAACAGACATTCAGACTATCTGATAAGCCTTCCAACTGCTTCCTCACTTCTTTTAATAACACCTAAATGTAACAATCTGCTGTCTAGCTAACAGTATCCAATTTCATTCTCTCATTTTCTCTGTGTGTTGTATCATATTAAAATAATTAGATATAAATCTTTGTTTAATTTTTTAAAGCATTTTGTGGTGCTGAAATGCTCAAGATAATTCCTAGTAAATCAGTTATAGAATCAGAGACCTCAGAGCTTTATTACTGAAACAGTAGTCATAAACTAGCTTTACAGAGATTTGCCTCTGGTCCTCTCACTGGGCATCACTGAAAAGAGCTTGGCTCTGTCCTCTTCACACCATTCCTTCAAGTATTAATACTCAGTGATAAGATTTCCCCAAGCCTTCTCTTCATTGTGCTTAACAGTTCCAGCTCTCCACCTTTCTTCATATGACAGTTGCTCCAGTCC
The DNA here is from genome assembly GCF_032191515.1 of Phaenicophaeus curvirostris. NCBI lineage: Eukaryota > Metazoa > Chordata > Aves > Cuculiformes > Cuculidae > Phaenicophaeus > Phaenicophaeus curvirostris. The sequence continues at coordinate 175,027,664 of NC_091392.1, read as the reverse complement.
CTTCATCATCTTTGTGGCCCTTTGCTATATTCTCTCCAGTATGTCCATGCTTTTCTTGGTCTAGAAGGCTGGAACTCAGCACACAACTCCAGCTGTTACCTTAGCATTGCTGAACAGAAAAGAGTCTGCACAGACAATGTTATGTTAAAAACTTCTGAACAAAGCAATGGACTTGAAGACTGTGGCAACTCTAACAGTTCAATGACTTCTGTTACATAACACAAATGTACCCAGATTTCCTTGACAGTTTTTATTATTATCAAACAATGGGTGTTAGACTTTGTAAGTATATCAAGACTGTCAAACACCATAGTTCTCTAGTTTGTTCCTACATGCTTAAACTTGGACTTATACAAATACTCATTTTTCCCCTGACTGTCTTTTGGAGTGAACCATCCAGTTGTCTCTTCAGGTGAATTTCTGGGGTTTGGCATAACTCACTTTTACATTCAGAACAGCTTCTAAAACATGATAAATTGGTTGCTCCACATTTGCCTCTCTCTACTTTCAGAATCCTTTACCAGTATCTTGGAGGGGTTTGAAATCTCAAAGATGTATACACCTTACATTTCCAGGCATGAGCTGCATACCCGAGTAGCATTAAAATACTAGTCTGGTGGGACAGAATACATCCTTGCATTATTTCAAGTACTTAGAATGAAGGTAAAACTTTCATGTGGGTGCCACTGTGCTTCCCTGAGTCCCTAAATGCCTTACATGTGCATTTATATGATTGAATATCTTTGTTCAGTAAAACATTTAATAACCTCCTGGATAATTTCAGCTAAGCTAAATGGTGAAAGTTCAAGGTATGGAATTAGCTCATGAAAATTGGCTCTCAGTTAGAAGACATGGCTGCTAAACCTCTAATATCCTTGCATGGATGCAAGGATTGAAATCTGAGCTTTACTGTACTTAGAACAAAAGTAATTCACACAACAAAGTGAGATATTAAGAATGCCTTCACTGTAAGAACACCTAAAAAAAAGTAAAATTCAAACATCAAAACACCAAAGGATTCAGGCATGAAACACATTGAATACATTGGTAAACAGCTTAAGTAATTGCACTGCTTACTGGATTCTCCAAAGGAAGAGGTCTTTTTACCCTTCTCTTTAAATACTTATCTCTTGCTGATGGTACCTGCCACCAGAATATGCATGCATAAGAGTTAATATTTAGAATGTTTGAGGTTTCAGGGGTTGGAGGGATCCTGAAGTAAACAGAGTCTAACTGTCCACAAGATGGCAATTTGTATTATCTAGGTGTCTAAACTTCGTCTACAGTCAGCAGAGAGAGCCACCAAACAGAGAGGGAGTAACATAAAACACATGTGGAAGTTCTATAATCCTCATTGCATGTTCTCTTTTTGGGTTATAAAGATTGGAAAATATTTGTTGTCTAAAATTACTATTTCAGTTCACCTCCAGCAAATAACTTGAAAATGATAAAATTATGGGTTGTTTTTATTTTTTTTAGTATGATCATAATATACCCACATTGAGAGCGATATAATGGAATGGAGTACTTTCTTTGCTATGTTAAATAGTTAGGGACTCAAAAAAAACCTTTTAGATCAGAAATTTTTCACTGACACTGGAAAATTTACTGATTTACTGATTAGAGGCATTATAAACTATCCATGTGTACTTTAAATGGTTAAAGGTCAGGCTGGTATGTTGTAGTTTAGATATTATATCTGTTTAAAAAGAATTTTCATCAAAAATCCTCTTCCACTGTCTCCTTTTTTTTTTTTTCCACATTTGAACCAAATATTTCTTAAATGAGTCAGTAGTTTCGGTATTGAAACAGACTTTCACAGTTACAGAGGAAAACTATGTTAGGACTCCTTTATTTCTCCACATCAGTCTGGAAGAGAAAATGCAAGGCGTTCTGGCTTGATGTGAGACTCAGATGTTTATCTCATAAAAACATTCATAGCACTCTTGCTGAAATCAAGTTATACTGGTGAGTCTAATGGCAGATCTCTTTTTAATGTTATATTTCCCCAGCTATTGGTAGTACAACACTTTTTTTATAGATGAAAAGGTGAATTGCCTTGATTTGTTAAGTTTTTATTCATAGAAGTCTGTTAAGCTTGAGAAAAGCTTTTGTCTTTATTAAAGAAAGTGAATATGAGTTATGGATCATAAGATTAAAATACTATGATAAAAAAGTAGTTTCTCTGAGCAAAAAGAAAAAATATAGGATGAAATGAGATAAAATATTACAAAATGCCAAATTACTTAGTAACCTAAAGTCAATGTCTAAATGTATGTCATTATCTTGGATTCTATATATCTGGAAAACAAGTAGTCTCAATTTTTGCTTTTGGTCTCTTAATAGTCATACTGGATTCCCTAAGTGGGATTCATCTCATCTTACTTGAACATCTACATTGAATCTGAATTAATCAACCAAGGCTCCCTTTATAGTTGGTGGAGAATAATAGGGACTCTCAGGGCACAGTTCACTTGACCTACTTCAGATCCCTATTTTAGGATAAGAGGAATTGTGACCTAGAAGTGCTTGTTTCTCTCCTTTGACTGCTTGGGAATCTAAAGTGATTAGCTTGGGTGCAGGCATTCACGCTCTCAATCTGTACATTTAACCAAATTAATTCCTCCATTTTTCTGTGATTTATATCTTAGGGAATTTTACATACCAGAATACATACCCATGCTTTATCTGCTTTATCTTGTTGAAATATCTGTATCCGTGCAAAATCTTTTCTTATATCAGCACTTAAGTTAGTGTTTAAGCTTTCCCCTTATTACCAGAAATACATTTAATTTGCAGAGGGATAAAATATTGCTGTATACTTCCAAATTTTTTCCAGTGAACAAAAACTCTTAAAATAAATTGTAAGATATGGGACCTCAAAGTCAACATGATATTATAAGTTGACATTAATAGAAATAGACTAAGCACCCGGCTGCAAGTTTTCCTGGAGGGGATAATGGAGGATTAGTCCTCTTTCACAAACTTCCCATTATCTTTCTTAGCATTGGTTCCTATAAGTTACATGCCAAAGGCTTTATTAAGGGAAAGTCCCATAAAAAAAACAGCAGGAGAGAATGTACCTGTCTTGTGGGGAGCTCTACTTGCATATTTTTCCCTCGTCAAGTGATGCAACAGAGTTGTAGATGCCTCTCAGTCTGACTGACACAGCAGGAAGGGGCATCGCAGGTGCCCTTTCACTTCAGGCTGCAGCTGTTCCTAGGAAGCTCTAGAAGAAAGAGCCATAACACAGAAGTGAACACTGTTTCTGTGAAGAATTAAAAGTAACTGGGTACTTTTTCTAGTGGCTTACCTTATATGCATACACAGAAACAGGCACAAATATGAAATTCCAAGTCAGGATGTGCTAACTGTGCCAAGCAGCATCTTTTATCAATTAACTCTGACTGACTATGCCGAGGAAGAACATCTCTGGTAGGACTTTGAGGATGGATTTTTAAAGTAACTAAACACCAACAATACCCAAATTCAAAGTAAGCAATGAAGTAAAAATGAAGCAGATGTAGAAGGCTGGAACAATTTGGGAGAGTTATGTCAAAGATTTCAAGCAATGATAGCTGGCTTTTCTAAGCCTTTCTCTTTCAAATGATTTTTATCTTTTTTCTTTAGTAATTTTTATCTCATTTTCATGTATCTTGCTCCCTCTTCTCATTTTTAGTTTCTTCCCTTATACTCAGCATCACCTTCTTGCTGGAAGGACATGCTTAGGCTTGTTTGTGTTATGTGGCTTAGTGAGTCTTGATTACATATTGAATGACATCTGGTCACAGGACAATATTTTCCACTCTGCTCTGGTTTCCATGGAAAGAAGCTGAGCTGAGTGAGAGCCACTGCACTCTACAGGAGTTCAGCCTACAACTCAGAATTTCCTATTCCAGTAATGTATGTGACCAGGTAACAAACAGAGCAAGCAGAGAACAACCTTTACCTCCTTCCAAGAAAATACATTTTTTGGCAATTTTCTCTTTACTCACTGCTTGCAGCAAATGCTCAGACCCTTCAGGCCATGTGGCTGTGATACACATCAGTAGTTAAATTTTTATTTCAAAATAATTTATTATACCTACATCTATTTGTTTGGGAAAAATAAATACTGCAGATTGTTTTGAAGGTAAATGGATAACCATATTGCTTTGTTATCAGTCTCTGGAATGAAATAGAATAAATGGTTTTGTGCTTTCTCTTTTTCTAATACAAATATATTTGTTGAAGCATATAATACTGTTTTAGTCATGAATAAAATAGCAGAATTCAAAATTCTTTGTTATTCATAATAGAATGCATACACATGCTTTGCTTAGAAATCTTTTTCTGAGATCAGAGGTTTTGTGTATAAAAAGGACAAAAGTATATCTATTAAAAGTAAATAACTTAAATCTGGGACTGAAGAGTTATTTTTCCCTGAAGTCATGAATAATAACCTGGAAATATAGGATAGAAATATATCCATCTTCTCCTGGTTTCCTCTGAAGCTTTGAGCTAGATTCCATATGAATGATCCCTTATTTTCTAGAAAATGCAGTAATCTTTATCCTTTCAAGACTATTAGTTCAATGTTGATTCCAGTGCCAGTAAAACAGAAAATTACTTATTTGAGAAGTAGAGGAAATACATTATCTTTTGCTTGTAGCATACTTTTACATATTGCCTCGGGAAGCAGCATTTTTTTTAGCAATCAGGATACAAGGGGCCAGTGGTCAAATGTGTTTAAGATAAGCCTCTGTCATTTCTTTTTGCTCCTTAGGTCTGTGAGCTTCCTGCTCATATGAAGGTTTTGGTAGACGTGGTCATGCAATTTTTTTTGAGTGATCTCAAAGAAGAGTTCAAATATCCCCCCAAAACAGTTAGAGAATTTCCTAGAGATGAACTGGCAACCATAATCTTACTTGAAAAGGCTTATCAATCCTAGCCACTCAATTGCATTAATTCTTAGGAAATTCTTTAATGAGGTAATTATTGTTATTATAACCTGGAGAAAAAAATCTGTGTGCAAAGTTGAGGACAATGTAATCAATAATGAAACCTGCATCCTACTTCCTTTTATTAATCTGTGTTGAAACTCAAGGAAAGAGTAAAGCAGTATCAGTAACCATATACAAAACACACTGCCAAATATCATTACTCCTGCCCAAAGTCATTTCCTATTTTCCTCTTTCGATGCTCCTTTACACGTAGTACTCCTCCTCACATTTCCTCCTCTTCACATTCCCTGTCTTTCCTGAAAGCCTGTGTAAGACTTCTCCATGTGAGATCTCTGACCTATTAAATTAATTTGGCTTCCAGCTGCCAGTCCAAATAAATGTTTCCGGTGTGCCCCATACTCCAGATACACAAGGACAGTTCAAATGACAATATGGGTGTATCTCAGGATAACTGAAATAAGCATTAGATGTGTATTGCATTATTTTCCATGCTTTATTAATTATATTAAATTTTCCATTTACTGCTGTGTATCATGGTAGTTAGACTTCATCTTGTATATAGATCTCTACATATAAAGACCTCAAAGGAGGTATCATGTTATGCAAAACAATCCCATCTGAGATCTCTACAGTGGGTGTCTATCCACATCTAAGTTAAACATCCCAACCTTAGCTGAAGGTGTGCAATAACCACTTTTTCTTCTGCTTATTTTACTTATCTGCATTAGGATGAGATGAACCTCATCAGAACGAGAAGTACACTTTTCTCATTCAATACTTCTAGCTGACTATGTTTAGCTAGCTCAGCTATGTATGGCTATATTGCAGATATTTAACTACAGATAGGATTAATTAAACACTGATGAGTTCACAAACACTGATTTTGTAACAAATTCATAACCTGAGCCCTGAATATTTGACTATGCCAGTGACTGGATTGCTGGAATGATTTGCCCACTTGAGATTTCTCACACCTTATTCTGGCTGGTTTTAGACTAAATCTCTGTCAGTAGTGGCATTTTGTCTGAGTAAAGAATGAAGCATTAAACACAGTTCTGTACTTTAAAGCTGAAGTTCCAAGTGACAAGTAAACAGTCTAAGAGAAACTGAACTATGCTATATGAAACGGCAGTCACTTAAAGTTTGAGAACTGATGACAATATCAGCAGAGAACAGTAACTAAACTAACAAAGTCTTTGGACAGAGAATAGATTAAGATGAAAACAAAAACCTTCAGAGCTAGCCTGTAACAAAACAATCACCTGTGAAATGAAAAATTAACCTAGAAAACTTGTTTCTAGTAGAAAAGGAGTTGCTATCATTCACTGTGTTGCATAAAGTGTTGCCACCTTGGCATAGAAAAAAGAAAAAAAAAGTATAGTGAATTAGGTTTAAAATCTTTCATTATTAATCTCTTTCCTCACAGACAAGATGTCCTACAGTTTTCTAGTCATAAAGAACTTTCCTATCTTTATCTAGAACATGGATTCTAGCCATTACTGAGATGGGATCTTCAGGTGATTCAGACAGGAAGCATGGTACCTGTAAAATTTTAGCAACTGCACTCTGATTTTTTTTTAAAAAAACAGAAAACCAACCAAAAACAGAACACCCATCTCAATTTATTCTTGTAATAAACATATGATTATTATTAATAATAATTTAAAAATTTTATCAAGAATATAAGGGATAATACACATGATACATATTTTCAAATTTGAGGTTCTACGAAAGCAGCCTAACACCCTGTATACACAAGTAAAATCTGTCTAGAGGAATATTATGATACAATATATGAGAGCAGAGAATTGCGAGGGGCAATGTTGTCTCCAAGTTGCTGATCTAAATCAGTTAAGCAGTAGCAAATCTAGTAAGTGACTATCACCTAACACAAAATCTGTACAGTGAGACTGAGACATCCATTTGCTTGCTTAAACCAATTTTGTGGAACAGTCATTTATAGTTCCATGAGGACAAGCATAGATGCAAACTAAAAATTTTATGTCTATGATAAAATGATTTATACTCAAATGAAAAGAAATAGCAGAATATCTCCTTTCCAAAGCTTTAAACTGAAAGGGAGTAGATTTAGGCAGGACAAAGGGAAGACATTTTTCATGATGAGGGTGGTGAGACACTGGCACAAGTTGCCCAGAGAAGTTATGGCTGCCCGATCATTGGAAATGTTCAAGGTCTTTGAGCAACCTTATCTTGTGCAAGGTATCATTACCTATGGCAGAGGACTGTGATAGAAGATCCTTAAAGGTCCTTTCCAACCCAAATCATTCTATGATTCACTCAATGACTCTATGAGAACAGCTCAGGGTTTGTTTTGTTTGGGTTTTTTTGTATTGTCTGAAACGTTCATATATGGTGCAAGTATTTGAGGTCTTTATGACAAAATTGAGGCCTCCTTTCCATTAAAGCTGACCAGTTCTAAGAACACTCCTCTGAAATGAGGTAGTTTAACTAGGTTTTTTTATATGTACCTAATAGCTGCAGTATAATACATGGGAGAAGTAAGAAATAATAGAATAAATTATCTGCAAAATCAGCTAGCAAAACATAACTGAAGTTCTAACTAGTGGATCAAAGGCCTCTTTTGTTACAGATAACATTCAGAAAAGAAATTTAGAGAATAGAAGGATGAGATTTTTCTACAGCTGGAAGCATCCCAAACTGATATATTAGGTCATTTTCAATACCCACGTTGGATTAGCATTTGCCATAATCCTCAGAAGAAAAAGCTACTTCAGAGATATGGTAAAAGAAAAATGACAATGGAACTTGGAGAAACAAAAGAACAAAGCAAAATCAAAATTACTAATGTGAAGCAGATATTTAACAACCCTTTTGTCTGCAGACTGAAGTTTATCAAGCTATGAGTCTAAGGAGATGAGGAGAGAATTACAGATGGGGGATCAAACACATCCTGTGCCTGCCTTCTCTGCTGGATATAGCAATAGTCATGGATTTAGTCTAAAAAGTTTGAACAAAGAAAATTAATTTGAATCGGCTTGTAGATGCAGATAGATAGTTTTTTCTAGCATCCAAAATTTTAGTGAATTTTAGTGAACTTTATCAGTGCCTGATTTAAATTGAAGAGCAAAATTTTTGGAAAAAAACCCAAAAACATTTGGGCAGCAGGAGGAATAACACTGGCAGCTTTATTTTAGGTTCTTCCACTATTTTACTTTTCACAAGTGATTTTTCATAAAAACATATTCTGATACATTAGCCCAGAAGAGTAGCCTGAATAACTGACATTCTGCTTCTGACCATGACAAATACCAGCAGAAAAAAATACAAGTGACCCTTATAATTTAAAATACAATTATGAATAACAGAAAAAAAATTCTTCTCAGTCCCCTTTTGAATTCCGTAATTACCCAAAACTTAGTTCACATAGCTAAAATGTGATTCAAGCCCAGAGCTGAAACTAATGAAAATAAAAAAGGAAAAGTAGTAAAATAAGTCAATAAAGATGTTCATGTTCAATAGAGAATTTCAAGAAAAATGTTTAATTTTATAAGGAAAGCCCTTAAAATATTTTGCCTCTGTGATTGGTAACTAGATTTTATGGGGAAAGAGAACTGCTAAAACTTAGAAATTCTACTTGCATTTCCAGGAGGAAGAAGAAAATGAAAAGCCTCTTAATTTTTCTGTGACATTTAATATCTTATTTCTTATTTCTTGCTTGATTTAGAATTCAAGCAGGAAACTGAATTTTAGCCTTTGAATTTTATCCTTGGCTTAAAGTAGAATTCAGCTAAACTAAGTTCATGTAGTTTGCAGCTATAAACTTAAATCCTCTAAGAATATAAGAAGTAAGGGAATTTTCTCAAGTGTCATCTGAAGTAATCTGAAATCGAATAAAAATCTCATAAAATCTTTGGATGAAATAGTTGACTTTTTATATACATCTGTCTATAAGGTATTTTTTAATTTTCAGAACTATTGTTTTGTAAATACCTGCTCACCAATATGTTTAATGGTGTGATTGAATTCAAATGAACAGAACATGAAAACACTTCAACACAATGAGCTTTTCAGAAAACAAATTAATGAATGTAACCCATGTGTCCTAGAGCATGAGAGAGAACTGGAGAAAGTGTCATCCTCTTCTGGTCAGGGGGAAGAAGAAATGTATAAATACTTGGGAAAAAAAAAATATTGGGGAAACAGGAGGCGTTTAATACAGACAGGACAAGACATGTAGTCTTACAGGGATGTGGCAGAAGCTGCATAAGTATAGGAGAATACCTAAGTCTCATGTCCTGGAATCCATTAAAAAAAAAATAATCTGAAAAAGAACCAACCCAAAAATGTTATTTAAAAAGGAATATGTGTGCTTATATTACTGTCCTAGAAGTAGACTTAATAAATATTCCAGCTTCATAAGCATATAAGGAAAATATCCTTTGAAATTACCTAAAGATTAAGTTGGTGATGTTTTGGGGTTTTGTGTTTATTGGTTTTCTTCTCATGAATGATCCACCAAATTGATCTAATACACTAGCAAAATTTTAGAACACTGTAGTAGGAGCAAAGAAAGTGTGTGGCTATTGGCACGCTGACCTGGCTGTGTAGTGATTCTATCTGTGTGGAATTTATATGATTTCTGTTTATATGCCAGAAAAGTTTTGATTTATGGTAATATTTAAAAAAACAAACAAACAAACAAAAAACAAGTCTGTGAGGAAAGGCAATATATATTCAACAATGAATGTATAATTAAAATATGACAATAGATAACAGCTTACAAATCTGATTTGATTTGCAAATAACCTAGGGCATTGGCTACATATAACCTGAAGTTCTATGAAAAACAGAAGACTTATTATCAATGAAAATATTGGGTTTATGTCAGTTGAATTTCTAGACAACCAAATGACACATTTAAGAAAATTGTGTTCCACTGTTTCTTTAATAAAATGGGCCTGTTATGTCTCTTATCAGAGCATCGTATGTCATAAACACCGTGGCTTATACCTCTTTTCTACCTAGTACAAAACTGATATTTGAATTCAAATATTGCCACTTCCATGGGTTTTAGATATTCACTGTTCCCCCATAATGATGTAGTTATCAGGAATGGAATTCTGTTTCAAAATTCAGATGGGTGCTTTGGGCACGTGGAAGGCATAAGCTACAGCAACAATGAAGTGACCTTCATGTGATTTGCTCTTCAGTACAGAAGTTCTGCTTTGGATATAGGTTGTTTTGCAAGATGGCAGTGAAAAAAACTAAGGTACCTTTTAATAGTATTCAAAAAATAGTACTAGGTTTAGATTTGTTGTTGATGTTTTTGGTTTTTTATGTCACATGAAATAAAATTGAAACTTACATGCAGTGTTCCAATAAAGAGTAACATTTGTCTCTCAGTTAAAATCTGTAGCTTCAAACAAAATCTATTCTTGAACTCTCTTATTCTTGAACAGAGTTGTTCAAATGAAGTCCCAGATACAGACACTGTTTAAGTTACTGTAGACTTAAACTTTACTTAGAACTGCAGCCTTACTTAGGTCATTGAAGGTTTCACATGGAGTAGTAGGTGTTTCTACTTCCCAACTCCCACTAAAGAGTTTGTTTCATACAGCGCCTGAAGCTGCTCCCTGCTGACAATACATTTAGTAGAGGAGACTTCTGTGAAGTTACCGGTCTTGCTTTCCAGTTGAGCCTTATGACTGAGAAACAGATTAAATGAAATGAATTAAAGACACCATGGGAAAAGGTGAAAAAGAACAAGGACCTTGGTATAGACCCAAGAAATGTACACTCACAGGGATGTGATGGAAGTTCAAGAAGCATAAAGAATGCTTACAGTGGCCTGTAGAAATTTAACAAAATGAGGCTGAACATGAAAGAAAGGTAGGGAAAGAGGAAGTTTCTAGTTCATAGGAGTTCGGTATGCATTCATTCTAAAATGTATTTATTTCATACTATAAATGTTGTTCATTTTACCTAATTTGAGTAATCTAAAAATGAAATAGTGAATTGTCATGAAGTTATCCATGTCCACTTCCAGTTAATGAAGAAAACCAATTGTGATTGAAGTGATTAATTTGTTCAATTTTGAATACCCATCTTAGGATGCTACAAGTCACCTTTTGGAAGTCTTAAGCGGTTTTAAGTCTAAAACTAAGCCAGAGGTATTTTATTTAAGAAACAACCTATTTAAATAGACAAATGAATGGATAATTTAGTAACTAACTAGAATTGGGTCAAATCAACTACCTTAGACTTAGAAGTAAGTATTCCTCTATATCTTCACTGATCAAGATTTACTATTTAATCTGAGCTGTTCACAAAGAATTCTTCCCACAGAAAGTCAGTTTGTATCTTACACTGTTTTCTTCTACTGTGAAAAAAACTTTAAATATGAAGCAGTAAATAATCCCAGGTGACCAGTTTTAAGGAGACCAGAGGCAAACATAGGACTATGTGACATAAGCAGACTTATTTTTCATGTCTGCAAGGACTATCAGTTAAGAACTTTCAAAATTACTTTTTTTGCTCATTGACATGATCATGCTGAAACCCAGCCAATACTGTGAAAGGATATGACTAATAGTTTTGTAGGCAAGTATAAGCAAATTCAGAAGAATACTTATGCTTCTGGAAAAGGCTCATCAAAGGCACTACTTTTTTTATGCATCTTTGCATTTTTCAACCCTATATACTGACGTGAACAAATAATTGACTTGTCATATCAACTGTCTTGTGGCAATACCGCACCAGTTGGAGTTAAAGGGCAGATCTCTAGAGCTATTTGCCATTTGCAGTTCTTCTCCTTGAACCTCAGACTGTGGCTATGTGAGCAATGGGAACAAATCTGCATTCTGTTATTGTAAGCTTCCCAAAGAGCTTAAATGCAGAGCCATTCTCTGACTGTTGTGGCTGGAAATACATTTTCTCAGAATGTGAGACTTTGAAAATGTTTCTGGAGAATAAGCAAAGACAGGAGAGTGATGGACTGCAGAGGAATAGTCCTTCATATCTTGTACTATCACAACCTCACTTGTAAGAAGAATGTTTATTATTTCTCAATGATCTGTGCAGCAATAATGCCTGGAATTGCAGTCAAGGTTACACTCTTGCTGCAGTAATAGTGCTATCAGAATACTACAAGTTTATACTGAAGATAACTGAAGATTCTGGAGAGAGTTGGTTTTGTTTTGTTTTGTTTTTTTTTTATTTTGTCATTGCAATTTTTTGCAATTTTTTCTTTTTCTTCTGTTTTAATTATTTTTTTTTTCCATAATTGTAGTGCAACAATAAAGAAAAGGCAAAAATGTGTGGCCCTACAAGACAAGGTACCAAACTCTAACAGTGTAGATGTAGGAGGTTACTAACCACTCACAATTGTTGCCTAATCCTCTGCTGCTAGAACAACCTTGAAAAAAAGCATGATAGAAGTATATTCATTGATTCTCTGCTTCTATAAAGGAAGCAGAAAGCTAAAGCATATGAAAAATGGAAATCCTCTTTGTTTCTCATGCCTGGTTTGTACAAGGAAATATGTATATTACACGGAAAGACACTATGTGTTTAGACTCTGTTGAAATCCTTAATTCAAGGAAAAATTTTCCTTATGAAAACAGCATTGCTGCAATACTGGCAAGGTCAATGTCAGGTTAGATTTTCTGCTGTATCACTCAGGCAAATTAATCCTGCAATAGGGCTAGCCTAACCTGGACACCTAGACATCTAGTTTTCTGGACCCTTTTCCTTCCTGAATAAGCGTTTCTTTTGTTCACATGGCCTATCCTATCTGTTTCTATCCTTTCCTTGTTACTCCTGTTTTTTAACTCCACATCTTCTTCTGACGGACACACAAAAGCAGATTTATTTTTTCTTTTAATTTAAGCTGCTTACACAACTCTCATTGCCCTCATCTAATTTTCCCTTTTAATTCACCTACTATCACAATACGTCTGTAAAATAGGGGCCATTGCAATCACAAACGTACAAATGGGATATTTATGCACAGTGATTCCATGCTGTTGCAAATGAAGAGATACATTTCACTCTTAAAAGAGAAGCAGTAATATGTTTATTGATATAAAACAGATATTTAACAATGTTTGGTAGTAAATGTGACAGTGATTTAACACTCCATTGAAATCACCTTGAGCCAGATGCAGCCATTATGACTATCGCAGTGTGTTGTGACTACAACTGGTGGCTGTTGCTTAATCAGGATTACAGGAAAAGGTCAGGTTTGAGGGGAACACACCATCAGACATGCATATAAATAGATCCCTGGGAACACAGCAGAGATTAGGTGCTTCCTGATCATCTTTTGACTCAATACTGTTTAGTGAAAGAGATGCAAACAATCTATTTTTTTTCTTTCCTTCAACTATATGAGCACAAGGTCTCCCTTAAATCCTTAAAACAATTGAAACTTACATTCAAAATCAACCAGAAATATAAGCTAAGTAGCGGGAAAGAGTATGTGCACTGACTCTTCCAGTCATGATAAAGAGGTGGTAAAGAGCATGACAGTTATACAACAATATGTATAGCAATACTGGGGCAATTCATCTAAGGTAAACAATCTAAGTTTCTGTTTGCATTTCCCTGAATTTTTTTTTTTTTTTGTCAGATAATTGTAGTGAAAATAAATTTTCAAGAAAATAAATCTGAGGAAGATTTCTACTTTTTTTATATTCAGCTGGCTTACACGTACACAAATATGTCAGCAAACCTTCCATTCAGTGAAAAAAAGATCCCCTCAGATAGCAGCTCCTACTGTACTTCATGAAATCCCTGACTTCAGGGTTTATTACATTTAAGCGTGGTACCTTGCACCAAGCTTGGTACAATTACACACAGCATGCTTCCAGCATCTATGTGCACTGCTGTGGGAAACTGGAGACCAGTCCTGTGGTTGTGTCAATGGGGCAGGGGCTGATGGCACTTGGTGTCGAATATGGGGTCCTGGGCCATAGGTGCATGGGGGGAGCCACTGGGAGGCTGAGAAAGGACAGACAGCTCCTTCAGCGCCCTCAGGGCCATGAAAACTTATTCTGTAATGAAAACAACATATATTCAACATGCTTGTGGATAATGATGCTCCTCTCTTGTCCTACAGGGCTCTAGGTGGTCTAGACTGGGCAAAAGATTTTGACTAGGTGATCTTTTCCAGCCTTAGCCACTCTGTAATTCTGTGATACTGATGTTGCTGTTATCATAATTAAAACCTGGTTAATGGTCTAAAAAATCTGTGACTCTGTCTGGTCATTCAGATAATCTGAGGTACAGACATCCTGTTCTTTAAGGACAAGCAACAATTCAGAAAAAAAAATGGTAATCTATATCAGCAACTCTTTCAATGTTCAGGCCTCACAGCAACTATTTACAGTGCTATTTATTGAAAAAAAACCTATGACAGAACAATACACCTTTGTCATTTGACATCTATGGTTAATTTAATTATTTGCAGGGCCACCAGTAACAGGTTTAATGAATTTCAAAATTATTTGAGGTAACAGAAAGCAATGCACTCAAAGAAATTTCTAAACCAGGAAAGTACTTTTTTATACAAGCTCTGTATGGAAGAGTTGATCAGAGCCTAGCAGATTGAAAGGGCAGATTTATGATACATAAAATGAAATATCACTGAGACTGAAAGATCATTTAAGATGTATAATTTATTTAGTGATAGTGCCTTTATTTGTTGGTTGACATTACCTCTACAGTTCTGTCAGATTATAACTCATGACTCCCATTAAAAAACTTCTAATTATACATATTTGAAGTGTAGATTAGAAGTACCCAAAATGGCAGTCATGAAAGACACATTCTTTCTCCTTGACCTCTGAAAAATTAATTGCAATTTTTGCAATTTATCACCAATAGAGTGTACAATTCAGATTTTATATTCAAATTCAATTAATTAATTTTGTAATTTAATTATTGATTTTCATGGCAGGCTAATTACTTGCTTTTTGGCTTCATTACTATATGAATTTTTTAAACCAACAAGATTTCTTTTGTAAAGGAACGTAAAATCTATTTGAATGAGCAATGTGAAATAAAAAAGTGGAAAAGAATCTGTGGAATTATTACATATGACAGTAGCCTTCTTGTTGAATCCAATGACATAAAATTATCTCGTTCTCACAGAGAGCAATAGCCTAGTCATTGACAAAATATTGTTGACTACTACAATGTCTTATATTCTTTCAGGAGGCAAGAGAAAAGAAAATTAAGTATAAGTCTAAAAGGAGTCAGGATACCTGTTTGAGAGAGGGTATTGGGTTGAGAAGAGTCTGAAGTAACAGATTAAGGAAGACAGTACCTGGAGGAATCATTAAAAAAGAAAAAGTTATTTGACAAGACAGTAAAAAGTAATGGGAGTAGGAGAAAAATGAAGACATGTACACACTGAAAGAAAAATATGAAGTTAAAACCAGTATATTTGGGATATTTCTTAACTTTGATAAAGTATGATATTAAGCTACATATGAATTCTTTCTTCCAGCAAAAGATAGTCCTTAGATAACTGGATTTGCTGATCAACTACAGGGTATGTTATATGTTCTTTTTCTTTCCCTAGATCAACTTGACTAGCCACATATGTGCAGTCTTTTTATGCAAATTTAGCTGAAAAAATTTTTAGGCCATGAAATGCAGTGCCTAATGAAGACAATTTAATTATGAGAGCCCTCGGTTATGAATTTGTGGATTTTATTGAATAAATAATTTTGGTAGGGAAATCCTGCAAATGTATCCAGCTTTGATCATTGCAGGCAAGAATAATCTGCTATATTTTCAAGATTTTTTTTAATGTTTGATGACAGGCTTCATTTTGGAATCTATGGAAACTGAAAATTACTGAGATGTAGAGATAAGTTCAATGTTTCTACCTCATGAAATACATTAACTACAGTCAAAATGTCATCATTCATGTAAACTAAGTGTTAAAATGTCTACTTTTCATGTTGTCTGTGCGTCACACCTAACCTCTCTAAAGCAAAAGGATCCTTGATACTTTAGCAAATTAACTCAGTAGCACTTTCTGCTGATGATAAAATTTAGTTTGAGTGTTAGGAACATTATTCCCATATACGTTCTTTTTAGCAGCTTTTGTTTCTATTGGAATTTTTGAAGTAGTCTACCAGAGTGGATGGAATTCACCATCCCCTTTGTCATTAGATTATCCTCCTGAAGCCTAAGATATTCAATGTCCAGGGCTGAAAAACAACAACCGGAGCACCAACAGCCACACAGTTGCATCATAGAATTTACTTGATGATGCAAGAGGTCTTTTCCAACCTGGTGATTCTATGATTCTATGAAAAAAAAAAAAAATCACACAGAGAAAGAAAACCCCAACTCATTATGTGTAGAGGTCTTGAACATGGGACCTGCTTGGATAAGTATCCTGTTTACGTGCCCTCTTATTTCTGTCTGTTGTCTTTTTCTGTTATGCTGCTGGTAGGCTACATAGGTTTCTGAGCCTGATAAATAGATACACTGCAGTGCTATGCTTCAATGTTTGAGTCTAGTTTCTGCCCTAACTCATGCCTTACTTATCTACTTGGTCGTGTAGGGCTGAGACAGGGCGATATATTTGAACTCATTTTAAAAATATTAGTAGGTTATCTAAGAGTGTTGAAAGGCTGGATCAAATGTTACAGTCCACCAGCTGTTCTATTCCATAATATTGTACATCAGTTGAAGGAAAAGTCAGATTTCATGAGCAGCCTTCTTCATATCAAATCTCATAGAACCTTGAGTTCAAATTACGGATTCTACCAGCCTTGTAGATTTAAGAAATGCTTACATATAGAAATGAAAAATGACCCCCATCTCTCTTAATACTTATAAAATCAGGGAAAAAAAATCATTTTTGTGATGATTCCAGTGTTCTTATGCATGATATAACAAGATAAAACAAATTACATGAATACAAACAGAACAAAATTTGTGTGTGATAGATCTTAGACAATAAGCTTTAACTTTCGGATTACATTGCACGTTACATACAAAAGATGACAGTTGAAGATAGGTAAAATAAATAACCAAGGCCAAATGTGACAAAAATGCATGACTACTTTAGAACTGTAGGAGTTTATACCTTTGCCTAATGTTGTCCTCATGGGTTATGGTCAGTTTTGGATGATAACTTTTGCTGGTGCAATGTATAACTTCAGATGGTGATGTATACCTCAAATGTTAGAGCGCAACAGAGAAACTAAGTTCACTTTTACTATCCTTTCTCTGCCTCACTGTTTTCAAAACTCAAGGTAACAGCCATAATAAGTGTCTGTTCTGTGGGCATCTAACACAGCATGAACTAAAAGAGCCATAGCAGTTCTGGTTTCCACCCTAGAAACTGACCGACTTCCAAAATGGAGTTTTTGAAAACCAAGAAATATAAAAATTTTATAGCACAGGATCAGGGAGGAGTAAAGAAAAAGCTTGTAACTTTGTGAGCCAAGTTGGTTTTGTTAAAATATGACCTTATAACTTGTACGGTACACTTCTAATCCCTTCTGTCTATCATAAGGTGAATGCCTATTCTGAAGCCAGCAAAATATTTCTTTACACAGAAAATAGATCAAATCAAGCATGATCAGACTAAACCATCAGTAACAACAAAAGAAGTTTACAGTTGCTTTGAGAAGAGGAAGATTACCAATTACGTGACAATCTACCTTAATGAAATATTTCATGAATTGTCATGTAAAAGCCAGGAAATGAAGAAGCCAAATCAGTCTTCTGAGCAAAAACTATGATTACATATAGTAATAGGGGAAAAAAAAGTTACTTAGTTAGAATATCAAACATATACTATACAGTTAACCAAGATTTAAAATGAATAATATTGCTTTTAAAGAATAAAATTCTTTATATCTTATATATCTTAAATGCTCAAAAAGATTGTTTCTCTGACTTACATGATAATATATACTTACATGATATTATTAGAATGATTTTTATTTTCCTCATCTAACTTTCCAGTTCCTGTCCCAGAAAAGTTCTAAATTGCATTTTAAATGTGGATAATTTTATCAATTAATTAAATATTCTGCAATAAAATTTGTGAACAATATGACTACTCTTTATAAGCCATGGACATATCATTCTTGACATAAAACTGAAAAAGCAAAGTACATGTCATGGAATCATAGAATCACCAGGTTGGAAGAGACCCACCAGATCATCAAGTCCAACCATTCCCACCAGTCTCTAAACCATGCCCCTCAGTACCTCATCGACCTGAACTTTAAACACCTCCAGGGAAGGCAAGTCAACCATCTCCCTGGGCAGACCATTCCATTGCCTAATGAAGAATTTTTTCCTTATGTCGAGCCTGAACCTCCCCTGGCGGAGCTTGAGGCCATGTCCAGTAAGTTTTCTGGAATTAAAGTTTTAAAATTTATTTTCCTTTTAAAATAAGACATTCTGTAGACATTAGTAAGTAATTCCTTTATTCTTTGTTTTCTTGTTTTGTCTTTCTTCCTTGTTTTGTCTTTCTTCCTTGTTTTCTTGCTCATTTGCTTTCTTGTTTTCTTGCTTTCTCCTCTGTGTAGCCTTGTTAGGAAAGAAGCACTTTATGAAAACAAATTCAGAAAATAATTCCTTTTTAGCTTCTGTTTTACTGAAGATTGATCAAAAAAAAAAGAATATCTTCCTTCCTATTTCTTTCTGACATTTATGACTAGGCTTTCAATCGCATATTTTAGATATCTAATTATTCCTGCAGTGGTTCACTGTTCCTTCTCCTTGAATCTTTTTAGAGTAAAGGCTGAGAATGTTAATGTTCAGATGTTGGTGAATAAATCTTTCTATTTTAATAAAAGGAAATGGCTTATTTCCTTTTATACTAGACTGTCACATTTTCTTTACTGATGTTACTGATGTAACGTACACACTGACCTACGTAATTGCCACTACATATCTGAATACTTGGAGGTATTAGGATTAGGATCAAAGGTGCTTCTCCAGAGGTGCCAACATGTCCTGAAGACCTGTTAGTTGTGATGGCACTACTCACATACAGTTTTAAATTTCTTTTTTATTTCCTTGAGCAAGTGGAACTTTAACAAAGACAGTGATTGCATAGTTGTCAGCATGGGTTTCTACAAAGCTTCTATATCAATATTGATTTAAAAACAAGAAGGAAGCAAACTGATAGCACAAACACTTGGAAATAAAATGTCATTGCAGAAAAAAAAAGACTCCAAACTTGTTTTCTGGTTCTCTGGGCTATGTATTTCTTAGACTACTAGGTACTACAAGACAGTTATCTTTCTAGGAGTCTGTTATAGACTACTTGACCAAGATGAAGATGTAGATGAAGCATTCTACAAGTGACTGGCAGAATCTCACAATCACTGCTTTATTTGTGAGAGACTTCAACTTACCAGACACATGCTGGAAATACAACACAGCAGAGAGGAAATAGTCTAGAGGTTCCCTGAGTGTCTGGAAGGCAACAATTTGACACAAGTGAGCCTAACAATGGAGGTGATATGTTTGACCTGCTGTTCACAAACAGTAAAGGACTGGTAGGAGATGTACTTGTTGGAGGCTGTCTTGGGTTTAGTGAACATGAAATAATGGAATTTTCAATTCTTACTGAAGGAAGGAGAGAAGCCAGCAAAATCACTACTATAGACTTCTGGAGGGCAGACCTTAGATTGTTCAGGTCACTTGGGAAGGGAAAGAGGTCCTGAGAAGCTGGACATTCTTTAAGAAAAGCCTTACTGTATCTTATTTTTGAAAAAAAGTTACTGAAAAACACCTGAAAGACAACACAGTCATTGGTTCCAGCCAGCACAGGTTCATAAAGGGAAGGTCCTGCCTGACAGACTTAATTTCCTCCAATGAACACGTTACCCACCTAGCTGACCTAGAAAAACAAGTAGACATAATATTTCTGGATTTCAGCAAGGCCTTTAGTACTGTCACTCACAGTATCATCCTGAACAAAATGTCCAACATAACACTGCATAAACACATAATGTAGTGAACGAACAATTGGCTGATGGGTCGGGCTAACAGGGTCATAGTGACAGGTGTTACACTGGGCTGGCGACCAGTCACTACCTGGAATTTGCAGGGATTCATCTTGGGACCAGTACTCTTTCATATCTTCATAAATAACTTGGATGCAGGATTCAAAGGTTTACTAACGAAGTTTCATAGAATCATAGAATCATAGAATAACCAGGTTGGAAGAGACCCACTGGATCATCGAGTCCAACCATTCCTATCAAACCCTAAACCATGCCCCTTAGCACCTCGTTTTCCTGTGCCTTAAACACCTCCAGGGAAGGTGACTCAACCACCTCCCTGGGCAGCCTGTTCCAGTGCCCAATGACCCTTTCTGTGAAAAATTTTTTCCTAATGTGCAGCCTAAATCTCCCCTGGTGGAGCTTGAGGCCATTCCCTCTTGTCCTGTCCCCTGTCACTTGGGAGAAGAGGCCAGCACCCTCCTCTCTACAACCTCCTTTCAGGTAGTTATAGAGAGCAATGAGGTCTCCCCTCAGCCTCCTCTTCTCCAGGCTAAACAACCCCAGATCTCTCAGCTGTTCCTCGTAAGACCTGTTCTCCAGCCCCCTCACCAGCTTTGTTGCTCTTCTCTGGACTCGCTCCAGAGCCTCAACACCCTTCTTGTGGTGAGGGGCCCAGAACTGAACACAGTATTCAAGGAGCAGTCTCACCTCTGCTGAGTACAGAGAGAGAATAACCTCCCTGGACCTGCTGGTCACGCTGTTTCTGATATAAGTCAAGATGCCATTGGCCTTCTTGGCCACCTGGGCACACTGCTGGCTCATGTTCAGTCGGCTGTCAACCAACATCCCCAGGTGTTTCTAGACAGACTTCTCCTAGTCTGTAGCACTGCATAGGGTTGTTGTGCCCCAAGTGCAGGACCCGGCATTTGGCCTTGTTAAACCTCATGCCATTGGACTCTGCCCAGTGGTCCAGTCTGTTCAGATCCCTTTGCAGAGCCTCCCTACCCTCCAGCAGATTGACACTTCCACCCAGCTTAGTGTCGTCCGCAAACTTGCTAAGGGTGCACTCAATGCCTTCATCCAGGTCATTGATGAAGACATTGAACAGGGCTGGACCCAGCACTGAGCCCTGGGGAACCCCACTTGTCACTGGCCTCCAGCTGGATTTTGCACCATTTCCCACCACTCTCTGGGCCCGGCCATCCAACCAGTGTTCCACCCAGGAGAGTGTGTGCCTGTCCAGGCCAGAGGCTGACAGTTTCTCAAGCAGAATGCTGTGAGAAACTGTGTCAAAGGCTTTGCTGAAGTCCAGGAAGACCACATCCACAGCCTTTCCCTCATCCAGCAGCCGAGTCACTTTGTCATAGAAGGCGATCAGGTTACTTGTGCAAGACCTGCCTTTTGTGAACCCGGGTTGACTGGGCCTGATCACCTGGTTCCCTTGCATGTGCTTCATGATAGCACTCAAGATGACCTGCTCCATGACTTTCCCTGGCACTGAGGTCAGACTGACAGGCCTGTAGTTCCCTGGATCCTCCCTGCGACCCTTCTTGTAGATGGGCACATCATCAACCAGCCTCCAGTCCAGTGGAACTTCCCCAGGACTTCTTCCAGGTCTGTTGGAAGATGATGGAAAGGGGTTTGGCCAGCACATCCGCCAGCTCCTTCAATACCCTTGGATGAATCCCGTCCGGCCCCATAGACTTGTGGGTGTCTAGTCGGGCTCTGACCACCTCCTCTTGGATCATGGGAGCCTCATTTTGCTCCAATAGCTCCTGGCTTTGTACACAGATGGAACAACTTTCTTTACAATTAAAGACTGAGGTAAAGAAGGAATTAAGTACCTCAGCCTTTTCCTCATCCCCTGTCACTGTTGTTCCTTCTGCGTCCAATAGGGACTGTATGGTCTCCCTAGTCCTCCTTTTATTATTTATATATTTATAGAAGGATTTTTTGTTATCTTTCACAGACTTTGCCAATCTGATTTCTAGTTGAGCCTTAGCCCTTCTGATTTTTTCTCTACATAATCTCACTTCCCTCCTGTAGTCCACCCCAAGAGGCCTGTCCCCTCTTCCAGAGCCCATAAACATTTCTCTTCTTCTTGATATCACTCAAGATCCCTCTGTTCAACCAAGCTGGTTTTTATCCCTGATGGCTTTTTTTCCGGAACATGGGGATGGCTTTCTCCTGAGCTGTTAGGATTTCCTTTTTGAAGAGCTCCCAGCCCTCCTGGGCTCCCTTGCCCTTAAGGACTGTCTCCCATGAGACTTTGCCAACCAGCCTTCTGAACAGTTCAAAGTCTGCCCTCTGGAAATTTAATGCAACTGTCCTGCTAACCACCCTCTTCACTTCACCTAGAACAGAAAACCCTATCATCTCCTGATCACTTTGTCCTAGGCATCCACCTACTGCCACATCCCCCACAAGGCCTTCTCTGTTCACAAACAGCAGGTCCAGGAGAGCACCCTCCCTTGTTGGTTCATTCACCAGCTGTGCAAGGAAGTTGTCTTCCACGCACTCCAGGAACCTCCTAGACTGCTTCCTTTCTGCTCTATTGTACTTCCAGCAGATATCAGGCAGATTGAAGTCTCCCACCAGAACAAGAGGCATTGATCTAGAGATTAACCCCAGCTGTTTATAGAAGAGCTCATCAGCTGCTTCTCCTTGGCTGGGTGGTCTGTAACAGACTCCCATCACAAAATCTACCTTCTGGTGGGCTCCTCTGATTTTAACCCACAGGCACTCAATCTCCTCATCACCACAATCCATCTCAACAGTGTCCAAGTCCTCCCTTACAAAGAGGGCTACCCCGCCTCCTCTCCTGCCCTTCCTATCCCACCTGAAGAGTTTGTACCCCACCATAGCTGTACTCCAGTTATATGAGTTGTCCCACCATGTTTCCGTGATGGCAATGACATCATAGGCTCCTTGCCCTACGACAGCTTCCAGCTCTTCCTTCTTATTCCCCATGCTGCATCCATTGGTGTAAATGCACTTCACCTGATCTGCCGAGCCTTCAGCCCTCTTAGAGGGAACAGAGTTCATTCCCAATTGCCTGGTAACTGGAGTAGCTAGCTCCAGAGTGCCCATATCTCCCTTAGCACCCCCAGGTGTGTTCTCCCCCACTTTCTGTGTGGTGAGGTACTGGTGGTCCACACCAGCACACTCTCTCTGAATCACCATTGCCCCACGTCCAGGCCCGTTCCTGTCTAGCCTGGGCTCAACCCCCTCCCCCTTCACGTTTAGTTTAAAGCTCGATTTATGAGCCTAGGTAGGTTTTTAGCAAGGGCTTTAGTCCTCCTAGGAGACACGTGTCCCATCCTTAGCCAGAAAGCCTGGGGGTCCGTGAGCCACCCCATGATCAAAGAAGCCAAAGCCCCTCTCCTCACACCAGGCTCGGAGCCAGGCATTAATTGAATTCTTCTTCCTGACTTCCAGCTCCTCTCTATTTAGCCATGGGATGGAGCAGAATACTATTTGTGTCCCAGAGCCCTCCATCATTTTCCCAATGGCCCTGAAGTCATTCTTGATGGTTTTGGTCTTTTTGTTTACTAGAGCATCATTACCAGTTTGGACTACTATCAGAGGATAGTAGTCTGTCTCGTGGACCAGGGAAGGAAGTTTTCTAGCTACCTCCTTCACTGACGCCCCTGGTAAGCAGCAGAACTCTCTGTGGAGCAGGTCTGGTCTGCAAATGGGTCCCTCCGTTCCTTTTAGGAGGGAGTCCCCTACAACAATCAGCCTCCACTTCTTCTTGATGGAGGATGTTTTTATCTTTTTCTGAGGATGGTGCAGCCTAGGGAAGGATTCTAGGCTGTGGGAACCATCATCCTCATCCTCATGGTTAGATTCCACCTGCAGCACATGGGACTTGTTCACCAGGGGGATCTTGGGTTTTGATGTCTGGGTGAGGGGAGCAGGATTCCTTCGTCTGGCAGGAACTTGCTGCCATTCCCCATCTCTTGTAACCCCAACCTTGCAGTTTGCAGGTGGATGGTGTTTGGACACACCAGCTCCATCAGGCTGTTGAGTTAGTGAGAGGGCCCTGCTCCACTGGTCTATCTCCCTCTCACACTCCCTGATGGTCCTCAGCCTCTTTACCTCCTCCCTTAACTCCTCCACCATGTGAAGGAGTTCCCCCACTCGAGCGCAGCTTTCACAAGTGGAGCCAGGACCAGAGGCACGAGCTGGTGTGGGAGTGGGGCACTGCCTGCAGCCCAGGGTCTGGGTAGCTGCCTGCACCCACTGTGGCTCTGACTGAGTGGCAGCATCCACCCTGCCTGCTGCAGCACACGGAGCAGCTTTAATCTTCTGCCGGGTGGCCACCATGGTCCTCGGTGTCTTGTGTCTAGTCTCTAGGTCCTCTCTGCGCCCTGCCTTCTCGAACTGCCGCTCAAACTGCCATGCTCCTCTTCGCCACACTCCAGGTCGCGGTGCTCCCAGGGGACTGTTTAAATCTCCCGCGGCGGCCGCCGGGACCGCCCCCTCCCGTCAGGCACCGCGGGACCAGCGTGTGGGGCTGTCAGGACCCCCGCCCCCGGCTGGTTTTTTCTGGGATTTTCCCGGCTCCGGGAAGCTCCCACCGCCTCAAAAAGTCCACCCCACCACAGAACTCACCATCCTGCTGCCGGGTGCTGCCGAAGAAGCCGATGACATGAAACTGGGAAGAGCTGTTGATTCTCTGGAAGGCAAAGAGCCACTGCAAAGAGATCTAGACCAACTGGAAAACTGAGCAGTCACCAACATCATGAAGTTTAACAAGGGCAAGTGTGGGTTTTGTACCTGGGACATGGCAACCCTGGATATACATACAGACTGGGAAGTGAGAATCTGGAGAGCAGCCCTGTGGAAAGGGATCTGGGGGTTATGGTTTATGGCAAGTGGAACATGAGCCAACAGTGTGCCCTAGCAGCCAAGAGGGCCAACTGTGCCCTGGTGTGCACCAAACATGACATTGCTACCTGGTTGAGGGAGGTGATTGTTCTGCTCTACTCTGCACTGGTGCAGCCCCACCATGAGTATTGTGTGCAGTTCTGGGCATCTAGGTAAAAGAGAACGTCCAGAGGGGGACCATAGAATTGGCGAAGGGTCTAAAGGGGAAATTGTATGAGGAGTAGCTTAAGTCACTCAGTCTGTTAAGCCTAAAAGAGGTCCTCATAGCAGTTTACTGCTTCCTCACAAGGGAAGAAAGTGGAGCAGACGCTGATCTCTTCTCTCTGGTGACCAATGATAGGATCCAAGGGAATGGAAGGAAGATGTGCCAAGGGAGGTTTAGGTTTGATATTAGGAAAAAGTTCTTCACTCAGAGGGTGGTGGAACATCAGAACAGGCTTCCCAGGGAAGCAGTCATGGTGCCAAGCCTAACAATATTCAAGAAGCATTTGGACAATGCACTCAGAAACATGGTGTAAATTTTCGGGTTGTCTTATTCAGGGATAAGAGTTGGACTCGATGATACTCATGGGTCTCTTCCAACTCAGATCATTCTGTGATTTTGAGATTATGGGATTTCCTTTCACTAGCCATAAAAGTTTATGATGTATTTTGAATATCAGTAAGCAATGGGCCAATTTCAAACCTGAGGTAAACCTACACTCTACATTATATTCAACAATATTTTGGTTAAATGGTACTTGTTTCCCTGCCTTACATGATCTATTTAATGTGCGTATGCAGTATATGTACTAATATATACAGAGTAGAGAAATACAGTCAGAGTTTAATAGCTTGAAGGATCAACAACACACATAATCAGCGTCCCATGAAAAAGAGAACATTCAAAATACAAGCTGTATTCAGAGCAAGAGAGATCTTCATTAAATGATTATTTGCCTTTTTTTTTTTTTTTTATTCTCTGCTGTAGAGAAACAAATGTTTCCTTGTAAAGAATAGCAGGGCTAATTTTAAAATTAAGGCATACACATAAAATCACTAACTATGTACAAGCACATTGCTGTTTAAATGTGAAACTACAGCTTGTGTAGGCAAATACGAGGTCTCTTGGAAACAGACAGCTTAGGCACTAATGACAATATACAACAATAGCTACTTTATCTTCTTAATTTCCTTGAACAAGTGTAACTTCTGCACTTTAGGACTACAACACATCAGACATTATCCTCTGAATACTTATACAATATATAATAGTGCACTCACTCTAACATCTGTTATCTTGGTGAAACAGTTAGAAGTACCAGGCTTAGCTGGTTTGGCTTTTTCCTGACATGTTTACATGAACATCAGCTGCATCTTTGAAGTGCCATATAGACATACCTTTAGAAATTAAGTAAAAAAACCCCTGTGGCCTAGAATAGTACCAGCCTTTCTCTGAAGTAGTGTTGGGACAATCATAACCTCGGAAGCTGTTTAATTCTGTTGCCATATAATTAGTTTTGAAAATATATTAGTTTTCATAGGTGTATGGGATTAAACATTAAATGCTGCATTAATATATCAAAAGTCATTGTGTTTTGCATAGTAAATCAGGGTAGCTGAATATTCTTACACTACACATTGCAGTACCATGTATGTAGTGTTCAAACAACCTAGTATGTATATGAAGAACGGTGCAGCATTATATAGAGATATACACTTGGGTATTGGCATGGAAGTCGCCTCTTAACAGGACTAATTGTCTATGGCATTTCCTAGAGAGGGAATTTATACTTGTGCTACTAGATTTAAAAAATACAGGTCTTAAAACATTTAATACAAGTTTTTAAACATTATTTAAGTCCAAAGTGGGAGGCGTATTTCTTTGCAATCTTTGTTTATTTGCTTGGCTGATTTTTGACTCTATGTTTTGTGATCTGCAGAAGACTGTAAAGGCTGTATAAAAAAAACAAAAAAAAGAAAGAACACACTCTCCCCCCCAGTAAGATGTGATGGAATAATCTATAGAAGGAAGAGCAAAGCAAACAAATAATAATGGATCAGTACAAAATCCCTGCAAATTTTAGGCTTCTACTCTTTTTCCTGTCCTCTGAAACTCTCAGGGCAGAGAAAGTCTAACAACAAGCTTGTAAAAGTGATTCATGGAATTGTAGAATAGTTAGGGTTTGAAGGGACCTTAAAGATCATCCAGTTGGAACCCCCTGCCATGTATTTTGGACGCTTACTTGCTGTATTTTGGAGGCTATTGCTGGCATTTAGTATCCAGCCTCAGCTTTATAACTTGCTTTTTTTAATTTTTTTTCATATCAAAACAAATAATTTCACTTCTATTCAGTAACAAGATAGGTTGTTTTTTTTTCCTGTTTTGATCATGTTGCATGTGTTATGAATTTACTAGTGGCAAGTATCTGTCACTAGAACATGACGAAGCACCTGTTCTACTGCAGAATGGTATGGTGATAATTTAATACCAATAATCCTCCCAGTGTAAGAAATCAAACAAATCAAAATACTGTTGCTATCTTGAAGGCCTCTCGACAAGCACTCTTTAACCTTTGTAAAATCTCTCATGTTTACTATGTATCAGCTTTAAAGATCTAGATAAATGAATTAATTCAACTTTATCCCCTTGCAAAATACTATTGATTTTTATGAAAATGAATTAAGCATTCACTATCAATTAAGATCTGTGTTTGCTTTTTTAGAAAAACTATCTTCTCACTGAATGAGCAATTTACCTGCCAGCAAAAACGATAGACTGTTGCACTGTCCACATATTGGCATATATATTGGATAAACAAAACACAATTACACTCCTGCTTTTACTGCATCAAGATTACACATTATTTCCAGACCTGTTTTACCAAGGAGCAATGCCCAGCTTAATTGCATCATTTATCCTAGGTTCCTTTATTGCTTAAACGTGTAGAAAATTAAGTTATTGAGAAGCTTGGTCTTGCAAAATAGAAATAAAACAAGAAATATCCAAACTCTTTATGGCTAGATGTGGTTTAAATTTTATTTTTGCCCACTGACCACATCAGTTTCCCTTTTCCATTTTCTGTGATGACAAGTAATGCTTTCCTAGAGCTGGCTTTGCAGCAGTTCTGAAGGATTCCTTTGGACAATCATAAGCACTTCTTTCTATTCTTTTTCTCCTTTGATTTATACTATTAAATGTGATCCTAGATACCACTTTTGCTTGTTGTTGTGTTTGAAGTAATAGTGTATAGAAATCTGGATGCAAACCAGAAAATCAGTATTGCTTTTGAGAGAAGATGAATAATACAAAAATGGAGACCAGAAAGAGACAACAACTTTTAAGACCAGAAAATATTGTATACTAAAAAAAATTACACAACTCTGATAGCAGAATAAGTGGTAGGGTAACCTCAATGAGTGAGACATGAGAAGATATGAAGTAAAAACTCTTGGGATGAGTATGTACTGAACATGGACAACACTACTTAAATAGTTTTCAGAACTACTAACTTTTACAAGAAAATCTTTTAGTAAGTAATTTAAATAATTTTCTCTTCAATTTTGACTTATCCTGAACAATCATATTCTACCATTTATTATCAGATTAATCTGATATGGATATGGAGAAGGCTGAGGGGCTCAACAACCTTTTTGCCTCAGCCTTTACCAACAAGAACTCAAGCTACAGCACCTGTGTTGTGGAGGGCAAAGGCAGGGTCTAGGAGATTGAAGAACCACCCACTGTAATGGAGAATCAGATTGCAGACCATTTAAGGAACCTAAAGGTGTAAAAGTCCATAGGACTTGATGAGATGTGTTGCAAGTCCTGAGCAAACTGGCAGATGAAGTTTCTAAGCCACTATCGACTATATTTGAGAAATCTTGGCAGTCTGGTGAAGTTCCCATTGACTGGAAAAAGGGAAAAAGGAAGACCCAGAGAACTACAGGCTGGTCAGTCTCACCTCTGTGTTTAGCAGGATCACGGAACAGATCCTCCTGGAAATTCTGCTGAGGTACATGAAAAATAAAGAGGTGATTGATGACAACCAACATGATTTCACCAAGGGAAAATCATTCCTGACAAATTTGATGGCCTTCTACAATGGGCCTACAGCATTGAGGGTAAGGGAAGAGTAACCAACATCATCTACCTGGAACTGTGCAAGGCATTTGACACTGTCCCACACCACATTTTTGTCTCTAAATTGGAGAGAGATGGATTTGACAGATGGACCACTCAGTGGATAAAAGATTGTCTGGATGGTTGCACCTATAGCGTTGTGGTCAACGACTCCATCTCCAAATGGAGACTGTTGATGAGTGGTGTTCCAAAAGGGTAGGTATAGTTTACCATCTCTGTCACAGGCATGGACAATGGTATTGACTGCACCCTCAGCAATTTTGCCTATGACAACAAATTGCGTGGTGCGGTTGACATGCTGGAGGGAAGAGATGCTATCCAGAGGGACCTTAACAGACTTGAGAGCCTGTAAAAACCATATGGAGTTCAATGAGACCAAGGGCAAGGTCCTGCACCTGGGTCAAGGCAATCCAAAGTACAAATAGAGACTGGGAAGAGAATGGACTAAGAGAAGCCCTGAAGAGAAGTGCTTTGGTGTGTTGGTGGTTGAAAAGCTCAACATGAGCTGACAACGTGTACTTGCAGTGCGGAATGCCAGCCATATCCTGGGCAGCATACAAAAAAAGTGTGACCAGCAGGTCAAGGGAAGCAATTCTACCCCTCTACTCTGCTTTCATGAGACCTTAAATGGAGTAATGCATTCAATTCTAGAGTTCTCCACACAGGAAGGGCACGGATCTGTTAGAGCAAGTCCAGAGGAGACCTGTGAAGATGATTAGAGGGCTGGACATCTCCCTTATGAGGACAGGCAGAGAGAGATTGGCTTGTGCAGCCTACAGAAGACAAGACTATGGGGAGACCTTCTAGCAGCCTTCCAGTACTCAAAGATGTCCTACAGGAAAGATGAGGAGGGGCTCTTTATCAGGGACTGTGGTGATATGATGAGCAGGAATGGTTTTAAGCCAAAAGGGGAGATTTGGATGAGATATTAGGAATAATTTTTTGTTTGTCTGTTTGTTTTTTACTGAGAGGATATTGAGGTACTTGAACAGATTGCCTGGAGAAGTAGATACCCATTCCCTAGCATTGTTCAAGATCAGAGTAGATGAGTCTATGAGAAACCTGATCCAGTGGAAGGTCAGCATGCCCATTGCAGGGAGGTTGGAACTTGATGGTCTGTAAGTACTCTTCTAACTCAAACTATTCTATGATTCTACAATTCTATGATTCCGTGATTCTATGACTAATCTCTTTTTGTACCTTACTTTATTCTACCTAAAATACTATACTCTGATCACTGTTCATTTAAAAATTTCCATTAATACATAAAACAAGAGAATAATTAGGTTTCACATCTTATTTATTCACTTTTCAATATTCAGAGGCATGTCTGTTTAGAGACATTTTACTTGTATTCTTGATTTGGTTTTTTTTCACCTGTTTCAAAATTTGTGATTTTTGTCAAAACACAGGAGAAAAGACACCATGCAATAAAAGTACAAGTAGGCAGGCTGACAAAAGTCAATATTTCCCTTACCTAGTTCCTTCTAAATACTGAAAAAAAAATCTCTCACAAAATCAATCTTCACCTTATTTGTGTATAGCTCTATTGTCACATAACTCTGTGATCACTGACTGCAGGCTAAAGCTTTTTGTTCTTTCAGGATATTTCAGGAATACCTGACATGACTCTACACTAATTTATATCATTATCATGGATCTTCTGCATGTTTAAGAAGAAAAGCTAATGAATTTTGTCTTTTGAAAGATCTCTCTGCATTAATTACAGAGTTCAGTTAGTTGCCTAACTTATTTGGGCCATCCTATCCTTAAAATTAGTTCTTTCTGCCTTAAGGATGTGTTCCATTCCTGATTTAATCTATGGATTCTAGCTTTAATCATGGATTAGATAGAATTAATTTTCAGCTTTGCTCAGAATTCAAGTACATAAATTCAAGAAGGCATAACAAAGATTCCTTCCTGTATATGCATGTTCTAAGATTCTTGGCATGCCATTAAGCTGAGTGTGCATGTCTTGGGGCAACTCTGCAGGAACCTAACTGTAATCAGAAAAAAAATTGAAGTTGCTCAATTTTTCTATATTTACAGCAATTGAGGGAAGGGAAGGGTTAATATACTTTTTCTGCATCAGTTACATCAAAAAATATTTGTAAGAAAAAAACCTGCATGATATTATTGATTTTATATATGGTATTCAAGATTCTAACAGAAGACTAAGAAGACATGAAGGGATACACATAAATTAATTCCAATTTAAACTGGTGCTCAAACACAGAACGTTTAGTCATGCAGTTTGCCTTGAATTCTTATGGTTTGATGAACTTGTCCCAGGTTCTTAGAATTACTCTGAAGCAGTCTTGGCCGTAAATATAACATTCTAATTCAACAGCATTTAAAAAAAATCTCCATCAATTTTAAGATGATATCATGCTTTTGGGGTCTAAAACGGGCTAATTTTATTATTATTTGTATGGTTTTATGCATTAGGATCTTTAGAGACATTAAAAAATTGCTTTGCTCCAGGAAGAGTTACTGACTGAAGGAAAAACTGTCCATTCTTGTAGGCAGAGCAAAAAATACAGACTTTGTTATCTAATCAATGACTCTGGTCTCTGAATGGATCTGCAGTGTAGTACAGGAGTAATAATGCTGATTCCTTCTCGTTCTCCTTCTCCACTTACCATGTATGAGATGACGGGGAAGAATTACAGTATGAAGTGGAGGAGTCAGATTAATAAACCTCATGGTTATCTGCTCATTTGTAGCCTTTTACCCCACAGATAGAAAACTATGTTGTATCTTCATGTGAGAAAATCCTTACACTTGTATATACTGGAAAGGAAACGCATAAATGACAGTTGATAGCAAACATAGAACTCCATATTTCAGGCTCAGAATGACTGGATCTTGATCATTACTTATAATGATGTTAACAATCTTATTATGTGACTTTCTGGATAGAAAGCTAGTCCTGATCCTTTATTGTCTTTGAACAATTTAAGGTGGCATGGCATATGGAGGTTGGATTATATGACCTCCTAATGTCCCTTCAGAGTTTAATTATCCCATGATTTATAATCAATGCTTAAAAGAAGGAGAAAAAAGTAGCAGTATCTTTTAATTCTAATTCATATAAACTTTCCAAATCATGCTGTTGACTGGAACAAAAATAGTGCAACCAAGGAAAGAGTTGAGTTTATTTTAGTTTTTATGCTGATTGTATAAGAAGTCAAAGATTGCATTAAATGTCAAGTCTTTAAAGATGTGACAACCTAATTTCAATTGGATGTTGATCAATAGCTCAGAATGGCTTTTAAAACAGCAACTTGAAAATATTATGAGGGTGTAAATTATTCTTCACAGAATTCATAGAATCATGCAATCATAGAATGCTTCAGGTTAGAAGGGAATATTACGGGTCATTTAGTCCAATCGCCCTGCTCATATTCTCACTAGATCAGGTTGCTGTTAATTCAACATTGCATTTTTGTCAAATTTACTTTTAGTGGAAGCAGTTGACTATGCTTCTCAGATTTTGGGAGTGCATAAATACAGGCTCATCAGGAATTCCTCCTTTTACAAAAAACTCTTTGATCGATCCTACAAAAAATTCAAAATATTCTCTTTTCCTCTAAAGCCAAAAAATTAACACCTTGCAATTTATGATATAGATACTTTGATGAGACATTGAGATGATTCTTAATTATTGCAAATATTTTCAGAAAGAAAGAAAAAACTTTTAATTTTGAATCGTAGTACATAAACTTTAGTTAGTGACCCAAGAGAACAAGCCAAGCTGAATGAAAACAAACTAAAATTAGTAACATGCTAACAGCTTGCCCATTTCCTTGGGCAACATGTGGCTGACAGATGATGTGATGTTCGGTGACAGACAAATTCTGACCCTCTTTCCCACTTTTAAACTCTATCCACTGACAAAAATTAACAGTTTCATCAGTGTAATCAATAGTACAGTCACTGAAATAAAGAAGCTATTCCTAATTTTAAAGAAGTGAGGGAAAGAAAAGTTTATGATTCAGATTTCCTTATCTGATATCGGTGATACACAGGCTGTAGTAGAGGTAATAGTCCATGCTGATTTTATTACTTAATTGCTCATCATCACCTATCTTAATTTGCATTCTGTATCAGAAAACCCGTCTGTATGATATGCCCTACTGGAAAAGAAATCAATTGTTCTTCAAATATTACCTCATAAAAATTCCATAATTTCATTCATTTCCTCCACTAAAAATTGGAGAATATATTTATTTCTATGCATATATTTGTTACAAGAACATTTGAATTTGCAGATCAGAAAACTAGTACCAAATAAGAAACCTGAACTTACTTTATCCCATTTTTTATTCTGTTTCTTTCTGATGTTTTTCTGTTTACACCTGACTGCATTCTTCCTGCAGAGGAAGTATGTAGAGGTCTCTGCATACTGAAAAAAACTCCTGTTATTTCAAGTGAGTGCAGCTAACACAATACTCTTTGACTTCTCTACTTCTTCTTTGTCTTCTCTACTTCAACACACAGATGCCTTTTTGCACGATAAGAGAACTCAGAGGTGGGAAATATTTTTTCTTTTTTTGTGATAAGTATTATCTATTATTCTATTTATATAATGGGAATGATTCAAGGGCAGGGTCTGTTCTGCAAAGAATTTCTATGCATAATAGAGTTAAAGAACCCTGGCTTTCTACACATCTGTGTCCTGCACTTCACATTCCACTGCAAATATCTCTCAGCCTTGCTTCTACTCCTTTCACATAAACCACTTTTAAGAATAAAATATGGCATGTTTGTACCATGTCTACAATGATATGCATGCTTGCTGGTTATCTGGCCCCTGCTAAATGGAGTACATGATAGCTTGGCTCTATGAGCCTCTCCTACATTGTAGATATATGAGGAATGAGATTTACTACTTTGAATAAAGATTTACTACTTTCAACTAAAAATACCTAATCCAATTGTTTCTGATGTTTTTATTCCTGTTAGATTTGAGTTATCCAGCAATAGTTGAAAATGTATATACATATATAATTTTGGTTTACACATATATGAAACAAGGAAGAAAGCCGAAGAGATGGATGAAAACAGACTGGAGGAACACACAGATCAAAAGATATGGGATTTTTATGTTTTTGGAAATCTAGATGAAGAAATGTTCATACTGTAGGCATATAGCCCTGATTCTGCAAATTCGTACATCTGTGTTTAGTATACTCATTGTTAATACTCCTATTTATGTATAAATTTCATGAGGGCTTTAAGGTCTCACTGATTCCTAATTTCTTCTTACTTTTAGAATGTTGATAAGTGTTACAGAGTTAACAGATCTTTTAAATCCTACTGGCTCCTTAACTTAATCTTTTGCTCCCAGAGAAGCATAAATTTGTTGAAAGAAGGCTAGGATCTAGATGACCAACTCTTCTTGATGTCAAGGTAGGTTAGAAAACAAACTATCTGTTTCTCCAGTCTTATGTACTTCTGAAAAAGGCACCGAAGTTCTCAGGATATTCAAATATTTGGCACTCTAGACAAAAGGCTTCAACATTATTTTTAAAATTAAGCTGATGGAGATGAAAAAATTGAGAATAAATTTCGCTTCTGATATTCAGTTCTCTGAATACATTTTTTTACACGAACATAGGCAATGAAATAACAATGTAACCACAGAGAGAAAATAATGCATGATCTAAGTACTCAGGTTAATGACTTATGAAATGTCAATGAAACCTTTACCTGTAAAAGGTTATAGTGAATTTTATATCAGTAGCAAATTGTCAACTAGGTATAGATGATTTGTCTTCAAAAATATATATATTTTAGCTTAAGAAGGAACTGATTAATAGTACACTTACACTTTTTATTACACAATAGAATAAAATTAATTACTGCTAGTTCCTTCTCTCTTCATAGAGAATTCATTATTCTTACATTCCCCATACGTGGATAAAACACACAAAAAACTCATCTCTTGCCAAGACTATACATGACTGCAGCAGAGCAACACTAGTAGACTGAATATCATGAGTCAAGGTAAAACAATTTAACCTCAATTTATATTAAAAATATATTTATACATTTAAGCTTCATCTTTCAAATAGGATACAAAATTTTATCTGGTTTCTTGAGAATCAGGGCTTAAAGTTATTTTCTCCTAAATGCTGTGCTTCAGTGGAAGCCCATCCCTCCTCTTTCAGGTAATCCAATTGTCATGATTTTTTGTGTCTTTAAAGAATAGATTTCCTTTTCCTTTTCTTGTAATTGAATTGCTAATAGTTTTTCAAAATGCAATTGAATGTAGGTTTAACTGCAAGTAAATTTGCTATTCGGTAATTTCAGCAATTAATGGAAGTTGCAACCATTCAGCACTAGACGTACTGACAGATTGGGAAAAAAATCTACTGGGGTTACTTGCCACTCTCCAACTAAATTTTGTGAAACTTAACAATTTTTAATTGCTTCCAAGGTATTGGTTTTAATTACATTCACTCAAGACAACGTGATGAAGAACAAGGATGTTCAAATTCAATTGCAGATTCTTGATTTATCCGAAAGATGTTAACAACTGTTCACCAAGGGGGTCTTTGTTATCAGTGAGGGAGGGATGCGGCCTTCAGTAGAAGCCTTAAATCATATAGTTTGGAATTCTGCTCTAATTCACTCTGTGGAGATTGTGTGCCAAGCAAACATATTGAGTGTAAAAGTCTGATTTAGACAGAAATTAGACATTTTGAATGTTGTCCATTCTTTCATTATTTTCTGAGCTGTCTTGAGTGCATGCAAATCTACTCATTGTTATCCATCTTCAGAAGTAACAAGTCTCTTTTCCTTTTTTTTTATTTTTTTAAAAAAATGATTGGAAGACTTCCGACTTATGCACTGCATGTCAAGAAATTCCTCAGTAACTACAAAATGTGTGAAAAGAGAGCTGGAAGAATACTGCATGTTCATTTAAGGTATTTCTATATTTTACACAATATTTTATTATCATCTAGTATCACTGCATGTAGAATATGAAGCATTCTTGCAGAATCTGCTAATAAACCTCCGAGCAAATGCTATATGAACATCTGTGTTTTTACTTAATGTTATTCTCCTTGAGACATAATCAGGTCTGCAGAATGTGTTCCATATTTTGCAGGAAGTGTAGGCAGCCTGGTAAACCATGACAATAAAGTTTGAAACAGATCAAGAATTTGTCTTTAAGACCAAATCTAAAACATGATGCAGATGTAAGAATATATTTATTCAGCTCTAGTATTGAAATATAAGAATGAAATCAACAAATTTCAAGCAGAATATAGACAAGAACAATGTCCACAATAAAGAAATATTTTTAAAATGAACACACTGCTGAATTTCATTACTTACATTAACTACTTAGCTAATCATTATTTGTGAAAAACTGGTAGCTGGTTCTTTGAAAAGAGAGAGGTGAAGCAAGCTTCACATAATTTCATAGCTAGTCCTAGAAGTGCATGTTTAACAAATAAGAAGCAAATTTTGGAAGCATCTCAGTCACTTAAAGGCTCAAAAGATCGTTCCAAAACTGCCTTAGAATAATAGTCCTAAAGGTAATAACCTCTGTACCTTAATGAAAGATACTTATACCTTAATGAAAGAAATCTAACCTTTTTTACTAACATAGTGGTTAATTTGTACCAAAGAAAGGCATCTAAAAAAGCTGGGAATGTGTACCTACCTAAACAAGCCAACAACATGAAAAAAAGCAAGTTTAAATTTGTTGATGGGAGAGTTGCTTCAGAAGTTAACAGCATCCATTAGGACTGGCCAATGCTGCATTCAACTAATGCTGTGGAAAGTAGTGATGTCTATACACATGCAACTTAATCCTCACTTTTCTCTTGCACATCTATGTCTTATAACAAAATGTGGTTTTCTCAAGTCAAGGTTCATAGTCCTGAATCTTCCCCTGATTTTAGAGGCAAACATTTTCTCACAAAATACAGATTACAGTTATACTAGTATATTATACAGTGCTCAAAAATATCTGTGGAACTAGAACTGGTGATCCACATTGCTAATTATTTAGAATTGTTCTTGGCACAGTTTTGGCACAGGCCAGCCAGAGGCTTTTTAACTATGCTGGTTTTATGTGACCCCTATGTTCTGGGTAGCAAAAGTATATGATGGTAAATAGATTCATCATTCTGTACTAGATGACCTCTGTATCACAAATTTATCCTAGATGTGTTTTACTCACTAATTATAGTATGATATGTTATAGTGTCATATTATTGACAGAGTATGTGTCATACCTTTAGTCACAGAATATTTTGTATCTTACATACTGTGAGCTCATATGATAAAAAGCTAATCACAGTAAACACAAAGATGAGGGAGGATCAGAGGAACACCGATGGTTAGAAGAAAAATAATAATCTTATCAGTGAAAAAGGAGAACCCTGGCTCAACTGTTTCCTCTGTTCATCAAAGGAGAAAAATTAGACCATGGTTCTTCCAATGAAACCCACCAGGATGAACTTGACAAATGAAAAAAGAAGACCAAGATGGGCAGAGAACAAACAAACACAGGATATTAGAGGCAAAAAAAAAAGTGTAAAGTGAGACTCAGCCATTGGAAACGGTTTACAAATTGGTTTGACTAAGTACTGAGCTTGATCACCACTGTAAGTCCTATATTCTTATGGTATCTTATTTCTCTGTGTGAGTGCTCTTTATATTCTCGGTGCCTGTGCATGTGTTTGTATACATTACATCAGTGGCCTTCAGTTCTTATCAACTGGAGTGGAGGAACAGCTCAGACTACCCATGCTTCCCTGTGGTCATTCTTCGTGAGTACTGTGGATGTTTACGTGAATTTTGGGAAAGGTGTTTTTATGTATGTGTTGGTCTGTGTGGCCATCTGTGTTAGGAGTGCATGTGTCTGTATGTGTCTCTGCCCCTATGGAAAACGTGCTCATCTTCACCGATGTCTAGACTTGAGACAGAAATCCACAGCAGCCTCACCTCTCCTGAGCTGGTACAAGAGGAGTTCCCATTGATCCTGTAGCCC
This sequence comes from Phaenicophaeus curvirostris, assembly GCF_032191515.1. Classification (NCBI taxonomy): domain Eukaryota; kingdom Metazoa; phylum Chordata; class Aves; order Cuculiformes; family Cuculidae; genus Phaenicophaeus; species Phaenicophaeus curvirostris. The sequence continues at coordinate 174,989,711 of NC_091392.1, read as the reverse complement.
AGAACCATTTGGCTATCTCATTCACTCATTGCATATTTTCCAGAAGCCAAAGAACCCACTCAGAATTTGGAAGACATGAAGTACCCATAAGTAGTCAGAGACAACAACTTTTGGAAGAAGGTTCCAACCAAACAGTTCTCCGGGGATTACTCTTTGTCTCCCAATACTATTCAAACCTTGAAGCTAATCTGCTTTGCATAGAACATTATTCGACTCAGTGGCTGAAAGGAGAAGAGGGTCTTCATGAAAGAGTAATCTATGGAAAATACTCAGGATATAAAGGGAAAGAGAGAGAAAATGGCATTTTCTTTTAAAACAGGATTTGGTGGGAAGCATTCCATCCTTCTGATACTATGATGATGCCATATGTAAGTATCTAGACAGCAGTGCCTGTCTGCCCTCCTGTATTCCTTTTAGGATTTGAATCATCACACTTTATTCATGTTAATAAACACTTAACCCCCACCCAGGTCACACTGGAGGAGAGGGTGTGACCCCAGTCCTTTTTTTCCATTTATATATTTATTTATTTTAACACAGAATATTTTCATCTCTTTCTCTGTTGATTGTACTCATCTATATTCCTGAAATATATATTTGTGGGCTATCATGATTCTTAGCATTCCTTAATGGTAAATAAATTATTTTATTTCTTTAATTTCCTTCTCTATATACGCATGGTTCTGTTGCTTCCTCCAGGAATTGCTTTGACTATGGACAGATAATCTGACCTTCTATTTTGAATCCTAGGTTGGCCAGAACAACTATAGTGAAGAAGCGGTTTGTGATGTTTTCCTTAGTACCACAATTCTGCATTCACTGGGCTTTCAAGGAATTTGACAAGGTGTTATATTGCATTTATATCACTCACTGAAATGTGCTGAAAGTAAAAATGGGGCAGTGCTCCACTCTCAGGGCATGAATTATGTTATTCTAGAATAGTGCCTTTTCAGAAAGAAAATGAGATAAATCATAAATAAATCATACAGTAAGAGAAGGTGAGAACCTAAAGGAGAAAATGACTGAGGCATTAGAATCTGTATGCACCACAGCAGAAATGTCAAGTAATAGTTATAAATGAGTAACTGGGAATTCAGAGAGTTGTCCCCTTTCAAAGTAGCTGAGACTTCCTTAAATTCTGGGGAGCAAATGCAAATTTAATTAGTTTCTAGAGTGTGGATTGCAGTAAGTATCTCTCAGACTTTTTTTTTTTTCTGCTACATTGGGTTATATTGCTTAAGTAGCTGATGTGAAACAGTGTAATATGATTGCATTTAACATGACAGTTACAACTTAGAAGAAAACCTACAATGAATCTCATCCTTACCATAAATTTCAACTCTGAGTTCTTGAACTGATTTGCTGACTATGATGGTAGCAGATATTTATGAAGTGCAGATCCTTGTGGGTAACCATAACAATATATGAAGAGTAACGCATTTCTGTCTTCCCGTCCTTTGAGGCCACTCATGGTGCATTCAATGATGCCTGAACCATACCTATTACCTTGCATAACTGAGGTTTATGAAACTTAGAAAATAAATAAACTAACACCAGTAATGAACATCAGATTTGTGAGATGAAATGAAGCTTTCCCTGCACTATCAGAAGAGACATAGAAAAAAAAAATGGTTCTGAGATTAATAGTTGTAAAGGTCTTTAGAAATAAGTGTGAGGCCCCAGTACTCTAGTCTACTTACCTCTTACATCATCTGTCATGGACCCTGGACATAGTATTATCATTAAAGGAATTACAGTTCCTTATGTTAAAATATGAAGGTGAAGAGAAGTGGAAGATCTCCATAGTGATTTGGGATTTTTTGTTGTTGGGTTTTGGGTTTGGGGGTTTTTTTTCCCCTGAAGGGGAAGTAGGAAGAGGAAGGACTATTTAGGACTATTTTTGCCTTTTTTTTGCAAAGTCCTTGAAACAGCATGACATCCTGAAACACCATTTACTGCAGCAGCTGGATCTTATGCAAAGACACCTGCTACTGACCTAAGCCAAATATGCTTTATGTGCAAAATGATAGTTTGGGGAGTATTGCCCTGAGTTCTGTTAACTGGACAGTACCATTGACTTGTACATTACAAAAATCTGATACATTCTGGGCATCATAAACTTTTCCCACTATTCTGAATCCCCATTTTAAATAATGGATTCCTTATATCCGCTTAAATACCCCTTATATCTTAGAAAACAACAGGAAATCTTATTATATCTAGATTGAATATAACCTATGGGAAATTAATAAAAAAAATACAATGCTGTTTCTGGGTTTGTCTACAATGAGATCCCAGCTGACATAACTGATTTCTAGTAGTCATCACCTGTATTCTGGTTTGTTCTTATTGCTACTCTCTAATGCGTTTCTTCACTTTGTTTTATAGATATATTTAAATTTTTAATGCTAACCTTGTGAACATAAACATTAAGAGTAGAAGACAATCCAAGTTATGGCTAATCTAAATCTGGACGTACTATCAAATAAAGGATAGAGGATGATATTTTACCTTGTCAGTCCATCCTCTAAAATTAAACATAAATCAGTTTGGTTTTTTTTTAATCCAACATTATTACATATTTTGTTTCTTATTTTAGTTGTGTAATGAGCAAGGACTGCCTTTGATGAGAGTCCTGGAAATTATAAAAGACAACTTTCACAATCTGGTTTTAGAGAAATAGAGTGGAATGAATGTTGCTAATGATAAAGTTGGGGGGAGGAACCAGAAAAATTGTATTCTGTGTTAGAAATCACAAACAAAAAAAGGTGAAAACATGAAGAATCTGGAAATAACTATATCACTGGCTGTTATGCAAAAAAGTAGTTCAATAGTAGACAGAAGTTCATTTAAGTGTTGTCACATGTATAAGTGTCATATATTTAATATATATTATTGTACTTTTTTCCCAGGTAAAATGCAAGATTTCTTAAGACAGTCTTTCAAAGTCCCTATGTCCCTTTACTTTTGTTGTTATGTTCCTCAAAAGAACAAATGAATCTAGAATTTAGATGGCTCAGTCTATGAATCTGGATTTGAGGAGAATTAGGTGCTCTAGATAAAGATAGGATGAGGATTGACAGGAAATGGCAGTGGAGTTTCCACAATTATGAAGATGTTGCAGCCTAGAATGTCTGCATCCAGAAACCTTAGATGAGCTCTCTCAGATCATGTGAATACTTAGCTGAGTTATCCAACCGACTGGTTAAGCAGATCAGATGCATGAGATGAAAATGAAAAGTGTTCATGATGGAAGATAAGCTAAAATCAATCTTCAGTATTTGTTTCCTTGGCCTGTTGTGTTCCAGAAGAACACAGCCAGGGGAATGATCCGGCTTACAATTATTTTCCTCCTCCTGATTAGATTCACTCTCTGATAATAAAATAATTCAATCTCCACATACAAAAGCATAATTACTGGCAGCTTTCAGACTTACTTCATAGCACAAGTCATGAAGGTAAGTTAAGCGGCAGTGAGATCACACACTTTTTGATGTAGTCTCATTGTACATCTTCATTTACAGCTCATGGATATCTATACCTTAATTGCCTTCAATATTCCTCTCCTGAGTATGATACTGCCTTCGTATGTATTTTTTACATGAGAACTCCTTTTCTTTTAGGGGTTTTGCTGTTCTTGCCACTGAGGGTCACTATCTGGACAGGATTTTTCCCCACTTTTAATAAAGGTCTTTAAAGTTGAACAGGAGTGTGGGAGGCATACTGGCTTGAGTTGCTCCTCTCCACTGGCCCTGAGATTTGAAGGAGGGTGGTTTGCTGCATCTCACCCAGAACTTAAAACTTTGTTGAATAATAATAGCAGTAAAATCAATAAAAGGATGAATGAAATTTCTGGGGTTTTAAAATTATTATTGTATTTTATAGTTTATGACAACCATATTTTGCTTTCAAATTCTAACAGGAACAAAGGCATGTTAATACTGTATCAGTTATCCCATATTACATTAGTCTCAAAACCAGAAAACCTGATTTAGAGAGCAAAAAGCTTTAAAAAATCAGTATATCCTAGTAAATTCCCTTTGTCTATCATATTAAATAAGTAATTTGCTGTGATGGACAAATCCCTTTTCGTTTAATCTTTTAGGAATTTAGGAGCTCAGAAGAAAACGTAGTTTAGCTGAACATTGTGAGTCAAAAGATTGTACACATTAACATAAGGAATACAAATGCTGCAAGCTTTGTATTAAACATTTAAAAACTCTATTCACCCGTAAAGAATAGATGTATTGTACCTGCCAGACATTTGGCATTGGTGTGAGCTGCAGCTCAAGTCAAGTTAGAATTTAATGTTTGGACAGCATTAGGAGGAGGGAAACTAGACAAGCTGAAATTACAGAGGATGCACACAGTCAAGTAGACCTCAGTTAAGGCAGATGTTGATTCAATATAGAATCACAGAATCATAGAATAACCAGGTTGGAGGAGACCCACCGGATCATCGAGTCCAACCGTTCCTATCAAACACTAAACCATGCCCCTTAGCACCTCGTCCACCTGTGCCTTAAACACCTCCAGGGAAGGTGAATCAACCACCAACCTGGGCAGCCTGTTCCAGTGCCCAATGACCCTTTCTGTGAAAAATTTTTTCCTAATGTCCAGCCTAACTCTCCCGTGGCGGAGCTTGAGGCCATTCCCTCTTGTCCTGTCCCCTGTCACTTGGGAGAAGAGGCCAGCACCCTCCTCTCTACAACCTCCTGTCAGGTAGTTGTAGAGAGCAATGAGGTCTCCCCTCAGCCTCCTCTTCTCCAGGCTGAACAACCCCAGCTCTCTCAGCCGCTCCTCATAAGACTTGTTCTCCAGCCCCTTCACCAGCTTTGTTGCTCTTCTCTGGACTTGCTCCAGGGCCTCAACATCCTTCTTGTAGCAAGGGACCCAGAACTGAACACAGGATTCAAGAAGAGGTCTCACCAGTGCCGAGTACAGAGGGAGAAGAACCTCCCTGGACCTGATGGTCACACCGTTTCTGATATAAGTCAAGATGCCATTGGCCTTCTTGGCCACCTGGGCACACTGCTGGCTCATGTTCAGTCGGCTGTCAACCAACACCCCCAGGTCCTTCTCCTCTAGGCAGCTTTCTAGACAGACTTCTCCTAGTCTGTAGCACTGCATAGGGTTGTTGTGCCCCAAGTGCAGGACCCGGCATTTGGCCTTGTTAAACCTCATGCCATTGGACTCTGCCCAGCGGTCCAATCTGTTCAGATCCCTTTGCAGGGCCTCCCTGAAGGCTTAACTGAAGTCCAGGAAGACCACATCCACAGCCTTTCCCTCATCCAGCAGCCGAGTCACTTTGTCATAGAAGGCGATCAGGTTAGTTTGGCAAGACCTGCCTTTTGTGAACCCATATTGACTGGGCCTGATCACCCGGTTCCCTTGCATGTGCTTCATGATAGCACTCAAGATGACCTGCTCCATGACTTTCCCTGGCACCGAGGTCAGACTGACAGGCCTGTAGTTCCCTGGATCCTCCCTGCGACCCTTCTTGTAGATGGGCACAACATCAGCCAGCCTCCAGTCCAGTGGAACTTCCCCAGGACTTCTTCCAGGTCTGTTGGAAGATGATGGAAAGGGGTTTGGCCAGCACATCCGCCAGCTCCTTCAATACCCTTGGATGAATCCCGTCCGGCCCCATAGACTTGTGGGTGTCTAGTCGGGCTAGTAAGGCTCTGACCACCTCCTCTTGGATCATGGGAGCCTCATTTTGTTCCTCTAGCTCCTGGCTTTGTACACAGATGGAACGACTTTGTTTACAATTAAAGACTGAGGCAAAGAAGGCATTAAGTACCTCAGCCTTTTGCTCATCCCCTGTCACTGTTGTTCCTTCTGCGTCCAATAGGGACCATATGGTCTCCCTAATCTTCCTTTTATTATTTATATATTTATAGAAAGATGTTTTGTTATCTTTCACAGACTTTGCCAATCTTATTTCTAGTTGAGCCTTAGCCCTTCTGATTTTTTCTCTACACAATCTCACTTCCCTCCTGTAGTCCAGCCAAGAGGCCTGTCCCCTCTTCCAGAGCCCATAAACATTTCTCTTCTTCTTGATATCACTCAAGATCTCTCTGTTCAACCAAGCTGGTTTTTATCCCTGATGGCTTTTTTTCTGGTAACATGGGGATGGCTTTCTCCTGATCTGCTAGGATTTCCTTTTTGAAGAGCTCTCAGCCCTCCTGGGCTCCCTTGCCCTTAAGTACTGTCTCCCATGAGACTTTGCCAACCAGTCTTCTGAAGAGTTCCAAGTCTGCCCTCTGGAAATTTAATGCAACTGTCCTGCTAACCACCCTCTTCACCTAGAACAGAAAACCCTATCATCTCATGATCTCTTAGTCCTAGGCGTCCTCCTACTGCCATATCCTCCACAAGGCCTTCTCTTTTTGTAGAGATCAAAATGTATTTCTGTGCTCTGTGGCTTTGTGGGAACCCACTTGGCAAAAATTTTCATATGATTCATTGCCCACATCCTACGATAGAAAAAATTTAGGAAAATACGCAGTCATACTTCCTGTCCAATTTTTCTCTGAATTTTGAGTAAAGTCAGTATGTCTTTGAATATGATTTTTAGCATTGTTTATCTGCATGTTGTATGTGATTAGTGATGTATATGCATTTCCTTCTAGGGTATAAACAATGGTTATTGATGTGTTACTGTGTGTCACTGGGACAAGAACATTACCAAGAAGGGTTTGATATTCTGGAAGTTGCCCTTTATGTGTTTATTTTTCAGTAAAAAAAAAAAAAAAAGTAACTGAATTACATAATGGCTTTTACTTAATTACACTTCTGTGTGTCCTGTGTCTCTTTTTATTTTGTAATTTTGAATTTCCAGGTGCTGTCTCTACAAGTATGCAAGCTAGTCCAAGGTTTCTTTCTGTATCTTGGCAGTCTGCATAAACTTCCTTCATCCTAATATAATGAGGACCGAGTATAAATACTGTTGATACACTGTCAGAGAAGATGAGCTGAGCTAGGCAGGGGGAAATGGGGCTCCTGTGTCTGTGGGTGATGGGGTGCAGGGAAATCTTTGGTGAGACTGGGAAGAGACAATAAGACTTGTAGTGCCTTTAGGGCCATGACATAAACAAAGTGAACAAGAGTAAAAAGAATGAATTTGGGAATGCACAATTTGACACAGAAAAAGATTAACTATTATGTTAGAAGTTTCTTATTTATCAGGAAACAGAATTATTTTTCAGCGTTTAGGTGGCGAAACTTATGATGGGGTGGGGACCCTTCATAGTAAAATTTTACTCTAGCCTTCCATAAACTGGAGGAATTTCTAAGTGTCTGAAAAAGCTTAGTAAAATCTTGTGTTTTCTAGGGAGCAGTACTATCATAAATTTTTAATCTACCTCCATATAAGAAAACTATTAAATATGCTTTCTTTTCATGCAGTGGGTGTATAGGCAAACTTCTGACATATTTTATCCAACATGGTGACATGTAGTAATATCCCTTAAGGTCAGAAAATCTGAGTCTTGAATTCTAAAAGGGAGTTATTCTTGGAGAAATCTTTCTAACAGTGATCTCAAATAATTTATAATATGCAATACACTTTGCTCATTGAGATGCTTTGACTATTAAAGAATTTCCTCTAATCGGTCTGAGAAATAAAATTAAAAAAAGATATCTGTAGTGTAAGCAAGGTCTTTTGGCATCTTATTTGAATGGTATATATTAAACTGTTATTTAAATTTGCAGCAAGTCATTAAAAACAAAGTCACAGGTTCACCAGTACTCTCTGTCTATCCATTCTGAATTTATTAACTGCTCCCTTTTATTTTAAAATTATTTCTTTATTCCTATCCTACATTCTCCTTATTAAAATTCACAGATGAAGAGGAGAAAATCTAACTAAGGTGAACTAAACAGAGTGAGAGTTGTACATTGCTCTTGCCAGCACAGGTCAGAGGTGCAACTCAGCAATTTTATGCCTCTGTTACCAAGGCAGTTCTAATATATGGTGCACTCCAGAGAGGAATGGGGATAAATCTTTGTGGTTTGCTACTCTTCTTCAATAATATTAATCACCCACTCTCACATAATAAATAGCACAGACATCATCTGAAAATTAGATCAGCATCAGAAAAAGCATAGATTGTATTCACCTCATTGAGGTTATGTTTGTAGTCTTGTGTTTTGGAATAACATGAGAAGCATACAAAACACTGGGTACTAAGAGTAGGATTAATCTTGCATAATTTTAGGTATCTAGCCATCTAATCTAAGACAACTTTCCTGTTTCCCTTTACAACTACACGACTGTAGAGTAGAGCAGTTCCATGAATCCTTAGAGGTGATTCATCTCACCTACTATAGTTTCCTGTCGCAGGATGAAATTAATTGCTTTTTAAATATAACTACTTCTTTCCATTGACTATGAAGTAGGCTAACAGCAACCAACTCGGACTTGGAAATTGTTTGTTTGGAACTTGTTTTAAGGAAAAAATGAATTTAATCTTACCTTAGGTTTTCAGAAAATTTGCGTAACTTTTGTTGAGTTTAAGGTTAGAATTTTCCCTTTTTTATTTTTTTCATCTCCATCTCAAGCACGTATGTGGAAGGAAGGCATTCACCTTCTGGCTTTGATGCAGATTATCAAGCTTGGAGGATCAGGTGACTTATTCAGATTTTACCTGGCTTCTGTGTAATGGATGAGTTGGACAGCAATTGGAAGGGAACATTCATTGTCATTTTTGATTAAGGAAAGGATACAGTAGTTTTCCTGAAGTTAACATTAAAATTATGAAATGCAAATTATTATCTTTTGTGAATGGAAATTCAGGATACCTGATTGTAGCATACTTCTTATATTTTCTAATATTTAGTGTAATTGCTGTCTTGAAGTCAATCAAGAAGGGAAATTACTATTTCCCTCTTAATTGCACAATAACAAATACATATCAGAAGCATTTTAATATTTTCATGAGTTGAGACACTAGCAACTATGCACTTTTAAGCAGTCTTATTAACTGCTCCCTTTTATTTTAGAATTATAGAAAGAAGAAGGAAAGGACACATGATAGCAATGAGGCAGGTCTGAGATAAAGTTGAAAAGTCAATCCGTAGGTCAGGAAGAAGGAAATAGTACTCTACTGAGAATAACCAAATCATGCCAAATTGTAGAATTCAACTATGTGTGAATGTAAGAACACATCTCTATAATTTACTTTTACAGTTAAATACTCTTCATGAATAACCATGGGTAACACTATGGCACATTCTAGGCACTTCTCCTACAGCTGCCTTGTAAGGGCTGGTTTTACTAACCCATATGAAATCATTTCTCATTTCAGACACTGAAATGAGTATCCTGAGATTTAATGTAGATATCTTAATTTGGTGATGGAGTGATACTAAAGTGGTTGTCAGATTCACAATCAATTTGTAGATTGTAGTTAAAGAAATTAGAAAAACATGAAGTACTCTAACTACACTTTCTTTTACTGTGCCTCTGTACATATTTCACTAGCTATTTCATAGTCATTGTACAGAAGTTCTGTTTATTACAAAGGTATGTGTATATAAGGTAATTCTACCTATATCCAAAAGGTAAATTGAAGTTATTTATAAACTATTTTTCAGATTTGTCTTCTTTTACATTTTTTAGCAGTTATTTTTACAAATAACTTTCCAAAATATTAACACTCCCTTGCTTTTATAGCTCTGTATATTTTGTTTAAAAACATACAGGTCTTTTTCTTGAGTTTTGTTGAAGATTGATTAAATTTACTTCCTCGGGCTTTGTTAGAGTGTGACTACTCATTCTTTAAAATAATTTTGAGATCTTTCCTTCATACCAATATCACAACTAGATATGAGAAAATACTTGTGTCTATTTGCTTGCTTATTTATTTATAGAAAGTGTGTCTATTCTATTCCCAAAGCCTTTTTTAAGCTCACAGGGTAACTATTTCTCTTTCAAATTTCACCATAAGACTCTATAGACCTTCTTTTGAAATCTTTTCAACTCAAAGAACAATATCCATAGGATGATTTTGTTCATTTTTGTGGGGATCTAGTAAATCTACAAGTGCTCAGATCATGCCTTACAGTGTCACCTTGACATGCCTTACAGTGTCACCTTGACACTGTAATATAAAATTTTATGCTGTGCATTTTGTTCACTAAATTTTGGTTATAATACACAATGAGCTGAGATCCAGATGCCCATTCATTTACCTATAATGCTGATAAGCTGGGTGTCTGAGTTTCCGTTACAGTTAGTGCAGTTTACGGAGTGAAGTCACCTGAGCAAAGTCAGGATGTATTGAGTTGTTTAAACACAGGTGTGCAGTGTGGGAGCACACTGTCTTGGAGTACAGTTGTGACAGTTGAAAATGAAACAGGTTTTTATTTATACTTTATTCATAGGCAGTCTAGCTACCATATGTGTGCAGATAAGCTAATGAATCAGACTGCATTAGATTTTAATGTTTAAGCAGCTGCTTTGAGTACTGGGTATCAATCTTCAGGTGAATCCCACCTTAAATGTATGTGTACAAAGGCTGTAAGGAGCCCAAAATATCCTTTTAGAAGCATCCAAAACTAAGGGAACTTTTGGCACCAAAAAATCCTGTAACTTATAGTTATTGAAGATCAGGCACACTTTCCCCCTCACAGAACACATTAGCCCACCCCCATTTAGAAGCAACGTTCATTTACTCTGGGCATATAATACACCAGTTTTAGAGAGACTGGTTTAAAGAGTCCAAAGAATGCCATCACTATTTAGATGTCAACGTTAGATGGACTGGATCTCAGTTTTGCTTTTTTCTTGTGAAATGCTTATTGAAAGTGGGATTTAATTCAGAACTGTATTGGTCAATGTTGCTCTAGAAATACTTTATTGGTGTTCAGATCCAATCTCCTTTTGAACTTGTGAGACAAAGGAATGAATTAAGGGACATTTACTTATAGTAATAAAGAAAGGTCACCTCTGTCTGATGGTATCCAACAGGCAATGCTTAGACCAAAATAAAAGCAACCTTTTAAAATGAAGGAATGCACGTGACTAGACAATAGTTTGTTGTTTTACTGATACAATTATAAGTTTAAGGATTGGATTCTGCTAATGATGATGGGCTTCTTATAAAGAGAAGGGAAATAAATTTTCCTAGTAAGCTACCTACTTTTAAACTTCGGCTGATTAGATCTCCTCAAAGGTTTGAAATAGGAATTGTGCCGGTGGACATGAATATACATTATGGAGGGGTGTGATAGCATTTTTGAAGTGAATCCCCATAATTACACTCAAGAATGTGTAATCAAACACAAGAACACTCATTTGCATATCAGTCTCTGTACTTCTATTAAAGCTGTTTTTCAAATGTTTCTACAGAGCAAAAGCTTTCTTCTAAATGTTTGCAACAAGCAAACAAACAAATGAACAGAACAAGAGGTACTGAATTGGACAAGCAGTTTCGCGAACAAAATTTACTCAATAACAGAATCATAGAACCACCGAGTTGCTGAGGCTGGAAGACAGTTCTACAGACAGTCTAGGCCAAGACAATCCTGAAATCAAGTTCAGCTACAGTAGGAATATGTTCAGTTAGGTTTTGAATATCTTCAAGAATAGAGACCTCACAGCTCCCTGGAAAACCTCTTTCAGTGTTTCACGATCCTCACAGTAATTTCATTAATTTTAATTTGAGACATAGTCTCCTGTCCCATCAGTGTGCGAAGAGAAAAGCCTGGCTCCATCTTCTTTACTGTCCCTGTCATGTGTTTACACACATTGATAAGATCCCCTTGGGCCTTCTCTTCTCCAGGTTAAACAGGCCCTGCTTTCTCAACCTCTCCTGGTATGTCAGATGCTCCAGTCCCTTAATCATTTGTATAGCTCTTATCTCAACAATTTTGCCAAGCTTTTTTGGCATAGATGGATGATAGAGATAACAAAGGGAAATTGCTAGAAGGGGAATGAAATATCTTGCCAACAGAAAGAACACTTCATGTAAAACTGCAGGTTTTAAGAAGTTGTTTAAAATATACATTTGACTAAAATTGGCTAGCATTTTTTCTCATTCTGTTGCACTTTATTTTTAAAAGAAAAAATTGTTCTACTACAAGGTTTGAAAATCTATTAGAGGTGTGTATTTATGAAAAGTAAGAGAGCAGTATTAAAATTTGAAGAAAATTGTAGTGGAAAAGTCAGTAAAAGCATCAGTTTTTTTGATATCTGAAATCTGTGGAGGAGATCCTATGTTTTTTCACATTTTAAGCAGATATGATCTCTACATTCTAAATCTGTCTCTATGAAAATTTTCAATTTATCAAAATATTGTACCTTGCATTAAAATGGAGTATTCATTCACAACTAGTTGTTCAAATAAAAGCTGTAAAAAGACACATATGCAGGCAAGGAAAAGAACTAAAAATTAACTGTTATCATACCAAATGTCCAAAAAGGTTACTTAAGAGAAAACAAGAGTATATTCATTAATTAAAAAATGATCATGTGGTGTTTTAAATATTTTACTTACTTCAGATTACAAGATTACTGTGAGATGGGTTGCTCATAATTATGATTGGGAAACCCACAAACTAGTTGCAATGTTATGTAAAACCTAAAGTAAACATATATACTAATTTATGGAATTCTTTGTTTCTATAGTGCATATACGTTATATAATCTCCTTGATTTCACTGTAAGATTATTAGAATCTGGCTCATTTCCAACATATCTTGTCAATATTTTCTAAGAAAATAATAATTCTGTCAATATTTTCTAAGAAATAGACAACTGAATTAATTTTAAAAGAGTAATACCATTGTTTACCATTCAGAAAAAGGAACTTAAAATTGATAGTTTCAAGAAAGTTTCTACTTAGTTATTTCTTTTTTCCTAGTGTTTCCCCCCCGAAAAAACACCTATGAACAGCTATGTGTTTGAACTCCAGATTTTTGCAAGAATGTCAGACTGAATTATTTTATTTATTTATTTATATTGCAAGCTGAATCAAATTTGCTGACCCCTATATATTACACATCACATTTTTCCACTGTTCATAGGAAGCATCTAATGATTCTGAGTCCAGAGAACAATAGGAATGCAGCACATTTTCTAGAATCCCAGCCAGTATACATCACACTTTTAGCTATATAATCTGCTTCAGCAACTGCTGTAATTCTTCTTAATTTTTCACCCCATTTTGTAAGCTTTTGTAAACAAATTTCCAAATAACAAATCAGAGGAGGGAGAAAAAAAAAATAGAAACAATAGACAATTAAATCTAGTTTATGTTAAAATTAACATGTAGCTGTTAATTTGCAAAAAAAAGTAAATATTAGCCTTTCCTTTGGTCTCCAACATCTACCTTTTCCCAGTGGAAAACACACTGCTTAAGGCTTCCTCTGCTAACGCTGTTCTGATACCAGGCAAACAGGGATGTCCTATTTTTTTACCACAACCCTTTGGAAAGTTTTGTGTTTAAACTTCATTGATTCTTAGTTTAGAGCAAAACCTTTGTAGAATCTGATTTTGAACAGAAAGCAATTATTAGGCATATTAATAAGCATAAGGTGTCATTTCAAAGAAAAAAGAAACATCAGTTTCTGTCATAATTTCAGAAAATAATTGATGTTAAAAAATTCTAGGTAAATGGTTGATGGCTTTTCAGTGAACAGATATTATACTAACATTTCGAGATGACAGTTGGCACTGGAAGAATGATCACAAGAAACTCCTCTGCAATGATATTTGTCATCAGTTCTCACTTAATCAATACTACTTATCATTTAAGACACATATTCAGCATGGTTATGCTTTAGGACATATAAACAGTCTCATCACCTTTAGTAGCTGCAGATGACAAAGTTGTTGAAAACAAGGCAGCTAATAATAACAATACCTGCATGCAAAACTCATACCCACAGAGGAAGGTACATAAAAAGTGACTCAGCAGGCATTGTTCATGAAAAAGGTTTTATCCCAGTTCAGGTTGGAGAAGGAAGTTGCTCATGGTACTTTCAGTCACATATTAGGACATAAATTGGCCCCTTTTCTTCCATATCTGACTACGCAGCATGTGCCCTGCTTGCATTTTCTGTTTCTGGACTTACTCTGTGCAGAGTTCTGGCTCCTCAAGCACTAGATTTGATCTTGATTCTTATTCCTCTTTTCTTAAGTTCCATTTAAATAAACAATGGGGAGTAGTGGACAAATTCATTTTTGCTTGGCTTCTGTACACAGCTTTTGCTTTTCTTATTAAATTCTCTTTATTTAATTCCATGAGCTTTTCCATTTTATTTTCTTCTCTTGTCCTATGTGAAGAGGGAGCAAGAGAGTAGCTGGGTGAGGTGACTGGCAACCAGCAAAAATTAACCCCTCACATCTACCTACATCAGTCTTGAGATCTTCAGAATGACCTCTAAATAATGAAAAGTGTTGAAATTCTTCAGTGTTTATTAGTAAGACATTTTTAACACTGAACTTGAAAATTGCCTGAATCCCAGTGTTTAGTCATCCTATGCCTAAATTCTACAGCAGACTACAAGCTGTCCACAATCTCCCCTGTGCGTGCTTAATTTTGTGGGAGCTTCAGATCTACCCTTGTATGGAAGTTAAGAATGAACATTGGCTGCAGCACTATTTTTTTTTCTCCAGTATCCTCATGGCTTAAAAGCAATAAACCTTATTAGATATGCTCTCAGGCACCTGATTAACAGCATGGAGTTGTACCCAAATTTTTCTTATTCTGAGCTAGTTGGAGAAAAATAGAAGAAAATCTCTCCCTGTCTGAAGGGGATATTAATTCACTTTATTTAAAGAATATAAAGTTTCCTTAACTAGAGAGACAGAAAATGTGATTGTTTCTCAAGGCTAGCTTATATATGTACATATTTAAATTAGAACCCTTTGGCTAAAGTTTCTGTCCCAGGAAAGACATTGTTCTCAAGTGTGAAACTCATCAGCATGATTTGTGACTGTGAATCCGAAGAAGCACTAACCAAAGTGCTCACATGTGGAACATCTTCTCTGCTGATTTGTCAGAGAGTTTATGCACCGATTTTATGGATACTGATTCACCAGACATCTGAAAAGGCATAAGTTAAGAGTGCAGTGTCAAAAATATAGATGAACAATACCTCTATAATCACAACTTATTTCATTAGGACAGATTCTTCTAGCTAGATAATCAATTACAATGTAGAGAATTGCATGTCTCCACATATTTTAATGACATTGAGAACTCTAGAGATAAAATCATCTCTCCACAACTCTGACAAACATTGTTGGATCTTCTTAGTGTGAAACTGCTTATATAAAATTAGATCAAATGGAAGGAAATGTATGGCAATATGAAATCCATGCTGTTCTTTCTTATGGTTATCATACTGTGACATCTCTATCTGAAGAATTTCTGCTAGTTTTTTCTTTTGTCTCTTCTAATCTGAAATATTTTTCTCTCCCTTTCTGTCCTGCAGGCATACAGGTGAAGAATGGACTCAAAAATTCGGGTTGAGACAATCTGAAAGAACGACTGTATTCATTAGCTTTTTAAAAACAAAATAAAACATCCTTTCAGGTCACAGACTGTATCTGAAAGAATAATAAAACTCATTTTCCTGGTCCTGCATCTGAATATTCCTGACAAGTGTTGAGGTTTAAAGGCTTTTTTGTAAGGGAGTGGGTGCTAGCCTTTCACTAACAATCACTTCTTATAGTGCTAACAGTTCCCTCACTTTTAATGTGGAAAATACACTTTTCACTGCATTGCTAGAAGTTATTATCCTGTTGAACAAATTCAACATATATTAAAATATTATTTGGAAAAAAATTATATAAGAATACTTAATAAGTTAGTTATATGTTTATCCAGATATTTTACTGTGCTTTCACAGAGCATCTAAGGATATTTATTCGTATTTTCCAGAGCTAATATAAAGAAAGAATTTTACATATTTACATGATAATGTTTTTGCCAATATGAATGTCAGTGTTTAAGAGTCTTAAGTCCTCAACTCTTCCTCTCTGTGATGAAAGTTTACAACACCTCTTCCAGGATTAGATACTCATAAAAAGATTTTCTTACAAAACCCCTGGTGTAGTTATTGTGATCTTTCTATTTTCTCCGTCTCAATACATACAGAAATTCATTCAAAATATACAAGATGATACTTCAACATTCATTTTGCATATGTGCATGGGCCATGGATAGTCATTAAGGGAAGCTACAGATCTGACACCAAAAAATGTGGTTGCAGGGCACTTAAGTGTCTCAGGGTAGGAGTAGGGGGTGAAGGGAGTGAGACTATGGGACAACATAGGCAGAATTTGATGGATTTTCCACTTTTATGCTTAAAGGTAATAAGGGCATGAGGTTTCAGTCAATATATATAATTTATCATAAACCACTAAATGAGTCTTCTTGATAGATATTAAACCTATCTGGCCTTTCAATCAATGATAGGTGGTCACTAATGACCACTATTGTGTATAGAACCTTATCATATAGATGTGTTAAATCTGTTCTGAACTGCTTAATGAATGCACTTTAATTGTATGCCAGTGCTTACATATGTACATTTATAGATTTACAAAATATTTTGTATCAAACTCCAACTAAATCCTACATCAGTAATCTACAAACTTTTTTAAAATTTGTCCTTTTGTTCAAGGAGCATGGATTTCCTCTCAGAAATTTCCACTTGTAAGACAGCGATTAATAAGATGGCATTATCTACCTCTTTGATTTTTATCTTTCTTTTTCCACCATGAAACAATTCCTTTGCAAAGCTGACATGTCTAGTACTGTACCTACTGAAGTACTATCAGTTCCCTTCTCTCCTCATCTGGCAATCAGGAACTTACTCAGCAAAAATGTCACAGATAGTCTTAGTAGTTGTGATAGAATCACAGAATCGTTTAGGTTAGAGAAGAGCTTTAGGATGATGAAGTCCAACCATAAATCTATGACTGCCAGGTCCACCACTAAACCATGTCCCTAAGTGTTACATCTGCACATCTTTTAAATGCCTCCAGGGATGGTGATTCAGCCACTTCCCTGAGCACTCTGTTCTATTTCTTGACAACCCTTTCAGTGAAGTAAAATTTCCTAGTATCCACTCTAAACCTCCCCCGATATTTTGTATTTGTTAAAGGCCTGACTGGTTTTAAGGAGTGCTTTAACAGTGTTTACACTGAAGGATGGGACCTTTACCTATTTTGACCTACTGTAATTAAGCATGAAAAGATACTTTATGAAAAAGTAAAAATATTGTCTGGATTTTTAAAAAAGTCAGTAGACTAGATTAAAATTTCATCCTTTTAGGGGAAAAAAAAATCCAATACCAATTCACAACAAAACCCACTTTTTTAAATTGTGAACTTTAATGCATTGTATTTTTGTCAGAAAATCTGACTTTCTGATTTGTTCTAAAAATAAAGCCAAGGATTTCAAAATAAAGCTCTTCTCCAGTGTTTGTACTTCAAGGGGAGGAGTGGAGGGTGGGGAAGTGTTATTATGTGACTCTATAATTTGTCTAAATGTAATCTTTATCACATGTAAAACAACTTCACCAGCTGTTAAACCTAGAGTAAAATTATTTTCACCTCCTTTTGTATGGGTAGAAGTTAGATATCCAGAGTGCAGTTATCTTAAGTCTTTTTTCATGTCCTAGCAGAAAAAAATAGGCAACTCGAGGGGGCAGTTAATGTAGGTGTTATTGTCCAGTACATGACATGAATTACCTTCTGTCGGTGACTAACTGTATCTTAGTAAGTGCAAATACGACACAACTGGAACCTCCTAGTCATTGAACAGTTAGATGCCCAAATCAAGATAGGTCAAAATATGAACTTTTATTTTTCAGAGTTAGATTTATCTGTGTCATTATACTGTGTAATTTTCAGGAAATCTAAGGGGAGCCTGTAACCCTACATTACTTACCTGCATCACACAGTTTATGTGTATGGATAAAATTCCCACATTTTTATACCTCTACCTTAAGACTGGAAGGGAATGGGAAAAGAAGTTAAGGTACTAAAAGAATTTACACCATCCCTCCAATGAGCCAGACAATGCAGCTATATGAACTACTAAAGAATTCTCAAATTAGCCATAGGATATAACAGCTATAGAAAGTAAAAACAGCTTAAATGTTGAGTAGAGATGAGAAGCAAAATAAGAAGTGTACTCTTTTAGGCAGATAAAATTTTACAGTAAAGTTTTACCTCTGTATATCTTAGAACAGAGGAAGCAGGACTTAATTTCACTCATTTGTGGATACCTGCCTTAGGTACCATGTCAACATGGTTCTAATTAACATAAATGCATAACAAAACTGGTCTTGTTATTTTATTAACCCATTTCAGTCATGTTAACCACCAATCTAACTTAAAGTATTTTCAATTTAAGGATAGATTGTGAATATTTTACATTTATAAATTGTGACAGCCTCTATAGTTTCATAAATGTAATGGAAAAATTGAAATTTAAAAAAGGAAAATATACAATGACTTGGATGAAAGTTGTGATCTAAATAGCTGAAGAGTTTCATAAATACGTGTAATCATCTTTCAGTGAGAGCTAACATCAGAGCAATAAAACTTCTCCACCACACCAATCGTAAGACACATAATTTTGAAAAGCAGTTTTTTTAAAGAGTTGCAACTCTCAAAATAAAGTTTCAGCTTCAAGCTGACTAAAAATAAGATATTCCTAAATCAAAGGCTAAAAGAAGCTTTGTAACTCAATGTAACAGAAAAGTATTGAGGACAATTAATTCATCTGCAGTACCATCATGATTTATTTGTATTTATGTTGTGTTTCCCTACTTATGACTCCCCTCTAGTTTATTAACTGAATTCCCACATTGTATTTATAAAATATCCAGTCTTTAGACTTCTCACAATACATAATATTTTTTTTTAAATTAAGACTTAATATGAATGATAATTAATAATGAATCATTTACTGTATGTGCATATATTAGGACAATAAACGCGTACATGGTTATAATCTACCACTGAGGCCAATTGTCTAGACAGTGCTGATACTTTTAAACTCTTTTACTCTCTAAAACATGTTGATCCCATCCAAATTGTTGATTGGGAATGGTCCCCTAGACATGCTGACAGCTGAATCACATGAAGAAATGGCTTTGTTTAGTGCAAGCTGGATGTACGAAAGATATGCAGGGATCATTATAACAATTAGTAGTGTTGATAATCCCATTCACATCAAGAAATAAATATATTCATAAAGGTGCTTCAGTTGGAAGGTTTGACAGACTTTCAGGGGGTGTGTGTGTATTTTCACACTAATATTTGTTCAGATAATATAAACAAAATATGAGCATGAAGTCATGGAGTTATAGCTAATTGTTCACTTTACACACAAATATAAATTCTTTTTCAGCAATAGTTGAAATGTAAGCAAGAACACAGCAATATAAGTAACCTAATGTGTTTTGCTGAAAACTTGCAACGAAAAGTCAACTTTATATTGTAGCACATTGTCTTGTTAAGGCAGATTTGTCTCATGATGATGTCAATATGTGAATTGGCAAAAATCCCACAACCAAATGTGAAAAAAATACCAAATGATATGCTTATTCTCACAGAAGTACATGATGAAGTTGTGTTGAATTCAACTTCAGCGATAAAAACCTTGCTTCTTATGTCTGAAAAATGCTGAATTCTAGTGGAAGTGCAATTGAATCAAGAAGAGATTAAAAGAGACATAAATTTTGTGGCAGACAGAAAATTGAGGAACAAATTTAGTTTTAACATTATTACAAATATTACTAAATTTACAGTCGTGCCATAGTGGAATGTGTGGTGTTGCATTGGTTTCATATTGAAAAAATAGTCATGGAAGAAAACAAAAGGATATTATTCTTTATTTCAATCAGTTTATCATAGAGGACTTCAACTACACCAATATCACCTGGAAAGGCAACTTATTAGGATGCAAGCAAAGCAGGAGAATTCTGGATTGGGTTAAGGACAATATTTTGAAGAAGATGCTGTATGGACAGAAGCTGGGGGATCAGATCTATCAGCTCTGCTGCTTGTGAATAAAAACAAGTCATTTGATTGGTCAACAGCCACCTTCACTTCAGGAACAATGTGATGGTTTAATTAAGTATCCACAGGAAGATGACAGCAAGCATAAATAAAGAGATAGGACTCAGAAGATCAGGCTTATGCCTTTTCAGTAAATTGGTAGAAAGAATACCTTGGATACTGCCCCAAAGGGAAAAAGGGAAAAACAACAAACCAAAACCCAAGAAAGCCGGTTATATTGAAGGACAAACTCCTCAAAGCACAAGGACGGTCCATCCCATTGTAATGAAGTGATATTGACTTGGTTTGAGGCCAGCATGGATAAAAACTCTTGATCGAACTCAAATGCAAATAAGAGGCCTATGGAAGGGGGAAGCATGCAGTGCCTGACAGGAAGAAAACAGAAATATTAAATGAAATGCACAGGTGGAATTAGGCAATTAGGCAAACTAAAGCTCAGCTGCAGTTGAAACTGGGGGATGTGAAATGCAACAGGAAGCCTTCCATAAGTACATTGGCAACAGCAAGAACAGAAACAAAAGATGACATAGGCTTGCTATTAGTGAGGCAAATAACTTGCTGATGACAGAGAATTGAAAGGCAGAGATACTAATTTTCACATTTTGGCAGTTTGTACATTCAATGTGTGCTTTCTGGCCTTATATTTCTCACTAAATGAAGTACAACTTAACAGCAGAAAAATATCAAGTTAGGGATCTTGAAGTCATTCAGAAGTGCTGAGAGACCTGGCAGATGCCATTTCAGGGTCTCCCTCTGTCATCTTCAAAGGTCTGTATCTGTCAAAGGAGTTCCTTGTAGCCTAGAAAAATGCAGTCATTATGCCCATTTTCTAAAAGGGGAAGACAAGCTGAGGTAATACAGACTGCGAAGAAAATACAGCAAATCCTTGTGGAAGCTATTTCCAAGCAAAAATGTAGCCAGAAACAGCCAACGTGTATTTATCAGGAGTGAATCATGCCTGTTCAATATGACTATCTTCAACACTGAGTTATGTGGCTGAGTAAACAAGTGCAGAAAGTTCACCTGTAGTATAACTGCAGAGAAATGGCCTAGAAAGGAGAAAACAAGGTAGGTAAGACTGACTGGACTGAATAAAATCTGGCTCATAAGTAGTCAAAAGTTCAAAAGCCTCTTTATTAGTGATATTTTTTTGGGAATATGGCTGAACCTGTTTGAGAACTTCACAAATGACATTGGGAAAGAATTTATTTAGTGAATTTACAGAAGAAAGCAAACTGGGGAGTAATCAGTACACTGTCATTCAGAAAGTCTTCTACAAGTTGGAGGAATGGACTGAAAGAAACTTCATTAAATTCAACAGATATAAATACAAAATTCTGTGCTCGGGGTGCAATAACACCATGCCACAGTTTAGAGCAAGACTTATGGGAATTTATTTTGTATGAAAGGATTCTGGAGGTCCTGGTTGTCAATAAGTTGAACTTACGTCAGCAGTAAAGCTTTGTGTCGGAGAAGGCTAACCATCTGTCTGCATTAGAAAGTGTATAGCCAGCATCCAAAGGGAAGTGATGGCTTTCCTCTATAAGGCACTTCTGAGGCTGTGCTTGAAGTATTCTTTCAGGTGTAGGGCTTCTAGGGAGGAGAAAGATTGACAAACTGGAGTGGATCTTAATAGAGGGTTACTGTGATGATGAAAAGCAAGAGGAAAACATGAAATAACGAAAGGCTGAGGAAGGTGGGTTTCTTCAACATGGAGAAGAGAAGGCTAAGAGGCAACTTGTTTGCTGTATCCAGCTCTCTCTTGCTAGTTATAGAGAGGAAAGCGCCAGTCTTCTCAGCAGTGCAAAGTGAAGGGTTGAGAAGCAATAGTCAGAAGATGTCATAATGAAAATTAAAACTAAAATGTATATATGATTCACAATGAGGACAGTCAAACACTGCAACAGATTCTCCAGAGAAGCGGGGTAATCTTAATCTTAGGAGGTATTAAAAACTCAGCTGTACAAGGTCCTGAGCAACCCAACCTAAGTTACAGCAGGTGAGATCAGATGACCTTCCAATATAAACTATTTTGTGTTTCTTGTAAAGTATTTTACTTAAAGGGTTAGGGTTTTTTGAGTTCTCTTTTAGGATATTTTGAAGTATATTGGTACTGCACTGCTGTTTAAATTTCTGTCAAGACAATTTCTTCTGAAAAAGAAACTGAGTTTAGTTTCAATGCATTATACGTGCCTAATGAAAAACATGATCTTGTTTAGGAGCAGCTCAAGAATTTGGAATCAATGAACTAAGATGTGCTTGTACACTGTTTTAACAGAAATAACTATTTATAGTTTAAACTTAGTTATTCTAGATGGAAATAACCATCAACAAGCCCATTTTATTATTGCTTGTTATATACCTGCACACCACCTCTTGATCATTGTTGCCACTTAGCATTAGTATTCATAGCATGTTATCTTGAAAACAGAGATAATAAAACAATACCACTGTGGTCTTCCCCATACCAGAGTCCTGCAAGAGTTCTGGATCTCTGAGAGTCCTCAGTGATTTGCAGTGAATCTTATTCTATTGCTTTTCTTTTCTACTGCTAAATAAAAAGATGTTTTAAAATCATAGAGTGAAGTTAGAAACCTGTCAATAACAGATTCACTTGGTGATTCCGGAAATCATAACATAATACTTTGTTTACAAATAAATAAAATACAAGAGAACTATCTGTCTTTCTACTACATGTAGGAGTACTTGCTATTAAAATCTTTAATATTTCCATAATACCTAATTAGTGGCTGGTGCTACTTTTTCAGCCAGGGAACAAAAACTCTGCCAAGGAAGAACTGGAATGCATTTCAATTTACTGATGAAGAAATTAAACTTCAGAGACCAGATATGACTTCCCAGGGTCCTTATGGCAGAAAGGAGGACAAAGAAATTATTTAACTTTGTTTATTCCCTATGCCTTCATTGACTTTCATGTCACAGTACAAAGGCTGAGGAAAACAGCATAGGGGTAATCGTAGTACAAGTTCAGATACAAAAGAGGTGTCTCTAGGGCAGCCTGCAGAGGATAGTACGGTTAAGATTTTCAGTAATAATGAAAGAGACAAGATAGGCTAGCTTCTCTGACAGAGAGGCCTTCAGCATTATTCGTAATGTACCAGATAGGTCTCCACATAGGTTCAGGATATGGATGTGGTTGCCTGCTGTTGGTCTGCGCTGCACATGCAGTGCTGTGAGAAGTCCATATTCTCCAAGCCTTAAGAAAAGACCTCTCAATCCCTCAGACAGAGTGAATGTCCTGGAGTTGAAGGAAGAGTCCTTATCAGTTACTAAGTACAAGTAGAAAGCGAATTTGGTCCTTTGGTCTCCTGTCTCACACAAGAGTCTAAAAAGAATTATATTGTCTGAAAGGAAATATTGCTCTAAGAAGAGCAGTTACAAACATTTGGAATTTTTATTCAGTTTTCTAATGGTGCATTATTCTCATCCTGCATTCCTAAATGGTGCTGTGGATTTTTGGAAAAAACAGGTTACCATATTTGCTTTTAATTAACACAGATGCTCAACGATATTTAAATACTTGGCATAGGGACACTCTATGAGGAGCATGATAGCTACTACTTTTTGCAGTACCTTTCGTGTAGTAACAAAACTCCTTCTTTTTTTTGTGTTTTATTTTTCCCCCACTTTATGCTTAGAGCTCTACAATTAGACAGCAAGTGTGGGGTGGTCTGGAGCATGGAATTTACTACTTGGGCATGTTAGAATACATGTTCTTTGTGGACCTTGAGAACATGCTCTTTCTCAAAAGCTCCTGAGTAGAAATGCAGATGCCACCATTTTTTATATATGTGGCTTTTACATTTCAGGAATAATAGCCATTACCACGAGAATTCTTCTTTGTCTCTGTCAACACAGAAAAGCTGGAAAATGTATCAGGATCTGGCTCTGACTTTCTCAGTGAAAGAACTAGATAACGGTCGACTATAAGCATTTAGCTTTTTGTGCATATGATACTTGACTGAAAACTGATGAGATAATGTGTTCTGAAAAAATGTACAAGGGATTTAACTTTTATGAGTACACCAAAAAATTACAAATTTACCTAATTCCTTATTTTTTTAATATTTGCAACAGAACTTGAACATAGGGAGTTTTAAAATTATCAGAGCTTTAATGCCAGTTTTGTACTAAAATAATTGGAAGCTCAATAGAGAGAATACACAAATGTTATTGTAGTGTTTCAATCAAAAAATCCACATTGAGACTACAAATGCTACTTCAGTTTTTTCATTCACCCCTTAAATAACTGCAGTACCTATCTCTGAATGTCTGTGAATAAAACAAGTCACTGTACATTTGCATGAGGATGTCAGGTGCATGACAGTGGGATAATAAAAAATACGAAAAACCCCCAAATTGTAGCTGGCTTCCATTCACGAATCTTGCAATGAAATTAAAGAAAAAATCAGATTTGTACTGGTAGATCTATTGGTAGAATCACGTGCAAAGTATAAGAAAGATTTGATTTTTGAATGCTGATTATACTGACTACTAGAATCGCTCTAAACATTATTTCAAAACTCATCCATGAACAGCAGTTCTTTTCCATCCTCATCTATTAAAGAAAAAAATACACAAATGTATATTTTAGGAGCATTAGCCCATTTGCCGGCTTAAGATGTTAGCAAAAACAAGTATGCAGTACTTATACTCTCCTAAATCAGCATGAGAAATACTATATCAAAATATAGTTTAAAAAATTTATTTAGAGAATTAATCATGAGCATTATCATTTTGATCAAAGAAAAAGAAAGTAACCTTACACACAGATAAAAAGCTTCTTAAAATTAAATATTTTATTTTTATATATATGAATTCTAGATTATTTAAATATTTAAAGATATATTACTTGAACAAAAATAGCTTGTGATATTTGTAAAATTAAGAAGCCTGTATTTTTGCAGATACTTTTTCAAAACAATTAACCTAAGACAGTTATAAAAATCTTTTCATAATTATCAGAGCTATTCAGGCATAGCTATCTGTAAATGCCACATGGTGAATCTTCTGCATGCTTATTTAAAGCCAAGTTATGTTCTTATGTTCAAAAATTACATGGCCCTTTTGGACTTTGTACAACCAATTGAATACTTGAGGTTGAACGGCTGTTTTTTTTAAGG
The DNA here is from genome assembly GCF_032191515.1 of Phaenicophaeus curvirostris. Taxonomy (NCBI): domain Eukaryota; kingdom Metazoa; phylum Chordata; class Aves; order Cuculiformes; family Cuculidae; genus Phaenicophaeus; species Phaenicophaeus curvirostris. Next base: position 174,964,514 of record NC_091392.1, on the reverse strand, counting down.
AATGCATTTTTGTGCATATCTGTTTACCCAAATTATTTGTAAATGGATGCTCTGCAAATTTGTTCCCACAGTTTTGTTGAATACAAAAGGGTGAAATAATAATGTACTGGTAATTAAAAACATGTCACTGTTTAAAACAATGTTTCCTGTTTTACCTTTGTTTTCTCTACTGGTTAGTATATTAACCTTATCCACTATAATTCTGATTTCTTTAGATACATTTTATTGGTCTCCAGAAAAAGAGATACTTTTATTGGCTATAGTCAAGTTTACATGTCACTGTAAGCATATGTGACTGATGCTTTCATCAAATGAGCTGCTGCATTGCCAGACATATCTATAAAAAGAAGAGTAAAGGAAAGGTAAATCATCTATACATAATAGGGACATGATTAACAGTTTTCAGACTTTGAATTAAGGAAGATGTATTAAGAAGTCTTATTAAAATTATAGAGCTTATTATATCAGCTGGACTTGGAAGATCTGCCATTTAGAGCAACTTTGACACTAATTATGTCCTGGATGATCAAGCCTAACAACAAAAGAAAAGATAATCATCAACCCATTGCCTCTAAGTAGCTAATAGAGATCAGAAAAACACAGGCAAAATGGTTATTTTGTGAAGCTGTTCCAGAAAGCCAATCTTCTCATTTGCTTCCAGGCTTTAGATCAATGTATGCTTGAAACATGAAATAAAATACTAGAACAGAGCAAATCATTAAACAGAGAAAACTGCAGGTGTTATTATGAGTTAAATTAAATAAAACCAAGCATACACCTCTGCAGATTTCTTACACTTCTTTTCAGTCTAGAATTTGTTAGTAGCAGAAATAGTCACTCAGTCATCTTTGGGTACTTTGGATAATGTCCTTCTTTTCATAAATTCTAAGGCTTAGATCTTTCTTGATACAAAGAAGTACACTTCTCTCAGGAGTTTCCTAACTTCATCATGATGCAAAAGACCACAGCTTGCTGTATTCCTGCTTCTGTTGCTCTGCTCCCAGAAAGTTCTTCCAACAAGACATGGACAGTTTTACATAGTTAATTTTCTCTTGATCAAAAAATCAGAAACTGAGGCAATGCAAATATCTAGCCTTCTTCACTGCTGCCTAGACAGAAATCATGCAATATTTAGTTCTTGTAAACACGCCTGTGACCTGTCATAATTTCCGTCTTAGTCCTGAGACTCAACAGCATTGTGTAATACTGAGAATTTGACCCTGGTGGCTGCACAAATACAAGTACATTTTTCTACACCCTTATTGAATCAAAATTCCTCTAAGGGATCCAGACTGGAATTCAGAGTAGGCTTGGGCAGAACAGCCAAACCAACAGTATGGAGAACTCCAATCCAGAAGCTCTCATCTTATTTCAGAGAATATGAGAAAATTTTCCAGGGTACAGCAGTTTTAGATGCTTTAATTTGCTGCCTTGCCTTAAAACTTGGGATCCTCCAGGACAGTATATCTCGTGTTACTTTGTCACCACCATCTCTTTCCTAGGCCAAGAAGAGTGCTGCTATAGACATCACCATTCACAGTTTAGGCTTGAGCTAGAAAAGCAGCATTTCACATGACAAGTGCTGGGTCAGAGTATTTCTCTGCCTCTTCTCCAGCACACAAAAGAGTAGTTGGAGCACTTAAAGAACCAACATATATATTTGGGGGAGTATCCTGGTAAGTTAAAATGGAACAAGCTTGGGTCTGGGAGTAGTAAGGACACAAATAAAACAGTAAGAGACCAAATTTTAGCTCATATATAGTCACAGACTTTTTGTAGGGCTTTTTTTTCCTCTATTCCTTATGGAATATGTTACGTAAAATTCCCTGTCTGAATACAAATATAGTTCATGTCTTAAAATGAATGTGTATCAGTCTAGTTTGGAGATAAAAAGTAATTATATGATAGGTTTGCAGGAATCCCCCTGCTTATTGAATGTTAAAAAATACGTCAACAAAAGCTTTAGTATATTTCTATTTAAATGATGAAAGCAAGAAATGTTTTCTTAGGATATATTCTTATCTGTTGCGGCTACTCAGGTGCCAGTGCATTTACGCTACTAGAGTTTCTGGGTGACTAGGACATTTTTTCCTTTCCTTCTCTCCAACAGTTTTTAGTATGATAATAAATAATAGAGATAACACCAAAAACAGGAAAACAAACAGACTGCAATAAAGGTATAAAACCATGAGATATGATGAACAAAATGGTATTGCAAATTTTATTCTGAGTCAGAGACGTTAATTACAAGGATGAGGAGTAGAAATCAGATTTCCACATGTCTAATAAGTGCAGTAATTATGCAATACTCATTTATTCATGAAGAATGCCCTGCAAAATATAGGGCACCATGCTAAATGGCTCACACAATATGATTTTCTCTTCCTTTTGTCTATCCTAGAGAACTGACAAGCTGCATAGCATATTTAATTATTTCCATAGTAAGAATGTATCAATACAAAAAAAAACATGTCTAGAAATGCATCTAGATACCAACAGAATTTCTGTGCTGTATCTCAGCAAATTTTTTGAACATGAACAAAGTTTCACCGTATGAACTTGGTTAGACAAAGCACAAAAATGCCACCCTCTACTTAACATTCCTCTGAATGTCATACTCTTCAAAATAATTAAAATATTTACTTTAGAAACTAAGAACAGGTGAAGTTTTATCAGGACTGAATAGTAAAGCTGGAAAAGAACAGGGAGTGAAGAGGAAGCTCTAATATTAAAAGAAAAAAGAGCTTTGTTTAAAATTGATATTGAATGAAAGGCTTAAAGACATCATATAAAAACCAATGACTATTTTTCCTTTTAAAAAAGGTGAGGGGAAAGATATTAACTCCAGAGTGGCATTTGGCTAGTGATTACACGTGTGAGATTACCCTGAAAAATACTGGTTTGGCTCCTGGGAGGAGACACTGATCATTAGCAAAAATGTAAATAAAACTGGAAATGAAAGGTTTCTATTGATCCGCATAGATACTGTTTTGAATTTAATTGAACCATGTATGTTTTTATTGTTCTGTTTTTCCTTTTGCTAGAGACTATAGGAAGGTACTCTGTCTTTCAATGTCACACTTCCAGCAAGAAATTTTGTTTAGAAGCTGCAATTAAATAATTCAGAAATAATTAATTCAGAAGACAACCCATTAAATTATAACCCTCCCCAATGGTTAACTTGGTGTCAAAATGTATTGTTTAATTTATCATTCTTAGTATTTTTAGAAGGCCTCAAGGCAGGGAATGAAGCAATAATAAATAGGGAATAGTGGATAATTAGAGAAGGAAATGTGGAACAAAATTACTAAGGGCTTTAGGTGAAGTTCATTATTACTATTTAATAGTGCCCAAGAGCATTTGATCAAATTATGGATCATGTTTAAAAGTGGGCTGAGAGAAATCCTGGTGGAGGAGAGTTTTCTCACTACTACTTTCACAATTTTGCAGTAAGTTTTACAGGATTTTAACAAGCAGTTTAAAAGCAAAATCATATTGACCAAACCTACCTCATCACACATAGTGCTCTGGTGAGAGTTAAAGAAGACAGAATTAATCCTTTCTCTTAGATGTTATTCAAGCTGAGACTATTACATGATTAAACAGTAAAGCATGAGTGATAAGGTAGCATGTTGTGAGTACAGGTCTTCCAAGCACAAGGTGAAGCTGCATTTTTATTTTTTTTAATTTTAAGGGGTCTTGCTGTGAACCTCATCTTAAAGGAACCCTATTTTTAACACAGATCTTTCAAGTTGATCTGAACTTTCAGTATGTTTATTTTGATTATTTATTTAATAATTTTTCTTATGCAATTCTGGTTTTTGTCTATAGTATAAAAAAAATCCTAAATGCATTTTTGTACGCAAATATGTGTAAAAATGCAGAATTCACTTCACTTTTGTATCATGTTAAAAATTGAGAATTTTACTGTCTTCTTTTTGTTTGGAAGTCTTAAAAAATTAGAAAGCATGAGATCTACAGCAAATAGTACATTAGAACATTTAGTTTAAAGAGTAAGACAGTGCTTAATTTATGAAGTATTCTTTTTTATCTAAACATGTTTTCTCAAAATCTGTACCATTGAAATAAAACATATGATTGATGTTCCACGGTAACAGAATGGGAGAGTAAGAAAAAATTATTTATGAAATTTCCTTTCTAGGGGAACAACTACATTTTCATATACATGTTCAGACTCAAAGTCAATTGATGTCTGATAAGTATAAGAAATTTTGTGGGATGGAAATTCCAACCATTCAGCAGTTCTGATAATTAGAACTAAGAACTATGTCTTTAGATATTTGTTTTCATAGACAAAGAAAGAGGATTTGGGGCATCGTATTCCTTTTATTTCTCACAAACTTTGTTAAACAGCAAAATTCAAGTTGATTTATCTTCGAAATGATTTTTTTGTTACTGTCCAGGTTGTTTGATGATTTTTTTTTATTTGCTGTTCTGTTAGTGCATATAATCACTGGCACAATTTAATTATTAATTCTAGTGGTAGCAGTACTAGCAATAATAGTAAAAATAAATCTCTATTTCCACTGTAAAAATTCTCCTAATTATTACTTTAAGCAGAGAAGCAGGGTGTTTACTGCCTCTGTCAACATGGGAATGATTAAAATTGAATACTGACCTGTATCCAAAACTTTTATTTATGTACGCATTTTGAGATAGCATGAAAATGAGGTAGGAAGCACCAACAGATAGTCACTCAGATTCACACATAAAATCTTTAGAAATGGGACAGAATTTAAAAAAATATATAAATCAAAAAAATAAAATAAAAGAGGTCTAGCTGTCAGCCAGAGGAAAGAAGTCAACTGTTCGAATAGATTTTGCACCTGGGTTCTACAGCAATGATTGCTGAACACTCATTCTACTAATCCATGGTACACAGGAAGAGGATGATGCAGTTTTCCTTGAGATTGTAGTGCATCTGTTGTTTAGCCAATATCTTATTTATGGATACCAGACAGACAGGCTACAGCTCAGTCTGTTGTCAAAGCCTGTCTTCTATAGCTTGGACGTCCTTTCTCTGATGTATTCTCTGATTTCAGAGGTGATTTCTGAGCTGCTTGTTGAATTGTGTAATGAGAGTCATGTCATAACCTTGGAAATAAATTATTTACTTTGAAGGTTGGCTGTGTTTTATGTTTAAATCCCTCCACTACACTTCCTACTGCATGTGAGCAGGAACTTGATATCTGACTCATCACACATGGAAATTGTATTGCTTAGACACTTTTTATTCAAAACTCATATTCTTTCTAGATGGAAAGTTGAAGAAAAAAGCTAAGTAGATATCTCTGAATATCACAGACCAGATTAGTAAAAAAAAAAACCATTAAAATATCAATACAAATTTTAACTGTTTGGACTGCTTTATTTTGGTCTTTTTCATTTGCTTGAGAAATCGCTATGACACACATCTGCAATTATACCTTCAAATGTGCTAAAACAAAGAAATTTTCCTTGTGTTCTCAGGAGGAGCATTGGGCTTCTATGTTAATTGTGGCTGAGGGCATCACTGCAATTTAAATAATGTTTTATCAATAAGATTTAAGTTGATTTTTCTATTTCTTATTATTTTTTCTCTGCAATTCCTTCTTCTGAATATTTCTACAGAGAAAATATATTTACCTCACCATGATGGAGATAACATTTCTTAAGGGATTGATTCTTGCTTTTTGATGCCAATTTATTCTTTCTGAAAGTTTCTAGACTTACTATTTTTTCTGTACTAATTTTGTTTATATCCTCTAATCATCCTTTAGTCTAACTACCCAGATCATCATTTACTTGTCTTTTTTTTAACCTTTTTTATTTAGCACATAATTTGTTATTACATTCTATTACTCTTCCATTATCATATTCACCTGTGTGTCCTTCTGTAGTCATTGACAACGTTCAGCTAGAAATCTAAGCTGTCAGGTAAATGGCTCATTTTTAAGAGTTTAGTGAACTCCAGAACAGATTTAAGAAATACTACCACTACTATTTTGCATTTATAACATCTTTTAAATGAAGATTACAAAGACATTTATGATCATAAATTAAGCTTCATAATGACCTTGAAAACCTGAAATATAAATGCCTGTTTTTTCACATTTTGCTGCATAAAGATCATTCAACTGAGCAAATAAAAAAAAAATAAAAAAGAGCTATGATTTTGCAATAGTTAAATGAATATTCTATTTTTATGAAGGAAAAGTCACCACTACTTTTAAAATCAAGATGACTTTACATATGAATTATTAATCAAAAGCTACAGCCAGTCACTTTTAGATATAATTTACATTACACATCATAGGATATGTAACTGTTACAGTCTGCTTAATAATTAGGTCAATAGAAAGACAGTGCCTTCCAGACAAGTATAGTTTTGGGTCAGCCTGTAAGGCAATTCATCAAACTTGGTGTAGTGCCTCCCAGGCAAGTAACTATTCACTTCTGTCTGAAAGAGAAGACAGAATGCTGAGGTGTCTCCCAGGCAGAAAATTAAATGGGTCAGCCTTGGAGGAAGCCCACATAGGTGACTGTTCAGCTTTCCTTGAAAATGGATTAACATGCTAAGGTCATTCCTGAGTACATAACTATTGGCTCCTGCTAGATGACAAGTCATTATTCATGGACATCCTTCCATTTGAAAGGCTGTTTATTGTGACTTATCTTAAAAACAGATTATGAGCTGATTAGCCTTTGAATCTAGTAATAAACTCCCATTTGTGAACATGAATATATGTTTTACCTGAACATAAATAATCATTGACTCTGTAGGCTGTATCTTTGCTAAGGACGCTAAAGGAGGTTCAATTTTTATTGGTATTGTAGAAACTGAGGCCACATGTTGATGTATAAGAACAACAAAAAGTTTCAAACAGGGAGGCTTATATATACATCTGCTTGTATATAAAACTTCAGCAGGTTTAAAAGTTTGATGACTATATGTGTACCTGGAATGCATATGTTCCTGACTTGGAAGAGAATGTCTAGAGCTTTGGATGTTTAAACAAGACTTTTGCTCATGCTTATCTGAAAACTGTTGATACAGTGTTATTTGAAGAAAATGTGGTGGGGTTTTTTTCTGAAAAAAAGCCAGAAAAACTGAAGAAAAAAAATCCCACAATTATTAAAGTAGTAAAGCAATCCAGACTCTTCAAAATAGGAAACAAAGACGTAAAACACTTGACCAAACAGAACAGGAAGCCTGGGAGGAGACAAGAAGAGTAGCAGACCAGTACACAACAAGGTTCCGTATTCTTTTTCCTCTTGATAGTTTCATTTCTTTTTCATAAGCCCTTGTCAGTTTGTTCGCATTGTGGCTTTAAGATTATAAATGGAATCATGGTATTATTTGAGGAGAGGGAGCCAAGTGGAGAATAGAGGACATCCAATAAATTGGAGATTCCAATAGATCTTTCTGAGTGCCAAATGACATCTGTGTAATTAACCACGCTGAAGCAATGTTGGCAGTAAAAAATAAACTTGACAGAGGTGATTCAGAAAAAGGGCAGTTTTGTATGGGAATGCTAAGAGAGAGCACGTAGGCAATGGGCCACATAATGATAAGCTGCACAATGCAGAAGGTGGTTAGAGAAAGTGGAAACTTTGTGTCAGGATTATCTAGGAAGATGCCTATATTTACTCCCTGTATAACCCATGCCAAAAAAAAAGTATTAAATACTGAAAGCCAGTGCTCTGAGGCTTGATAGTGTTACAGTTTATGTTTTAAAAGGGATGTTTAAAAACTACAGATAATCAAGAAAGCCTACCTCAATCTCAAAAAAACCCGAAACATTAATAGCTATGGTCAGTGAATATTTCAAGGCAAACAACTTACTGTAATATCTGTTTGAATTTTGCACACTGCATGTTAAATGCACATGCTTGAGCTCTGCCTCAAACAGACAACAGCTCTCTTTTAAGTGGATGCTTTCATTAGTGGTTAAAATGATGTCATATATATTTTCTTCTTCATGTGGTCCTATAAATCTCAGAACCAATACACAAAAGGAAAATAGAGCAACTCTATTGCTCCATTTTAACCCTACCTTCTCCTATTGTCAGTGTTGTTTTACCTATAATGTGTAAAATGGAGGTGTGGATAACTGATTGCTGGTCTCATTTCATGTCTCAGCGTTTTAAGGGTAGGTTGTTTCACCAAAAAAATGATGAATGTAGAACAGCCCAACTGTGTGCTTTATTGGCGAAAGAGTGAATTTCCTTGAGTGGGTTTAAACTCACTGTAGAGGTCTAAATTTTATAATCACTTTTATAAACACTTATAATCACATTTTATAACAACTTTTATGATCAAAGAGGAGAAATAAGTACCAGCAGAGTGCCATTCATCAGCCATTTTTCAGATTCTATTCTAGAGTGAGAGGAACCACACTTGGGAAGGGCCTTGAATTTTCTAAATAACTGAAGATTTACTGGCTGCCTGACAGCCAAATGCACAAGCCTTTATAATGGTAAAGAGTTCTTAATTTGTTTGGTGTTTTGTTCCCAAAACATTCTTGAGAGTCTTAAGACCTCCTGAGAGGTACTAATCTGTAGTACTTGTTATTAAAAAAATCACGAAAATGATTGAAACTTTAAACTTTTCAACACCATAAGAAATTGTCCAGAGTTCATGTGTTCTTACCTGCTCAATCTACAGATGAGAAATTTATATACTGAATACCACTGTCTTAAAACCTTGGCTGTCATAGCAATGGGATGGGGAAGATCTAGTACTCAGTTACACCGTGGATTAACGTGTAACACATTTTAACCTGAACAGGTAAACAAATTAATCAAAAATAACAGCAAGGCTGTTGTGGCTATAGAATGTAATTGTATCTTCCTTGAAGATACAATAAGAAGTATAATACATGGACGGGACTACAGTCTCCTATTCTGCTCTGTCTTTTACATTCTTATTATCTAGAGCCTGCAGGTAATAAAGAAGTAGATAAACTTATTAAGTAATAGAATTAAATAGGAAAGTAAAGGTTCTGTGGGCACAAATATCCTTACTTCTACTGAGTGACTTCCTTGATAAGTAGGCACTCAGCACACATCTGTGAGCCATTTATACTTTAAATTGGCATGCTATTATGATTATCATTTAACTATTTCAATGTTGTGAAATTCATCTCTAGTTTGTCCATGTTTCTGTTGTATTTCCACTGAAGCACTAATCTTCCTTTCACAGCTTTGGCACTACAAAGAATGCTTCTGAGTTCTGCTGAAACATTAACAGGAACATGAATGTTAATGAATAAAGTGCTGTGGAAAAAAAAAATAAAAGCAGCAACAACAGTAAAAAAATAACTCTTCGGATACTAACTGTGTTTCCATTCTTGTTAAAAATTGTTGCTACAGATGAAGCTACCATGACCTCTGCCCCTATATTGAAACTGAGTTAGAAGCAGTTTAAAAGGACTTTCAGGCAGCTGAACCAAGAGATAAGGTGTCACATATGTAACTTCTTTTACTGAACCATTCCAGCCTGAGATCACAACAGAATCACAAGGTTGGAAAAGACCTCCAGGACCATCGAGTCCAACCATTCCTATCAACCACTAAACCACATCCCTGAGCACCTCATCCACCCATCTTTTAAATACCTCCAGGGAAATTGACTCAATCACCTCTGGACTGAAGCAGAACAGGTGTCTTCACTACTGTCAAAGTTCCACCCTGATTACTTTCAAGAAAGGAGAAGAATTTCTGAACAGTATGAAGAAATTTAATGGAGTAGAAACTACACAGAGGTAATTACAAAGTAATATACACAATTATATCTTTTTTTTCCCTTTTACACTATTTTTTGAATAGAAAATCTGAAATAGAATTATAAACCATTTCACAGGTATATTCATGGAAGATTCAGAAAAGAGAAGATTTCCAGGGACTGGATTTGTCCCATTTACTTCAGTAACAGATACTTAACAGTAAAAGAAAGAGCTGGTTTTGGTTTTAAACAAGCCCAGACTTCAAAGTATAATTCATCCCAGTTATGTGTTCACTGCCCTCAGAAAAAAAAAAACCCAAACCCCCCCAAAAAACCCAAACCAAACTCCTCTTTTGTCTTCATAAAGAAACAAGGTAAATGAACCCCTAACTTTAATTTATAAATAGATAAACTAGTTTTACATATAACTGTTATAGCAGAGTTTTCAACTCTATCAGGATCCAAATGTACATAGATCCAGACTTGCACTATTCAGCCTTGTAGATACCACTGTGGGTAATAATGCAATCAAAGTATAGCAAGCCAAATGATTTCTGATTTTGAGACACTTCGGTAACAATTAATCTAATAGCACATGGCATGGGCCTGAACACTGGCATGCAGTCACCTATGCTGCAAAATTGCTAGGATAGTCCCTAGCATGTCATCATTAGGATGGGCTAACAATCTCTCAGACAAAGCCTGAGCCAAGGATCATTCTCAATAGCAGTTTAAACACAGCTGGTCTATTTAGGAGGGCAAGAGAGCTTAGCAGTAAACCATTATGCTGTGCCAATTAGCCTGAGGTACGCTGAGTCTCTGGACTATCTTATTTATTAACATAGTTCGAATCTTAATGGTGGTGTATGCAGTTGTATTTTTCTACAGACAGTTTTCAGTGATAGATCCTTTTCTCTTTTCTCTTCTGAAAAATTTATAATAATTTACAACATTTATTGAAATTAGTAGAGAAAAATCTTACAATTCTTGCTGGGCCTTGCGTGATTTTTGATTTCAGCTGTATATATGGCTGTGTTGGTCTTCTGAGGTTAATGTCTTTATTAAAAAATTAGAAACCTAACTTCCCTGTCCTTGTTCCATATAAACAGAACTGGCTGACCGTCAAACAGGAATTACACTGAAGAAATACAGACAAACGTATGATCTGATAGCAAAAAAAAGACCCACATAAACAAACTAAAAAAAAAAAAAACAAAACAGACCAGCCCTGAAAACTTCTTTGATTTTTCATAATTAAAATTCCATTGTATTGAATTTCATTACACAGTCATGACAGCCTTTTACAATTCATAAGATGTATGTTCAATTAATTAAGAAAATTTACTTGCTATAGACTTCCTCAATAGAAATAAATCGAACAAGAAAAAACCCTCATTGTTTGAATCTGAATAACACAATTAAATAATACAATATTTGAATTCCTCCTTCATGAATAGCAAAAGGAAAACAATTTAACCTGCAACGTATAAATGACAAATCATTTTAAAACCTGTTTTTCTTTATCTTTCTTCCTCTTCCTTGATTTCAACCTTTTTCTTCTAATTTCTTTCCTTCCTCTTTCTTCCTTCCTTTCTTCTTCCTTTCTTCCTCTCTTTGCTACTTCCTTCTTTTTGTCCTTCCCTCCCCTCCCCTCTGCTCCCTTTCCCTCTCCTCCCTTCCCTTTGCCTCTTGCATTTTCACCCTCTTTCTCTCCCATTCTTTCTCTTAGTGTCTTATGCCTTTCTTTCCCTGCCCCTCTGCATCTCTGCCATTCTGCAACCTGGGTTTTTTTGCATTGGTTTGAAGCAAAAAAAAAAAAAAACAACAACTAGTATTTCTCCCACGAGTTTCTCTAATACATTTTCCATCTCTACAAGACAGATCTGTGCTCTGTGACCAAATGAAAATGGTCTTGGGAGCCAAGCTTATGTATGCAAATAGAGAGGTGAATGTTATTACAAGGATACATATCCTTTCCCTTAAAATCCTCTTAAGAAATGGGTGTTGTTCTGCAGTGGCTATCTCCTGACCTGCAGATGCTGAGGTAGATTGTTGGTGAGCCATACACTAATGAAGTGCAGAGTGCCAATTACTGACTTGTTAATTTCTTCTTTAATGAGGAGAAAATGTGTCCCAGGTGAGAATTTCACACATTAACATATGACAAACCCTGTCATGTATTTTGTTACTTAACATTGTTTCCAATAAAGTACTTACTCTCTAAATATGCTATTAAATTTTAAATTACCATCAAGCATGAGTTTCTCATTTTAAAATTGTGAGATTGTATTGTATTGTATTGAAGATACAAAAGCATCTCTCTGGGGAAATGTGGATCATTTTTCTAAAGGAACTTTAATTAATTTACTTAGATTTCATACCCACTCTTTTATTCTGGGAACCCTTGACATAACTTAAAATGCAAATATTAAATATTCCCTTTATTATGATAGCACTGCAGACTTTTCAAAGTGTGATACATTTCTCTAACCCCAAAAGACAAACCATATAAATCAGAATGGAAACATTTCTCCTTTTGGAACAGATAAAAATCCTCTTCTTTCTCCTAGTACTGCAAAGATACACTGAGTTCTAGAATTTCCCCCTAAAGACAGGGCAAATGAGCTGTTTATTAAAAAGAAGGAAAACCCAAATAACATACAGAGAAATACTGAATTTCTTTCACATGCAGAGATGATGCGCAGTGTTCACGTCCAACTGTGTGCCCCGATGGAAAATTAAATGTTCTTAGTCTGGTCAACTTTCAACACTAGCTTAACAAGTGTGCAGAAGTGCAACAAGAGTATGGTAAGAGGAGAATTTAATTTTAGCACATGAGAATAAGTTGGTTATGTATTTGGAATCACAGACCTTGAATTTCTTTCCTTAAGATAGAATTCATTTCAGCTGAGTTACTGTATCTAAATATCAGACTCCTGAGGTAATCACTTCCCTTTGTGATCAATAATGAGAAGCAGGCACATCTGGAGAGTGATTTATTTACCTTATCTCAAAAATCAATCTTAAAGTGGGAAGGATCAACCCTCAAGATAATTGCTTGCTTGCAGTGAAAAGAAGAAAAGTTTATTCAGAGCTGGTTTTTCAAATTAAAAACACATAGGGATTACACCAGTGAATATGACACCGAAATGCATACAGTCATGAATTCTGTATGAAAGGTACAAATGTTTCCTACCTTCATCCATTAGTTCAAAAACAGTTTCCCTAAACTATTATAACAAGTCACTAGATCTAAAAATAAATAGCTGCCTGCTAAAAAACTTTCAGGTGAAAATTTTTTGTTCTCCAGTTGGAAAAAAAATAACCAAACTATTTCAAATGAAAATAAATTGCTTTCCTTGTTACTGGAGTTACTGGGTGCCTAAATTATTTCTGCATAAAAAGGGTATATTCCTATAAACACTGCCACTACCTGTGTGTCTCTTTAAACATCACATCTTTTTACCGATATCAATTGACTGCCCAATAAGTCTTTCTTAAAGAATGACTGGCAGAAGTAACACCAGTGATTATCCCTTCAAGCTTAATTTTAACAGGTTGAAACAGACTATGAGGATGAGCTTGATAGAGCTCTGCTTAAGGATTTATAGAAAAGCTGACACACGTACAAGAGGAATATGCAGCTCTTTCAAAAATTTCAATAGTAGTATGGAAAGTATAACATTTTGGGAATAGTCCATTTGAATTCGACACGCATAGTCAAAGGAAGAACTTTTCTTTTTCTGTTGTTTTTTTCCTATAACTGCATTTCCATTGGATATCTGCTCAATATTTTACTGAGGTTTTTTTGTTGGTTGGTTTTGGATTTTGAAGGGGTGTTTTATAAGTTTCTATTTTGTAGAAGGCATTCAAAATCTGAGAGTCAGATTCTTACAGTTGCATTGCAACTAATAAATCTACTCAACTAATAAAACAGATCTGAAGAACATATAAGTGAACACAAACACACGTTTAGTAGAAAGGATTGTACCAGTAACACAAGAATATATTAATATTTTTTGAAAAAGAATGCAGAAAGGAAGAGATATAGCTGATTCTTTAATCTTGTCCTTCTCTGTGTAGTTACATGTGATCTTATTTTTATCTGAACTGGCAAAAACAGTATAAGCAAAGAACAATGCACTATCAGTGTCAAAAGAAGTCAACATTCTTAAAAAAGGAGCAGCTGATTTTTACAAAATTCAAGCTTATGAAAACGAATCATCACTATTTCATCATTATGCAAGATTAGAAGCTGGAAGATTTTTCATGACCATATGTGTTTCTTTAAATGTGGTCTTAATTTGGTGGTGAGTCACATTTCAGGGAGCCGTTAACTGTGTATCATTTAGAACTCTACCCTAGAAAAAGTCACTATGGGCACTGAACTGTGAAAGCTCCATGTGTTGCCATGACTTGGCACCCATGGACCCTAGTGCTGTTTCAAGAACAGCAATATTTTACAGTGCTATTCATACAAGGTGTCTCTCAGTACTTTATAATGGGAAATAAAGTAACAGAAGCAAGAAGGTAAATAAACACTCTGCCAAAAGACCATCTGAAAGTATCGAGTTTCAATCTATCCATAACAAGAGGCAGAGACTCATAGTTTTTGATGATTAAAGACTTTGATTCTTGAAGTATGGAGGTGCATAATGGGGAAGAAATACTGTTTCCCCTGAATTGACTTTAAAAATAAGAGGTTGAACTTTCCACAGCCTGTCCTCTGCCAGAGCCAAGAAGGACAATGGGGAATTATGAATTCATGGATAATGAAAAATACAAGGCCCTTAGACAATGAAGGGGAAAAAAGATAAATAAACTGGAAGTGCTTCAGGCAATTGTTGTAACTCCAGTTCTGGAGTAATATACAGAACTTTTTTTCAGTCTTAGTAAAAAGCTTTATATAGCAATTTGTATTCAGAGAAAATATTGCATTGATTTTCTTAAAAGTCTAGAAAAACAGAGAGAAAGACAAAGTTACTCAATATCACCTAGTGTGATACTTTAAACCTATAAATGGAAAGGAGAGAAAAGGACAGGGATTCGGAGGGAAGCCAATTTTTTTAATGTACTTAAAGGAGGAATTTTGTGCCAGGATGGTCTGGATTATTTGAAAATGCCGAAATTATTTTAGCTGGAATCAACTGGAACGAAACTTAAGGACAAAACCTGTATTTATGGTAGTTAAAAATTTATACCATACTGATAGAAGAAAAAAAGAAAATTCCTGCAAACTCACCCTGTAATGTATGACCTGTGCTGCTGAAATCATATATTTGAGGCACAAATTATATATTTATGGCAGAAGTGATTGACTATTTCAATCAAATTGAAAATTTTCAGTGAATTGAACATTGAATACTTGGGAACAGCTTTCTGCTGTTGTCAGCCATTGCAGTTTTGCTGAAGACCAGGTTATTTTAGCACATCAGATTAACTGAAGACCCATCCTTAACAGCTTTTCTTTTTCTTTAAGGTAGTATACATACAGTTTCCTGTTGTGCGATGTGATCAGGTTGTTTGCAAGCTGGAGATGGAGTGAAACTTGTTTTCGTAATTTCCAAGTAGAATGTAATCCCATTGACAATAATAGTGAACAGCCATGATATAGAGCAATACCTAAATTGTTCAAATTTATGCAAGTGAAGGAATACTTTGAGTTTTAAATATCAGAAGCTGTAACCAACCTCTTGGTAACTTTGTTCCCAACACATACACAAGAAGAGTCATGAAGAACCTTTCCCAAATCATTTTAGCTTTACAAAACATAACAATCAGTACATTATTTTTCTCCACAGAAAATAAATGCTGGAGTCCTTAGCTTGAAAGAAGAACATTTATTTCACACCTTGTGAAATAGATGACCTGTATTGATCTCAGATCTGTTAAAGAAATGTTCAGTAAGTAAATTTTAGTTGATTAATGAGTTATTATCAGAAACTTAGCAAACAAAACCAAAATCATTGTTTGAAAGGTAGCAAAAATAGCATAGCAATGTAAATAAAGGTTCCTTTTCATCTTATTAAAGAGTTTTCTGCACTGTTGAGTGTGTTAAGTCAATGTATCAGTCAGAAGAGTATCTGCTAATTCCTAGTGTGTCCACCTCCCAGTGACCTATTCCCATCCTACAATCCTTGCTCCTTATTCCATTTCGCTGGAATTCTCTCATGCATTATTGTCCCAATAAAACCCTTAAAAAGCTAGGTCAGAATGAATATTAAATTATTTTAATTTCTAATGAAGCAGAGAATAAACAACACTCTGGGGATTGAGAAACTCAGTAACAAAGAATTGAGGTCAATGAGTTCCTAAATTTCTGTGGACCCGGACAAGCAGAGCACTTGCATCGTAGAGATTTTTCATAGACAACATTTTTCCTCTTTTATGTTTCATAAAAGCAATAGTAGCTTCTTGTGATCCATGAGCAACATTAGGAGTAAGAACTGATGTCCTTGAAACAATATCTATAGACCACATATTTGTGTGGGAGAATACACTGTGCACCTAAATAAAGCAGGAAACTGAGAAAACAAATTTCCAAATAGATTTGTATATTTGGAATATTACACAGAAAAACCCACCACAGTTCAATCTGTAAACATTTAAGCAATACAATAAGTGTGAGACTTTTGGCTGATACAGATTTTTGTGAAGTTTCTTTCTGATGTTTTTTACAGATAACATACAGCAGTGATCAAAACGCCAGCTGTGTCAGAACATCTTGAGCAGCAATTTAATGTCTAAACAGGTCACACAGTCAGGCGAATAGGTTAAGAAACACATTGATTCTTTGGTTTTGACTCAAAATAGATGGAGAAATATAGTGTGTTTATTTGCTCACATTGTGTTTGTTGAATGTTACTTTAGAAAACTGCAATTCCTGCTCTTAAACATGATGGGTCTTATAGCTGAGACCACAGGCCAATCTTTCCTTTTCTCGTGCAAGGTGGTATCAGGCAGTGCTCTTCCAGCTCTGTGTGCCTAGCAGATGACATCAGCTAACCCACCAGCTAGCAGCCTACTGAGATGTCAGCAGCAACATGTTCTCCTTGATAACTTCAGGCATTTTCATTTCATTTACATCTTTACTGCTTAGTAGAGGAAGCAAAAGACAATATTTTAAACTTAATATAATCAGTCTTATTCTGTATCTTCTACTTTTTCTCTGTCCAAAAAATACCATAAATGTCAAGTAATGCTATCATATTATACATGGGATGAAACACTACATCGGATCACTTTTTAGCCCAGCGGATGATTTAATATTTCCAAAGACATATTGATTATAAAGCATTACCAGTGACTCTTGAATTTCTTCACGATGACACTGTAACCTTTATAAGCGGTTGGCTTTTCGTGTTAATGATATAGGAAGTGAACAGATGTGTTTCTCTGGTGAGAAGTGGTACTTTGGATGGTTGCTTTTTTTATGGTTTGATCCAAAATCCATTAGTGCCAGGAAACTTCTTTCATACTCAAAGGTCAGCATGCTCCAAAGGGTTTGCAATACTGGGCTGGATTACTAGGCCAAATATATCTTTCAGGTTATTTTGAAGAATTTTATGAGTTCCTAGTAAAAATTCTATGATGTTTTGTCAAAAGCCTTAGCTAACATTGAGAATTATAATCTACAAAAGCACGCCTAAGATTTCTAGACTTTTACTTCAAAATAATATTAGAGCATTGTTAAAAAATGCTTAGACAAAGTGATTTTGTAAGTACTTTACTTAAATAAATAAAAAAATAGAAAAATATTTAAAAATAATAAAAATGCAGTAATTTCCCTGTCTGAATGCATGAAGATTTGCAATAAAGATGTCAACTAGCCTACAAACAACATCATGTTATATGTCTCTTTTCTAAATTGTAATTTATCAATTTTACTTCCTTCATTTTATTCTGTATATTTGTTCCTATGAACAATAAATCAGATCCAAGTTAATGCTAAAAAGCATATTTCTTCAAGATTTGCCCCATTCTCTGAGATTCAAATATGCAAACTACTCTATACAATTTTACACTGGAATGGTAAGAAGCATACGAGAATTTGTCTTTCTATATACCAATAGAAGAATAGGGATACACAAAAGTGTCTAGCTAAATTGCTAGTTGTAACCACCACAGATTTTTTAAAAAGCTTTGATTATGTTTGATTGGACACACAGGTCACATGTTATATGATTTGATATTTTATTTCATGATTGACTGACTGCAGCTCTTTATAATTAGATTTCCAGCGTACAAACTTTTTAAAATGAGCTTGTCATGAATATGTTTAATTCTCAATTAAAAATTAATGTTTCTAGGAATACTCCCACTGATAAACTTATTAATTAGAATAAGCATCAGAAAAGTGGGAATTAGGGGTCTTAATCAAGAGAATATAATTGTAGTTTTTATGGTTTTCCATTGAATATTCACAGTATTTTTATCTATCACTACTGAAAATTGTTTTTTGTTTAAGCTAGACAAGCAAGAAAACAGTGCATGTTACTGAACATCCATGAAAGCACAGGAAATATAGACAATTTATCAGAACACATTTAGGAGCAGCAAGCTTTTAAGGCTGTACTGTAATAGCAAACGAATACAGAAATGAATCTGAAGTCCCTTTTGGCTTCAACAGACTAAATGTGTGTGTTTAAGTAATTTCACTGTTCAAAAGGAACATGGTTCAATGAAAAGTGTAATGTTTCTTAAAGATCTTTTCATTGCATTTTCTGGCTTAGTAAAAATATCTGGAAACTAAATGTGTTAATGATATTCCTTAAGTTTCTATAAATACATAAATCAAAGTACAACTGTTGTTCTTGCCTTATGATGAAATATTTTTCAGCTAAAGCCAATTATACTTGCAGTGGCTTATCACAGCAATTATATGAAGCAGCAGGCCAGTCAGTAATGACTTTTTTGTTAGGGGAGTGCTAAGAACACTTCCAGCAGAGCTCCATTACCTGGATTACAATCACAGTTTTAAATTAGGTACCAATGCAAGTAATTTAGTTTTGTTTTTGTCCTTAATTGGTCATTAATTTGTTCATGCCAATAATTTTATTTCTATACCAGTCCCTCATTAAACACTCCCTGAAATATCTGTACCTTTCTGCAAAAGAAGCAGGAATTCCTTGTAAAACATTTCTACGTCTGTATGCCACTGTTATATCCTCATGAGCAACTTTGAATGGCAAAACATTTATTTTTCCACCATAGTAACTGCGTAGTCATTAACATAAGTCAATAGGAGCCTAAAAATTGCAGTCTTGATCGAGCAATATTTAGGGGTTTGTCCAACGTCTTGCTGCTGTCAGTGACTAGAATCACATGCTCATAAAGAAGCTGAAATGAGCAATTATGAAACAACTTTCCTGAGAGGGGAAATATCTTCCTATTCTCAATTATTACCTGTTGTTTTGTGTCCTGAAATAAGAGTTAGTAAGGGTTTTTTTTAAAGATAACAAATCTAATTCCATGCCAAGTGAATACTCTCATTATCCATATAAACGTTTAATCCTTTTTAAAATTCTGCTAATCTTTAAGGCCTTAGTGATATTTTTGTGGCAATGAGCTCTCTGGGTTAATTATGCATGTGCAACAAAGTATATCCTTTTATCAGTTTTAAATTTAAATCCTGCCTATTTACTGCTACACAGAGAACTTTATAAATCTATATTGTGCAAGTTTCTTCTCCAGGCGTTTTCCTTAAGTGAGTGTATGCATGAATGTAATTGCTGGAGGACACCCTAATAGGCTCTTCCCATCTCTGACTCCTCTCCTCAGTGTGTTTCTATGTAAAATTGACTTGTGGATCAGTGGATTTGGTTTGGAGCTGTGTCTAAGACAGAAAGTTAAGTGCAAACTCCTCCAAGCAGCTTAGGAAGAAGGTCAAAATCTTTCTGCGGTAAAAACTAAATAGATTTTTGAAGCCATGCACAGACCATTCTGCTTCAACTAGGCAGTAACCAAAGATAAATAGTAAAAGAAAACATTTTGTGAATATGCATGTAGCCCACAATTAGTGGGTTTTTCATTACCTCCATAGTGACTGAACTACAAATCATTTTTTAAGCTAATCTAGCCTTTGAGCTAGGAAAGCTAGGTCATTTAGTTCAGGCAATAAGGGTTCACAGCTTTTACAACTAGAGGTCCAGCTGCTCCTCCCCAAGAGATATCTATCACATTTGTTAAATTTTAAATACAAGTTCAGTTATATTCTGATATATGCTGTGTCCAAACACCAAGGGGATTTGTGCAAACAGGTTTTATATGAGGCACAGTTTTGAAGAATTTTTAAGCAACTGATTAAAATTAATGTTGTGAGCTCCTCCTGCTGACTTTTTAACATCAGCCAAATAACATTTGGATGATTAAATAATACTCTACTCCTGCAGAATACTCATTGATATGAAAGTTTCTTATACAGAGACTTTGTAAGGTTATTTTCACTTACAGTAGTTCAAAGGAAAAGATGGAGGAAAAGAAAAAGTTGAAGGGAGATTTTAATAAGAATAGAGCAGCCAACTCTTGAGATAACAGGAAGGTGAAAGTGAAATATTCAGGTACTGGACTCTGAGAAGGAAGAAGAATGACACCATAACAAGCAATGGTCCCATTCCATTAATGAGTCATGGAAAAGCAGTAGGCCTATTTTCTTGGTAGATAACAACCACTGTGCATGCCTGGGATCAACTGAATGACTGACTTGGAATCAAGCCCTGAGGGGCAAATGGACTCCTGCACAATTTTCAAGTTCAGACTAATGTAAAGAAAAGAACATTTTGCCAAGTGAAGAAGTGTTTTTGCTCTGCATCAGAAATACCTCAAATGTTCATTTACACTGGACAGGAAATGAAAGTTTAAATTTTTCCTTTTATTTATTTTAATAACAAAAAGTTTTAAAGACTTTTTATCAGTATGACTGTGACAGTTGTTTGATTAAGCTGAAGTATACTGATATTAATTTAGGAATACGCAAAAAACTGTCTTAGGCAAGGTGATCCTGAGGTCGATGGGACAAGTAATGCTGAAATTCACTGGTACCAGTTGCTGTTAAACAGATGTTGGAGGTTTATTAAGACAAATGAACAGTTTTGTAACTGCAGTGAATACGGAGACTGAAAAAGTGTGCTACATGACTAAGGACTGTTGGAAAGATCTGAGAAATGAAGAGACTTACCACTTGTAAAACCTCACACTGAGAAATTATCTCAAGAATTAACTCTGGCAAGACTGCAAGGATGCTGAAGAAGACTGTGATTTTGATGATGGAATTACAGAAAAGTTGAGGTTTGAAAGGACTACTGGACTGTCTTTGGTCTTTGGAGGTTAAGACAGGATCATAGACATTACAAAATGGGAGGAGAACTGGAGGTGAGAAAGTGATGAAGAAAATTTCCAGTCTTGGATTAATACTCATGATGAGATAAAACTTGTTGCATGAAGGAACAGTAGCAGATAGAGGATATTAGTAACAGAAAACAGAAAAGATGGAAAAGGACTAAGGAGTGCTGATTGATAAATGGCTGAATAGAAGCTCTCAGTGTGACCAAGTGCCTAAGAAGGCCAATAGCATCATGGCTTGAATTAGAAATACTGTGGAAAGCAGGAATATGGACATGATCATAGCTCTGTACTAAGCACTAATGAGACCACACCTTGAATTTTGTGTTTGATTTGAGGCCCCTCACTGCAAGAAAGACACTGAATCACTGGAATGAATCCAAAGAAGAGACACAAAGCTGATGAAGACCATAGAGCACAAGTCATAAAGAGTGGCTAAGGGAACTGGGGTTGTTTAGCCTAGAGAAAAGGATTCTAAGGGGAGACCTTATTGGTCTCTACAACTACCTGAAAGGAGGTTGTAGTGAGGTGGTGTCAGTCTTTTTTTCCTGAGGAACAAGTGATAGGATAAGAGGAAGTTATCTCCTTTCACCAAGAGAGGTTTAGACAGGATATTGGGAAAACTTTCTTCACTGAAAGGGTTATCAAACATTGGGGCAGGCTGCCCAGGGGAGTTCTTAAGCCCTAGAGGTATTTAACAGATGCGTAGATGTGGTACTTAGCATCATGATTTAGTGTTGGCTTTACAGTGTTAAGGGTTAGTCTTGGTGGTCTTAAAGGTCTTTTTCAGTCTAAACAATTTGATGATTCTACAAAATGGTGATCAGGGAGAAAGCAGACACCATTGCTGAGATTCTTAGTAATCATAAGGTAGAGGTAATAATAAGAAAGAAAAGGTGGTAGCAAGAAGTTATCAACTGTTTTGATACAAGACACTCAGAAAACTGAAAGGTAAGAACTTACAATACTCAAACACACTATGTAAAGAAATAGTGAAATTTTAGCAGAAGCCTAGAAGAAGCAGTCAGAACTAGAATTCATTTGAAATGCATCATCTCTTCAGTGAGACAGAAGTAAAAAAAATAATAAGAAATATCACTCTATTAATAAGATCACCAAAAGTTTAAGCAAAATGCTAAGATAGTTAAACTAAAGGAGTCAAAGATTACTTTGGAGAAATACCATTAAAGCTATTCTGCTGGAGGAGAAAAGTTAAATTCCTATAAATATTTGTTATGGCTCCCTTCTCAATATATTACAAAAAAAAAAAAAAGAGAATAAATCCATCAAAAGGGAGCAATAAGACTTAGTCCATAATAATGTTGTATATTCACAGCAAAGAAAAAATTATTCAAAACTGAGAATCTATAAAGAAATACCACTGAAGTGTTGGAGGAATTAACATTTAGCCTTATCTGGAAAAGATGGAAAACTTGGAATTTTGTCAAGCAAAACCTGATGGGGAAACACAACATCTGTCTGTAAGCATATGAAGATAAAAAATGAGGAAAACAACTAGTCTACAGGTCAATGTTAGAATAAGCATGAAATGGGTTGAACTGTCAGTTGACACAGTTAGCATAAGAATCAGAATATGTCATAGAGTCATCTCGTCAGTGACAACCTAGAATAATTATTTATATTGTTACTATTATTGATGTTATTATACAAAAGAAACCACTCTGATTCAATTACATTGCAAAGATTTTGGAGTTGGATTATTTGAGGCAGATTATCCCTAAGAAAGAGGATAGGACTAATGATTTAGGAAGCCTTTAGAAATCTTATTTGTTCTGAACCTAAGTGGGTAAGAAAACAGAAGTATGAAATGGCCAAGCTAACTGTGAAGAAAATCAGTAGCTGGAAAACCTGCTGTCAGTCATCTGAAAGGGTATTCAGAGTAACAGAAGAAAGGTCAAGAATAAAGAAGTAACTGCTTTTAAGCAGGAAACACGTAAAGTGGTTTTACAAAGCAATTTAGATGATAATTGTGTGCAGGCAATTGACTCCAGTCAATGACTCCATTCCAATTCACCAACTACACTTGGCTTACTTAATGCCTAGAGGTACTTCAAAGGAGAGTCAATCACAATAAAAGAGGGGAATAATACAGGTAAGGAAAAAAGTTAAAAAAACCCCCACGACTTTTTAAATCATTGTCCAAATATTGAAAGGTAATTCAAAATTTACGTGTTGGAGCAAGGAAGCAATTTTGTCTGAAGAACTCAAGGTATCTGAAGGAAATCATTCAAGATTCATTTTTAAGGGTTTTAGTTATTCTCACTTGAATTAAGAGTTTGCTATTTTTAACTTGTGTTGTACAGTATATCTTAAAAAGGAATTAATTTAAGGACAGATGTTTCAGTGAGAGAGGAAAAGTCAAGGAAACAAAACCAAGCAAACATTGTCCCTGCCCTTGGGATTAGCTGGAAATAGGACTTGTGTCTGATGGGGCATACATATTGATTTTACTGAACAGGTGTTGTTTGCTGCTGCAAATTAACGGTGGTACTTTTGTCCTGCCAAAACAGGAGACTCCAAGAAAGGAGAAAGCAAATTTCTAGTAAAGAGATACAGTTCTGAGTACCAGAAACACACCAGCTGTTTCAGCACAGAGAGCATTGTGGAATAGCTGGTTTATCTTACCTGAAGGACACAACATGTGAAGCTGCATGTAAATAGATAAGGCTCTGATAGGTAGCTGAGAGATACCCTCCTGTTGAATCACAAGGTTCAGGATGGACCTTCTTGTTTTCTAAGCTCATCCACAGAGAGAAGCCTTGGTACATCTGGAGCCGTCCCTAGTCTCAGACTTGGGTGATGGTTTGTATCTAAAGGATTATGTGGAAATACGCATATGAGTTAGCCACCAGTCAGAGTTAGTGCTATCTGTAAGAGTCTCCACAGAGGCTAATATCCACAGGAATAATGTGTACTGGCAGTGAGCCAAATGGGCTATCACCAACACAGATAGACTGTTTCTCAATGCCTATCAGAGTCCCTCCCAAGGACTCTCATTGAGACAACTTCACAATGCCAAACCAGTGGGTTATTTATTTAAAGCAACAGATAAAAACAAGTTCAGAATTGCCATTTATAAATTCACTTGCTGTGTAAGCACTAGATGATTACCACTAGTTAACAATCACAGAATCACAGACCCACAGGATCATCAAGTCAAACCATTCCTATCAATCGCTAAACCATGCGCCTCAGCACCTCATCCACCCATCCTTTAAACACCTCCAGGGAAGGTGATTCAACCACCTCCCTGGGCAGCCTGTGCCAGTGCCCAATGACCCGTTCCGTAAAAAATTTCTTCTTGAAGTCAAGCCTGAACCTCCCCTGGTGGACCTTGAGGCTGTTCCCCCTTGTCCTGCCCCCTGTCACTTGGCCAGCTCTCCCTCCTCTCCACAACTTCCTTTCAGGTTGTTGTAGAAAGCAACAAGGTCTCCCCTCAGCCTCTTCTTCTCCAGGCTAAACAACCACAGCTCTCTGAGCTGTTCCTCATAAGACTTGTTCTCCAGCCCCTTCACCAGCTTCATTGCTCTTCTCTGGACTCGCTCCAGAGCCTCAACATCCTTCTTGTGGTGAGGGACCTAGAACTGAACACAGTATTCAAGGTGTGGTCTCACCAGTGCTGAGTACAGAGGGAGAATAACCTCCCTGGACCTGTTGGCCACGCCATTTCTGATACAAGCCAAGATGCCATTGGCCTTCTTGGCCTCCTGGACACACTACTGGCTCATGTTCAGTCGGCTGTCAACCAACACCCCCAGGTCCTTCTCCTCCAGGCAGCTTTCTAGACAGACTTGTCCTAGTCTGTAGCACTGCATAGGGTTGTTGTGCCCCAAGTGCAGGACCCAGCATTTGGCCTTGTTAAACCTCATGCCATTGGTCTCAGCTCAATGATCATATATATATACGCATGTATATAAATATATGAGTCAGTAATTATTTTCCCAGCTAACATCTGACAGGGGCACAACTCTTACCAGAAATACATCCCTTCTTGGAGGGGAGTATGCCCAAACTTTTCCTGTCTTAAAATAACTTTTTTTTTTTTTATTTAACGAGATTGCCAAATGTGAGCATAGTATTATGTGTTTCTTCAATGCTCTGAAATTAAATGCTGCAAGTACCACTCTTATATTTGCAGTACTTGTGACTTCACTGAGAAAGGGCTGAAAAGCTATGCCAAATATCCAATGTCTGTGGATATATTAATTGTTTGGGAAAATGACATCACGGTTTCAGCTGGTGGGGGCTTTGTTAAAGCCAGTAGAGAGTGACTGATTGCCTTGATGCTATTGTTTTTCCTTTTTTATTATTTTACACCACTATATGCTATTCTAATTTACTGCCTCTCTCCCATGTTTCATCCCTGCTGGATTATGTTTATAGTTAAAATATTCCTCTCTTTACAGAAAAATTGCTTGAGAATATTTATCTCTATGTTTCCTTACTATGTATATTCTATCTTCCATATGCTCTATGCCCAGAAATAGAGTTTTAGAAAGCTAACCTTTTTAATAATAAATACAATATGTCAAGCAAATGGCATAAGATTCAAGATGAAGATAATGAATAATTATGAATGATACGAATGGTCCCTTAATGTTAATGTCATTCTGATAATTTAATATGGCAATTAATTTTGCACGTGAAACACATGCAGGTGCTTTGAATAATTATTTTTAAATCCTCATTTTCTAATTACCTTGACAGTTTTGCAAATTTAGGATTAATATTGAGTAACTTTCATAGTAATTTTTAGTGTAATATGTTGTCATCATAACAACCACTTAACTCTTGGAGAACAACTTCACAGTAATAGTATTTATGGTTAAATCCATTAATAACATTTAGGACGATTTCTGTGGGTAATCTTACTCCACTGATAGTCTTAAATTAAAAAATCATAACTCAGTTCATTTACTACATAAATTATACACCATGATTGGCTCTGTTTGTGAGATTATTGAATTTGAGGACTTGGCAAACATCTTGAGTATCCGTCATCAGTGTTATTTTCAAACTGAATGGGAACTCGTAGATAGAGCTGCTTCAATATGAGAATGTATTTCATACTGCAATTTGAAGATCAGTGTTATGTAGTTGTTTAAATTGAGGTCAAATTGGATGTTTTCTGTAGTTAAGATTCATAGCTGTTGCTTAGAACAGTATCACCTTTTAAGCCACTTAAAGAAGTATACAACTCCAATTTTAATTGAGCTTAGAAAAAGTATTTGTTGCATGCACCACACAGCTGTCATCCGTTCTTTTAATCAAAGATTAAGCTTTATATGCACTTACTGTCATGTGTTTGTTGCAGTTACTAAATGTACAGTGTTTAGCCAAATAAAGCAAGCTTTGTGCTGTACTACATAATGGAAGCTATATATACCCTAGTCTTTTGGGATAATATTATTGTACACATGTTAACAAGGATCAAAACTGTCTTCAGAGATAGGATTCTTTTTCAAGATGACTTGGCTTATTCTTTCTACAGTCCATCTTACTAATCTACTTTATCCATAGCAACATTAGGTTGTTTAAACTACATAGTTATCTAGTTTAAGATAGATAAAAACCTTTATCCACTCATGGTAGACAAAGTTTCTGTTTCCTATTCATTGTGTACATTCAGTAGCTGTTGAAGAGTCATCAAGCTGCTCACCTGGCTTTGTGCTACCCTTTGTCCAAAACTTGTTGTGACTTATTTCATTTATGCCAGTTTTTCCAAATCCTTTCTACATTGCCCTCAAACCTCTTTGAGTATAATTGAAATGAGACTAATAGGATTTGTATAACACAATATTAAGTGTTTGTTACTGTCAGTAAACTTCATCAAGATATGCTTTATCCCATCATCAGGGTCAGTTATTAAAATGTTTAACAGCATTGGGCCCGATATTAATCCCTGGAAGACCTCACTTGTGACAAGTTGACAGTTTGTAAAGGAGCTGTTTACCACATCCTCTGGGTGCTGCCTATCAGCCAGTTTGTTACGCATTATGCTCGTCCAGACTTTAACACATCAGTTCCTTTAGGAGGAGGCTGTGGGAAACCATACCAAAAGGCTTGAAGAAAGCCAAGTAGACAATTTCCACAGCTTGCCCCACATCAACTGAGCAGATTACTTTTTCATAGAAAGTGATCAGGTTTGTCAAGCACGATTTGCCTTTGGTGAATCTGTGCTGGCTTTTCCCAATTATGAGCTTCATTTGACTTGTGATAATCCCCAAGAGGATTCATTCCATAACTTTCCCTGTGACTTATGTAAGACTGATGAGCCTGTGATTTCCTGGATCTTCCTTTCAGCTCTTCTTGTAGATGGGAGTGATATCAGTCTTCTTCTAATCTTTGGAGACATCCTTTGATATCCACAACTTCTCAAAGATTATGATGCATTTTTTGCAATGAAAACTTATCTGCTGAAGTCATAGCTTACAAAGAATTTTGCTTTCTGTCCAAGGAAAGATAATGACCACTGAAAGACAGTAAACTTACTTAATGAGATATTTAACTATTGTTAGATTTTCTAGAGCCTTACATATAATATTTGCTCAGGTCTGTTTAATCTGTATTCTAATCGCATTGTTTTTAAGAAAGGATTTCTGTACATCACAGAAATATTATCAAGACTTATTCTTTTATAAAAAGCATGTAGTAATCATATAAAACAAAAATTATAAAAAGATGTAATCAAAAAGTTTTATTTGTTTAACACTCTAATTGAAATAAAATAAAGCCATAGCTTTCAAGCAAGCTGAAAAACAGCTGTAGAACTTCTTTCTTCCAGCAATGTTGTCTTTGTTTTAAGAGATTTGTGTTTGTTTTTTGGTTTTGTTTCTTTTTCCTTTTTTTTTTCTGGGGGGAAAAATGTTTTGTTTAGTTTATTTTAAATGTTTAATGTTTAAATATTGTTCTCATAGTTATTCAGGTCTATTGGAACAAGTTACTGTCCTCTTTGTACTAACAACCCTTCCTTGGACACAGCTGGGCACCCCTGCACTGCTCAGTGAAGCACCTAACCTAAATACTATTGACCAGATCAAATATATCCACACAATATAGCAACATTTTAGCTACATACTGTAGAGCTTATTAGCTTAAAAATAGCCCTCGGTATTACTCGTGCACCATAGCCTAGGCAGTCCTGAAGTCAGTGGGTGCCAGCCCATCTTTATGAATTGTAACCATCAAAAACATCGCTGTAGAGTTTAAGGTGGCTATCTAGGATTTCTACAGTTAACAGTCCAAAATAATATGCAGAAACAAATGATTAATTGTCCCCCACTCTCTGGAGTGGCCCATAACACATACTATTAATTGTTATCTCAAGTACATATCCTTTATCTTCACTTACTGTAAGGGATGTACACCTTTTGCCTATTCTAATTTGAGTACCAAAGTTAGATTTTAATATACTAATGCTATTTATTATAATATTTATTAAACATCAGGACATTGATTAGAACTTTATACTGTAAAACACCTGATTATATTTCAGAATATTTAATAGATAAACTGATCCTAAAAAAGAAGAATATTTCTTAGTTAGCCTTTTACTTTGTATATCTTTAAAAAGACATAAGGGAACAGAAGAATGTAATTCTGCTCTACTGTATTTATCCTCAGCAACTTGATTATAGTTTTAATATCCAAGGGAGACTTGAATGTGATTTTTCATATTTATGCTTGTGCTTGATTTTGGGATTTGTAATAGAAGTCACTCTGAAAGAAGAAAAAGAGATCATCGCAAGGAAAGGTTAAAATCACTCTCCTGACTCTAAAATATTTAAATTATTTGAGACTATACACCCTTTATTTTCTAGCCCAAAAGAATAAATTTATGATACTGCAATGACATAAACTTTCACAAACATGCATTCAAAATTAAATTTCTGAGTGGTTTCCCTAAGTGCTAAAGGCTGCTTTGCAGATTTGGGACTATGGTAGGTGGTTTCTTCATTATTTAAATCACTAGACAGCACGTTTGTAAAATTTCTTCATTGTTGAGCTTTCATTTTCATGAGAAATAATCAGTTAGTTTAGACACAAAAAAATCTCATACACATCGAAGCATGACATAGTTTCCCATAGCATGAAGACTATTATTTACCATACAGAACTTCAGGTAACTGGCTTAAGGAAAACAAACAAAGTTGGCACAGTATTGTCTAGTGCATAAATATGAGTTGCAGCCTGTATGGTCATATCATGGTCTCTAACACTGAGAGCTTGCCTGGATTACATGTGATTCCACCCTTACACATTTATATTGTATCTATAAAAGCTAAAAGTGGAAAAAAAGTGGAAAAAAGAAAAGGAAGCCCTGGACCTAGAGCAGTATTCTTTCATCATACCATATGCACGCTATGAAGAGTTCAGCATGGCAGGTGAACAGAAATTGGTGAAAGACACCCTCCCTCTCCATCAGTTTGATTTTAATTTGGATTTACTGTTCACTTCAGGAAAAAAAAAATCAAGGGATTTTTCTATTAGTTGCACAAAACATTCCACGTGTATTTGTAAGGAAAAGAAAGGAGAGAGAGGAAGAAATGTGGTAGGACATGTTACTCAGAGATGAGATTTTTACACTAACAAAGACGTTACTCTTATCTGGGGAGTGTCTCATACCGCATCTCCTGTTATGTGGTGGAGTATTCCCCTGGAAGACATTCAGGAATGAGAATGATACTCTTTGATCTGCTTTTAATAAAGACAACTTACATTGGAGACACATGTCTTCAGGTAGGCTTCATTCCAATCAATTCAGATATCTCAAGGTAACGTCTGAATTGTAGTTAATAAAACTGTCTTTGTATTAGTGGAAAGAAAGAGATCATTTAGAGGTTATGCTGTTTAAGGTAATATAACTTATCTTCAGTTGGTGCTTTTATTGACAGTTTAATCAAAAGTGTGAAAATCAGATAATTATCTTCTGGTTCTTCACGGTTAGTTAAGGTAAAACCTATATTTTAAATTTAGTCATCTCAACTAGTGTCCTAATATTTTTCTCAGTGTTTATCTTTGTAGCAATAACTACTTGATTATTTTAGATTACACAGAACAGATACAGATAAATCTGTTCAGAGGAAAAGATTAATTCAGAACAAAACCCTTTGGACTGTCTTCTTGCTTGTGAGTTAGAACTCTCGTATGAAAAAAGTGATTTGGGGTCTTCTGCAGATGGTATCTATCACGTGACATATCTTGAGAGAACACATGAAGCTGGAAACATATGCAACATGGTAAACCTGAGATTCTCACTTTAAATAAGTGATCCTTCTTTGTATCTGCAGGTTCTAGGTGAACAGATCGTAGTCTGTTATGGACAAAGGCTGTGAGATCTTAGTATGGTTGAGCTACATGTGAGGGATGTAGGTACTGCCACGGAACAGAGAAATAATTCTAATGCTGCACAACACATATTTATTTCTATTTGTTTTAATTATCTTTCTGATTTGACAGTTAATAAAGGAAAGGGGAAGGAGAAACATATGATGTCACATTCAACATAACATTTCTAATGCAGCAAGTGACAGCAGATAGTGCTATTTTCTAAGTTCACAATTTGCCCTCAGACCAAATTTTTGCTAACTGTTCCTGCTGTTATTTTCCAATAATTTTAATGGTTACATTTTAACCAGCAATATCACAATACACCAGCAGAATGCGTATTTTGTTTAAAATGTTATTTCTTGCAAAAATGCAAAACATTGTCTGGCATAGAATAGTACTGGGCTTCAGGGCTAGTTTTGTCAAAGTAGACAAAACTAATCTTGGAAATAGTAGAAAAGTCACTCTGAAACAGCAGGCTGACATCAGAGGTAAATGGTCATTTGAAAAAGTGAGATCACGAAGAGGAAAAATCAGGAGGGATAAAGCCCAACTATAGCTCAGACTGGCCAATTCAGTGAAGGGTAATAAAAAATCTTTCTACAAATACATCAATAGTAAAAGGAGGACCAGGAAGAATATTCAGTCTTCATTAGATGCAAAGGGAACAACTGTGACAAAGGATGAGGACAAGGCTGAGGTACTTAATGCCTTCTTTGCTTCAGTCTTTAATAGTAAGGAAAATTGTTCCCTGTGTGTACATCCCCATGAGCTAGAGCAGCAGAACAAAGCTCCCATGATCCAAGAGGAGGTGGTTAGAGGCTTGCTTGGCCAATTAACACTCACAAGTCTATGGGGATGGATGGGATCCACCCGAGGGTATTGAGGGAGCTGGCAGATGTACTTGCCAAAACCCTTTCTATCATCTTCCAGCAGTCCTGGCTGACTGGGGAAGTTCCATTTGCCGGAGGCTGGCTGATGTTGTGCCCATTTACAAGAAGGGTCGGAGGGAGGATCCAGGAAACTACAGGCCTGTCAGTCTGACCTCAGTGCCAGGGAAAGTCATTCAACAGGTGATCTTGAGTGCTATCATGAAGCACATGCAAGAGAACCAGGTGATCAGGCCCAGTCAACATGGGTTAATGAAAGTGGAGTCCTGCCAAACTAACCTGATTGCCTTCTACGACAAGGTGACCCGCTTACTGAATGAAGGAAAGGCTGTGCATGTAGTCTTCTTGGACGTCAGTAAAGCCTTCGACACGGTTTCTCACAGCATTCTGCTAAGGAAACTGGCTGCCTCTGGAATGGACAGGCGAACACTTTCCTGGGTGGAAAACAGGTTGGTTGGCCAGACCCAAACAGTTGTAGTAAATGGAGCTAACTCTAGCTGGAGACTGGTCACAACTGGGATTGCCCAGGGCTCAGTGCTGGGTCCGGCCCTGTTCAATGTCTTCATCAATGACCTGGATGAAGGCATTGAGTGCACCCTTAGCAAGTTTGTGGATGACACTAAGCTGGGTGGAAGTGTGGACCTGCTGGAGGGTAGGGAGGCTCTGCAAAGGGATCTGAACAGGCTGGACCACTGGGCTGAGTCCAATGGCATGAGGTTTAACAAGGCCAAATGCCGGGTCCTGCACTTGGGGCACAACAACCCTATACAGTGCTACAGACTAGGAGAAGTCTGTCTAGAAAGCTGCCTGGAGGAGAAGGACCTGGGGATGTTGGTTGACAGCTGACTGAATATGAGCCAGCAGTGTGCCCAGGTGGCCAAGAAGGCCAATGGCATCTTGGCTTATATCAGAAACGGTGTGACCAGCAGGTCCAGGGAGGTTATTCTCCCTCTGTACTCGGCACTGATGAGACTGCATCTCGAATACTGTGTTCAGTTCTGGGCCCCTCACCACAAGAAGGATGTTGAGGCTCTGGAGCATGTCCAGAGAAGAGCAATGAAGCTGGTGAAGGGGCTGGAGAACAGTCTTACAAGGAGCGGCAGAGGGAACTGGGGTTGTTCAACCTGGAGAAGAGGAGGCTGAGGGGAGACCTTGTTGCTTTCTACAACTACCTGAAAGGAGGTTGTAGAGAGGAGGGTGCTGGCCTCTTCTCCCAAGTAACAGGTCTTAGAACAAGAGGGAATGGCCTCAAGCTGTGCCAGGGGAGATTCTGACTGGATATCAGGAAAAAAATTTCACAGAAAATGTCATTGGGCACTGGCACAGGCTACCCAGGGAGGTGTTTGAATCACCATCTCTGAAAGTATTTAAAAGACAGGTGGGTGAGGTGCTCAGGGACGTAGTTTACTGGCAGATAGGAATGGTTGGACTCAATGATCCAAGAGGTCTTTTCCAGTCTGGTGTTTCTATGATTCTATGAAACAGATCCAGCCAGTTTATCAAACTACATACAGAATTAAGTTAAGACATTCTCAAAGACAAAACCCATCACATTTGTAAGGTAGTAGTATATATCTACCTGTTATCTAGCATACAGTAAGATTTTCATATGCATGTTGACAGCTGATATAGCAAGATGTAAATGAATTACACCATAAAGAGCCATAGTTGGAGTCTAGACAGGAACACTTGAGACGTTGGAAATGTATTTCTGTATCCCAGTCTCACTCTTTGTGTCTCCTCCAGTGCCCCAAGTTTGTTTTTCACCTAGTGAAGATGAATATTATTTCATTGAAGCATCTTTTTTTTTCAGATGAGATATTGTCTGTATTTGAGAAAACTTCTATTTCACCTACTCAGAGATATGTTTATCTCTTATCTCCTTCTCAAAACTCAGAGGACAGTAATAAATTATATGCACATTTTGCAAGTGTAATAGGAGGAAGAAACTAAGACTGTTGGTGGGCAAAGACCACCCTACAAACAGAGGTTTCAGTTTCAGAGGTCTGCTTGCATAAGGGGAGGGCTTGGTTTCTTTTGGAAACTCCACTTACATTGTATAAGGATAAGGTTATACAGCTTAAGATTCTCAGGAAATCATCATGTTTTTCTCTTATTAGGTGTTAGATATTCTTGGAATATGGTGAACGTTTTAATTGTGTTCTGACTCTAGAGTTACTGGTTGCTTTGCATATTTTAAACTTTATTTTTTTTTTAATATAAAAACATCAGAGAAGACATTTGATGATTTATTTACAGAAAGCTGCTTTCACTATTTGAGTAGCTAGAATTTACAGATGAACTTGAAATACAATTTTATTAAACAATTTTTATTGCTTTTCCCCTTGCTTAATGTCTGTAGCTGCATGAAATACATGTATCGTGCCTCAAATGAAATGTGCTCCTTGTTGATGTTAGACTATAAACTACCTCATGATCTTGAGAGCAAATCCCAGCATATCACTACTGTATTGAAGGAAAACTGAATATCTTTGCATATTTTGTAATTATATATCGAAAAAAGACCTCTCACACCTATCCAGTCAATCATTGTGGGTGTTACAGTGAAGATGAAAAGGAAGGAGTTTAAATATAGTTAAACAGTTAATGTAAAACACGTAGCTTGTCTTGCATAAATGTTTTGGGAGAGAATACAATACTGTAATAATAGCGTATCTTGAAAAGTGGCTTCTGATAATTTCTTTCAGGCCGACGCATTTTAAGTAGTTATACTCTGTTAGACTTTGTACAGAGCTGTTTACATTGGCTTAAATTAAGTCATTAATTAATAATGACAAGATCCTTCTGTGCACTATTGAGAGAGATATGCAACTAACCTGCACTCTGACATGTAAATACTACCCAATGAAGAGTCAGTAAACTTTGTGATTTCTGTAAGATACATAGATAGAAGGCAATTACATAAGGTCATTTGGAAGGGAAATTGCAGTAATATATAGGCATGCACTGAAATAGCTTTTGTCACTATTTATGTCCTTGATGACTCCTATAATGAAGAGTAAAAAATGTACAATTCCACGGGGCCAAATCCAGCTGTGCAGCTGCAATGTATGTTGTGGTTATTCTGCACCACAGGCACAACTAAAAGAACACATAAATGTGATTTAAATGGCTCCGTAAGCTCATGTCTACTCTTCTTCACCAGAGAAGCTGGAATGCTTTGACAATCTGATCCATGAATTCTGGGTTTAATCTTTCGTATTATCTCCTCAAATATTCTCTTCCCCTTCCCTGGTTATGTTAGAAATTAGTTCTCTTTTCTTTTCTCTGCATTTTTTCCTTTGTAGCTGAATGCATGGTAAATGTGAAATTGTGCTGTATGCAAATTATCTGCTATAGTTACCACTGTAGACATTTAAACCCTTTGTCTTTTCTGAATTAACATTTTATGCCCAGTTGTATTATGTGTATAATAACAGGAGTTGTTATTGATGCTATGCTTCCCCTGATTTAGCAATATAATATTATAACCTCCTAAATTGGACTTTCAAGAATAATTTACTGGCTGAATGAGATAATTCTTCTAGAAAAAAAATAAAAAAGGAGTAGGTCAGTTCACTTAGTTTTCTTCTTTGATGAAATCAGAACACTATGGGTCTATTAATATGTGGTGTCACTTTGGTTCATCATATATGTAGATCAATTATCCAGCATGTCAGAATGTTATTTGCATAAAGGAATAAACAGAACTTTGTGAGACAGTCACACTACTACCAAGTCATGTGAAATTCTACTCCTCCTCTGTTTCCCTTCAATTATCAGTGCCAGATATCATCAAGCCAAATCTATGAATTGGCTAGTTTTTAATCTATTTAACATGTCACATGGTGATAACATCATAGTGATCATATTTTCTTAGCAATGAGTGAGATTCCTTACAGAATATAAAACTTATAATAGTTTCAATGCCACATTTGTAGCTTTATCAAGGACACTTAACAAATTAATTGCCAGTATTCAGTGGCACATATTATATGACTCTAATTCCTTACTAATTAAATAATATATAATATAATTTTTTGTTTTGCCAAGGGCTGATATCTTATTGGCAGACACATTATATCCTGTTTCTTTTTTTAAAGTGTCAATCTAACATCAGCTCTCTTCTCATTCTATGATTTCCCTAATATTATAACATGAACCAAGAATCAGTATCAATGAGTCAGTGTGCTCCTCAGCCAACACTTTCAGAATCCTTTTAGATAGACTTTATAAATGGTTTGGTTTGGAAGTACAGTTAGTATCTACTCTTAAAATATCGTCTTCATACTGCTAGGATATAAATGATTTCATTACCTTTGGTATACGTTTATTTTATTTCAATGTTTTTCCTATTAACAGAACAGTGAGTTTTATGTAAAAAAACCCTAGCTTTTCTCCTTTAATACTGACATTTCATTAATGCTGTTAATGCAACTGTCTTCTTTGATTTCTTTCACTTTCAAAGTAAGAAAACAGAAATAAAAAACCAGCATGCAATATAAATGTATGTACATATATGTATCTATATTTGTATGTCTCTATGCATATGTTGATTAAGAGATGTAATAAATGTACAGATAATCAACATATATACATGTAAATTCATGCAAACCATGTGTTAAAAGCAGACATATTGTTGCCTTCCTACTATCTTTAATTTTTACTTAAGGTCTCTGTCATATCTTATTACTCTTCAATAAACTTCTGGTCTTGACATTCATTCATTATTATATACCTTCATTTTCTGTCATTTATTGAACATTTTGTACCTCAAAAGTTGCATCATAAAATTCCTGTAAAACAAAATTTACAAAAATTTTTGCATTTAAGATACCAGATGAACACCTTAAAAAACATGAAAATGTTCATTTTGTGAATAAAAGCAGAATTTTAGCTAATTCTTCTTTACATAAAAAGTATTCTTGTTCTTCCTGAAGTATAAACTCAGTTCTACACCCTTCATTATGAAGAATGGATTAATACTAATGAATACTAATCCATTCTTCAGGAAGGCATCTTATTTTGGAATATCCATTCCTCTTTTAAGATATTCTTACTTTTTCATCCTTAGAAAATCCTAGGTATACATACAGAATAGGAATACCTTTCCTTCTTTACTCTTAATGTCCCAGTAGGAACTAAACACTAGGTAAGATCAGTGATGCTGTACAATGCCAACCAAGAATTTTCGCTGAGTGACAGTTGACAACACATGAATAATAACGAATTTCTTGGCAAATACACAGTGATGAAATACGTGGCAAAACTCTGAATTATTACCTTGTATGCAATGTGATTAACTAGGTATGTATTGTGAATACTTTGTGTCAGGCTGGTGTACCTTAAATGGTAATTAAAAGATTAAATTGTGGCTCAAGTGGTTTTGCTGAGTGATAAGCAATTAAGCTGGTTATCAGTAAACATCCTGGACCTATTTGGCATATGATATAATAACTAACGCGAATGAGCTGGGAGCAACATGTCAGATGTTATAGATGGTACATATGGCACCCTCTGGCATAATGAAATAGAAAGTGTTAATTCCCAAGCATTACTAATCCATTCCTTTTCAAATAAGGAAAGGAAGGAAGGAAGGAAGGAAGGAAGGAAGGAAGGAAGGAAGGAAGGAAGGAAGGAAGGAAGGAAGGAAGGAAGGAAGGAAGGAAGGAAGGAAGGAAGGAAGGAAGGAAGGAAGGAAGGAAGGAAGGAAGGAAGGAAGGAAGGAAGGAAGGAAGGAAGGAAGGGAGGAAGGGAGGAAGGGAGGAAGGAAGGGAGGGAGGAAGGGAGGAAGGGAGGGTGGAAGGAAGGAGGACAAGGCTATGTCCTCAAGTAGATACCTCAATATCCCTTCCAAACCTGGTACAGCATTGTCTGTAACAATACTAGGAGTTAAAGATGTGACAAGTGGACAGGTTATACAGTGCAAACATAATCACTGAGAGAGTTAAAGTATCTCAGTATTTCACAGAACAGCATCAGAAGAACAAATCCTAAAATTGATTCTGGTGCAGATATTTAATTAGGATAGGAAAAGTTAGTTATCAGTGCTTGTATTTTAAAACATAATTTGTTTGATGAAAAGTTCCCGAATTATAAATTATTTTGGGCAAAGATATATTCACTGACAAATCTATACTGAATTTGACTAATTGATTCATCTTAACAAAAAGGAAAAAGTCCCACATTAATTAGTCAGGCAAGTGCTTCATAAAATAGTTTCCAGGAAATAGGAGACAGATTCAGGCCTCTGCTGCCATCTGCTTCAGAAAATGAGTTTGATTTAGGGTTCTCCATATCTTAATTGAAGAGATTTTTTTTTTCAAGGACACCCCCACTCCAAATGGATTCTGTACACTTTTATTAATTTTTCTGTAATGCAATCACAGAATCATTTTTCTATAATAGAATCATAGAATGATTTCAGTTGAA
Organism: Phaenicophaeus curvirostris; assembly: GCF_032191515.1. Classification (NCBI taxonomy): domain Eukaryota; kingdom Metazoa; phylum Chordata; class Aves; order Cuculiformes; family Cuculidae; genus Phaenicophaeus; species Phaenicophaeus curvirostris. The sequence goes on along the minus strand of NC_091392.1, from coordinate 174,926,777 downwards.
GGGACTCTAAAGATCATCTGGATCTATGTCCCCTGCTATGGGGAGAGACACCTTCCACTAAACCAGGTTGCTCAAGGCCTCATCTGATCTGGCTTTGAACACCTCCAGGGATGTGGCATAAGTTCCTCTGGGTAATCTGTTCCAGAGCCTCACCATCTTCATGGTAGAGAATTTCCTCTAAATGTCTGGTCTAAGTCTTCCTCTCTCCAATTTCTAGCCACTCTCCCTAGTCTTATCACAAAAGGCTTTTGTAAAAAGGCCTTCCCCAGCTTTGGACAAGCCTTGAGCAGCCTAATCTAGTGGGAGGTGTCCTTACCCGTGGCAGGGGGCAAGGATTTACATGATCTTTAAGGTTTCTTCCAACTCAAATGGTTCTACGATTCTATGATTCTTATCCACCAGCACCTCCAAGGCCTCCTCTTCAGGGCTATTCTGAATATATAATGATGAGATTTGATTTTAGATTACTTAGTAGATCATGTAATAGTATGTTGAAATCTTAGTATAGATGTCTACAAACATATTCAGCCATAAAGTCCATGGAGTTAAGGCTCTGTCTGAGTGCCCTCCAAGAAACTAGAGAGTATTGATGACATCTACATGAATTTAGCAGGTAACAACTCAGGGTTACCTATGCCCCTTTGCAGTGGATGATGAAATTGAGGAACACGCACCATGTAAGTGTCTACGACACCTAAAAATTTTGTAGGTAACATATAATCATCAGACGCAGAAGATTGTATTCAGCTATCACTAAAACCAGCCAATGATTACAAAGACATATACGTACCCAGAATTTGCCACTGGGGCTTGTAAAAAAAATCTGTTTCCTTTTGGGCAAGTACTAGAAGGCAGGGGAAGGGTGATTCAGGAAAAAAGGTAGAAACCAAGGAGTTTGTGCATTACGATTTTAATTCTAGTATTATTTGTATTGATTTTTTTTCTGCATTTGTAGGTGCATTCTCTCTAACATTATCTGTTGACTAAAAATTATTTTTGATCAAGACAAGTTCAGACAGTGCAAGCCTGAGAAATCATAGTTTTGTACTGCTCTAATAATATAGAATAAGAAAGAACTGATCATCTCCCTTTCCATGAGGGGCCAGTATTTCCAGCTGAAGAGGCTGAAGAAAGCAGTATGTTGGTAATTCAGGCTCGTATGCAGAAGACAGAAAATTAATAAAGACGTAGGAATGTCATCAAAAAACCCTTGTACTAAACACATTCCAGGTGTTGACTCAATGTCAGGTTTACCACTGAAAGTTCAGCCTTCTTCAAGAACTAAAAGAATACATTATTTCCCCTCTCTTTGTCAAACCACAGAAACGAGGAATTTGTTTAGTCTATATTTTCCTAGATATGGACAATGAGTAGTTTTTGGAAGGTTGTTTTCCTTGGTAGTCCCAGCACACTTTATTGAGGTAGACAAGCACAATCACATTTGTGCAGTGTTATATGACTGAATGCTCCAGACATATTGCAAAGAGACTCTCACTATAAAATACAGTGAAAAATTCCCTCATGTTCTGTTTTTTGTTTGAAGAAATGAGAACACCTATAAACATCTCGAAATAACAAGTGAAGAAAAATAGATTGCTTTATAAAATATTTATGCAGTCCTTTCATGGGAAGACAAGTCAGTGATTTACAGAAATTAAAATGAATTCATACTTATGAATAAAAAAAGATAAACCTATACATTAATTCTGAAAATACCTTAGCATAGAAAACTGCATCACTTTTCTTTCAAAAGAATTTGAGAATTATGTAAAATAACTGTATGCTATAAGAAAGAGAAGCAGTCAGATCTAAAAATTTTCTCCAAGCGACATGGTAATGAATTGAAATCTCATGGCAGAAGTAATACTTCTTAACTCATGGCATCATAGGAAAGCAAGAGAATGTAGGTTGTGCTTGTATGGCTGGGTCTTTCATATTGGAAACCACTATCTTACTAAACTGATATTCGAATCAGACAATGGAAAAACTTCTAAATATACATATATATATATATAAGAGAAAGGCTTATGAAATTGAATTATGCCTAGCTTATAACCAAAAAGTTAATTACTTATAAAAAGAATAGCAAAAATACAAATGCTCTCACTCCTTTGGGAATGACAATATCATGTTCTTGTAGTGGGTTCTCTGGGAATCTCCACTTGTAGTTTCTGAACCCACTACAAGAACATGATAAATCTTTTCTTAGAGATTATAGTGGCTTATGCTCCACAGACTTCTTGACCCAGAGTAGGTGTTATTTGATATATCTTTCAATTTCTTGAATGAAATTGTTTAAATTAAAATCACCACCCATCTCACCACTTAATAAATAAAGGGTGAAAGAAGATAACGGGATGTATCTGTACAATGTGATCAGTTTTTCTATCTGTGTAACTAACTGCAGGAGAGATAATTCTTGCATTTTGATGCACTACAGAAAGAGAAAAGAATAAAAAGATAAAATCACCACCAATTTGATTGTCAAATCAGAGAATCACAGAATGGTTTAGGTTGGAAAAGACCATGAAGACTATCAAGTCTAACCTTCAACTTAGCACTGCCAATCCAACACTAAACCATGCCCCTAAGCACTACACCTATACATCTTTTTGAACACCTTTGGTGATGGTGAGTTATCTACTCCCCTGGGCAGCCTGTTCCAATAGTTGAGAACTATTTTGGGGAAGAATTTTTTCCTAACATTATTCTAAGCTTCCCCTGGTGCAACTTGAGGTCATTTCTTCTTATCCTATCACTTGTTCCTTGGAAAAAAGAAACTAACACCACCTCAGTACAACTTCCTTTCAGGTAGCTGTAGAAAGCAATAAGGTCTCCCCTCAGCCTCCTTTGCTCTAGGCTACACAAGCCCAGTTCCCTCAACCACTCCTCATAAGACTTGTTCTCCAGACCCTTCACCAGCATTTTTGCCCTTCTTTGCACACGATACAGCAGTTCAATTTTTCTTGTAGTTAGAGGCCTAAAACTAAACACAGTATTCAAGGTGTGACCTCACCATTGCTGCATATTGAGGGAGAATCGCTTCTCTAGTCCTGCTGGCCACATTTATTCTGATACAAGCTAGTTGTCATTGGTCTTTTTGGCCACCTGGACACACTGCTGGCTCATATTCAGTTGGCTATTGACCAACATATGTACGTTCTTTTTCACAGGGCAGTTTTCTAGCCCTTTATCCCAAGCCTGTAGCATTTACAGGTGTCGTGGCCCAAGGGCATGACCCAACAATTAACCTTGTTGAATCTCATACACCTGACCTCAGCTTACTGATCTTGCTTGTCCAGATCCCTCTGTAGAGCCTACCTACCCTCAAACAGACCAACACTTCTGCCTAACTTGATATCATCTGCAGACATTCTGGGGGTGTACTCGGTCCCTTACTCAGATAATGGATAAAGATATTAAATAAAACTAGGCCCATGTAAACACTACTTGTGGCTGGATGTGAACTGTATTTATCTCCATTCACCATCACTGTTGGGGCTCAACCATCCAGTCAGTTTCTTACCCAGTGAAGAGTATGCCCATCCAAGCCATGAGCAATCAGTTTCTCCAGGCGAATGCTGTGGGAAAGTGTCAACAGCTTGACTAAAGTTTAGGTAGATGACATCCACAGGCTTTCCTTAATCCAATTTTGGATCACATTGTCATAGAAGTAGATCAGGTAAGTCAGGCAGGACCTGCCTTTCCTAAACCTATGCTGAATGATCCTGTAGGTGCCAAATCATGGAACTCAAGATGATGTGCTCTGTACCTTCCCTGGTTCCTTCAGCACCCTCCAGTGGATATCATCTGCCCCATAGACTTGTGTGTGTCAAGGTGAAGTAGAAGGTCACTAACAATATCCTCTTGGATTATGGAAACTCCATTCTGCTCCCTGTCTCTTTCCTCCAACTCATGGGGCTGAGAACAGAGAACAATTGGTCTTAATATTAAAGAGTGAGGTGAAGAAGACATGAAATGTCTCATCAAACCTTTTTTTCAGCAACACAACAAAATGAACAATCAGTCCGGTTTGGTAATCAGCACATTCACAAATAAGATTAAGTTTAAAGAATAATGTTTCTGAGAAGTATGGAAAAAAATATTTCTGTAAGAAGATAGAAGTCAATAAACCAAAAATAAGAGAGAAGTCCACAACACTTCTCCATATAGCTCAGAGGAACAGCGTTAAAGGCCCCTACAAAAAACTTCACAAAACCTGATAATTCTGAATTCACCTTATTCTTCGATGTTAGAGAAGCTATTGTGATAAAAGGCTATTATCTTGTATAGTATGCATGATTTACCTGGTATGCTAAATTTCTGTGGTTTTTATGGCTTTTTTATTCATTTTTCTAAACAATTACTTTAACAGAAATATTTACAATTCAAATTTATCTTTTCAGTACTTTTTCTCTTTAGGGTGAATTTCATCAACATACAAATCGATAATTCAGAACTTGCTAGAGACTGAAAAAAAAGATTTGATAAACAAGGAAAAAAAAGGCAGCTTTTGGAAATAGCTTTTTTCTCAGTTTCTGGCTTCCTTGAATATCGCAATAACTCAAAATGACACTTTAAAGGATTTGTTGCATTTGCTACTGCTTTTAAACATTACACATTTTTTTCCATGAACCTAAATTTAGTTTTGAGATCTTCTTTTGGTTTAGGACAGTGTATTCATTCTGACTAAGACTACTAAAAATCTAACCAGACACCTAATTGCTAGATATTTCAAAGTGAATCGATAAATGCAGAAATAGAAGAATGTGTCATGGACTTTACAAAAATGCCTGTCCACTCAGCCATCAATGGAATAAATGAAAGGTGCTCAGAAATCAGGCTGTAGCTGGACTGCTCACATCTAAGTCTTACCTCCTAAAAGCACGATGTCTATAGTCACTGATGAAACACAAGTGTCTAGCAGTGGTGGGATGATTTACCATTATGAAAAGGCTCCTATTTTAGATGGATTCATTCCAAAATCTCTTTTGCCTTTACTTATATGCTCTTTAGTCTTTACTGTCTAACTATGGTGGACTTCAATTGCCTGAATGTAAACATCAGATGCCATGCCAAATCTGCTGTACTATCCAAAACTTTCACAGAGGGCCAGAAGGACAACTTTGAGAGAAACCTTTCTAGAAAGACAGCTGGACACCATCTGGAATGTGTTACATCAAGTCACATTACTCTAGGCATCCAGATTACAGGCAAATTTGAGTATATTTTCTGAGTTCCTACTGTGATCATTGCATCTAGATTCAATGTTCAGGACTTGATTTCACAATGACAGCTATTGTCATTTGAAATGCTTGGTGGTATCCTGACAGTTCTTTACATGCATGAATGTTTCCTGTGTCACTCCCAGCACTCTCTGGATATTTTGGATATACTAGCACTGCTGAAATGGCACCAGAAGTCTGAGTTCAGTCAGTTGAGTAGAGTCTTTCATAACAAAAACCAGTCTGGGATACCCTTAAATACATCCTTAGACATGAAATCTATATTTATGTCTATTAATATATGCATATATGTAAAATGCCTTTGACCATTAAAAGGCTGCCAGAGGTTCAACTGAAGCAACTTAGTGTTCAGTATTGTTGAAAATTGGAAAAAAACTAAAACATAGCACAATTATGAGAATAAATTCTGTTAATAATTATCTTGTAAAATACTTAGTCATATTTTGGCAGTTTATAAATAGTATTTTTAATTTCCTAAGGGCAAAGTGGTGAAATTTTTCTTAAATGACTTTGTGACTCACTCTTGAAAATTATTCCTTTTCTCAGTATTCTGCTAATCCTTTCTGAATGCTTGTATTTCTTTAGGAAAATCTGCATGTAATGTTGTAGGTAGGAATAGACTTTTCTCTTAAAACTTCAATGCAGACAGATTCTAGCCAGTCCCCAAACTGGGCTACAACAGTCAGTAAGTCTACAGAATGATGCAGAAAGCCAGAGGTACAAGGCTTCTAACATTTTTTTTATAGGTGATAGAGGCCTCAATGATTGTGATGTCTTGGTCCAGTAATAAAGTCTCTTTGATGTTGTTATTTCTACATATTTAGTCTGACCCAAATTTCTACCCTCACAAAACCTGCTTCTCTTTCTACATACATGCAATCAAAATTTTGAGATATCTGCTCCCAGCCATTAAAACTGAAGGAGATATTCCATTTCTTTTTTCCTTCTGAAAAGTAGTTTTTCAATAGATTACTGGTTACTATGATTGGGAGCTTTAAATATGTGATTTTTTTTTTGTAAGATATATATTTTTTTAACACAGGCCTATCAACATTTTAAGAAACTTTACACAGTGATGGTGTTACCATGCAAAATGAATTATTTGAAAACTAGCACAACACTTTCAGTTGATTTATAGTTCTACAAAACAATGTGGAAATAACTGCAGACAGTTACATTATTCTTTATCATCTCCATACAGTACTTCAGGTCAGAAAGAGTTTTTTTTCTATATTAATGTCATGTGGCTGAGTGGTAGGCCTCAGGACTTTTCCCTGTGACATTAGCTGAATAGCTGAGAGAAACAAATTTGTTCAAGAGAAAAAGGAAAAAAAACATTATGACCTATTTTTTTCTTTCACAATGTTCTGACCAAAGATGAAAGTTAAGAACAGAGACATTGATCAACTGAAGGAGGAGCAGTACCAAAAAAAAAAAAAAAGAATTACAAAGGATTTTTTAAGTCATATTTCATTTCAATCAAGAACAGAATTTAGCCACTGGACCTTCTTCTCTCCAACAAGGAGGGATTGTTTGGGACTGTGAAGCTCAAGGGAAGCCTTAGCTCCAGTGACCATGAAATGGTGGAGTTCAAGATCCTTAGGACAGTGAGAAGGGTGCATAGCAAGCTCATTACTTTGGACTTCAGGAAAGCATACTTTAGCCTCTTCATGGATCCTGTTGGTAGAGTACCATAAGAGAAAGTCCTGGAAGGGAGAAAGACCCAAGAAAGCTGGTTAATATTCAAGGATCACATCCTACAAGCTTAAGAGCAATACATCCCAACAAGAGGAAATCAGGCAAAAATGCCAGAAAGCCTATAAGGTGGAGAAGGAGCTCCTGGACCAACTCAAACACAAAAGGAAGACTATAGAATGTGGAAGCAAAGACAGGTAACTGGAGAGGAATACAGAGAAATTGTCCAAGCAGAAAGGTATCAGGTTAGGAAAGATAAAGCCCAGAAATAATTAAATCTGGTCAAGGACATCAAGGCAACAAGAAAGGATTCTATGGATATGCCAGTGATAGAAGGAAAACTAGGGAAAATGTGCTCCTTTTCTGGAAGGAAATGGGAGACCTAGTTGCCCAGCATACAGAGAAAGCTGAAGAACTCAATGAATTTTTTGCCTCAGTCTTCACTAACAAGGTCTCAAGCCACACTTCCCAAGTTGCATAAGGCAAAGGCAGGTACTGGGAGAATGAAGAACCACCTACTGTAGCAGAGGATCAGATGCAAGAGCATCTAAGAAATCTGAAGGTGTACAAGTCCAGAGAACATGATAAGATGCATCTGCAGGTCCTGAGGTAACTGGCAGATGAAGTTGTTAAGCCACTACTCATCATATTTGAGAAATTGTGGCAGTCTGATGAAGTTCCCCCTGACTGGAAAAGGGGAAAATCTAACTCCTATTTTTAAAAGGGAAAAATAATGAAGATCTAGGCAAGATAATGGATTAAATGGTCTTGGGAACTCTGCTGAGGCACAAAAAAGAAAATAAGGAGGTGAATGATCACAGTCAATATGGCTTCATGAAGAGCATATTGTGCCTAATGAATTTTGTCACCTTCTATAACGAGGCGATAACATTGGTGGATAAGGGAAGAGTAACGGACATCATGTACTTGGACTTGTACAAATAATTTGACACTGTTCTGCATGACATCTTTGTCCCTAAATTCGAGAGACATAGATTTGATGGATGGATCATTCAGTGGGTAAGAAATTGTCTGGGTGGTTGCACTCAGGAGTTGTAGGCAACAGCTCAATGTCCAAGTGGAGACCAGTGATGAGTGGTGTTTCTCCAGGATCAGTACTGGGACAGGTACTGCTTAACATGTTGTCAGTGACATAGCCATTGGGATTGAGTAGACCCTTAGCAAATTTACTAACAACATGAAGCTGTGTGGTGTGGTCAACATGCTGGAGGGAAAGAATACCATGCAGAGAGACCTTGACAGACCTGAGAAGTGGGCCTATGGAAATCTCATGAAGTTCAACAAGGCCAAGTACAAGATCCTGCAACTGGGTCAGGGCAATTTCAAGCACAAATGCAGGCTGGGCAGAGAATGGATTGAGAGGAGCTCTGAAAAGAAGGACTTGGGGATGCTGGTGGTTGACAAGCTCAACATGAGCTAACAATGTGTGCTTGCAGCCCAGAAGGACAACCTTATCTTGGGCTGCATCAAAAGAATTGTGACCAGCAGGTTGAGGGAGGGGATTCTCCCCCTGTACCTGCTCTCACCTGCGTTACTGCATTCAATTCTGGGACCACACACATAAGGACATGGACCTTTTGGAGAGGGTTCAGAGGTGAGCCACATCAACGATCAGAAGGCTGGAACATCTATCCTATGAGGACAAGCTGAAAGGGTTGGGGTTGTTCAGCCTGGATGTAGAGATCAACTTTGTTAATCGTATTTTGTACATCTTAAATAACATTGAGATGTAATGCTGTGTGTGCCTGGAGTATTTGTGTGGATACTGATTAACAATGAGAGGGGAGAGAGGGGGAGATTTGTGAGCAGGCATTGCCCCCAGATTGCTTGTAGCTTGCTCCTAGAATGGACCCAGCAGAAGAGAGAGAGAGAGGTACAGGAGGAGGTGCTGCTCCCCACTTCCCCAAACCCTTTACTGTACTTGCATGCCCAAAGCATTCACACAAATATTATACTGGCAGGGGCCCATTGTACTGCCAGTGACCCTTGAAGCCCCCAGCCCTATTTCAGGAATTTTCCAAAGGAACTTCTGTGTATCCCTCTATTTGAAACTTTCCACACAGAGAAAGTGTGCAGCTGCCACAAGATCACTCCTTACATCTGCCCCATAAATGATCCCTGCCAAGAACATGTGTGCATGCCTGCTACTCTGTGGACCATGTTTCCTGAGGAACTGCTGTCAGATATCCATTGGAGTGGCGATTATTTTTCCCCAATACTTTTCTTCTTTCTTTCTCTCTCTGATTTATTCTCTCCCCTCATTTTAGCACACCTTTTTCCCCTTTCTCCTTTCCTTGGCACTTTTTGGTGAATTGCATTGTATCTGAGTCCTTGTTGTGGTAAGATGAAGATTGAGATCTGGTTTTGTGACTTTGAAGTTACTCCTGGGTGGCTCCAAGTTCTGGTAAATGGCATATTGAGATGTATTTTATTTTTTTTCATTTTGGCTGGGTCCAATATAATACTTGTTTAGAATGTACCCTGGGGATGATTTGCCAGTCATTCCAGATTGCTGGGCAAATATCCAAAAGAACTATACCCCAATATCCTGCTTAGCAGGCCAGTTGAGGCCAGGCCATAACTCTATAGAAGAAAAGGCTCCAGGGAGACCTTAAAGCAACTTTCCAGTATGTAAACGAGGCCTTCATGAAAGCTATAGAGGGACTTTTTACAAGGATGTGTAGTAGTACAGGAAAAATGGCTTTAAACTGAAAGAGAGTAGATTTACATGAGAAATAAGAAAGAAATCCTTCACCTTGAGGGTGATGAGGCACTGGAACAGGTTATCCAGAGGAGTTGTGGAGGCCCCCTCCCTGGAAGTGTTCAAGGATAGAATAGATGAGGCTTCGAGTAACCTGATCTAGTAGAAGGTGTCCATGACCATGGCACAGGGTTTGAAGGAGATGGTCTTTAAGGTCCTCTCCAACGCAAACCATTCTATGATTCTGTTCTCATCTACTGTATGCCTTCTTTAACTTAATGTAATGAGTTGGTTTTGTAAGTATTCCTAAATTGACATAAGCATAATCTTAGTCCTGAACATCCAATGTGGACATGAAATGGATATATGATATGTCCAAGAATCAGTCCAAAGGTTTGTGAAATGTGTACACTCCTTTTAAAGGACAAAAGCTTGAAATGTTCTTTTTGAAATTATTGCCTGTATGAGTGGAGATAAAATTTACTTTAAGCTGATGAGATTTATGAAATATAGACACTAATATCAAATCTAATAATCTTGTGCATAAAAGTGTAATTAAAAAAGTGAATCTTTGATGCATCAAACAAAACTGTTATTTGTGCCACAGAACAGTTCATGGACTGCGAAACATCTATTTTAAAAACATTTAGAACTTTAGATATCTGTAAATGACAAAGGTCTGGTTCTCACTTTTGGAATTTAGTTTACACTGACATATAATTTACTTCTTTATTGCTTATGTCCAGAGATGAAAGAAATCAGTACAGATTTGATATGAATTTTTTAAAGACTGAGAGTGTGATTCCCACTGAAATGAAAGGAACTGCCGACATTTGGCTGATGTGATTACTATACTGGTGTTTGGATTTTATTTTATGTATTTACTATGCACAGTATGTTAATGCAGCTATAGTAATCCTAAGTGTCATTTTATTATTTGAAATAGAAGTAAAAGAAAAGTAAAATTATATATCCTTCTAAATTAGAAATTGTTTGTTTTCTAAAAGTAAGGGTTTAAAAATGCCATGGTAGATGAAAGGTGGTTAAAAGACTCTAGATATAGCCCCTTCTTGGAGGAAGTTCTGTTGCCAAGCAACAAAACCCACAAAGTATTAGGTTCATAAAATGCTGATTAATTAATATACTTATTTGATAGTGAACAAAGCTATAAATTGTACTTGCAAGGTTATACCCAAGAAGCAGATGAAATGTTCCAGATAGCAGCTTCAACATTCACTCAAAATTTGATCCCATGATCAAAATTACATTTGTTCCAGAGGAGAGCTAAAAGCCGGACGCTGTTGCAAATTTCAGTCTAAATATTTCTGTGTTGAATATCTAATACTACAGAGGCTTATTATCTTACTATAAAAAGTGAATCTGGCTGATACGTTGTGAGAAATGAACAGTCACAAGAATTGCTAAGAACTTTATTAGATATATACTCTCCCATTTCTGCTTGTAAATCAAATAAGAAAACTAAAGAAAGGTTGCAGTTTTACATGTCTGTTCCATATTCTGGTCCCGAACAAAGCTGAGGCTACTGGAGAATAGGAGATGAATGACTAGTATTGTAATTTAATTACAGAAACTTTGTAAAAGCTTCAGCCGTGTGGGAGAAACTTAAATTCAGAGGTCTCAAAAGATAAAAAAAAAAATAGCTTTTGGAAAAGAGAGGCTTTACAGTATCAAAAAAGCACACCAGATCATGGAAAATTAATCAAGGTAGCCTTATTAGAAATCCTGTGTGGAAGTATGATTCTCTTAAAGCTTTGCAACATTGTAATGCCCATAATGTCAGTAGGAAGAAGACAAGGACAACAAAAAAAACCATAACGAACATAACTGTTAATAAGCAGAGTAATTCAAAGAACAAAATGTCAGTAGTTCAGAATTTTATGAACACGACAATAACAATAGATACTAAGAAACCTTTCCTTGACTGAGATATGACTGTCTCGGGTATTTGTATCAATGGAAAGAAAATATGTCACCCCCAAAAAGTTATGTACAAAACATGCTCATTGCAGATAGTTACAATATAAATTTTTAGAAAGGATTCAGGTCACCAATACTGGAAAAAAACCAAAACCAAATGAGTGACTGTTACAGAAGCTTTTCTTATAGAAGACATAAACTTCCATCCTGAATAAGAGATCTAGAATTAGGTTTTGTGGTTGATGACCAAAAATGCTACAAAATGCCCACAGCTCCTCATTAAAAAAAAGAGCATCAAAAGAAAACCATAATGAGCTGTAGCAGTGGTCTTTATAGTCTGACATGTGCAAGTTTAAAAAAGTGCTGATAGTTGATAATTTCTTGGGGATTCCAGAAACTAAGCCAAGCATTTGTTGAGCTAAGTAGCTTGAGTTACAACATCTTGGGGCAAAAAAATTAGACTGTTGATGGAATTAGATAGTTGTCTTCTGATCTAATCTCAAAATAGAGCGTAAGATATACATAAGCATTTTCAGAGAGCTAGAAAATAATTCAGTGAGCTAAATAATGATAATTGATGAATAATGGTATACCTTATATATGCCAATATATAGTGTATCTTCACATCCACTGCATGTTACTATCAATATCAATAGGTATTATTTAGACACTTTTTGCTTACATTGTCTTCTTCAAAAAATGCAGAATTAAAATGAATTTATGATTGTGTCCACAAGTAGACGATTTACTGTCTTGTTATTTTATGTAATATTACAATGTTCTCTGTTAAATCCTTTCAGATTAATTACTTTATTTTGCCACCTATATATATAACATAACTTTAAAGCCTCTTCTGTTGAAAGAAACAAATATTTGCTGTCTTTTTTTTTTTATTATTTCATCTTATCTAAACAATCTGAAATACACCTGAAAATCATGGACTGTGTGTGAAATATGATTTGGGTTAATTAGCCACTTAATAAACCAGTGTTTCTATCATTCAGTTCTTTTTCTTGATTTTGAGATATTCTTGATATTGCAATTTGAGTAATTCTGGACATCAGAGTGTGGATTTATGATACCCTAACTGTATGAAACTGATGGAGTATGGTGCTCTGTGGAGGTAAGTGAGCTTGTGATAAGAGAGGAAGCCATATAATTGTGCTAGGGAAGTACTCTTTCTACACTGGAACACTTTTATTTTCCTGTGATTACAAAAACAGGCCACCAATACTCTTGTGTTGCACCTAGTGTTTTAATAAGGGTCTGTATCACGCTACTTTCTTACCTTTATCTGCTTCTATTATAGATTATGTATCCTAATAGAGATATTTATTGGAGGAATTGATGTGAAAGCATATGATATAGGGGACTATTAGAACCATTCTCAACAGTTTTCTCATTTGTATAATGCCCTTTAACGTTCATGGGACTAATTTTATCTTTGTATCAAATGCGTACAAATAGATTCCTCTTGGTACTTGATGTTACTAGAATTAGGGACCTAATTCTACTAAACATTGAAGGGAAGCTAGGAGACTGACTTAAATACTCCTGGAAGTCAAATAATATATATAAAAAACCATGATAATATTATTTGTATTCTTTATAAATTATTTCTTTTTTTTTTGTCTAAATTAGTAGCTTTAATGGAGAATGCCTCAACAATATTAAGAAAGCAAACCAGAACTTCTGAGAACACTTGAAGTTTTACTTTTTCCACTTTATGAAAATATCTTTAATAACATGCATTGGCTTAAAAATGAACTATAGCAACATCATCAGCTGAATTCACTGTTTACAACTCATTAGAGCTATGTTTATTATGTGTTTGAGAGACTTGGGAGCAGAAGGGTTGGTGGGGCTGGTAAGGTGGAATAGTTGTGCATAGAAGGCAAAAGTGACATGAGTGAAGCTACTATTCCCTTTGACTGGAATCTATGCCTAGTAGTTTTGCCCTTTTGAAATAAACTCACACTACTCAGTTCTACAATCCTTACTTTTGCTGAGTAGCCCTTAATTGTGAGAGAATTCTCCTGTTAATGAGAATAATCAGAAGAATACCACTACTCAGGCTGAGTAAGGGCTGCAGAATCAAACACACGAGAACAAGTTCCGGAAAGTGTGTTGTTAAAGCAATTAGAGCTGTAAGAAGCATAGCTCCCCTTCTGGGATTTCAGTATGAAAATGAAGGTCTAATAACGTTCATTTTCATCATGTTGACTTGATGAGCCAGTCACGAGTAACATAAGCAAGATGTGATTGAGAAAAAGGAAAACTAATGATAAGGGTAGAACACCACAATTGCATATATTGCCATGAAGCTTCTTGCAGGAAGGACATTTGACTGAATCAAGCAGTGTGCTTTCACTACAGTTTTAATAAATAATACTGCTTTGTAAACATCATTTATGAAATGAAAAGTAAACTGCAGGTAGGGAGATGCTTCTTTCCTGGGGTATATCTCCTTACAGTTTCCATTATTTTTATTAACTTATCTGATATTCCACAGTGTATATTAATGAAAATAATATAGCAATTAAAAACTTATTAAATGATTGCTTACTCGTTCTGTATATTTAAAATAGCACTGATGTCACTTTTTATTAGTAACTTTAATATACCGTGTTGCGTATTTATTAATATTCTATAAATTGAAAAAAAATAAAACTAAAACAAGGTCCATAGGGCTTGAAGCTAGGAATATCACTAGCTCTGACAGTGAAATTTTACAAGACATTGCCTACTTTTTTATAGTGACATTAGTGGTTTTATATATTTTTTAATATATAAAATGTATGTAATATACATATATTTGCAGAACTTAAAATATATTCAGAGACTGATCCTTGTTGGACTATGCTATGTAGAAGCAGGTGCCAAAAAGAACCCATTTCAAAGTTCCAATACAGTTTTAAAGTTCTAATTCTGCTATAGAAGCAATACATATGGATGACAAATCACTTCATGGTAGCAAAATCCAGAAATTTAATAATAATGATTTTGGATCATATGTTACCAATATATCAGCTCTTGCCTTCTGATTAAATATGTGAGAATCTATATGTCAACGGCATTTTTTGCAAGTGGAACTTCTTTCAATAAATCAGTGAGAGTCTGGTGGACATTTCTTTATGTGAACCAAGCAGAATCTTAGAAAGGGAGAACAATGTGTTAAAAAAAATTTGTTCTGAAAAAGGAATGCTTTGATACTAGAGACAAGCAGCACAGCAGGAGCTTAAACAAACAAAAACAACCTTGGTGTTTGCTATTCTTGTCTAGTGACAGCTTTGTGTAGGGCATCTAGCTGTTAGAGTGCAATTTATGAGAAGGATCTGGCAGCATGTAGCATCATGGTATCACAACAAAGGAAGAAAATGAGATCCTGTTCTTTTTTTTTTTTTTCCATGAAATCCATACTGATAGTCTCTGTTTTCTATGTTAAATTTATTTATTTGGTGCATGCATGTGGTGGTGTTGTGAGATGTTTTTGCAGTAGTATGCATTAAACTTGCACTCAAGAGATGCTCCTGTCCTTCTGGAATTCTTTTTATTGGTTTGGTTTTTCCAGAGTCACTAAATAAAGAATTTGTGATTGGAAAGATTGAAAAGGAGAGGCACATTCCCCAGTGAGGGAAAGTAGCTTCAGAGGCAGAAACACAAAGTTCCTTCTTTTTTTCCCTCAGGCAAGAAAGAGTAGATGACTCAGGGGAAATGGTGAAAACATGGACATACTTCTTACTAGAACACTAATAATATTCTCCCATTTTGCATAATTCATTTGCTTGATGACAATTGTTTCCCCTCACATGCTGCCAATCCTCCCTCTGCACAGGGGACTTAATGTAATTCACTGCAAGAAATATTTCTATTTAAGAAATAGCAAGGATGAAATTTCTTCTCACCTCACATTTTTTTCATATGGTACCTTTCCAAGGTCTCTATCACCAGAGACTTCTAACATAACGTAACATAACACAATGCAGAAGTAGCTTTCTTCCCTCTGTTTCTGTCTGAATTAATGTTACAGGTATGCTGCTTTGCTGCCAGAATTTTCACGTTTCTCTTTCTTTTCTTTGCTTCCTCGGTTTCCTTCCTAGATTGTTAGTAGATGGGGTCATTCTGCCTGAAGAATCATTGATCCTGAGCAAATACATCTTGCCTTTAATAACAGATATCCCTTTCCCACTTCTACATTAGGATTAGAAAAAGAAATGCCATTTGCAACAAGCAAGATGCTACTTTTCTAAAAAGAAAATCTTTTAAGAATCCAAGACTTACAAACAAATATCTTCAGTGTTGCTGGTGTTATCAGTTTAAGTGATGCTGCTTCTGTATCTGTTTCTTAACTATAATTTGTTTAACCTTCAACAATTACTATCAGACAAATTCAGAAGAAAAATTTGGGCCAGCTCCGGAATTAATGGAAGACATTAAAACTTCCCTTCCTTACAGTGAGGCTGAGATGAGACTTATACAGTTATTTGTGAAAATTAAGATATTTTTTAAATGCTGTAAGCAACAAGACACACTCAAATTTCAAACACTTTCCTCAAACTAAGAATGTTTTTCTTTTCCATCAGAGTTCACAGGTCACAAAAATAAGGGAGGAAGGGAGGAAGGAAGAAAAAAGAAAGAAAAAGAGAAAAAGAAAGAGAAAGAAAGATAGATCAGTTTGCTGTGCTGTGTTTTCATTGGTTTTTTTGTGTTTTTGTGGTCAGATGCATAAATGGAGAAGTAGCATGTTCAAATTTTACCTCTGGGTTGAAGAGAAGGTAAGAGAAGGTCTTAGCACAAACTGGGATGTCACTGTAAATGTCATCAAAAGGTATATTGTATCTTAGGCATTGCCATAGTCTTATTCTCTGGCCTTCAAGCATTTTTATATTACTAGACTTTCACTATAATTGTTTCCGGTCTGCCGAGAATGCTAATATCCTTTATTTTACTAAGAATATCCTGGGATAAAGCATGATACACTTTAAGGTGCACCATGATTTTTCTCAGATCTCCACAGATGACTAACAGAATCAGAAGTAAGAATTAACTAAGTTTTTTTTAAATTTTCATGCAGTACTTTAAAACACATAATATGAACCATTTTTTTAAATCATATTTTCTTGCAAAAGCACCAACATTGCATGTTAAAAATGATGAAAGGGTCTGTATTTTATTTTGGAAGACAGGAAAACATGCTCATCTGCATTCATTCTTTTTTTTGGTCAAATCAAGTGTTTTTATTCAGTAAAAGAAGAACAGGATAAGGATGCCCATAGGAAACCATCTGACTGTTAAGACCAACAGAACTACAAAATTTAAAGATTGCTACCTGTCTTTATTTCTATACTTTACACTCCAGATAAATAAATAAATAAATAAATCAAGTCTGAAGCATAAAACCACAAACATATGCCAGTTCATGCCTTGCAAAAGCAGTAGTTGTGTAACTTTAAATCCTATAATTTTATTCTCTCTAATTGACATATTAAAAAGCACTATCAGACTGCAGAGCAGAACAACTATGTCAGGTCATATTTGTATGTATTTAAGTAATGCTTCAAAATAAATAAATATTCAGAAATAAAATTCAAGTGGCACATTGTAAAATATCATTAGAAAGTGAATAACATGATGCCCTCATTCATCTGTGGAAAACAGTATGGCTTTTGGAAATCTGTTCTTTTATCTATTTGTCCATGTCCTGCTGCTATTTTTGCTAGTCAGGAAAAGATTTCCAGCCCATATCGTCTTCCATTTAGGAGCCTTTCTGTTGTGGGTTATATTCAATGATTTAGCTTGTTTGTTGTAATGGTTGGCAGAGCATCCTCAGGCTTATTTTCACAGCTAAGCAAGATTTTGCTAGATGGTCTCTGAATTCAGAGTCTTTTTCAGACATCTCAAGAGCGAAAATTGCTGATTCTTTGCAAAATGCTGCTTTGTATTTATTGAGTTAAAAAAAAGCAATCTTCACTGGATGATGATGGACAATTTACGTAACCCAACATAGCTAAAAATTTTAAAAGAAAACTAT
Organism: Phaenicophaeus curvirostris; assembly: GCF_032191515.1. Classification (NCBI taxonomy): domain Eukaryota; kingdom Metazoa; phylum Chordata; class Aves; order Cuculiformes; family Cuculidae; genus Phaenicophaeus; species Phaenicophaeus curvirostris. Next base: position 174,909,145 of record NC_091392.1, on the reverse strand, counting down.
ACCTACTTTTTTTAACCCTTACAGTATGACTGCAAAAAGCAACAAGTTTGAAATGGACTTAGCAATTATAAGACAATGTAAATCACTTAAGAATGTAATTATTTACAATGTAGTCACTTACAATGTAGTCACTTACCAATGCAGTTTTCAAAGTAAATTCAGTAAACCTCAGACTGAAAAATTTTTTGATAGTTCTGTTCCTCTTGGAATATATTCTTTCTTTAGATAAAGACAATCTCATTTTGTTCAAATTTATGACACAGAAACCAGTTTTAAGCTAAATAATATATTCATCTCTGGCAAGCTTCTTTCAAATAAACTCACATTTTTAAGGCACGTACGTACTATATTTTGTTCTCTCCCACATGCTGAGTGATCTAACCATTGTGATATTGCACAAAAGAAAGGCATCATCCTGTAGAACAGTAACTGCAGAAAGAGGAAAAAAATGAAACTGAGCAAAAAAAAGGGGAATCAAATGGAGGTAAAGTCCATTATGAAACCACAGGAAAGCTATAGCATGAAACCCTTGTGTATCAATCCAGTCTCACTTCTTCTTATGAGTTAGATTATCATTGCTTTCTATGTAAAGGATCATTCATGAGAGAGAAAAATTATTCACACACCTTTGAAACTTAGTTTTAAGAAAATTAAGGGGAAAAGCTGTATAGTTTTGTCTTGATTTTCTTTTTTTTTTTTCCTAATCCTCCCATGTGGACATAAAGATTCCAGTCTTGCATGTATGCTGGGGAAAGTGGCCAACGCCTTGATGTACCTGCAATATTAGCGGCAAGCACAGAGCAAATGACTGATGTTCTCATGCTTGCTAGCTTGTTGAGTACTTGGAGTCTTTATTAAGTCCCGTGGGTTAATAGGAAAGGAATGCTCTAGGCAGAAAACACGAAGATAAGGGGCAAATCTGTGGAAAACAGGAGGTTGCACTCTGTCGCTGTACTGTGGGATTCTCACAGGTGAAAATTCACTGGGATAGCTGTTACTGGATACAGAGGCACTATACAAGGTTTGCACCCTCTCAATAAAGTGGATCTTGTTTGTTGCCTCATCGACAGGGTCCGTACCTTAATCGCTGTGCTCCCATTAGACCATTTTTGCAAACAATGGTGGCTTAGTCCAATACTTCTTGACAGTAGCGAAGAAAAGGATATTTTTTCAGGATTAAAAAACCCAATATCTTGTTAACTTTAAGGTCTTCTTGTGAAGGGTCATCTTGGTTCTTATATCATCTTCATCATTCTGCTTAATGCTGTATTGGACTCAGTTTTAGTGCAGGAACCTTAATACAAGACTGTGTCCAACCTTTTCATTCACCAGACGTATGTGAGTGTGAGAAAGCAAACTTGTCTTCATGAGTGTCAGTGCTGTAGATACATCAGGGCTTGTGTAGTCTGCCCTCGATGTAGTCTCATTTCAAGCACCTTGTAGTCTGCAGATCTGACTCCGGTGAAAACCAAAGACCTTTCAGGAGAAAGATTGCAGCAGCCTTAGAATGGAATGTATTACTAGTCTGAGAAGGTAGCTGAATGCAAACAAACAAATAACAAGGAAATGGTTTTGCATGCTGAACTGCTGAAAACAGAAAATATGGAATAAGAGTGTATAGTTTATTTCTGAATTAGAGTTTATATACCTCTCCCAGGACTGTTTGTAAGCTCCTCCTAGAAGGATCTGCAGCCCAGAATCTGTCAAAAGAAAGTAATCTTAGGAAGCTTTTACAGTCAGTGCAAAGAAATTGGCACAGTTGAAGCAGAAATTATCTCATTCTAATACAATTATGTGGTTTATGCCTCAAAAAAGCCTGTGGACTATATACTCCAGAATGTCTAATTAGACTTATACAGAATGTCTAAACAGACCACAGGGGGTTTTTGTTTCTCTAATAAAGTGAGATTAAACCAGTATCTTCCTCAAAAGTTTGGGTACTTTATGAATTCATTTAAGGTGACTAATCTAAAGCTAGTGGTTGAATATGTATCCCTTATAAACAGTGAACTTTCATTTAAGATAGAATTTTACTGCTCTGATTTGCTTAGACAGTTTTCTTGTTTAGCTACAGTGGTCTAAATTCCTCTTCAAGCCTTCAAAGTCAGTTAAGTCATGACAGGTCTAATCCTTGACCAGTTCCTCGGTTATCTAAGGTATGTGTTTAATTCACAGTCAAAGTGTCTTGAGAATGTGACAGTCTCTTCAGTTCTACTGGTGTTGGCAGAAGAATGAGATCCAGTTTAAAGTCATCGCTTAAATGTAAGTTTCCTCACATTCCTGTTGATTTCTCTTTTGTACTTTAGTTTTTGTGTTATAAAGAGTGAATGTCCTTAAATGAATTTAGGAGTTTGCTTTGTTTTATTTTCATCTATCGTGCTTAGCATTATACAGTAGGGGTTAAATAGCATTATTGCAAGTCTGTCACCAAACCTGCTTTCCAAATCAGAAATAATTCTAAATATCTTTTTCAATGTAAAGGGGAAAGTAACCTTTGCCGGGATTTTAAAAACGCACACAGACACACACAATTATTTTTCATAGCTAAGAAATAAAAAATAACTTTGAAATTCAGTGTGCCTTGCCTTGCTCCCCTTCCTTCTTTTTGGAGTCTGACTTCCTAAAGCCTTAGAATTTCTCCCAAAATTCTTCATTCAAGAGATTTTATTATTACCTTTAAACAGTCTACTTAATTTTTTGTTTAATTTAGTTTATTTTTTTAATGATGTGTTATTCATTTTATTTCAAAAGGCCTATTTTCATACATCACCACCTCCATTTAATCAGATTTATTTTAGAGGAATCACAGAATCACAGAATCACAGAATAACCAGGTTGGAAGAGACCCACCGGATCACCGAGTCCAACCGTTCCTACCAAACACTAAACCAAATTAAGGAAAATTAAGTCTTCAGCAAAGATCAACATAAGGAGTAGAAAATGGAAAATCATGTCAATCTTTCATATTAATGTTGTACAGTGGGAAACATCAGATGACAAATATAACTAAAATACATTATATCTATACTAAATTATAGGCAGTAAGTCTTTTAGGTACCTGCTTCCTATTGATTTATATGAGAAAGAATTTTCTAAATGCATTTTAAGCTCTAGACTTCAATTTTTAATTGTGTTATTATTTTATTAGGTAAAACTGAAAATATCACTGAATATGTTGTGCAATCTATGCTGCCTGCCCTGCTGTGATACAGAAAGTTGCATGTAGTTGTAAATATTTTAAAAGAAATATTTATTGTTGTATTACTTTTTAATAAGCTGTATTTTTTTTTTAATTCCTAGACTATAACAGTGTGGTGAGATATTTATTACAATGAGATAAATATTTCATTTTTAACATGTGCCTCTTAACTCTGCAGATTTAACGATAATGATGGGAATGCACTAGTCAGACAGGAAAAGTAAATTATTACAGATAGCTCATGGAGATACAGAGCAGGTATACTGTTGTAAGGCATATGATTAGAGTAAGGAATAAGATTATAATGACATACAGTAAAGAGGGGGAAATCTCAAGATCAGAGAAACTTTCATAAATATTTAGCATTTCAGCACTGTGATTATTTGAATTCAGTATCTGAATTCTTTGAGAATTACAGATTTTGTAAAGGATTGGAACAATTTTCCTATGAAAATTTTCTGTGATAATTCTAGCGTTTTTTGTGAATGTAAGACTATTCTAATGCTTTGTTAGTCTTAAAAACATAGTATTTCTGAACTCTGTACTGTAGACATTTTACTAAATAATATGAGTAGTAGTTTTTTTTGGCTAATGCAAAATTGAAGCCCATTTGTTTGTTTTGTGGTTGCAACTGGAGAAACAAAGTTTCGTAATCTTGTTGCCCTATCTCACTCCAGAATCTTGTTATCTACGGTCTACTGAAAATTACATAAAGCCACAGTTGCTTGCTATGGGAAAGATTTCCTACCTACTGCTTTTAGCTGTCAAAGTTTCTTCATATATAGTTTCTTCATATTTCACTTTAATTAATGTATTAATGTTGATGTTTTTCAAAAAAAGAAGAATTAAAAGTTTCTACATTTGAGTTATTTTGGCACTCTACTGAGGATTACCACAGCTGATGGCAGTACGATGAGATGTACAGATTTAAGAAGCTGAGATTGTTCTTTACACATGGATAACTATCTGTACTTGCACAACAGAGGTTAATGACAGAGTAATGTCATGAAGCTAGTTTTTCCTTTCTTCCTGATCATGGGTTTAGGTGAGAAAAAATAGTATCTCTGAACTATTAAAAATGGTCAAAGTGAGCTGACTCAAAAAACAACTGTAAGTGGGAATCATCATGTGATCTGTAAATCATGAATGTGTTGTGGGCCCACATTCTTTTAAAAACACTGAAGAAACCAAATTTTGTTGAAGAAGAAAATAGCTTTGATTTAAAATAATTTTTTGTATTATTGATAACCTTGAAAATGTGAAATCTAAATAGCAGAAGTTATTCATGCCTGAGTCAAAAAGACATATCATTTCAATGGAGAAAACATTTTAAGAATTGGAACATCAAGGTGCAAGAATTATATCATTATCTCTCATCTTTATCATTCTTATTAACAATAAAAATGAATTAGCTCTTCAAACATAATTATCACACATGTCAAGAGCTACATCCATAATAATAGTGAAGATCAAGCTAAAATAGCCATGAGAACAGCAAGTAATTTGAGATTGAAGAGCCATTGTGGACAGTTTGAGGATTAAGGCTACATGCCAAAGAACAACAGACATAAGAGATATGTGAGGAAAACATTAAAAACTGGATTCAGGCAGGGGTGGCAGGTGGGTAGAGGGGTTGTTCTGGTGTTCAGAAATCCAAGTTTTTGTGGGCTTGTGAACCTGGAAGGTGTGATGTCTGTGCTGGAATAGTGACCTAACTCTGCCAAGCCAGGAGGAGGAGGGTGTGTGGCTTTCTGGAGCCGTATCTGGTGTGAGTGCTGAATGTGCGTGCAGCAGTTTTTTCTGGCCTGCTTGTGTGCCTATATCTCTGAGATATGTGTTCAGCTTCACTCCAGTTGAACCTGAAAACAGGGAAGTGGTGGTTGCATCCCTCAGGCTGAACAGAAACTGTAGGGCACTGGGCAGGAATCCTAGTCTGGATCCACTGGAGCAGGTGGCTGTTCTTAAAACTCCCCTGATTTGCTCGTGATGGTCCTAATCTGTGTAGTGGATTAACCTCATTTGGGTGCCAGGCACCCACACAGCTGTTCTCTCACTGTCCCCACTACACAGAACAGGGAGAGAAAATAAGATGAAAAATCTTGTAGGCCAAGATAAAGACAGGGAGATTACAAATCAAGTACTGTAACAGGAAAAACAGAATATGTGCCTGCAATGTGCGCTTGCAGCCCAGAAAACCGATTACATCCTGGGTTCCATCAAAAGAAGTCTGGCAAGAAGATCAAGGAAGATGACTCTGCCCCTCTGCTCTGCTCTCATGAGACTCCACTCCACCTGGTGTAGTGTCTTCAGCTCTGGAGCACACAGCAGAAGAAAGAAATGGACATGCTCAAGTGGATCTGGAGGAGGATCACAAAGGTGATCAGGAGCTGGAGTACCTCTCTTATGAGGGCAGGCTGAGAGAATTGGTGTTGTTAAGCCTGGAGAAAACTTCAGGGACATCTAATAGTGACCTTCTAGTACATGAAGGGGCCCTACAGGAAAGATGGTGAGGAACTTCTGATCAGGGAGTATAGTTATAGGAAAAGGGGTAATGATTTTAAAGTGAAAGAGGGTAGATGTAGCTTAGATTTTATGAAGAAATTCTTTACGGTAATGGCAGTGACACATTGGAGCAAGCTGACCAGAGAAATTGTGGGTATGACATCCCTGAAAGTGTCAGAAGCCAGGCTAGACAGAGCTTTGAGCAACCTGGTCTAGTGGAAGATGTCCCTGCCCACGGCAGGGGTTTTGGAACTAGATGATCCACATAGGTAAGCTTAGGAAATGTGGGTTAGCTGAGTGAACAGATGGAATGAGAACTGGCTGGATGATAAAGCTCAAAGGGCAGTGATGTGTGATACAGAGTGTAATAAGAAATCTGTACCTAATGGTGTTCCCTGGAGGTCAGTACTGGGCAATGTCTTGTTCAACATGTTCACCATTTACCTGGATGAGGGGACAGAGTGTATCCTTAGCAAGTTTGCTGGTGATACAAATCTGAGAGGAGTAGCTGATACACCAGACGGCTGTTCTGCCGTTCAAGAAGACCTGGACAGGCTGGAGATTTTGGCAGAGAGGAACCTAATGAAGTTGGAGGAGGAATAATTCCTTTCACAAACACAGGTTTGGTGCTGACTAGTTGAATAGCAGCTCCGCAGAGAAGGACATAGGAGTCCTGGTGGGCAATAAGTTAATAATGAACCAGCAATGTACCCTTTTGGCCAAGAAGGCAAATGGGGTGGGTTGAGAGGAATGTGCCTAGCAGGTAGAAGAGGTTATCCACCCCCTCCACTCTGCCCTAGTAAAGCCCCATCTGGAGTATTGTACCCACTTCTGAGCTTCCCAGCTCAAGAAATGCAAGGAACCATTGGATAGACTCCAATGGATGTACATTTATTATGATGGAAATTGACTAATAAAATCTAGACAATGTAGAATTTAAATATTAGGAAAAAACACACTTGTTTATCCTCCTGTTATGTTTTATATTATATCAGATTATGGGAAGTTTGCTGTCATGTAGAGAAAATAATGTGTCACATAAAATGACATGATCTTCTAAGCAACAGCAAAAGAAAACTTGAGTTCTAAATAAATTTTACCTAACTCCAGCTACTTACCTGCTCTAGTCTCCTTTCATCTGCTCTGAGACTATTACAGGCCTCAGATAGGTTCATTTGGGCCTGTGATTTTCTTCTTGTTACAAATTCCTTTATATTAGAAATACATTATTCCTTCAAAATAGAAGATTAGGCAGTAGAAGGGTGGTCAGATAGCACAGAGAGAGCACAGAACACTAGATAAGCTATATGGGGAAGGGGGGTTGATGACATACTGGAACACATAACTGCTAATGTTTCCTAGAAAAACAAATATTGCACTAGAACACTGTTACCTTTCACTCTGGAAAGGAGATTAGCAGACTTTTTGTTTCAAAAAAACCAACCAAAGTACAAGGGAAATTTGCCCTGAAAATTTACAAAGTGTTTCAATCTGTATGTTTTTGTGATATTCACTCACTCCGCTCCCCTACTCCTTAATGGCTGAAAATTAATACAGAGAAAAAAAACCCAGTCTGCTCTACCAACTCATTGCTACTGAACACAGTCATACCGTCAATAAAAGAACAACTGTGAAAGACTGTAAGGGCTGATGCATTTGTCCAAAGGAAGGCCTCTAGCACTGTATGAGACACCCTAGGATATCAGGAGAATTGACATAGAGCTGGTAGGTGTGATATGAGACCTTTAGCATGGCAATGTCCTTTTCAGGTTGCAGCACAAATCACGAGACATACCCTCGGGCATACGAGACAATACTACATATCCATGTTCAGGAAAATGATTAATGCTCTGGGTTGAATGAAACTTAAGCAGCTCATGAATTGAGGGTAAAAGCATCCAATTAGAATTTTGCAAGGTTGGAGAAAACTTTTTTCTGTAATAGTTCCAAAACCTAGTATAAGAGTATAGGTTCATCATAGCCAAAATTCTCAAGATCAGAAATCGCTATCAAACCTGATTTTTGTGTCTTGGCATATTGTATGCAGAAAAATTTTTTTTGTCAATTAATTTTCTATTTTCATGATTTTTTTTTCTCCTTCTATATTCCTGGTTTTGGCCACAGTGCAGGTTATTGTCTCCCAGAACCAGCATAAACTTACTCATTGATCCCTAGTGGAAAAGTTTTAGACTATCAGACTTTTCTCATGAAATTGTATCTGGAAACAGGCAAGGAATCATGCATTATTACAGTACATTATGAAAAGCTAAAAGGTATCATTAGAACTCTATTGTCCTTGATAAAACTATAATATTAAACAGAAATAAAGGTTAAGGCCTATATATTCTGATTAAGATGACTTCTTTCTTTTGCTAATTTCATTACTTTTATTCTGAAACTGGAATCATTCAGCATTTTCCTCCTGCTTCATTGGTATTTATACTGTTCTTTTGAAAGTAATGCTTCACAAAACATTCTGGATTGGCAATGAATTATATAGACATCGTATGTAAACTGCTGATTTTATTGGACAGTCAGCAACATCTTGAGCACATTTATGAATATTGCTTTAGTGGTTTGTCTCTATTAATAGTTGGTTGCTGATGATAACAGAAAGGCTCTTCCAAAAATCTTCAGATCAGGTCCCATATGAAAATGTTGAAATACACAAACTAACTAGTGTGAATTTTAAAATTATTCTTTTTGCTTTCACATAGAAAAAATTTGTAAGGAACACTAATCTTTGTCGTGAAAAAGCAATGCTAGCACAAACTATACATCACATCTAATTTAATCTTGTAAATAAATATAATTTGTCTGAAAATCACTTGTGATAGCTATTATAGTTAGGCATCTTCGAAACATTGTTAGAGAGCAGGGGTTGTTTAGCCTGGAGAAGAGGAGGCTGAGGGGAGACCTCATTGCTCTCTACAACTACCTGAAAGGAGGTTGTGGAGAGGAGGGTGCTGGCCTCAAGCTCCGCCAGGGGAGGTTTAGGCTAGACGTTAGGAAAAAATTCTTTACAGAAAGGGTCATTGGGCACTGGAACAGGCTGTCCAGGGAGGTGGTTGAGTCACCTTCCCTGGAGGTGTTTAAGGCACGGGTGGACGAGGTGCTGAGGGATATGGTTTAGTGTTTGTTGGGAACGGTTGGACTCGATGATCCGGTGGGTCTCTTCCAACCTGGTTATTCTGTGATTCTGTGATTCTGTGACCTCTTCTCCCAAGTGACAGGGGACAGGACAAGAGGGAATGGCCTCAAGCTCCGCCAGAGGAGGTTTAGGCTGCACATTAGGAAAAAAAAAATTCACAGAAAGGGTCATTGGGCACTGGAACAGGCTGCCCAAGGAGGTGGTTGATTCCCCTTCCCTGGAGGTATTTAAGGCACAGGTGCACGAGGTGCTAAGGGGCATGGTTTAGTGTTTGATAGGAATGGTTGGACTCGATGATCTGGTGGGTCTCTTCCAACCTGGTTATTCTATGATTCTATGATTCTATGATAGGACTAAGAGAGTAAGCATATCTAGTAGATAACATATAGGGTATCAAGACACTTTAAAGGTGGTTGGTACACATTACCTTGGAAAAAAACAGTTAAAAATAAGTTGCCTTAGTTTCCAACCAGCAAACTGAAGAAAAATGTGTGGCTTATGTTTGTTTTGAGAGCTACTAGTTACTACTGCTAATGTAACCTTTCTTAAGCCAAAGAAACTAAGGGCTTGAAAATATCTTCTAAATAATTTAAAGGACAGCTTTGGGATGAGAGTAACTCATAATTTTCACAAGTAAGTAAGTTCCATGACCCAAAGGTGCTATAACCACTGGCAATTAGAGACAAATGTTTCCTTATGTGAATAGATATTAATTTTACCTTTTGCTTTAGGATAATATTTTTGGTTATGAATAGATAACAAGGTAAAATAGAACTACAATTGGAAGAAGCTGTTTGGAGAAAATTAAGCAAGCACGGTTAACTCACTACTGCATGCTTCTTTAATGTTCCATAGTGTTATTTAAATAAGTCATATACAATGAGTATATCATTACAGTTTTTAGAAGTCACAGAGAAAATGCTCTCTAAGCAGGGATATTTATGAAAATAATTTTCAAGTTTTGGTCAAGAGAATGAAAGATTCAGGAGTACAGACTTGCATGTAAACAGATCAAAGGCGGCCCCGCCTCAGGGGGTTGGAACTAAATGATCTTTAAAGTCCCTTCCAACCCAAACTATTCTATGATTCTATATTTATTAAAAAGAAGAGTCAGAGAGAGTAATGAAAGTTTTGGTGGGTTGACCCTGGCCGGATGCCAGGTGCCCACCAAGCTGCTCTGTTACTTCTCCTTCTGAGCTGGACAGGGGGAGCTAAAAAAAAAAAATACCTGGAAGACTTGTGGGTTGAGATAGGGATGGTGTCACGTGTTGAGGGGGACAGAGTGATTAATGTCACAAGTGGGTAAATTTAAAAATATATACGAGAGACTTCAGGAACAGATTTTATCAATCTGTTTGACTCATTTTTGGCCTCAGAGTATTGCAAGAGTGAAAAATACCATCACTCAGACTGCTAGCCAGAGTCTTCCAAACTGGCAGTGATGTAAAGGTATGATGGCCAGCCTGTCAGAGCTGCAACAATGCCACAAGGGTTATTGATAATCATCCCGTTTGCAACATATGCAATAGATAATGTAACAATCATGCAAGGGTAATTGATAATCACCCAGCCTGTCATGCTCCAAAGTCACTTTAAATTCAACCATGTCACAGAGGCAATAAATTTAGCCTAGATGGTTGAAGTAGAGACTCCCCTTTTAATCCCTCTAAACAGTTATAACAAACTGCAGAGACTTGTACAAATAAGTCAATTTTATTAAGAATAACAGCTCAGGACTTAACAAGGTTTGTTAATAACTGTGGAGAAGGTAACATTTGCTAAAATATATTGAACCACTCATTTTATGATACCACACCAAATGTGTAAAAACATGCAATGAGCAATGATATACATGGAGCAATAACAATCTGATGCAGGTAAAGATAACATGTAGATAGGGTTAGAGTACAGAGAGAGATGCTAACACTTAGCTTGATATTAATTAGCTTGATATTAAGATTTATATTTAGAGTGCATACACAAAGTGCTTACCACAATTGAATCCAGGGAGGATGGGAGGAAAAGTAATGGAACTTACCCTGTCGGCTGATGCCAAAAGTTTTGATCACATTTTTCCCTCCACTCACTTGCACTGATGAAGTCCCCTACGGGGTTGGGGAGAAGGAATTCAGCCTCTTGGCTGATCCTTAGAGTTTCAGTGACAATTTTCTTCACACCTGCCCATCCACCAAAACTTTTCCTTTGTTCAAACTACTTATAGTAAACTTACACCTAGGGGCAGAGAAGCTTGAGTGAATGTGGTCATTATATTAATTGCTGATTGGTGGAGAAGAGCCAAAACTTAACTGCTCAAGCCCAGTAGGTGTGGCCATGGGAGTGGTTGCCTCAGAGGAAGCGGGGAGGTGGGTTTTAATATTATCATGATATTACAATGATGGCACAGGCAATCTGTAGCCAAGTTGTCAGGACAGCAGTTGCAATCCACCTTCTTAGAAAATAATTAGGCTCTTGTCCTTGGTGGGGCCTTGCTCTGGTAGCAGGAATTGACTGTACCTTTTCCCAGATACCTCATCCCCCACTTTAGGTGCTGATATGCTCTTGATGCATTCATTTTTTTTAATGCCTTGTACTCAGCCCGTGGCAAGGAGGGGAGGGCGGGCTAAGGCAGGGAGGAGAGAGGTGGAAGCACCGAGTTCCATTTCTCCCCACATTCAGCTCCATTCTCATACTTAGTTTTTATTCCAGAATTCATCCTTATTTCCCACATATGAGGAGAGATCATTCACCAATCACAGTCACAGACAAACCAGACTTGACTTGGTGGTATTAATTTAATTTATTACCAGTCAAATCAGAGTAAGGTAATGAGAAATAAATCCAAATCTTAAAATATCTTCTCTCTACCCTTTCCTTTTTCCCAGGCTCCACTTCACTCCTGATTTCTCTACCGCCTTCTCCATCAAGCAGCATAGAAGTATGGGGAATGGGGGTTGTGGTCATTTCATTACAAGTTGCCACTGCTGTTTCTTCCTTCTCACTGCTCCCCTGCTTATGGGGTCCCTCCCATGGGAGACAGTCCTTCACAAAGTTTTCTAACTTGGCTCCTTTCCATGCAGTACAGTCCTTCAAGAAGAGACTGCTCCAGTGTGGTCTTCCACAGGATCATAAGTCCTGCCAGCAAACCTTCTCCAGGTCCTGCCAGGAGTCTGATCCAGTGTGACCACAAGGTCACAGCTTCCTTTTGGCATTGACCTGCTCCATTGTGGGGTCTTCCATGGGCTGCAGGTGGATATCTCTTCTATAGTTAACTTCCATGGGCTTCAGGAGGACAACCAGCTTCACCATGATCTTCACCACGGGCTGCAGGGGAATCTCTGTTCATTGCCTGGAGCACCTCTTGCCTCTCCTTCTCCAGTGACCTTGGTGCCTGCAGTGTTATTTCTTTCACATATTCTTACTTCTCTCCTCAGGATGTTGTTGTGCAGCAGTTTTTCTTCACCTTCTTAAAGATGTTATCTCAGAGGTGCTGCTACTGATGCTGATTGGCTTGGCTTTGGCCAGCAGAGGATCTGTCTTGGTGCTGGCTGGCATTGGGTTTGTCAGACACAGGGAAAGCTTCTAGCAACTTCTTACATAAAGCCATTCCTGCAGCCCACTTTGCTACCAAAAACTTGTCACGCAAACACAGAACAAAAATGCTTCAATAACCAGAATTAGAATAAAAATCCTAAACATGAGGATCTTTAGCTTGCTATTTAATTGACTGTCCTACCCCTAAATTAATCTTCAGCATGTTTACTTGTAAATGGTTTGCAGCTGCTTCAGTTTCATAAACTGTACACGCATAAACCTTGTACATCAAAGGACCTTCAAACACTAGAAATTTTATGAGTGAAGATATGAAGTTAAATGGTCTAGTGTGAAAAAAAGGAGAATGTAGAAGGTGGGGCTCATGAATCCCATCCTGATATTTTAACCTGTTATAATTCTTGTATTTTGTCCAAAACTCCCTATGACATGAATGCTGCTTGAGAAAAATATTTGAGGAGTTCTGTGAGACTCCTTTTTCCTGAAATTTGCTTTTGTATTATAACTTACTGCAACTACCTTCTTACTTAAATGCTTGACAGTATAAAAAGATCTGATGATATTCTGGTTTTCAAACTTGATATAAACTGAACATTCATTATGCAAAGCTGATTTTTCTTCCCTTTTCAGCTCATAGTTTTGATTCAAATGAAAGTACAAAGCTATAAAAAATTCTAAGTATTTATTATGTTTCTTTTGTTTAAGTAAAATAAAAAATTCCTTTCAAAGATAGATTCTGTGACTCCCAGCAATCAGTTAGGGGGGAAGAAGGGAAAGAAGAAAGAAAAAGGAAACTGGTAAAAGAGATGACATTTGATTTCCACACTACATCATTCCAAAGCAGACCTATGGAGAAAATATATGACTCAGCAATAACCAAACAGCCCTGGGAGCAAAGATCTTTCTTAACAAAACATCAGTAATATTGGTATGTCTTGTTTTTAACAAAGTATTAAGTTCTGAAGAAGCAAAAATTTTGCCAGGCGTTTTCTAACTACACCTAGTTAGCAAATGAAAAATGTCCCAAAGCGATAGTACATGACAAACATGCCCACAAGACATCATCTCCATCTAAATATTGTATTCTTTTTAAAAGCTGAGAGGAGGACAAGAAAACAAAATAAAATGCCCTTTTTCTGTATTTGAAATGAATGGGCCACAGTATAATCTTTTTTGTTTTTTTTTTAACTTCAGGAAAAGAGAAGACATGAAAAGACGGGCAAGTCACTAGGCATCAAGGAGAACAAATTAAATCACTCAAATACCAAGAATAAACAATCAGGTTTCCTCAGGGCATGCTGACCCCTTGAATTTATATATTTTTGCTTTCTTTACTGATCCGACACTGCTATACCTTGTTTGGAATCCATAAATGACAGTATATATCCTGTCACATCCTCACATGGCAGCATGTACAAATCACGGTGTCACTTAACATTGTTGTTAGATTAACTTAGGAGATGCTATTTATGGAGTCTCTAATATCGCTTCCTGTAGCACCTGATGTCACCTTGGAGGTCCACCACCTGAGTGTTGACCAGATCCAAACCTGCTTTCCTAATGAAATTTGACAAGGTCACAGCTATAAGTAGTGTGTCTTCACTTGAATACCTCTTTCCTCAGCTAAAATTACATGCACAGAAAACCCATGCAAGGTTGTTGACTAAACTATGAAAGTTTTTCTGTTGTTGTTATTTCTTATTGTATTTATACTACAGTCCTTATACATATTTGGAAAAAAAAATAAAAAGTAGATATGAAATATTGAAAAAGGTACCGTGCTGTTTTTAGTTTTCAAAGGCAAGTTTTTAAGTAGCTTACTTTAATTATATGATTGAAATTTAATTATGTTATAATTATGGCTGCAATTACTGGTTTGTCTTTTTCATTAAAGGCGCATACATTAATTGCACCAAACTTCTGTTGATGAGCTTAACTAATATAAGCAGATGTTTACAGCAGAAGAGTCTGGTTAGCCTTCTAGTATAACATTGCTCTTGCAAGGTGACTACCTCTAGAAATCAGGTAACAACTGACAATGATACTGGCAATTATCTGGTCCTCACTTTTTCTGTTTGCAGTTTTATACTATATACAGATGAGTACCTACATGTACACACACACACAAATATACACACAGATACACATATTTAAACTTAATTCTCAGACTGTGGAATTACAATAAGACTGAAATTGTCTCAGCATTGCACATCTATATTTTATATGGGCAAAAATTGTAAACAAATTAAATATTTGTTTGAATTAGGAAAGATAAACAAAATACTTTTTAGTTCTAAGTAATCCAATGGGGAAAATTCCAAGGGGGCCTAACTTTGCTTGGGTGCTTATATTTCCAATACAGTAAATTAATAGAAACTGTATTTTCTAAATCATGGCTATAATTCAGCACAGTATTTTGCAGATCAGTGAGGTACCATTTACATTACTATATTAAAAATAATTTTATATACTTTTAACAAGACTAAGGATTTTAAGCCCCAGCTAGGAGATCTGTGTATTTTAATAGGTAGGCATTGTCAGTAGTAAAATTGCCACTGTTTCATAATCTCAGAGACAAAATCTTGAATCTATGGAGTAATTCTCTCATAAAAGCATTGAATTTAGCATAGTTTTGGGGCTTTTTTTTAAAGTAAACAGTTAAAATTGTTCACTTTTATAATTTTGCTATATGTCCCTATTCATGCTTTAGTTTGGTGACACAGTACATTTTAAATAAATGTATTTTCTTTGGACTTCTGAAATTGTTGTTGATCTAAATTAATCACAGCTCAGAATATGCACCCTCTACTCATCATGTTATACTTTTGCTTATTCTATTGAATATGACTGTGAGTATTTAATAAGCAACAAAGAATATGGCGGGGATTTTTATTACAATATTTCAGACTGGCTGTCACAATTTTTTTTGTGTATTGAGGGAAACGTAAAAGGAAGGTGTCTGACATTACATACTCTGTTTTCTCATGAGTTGTCGTTCAGTATGATCAGGTATTCCTGACCACAATATCTGCTCATTTCCGGTTTTTGTCTCTGAACGACAATACCCCATTTTGAACCACATTTGGAAATGCTCTTTTTACATGTGGCATCTAGTGATTTCTGGCAATATCTGTGAGCGGAAAAACATTTTGATGCTATTCTGTAAGCAGGAACCCTATTGACCCTGACAAAAACTCATAGCCAATAACCAAAATTATACCTCTGACTCCTCAAAGCTGTGAACCAGAGAGCTCACTTCATCTCTTCTCCTTCTTCCCAGAGGTCTCCCTGATTGCCCGCTCCTCCTTCCCCAGACACTGCAGTCTCTGATCCTTTCTGTAGATGAAAAGTAGGTTGAAGTGGTACTAAATTAACCCATAAAACTTGGGGTGAAAGCAGGAGGATTTCTGTGGCAGAAGAGCTTTGAAAAACCTCAGTCAACTGAAAAATCTGTTAGATGTGTGAGTATTTCTCTGTATGGTTGGTGAGAGGGCAAACAAAGGATGGGAAGGAAGCTGAAAGACTGTGTTTGCATGTTTATTAGAGGGAGAAATCATAAACAATTAAAGAGAAACTAAGCTAGGGATTTTTAATTTCACTAATGCAGGCTGATGCTAGTATAATTTGCTGTACTGAGGAGACATTCAAGCCCATTATATAGAACAACCTGAATGTAGGAGAAGGGGACTGCCAAATACACTAGTGTGAATTCATCATGCTAAAATCCTCCATATGTTTGATTAAATATATTTATACATATACTGTATATTTATATATATTAAACAAGCAACATTAAATCAACAGAGGTGATTTTGCAATTAGAAAAAATGACAGAACAAAAAAAAAAACTACCGAGAAATAAAACACTGGAATACCTAGGAGTGGACTATGTGATCTATTTTTTTTCCATTTCCTAAAATTATTTTCCAATTTTCATTCTTTCTGTCATAAACTTGTAGCACATTCCAACAGACATCAAATGGTCCAGGAGACTTTATCTCAAATTCAGTATTGTGTGACATTTCTTTAAATAATTAAAAAAAAAAAACAAACAAAACCAAGAAACAAAACAAACAAAACTACCGAACATGGTTTTGAAAGAATTGCTCTGGTTCCTGTCAAATTTCAACTCTAATTAAGGACTAAGGCTAGAATTTATTTAATTTACCTTTAAATCACCTAAAACCTAAACAAACATGATGTATTCATCTAGGTTTATTTAATTGGCAATGAAGATCATACAATCATACAATCACAAAGGCTGAAAAATAATTTAGGCAGCTTTCTTACTCTTTCTGAGTCGAAGTATAGCGAAGTATAGTCATAATTTTATTTGCGTTTTCTCCTTTTGTCCCAGATATCTGTTGTTGTAATGAGCTTACATATTTTAATATTTTACCTGAAGTTCACTTAAAGTATTTTCAGAACTTTAATGAAAATATGGATAAATGTAGCCTTTTGATATCTCTCAAAAAACCTGTATATTTTACTCAGCACTGAGACATATCTTAATGTTATCTCCATAATGTGTGTTGTAGTCATCAAATGAAAGTCAGAAAAGAGGTTTTTATCTTTATTACCTTGAAGAAGCAGACATTTTAAGAAATTATTTTTGCCAAATCATATGCCTATTCTCATGATAAATGTTTCTGTACTCTAAGAAATCATACTGAAAAGGTTTCACTTAAATACAGCTTTGTGTGTGAGACATTTGTTCCTATTTTGCACCTCAAAGTCCTGTGAAAGTTCATCAAAAGGAGATACAGGGTGAAAATGCAATGAAAAAAACCTAGATCACAGTGGTTTTCATTGCACTCTAATTTCTCCTTAATGGCTTCTGCTAAGAATGAACAATATCAAGAAAATAAACTTGCTTGCCCTTATTATCTAGCATGACTAAGATGAATAAGCTTACTGTGCAGAAGCTTTAATCAAGCTTCTTGTATAAAATAGCTGTGAAGACACTGAAGCATGAATGTAGCAGGTCAGCAGCCAGAGTCTGTTCTTCTAGTTGTTAATCCATGTTCAAAATCAGGCTGTTCTTCACAACTACTGTTTTCTTGCTTTCTTTTCTCATTTTCTTAAAGATGGCTCTGTAGACATCTCTGTGTGCTGCAAAACCAAATTAATTTATCTGACTGGAGATATATTTGAAAATATAAGATAACCATTGAAATAGGAAATGGAAAGTGTGAATTTGAGTCCACAAACATCCCCAAGGCTTTGAGCCTATGTCTGTCGTCATGTCAGCAATAATAAAGCCTGCTATAGATATTCCTCTTCATTTCTTGTCTCCCTACCTGCCCTGACAAAAGAATATAACCTTTTTTTAGGAAAAAAAAACCCCTTTGTTTCAAATGGAGATCAAGAAATCACACATTTCTCTCTGATGGACCATCCCTATTCTCCAGTAACTGTTGAATCTTTTGGCTGGTTGTAAAACGTGAAAAAAATTTCATGTTAAGACAGCATGATGAAAAGGTCTACTGGAAACATGCACAAGGTGGAAACAGGTTAGTCCTCTTGTTGAAGTAAAGCTCCAATCTGTTATTAAATGTCAGATTTAATAACATATTAAATTATGTTATTAAATGCCTAAGAATCAAAGAAACTTAAAAAGTTAATAGGAAAATATCTTATGGCAATAAAGCTATTTATTTGTAGTTTCCCACTCATATAGCAGATAGTTGTGCTTGGCTTTAGGGAGACAGTCCTATTTGCATGTACTAGTCCTTGAATATATATGCTGCATTTGATCACTCTTCCTCCATTGGCAATCTCCTGTCCTTTCAAGCTAACAGATACACTCTCATCTGCACTGTTTATTTTAAGTTCCATTTCACTGCTCTTACAACAATGACTGTTTAGGATTGTTACTGTGATTCATATTGTGTTATGAGCATCATATCTGATTAATTCTCTGCAGCAGTATCCTATCTGAATTAAGCCATATGGTTATCTGATAATGAGTACATTTTCTCGGTCAAGTGCATGCTGCATTTTGGGGTGGATGTTTTTGAATTAAATAAGACCTTCAACTGTTATTTCATTTTAATGAAATTCAGAATTTTTCTATATTTCCTCTCATTCTCTGTGACAAGGCCAAGACAGACACAGTATGAATCCAACTGCAGCAGAAGGACAGATAGGAGCTACGCACAACATGCAGTTTTCACATGTCATCTGAAAATTAAAATATTTTTTATTTCCTGAGCTTCCCTTTATTTTCTAGTTATCTTTGGAGAGAGAGAATAAAAGCAACTCACAAAAGAGAAAAATTAATGTTCTCTGTTTTAGTGCAAATAATTGGCTAACAAGTGATAAAGAACTCAAAGTTGCAAGAGCTTTGCACACAAGTATTCCAAACTGAGATACAAATGCTAATTTTTATGCAAAAAATATTTAACAACAGCATGCATTAATTTAATGTTAACGGAATGGAGACTAATGGCTGTTGGCCCTTAATTCAGTGACCCTGGATAATTATGGCTAAGTACATGATAGGTAAGCTGTTCTAAACATTTACTTCACATATTCCTTCATATTCCCAAATCTCAAGATTATCTTCAGTTCCTGAGGAAAAATATAGGACCAATAACAATGATAACAACAAATTAAAATGTGCCATAGCAAGAGAGTAAGAGAGATTCAGGTTATGTCTTTCAATAGCAGGGGATTTGTTAGATGAAAATGTCTGGATGATTGTGGGAACTAAGTCAAAACCCACAGAACAGGGAAAATGAAAATGCCTTCAACTGCCTTTATTGATTTCCCTTGAGGAAAACTCCTGATCCTCAGTCTCTAAATTAAATAAACCTTGAACATGCAGATTTATTAAAACAACAGTGAAGAATTTTGAGAACTTATATTCTGTAAGAAACAAGTCTAAGGAAGAAGAAATTTGGCAGTTTAATCAAGAACCTATATTAACAGCATAATTAGACTACGCAAATACTAGAAGGACAGAAAGTGTAGAAAAAGAACAAACTTTGGTATCCAATTGATTGTTCAGTGATTTCAGTGTAATGAAGATCATGTACAGAACACAGAAACAGAGGTCAAAGCATTAAAGACAGACATGTGGAAAAAAAATTGTAAAAGACCAAGACCTAAAATAAGACACAACTGACAAGAGTCACAAAAAGCAACAAGTAGGCATTCAGTAAGCATGTTAGTAAAGACATGAAGATAAAGGGAAAAGCTAATCAGGGGAAGGATACCAAGATCAGCACCTAGAATGCTAAAGTGTTTAATGCTTGTTTTAGCTTCAGATTTTTTTTAAAAGATGAACTAAGATCAGGCAGCTAGCACATGATCAACAAGAAAAGCAAAAAGATTAAAACTAGAGGAAGGAAAAGTGCATAAACAGCTCTAATGTAAGCTAGAAATTTTGTGTTGGGTAGTTGACTTGCTTTTTCTTTAGAAAGCTTTAAACATTTGCTCAAACCTTATAGAATTCATGAAAGATTATGAAATTTTGGAGAGCTAGACAAAGGAAAATCACAGTTCTCATCTTCAAAAAGGTTGAAAAATAAGAATGGAATATTGCATACGAGTCAGCTTTAGTTCCTCTTATTAAAAAGTTGGAACAAATAATCAAATTTATAAACACCTGAAGATAACAAGTAGACCAACTGACCTGATTATTTGGTAAAAAAGCTTGTCAGAATAATCTAATTTTCTTTCTCTGACAGGATGACAGACTTATAGACAAAAGAGAAGAAATGTATAAGTTATGATAGATATTTTGAATTTACAGAATCCTTTGAAACTGTTTTACATGACAATTATAAGCAAAAGATAAGACTAAGATGATTATTATTATAAATGTACAAAACGATCAGATGTGCCCAGAAAGTCATTAACAGTGACTGACTATCAGACCAGAAGGCAGTGATATTGTTTAGAAAAAAGAACACAGCAACTCATCTAAGGTTTCCAGATATATGAGTGCTGGTGCTGCAGATAATCAGTTCACATGATATACTGCCCTTATTCACTTATTTTCACATCTTATTTCTAGGTAGAACTACACTCTGTCTTCAACCTTTAGTTTGTCATATGTATCATAGATAATAAATAATGGTCCATTATGGGACATTTTATATATATAGACAAATGATATATATATATAAATGATATTAAAGTATTGTACACTTGAATTTTATGTTAGATGAGTTTAGAGTAAAGCAGAGAATTAGCTTAAGCAATAATTCTTAGCCAGCTTGAGATTAGAAAGTATGTGACTGTACTTAAGTAAGTAGATAATAGGCAGGGAATCAGATAAAAAAGCAGAACAGCATTTGAAACTTCCTCATATTTACCAGACCTTGAGGCAGAGCCCAGGGAGTATGCATAGCCACAAGAGGTGCTATAAATACCTCTGTAGTTGTAAGGGAATAAGGCATGGTGTCGTAACTGCTTTTAGCATGGGACAAACAACAAGTTAGCACTCGGCTGCTCGTGCACTGGCCCTGTGAGGGGCGGGTACTTTGCTAACTATAAGCAATCCAGAAGGTTCCTGGAATGGGTTGATGACAACTTCCTTCTCCAGGTAATAGAAGAGCCAGTGAGGACGGGTGCTATATTCGACATTGTTCTCATCAACGATGAAGGGCTAGTGGGGAAAGTGAAAGTCAAGGCAAGCCTTGGCTGCAATGACCATGATATGGTAAAGTTCATGATCCTTAGGGCAGCGAGGAGGGTGCACAGCTAGCTCACTACCCTGGACTTCAGGAGAGCAGACTTGAGCCTCTTTCAGGCATCTACTTTGCAGAATAACATAGGATAAAGCCCTAGACAGGAGAGGGACCAAAGAAAGCCAGTTAATATTGAAGGATCACATCCTCCAAGGTCAGGAACAATGCATCCCAACAAAGACGAAGTCAGGCTAAAAGCCCAGGAGGCCTGTCTGGATGAAAAAGGAACTTCTAGACAAATTAAAAAAAAGAAGCCTGCAGAGGGAGGATGCGAGGGCAGGAAGCCTAGGATGAATGCAGAGAAAATGTTTGAGCTCCCAGGGATCAATTTAGGAAAGATAAAGCCCAGAAAGAATTAAATATGGCCAAGGATATCAAGGGCAATTAGAAAAGCTTCTATAGATTTGTCAGTGATGAAAGGAAATCTAGGAAAAATATGGTCCCTCTCTAAAAGGAAACAGGAGACCTGGTTACCCAATATAAGGAGAAGGCTGAGGAACTTGATTACTTTTTTGCCTCAGTCTTCACTGGCAAGGGCTACAAGCCACACCACCGAAGTCACAGACTGTAAAGGCAAGGCCTGGAAGATCAAAAAATCTTAATATAAGAGGAGATCAAGTGTGAGATCATCTAAGAAACTTTAAGGTGTACAAGTCTATGAGACTTGATGTGATGCATCCACAGGTCCTGAGGTAACTGGCAGAGGAAGTTGCTGAGAAGTTGTCCAGTCCAGTGAAGTTCTCACTGACCAGAAAAGGGGAAACATAACTCCCATTCTTAAAAAAGGAAAAATGAAGACCTGGGCAATTACTGGCTAGTCAGTCTTACCCCTGTTCCTGGCAAGATCATGGAGTAGATCCTCCTGGAAAATCTGCTGAGGCACATGGAAGACAAGGTGGTGATTAGTGATAACCAACATGGCTTCACTAAGGGCAAATTGTGCCTGACAACTTAAGTGGCCTTCTACAATGGGGCTACAGCACTGGGTGATGAGGAAATCATCTGGTATCATCTTACCTAATATTGTGCAAAGCATTTGGCACTCTCAGACACAACATTCTTGTCTCCAAACTGGAGAGACAAAGATTTGATGGATGGACCACTCTGTGGATAAGGAATTGACTAGATGTTCACATTCAAAGAGTTGCGGTCAATGGCTCAATGTCCAAGTGGAGACTGGTGATGAGTGGCGCTTCTCAGGGGCTGGTGTTGTTTAACATCTTTGTCAGAGACATAGACAGTGGAATTGAGGGCAGCCTCAGCAAGTTTGCTAATCACACTAAGCTGTGTGGCACAGTTGACTCGCTGGAAGGAAAGGATGCCATCCAAAGGGATCTTGACAGACTTGAAAAGTGACCCTGTGTGAATCTCATGAAGTTCAACAAGGCTAATTGCGAAGTCCTGCACCTGGGTCAGGGCAGTGCCAAGCACAGATACAGGCTGGACAGAGAACGTATTGAGAGAAGCCCTGCAGAGAAGGACTTGGGGGTGCTGGTTGAAGAGAATCTCGACATGCACCAGCAATGTGTGCTCGCAGCCCAGAAGGTCAACCATATCCTGGGTTGCATCAAAAGAAGTGTGATCATCATGTCAGGGGAGGTGATTGTCCCTCTGTACTCTGCTCTTGTGAGACCTCAGCTAGAGTACTGCCTTCAGCTACAGAGTCCTCAATATAGGAAGAGCAGGGATCTGTTTAAGTGAGTCCAGAGGTGAGTCATAATGATGATTATAGGGCTGGACCACCTCCCCTATGAGGACAGGTTGAGACAGTTGGAGTTGTTTACCCTAGAAAAGGGAAAGCTCTGGAGAGTCATTATAGCAGCCACTCAGTATTTAAAGGGCACCTAGAGGAAAGCTGGGGAGGGTCTCTTTATCAGGAATGTAGTGGTAGGATGAGTTGTAATGGTTTTAAATTGAAAGAAGGTAGATTTAGATTAGATATTAGGAAGAAACTTTTTACTGTGAGAGTGGTGAGGCACTGCAACAGGTTGCCCAGAGGAGTTGTGGATAACCCATCCTTGGAAGCATTCAAGGCTGGGTTAGATGAAGCTTGAATAAACTGATCCAGTGGAAAGTGAAACTGCATGTGACAGGAGAGTTGGAACTAGATGATCTTTAAAAGTCCCTTCCATCCCAAACCATTCTATGGTTCTATATAACCCAGAATGAGCAAACTTTCTGTAATGTGAGTAGAACTGGTCAAATGGTCACTCATGATCTCCCTGTTAGATCCTATCTGAAGACATCTATTTATGTCTGAATCATTTAATTTGATTTAAAATCTCTCTTCACCAAGCTGAAAAAATAAATTAATTTTAACACTGCCTTTCAGTGTCAGAAATTCCTGGAGAGACACATTCTTGTGCCTGTCTTCTCCAATTCAGCTCTTTGATCAGCTTCTGTACCATGTTATCCATGTATGCAGAAATTAATTTCACTCTATACACCTTGAGAGACAAACATGCCAGCAGATAAATTACACCCAAAACATTTATAAAATCAGCTTTTTGTGCTTGTTTTTGGTTTCAAAGTATATAAGTTTACGATTTGGAGTTCTACCCAGATTTGTTTGAAGCTGGTAGTATTCCAACTGAATTTCCTGGCAGCACGAGGAGTAATTTTTAAATGAGTGGATACCAGGATAAGGTTAAATACCTCTACATAGCTCAGATCCATTTTTTACTTCTGTAAATAATTACTTGTCATGAAAAGCTGCCGTGCATTCTAGACATATCTTTTTAAACAAGTGTAATCAGATGTTCATAAAAAAACGGTGCTTGTAAGATTTATTTTTGGGGGTTTGTTTGGGATATTTGTGTGAAGTAAGTCTGTAAAAATTAAATATTGGACATTCAGAGAGGGATTTTTTAAGGAAAATGCCATGTTTTTCAATTTCGTTCATGTAGAAAAATAATTGTCACTTTCACCCTCTGAACTCATTTCTTGCTTGTAGTTCATAACCTTCTCCTGTGGACCTGTCTGAACCGTATTTCATGTAGAAAAATAATTGAAGGAGAGCAAGATCCTTTAGTCTATGCTTCATCTCACTGAGTCAGGTGTGAAGTGGAGTCAGAAGCTTTTGCTGTGAAAACAGGCTCTTGGGACAGTTGGAGAGACATTCACCATACCAATCAAGATCAGAGAAAGAAAATTGTGCTAAAACAGAAGGGATGGCTTATATGACACTGCTAGTTTGAAAACAGTTGATAGTCTGCAAGAGAGGCAGAGCTTAGCTTTAAGTGCAGACAGCTTTTGAGAACATTTCTGCTTCCTGTATCCCTAGACATCTTCCTCCAGTTCATGCTCAGTTATACTTTGTGCTTTAACTAGCAAGTGTTATAGTTTTAATGTGTTTGTGAGTGTTTGTGCATGTTTATGCATGTCTGTGTTTGTGTACCAGCCTTGCAAAGAAACAGTAATGACCATCCCTCTTCCTATCTTAAATGAAATGAGAATTATTGTTAGAGACCAAGGAATATGTCATATTGATGTCACACAGCAGGTTGACAATAGTGTCTTTCTATATGACCCCAGTGTGATCACACCTGAAAGAATAAGTTCAGTTCTAGGAAGCTCAATATCACACATATATTAACAAATCAAAGGGAGTTTGGGAGAGTGCAACAGAAATGATTAAGTGTTTAAAAGGAATGAAATGTAAAAAAAAAATAGTCACAACATGGCCAAGCAGTGGCTAATATGATAACAGAGGACAACATCTGAAGGAAAGAAATCTCAATAGGAGCTTTTTTCATGTTATGTCAGCTAAGGAAACTGGAAGAAATGAGAGGATATTTTTAAAGTAGAAGCTGAAGTTAAATCAACAAATACAATATTACAAGTAGAGTTCTTATAATTTTGGAAAAAACTGTAAGAAAAATACAACCCAAATACTGCTAATATGGAAAGCACCCTGTAGGTCTTCTTGCCTTAGCTACTGATTATAGCAGGGCTGACTTTGAATTCTGACTGGTGGATATTTATCATAGAATCATAGAATAGTTTCGGTTGTAAAGGACCTTAAAGATCACCTAGTTCCATCCCCTACACCAGGCTGCTCCTATCCAACCTTGCCTTGAAAACTTCTGGGTATGGGGCATCCACAACTTCCCTGGGCAACCAGTTCCAGTGCTTCACCACTAATAGTAAAGAAATTCTTCCTTATGTCTAGTCTAAATCTGCTTCTCTCCAGTTTATACCCATTTCCCCTAGTCCTATCACTACAAGCCTCTGTAAACAGTCCCTTCCCAGCCTTCCTGTAGGTCCCTTGAGGTACTAGAACCAGGTCACCATAAGATCTCCTTGGAGCTTTCTCTTCTCTGGGCTGAACAAGCCAAATCTCTCAGCCTGTCCTTTCATGGAAGGTGCTCCAGCACTTGGATCATCTTTGTAGCCCTCCTCTGGGCCTTTTCCAACAGTTCTATATCCTTCTTTTGCTGAGGATTCCAGAACTGAACACAATATTCCAGATGAGGTCTCACAAGAGAGAAATAGAGGGGCAGAATCACCTCCCCCGACCTGCCGGCCACACTTCTTTTGATGCAGCTCAGAATATGGTTGACCTTCTGGGCTGCGAGCACAAATGGCTGGCTCATGTTGAGTTTCTCATCAACCAACACCCCCAAGTCCTTCTCTGCAGAGCAGCTCTCAATCACATCATCTCCCATCCTGTACTGAAATCAGGGATTATCCCGACCCAGGTGTAGGACCTTGCACTTGGACACATCAGGTTCTCACAGGCCCACTTCTCCAGCCTTTCCAGGTACCTCTGGATTGCATGCTGTCCTTTCACAGATTCCAGTGTTCCAGTGCTTGATCAACATCACCATGAAAAATTTTTTTCTATGTATCTAATCAGAATTTTCTTTATGGCAACTTGTGCCTTTATGTTGCCCTTGTTTTTTCACTGAGCATATCTGAGGAGAATCTGACTGTCTTCTCTGCAGCAAGCATGGATACTCTGCTTTCTCATATTCAATTTTCTGTTCATTGAGACTCCTTCTTTGCATGGAAGATTCGTAGCCTATGTTATTGCATGTGTTGACTCCATTCCAGGTACTGGAATTTACAGCTGTTTTTACTAAATTTCACTGGATTTCTCCAGCTTCACAAAATGGCACTCCTGCCCTCCAATATATCTTCCTGTTCTCCCAGATTCATGTAATAAATGCATTTTGATGAGGGTGCATTTCATTATCCATGTTGTGCATCGAGTCTAGTATCAACTTCTGCAGAATGCCACTAGTACCTGCACACCAACAGGACTCTGAAGTGCTGTCTGTCAGCGTTCTTTGGCAGTCTGGCAATCTGGCCAGATTTCTATTCACCTCAAAGTCTATTTATCTATAACACTCCAAATTTAACTATGTGAAGACTGAGCTAGTGCATCAGAACTATTTCTAAAATCAAGATAAAGGACAACTACTGCTTCTTTCCTGTCCATTGAGTTAACTGTGTTATAACTGTGTTATAACAGTAAACACTGTTATCAGTGTTTACTCATGAACTATGTTCACCCACAACATGCAAACTGTTGCTGTCCAATCTAGGACATGAGGGGTGGGCCCTGGGTCCTCCCTGTAAATAATAATACTAATGATTTATCTAAAAGATACTTGTTCATACAGGCAAAAATCTTGGGAATAGGAAAAGCATAAGCTTGTCAAAACCTTAGTAGGAACAATAAGGGGGGGGGGGGCTGGGGAGAGGGGGGAGGAAGAAAGAAAGGATTAAAATAGAGAAGGAATAAAAGAAAAAATAAAAAAGATTCACCAACACAAGTCTCCAGCGCTGACAGAATCCTTCCAGGATAATTGGGGCACAAATGGCCCCTCTTGCAGAATATTATTTATTGGTTTAGCCTGCACAGTGCTTCGCCTAGGAAAGTTCTGGAACTGAATTTGGGGGTGGTGCTGCTTTCAGGGGGCTCTCTGGGCAGCAAGTGCAGCTGGGATGCTTGTGAGAGTGAAATAAGTTATTGAAGGACAAAGCCTGTTCTCCAGTCTCAGTGGTGGTTTAAGGCAGCAAAATGAGGTTTAAGGCAGCAAAACAAGAGATATAAGGCAGCAAAAAGAATCAGTCTCATACACAGACAATTCAAAATTACTTTTTTGTGCTTTATATACCTGGAAATAATTTCCAGCAGGTTTTGTTTTACTGTCTCAGAGGCAAAGGTGAGACAAACTGGCCTGAAAGTTTTCCTTCTTCTTGAAAATAGGCATCACACTTGTCTTTTTCTTGTCATCAGGGACATTTCTAGTCTCTGAGATTTTTCAAGGATGATAGAAAGCAGCCTTAAGAATGGCATCAGCTCTTCTTTGATACATATTGCCTGGTCCCTTGGGCTTGTATATGTAAGATTTGCTCTAGAGATCATGAAGACATCCTTCATCTAAATAGGCTTCTGGCACCACTGGTAGCACTTCTTTACTCTATACTTTCAGACTAGGGAGAGAGACTGGGTTGTCTGATAGCAAACTCTACCGAACAGAGAAGTTGGTGAGTATTTCAGGCTTTTCAATATCCTGTATAGTTAGGTGACTATGTCATTCAGCAGCAGGTCCATATTTTTCTTTATCTTCTTTTTATTTCTCTACTTAAGTATAGAATTCTTTTTGTTCCCCTTCACATCTCCTTTCGTTTTCAATGCCACATAAACTTTGATTTCTCTAACAGTAGCTGTTTCTGTATTACTCCTGATTGTCTACAGCTTCACTCTATGTACTTTCATTTTGTGCTTGAGTACATCCAGGATTTCTCCATTGACTCAGAGAGCCTTCTGCCACACCTTCTTGATTTCATAGAATCATATAATAGTTTGAGTTGGAAGAGATCTTTAAATATCATTTAGTCCAATCCCTCTTGCAATGAGCAGAGACATCTTCATCTACATAGAGTTGCTCAGAGCCCTGTCCAATCTGACCTTGAATGTTTCCAAGGATGGAACATCTACTATCCCTCTGGGCAACCTTTTCCAGTGTTTCCCAATTTCCTTCATATTGAGATTAGTTTTCTTGTATTTGAGGAGTTTTTCTGTGAAGGAAACTGAATCCTATCAGTCCTTTTGCTGTTCAAGACAGCCTCCTATATGATCTTGCCTGCCAGTTCCCTGAAAAAGCTGAATTTCATTGTTACCTCCACTGCCAAAGCCAAAGTTTGCTGTTCTGCCACACAGAAACTGTACAAATGAAAAGAAGTCATCTAATTGACAGCAGATGCATCTTTAATACCTGGAATTGTTCCACTAGGTCTTTTTTTTTTTTTATAAAAACTTTATACCTATCAATCTGAATGGTCCTATTATGAAATAAAATTTAGTGTTATTAAACTATAATTGATAGTAGTGACCTTGAATCTTTTATTGGGATATTGATTCACAAATTAAGCCTTAGGTAACAGCCCTTTTAATCAGTAATATTCATTCAAATACCAATAATAATTTTAACTATAAGGAAAAAAAAAGCACAAGGGTTGTTACTAACATTCATTGGATAGTATTAACTATTTTAGCATCATTATCAAACATTAACTATGGCATTACAACATTCTGAATAATATATTCACTTTTGATATGTACATAATAGAATCTCAGAAAAACAGAACTAAGAAGGCAATAGGAGGTCATCCAGGCCTTTTCCTGCACTAGGGCAGAATCAGTGCTCTCTCTGATTCTGCACAGAAATTTTTCCACTTCTCTTAAAAACTTCTATGACAGAGACTCCCCTAGTAATCTATGCCTGTAATTCACAACCTTACCTTTACTTTTCCCCAGTGTCTATTCTGAATTTTCTGTGTTGCTCTTGAAACTCATTATTTCTTGCCTGATATATCATGATTATGGAGTTTATTTCCTTCTCTGTGGATATCCAATCTGGTTTACATCCACCATTTAACTATAATCCTATAATCCTATTTTCTTAAAATTATGTTAAATGAAAGAGCAACAGATATGTTACAAAGTGAAACAATATGACACTTCCTATTTGTCATTTTTTA
This sequence comes from Phaenicophaeus curvirostris, assembly GCF_032191515.1. Lineage (NCBI taxonomy): Eukaryota > Metazoa > Chordata > Aves > Cuculiformes > Cuculidae > Phaenicophaeus > Phaenicophaeus curvirostris. Next base: position 174,880,050 of record NC_091392.1, on the reverse strand, counting down.
GAAAGATTATATTGTTTAGGTTGGTTTGACCCCACTTGTTCTTCACAAAGCTCTGTTCTGTGTTCTGTGTACCCAGAATGTATCTCCTATGTACTTGTAAATAGCTTGTTTTACTATTTACTATTGAATTTTTTAGAAAGTGTAAGTTAGGCTAACTTATCTATAGTTCTCTTCTATAATTACCTGACTTCCCTCCCAAGTTTTAGGAGCTTAACAGAGTAGTCTATATTAGAATCACAGGTTTTCTAGGAGCTGTTTCATAAAAGCCCATCTCGTCTCATTGGCTACTTAGTGACTGCTATTTGCTGGTGTAGTACACATCTGAAATTAGATAGGATGAATATAATCCTTAAAGGCATACTTGAATGTAATGTTTTAAGAGAATGGATAGATTTTATCTAGTGCATATATTCACTGTAAGAATCAAGTGTGGAAACATGACGTTCTGAAAGAAAGCTACAGCTAGGAGGAAAGAGAAAAGTTAGATTTGAGTATACAGGTAGTATAGACAAAATATGATGGGACTAGTTTGACTGTAACTACAGTACTGCAAACGAGTTTGTCTGTGGGAGATATTACAAAACTGAAAGAAAAGGATTTTTTTTTTTTGTAGAATAATTAGATACGAAATGAACAACAAAAAAATCAACAAAGATATAACATTATTACCTGGTAAAAATAAAATACTGTGTCATCTTTTAACCTGTGCTACCCACTGAAAAGACACATTATAATAAGTATATTAAAAATCACTTAAGTTTCTGAGATACAAGACAATTCAATGTTTAATTTGGGATTAATTTTTGGCAAATGTTCAAACCCATTGTTAATAAAATTAGAAGACACAACCACCATCTCTAAAAGAATTAATCTTCTATTTACACTGAAAGACTAATTTTAGTTCTCCAATGAGAACCTGCCACCTGAGAGGAAACATTTTTGACATATGCAACCTCCAATTATGTTGTGCATGAAAAAAAGCATTGATTTATTTCTTATATAAGCCAGTTATGCACAGTCATGTATAAAATTCATAAATAAAGAAATAAATATTTTATTTTTTCATATGCATCACAAGTCTAATGCTATGTATAAAAACAGGCCTGTGTGCAAACCTTTCCAAATTTTTAAAAGAATTGTGATTTATATACAGGGAATAAATAAACTGAGCAATGAAATGAATGTTTTCTAGATACGTACATTTCAGAAAATCCTTTGGTAAAATAAACAGAGAATAAAAACTGGGGTTTAATAATTTATCTGGGTTAAAAAATGGCTGGATGGATGGGCCTAAAGAGTGGTGGTAAATGGTGTTAAATCCAGTTGGAGGCCGGTCGCAAGTGGTGTCCCCCAGGGCTCAGTGTTGGGTCTAGTTTTGTTCAATACTTTTATTGATTATCTGGATGAGGGGATTGAATGTGCTGTTAGTGAGTTCATGGATAACACTAAGCTGGGATGAAGTGTTGATCTGCTTGAGGGTGGGGAAGGTCTACAGAAGGATCTGAACAGGCTGGATCAATGGGCTGAGACCAATGGTATGATGTTCAACAAGACCAAGTGAAGAGTCCTGCACACAACAACGCTGTCCAGCGCCAAAGGCTTGGGGAAGAGTGGCTGGAAAGCTGCCTGATAGAGAAGGATCTCAGGGTATTGGTTGACAGCTGGCTGAATAAGAGTCAGCAATATGCCCAGGTGGCCAAGAAGATCAATGGCATCTTGGCTTGTATCAGAAACGGCATTGCCAGCAGGGCCAGGGAAGATATTGTGCCCTTGTACTCAGAATTGAGTTCAAACACTGTGTTCAGTTTTGGGCTCCTTATTACAAGAAAGGCATTGAGGTACTAGAATGCATCCAGAGAAGGACAACAGATCCAGTGAAGGAACAGGAGAACAAATCTTAAGAGGAGCATCTGAGGGAACTGGGGTTATTTAGCCCAGAGAAAAGGAGAATGAAGGGAGACCTTACCACAGTCCACAACTACCTGAAAGGAGATTGGGATATGGTAGGTGTTGGTCTCTTTTTCCCAAGTGATAGGTGATAGGACAAGAAGGAATGGCCTCAAGTTGTGCCAGGGGATGTTGAGATTAGACATGAGAAAAAATTTCTTCACCAAAATGCACTGGAAGAGTCTGCCCAAAGAAGTGGTTGAGTAACTGACTTTGGAGTTATATAAAAGACAGTTAGATGAAGTGCTTAGGGATATGATTTAGTAGTGGACAGGTGCAGTTGGACTTAATGATATCAAAGATCTATTCCAACCTAGAGATTCGATGATTCTATTGGAGTGGATAATATCCGACTTGCATCTTCTCTGCCTTCCCCTGCTATATACAAGAATTTGACTTCTCTGGGGGTCAGTTTGGCAACTTTTGGACACACTAAGTACATTTAAACTCTAATAACAAGTGAAGAAGGGAAATAGTACTGAACAATAACAGCACTCTCTGGTGTTTACAAATACATTTACAGGAGGTCATTCCTCCTGTGAACTCATTGTACATGTCAATTTGTTGCACACTTCACTATACTAGAAAAGTATGGGCAACAGTGAACCTCAGACCTTACTTGGAAAACACATAACTTACAAGCATCAAAAGACAACTGGGGTCATCTCTAAAGCAGATTTTATAGTTGTCAATGAGTATTTTACTGTTTTCATTAGATGAAACTGGCTTTAAAAAGAAAATTACTTTGAAATACGACTTTAAGAAGATTTTAATTGCCTGATTCTGGTTCTAATACAGCTGCTCAGCTCTAAATAGCATTATTTAGACACAGGAAAAAATGCCTACCAACACTATTGAGGTCTAGACTAAGTAATTTGTCTGAAACTGTGTAACAGACTTATTTCAAACACTTGGCTGCTAACTTCTGTTTATACTTTTCTTGTTTCCTTCATGATATTAGGTGTGTATGACCCCTATCCCTCCTGAGTTTGCAAATCATATGCTGCAGAAAAGGCACAATATGGGAAAAAACCTAAAACAGGTGGAAAATGAAGGTCATTGTGTATGCAAGTTAGGCTTTTTATGAACACAGTTCTCTTAGTACAGAATTATTTACCCATTCTCCAGCCCTAGGAACGGGTGATTCTGAGAGCCAGTGCTAACTAGATATATTAGAAATATCTGATCTCATAGTCACTAATGTATGCATGCAAACTCTCAGAGATTGCTTCAGTTTTAGGCAAATGTCTAAGTTGCATTTCTCTGAAAATAGGTGTAGTAAATATTGAGAATTCAATTCTGTATAGGTTGCAGTTTTCTATGTTCATTTCCTTTGCTAATGAAACCTAGACAAAAATCTTTATAGAATGCTATTGGTCAATGGTATCACTAATTCATTTAGAAGTTCCCAGAAGTGCCTTTTAAGTTGATATAATGAAAGAGAGGAGGAAGAACTGTTTGCTGTGTAAGCATACAAAAACATAAGAATAACTATTTTCTCTGATCAGTTTTCATCTGGCTTCATTGTGCTGAATTTTTTTACTTCATACTATCATACATACAGTACGTAAAGCAAAAGTCAAACCAAAGTCAGTGGTAACATCATATTGATGAGGAATGTGATATAGAAAATCTTTTTCAATTCTTATCTACAATGAGGTGCCATGTGAAGACCATGTATTTTTTTCTTTTTTCTCTGGGCTTTCTTTTGGTCAGTGTGATTGTACAGGAGGAGTAAACAGGTGAAAGAATTCATTTGAATCTTTGTTGAGAATGCATAATACATAGAACAAAATGTGGAGAATCTATAGAAAATAAAGAATTGTCTTAAAATGTTTTGTGTCATTCTGGTGGAATTTTTAGTATTTTTCTTTAAGTGCCTCATTGTTATCTGCTACTTGAGAAAATATCCTTAGAATGTTTTAAGGACTCCTTCTAAATATGCGAGTGTATTTTTTGAGTGAAAAGAATCTGAATAAAAATTATATTTTGTTTGCAAGTTTCTTAAAAACCATCTATATTTTAAAAAGCAAGACCTAAGAACCTATTTTAATCACCATCAAATGATACATAGTTTTTGATATACTGCTACTGATTTAGAAATTTTGGTGTAGTGTTTGGTAGGTGAACATTTATTCACCAAGAGCTGGGGTTTGACCCATTACTATCATTGAGGTAATTAATTCAGAAAACTTATAAAAATTTTAGTTAATATTTAATGGCACATAAGAATTTATTCCTTTTCATAAAAGTTGAATTAGTGTCTTAATTAGTTCTTGAAAAAAGTGACCTAAGTATCTGGCATTTAAAACAAATTTTACGCTGAAATTCTCTGTTTAATTTTCTTTGTCTGAGGATTTGACTTAGAGTTGCCATAAGAAACTTGTAAACTGATAATAAGGAATATATGTCCTGTTTAAATAGTCTTAAATTGAGCTTATGATAATTCAGATTATGAGGCACATTGAAGTGCACTGGTGAAGACGAACTTATAGCAAAAATTTGCCCAAGGTATAAGTACTGTTTTCTAACAGGATCTAGAAAATATTATTTGGCATAATTTTTACACAGATCTCTTTTCTTTCTGAGTTCTTCAGCATATATAATCTGGACTGACTTGGAGAAGTACTTCCATGTCATCTACATGCTGCTGGTTTTCTGTCTCTGGCTTTTCTGACAATATTTAAAGGCATGCTTTATCCATAGGAAGAGCCTTGCTCTGTATGTATAGCAGTTAATTTCCTCTTGCCGGAATGCGTGCTCGGTTCTTTTCTGACAGAAAATCAATAAGAAGTCAAAGACTCCTATATAAGCCATCACAGCATATACTTGAAGCAATTTTGTATTTTGAAAATTATATAATAATAATATTTTTTTAAAAAAATCAGTAGAAATGCTAAAATGTGTTTCAAGATCAGAGTTTAATATTTTAGAGCAATTTACACAGAACATGGCTCATCATACATAGGTTAAAAATTAAACAATAGCAAAAAAAGTCATCAAACTATACAAGAGCTATTTGGGCAGCTGTGGCTTGAGAAAATGCATAGCATAAAGTGCTGCACTTGGCTTTTCATATTAACACTGGGACATTTTACTCTGGACTCTTGTAAGTATTCCACTCAAGTCAGAAGAAAGTATTGATCAGTTTTAACTGATGACATGCCTACAAATTCATCCACAAATATGAGTGTCTAATTCTGAAGTACAAGCAGATGTCTAAGATAATGGATTACAGTGCAGTGGCATTAATAGATAAGACTTTTTAATGTGTTTATTTAGATGTTGGTTGTTTTCTAAAAGATTAATAAACTAACTTCTTCCTATCTCCTTTTGTTGCAAGCTTAAATGTTTATATAGCATTAATGAAGTATTGTTCCCAACTTAGCTAGGGCACTTTGGAACACAAAGTTTGCACCAAGTTTGGTATATGATTTTTCTTGGAACTCTGTATGTGGATATCTCATAAAATTCACATTGCTCTGCTCCTAGAACTCTGAGACAGCCTAGGTCTGCACAATTGTTTTCCCTCTCCATACACACAGAAACATTGTATTCTGTGATAATGCTAAGCAGAAAAAGCAAATCAACAGAATGTGGATATCTTCCTCTAGATAGTATTTTCCCAAAATTTGGGTGTGGATTTTCTCACCTATAATTTAGTCTCAAAATCATGGTCCCCAATCAAAGTTTAAGCCAATTACAATGGCATTTTCACCTCTTCTGCTTCCTGTGCTTTGTCAAGAAGGTTAAAGTTAAAATTAAGTTCTATATTTGTTAATATTGTATGTTGGAAATAACAATGCTAATCCACAGCCCAGCATATTTCCAACAAAGTTTCAGTGGCTCACAGGTCTTATTTGTTCTCCTATAAGGATTATCGTAAAACTTAAAAAAAATTTTTTTTGAGCCTCCTGACAAGCAGATAAGTAGAAGACAAAAGTAGCAAACCCACTATCTTTACCAAGGGCCTCCTTAGGAATACATCAGAAAAGTAATTTGGTTTGACTGACTTAGCAGTGAATTCACACAAAATCTCCATGCTCGACAACATCTATGATGGTCTCTTTGGACTCATGTTCATTCTTCTGGAAGAATATAGTATGTTGCATAGGCCAATCACACAGCTACTGTTTCTTGTCCGTGTCAGTGATGATCTGACTGACAGCTGGTGACGTACTGTGCATCCGTGGGGACAGAAGAATGCTCACACAGGGGTTGCTGATAACCTTTCTTATGAGTGCCTTTAAAAATAAGAAGCAAATACAATGGGATTGTATTCATTAGACTAATGACAGAGCTGATGATGAGCTGTAATCTTCTTTAAGAGGTCATTCAGAGGGATAGTCTGCTGCTTAGTTAAAATGATTCAGCAGCCTAGAATTAGCAGGAGCCTTTTCTCTTTCCCTCTCTCTTTTTTTTTTTTTTTGGTCTTTTTTTTTCATTACAGCGTATGAACAAACCTGTGTATGGAGCTGATGACTGATGATGATGACAGTAATGATAATGGTTGCTTGATTTTTTTCTTATGCTGCTATTCACTAGTCCTGTGTGCCAAAAGCATATAGTATGCACTAAGACTTCATTAGGAATTTCTGAGATGAATGATTGCTTTATTCCACCTGAAACTACCTTTCATCTGCATTTCTGATCGCAGCTCCATTCTATAGAGAACTTCAAATGAAAATAAAGGAAATTTAATGGCTGATGTTATTTTTAAAATGAAACTTTAAAATAATTGATATTTAAGAAACAAAGAAAAGCTCTTCTATATATTGCATATTCCTCTTTTAATCTACATACCCTTATTGATGAATCAAAAGGATTCTAACAAAAAAGCAATTATTATGCACATTACAGCAGGACCTACAAGATGTCTTTCATAATGTTACAGTATGAAATGAAGCAGTATCCCAGAAAATAAACAAAAAAATTACACATTAATTTTATTTTTTTTTAATCACTCACAGTATTTGCTGCTCAGCACTGAATATTCTGAATTCAGAACTCTCACAGCTAGGATCAGAGAAGTAGCTCATATATCTCATAAACCTTATTTATGAACAGAAGAGGCTGAAAAGGTATTGATTTTTAAAACATTCATCAAATCTAATGAGAACTAGTTAATTGGTCTTTGGTCATTGGTACACATATTCTCTACTCATACATATGATAGCATGGTAATAATTTTCTATTTCAATGATTAACCACGGACAATAATGGTTAGAAAATACAAGAATGCTGGGTATCTACTGATTAATCATGTATCCCAGTTAAAGCATACTGTGTTGAGCTGACCTTGAAATGAGGAGAGATAGGGTTATTCTCTTTTCACACAAAAAGGGGAAATGAACTTCAGGTCATTCCTACTTTATTTGCCACTGGCTGTTATCCTGGAGGTGTTGTGCTTGAGAGATTTTATCAACAATACTTCGTGATTACTATTGGGCAATCCAGAGAACCACATTAAAATTGGCCTCAAAGGAATTTTTCCACATGTCATTGCAGCCAGAGGCTAAAGAGCTATAAGAGATGTTATGGAGGAAAGCTAATTACAAAAGGGAAAAGATGATGGAATTGAGTACAAAGACAGAAAAAAAAAAACCAAGCTATTATTTTCAAAGTTGTAATGGTATATGTCCTTGTGTGTATTTCTAGCTCCCTTCCTCTGATGCCTTATGACATTCTCATATTTTGAGTTATATTACATATTCAATAGGACAGCGAGCTTGGAGGAATGTTATGCCACCAATGTTTTTTCAGGAATGAAATCCCATAGCATATCTTTTTTCATTACATTCATTACCACAGGTTAAAAAATAACGAGACTTACAGTATATGCATTTATTAAGAATGCCCAGGAATCGAAAGCATTGGATTCAAAACATTTGTAATTAGAAACTGTCACTGTGTTATCTGAAAGTTTGAGTCTTCATGGAAGATATTTCACTTATCTTATTGTCCTGACGAAAGAGCATTCTTGTGGGTTTTTGTTTGTTTGGTTGGTTGGTTGGTTGGTTTGGCTTTTTTTTTACTATAGATTTCATCAGTTTTCCAGTACCTACTGACAGGCTCGTTTACCAGAGAGGACTAGCTAGAACACTACAATAATTTCAACATAGCTCCTGTTTTCTGATATGCATACATTAATTTTCTTGAAAGCAATTTGCAGTTCAAGAAGCCACAGATGAACTCATCATCCAAAACTGTCTTTATATTAAAGGACAAAAATTGCACTTTTAGGACACAATTCTTCTGACTTGTTCTACATGTTTATGTTAAGATGAAATGATTTCTTCTGTAAAAATAAGCACTTATCTCCATTTATTTTTTAACCTGAGTAAGATTCTTTAGAGGAAGATATTGATGACGTCAGTGCTGAAGATACCTGTATTCAATTAAGTGTATCCAGTCCTTGAACACTAGATAATTCCAACATATGAAGTGAACTGAAAACTGTATGATCTTTCCTGTCCTTTTAGGCAGGTGAACCTTCAAAACCTCACGATGTCCACCCTTTTTCCTGTTTTTAAAATATTGCCTTTCCTCCGTGCGCTGCTCGGATTAGAAGTAATTTCTTAAACTCTGCATAGTTTGGAGCCTGTGACTTATGAAAAGTGCTCTGTACAGCTACTAAGAGAATGCTGCATTGCACTGAACACCATCTTTGCTGGCTGAGCAAAATAGACTCTGTGTAGACCTTAATGCCTTTAGAATTTGCTCCTCTGATAGCTGTTGGATAAACCTACCTGTCTTCAGAGTGAGAGAAATACGTTATTTATTTTCTGATTAATAGCATTTCTTGGTTTGCTAGGCTTTGTTCAGATAACTACAGATGGGTTGTATAATGATGCCTCTAAATGACATTTTTAGCAGGAACACTTGTCCTATTTATTTCTGCTAGTGAAAGTGGAACGTGCAGTTTCTAAGTTTTTATTTTTTTAAAACAAAGTGTTTAGCTTCAAAGTGTGCAGATCTGCACTAAAAAAGTTAATAAAATAAAATTATGTTTTCATAAAACCTAAAATTCTCTTATTCATATTCTGTCCACTATGATGAAACTCACGCTTGTGGGTGCTTAATAAAATGACTGACAGGCAATATAATGCAAGTTGCTAGGAGCAGTGCTAGTTCTGGAGCACATACTTTGGTTCAGCCTAAGCCCCATAACTGTGAAGAATGATAATTAAGAAGAATAAATACAATGTATTTAAAATACCAGTTCACTGTGATTGAAAGACATACTGCTGTACATTTTTTATTTTTTAATTATTTTCTTTTCCCAGAAGTACTTTTCAGGTGTTGCATATTATATATTCTGTTACCCACAAGTTTGATTACGCACTGCTGAGACATTATTAATTTCATAAAGTTTAAATCATGAGAACATCTGCTTTCTTTTCTGAGATATTTGTGATCTATACATTAAACATTGCAAATAAATCTTTCTGCTGCTGTAACTACCTATATAAGTAACACTTTAAGACAGAAAATCTGCTCAGAACAGGAGAATACCTCGTTTGTTTACTGACTTTTTTCCAACAAATGATAAAGTTATAAACTTTACAGCATAATACTGTTCATTCAAACTTACGTAAAACTCAAGGATTTTGTAGAAGTTATACTAGTGGACAGGGAAGTGGAATGTTTCTTAATATAAAAAAGTTTAGTTTAGTTGTCTGTGGGTGTCTAGACATGGAGTGAAAACACCTTTCACTGTTCACTGACAGGCCACTTGAATATAGACTATTAAGCACTGAAAATATAGAGGAGAGGAACTTCCTTCTTCCTGTTTTCAATTTCAGTTATCATTTAAAAAAAACAGTTTTATTTTATCTAATAATGATCATTCTCCCACAAAAATGCTACTACAGCCTTCATAGGTTTGTGAAAAGTTTGTGTTGGCATTCAAATGTTGTTTCTGCAAATAAGCCTTAACGACATTATTCTGCTAGAAGATCACGTCTGAACTAAAAGAAGTGCTCTCATACAAATACCAGGTGACTCTTGTATCTTAGGTAAAGCTGGAGATGTACAACAAGGCCTCTTATATTTTCCAAATACTGGCATCTAAGTTCTGAGAGAAGAATATGTTTAATAATTTTATTTTTTTTTTCCACTCTTGCGCCACTTGTCTATTTTCCCATAGTTGACCTTCCTATGAACTAACCAGAAGATCTAAGTAGAAAACGAAGTTTGTATCCTTCCAAAAAAAAAATTTTCTCTTTGTAATCTCGTAAGAAGTACACTGAGATCACTCTGGATATGGAAATTATAGAACTGCATTATATGCTTTTGTTGATGGATCTGTACAGAATTTTCAAAAGCAATTTAACTGTACATCTATAATCTGTATGTGTATATTTAGGCATAGAAAACTGAGACTTATTTTTTCTCTTAAGAAAAAAAATGTTTCTAAAACTGACTCCCTCAGTGATTTGAAATTTTGATATCTATTAAAATAGCCACTTTATGAAATAACCCATTCTATTTAGTGTCTATATATTTTTTTCAGAATGCATATGATGAATATCTCAGAGTGTGGCTAACACTCAGATATATTTGTAAAGCCCAGAGCAAGCTATATCATCATGTAGCTCATACCAATCAGATATTATTTAAAATATCATAAATCAGAGAAAAATTACATGTCAGGTATTCAAAGGTTACAAGGAATAGAATTGCAGTACAAAGTCATTGGCATTAGGAGCAAATCACTACTGAAATCATGCTGCAATCTTCCAGTTCTAGACTTTTTAATGCGAAAAGTGGAGTTGTATCAGTTTAATGAAATTATGATAATAATTGTAAGCTAGTATTTTTGTCTTCAGATTTGCCTTTGCTAGAATGTTTTTGAGAGGCCGAAAGAACAAAATTAACAAATGACTAAAAGCCACCTTATGTTACTGTATCGGAAAGCATCTGTCACAATGTCTAAATCCATATAATTTAGTCAGAGTAAAATCATCAGTGAGTGAAGTATAGTAAAAATTATTCTGTTATTTTCTTTCTTCATGGCATTTTGAGGGTTATTAATAATACTTAAGCATAGGAAAGTGACGTAGGAATTTCCAGTCAGAATCAGAATGCTTCAATAGGTTTCTGCCCTGAATCACCCTCTGGAAGACTTTCTTCCTCCTTCTTCCATTCTCTTTTCCTGTCTCTCTTTCTCTTTGTCCTCTTTTGCTTTTCTTTCTTTCTTTTTTTTCCCTCTCTCCTACTCCTTCCCTGGGTAATACAGAGCACCAAGGAAACTTTCAACTGACACTTACAGTAGGATATTTTTAATATTCCCCTTTTCATGCAAATTTAGAAAATATATGTTTAGACAATTAGCATTAACTAAAGTACAGTAAGATACTGCACAAGGCACAAATGTATTCTTCATGCAAATAAAGGAGATAAGTACCTCTGATTACCGTGACATTATCAGGGAAAATTTGGCTCTGTTTCCAGTACAAAGTACCTTCTTGATGAATCATGAGTCTGTTTGGTTGTATGGAGAGTTGGAGCAAAACCAAAGAAAATTCTGATGGTTAATTTTTATACTAATTCCCTAAAGTTTAAGAGAGGCCAAAATTCATTACTCTAAGTTATTTTAATTTGTACCTTGCTCTCAAGTGTGTAAACTAGTATCCATAAAGAATAATTTATAAATGAGTGCATCAGAAATCTAGAGACCTATTATGTGGGAAAACATAGAATTATATTGGAAGTCATAAAAGCCCTTAAATGTATTGTAAATTGTAAATACTGTCTGGTTGATCTTGCAGTCTTTTGGCAGGTAAAATTCTCCTTGATGCCAATGGGAGTTTTACCATTATCAGAATTTCAAAGACGAGATCTTCTATGAACAGCCTGGTACCGAAAACATTAAATTTTATTATCTCCATGAGAACTATATTCCTTATAAACTTAACAATAGTGGGTAAATTTGTTCCTGACTTGAGGCTCTGAGAAAAGTGATGCAGATAAAAGACCCTATATAAGCCTTACTTAGTCTTATAAGTAAGCAGCTGGGTGCAGTCTTTGTCTCTTGTTGATTTGCTGTCTGCCACATGCCTGCCTAGCTGCCTATTAGTATATGGGTGAACGTAGTTGTGTGGGAACTGCAGCCCTATATGTAATAAACTGGGAATGTGAAAAATCATGAAGTTACCTTAATTCACTTGTTAATACTGTAACTGTTTTTCATTGTGTTAAGATAACTCAGTTTCAGTGAAGTTTCTAGCCAGCCCTGTATGATGCAAAAAAGACCGTCACAGGGATTTTTGCTTCATGTAAAAACTTGTCATGTGCCAAGCAATATCTTCAAAACCCACGACACACAGGAACACAACCATGCTTTCAAATGTATCTTAATGTGTCACTCCCTGTCCCCTGCTGCTCAGTGAAAATGATTTATTTCCATGCTTACTATGAAATTCTGTGTATAAAAGGAATCTCTCTCTCTTACTTAGTTGTTAACAGCAAGTGTGTAGTGGAAGCCAAATATTAAGGACTAAACCTAAAGAAGGATGTCAAATACACAAGAAACTACAGAGTCAATGGTCCTGGTTGGAATTTTCTTATTTAGTCAGCCTAGGTATATTAAAAATGATACCGTTAGTCAGTGTTAGGACAGATATGTTTGCTAAGCATGCAGAATTAGCAGACATCAAATTGCTTGTCAATGTGCTGCATAATAGTAAACATTATAAATGCTTTCAGTAACCAATCCTATTGCACAACAATCTCCTCCTGCCTCATTTCCTAGTCACTTAAATACTATCACACAGAATACTTCTCCACAAAACCTCATTTCCCAGTGCTGTGTAACTAGTGTGAAATGAGCCACTTACCCTCAAAAATAACTGTTTAAGGTGGTCAGAAGGTAGTCTGATCAGCTATAATTGCTCTATATACTGTAATAAAGTGGCAATACTGCCATTGCAACTCAGCCTTTACAAGATGCAGAGATGTCACTTTTTGAACTGTGTTTTGGTCCACTGAGGATGACTGGAATAGATCAGTTCTTGTGAATTACACTCCAAAAGAAAACCAAGTGCACTAAAATCTATTCTGGTGTTTTCAAAGGTCTTCCCTCCTACACTAGCTCCAAACAAATATTTCATTGTGGTTCTGAGGTAGCAAGTTTTATTTTTTACCTCTAGGTAATATGTGAGGAGGAAAAAAAAAATAAATCCAAACACTAAAAGGTATTAACTGCTTGTTGTGGAATATTAAGGATATCTATCATGACATGTGTCTGGATGCCTCAACACCTTGGCCAAATGCTATTTTTTTATTATTACATATTATCAATAATAATATAATTATACCATCTGGAACAAATTTCTACATGTATTTAGAAATGGAAAAATTATGCTTTTTCCCCCCTGTGGTCAGTGGAATAAGTTTATTCTAGTAATTTAAAACCTGATGCATTTTACCCTGCTTGGGTAGCAGAAAAAAATGTACACATTTCTTATGCATATATTAAATTACATGACACACAAAGTAGCAAGCACATAGATAAATTATTCTGATACTGTCTGTGGAAAATTTACATTGATTTTGCCAATGATTTTGAATATATGGTAACAGTCAATGAACACTGAAAGGATAACACAAGTTATTTGAATCTCCAGAGTTCCTTTAGTCGGTTGCTTCTTCTGGGCAACGTCTTTGGCTATCCAACATGGGAGATGCTGAAAACGAAACATTGATCAAAACCTTTTCACATGAATTTCATAGTGCAATTTGATATGAGATTGTCAGTTTCTTGGAAGAAGGAACATTTTAAAAAGATGATTGTTCAGTAGAGGAGTCAGAAGGCAATCTGACATCAGTGGTGATGTGGTCCAACAAAGTGGGTTTGCATTGCTTTGAAACGTAAACGTTCTGAGTAAAGAGCCCTTCAGAATCATCAAAGGTGTTCTGATGCCTGCATTATGTGGAATTTTCCTTTAAGATGCAATACCTGTAGATTACTATAGTATAATCAAAACGAGGTATTCAGTATATTTTAGAATTTACTGTTTGTGTGTCAAGTTCAGGAAAAGCGCATTTGTTCAGCTCTATCCAGAACACTGAAATACTTATCTTTGCTGTTTTAGTGTTTTAGATCTGTTGTTCCTTTCTTACACCTGTATCTAAAAAGCTGTCTTAGACTGCTATTGAGCTGTGAAATCTTCTCATTTTCCAATTTATGGCAATTCTTTTGGAAATGTTTACTGTGCAGTCCAGAGCTCTGATCCCAGAAAGCTGCAATGAATTCCACTATTTCTAAACTATATTTATGTATTTATCTCTATTCTAGCAAGCATTATTTGCTACAGTATTTGCAAATATTTCTGAAATTCTAGAAGGAATCTCTTTATTGGTTTTACTTCCTTCTACTGATTATTCACAAGAGACCTGAGATGGAAACATAAGGAACTTAAACTAGCATACCTCAGCAGAAATTCAATTCCCAGCCATAAAAAAAAGTTTTTATCCATACAAAACATACAAGAGGACTGAACCTAAAACGGTTATTTTACTTTAGTGAAAACTAAACTAAACTAAACTTTGTATTTAAATCCTACTTGTCTAAATTACATTACTTTAGTGCCTGGTATTTTAACTTCCAATAAGCCTCTATATATACACATGCAAATATAAACATCTTTCTATGAAATCTGATTTTTTAAGTGTATTTAAACTTATACATGGTTATACAAATTGTTAAATTCATTTGTATGCCTGTGCTTATACATCCATGTGTGCACAAATATTTAAATATCTTTACAGTTTGTTGAAAGCAGATAACCTGCCTTTGGTAACAGAATACTTAGATGCTGACTTACTGCAGAGGTAATTTCTTGACATCTGGGCTTAAAACTAGAGAAACTGTCAAATTACCTTTAAAAATATGCAATTTCACCAAAAGAAATTTTCTGCCACCTAAGATGAGACTTGCCATTCCCCTTGTTGAACTTCATAACCACTGCCAGGGGATACCTTCCCTGAGGAGTCCTATTATCAAACATCTGTTCTGTCTGGACTGATATAAAGATGTGAATCTACATCTGCATTCTGGAAGAGTATTCTAAAATTAAGTTACTGAATATGACCTTGATCTTTGATTTTTTTGAAGTTATTTATACTATTATAGTATTTTAATACTTACAGTATTCATTTCAAATAAATATTGAATGCATAGGAAGCTGAACCTGATCATCACCTTATATCAGACGAGCATCTTATCCACCTAACTGCAAAGTAGACCTTTGAATGTGATCTATTTAATTTGGTAACAGTTAATAGCATCCACAGACTGCAAAAGTTTTAGTAGAGGAACAGAAGAAATGTCCTTTGCTTCAGACTATCTAACAGTCTATCACTTAACAGACATGAGTTTGAACTCTGGTTATAATTAAACGAAACAATAACGAAACCCAACCTCTTTGCAGTCTACAGCTTCTTCAAGGTGGGCAGAGGAGGGGAAAGTGCTGATGTTCTTTCTGGTGACACACAGTAGAACAGAAGGAAATGAAATGAAGCTGTGTCAGGTAAGTTCAGATTAGACATTAAGAAAACGTTCTTCACTGAGAGGGAAGTCAGTCCCTGGAACAAGCTTCTCAAGGGAGTGTTCATAGGATCAGGCCTGCCAAATTTCAAAGATGATGCTCTTAGAAGCATGATTTGGTTTCAAGCAATCCTGTGAGGAGCAGAGAGTTGCACTCAATGTTCCTTATGGGTCCCTTCCAACTTGAGATATTCTGTGATTCTAAGAAAACCCAGATAGATATGAAATTCTCCCAGTAATTACCTTAAAATTAAAACCTTATAAACCAGTGAACAAGTAATACATAAAAAAACCCTATCTGTCAGCTGCTATTTGGCAGAGACTAGTAAGCATTTTGGAGGAGGGTTTTCTTCATTAACCTTGAATTGGAGAGTCAGGGAGAACTACCAGCATGATGGCTGTAGCTACAGGTGTTGATCAGCAGAGTGACACCTGGGTTTTGGTTTGCATATATTAACAATCAGCAAAAGTTTCAGCACTTGATAATCAAGTAGCACTGGTGAAGATTAGAAGGATGCAGTTATAGTGGATTCAAAAACAGATCCATTCAGCAGTTTGCTTGTTTACATTTTGTTGAGCAGAGTGACTTGGGGACTCACTTCCTTTCTCACTCAGACTAATTTTTTTCACAATGCACTTAGATTTGCTTTGTGTGGTGACCTATCGATTTTGTGTGGTGTCAACTATCGATTAGTCTATGTGCCACCTCAATAAGGAAAGTGTGCACATACCTTGAGTAGTTGTGGCTGTTAGTGTATAGGGATGGTCTTTACTTGTCAAGCTGTTAATCTTGAAATTTTGATACAGTACATGTGAGCATTTTTTACATCATTATGTAATATATGACATGATTCAACCAACAAACATCTTTAGCATCCACAATGTGGATACTTTGTTCATTTTGCTAGTTTATTTTTAGAAATAAAACCAGTATTTTTTATATAAAACTAGTTAATTTCAAAATTCAGTAGATGATCATTTATAACTCATGTATTTTCCTGATCCTCATCACATGTGTATAAAGTGAAAAATGTCAGTAATTATCTCTCTTTTTCTTCTGCTTCTTTATCTCACCTGCAGCTTGTTTCCATTGTTTTTGTTGTTTGGTTGAGGGTTTTTGTGGGTTATTTTTGAACATTTTTGTAGGCTTTTTTTCTTGCGTGGAGTAAGGAGGCTGGAGATTACTTGTCTGTTTTGTTGTTACATTAAAGTTACACAAATTTAAGAAACTTACATAAAAGCTAAAAGGAAGCAACTACTTTCACATTACTTATTCAAATATATACATGCGTGACAATAATTGTTTTTCACAGTTAGGTGTCCAAATACTGTCAGTTATTTCACATGAACTTAATTCCATTGGTCAAGAGTTTAAGAGCCTCACTCAAATATAATGTCTTGAGAGGTCAGGATCATGCAAAGAAAAACAATTTTCCTGCAATGCTGTAGAGAGTCTTAATACTAGAGAAGAATCCTTGATATGGTCTCTGAATTTCATGAGGAGATAACGGACCACTGGGGTGATATGCTCATCATGACCTCTGCTGCTAAGCAGATGAGCAAACATAAGCTGTAATACCTGAAGGTTTTTCATGTTGCACTGCACCTGATTCAGGGCAGCAGCCTGAAGCTGAGTTTCCACATCTCGGTAAAAACAATCTACTACAGTATTTTTTTTTCTTTGAAAATAATCTTCAGTTTTCATTGATAACTAAGTATTCAAAAATTTACTACATGTCAAATGTGAAGGGTAAGACATATAATAAATATAATAAATGTCTGTCTCAGATTAGTGAGAAAATCAAATAAAAAATATTGCGGTACATCCCAAATTTGTGTCCTGATCTTCAAGCTAAATTTTCAGCCACTGACTGGATCCAACAAGGATATAAGGATAACATTGCCTGTCTTTTTGTTGTCTGTACAATAAATCACAATGCAAGACATTCCAAATACAGTGAATGAAGAGTCAGGTGTGTTGGAGGATGATGATCCAAATGACCTATGCTCAGAAATCATCAAAAGGAAACACTATAAGGAAGGATGTTTATGTGCGTTTTCCCATGTCCAAGACAGATTTTCCAGCAAGCACTGTATTCCACTTAGGGTATGAATGGTGAAAATAATTTTTAGCAGTAGAAGTGTTATACACCTGACCAGATATGATTTAATCCATAAGAATCCCTTTAAAATCATTGAAAAAAATAAGCATTTTAAGATGCAGTTCATATCATCCTTAAATAGATTCCTAAAACATGGCAAATGAATTGCAGTCTTTTACTCTTTTGACTATGGAAATAACTGGGTAAAAATGCTAATGTTGAAAATATCTAAATCTAGAGTTCACATAGACTTCTTGAAAAAATGGGACAAGATACCCTGGACATATAGGAAAGAATATCAAACTGATATGTATGCTTTGGACCTCAATATGTCTCTGTCTTTGTCTGCTATTTGAAGAATGGATGCAATCCTTGTCATTTTAGTTTTGCTCATGAACCCAATGAAAGGAACTAACAAAGCCAGGACTGAATATGGCATTTTGGGCTATGAACTTGTTCTTTCTGACTGTCACAAAAACCAAACCAAAACAAAAAAAACCCCACCAACACCCCCCCTCCCCACACTTAGTTTGAATAGTTTAAATAAAATGGGGAGCAAACTAGTTTATAATTTTATTGACATCACATAATTAACTAGCAATCAGTAAGCTATGCATTCAGGATCAATATCAGTAATGAAACAGACAAAACACAACTCTCGATGCTTCCAAAATTTTAATATACATCTACACATTCCTGAACACTCTTTAACCAAAACCCTTTACATTCTAATCCTCCTCCCATAGTTCCTATCTTTCCCATCTGGAGGTCACCGATACCCCTCCCCAGCAATGAAGGTTCTGCACTTGCTCAGATCCTGTTAGAGACATGAGCCCTCCAGCTGTGTGTGAGGAATTCCCCCTTAAAACAGAGTCCCTCTGTCCTTAAACAGAGTTTCAATAACTAAATCATGGAATCATAAAATCATAGAATGGTTTGGGTTCAAAGTGACTATGAACATCATCAAGTCTGCAGTAAGCAGAGACATCTTCAGCTAGAGCAGGTTGCTCAGAGCCCCATTCAACCTGGTCTTGAATGGCATCTACCACCTCTCTGAGCCACCTGTTCCAGTGTTTCACCTCTCTCAGAGTAAAAAATTTCTTCCTAATATCCAGTTTAAACCTCTCCTCTTCTAGTTCAAAACCATTGCCCCTTGTCTTATTGCTACAGGCCCTGCTAAAAAGTATTTCCACATCTTTTTTATAAGGCCCCTTTAAGTACTGAAAGGCTGCAGTGAGGTCTACTAGAAGTCTTCTCTTCTCCGAGCTGAACAACCCCAACTCTCTCAGCCTCTCTTCGTAAGGAAGGTGTCCCATGCCTTTGATTATTTTTGTGACACACGTCTCAACCTGCTCCATAATGTCCATGTCTTTCCTGTGCTGAGGGTTTTAGAGCTGGACACAGTATTCTAGGTGTAGTCTTACCAGAGCAGAGTAGAAAAGCAGAATCACCTCCCTGGACCTGCTGCTGGCCATGGTTCTTTTGATGCAGTCCAGGATATGATTTGCCTTCTGGGCTGCAAGAGAACATTGCTGGTTTATATTGACCTTCTCATCCACCAGGACCTCCAGGTCCATCTCCACAGGGCCCTCACATGTGTCAACCTCAGTACTCAGCTTTGTGTTATCCGCAAACTTTCTGAGGGTGCCATTGATTAAGATGTTAAAGTATACCAGCCCAAGAACAGACCCCTGAGGGTCACTGCTTCTCTTGGATCTCCATCTGGACATTGAGCCACTGACCACTACCCTCTGGGTGTGATCATGCAATCAATTTCATATCCACTGAATAGTCTGTCTATCATATCTATATCTCTCAAATTAAGAGAGAAAAACGTTGTGGGGGACTATGTCAAGGGCCTTAGAGAAGTCTAGACAAGATCCATGGGTCTTCACTTGTCCACTGATCTAGTCATTCCCTCACAGAAGGCCACTAGGTTGGTGAGGCAGGACTTGCTCTTGGTGAAGCAGTGTGGGCTGTCTTGAATCACCATCCTGTCCTTCATGTGCCTTAGTATAGCTTCCAGGATGATCTGTTTCATATTTTCCCAGGCACAGAGTTGAGGCTGACAGGTCAGTAGTTTCCAGGGTCCTCATTTCTACTGTTTTAAAAATGGGTGCAAATTTACCCTTTTCCATTCACTAAAGACTTCACCTGACTGCCATGACTTTTCAAATATCATGGAGAGTGGCTTGGTGACTACATTAGCCAATTGCCTCAGAATTCCTATATAATTTTTCACTGTTGCTCTGCTACTGGGTGAAAAAAATCTTTCTTTTTTTCTAGAACAAACTCACAGTTAGATGTTTCTAATCACTGTGTCATGTGAAAGTGCTCCCTTGATCTGTTTAATCCTTTTTTTTTCTTACAGTAACTGAAAAGAATTAATACGAGGTTGCATTTGTTTTCCCCAGGATATTGCTAGATTAGAGAACTTTCACAATGTATGGATTAGATGTCCTTATTCTTTTGTACCATTAGAAGTTTCTCCCAACATTCTTATTTCTTGTCTTTCTGTGAAAGGATAAACATAGTTAACAAATAGATAACCAAAAATCACAAGAAATTGTGTATTGTGACAAAACAAAAACCTAGGCAATAACTATGCTCAGAACTTTGGCCAAAAATCATGAAAACAGAAATTGAATTGGCATTAAGGATAGGTAAGTTGAAAGCCAGATGACAGTCAGGTAGGTAGATGGATATGAGAAACAGAGGAAAAAACCCAACAAAAGTAAGGCAAAAGAAATATGAAAGGGATCAGAGATAAGACAACAAGAAGTCTGGGCAGAACTTCAGCTAAGTGTCACACTGAACAGCAGTATTAGCTGAAGGGACTGATTCATAGGCCAAATACCAGGATTAACTACTTGTCTAGATGTAAAAAAGATGAGGGCTTATTTGTAAATTTGACCTGTTGGGGAAAGAGGAATTATGGAACAGTTTGAAATGAGTAGAACAACAGTGGAAAATAAGAGATCTATGAAACATTTGTACTATTTTGTGGACTAATGTGGCCAGACTTCCTCTTGGTTCTTGAATATGTAGGCTTTGAAGTATCCAATGCTTACAGATTATTATTCAATGTATAAATTAATATTTTCCAGTTAAAGAAAAAAACCACACACATTCAAAAAAAAAGTAGTTGAGCATGCAAAGATATACCTTTGAAAACTCAACCCTGTGTGTTAAATTAGTGTTAGAAGTCAAACAGGATTTTTAGATATTATTTTTTCAATTAAGTAATTGCAATTTAATTTCAAAATATATTTATACTCACCAGATTTTCTTGGAAAAGTAATAGTTTTTCCTCTTAACAAAACACTAAAAATATATAGTATGATTTCATAATCAAGTGTGACAGTGACAGTCAACCGATGGTCTGGTGACTACCTATTGAAAGCCAAACTATCACTCTTAAGTTATAACTATATGTGATTCCTTATTCTTCAGATAAAGCACTGGGAAACAAAAATGGGTATTGAAGTTACAACAATTTAATTGTCACAAAGAACATTTGCCAATTGTTCTTAACTATCTTTGGCAAAATGCATGCAGACAATTCCATTTTGAAACAATAATAAGCACATGTAATGAGCAAAAAGGATTTTACCACTGTAACATATCCATTTTATTATTGATATGGTTATTACCTACTTAGTAATTCACTAATGAATCTTGAAGAAGAGATTAATAAAATAATGTGAAAAAGAAAAGATGTTTCATTCAAGTTGTACAAATACATGATCTATAAAATCAGAAAGTTCACAGCTGATGAAGTTAGTCATTATTTGAATTGTTAGATTGATGCTACACAGGTCATTTCCTAGGAATAAGACAGAAACAAGTAGCTTCACAGATTGTTACTGGGCTTAATACATTTGCAATGGAATCAGAATTCTCCCTTTTCTTATGTCTTTCTTCACTACAATCTCTCTCTGAGTCCATAGAGAAAAAAACCTTCATCTTCTCTTGCGAACTAAGCAGATTCTATTGATGCAATCAGGCCCTGATCCCCATAAATAGTACTTCAGAAAATATTCTTCCACTATGCAATGCAATTTCTGTGATTTGTTGTGTGCTGTCCCATGTTACACTTGTCTTGAGAGTGCTGAGATCAAATTGGTTTATGAGTGTGGTTAATTTTATAAAATGTAAGGTCAACATTTTATCACAATAGATTGAAAAAATACAAGCTTGAATAGAAAGTGAAATGTACTTCTGGGATGACAAAGTCTCATTTCTCTACAGCTTCTGGGACAGGTAATTTTTTTTTTTAATATTTATATGATTGTATGCGTGTTCCTATTAGGCTGTACATAACCTCCAGAATAGTTTTTTTTAATCTTCCGAGATATGAGACACAAGAGACAGTAAACCTGAAGGGGGAAGACAGTTCTCAAGGAAACAACTTAATTACATATCAAAACTAATTAAGACACACCTGTCAACATTTGCTTTCTATGCAAAGAATTTGGTACAATGGACTTGTTCCACTGTGGCAGCTGTCTGTAATGGTATTGTGTTTCCCAATGGAAAAGTAAGGAACAAGTAGCTCAGGGCGTGACAAAATCATCGTGTACACAAGAGATTAGTTTAACTGATCAGTCTTGAGACTCATTTGCTTATACTCTGGAAATGATCTGCTGGGGTAGAGGGAGTATTTTCATTTTGTTTTGTTTAAAATTTGTCAGTGTAAAAATAAAATAAAGTATTTACTACTGGGGAAAGTTCTTCTTGGTTTTTGTAGTTGTTCAGGACCATGAATTGAAATTGTTCTTTACAGCTGCTTCCTTCCAAATTTATCCCTCACCTATACAGTGACTAGGCATAGGTAAGTCTGAATGGAAGAACTTTTCAAAGGGAGTTAAATATTCAGCTGAAATCTCCTTTTCTACTACTCACAAGTTTTATTGGCCCAGGTGTGGTTTCCTGATCATAAGCTATTAGTTCTTAGTAATTTTCTTTGGGTGTTTTTTTTTAATTATTATTACAGATATTTTCTGTGTGTACTTGTAAAACTGTACCATCTGTTCACTCAGTACCTGCATCCAACTAAGTCCTGTATCAAGCTGATACTCCTGTCATGATACAATGTACTTCCAAACTGTACAAGGAAATGGGAAAAGTCACAAAGCTGTTCACGTTTGAAAGATAGCAGCTTTCAACCTCTGTTGTTTGCTCCATTCAGAGAGGATTCATAAAATGCTGCTGACTGATAGAGATCTGTTTGATGAATTGATAGGCCCATGAAGGAAGATCCCTTAAACTGTATTCAAGCATTTCCGTTAAGTAACAAAACCACTGGAATGTGCTTTTATTTCTTCAAAGTTATTCAGCCTCGAGAAAGAGTGATCACTGGAATGTGATAACAACTGAAACACTAAGGCTTACTTCAGTTGCATAAAGGAAAAGGAAGAGCCATGTCCTAGTAAAAACTTCCCATTCTGCTGCTCTAGAATGCGGCTCTAGAATGTGGCTCCATATACCTTGCTGGCACACCCATAAAGATTATTTTCATTTTACAAGGTACTATAGTAGATGTCAAGTCTTAATCTATTCAGTTCAGACTCTAGCCAATGTAATGAATAGAGTTTGGAGAGCCCAGTACAGGTATTCAGTTTATTGGATTGGGAAGATGTTTCACGTTATGCAACTCTAAAACCTTTATTCAGAAAAATAACTGAAAGTAAGATTACAAATGATTGAAGTAAGAAAAACTGAAAAAAAAATCAAGTTTGTTATCTTATTTTCCAGCACTGTATAAATCTTCTCAGAAAGGTAAAAAGATACTCTGATGTGATGATGGATATGTAAAACTCCATGTAGCATGAAATATGTAATCAGTTGTTTTCTTTTGTATTTTCTTCACACATATATTCAATAGAAAATAAGCTAATTGTCATCCTAAAACATGCCCTTGTGCGTTATAATGCATGGGTCCAAATCTCTGGTTCTTAATCGAGCAGAACTACCATTGAAAACAACAGGATTTCACTTGATTAAGGACTGCAAAGTATGTCCCCATGTGTGCACTGCTTTGTTCATGGTTAGTCAGACAGTAAGTCATGCAAAAGCTCTTTTTAATTACATTTTCAGATGGTGACATAATTGGTTGGAACAATCAATATCTTGCCTGATTTCTGAAGGTGAGACTTTCCAAGTGAGACCACTGTCCTACTAATTCTAAAATATAAAACCTCAAAGATATTTTTCAGTAGAATATTAATATTTATTATTTAAATAAATTGAAAATAAGATATGAATTTATACATTATGGCTGTTTTGAGTTAGTCAGAATTCTCAAAATATTTTAAATACAAACTGTTATTTTATTGATGTGATTCTTAAGAAAACTATGCCTATTATCACCTAAAATATAGATACATGTTCAACAAGCAGGCAGAGAATTTTCATGAATGGAAATTTTTTTTAGTGGTGGTCAGATCACCAGGGAAAGAGACCGGGACAATCTGAAGAAAGTGTATAAGAAGGAAATCCATATACACATTGACATCCACACTGAGGAAAAGATACATTAGAAAAGCTTTTAGCTTCATTTTTAACGCTATGGTAAAACTCCCACTTGCATACATCATCAGTTTCTCCTTCTAAGAGAAACAACCTCAACATCTTGAATTTAGCTAAATATTTGGGTCAAAAAGGCCAATAGTGCACATTAAACTTTAATAGATAGTTTGACAGGCAGTAAGTTAAGAAAAAGAAGTGAAGGCATTAATGTTATGCATCCCTTTGTTCCCAGTCTACTATATAACCTGAAAAACGATCCACAAAGTTTACCAGCTAATACTGAGGTATAATATCTTCTATTGTAAGCTGTTTGCTACGTCCAGACTTCAGTCTGGCTTCAAGTAAGTAAACTGTTTTAAAACACTGTGATTTTAAACTAGAAAAGGAAATTGGAGGTGTGAAATTTGTACTCGTTTTAACCATTACTCCTCTCACATCTCCTACAAGCAAAATTCCTGCTGAGATGAAAATGAAAACAGCTACTTCACATTCCTGAAAAGCTCATGTCTCTACTGTAAGACTCTGCAGTCTGTTGTATTAACACAGTGTACAAAGTGTGGTATTAACACGTTTATGTATCTCAGGCTTCTTTCTAGATCCATTCAAGACTATTCAAAGTAAGTGTATTTGACCCTTGTGAGGGGAAAGCCATTGAAAATCTAATAAACAGAAGTTGCAATCATTTCTGAGTAACAGTCAATTTTTTGATGAGTAATTTATTTACTGTACTTAATGACTTGTGGATTGTGTTAACAACAACCACATGCTCCAGTAAAATGTCTTTTGTAATGTACGCTTGAAGACAAAGAATAATAAAATATGCTTCCAAAACTATATTTTAGCTCATCTCTCATGTAGCTACTTAAGAAAAACCTCATAAAAGCAGAATAGTACAGAAAAATATAAAATTGATTTTGAAAATGGTGTATTCATTATAGATGTATTCATTATAGATACCGCAAGTCTTATGGAATATTGTGGTTTGATAGAATAAATATATGGTTGAAGAATAAAATCTTCCCTACCTCTCAGACTCCCGTATCCTTAATGATAGTACGTGAGTCCTGGTAATGCATATGTATGTTGAAATCTTATCATTGTTGTACTCCATGAATTAACTTTCTCTGACTTCAGCAGATATGATTTTTCCCCTTTAAATGAAAATGTCATTAATATTTGTTTTTCTATAACATTTAGCAGTGACTGCTGCTGCTGTAGGATAAGAGTTTCACAAACGTTTTTCCTCAAGATTGTTTCACTGGTTATAATTCTAATGTTAATACCCAAGGTAATGAAGATCATCGCTGAACTTAATTGAATGCTGGAGATCACTAAGAGGCAGGATCAGATTCATGATATGTATGATACTTTTTGTTGCTTGCTGACTTCTCTTCTACATACAGACATGTAAAACTCTAAGCTATAGTTTATTTAACTTCTGAAAGGAGAAGAACTGTCTGTGAGCTATAAGTTACTTGATTCCACAGCCAAAAAGTTAGATATGTATGGGAAAGTGAACAGTGTAGGCATAAGTTCAACTAAGCCCTATGCAGAAATTAATAGGAATCACCTTCCATTGCAGTAATTAGTAGCTTTAAAGAAGAAACACAAAACCTCTAGAGTGTTCAAGAGACTAGTTCAACTTTCAGCTGTCCTCAAGAAGAGGGAAAAGGTAGAAGTGGCACCATACTTGCCATCTTTCCATACAGACACGCATCTGTGCATCTGGAGATTGTGCCTGGGTGTTTAAATTTAAATATGCTGGGTTTTACATACACTATGAAACCTCTCTGCCTGTCAAGTTAGGACTTGTCAACCCAACTTCTGAGCAAAGTTCTTTGCTTTGTAGTCTTTATTAACTTCAGAATCCAGAAAGAGAGAGGTGTTGATCTCAGCTTTCTTGGTGAGAAGATGCTTATTCTCTGGATTCACTTTTTAAAATTAATTTTCTGTAGGAAATTATACTCAGAAATAGAATTCCATATTACTTGAGACATCAGATAGAATCCCCAGCTAGCTGGAAGAAGAAAGCTGAAATATATATCTATGTAACCTAATTACCTTTGTTATTGTCATACTCAAAATGTAGGGCCTGACTCTAATTGAATTGAGATAAAACAACGAGTTAAGTTATTCTGATATAGTACTGGTAAGTGTAAATGATAACAAATTCAGTCTCTAAGTACATCAGCTGCAAATTGTCTGACAATATAGAAGTAAATGTGTGTTTCAAACAAGTTTTAAATCTCTTTCATGACCTTTCTGTCTTGTCTTGTATCCCACTAACCAATGTCATATAGGATTTTTAGAAATGTTGAAACAGCAGGAAAAACTTTACGAAAGAGTTATTTCATGCCAACTCCAATAATGGATATTTTTATTTCATTTTAAGGACTTGTCTGCATGGCAAAGGTTTTGAGAAAACAGTATTATGTCTATTGAAACATTATAGCCAGTAATAATTGTTACATTTCCAGCATACATTTTGTGTGCAGAGATGTGTTTCTGCATCCCTGCATCTTTGCTGACAGAGAAATCCTAGAACACTTCCCCAAATAATCTCAATAGTGTTCTTATTTCTCTAACTGCCAAATATTTGAATCTTCCAGTAGATTTGATATCTACTGAACTGGATGCATATCTGGCAAGAAGTTATCCATTATCTATCACAAACCATAAATCTTTATTTTAAAGTCAGTTGAACTAACACTGCTTATTGGTGAACACATGTTATTTTTCTTTCATCTCAAAAAGGATTAGTAAGCATAAGGTAGTCATTGATTGAACCAGTGCTAGTCTCTTGACTCTTGACTGATGCTTCTCAGGCAGCAGAATGAACAAGTAAGACGGCTGCTTGGGCAGGAGACTGATATACTCTTGATTTTTGGTAGGATCAAGGAGACAAACGTGACTGACTCATGTGAACCTTTATGAAGAACCATGGCCAAAGCTGTCCTTTATTAAAGTTATTCTCCTGAATATTCTCCTTTTTTTTTTTCAGGCTTTCACAGAAGTGAAGTTGCTGTTATCTCTACTTAAAGATTTTAGCTTGTTCTAGGGACCATATTTCTGCTGACCAAGAAGGAAGCAGATACAGCAGCAGAGAATTTGACACTTTTTCTCTTTCATCTGCTTTCCTGCTTATCTTTCCATAAGTTTCTAGTGTAATGCTGTTTGAAAACATTTTCCCACAACATATTAGCTTTTGTGAGGGAGAGGTATAAGAAGCATTTTATGCTTTTTTTTTCCCCTCATGCCTAATTAATAATAAATAATTTCAATTAAAATCATGGGAAAGCAGTGCTCCTATACAGTAAGTATAAGAACGTAGTAAAGCAAACAAAAAATAACTTAAGGAAGAAAGATCATAAATACTTCTCTAGATTTAATTTTTGATGTGGGATTTATGCTCAATTGTCTAATTTGCCTACATCTGGTTGTTAATTATGTGTGGTGTGGCGTTACACAGTACAGCATTCTAGAAACTCTGGATCTCAGTCCTTTCATGAGTCAAAGATGATGAAAAAAATTGGTCTGATTTTTCACCTACTTGTTAAACAAGATATGACTGGCCAATCCAAATTTTTTTATAGGTATTTTTTGATAGTTCATTTTGAGGAAAAAGAAATTAACAGCTATCTCATATTTTTTAAATATACCTGGAGCACACAACTGCAGTGGAACATTGGAATATACAGTTCCAATTGCCTAGCAGATGATTTGTCAGTATAAGTATTAATAGGCTGATTGAAGCTTTTTAAGATACTTCTTTGTCACTCCTCCTGTTAGGGCACTCCAGTGTTTTACTATATTTTATGGACTTCCTATTTCCAGACTCAGTTATTCAGATATAATCTATACCCATTTGTTTCCACATTGAAGGTATCTTTAGCTTAACTGTTTATTGTGGCTACCTGAAACTTTTTTTTTCTATTTCCATTTTTTAAGGAATTATATCAGTGATATTTCTGTCTTGGTATTTCTGGATAAATTTTCTTTTGTATGATATAGCATCTACTCCTCTATGCCTTTAATATTTTTTCTCCACACTTTACTTTAGGCGTCTTAAATATGGATGAACAGACTGGTGTCCAGAACTTCATATCAAGTCATGCTATTGCTAAACAATAATATTCACATTTTTTATCCTTTGCTGAAAGCACATCATGTGGTTGTAGTTACTTTTTCATAATGACATTATATTACAGAAACACAATAATCTTGCAGTCAGTTAATAGACACTAGCCTCCTCCACTGTTCTTAACAACAGAGAAAGTTTCAGCTTTTGCAGAAATGCTTGCTAGTTGTCATTATCCATTATTACACTTAATCTGCCTTTGTCTTCACGTGTAGTACTCACGTAATTTTAAGGTCAAACCAAGAATATATTTAATCTCAAAAGAAAAAGAAGTTACAGTATCATAGAGGTATTTCTTCATTTTTTTCCCACTTCTTATTTCATAGCTAGAGAACCTTCAATATTTTTTCTTTCCAATATCTAATATTTTAAAGTGCTTGTGACAGGGAAGTCTATTTGCTATCTAAAATATAGTGAAATGTCTGGATAATGCACAAATAGTTTTGGTGACATAGTACAGTATCTGAGAAACTATGTTGATAACAGCCTAGACAAAGACTGTGTTTAAATGTGTATTTTTAAAGTGTCCTTTATACTGAAATCAAAATAAAAAAAAAATAACTGAGAAGTTTTGAATGGAGTAAACATCAATGAAATAAATGCATATCATTTAGTTAAGCAAATGCTGAAAATTCTGGTTGTGGAGGCATCAAAAGCGCATATTTAAATAGCATATTACTAAGAACACAAACCCATTGTATTAGTCCTTTTAAGTCCTCTGTCCAAATTCAACTCTGACAACATGACAGAGCTCTCAGAGGTGTAAAGTTCCTACAATAGTCCTAGATAATACACTGTACAGGCTATTGAGAGGATTTGTAATTTGTTTGCACTGCAAATAGTATAGTAGAAACTTGCTCTGTTAGCATTCCAGCAAGCAGTAAGCAGAGGTTCACATGTACTGTTTATTCAATGTAACTGTAATTGAGATCTAGTCACAGCATCCTATGCTTGCTAAAAAGGTGATGCAAGAGAAGGGAGGGCACATTTTGACATGCCATAAGGTAAAACATAGAGTCATGGGAAATTAGGCTTCCTTAGTTCTGGTTTTCATATAACTAATTTGTTTTTTTCAAAAGTGGATATTTTTATTTCTTGAATTTATGTTGGGAGAATGTGTACATTTCAGCCTATTTAATTTAAATATATTTGGATTGAAACAGGAGGAAAAGAAGAGAGACCTACAGCTAGCATGATACAACATCCTTCTATTGTCTTATGTAAGTATGCACATAACTTTATTACAGAATCAATAATACAGGTAACATCCTCTTGGCAGCAGAATACAGTTGGTAGATTATGTTAAACTGATGGGATTTTTAGGTGCATACTATATTATTGTCTAGTAAAAGAGAAAGTAAGTCAGTGGCTTTGAATGTTACATTTATATTTTTTATTATCTTTATTATATAAGGAATATAAATTACAGAGGAATCTGTTGGCAAAGAGTATCATCTACAAGACATACTACATTTAACATTTCTGTCTCCTTACCTATGGAACAAGAAATTATAACATATAAGATGAAATAAAATATAACAATCTCCATGACACATTCATTACAAAAATGTAGGATCCCATTGAGATGAGTAACTTGTAAGGATTCCCAACAGATACAGTACTAAATCTACAGATCTAAAAGTTCAAATTAACTGCTGCAGTCAGAAATCTGATGAAGTGATGAGGAAAATCAACCATAGAAGAAGAACATTATAAAGATAAAACTTTTCAATAATCCAAGGAAAATTTAAATTTCCTGGCTAACATTTATGAGTTCATATACTTATATGAGTATATGCTCACATATATGTCTATGATTTATTTAACATCAGCAAATATTTATTTGTTCTCAGTCTTGGTTCTGCTGTGGAAATGGTGTGAGTTGATGTATTGTTAAAATTCATAGCTTTCCAGTTTTAAAGTTCATATGATATATTAAATAGTCTTCTGATTGTCAGCAAGCAAACACGGACTTACACCCCATTTGCCTCATTGTTCCAATTTTCAACTCAACGAGAAGGATGCTGATAGGACTGTTGAAATGAGTGAGAAAGTAGCCCTTATACACTTATATCTGAAGTGTGTCCAGGCATGGTCATGCACACAGTACCACTGTTCTTGTGCCAGCTCTGTTCATTGACCACTGTCGTCTCTTTTCACAGGCATTTGTGATTACACATCAACAACACAATGTATTCAGGACCAGGGAGCAAGTATATGCATGAAAGTGGAACACCTACCTATTGCTGCTGAGACTGCTTCCTTTCTTTCTCAAAGCTGCTCTTTGTACCCATAGCACCTTTATGACAGTCCATTAAGAGAGGTAAAGAGCAGAGGACTGTCACAAGTGTATAAATATAAAAGTAGGAGAGGGAAGATCAATTTAGCAACTTGCTTATGAGTCCAATGAACAGATACAATAACCAGGAAGAAGATCATTCAAATAAACTGGTCTTATCAATTGCTGCCCAAAAAGTCGCAGCACAATGAGTGACAAAGAACAGCAAATCAGAAACTGTGACTGCAGATGGATGTGGTACTGCAGAAAAGCAAATATTATTCACTCTGAAGCAAAGGATCCTGTTATGAGAACTTGTTTCTCCTCAAGGGGCATTGTAATCTATTAAGTAGCATCTAGGACAAAACAAAATTCAGTAAGGAAATGATTAATTGAACAGCTTGTTTAGAGGAAAGAAGAGCATTTGTAGGTTTCACTGTCTTGGTACTTAATTTTTCATGCTTGAACACTGAACAGATTGCAAAATCCCGCACTGCATTTTGGACACACTTACTGATAGTATTAAGGAGTGAAAACAACTTGGATGGGGGTTTTGGATAGATTCTTTTACTAACAGACCTTCACCAAGGTAAGCCAGCACAAAGGGTAAGATTCACCTTGGTTTTCTGCCATTCCGATGGTAAACATTTTTCTTAAAATTAGCCTTGAAGATTTCCTCTGCAAGAAGGAGAGATGCAGAAAACATCTGGAGAGTAATTCCTGTATCCTATGACAGTTGTCTGAGACAGGTGAGACATATAGCTCTTTGTGCTTATCTCTCTTCGGTGAATATGAAAGGAGTTACACAACTGGTTTAGGTTGCATACTCGGTTATAGAACAGATGAATCCTTCTTTTAGACTTTTGTTAGACTTTTTCATATGAAGAATACCTGTTATACATATTTCCTGCAAATAAACCCCAGGATGACATTCTTTAAGGCAAAGAACTAAACTAAACACTGAAAAATATATAAGATTTTATTATCTGAATACATGTGATGACAGAACACGAATCTTCAGATACCTTAAAGTAACAGAACTCCTACTTTAGACCTGAAGCCACTCAGCAATCTAGCCCTTATTGTGCACCTGAGGAAACAAAAGGTTTAAAACTATGGTAGTACATTAATTGGAAGCTTAAGGTGTACTTTTCTTCTATCTTTACAATCATACCTGTGTTTCCACAATTTTGCAAGCCTGGAGACAAAAAGAAGGCAGACACACACACAGACAGTGACATTGAAGGAACATAAGGCAACAGCAAAGACGCATCCTTTATCATCTGCTTGTTCAGACGCGTTAGTGGTCCATAACATGCCATTTAACAGTGTGAGGATGAGTCGTGACCATGTAGTTCACTGTAGGGCTGAGGGTCAGTGACAGAGAAGATGAGATAGCTCCATTAATCAGTGTCACAGTGAGGTAAGGGTCAAAAGGAACCAGGCTCTAAACTTTGATTTGAAAGAAGTCCCTAAGGCCATTAACCAGAACTGTGATTTCAAGGCATTGTCATCAGTTCAGGCATTCTCACATTACCAGATCAAGTGCTGTGTTGCAGGTTTTCCTGTATTCTTCCTAAAAGTCAGCAAAATGACTCCTCACAGATGGTCAACACATCATGCATATATAAAGGAAATCTAATAAAATAACCACAGCCCCTCATTTTATTCACTGGATATGTAGCACAGGAACATACTGTGTGTGCTCCGTTTGTCTGGTCAGGTTTGGAAAGACTGGTAATCTGGGCTACTAGTTATTGCAAGATGCTTCACACCATCCGTATATGTAGAATCATAAAACCATAGAATCAGAATAGTTTGAGTTGGAAGGGACCTTAAAGGTAATCGAGTTCTAACTCCCCTGCCATGGGAGCACTAGATCAGGCTGCCCAAGGCCCCATCTAACCTGGCCTTAAACACCTCCAGGGATGGGGCAGCCACAACTTCCCTTCGTAACCTGTTGCAGTGTCTCACCACTCTCATGATGAAGTTCTTCCTAATGTCCATTCTAGATCTGCAGTTCTCCAGTTTATAACCATTCCTCCTCATCCTATCATCACAAGCTTTTATGAATTGTCCTTCTCCAGCTTTCTTGTACGCTCCTTTCAGGTACTGGAAGGTTGCTATAACATCTCCTCGGAGCCTTCTCTTCTCCAGGCTGAATAAGCCAAACTCTCTCAGCCTGTCCTCGTATGGGAAGTGCTCCAACCCTCAGATCATCCTTGTAGCCCTCCTCTGGACCTGTTCCAACAGTTCCATAACCTTCATATGTTGAGGATTCCAGCAATGGACACAGTACTCCAGATGAGGTCTCACAAGAGAGGAACAGAGGGGCAGAATCACCTCCCTCGACCGGCTGGCCATGCTTCTTTTGATGCAGACCAGGATACGGTTGGCTGCCTGGGCTGTAAGCATACACTGCTGGCTCATGTTGAACTTTTCATCAACCAGCACCCCCAAGTCCTTCTCTGTGGGGCAGCTCTCGATCACGTCATCCCCCATTGTGTACTGAAAATGGGGATTGCCCCAACCCAGGTGTAGGACCTGGCACTTGGCCTTGTTGAACCTCGTAAGGTTTGCACAGGCCCGCTTCTGCAGCCTGTTCAGGTCCCTCTGGATGACATCCCATCCTTCCGGTGTGGCAACTGCACCACTCAACTTGGTGTCATCTGCAAACTGGCTGAGGGTGCACTCAATCTCGCTATCAATATAATTGATGAAGATATTAAACAACACTGGTCCCAGTACAGACCCCTGAGGGACACCACTCATCACAGGTCTTTATCTGGACTTCAAGCCATTGACCACTACTCTCTGAATACAACCATCCGACCAGTTTCCTATCCACTGTACCATCCACCCATCAAATCCATATCTCTCCAATTTAGAGAGGAGGATGTTGTGAGGGACCGTGTTAAAGGCTTTACACAAGTCTAGATAGATCACATCCATCATTTTACCCATGTCCACTGATGTGGTTACCCCATCATAGAAAGCCACTAGGTTGGTCAGACAGGACTAGTCCTTGGTGAAGCCATGCTGGCTGCCATTAATCACATCCCTCTCATCTATGTGCTTTAGCATAGCTTCAAGGAGGATCTGTTCCATGATCTTCCCTGGCGCAGAGGTGAGGCTGACAGGTCGGTGGTTCCCAGGGTTGTCTTTTCTGTTCTTTTTAAAAATGGGCACAATGTTACCCTTCTTCCAGTCATCAGGGACTTCTCCCAGTTGCCATGACTTTTCAAATATCATGGCGAGTGGCTTGGCAACCACATCTGCCAATTCCCTCAGGACTCTGGGATGCATCCCATCAGGTCCCAGAGACTTATAAATGTTCAGGTTCCTCAGGTGGTCACGAACCCATTCCTCCTCTACAGTGGGAAGGAATTTATCCTTCTGGTCACCCTCTTGACATCCCATGACAAGGAGGGATGAGGAGAGCAGTTATTGGTGAAGCCTGAGGCAAAAATGTTGTTGAGTACCCCAGACTTCTCCTCATCTGTTGATACGAGGTCACCATTCCAAGCCATCAGTGGGGGTACGTTCTCTTTGATCTTCCTGTTTTACTGACGTACCTGTAGAAGCCATATATATATAGATATGTATATAGGTACCGTTTCAATGCATGCATGAGTTTATGAAGAAAAACTGAACTACCCTACCCATCTAGTATTACTTGTTTATCTCCTACTGCTTGAACCTTCCCATTCTAGTGATGTAAGGATGAGGAGTGGAGAGATGGGAAGGTAGTGGAA
This sequence comes from Phaenicophaeus curvirostris, assembly GCF_032191515.1. Classification (NCBI taxonomy): domain Eukaryota; kingdom Metazoa; phylum Chordata; class Aves; order Cuculiformes; family Cuculidae; genus Phaenicophaeus; species Phaenicophaeus curvirostris. The sequence goes on along the minus strand of NC_091392.1, from coordinate 174,845,747 downwards.
TCATCCGGCCTCTTTTTCTGGCTGGAAGTAATCCAGTTCTTGAAAAGCAGCTACTGAAATTTGTTTGCTACCATTCTCTAATTTGGAGTTTTGTGAAGGGGTGGGTTTTATTTTCTTTTTTAAATTTATTTTCCCTGTCAATAAAATTTGCTTTCTTATCCTTATGTTAATGCAGATTGCTGAAATCGGGTTAAATTTCACCTTGTTTAGTTTTTGAGAGAATTATTTCCTCTTGCATTGGATATTAACCCCATTTCACTTTACAGTCCTTCTGGGGCACATACCAGCTTTGTTTTGCTCTCTTACCCAGCAGATGTTTTATACTCTCTTTTGCCTTTCAGTAATGTCACTATCATCATCAACTTCTAAATGCATAACTCCACCAGGGACACAGTTCAGGCTGTCAAAAGAATGAATTAGTCTTGGACCTGATACTGATGCTTTTACTCAGTCAAATCCTGATTTCTCAAACAGGACTGCTTGAATTTTCTAAGGCTCAGTGGATAAGATTCTGCCTGTCTAGCAGAATCTGATGCTTCCCTATGCAAGTGAGGGAAAAGAGAGACTTCATTTTAAAAGCACAGCAATTGCACATCATTTGGGTATATGAATTTGTTTGGCTAATTTTTTTTTCTACATCTTTGTTACTCTTTTTGCCCTTGTGTGCACACTGCCAGAATAACGTAACTTTTAATAGAGTGATCTAGATGAGCTCAAGATCTTCTGTGATTCAGATGTTGAGGCTTCTTCAACTCCTTTTCATGTTTAAAATCTGAAGTGGAGATAAAGATTTGTGTTCATATTTAGATTAAAGCATTTCTAATAGGAACTAAATTTAGATCCCACTAGGCAATTTTTGTATACATCCTAAACAGTAAATGGTTGCTACAAACATATTAATTGAGTTTTAATTATAAGATAGATGATTCATAAGATGAAGCAAGATGCAATAATAAGAACAACTTAAACCCTACAATTTAACACAACTTAAGCAGTTAGGCATTTCATATAACCTTTATTGTTATAATTAATTTTTCACTTGAGCCCATCTTCTGACATATAATCTAATCAACATATATTAACTGCAGCAGCTACAGTATTTACATCATCCATAGCATAGTGTTAACATTGGATAGTTAGATAATACTCACTCATAAAAAGGGTTGTAAATTCACCAGCTATATGATAAAACACACTGCACAGTCATTAGCCCTCTCCAGATAGCTGTTTAACCATCACATTATATACTCTTTTCATGAAATCATCTTATCCTAGTGATTTTTTTTTCCTGATCAGATTGTTTTGCGTGCCTAACTGGTCCTAATTCTCTTCTGTTCTCATGGATCTCTGCTTCAGTTCACAACTTGGGAAGTTGAGGCAAACATTTTCAAAGACTTGGTTGAATTGGAAAGGTGCTATTCTCTATTTTTCAAGTGAGGGTAGCAATATACAATGCTAGAGTCATAATTAACTCGTGAGTAGTACAAGAAAATATTAGAAGACTTACCAGCAAAGGATGCAATGTGTATGGAAGATTACTAGTTCCTCTAGTACTGACCCAATCCCTTAGCTGCTCATCACAATATAGAGAAAATCACTGCTAAAACTGCAAATACCACATGAGACTGCTTAATTGGATTGCACTTCAATGTACTTGAAACCTTGACTTGCTTTTGTTTTTAAAGGATTTTTTGTTGTTTGTGAATAATAATGGATTACTATCGCACAGCACTGTTTTGACATTTGATTAATGTTTGTGAAGTGTTTTGAGACCCTTATTTGAAAGGCATTAAAACCTACAATCAATTGTTATTATCCTTTCTCTGAAATCCAGGTGGCTTGTAACATTTTAAGGAAAGACTGTCAGAGTGAACCCACAGACTCCATTAAAGCAATGTATTTCATCTATTTATTGATAATTTCTGTTTTCTGTTTTTAGATTCTCCTAAGTTTTGGTTTCTTTCCTTCAGCTGCGTAATGCATGAAACACTGTGATATGTCTGATGAAAACAGGGCTGTTCCCAAGGCTGGGACTTTTGTTCTTGCCAACCTGTTGGTTGCTTTCACAACAGGTTCTCTAAGATGAAGAAAAACAAAGCAAGTAAAAGATACAGGCTATGCCAGGTGTCTCTCAGTATGCACCAAATGATTTTACTGAGAAACACCCAATACCCATCTGTACAAGTAGACCTTAATTTCTTCCATTTTGTGCACTTTGCTTTTTCTATATTGGTCAGACAGCTGAGTTAGTTTCTCATTTCTAATACAGAACTCAGATCAGAGATTTTGAAGTCAGTCCAAGGTCTTAGTGGTAGTACAGAATGTAGTACAGATGTGCTGTGTGCATGTGCATGTAGTACAGATGTGCTGTGTGCATTTGTATCCAGATAGACAACATTTTGATATGTAATATTCAATACAATTTGAATGTTACCTTTCTCTCCATATTTTGGTAACTGAATGGCTGCTGGCAATTATCCTTCAAATAGTGCAGAACCTCTTTTTTGGGAAAGATTTCTTATGTATTTCTACTGTTTTTCCAGTTTCTCAGTGCTTTTGGATGAAAATATATCACTACTCTGGCAGATATGTTAAAACAGAAATACAAACCAAGTTTTCTTGATGTTCCTATCACAGGGCTGGATAGGGTGCAACAGTAGAAAAGAAACACTGAGAAATAGTCCTGCCACTGTCTGCTGACCTGAATTCAAACAAATAAGGAACTATGCCAATATTCCTCCTTCTGTGCCCTTTTATTCCTCTCCCAGTCCTCAGGAAATCAAAATATATTGAAAAAAACAGAAGCAAACCCCAGAAATGTATATGCTTATAATATATTCCCTCCTCCTGTGTTGTGTTTCTTTGAGCTTTAGACTAGCAGACAGCAGTGCAGGAGCAGAGTTTTAGCAAACAAAATATCTCTATCAGTTAAAGCAAACCATGCAATAGAGGCAACACAGTGTGCCACAAATCCTTACAGTCAAACAGGAAAAAAATCTGAGAGAGAGGAAAGATCCACAAGCACTGACTGGTAGAAGCTTCACTGTTGTGCTTAGATTATCAAGGATGTGGGGCACAGGAAAGAAATTGGGAGGAAAAATGCCTTTAAAAAGCATACGTGAAATTACTTAAAAACTGAGGGAATTTTCAACTCCCCCACACCCCATCTTATTGTTTTCCATTTTATAGTGGAAATATCAGCAGGTATAGTTTTTTTGGGGTTTTTTTTAGTTACACCATTACCCATTTTTTTTTAATATCCTTTGCAATTTGTGCTCTAGAATTCTAAATTTTCATTAAGAAGCAATATTTCTAGCACAGATGGTAATGAAGATAACCATGAAAAGATCAACTGAGTATAAACCAGGACAATGATGACTTTTGTATGTCACCGACAGCTTGAAAGAATAGCTCTGAAAATACTAGTTCAATGGGTGATCCAGCCCATTTGTCTCAATGCCTGGTTAACTCCTGCTACATCTAAATTGAAGGATCTAAGGACACCTACAAGTAAATGGATCTGCATGGACTTGTTGAACAAGTTTTCACCCTATTATAAGGTGTGCACAAGTGTCTCTTCTCTTCCTTTCCCCATGCCCTGATCTCTACAAGTACTGACCTAAGTGTACAAGTCAGATGAGGTCTGTAATGTGTGTCATGAAGGACAGTGAACTTGACAATCCTATGACAAGGCTGCAGGGAGTGCATCTATAGGACTAAGAGACAGACTCTTAACCCCCAGACTGATACCCTTATTCTCAAGTGCAAAGGCATTTTAATTTTGAATTTTAATAAAGCTTTCTCTGTCAATAACTTTATCCTACACAGGACAAAATCTTTTTTTGGTGTGTAATTTTTGTGATTTTAAATGAACACATCCAGCTCATTTAGATATGGGAAAATATTTAGTATACAATACACAGTAACAGAAAGGCAATGTTGTGGGCATAACGATACTGAAATCCACCCCTTCCAATAGATAATTTTGTAGAAAGCTCTTTGTTGTTGTTTTGGGGTTTTTTCTTTGTGTTGTATACACTATTTCCCTAACTAAAGATGGTCCAGGAGCCACCAGGATCCCTTGGGCAACCTCTGACCCCTACTTCTTCTCTCCTTAAGCACTGTGATACTTGGGTAAAGAATTACAGGGATAAGCCAGGCAAAAATTTAGACCAGGACAGCTGTTGCAAAAAAAAAAAAAAAAAACATTTGAAGGGGCAAAGAACAGAGTTCGTCTCTCAACAGATTTTTTGTGGGGGGTGTTGATCTCAGTTCTATTTTTGTCTTGCAGATTATATAGAGAATATCCTGTCCCTGAAGTAACTGGCCCTGTGGTTCATTCCCTGCAGCCTGCAAATGTTCGGACATGACCCCAAATCCCTAACCTCTCTGTCTTTTATTATTTTTCATCCCATTATCTGCCTCCTAACATTATCCCCACTAAGAAATCTAAAATAATAAATCAGGAAAAACAATTAGAGAACAAAACAAAGCAAAGCAAAAAGCCTCAAACTCTCACAATAAAACACTGTGCAGCTGTTCTGTCAGCTTCTTATGCTTGTCTATTTCTCATATTTTTTACCTGCCTTGATTGGATTGTACGTGCACAAGACCTTTAATATTTCTTACATAGAGTCCAGAACAATTCCAGGTCCATATTTACCAATAAAACAGGAGAACACCTCCCAAACCTTTCTCTCCAAAGGCCAAACCTTTCCTTCCAAAACCTGTATGTAACTCAGAAGCCAAAGTTTCTTACTTCTTCTTAACAGATTTACAATACAACAATGTGCTGTCAGTACAGATACCTAACATCGGACAGTCTGGGAATGACATGAAATAGACTCAGTTTCACAAAAAGATGATAGTAGGTGGAAAACTACACTGATTTTATTGTTTGTATATTAGCCTCCACATACATGTGTATACATACATATCATAGAATCATAAAATCATAGAATAACCAGGTTGGAAGAGACCCACCGGATCATCAAGTCCAACCATTCCTATCAAACACTAAACCATCCCCCCCAGCACCTCGTCCACCCATGCCTTAAACACCTCCAGGGAAGGTGACTCAACCACCTCCCTGGGCAGCCTGTTCCAGTGCCCAATGACCCTTTCTGTGAAAAATTTTTTTCCTAATGTCCAGCCGAAACCTCCCCTGGCGGAGGTGTATATATATATTTGTGCACATCTGTAAGCAAAGACACAAAAAAGCATATGTGGGAGAAAGTGCCAAAGCTCAGATATGCCTAGATATATAAATGAATGTATGTATGTATATGTTGTATGTAAATACACTGCACTGCTATTGTTGACTTTGTAAACGTACTGTTTAGATTTGCTATAAAATTTGACTTGATTTTGCAAAGGATGGCACAACTCTTGTTGAAAAAGATAATTACGCATTTTGAGACTCTCATACTAGAAATAAGCTTCAGTATTCAGGTTGCAAATATGTCCAATATCTAAGAAAAATAACACCACCACAACACCCTGTAACAAAAGGCTATTTCAATCGTTGGCTATGTAGGATTGAACCATTAACATCTCATCATTAGTTTAATTTTAGAAAAAAATAAGTAACAAAAAACAGAGTAGTCACTGATAAATCAAATTAATTGTTAAAAAAAATTCATGTCCACCTTTTTTTTTGTGGTTTTTCCTATGGTAACTTGGTTCCCCTAAGTAGCAGTGACCTTCTTGGTGTAGCTACTTGGTGCAACTTCCCACAAAGAGAAAGTTTGTCCTAAAGAAAGATAATGAAAATATTTCCCCCAGTAGCAACTTATTTTTAAATAGCTTACATGATAAGCCAAATCTGACCTGACAGTGTCCTTTTAAAGCTTCTTTGAAGTACTGAAATACAGATTATAGTTATAGTCTGTACGGTTTTTTTTTATGAAGAAGGTATTAAGATTTTCACTTTTCATATTTGTTTTAGAATTATTCTCTTGACAAAGTCTGTGTGAACTCTCTTCAGATGCTTCAGAGCATTTGTCAGGCCACTGAACAGCAATGCAAAGCATATTAATTCTTGGCACAAGAATTTTGTCTCCAAAGAACGTCAGGACACCTTCTGTCCTGTAATTAAACTAAACGCGCTCTTGGATCAGTTTGTCCAAAGTGGTGCTGTCTTCTGACTGACAGTCTTGTGATGATGTATTGGTGCAATACATCATCAAAATGAGATGCTGTGATAATGCATTACTAGAAGAGCTGAGGATCCTGGCACTAAAGACAGAATACAGGTCTTGCCCAGGGCTGTGTGATCATGATAATCCCACGGGCGTTTTAGCACTCCCGTCAATAAGACACAGAACAAAGTGAAGAATTGTATCATATAATCACTTACAGTATGAAGGTATGTACCATCGTATAGGTAAGAAAGTTGGGGTGTTTTTTATGAGACATACAAATATGGTGGGCAGTTAAAATTTCTCTAGAAGACCTTTATTGGTATGAGGTTTTGGATAGGCATTAATGCAGCTAAGAGGAGAGAAATCACAGACTTTTGTTAGAGATTAATCAATTTTATGAAAGGATAATCTCCACCCTTTAAAAAAAGAGAAGCTTTTTCCATGTTTGAGAAAGGGGAGAAGTTACGTATTTTCTCCTAGTTTTGACATCTTGCCTCATAGCTTCCCTTCTCTCTGTTTGAATCACCACAGGGATCTCTTTCTGTTTCAAGAACACAGTATCTTCATATTTTCATTTTTCTGACACAGTGTGATTGTATTAATTGCCAATGATTACCTCACCTCATGGAATTTAATTCAGAATTTGGAAACAGATATCTATTTGAGGAGAAAATTTTAATGACATGATTGACTTTAAGCATGTGCTTAAGTCAATAAAATCTAACGAGGCAATGTTTAACATCTTTCTTCAATCAGGGCAAAGGTAGTCTGTGTTGACAGCTTACAGATTTTAGCTTAGGCACAAACATTATTTTAAGATTTAAATATCCACTTTGAACATAGCAGTATTTAAATATGCTTTCAGATGCAATACAACCTATAATACTTGAATTTTATTTTATTTTTTAATATATGTAGTAAAAAATATGTTTAAAAATGCTAAAGTAACTTTTACATTAATAGACCTTGTGTCTAGTCTTCAGAGTGAAAAACCACAATCTTTTGGTTTGGTGAACTGCACTTCATGAGAACTGATTTCAAACCCATTTTGGTACTTATTTTTAACCTTTTCTCTCTTTCTCCTGCACGGTATAAATTTTTTTGCAAAAGTTGAAGTTTTTTTTAGATTGGGCAATAATTAAAAGAGGACATTTCTTTATGAAGAATAAGAAAAAAACTCTTACCAATCTCATGGGCTACATTCAAATGAGAAATTCACAAGTTTTCAATTTTATGTTTCTTATAAGTAAGAACTGAGGGCATTATTAATTATCTATATTTTAATCTATATTTTTAAGGCTTGTTTTCTTAAATCTAATTTCTCTGCACATTTTAATTAACCATTAAAACTATCAACCAATGCAGAAACAAGAACTGTTGTTGGTTTGTGTAGAAAACCTTTGGAAATGCAAAATTAAACCTGGGTTATAGCTTCATGAAAATCATAATAAAATTCAGTGTATTATCTGTTTGTTCTTAACATTGATTTTATTTGATTGCATTCCAGCTTTTTCACAGATATTCACACTATTTAAACATCCCTTCCCGAAATGTACCTCCTCAAACAGAACTAGTGTGGCATAGTGCTTGACTCCTGTTTCCTTCTCCTCAAATATCACACTTGTATTTTGGTGCAGCTTGGGACTCCTGGAAAGGGCTACTCTGGGCATTGTGTTCAGAGATACCACAGTAATTCCTTTTTCTATTTCTTCTCTCTAATGCCTGGTGCGGTGTTGTGGGACCATTCAACAACTCCCTGATGCAACAGACCACTAACTTTTCCTATTTCCTTCCTTTGTTACATGATGCAGGGTTTGACATGTGGGGAGGTACAAAGCTTTGCTGTCCGTTTTATTCTAAAACCACTAAAGGTTCTTAAAAACATTGACATATTTGGTTTAAACTTGAAAGGCAGACATTATTTTTCTGAAATGTACTGAAATAAAACCTCCAGCTGAGCTGCAATTTTACTAAGCTATCTGGCCTTCTCCTTATATCCCTTATGCAACTAAGCCTAAGCATCTTAATGAACTTTAATGTTAACTTAAATGCTTAAAGAAAACAACGCAGACAAGGAAGCCAAAACCAGAATAAAATCTTTTGGAATGAGATACATTTATTTAGCTTTTTCCTACAAATACCATCTGTATATTTCACAGGCAAATTACAGGTATATATAGGCTACAAGCAAATAGGGCTTTTCAACATACGATATGTCTGCAAAAGCAATTGCTTACCTAGGGAAAAGTCATTACTGGTAAACAATCCCATTTTAAGATCTCCAAGGAGGTAAACTATCCAGAAACAACACTTAGGTAATAGCTACCTATTTATCTGCTATACTGGAAACATGCTTTTTTTTTTCCCCTCAAGCCGCAATACACATTCTAGCTGAGCTTCATAGTTGGGTTAATTAGGAATTAGACATGCTGCAAATTAAAATCTGACATCTGAAGCTGTTTTGAACTCTCAGATTCCCATGGACCAGCAAGTTTGTTTATATAGGCTTACTTTTCATTCCTCAAATGTCCTTTAGAAAAGGTTAGGATTTTCCAGTTGGAAATACAGCATGTGTTGAACAATTTCACTGTTCCATGTTTTGGGATAGAATATTTTGTGTATGAGGAATTTTGTTATTTCCTGTATTTTAATTCTGATGGCTTCAGTTTGCTAGAATTAGTTTTTTCCTGATCTGTGACATTCAACCAACTTACTGATTTGATGAAGTAATAAAATGAAAGTAAGGAAAAGTGCTTAACTATCTTGTTTTCTTAATAATTTTCTGAAACAAATAAAGCAAATTTAGAAGACACAAGGCAGATTATTGCTGTTTTAATGGTCCAGTGTTTTAATAATTTAATCAGTAATAATGGTGTATGCATCAGTATAAAAAGGACTTTTATTCCTTTGAGAATCCTCTGGAAAGTTAGCTGTGGCCATGCTTGTCACTATGGAAAATGAACAATTCAATGATTCAAGAACAGTTTCCAGGAGTAAACCTGTCTGTGTTTAACTCATCATATTATACAGAAGGGGGAAAAAATAGAGTAATCAAAAACCCAAGAACCCAAGAGAAAAAAATAAACTATTTTTGTAAAGCAAGGAATCTGCAAACAGTTTGTGAAGAACAGGTATTACAGGATATGAATACGGTTTCCTTAGTCACTTTGAAGTATGATAATATTTGTAGAAGAAATTATATCTAAGCATACAATTTAAGTTTATTTATTACCATCATAGCCAATGACATATGAAAAATCTTGATCTTGATACAAGGTATCTATATGTAACCACCTAAAAAGGAAGCAAAATCAAGAAAAATGAATACTTATAATACACTTTCTTGCCTTTGGTTTTTTTTAACACTTAAATATTTTGTATTCATTCAGGCTTCATTCCTGAGTTAAAGGTGCTTTGTAAATGGCTAACAATCATCAGTATTTTATTCAGAACCACACTATAGCTGTAATTTAAAGGAATTTCTTCCCCTTAAATTTCCATATATACTTCAAAAAAAAGAGAGCTCTGACACATGCTGCAGACAACTTTGACATAAGAATAAATTGCAGCACAGCTGATAATTAGCCTTGGCAAAGTGTGTATTCATACAGTTCAGTGTAAATATCACTTCCAACTCAAGGCTTCTAAAAAACATAAATTCACTTCTTTCTTTTAAGGCTCTACCCTTTCCCATTCCAACTCTAAATGCCTGGGGTGGAGGCGGGGGGCGGGGAGGGAAGATGAACTTATCGAGTTTATGGAAGTCTGCTAAATAAACTAAAAAGAGTTAAGCAGTTGATACACACATTGGCTCACACCCAGAAACAACACAAAGAGGAGCAGAAACATATTAGGAAAGATGGTGAATCTACATATATAGGATTAGAAAGACATTGCAGTCTTTGCCTTAAGAAGTATGTTGAGAACAGTGTGTCAGTCATCAGAAGATTCATTTAGTTTCGCTTTGGTCTTCGAGACAGGATAGGTGGTTACCAAGAATAAGAGCCTGTTTGATTTCTAAAATGTATTTTCCATGTATCTCAGTGATCAGAACGGAGCAAGTTTCCTTCAGAATTACAGAGACAACAGGAAAGCTTATCATTCTGTCTCCTTCTACAAGGGGTGCCTCTTGCAAGTAACATAAAGCTAATCAAAGCCTCAGGCATTTGTGGCAGGAGAGAGTGAATTAAGCATACAGAAACCACTAGGTGGTCTTGTCTTTGTAAGCAGGAATGATTTGATGTGCGCCTTTATAGTTTAATTGAAATGAAATGCACAGATACTATGTGTAGCAAAGAGAAGATTTACTGTAATGAATGAGTCAAGTCTTGTGCAGTCTTATATCTGTTTGAAATTGATGAATATCATAGAAAGGGTTTTTAACTTTTGTTTCTCTCTGTTCTTGCCATTTAAAATGAAACTATTCCAGTATCAATAAACAAATGTCTTTCCCAAGGTGTAAATTATTCTCATTCACCTCCAAAATACTGCCTGCTTTCACAACGGATTGGCTGACCATGCAATTCAGAGTTTCAAGAAATGATATTGAGCTGCTTTGAGTTGTCATAGCAATTGCATTTCTAAAAGAAATAAGTAGGTTTCAGTTTCCTAAATAGTACTGCATCAGAAGTGGTTTAGAAACTATAATGGAGGTATAGGAATCAGTATTCAGAGTTGTTGTATTGGAATGATCACGTCATTTATGAAAACACATCCCTAGATGTCCTTGACCATTTATGACAGCAGTAATGAGAGTAAACACAGCCAACCTCAATTTAAACATGAATAAATATGAACCTTTCTGACATAACTGTCCTTCCTTTGACAGTTTCACTATAAACTGAGTAAAGAAAACATACCAGTGTTCCAGACCAGATTTCATCTTAGGAAAACAATCTGGCACTTTACTGTCATTACTGAAGAGCTAAGGATACTATAAAATAATAATTAAAACCCCCTTATTTTATCCTACTTTTAAACAATTTATTGGCGTGGCAGAGTTTATGACTACTTTGTGGATGAATATTGCAAAAAATGGCAATTGTGTTACATACTTATTTACAATAGCCACGTATTTAACACAAACTAAGATGATGGCACAAATTATGTCTGAATTATATGTGCAAAAGCAGTCAAGTTCATATAGACATCAAAGAGCCACCAGAGTCCAGATTAGCACATATTTAGTCTGAACCATTCTCTGGAAGGATCTGCCTTTCTCTGTTGACTCTATAGGGTTGGTTAGATGAGTAACCTATTTACAGAGTCACCTGTGTCTGGATGGTTTGAATTATCCTTACTACAAACCCATAATTTTAAGAATAGTTTTTACATTTTATATTTTATATTCCTATTTTATACACTTATATATTTTAATATATTTTTATATATTTTATATACCTATTTATATACCTACATTATCTGTGTTTTCTGGGTCATTTGGAGAGCTTGTCTAATTTCACATGGCATATTGCGTTGATCCATGTTAATTAGAGGTCAGCCCCCAGGTCTGTTTAAATATTCATTGAAAAGAAATTTTAAGGAGAAATATGCCACTTCAAGTTACCTTCTATTACTTCTTAAGTTCTCCATTGTAGCGATGACTTCAGCATTATCTTAACAGTGTGATATCTGTGTCAGCAGCAAACACTAAAACTGCTGATGAGGAAATGTCTAACTCAAACTCTACTCCCCCTATTTTGTCTTTGGATGCTATGTTCACAGCCTATGTGCACAGGTCCCTAAAACCTTTAGTCTGTTAAAATTAGATTGATCTTTGGAAGCACAGACTCTTCAAAGACAGCTTTTGAACCCCACATTATCATTTAATTTCCTCTTTCCTTTCTCCTGACATATATTGGGTACGCCTTTGGCACAAAGCAAGTCTTTATTAGCAAATTCTTTATTAGATCCTGATTTGAGAGGGATGAGTTGTAGCCCCAACTCCATCTCTCCTCCTCCATCTTTCCTCCTCCATCTTTCCTCCAACTGCATATTTAGGCCCTTCTTAAGCAGTAGGCTAAAGACACCATTTGCAGAAGCCTCCTGTCCTGCTCTTTAGCCATGGTTGTGGGTATTTTTCATGCCTTCTCATTACAGGTAGCCTCTAATTCTTCAGTTTCCTCAAGACATAGTTTTCAAGTGGAAGTTGCACTGTGTAACTACTTGAATATTAATAACAGATATTACCTTTCCTTCTCAGCACTGTGCTCTCCAATGTATAACTTCCACCTCCAACAGGTTCAAGTAGCTGCCACTCTTCCCCACTTTGCTTGTAAGCTGAAGTAATTTTGAATTATAGTTCTTACAGTGGAAACAGAAACAGTTGTGTGACATGGCATCTTAGTTCTGCTCTGTTAGATGTTTTAAACTATTAGGTGGCTGTGTGTATAACACGTGCCCAATTCTGTTGTTTACTAATTCTATTTTACCCTTCAATATAAGAAATTTAGGTTTCTGGATTCTGAAGTTAATTCATGCCTTTTTCCCAAGATGAAACTGAACTAATTCCCATGTTTTTCAATGGATATTTTCCCTTGTAGGCTCCTGATTATTTCTTAAATAGTCATAACTTTAAAGCTGTTTTTTTCCCCCTCCCCTCCTCACTTTTTAGGTTTGTTTTTTTTTTTCCTTCTGGCAAGCAAAAAATATGTGGCAATCAGCTTAGCATATAGTACATATGCTGATGAAATAACGATGTATATCAACTTTATACATAAAACATGACAAAAGCCCACCAGCTATACTTTGCTGTCAAGAGATTAAGAATAAAAAATATTGTTAAAAATTTTATTGGCAAAAATGTCCTAGTTATTCAACTAGTTTGCGTCAGTGTCTTTTCAATGACAATTAAGCTCTTTAAAAAGTCTAATTGTGTTTGATAACAAATCTCTTTAAAGAGGAGTTTCAATGTTACATTTCCAAATTCTGGTTTTGAAGACTTTAAAAACATGTTTACACATTTGAAACAGAATCACAGAATCACAGAATAACCAGGTTGGAAGAGACCCACCGGATCACCGAGTCCAACCGTTCCTACCAAACACTAAACCATATCCCTCAGCACCTCGTCCACCCGTGCCTTAAACACCTCCAGGGAAGGTGACTCAACCACCTCCCTGGGCAGCCTGTTCCAGTGCCCAATGACCCTTTCTGTAAAGAATTTTTTCCTAACGTCTAGCCTAAACCTCCCCTGGCGGAGCTTGAGGCCATTCCCTCTTGTCCTGTCCCCTGTCACTTGGGAGAAGAGGCCAGCACCCTCCTCTCTACGACCTCCTTTCAGGTAGTTGTAGAGAGCAATGAGGTCACCCCTCAGCCTCCTCTTCTGCAGGCTAAACAACCCCAGCTCTCTCAGCCGCTCCTCATAAGACCTGTTCTCCAGCCCCCTCTCCAGCTTTGTTGCTCTTCTCTGGACTCGCTCCAGAGCCTCAACATCCTTCTTGTGGTGAGGGGCCCAGAAATGAACACAGTATTCGAGGAGCGGTCTCACCAGTGCCGAGTACAGAGGGAGGATAACCTCCCTGGACCTGCTGGTCACGCCGTTTCTGATACAAGCCAAGATGCCATTGGCCTTCTTGGCCACCTGGGCACACTGCTGGCTCATATTCAGTCGGCTGTCAACCAACACCCCCAGGTCCCTCTCCTCCAGGCAGCTTTCTAGACAGACTTCTCCCAGTCTGTAGCACTGCATAGGGTTGTTGTGCCCCAAGTGCAGGACCCGGCATTTGGCCTTGTTAAACCTCATGCCATTGGACTCTGCCCAGCGGTTCAGCCTGTTCAGATCCCTTTGCAGAGCCTCCCGACCCTCCAGCAGATCGACACTTCCACCCAGCTTAGTGTCATCCGCAAACTTGCTAAGGGTGCACTCGATGCCTTCATCCAGATCATTGATGAAGACATTGAACCGGGCTGGACCCAGCACTGAGCCCTGGGGAACCCCACTTGTCACTGGCCTCCAGCTGGATTTCACACCATTTCCCACCACTCTCTGGGACCGGCCATCCAACCAGTTTTCCACCCAGGAGAGTGTGCGCCTGTCCTGCCCAGAGGCTGACAGTTTCTCAAGCAGAACGCTGTGAGAAACTGTGTCAAAGGCTTTGCTGAAGTCCAGGAAGACCACATCCACAGCCTTTCCCTCATCCAGTAGCCGGGTCACTTTGTCATAGAAGGCGATCAGGTTAGTAAGGCGATCAAGTTAGTTGCATCTCCTCCAACAAAACACATAACCTAAGCAAACAACCTGTAAAATCATACATGTAGAGCAGCAAATCAAAATATCATCTTAACAGACCTGACATAAAAAATATTGTTACCTACTAACTTCATAAAATTAAGCATGTAGAGTACAGATGAGCAGTACCATAATTATTGGGTAAACATATGGAGTAGTATACTAACCAGTATGAGCAGGCATAAAACAAACAATTTCTTCGTTATAGAATTAACATCAATATGGCAACATCTATAGAAATTAAAAGCATACTGTTCTACAGACCTCTGCTTACTTACACACATCTTGGTAAACTCCATCCTTTTCCTTGGACTTGAACTTATTGCACAATAAATAATAGACATATTTCAGAAACCTATGACATTTATAATATGCAAGTAATTCTCAAAATGCCTTCTTCTCTGAATGCTGAAGAACTCAGAGTTCCTATGTGTGTCTAGAGGTCAACTAAGTGACAGTAAAGGTTGACATCACACAGGAGTTCTTATAAAAGTGCACACACTCTAGGAGTGATATGCTAGAGATGAGATAGTTGAATAAGCACTAGAACTAATGAGAATATAGACAAAATCATTCTATTTGTAAAACTGAACTACAAACAGAACTAATTTGTCTCTAACAACATATTTATTAAACATAAGTTTTAATTAAGATTCCTGAATATTCAAAAATAAATCCAGACAATGAAAAAAAATCATAGAATCATAGAATGTAAGGGATTCATAAGGCTCATCATGTCCATCTCTTTCCTCCTTGCAGGGCTACCTAAAACTAAATCATATTGTTAAGAGAGACATCCAGACATTCACTGAAATCTGACAGGCTTGGTGCCATGACTGTGTCCATGGGGAGCCTGTTACAGTGACCAACAACCCTCTCAGTAAAGAATTTTTTCCTAATGTACAACCTAAAGTTTCCTGGGGCAGCTTCAATCCTTTTCCTTGTGTCATATTGCTGGCACCAGACAGACAGCAGCACCTACCCTTTTGCTGCCTTTCTTGTGGAAGTTGTAAACTGTAAACTTTAGCCTTTTCTTCTCCAAGTGGAACAAACCAGGTGACCTCAGCCACTTCTCTTGCTCTCGAGACTCATCACCGTCTTGGTCATCAACCCTAGTAGTTTGATATCATTCTTACATTGAGATGCCCAGAACTGCACACAGTACTCATGGTAGGGCCACATCAGTGCAATGTAGATTGAGATATTCACCTCCCTTGATCCACTGTCTAAGCTGTGCTTGATGCACCCCAGGACACTGTTTACTCTCTTGCCAGGGCACACAGTTGACTCATATACAAATTGCCATCAACCCAAACCACCAGACCTCTTTCCACAGAATTGCTCTTCAGCCTCTCATGCATAAGCAGGATTATCCAATCCCAGATGCAGAATCTGGCACTTGCTAGAGTTAAAAGAATAAAAATCTTGGAATGATCACCTCTAAGTAACAATAAGCTCAGAAGAGATACGGTATTTATCTTGATCATGCTCAGAAGCAAGAAATTCCTAAGCAAAAGAAGGGAAAGGAAAGTCATGTTAGAGGAAACATTCCCAGCTCCATAATGAATAATCTAGCAACTCCATAAACTCAACAGCATGATGAGCTAATCAAATACACTAGCAGTAAGATGAGTTTGCTCTTATGTGAGGGACAGCAAGAAGAAGATTTCACTGGATCTGTGACTTGAACCATGAATTTCCTGATCATTGTTCATGCTCAGGTTTGCTCACTCTTTTATTCCAGGATAGTTGAATGATTAAGTAATAATAAATTCTAGAGTCTAATTCAGCAGATTCATTTTGTGCAACCATTGTAGCCTGAATTAAAAGGCAACTTCAGAGTCTCTGTTTCTTGAAAAAGATTCTGAAAACAATTTAAACATGAGATTCCTATATAAGTCTTAGCATTCCACAAGTCTAGAACTGATTGTGATGTAACCTTGGTATTTTTTACTTTTGTTCAGATGCTTAGGGAAAATCAGGAATTACTTTATGTGTGTGTGTCAAATGACACTGCAGTCAAGTTGGGATGGCAGCAGAAAAATGAATATCAGGAATAAAAGGGATTTTTTACAATTGAAATTCACTTCTCACTTTACTAGTACTTAAACTTCAGTCTACTCTTTATAAGAAAGATCAGAAAGCAAGAGGAAATGTTATTATTATTAGATCTTTGATCTGTAGATTTTCATAACTTGCAGTCATCATGCATTCACTGCAGATACAAAATCCACTTATTCAGTACAATACATGTATATGCTTATTTCTCTTAATCTGTGATTTGTATGAGGGTTTTATTATCGTCATTAGTATTACTATTATTGCAACCACTGAGTCATGCAATCTAATTGTATATAATTCCTGAAGTAAAAGAAAACACAAATGGAAGGAGGGAGGAAAGAGTATCCAAGTGCAAAATTTAGCCTTCTCTTGTCTCTTCTTCAGTCTTCTGCATCCATTGATATTAACCCCTGAGGAGGGGTGTATTAAGATCCATCAGCCCAACATTCTGCTAGTTAACTAATTAATATTAATACTGGAGCAGTGAACTCATCATACTAAGCTATTAAAAATAAAATATCACAAGCTATCACTACTCATAAAAAGGAATAAAATACATTTATTACCAATAGAAAAGCCAGAGCTGATCCTACCTTTCTAATTCCCGAGGAAGAGGGCAGTGTTGGATTTAATTTACCACAAGCAAAAGGGTTACTCCTCTGCACTCCACAGCTGAATCTCCTGTTTCAGAAGCCTGGGGTCTAATGAAAGTGGTAGAAGAATATCTTTTATTTAACTATAGTATCATCAGAGTACTAATAGTTCTGAGATCTCAAAAACTGGAAGAATATTTCTACTCTCTAGAGTGGCACTGACATAAGGGTCATCTGAGACACCAGTGAGAACAGCCTAAGGGAGGGTGGGTTTTGATGGTGTTTTTAAAGAGACCTTCTGGGTTTTTTTTCATGTAGTAAAAATACATCAAAAGCATGAATTAAGGAGGAACTAATTCTAGAAGTCATCACTTAACTACTGTTTCCTATTTGAGAAAATCAAACTAGTCAGCTGGACCTCTTAGCTAATACAATTCATAGAGTGTGAAAGATGTAGCATGAGTGAAGTACTACTGTCCAAGTCTTGTTCCTCTGTCCAGCTTACCTTGAACTCAAAATTCAAAACCCATTGCTGTCAGTCTTCTGGTTTTAATCCTCACATATACAAAGCTACCACTGCATTCAAAAATAGACACTGCAGGAGCTCTGTATGCTGTGAAACCCTTGAAAATTTTATAGTGGCCAGTAAACAGCCAGGGACAGAGATCTGAGCGGGAAAACCTAAGGGCTGCAACATGCTTATCACAGAAAATTTCTGCCCTATGATTTTTTTCAGGTAATTAATTCAGATCATGGAGCATGGTGTCACCTGAAATCTTGATATATTCACATTGCTGTATGCTGAGAATTGCTGTTTATTTGATAAATGTCGACAAGACCTACAGAAATAAAATGACATTCATAAATCTAAACAGGAGATGATAAAAACATAAAGCTCGGCTTTTAATAAGCAGGGATTTCCATTTGCTTCTTCTGGTGATATTACAGGTGTCTGTAACAAAGGCATTTATGGATGCACTATTTTAGTATCTCTAGGATTTCCTCACAGCACATAGTTCTGCTTATTCAGAACAGAGAAAACTAGCAAAAACTTGCACCAAACAATTCATGAAAAGAGTAAAATTTTGACAGAACTGGAAATGCAGGAGCAAAGTGAAGAGAAAGAGAAATGCACAGGTAGACCAGGATATTATATGCTGTAAGAGCTGTGGCTTTGCTTAGGTTGTTGCAAATAGTTTCTTGTATGATCCTATTTCACTGAAATGTAAAACGTTCAGATTACAAGGCCAGAAGAATCTATAGAGTGCTGGAGTACTGGTTTACAGAAGTTTCAGCCTAAAACTGTAGTCATATTTTGAAGTAGCAGTAAGTGTGTTTAAGACAGATGAAAAGAAAGAGCTTGTCAGAAAAGGATACTAAGGGACAAGGTATTCCTTTTGTTGTGTCCCCACAAAAACTCCAGTTGGTATGGATCAGAATATCTAAAGCATAAATATGGGAAAAAAATATAATTTTTAAAAGGAAATTGGAAAAAAAAAAGATTCTGTTTCATGTCAGGTTTATTTTCTGGTACAAAATTTAACTGATTGTGACTTCTTTTAGATATGGTCAAAATATGACCAAACCCAAACACCGCATTTCAAATGAAACCTGATGAATATCATGAGAGAAATAGAGAACATTTTCACATCAGCCTTTTTGAGGCTTGTCTTCAGAAAGGACTGCTTTGAATAAGAAAAATATACTTGGCATAATATTGAAACTATTAATAGAAATGGAAATAGGGAAACTTGAATATTGATATTTTCTAAACTTCTTTACAATCTTTCAAAGGACAACTGGTAAATTAGATTACTTATACTTACAGACATCAAAGAACACCATGTCTCAGAAAAATCTCTGAAAAATGGAATCACATGCACTAGCTATTCTGCACAGTGCCAATAGAAGACCAAGATACAAAATGATATCCCTGTACTGTGAAAGATCTAAGCAACCATAAAATAACTTCAGAACATTGTTGCTGAAGTTCTCCATAAGAAGTACGTAATTAATTGTCTCAGCCCTGATAAGAGACCTTTCCCATTAACGCAGACTAACCTTGTCTCTGGAAAAAGACAGGTTCATTTACAATTTTCACCAGAGCATCTCAAAGCTATGACCAGAACTAAGCTTAGTAGACGCAAACGCTTCACTGTTTAAGTTTGACTGACAATCCCCTCAAGTTAGTTAGCACATAGCTATGCTACTTAGAGTTGCTCGAAAATAGGACACAGCCTGATTCTGAAAAAGGATATCAGTATAAAAAGTTTTTTTTGTTTGTTTTTTTTTTTATTTTACCTAGGTGTTCTGAAAGCATTATTCAGAAATTATTGCACTTTAAAATGTTATGACTGTGATGAAATCTTAAGGCATCAGTCCATTATCCTAAACTACATAACTTCCAATACAACTTTGTGTAACAACAGTCCAAATTCTGCATTTGCAAGTAACGTCATCTGTACTTAAATAACGATGTGCCCTTCAAATGAGAAGTAAAATATTTATGTGATGTCTACACCATGGAATCTTCTTCTAAATTATTTAAATTTATAACACAAGTGAGAAAAAAAAATCCAACAAAACCCAGCAAACCTACACCATTTAATCAATGATGTAGCAATGTCCGTATTTGACATTCTTGGCTAAAACATATAGTTGACACATAACTGGATTTTGTCCAGGATGCACAGGAGACTTCCATCCTATTCTTTGATAAGCCCTAGTCTTTGGCCTTAATTCATTGGGATGATTTGCAGTTTTTCTCTCACAGGTCATATCCAAAGATTTTGAATTCAATGGATTGATGTCAACTGAGTTTAGACAAGCCCTTAAATACAGCTAATGCCTACATGTGCCCTTTCATGTGGCATGCAGGTGAAAGACTTAGAAAAAATTACATGGTGTAATTACAATTGTTACAATCAGTATAAATACTGTAAATATTACTGACAGATTGAAAAAGGTCTTCAGTTCTCCTATGGTTCAAGCAACTGTACAAATCATGTATTTTTTGATTCAATAGCTTGAATTAGATTGGGAGATATTTTACAGTATCTGCCTATTCTACTCAAGCAAAGCTGTAACTTCACACACTCCTATAAACTCAATTTCACTGACTAGAAAATTGCTTACGTGAACTTTCTAAGGAAATGAACAGCGACTGGTTTATTTCATATTTCACTGAGAGAGGTAAGCAGTAAACTGCTTGGCCATTGGTTGACAAACCTACCCCAATGTCCCTATGAGATACTTAGCTCTATCTATCTTTTCACTTCTGTCTTCCAAAAAAGTTATCTTCCTGAATTTTGTTTACAAAATAGAAACATTTGTTCTGTGAGACATTTTTCCATGACTCTTGCCTTTCCTACTGCTAGTGTTAAAATTAACTGATCCTAAATTAAACAAAAAACAGTAATATAAGATGTTCTATTTCTTCACAAGTGATTGCAGTAGTAATTCAGAGTATCATGTCTGCCATTCCTACCAGACTATTGTAGAGTAAATGAAAGCCCTTCAAAAAGTCTAATGATAAATAACTCTATTATGTAGATAAGTTACAGTGGTTTTATACGATGACAAATGCAGGTAGCTGGTTGGGAGACTGCCATATTTTAAAAATGTAATTCAGGTTTCTCTGAATTTACTTGGCTGCCACTGGTTCATTCAGAATACTGTATGAAATACGCAGTTTATTTCTAAATGTATTTAAATTAACTTTAAGCCTCTGAATTGTTTATAGAATGAACAAAAAAGAAAATTTAATCAAGGAGGTATATCTGAACTTCAGTCCCATTCTGGAGTTCAGCAGTGAGTAATATGCAGCCTGGTGTTGGCAGTCTGGTCATAAGCCTTCCTGTTGTAGTTTTGTCTTGCTTACATGTGAAGTAGGCAAGATATTTCCTGCTGAAAATCGCTTCCCATAGGCTATATAAAAACCAATCATGAGTCCTGGAAAGGCAATTCAGAATGTCTGTCACCATAAAGGGAATAATCTTTCTGAAGTTTCCTATGAGCTCTACACCTTGATTAATCTTGTCAACCATGCTTCTTTTTTAGTCAGTGAGGAGATAAATTTCATTTACCAAGAGAAAGATCACAATTAAAAGTTTCTTTCGACTTGATGGGAAAAAAAATTGTATTCTGAAGCCAAAGGAGATATCTGAAATAGGCGAGATGTCTCTGGGTGTTCTGATCACTTTGTTTCAACTCCAGAGAGACTGCAAAGTACTGAGGTATGGTACTAAAATTTTGTGTGTTAAGATGTAGGAGATATATGCCATTCTGCTATAAGACTTACCCTGCAGAAAAATCTCCATCAGCATTTTTTAGATCTGAAGCTTTTGCTTTCTTCAAATATGTTTTGTGTACTTAGTGTAAATTCACAAGTAACCATGCCCGAATCAGCTATCTCCAATACAAGAAGGGGTACAGCTGTTCCAGAACATTGTTTCACTGAAGATATTGTACCTCAGTTGTTAACTCAAGGTCCGTGATGAGGAGTCCATGGATCCTGGATTGTAGTGGTACATCATTGCAGACCTTGTGGTTCATGACAAATGTGAGACAACAGGAGATGCTGCTGATAAGCAAAGGTATGACAATTGAGCTGTCTCCCTTACACTCCTTAACTCAGCCATGTTTTCCTGCTATGTCATTTCCAAACACTCAAAATAGTGACTTGGAAACCTCAAAAAATGAGACAAAAATATTTAAACAAATGAAATTCAGTATGTAATCAAATATTCAAGATCTGGGGGTTTTGTCTATTTTTAGTTTGTTTGTTTCTTCAGAGTTTTGAGGTATTAAGATGCCAAAGAAGCTATCATCAAAAGGATATTTGTCTCCAAAACATAATGCATAGGCATAAAAAAAGGAAAAAAAAGACAAATATTTGTCACACTTGCCTACCCACTGCAGCCACCTCCCAGACTAGTAAACCTGCAACTTTTTTTTGCCTTTTAGCAAGATAATAACATACAGAAAGATATCACTATAGTAATGTTGGGGGATTATCTTCTTTCTGCAGTGGGAAACCAAATATTGCTTCCAGTTTCTCACATTCTAATAATTTTTGACAATTCCCTGAAACAACTCTGAATACCATTAGAAAATTACCCATTCTAAGCATGATTTAATATTGGTTTTCACTTCTCTTTCCATCACTCTGGGAAACCAAATTTTGCTACTAGTTTGATCAGCTCTCCAAAGTGCTATGACGAAACTTACGGGCTCTGCATTCTCTTCACCTATGGTTGCCATGCACAAAACTTTTTCACTTGTAATTTCTACAACAGCATATCTCATTCACCTAGCCAAGTTAGACAAGTAAGACTACAAAGCACTCTATCATTCTAATTACAGAGTAATTCTGAGAGGGCTTTCTTTTAAATCTTTGCTTGCTATTTGTTTAAAGATACTTATTTAGTGTGTATGTGTGTGTAGCAGCTTGATAATTAAATGAAAAATAATAAAATATATAAATGAATGATATTTTTGCCTAGATTTTGCATTTTTAATTAAAATATAGTGAAATATGGTAAGTGTGAATTTATATGATATCAATAAAACTGTTTATCTTAATCTCTGAGTAAGCTCCAATGGATATGTCATGGTCTATTATGCTCCAAAATAGCCGTTAGGGTCTATTATGTCAATTATCATACACATCCATGACAGATTGTTCTTTTTTGGTTCTTTTTATTTTTAATATTAACATTAAAAATAAAAACAAGAAGGGGCTGGATTGCTCAGGGTATTGAGATGCAGCAGAGAGCCTTTCACTCAGAGGTTATCCACTGAAATCTAACTCAGGTCAGTGGTAACTGAAAATTGCTGTTCAGTGATGCACATAAAAGGGGCTTAGTGTCTCAAAAAAAAAGAAAAAAGACTGAAGCATTGAAGTTAATAGAAGTGTTGAAAATTACTTCAGTGATTACAGAATGAGGACTTCACTTCAGGTTCCATTAGTTCATATTGAAGGTGGACACACTCTTAATGTTGGTGCTAATTTGCTGTCTTCACCAGACAAGTACAAATACAATCACAGGTCTAGTGGTCTTCTCAAGTATCCTAGAGAAATTTCACAATGGCTTTATTATTTAGGGATTTTTTTCCAGTTATTACATTAGTGCATATCATGGTTTTCTTCCCTTTAAAAATGGCAGTATGAGAGGAAGTATATGGAAGGTGATAAAGATAATAAGTATGGGACTTCTGTATGAGAAGGTATTAAAAATTATATTTCACCATAGGAAAGCACATCTGCACTGTGTAAAACTGAGGTCTATAAATCATAAAGTGAACAATTACATTCTTTTTCCTGTAATTAGTAGCTTAAACTGTGGAAGTGAAAGATAAAGCAGGTTGAAAGTATAAAAGTTACTCCAGGAAACATACAAATTAAAACTCACTGACCAAGGGATTAAACCTGCAGTAATTCTACTGCAGCTACAGTCTCAGCATACACCAAACAGCTGAGTGTTAGAAGCTGGAGAAGTGTTCTCCAGATTATCTACCACTAGTCTTTTGATAGATATGATAGTGGGCTAAAATAACCTTCAGTTTTTTGACTCATATGTTCTTATAATTGTATTGGCCTAAGTGAGGTCAAATTATCCCCTCTAATCTCCCTTTTGTGCAAATGGTTAACCTGGATTGCACATTACTAAGGAATTCCTGAATTATCTAGCTCTCAGTTATATGGAAATATAAGTCAAAGAAATGTAAGGAAATAAAAAAAGGCAAGGAGACATGTCAATCTTCATAGCTGAGAATGTTGTATTTTCTGAAATTGACTCTAGAAAAAGAAAAAATGAAAAAAACTAAAAGTACAGTTACAAGGTAGTATTCATCTCATCTGAAGGTAAACATTTAAAACTGATGGGAAGAATCATGACCTGGAATTAAGTATTTTTCTCATTGATTATAATACTAGATTTCTCATTGATTATAATACTAGCTAAATATAATTACCAAAGAAATATTTGTTGCATGAGAGCTTTAAGGTGTCCAGGACAGTTTCATGGAGGCAAACACATGCTTATTCAATACATGCAGAATACTCATGCCCGTTGGCATTAGCAATGGAGGTAAGGTAGAATACAACAAAGCATCTCAAATACATCTATGTATAGACAACAGAATTGGCCCTAGAAAAAAACAAATAGATAGTTGAAGAATGATATTAAATCCTCTAAATTTAGGAGTATAATGACTTTCTTTTCTGGCATTTTTTAATATCAGACCTGATGCTCAGCTTCAATACTGGAGTGCGCAGATTTCCATAAGTTCTGTGCCCTACTCATGCGGCCTGTGTATGCCTTCAATATCCTAGAAAATCTCAAGTGGCACTAAACCCCTGTGTTTAGGAACTGAATCCTGCTCTAGATGTCAACATTCATATTGGAAATGTCTAAAGTTAGATTAAGTGAATCCAAATACTAATGATTAAGGACAGGTGAAATAACCCCTGATGATCGTGCATCTCCTATGTCAGTCTCCAAGGTCTTACAAAGAGAATCCATGTAACACTTCTGTCTAGTAAGACAAAATCTTTTCGATGAAATCCTATCCCATTAACATCAACAGCAAACCTCCCTTAGATTTCTGTAGGTTGCTTTTTCTCTAACTGTCAGACCAAGCACAAGAGAATAAGCAAAACACCTCAAATATAGTTTTTTCCTCTCTACACACCTTGAATTGGGAAAACAACCTAATATTGTTAGATGAAACAAGACAAGCACTCAAGTTCAATTTTTGCTTGTACAGCACTGCATTAAGGATAGAAATACCATGAAAATTTCATGAGAATTTCATGGAAACTGTGCATCAGGAATATCTCAAAATCAGTTGGATTATAGGGACACGGCAATTCAAACACCCTATAAGAGCACACATTTTTCCATATTGTTTTAATCAAATACTCTTTACTGACAACCAGTCTTGCAGAAAGAAGGTAAACGATGGTAAAATCATTCAGTCTTTTATGCAGGTGATCACAAAGATTGCAGCTGTGCTCACTACTTGTCTTAAGAGAAAAGGGTTCTTGTCTTTCCCCCACATATCACTGAGAACAAAGCAGAGTATTGCCCTTTGTGTTTCATTTAATAGTGAAATTTCCCTTTCTTCTGCTTGCACATAGTGTAATGTGACAATTATGTGACACATTAAAAGCAAAAAAATATGACAATGCTTGCACTGTATCCAAATGTGAAGGGATCTGCAGTCATTTCAAATGGGAAACCTGCTATTAGCTCACACAATGGATTCCCCAGCTGAAAAGAAGACATAAATTGGAGTGAATCAAGCATTCATTGCCAGCAGATCTGCTGCTTGTGTTCACTGATGAGATGTAAATGTGCTTAGCAAGAGTACAGCATCAGAAGAAGACCATGAAATTATAATATAGCTACTGTAATGAGAATGGGTTAATTTGTAACATTTCTTATTCTAATTATGGTATTTGACACCTGGGAACAAAACCATTTTCAGCCATTTTCTTTTCTTGTTACTATCCCTTCTTACAAGAATGAGAAACAAGAGTAATCTGCATGCTTTTCTATTCTGTGGAATACAGTAGCATGCAGCACTGTTTTGACCCTTTCAATATTCTGCATAGGTAATTTGAGAGAAGACAGTCCAGTTATGGTCTCAGCAAAGACCATTTAATGAATCCAGGAAAAGTGTAATTTGCATGGAAATAGCCTGAATTATTTTTTTCAAGTGGAGAAGAACATAACAGGAAAAGAAAAAACAAAACAAAAACAGACCAGCCAAACAACAAACCAACAACAAAACCCAAAAACTAGAAAACAAAACCAGCACAACATTTCTCCATCTCTAGCAGAATGATTATAATGAGAATTAAAATCTGTATGAGTTTAACCTATTCTCAGAGTGATGGGATGTTATTTTTCATCTTACAGTGTGTAAATTGCACATGTAGACATACTCTCTTTGTAAGACAGTTGTCTAGCTGATGAGAGTTACCCTGTTCCACACAATTCAGATACTAATCCACTATTTTGACAGAAAATATGTATATAGAGGTTATGATACTTGCCATTCAGACTAAATGAATGCATTTTCAGAGTTCTCTATTTTCTAACAAGGGCTACAAAATTATATCCACAAAGAACATGGAATTTACATTTCAGTGAACAAATCTGAATTCTGATAACACACTTGTGGACAAAATACTTTCACAAAGAAGCCTGACATATGCATATATAAGTATTGACAATTTGGTTAAAAAAATCCTTCTGATCTATTTGTATCTGCTTGGTAACTGTTATTTGATGGCTATTACAACGGCAAATCACTCTCCTTTTATGAGTCGCTTCTGGTACTCAATATCCTGTTTTCCTTTAAAGATATAAATATAGAACAGATTGTTGTCCTTTAAAATCGCAACCCTGAAGTGTGAGATGATTGAGGATAATGGAGGGAAGTGAAAAAAAAAAACCACAAAAAAATACAAAAAAGCCCATGTGTTTTCTACCAAACCATCTTCAAATAGGAAGAGGAGGGCACACACAATGTGAAGATTCTATCAGGTATGAGGAGAAGTTAGGTTTGACTTTTAAAGGAGATTTGCAGGACCTATTAACATTCCATTTGAGTATTTAAAACAAATGCTAAGATTTGGGCTATTTTTAGGTACTATTTGGCATGTGGAAATAGCTGAAATGAAGGAATATGTTCACAAGAACCCAAGGGAATGGCAGGAAGATGTGCCAGGGGAGGTTTAGCCTGAATATTACGAAAAGGTTCTTCACACAGAGGGTAGTGGAGCTCTGGAATAGGTTCCCAAGGGAAGAAGTCATGGCACCAAGCCTGACAATATTCAAGAAGCATTCGGACAATGCCTTCAGACAGCGTGTGTGAATTTTGAGGTTCTCCAATGCAGGGACCAGAATCCAGAAACAAGACAACTTAATCTTTGTCCAAGAGAAGGATCCCAAATTGCCACAATTCTGAAACTGGAATTTAGAGATTCTGAATCGTATTTACAAATATTTATGTCTTATTAATTTTTCCCAAGTAATTACAAAACCCCGAGTTTCTTGGATTAAAATGTTCATTTAATTTTGAAATTGAATAAATTTAGTTTACCTAGTAGAACATTCAAAAACCTAGTACAATATAAATAAACCTAGTAGAATTCATAAACCTAATAGAAAAAAAGAGGAAAGATAGCATTTAAACTGTTACAGACCTACCAAGAAAAGGATGCTGAGGTAACTTCACTTCGGAGTGTCACGGGAAAGTGCATTCAGATTGATAGAACAGCTTATAACCACATTGTTAACAGAGAAACTAATTTCCCTTTGAGTGCTCAGTAAAGGAAATAGCCCTGAAATAATTAAGAATAAAAGTTGCAGGAAAAGAATTATCTGTTGAGAAAAATCATTATGCAACATAAAAGTATACACTATGTGCACATACATGTGCCCATGTGCATATGCACATACCCACCTTTGTACAAATGCCTTCATCCTTAGATCCATTTAATTTACTAGTCACTGGATTTTTTCTTACATATCACTCTAAAATAAAAATTAGATATTTTGACATCATCATGCCCAAACTCTAGCTGCTGGTCTCCAAAAGGCTGCAGATCTTCCATAAGTTTTGTCTCTAACCGGCCACCTCCATTTAAATGTACTGGCATCTGAGATGGCAGCATATACCCATGTTTATGTAGCTGAATCCTGCCCTAAGTCTCTATTAATTATAATAGGAGCATAGATATCTCGTTCATATGTAGATAATGAGGGGAAAACTTCACTCATTACTTCTACTACCTTTTTATTAATAGTAAAAGTTCGAAGGCAGCAGGTTGATAAGACCAAGATTTTTTTTTACACTTCCTTATTTTGTCTTTCTTTCAACCCACTTTATTTAATTGTATTTAAATTAATGTTGAATTGAACTTAATGCTATTTCTGGTGACTGAAGCTCAAATGAGGTTCTATTTCCATTTATTTCTCTTCTTCCCTCCACTCCACCATTTCTGTTATGCAACCGACTTTTTTCACAAACTGTAATAAAATAATACATTTATTTGTAAGGAATACAAATAAATGTATCATTATTTTTAATTTATTTTTAAAGTTTTGATTAACATAACTATATGTCTCTAGCAATAAAATATATATGGCACAATAAATGTAAAATAGTCTATCACCCATGTTTGTCAAGATTTTTTTCAAGTCAAGAGCACGTATGACTTTTTACAGGTTACATAAATTAAAGTAAAAAATAAAGCTATTAAAATACTAATTGTTCTAAGAGTTTCTAAAAAAAAGCCTTCCATCATTAAAACAGAGTTCAGGTTTTGTGATTTTTTTTGATCTTCATCTGAAAAACAAAATATTTATCTTTTAGTGAAGGTTGCTACAGTTACCTATTTTTTGAGTCTACACTCAAGGTATATTTCCTTTTCTCTGCTTCCATGAATAACAAAGATGAAAAAACTCTAAAATCATACTCAAACTTCAGAACATCTGGCCAGCTCAGGTTCTCGTGTCCTCTTTGTGCCTGACAATTTTATAGTGGCTTAATGTTTAATTTATGATCCTACTACAACTTTCCCATCTTTTCTCTCTCCTTAACAGTTACATAGATACCCATATTTTTTCTGCCTACATCCTGACTTTGATCCTCGGCAAGCAATTTGATCTTGTATTCTCTATTTGAAACCAAGTATGAAATTGTTGGTGTATTTTCCTTATTGATCATTTTCTTAAAAACAAAACAAACAAACAAAAAAATTAGAATAACTTTTGCAATAGAAAGCCAATTTTTATTGGAATATAAATCACAATAATTACCATTCAAATACAGAATCACAGAAGAGAAATAAGAAATATTTATGACAAATCTTCTCTATTTCCATGCGTTCTTAGAAGCTGTGTCCTTTTTTTCACACTTGGATTCAGACTAGTCCATGAGTAGGATAAGAGGCCTGGGAAGCAGGTATGAAAATTATCAGAAGCCAGAGGCTGAATACTGGAGAGACCAAAAAGCTTGGGAATTTGCAAATGAAGAGACCACAGGGGTTCAAATCAGCTACTGGGGAGACCATGAGGTCTGAGGGTTGACCTGGCGACCTGTTTACATGTATATGGCTGTACTGGAGACAAGAGGACCCCAGGGATGAGCTATTAGGTAGACTGACAGTTTAAGGCCATTTACTGGAGAGATTAACTATGTGTGTGCACTCATGCATGTGTGTGCACACACATGCGCGTCTGAGGGATTCTGAGCTACTGAGAGCTAGAGAGGTACTACAGGCTTTGGGGGTGCCAGCAGCTGTAGAAAGCCAGGATCTAGGGCCAGTTCTTGCCCTTGGTGAATTAGTCCATGCTACTGGAAAGATCCTCTTTGTACATGTGCACAGTATTTCCACTAACAGAACCTTATCCAGAATTGCAAGAGAGTGGAACAAGATTAGGCAATGGTTTGTGCCATCTCTGTTTACATGTTTCTATCTATATTGTTCTGTGTGGCATGCTGTGTGAATTGCCCTGCTCTTAAATATTTCTTTGGGCAACGCGTGTTCAGCCTCACTGCTGGCTGGGCCTGAGAATCAGATTCAACAAAACTTTAACAGTATTCACAAGCATTTCCCCCCCTTTAAAAGTTTGACTTTGCAAAGCAACATTTTTTTTTAAACTATTTTTGTTTTTATGCATTGTTTTGATGGATATTTTAAATTAACTCAGTATTTCTGGCTTTTATTTTGCATTAGTTCCCAGTTCTTACACGTCAACAGTAAAATCTACTCACAGCTTCAACGTTCAATGGAAAGGCAGAGAATCATAGGACAGAAACCATGTGGCTAATGAGAGAAAGCTAAAAACCTTTGGTAGTTATCTCACTGGCATCCACAGTTCTGTAGAGAAGCTGCTATATCTGAATTTATATTTATATATATATGTATATTTACCTATATGTAGGTATACTGGGACAGTGATAACCGAAGTAAAGCAAATTTAGAATTTATCATCCACTGGATGAATTGCATATCTGTGTATAAAAAGGACCCTTCCAGATGATGATTACAAAAATGTGCTCCTGGAACATTATTCATCAAGAAGTTATTTTTTATATGCTCAGTACATAAAATCTGCAGGCCTTAGATAAAATTGTCAGAATAATTAGGTTCTTTTTACCTCATCAGTGAATGAAATGTAGTGATTCCAAAGCAATATTTCTGGAGAAGGCACCAAAGAGGCTGATTCACAGTACCTAATAACACTGCACTCACCCCACCTAAGTAAGCAAAAGCCAATAATAAAAATAACTTTAATGGGTAATTTCTGTGCTTTAGAATGCAGTTTCCTTGAGTTGAATACTAGACAGAGAGAGAAGACATGCTTTTTGAGTTGAGAAAGAATTAAAGCCTTGCTCCTAGTATGTCTGAATAGTAGGTGAAAAGGAGGATTTAGGTTTGATAGACAGAATTTATGGCATCCATCTTGATTCCTGCTCTTACTTTGCCAAATCTCTTTGTTTACAAACTGCTTCAATTGTAAGAGCTTTTAAATATTAGTTATTCAGGGAATAATTGTAAAAAGAGCCATGAGATCTAACAGCAATATTTTTATGTCTAACTATCAACAAGGGAAAAGAGAGAAGCTCATCAAATTGATAAATATGCATCCACTCTGAATTAAATGTTGGAAAAAAGAATTGGCATAAACGTTATGTAGTCTGTTTGTGACAGAAATAAATGAAATACAGCAAAATTAAACTATTTGTGCATATGGGCAATCTCACATGTAGGAATGTTTCTACATGTATGTAAACAAGTGCTTATAAGCAGTAATTATATTGAGAGGTAGCAATAGTGCTGTAAACCCCCCTCTTTTAACAGAAGCACCACACTTAGGATTAATGTAGCTATATTGCCATTGCCATGTGTGCAAAATAAATATCTTTTCACTCAAATGTAACCTCAATCAAGCCTTGTACGTGCATTGAATATGATTTCCAAGGGCAGAACTCTCTGCTGTCTTCAAATTCAGTTATACAAGTACAGGGTAGTCAGCCCTTTTGAATTTTAGGCTCAAATCAAGAACCAAAAAAGCCCATCCAAAGCTGTTTTTGAAAGGTTAATCTATAACGCCATATAGAGCGAATGGATACCACTTCTGCAGCACTTGGCTTGAGAAATGGAAGGTCCTTTCACATGACATCCCCACGTTCACAGTGGCAATACAGCTGACAAATTTTGTTGTGCTTTTTTTTGGCTTTGTGCAGCCATGTGACCTTTTCCTTGGACAGGCAGGCTTGCTGTGCAGTCAGAACATGAAATCCTCTGCCTGTCCTAGACTGGCAACATTTGATAGATCTCATTAAGCCCTGTTCTGTGTCTTAAAGCAATTAGGACAGCTTTGGTTGGAAAAAATCCATTTTAATGTCATTAAAAAACTCAGGAAACTAGAAGCACAAAGGAAATAAAAAGAGAAAAACATAAAGGGAATCTTGGATTCTGTTAACTTTGCTGAAAACCTGAAGAAAGCCAAATGCTTCATCCAGTCTTAATAACGAGGTTTAGACTGGCTCTGATAGCAGTCTTTGTACTACCTATTGCAAAAGTCCCATTTATGTTCTATGTAAAATGTCCAATGAAGCATAGAAAGCAAGTAATTTGTATAGAGAATGGGAGTTATGCAGTTTTTGCTGGCATAAACAATGCAATAACTGCTCAGAAATAGCCTTTTGCATTCATGAATGGGATCCATTATCCGTTCCGTCTCTCATCTTTGCTCCTTCTGAGTTGGGGCATGGTAATAAAAAAAAGGCATTCTCTTTGCCTCAGAGTTTTGGTTTTCAAACAGCAAGTGGATAACCACAAATACAGCTCATTCTTTTCTTCTGATTAAGAGCTGCTGTGTTTTGCAGGCACTAAGTTACCAACCAATTAAACATTTGAATAGATTTATATGTATTTAATTGGACTACCTCTACAAATACGGCTTTTCTGGAGTTATCTATCAAACAGATTAATCACTGCAGGGCAATAGATAAGAAGCACTGAATTATTGTTGTTGTTATTACTATTACTCTCATCACTACTATTAGTAGGGATATTTAGGGTAAATGCATAGTGGAGTGTTTGCAAGGTAACTTTGTGGCATAGTGTGTGTACTATATAATCGATTGTCTGTAAATAAAGAGCTACTAATCATGTCTTTAATAATTTTCTCAGTGTTTCTGTTTGTTGCTTTTCTGTGAAGAAGAGGTAGCACAAAGGGGTACTTACAGGATTGCCGAGGGCATAGCAGACAGCTTCCCACCCTCATCCTTCTCCTTCATATCAGGGTGCAGTCATCCCTGGGACAGGACCAGTCTCTCCAGTACCTCACTGGACAGGGATGGGGGGCAGGGACTTCTCACTTTCCCTGAAAAATTTTTTTCTGATGTCAAGCCTGAACCTTCCCTGTCGGAGCTTGAGGCCATTCCCTCTTGTCCTCCCTTGTCACTTGGGAGGAGAGTCAAGCTCCCTCCTCTCTACAACGTCCTTTCAGGTAGTTGTAGAAAGCAATGGGGTCTCCCCTCAGCCTTCTCTTCTCCAGGCTAAACAAGCCCAGTTCCCTCAGCCGCTCCTCATAAGACTTGTTCTCCAGCCCCTTCACCAGCTTCAGAAGTTATGTCAAACCAGATAAAATGTTATTTCAGATCTACAGGGCCTAGTGCTTTGAAGTCTGCTGTGTATATATGTGCTTTAATTCAGGAAGATGATCTACAAACACAAAGAACAACTTCAGTCTAGTTGCATTTTTTGAGGTCTAAAAATGGAAGAAGATGAATGAAAGTCATACAAACAGTATAACTTGAAAGTGATTCAGATGTGATTTGTAAATAGGTTGTCACAGAGGGAATTAAATGTAATATGGACAAATACAATGTAATAAACTTTAGTGCTGTAAACCCCACTAAATTTTAACATAGAACCAATGAGAGGAACTCTGAGGGAACTTAGAAAAAAGGAAACCAAATCAACCAGCCAAACACCCCACCCCCAACAAAAAATCCTCCAACACTTTTTCAGGCTGAATAAAGAGAGTAGTATTTCATGTTCTCTTTCTAAGAACATATATTTAGTTTCTTCTTACAGTAACAACTACACTAATACTTGGCATTTCTAGGTAGTTTTCATCAAATGAAGTAAGCAG
This sequence comes from Phaenicophaeus curvirostris, assembly GCF_032191515.1. Lineage (NCBI taxonomy): Eukaryota > Metazoa > Chordata > Aves > Cuculiformes > Cuculidae > Phaenicophaeus > Phaenicophaeus curvirostris. Next base: position 174,812,530 of record NC_091392.1, on the reverse strand, counting down.
CAGAAATCCTCCAAGATATTGGTAATTAAGGGAATTCATAATTCAGAAGGCCTTTTCCCTGACAGAAAGAACTGAAATATTAGGAGATGGTGTGAGGCACAACATTTATTTGTACAGGTGAGGGTCATTATTTTGGCATTGCATGAATAAGTTCATATCACTGTTTTTAAACTGATTCTCCTTTCTCTATTTCTGACAGCCATAGATGAGGAAAACAACACATCTTCACTATCACTTAACGGGATCAATAGTAGACAGTTTCATTGTATTCTTTCCTTTCTTCTTTTTCTCACTAAAGAATCTGTTTTCCTTTCAGTTAAAGGGGGAAAAAGGTGAGCAAAGTATGAAAGCAGTTTTCTAAAGGAATTTGCTATTGGTCCATGTTGACCTTTGACCTTCAAAAGCCCTTTCATTGTGCTTCAAAGCATACTAAGTAAAAAAGTAACTGGGTGAATATTTCCCCAATTAATTATTTTATACAGGTGGTTTGGGTTTTTTAAGAAGAAAACTCATGACAACATGTGGCACAAATTTACTTCTTTGGAAACTAAATAAGCTTTCACATTTGTTTTCCAAATAAGTGTTATTGACAGAGGAGAGGGGAAGTATTCACAATGTCTAACATTAAGCCTTGAGATTTAGCATCTAAACTCTTATTTAGTTAATTGGGAGATGTTGGCTCTTTTTGGTGGCGTGAATTGCACTGTGAAACAACGCGGATTCCTGATTTAGGGATCTGTACTAGATGTCTCAAGTTAAACACTAAATACATAGCACAGGGCATCTGACAGATGAAGTTTCAATATTTTTATATCATCTGTGTTTTCTGTAGGATGTCTAACAATTGCCAAGTACTATAGTATTCCCGAAGATTCAAGAACAAAAATCACAAGCTTATTCACAATACTGTTTGTATAAATTCTGAGCTCTTTTTATATTTTTACTTCCTGAAGAGAGGAGCTTTGCTGGTTTATGAAGCCTGACAGCAAAATGTGTTGGAAACAGGAATATAGAGACATACTCTCCTAACCTGGATTGGAGTCAGATACTCACTTTAAGATTCTGCTAGTCTCTGGAGTTAGATGGCTATTAACTAGTACTCACGTGTTTCTGGTGTTTAGTTTTTGTAACATATTTTCTTCTGTCATACTTAAGTTTTAAATAAAGAAATTTGTGTTCTGCAATGACTGGCTGTTCCTTAAGAAAACGTTGCCTGCAGAGCCACAGACACCGAACTAAACTCAGGATTGCAAAGAAGATTACAGTAAATGTAAGGACTATAGTCTTCAAGGACTACAGACTAAAAACCTGATTTGCAGCAAAAGTAGCATTATGACCTAGAGGAGGTGTGAGACTTAAATAGAAAGATACTGAGGAATCTGAAGAAGTGTCAGCGTGTGATCTGTGACAACATAATTGTCATTGATGGCTCATTCCCAAGGGAGAGAAGTGGTCTGGTCCACGGACAGATATATGAAGACAAGCTTGGCCTTAGGTGTTTTAACTTCTGTAGACTGGAACTACTTCTCCCACCTAACATAACATCAAGCAAAGGCATCAACAACAACTCAAAAGTTGAAATATTTGATGGAGTGTACGAACTAGGCTTTCTCCACACTCCCCCAGCACCGTTGCCCAAAGAGAAGATTTAGCAAAAGTAATAGCAGAAATCTCTGAAGTTTGAATCTCTTGAAACTTTGAGGAATCTCTTCATAAGTACCTTGATATTTTACTCTTCATTCAACCCAAAGAGGAATGCACCTAAGCAAAAAAGGACACAGGAGAAATAGAAGAAATGCAATCCACATTGTCTGTAGTTACGTCTACATAATCAATTATTTTGGCTTAGTTGGAGATATCTTAACAGTGGAATCATTTGGTGTTGAGGTCCAAACATCCATACTATATGAAGATCTTCTTCAGACTGGCTCTAGTTTAACACCATGAAATCATTTATGTTCTATAAGGTGATTCTAATATGTGAACCAAACTTCACCCTGAACACAATATCAGACTTTCAGTTCAGAAATTAATTCATAGTTCAAATGAAAATGTTAATGTTAATCTATGATTCTAAAAGAATACCACTCACTACAAACCTTTGGAGCAGTGAAGATTTTTTTTTTCACTTTATCTTTCTCATAGGAGAAAGGTAAAGGATAAAATAACATTTTAAATCCCTCAAAATCAGAATGTTTCAAGATTCGCATACTGGGTTTTGTTTGTACTTCTGGAGATTTTTACTTTTTCAGTTCCTCTCAGTGGGGAGAGAACTATTTCCTATGCTGCTGTGATTAGGAGTTCACTTGTCATTATTGCAGCACATTAGTATTACAATATTGTGCTGGTTAAGCTTCTTTCCCCAGGCTAGTGTATCATTTACATACAGAGGAGACATCAAGCTAAGATTCAGCTGCCTGAACACAGGTGTCTATTTAGCTGCCTGGATGCCAGCTTCTGCCTTAGAATGTTGTTGGCCTCTCACATTTGGAAGTTTCCTTAACATCTGCAGCCATTCTGAAACGTGGGATAGTCTGAGGCACCTATACCTACAACCAGAGATGTCAAGCTAAAAGATGCTCCAGAGCTAAATAAAGGTTTTGTATAAATAACAAAGTCTTTAACGTGTATCCACAGATTTTTCAGTTTTGCACAAGCTTCTTGGCATACTGGTGGCTTATAAATTCAACAGCTTAATCTAGAAACGTAGGTGGTAGGAGTGGTAGGGGTAGTGAGAGAATTTGAGGAGATAGACTGTTTGTCCTGTACTGAATGATAAGACACACATTACTATCTTTCCTCTTTGGAAATTATCCAGAGAGACTTTGTTGTTATCTTTTATGGACACCCATTCTGGAAAAATAAATAAATAAATCTTGTTTTTCTCTATATGCAATACTTTTCCTGCAGCTACAGTTTTAATTGCAGATTTCTCAATAGGCAGTCGAGAGAGAGAAAGAAGAAAATTAAATTAGTATCAAAGGTAGAGACAGTGGATTGAATCTTGAAATATTTACCAGGTAGGTTTTATTGCTTCAAATGCAATAATTAAATTAATTTCTGACTTTTTTTTTCTTTCCCTAGAAAACTGTTGAACATTTCAGTATTTACTCCATTGAGGAAAAAGAATCCCAAACAAACAAAACATCCCCACAGGGTATATCTATTGAGATCGCTGTCACTAATGTTTGGTGTTTTTTAGGGACTCCTCTACTAAGAAAAATACCTACTCTAATACAGGTGATAACACTGCTGACAACAGTAACTGCCATATTAGGACAGAGCATTCATTTTCTTTTCCTGTTAGTCCAATGTGCGGTCCTAAATATATCTGGAGTATTTTGATGCTTGTAGGAAGAAACAAGAACAAGTATGATTTGGATATGACACAAGTAAAACAGGCTCAACCTGGGGAAATTAATTTATTCCTAATTAATGAAAAAAAAATCAAAAGACAAATACTTCCATCACCCTGACTCTAATACTGAAAAAGCAAAAAAGTAAAATACTTAAATGAAGGGGTAAAATACTTCTCCTTCCCCATTCCAAGGCTCAGCTTCACTCCCAGCACCACTCCTCCCTTGTTCCTACTATCCACTCTGCTTTGGTAAGGTGATAGTGCAGAAGGCTGGGATCAAGGCATAATGGTTTATTTCTGCTGCATCTTTTCCTTTTTACTTTTATTCTGTCACTTGACATTCCCAAAGAATGGTCTTAATAGTAAAGACCAAGGCAAAAAATACACTGAGCACTTCGGACTTTTATTTACATTTTGTCACCAGGATTCCTGCCCCATTCACCAGCAAGCACACGTTTTCTTCTGTCAGCCTTTTGTGGTTGATGTATCTGTATAAGCCCTTTTTGTTGCCTTTCATTTCCCTTACCACTTTCCAGGTGGGCTTTGGCTTTCCTGATCTTTTTCTTACATTGCTGAGATGATGTCTCTATATTCCTTCCAGGCTGACTGATTTTGCTTCCAACTTTTCCTAGGTTTTCCTTTTATATCTGGGTTTATTCAGGTTCTCCTTGTTCATCCAGGCATATTTCCAGTTGCCTTTGTTTGATTTTGTGCTCTTCAGGATTGACCATTCTTGAGCTTTGAGGATGTGAACTTTGAAAATCAACCAGCTCTTCTGAACGACTCTTCTCTCCAGAGTGGTCTGTGATGGGATTATTCTGAGAAAGTCCCTGAGGAGACCAAAGTGTGTTTTCCTGAACTCCAGGGTTGTGATCCTACTTTGTGCCTGGTTTCTTCCTTCTAGCATCCAAATGTCATCATCTCATGATCACTGCACCTAAAGCTGCCACTGGCCTTTATATTCCAGACCAGAACTTTCCTCTTTGTAATTGTTTGGTCCAGCATAACACCTTCCCTTATTGACTTCTCCATTCTTGCCTGTGACAAGAATTTGTCATGAATGCAATCCAGAACTTTACAGGATTGACTGTGCTCTGCCGTACTGATCCTCTGACCGATGCTGGTGTGATTGAAGTCCCCCATAAGAGTGAGGGCCTGTGAACATAAGACTTCCATCCTTTCTCTGAAGAGTTGGCAGTCTGCCTTGTCCTTCTTCTTGATCAGGTAGTTTGTAGTAGGCACCCACCACATTCCACACAAAACCAATCCTTCCTACAGAGCCTGTATCCATCTTTCGCAGCAGTCCAGTTGCATGAGCTAACTTACCACACCTCCATGAACCCAATAAGATGGTCAGAAAGAGATCTCAAATTTCTCCTGTTTGTTCCATATGCTGAATGCATTAGTGTACACACACTTCAAAGAGACTTCCAGACGTTCTTATTTTCCACAAAAAGATAGCAGAGCTGCCCCCAGAATGTTCTTCCAATACAGGAATCCTCTAAGGGGGTCGACTTCCTGTAATTACCCGTAAGGTACTTATTTATACATATACTCACAGTGGACACCCTGCTTTGTAGTTCTTGAGATCTTTCTTATCCACATGATCCTGCTCATTCTGCTCCTCCCTGGACCTGTTTATACGCTTGTTATTGAAAATATAACCTAAGGTATAGAAAGAGGGTCTCAAACGGAATGTATATAATTGGATTCTTTTGGCCTGCTTTCAGTAAATGGGAAAAAAGAATCACTTGTAACTTAAATACCATTATGACTGGATTTAATTAATTAAAAAGACGTCACTATTTTATGGAAAAAAGCAAAACATGGAAGTGGACCACAAGAAAACCCATAAATGTAGTTTAATGAGGTATATGACTATTTGTAATGCAATTTTCAGAAGGACATAAATTTAATCGTACCATAAAAGTTTTATAATATATGGTGACTAGTTTATTTTTTTAAAAAAAATCATTCTAAAGTCAGAGTAGAATTTTCTTTTACTGAATTTTTAAGCTTTTATGCAGAAATATAAGGATCTTAGTTGCACTGGAAGTTATATTATGGTACAAGATAGTTGGATATAGCTCAGAAAATAATAACAAATATTATCTTCCACAGAAAATTCAGAACAAATATGTTTGTGCTTTTAATTTATACATACTTTAAAATAAAGTTTTCTTTTACAATCAGTTAATATTACAGGATTTTAGATGGCCATTTGTTATAAATCATCACATAAATATTTAACTAGAAGAAGCCATGCAGATATTTCAGACATTTTTTTTATACCAGGTCATGAAAATTATATAATCTGAAAGTTATGCTTGCAAGACTATTGCAGAATTATAAAACCACAAACATAGACATGTATTATGACTTCATAATAGCTGATCAATGTTTTTTAAGCGCACAATGAATAATGAAAATGTGCAAAACTGGCAATGAAAAATTATGGCATTATAAAACTGACAATAAGGTAAACTCAACATGTTAAAAGCTTACTAACATAAATAAATTTGAAAAGGAAATATTTTTTCTTAGGTTAATATCTGTATTGTTCCCTATCTACTTTATACTGATTGGCAAAATGTATCAAAGTCAAAAGTTAAATTGTATCTCATATGAACAGATCTGTACATTTTTATGCTTTATATGTGATTTTTTTTTTTACTGTCTTTGATGTTATTTGCTATATACCATTAAAATTAAGATATTATGTCTCAGGTCTTGGTTATGCTTCTGGAGGTGCATATTCTCAGGGTTGGGGTTTTTTTTGCAGTTCTAGCACTTATTGTGCCTACTAAGCCAATTCTGCCAACATATTATTAATGTATCACAGTCACTAAACCAGCCACCGTCACCTAAATGGAAGTCATCTTGTTAATTCCAAGTTTATGATAGCATTATATGATAACCATAGATATCAAGCATCATATGAGCTACGCCCAAATCACTAGTCTTTTAATGTATTTTCCCTGGGCAGAACTCCTGCCATTAAAGTTTTATGAGGGTATGATGCTTGTCTATATAACTGACTCTTTTTAGAATTATTTATGCCTTCCCTTATCCTTATTGTGCAATACGTGGATGTATTTAATGACTAAGTGTACAAAAAATAAGAATCTGCCATTAATATATTTGTTATAAATATAAAAATAGTCAGGAAAAGAATCAAAGGAATATAATTTCAAAGACAGTTTACATTTCTAAAAGTTTGCATTAAAAAAAAAAAGTGTCAGGCAAATCTTATTAGAAATTAAAAAGTAAACAAAACCAACAGACTTGAAAGGGGGCAATGAAGGTATCTGCGTGACATTTGTGTAGAAAAATCTTGATTGTAGTACAGAAAAAGAGATTTATACTTTGAGTTTCACCTCAAATGTTTCCTTAATTTTCATACAAGTGAAAGGCAGTTTTTAGAATTGGAAACTTGCCACTTCATATCAAAAACAAAATAAAAGAAAGCAAAGAAAAAAACCAGAAAAACAATGCAAAAAGCTACAAGAAGCTACTTTGCTGTGAAATAGAAAAATTTCACAATAAATCAAATTTACAAGTACTAGCTAAGCAAAATCTGGTAGTTTTTCACAGAAAAATAGCTAAATTGATTTTGTGGTATCAAAACAAGCTATCTACGCTTCCATACTTCAGCAAAGAAATAAACTAAAATTACATTTCTACTGCTACAAGCTTGTAGTTTATGATTTTCATGTACATTCCCTGGGTGAAGTTATAAGCGGGTAGTCACTGAAGGAGAACTTGAGTATATAATAAGTGGTCATAGAGGCAAGAATGACAAACAGTTAATTTACTCTTCTTATATTTACTCATAGTGGTTGTACTCTTACAGAATTTTCAGCCTGATTAGGTTTATCAAGCAAAATTGACTTTGATGGATGAAACAACCTTTATAATCCACATTGCCACATATTTTACTAATGTTAGTATTTTTTCTATGAATCACTTGCACACCAGCAATCTGACTGTATGACAGAAGTCAGTGGGAAATGTGCTGTTTACTTCTTTGAAAACAACATGTAACAGGACACTGAAGCTGCCTTCCTGTTGTTGAAGCATTTTCTCTTATAGCTTCTTTTCTAGTACCTTCTCTGGCTTAAATGTAAAGATACATTTATAGGACACAACACACTGTCATGTAGAGAGATACATGTTCATGCAGAATAATTAAGGAATAGGCATAGTAACCTGGAAGTGTGCCATACTTCATATTAGTAGCAATTCAGGCACTTCTGCTACATTGCTGTGCTGCAATGCATCAGGTGGGCATGTTCTCTAAGATTGAATCCTCTCTGCCTAACAAAACCCTTCCATGTGCCTCAATCTTACTGAATAGTCATGCTTTGTTTTATTAGTCCCAAAGCATATTATCATGCTGTTCTGTTAATTCTCTGCAGCCATTGCTGTTATTCCAACACTTTTGTTTTAACAACTTATGTGATTTTCTTGTGTGGCTTACACACTTTTCCAGATAATGGATTGAACTGATGAACAAGGCTACAGTTTCTAATTTGTTCCTAGCAACAATTATTTCAATATCCAGTTTGTAAACTGTATTCCCCTTTAGGGAAAATAAAAAAAAATAAGAAATACGCAGTTAGTTTCTCAATTTTTTATTTGCTTAGCTTTCTGTACCCAGGACAATTATACTATGCAAACCAGCGTGAAGTAAGTTTTGGAGCTGGCAAATCTCAGTACCACCAAATCTGCCAGATATAACAAAATTTCCCCCTTCCCCCTTTTTTTTGTCCCCTAAAACAAGGACTCAGGTTTAAAACAAGCAAGTTGAGGGTCTGAACCGGCCCTTATCTGAGATACGAGGGTAATGACACACAACCACGGCACAGGAAACACCGAAGACAGAAGTGGCTGCAACATTAGCTTCTCTGAATGGTTTTACTCTGCCTTCTGAAGACTGCTGTGCTCTGGAACAATAAAAATCCAAGCTGCACATGAAAGACCTCTTGAACTGTACCTGGTTTAGAAACCTATGAACTATGTTTCTATGTAAACATGTTCAGAGCACAGTAAATTTTCTTTATACTTGCTGGATATAAGTAAATATTGCCATTGATTATGTGGGGAACTGTGGCTATTTCCCTTTAATCTTAAATTTTATCCAAGTTGTCTGTAGATAGCTTCCCAAATTTAGGTATGATGAAGCAAAATATAGCTGCTTTCATTTAGTGTGGAAAGTCAACCAAAACATTATGCTGTTCACCAAAATGAAGTGGCAAGTCCTGCATTTAGGGAGGATTAACTTCAAAGTACAGGTACATGATGATGGAAAGATTTTTTCATTGGTGCCCAGTAATAGGGCCAGGACTGATGGGCATTAAATGAAAAAACAAATGGTTCCTCCTGAACATCAGGAAACACTTTTTTTACTGTGAGGGTGACCAGTCTCTGGCACAGGTTGCCAGAGAGGTTGTGGTTTCTCCATCTCTGGAGATATTCAGAAACTGTCTGGACATGGTCCTGGGCAGCCTGCTGTAGGTGGCCCTGCTTGGGTAGGAGGACTGGACCAGATGATCTCCAGAGGTCCAAACCTTAACCATTCTGTGATTCTATGAATATTGAAATATCCATTAGCTCCTCAAAATTCCTAATAAGATGGCTACATTAAGCCTAATAAGCCACGCACCTAAAGTTTCTGCCTGCTTGCATTTGTATGATACATTGGCTGTCGGTAGTGTCCTACTTAGTGTCTTAACACCAGTAGGGTTTCAAATCCAAATTCTTCTCTGAATTGAAATACTCTAGATCTAATCAAGTGAGATAGCTTGTATGTCCACATAGTTCAATGGTTACAACATTCACCTAGGACACAGCAGCAGTACTTTCCTATCTATTCTTTCTTCTGATGTTTAAACACCCTCTTAAGACCCCAGCTTTCCAGAAATGGTATCTGGCTGCACTCTCCTTGCTTCTGTGAAACCCACTGGAGAACCACGGTCAGAAAGTTGCTCCAACATTCAGTATCTTTGGTGGGTTTAGACACTTTTTTTTTTTGTTTTTTTCTAAACTATGATGACACAAAGGAGTTTCTGACTCCATGGTAACTTCATATTAGTTCAAGACTTTTGTATTTATGCTATTGAAGGCACAGCATCGTTACCCACGCCCTAAAGATAATACTGTCATAGTGTACATTTAGTCACCAATTCTTGCATCATCATTTATCGAAGTCCTGAACCATGGAACTGTTTTATCCATATTAAATTATTTGAATTATAGCCAATGAGGGACAGAGGTGAATTCATTTACAAAAAAAAAGCATGCTTTGCTGCACAATGTTTTCCTCATACCTCTTAGGCCAGACTCCTTTTAATATTTAGTTGATGTCTGTGAAACAAATTAATTGACACAGCAAAATTAAATGCAGGATTAGGCAATCAGTTTTGTGTTCCACACACACAGCATTTTTTTGTTCTTTAAGGTCTGTGTGAGGCTGGGTAATTCAATGCCAATCTGGCTTTAATAATAATAATCCCAGTAGTAGACTTAAATAACGCCAAAGGCACAGCACAAACAGACAAAAGCAAGGCAATTCAAAGTTATGATGGATATTGCTTTTCACTTTGCCTATTGTGCACAGTTACAGATATTGCAGAACAAATCATGCAGTGACCTGAGAGCCTCCCTGAAATGGCTAAGTATAATGGAACAAGTCAAGCCTAGAGTATTATCCACTGATTTTCCTCTCACTTTTGTCAGTTTCTGTCATAATTTGGATTTTAGCCCATTAATTTCCTCCATTTATGAAACTCTCCCCATGGAAGTAGCTGCCTGCCATGGGGATAGGCAATCTGAGACTTCTTAAAATATATATTGTGTAATTATGTATTAAGGTACTGCTAGAGCAGTAATTATTGTTTTATATTTCAATTGCTATTATACAGTAGAACATTTTCTACTCTGACTTAGTCTCCTGTATAATCATATTTTAAAGAAATTAGAAATGAGATTTTCCATATGTTTGAAGTTACCCAGTTAGTAATCACAAAACATCACTTGTCATAATCAATAATGTTTACCAGAATGTAAGTTAATTTTCTGAATAAATGTCCAGTTACATTGATGAGATTGGCTGTTGACACTGATTGGCAGACAGAAGTGAATCTTTCTGGCAGAACTGAAATGTAATAGTTATTGAAAAATGTGAGTAATAAAAGGCTACAATAAAAAAGTTCTTAAAATTTAATAATTACAAATAAAACTGTTTAAAATTGTGCTGTCTTCTTTATGCATCAAGGGGTTCTGAATGGAAACAAAATGGAAAAAGTATATTGCTTGTTTAGAAAAGCAAAGAAAAAGGACAAAATATTCACTATTTTTTCCTCCTGAAATATATATGCTTTTTATTCCACCCATCTGCTGCATATTGTATGTGGACATGAATATTGGGAAGGAACAGGTAAAAAAAAAATGTATTGTCAGTTAGTTATGGTAGGGGACAATCAGCTAACAGATTTACAGAGACAGGCAGATCTTCTCAGGAGGATCAACGAGTTTAAGAGGAGCTGGGATGACACATGGTTGTTGTTAGCCTCAGCGGGAGTGACAGCAGAGGGGGAGGAGGGCTGGCTGTGCACACAGCAGGTAGAGCTTGGGGCAACATGCCTGATGCTTTTCTACACGAGATGTTGATAGCCAGACTAAAGGGAAAACTAGAGACCACTGCACAAAATAGTTTGGTAGCCTAATTTCATCCAAAGAGCTGGGTAGTACCAGGAAAGTATAAAATAAAAATCATTAGGGGAAACACTAGAAGCTAATTGCTTATGTGATGATCTAAAAGTAAAGATCCTTTGTTAGACTTCATAATTTACAGACTTTTTTCTCTGTGTAGGTCCCTTGCACCTCTTCTCTCCCTGGCTATGTACCCTGAGACCAGACCTACTTAATTTGTATGCAATAGTTGAAATTATTTGATTATTGAGTCCCTGTATAGCTCGCCCTACCTGATACTTCTGTTCTTTTCTTGATCTGCGTAAAATAGAAGCATGTTCAAGACATGTTAACACTTGCCTGTAGTCCTTGCTTTGCAATAAAAAGCCCATCAGTTAGAATACCTCCCTCATGGCCATGCAACCCTTCTTCACCCCTGGGGAAAAAAACAGAAACAAATAAATACCAAATAACCCCAAGCACTTAAGCAGCATTAGCAGAGCACTGTGCTTTTTTTCTGATCATTGCTTAGCAACTCCAATAAAGCTTGTGAGCTTTTTGCATTGTAAGCTCTGCAGAACAAGACTTAAAACCACAGTTTCTCTCACTTAGCTATCCCTGGTCCAGGGATTGCCATTCGAGTAAGTAATTTCTTTCCTATGTGGATGGAGACTTATAATTTCATTCTCTGCAGAGCTGTTATCTATTTAGATTCTTTTTTTCTGAGGCTCCTAAGCTAAAACAGTCAAATGCTATTGTTAATGGAGAGGATCAGCAACTCTAGGAGATGATTCAAGGTTTAGATGTATTGAATTGTGTTGCAAGGAAAAACTGCTCTATTCAAATAGTTTAAACCAAATTAGGATTAAAGCAGTTTAGTGATTTATTAATGACATGTAATTAACCAGCAATCAGTAAACTATATGTTCAAGATCAATATCAGTAATACCCCAGTTAAACCGCAATGCGAGACACTTACAAAATGTTAATAAGCACCTACAAGTTTCTAAACAGGCTTTCATAACTAAACCTTAAAAAATATTAAGAACCTCCTGCAATTGTCTTGCTTCCAGACAGAGTCACTGGCATCCCTCCCCAGCAATGCAGGTTCCCCACTTGCTCAGCCGCTGTGAGAGATTTGAGCCCTCCAACTCTGCATGCGAAAGACCCTCACAAGGTCTTCTGTACCCAGCAGTGGAGAGATCTGAGTGCTGATCCCATGCTGACAGCCCACTGCCAGGTGCAAGATGCTGCCAGTCCCTCATCGTGAGGTTGCATTGCCTTGTCTTGTCCTGGGCTGAGATCCTTAACATGTCCATTTTTAGTACACTCTCCAGACATTTGTCTGTATGTTCAACCTCCATACACACCATGTGCACTCAAATCCTTCTTTGTAAGTTATCCAGGCCATCTGCCAAAGGTAAGTGCACAAGCCTCACAAAATGCTGGTTGAAGGCTCCCATCTCTCTAACTATTAGCATTTAGGAAGTGCATAGCAACTGCACTTCACCTGGTTTAGGTATCTCAGTTATTTTTGTTACAATGATTTTCGACCAATGTGCCTAATCGTAGAGCAGGGCTGTCACTCTCAGTAAGTTCATATGGAAAGGTGCCTACTTATTTCAGGATCAAAAATTGATTCATGAATAGTAAACTGATGTTCCAACTATGGAAAGTCTGATTTACACAGCTGATGGTCCACTATAATTCTGTTGTCACCATTTAATAATAAAACAAATTTGAAACTGTTATGCACTATTTTCTTTGTAACTAAAGAACCAAGATTTTAATCCTGACTGTATCCCTGATTCAAAGCTACTAACTTTTGACTTTATTGGCAAAGTCTGCTGGAAATGGAGTCTCCTTACCAGAAAAACACATTGCTGCTGAATTGACATCACCATCAGTCAGAGCAGTGCAAAGACAGTGAAATTAAGTATTGTGCAGCCTTTTCTCCTAAACCTCTTAATATCAATATTACACAAGATTTTTTTTGTTTCCCAAGGACATTTCAGAAATTTTACTCTTTATCTGCAGAACCCCACAAAAGCTTTCACAATAACTGTAAAGCTGCTTAATGCATCACTTGGCAATATCTTCACAATTTCCCAGTCAAAACCTCAGTTTCCAAATCCTCCTTAATTTAGCAGATGAGCATCAAATCCCTATGCAGGACATATCAAAATATATTGAACACAATAAGAGTCATTTAATAATTTTTAGAACAGGCTAAGGCCCTAGTTAGAGTGTACAAAGCTGATTTGACATCTATTCTCAATGTTGAAAAAAACACACTAATGCCTTTAAAATTCTTTTCTAAAATACATTTCTTAATTGTTATGCTACCTGATGGCTATGTCAATACAACATTTGGATAAAAATCAAGAATAAAATGAATTTTTAAAAAAATTCTTAAGAAACTTAATCATACCTTCATACCATGGAGATATATATATATATATTGATATAGATATATAGTCTTTTCAAGAAAACATTTGTTTAGAGTTGTTATTCAGCAGAGCACCTTTTTTTAAACTATTTGATAAATTGCAATGTAGCCTATTATGTTAAGCTTTCAGTATATAAAAATATGAATAGGTTTAGGTAGAAGCATCAGTGTTTGTTAAATCAGGATCAAATATACTAGCTCTTCAAATATATTCCACTAAGATATTTTCATGATTGGGTCAGTGGGATAAAATGGTTACTTAACAGTGGTTGTTATTGTCATTGCTGGAAATAATAGCTCTTAAAAATTTTGAAAATCCAATTTCAATCCCCTTGATATGCAAAAGCACACAATGTGAAATTTAAAATCAAGATTGCACAGGACTAATGGTACTTTACCATAAATGTTTTCTGTTTATAATAGATCAGAGACAATTTTGGGTTCTTCAGAATTAAAATACCCCTATCAAAAAATAATAACATTAAGTTACTAATTTTCACTATTTTTTCTTCTCTTAGCATCAGGTTTTTCAATAATACTCTTCAATGTCCTTCAGTCTGGACCATGTCTTTAATAATCTTTCTTTCTCTTGCCTAAAAGCAGTTTGCAATGCAAATAGATTCCAGTATAAAATTAACCTCTGTACATACTTCACATTCTCAAAGACATTTTGTCATTTCTCATATTGTCATTTACAGACAAGTTCAACCATCTGAATATATCACATCATATCTTTTCTACTGCCAGTGATTCTTAAAGAGAAATAAGCAAGAGGTTACCTACAGTAAGAAAGTCCTTTCTGCTATAATTGATTGTCAGGAACAACAGAACCTCTGGCCCTTATTTCACAATTAATATTTCTCTTCCACAGAAAATCCAACAGAGACTCTCATAGATGTAAAACGGAACTGATAAGATTCCCCAAAGAATGTTAAGAAAGTTTTCAGTTCAGAAAAAAAAAAATCTGGGGAAAAAATTAGGAAAGAAGCATTGTACCATCTATTAAAATATACATTAAAAAAAATCATGGACATTTTATACATAGCTTTTTTGTAATAACTGTTTCAAAAGCTCTCATTTTTGAGATGGGAGAAAAAAAGTCTATTGATTAATGATTTCATAACTAATTAAATGGATTAGGATAGAGTATTGAAGTGACAGATCTCGAAAGGGTGAGGTCTACTTGTTCATTCTCCTCCTTGTACAATAATATTTCAAAATATGTTATTCAGTCTTGTTTTAAATGATTTAAGCAAAAAGAGCTGCCTTATTACATATCTGACACAAGTTTATAATGGAACACTTCTAGCATGGTTTTCAGTTAGTGCAGTTTTATTCTTTTTCTTTTGTAATCTTCATACCACTCTTAAAATACCCTTTTTTTTTATAGTCTTCAAAGCAGTATTTTGTTCCCTATTATCCTATCTTTAATGAGCAGTTTAATCTCACTGTTTCTTCTGGTCGTCCTGGTAATTCTCAGTGTTTACCTTTCTATGACTACTCTCCAGTTTTGTCTCTAAATGTCTCTGTTTATATAACAAATATATAAATACCAGTAATATTTTTTTTTCTTTCCTCACATTTTATACCACATTTTCGGTTAAATTAGTCCTCTCTTTTGTCATTATTGTCAGTTTCAGGCCTTCCTATCTGGCTTTTGTATTTATGTTTTGAGTCATTGTACTTCAAAGTTGAGAGGTTCTTCTGTGAAATACATGCACAAGCTCTTCCTAGGATCTTCTCACAATTTTTACTGCTAATTTGGAAGAAGAGAGCTTTTGGATGTGTCTTTTGAAATGGGAAAAAAAAGGCTTATAAATGTGTGTACACACATTACAGAGCTTAGCTGGATTAAGAAAGTACTGGGAGAATAGATGGATCTATAGGCTAAGTTGCATGCCCTTTGGATAATTAATCTCCCCAATATTTATTAAGCAACTAAATAAAAACAACATAAAACAAACACAAGCCCAAGATCTGAATTTTGAAACAAAGAACACAAGTTTTTGAAGGACGTATAATAATAAAAAAAAAACAAACAAAAAACAAGAAAAAACCTGCAAAACTGTGACTGAAGGACCTCTTTTTTACTCTTTAGCTCATTAATTCCCTCGTTCTCCTGGGGGGACAGAACTACAAACCTGCTTAGTACCTAACCTGAAACACAGACTGAACTGAAGCTTAACTTCTCTTAAATAGGGTCTTTTGATTTACATTACTGCATGTTCAGAAAAGTAGAACGTGGATATTATATGCTTCTTCCTAGTCGGTGAAGGTGCTTAATGACCTAGTTATCAAATTTGTCATTGTTTTTCATTGATTCACTTCTAAAATATGTATATCCAGTAAAATGACTTTTAGAAAGAGTGAAGTAAACAGTCTCAGAGGAAAGTAATTGCAGAACGACCTAAGTTTATTTGTGACTCTCATCTGAAAAAAAACTGAATGCCTTATTCTTGAACTATTAACATCTTTTAATACTTTAGAATAGAAAAGAAAGGAAAGGAAAAGAAAAATAAAGAAAAAAAAAAGAAAACTATAGTGTATTTCAATTGGAAGGGACCTACAATGATCATTTAGTCCAACTGCCTGACCAATTCAGGGCTGACTGAGAGTTAGAGCATATTGTCAAGCGCATTTCCCAAATACCTCTTAAATGCTGACAGGCTAAGGACATTGACAACCTCTGTAGGAAGCCTATTCCAGTGTTTGGCCACTGTCTCAGTAAAGGACTGTTTTAAAATGTCTAATCCAACTCCTGGTCCAGCTTTGAACCATTCCCACGCATTCTTTAACTGAATGCCAGGAAGAAGTGGTCAGCACCTCCTTCTTCACTTCCACTCCTCAGGAAGATGTAGAGAGCAACATTGTTGCTGTTCACCTTCCTTTTCTCTAAACTAGACAAGCCCGAAGTCTTTAGCTGCTTCTTATAGTACATACCTTCCAGTCCTTTCACCATCTTTGTTCCCTCCTCTGGAAGCACTCAAGGACTTTCACATCCTTCCTAAATTGTGGGGCCTAGAACAACACATAGTTTTCCAAGTGAGGCCACACCAAAATTTAATACAGTGGATCATTTTTTTTGACTTCATGATTATATTGTGTTTGATACACCCCAGGACGTGGTTTGCCCTCTTGACTGCCAGGGCACACTGATGACTCGTATTGAGTTTGCTGTTGACCAGCACCCACAGATCCTTTTCCACAGGGTCACTGTCCAGCCACTCCTCTCCCCATTTATAGTGTCCACTGTTACTTCATCCTAAATGCAGAATCAGGCATTTCAACTTGTTAAATTTCATGCTGTTAATCATTGTCTAATGCTCTAATGTATCTAGATGTCTCTGCAAGGCGTGCCATCCTCCAAGAGAGCCAATAGCACCACCCAGCTTGGTGTTATCAGCAAACTTAGTAATGATCATTGATAAATATATTGAACAGAACTGGCCCTAGAATTGGACCCTGAGGAACACCACTAGTGACTGGTCACCAGTCAGGTGTAGCCCCATTCACTACAAACCTTTGAGCAAGGTTTTTTTAAAAAAATCCTTTTAAAGCAAGTGACTAAAATGAGCAATAAAGACTGCTGAATGTTAGAAACATGGCCTAACCTTTTTTTAGTGCAGATTTCCCAAACTTTATGTGTAACATGGCTTGTATCACTTCTTTAACAGTGCTTTTCAGCAGAATTGTAGGTGTGGTTTTTTTCTTGAATAGTATACATATTTTGAAATTCTGGTGATACGCATACATTTATTTTTGTAGTAAGGTATCTCCATGAAAAACTGAAAAATATAGGTAAAACAAAGCATGTTTATGGTTAATCTCAGATTGAAAAATACTTATACATTTATTATCTGATGAGTATTTTGAGCAGAAGCACAATGAATAGATGCAACGGCCTTTCACATCTTGAAAAAAGTGAACCTGGCAAATAGAAGGAATTGTGCATGAGCTCTAGCAGATCTCTTAGTACAAAATAAATCCTTCTCAAAACATATTTCAAGTGTACATATGGTAGTGTATTGATAATAATAAAAAAGGGTTGTGATTGTTAAAATGGAAGAAAGTAGCTTGAAGTTCTCTGTTTAGAAGTTCTTGTACGCTTCTCAACATAGTTTCTGAAACCTTAAAAGCAGGTCTATATGTAATGCCAGTAATTATTTTTTTCTTACTTCAGTGATGACATGCAGCTCTACTACATAGATGAAATAGCTTAACTAAAAGCATACATTAAATTAGAGAATAAATTGGGCCAGCAGATCTGTCAATTCCAAATGAAGCTGAAAGCACTGCTATGGAACCCATGGATAAAACACAGAAATAGTAGTTTATTATTCCTATCCCAGGTGATAAGTGAGATTCCATGCACTCTGAAGAAGAGTTTTCCAATAGCTTCTGATCTGCGTTTTTTTTTTCCTGAGGAACTCTATAAATTATCATGTAAAATAAGAAAAAGGAAGTTTCCTCTGTGTGATTGTTGCATCCTACTTAAAGTAAGCTCTTTGGAATCACTGGCACAGCATCAGAGTGACACAAATAATTCAGGAGGAGAGTGTAAGCAGTATTTTACCAAAGATGTGCATCCCCTGAAACACTGGATACAATCAACAACCCATATGTGATAGATCACCAGCAAGAAACTTTAGAGGCCATGGTTACCACAACAATATGCAACTTTGAAAATGCTGGTAACAGTGTATAACAATCCACTTAAACATAAAAAGAGCCTGATGTTGCCAAAGTCAAAAGTTAACATCAAAAATGCCTGTTATAGCCTGCTGCAGCCACACTTGTCACAAGGGAAAAAAAGAAAAGAGAAAGAGGAGAGAGAGAATGAAAGAAAAGTGGGATAGTTTGTAAGAGAGGTAGAAGAGATGAAAGATAGTCACCACCTTCCTATTTGTTTGTCCTGTGGGTCTCAGAAGATGACAGGTGTCCACAAAGTTGGTTGATGTCCACCAGATCACAGATGTGCATGCGATTTTTTTAAACTGTATCCCCACTTCTCACCTGGGTCAGATGGCAGATCAGGTAACAGGTTGAGATGTGCCCTTCAGCACGTCTGCTCCTGTAACACAGCAACCCATGAGGGAGGCACAGGATCACATCTCAGAATCACCTGCTTCCAGTTATTTTAACCCATGCCATACCATGTCCATACAGTGATTAAATAATACAAACGACTTTTGTAATGTAGTGGAGCTTTGCTTCTTGTATCTAGCCAGAACTTAAGGAACAAATGCTGTGGGAACTGGTTCTGGGATGAAATCACAGAATCACAGAATCACAGAATAACCAGGTTGGAAGAGACCCACCGGATCATCGAGTCCAACCATTCCTATCAAACACTAAACCATATCCCTCAGCACCTCGTCCACCCGTGCCTTAAACACCTCCAGGGAAGGTGAATCAACCACCTCCCTGGGCAGCCTGTTCCAGTGCCCAATGACCCTTTCTGTAAAGAATTTTTTCCTAATGTCCAGCCTAAACCTCCCCTGGTGGAGCTTGAGGCCATTCCCTCTTGTCCTGTCCCCTGTCACTTGGGAGAATGCTACGTTACAGATCATAAAGACCACACCAATAACCCAACATAGTATAATCCAGAGCCAAGAAAGCTCATATAATTATCTGAAATTTTCACAGATATTTAAGTATTCCAGAGTGGCCAGCTGTATGGATATTCTGTGGGTGTTAGAGCTATGATGCATATGTAGCAGTCATTTGTCAAAGAAGTCTGGTTTATGTATGTCCTGGCCATATGCAGGATATAATCATGTAAATATTAAGCTCAGCCAAGGACACTATGTTACACGTAGGAAGACTTCTTCAGCCTAAGTAGGTACCCACATTAGTTCAGCAGCATATTTCTGGAAAATTTCAACTGAATTGCCAAAGTCCATGGAAAATGCATTGTAGGTGTTTAGCTACTTTGTCAAGTGCCTGTCTCAATGCTCTTAAACCATTAGCTAAAATGTTCCAGGTTTACAAAACAGATCAGAAGTTCTCTATAAAAAAAAACCCTGCTAAATTTTTAACGCTAAGGAGAGTGATTTATTTCATGTAATACAGATGAGAGAAACACACTTAGTGACTGATACAGATGAGAGAAACACACTTAGTGACTGTGTTTCTAACTTCTGTTTGAAGTGGGTTTTTGGGTTTTTTATAGTTTAATTTTGAAACTTAAAGAAACAGATAACACACTGCTTTCCCAGGGAAGATGTTCTGTTAAGATCTCTCTGAAATGACCTTTGTATCTAGTGTAATTTACCCACCTTTGTCTTCAAACCACTGCATCTCATTATGTTTAATGCCACAAAGTTCCTCAATTAGGCATTTGCAGATTGTCATGCAGTCATGTCTTTGAAGAAATTCAGTACATGGATCTTTTGCAGCTTCTCCACATGAGGCATTTTCCCCAGCCTTCCTAATTCCAGTAATTATTTTCAAATGCTTCTAAAACTGTCAATATGTTTTCTAAAGTCCAAGCAATAGAACTTGTCATAGTAGTCAACCAATAGTTAATCAAATTCTGGAGTTATCTTTTGGAGCAGTATTGACTCAAGATTTCTCAATATAAAGTCAAAATGGAGGTTTTGGCACCCATGAGGATGGAAGAGCAAGATACAAAGGGAGAGGACAAACTGGAAATAAGGATTATAGTTAAAACCTTGGGCAAATCATGTTAATGTAGCCACTGACGGCAGGGAGGGCAGTGCTATAGGTAGCAAATGTCACAGATGTGTAAAGAACATCTCTCAAACTCGGCAGCTGTACCCTGTACTATATATTCTTCCTGCTTTTTTCTTCTTGGAAGCAGCAAGGGAAGAAATCATCCTTACTTTCCAGTGCACAGGTAAAGGAGAAAGTAGACCTCTGTCAATTTTCAAAATCCAAGGAGAATGCAATTTGGGTAAGCATGTAATTGTTAGATCAACTTAAATGTTACTGGTGTGGTCTGATGTTTATTCTGACACAATTTTTTACCCCTTCATGTTTAAAAGTAAAGTGTTAAAATGTACTTCATTCTACTAAACCTCTTTAGTTATTTATTGCCACTTCAACAATTCTGGAATTTGCAGTAATCTTTTTTCACTGCACACTTATATTTCTTTCTAAACTACCAATATAGACAGTGAATATCTTAAGCCTGGGATACATTCATATATGAAATCATGAACATCCATCCATAATGACTAATAATTTCTCATCCAACATTTCTTATTTCTATATAGTACTAGAGACAATTATATGTACATTATATATGGATATCTTCCTTCTAAAATAGATCTTTTTAAAAACCAGAAAGTAAGATGACCTGAAGCCAAGAACCCTACAGAAGTCTGAATATTTTATACAGTAAACTGGCCTTTATCAACAAAGTTTGTAATCTCATAAAAACACTGAACAATTTATATATCATGGCTTATTTTCCATTAAAACACATTGGCTGACATTAATTTTGAATGTGACTAATATTTAATAATTTACTGATTGCATCCAAGTCAGCTTTTTGATAACTGACTGGAACTGATATCAACTTGGCTGTTCTTAAAGCACCACTACTACGTTTCAGCTCTTTTCAAATCTCTTGTAAATTTCCATTGTTCCTGTTTAAAACCATATATTTTAATCAGCTTGCAGACATTTCTGGAAAATTCCTTGGATGTTGTTAGATCTAAGTGTTCTTGTTCTGTGTTTTAAAAAATGTTTAACTTCATGACATTTTTAATACTCTTCATAATAAATCTAATTTTCAATATAAAATCTGATAGGTATTATTATTTTTTGTTCTGAATGTTTTATTATTGTTGTTATTGTTGTTTTCCTGCTGATGCAGAACATAAATATTTATTAAATACTTCTGACTCTTCGGCATCTTCATACATATTTTTGACATCTCTGTTTAGTATCAGTCATAACATCATCAGTAAAACTCAATAGTTGTGGTTCTGATTTAAACACATCAGAACAGAAGCACGTATATTGCATGCTTATTTCTTTTAGTTATATTTCTTCACTAATGTTTGTTTAGTTATCTTTATCAACTGCCTGAATTCCTTAGCTATCATATTGCCCCAGGGCTCAGTGCTGGGTCCAGTCCTGTTCGGTACCTTTATCAACGACCTGGATGAAGGCATTGAGTGCACCCTTAGCAAGTTTGCGGATGACACTAAGTTGGGTGGAAGTGTCAATCTGCTGGACGGTAGGGAGGCTCTGCAAAGGGATCTGAACAGGCTGGACTGCTGGGCTGAGTCCAATGGCATGAGGTTTAACAAGGCCAAAGGCCCAGGTCCTGCACTTGGGGCACAACAACCCTGTGCAGAGCTACAGACTAGGAGAAGTCTGTCTAGAAAGCTGTCTGGAGGGGAAGGACTTAGGAGTGTTGCTTGACAGCCGACTGAACATGAGCCAGCAGTGTGCCCAGGATGCCAAGAAGGCCAATGGCATCTTGGCTTGTATCAGAAATGGCGTGACCAGCAGGTCCAGGGAGGTTATTCTCTCTCTGTACTCGGCACTGGTGAGACCACTCCTTGAATCCTGCGTTCAGTTCTGGGCCCCTCACCACAAGAAGGATGTTGAGGCTCTGGAGCGAGTCCAGAGAAGAGCAACAAAGCTAGTGAGGAGGCTGGAACCAAGTCTTACGAGGAGTGGCTGAAGGAACTGGAGTTGTTTAGCCTTGAGAAGAGGAGGCTGAGGGGAAACCTTAATTAACTCTACAACTACCTGAAAGGAGGTTGTGGAGAGGAGGGTGCTGGCCTCTTCTTCTCAGTGACGTGTGGTAGGACAAGAGGGAATGGCCTCAAGCTATGCTAGGGGAGGTTCAGACTGGACACCAAGAAAAAAATTTCACAGAAAGCGTCACCGGGCCCTGGAAATGGCTGCCCAGGGAGGTGGTTGAGTCATCTTCCCTGGAAGCTTTTAAAAGATGGGTAGGTGAGGTGCTCAGGGACATAGTTTAGTGGCAGATAGGAATGATTGGACTCGACGATCCAAGAGGTCTTTTCCAGCCTAGTGATTCTATGATTTTACATGTTACTTCCTCATTTCCATAAATATATCTCTTTGGTCATTTATAAATACAGCAATCCAAAGATGCAGACAGCTCTCCTTTTCATGTAAATATTTTTAGTAAAACAAATATTTTGTGAAGAACAAATATGTGTTTGGAATTCCTGACAAATCATCTCAAATGTGTTTCAATCATATGTCTGGTTGTGTACATACGTGTGGGTGTTGCCAGTGTAAATGTGCGTATATGACTACACAAAGAAAGGGATTTTCTCTCATTTTCCTTTGTGCATAAGCTCTCTTTCAGTTTTTGGATACTGCATTTAAAAAATGCATCAAGGTTATATAGTACTTCTTATGTGTATTCTTTTTGCATAAATATAGGAATTAGATACTATTCATTTAACTTCCTTAAAGTCCAAGCACTGTAGAAAATATTTTTCTGATCCAAAACCTGGAAGAAATAAATTGCACAGAAATTGTAAAAAATAGGTTTTTACAATTGATGGAGATTGTTCATGTAAAGAAAAAACAGGTACAGATATGGAAGAATATAGGGCAAAATGAGTAAAATTCATTTGGGTAAAGCTAGAGATTGTTGGAAGTTTTTTTTTATGTTTCTACATGTTTTTACTAAGTATCAGCATTCTCACTTAATAAAGAAGATAGGAACAAGTAAAAGAAAGAGTAGTGACATGAGAATGTAGGGTCCCTGAACTCAATCTTATTTGCAGGTGAATTGTCTCAGTCTACCTGAATTGCCTAAATCACTGGGAAATAATTTTAGAAATTAAATGAAAGCTTAGTCTTTGCTGAGGTGATGGTAAAGCAGACTTGTAAATGTGCAGTTTGGCTACTGTGTGTGTTATTCTTTGATATTTTTTCCTGAATGAATGTGAGAGAGTTTGTCATACAGATGAGAGGGAGAAAAGGAACAGGTGAAAAAACATGCTGCTTTTGCATTGTGTGTACAGTTCCCTGTTCAAAAACTGCATTGATGCATTCACGGAATAAAGAATTTTGTCTTGCATTGTAATATGACACAAAATTAACAACTTTACATTAAAAATACTCACCTAATTTTTCTCTAATTCAGAATTAATATTCAAATTTATATTTCCATGTTTAATTTCTACAGTCCCTGTGGTGCTTGCAATTCATCCTATATCTTCTGTTGTAAAGGAAAACCAGAGAGGGGGAAATGATGCTGCACATTTAAAGTATCTATTTTTAGTTTAAAAAATAACTCTAGGATATTAAAAACAGTAAATAAGTGTGTTTTCACAAACAGTCAAGTAGCTTAATGAAGGCGAAATTAAGGCATGTTTGTACTACAAAAATAGCCTGCTACAACACAGTGCATCAGCAACAGTTCACTCCAAATGTTGTAGATAATTAATCTAATTTTCCCTCTGCTTCATTTTGTGTTCTATTAGTTTTCTTATTCAAACTTTCAAGTCACAAATCTAATTTAAAGCCTCTTAACTGGTCTAATGTGGTAACGTGCTCCATCTGTGTGCAGTGTATAGCAGTGAGTGATAGGGACAGAATACTAATTTGCCTCCCAGTGTGCACAATGTTCAATAAATAAATAATATATTACCTATGCTTACCACTACTTGACTACAGAAAGTGTCAAAAGCAACAAAAAAGATGGATGCAGGTTTAAGGCATGTAACAGAATGAACTGGAGTAGGTTTGGGTAGGGGAGACAGAAGAAAAGAGTGAGGTAGAGAGAGAGATAAACAATACGGCCTGTCACAGAATGGCAATTATTCTGTAAACATCGCTAACTATTTATAGCTGCACATATAATGTGCATTACACTATATACTGCTTAATGGTTAAATATTAAACATTTCTTTGTAAAAGTTTTGCCTTTTGTATGTTCTTTTATTTCTCCGTAGAGAAATAGAGAAATTTTTAATATTGCTTAGGTTCTGTTTGTTTAATTATTCACTTTCAGAAATATTTTCTTTTCTTTTTTTACCTCCTGATTTTTTCTGTTGTCTGGCTTTGTTTCCATGCTGTGTATAGAGAGGGTTGCCTTATTTTAGGAGCTTCAGCTTTCATACAGCAGAAAATTCTCGTTAAATAATTGCATTGTTTCTGGGTTTCACTCTGATCTTCTGTATAGTCATCTAAGCTTGTGGAAACTCCATTGTGATCAACGAAGTCACACTGGTGCAAAACTGGCACATTAAATTCAGAGTGCTGGTATTATAAAGGAATATGAAGGTAAATGTGTATATATAATAGAAAAAGAGAGGGTGTCTTGGCTATGTATGGTAAAATAAAAGTCTGACAATAAAGGAAAGGGCAGAAAGATAAAGGGGATACTTGGGGAGGGTGGGCAAGGAAATTCCATGAAACTGGCAGAATTGTGGATCATTAAAATGTTATTTGGTAGAAAATGTCATTACAATTTTGTTTAAATTTAATGCATTTACCAGACCATACAGAATTCCTTAGAATAAATGGCTGGTTTCCAGGCACAGCTACTGTGCTGCTGATTACAATACACTCTGACATCTATGACAGTTTTATAATTCTTGTATTCTGTACCTAGCTGTGCTGTGAAGTGCCTTTGCTTTGCTGAAGGCTTTCTCCCGGGAAATGGCACTAAATTTTTGTCGTCTGAAAGGATAATAAAACAGTTTGACAGAGAAACACAATTAATATAGAATGCAAGCCTGTTGCTAATTTACCTATAACTTAAAAATGAATATTCATTTTACAAATACCTCTGTAAAATTATTGTCACAAAAAAGATGACATTGACCTCAGTAGATATTCTCATATGAGTAAACCTGCCCATATGAGTAAGGATTTTTCAGATCAATGCCTAGGCCTGTAAGTAAAACAGTACTATTGCAGGAGTAACCCCATTGATGGTTTAGGAAGAATAAGATTCATAAGGAAGAGTAGAGAAAAAGGGCAGGTCTAGATATAAGCAAAGGAACAGGTAAGAAGGAGCAGGGAGGTAAGAAGGAAATCTTACTACACAGCCCATGACCTTTATGTCAGACAGTACTCAAAACAGCATTCAATCATGTCTTCAAATGTTGCACAAATTTTTTGTAACAAAACCGTTATTGACACAGTTCAGATGATAATTACTGTTTTCTCTTTAGAGAAAGAACAAGTTGGAACCTTTCTATAACTATTGGGGTAATACTGGCTTAAAGTTTTCAGGAAAAACAATACAAACAAATTTCAATTTAATTTGCTATAATAATCGACATAATACTAAAGGATTTTTACTTTTTTTTTTAAATGGGAACTTGCTGTTTAAAAAAGAATTCAACGGAAAATTGCTGACTAGCTCCAAGAAAAGTATTTTGTATATTTTGGGTTGCCTGTATACTCTTAGAGAGAGCTGCAAGCAGACAGCTGAAGTTGTGGCTTCACTGTAAGACTTAAATCAAACATACTGCCCATTGAGCACTAGATAGTGAGAGGGAGGCAGACTCAAAAAGATTTGAGTGGGCTCAACGGTGCTGCAAAGTATACTGCTTTCCAGGCAACATGTTTACTCTTGCCAATATTTATGATGTAGAGCCAAAAATCCATCAATTTCCTGTAACGTTATAGCCTTGCCACCTTCTACCTTCAGTCTGAGTGAGGAAAGCCTTAACACCAATGACAATCTAAACCCTCTTCTACTCTGCTATCTGTGTTTACTGGAGAGAGTTATTAAAGAGGTACTCCTGGACCCCTCGGCCCTGAACTGATGTGCTAATCAAACTGTAGATTGTCCTGAAAAGGGTTTGTTTCTAGAGTGCTGCTCCATTTCAGAGTGCTGGCTGAGAGAGATAATGTAATCATCCATAGTGTTTCAGAAAAACAGGTTTAAATTGTAAGCACAGGAGAACTTCAAAATTAAATGAGGTCAGTCTTGTCTGCACACAGATGGAAGAAAGACCTCCATGGACCTCTGAAGTATTTAAGGAGATAATATTAGTGTTACAGTACGTGACATTTTTCCCCTGTATTAGTACTGCCCAGGTATCATGCTAGATGGAACTTTATTGCTAGGGATGTCATCTTTCAAATTAAACATCAAAACAAGGTCCTAAACATAACTGGTTATTAAAAGTTGTATGGCATTTCTCATAATGTTCTCTTGGCCAAATTTGAAGAAGGTAATTACATTCTGCTTGCCTTAATTAACCCTGAAGTCTGTGAAATGCATGTTCTTTCTTCTCATCTTAACAGCTCTGTAGTGCAGCTTTTCTCCATACTCAATGTTCACAAGCTGTGGGAAGGGGAGGGGAGAGGAGGGGAAGGGAAGGGGAATGGAGGGGAGGGGGACAGGGGAGGTGAGAGAAGGCTACTACATACAATTTTTAAGAATATATAAAATAGCTATTTACTAATTTTACTTGATGGAGAAAGAAACCCATCTTTTACATTACACTGAAATATTTAGCATCAAAAGACACCTTGGTCAGTTTATAGCAAAAAAAATATTAAAACTTGCTCATAATAACATAAAGGAAAAGGATGGGGTGGTACATAAGACTTTGATCTTACCAGGATTTTTGTCCATTCTTAATCAAGTGTGTGCATCCGTTGCATTCAGTAGGAATACTGTGAGTTTATCTCCTAAGTGTATCAGTGTCATGCTTAATTTTAACCAATAGACACAGGTATCATAAGAAAAAACATAGTCTTTTATTCAGTTTTTGTACCCACCTTTATTTAACTTTTCTGGACAGTATCCATTTGGAGTATATTAATGCAAATGGAAGAATCTGATTATAGGCATTAGCAATATTTAGGAACTATAAAGAACTCACTCAAAGATTCCTAATTAAACTATTTATCAACATTTCTGGAGTCATTCAATCAACTTTCTTCTCCAGTCCCTTATCAGTTCAATAAGTCTCAATTAAAATTCAAGTAGAACTGGCCCACCTCATTCTTTTGATTCTGAAATTTAAAAAAAAAAAAATAACAGCCATGGGCCTCTGTTACAACAGTTTTGGCAGTTCATTTTTGGGTACTACAAAACAGATTATCTACTGTAGGAGAACAAGAGGAAAGAATAACAAAAAAAAAAAAAAAAGAACCAAAAATAAACAAAAAGAAAACCAACCCACAACTGAACAAAGAAGCAGAAGGAAACAGAAGAGGCACTTCTCCAAGTGCCTCTGTGCAAAGGAAAATGCGCTGTGTAATTCCACCTCTCAAATACACCTTATGAAGAATTTCCACTCCAACATCTGTGCGTGTCAGACTTCTTTTTGGAAATGCTACTCATTTTTTCTGTGTCCCCAGCCAATAATGCATCTGTAAAATTCAGCGGCTGAATCATGTATCATTTTCTGTCTCCACTGTAGAATGCTACCACCACTCTCCTCTTGCAACATGGCACTCAAGATCCCACATGGCATAATGGACGTGAGTGAGCAACCTGCTTGAGACAGTTGAACAGCTGAAATGTCACCTGCTCTATTTATTGTTTATCTATGCAACCTCTCTGCTGCCTTAAAGATGCCTAATCATCAGACTCCACAACTGAAGAATTCATCCAAACTGTTTCTATTTTGGAAAGTTCATGCAGTTCCTATCACAAGCATTTCTTTTTCATGTTAGTGATATAGCACTTTGAGAAATATATTTGAGAAATATATTTGAGAAATATATTTGAGAAATTTTTAAGAAAATTAAATTTTAAGAACTTCCTGTTATGGAAGAGTGTTTCACAGCTTCATTATACTTGAATATATTTTGTAGTTCCACAGGAAATCCCTGTGGGTGCAAAGCTCCCAGGATTTTAAAGACAGAAATAGGAAGAATTTTTCTGAAGTTTACTTAAAAAATATTATTTTCGTAGGGAGGAGAGGCATTTGTATCAAGGGAGTTGAACCCCTTATGGATTGAATTACTATATCTAGTGATTATAAAAAAAACCCAAACAACTAACCAATCAAAAAAAATACACCTAGGAAAGAGTCAAAGAACTACAAATGCCTATCAGTTGGAGCATTAGTAACACTAATTTGATTTGTAGTACTAGTTAAAAGGTAGCTCCACTATTCATGTAGATGTAATTTCAGTGAAATACCTGGGAGGACTGCAAGAGATACAACAATTTTTGAATTCCAATTCTCTTAAAATTACAGTTGAATATATTTTTAAATAAACATCTAATGTTAAGTCCAGTGCTATGCAAAATTAGTGTGCTATCAAAGCCAGACTCCCTTTGTTTTCAGAGAACACATAAAAGCCTTTTAATAAAAGGGCATTTTATAAACAGAAAATGAAACAGATAACCACGTAGTATTAAAAAAAAAATTGTAAATATCTCAAATGTTAATAGGGAAGAAAACACCTTAATGTTTAAGATTCACCCCAAAGCACTTTATGCATGCTTGCAATAGACGTGTTTAATATAACAAAAAACTGTAATGAAAGTCTCATCTGACAACTGACTCCAGTGGAATGAATGATAACAAATGTAAGAGGACTAAACTATTAATTCATAGTTCATGTGGTATTATGAAGCACAACGAAAGGTCAGAGGAAACTGTATGGATAAATGAAATTATAACATTAGATTCTGCCTCCAAGTGCCTCAGAGATGTTAAGAACATATATGCTGTTCATTAGCTTGTTTGTCTACTTGCGTGTATGGTGTAGAAGGAAACACACTGAACCCATATATATCTTAATTAAAAATATATGAAAATGCTAATTAAAAAATTGGATTTACTAACAACGTAACACAGACATGAAAGAGAACAAAATAAAAAGATCTCAAGGGAATTCTTGTAGAACAATAGAAAATTTTGTTTGACAAATGTCCTTCAAGACAATCTGTAAGGTGTGAGGAATGTCAGGGATATGCCAGGGACATGCCAGCATCAAACAAGAGAAGGAAGATGGACAAAAATACACAGAGCTCCATCCAGTCATAAGCAGCCAGAGGAGTCCCTGTGGGAAACAGCTAAGGCAGCACAGCCCTCATGCTGTTTTGAGCTGTGCTTGGGGTTGGTTCAGACCCAGCTGTACTGAGGACTCAGGGAGAATGGATGATTACTTAGAGCTTGCCAGCAGCAGCTGGCACTTTAGAACACAGAAATAAACTAAAATCTGGAGTTAAAATACTGTCTCTCTGATTCTCTGCCTTCCTCTTTTGTGATATTATGTACATAATTTTTATAATAGATAAAATAAAGTAATTTTTTCCAATTAATCCCTTGCCCAGGCACACACGTCTTTCAAAAAGTTACTGAAACAAAATTAACATTTTTCTGTAATATCACAGGATAGTTTAATACTTAGATGACATAGTGCTACAAACAGTCACATCAAAATTGTTGATTTCACAGTGAACATGAACAAATGTCTACATTTTCTGTCTGAAATAGTGTATTTAAAATTACGACTCCTTTACATTTAAATGTTACTTTGCTCCATATAGCTAGAATGATTTACATTTAGTTATTTATGTGCTTATTGTACTGATTGGATATTGACTGTTTTATTCTTTCTAGTAACACACTCTAGTGCCTATAAAGCTCACAAATAACCAAGAAATTACTAACAAAGCTCCACACGTAGGATTTAAATAGTGTCAGAATTTGACTTGCAGATCTCAAGATGAATTTGCAAGGTTGACTGTCAGAATAATTTTTTTAAAACAACCAAACTTGTCAACAGAGTACACTTAAGACAGAGTTAATGAGAGACAACACATAATCAAATTACATATTTTTTACAGATTGCTTATTGAAGTATAAGTATACTTTAATAGCATGAACAAAGTCAAAAAGCCCACATAAGAATAGTCAAGGAAATTGAGGATGAATTTATTTAGCGAATAGAGAAATTAAGGCATAGATTGTAATTTAGAAGCTGACACCTTGGAGTTACTTATAGACTAGCTAGGACACTGGGATTACAGAAGGGTAAGAGGAGCGGGTGACATCAGAACTTGAGAAAGACCTGGGAAAGCTGTGTGTTCTTCTATGTGAAAATAAAACCAGGCTCTTAAAGTCGTTGAATCACAGAATAGCTTGGTTTAGAAGAGACCATTACAGGTCATCTGGGCCAACCCACCAGCAATAAGCAGGCACATCTTCAACTAGGTCGCTAAGAGTCTTGTCCAAACTCATCTTCATTTTTTCCAAGGATGGGGCATCTACCACCTCTCTGGGCAACTAGTTCAGGTTTTCCATCACCCTTATTGTAAAAAAAAATAATAAAATCTTCCTTATATCTAGTCTAACATCTACCCTCTTTTACTTTAAAACCATTACTTCTGTCCTATCACTACAATCTCTGCTAAAAAATTCATCCCCATCTTTCTAACAAGACCCCTTTAACTACTGAAAGGCTGCAATAAGTTTCCCTGTATCTTTCTCTTCTCCACGCTGAACAATCCTAACTTTCTCAGCCTTTCTTCATAGGAGAGGTGTTCTATCCATCTAAGCATTTTTGTGGCACTCCTCTGAACCTGCTTCAACAGGTCCATGTTCTTATCATGTTGAGGGCTCTAGAACTCCACACTGTAGTCCAGGTAGGTTCTCGTGGTAGCAGAGTCAAGGGGAAGAATCACCTCCCTTGACCTTATGGTCATGCTTTTTTTGATGCATCCCAAGATATGATTGGTCTTCTAGGCTACTAGTGCACATTTCTGGCTCATGTCCAAATTTTCATCCACCTTTTTTCATTAAAAAATAACTAAGTTACTTACAATTCTGGATTAGAAAACTCAACATACGTCCCATTTATTTTGGATGTCTTCCTATGGTTGCGCAGACATAGTGCCCTTCCTTCAGTTTTAGTATGGGTCATGTAAGACTGCAGAAACTGATGAATAAGAGCATTCAAGAGGTAAGCTGTCCTTTTGGGAACTGGCATTTTTAACAACTAAAATTCCTCTCATTAACAGGTTTGAAGGGTACTATTCCTTTCAATCTAGTTACTTAGTAGTTTACTGCTTCTCTACCAGGCTTTCCTTTACTTTGGAGATCGTGGAAAACCTGGGCTCAACCGTCTTTTCCTCTTGAGATTCTCCAAATCCTGCTCTATTTTCCAGGAAAGTTCACAGTTGCTAGGGAGCTACAAAATGACTGTGCTAAACTTTTCCAGTAGAAGGAATTGGTTTCCATAAAACAGTTCGATATTTATTTGCTCAAACATGGTCAGGCAGAGTTTTCTGGCGGACAGCACTCATCACTCATGGAGAACACAGGGTGCTTTAGTGGCACTCAACAACAACCTTTTTTTTTTTTTTCTACACGACACAAGCATAATAAATAAATTAAGTTCTATGAAATTATTTCTTTTTTCATTGTTGTTTTTGATCATATTAGTGAATGCTAAATGCTAAATACTAAATTTTGATCATGTTACTAAATCTGGAGGCCAGTTACAAGTGGGGTTCCCCAGGGCTCAGTGCTGGGACCGGCTCTGTTCAATGTCTTTATCAATGACCTGGATGAAGGCATTGAGTGCACCCTTAGCAAGTTTGCGGATGACACTAAGCTGGGTGAAAGTGTCAATCTGCTGGAGGGTAGGGAGGCTCTGCAAAGGGATCTGAACAGGCTGGACTGATGGGCTGAGTCCAACGGCATGAGGTTTAACAAGGCCACATGCCGGGTCCTACACTTGGGGCACAACAACCCTATGCAGTGCTACAGACTAGGGGAAGACTGACTAGAAAGCTGCCTGGAGGAGAGGGACCTGGGGGTGTTGGTTGACAGCCAACTGAACATGAGCCAGCAGTGTGCCCAGGATGCCAAGAAGGCCAATGGCATCTTGGCTTGTATCAGAAATGGTGTGACCAGCAAGTCCAGGGAGGTTATTCTCCCTCTGTACTCGGCACTGGTGAGACCATTCCTCGAATCCTGTGTTCAGTTCTGGGCCCCTCACCATAAGAAGGATGTTGATGCTCTGGAGCATGTCCAGAGAAGAGCAACAAAGCTGGTGAAGGGGCTGGAGAACAAATCTTACAAGGAGCAGCTGAGAGAGCTGGGGTTGTTTAGCCTTGAGAAGAGGAAGCTGAGGGAAGACCTTAATTCTCTCTACAACTACCTGAAAGGAGGTAGCGGAGAGGAGGGAGCTCCCTGTTCTCCCAAGTGACACGACACAGGACAAGAAAGAATGGCTTCAAGCTCCACCGGGGGAAGTTCAGGCTTGACATCCGGAAAAAATTCTTCATGGAAAGGGTCATTGGGCACTGGAAGAGGCTGCCCAGGGAGGTGGTTGAGTCACCTTCCCTGGAGGTGTTTAAAAGATGGTTGGATGAGGTGCTGAGGGGCATGTTTTAGTGATTGATAGGAATGGTTGGACTCAATGATCCAGTGGGTCTTTTCTAACCTAGTGATTCTGTGATCTACAGAAGTTTATGCAGATAAAATTTTGTGTGAAAACCATAAAGTGTGTAGGTTTGGATATATAAGTTTGTAACCTATGCAAGGAATATCTAGATATTAATATGCCAGTATCCATCCAGCAAGGTCCTTATTGTTGCTCACAATGACAATACACAGGGACAGATATGTAGCAATTTTTTTTTTCTGTCTCCCTACCTATGTCCGATGAATGACTATCAAATTCAATTTTACTTCTTCCATGTATGTGGTCCAGTACATAACACTCATCCTTCCCAGATAATCTCACCCTGGCCTCATCCTCCATCTCATTTGGCACATACAGAATGTGTCAAGTTCTTCCATCTCAACTTTTCAGAGCTGTATGTTTTTATTTGTATATTTAAATAATTCTCACAACCTCATCTGCAAAACCATCTCCATTATTTTAAGTTTTTCTTCCCAGTTTCTCTAAGATTTGAATTCGAGCATATAGATCAGCTTACCATTCAGCTCTTATTACAGTACCATTCAGAGAAAGAATGCTAACACGATGAATGAATACAAAAATTTTAAGAAAAAACCCTAATTTTTAAGGAGATTATTCATTAGTAATGATAACAGTCGACATAATGAGGAACTAGCTTGTCTTCAATCTATGTATAAATTTGTCTACATTTGTTATTGCAGAGGCAGTGGCTTTTTAATAACTAAATCTTTCAAGTCTACAGTAAATCTATGGAAAGTATGATTTGTATTGTCAATACTAGAATTATAAGTAGTATGTTTAGTTAATCATTGCAGTTGGCACAACATAATAAGTGAATCATGATCATTTGATGGAAATTTCCGAAGGTCAAGCAGTTTTTCATAGAATCATAGAATCATAGAATAACCAGGTTGGAAGAGACCCACCGGATCATCGAGTCCAACCATTCCCATCAAACACTAAACCATGCCCCTTAGCACCTCGTCCACCCGTCCCTTAAACACCTCCAGGGAAGGTGACTCAACCACCTCCCTGGGCAGCCTGTTCCAGTGCCCAGTGACCCTTTCTGTGAAAAATGTTTTCCTAATGTCCAGCCTAAATCTCCCCTGGCAGAGCTTGAGGCCATTCCCTCTTGTCCTGTCACTTGGGAGAAGAGGCCAACACCCTCCTCTCTACAACCTCCTTTCAGGTAGTTGTAGAGAGCAATGAGGTCTCCCCTCAGCCTCCTCTTCTCCAGGCTAAACAACCCCAGCTCTCTCAGCCGTTCCTCGTAAGACCTGCTCTCCAGCCCCCTCACCAGCTTTGTTGCTCTTGTCTGGACTCGCTCCAGAGCCTCAACATCCTTCTTGTGATGAGGGGCCCAGAACTGAACACAGTATTCGTGTCTTTTGAAAGACTAGTTTAGATCATACCTGAAAGAAACTCACTGCATAGTGCTCAGTTACTGGTTTGCCAGTTACTGGAATGTGCAAGTGAAAGACAAAATAAATCACATGTACATTAATTTTATTATGATGTACTTTATCATTAACAAGAACATCATATCTAAGTGCATGGATGAATACACTTGGAAAAATAATGGAAGCTGAGAGATTTGCATAAGCTAAAGGTGTTTGCTGGTATTTGAGAGATTTTCAGAATAAAAGCAATGAAGAATTCTTAGAATTATGCCTAGAATACGTGTTGAAATTTCTGAAATGTCATATGTGTTAGAAACATAACTCTGTCCTGGCTAAAGTGCAGAGGGATGCTCAAGGTTCCTAGGTCCTGACAGTTTTCAAAATTATCATAAAATCTGATAAGCGGGTATGTGTTACCTCAATTGCTTTCAACATATTATTCACTGCAGCAACCAAAAGCTCGACTTCTTCCCAATTAGAGGAGTTCCAACTGAGTGTACTGCTAAACAGAAAAACATACCACAGGCTGATCAGGAGCCACAAGATCGAGTGTCATTGATAGGTTCAGCCTATACTGCTAAGGGCTCTCTCTCCCTCTAGCAAGTGTCTTGGACGCAAATAACGGAGGCAATGTAAAGCAAAGGAAAGGTGTAGGAGAATAGTTAAACTGTAAAGTTATTTTGGACTCCAGGACTCCAGCTTATTTGAGTCAAAATGGATCTGAGATGAATTGTAACTATTGTGCAATCAATATTTCCATACTATCAGACAAATGTGTTTTAAACTGTGACTTGAATAAAAATTTGAAATCTGTAACAATTATTTGTAAAATATTTATATGTTAGTAAACACATATTTCAATGAAGAGTCAAGTACTAAAATTTAAAATGATATGTAACTCTAATGTTTTCATTTCATGATGTCATGGAAACCATTTATTTCCCCAGAAACTGAAGGTACATTATAAATGTGGATTTTTACTTGAGCACTTACTTTTTTTTTTTTAAAAAAAAAGCCATAAATAGCTAAGTATTTAATTATTGTCACTTCTTGTAGAATATAGTTTATCTATATTATCAATAAGTCTTGAAAAGTTTTAGTGAAGCCATGTGTTTTGCTTCAATGTTTTGACATAAATACAGTAGCCAGTTAATTATTTACAACTTGCATATTTGTTGTGATAAAGTCACTCTGCTACACTAAAATCCTAGGACCTTTATCATGTCAGTCATAAGATTTCTGCACAATTTAAAATATCAGGATCGCTGACTATTAAAGTTTGTTTCTGGTATATTGCCTTTAAATACCTCTACTACTTGTGATATTTATTATATAGAATAAAGGGTAGATTTGTCAGCTGTGTTAGATCATGTAATTAAATTGAATCTAGAGCAGCCTCTAAAAATTCCTTGCTCCTGACTTTCTTCCTTTTTTTCTGGGGCCTGGGATTTTTAAAGAACAGTCTTAGTGGTGAACACCGGTGCAAAGAAGTCTGCAAGTACCTCAGCCTTTTCTATACATTGTGTCACCAGGACCCCTGTCCCACTCAGACATAGTCCCAGTTTTTCCCTAGTCATCTTTTTGCTGTTTATATATTTACAGACATACTTTATGCACTACAGAAGCCTTGTTGGTCTCGGCATCCCTTGCCAGATTCAGCTCCAGCATTAATGTTTAACTTGGCTTTAATGGACTTACTTTAATCAAATAAGTAATAATTTTAAGTTATGGGTGCAGAAATTCTTGAAAGCTTTATGAAAAATACATAGAGAAAAATCATGTGATACTGGGCAATAAAATTTCCTACTACCTTCTGTTCAGTCCCCAGCTAGCCAAAGCAACAATTACTATAATCATTCTATGTTTTGGTGAGGAAAATATCAACAGCTTCAGGATCTAGTCCACACTGAATAATTTCAGTATTTGCAATATATGCAATTGCCCACTGATCTTAGGTGGAATTACAGAAAAGGAGCACCTGGTAGTCATGAGATATATTTCAAAAGGTTAAGTATAAGCTAAATCCAACCATAAATTTATATAAGGTAAAAGAAGAATACATAGCCATAAGCAATGTTCTGTAGAAAATAACAGTGTTCAGTACATCATCCAGGTCAACTTGTGTTATGCTTAGCCTGAGGAAATAAGAATGGTACAGGAAATTAATGGTTGATGTTGAAGATGATCCTGTTATCAAAACGCTTTTGGTTGTAAAGACACAGTACTTCTTAGTCTGTAAAAAGTTGGTCATAAGTGTATTCTGTTGGATACTGTCACTGATATAATTTCATATGTAAAATCTTAATAGTAATCAGTTTATTTTTTATGTTACAAAGGGCAAGGAGCAGTAGAGTCTGTTGATAATTTTTTCTCTATTTAATGAGAATCTTTACATTTAAACTAATTATCATTTTAAACTTCACTTCTGAAACAGCCCTGAAGTCCAATTTTAAACAGGCTAAATTTCACGCATGTGCTTAAGTTTATTTGATTTTTTATTGATATTTGCATCAGTCTAAATACACTTAATACAGCAGGAAGTATTTCCTTTTCTTTTCTATGCTGATGGCATAAAATCTACATATTTTTCAGTGTTTATAATCCGTTTTTTTCACATGTTCTTATTAGTGCGTTTATTAGTGTTCTTATTAGTGGATTTGCTGATCTAATTCTATAATTTTTTTACGGGAACTGCAAGGCACTGTTAAAGTTTTACAGGAGATTGAGTATTCAATTCTTCTAAATCCTGGAGACCTAGAAGAGATAAAACTTAGAAAAGTGGTGGATGGGTATATTTTAACTAATATTTCATAATGTAGCATGCACCAAATACAAAATAAGCTTCATCACACTCTAACATCTAGAAAACTTGTGTGTTTTCTCAGTCCCCCTTTAAAACAAAATTCTAGAAGTTCATGTCTACAATTTATTTGCTTATAAGACAATTTTATTTGGGGTCTGCTCTTAGTAAGCAAACAACAGTCTCTATATTTCCTGAAACTACTTTGCAAAATCTTATTTGCAAATTG
The DNA here is from genome assembly GCF_032191515.1 of Phaenicophaeus curvirostris. Classification (NCBI taxonomy): domain Eukaryota; kingdom Metazoa; phylum Chordata; class Aves; order Cuculiformes; family Cuculidae; genus Phaenicophaeus; species Phaenicophaeus curvirostris. Next base: position 174,775,270 of record NC_091392.1, on the reverse strand, counting down.
CTCCACTGAAGGATTTTATATACATATATATTTAATAATTTATTTACAATTTTGTGGAGAGGAGATAAAATTATAATTAATAATTAATTTCTCCAGAACTGTGCTAGTTGTAGCCGGATAAAACTGGAAAACTTTCTGATTGGGAGGTTGATAATACCTGCCTTTCTAATAATCTAAAAAAAAAAAAAATTCTACCTATGCTGAAAGTAAATAAATAAAACCTTATTTGGAAGATAAATAAAATCTCACCTTCCTTATAGGTCCATTTTATTTCAAGTACAGAAAAAGCATGTGAATTTTGGCAGTAGATCTAATCTAGTATCAAAACAAATCAACAAAACTTCTCCAAAATTCAGTGAGGTTTATGTAGTTCTATGATATTTGCATTTTCTTGTGGTTTTGCTTCTTTCAGTTCGAGGTCCTCTGTTGCAGTCATAAGGCTGAAATGGCTGTACAGTGGAACAGCCTCTCAAAGTTTTTAGATTGTAGCTGGATCCAGCCTGAGAATCTGTCATGCTATATCTGTGGAAATTTGTGCGTATGAGACAAAAAGATAAAATACATGAGTAAAGTGCTAAAATGTACTGAAGTTTCAGAGAGATGTAGCCGTGAGTCAGGCCATCTCAAGCTGCTCTACAAACCTGAAATACACCCCTCATTTGTGATGATAGTTGATTTGTCCATCAAGATTATCATGAGACCTGTCTATAACACTGTCATTTCTTCTTCCTTATACAGTACTCATACCACCCTTACCTACATAATCTTAGTAAAACTGCATGGGAATCTCATTTAGAGCATTTTATTTGAGATAGCTACCCCAGTCACTCTTTTAGAGAATAGATGATATAAGGACAGAATTCACTTCCTCAAATAGATATCTAAAGTAGGTCAGATGAATCATATTCTGTGTTCTTATTTCCCTTTCTTATCTATAAGTTCTTAGATGATTTGTGTAGTTAAAAAGGAAACATATCCCATTCATTATATCCATACTGGCATAACAAATGCTTGTCTAGATAATACCAGAACTACACATTTAGCTGCCAGGAGATCTCTCCCTAAACCAACACAGCAATGGCCCTACATCAGAAGGGAAACAGGTTAAACATTTATCCTATGTTCACACTGTTTTAGTACCTTTCTGTTCTGAAGTGATATTGTAAAAGTGACAAGGATCTGCCTACATGACGTTCAATCCAGAAGAAACTGAGATATCTGTTGTAGAGTCATAAAAAAGAGTTATGAAAGAACTTGTGAGATGCCATCTTGGTCTACTACTTCTAGCCTAATAAAGGGTTAATATGCTTAAAACATTCCTGATGCTATTTTTTTTTTGCACTTTAAAAATTATCCTGTTTTCTATTATTTCTTATTCAATGAGAGAACTTCACAGTTTTCCCAATAACTGTATTGTCCTTCTGCTCTACTTTCTTTATCAATAGAAATTTTTGTCTTACTACACTTTAAGCCTTTTGGGTTTGACTCATTTTAAAGGATAGGACTTGGGAAATACTTTATCCTCTTCCTCCCTTCAACAGTTTTTGTATTTGTTTGAAGACTTTTCTCAGTATTCTTCCACAAAATTAGTCCCAGCAATATTAATCTTTTCTTTTAGGTTATGTGTCTTAAACCCCTAACCAACAAGAAATTTCAAGAAGGCTTGTCCCGTGTGAGGAGAGAAGTTTCTCCTAAAATCATACTGAGGAATTCAGCTCTGAACCGTCTTTTGCCTGCAATAAGAAATGCACAAAGGATCTGTAACTCAGGAGAACTATCAGGTGCAATTTCTCCTCTCATCTTGAAGTAATTTCTTGACTAAGATAAAAGGGGGAAAAGAAGTTATGTAAAATTTTCAGGTACATCTTCCAGACATAGGTAGATTTAAATAGAGTTCATAGAAAAATTGTGCTGCTCCTACAAAATAATCCAAAATTGTCTTCAAGAAATCTTCAACCTATTGCCATTTTTAGCCACTACAGAGAATCGTTATTTATAAGGACAATTAAAAAAAGTATTAGAAACTCTTTGGTTTTATTTAAGTAGTGTCAGTGTTTAAAAGTAATACCTTTACTAGATGGACTGCAAACTGTTTTTGCTGTTTGTTTGTTCTTTTATTTCTTTTCTTCAGCGATACATAGTACCCAACATACCAGGATATGGTCTAATGTCAGTGCTAGAATAACAACTGCTGTTATCATTAAACTGAATGGTCCTGCCCATGGTAAGAGAATGGACTATATGATCTTTAAAGGTCCCTTCCTTTCCAAGCCATTCTGTGATTTCATGAAAAATATCCTTTCCGTGTATGGAATGCCTGCAGACTTATGTCTGCAGGTATACCTAAGTTTAACCAATATACATAAGTTTAACCAATCTGCTCTGGCAAAGTCCAAGAAGTCTATTATATCTCTCCTAGTGTTTCTCTATCTTTACCATTAAAAAGGTTTTCACAATGTTTTTCTTGCTGCACCAAAGTCTGATCCATTTTTTTGGGGTTTTTTTTTTTCAGTTGTCTACCCAGGACCTGTAAACCAGATAATTCTATTTCTTTTTGTAACAGTCTTTTATGGACCTTAAGTCTGTCATCACGTTCCCTCTTAAAAATAATTATAGTTATGATGATGATGGCACATAAACTTTTTGGCAGTTTTGAATATAAATCCTGTACTTGAGATTTGGCGTTTGGTAATATTGGGTATTTCAAAATGCAACTGATCTGTGAACCCCGACAATGAAAGAAGGCACAGAGGAGACAGGCAAAGTTGATATAACACTTAGGCAATAATATTGGGAGTGATCATGGCTGTTGTAAGGAAGGCTGAACTCATCTCAACATAAAAAGGACCAAAGGGTGGCCTATGATTTAGCTAACAGGTGTATCAGCTGTGTAGAACAACTGGTTGTGTAAATAGCCTTCTAGAATCAGTCAAAAAAAGTGTAAATGTCTTCCTAAGATAGTCTGACTGTCCAACCTAGGGGAAATATATATGTGGCTCTACCCAGTAAAACATAAAAAAAATGAGTAATCAAAAAAATGATGCTTGAAGAGGGCAGCAGGACTGAGCTGCCTTTAACCCATGTAATCCTTCTAGGACACCCAGTATGGTGGTGGATAAAGTATACAGAGACTGGAAATGGGAATCAAATTTATGCTGTGATCCAACTGTATCCTGCAATTGCTGCATCACTCTGCTTGATTGAAATCCTGTGTAGCACCGAATATCCTCAAATGAGTAAATGTGATATTCAAATATTAAAGTCTTCTCATGTAGAATATCTATGTGGTGTGTTGATGCTTGCTGGCTTCCAGGTGCAATCAAACTGCTCTTGCATTCCCTCTCTTCAGCAAGACAGGAGGAGAAAATAAGGTGAAGAGCTTGTGGGTCAAGATAAAGGCAGTTTAATGAAAAGAAGTAAAAGTCACATGTAGAAGAGAAGGAAAAAATTCTTCTTCCTATCAGCAGGTGATGTCCAGACACTTCCTGAGAAACAGGCCTCAAGTGGCATAACTGTTGCTTTGGAAAATGAGTGCCTTAATTATTACTTCCTTCTTCATACACACCCTTTTCTCTTAGCTTTTATTGCTCAGCACGCCTGTTTGGTCTGTCACGATCAGCTGTCCTGGCTATGTCTCTTCACAATCTCTTCTCTTGCCCACACTCAGCCTCCTGACCTTTGAGGAGGGTGGTGGTGTGGGTTGGAGAGACAGATGTGATTCTATGTAAGCACTGCTTAGCAGTAACTGGAAGACTGGTATGTTATGAACACTGTTCTGGCTACGAATTAGGAAAAAAAATTTCACAGAAAGGGTCATTGGGCACTGGAACAGGCTGCCCAGGAAGGTGGTTGAGTCACTTTCCCTGGAGGTGTTTAAGGCACGGGTGGACGAGGCGCTGGATAGAATCATAGAATCATAGAATCATAGAATGACCAGGTTGGAAGAGACCCACTGGGTCATCGAGTCCAACCATTCCTATCAATCACTAAACCATGCCCCTTAGCACCTCGTCCACCCGTCCCTTAAACACCTCCAGGGAAGGTGTGCCTTAGCACCTTGGCATGGCATGGTTTAGTGATTGATAGGAATGGTTGTACTGACTGATCCGGTGGGTCTCTTCCAACCTAGTGATTCTATGATTCTATGAATACAAAACACAGTGCTAAATAGGCTGCTACAAGGAAAGTAACTCCATCTCAACCAGACTTGGTGCAAGCTAAAACAACCTGGTCAGAGAGTATTGGACACATACAAACTGGAGAATTAGAAGATATTTTGTACTGTCACATTACTAATGAGATTATTTTTGTTTAATGGACAAGATATAAGTATGATGTTATTTAGCATTAAATGTCTCTAAATCACATTTAGAGACATCACAATAGTGGTTTCTCACTAAGCCAGATATTGATTGGATTTAAGGATTAGTTCCAAGTCATTGTCTTCTAATTTATCTTTCTTTGTTCTAATTGTCAGATCATGATAGAACACAAGTTTGAATTTGTATGTAAAGAAGGCTTCTGAGTATATGTTAGGAATGATATAGGCATTCAGAAAAAATAATACTGCTATGTGTCAGAAGGTGCCAGGCAGAATTTATTGGAAATGAGTCCTGGATCAGATAAGACAGCTAGCCAAAATGAGAAACACAAGATTTGCAGCAGTAAAGAGTAGAAAAAGATCTGTGAGTGTTAGAAACACATAAATGATAATACGTTGTTCATTACAAGTTTTGCAAGAAGTATTCTATTTACATTGGAATTACTTGCCAGCTTTTTGCAAGAGGTAACCTGATTGATAAACAAGAAGAAGTGATGAGGTAAAGGACTGAGAGGCAAAGAGAGGAGCTGAATACAAATGAGTACTAACTGAAAATATTAAAAATATGCTAAGAAAATAAATGGAAATACAAAAGACTGATGGTGACTAAATGCAATAAGAGAAAAAAAATTAGCAGAGGAAAAGAAAATTACTGAGTGGGGAAATGAGGAGATAAAAATATAATTTAAAGAACCAAAAATCTAAGATAAAAAGAAAAAAGAAAAATCCACACTGAAAAGGGTAAATGGAGAAAGAAAGGAAACAACAAAGTCATAATGCTGAATAAGTAAAAAACTGAGAGATCTTTAGATATGGTTATATTTTATGATGCAATTGACTCAAAAGAAATGTAATTTAAAAGATTTTTTTTTGTTTTGTCCAAATATTTGTTTTGTCTCTCCCAAGCTAATGGAGAGTAACTTGGATACTGGAATGCTGAATTAAAGACCATATTTAACTCAGAAGATGTCAAGAAGAAAATACTGCACTTTATTGCTCTCTTAGGTTCAGAGTGCTGCTGGGTAGAAGAAAAGCATAGAAGTCAGAAAATGTCTGTGGTCCTATCGGTAACATAGTTTCCTTCTTCTTTTATACTGTAGACCTAATACAAAATGTTTGCTTTTCATTAAAAATACAATCATAAATGTTATCCTGTATTATTCAAGTTATCACTTGATATTCCAGGTTCTTATTGCAGCTGTTGAAAATTTGTAGAAATATTCTCAATTCCAAGTTTCATAGATATTAGCAGGAGTGGATGTTTATTTTAAAATCTTACCAAGTTGCATAAATTATTTACTATTCATTATTCACAATTCAATATTTGTTACTCATAATACATTCATATATTAAAGCGATGAGCTGCTCCATTATAAGAATATAAATGGATAGATGCTATAGCTTAAATAGTTTCAGTTCTCCAATTAGATAGAGAAGTAATGTCATGATGATGTAGATGACTGATCATACATCCTAAATATTGAACTGTGGGTAGTCTAACTTAACATTTTGGAAACAGTCTGTAGACAAGAAGTTGTTTGTCCAAACTGTTTGTCCAATACTTACAAATAACTTGACATCAAGATTGGCTTCTAAATGATTCATGATTATAAAACAAGGAAAAAGGTGTATTTCAAAGCCCTTCAAAATCAATGGAAAGATCCCCACTGGCTTTAAATAACTTTTTAATAAGTTCTCCAAATATGCAATTGATATTATTTACAGTAAGCATTCCAGACACACAGTGCCTCATCATATATGGTTAATAAGAGTTTTGTGTGTTAGGAGAAAATATAAAAGATATGGTCATATTTCCTCCAAAAGATACCATTTAGCAAAAGCCTGGCAAAGCATCCTTTTCCTTACAACTTTCCTTCCCACGTATGCTAAAAAAAAAAAAAAAAATCAAGCTGTGTTACCATGAAGTAAAAAAAAAACAACCAAACCTCTTTAAAATCAAAAAGAGTGTGAACCATTTTTGGCTACATAACATTGAAAATATGAATGTGACATTTTAAAAGAGCATCTAACACCTGTGCATTCATCTTGATCTGTGGGGCTAGCTATGGCTAGTTTAGTCTGAATGCAATTTGCATAGTCCAACAGTGAAAGTAGTTCTCTGGTTTTGATCTTTCCATACTCGGAAGCAAACATGTCAATTACAGTTTGTTTTCTTAAAGCCAAAACTGTGGTGCTTTGCATTGTTTAGTACAGTAAACACCGAGAGAATTTGATGTTTGTTCTGAAGAGCTTACGATCTAATTGATCTTCACACGAGGAAAATGAAAAGGTCTTACACTTAAGCTTATGGAACTCCTACGCTGATTAGAGTCCAATTCAAGATCTATGATGAAAGCTTTCCTTTTGATCTGTACACCAAAAAGATTATTCAGAAGCCGAGTGATATCTAAGAGACTAAATGTTTTTGCTAAACTGTGTCAACAACTTTTCTTTAAAGCTTAGAGAAAATGCAATAGTCGATAGGATTCATCCTCAAATAGCAGTAACAACTCTGGATGTTTTGTACATTGTCTATTTAAAGCTCAGAGCAACAGAAAAGTGCAAGTTAATAGTAACTGCCAAAAGATTTAAAGAAAACTTGAGCATTTAAGCATAACTTGAGCATTACCTGATGATCTTTTTAGTAACCTCCCAGTTTTTTAATAAATATCCAAGTAGTTAATACAGTTAACATAAACAGTAATATAAATAAGAAACATTTTTTTTGCCGCTTTTGTTTTGATCATTTCCAAAACGTCGTGATTCATGAAGCAGTTCTTGAATTTCATTAAACTGATCAGGCATTGCTTAGGAGTTGCCCTCCTTAAATAAAAATTACCTATATTCATAGAAACAAACTTGATTTACCAAGCTATTTTTTAATTCTGAAATAAAAAGAAGTTACTATTGGAAAACAAACTCCCGCAGAGAATTTCAAAGCTTTTTTTTTTTCTTTTCTTATTTCCTTTTATAAATTGATCACACGATTAGAGCTCATCAGAACTTGTTTCCAAGTTACTCTTCGTATTCAATTTTCCATCCAGTGGAACAAGCATCAATGGAAATACAATGCAAATTTTTTTTTTCCTAATGCTTGCAGAAAATTCAGACTACAGCTTTGCAAATATTTTAGATTGACCTGAAATTAAGAAAACGGTTGGGATCGTTCAAGAAAAAGACAGTCAAGTAGCATGTCTGTGAAAGAAAAATACTGTTTTGATGAGTTAATAAGACTATTTTGACACTTTTTTGTGGTCTCAAATATCCACCGATTTTTACACAGCAGTTTGCGGAAAAATTGGGACCAATGGTATGAAAACAAATTAATATGCAGCCATGTCCCTTTGTATCCTTTAACATTATGCTTATTTTAGGTTGATGTTTAATTCATAAGACTAGAGCAGACACTATATTCTGGTGTAAAACTGTTTGTGTTAGAGTGAAAAGATGAGAAAGTGTATTAGGAATAACAGTGGGAGTAGACTACAGGATATGCTCTTTTGAAGAGTGAAGGTCTAAGGCTAGAATATGACAGGCTTGTATTGCAGTTAGTGTAAAACTTGAAAGGAAGAAAAAGCTGTTGGTGTGGGAATAGAAGAAGAATGTTTTTAATTTCAAAACAAACCTTCACAAAAGAATGAAATACTCCAGTTGCTCACTTGTCCACTTTTAATCATTTTAAAAAAAGCTGTTTGAAGTGATGCATGAAACTAGTCATACCGGAACATTTCAATATATTCACCTGTGATTTTTCATACATAAACAAATTTTAACTCTCGCTTAAGTTATAAAGAATGTCAACACTGCTATCAAAGATGTATTTTGCCAGACAATGGAAAAATAATGCTCATTTGAAACTTCAGGGTGGAAAAGCGATTGTTTCTGAGACTGGAATGTCCATTGAGTTATTTACTCTTGTGTGACTGATAGATATTTAAAAGCATCAGATCACAGTTTTATTAATTTTCTTGATTTACTTGTTGACTAAAGAATATAAGAGTTTAATTTATGACCTTGCTACGTGGGAGACAGGAACTGAGACAGTAAGAAGAACCTTACAAAGCAGCAAGATACCTGGAATTCATCCTGGAATATTAATTATACATCTGGCAATACAAAAAGCCTGATTCATAGCCCATTGAAATAAATTAATAATGTATCTGGCAGACTCCAAAATCCACTAAAGCCAAAGGAGGTCTTATGAGTCTCTGACTCTGTTGGGCTCTGGATCAAACTGCAGGAGGACAAGCAGAATTAGGCAGATAGGAGCAGATCACCGTTCCTGCTGGGAGCAGAGCAAATTTAGATCAACGAGATAAAAGCAGCAGCTGGCAGTGTATAAACACCCTTAGGCCATCAGAAATGGGTCTCTAACACAAAATGGAAGGGGAGGGGGGTGGTTGACTTATGCATTTTCATTCTCTGCAAATCTCAGTGAGAGGTATTTAAGGATTTTGAAAAAAAATAGCTTCCCCGTGAAAGCATAAAGGAACAAAACCTCACTTTAGTTGCTGGGGTACAATCAAATCTAGGTTTTAGCAAGTTTCCCTGATGATGTACCTCCAAAACTCTGATCAGGCTCTCCCTAGTGCTCCTAGGCAGTAAGCAGAAAGTCTAGCCTAATATGCATGATGATGGGTAAAAGACAATTGCCTTTCCAATTTAGTCTTAATAATAATAAAAACCTAAATCTACTTTATTATTGATTCTGGTTTATGGGGGTGGTAGTGTTGGGCTGGAGTTTTGGGGAGGATGGTGGTACAAATTAATCATCTTATTATTATATGTTAAATCTTATTTTTTGAAAGTATAATATGTGCAAATAAAACCTTTCTTTGTTGAATAAAAGTTGCATAAGAAAATTATAAAAACAAGAAGAGTCCATACTGGGAGAAAAAACGTTGTGGTGTTTTGTTTTTTTAAAAAAATAAATACAATGATTAGAGTTTTTTTCCCTGTAATGTTATAAGTGCATGCTCTTCAACTATCATAATCAGTTTAGTTGTATATTTTTACTTGTTTCAAAAGAAATACATACATATTATCATGCATCTTATAGTTCAAGGCTAATACTGTAAAAAAACTCAGATGTCTGAAAAATTCAAAAATATGTTTTTAGCAGTTTTGCCTACTGCTTATACAACAGCAGACGGTGATATATCCTTTTCTTCATAAATATTATTTATCACTGACATAATTACATATAAATATATGACACTGAATTACACTAGAATTGAACTAATACAGTGATAATACCATTTACCTGCACCTTAGAGCTACAACTCTTCAATTTTTCTGAGGCCAAATTAAACAGAAATTGAGGCAATTTTTCAGAAGGCTCTTAGCTGGATCAACAATACCATAAGCAGAAAGGTCCTTAAGTTCTGTTTCAGGTCTTCCCCCTAAACTAATTCTTGAAATTTTCCATATGAGAACAATATGTAATGCATTTATAAAGGGCAGTGGACAGTGTATTTATTAAGTGTATTTTTATACATCTATCTAATTATTTTTTAGATTTAATTTTTACATTTTCTGAAACAGATTCTAACTTTGCTCTGCTCAGTTCTACTTGTCCTGCAGTAGGGTGACCTAAGTATTCTATATAAAAAGATATCTTAAAAAAATCTGAGTGCAAAATCATGGGTTCTAACTCCTTTTAGAAACATAGCAAGTTTAAAATCCAAGAATTTTATTCTACAATTTGTTGTTAAGTTCTACTTATTCATGAATTATATCACCTCATTATTCATTATATTTTATGACTGTTGCTTCATTTTTGTTTTTCATTATGTTATGAACACAGAAAAACTGAAGCAGCTGAATACCAAGAGAAATAAAAAAGTCTATTAAAGAACATAGACACATGAATCTGTTGAATATCGAAAAGTTATGGCATCTAATTTAACAAATGCCATAGCTAATATTAAAAAAAAATTGGTTTCCATCTCTTCTATGTATCAGTTCACTGTGAGGATTTTAAATATAAATGTAAATGCTGTGCTAATGACTTTAAATAAAGCTAAAATCAAAGAAGAAATCACAGGAATAACTTATACTAACCAAACAAGAAATTATAACAAATAACACCATGTCAATGCTCCAGTGCTGTAATGATTTTAAATTAGAAAAGCAACATTTACGGAACAGGTTGCTCATTTAACATTTTTAGGATCTGTCAATAAGATCACTTATGGCGTGAAACAGACTATTTATTTTGATTAAAGGAAAATTTCTCAATGAAAATACTCTTGAGGAAATACCAGGAGGGGTTCTTGACTTATTCAGTGCCTAGAGCATTCCTGCATATCACACAGGTTTGAGAAAGAAAGAAATAGTGCTTGAGGGTCTGAAAAAATGTGAATGCAGTTTGTAGATAGCTTGTTGTAGTTACTAAAGAACACTTTTCCAACAAAGGGTGGGAAGCTAGAGATCTGATTAACTCCTTGTCTTGCTGTTTGTAATTATTTACGATGTGTCACTTGATGGACAGTAAGAGTGCTCTCTCATGCTGAAATAAACTTTCTAATAGGTCATTCACTGAGTAAAGCATAGAAAGGAGGTCCTTGTGCACAGGTCAGTTTCTTCCACAATGATGTGCACATTGTATCTTTGAAGATATTTGCAGAACAAGAGAAACAAAAATCAAAATAGTGATATGACTACAGCAACACAGTCCAACAGGTATTAGGCACTAAGTATAAATATGTTATGCTTGCTATTCTTACCTATTTTGGATGCTAGAAAGTCTCTAAGCTGATCTTGTGAGAAGGTAAGGTGTCATCTGGATGATTGGCTTAACTCTTTAAGGAGAATGAGGGCACAAAGTGCTTTGTTCAGTTACTTTTATTCTAAAAGTTTAAAAATCATAAAATCTTACAAGAAAATTAATTACATAAAAAATACAAAGAACCGTAGCATCATATATCACACTAAAAAAGTATATTGCTGTAAAGGTCATGTGCTTTTTTCTGGAAAAACATGAATATATCAATACTGAGTTCTTCTTTATGAATAAAATTGGGTTTATTTTCCTTGGGACATTGTTTAGTTCTGTTAGTTCTGGCCAGTAGGCATAACACAATAAAAAAATAGGAATTTAAGATAATTGGATTATAGACTCAAATCCTGCTAACACCTGAGACAGACCTAATTCTATGCAAGCCCAGAAGGGAAGAAGGAAGTCCTTGTCATTATGCAAGTGCATGACATAAAGCCTTTTAGGACACTTGAAAGAGTTGACCTGAAAGTAACTATTTCTCTTCATAATGTTTAAAGGATAGATTGATTAATAACTTTCATGTATAGTATAACTTCTGCTTTAAACAACCTGAATTCTTAGTTGTTTCAGCCATCTTTCATTTATGTTTCTATGTTGACTACTCAGTAAACAGGAACCAGCTAGTTTGTAGATCAAGTAAAATATTGTCTTTAGTTACACTGAGGTCTCAGTATCTCTTTTATTATTTTTTTTTTTATTGTGGGGACATAAGCATCCAATAAGATTAATTTGCCTTGGTAAAATAATTATCCTTCATTGCATGGAATTTGTTCCAGTCAGCAAGATCTTTTCAACACTTTGACATAAAATGCTCAAAAAATAATCCAGAAAAGCAAAATAAAAGTTGATGTGCCTGCTGGAAGTACAGTATATCAGTTCTGTTTTTCTAGAATTAGGACAGAAAGAACTAGGCATATGAGGGGCCATCTATAGTCTAGCTGGAGTCCCAAGAGACAGGCCAACTTCTAAGTTTTCTTCACTACACTGTAAATCACTAAAAGATCTTGAGAGCTGATGATAGCTATGATTTGACATTGTGGATATATTAATTACGTTTATATTTCCCTGTCACACCATTATACTTATGGATGAAAAGGTGGTCCCTGAGGTGGCCGGGGACATGGTTTAGGGGCAGATAACCATGGTTGGACTCAATGATCCAAAAGGTCTTTTCCAACCTGGTGATACTATGATTCTATGAAAACATGGCTATCTTATATCTCCTCTGGAGAATTCTATTTTATTAACAGAATTATTTTTTTTCAGAATCTTTTTGTTTGTACTTGTGAAAGAATCTCTTCCGAGTGTATATGATAATCAAGTTCTGGAAATAAAATCATCTGATTTATCTGACCAGTCACAAATGAGAGAATTGAAATTACAACATTTGCCAGTAATTCAAACTGTAAACAACAGCAATATCGACCAACTGTTTAGTAAATCTAAGGAAAATCTAAATGTAAGGTCAACATACATTTCAGTGTTATAAGCACTATATATACATAACGTGAATATATTGACAACATACAACACTGAGTACTATATTCTGCATAAGAATATTAGCAGAATAAATTCTTTAAATGTTTAAACACTGATTTGCTGTGCATGGATCACTCATACCTATGCAACTTTACATAATACAAAGTAGATTTGATTGTACACTGGCTATAGGTCTCACATGTCAATATTCCCAATACTCACATGGTAGGGGTTCCCATATAATAAATGCATTGTTTTCCTCATTAGAAGTCTTACATTGTCTTACAGTTATCTTTATACTCCCAAATACTTAACCTTTTGATCTTCTTCTACTGCTTTAATTTTCTAGCACTCTTGCTTTTCTGAAAAATATCTACAACAGTAGAAACATACCTATTTTCACAAGTGCATTTGTATAGAATGTTCTTCTCCACTAGCTAAGTAGATATCATACTTGTCTAGACCATCTGCTCTTTCTTATTTCTGCTCCTGTGTTTGTCTTTTTATTCTCACTCCATCTTCTCACCTCACAGCTCATGATTTTAGAGTCCAAAATAGACTTTATTGTAGTTCTGCCACTTATTGTCAAAGAGATTATGCAAATGCATCTCTAAGCCTATATGAAGCTTCACTTTCTTCAAAGCAATATGACAGATGTGTTTATGGCTGGCAGCCATACCCTTAAGCCAAAGTAGTGATTGTTCCTGCCTGAACCAATTGGCCTTTCACTTTTATTGTGTTTTCACCGGTTTTTAAAAGAGAGTTGGAGCCAGGTTTTAAGCAGGAGGGCAAATGAGCACCAGCAGCAGATGAAGATGAATATCATCTATGGATTTACATCTATAAGAAGGCAAGAACTGGAGTCAGGGAATATGTGGCTAGAGAAATTGATGATAAGATGAAAAAATACAGTAGAATAAAAATATGTTAATTTATCTCCAACTGGAAAAAAAGCATTGACTATTACTTCCAATTATTTACTGCTAATGCTGTATAGTTATTTTTTCCCCTTTTTAGACTCTTATTTTTATATATTAATGTATCATATTGCACATGAAAATGCTCAAAAATCAATATCAAGTCCCTTCAGGAAATTTAATTTAGCAATATGGCAAAATTACGAAATATATAAAGAGTCAAAAAAGCATTAGTAGTAACACAACATAACTGCTGTCTTTAACTTGAGCTACCTCAGTGTTCTTCACCTATTTTTGATTTTTGCAAAGGTTCAGCGAGCTAGCAGCTACCACTCTGTGGCTGTATGTGTTTATGTAATTTGGACTTTCACATTGCCAATTTAAAACATATTTCTATTAGGAACCACTATCAAGTTTTGTACAGAGCTTTATATATGACACGATACTATCTTGTACCTAAGTTACAGCCAGCTAAAATCTGTCTTTCTTACTTTTGTTTTCTACCCACTTGAATGAAATGTAAGTATTCCTCCTTTCTGTTTGTGCATACTCTGTTTTGCATAGCTTCTCTGGCCTTCTGAGGTGCTAGTGCCACACCACATGTCTGCTCTACACATGTACTAAAGCTGTAGTGGGAAGGGTCCTACAGTGAGTGAATCTCTTATTGAAGCATAGGATTCATATAATCATATAACTTATGTAGAAAGAAATTCGGCTTATATACACGTTGTAGCTCAGTTTGTGATCTCTTAATTTTCAAGTAGGTTTGTTTGTAATTTTTATGTATGAAGTAATCAGACTATCCAGAATGAAATATATCAGACCCACTGGAGGCGTTAATACTACTGGTTTTCATTTTATTTCAGTGGTGTAGATGATCCACAGCAGATTCATTTGTGTAGTTAATAGAAGAGAGATTTATCTCCATCATTGCATCTGTGTGTTCATGCAAGACCCAAAGTCTGCAGAAAGATAAGAAAGAATGTTCTCCTTCTTAAAATAGAGTGCTAGGGACAAGGCAGTTTAAAATAGACAAGAAGAGTTAGAGAAATAAGTATTATGTTTTGCTAACTAACAGAAATGGAGATGAGCTTGTAACTGAGACTCAAACTTTTCTGAATATTTTGACCTAAACTATTTGCCCTAGATCAAATACAGCATTTCTAGAATAGTTAAATCCAGATTTCCTGAGAACTATCAATAAGAGATCTCCTCTGATTTAAAAACATCCTGATTTATCTCTTGGAAATCCAACTGTTAAGAAACCACTTCTTAATGTCTTTCTGAATATCCAGCCGAAAATCTTACTTACTCTGTTTTGCATCTATAAATTTTGCAAAACATTGATATCCTCATATTGCTTGGTTAATGAAAGAGTAAGACATGATTTGTCTCTATTCACTGGCTGTTAATAACTGCAACTTTAATATCAGTTATTTACACTTGAAAAAACAAAAAGATATAAACTCTGCTTTATCTTATCTGTTCTTTAGTTAGAGATAAAAGGACAGAAGGCAGATGCAGGTGTTCTGTTTTTCAGACACTACCTCCAAAGAATATATATTGATTGGCTGCTATTTTGTTGTGTTGGTTCAGTTTTTGCTTTTGTTTTCCTTTTCCTAAAGAAATAGAAAAAAAAACCAAAACAAACAAGTTAAAGCACTCCATGACAGCTTTACTTGTCATGTAGGAGAGTATTCCTATCACAAAAACCTCAGGTAAATAATTTCAACTAGTTTTCCATTCTTATTTCATTTTTATCAGCAGAAGTTAATAGAAACCTAGATTTCCACTGAAAGTGATGATCCTGGACTTTTTTCATCCAATCCTTTGGCCAATCATTTTTCCTTCTCTCCAGGGTTTAGGTTGTAACAATCACTGACTTGTGGAGTGAATTGGGGTATCAATGGATGAAAAGCTGGACATGAGCCAACAATGTGTTCTTGCAGCCCAGAAGGCCAACTATATCCTGGGCTGCATCAAAAGAAGCGTGGACCAGGTCGAGGTGATTCTGCTACTTTACTTGGCTCCAGTGAGGCCACACCTGGAGTATTGCACCCAGCTCTGGAGTCCTCAGCATAAGAAGGACACGGAGATGTTAGAGTGGGTCCAGAGGAAAGCAACGCAAATGATCTGAGGGCTGCACCACCTTCCCTATGAGGACAGGCTGAGAGAGTTGGGGTTGTTCAGCTTGGAGAAGAGAAGGTTCCAAGGAAATCTTATAGTGGTCTTCCAGTACTTTGAGGAGGCCTATGGGAAAGATGGGGGCAGACTTTCCAATAGGGCCTGTTACAACAGGACAAGAGGTAACAGTTTGCAACTAAAAGAGGGTAGGTTCAGACTAGATATAAGGATAACATTTTTTTACACTGAGGTTGATGAAAGACTGGAACGGGTTGCCCAGAAAGCTGGTCTGTGCTCCATCCCTGGAAACATTCAAGGTGAGGTTGGATGGGGCTCTGAGCAACCTGATCTCATTAAATACATCCCTGCTCCCACAGAAGGATTGGATTAGATGACTTGTATGTGTCTCTTCCAATCTAAAGCGTTCTGTGATTCTATAATTCTACAGCTCTAATCTGAGTGATCTGAGTGCACACATGCATCTCTCCCCTCCACCTTCCTTCTTCCACAAAGCCACAGCCCTGTACCAAGGAAGCAGCAGAAAATGTGTCAAAAGCCAGGAGAGTTTAAAAAAAAAATAAATAAAAAAAATCGCTAACAGAACCAGTCTGATCTTAAATCAACCCAGTTAACAAAATCAATTAATTGAACAACTATAAGATAAAATTTTAAACCAATCTGAGGGCTTTTGCCAAAAACTGGGCATTCTTACCCTTACCTCTGGCTTCAGAATCAATTATCTCTTCTCCAGGTGAGGAGGCTCAGCTTAATGCTAACCTAGAAGAACAGTGATTGGTCTTCAAGCTGTTTAGTCAAACTGGCTGCCTAAATCCTCTTGCTGGCACAAACCCAAGAAACCCTCACGGAAGGGTGGATAGAGATGGAAGAACCCCTTTCAGTAGCATCTTGTTCTTAGGTTCAACTTAAGCGATAGTGAAACAGCCTAAAGTGCCTCTGCTGTAGACAAGTAAAGTATGCTCCAGGAAACATGCCCCATTAACTCTCTCCAGAAGAGAGAAATTATGCAACTTCTTTAGATTAGAAGTGTAACAATTATAAATAAAAAGTATGGTGAAATGAATTCTAGTCGTTAGTCATTCCCATTGAACACAGTGACTCAGGAGCCACTATCCAAGATTGTGAAGTTAATCTAGCTTTTCATGTTAGCAATCTCAGATCGAAATGGGATTACTCATATCCTTAGTTAATATGGGCAGAAATTCTGACAGGAGTGCAACCTATGACATTGATTCGTATGGTTTTTGGGTTTTGTTAAATATGGTATAAACTGTGAGCTTCATAGAAAGGGTATTATTGATGCTGCGATATTCCCAGTGGAATTCACTGGTTTCTTTGCATAAACAAAGTGACCCAACTGCAATGAGAAATGTGAAATATTAGGGCATAATCAATTATTAGGATACAATCAGATGACCCTGTACCTCCTGCTCTGTCTCTCAGGAATGTTTTAAATCTGCTTTCACATAGACAATTTAATAAAAAACATAGTATTATTTTTTTCTCCTTGTTTTATTCCGTCCCCTATAGAGTATTGCAGATGTTGCATTTTCTCAAACCAATATCAAAGTCCATATGGATGATGTGAAATAATTCAGTGATATCATGAAATTATTCAGATTTAGAAATTATAAAAAATATAATGTTGAGGAGTAGTGTATATTTATGACTTGTACTCTAGGAGGTCACTATGCAACGAAAACAATTTTTTACTTAAGAGACTTGAGTTTCATTCAAATTGGAATTCATCTGAAACTCCATTCTTTATTGTATAAAGAGAGATTTTCTGCATTCATTCTGTTGTGAGAAAAGTGAACCATACAAATGCAATGGCAATAAGGCAGATCTTTGTACATGTTGTGGTAGTTCATAAGAGCTTATTCTACATATGTTGAATGTTCTTCCATTGACTAAAGTCAAAGCGGGATTGCATATTAAGCAATTACTATTCATGCCAATGTTTGGGTTTTTTTGAGACTATAGTAAATGAATACTTTTAAATAAGCTTATGTAGCTGGAAAAAAAACATTTACACTTTTGACAAAAAAAAATGTTAGTCATTATTTTCCAAATTGTAGTTTTTCATCATAACCTTGTTCATGTTTTGAGAATGCAGTGGGTTTACAGGGATGCCAGCAAAGCCTCCAATCAGCCACTTGCCCACACTTCCCAAAGGGACTGGAAAGAGAATAAGAAGGGCAAAAGCAAGAAAACTTTTGGACCAAGATAAAGCAAAAGAGAAAGAAACAAGCAATGCAACAGCAATCACTAACTAATACCAGACTGATGCCCAGTATTTCTCCAAGCACCAGATATTTTAGAAAAACTTCCCTCCCATTTTTATTGCTAAACATGATGCTATATGGTATGGAAAATTCCTTTTGTCATTTGGGATCTGCTGTCCCATCTGTGTTCATTCCCATCCCTTTTCTCATCCACTGTCTATTCTGTGGGACAGTAGAGCAGCAAACAAAGGTCTTAAAACTGTGCAAGCACTGTTCAGTAGTACTTAAAGCATTGGTGTTATCAATGCTATTCTGGCCAATAATCTAAAACAAAACAGAATACAAGATGCTATGAAGAAATTAAACTTCATGTCAGCCAGACCTAATATTGAGAGAGAGAGAGAGAGAGATTAAAAGAGCACTGAGATGAATATTCACATATCTCTCAAAATCTACTTACATAATTAAAAGGAATCTCAAATGAAATATATAATGTTAAAGTGACAGAAAATACCTAGACCTTTTACCTTTGTAAGAATTTAAGGCAAATATTAAGAATTCCTTTATACTTAGTGTAGATAAAAATTTTAGATAAAACAGTGTAGATAAAAATGTATTAGAGGAAAACTGTATTCTCTCAGAACAGATCTACTGTCAGCATCTCCAAAATGTTTAACCTAATCAATCTTAGACACCTGTCTTATGAAATGCATTACTATCTGAAGATGCTATTTCTCTCCAATATGTATAAAGGGAACCTGTGGCAGAGTAAGGTATCTGGAAGTTAGCTTTAACGGTAGTTGAATCCCATTTTACGTACGCATAAGGTTTCAAAAGTAACACAAGGACAGGTCAGGGAGGACTGCTGCTTGCAGCTAGGCCTTGAATTGGAGAAGCTTATTTCTGCGTATTTCAGCCCCAGGCTCAACCACAAGGTGCTCATTTCCTGTTGTCACCACAAATAACCTCAGTTTCACAAGCATGAGGGATGATCTCCTCTCCTACACATTTTGCTACTTTGAAATGCTTTCAATATTCCCAGTTACCGATGAAACAATTAAAAAAAACTGTCCACCTTCTGGAAGCATTATATATCAAACTATGGCCTTAACGACTGGATATATCACTAAGAATTAAATGCGCAGTGCTTCTAATCCCTGTGAATGCGTGACAGCAATCTGCTCCCTCTGTTAATCTCAGAAAAACAGAGAGATTCTGATTACTGATTCTGATAGTAGTTTATCCATCTCATAGGAAATAAGAACACTCAGCAGTAAATAAATGGCAGTACTTATTAACAATTGTGATTTACTATGATTTCGGCTGAGAAAATGTCTGTAAAAAGAGGAATGTATTTTGGTCTGTGTTTCTTTAAATTAACAGCCATTTGCTATGAGTTTCTGTATAGTCTTCATCAGCTTTTCTGTTGAGGTAATTACTCCTTTTAGCAAAAAGTTGTATTTACATAGGTATATCTTATAGCTGGATGGGAAGCATCAGGATGATCTGCACTGGTGAAGAAAATGAGCAGATTACACAGATGTAGGATAAGTATAATTGATTCATAAAAGTAGACTAAAAAATTAAACTAATTACGTTACATTTTATATGTCATCTCCAGCACTCTGAGTCTTCTTATCACCAGATTTATGCACATGGCAATACTAGTGTGTGAGGCTCATTAGTTTGCCAGGGTTGTGACAATAAAAAGTCTCAACAATTTGGTATTCAGAAGTGAGGTCTCAGGACAGTAAGAGGCTAGCCATCTTTCTGTCTGCTTTTTTTTGTTTTGAACTTACTACCTTGTGCAAAACATAAGCCTGATCAGAAAAATCTCTCTGTGCTCAGAACTGGATTAAAGATTTATCTCTTTACATATTTTTTTCACTGCTAGGAAAAGTTCAGTGAGAGCAGGCAGGGACTGAAGAAGAAAAGAAGAAACAAGTAGTGACAGAAGGAGAGAGAAAGAGATGAAAAGATTATTTTAACAAACAATTCAGTTTCATTTAGAACAAAAGGTGAGAAATATATTATTCTTTGTGTAGTGGCACAGGTAATTTTACTTGTGTGGGGCATCATAATGGTGAGTATGTCATTTTCTGTTGCACTGGTTACATGAAAATGTCTATGCGATTTTTTTTTTAGAACTTTCTCTCACATCAAAGTGATGAGATTCCCTTTGTATTTTCCTTTTATTTTAATTCCAGTAAAAGACTGAGTTAAACTATCTAGTACCTTTTGATTTTCTGAAGTGTATTTTGAACTTCTGCTTCGAATGGCAGTCTGATTTCACAAAATGATTGTTAGTTTAATTTGAATTTTCTATCTTCATCATTTATATTAAACTTACAATACTATTGGAGATTTGACCCAGGGAAAAATATGCACTTCCATTATGTAATAGTGATAATTTCAGAGCCATATCTCAGTAAAAACAATAGCTCAAGTAGGACCAGACTTTGATACACACTCATTTTACAGTCACACTTTATTTTATGAGATGTCCAGCAGAAGTGAATGGACACAATTTTGATACAGTTTTCTTTGTGCACTGAATAATAAATTGCTCAATCAATGTTATGTCTCGCTCCCAGAATAAGATAATTTAGTGTTTCATGGAAAGCTTCTTGAGTGGAAATTAAATACATCATTTTTCTGCCTTGCTCTTCATTGATCTGGAAAACAGCTAGTTGCTGTCCTCTCAACAGCAATTCTTTATGCGTTTGAAAACTGGAATGGTCTAAACCATCTTTAAGTTTCCTAGATCTAACAATTCCAGTTTCTTTAATCTTTTATTTTTTTAAAATTAATTTATATTTATAAGAGATATGATTTGTGTTCTTTACCACAGCATTTGAGTATCCTGCAAGTTTGTGTAGTTGTTTAGTTTCTCCGATTGCTTTGTTGGATTTTTGGGGTTTTTTAAGGGCTCCAAAACGAGATAGAAAGAGACTATTAAAAGATTTACCTTCTACATTTCCTAGAGATGCAACTCAATGAACCTACTTTTTTTTTTTCATTTATCATATGAGAAGGCAATATAAGTTCTGAAGACGATGGATACTCTTTAAGAAAGATATTTTATGAAGAATGCAAATAATTCCCAGATTTTGTTAGGGATTTTTTAGTCATTAAGAGGAGAGGAAATACTTGACTTCCTTGTTTACAGCCATATTCTTAATATACTTCAAAATGAGATTCTCTTTTTTGATTAATCTCATATTTTTATTCAGGCTAAGCTTGATTCATTCATATTTCCATTTTAGATTTCTACGTCTGATTTCTTGTTAATGCAGTATTTCTCCTGTTTTTATATTGAGTTTACTCTTATCAGCTTCAGCCCATTTCTCCAATTGATCATGATCATTCTAAGTTCTAATCCTATTCTTCAAATATTTTATACTCCTGCCAAGGCTCATGACAGCCCATATGTTTAAGTGTTTTTTTCTGTTTCACCACACAAGACATTAATGTAAATAACAGATAGTATTTTTTTCCAAGACAAGTTCATTGCACATGCAGTGCAATGCAGTGCAATGCAGTGCAATGCAGTGCTAGGTAGACATACTGCTATTAGTTTTGAGAAAATTATGTTCAAATTAGAACGAATGTATCTCTAAAACAAATCATCAACACTAGAGAGGCTGCATTCCTGTGAATGTCTTTGAGTAGCATTGCTTTAGCTTAGCTATATTTAAAAAAGCCCTGCATTGTGGAGTTGGAAGTATGCCCTGGGAGACCTTGTTCAAAATATTTTTCTGATTTTAAATGATTAGTAATTAGCTATTAGCTATTATTTTTTAAATCTTTATTTATTTATGTATTTATCTGTTTTAAACTGGCTATAACACGTCTCTGGTTTACTTATATGATTATGTCAACAACTTTTAGTAAATAAAGTTTCCTATGGATTTCTATCAATTCTATCCAATTCTCCTCACATTTCAGAAATCTGGAATTTACATATTTCTCAATAGTTTGCTGTTGACAAATCTGTAATTTCTGATTTTTATTTCACCATTGTATTCTTTGTACTTACTGTTTGTTTAATAATTAGCTAGCAGCATCTTTCTGTGTGCTTTTTTTTATGTTTGTTCATATAAATTTTCACAGATTCCTCTTTTCCTTTTTATAAAAAGCTGGTTTAATTGAGGAATATCATTCACTAGCCCTCTAGTACCTAAACCAAACCTGTTCACTTCTTGAAGATTATAAGTAGCAGTTGAAAGATAATGAGAAGTCCTGTAATTGCTCTAGTATAAATTTCTCCAAGCCCACAGTTTTAGATATTTCTAGTTTTAGCTCAATAGTCTTTAAACTGTTCTCTCTCTCTATTCTTGCCTACATCTGTAATACATGTTGTTTTACTTGTGTTGGCCTTCTAGTCACAATCGATCTTTTTCATGAAGTCTCAGGGAAAAAAAAAGTGGGTGTGTGAAACATTTCTGCCTTTTTTATTGTTATATATGTTATGATCCAATCAGCATTAGGTTTAGGACACTGTAGAAAGATGCATTATGCCTTGTATCATCCTGTGAGGCACTAGCTCAATACAGACCAAGTAAGGAAATAGCTATACTACTAGTCTTTTAAGTACAAAAACTATACAAAAATTCTAGCTTCAAACCCACTTCCAAACTTGGAAGCATAAGTTATTGCCAATTTCTAAATTTTCCTTGGCTAAATTTACAGAATCTCCCAATGAACCTTTCTTTACCACCTTTTTTCCTTTTCACACACATCTTCTCCAAGCCTGAATCAAGAAGCCAGAGGAAATAGCAACAGGAATAGCAGTCAAACGTGCAGTCTCAAGGCTGCACCAGAGTCAGGCTGGAAAAAGAAAGAAAAACAATCAGAATATGAGGTAACATCTATTACATGTCATCTTTTATTTTATACAGTAATATTAGATTATCTTTAGAGATGGAGCAAAATAACGATCATTATATCATTGGTAGGGAATATCAATATTTCCTACACAGAGTGAGAGATACCATTTCCGGAGTTTTTACTACCCTGTGGCCTTATAAACAGCAAAATAGGCATAGAAATTAATGGAAGAGGGACAGTAGTGTTGGAAATGTATTATACATGAAGATAAAAAGAGTCTGTGTGTGAAAAAAGAAGTTATTTTTAGATGCTTAGGGAAAATATGGTAGAAGAAATCTAAACTATCATTTGGGCCTGTTTTATATGACTGCATCTTGTTAAAGAGGCCCATACTAAGAAATATATTTATTTTTTTTCTCTAGCTTTGGTGATGAAGAGTACAATCTAAGAAACTACATTCTTCTATCTCACCATGCAAGAGAATGATGAATAAGAGGAAAATAACAGAAGCTCCATCAGCATAGTCCAGCTCTGTCATGAAAAGGAACAGTTGGAAGGTAAGTACTGGTTGAGATCTGCTTCTGAAATGTTCAGTTCTTCTGGTCTGTGAGGCAAGCTGACAGGGAGAATTGTATGTCTCAGGGATCATTGACAGAGTTCCTGCGAGATGGACAACAACTGGAGCAGCAAACTGGTCTTAAGGTGCATCAATACTCGAATGTGAAAGGAAAAAGCTGGAGGAGATAAAGTAGAGGTAAGAAAACCTAACTGTATTAACTGAGTAAGCTAACATACATGGAATAAAATACATTGTCCAATAAATGTCAGACTGTGCAGACCAGATGTCAGAAATAAAATATAACTCAATAACTAAAATACATATTTTTAGAAAGATGCTTTCATGCTGTAAGAATCAATTTGGGATGTGCGGGTATGGAGTTTTGGCTTACCTCATCTAATATATATATAATTTTCAGAAAAGATGACTTTATTTTGATAATAAACAGAAATAACCAACATAATTAAAGAGTAACTCCTTTGAAAACAACCAATTTACAACAGTAGAGTATAGCTACCTGTGAGAATAAAACCACAGTTCTACATCCACATTGGGATTTTGGATTCTGAGTCACACAGAACAGCTCACAAGGGCTGAATGCCAGCTTTCAGTTGAGGCTTATGTGTAATAGTTAGCCTTCTTAATGTGGTTTCACTGACTTATACATAGAGAAAAGAAACCAAAACCAGAAACAATATTTAAGAGTTTATTCTTTTAAAAGTATCTTTCAAGATATATTTCTGTGTGCACATGTATCCTTAATGACTACTGGATGATGCTTATGGGCTTTTTTCTTAAATATATGTGTGTATTTCATTTCAAAACAGAGATTTGTATGCAAAATTATGCAGTATTTTACAATCATTTCTCCTTCCTTCCTTAGAGGTAAAAGAAGAAAATAAAGATAACAAAAAAGGTTGATAACACTGATTTAGAAAACATGGTAGACTGCACGCTGCAACCAGTAGAAGTTATTCATATGTATACCCAGTAGGCAGCTGGCTGAATATGGAGACTTAATTTTTCTCTTATCCTCTCATCTGGGAATGTAATACATCAGTGGTATAATGTAAGATAGTTGTCAGTCTTTGAGGTTTCCCACTTGTAGTTAAATAGAAAGCTTTATTCACCACTTTGTCCCATGAACACTATGTGCAGCACAAATTAATAACAAATAAAAAAGAATTTAGGCAACATACTGGCCTAGAATGTTCATCAAGACAACCACTTCATGAATGTAAACAGACATATCAGGATTACATTAACTCCTTCTTCTAACTCCCTTCCTCAGTATGTAGACATTGTGTGCATTGTTTCGCAAAACCAAAAATCTTATTTTTGGGACTGGCAAAATGATTTTCCTTTCAAACACATGGAAACACATACAGCAATGGTTTGAGCTAGAGGGTTCATTTGGTCAAAACTACTGCCGTCCAACAAGTTCAATTTCACAGCCCCAAAAGCATCCTTTATGAATGAGCATTAAACCTTAACCTCACCTATCTCTACTGAGACTAATTCCACTTCACCCCCTGCAACTCAACCTTTTCCCTGACTATTAGCATAGCTTTAAAGTTTTTCCTAAAATTCAATGCAAAATTCTCTTATGCAACTGGAGCCCATTATTCCTCTTTCTCTTGTTACTGGCTAAGGGGATTAACTGGCCTTTGTCTACCTTAAAATACTGCATTTTGGATTTAAGAACAATTACATGGTTTTTCAGTCTTCTTTGGCTGTAGAATGAACATGGCCAGTTCACTTAGCCTTTTCTCAAATTTCTTCTTTTTCAGACCTTTTGTTATTTCTTTGTCTCTCCTCTGAACTCTCTCCAATTATTATTTTTTTTTTCTTTTTAAATCTGCTGCCCAAAACTGAATGTGGAATTCCAGGTCAGTCCAAACTGGCATAGGGTGCAGCATAAGCATTCCTTCTCACTTATTTTCACATGACACTTCTTTTAAGAGAACTTGAAAAGGGTGGGGGAAAATGGTACTACTTCTCTAACCTTTGCTTTTTAGGGATATTAGGAAAATATTCATGTATGTTGTGTGGATTTGCCCACTTGGTAGTGGGGAGCGGCAGGGATGGCCTTTGTGAGAAGCAGTCAGGGCTGCCCTGTGCCAAACACAGCTGTTTCCAGGAGAAAGAAGTGCCCTGGATGCCGGAGCAGATAATCCCTGCAGCCCATTGAAGAGACCACAGTGGAGGGATGGAAAAGTACATGATGGCAGAGAAGCCGCATAAAAAAAACTCTGTGTACTAACTGTAACCCCCAACAACTCATCCCCCCACACCAGTTGTGGTGGGGAGAGGAGTCTGAAGTGAAGGAGTGAAGTTGAGCTTGAGCAAGAAGAGAGGGAAAGATTTTCTTTTATTGTTTGACCTTTTGTTTCCTACTGCCCCAATTATTAATTGAATATTTATTTTATTTGGCATTTTTCCTCAAGTCAAGTTTCTTTTGCCCACAATGATAACTCAAAAGTTTCCTCCCTCCCTTGATCTTGACCCATGAACTTTCTTCTTCTTCTTCATATTTTTCCTTCCTATCCACCTGGGGTAGTGTGGGAAGAAATTAACATCTGAGTGAGCATTTAACTGTTTGCTAAGCCTATTCCAGGCTATTGCAGTAGATATTTTTAGGTTAAATTATGTGTATTTTTCTATGATTCTGTTGTTTGGATTCCTTCAAAAGAGAAATAATCATATCTAAAACCTAAAAATGTTCATAGCACATACAAATAAAAAATGTCTTGAAAGACAGCTCATAAAAATACCTTATTTATAGGAAAATAAAAGAAAAATAAAGAAAAATAAAGAAAAATAAAGAAAAATAAAGAAAAAGAAAAATAAAACCATCAAATAGTCTTCATTTTATATGGTGAGAAAGTAAAACAAAATAACTATTGTGAATATAATTCATATTTTGACAACTGCTTGAATCTGTCACTATAACCAAAGAAGAAATTGCTTGCCCATATATCTACCTCATTATTTTATTTTGGATCAGAGGAATACCTATGCAGTAAATCTCTGGATCACATCCAGTTCCTGTACTTAGGTTCTCATTCTGAATAATGTACATTTAATCAACTCAGATAAAAATAAAGTCAAAACTGTGTTCCAGGAGCTTAATGTGCTCCCACTTCAGGGTGGTATTCAGACAAGTACTAATTTGAAGCAAAGCATCCAGATTGTATATAGTGCAGATACTGGGTTCTCAGCATCATTTGTTTTGCCTAAAACATCTTGTTCTGCTATGCTTCGCTATTTGCTGATATAGCTATAATTACTTCTAAAAGAATATTTTGGTTCTCCCTTTCCCTTAAACATTCAGTCCAAAGAAAGACAAAGGGCTTTATTCATAAGACATACTGATGATGTTTCAAAGTAAATGCCCAGAATGAAGAGCAAAATAACATTCTCAGAAGGGGAAATGAGGAAATTACCAGTTATTGATTTCTGATTATTATGTACTCTCTGTGTTGTTGAATCTGTAAATGTAGTTCCCTCTAATAAGGAGAAATGTATGGTGTTTTTGATAAAACACTAATAAAACATTTTGGGGGGGGGTTGTTTGGTTTTGTTTCATTGCATCAGGAAATGTTACCTACTAGGCTGCCTGGAGTTGATTCTCCAACATCTATATTGCCAAAGAAGATTCTCTTATAAACTGCCTTCTAAGGTCCTCATCGTCTGCATGTTAAGTCTGCATGATGTGTGGGCTACCCGAAAGTCAGGGATCAGGATTACTGAATCTGCCTCCCAATACATATGCATAAAAGAGTAAACAAAGCATTCAGCAAAAACAAAATTTTAGAGACTGGAATTATGTCATTCCCACTGCCAGTTTCTAATCATCATTTAGGCGAAAACTACTGTTGAACAAAAAAAAACCAAAACAACCAAACAAAAAAAATAGCCTGTATCTCTGAGGTCTATGGAGACTTCCTTTTTATCATCTAGTTATATGCCTTCAAAATTTGAAGGACTACTAATTATTGACTAATTTTTGCTGATTCCTTCAGATATATTCTGGGGAAACAAATTCCAATTCCTCTTTCCATCATTACCTAGAATTTCCTTTTCTGTTACATGTATATAGAAAACTGATCCCATAATTGCCTGTAGAATTTACTTATAATGTGCAACAGGAAGCTTCATTTGCACATTTTTAGTTTAGTAAATTAAAGATTTGTTGCCATACTCATTTTACTTATACCTTTAATTCACTTAATTAAGTTGTTAAGGTCCTTTTAGGCATTGTCACACATCTTATAGTGTTATTTGGATTCCACTTGAATTTTCTTAAGTATCACATATACCAACTAAAAAAAAATTCCCTGAATTTCTGCTTAGCATCACAAATGAGAAAATAAAAAGGTGATTAGCTCATATGACAGCTTTAGTTTTCATGAGGTAACAAATCCTGCTTCTATTTCATTCTGATCAGGATTTCTGAGAGATTCAGAAAGGGTTGACAGGGCTGCCCCAGGAGTAGGATATGTCATAGTTTTCCTTTTGGCCTATGTAATATTTCCACTTAGGGGAATATTAACATGTTAGATCCTTTGTACAACATTTCTCTTTGTCAGCATCTTACTTTGAGACTTCTGTCCTTATCCTCAAAAAATGACACTTGGCATATGACTACAGTGGCTTGGGGATTGGATGGATTCATCTTGTGTTTGTCATTCAGTAACAGATTCACACTGAATCCTCCACATGACTAAAGATAACACTGAAGTGGAAAAATTCTTTTTGACATTGTGAGTTCTTTGTTTGTAAAATTTGATACCTGATACTCACTGGTCCATGCTTTTCTGATTTGGATATTAGACATATACCTGTTACTTTAATTTCATGTGACTACTGTTCCTAAACACAGATGGTTCAGACCAGCTACTGCCTTTATTTCCCCACAGATTTCTGCAGCTTGAAAAAAAAAAAAAGAAGGAAAACACATAGTAATAAAATTGCCATAATTAAATAGGTTTTAATGGCAAACTACCACAAGAATATTAATAACAACACACATTTGTATATCGATAGATACAGATACCTATAATTTTTTAATAAACCATTTCTATACTGTGTATCATAAAAATCCATTGAGATTGCCAGTAACCCACATATGAGAAAACATCACTGGGGACCATCTGCTGAAGGATTTCCAACATATTGTCAAAAGATGCTATTTGTGGCCTTGAAAATGAAAGGAAAAATGGGCTATCAACACAGATGTCCACTTTTTGATGAGCTGGAATGCAACCTTGAGAAGAAGTGATGGCCTTTGAAAATTGACCGTAATTGACCAAGTAGTTGCCATTAGGTTACATGCACGAGTACAAAATCAAAGACACTAACTCCAGTGACTCTGCATCTCAGAATGGAGAATGAGGACATGTATATGCTGGTACCTTCTCCCTTACGTGTTTTTATGTAAATCCTATTATCAGTAATACTAAGTATACTTCGTACACTAATACTATGAAAAAACCACCAAATATAAAACCAAAAACTGATCTTAAAATACCTAATATTCCAGAGGATCAAAGCTTTGCACAAAACCTAAGGACTATAACCTCTGTAATGAAAATAATACAGATATCAATCCCTTTACAAAAAACAATGCAAGGGTTAGGGAAATGTTAGAAGATGGGTATTGATAGTTAGAAGATATGTTGTGCTTAGAAGATAAGTATTGTTATAAATCATAGAGAGTTTGAGAAAAAGTAAAAAACAAGAGAATGTGAAGCATCTTTTTTCTCCATAATAGTTTACGATGCATGTGTGTCATGGGGAATAATGACTGGTGCACAACTTTTTTAAATCTAACTTTGTAAAAAGGTGTTTGTTCAAGAAGACGTCTTGCTGGAAAAAGAACTTATATGTTAGAATACATCTCCAGTGGAATTGAAGACTATAAAAATTGAACTAGTATTTTCTTTCTAATTGTGGTCATATTATTAGCCTTAGGTAATTTTTAATGTACCTAGAATATTGGAAGTTGATCTGGTCCCTATTTCCAGCCTCAAGCTCTGCCAGAGGAGGTTCAGGCTGAACATTAGGAAAAAAAATTCACGGAAAGGGTTATTGGGCACTGGAACAGGCTGTCCAGGGAGGTGGTTGAGTCATCTTTCCTGGAGGTGTTTAAGGCACGGGTGGACGAGGCGCTGAGGGGCATGGTTTAGTGATTGATAGGAATGGTTAGACTCGATGATCTGGTGGGTCTTTTCCAACCTGTTGATTCTATGATTATATCATTCTTGGTTTCCAGGGTATAACTTTGTCCTATGAGATCTTAATATGCATTATACATGACAGGTGTTGATAGCAGCCTCTGTCCTCTCCGCCAGGGAGAGCTTTTGACATGTTGTAATCAACCGGCTGAACATTTCCAAATCGATCCATATGTACTTAAAGAGCAGTTGTTAAGAATTCATCAAATTGCTGAAACCCCATATTAAAACTGTAGTGTATATCACCACTGTTTAGAGTTCTTTCACTTAATGGACGTCATGAACATCATCAGAAGTGACATAATATCGTTGAGGATTTTATATGATAAATAGAACAGAGTGAAAAGAGATGTGATAAGGTTAAAAAGAGGATTCCTAGCCATCTTCAAAATTCTTAGAAGATTTTAAAAATTCTATCTGCTTATTGTCTTCCGCACTATCATTATAGATAATAAAAACACATTCACAGCAGATATTTTATGGAATTATCATATCTGTACTATGTCTGAAACAAAACCAAGTCTTAGAGCAGAGCCTGTCAATCAACAGACACTATGCTTTCTCCTAGATAGGAATCATAATTATAAATCATTTCTAATGCTGATATAAGGCATAGAGTTAGAATAATCAGGCTTTGTGATCCATATGTCTGATGAATATATAATCAATGGATTTCCCATAAGTCACTTAATATATCACAGGGAACACAAAATAATGCAGTTTCTTGAAGAAATTTTACTTCTTCATAGTAAAAATTTCTTTTAGTAAAAGTCTTTGACATTGTCTATGCATGACAAGCTTTTGCTTTATGGGTTGGTTAAACAGACAAAAAGGTGAATTGAAAACTTGTGAAATGGCCGGGTTTAGATGGTGGTGTTCAGTGGCATGAAGTCTAATTGGTAGCCTAAGCATTGATACTGGGGCAAATACTGTGTAACATCTTCATTAATGAACAGGCTTATTGGTCAGAGTGTACTCTCATTGGGTTTTCAGGTAATATGAAAATCGGACAAGCAGCTGATATACCACATGGTTGTGCTGCCATTCCAAGGAACCATGAAAGGTTGGAAAAATAGTCTAACAGGGATCTTATGCAGCTCAAAAAAAGGAAAATATCAAGTCCTTCTTCTGATGAAGAATGACACCATGCAACTGAACAGGCTTGTATCTAATCAGCTGGAAATGAACATTTCAGAAAAGGACCTAGGACTGGACAACAAGCTGAGCATAAGTCAGCAATGCACCCTTCCAACAAAGAACAACAACAACCTAGACTGCATCAGAAAGTCTCTTGCCTGCATGTCAAGTGCAATGAACCTTCCCTTCTTCTACATTAAGAGGAGAACATTTAGTGGTGGGGATGGGTGGGTGGGTAAACCAAAAAAGATACATACCTGAGGAGGCATTCACACCCATTGATAACATGAGAAACAATGGGCACAGACTGAAATGCAGAAAAGGTCACTCTTAAAAATTAAAGAAAGTACAGTGAGGGCTTACTGCTGGAATAGCCAGAAAGCCTATGGAGTCTCAGTTCCTGGAAATATACAAAATCTCACTGGTCCAGGGGAACCTGCTCAGATTGGATACTGGGAGTATCACACAGCTGGTACAAACAGGTCCAGAAGATTCTTTAACTCTCTGAACAACAACCTCATGGCACAAGTGCTGAGGGAACTGACCAGGAAAACTGCCTTCCTTGATCTGTTGCTAGTTAACAGAGAGGGTCTTGTGGGTGAAGTGGTGATTGGAGGCTGCCTTGGTCATAGCAACCACAAAGCAATCAATTTTAACATTTATGGAAAACTTGACATCAAGACCTCAACTCTGGATGTGAGGAAAGCAGACTTCAGGTTGCTCGGGGAACTGCTTAGTAGTTTTCCCTGGGAAAAAGCTTTTGAAGGTGCTGGGGTCCATTTGTGCTGGTCATATTTTAATTACCACCTCCTAAGAGCACAGGACCAGGCAATTCTGTAATGTCAGAAGTCAAGGAGGTGAGACAGAAGGCCAGCCTGGCTGAGCAGGGATCTTCTACTAGAATTAAGGCATGAAAGAATGGTGTATGTCTAGTAGAAATAAGGACAGATGACATGGGA
This sequence comes from Phaenicophaeus curvirostris, assembly GCF_032191515.1. Lineage (NCBI taxonomy): Eukaryota > Metazoa > Chordata > Aves > Cuculiformes > Cuculidae > Phaenicophaeus > Phaenicophaeus curvirostris. The sequence continues at coordinate 174,743,681 of NC_091392.1, read as the reverse complement.
AGATTATGTGGGATTCTGTTTGCCACTGTAGGGCAGAAATTAATGTGGCCAAAGCTCAGTTAGAGTTGAAGCTGGCAGGCAATGTGAAGGATAATAAAAAGGTTTTTTTAAAAAAATATGTTAATAACAAAAGGCAGGACAGAAATAATATTGGCCCTTTAGTTGATAAACATGGTTTCATAAACAGAGCAAGAGAGTCTTCTATCTAGTGACCAATGATAAGACCTGAGGGAATGATAGGAATATGTACCAGTGGATGTTTAGATTTGGTATTAGGAAAAGGTTCTTCACTTAGAAGGTGGTGGAACACTGGAATATACTCCCCAGGGAAGCAGTCATGATGTCAATATTCAAGAAGCATTTGGACAAGGCAATCAGACAGTTGGTGTGAATTTTGGGGTTGTCCTATGCAGGGTTAGGAGTTGGACTCAATGATCCTTTGTTCCTTCCATCTCAAGTCATTCTGTGATTCTGTGAGATTTTCTTCTGTCTTAGGGGTAACATAAAGTATGAAGCCTAAATTATTAAACAATTTATTCAAGACCTCAGAATAAAGTAGAATGAGTTTGAACTATCTTGAGTCAATATGGCTACTAATTAGTCCCTTGTCTTGAGTTTTATCAAGCTTTTGTTAGAAACGTTAGCCCTCCATATTGACACTGCCATGCGTTTTCTAATCTCAAACTCTGTGGGGTTTTTATTTTTCTTCTGTTTTGTTTACTTTTGGGGATGTTGTTGCTTTGATTTGTGGGTTATTTTTGTTGTTGGTTTGCTTTATTTTGGTTATTAATAAAAACAGAATACTATCAAATCTAGAGGTTTGGTCTGAGATATACATTAAGACTCTGCATCTCATATATTATCTTTATGTCTATCCATAAAATACCTATTAGAACTGGCATCATCATAATGATGTCCTTTTATTAAGAGAAAATGGCAATATGGTCCCTGTAGATAACTAAGCAACTTTACTAGCCTTTAGCTACTTACATTAATTTACCTGAAGAAATGTTCTTCCTCAGTGTCGTCCCTGGCCTGATCCTTCCCTTCCTGCCTTCCTTCTTCTCTGTCTTCTTACCCTCCTGCTCTCCTTCCTATTATAGCCATCTATTATGCAGGCTTTAAAATACAACAGTAATTATGATGGTGTGTAGTCTAGTTCACCAGCAAGAAGAGGTTAACGTTTGAATATAACACACTTCTGTTATGGGGCTAAATGAACTTATGCAAGCAAGTGCATTGTTCTCAGTAGACATCCACTTTCAAAGAAAAGCCAATAAAATGCAAGCTCAGTGTACTCTGAAAGAAGAAATACATTTTTGCCTACTACTTATAAGATTGCACTGCTCTTTTTTCTTTTTGTTTTTCCTTATTTTTCTTAATGTTGAGTTCCTTCCTTTCCAGTAATGATAAATAGGAAAGCATTCTGGACTTCTGGAGAAAAAATAATAATATTAATTTGGTGCAAAAATAATTGCTGCTTTTAACCACCAACTTCAAAGCAATATAACTCAGTTTAATATAAATTTATTAATTGAAAGAAGAACTATTACAATCTACAACTTATTGCCAACAATAAACAAGTCTATTTATTCCAGTGGCATAGAATTCTGGAGTCCTGGAACTAATGAACTTTGCAATGGCATTTTGAGCTTCTACTTGGTTGTAGAAAATATTTTGTTGCAGATTCTTGAAAATGTGGTAACTGGTGGGAGAGAGATCTGGTGAGTAAGCTGGATGAGGTGGAGGTTAATACCCCAGTTTGTGTAGCTTCTACAGAGTCATTTGTGAAACACGCATGTTGGCATTGTCATGGAGAAGAATTGATCCCTTTTGAACACCAGTGTTGGATGTAAATGTTGCAGTTCTTGGTGCATTTTGTTAATTTCCTGGCAATACTTCTATGTTGTGATAGTTTTGCTAGGGTTCAAGAAGCTGTAGCAGATGATTCCATGAGCCAACAGCCAAACAGTGACCACAACCTTCTTTCAATGCAGTTGAAGCTGGGGGAAAGTGTTTTGGCGCTTCACTTCAGTCCAGCCACAAAGCAGAATGCCATTGATTGTTGTATAACATTCATTTTCTATCAAATGATACAATGTGATCAGGAATAATTTTTGTCACACAAAAGTGCAGAGCAGAGTTTGTAATGGTGATTTTTTTATTTTTATTCAGCTCGTGCAGCACCTGTTTGTCAAGCTTTTTTCAGTTTTCCAGTTTGCTGCAAATATCAAACAACTGTTGAAGGGTCAATGTTCAGTTCTTCACCAACCTCTCAAGTTGTATTTTGTGGGTCTGCTTCAATACTGTCTCTCAATTGTCTGTCATCAATTACAGAAGGATGTCTATGACACTCATCTTCAAGGCTCTCATTTCCATTATGAAATTTTTGGAACCAATATCAAATCGCATGTTTGTTGGTGGTACCCCTGGCCAAATGCTTGGCTTATATTACTAGGAGTTTCAGCTACTCTATGTATCCTTTTGAACTCATACAACAAAATAATTCAAATTTGCTTTTTCAACATTTTTAATTTGACAGTGTAATATAGAAAAGAATAAACAGTGAAAACAAAATCATTAGCATAAATAAGTACAACAAATTTAATAGTTTAAAATGGTATACTAAATGAACACAGTCAAATAAAAGTTTAATCCAAAATAAGCCTCAGAGTTTATCATGACAAAACAGCAGTTATTTTTGCACCAACCTGATAATAAATGGATGCTTACTTAGGTAAGCAGACAAACAAAAAGGAAAATCTCCAGCTAACATTTATTGCATTTCCCTTCTTTAAAAAGTTTTCTATTTTTACCCAGCTTTTTTTAATTATTTTTTTAATTCTTTGCATTTTATAAACTCCAGCATGTTGATAGTGTTTATCAATAAGACACAACTGTCAGTCATAATAAACCCTATGCATTTTTACTTTAGCCCCAACTGATGTAAAAAATACATGCCTATAAAATAGATCAGCAGTTCTTTATCAATATTTACATGAGGTTCACATATTTATATAATAATATACCCACCTAACAAAAGAATCTCAATACACTCTTTTTCTTTATGAAATGGAAATGCTTTAGGCTAATAAAGAAAATTTTTATCAATTTAAGTAACAAAATTAATCTACCATTGCTTTGGAATTTGGCTTTTAGTAGGTGAAGTTTGTTGATATAGTTTTAATTTTAGTCCAAGGGAAGAATCACACCTTGTTCAAATTGTTTTCAGAACTGAATCTGTTATCATTGTGCACAGTTTCAGTGAACCATTTGTTCCAACAGATTTTTTTTGGGTGAAGCGGTGAGAAAGGAGAGCATCATCAAGTGATTGACAGCTTCAGGCATAAGAATCAATAGTACAAAAAAGGTTGTAACCACTAGCAGTGGAAACAGCTGCTGCCTGCTTGAGTTAAGGGACATCTTTGCAAACATAACAGGGACAGCCTTAATTTATTACAATTCAATGTTCTGATCTCACCCTAATAAAACTCACAAGTCAAACCAATATGCATATTTAAAGTTTGAATACATGCAATTACAATTAGATTGTCAATAAATGTATACATTTTAGCAGAGACCAGGTTTTCTTCTAATTGCATCCAAATGGTACTACATCGTCCCTTCATAGCTCCCATGTATGTTTCAGAAAACACAAGCCAGAGCATCACCCTAACAGCCTACATAGTCCTATACTTCAACATGGATCCACTGATAATTTTTAGATGACTCTCAGAATGAAATGACCCCTGACAACATGTCTGAATAAGTCTTAAATAATTATTGACCTAGCAATGTGTGCACACAATTAATTTAATATTATAAATTTTCTGGGACAAATCTCTACATTTGTACTTCTCATATAGTCGTATTCTCAAAACGCCATGTTCCTCTTACTCACTACTATCTGAAGTCTATGCATTCCTAATTGAAAAAGTGAAGAATAATCCTGGTCTAACTGAAGTCCACATAATCTAATGGTCCATTATGAGCTTGTTTAGATCTGCATGACCCAGTGGGAGCTGCTGGAAGACTATTCAAAATAAGATATTTCAGAATTAGAAGAAGAGCTTTTAAACTTGTACCAAAACTCAGTGAAGAAGTATTAGAAAATATTGGTGTTTGAATTGTTGTTCATTCATTGTCTGGATTTGTAATTTGCAGTCTTCTGTGCAGGAACAACATTGGACTTCCTTACAAGTTGTTCTGTCTGGTTTATCTCATTGTAAGACAAATGAAGTTATGAAGATTTCTATCTTGTCGTAAGATCCTTAGTATGAAATAGCCCTTTCACTTCAAAATTTTATACACTGCATAGTGAGCTCAGTGCAGCTTGGACAGTGATAGGTATTGTCTTCACTGCCTGCAGTAACATGTCCTTTGACTGGTGACCTACTGCCATATAACAGATTAGCTGTAATAGTAACAGCGAAGTAGGAAGAAACAGCATTTTTATTTTGCCCACAGCAGGATCAGTCAGCTGCAGTCAAGAGTTTTCAGTTAGAAGAAGAGACATCTACATGGTTATAAACAAAGCAGTCTGTATAGGAATTTCAAATTTACATAACACACATATTTCCCTTGTTATAAACTGTAAACATAGAAAATTTTGTCCAGTAATGATCTATTGTGTCTGAATAGCTGTCCAAATTTGAATTCTGTATCTCCCCATGTTATAGTTCTTCACAAAGTGTGTATACTCTGTGTCTTCTCAGCTAATCAAAAAAAACACCAAACTGTAAACCGATAATTCAAAAATCCTTTCTGGATTCTCATTTGGCAGCCTGCTATACTAAAATTTATGAAAAAAATATTTCCCTTGGAGTTTCTCATGCAATCTCTAGCAGCAAGGTTTTAATTGTCACCAAAAAAAGAAATAGATGTATTGTTTCTTGATGCAAATGTTGTTTGTGCAGTTTCATCTGTTACTATTGTAAATATATACTGCATATGTTTATGATGCTTCAAACTGTAGAAAATGAATGGTCAGTACTCTAAAGGCCTAAACTGAACATTCCAGCTGAAATTGTTTGCATGTACTATAATATACAAACCATAAATATTTATCTGTTGATTCTTCTGAATTTTATGTGCACACTTGGAAATATTTCTCGTAGTCATTATCTTTAGTATTATCTTTCAGCCATGATGACAAACCTTGTGAAACTTCTTGCAAATTTGTTTCCTCTGCCCCTTTTTACATCATCTGGTACTACCGAGAAGAGCTGTGTTCATCATCTTTGTAAGTTGCCATTAAAACAACTGCGAGAAACATTTAGGATTCCCCTTATTTTTCTCGTCACCAGACTAAACAATTTACCTCCTTTAACTTCTCTTCAGAAGTCACATAGATAGCAATTCTTGGATCTTTTTCATATCCATCATCAACTGGACTAGCCCAAAAGCATGCAGTACTCTAAATGTGGTCTTAATAGCACTTAAGTTGGTACCCATCCATAACCTCTAAGTCTCTCTCATCAAGGATGTATCAGATATATACAACAGAATTTTTGTAATTTATTTTTGGTTTTTGGGTTGTTTTTTTTGTTTGGGGTTTTTTTTTGGTTTTTTTTTTCAGAGTAACAAATACAGAATTCAGATCAGAGAAAAGAAATATTGGAGAGCAATGATTCACAAGATGGCTAAGGTCAGAGAGCACCTCTGGAAGTTGTCTCCTCCAAGTTCCCTGTCCCATGAGGACAAGCACAGATGACTTGGAGGCATCCCTTAGTTCCTTAAAGAATAACTCATCAGTTTCATTGTCCTTGTTGGGTGGCCTATAGCAGACTCCTACCATGACATTCATTTTAATTGTGCGTCTCTTAATCCTTACCCAGCGGCTCTCAACTATGCCATCGCCAACTGTAAGCTCCGTGCATTCCAGCCCTTCTTCTACATACAATGCCACCCCCTCACCACACCTGACCAGTCTATCCCTCCTGAAGAGCCTGTAACCATCCACTAAGATAGATCAGTCACAGTACTCATCGCACCAAGTTTCACTAATGCCAGTAATGTTGTATCTTTGCAACTGGGCCAAGGTTTCCATCTTCTCCTGCTTATTCCTCATACTATGCACATTCACATAAAAGCACTTCAAGTGTAGTTCATTGTGTCCATCTCCTCGTGGAGTAGTCTGAATCTCAGTAGGATGCAGCTCCTCAGACTTCAGCATGCCCTCCCATTTCTTACCCCTGACTAGCCTGCTATTACCCCTTTCCCCCTTCACATCTAGTTCAAAGCCCTGTAAATCAGCCCTGCTAGTTCTTGAGCAAAACCGCTTTTCCCCTTCTGTGAGAGGTGCATGCCATCAGATGCCAGTAGCCCTGATAATGAATAGACCGTCCCATGGTTGAAAAACGCTAAGTCCTGCTGATGGCACCAGTCTTGGAGCCATGTATTGGCCAGCTGGGTCTGCCTGCTCAATTCTATTATTTTCCCTGCTATAGAAAGCATCAAAGAAAATACTGCCTGTGCACCTGACCCTTTAACCAATTGTCTCAGGGCTTGGAAATCCCTTTTGGTTGCTTTAGGATTTTCCCTTGCTATCTCTTTGCTGCCTACATGAAGAAAACCACTAGTGGTAATGGTCTAGGTGCTTTACCAGAGTAGAGAGTTGTCTGGTCATATCTCGTATCCTGGCTCCAGGGAGGCAGCAGACTTCCCTGTGGGTTGGGTCCAGTTGGCATACCGGATCCTCTATTCCCCTCAGAATGGAGTAACCTATGACAACTACCCTACATTTTGCCTTTATGTGTGTGATGGTGATGTGGGTGGTTGACTGCCTAGATGACCCCTCCATCCCAGAATGACCAACATCAGCATGATCAGCTGTATGCTTATCCAATTCCAGAGAATCATATCTGTTATCTACAGGCATCTAGGAAGGTGAAGTAGGCTGAGAACAGATTCTTCTGCAATCCCAAGCAGTAACCTTTTTCCATCCATCCATCCATCCATCCATCCATCCATCCATCCATCCATCCATCCATCCATCCATCCATCCCTGTTTCCAGGGTCTCCTCCATCTACCTGATGGTGGGAGGAGCGTAGGCAATCCTTGGTCTCCTGTGTCACTGTTGGCTGGTGCATCTCTCTTGGGGGTTGCAGTGTATGATTCCACTAATCAATCTCCTTCTCTGACTCCCTGACACTCCTTAGCCTGGACACCTCCTCCTGAAGCTCTGTCACCAGGCTGAGCAGTTCCTCTACTTCGGCACATCTCCCACACGTTACCTTGCAGCTGCTATCTGATACTGACCCCAAACTCAAGCACACCCTGGAGCCTGGACAGCTGGATGTTCCCTGGAGAGCTTCATTTGTGTAGCTGCATCCATCCTTTCAGCTGGATGGGCTGTGAGGGACAATCAGGGCACAGACTTCTACTGAGTGGACACCATGTCTCCTGCTGTTCTCAGCTCCCTAGGACAGAGCCCTGCCTGCTTGCCCTGCCTGCATGAACTGATGTGCAAACTCATGCACCACATGTCCTTCTGACACACCGTACCCTGTTTGCCCACTCTGTTCACCATGCTCCCAGTCGCATCATTCCCTAAGCACCGTTTAGATCTCCCAGTGTTCCTTCCAGGAACACCCTCGTTATGTCCAGTGCATTTGTGGGATCTTCTGGCTCCTGGCTGGTCTCTCAGACCATCCACATGTTTCCCTGGCTCCGGGACCCCCGCCTTTCCTCCTCAACATGTGCTCAGCTCCAAAACTTAGCGGTGTCTCAGTTAAGTGCTACTCACTGACTGAGTAATGCTTACGATTTCACTGCAATTAAGTTTCCCCACCCCTATAAACTGCTTAACTCCCTAGAAGCACAAGCATTCCTGTATACTCTTCTATCTATACCTTGATGTTAGGCAAGCCTAATAATATCTAGATTGCAAGCTCAAAATGTGTTGTGAAGCAAACATTGCCTTGTGATTATGGGGTACAGGATGTCTTGCATCGTGCTGCTGAGAAGCAGCAGCAGTCTTACTTAAAAGAAAATAGAGCCATCTAAAATAGAGCCAGGAATTCAGCTGACTGGATAGTAATGTTTAATTAAACCATTTTCTTCCTAGTTCTCTGTCATTTTCTAATATAGTTAAATAACTGTACTCTAGATTAAACTCATACTCTGAGAGACAAATCTTCTGACTGAGATACTCTACCATAGTAGACAAAGACTGGCAGTACTCATGAGGCTAAACAACAGATTGAAGAAGAGCATATACCTGAAAGACAGTGAGGAATCTTTACCTAGAAACAAAATAAACTATCTAAATGAGAATCCTGAAAGAAGAGAACAGAAAGGTTGTGTATGTGGTGTATGAAATAGTAAAACACTCATGAAATTATCTTTGAAGTCACGTACATTTATTTTATCTTGAATTTCTATGAGTATCAGGTAAGCACTTCTCACTGCTTAATTTTTCCTCTCTGTTGGCTTTAATTGAGTTTACCCTTGGGGCAGGTTCTTCAACCTGACAAATTTCTAAGTAATCTTTTAAATAAGTGAGCTTTCTCATACAAGAACAGGTTTTCCTGATACTATGCATTTCATAAGATAGGCAAGAATAATAATATGAATTTTTAGCAATATGTTTGCATGCAAGTAAATTGAGGAAATCTGAGAAGGTGTGGAGAAACATACTTGAGAAGAAATGAAAAAAAAAATGTTGGTGGTTTTTGGGTACTTGTTATGATGTTAACCTCTGAACTGGCTCTGAAAATGACCGAGAGCCTGTATTACTTTTGACTGATGTTGGGCTAATCCAAGAAGAATGAGAATAACGTCTTTTTACTAAGGCAGAACTGGAAATCTGGGAGAAGAAAAACGGCTTGTCCATGATACACAATGTCAGTACTGCAATTAATAGTCAGTTTTCAGAATCAAGCACATCACAGTGATTTTCGGCATCTCCTATCACAACATTCAAAATAACATAGTAAGCTAGAAACACAAGGTAATTTTACCTATCATGCAGCATTTCTTCTTATCTTAAGAACCTTAATATATTCTGACAGTCTGTCATCAAGCAATCCTGTTTCAGGATAGCTTTTCTGGCTTAAGCTTTCACAGCAGCTGGAGTCCTACACAAGGAACACCCACTGCACTAAAATCACTATTCTTCCTGTTAATGTACTCTACAGGTTATCAGCATGAAAAGCAGTTACACTTTTTCACTTTAAGAGACTGATTAAACTATCACATACTGTTTGTCTGATGAAAAACATTTTTAAAAGGAATCTGCGTCATCACTCCTTTCTTTTCACTGTGTTTACATTACGGGAAATCAAGGAGATGCATGTCAAAAAATTTGCTTTCACATATTCTTCACTGTGCCTATAAACTAATGTAATTAGAAGCTAACTGGAGCAGGTTTGTCATTTAGTGGGATGCTTTTGTTTGTTTGTTTGCCGTATGTAGTTCAGAAGCTATCAGTTTCTATCTTCTGCCTTGTGTTGACTACATTTCAAGCAGTCTGTTTGGATTTAACTCCATATTAAAAGACCTAAATTTTTCTTCTGACATGTGCATGAGGTACCAAGAGTCCTGGGACAGTTCATTACATAGTCAAGGCAATAAAGAAAATCTGTGCATCTGTTTAGTTCACCACAGGTAGACACATGGAGCCAGCTAACTACCTCTCAGTTCAATAGCCCTGACATAGGCAAGAAGTGCCCTTTCAAGTGACTTATAATGTCTGAGTCAGCTTCAGGGGCCTGAAGATATGACAGGGGACCTATAGGAGACCTGTGTTAGTGTGGTAGATGGTGACTGGATAGGAGTCTTTAGACCACGTACAACAACAATTAGGCAAACCTAGAGTGTGATATCTGACACATTCATTTCACCTGAATTGAGTCTTTGCTGAGTATAATAACAATAGAAATTTAGTCAAGTTAACTCATAGGTGCTTGCTTCTAGACCCCTAAATTTAATTCCCTTTAAGCTGTTATATCCAAGTTGTATTTTAAACATGTATAGCATATAGAACTGTAAATGTTGGATTCATCTCATTTAAGTTAGGTTCCAAGATTCTGTAAACATATTTTTTTTAAAATATCTTTTATATTCAATATCATTATTTTATGGAAATTAAGATATAATATGTGAAGCTGTGCTTGGTTTCCCCTTGTGTTCCCACTTTGATAGAAAAAAGCTTCAGGTTTTCTTTGTTTGGTTTTAACAGTTTAGAAGCTTTTCACTACTTATCTTTAATTCTCCTTGAAGGTCAAGACCTCATTTGGGTAACACTCTACATTTTCTGCTACACACAAAAGTTAAGCAACTAGAAGAATCTGTGACCTAGTACCAGAAACACATATATAGATAGATTTTTATTTTATATAGACAGTGTCAGTATATGTATATATGTATTTTATATGGCTGATTTCACAGCAGTATCATTAAGGTTCATCTTTGGAAGCAACAATATATTTGGAAAAAATATTATATTTGGAAAAAAGTGGCAGAACCTACTGCCTTGGAAACAGAGATTCTTGGAGCTTCAGACTAAGATTCATGGGGTAGTTCATACATCTCAGAGGCCTTATTGTGTTTTTCTGCTCGCCTCAGGTAGAGGATAGTTCATCAGTTTACAGTGTCATCACGTGGTTTAATTTATCTCTCTTGAAACCACAAAGAAAAGAAATACTATAAAAAAAAAAATTAAGATCACGAAAAACAAATTTTTGGGGTATGCTGAGTTTCAGAGTCAGGTAAAACACAGAGCTCTGTTTACACCAAAATATACAAGCATGCATCTAGGAAACTTAAACTTAGATATTGCTTTATAATTCTTCCAAAAAATGTAGAAGCATGACAAAAAGCACTGAGTTATACTCAGCACCCAATTTTCATCACCTTTTTTCTGTTGTAAATCTATTTCAACCTCTTCCAGTCCTTCTATTTCACTTAATAACTGATGTCTCTTTGATGTAGATGTTTACCTTTATAAAGACCATGAAATAAGAAAAGGGAATAATCACATTGAGCAGAAAAAAAATATTACTGAAAAATTGGAAATGTCAGGCAAAAAGCATTTTGCTTTTAAGGACTAAAGTACAGGCACTGTCATGTCTGTGAATATCTCCAGCATAACCGTTTGTGGCTGGAAGGTAATATGCGATGAGTGCAATGCAGATGTTGTTATGGTTTCAGGGGCTACTATGACTTTTACTGAATACAATATCCTACAAACAAATATGTTAGACCTAATCCTGGAGCTATAACTCACAGAATAAGATAGTATCCCAACGCAGTGCAAATGTGTGTGTGCATGGGCACCTTTATATTAAAACCAAAACCATTTATCCCTCCCACACAAAGAAAGATAATCCTGCTGCCTATATGCTTTCAAGAATTCAGAATAATTGTGTCAACATTAAAAAAAAATACATTTCCTGTAGTACCAACACATAACTGTCTTACACAGTGGCCATGAGGTTTGGGAAGTTATGTAACCATTCCTATCATAAATGTTTTTGCTAAACAAGAGAGAAATATTAAAAATTCTGTGTTTAAGAAACATTTCCAAAATTAGAGACAGTATGCATGCTCTTGGCATTCAGTGGGAGCTGAGTGTTCTTCATGCTTTTGAAAGTCTCTTTTTCTTCCTTCTGTATGGTCTAGGTAAATCAGCCAATGAAAAGTTTCTCACTTGGTCCAAGAGGGTTTAGGTCAGGCTGTAAAGGCCTGAATTTTTTCCCACTGGTGACAGCATCAAAATCTACTGATTCTGTCTTCAGGAAGAGTCCCTGAAGTGCCTTCCTTGCATTCACCATTTCCTTTAACACATTAATTTTCCACAAAATGCTCATTTTTCACAGAATTATGGAATGGTTTGCCTTAGAAGGGTGTCACAGCCCCTCACAGAAAGTGAGCTCTTTATCCTGGCATGGCACCAGAGTAATTCAAAATCACTCAGGAGGAGTGGTGTAATGTTTTTTTTTTTTACTAAACAAAATGCATGCCCTTAAAACACTGGATTCAGACAATCAAACAACCTGTAAAGGACAGTGCACAGACAGGAAAAGCCACAGCCGCTGAAGTTACTGGAACAGCACGTTACTCATCAAGGTTTAGCAGCACTGTAACAATCTGCTTAACCAAACAGCAAAACAGCACGGAGAGCCCTAATGCTGCCGAGTCAAACCCGAAATCAAAACAAAACTGCCAGCCACAGCCCACTGCAACCACACATGTTGCAAAGAAAAAAGGAGAAAAGAGGAAAAGGGGAAGAGATAGGCAAGCATAAAAGAGAGAAATAGTTACAAGAGCAGTCCTTCTCTGCAGGGCAGCTCTCAATCACATCATCCCCCATCCTGTATTTAAATCAGAGATTGCCCTGACCAAGGTGTAGGACCTCGCACTTGGCTTTGTTGAACCTCTTGAGGATCTCACAGGCCCACTTCTCCAGCTTGTCCAGATCCCTCTGGATGAAATATCATCCTTCCACTGTGTCAACTGCAGCACTCAGCTTGGTGTCATCTGTTTTCCCAGATTTGATCAGATGGCTTACGGTTCCTTCCAACCTAAGCTGTTCTATGGTTTCGCAATTTAATCTGTGTAACAAATGATGAGGGAGGAATGACAGCCATACCAAAATCTTCATAGTCTCTGGAGATAGAAGACATAAACAGTACATCCTACTGGGCTGATGACAGTAGCAAGAGTCAGGAACAATTTACAGATAGCATTTCTCTGTAGAAACTGCCCAGGACAACTGTGGTCAGTTTTATGGCAGTCCCTGATAAACTGCCCTATATAAAATGAACCAGATGATTTCCACAGGTTTACACTCTTACACCAAAGACTAGACAAAGGTTGATGTGACACAATGAAATCTAACTAATGGGTGAAATTCATATAACCTGTGTATATTACTGCTGTAAAAACCTGAGTTCATCTGATTTTATATACAGTCCATACTGTGAAATAATGTGCCATTTTGATACCAGATCCTTTTCCTCTGATTAAACATATAAATGTCAGCTTGCCTTTGTGTACTGTTCCAGAATAAAATTGCTGGTTTCCTCTAAACAAAAATCAGATATAATTCTAAGGGTAGTTCTAGTGTAAGCTTCTGAAAATGTTTATTTCTGTCACTGATTATAGAAAGGATCCTGGGGATTTAGCTCAGATGTTGATACTAGTGTTAGCAGAGATTAATAGCAGAGATTAACACCATCCAAAATGACTCCTTCAAACATATTCTTTCTAGATGATGAATGTTACTATTATAAGCAGTAAGATCTTTCCAATATTAAAAAAAATAATCAGCATGTGATTGTGATACAGGAAAGGATTTATCAATAAACTACCTATTAGAGAATCATAGAATGGTTTGTGTTGGAAGGAACCTTAAAGGTCATTTACTTCCAAACACCCTGCCACGGGCAGAGACATCTTCCACTAGACCAGGTTGCTCTTAGCCTCATCCAGCTTGGCCTTGAATACCTCCAGGGATGGAGTGTCCACAACTTCTCTGGGAAACCTATTCATGCCTCACCAGCCTTGGAGTAAAGAACTTCTTCCTAACATGTAATCAAAATCTACTCTCTTTCAGCTTAAAAACATTACCCCTCATCCTATCACTGAACTCCCCAATGAAGAAACCCTCACCAGCTTTAAACTCCCTTTTACCTCTTTATTGTCTCTATAAGGTCTGTTTTTCTTTGTTTTCTCAATTACTTTGAGTGTACTCAGCAGATTTGAAGGAATCTGAGAGACTAAGCAAATACGAATTAGAATAAATTATTTGTGGAATATGTGGGAAATTTTGACAAGTGATCAATCACTAATACAGTGTTTCCTTTCCTGTTTTCCTTTCCTCTGGCCTTGCCTTGCCTTCTCTTCTCTTCCTTTCCCTTGCATTTTTGTGTGTGGTGGATCATTACCAGTGAAAATGTTTCTCCTCTACATTTTTTTTAAGCAAAGCAATTCTTAAATCTGTTAGTACTTGTCTATGGAGCCATATGGGTTTCCATATGGCATTTCTTTTGATGACTGTGCCATATTCAATATATTACCCATGTGCATGTCTGTGTAATCAAGTGCTTTATCTGAAATTTCCTGCTCTGATGTGTGGAAGATAACTTTGAGTGTATTAGCACATTTCTGCTTTATCTGTCTATCATTAGATTGCAGGATAGCATGTTCACACATTCGTTAATTAGGTAGTTAATTGGTCTAAGAAAATATGTGGCAATATGAAATGCCTTCTGTCATGACTACTATGAAAATCTCCTCGGTACTTGTGGTTTTATTGCTATAAAAAAACAAGTTGAAATTTGTCTAAAAGAATTTAAAGAACTATATCCGAGAATGCTGGCAACTATGTGGAAGAAAAACATTAAGGAATATTCTTGGTTTCTGATAATCTTTGCATGACTCAGGAAAGTCACAAAATGAAAAAATTATCTTTAGAGTGCTATAAGCAGAAGTGGAGTTCCCTTTTTTTGATAAATACGCATGACATCTAACAAGTCGTTCATAGAAAAATATGGTCTGAAATACTTCTGAAGGTATAAACCTCATAATGTTAATTATTTCAGTTCATTCAAAATTCACTACATGCTTTCATATTATGTCATGATTTCATATTATGACATTCTTATACCAAACTGAGGAAACAAAGGAAGATTCTCACTTTCTGTGGTGCTAGATGTATCAAATAAATATGCATATGTAAATGTGAGCCAGAACTATTTTCTTGTATTTGTACTGCATAAATATTGACTATTTATTATATTATTTTTCCTTTAAGCTAGTTTTGGCTCCCTTTTAGAAAGCTTTCAGGTGTATATGTAACTCTTAGAAATTTGTTATAGGGAGTAGTGATTCCTGCTTTGGAAATATCATAGACGTCTACATGAGCTTCCCAGGGAAAAAGAACTGTCTCTTTACAAAATAAAAACTAAGTACGTTCTCAGCATTATGGTATCCAAATTTTAGATTAAACAATTATAAAGAAAATATTTTTCTATTTGAAAAGGAAAGAAGAACATTATTACCATTATTAATATTTTCCTATAATTCTATAATAATTTAAGAATTTACAAGGAAAATTAAAGACTTAAGCATGACTCTCTTAAACTAAATCTTTTGTCTTTTCATTCTGAAGATGTGCAAACTCTGTAGTGTCAGTAGCAGGCAGAAGCTGTTTGACAATCACCTCCTCCTCTGACTTCGGAACAGTTTCTTCAAGGGAGATTAATGTTATAGTTTGATTTGGAGGATAGGAGGTATGATGTGTACATGATTTAAGCTTTCTTTCAAAGTCTGAAAAGGAAAAATAAAGATCTTTCCAGTTACAAAAATGCAGCAATATTTTGAAAAAAAATATTTTTAAGCACTGCTTAAAATTCAATTTATTAAGGACTCCTTGAAGCATGGAAGGTAGCATTTTACCCAAGTGAAAAATAAAAAAAAAAAGGGAAAAATAGGGAGAAAAAAGATATATTAAAAAAACTGGGAACACTCTGTCTGGAAATATTTGGAAAACATCATGTGCATGCATACTTTTTGAGGGTGTTTTTTTGCATGAAGATTGCTCACCATGCATGTACGTGCTCAGTAAAGCTTTATGGTACCACCTTTCATTTTGTATGCAGTGCATGAGTTTACTGTCCAGTACTGTATTGATCCACACAGCAATACTGAATACATATTTATGATGAGAGAAGTTTAATGGTCTTCCAAAAATCCCATTTTGTTTTAATCTTTAATTAATTCAGTTGAAAGGATAATATATAAGATCTCTCATTTTGGGTGGGTATTTTGTTTTATTTGGTTTTTTCCCCATAAGCTCATAGGAACACACAGGCATACGAACTCAATAATACATTTTCCCAAGTAGATAATTTGTTTACGTAGTAGCCTATTAATATAAAATCCTTCAGAGTTTCTTATCAAACACAATAGCTCCCCTCGTCAAAATGTAACAGCTATGTAGAAGGTCCAGTGCAGTAAAAATTATCAATGGTAACAGTAAATTTTGGATGTGCTATTGTGAGTCTCTTTCTACTAAATAAATGCAAAACCCATCCATATACATAACAATTTTATAGGCAAAGCTGGAAAGGTTTACTAAAGGACTTTGGTTTTCACAGTATCTTTTCTTTATCTGATTCTAGTCTCCACACAGTTTGCTAAAATAGATTCCCCAAAGTGGTAGCAGAAGGAAATGTTTGCCTAGTAATGTCTATAAAAGTTCATACATATTAAATAATGCATATGCAGAGAAGGGTATATCCAATGACTGTGCTAATGAAAGAAGCTGTATAATCACCTTTCTTATGAAAAATTTTACTGATGCCTTTTTGCCTCCCTTTACAGTACCAACCTTTGCAGGATATAATGACTGTTGGTACTCTCTACATTGTAGCTATACAAGCACCAAACCAAATTTTATAGATTATATTCTTTTCACTAATAAGTAAAATGAGATACAGTTATAACTGTCTTTGAAAAAAAAAAAAAAAGCCAGGAAAACTAAACAACCCCCAAAATACAAAACTATATTGCTTCATCTATTCTGTTTAGTAGGCTCATCTGATGTTATCTTTTATTAGAATAATTATAACAAATTGCAAGAATATTTAAAGATATTACAACTGGAGTTGACATCAAACAAAGAAGAAAACACATACCTTATGACCTTAGGAATAAGGATTTGTCTGTATTGGTTTTTGTAACAATTACTCTCTTTTCCCTTCATAGTGAACCCCATTTAGTATTTATGAGATGAGCAAGATCATGTAAGATACTTTTAGCATGTGCATACAGATTATATGGTCCTGAACACACAAGAAAACACAGGGCAGCTCTCCTCCCTTCCCCTCCCCTTGCCTCACCTTGCCTTTGCCTTGCCATATCTTTCCTTTCTTTTCTTTTAAAAATTACTCTTCCTCTATTTTTTACAGGAGGAAGGAGAGAAAATGGAGGAGAAGAAAGTTATAGAGTATGAGAGAGAGGGAGAGAGACGGAGAGAGAAAGATTGCAGGTGGCACTACAAATTTACAGCCTTTTATTCAGGTTTTATCGGAAAAAGAACTGTCCTTACTGCAATGCTTGCAGTCTGAAATGCACTCTATCATTCCACTCTGAAAGTCTGATAAGTCCAGAAGTGTGATGGCCTTCAGTTCTAAATCAGACTGTGCACTTCTAACATGACCTTCCCTCAGGCACCACAATGATATCTGTCTATGACTTCCTATGCACAAATTGAGCCAAGGTACTTCAGACATGTCTTCCTTAGCAACTTTACGTACTGTACAGAATAATGGACATCAAAGATTTTAAAGCTGCATATTTAGTCATTTCCTAACTTGTATTGTAATGGTAATGATGTGTTTATTCTCTAAATCTGAACAATGAAAGGACTAAAATACAATAGAAGAATAAAGTATTGTGCATTCCATGCATGACAACTGAATAAATAGGATAAGAACTTCAGAAAATTTTTGGCTGCATTCATAATCTCATTCATGGTACAAAATAACCTATGATAAAATAGCAGTAGCATGATGTCCTTACCACAAACTTCTTGATTTTTTTTTAACTTTGATTTCTTTTTTATTGTACTGTAATAGAAAGAAATATTATCTTTAAAATTCATAATCTGTAGAATTCTGGAGAAAGTCATAAGAAAGAAAATTTATAAAGCTTAGAGGCTGCTGCTCTTTTAGTATGCAAGAAATTTTATAGTGAGCATTAAGAATTTTTTTTTAAGAAAATAATAGTATTCACACCTAGTCTCTCACAAGAATTCAGTTAAAGTCAAGCACCATGAGAACATGAGTAAGACTTTTAATTCAGGCTCCTTTCCATGGGAAGTACTTTTGTCAAACACACTATATGTTAGAAACCATCATTGCATCTATAAACTCCCCAAATCTCCAAGATGAAGGCAAGGATAGAAAATAAACTGCCTTGTAATTATGATAATCCCTGAGCAGATCACAGAATCACAGAATCACAGAATAACCAGGTTGGAAGAGACCCACCGGATCAACGAGTCCAACCGTTCCTACCAAACACTAAACCATATCCCTCAGCACCTCGTCCACCCGTCCCTTAAACACCTCCAGGGAAGGTGACTCAACCACCTCCCTGGGCAGCCTGTTCCAGTGCCCAATGACCCTTTCTGTAAAGAATTTTTTCCTAACGTCTAGCCTAAACCTCCCCTGTCGGAGCTTGAGGCCATTCCCTCTTGTCCTGTCCCCTGTCACTTGGGAGAAGAGGCCAGCACCCTCCTCTCTACAACGTCCTTTCAGGTAGTTGTAGAGAGCAATGAGGTCACCCCTCAGCCTCCTCTTCTACACGCTAAACAACCCCAGCTCTCTCAGCCGCTCCTCATAAGGCCTGTTCTCCAGCCCTTTCACCAGCTTTGTTGCTCTTCTCTGTACTCTCTCCAGAGCCTCAACATCCTTCTTCTGGTGAGGGGCCCAGAACTGAACACAGTATTCGAGGAGCGGTCTCACCAGTGCCGAGTACAGAGGGAGGATAACCTCCCTGGACCTGCTGGTCACGCCGTTTCTGATACAAGCCAAGATGCCATTGGCCTTCTTGGCCACCTGGGCACACTGCTGGCTCATATTCAGTCGGCTGTCAACCAACACCCCCAGGTCCCTCTCCTCCAGGCAGCTTTCTAGACAGACTTCTCCCAGTCTGTAGCACTGCATAGGGTTGTTGTGCCCCAAGTGCAGGACCCGGCATTTGGCCTTGTTAAACCTCATGCCATTGGACTCTGCCCAGCGGTCCAGCCTGTTCAGATCCCTTTGCAGAGCCTCCCGACCCTCCAGCAGATCGACACTTCCACCCAGCTTAGTGTCATCCGCAAACTTGCTAAGGGTGCATTCGATGCCTTCATCCAGGTCATTGATGAAGACATTGAACAGGGCTGGACCCAGCACTGAGCCCTGGGGAACCCCACTTGTAACTGGCTTCCAGCTGGATTTCACACCATTTACCACCACTCTCTGGGCCCAGCCATCCAACCAGTTTTCCACCCAGGAGAGTGTGCGCCTGTCCAGCCCAGAGGCTGACAGTTTCTCAAGCAGAACGCTGTGAGAAACTGTGTCAAAGGCTTTGCTGAAGTCCAGGAAGACCACATCCACAGCCTTTCCCTCATCCAGTAGCCGGGTCACTTTGTCATAGAAGGCGATCAGGTTAGTCTGGCAAGACCTGCCTTTTGTGAACCCATGTTGACTGGGCCTGATCACCCGGTTCTCTTGCATGTGCTTCATGATAACACTCAAGATCACCTGTTCCATGACTTTCCCTGGCACTGAGGTCAGACTGACAGGCCTGTAGTTTCCTGGGTCCTCCCTGCGGCCCTTTTTGTAGATGGGCACAACATCAGCCAGCCTCCAGTCCAGTGGGACTTCCCCAGTCTTCCAGGACTGTTGGAAGATGATGGAAAGGGGTTTGGCCAGCACATCCGCCAGCTCCTTCAGTACCCTAGGGTGAATCCCGTCCGGCCCCATAGACTTGTGACTGTCCAGTCGGGCTAGCAAGGCTCTGACCACCTCCTCTTGGATCATGGGAGCCTCATTTTGCTCCTCTAGCTCCTGGGTTTGTACACAGGCGGAACGACCCTCCTTACGACTAAAGACTGAGGCAAAGAAGGCATTAAGTACCTCAGCCTTTTCCTCATCCCCTGTTACTGTTGTCCCTTCTGTGTCCAATAGGGACTGTATGGTCTCCCTAGTCCGCCTTTTATTATTTATATATTTGTAGAAAGATTTTTTGTTATCTTTCACTGACTTGGCCAATCAAGATGTTTTTATTGGTCTCCCCTGAGTTAGTTGGAAACATTCTGTGGGAAATAGTGTTCCCTACCACTCCCCCCAAGACCAACTTTCTGTGCTTCAACTTGATTCTTGAGATAATTTAAAGATTTGTGCAAGAAATAGTGGCAGGAAAATTTGCTCACAGGAGCACTGGCATCTCAGGGGCTTTTGTCATTTTGGCTTAAGGATAGAACTGCCAATTAAAACAAAACCAAAAACTCCTCAAAAAAACTCAGCCCATTTTGTTTCAAAATCCAGTAGCTTAAGAGACCTCAATTCACTGCAGTCAGTGTCTGAGTAAAGACCAAGTTTCAAGGTTCTTCATTGGGATTAAAATTAGAGCTGGATTCTATTTCATAGAATCATAGAAACATAGAAGCACAGAATGGTTTGGGTTGGGGGGTACCATAAATGTCATCAAGCTTCAAACACCCTGCCTTGAGCAGGGACATCTTCCATTAGACCAGATTGCTCAAAGACCCATCAAATCTGGCCTTGAACATCTCCAGGGATGGGCCATCCACAACTTCTAAGGGCAACATGCTCCAGTACCTCACTATCCCCAGAGTAAAAAATTTCTTCCTAATACATGATCTAAATGTACATTCTTTCATCTTAGAACCATTGCCCCTTGTCCTATAACTACAGTCCTTGATAAACATCCCCTTCCAAGCTTTCCTGAAGGTTCCCTTTAAGTACTGAATGGCTGCTAGATGGTCTCCCTGGAGCCTTCTCTTCTCCAGTCTGAATAACCCCAAGTCTCTCAGCCTGTCCTCATCGGGGAAGTGCTCCAGTGCTCTGATAATTTTCATGGCCTTCCTTGGCACTTGCTCTAAGAGATCCATGTCCTTCCTGTGCTGAGGACTTCAGAACCAAGTACAGTACTCCAGGTAAGGTCTCACAAGACCAGAGCAGAAGGGCAGAATCACCTCCCACGCCCTGCTGACAATGCCTCTTTTGGCATGGCCCAGGATGCTGTTGGCTTTCTGGGCTGCAAGTGCACATTGCTAGCTCATGTGGGGCTTCTCATCCATCAATACTGCCAAGTCCTTCTCTTTAAGGCTACTCTCAATCCATTCTCTCCATGCACTCTGCATTTGTGCTTGGGAGTGCCTCAGCCCAGGTGTAGGTTCTTGCACCTGGCCTTGTTGAATTTCATGAGGTTAGCAGAGGCCCACCTCTCAGGCCTGTCCAGTTCCCTTCAGATAGTGCCCCTTCCCTCCAGTGTGTAGACTGCTGCACAGCTTGGTGTCATCCGTAAACTTTGTGAGGTTGTCCTCAATCCCACTGTCAGTGTCTCTGACAAAGATATTAAACAACACTGCTCTCAATACCCACCCTTGAAGATACCACCTGTCACTGGTGTCCACTCGGACACTGAGTCATTGACCATAACTCTTTGAGCATGAATATCAAGCCAATTCTTTTTCCACCTAATGGTCCATCTATCAAATCTATTTCTCTGTAACATAGAGACAATACTGTCATGTGATACCGTGAGAAGAATGTCATGCCCAATTGTGTCAAATGCTTTGCACAAATTCAGGTAGATGGTGTCAGTTACTCTTCACTTATCTACCAATGTTGCATTCCCACTGTAGAAGGCCAGCTGATTTGTCAGGTAAGATTAGCTCTTAATGAAGCAATAATGTCTGTCACCATTCACCTCCTTATTTTCCATCTGCTCCGTGATCTTGCCAGGTATGGAAGTGAGACCTACTGGCTTGTAGTTTCCCATGTCTTCCTTTTGAGCTTTTATAAAAATGGGAGTTACATTTCTTCTTTTCCAGTCAGATGAAACTTATCCAAATTGCCACGACTTCTCAAATATCTTGTATAGTGGTTTAGCAACTTCCTCTGCCAGTTCCTTCAAGACCCGCATATGCATCTCATTGGGTCCCATGGACTTGTGCAGTTTCTTCCTAAATTATCTGAATTCAAACCTAGTGGGGGATGGAAGGGTTTTCTGTCTCTTAACATGCATTCACATGTTTTTCTAAATACATCAGGCTGCATAATGACAAATTTACCTTACGCCTTTGTGACTGCACTATCAATGATGAGATAGAAAACTGAAGACAAAGCTATCACAGTGTATTTATTCCACATTAATACAAGGTTGAATATTTTCTTCCGGAGAGAGCATGCTTTAGTTTTTCCTTATCATTCCTCTCCTCCTGCCCTTCAGAAAGAAGCACTCAGAAGACTGAGTATGTCTCTCCTTTGTCCAGAATGGGAAAGTTAGTGCTAAAATTTAGAATGACTTATTTGGAAAGTCAAATAATCAACCTCAAGGGAACAATATTCTGTGCCAGAGAGATTCAGGTCACCAAGTATTCATCAGTGGTTTTTGCAGAAAAAGTGAAGCTTTTGTCAAAACAAGGGACATCACCTTATAAAAAAAAATGTCATGTAGGAATATATGATTTTGCTAAACATGCTTCAAAAATAACTTTTAAGGTACTAATTCAGAGTGAATGGGATATAGAATTGCCTATTCATCACACTCTGCTGTCTTGCAAAGGATAAATGTTCCAGGACTAAGCTCCAAGTACATTTTCTTTTGCTTTGCTTTTCCTCTCCAAGAGATAAGGACTCTAAATGAAGTTATACTTAAAATCAGTGTTCAAAAAACCAGTCCTGATACCTGCTGGAAGTACAATAGAGCAGAAAGGAAGCAGTCTAGGAGGTTCCTGGAGTGCGTGGAAGACAACTTCCTTGCACAGCTGGTGAATGAACCAACAAGGAAAGGTGCCCTCCTGGACCTGCTGTTTGTGAACAGAGAAGGCCTTGTGGGGGATGTGGCAGTAGGTGGACGCCTAGGACAAAGCGATCATGAGATGATAGGGTTTTCTGTTCTAGGTGAAGTGAAGAGGGTGGTTAGCAGGACAGTAGCACTAAATTTCCAGAGGGCAGACTTTGAACTCTTCAGAAGGCTGGTTGGCAAAGTCTCATGGGAGACAGTACTTAAGGGCAAGGGAGCCCATGAGGGCTGGGAGCTCTTCAAAAAGGAAATCCTAGCAGCTCAGGAGAAAGCCATACCCATGTTCCAGAAAAAAAGCTGGCAGGGATAATAAACAGCTTGGTTGAACTTGAGTGATATCAAGAAGAGAAACGTTTATGGGCTCTGGAAGAGGGGACAGGCCTCTTGGGTGGACTACAGGAGGGAAGTGAGATTGTGTAGGGAAAAAATCAGAAGGGCTAAGGCTCAACTAGAAATCAGATTGGCAAAGTCTGTGAAAGATAACAAAAAACCTTTCTATAAATAATAAAAGGTGGACTAGGGAGACCATACAGTCCCTACTGGATGCAGAAGGGACAACAGTGACAGGGGATGGGGAAAAGGATGAGGTACTTAATGCCTTCTTTGCCTCAGTCTTTAACTGTAAAGAAAGTTGTTCCGTCTATGTACAAATGCAGGAGCTAGAGGAGCAAAATGAGGCTGCCATGATCCAAGAGGAGGTGGTCAGAGCCTTGCTAGCCTGACTAGACACCCACAAGTCTATGGGGCCGGATGGGATTCATCCAAGGGTATTGAAGGAGCTGGCGGCTGTGCTGGCCAAACCCCTTTCCATCATCTTCCAACAGTCCTGGAAGACTGGGGAAGTCCCACTGGACTGGAGGCTGGCTGATGTTGTGCCCATCTACAAGAAGGATCGCAGGGAGGATGCAGGGAACTACAGGCCTGTCAGTGTGACCTCAGTGCCAGGGAAAGTCATGGAACAGGTGATCTTGAGTGCTATCACGAAGCACATGCAAGAGAACCGGGTGATCAGGCCCAGTCAACATGGGTTCACAAAAGGCAGGTCTTGCCAAACTAACCTGATCGCCTTCTATGATAAAGTGACTCGGCTGCTGGAGAAGGAAAGGCTGTGGATGTGGTTTTCCTGGACTTCAGTAAAGCCTTTGACACAGTTTCTCACAGCATTCTGCTTCGGAAACTGTCAGCCTCTGGCCTGGACAGGCGCTGACTCTCCTGGGTGGAAAACTGGTTGGCTGGCCGGGCCCAGAGAGTGGTGGTAAATGGAGTTAACTCCAGCTGGAGGCCAGTTAAAAGTGGGGTTCCCCAGGGCTCAGTGCTGGGTCCAGCCCTGTTCAATGTCTTTATCAATGACCGGGATGAAGGCATTGAGTGCACCCTTAGCAAGTTTGCGGACGACATTAAGCTGGGTGGAAATGTCGATCTGCTGGAGGGTAGGGAGGCTCTGCAAAAGGCATCTGAACAGGCTGGACCACTGGGCTGAGTCCAATGGCATGAGGTTTAACAAAGCCAAATGCTGGGTCCTGCACTTGAGGCACAACCACCATATGCAGTGCTACAGACTGGGAGAAGTCTGTCTAGAAAGCTGCCTGGAGGAGAGGGACCTGGGGGTGTTGGTTGACAACCGACTGAACATGAGCCAGCAGTGTGCCCAGGTGGCCAAGAAGGCCAATGGCATCTTGGCTTGTATCAGAAACGGCGTGACCAGCAGGTCCAGGGAGGTTATTCTCCCTCTGTACTCGGCACTGGTGAGCCCGCTCCTTGAATCCTGTGTTCAGTTCTGGGCCCCTCACCACAAGAAGGATATTGAGGCTCTGGAGCGAGTCCAGAGAAGAGCAACGAAGCTGGTGAAGGGGCTGGAGAACAGGCTTTATGAGAAGTGGCTGAGAGTGCTGGGGTTGTTTAGCCTGGAGAAGAGGTGGCTGAGGGGAGACCTCATTGCTCCCTATAACTACCTGAAAGGAGGTTGGGGAAAGGTGAGTGCTAGCCTCTTCTCCCAAGTGACAGGGGACAGGACAAGAGGAAACAGCCTCAAGCTCCACCAGGGGAGATTTAGGCTGGACATTAGGAAAAAAATTTTCACAGAAAGGGTCATTGGGCACTGGAACAGGTTACCCAGGGAGGCGGTTGATTCATCTTCCCTGGAGGTGTTTAAGGCACGGGTGAACAAGGTGCTAGGGGACACATTTTAGTGTTTGATAGGAATGGTTGGACTTGATGATCCGGTGGGTCTCTTCCAACCTGGTTATTCTATGATTCTATGAAAAAGCTTTGCAAAATTTCCAAGGATGGATTCTCCGCAGTCTCCACAGGAAATCTGTCACACTCACAGTAAAAAAGTGTTTCCTGATATTCAGTTGGAACCTCCTGCATTTCACTTTGTGCCCATTTCCCTAGTCTGGTCACTGGGCACCACTGAACAGTTTAGATCCGTCTTCTTTATATCCTCCCTTCATGTATAATACATATACATTGATGAGATCCATCATGAGCTTTCTCTTTTCCAGCCTGAACAATTCCAGCTCCTGTCCTTCATCAGCTTTTGGGCCTTTGGTTGGATACTTACCAGTATGTCCATCAGTTCTGAATAAATGGAAGGATCATCTGCCTCAAACTGCTGGCAATACTTTGCTTAACGCAGCCCAGGGTATCATTGGCTGCCTCTGCAGCAAGAACGTCTTGCTGGCACCTGTTCAACTTGGTGTCCAGCCAGATCCTCAGTGTCTTCTCTGCAAAACTGCTTTTTATCTGAGTAGATCCTAGCACATATTGGTGCTTGAGGTTGTCCCTTCCCACATTCAGGACTTTGCACTTTCCCTTGTTGAAATTCATGACAGTCTTCTCACTACACTTCTCCAGCTTGTCAAGGTCACTCTGTGTGGCAGCATGGCCATCTGCTGTACCAGACACTTCTCCCAGTTGTGTGTCAACAGTAAACTTGTTGAGGTACACTCTGCCCTATCATCCAGATCATTAAAGAAATTGTTAAACAGAACTGGAAGCAGTATTAATCCTAGGACTACACAGTTAGTCACTGGTCTCCAACTAGATGTTGCACGATTTATTGTCTGCCTCTGGGCTCAGCCATTCAGTCAGATTTTAATCCACCTAACTCTCTGCTCAACAGCTTTTCTATGAGGATTTCACAGGTGACAACGTCTCAGGTCTTAACAAAGCCCAAGTAGACAATGTCCACTGCTCTCCTCTCATATACTAAGCAAGTCACTTCATCACAGAAGCTTATAAACTGATGATGCAAGATAGTTAAACTCTCTGTATAACAGTTTCTATATCCACATTATGCAGCTAGATAGCAATTCTGGCAGATACAGAGCTTCACTGATGACTCAGTGTTCAATTAAACAGAAAAAAAATAAAAATCCTACATGTAACAGAAGCATTTCAGAGCCATTCAATTGATAAATGCCTTAGAATGCAGCAGATTTTGATACCACCATTTGCTTGTTTACCTTGATAACTACATGTTGCACACTAGTCCTCACTCCAAATATGCCAGTTTTCAATTAAATCAAATAGTAAGTTTTGCGTCATTGGAAACTTATAAAATCATATTAAAATATTTTACATATTATGCTTTTAACTAATTATACCTAAAAATTCTAAATGGAAGGTTAATCTTGCCCATAATACACAACCCCATAAGAAATTAATCACCTGAAAGGAGGAATGTTTTGAAGAATTATTTTCTTATGAAATTTAAAACCTGGTTCTAGCCAAGCTACTTTAAAGGCATGATTTTCTAACTCTAGTGCATATTTTATACTTTTAGTGTGTTCCATGCCTAGAGACTCCAATGGCTTGTGAAATACTTTGCCCATATGAGTTTTCACCATCTGCTTTGTCATCCTTCTAATCTTTTCAAGTAAAGGGGAGACTGTAATGATGTTAAAGAGAAAGAATTTTTTAATGGAAATAAAGTGCAAAGAGTGAAAAAGCTTCACACTACCCACAGCCAAAAGGTCTCTTTTTATCAATGTGGTTTATGTGTGAAGGAAGGAGGGGTAGATGAAATGACTTCTCACACTAATACACCAGATCATAAAGGAGCCTGGAATAACTGAAAAATAAATTGCTTTGGCATCCATATTATAAAGCTAAGCATATGATTGTGCCATGAATGTAATCCCTTATAAAGAGTAATTTCCTGCATTGTCATAAAAAAGGTATGATAGTGCACTAATATCTATTCACATCTCTGCTTTTCTGATGCAGTTACCCTAATGTGCTTGCAGGATTTTTGAGTAACTGTGTTAAAGAGGATAGATATGCAAAATAAAGACTTTCCAAAGGGAACTTTATCCCATATTTGTTCCAAGTGTTCCTGGTTCTTTCTTTCTGAAATGTATTGACCATTATTGGTGACAAGTTATTACATGTTATGTGCCAGTACACTGATCTTTAAATTCTTATGAATGTTATGTAAAGCTGAAAGAAATGTGATGTACTAGGCTTTTCCTTATTCATTAAATGAAAACTCTCTCTGTGTACATTGTCTCTCCTCACATTTTTGCATCCCAGTTTTTATTTTTTTAGTCCTAAATAACCCGATTAGATCATATTTCTTTTTAAATTATGGATTTTTTTAGTATATTTCATAGAACTTGCTCAAAATTTAAACAAAGAACAAAACCCAAACCAACAGAACAACCAAAATAAAGACCGTATATCAAAAAGTATTTTAGCTAAAACAGTAGATAACAAATAAAGTAACTACTATTTTATAATAATGAATAATAAACTATGTTTCAAGTATCTAAAAGTAAGAAATCCAAAATACTTCTGGCTTATAAAATATATATGTATAGCCTATTGGAAACATGTGACTTAAATACTGAAACCTATGTACATATGTAAGTTAAACTTTTAAGTGCAGCAATAGCATTGTTTTCTTTTACTGTAATATCTTCAAAGTGTATGCAAAAGCAGTAGAAGATGAAGCATTAAATAATGAGCAATACACATCAAACTTAATATATTTTAGTTGTAATAATGTCTAAAAGGAGCTGGAATTTAATGTATCTTGAGAACTGAGTTGATATGTATCTTAACATTACATAAAACAATGTAGTCAATCCATGCTAATTTCGTCTTGCTAATAACATGCACCACATCATACCCTTCTTTATATGACCATCACTTTAAATATATAAACCAGAAAAAACCACACGCACAGAAAGTAAGAATGGTCTGGGAAAAAACAACAAATTGTCAGCTTTTTCTTTCAAATACCAACAACAGTATCAATTATATACAGCTTATAGAGGAGTTTATTTGAACAAAATGAAATAAACAGCTATATACAGTTGAAGAAAATATGAAATGGGGAAAAATCACGAAAAAGAATATGGATATGAATCTACTCAATAAAGAAAAATCCTATTTGAGATTTGACATCCTACCTCATACATTTAAACTTGCTAGCACCATCCTTCTCTCCCAAAAGCAAATGTCATATTGGCACATTTTGTAACTGTGGGGCATGCATGAATGTGCACATCCAGTATGTAGAACATTAACATTTCCTTATGGTTATCCAGACCTTTGATAATTTAGGGGATCGCTGCACTCCTGATAGCTCCCACTAAGTTAAAATAGTTTCCAGACTAGTGTTTAATGCTTAGTGCTTAAACTATCTTCATTTGGCCTCATTCTGTGCCAAAACCAGTTATTTCCAAATTCTCATTCAAGGAAATAAAACCCTGGAGACTTTATCAGAGAAACATAAGCAACAGTGACACTTCTAATGTTTTTCCATAATTTGACTGTGTCTTTGATAAAACTGATACTAAGCAGATTTATGAACTTGGAAGATAGGAGGCAGTGATTCAGGTGCCTTTTCATCATTCCTTTCTTCGACTTAATTTGTTTTTTTCTTGTTTGTTGATTTGTTTGTTTAACTGTAGAATTTGACAGATTTTCCTTTCATTACCACATATTCTTCCTCTTTTCTCTTTCTCTTATCACTAGTTGAAGAGGTAAGAATTCCATCAACTGAAGCACTGGAACTTGCTCTGTCCACTAGTGGTGGTATTACACAAATGGATCCATACTGATTCCAGACATCCTGTCTTTCATGAGGTGTTACCAGAGTACTAGTGGATGCGCTTTTAACTTCTTCCAGAGAGAAACATCACAAGAATTTTTTTTCAGATTCACTGGGCTAAAAGGCTTTGTATCTGAGACCTCTGAAGTCCCCCAATCATCCATATGTAGCATTACACCTCTGATCTCAAACTGATTTTAAATTGATCTCAGGTTTCAAATCACAACAGATTCATAGATTTAGGTTCAAAAAGACTTTAAAATCATTGAGTCCAATCATAAACCTAACAATTCCAAGTCCTCCACTAAATCATGTCCCCAAGCATCACATCTAAATACCTACGGGGCTGATTCAAAATGTTTCCCTGAGCACCCTGGTGTAATGCTTGATAACCACTTTTTTCCTAATATGCAGTCTAAACTTCCCCTGGTGCAACTTGAGGATTTTTTGTCTCCTCACTTCTTACTTGGGAAAAGTGAAAAATACCTTGCTTTATCCTCTTCTCAGTTGTAGAGACCGATAAGGTCTCCCATCAGCTTCCTTTTCTCCTGACTTAAAACTTCCACTTCCCTCAGCCTCTCGTCATCATACTTGTGCTCAAGACCTTTCATCAGCTTTGTTGCCATTCTTTGCACACACTCTAATGTCCTTCTCATAGTGAAGGGTTGCAAAATGAACACAGTATTTGAGTTGTGGCCTCATCAGAAGCAAGTACAGTGCAAACAATCACTTCCTTACTCCAGTTGTCCAAACCATTGCCAAACACAACTCATTGGCCCTCTTGGCCACCTGGACACACTGCTGGCTCATATTTAGCTGACTATGGAACAATGCTCCAGTCATTTGTCTCCAAGCCTGAGGTTTTGAATGGGATTGTTATGATTGAAGTGCAGGACATGGCAGTTGACATTGCCGAACAGCACACAGTTGGCCTCAGTCCTGCGATGCAGCCTTTCCATATCCCTCTGCAGAGCCTTTCTTTCCTCAAGCAGATCAGCACTCCTGCCCAGCTTGGTGCTGTCTGCAAAATTCCTGAGGGAGCACTTGATTGCCCACTTTCAGATCATTGTTAAAGATATTAAGCAGAACTGGTGCCAATACTGAGCCCTAGGGAACACTAGTTGTGACAGACCATGAACTGGGTTTAAATCCATGCAACAAAACTCTTTGGGCCCAGATATCCAGCCAGTTTTTTACTCAACAAAGAGTAAACCCATCGAAACCATGAGCAGACAGTTTTTCCAGGAGAATACTGTGGGAAATGATGTCAAAGGCTTTACTAAAATCTAGGTATACAACATCAACAGTCTTTCCCTCATCTACTCAGAAAGTCTTCTTGTTATAGAAGAATTTCAGGTTAGTTAAGCAGGACCTGCATTTCCTAAAGCCATGCTGACTGGGCATGTGATGGCACTCAAAATGATCATCTTCATCACATTCCCTGCCACCAAGGTCAGAATCGCAAGCCTGTTCCATGGATTTTCCCTCCCTTCTTGTAGAATCGGCCTTAAAGACAACGACACCCAAAGAGTTGCCAAATGTAAATGTCAACATTAGGAGAAACTGGACAAGCATCACTGGCTCTATTTACTGTAGATAGTACTTAGGTGCCTGAAATTGGAATCTAGTGCTATTTGAGATGCTCTAGGCTTCTTTCTTCCGTACCAGATCATCCTCTTGTAGATCTTCTCTTATATCTGCCACCAGCTCTATGACAACTTGAATGGTGTTAGACACTTAATCTGTGGGCAACAAATCTCTCTTAAGATCATCGTTAGTTCTGAATAGATTGTATATATACTTTGCATGCTAAAATCCTCGTTTAGAATATTTTAGGTGTCAAGTCCTGTTTTTAGAATTTGAGTGATGAGTTCATTTAAGCTCCTATACAGCGTAGAATAAAGCAATCCTGGGATTAACAGTAAGTGTTATTTCCTGCTGACCTTTAGTAATAGCAAGTTACTACTTCTTCTGTAGTAGAGCATGACTCATTTCTCACCTTATCTACTTCTTAATTGCCTATATGAAAAAGGATACTAGTAGGACAAACTCTACCTTTGTTAACAACCGGGACTTAAAATAAGTCTCTAGGTGGAGTGGAAATGAATGTGTAGAGTCCTTAGTAACCCACTTAATCGTGCTTGGGCTCTGCAAATTACATTACAGATTTTGGGAATGAAAATACCTTATAAGTTATTTCAGATGTAGTAAACACTCAAAATCTTCTCATTTGGCTGAACACTTAGCTTTGATGTTTATGAAGTAATGCTTTTAGATTTAGTTTTCTTTTTCATTTAAACATTTTTGCAGTGTATAGATTATCATAGCTTCTTAAAAGTTCATCAGTTTTTTAATAATCCATATGATTTCTTGGCATCTGCATAGCAGGATCATGCTGTGAAATCTTAATTCTTATGCTATTATGGAAAACTAGTTTTGTTGACTTAAACAGTCTCATTTAGTTTCTTTATAAATGTTTTTTGCCTTAATCAGTGAAAGATCTCCAGGCAGATTATAGCAAATTGCCTTACTTTTCTCACTAATACAGGCAGAGAATAACTATAATGGCACAGTATTTATTTACATTACTTTCTCTAGAAAGCCTTCAGAACCTTCAAAACAAAACTAAGGAAAAGAAACAATTGACTAAATCATGTAAGGAATATATACACACTAAATCTACTTTTATAAAGTTAGATAATAAAAGCTTTTTATTGGATGCATTTTAAAGTAGGCTCAGGCGAAGATTTCAGCTGGAGGAACTGCACTGAATCTGTGTACTGTTCAATGCACCAGATATTAAATTCAGTTTGCAGTTCACAAAGTAATAGAAAATAAAAATAAATGTTCAGCACTCAAGAAAACATTCTATCAGTTTTGTAGATTGACTTGTTGCCAGCAACTTGTACATATCATTTAACATGTTCTTAAATGTAGACTTTGTGGAATAGTATCTTGCAATAAACCACAGAATTGACATCAAACAGAAAAAAAAAAGATCAATGTTTTGAAGAAAAGATAAATTATGAAAGAAAATGACATATGGAGATACAGCAAAATTTATTACGTGAATCTTGCAGAGACTCCACAAGCTTAATCAGGCACCAAAATGTCCTTGTGAGAACAGCACAATTAATGATGAGAAAGATAGTATTTATCAAATATTTTACAGCTGAACAAAAATGAATGAAACAACTAAAAAAAAGATGAGGAAAAAAGAAAAATAATCAAGAACAAGATTAACAACTTATCTTGGCATAGTAACAGTCATAAAGTATATCAGAATATGAATACACAGATTCACTGATCTTGAAGTTTGACCGTTGAGTTGGGGTTAATCTCAATTCATGGTATCACTAGAATAGATATTTAGGCTAGTTAGATATCTAATAACTAGCTAGACTGTTTGCTAATCAAGTTCTTACTCATAATTAAAAGAACAAGGAGGGGTCAACTTTGAAAGGTAAGTCATCCCATCTCTGAATTGCATTCTTTATATTTTGTTTTTTGTTTGATTTTGTTTTATTTTTCCAAAAACTGTATGAAGAGTCCGTGTGACTAGCTTTCATTTTAAGGTTTTAACTTCTAAATAACTATTGATAATTACAATAAATCTTATCCTTTACCCTTGTTGATTAATTAGCCTCTAACCAGATACTTTTATTGGTACTGTCATTGCACTAGATCTATCTTAATAAAATTGCAAAATCATTAAAGAAATTAATCTGTTTATGTCAATTGATCCAATTTGAATACAATTCAAATTTTGTCCTGCTTTGCCATCATAGTACCAATATCTTTTCTTATTTGTTTGTCTACTTTTAGATTTTAATAAGATGTTATTCACTTTAATATATTGATCGTATCAGGGGCAGACGCCCAGGTGTTTGTAGCAGGGAGCTGTTAGGGTTACCTCTGTGAAGAGCAGCTGGGGCTGCCTCATGCAGGACACAATTGGTTCCAGCCAGTACCAATGGACTCATCAGAGGGCACAGCTGAGCCCCTCAGATAATGTGGTGGCACATCCAGGGAAAATACATTTGAGAAAAGGCAAAACACTACATGGCAGTGTGGCAGTGAGATTGGGGGAAATGTGTGAGAAAGAGTCCTGTAGACACCAAAGGCAGAGAAGAAGGAGAGGGAGGAGGTGTTCCTGGCACCAATACAGACATTCTTCTGCAGTCCCTGGAGAGAACCAAGGCAGAGCAGTTATTTCTCTGCAGAACACGGAGGACCAGTCTAGAGCAAATACCCACGCTGTAGCCCCTGGAGGACTGCATGCTGCAGCAGTGGGTGTTTCCTGAAGGAGTGCTGTCTGTAGAAATGACCCATACTGGAGGAAGCAAAATGTGAAGTTGAAGGAACAGCAGAGAGGCATTGCTATGGACCGACTCCCATTCCTCATTCCCCATCCTGTCTGCACTGTCCATGGGGGTGGAAGTTAAAATTAAAAAAAGAAGCGTGGACTACCAAGAACATGGTTGTTTATTTGCACAACTTATCTTTCTCTCCCCCCCCGCCCCCTCCCCAGTTAGAAATGAAATACTTGGAATCTAATTTAAAGAAATCACGATATAAAAATTAAATTTGACAATTCCTATTTGGGTAGAAAGAAAGAGATGTACACACAGTGTGTACTTTCAAAGCTTCAGTTCAGAAACTGAGTCTAAAGTAATTTAGTTGTAACCTTGTACAGCTTTTTGTTTTTCAAGCAAGTTTTCAGAACTGTTCAACCATTTGAACTATACTGTTATTTAGATATGGTTGCAATGTTCTTTCAAATAAGTAACGTTTATAGACCCTTTAGACAGAATGAAACACAGTACTGTATTGTTACATGAGTATATCCTTTATTTTAAACACCACCCTCTCTCTGAGTGTAGAAGTATTATTGTATTGCCTGAGAAATGCTTCAAGGTAGCGTAAATTCAAGATGGGTTGTTGCTTAAAGGCTGTCAGTTTCATAAGCTTCCTTACTGTGAATGTCAGACAGTTTAACCATAATGTACTCTCAGCATAGTTATTTTCCTCCAAATGTCCAAGGATTTTCTAAGCTGGTTTTTATTAGTTCTGTGTTATTTAGAAGAATTAAGAGAAGAAAAAGCATAAACAAGAAATTTATTATACCTGGCTGCATTCTTAATCACTACATATGTAAAAACAAGCAAATAAAAAGTCATATATATCAGTGCACATGAAATCTAAATATCTTCTGCCTTGGTGTTGTTCACAACTTTGGGACTAACTAAATGCGATAAAAATAATTCAGCATGTGTGTGATGTAATTTAATAAGGATCTACCTTGCTGGCTGAAATCTAAACTCCTGCTCTAAGAAATTGCAAAAGGCACTTCTTCAAAAAGCACTTCCTCAAAAACATTCATGATTAACTCCAGCACCATGTTAGTTCCTTGGTGGTGGTTGGACTGTGCAAATTAAGAAAAATATATTTTTGCAAGAGCAGTTGTTATTCTTTAGATTCATAAATAGTTCAACTTGTTGGATTAATTAAAATGCTTTAAGATATATTTTTTCCCCTAGAGATAAGTAGAATGCAGAGAAAATGAAAATGTAAATTCAGTAATTTGAAGATGAATCCCATATTATGTCAGTAATCTGAATATCAAATCCACCTTTTCCTAAAGCTTTTACTTTCTTTTTTTCTCCTTATTGTATTCTTCCATTCTTTCACTTCAACCATTTCCTTTCTTTTAGTATGACTTCTCCAGGGTTTGTTAATTCTCTGATCTTCTATCACCTTCTTTCAAATATAAGAACACTAAGAATTGTCTTTTTCAGCTTTGATTTTTCTTTTAGTTTTTTTCCTTTCAGAAACAGGAAATGCATTTTAGACAGTCTAGAGTTTAGAAAAATACAGTCAAGTCTTTCCTTTCCTTTCCTTTCCTTTCCTTTCCTTTCCTTTCCTTTCCTTTCCTTTCCTTTCCTTTCCTTTCCTTTCCTTTCCTTTCCTTTCCTTTCCTTTCCTTTCCTTTCCTTTCCTTTCCTTTCCTTTCCTTTCCTTTCCTTTCCTTTCCTTTCCTTTCCTTTCCTTTCCTTTCCTTTCCTTTCCTTTCCTTTCCTTTCCTTTCCTTTCCTTTCCTTTCCTTTCCTTTCCTTTCCTTTCCTTTCCTTTCCTTTCCTTTCCTTTCCTTTCCTTTCCTTTCCTTTCCTTTCCTTTCCTTTCCTTTCCTTTCCTTTCCTTTCCTTTCCTTTCCTTTCCTTTCCTTTCCTTTCCTTTCCTTTCCTTTCCTTTCCTTTCCTTTCCTTTCCTTTCCTTTCCTTTCCTTTCCTTTCCTTGTTTTTATTCTCTGTACTCATTAGATAATATGTTTAGTAGCTTATCTCTTCATTTGCTCTTTTACTTTTTTTGAACTTTTCCTTATTTCTCACATATATTTTCTATTGCTTCAGATTTTTTATTTTCCTTCATTTTCTTGAGTAAGCGAAAAACAATTCCAGGTCTCCCCTCAGCCTCCTCTTCTCAAGGCTAAACAACCCCAGCTCTCTCAGACACTCCTCATAAAGCCTGTTCTCCAGTCCCTTCACCAGCTTCGTTGCTCTTCTCTGGATGTGCTCCAGAACATCAACATCCTTCTTGTGGTGAGGGGCCCAGAACTGAACACAGGATTCGAGGAGTGGTCTCACCAGTGCCGAGTACAGAGGGAGAAGAACCTCCCTGGACCTGCTGGTCACACCGTTTCTGATACAAGCCAAGATGCCATTGGCCTTCTTGGCCACCTGGGCACACTGCTGGCTCATATTCAGTCGGCTGTCAACCAACACCCCCAAGTCCCTCTCCTCCAGGCAGCTTTCTAGACTGACTTCCCCTAGTCTGCAGCACTGCATAGGGTTGTTGTGCCCCAAGTGTAGGACCTGGCATTTGGCCTTGTTAAACCTCATGCCATTGGACTCAGCCCAGTGGTCCAGCCTGTTCAGATCCCTTTGCAGAGCTTCTCTACCCTCCAGCAGATCCACACTTCCACCCAGCTTAGTGTCGTCCACAAACTTGCTAAGGGTGCACTCGATGCCTTCATCCGGGTCATTGATAAAGACATTGAACCGGGCTGGACCCAGCACTGAGCCCTGTGGAACCCCACTTGTCACTGGCCTCCAGATGGATTTTACACCATTTACCACCACTCTCTGGGCCCGGCCATCCAACCAGGTTTCCACCCAGGAGAGTGTGCGCCTGTCCAGTCCAGAGGTTGACAGTTTCCTAAGCAGAATGCTGTGTGAAACTGCGTCAAAGGCTTTACTGAAGTCCAGGAAGACCATATCCACAGCCTTTCCCTTGTCCAGTAATCGAGTCACTTTATCATAGAAGGCGATCAGTATACAAATGATAATGTAGCTGTCCTGGTGGGCATGAGTCAGCAGTACATCCTTTTGGTGGTGCAGACCAACCACTTACAGAGCTATGTTACCAAGAGCACACATTGCAAGTTGAGGGAAGGAATTATTATGAGGAACGGTTGGACTCGATGATCCGGTGGATCTCTTCCAACCTGGTTGTTCTGTGATTCTGTGATTCTGTGATTTTCCTTTGTTTGGTAGTTGAGATGCCTCACTCAGATCATTCTCTCTGGTTCTTGGCCTCTCAGTACATAAGATAGATTGGGAGCTGAAACACGTTTAGTATTAGGAGAGCTTGGAGGAACTGGGATAGACTGTAGAAGGCTCAAGGAAGATCTAATTACAGTCTTCTACAACTTAAAGGGTTATAGTACAGAAAGGGCTAGGCTTGCCACGCAGGCACAGAGACAAGAATGCAACAATACGATCACAAGTTGTAATAAAGGAAATTCCATTTCTTCACAATAAGAATGGTAAAGCTATAGAGCACTTTCATTGCAGGTTTAGAAACAAGCCTCCAAACAAGATCCATCCTTGAATATTTCCTAAAACAAATAAGCAAAACCATCAGCCTTGAAAATTATCAACTATTCCTGATACAGCTAAGTGATATTTAACTTTTTCAGGGTTTTCTGTGATGGTTTAGTCATATTGTGTTCCAAACATAAAGTGAAAGGATTAAGATTTTTTGTATCCTGAAACAGAGGCACAATTTATATATGTATGTCTCACTCCACTGCATAGAGTATTTATGGAGATTTTTAAAAAATACTGTATTTTTTATTATGTTCTTCTTTGAACAAAAGACAAATTGTATTTGTCACATGGTTACTGCTAACATAGTGTATCTCTAATGCACTGGTCTGATCTAAATGTTAATTAGAAGGCATTTTATGTTCTGTACTTATCTTTGTAAAGTGGAGGATGCCTGCTGAACCATAAAGCAAACAATTACACACCAATCCTACCAGCTACTTGTTCACAGAAACTCCCATCCATTTTTCCTGTCCTCTCAGAAAGGGTGAGGAAGACACATACAAGAGCTCAGACAAATAATTAAGTCTACTTCATTAATAACACTGGAGGATTTTTGTCTTTTGAATGAAAAATAGAAAAAAATAAGACGTGATACTTGTCATCAACATTTCGACCTGTATTGTTTGTATAAACATCTCTTTAAAGTGCCTAAAATTATTTTTTTTAGGCTTTAAGTGTTTTTTTTTTTCCAATTTATTCTAGTTGGCCAGACCCCCATCATCCTGAAAATTGTCCTTGACTACTATTATTTTCTTGGCAAGACAGGTGTTCTTGCACAGTGTGCAGCAGAGCAAGAGATGTAATTCCAAGGAGGATTTCAAGTGACTAATTCCAAGAGCAAAAGGCAAAGGAGGCATTGCATCAAATGAAATAATGACAATATGAAGTTTTGTTTGCTGGTTAGAGTGGAAATATAGTAGAATGAAGAGCAATTGGAGGCACATATTCCATGCACAAAGGAATATACTACTTTATAAGAATATTGTCATTTGTATTCTCAGCAAGCAATGGTATTAATTGATATGAATTAACAAGAAATTAAAGTATGTGTCATAGAATGTCTTTTTATTTCCCATCTTCTTTCCTGTGCTTATCACATAATCTGTAAACTGCAAATATGTCCTTTCATGCAGCATTTCAGCCTGTAGAAATTCAGATTATATAAAAGGTTCAGCATTGTAATTGTAAGTGATTGTCTAATGTTTGTAAAAACTCTGATGGCGTATGCTTTCTGGAATTAGGTAGGAAACAGAACTAAACCTTTATTCACATTCTGCATATTTTTCTTGAACATCTCTTTTTAATAAATATTTGAGACTGAAAATTATTTAGAACGTTGTCTCATTTATGTTTATTTAGCTCCACAAAGTCATGACTAACATTTTTTCATGATGCAATCCTTCATCCCTTTCTATCAGAACGGCACCCACCTCTCCTTAGCAGTTCATCACCGGTTATACACTGACCCTTTTTTGAGCCTCCATTCTACAGGGAAAAATATAATCTTTGGTGCTGCATGGCAAATAGGTCAGAAAAATGATGTAGTATCAATTAGCCAAAAAAACATAAAAAAGGATAACATGAAAGGACAGGTTGATACATTTCAAGATAGCCTAAAAAGGTATACAAGAAGCATATGTGAAACTATACCTTCAGAAGAACAAAATTCTAATGAAATCTTTACTTTCTTTACTTTACTTATCTGTACTTTTAAAATGGGATAATATCTGTGAAATGTTATACAAAATACGACTAATACTTCTAATATTCTTTTCATAGAAGAAAAGATGTGTTCAAAAGCAAAATACAAAGGCTCAAGGTCACCTGTAGAAATTTTATTTGCTCATATGTCATCTTGCAGCCTAGTTTTTGGGACAAGTTCTGAGAGCCATATTGACAAAAACGTGTTTCTGAATATCCTGGCCAGGGGCTCTTGTCATAAGCATTTCCAAATTACTGTATCTACAAAGCACTGAATTAATTAGGCATGATATATTTTTGGCATGTGACTGCATAGAATGTAGCATAATGTCATGAAATCTACCAGCCTGAACTGCACTGTTTACAGAGGTGACAGTCTTGTGGGAATATTTTCAGCTTTGAATGCATGCAATTTACCTTCAAAGTAAACTCTAGCTCTCACTAATAAAACTTCTTTTCTCTCTTTCTCACTAGCCACTTTCTGGCATCTTTCTGATCATGCCTTGCTGCACAACTTAATAAGAAGGAATCAAGCAAGAATGTCCCAGCTAAATTCCCAGCATACAGGTAAAATAAAACCTAGACAAAGATCTGGGACGGAGACAGTATAATGAACAGAAATGGCAAGGAAATTTAATTTAATTTCATTGTGTACTAGCTTTCAAATACAAAAATAATACATGTATGAATACCTGGATGTATCTATGCATATGTTTCATATATATCTGTTAGTGTTAATGCATGCGTGTCATTCTTCCTCTTTATGGGCCGGCTAAAGTACTTAATGTGTAAAATTTTTCATGAAAGATTTTATTAAAAAATATATTTTATAGAAATACCTTCATTTTGAATATATTTAAGGCAGAAAATTATCATAATATATTGTTTTATCATCCCAATTTGAAATGGCAAATGTTTCATTTCAAAGAAGTAAAAATGCTTCAATTAACTGTTCTGTATTATTTTATACAGTAGAAAACATCTAATAGTTTATGTATCATATTTTTTATTTGTATTATTATATTTGTATTTTTGTATTTTTTACTTTGTATTATAATATTTTAACAAAGAATGCAGATCATTAGTGTTTCAAGCTGAGAAAAGTATTGAAGTAAATGACATTTTTCAAAAGAATGGTTATTTTTCCTTCCTACCAAATAAATGGCATAGTTTCTTTCTTCTAAACTGCAGTGGTATCAAGACTTGAAAGGTAACAATGAGAATCATATCTTATTTAACAGTTTGAATCATACTAAACAACAAGCCTCATAATGTTACTGAATGATTTTACTATTGTTGTTATGATTATTATTAATAACAGAAATGGTGAATATCAACAGCGTAAGTACATATTTTTGTGCTGTTGTAAGCATGGATGGAAAAATGATGGCCTTTGCAAAAACAGAATGAGAGAAATAGATGCAGCAGATCAACAATTTTTACAAAAATAAACAATTTACTACCATTGTTTGGCATGTAATAGTCTAATAATTCTCATCAGATCCACTTCCCATCTGTTGCTAAAGCTTTCACATCTAACAATTATTTTTTTTTATACATTATAATAAACCATCTCTGCAGACATGTACAGACATCTTGGTGAACAACAGATGAAAACTAAAAAAGATCTTTGAAAATCTAATGAAACAGTAGTAAAGGCTGGCTTCGGTGACACAACAAAGGTTAACATATTTATCCCACGTGGAAAATGGTAGATTCCCTTAATGGGAAGTGGGTAGTTGGCACCAAATGTGTTGGAGAACAAAAAGCAAAAAAAGACTATAAGAAGAATTATATTATCTAAGCAGTACTGTGAAAAATAAAACAAATTTTGGAGCATGCACATACTGCAAGGGTATCAGGGTCAAAGAAAGGCAGTTGTCATAGAGATATGAAGTACTTGATGATTTTAATTGTATGAAAACAGAAACCTCTATGTTACAGTTATTATGAGTGTAGAATATGTAGACCCAGATGGATGTGCAAGTCCATAATAAGGGCCAATTCATATATTTCCCACAGTATCCTGGTTTCTGTGACAGCAGAGGGATACCATTCTTTATAGTTAGAACTGCAGTGGGAATTAGTGCTTGCTTCTGTATACACATAACATCAAAAAAATTATGTTAAATCCCACTGAACAATGGGTGGTGCAAAAAAAGAGCCAGCTGATCCCTGAGGTATCTAAAGAGCACGAAGGAGCAGAGAGTCTAACTGACAGACCAAATGGCTGTCTGCAAGTATGAGTAAACTAGGAAAGAAGGAAATGCAGTACAGTTAGGAATATGAAAAAAGTTTAGTTTTTTTAATTCTTAGTTTTGAAATAGTGGATGAAAATGAAATCAAGATTGAGAAAATACATTTGTGAGTCATCATCATGTTAGAAGCCGTATAGCCTGAGATCATGATTATACAGAGAGAATAAAAATTAGAACACTGAAGGGCAAAATCTCAATAAAAGACAGACAAGGGGAAAAGAACAGCCAAAGGATATTTTGAAGGAAAAGTTGAAAAGGTAAGGGGGAAGTTCACAGGAGTATGGAGTAACAGAAGCCAATAATGTTTCTAATACTTTGATAACACTCTTCTGTTGGATAGTATGTACTATTTCAGTGCAATCTGGTTTTAACAGCCTTGAAATCACAGGTTTATCAAATTAACGAGTATTAATTTTTACATATAACAGGACAAGAAAATATATTGTTAGGATCGTTGAGCCAATAGGCAAGGAATGGCTGCTATTTCTTCCTAATGATAACAAGGTTTTTAAATCTTGTTTTTCTTGGGATTTATTTTTTGTTTTGACTGACATACTTATATGCTCACTGGTATCTCCCTTTTCTGCTGCCATGTGCTGCAGGCTGCTATATAGATTTCCTTTAAACAAGGACTCTGCCTGGTATTAAGTGATTGTTACTATTTTATGGACTCATTGCTATTCAAAAATGACTTCAGAATGAAGAGACTAACTACGTTTAGTTACCAAAACACATTTAGTCACAGATATATTTGACACAAATGAATTATCGTTTTCATATCATAGAATCATAGAATCATAGAATAACCAGGTTGGAAGAGACCCACCGGATCATCGAGTCCAACCATTCCTATCAAACACTAAACCATGCCCCTTAGCACCTCGTCCAATCATTTAAGTCAAGTTCTGACAGACTAATCTAGGCATTGCTAATCAGTTTAGTTGTGTGGGACACAGGAACAAACAACAAAGCAAACTGTGTGGACTCTGACCAACATTCCCAGAGGCAAACATTGTTGTAATACTCGATGGACTGATCCTAATTTTCCCTACATCCACATTGCACTGATGGAGCATAATCAATTCCCTTAAGGAAGGAGACCTCGTAGATTTTCCTGTTGCTTTGAAAATTAGGATGAAAAAAGGAGGGTATCAGGATGACTCTCCTAAACTGAGACCTTCAATTGGAAATAGTCTTTAAAGGGCAAGTCTGAAGTAGTTTTTAGGCCTGTCCCAGACCTGTCTTGCAAATGGCATGGGTTTGCATACACATTTTTCCATTCCACGTCCCTCCATCCTCTCCCCATCTCCCACTGTTACTTGAACAAGCATTCACACAGCAGGAGAAAGCGACTCTGTCTGCACCTGGGGACCCAGTGAGACCGACTATACACAAATATCAGTAAATATCAGTTATATCAGTAACTAGTGTACAAAATACCTGCTTCTGACTGGCTGAAATTAATAGACTCATAGAATTATAGAATCACCAGGTTGGAAAAGACCCACCGGATTATTGAGTCCAACCATTCCAATCAAATCCTAGATCGTGCCCCTCAGCACTTTGTCCACCTGTCCTTTAAACACCTCCAAGGAAGGTGACTCAACCACCTCCCTGGGTAGCCTGTTCCAGTGCCCAATGACCCTTTCCATTAATTTTTTTTCCTAATGTCCAGCCTAAATCTCCCCTGGTGGAGCCTGAGGCCATTCCCTCTCGTCCTGTCCCCTGTCACTCGGGAGAAGAAGCCAGCACGCTTCTCTTTACAACCTCCTTTCAGGTAGTTGTAGAGAAAAATGAGGTCTCCCCTCAGCCTCCTCTTCTCAAGGCTAAACAACCCCAGCTCTCTCAGCCATTCCTCATAAGGCCTGTTCTCCAGCCCCTTCACCAGCTTTGTTGCTCTTCTCTGGATGTGCTCCAGAACATCAACATCCTTCTTGTGGTGAGGGGCCCAGAACTGAACACAGGATTCGAGGAGTGGTCTCACCAGTGCCGAGTACAGAGGGAGAAGAACCTCCCTGGACCTGCTGGTCACGCCATTTCTGATACAAGCCAAGATGCCATTGGCCTTCTTGGCCACCTGGGCACACTGCTGGCTCATGTTCAGTCGGCTGTCAACCAACACCCCCAAGTCCCTCTCCTCTAGGCAGCTTTCTAGACAGACTTCTCCTAGTCTGTAGCACTACACAGGGTTGTTGTGCCCCAAATGCAGGAAAATTCCCATGGTACCTGGTGAATGGATGTCACTGTCACCATGGAAACCACTTTGCCATTAACTGTTTAGTTTAGGGGAACCATTTAAGCTTAAACAGAGTTCAAACAGGTCCTACCTTCTACCAGACTACCACTATGGGATGTGTTGTGCTGCACTTTGACCAAGATCAGGGTTCTGTTCTGATGTACTTTTCAGCATTTGACTCCATCTATCTTTTTTAAAGCTTCTTTATAGTTGGTCCACTTAAAATATACATTGTCTATTACAGGTATGGTATCCCTGAACAGCAAAACAGAGACCTGCCAGCCTGCCCTGAGAGCCAAAATACTAGCACAACATAAATAGTCAGCAATAGTGTGGTGACCGTAGGCTGCTTAGGAGAACTGCAGACCAGACCAATGCTCCCACATCTCATGATGCAAGTGTTCTCATGTCAGTCACTTGCAAGGAGAGTTCTCTTCCATGCTGGAGATGATGGATTTATGTGTTCTTTTTGCAGTATAATTCAAAGTATTTTACTTTGTCACTGGGTGTTGTCTTTATCCTTATGCCACTACAGGACTGAGCAAAACATAAGGTGACACATGGAGAGGTGTTTTTTTTCCCCGATAATATTATTTAAAAGATTTCTTCTTTTAAATTTTATTCTGGAATTATACTGGGGGTGCTGGTTTATAATTTATCAATGACCTTAATTTAAACTGCATCAAACAAAGCTTGTATTTAAAGATTATTTCTTGTGCTTTGGACCCTTTCAAATCTGACAGGAATCAAAGCAGCATGCACCTTCAAAAGCTGACAAGGCTGCAGCAAGCAAGGAAGCAAATATTCAATCTCAATCGAGAACTTTGCAACAGAGAGGAACAGTTACACTGCAAATAGCAGTAGCTCACCATGGTCATCTGTTTTCTGGTTCTGTAGTCATTTATCTGCAAACAAAACTTTGACATTTACTAAAAGGTAGTGAAAGAAATGGGGCAGGTAGAAAACATAAAGGAAGATCCTACAGGACAATATAAAGAAAGGAATTTTGAGAAAGATAGCTTGGGTTCTTTATGTGACTTGTATTAATTCTCCTAAAGGCCAAAAAGACTCTTCCGTTCCTTAAAGAGCTTTAAGGGATCAGATTTACACCCTACTACTGAGGAGACACTAAATACTGAGTTGTCAGTGTCTGTTTTTTGTCCTCCAGTTCACTTAGGAATAGTCTTCAATGAAATAGAAAAAAGATTCCCATAAAGGATTGGGGAGATGCCATCTTTAAATATCCAAGTTAGATGTTTAGCTCAGGATTCTAGCATAATTAAAATACACAAAGATGTTTCTATACTTGGTGATTCAGTTCATTTCATAATTCATCCTTTTATGGTCCCTCTTTTGTATCAACTGCAAAGAAGACTGAGTATCTTCATTCACCACTTAGATAGTTTTATTAAATGAGGTCAAAACTGACTGGAAAAATTGTGATCTTTTTGCTGTGATATGTTAATTTTTTTTGCATTTAAACTAGATTACGATTTTAAGTTCAGAGAGGGAAAGGTATTTTTGCATATGTCCATGTTTATATACACTTTAAAATAAAAATGCATGCTTTTCTTGTTAAAGGTTGGTAATGGGAGCCCTATTTTTGTGTTTTCCCCTTGGACTTTTTCAGTTATGACTTTAAGATTTCTTAGCAGTCCTGTCATAGTTTTAATTATATTTCTACTTAATCAGCATGGGAATTTAGTCTAGCAGTGAATGTTTAAAAAACTCTCTGCCTAAAGTCACACCTAAATTTAAAGCTCTGTAAGAAAATCATTATTAAGAGAGCTTAGTGAAAAAAAAAAACAAAACCCAACTTCTAAAAATTACTGCTGAGGAAGTTTGTAAAGATCATGCTGAGCAGTAGGTCAAAAAGCCCAATCCATTGAAAATGACTAGAGTTATGGAATTCAGTTATCCTGGTAGGTGTCTACTTCTTTTCACTCACCACTTTTGACATTGTTCTTTCATGTCATTTGGACATATTCAGCAAGGTCATGTAAGGGGCAGACTTTTCCTGTACTTTTCTGTATGTA
The DNA here is from genome assembly GCF_032191515.1 of Phaenicophaeus curvirostris. Taxonomy (NCBI): domain Eukaryota; kingdom Metazoa; phylum Chordata; class Aves; order Cuculiformes; family Cuculidae; genus Phaenicophaeus; species Phaenicophaeus curvirostris. The sequence goes on along the minus strand of NC_091392.1, from coordinate 174,698,945 downwards.
GGGGGAGTATGGAGACTTGTTACTTCTTAAGTGGCTACTTTATTTGTATTTACCAACAAGCTCAGCATCATGTGAAATGAAATGCAGTGTGAGAAGGGACCCTTACCAGCTATGTAAATTCTGTTTGGAATACTTCCTTTCTAACCTGCACAGCCCTATTGAAAGAAATAGTGTGTCATTCAAGCCTTATGCAGACCCCTATCCTTAAACGGTCCAGCATTTTCTGAAGTTTGTATAGATGACAGAGTTAAAATTAGCACACGAGTTCCATGCAAGTAAGACATTCTCCTAAGACAGCATAGAATCAAGGCAGCTTCTTGCCTAGTCACAGTAATGAAAGCAAAGTACTACAAGATGAAAACACGGACATTAACTTGTCAGTGACTTTGAGCCACAGCAAATACCTGGTATCTAGCTGAAAACCCAGGTGAGGATCCATGTAAAGCATTGATTGCCTATCAGCCAGCAACACATATTGAAGAACTGACAAAATGTGTCAATTGTGAGTTTTCAGGAATAAAGGGAGAAATCTAAGCTAAGCTCTGGATACATCAAAGTTTTTACTACAGACAGGGTAAATGACAGCATATATATTCATGTAAGTATAGCAAATATAAAACTTTGTAGGAAGTCATGATCCAAGGTTAAGCTAGACACATAACGCATTCTATCTTTTGTATTGTGGAGATGGTGCGACAGACTATGCAATGCTCTAGGGAACTGTGGCTTAATCCAGTTGCACAGTTTAATAGTTTTTAATCATTGACCTGAATGAGCTTTCAATAAATACTTATTTCCTTGTTGGCCACTGATTTTGTCCAAGTTCTCAGAGTGCCTATCTGGCTGCAAAGCCTCTACATGTGCTGGACCTCAGACTCTTGAGAGCTTGGGTTTGCTTGCAGCAGAAGAAGCACTTGCAAGGTTAAAAAAAGTAAGAACAGCACTCTCTTAGATAGATAGATAGATAGATAGATAGATAGATAGATAGATAGATAGATAGATAGATAGATAGATAGACAGACAGACAGATAGATAGATATTACAGAACTGAGATTAGGAGATAGATTGTGCAGCTAGGGAGCTGTTACTGTGCCTATTATTTACATTTCTTTTGTGACATGCATAATCAGCAGTCTAAGACCTGGAAGGTGCATCTGCCTTCTCACATTGTTTTAAGGCTGCATTATTGGCCTAACTGTATTAAACATTTACAGTGCTAATTGATCTTAAAGTGTACCAACCCATCTACTGTTCATTAAAGAATTAACTTTTCTAGTTAAAGTTCAGCATTTTTTTAGTCCATTTACATAGACATCATCCTAAAGCAAATAGAACAATTTATCACCATTACAGCTTTCAGAAACATAATCCTGATGAGCTTTTCCAGTGTCAGAGTTACTGAAATAAAACTATTATAACAAAATTGATTAGGCAGATTCAAGAAAATAAAGAAGTTCAACGTTATTTGTATAATGAGGTACTCAACAGTCAAGTTACATAGCAATTTGTAGCCCTTTAAAATGTTGATCATTTGATAGTCATTGTCTAAGAAAGTCAAGTGTATGTATATATAAAACAAATTCTATTACAACCACATGTTGCAGTTTACCTTGTAAAACACTGTAAAACCTAGGTTGTTCTGCATTTATGCTGCTGATAATTAAAAAGTAAATATGGATAAACCATTTTTTTACTTACAATTTTCTGAAAATCTACATCTTTCCTAATTAGAGAAGAAATGACAGTGATGTTAACTATAGAGCCATAACTAATAATCCACAACATGCAAACTATTGTACACAAGTATAAATTTGGTGGAAAGATGTTACTTTAAAGGTGTCAAAGTTTAAGAGATACCAAAAAAAGGCTTAGTCAGTGAGAAGTACTTTATCTTATTTACTCATTCTTGGCATATATGAGTGTATGAGATTTAGTAGACAGTAGTGCATTTGGAGAATCCATGTGGGAACAGTGATGCTGAGCAGTTATTGTAGAAATGCTCTATTATGCAACCCTTATCTATCTATATTTATATTGCTTTATCACAATAATATCTGAATACCACAAAACAGTCACCTGTGAAGTCACTTGTGAAGTGTCAATAGTGTCATTTTAAAGGTGGGAAATAAGTAAGAAGAAAACAAATCAATTTTTTATCACAGATTCCTTAGGTAAAATATGGCAGTTAGTTGGATTGATTTTTTTTTTCTCTCTTAAGACTTCAATTTGTTACTTAACGAGTAGTTTATTCTTCCTTATATAGTTAGTTATATTTAAATATAGATCAAAATATAAATGGAATATTTGAAAGTGAGGCTGAGTTTTTCAGTTTGTAGAAAAGTTAAATAAAGCATTCTTGCACCAGGTTCAACAGCTGTAACTGTGAATCTGCTACAGATTTGGGATAAATGGTTCTCAATTTTAATAATGTGGGCTCCACTCAACTCCCTTCTTTTTTTCCCTCAATGACTGTACCAGAAATAGAAATCCCAACTGAATCAAAGGAACTGGAGCTCAAAAAAAGCTCTCCTGCATTGTTGTTTATTTTCATTCTGGAAAATTTGAAAATTCTTTCTTGTTCTGAAAAATATCTCTATTTTTACTAACACCTTAATATTTCCTTCAGCTTCCCTCTGTGTTACCATTTTTCATCCAGATGTTCTGTTCTCAAACATCACAAGCCCCCTTGCCAACATTTCAGAATTTCTGTCATCATTTTTGGAACTTTCAATAATAACTGGGGATTAAAAAAGTTCTAACAATTTCCCAGGGTGGCAATTCTTCCAGTTCCAGATCAGGACATGAATTTGCCTCTGCTTTGACAAACTTATTTCTCTGAGATGGGTGTTTAAATTTATCATAGTAAGGAATAGACAGACAGAATTGTCTTGTCTCACAACTGCATTGGGACCTCATAGAAGAAATCATCCGTGCTTCAGAATATATGACTTATTTTACTGGACATTATTCCAAATATTTAGAAAGGGGTGTGATAGAGGGATATTCTGTACTACTTGGGTGTTTATAAGCTTCTGTCCTCACTTCTCCCTCACAGTGATCTGATGAGGCAAATAAACACTATTCTTCCCATTATACAATTACAGAATAGAAAACTAAAAGTAGTATTGTTTTCACTTTGGACATCTAAACTTCAATCATCTAAACATGAGTTTTTTCCCTAGACTTTTTTATCAGTATAGTTACTGAGTCAATTAAGCACACCAGTAAGGTTTTTGTCTGCTTAATTCTGAATTCACCATGACGTGAGCTGTACCTTGGGAATACCTGCTTCACTTCAGAGAAAAAATTTGATTTTTGGAAAACAAAAATGTAGAATGTATGTCAGAATCATACATTCAGGTAACTAAGACAGAGAGATGAATGCAAACCGAAATTGGAAGTTTACTCTGGGAATGAGATCTTGAGGGATATCAAGAAGAAGAGAAATATTTATGGGCTCTGGAAGAGGGGACAGGCCTCTTGGGTGGACTACAGGAGGGAAGTGAGATTGTGTAGGGAAAAAATCAGAAGGGGTAAGGCTCAACTAGAAATCAGATTGGCAAAGTCTGTTAAAGATAACAAAAAATCCTTCTATAAATATATAAATAATAAAAGGAGGACTAGGGAGACCATACAGTCCCTACTGGATGCAGAAGGGACAACAGTGACAGGGGATGGGGAAAAGGATGAGGTACTTAATGCCTTCTTTGCCTCAGTCTTTAATTGTAAAGAAAGTTGTTCCGTCTGTGTACAAATCCAGGGGCTAGAGGAACAAAATGAGGCTGCCATGATCCAAGAGGAGGTGGTCAGAGCCTTGCTAGCCCGACTAGACACCCACAAGTCTATGGGGCCGGATGGGATTCATCCAAGGGTATTGAAGCAGCTGGTGGATGTGCTGGCCAAACTCCTTTCCATCATCTTCCAACAGTCCTGAAGACTGGGGAAGTCCCACTGGACTGGAGGCTGGCTGATGTTGTGCCCATCTACAAGAAGGATCGCAGGGAGGATGCAGGGAACTACAGGCCTGTCAGTCTGACCTCAGTGCCAGGGAAAGTCATGGAACAGGTGATCTTGAGTGCTATCACGAAGCACATGCAAGAGAACCGGGTGATCAGGCCCAGTCAACATGGGTTCACAAAAAGCAGGTCTTGCCAAACTAACCTGATCGCCTTCTACGACCAAGGGACTCGGCTGCTGGATGAGAGAAAGGCTGTGGATGTGGTCTTCCTGGACTTCAGTAAAGCCTTTGACACAGTTTCTCACAGCATTCTACTTCGGAAACTGTCAGCCTCTGGCCTGGACAGGCGCACACTCTCCTGGGTGGAAAACTGGATGGATGGCCGGGCCCAGAGAGTGGTGGGAAATGGTGTGAAATCCAGCTGGAGACCAGTGACAAGTGGGGTTCCCCAGGGCTCAGTGCTGGGTCCAGCCCTGTTCAATGTCTTCATCAATGACCTGGATGAAGGCATTGAGTGCACCCTTAGCAAGTTTGTGGACGACACTAAGCTGGGTGGGAGTGTCGATCTGCTGGAGGGTAGAGAAGCTCTGCAAAGGGATCTGGACAGGCTGGACCGCTGGGCTGTGTCAAATGGCATGAGGTTTAACAAGGCCAAATGCCGGGTCCTGCACTTGGGGCACAACAACCCTATGCAGTGCTACAGACTGGGAGAAGTCTGTCTAGAAAGCTGCCTGGAGGAGAGGGACCTGGGGATGTTGGTTGACAGCGACTGAACATGAGCCAGCAGTGTGCCCAGGTGGCCAAGAAGGCCAATGGCATCTTGGCTTGTATCAGAAACGGCGTGACCAGCAGGTCCAGGGAGGTTATTCTCCCTCTGTACTCGGCACTGGTGAGACCACTCCTCGAATCCTGTGTTCAGTTCTGGGCCCCTCACCAGAAGAAGGATGTTGAGGCTCTGGAGCGAGTCCAGAGAAGAGCAACAAAGCTGGTGAAGGGGCTGGAGAACAGGCCTTATGAGGAATGGCTGAGAGAGCTGGGGTTGTTTAGCCTGGAGAAGAGGAGGCTGAGGGGAGACCTCATTGCTCTTTACAACTACCTGAAAGGAGGTTGTAGAGAGGAGGGTGCTGGCCTCTTCTCCCAAGTGACAGGGGACAGGACAAGAGGGAATGGCCTCAAGCTCCACCAGGGGAGGTTTAGGCTGCACATTAGGAAAAAATTCTTTACAGAAAGGGTCATTGGGCACTGGAACAGGCTGCCCAGGGAGGTGGTTGATTCACCTTCCCTGGAGGTGTTTAAGGCACGGGTGGACGAGGTGCTGAGGGATATGGTTTAGTGTTTGATAGGAACGGTTGGACTCGATGATCTGGTGGGTCTCTTCCAACCTGGTTATTCTGTGATTCTGTGAATAAGGCCAGTGTCCTAGGATAAATAGTTTTGTGTATATTAGTAGCTTCTGAAATGAACCTTGCATGTATAATTAATTTCTGAAGTGAAAAACATTTTCCTCAACTTAACTTAGGGAGAGGAGGGAATTGCAGAGTTCTTACAGGTAATTGCTGCTGACAAACATGTTAAAAATATAGTGTGTGCTATCTTACTGAATGAAAAAATCCACCACTGTTGCCAATGCTGTCAAAGTTCTGTTTATTAAGGCACACATTCCCTTAACAAACTTTAGAAGCTTAGCTGAGACTTCTTGAAGCTTGAGATTTCCTTGCCAGTTTTCTCTTACAAGTTTCTATATATATCACTGAAGTTCCTTATTTAACAATCACGTTACCACTAGGTCAATAGAGGGAGAAAAAAAGAAAAAAAATATCTTAGATGTTAGTCTGACCAGCTAAATTCTTAACTAATTTTCTAGATGAAACTCACTCTTTCCACTGACTACTGAAAAAGAGTTAAGGAAACTACAGTCTCAGCTTATGGTGAGATATATGTCCTTTATTATAGGTGTCTAGAAGTCAGATGTTTAGGTCTGAGATAATCAATCCAAAGTCTTTCTCTAGCCACTGTATAGCATTGTATGCTTCTCTAAGGCAATGAATCTTGTACTAGAAAAGGACATCTAAAAGAGGTCTGACAAATCAGCCTCTTAATGTGCCTTTTTCTTGTCATTGAATAAAAGGTGAGCTTATGACATCTAGCCCAAAGTTAAAATTATAGATATAGATAGTTACATTAAATGAATTGCCCTTCTATTAGGTGGCTGAAACAATGTAAGATAATTACTGTATTGCCCTTGACTGGAATGGAGTTAACTTTCTCCGTAGCAGTCCATATAATGTCATGCTTTGTATTTGCGGCTAGAACAGTGTTGACGACACACTTACGTTTTGGTTGCTGCTGAGCAGTTCTAGCTCAGCATCAAGACTGCCTCTCTAACCTAGGACTGGCAGACTGGAAGTGGGCAAGAGGTTTTTTGGGAATACAGCAAGGACAGCTGATCCAAGCTGGCCAAAGAAATATTCCATACCATACTATGTCATGCTTAGCAATTAAATCTAAAAAGGGGCATTCATTACTAAGGCATTTGTTTTCTGAAGCAACTGCTATGCGTACTGAAGTCCTGCTTCTCAGGAAATAATGTTGATATTGCCTGCTGGTGGGATTTAGAGAACAAATCTAAGGGCAGCAGGGTGTCAGTTTCCGTGTATGGCCTTTGCTTTTCTTTATCAAACGATCTTTACCTCAACCCATGAGTTTTTCGTCTTATTTTCTCTCCTAGTCCTGCTGAGGAAGTGTAATGATGGAGTGGCTTGGTAGGCTATTGCCATAGCAAATTTTTCATAGAATCATAGAATCATAGAATAACCAGGTTGGAAGAGACTCACCAGATCATCGAGTCCAACCATTCCTATCAAACACTAAACCATGCCCCTTAGCACCTCGTCCACCCGTGCCTTAAACACTTGCAGGGAAGGTGAATCAACCACCTCCCTGGGCAGCCTGTTCCAGTGCCCAATGACCCTTTCCGTAAAAAATTTTTTCCTAATGTGCAACCTAAACCTCCCCTGGCGGAGCTTGAGGCCATTCCCTCTTGTCCTGTCCCCTGTCACTTGGGAGAAGAGGCCAGCACCCTCCTCTCTACGACCTCCTTTCAGGTAGTTGTAGAGAGCAATGAGGTCTCCCCTCAGCCTCCTCTTCTCCAGGCTAAACAACCCCAGCTCTCTCAGCCGCTCCTCATAAGGCCTGTTCTCCAGCCCCCTCTCCAGCTTCGTTGCTCTTCTCTGGACTCGCTCCAGAGCCTCAACATCCTTCTTATGGTGAGGGGCCCAGAACTGAACACAGGATTCAAGGAGTGGTCTCACCAGTGCCGAGTACAGAGGGAGAATAACCTCCCTGGACTTGCTGGTCACGCCGTTTCTGATACAAGCCAAGATGCCATTGGCCTTCTTGGCCACCTGGGCACACTGCTGGCTCATATTCAGTCGGCTGTCAACCAACACCCCCAGGTCCCTCTCCTCCAGGCAGCTTTCTAGACAGACTTCTAGTCTGTAGCACTGCATAGGGTTGTTGTGCCCCAAATGCAGGACCCGGCACTTGGCCTTGTTAAACCTCATGCCGTTGGACTCAGCCCAGCGGTCCAGCCTGTCCAGATCCCTTTGCAGAGCTTCTCTACCCTCCAGCAGATCGACACTCCCACCCAGCTTAGTGTCGTCCACAAACTTGCTAAGGGTGCACTCGATGCCTTCATCCAGGTCATTGATAAAGACATTGAACAGGGCTGGACCCAGAATATATACAGAATATATACAGAATATATAAATATATATATTTATACAGTTCCCTTTCAAATCAATTAAATTCTCCTCACTGTCTTCAGTAACTTTCACGTCTGGACTCAAAGTATTCATAGTGTTACTTATTGCAGTGCTTGTTCACAGCAGACACAGTTGCAACTGCATGCAATGTGTACAGAGTGCTTGTGCTTTATTTAATAGCTAGCATACTTTAAAGAGCTAGATTGATCCAGATAACTTAAGTTGAGGAGCATTATTATTTATAATACGGTACTTGTCATTAATTTTCATAGCCAATGTAAAGAACAAATTAAAAAAAATTCAGAAATTGCTGGAATATTTATTGTCAACATTGTTAGATAAAGGTGAAAAGTGAGGTATTGACTGTTTATGGGATGAATGACTGAAAAGGCATAGTAAAAGCAGTGTTATTAAGGACAAAGACAGCAACAGGTGAATAGTCTGTTTCTTAGAAAGCTGAATTCTACTTGGAATTCCACTTGATTGAAGGCTGGCAAATGTTATGCCTATTTACAAGAAGGGTTAGAGGGAGGATCCAGAGAACTGCAGGCTTCTCAGTGCCCGGGAAGGTCATGAAACTGGTCATCTTGTGTGCTATCACACAGCACAGAAAAGATAAGCAGGTGGTCAGGCCCAGTCAACAAGGATTTATGAAAGGCAGATCCTGCCAAACTTACCTGTTCTTCTATGACAAGGTGACCCACTTAAATAGATGAGGGAAAGGCTGTGGATATAGTGTACTTGGACTTCAGTAAAGCCTTTGACACCATTTCTCACAGTATTCTGCTTGAGAAACTGGCTGCTATTGGCCTGAACAGACATAATCTTCGATGGGTAAAAAACTGGCTGGATGGCCAGACTCAAAGAATGGTGGTAAATGGAGTTAGATCCAGTTGGAGACAGTCATGAGTCATGTTCCCTAGGGCTCAGTGTTGGGTCCTTTCTTTATTATCTTTATTAATGACCTGAATGAAGGGATTGAATGTACCCTTAGTAAGATTATGAATGACGCTAAGTTGGGAGGAAGCGTCAATCTCCTTGAGGGTAGGGAGGGACCTGAAAAGACCGGATTGATGGACAGAGACCAACGGGATGAGGTTTAGAAAGGCCAAGTGCAGAGTTCTGTACTTGGGACAAAAAAAACCCATGCAGTGCTAAAGGCTTGTAGAAGAGTGGCTGTAAAGCTGCCTAGCAGAGAAGAACCTGGGGGTGTTTGTTGAAAGCCAGAAGAATATGAGTCAGCACTGTGCCTAGGTAGCCAAGCAGGCCAATAACATCTTGGCTTGTATCAGAAAACATACAGCCAACAGGACAAGGGAAAAGATTGTGCCCCTGTACTTGGCATTTGTGAGGCCACACTTCAAACACTGTGTTCAGTTTTGGGCCCTTCATTACAAGAAAGGCAGTGAGGTCCTTGAGCATGTCCAGAGAAGTGCAATGAAGCTGGTGAAGGGGCTGGTGAACAAGTCTTACAAGGGGCAGCTGAGACAACAGGGGTTGTTTAGATTGGAGAAGAGGATGCTGAGGGGACACCATACCACTGTCTACAACTACCTGAAAAGCGGTTGTAGGGAGGTGGGTGTTGGTCTCTTTGCCGGAATGATAGGTGATAGGATGAAAGGGAATGGCCTCAAGTTATTTCAGGGGAGGTTCAGATTAGACATTAAGAAAAATTTCATCCCTGAAAGGTTTATCAAGCACTGGAACAGGCTGTCCAGGGAGGTGTTTGAGTCACCATCCCTGGAGGTACTTAAAAGCAGGAAGATGAAGTGTTTAGGGATATGATTTAGTAGTAAACTGATATGGTTGGACTTGATGATCTCAAAGGTCATTTCCAACCTAGAGATTCTACGATTCTATGAATTAACAGTAGTGGGAATGAAAAACGTGGAAATTTATTTTCCAATAATATTTTCAGTCAGTCAGTCCTGTTATTTAATACCTCATATTGAGAGGCTGAACTATAGAAATACAAACTCCTTCATTAAAATAATGAACTAAAAAGTAATATGCTTTCACAGGAATCTTGAATTAAAATCAGTGAAAATATTTTTTAGATGTGAAAATAACAGAGGGCTTTTTCCTCCTTTTTTATTATTTTCTAGTTTTACATTGTTCTATAGTTCATATTTTTGCTTGGAACATAAGTAAAATGAAAACGCAGTCAGGAGATACTGAAAAGTACAAAAGATTACTTCTGGTCTTCTTGTAGAGAGAGAAACACTTTCAGTAATTTGAATAAGTTTCAGATAAGCAGCCATATTTCTGGGTGCTCATTAGAGCTTGGTGAATAATTTATAGCAAATAATTTAGTTGACGAATTTTAACTCTCTTCAGCTCACAAATTGTCCATGAACAGATTGTGATTTTCCTGAATTAGCTTATTATTCACAATCATTTGGAGAATAATTCCTGTGAATATTTCTTTCTCTGTAGCTAGTTTGAGCCCGGTTGTTGTAAACAGTTAACTTTCAAGCTGTTTTCATCTGATATATAACTCCTGTAGAAGGTTTCTGCTTAACTGTGGTGTTTGAAATCAAGCTATCAGGAATAATAATTTTAACAATAATGAAATCCTAGCTAAAATGTGCACTTTCCCCCTAAGCTTCAGTTCTGTGTCCACCACTGTAATATTTAGAAAATGTCTTGCAAATTCAAGTTAACTTTATTATGTACCAATTTGAGACAAATACTTAAATATTCAAAAGATCTTGAGAAATTTCTGAAAATGTTCATTTCCTGGCTTCCTTTGATTCAGTATTCACTCATTCATTGTGAAAGGTCTATATCAGCCAGAATCGTCATGAAACATGAAAGCAAAAGCAGGATACTTGAAGTAGCAGTAAAATATTGTAAATACTTTAAGATATTGGTGGAGTAATTTTCCAAGCTCAAGTAATAAAATGTAGCAACGTTTTTGAGTTTTACTTGTCTTTTGTAATCTTGATGTTGGATTTTATTATATAAGGACAATGCTGCATGAATGATCCCTTGTCAATTTTGAAAGAAAAAAATAATTATTTAGCTCAGGAGAGCTAAAATAGTATGAGAAGATGTATGTTTCTGAGTAACTTATGTCCTTGTATTGTCTATATATTCTCAATTTCTTAAAACTGTAAAAATGTTCAAATTAAGCCATTTAGCTTTATGACTATATGACCGTAAGCTAATATTTACTTAACAAGCCTGATGGAAAAACCACATTTTTTACATATATTCTTTTATCTTCTTTCCATTATTCCATTCATTCACTGTTTAATTTTAATACTTTGTCAAAATGTTGTCTCATACCATAGGAAAAATGATGAAATATTAAGACATGTTTTTGAGTGAATCAGCAATTTTATTTATTTGCAATGAATGTACCAGGTGAATTCTCTAAACACACACATAAACAATAGAGGAAACAGCTCCAACATCTGTTGGTCTCTTAAAGAAAACAATCAACACAAACCCACCATTTTTATCTTCTTTTAGGAGCATCGATGCTTTTGAAGCTCCCTTGCTGTTCTCTTTATCAGATTTTGTCTCATTGACACCAAGAAGGATGACTTTTCTTCAGATACTAAGAACTTGAATTTGGTGTGTGTTTGTCCTGGAAAAAATGGCAAATTGGTTTAGACATGGCCTTACATGGAAAAGTTTAATAAGTGAAACCTTCTCAAATAAAAGTTACCTGTAAGGGCATTACTATGTACTGTAACAAATTCCACAACACTATTCAGAGTTTTCCAAGGCTTGATTGCTGAGATTAATTGGATTTTGATTTGAATAACAATTACAAGATCAAGTCTCAAGTACTAAGTGGTAGTTTTGCATACAATATGCTCTCTATCCATTGCTATATTTAATGAGAAACTTATAAGCATTCAACAGTCAGTATAAAAAGGTGTGTGTTAATTTGCACACATTTATTTTCCACATTCAAAGACTTCATGTTCTGCATTAGCTCATACTCAGTAACTATCAGCTACAGATAACTCAAACAATGCTGTAACATTCACTTTGAGTAGTTACTTTATTTTCCATGCAGAACCTTTGCTCTGTAGCTATGTAGTTTTCAGTACCCAGTACGACTTCTGGTGGTGTGGATGGTTTAGTATGTGTTATCACTTAGAAATTTTCAACAATTTGTTGTATAAAACTTCATGAAATCCTTTATCCAAAACTATTTTTTTTTTCAGGAAAACATCAGCAATCCCAGAAAAACTGAATTGCAAAAGAAATTGATAATTCACGGAGATCATAAAAAATATTAATAAGTTGTGTTTTTCAGAAATGTTTTTAAGTAATTTTTCTTGAAATGAATTATCTGAATCTTATGTTTCATTTTGAATATTTTGTTTTAATTATTAGTGTTTAGTTACTTTATATGAATTTCTATAATAAATGTCCCCTAGGTTCCTAAGCTCGAAAATAATGTCTAAAATCTTTTTGTGAGAGTTCTGTTGTGGGATGCTGTATTGTAGTGGTGTGAACCGTGAAGTCCGAGTTTTCTGTATAGATTACATCCAAAACACATCTCCCCAAAGAACAGAAATTCTACCTACCTGTCAGTAAGTATATGATGAGGGTCTTAAACGTTCGCTGACACAGCTTGAAAGAAAAGGAATCTGGAAGTGTAATTAGGGAACAAAAAGAAAGACAAAAAAAAACTAAAAGAAAGAAAAAGAACAAAAGAAACAAGCCAATAAGTTTCTGGAGAGAGTAAAATATAAGCCAATGGAGTCTGCTTACTTTACAGAACTATTTCCTTAGCCTGAGTAAAGGCATACATTTTTAAAACATGCACAGAAGAGATGACAGGAAGTCAGTGTGTTTTTAAAGTAGTATACTTAAATAAGAATCTACATTCCCTAAAGTCAACAAATATTTTACACAATGAATATGTGAGTACTCTACTCTTTTCTCATTCTTAAAGAGGGTAAAAGAACCAAATAAGAATATGAAGAAAAATTAATTGTCTGGTTAGTTCTCAGGGCAAGGAAATCAATGATTTGTTTTGCACTTTTGCCTTGAATCTTTTAGCTGAAGTGGTTGCTTTCTCCCCGTGAATTGGAGTTAGCTGGCATTATTGACACACCCACAGAAAGTATATGTATAATACTTGGCAAAGAGTTTATTTAGGAGAGCTTTTGAACGTCAAGGATGTTTGAGACAGTTCGCTCATTTTAGGCTGGTAGAATTTCAAGACATCGGAGACTAGGAATAGATATATGTGGGGGTTTTTGTCTAGCACAATAGATGTATGTTAATTCTTTTTTCTTCTTAGATTTCTATGTCTTGTAGTATTCAGCATACCTGCCCTCAGAAAGTTCTCTGCTGTACAGAAAAGCTACAGTCTATAGTAGCCACTGAGTCTAAAAGTTTCAAGTCTTTGGCCTAGTATTAAACTCATATAGTAACTTGCTCTAACAGCGGAGTATATTAGATACTGAGTGCTATCCTTCTTTTTTATTTATAGAAACAGATGTATTTTTCCCCAAAACATAAATTGGCCCTTCTTCTGTGCCAGAAGAATAAGTAAGAAGCAAAAACGTATTTAGTTTTCAACATGGAATTAAGAAATTAAAAGAAGTACATCCTTCACTGCATGCAGATTTAGTAGGATTCAATGAAAAGAAGTCAATGGAAAGGATAAATAATTTTATGTATTATGAATCTTTGTAAAAAAATTCATCCAAGTTTTCAAGGCTATAGGAAAAGCTGACACTCTGGACTCCAGAAATTCCAGCCAGCGATTTGATCAACACAAGATGTGAAGTATAGCTGCTCACGTTCTCTGCACAGCGAAGACATGATGTAGTCTGAAGTTACAGACTAAACTCAGATTTTCATAATGTTTTTTTTCAACTCACTAAGAAAAGCCAAGAACAGCTCCTTTAGGCCACTTCCAACCTGTTTCTCTACAGCCAGAATCTTTCCTGGAAACATCAGTCAGGTTCTTTATTTTCCTAGCAACAATGTCCAAACAATTATTAAGTCCTACTAACCTGCAATGACTACTGGATCCCATTAATAAAAGCTGTTAATTTGTTTATTTGGAAAGGTTTCATTGTATACAATATCTTATAGTTGTTTTAGAATATTCAGTAAAAGAAGTACTTCATTTCCTTTCATTCTCTGAATATGTTAATTAAGATTTCTTTGAAATGCCTGCTATTGTTGATACCTCAGTGATCCACAGTCTCACTAGTGTCAGAATTACTCTATTGACTAAAAGAAAGAGAAATGTACTGATATTTCCATTCTCCAAACTTTCAATCTATGACTAACCAAAGGGCTTTATTTTTCTCAAGTGAACATCTATTCAGTGAGCTAAAGTAGCAAAAGATTTTTAGCCAGCTTGTAGCTATTTTGGTGGTTCAGAGGATACCATAGGATATGTATGTCATTGCTAGGCACATCTCTCATATATCATCAAACACAAGAAGGAATGCTTGATTAAATTCAGATAGTTGTGAGCAGGAACACATTCGGTTGCCATCATTCAGTGTAGGTACCATTATAACTGTAACCTGCTATGGATCTACGAGAACTTTTTTTTATAACAATTGCCCTGATGCAGTTGTGATTTGTGTGCAGCTTATTAGATTAAAACAAAAATGACTGTATAATTATGAATAGGATCAGGTCTTAATATGTTGTTCATTGATGGTAGCTAGGGTCCAGTATTCTGCAAAGAGATGATACAAATCACTGATAGATTGCTTTATCTGAGACAGCACAGTAGGTGGTCTGAATTCAACCTTTGTTCATGGAAAATAAAGCACTTGAATATAGTCTGAATTGCACAAGTCTGAAGTTTTTAGGAAATTACAGAGATGCAGTTGGACTGACTTCAAGTATATTTTGTTTGCTGCATTGAGGATACTATTTGTTTTCTGAAGAGCTGAATTTGCCCACAGTTTGAACATTAATCAGGAGAAAGTTGCACAAGAAGTTCTTTAAAACATAATTACCTTTCATCTTTCCACTCTCTCTAAGTCATTACAATTGTCATAATCAGTCTGTTTACTTTTATGCCATCAAATTTTGAGCCTGGATAATACAGCTACAAATACAGATGGAAACCAGAAATACTTCCTAGAATTCAGTAGAAATGCTTCTGGAAAATAACCATCACAGATATACAAGTAAACCTTCCTTTAGCAGAACTAAATAAAATTTTGAAATGTATTATACTCATGTATATCTGTCTACTTCTTGAAAGAACTACACTATATAAAATTTTACTCCTAGTGGATTTGTTTTATTCGATGTAGTATTTCTTTCTGCCAAACGTATAAGCAGTCTACTAAAAAAATCTTATACAATGTTTGACTATAATATCATGACATAATATGTTCTGTAGGGTGACTGCTTATAAAACTTGTTAGAAAGTATAACTTAGCCATAAAAGATTTATTTCTAATACAGGTTTCATTGGAGTCTGTGTAATTAACAATATTCCCACATATCTGTAATAAAATTTCTTTCTGCATGTAACTGATTTTAGGAAGCTAATTCTTCCATGTTGCTTTGAGACCCTTAAGCATTGAGGAAAAAAGTGGAAATGGTAATTCCCTACAGTTTTGCTCTCTGTTTTTACCCAAGAATTAAAAAACAATTCACCCTACTGTTGAAATTTTAACTTATGGTGTGACTTTTGCTGTTGTTAGTTTCTTTGATTTTAACTGAGTTCTCATTTCTACATCATTTGAACACTCCAAATTAAATTCTTGGGTGGTTCAGGGAAAGTCAGCACATCAGCTCTGGAAAGTAAAGAACTTACATGGCTCTTAGCTTTCCTGTGAATGTTACAGATATTGGTTTTATGTGCAAGGTCAAGGGATAGTTCTGTGAACCATTCCACCTATGTATCTTTTTGCAAGAGTGGGTATGATAGCAAAACTCAAGGTAACTCTCTGTGCCACTGAAGTGCAATAGCAGAGATAATATCTGTATGAGAGTAAAACAGTTTTGGTGGGGTTTTTTTGGTTTTGGGTTTCTTTTCCCCTCTTTTTTTTTTGTCCCATGTTGGACTTGGGAGAAAAGTTTGTCAATGCTTTACTTTTTTAATAAATTTGAAGGACCTAGTCTGGAAATGTCTATAGGCAGACTAAGTTGCTTAGTAAAAATAATAAAATGCCCATTTGAGATGGCAATACTCATCCCATAGTAAACTAAGCATACAGATAACCACATGAATCTTAATAAGTAGTAGCCAGTGAGTTCACTTGATGTAGAAAACACTGCCTTTTTCATTTGGTAAATCAACTTCTCATTAATAAAGAAACTGCTGATCTGCTTTGAGCAAAACACTCCATAGAGATGGATGGAAATAAGGAAAATCTTCATGAAACATTGAAATATTTAAGCTGATTGTGTTTTTCAGCATTTGAAGTGCAACATTATTTTCCTTTCTTGTGTTTCTTTTCCTCTTCCCCAAAGGGAATCAATAAGTCTGTGATTAATATGCATTCTTTCTTTCACTTTTCCTCCTTTTACCACAGAGTAAATAATAATAAATGATATGTAGAAGTCATTATTCACTTATCAGTAAATAGAATTACTACTCTTGAAACATTTAAAAAGTGTTGGAAAATTCAAAGGTGCAAACATTAAATAAAAAGATCCAAAAAAAATGGAAAAAATATTCCTATGAACATATTTGCAGGTAACAATTTCTATTACATTGAATGAGGGAAAACAATAAAGAGAAAATGAATAAAAGAAAGATTTGGTGAGATGTTATTTTATTTCTTATGGATGAGAAGCTCAACATGAACTGAAAATGTACACTTTCAGCCCAGAAAGCCAACTGTATCTTGGGCTGCATCAGAAGTTCAACCACTGGGTCAAGGGAGGTGATTCTACCCCTCTGCTCTTCTTTCACATGATATCACGTGAAGTAGTCTGTTCAATTTTGAAGTCCTCAGCACAGGATTGACATAAATATATTACAGTGAGTTCAGAGGAGGGCCATGAAGATAGTCAGAGGGCTGGAGAACCTCCCATATTAAGACAGGCTGAGAGAGTTTGGCTTGTTTAGCCTAGCAAAGGGAAGGCTCCAGGAAAACTTTCTAGCAGCATTCCATTACTTAAACAGGGCCTACAGGAAAGCTTGGGAGGTGATCTTTGTCAGGGACTGTAGTTATAGGATGAGGAGTAATGATTTTAAGCTGAGAAAAAGTAGATTTACATTAGATACTAGGATGAAATTTTTTACTGTGAGATTGGTGGGACACTGAAACAGGTTGCCCAAGGAAGTCATGGATGTCCCATTACTGGAGTTGTTTAAGGCCAGGTGTCATGGGGCTTTGAGCAACCTGATCTAGTGGAAGATGTCCCCACTCATGATAGGGGGTTGGAGGTAGATGATCTTTAAGATCCCTTCCAACCCAAATCTCTCTATAATTCTGATTCAAATATACTGGATCTACAAATAGCTTTAACTTTTCCAAATGAACGTAAGTGTTGATTTTTCTGAACTAATCATTAGAGATTTAGGAACAATTGGAGGGTTGCTTGTTTGGATCAAGGTGCTAAAGCTAATGAAATCTTATTTTCAGGCTGTTTTGTTTTTATCAAGGACAAAAAGCCAGGACTTTTTATATAAATTGTTTTTCAAAGAAGAGAAGAAATAAGAAAAGATACTTCATTGTTCCTGAATAAAATGTTTCAGAAGGAAAACTTTTGATAATGACCACCCTAATAATCTTAATATTCCTTAATTGATACAACACATGTAATCCCTTCTCTTTCTATGATGAGTCTTACTTTTTTATAAACTCCTTTCCTACCATACTTTTACTTATCTATCTTGTTCTTCTCCAGTGGATAGTAATATTTTCTAATGACCATCAGTTTCAGAGTAAGAACATCATACATTTTGCATGGGGCACTGAAGAACTATCAAATCGTAATGATTTTCACTCATCGCAGACCTGGGCCAGACTGAAGGCTAGTGACTTAGTGACGAAAGCCCCTGAATACTACTAGCAATTCCATGAGCCGTTCCGTTCCCATTAAATAAATGTACAATGTATAGGTCATTCCCATTCTAATTGTCCATATTAGAAGCTGTTGATCTAAAAATTAAAAAACTGTTTGTATCCAGCAGGTGATTTTTCTCTAGTTACAATGTTACATTAATATATCTACAGTGATGATCAGTTAAGTTTTCCACAGTGAGTGGCTGGAGAATTCATATCTTCATTACTTTATTCTAAAATCTGAGCAGTTTCTTACTGTGATATTCATTTTATGAGAAAATTTGTTATAAAAATAAAAGAAAAACTCCAATTAAAATAGTATCTTTTACATGATCCAGTAAGAATAGATAGCAATAATAGCCTGTACTAATTAGTTGAGGGTCATGTGACATTTCTTTTTTGAGTTCCATAATTCAGAAATATACCTTAGCTCTTTTAATTAAATCTGACACAGAAATTGTTAGCCAGATCATTGTTTTGAAAAAAAATCTTAATTTTTTAAGCCATTGTTTAATGATCCTCTAACCACAAACTAATTACCTAGTTATTTTTCCATATAAACTGAAAGCCTTATTAACAGAACCTGAAAGCATAAGATAATTGTTTTTGAACTACTTGGCAACTTTAGGTATAAATGCTAATTTGCAAAATATGTAATTACAGCAGGTCATATGTTCCTACGTCTTGTGTGCTACACAATGTGGAAGTGTGTCACAAAAATGACTCAGTACACCTATAACAGGGTACATGTACCTGGAAAGTATTAATGTTAAGTTACCTCGGAGAGAAATCTGAGAACAATGTAAAATGATCTTATTGCTGTACAACAGAAGTCATTACTGTTGGAAAGGTAGGAGGAGCCAGCTATGAAGTATTTTGTACCATATGCCTGCTTCACAACCCACTGAAGAAATGTCAGAAGAACATTGCAAGTTAATATTGCCTGAGACAGTGATAACTTACAATGCACTGACAACACAGATTGCAGATGGCCAAATTACCACTACAAACACCTTCTGGCACATGACAGCTCACCAGATGCTGGTGGGTGTCATTTGCTACTTAATCATGTACTTGAAGAGAGATTATGGAGTTCCTATTCAGGATCCTGTGGTATCCATGTTAGTAAACAATCAACGGTCCTGAATCAGGAATTCAACACAGTGTCAGGATAAATAATGTCATGTATGTGTGTAGATACCCTGAAGTACTTCTACTGCCTTACAGATCAAATGCAAGAGTACCTTAAATGACCACCTTAAATTAAGCTTCTCCCACATTGGTTCCTAGAAATATCCCTATAAGCAGGAGATACTTGTTCTTTCCATCCAGAAATAGTCATAGTGGAGTTGCATGTGGCCATGTAATAGGTGCAGTTTGTCAATTTGAGATTTTTCATGTAGGCAAATTCTCACCATCGAATAAATCATAGAATCATAGAAAAAACAGGTTGGAAGAGACTCACCAGATCATCGAGTCCAACCGTTCCTATCAAACACTAAACCATGCCCCTTAGCACCTCGTTCACCCGTGCCTTAAACACCTCCAGGGAAGGTGAATCAACCACCTCCCTGGGTAGCCTGTTCCAGTGCCCAATGACCGTTTCCATTAAATTTTTTTCCTAATGTTGAGCCTAAACCTCCCCTGGTGGAGCTTGAGGCCATTCCTTCTTGTCCTGTCCCCCGTCACTTGGGAGAAGAAGACAGCATGCTCCTCTCTACGACCTCCTTTCAGGTAGTTATAGAAAGCAATGAGGTCTCCCCTCAGCCTCCTCTTCTCCAGGCTAAACAACCCCAGCTCTCTCAGCCATTCCTCATAAGGCCTGTTCTCCAGTCCCTTCACCAGCGCTTCGTTGCTCTTCTCTGGACTTGCTCCAGAGCCACAACATCCTTCTTCTGGTGAGGGGCCCAGAACTGAACACAGTATTCAAGGAGTGGTCTCACCAGTGCCGAGTACAGAGGGAGAATAACCTCCCTGGACCTGCTGGTCACGCCGTTTCTGATACAAGCCAAGGTGCTATTGGCCTTCTTGGCCACCTGGGCACACTGCTGGCTCATGTTCAGTCGGCTGTCAACCAACACCCCAGATCCCTCTCCTCCAGGCAACTTTCTAGACAGACTTCTCCCAGTCTGTAGCACTGCATAGGGTTGTTGTGCCCCAAGTGCAGGACCCGGCATTTGGCCTTGTTAAACCTCATGCCATTGGACTCAGCCCAGCAGTCCAGCCTATTCAGACCCCTTTGCAGAGCCTCCCTACCCTCCAGCAGATCAACACTTCCACTCAGCTTAGTGTCATCCGCAAACTTGCTAAGGGTGCACTCAATGCCTTCATCCAGGTCATTGATGACGACATTGAACAGGGCTGGACCCAGCACTGAGCCCTGGGGAACCCCACTTGTCACTGGCCTCCAGCTGGATTTTGCACCGTTTACCACCACTCTCTGGGCCCGGCCATCCAACCAGTTTTCCACCCAGGAGAGTGTTCGCCTGTCCAGTCCAGAGGCTGACAGTTTCCTAAGCAGAATGCTGTGAGAAACTCTGTCAAAGGCTTTACTGAAGTCCAGGAAGACCACATCCACAGCCTTTCCCTCATCCAGCAGCCGAGTCCCTTGGTCGTAGAAGGCGATCAGGTTAGTTTGGCAAGACCTGCCTTTTGTGAACCCGTGTTGACTGGGCCTGATCACCCAGTTCTCTTGCATGTGCTTCATGATAACACTCAAGATCACCTGTTCCATGACTTTCCCTGGCACTGAGGTCAGACTGACAGGCCTGTAGTTCCCTGCATCCTCCCTGCGATCCTTCTTGTAGATGGGCACAACATCAGCCAGCCTCCAGTCCAGTGGGACTTCCCCAGTCTTCAGGACTGTTGGAAGATGATGGAAAGGGGTTTGGCCAGCACATCCACCAGCTGCTTCAATACCCTTGGATGAATCCCATCCGGCCCCATAGACTTGTGGGTGTCTAGTCGGGCTAGCAAGTCTCTGACCACCTCCTCTTGGATCATGGCAGCCTCATTTTGTTCCTCTAGCCCCTGGATTTGTACATAGACGGAACAACTTTCTTTACAATTAAAGACTGAGGCAAAGAAGGCATTAAGTACCTCAGCCTTTTCCTCATCCCCTGTCACTGTTGTCCCTTCTGCATCCAGTAGGGACTGTATGGTCTCCCTAGTCCTCCTTTTATTATTTATATATTTATAGAAGGATTTTTTGTTATCTTTAACAGACTTTGCCAATCTGATTTCTAGTTGAGCCTTAGCCCTTCTGATTTTTTCCCTACACAATCTCACTTCCCTCCTGTAGTCCACCCAAGAGGCCTGTCCCCTCTTCCAGAGCCCATAAATATTTCTCTTCTTCTTGATATCACTCAAGATCTCTCTGTTCAACCAAGCTGGTTTTTTCCCCTTTTTTTTCTGGAACATGGGTATGGCTTTCTCCTGAGCTGCTAGGATTTCCTTTTTGAAGAGCTCCCAGCCCTCATGGGCTCCCTTGCCCTTAAGGACTGTCTCCCATGAGACTTTGCCAACCAGCCTTCTGAAGAGTTCAAAGTCTGCCCTCTGGAAATTTAGTGCTACTGTCCTACTAACCACCCTCTTCACTTCACCTAGAACAGAAAATCCTATCATCTCATGATCGCTTTGTCCTAGGCATCCGCCTACTGCCACATCCCCCACAAGGCCTTCTCTGTTCACAAACAGCAGGTCCAGGAGGGCACCCTCCCTTGTTGGTTCATTCACCAGCTGTGCAAGGAAGTTGCCTTCCATAGACTCCAGGAACCTCCTAGACTGTTTCCTTTCTGTTCTATTGTACTCCCAGAAAATATCAGGAAGATTGAAGTCTCCCTCAAGAATGAGAGGCATTGATCTAGAGATTAACCCCAGCTGAAGAAGCTCATCAGCTGCTTCTCCTTGGCTGGGTGGTCTGTAACAGACTCCCATCACAAAATCTACCTTCTGGTGGGCTCCTCTGATTTTGACCCACAGGCACTTAATCTCCTTATTGCCACAATCCATCTCAACGGTGTCCAAGTCCTCCCTTACAAAGAGGGCTACCCCACCTCCTCTCCTACCCTTCCTATCCTGCCTGAAGAGTTTGTACCCCACCATAGCTGCACTCCAATTATATGAGTCATCCCACCACGTTTCTGTGATGGCAACAACATCATAGGTTCCTTGCCCTATGACAGCTTCCAGCTTTTCCTTCTTATTCCCCATGCTGAATGTATTGGTGTAAATGCACTTCAGCTGCTGAGCCTTCAGCCCTCTTAGAGGGAACAGAGTTCATTCCCAATTGCCTCGTAACTGGAGTAGCTAGCACCAGAGTGCCCGTATGTCCCTTAGCACCCCCAGGTGTGTTCTCCCCCACTTTCTGTGTGGTGATGTACTGGTGGTCCTCTCCAGCACACCCTCTCTGAATCACTAGTGCCCCACATCCAGGTTCACTCCTGTCTAGCCTGGTCTCAACCCCCTCCCCTTCACATCTAGTTTAAAGCTCGATTTATGAGCTTAGCTAGGTTTTTAGCAAAAAAATATTCTTCTAGAAACCTAAGAGTGAGAATATTCCAAAATATTCTTGGAGTTATAAGTATGTTTGCTTTTCCTTTTTTGTTTTAATATTTTATCCAGTCTTTTAAAATTATTTTAATCGTGTATCCCAGTCTTGATCTTATTCAATATTTGCCTTCCTTTAGCCATAAAATAAAATTTAAAAAAAGCTCTGCAGACTTCATAAAAACCAAATCATGTAACAACAGATCACGAAGATTTTCATGAGCCTTAGTGATTTCAATGTGTACTTTCTACTGACTTTATAGGCATTTGCATAGATTATTTTAAGACATAGTTTAAAAGGCTTGAGAATTATTACTCAACTTGCAGGGTAAAAATAACACATAATGAACTCTGATAATTTAGTCACATATATTTTTGTGATTCACAGATTCTTTTTCCTTTTCCTAATCAAATTTCCTAAGTTATACACTTCTTATTCACGTGGCATTCAATACAGCAAGGGAAAACTGAGATCCCAGAATCAGTGCTTGTTTAACTACCAGACAAGAAACTAGAAAAAAAAGTATCATAATAAATAATATATGACTTGTGATTAGATTGATAATGGTATTAGCACAGACCATAGTAAAACAGCTTGAAATCTGCAAAAAAAAAAAAAAAGCAGGAAGAAGAACAAAGTGAAAGCCAAATACAAAAATTAAGAAATAAAGTTGATATTGTGGTGGACACGACAGAAACTCTGTCTGGAAATCAGATATTAATTTTGTATAGCAACTGGGAACCTGTACTGAAGAAAAGATAAGGGTATGAGAACAGAGATAAAACCTGAAGGTCCTAGTCAAGTAGCAGGTAGAAACTACACAGGAGCTGAGAAAGAGCACAAGGATCCAGACCCCACTGCAGTTATATACAAGATTTAAATAGCTTCACTTATCTGTAGCTTTGTGTAATTAGTTTCTTCATAAATTTTGTACAATCTGTAAGTTTTTATAACAAAATCATATATCTCATGACTGGTGACCCAATGCCAATGTATTTGCTCTTTAGACCATGACTTTAAGCTGAAATAATGGTCTATTCTAATTGCGAAAGTGTCCTCACCTAGCTGTTTTAAGCTACCTTTTGTTAAATACACTAGTAAATTGAATGATGAATGAATGTAAAGTGTTCCCTCAGCCAGCCAGTGTGATCATTAGGTCGTAAGTTATCTCCCAATTAGACAGCCAGGGCTGGCCCAGTTGGTGATGGTGAGCTTTTGCACAACTGACTGCCCAGCTTACTAAGGGTTAACAGCACTTGGTTGATGTGTATCAAAAAGTAATCCAAATTTTCTGGAAGTCAAATCATTTATACAAGCATAAGTAGATTATGCTTCTAATCATAAGGAAAGCCACACAATATAAAGGTGATCAAAATCACACAAAATTCAATTAAATAATCTAAAGTAATGAACTGTAAAAATTAAAAGGAAATGAGAATTGGTAATGGACCTGATACAGGGTGTGTCTGCACCTTAGATATTTCACACTGTGTCTGTCAGTCCATCTTTAGTCTATCTAGAACTCAAACAGGTACAAAACACAGTACGGATGGGTGGGATCAACTTTGTTTGAAGAAAAAACTGATATGGCAATTGCTCATCTTGCAAAGGAGGTAGAGAGCAGAGCTGATCTAATGAAGAATAGCACTTAGAAGATGAATTGAAAATTATTCTGAATATCTGATAACTGCAGAGCTAGGATATTATGTGGAATTTTTAGTCAAAATGCTTATAATAATTTTCTACAAAAACTGCAATGAAACTATAACATTTACTTTCCAAAGAAGTAAAAACTATCACAGAGTTCAATAGGAAGTTAGATAAATTGCTGGAAGATCACTCTACACTATCTATTATACATTATAATCTGGGCGAAACTTTGGGATCTTGGAGTTCCTACATCATTGATCACATAAAGCAAGGAGAGGGAAACAGTCTTGCCCGGCTTCTTTTACCCTTTCTCTAACCATCTGTTCTAAGCTGCTACTAATTAGTATAGTAGAGTAGAGTGGAATAGACCCAGTTATGAGCTTTCAGCCTCATCCAATACAGCTGTTATGAGATTCTTTTGTATTTTTGTAAATGGTTGGTGTTGAATAATGACTAACAAGGGAACAAATACATGGCAGAACTGAGCAGATGTCCATATTTACACTGAATTTTCACGAACTATCGCCAGAATCAGAGATTCTAAGGCCTGTGAGACTATGTTATGGAGTTAGGAAATCAAAACCACTTTTTCCAAATATTTCTATTGCTGTTATAAATCAGTAAATTATGATGGTGATGAGTAAAGATGTCTTTCTGTAGCATCATAGATGACTGAGTTTAATTATTCATGCTAGATCTTTGTTGATGGCACATAATAGTTTATAAAAAAATGTGTGTGTTTTTTATGTGGGTCAGTCTCACATAGATAATGCACTTTTATAGGCTACATTTGTTTGAAACTGATTTTCAACTAGAGTGTGCTAGGCTGTTGCAGAGCATTTGTCCAGGACAAATTCTACACAGAATCATAGAAAGGCTGAGGATGAAAGAGACTTCTGGAGATCATCTGATCCAACATCCCTGCTCAAGCAGGACCACCTGAAGCTGGGTAACCAGGACTACGTCTAGATGGTTTTTCAATATCTCTGTGCACTATCACAGCACTCAGTCACCCTCATAGTAAAAAGTGTTTGCTTATGTTCAGATGGAATTTTGTATGTTTCAGTTTGTGTCTATTGCCTGTATCCAGTCAATAAACACTACTGGGAAAAGTCTGGCTCCATTTCCTTCATTCCCTCCTTTCTGGTATTTCTATACATTGATGAGAACCCCCTGAACCTTCTCCAGGGTGAAAAATTCTAGATCCCTCATCCTTTCCTCGTGTGAAAATACTCCAGTCCCTGAATCAGTTTTGCTGGAGAATATGGCTACCAGGTCGAGGGAGGATTTCCTCCTCCTCTACTCTGCCCTGGTAAGGCTGTTTCTGGAATACTTCATTCAGTTCTGGGCTTCACAGCTCAAGAAAGATGATGAAGTGCAGCAGACGGCCAAAGAGATGATCAGGGGAGTGAAGCATTTCTCTCATGAGGAAACAGTGAGAGATCTGGGGCTGTTTAGCCTAGAGAAGAGAATACTGAGAGGAGATCTTATCAATGTTTACAAATACCTAAAGGACAGTGTCAATAGGATGGGGCCAGACTCTTTTCAGTAGTGTCCTGCTACAGGATAAGAGACAACAAGCACAAACTGGAAAATTTTGCAGGACAATCAGGGGATCTGGCACTGCCAGCAAGGGTTCATGAAAGGCAGATCCTGCTTGACCAACCTGATCTTCTATGACCAGGTGACCCACCATGCAGATGAGGGAAGGGCTGTGGTTGTTGTCTGCCTGGACTTTAGTAAAGCCATTGACGAAGCATTCTCTTAGAGAAGCTATAGACTCATGGCTTAGACAGATGTACTCTTCACTAGTCAAAAAACTGGCTAGATGACTGAACCCAGAGTTGTGTCTGAATGAAAATAAATCCAGTTGGAGGCTGGTCAAAAGCAGCGTTCCCCAGGGCTCAGTGTTGGAGCCAGTCTTGTTTAATATCTTTATCAATGATCTGGATGAAGGGATTGAATGCTCCCTCAGTAAGTTTGCCAAATTGGGTGGGAGTGTCAATATACTTCAGGGTAGGAAGGCTCTGCAGAGGGATCTGGGCAGTCTGGATTCGTGGACTGAGGTCAGTTGTATGGGATTTAACAAGGCCAAGTGCTAGGCCCTGCAGTTCAGTCACAACAATCCCATGCAACACTACAGGCTTGGGGAAGGGTGGCTGGAAAGGTGTTGGGGAGCTGGTTGACTGGCAGGTGAATATAAGCCAGTAGTGTGCTCAGGTGGCCAAGAAGGCCAACAGTATCCTGACTGAAGTGAGGCTAATCCGTCTGCAGTTCCCTTAATCTTCCTTCTACCTATATTGAATATAGGACTGATACTTGGTCTCTTCTTGCCTTCAGATATCTGTCCCAGTCAGTATGACCCTTTGAAGATAATCAAGAGTAGCACTGCAATGACAGCTCCTATTAAGCCTCACTGACTTACATATATCCAATTTAAGTGCTTCCTGACGTGGTCACTCTCTGTTGACATTAAATCTTCCTATTCTTCATAGTAGAAACAGTATAGATATATCTACACAACCACATAATAAAACATTTACAACTCCTTTCTACTATCCAATCATTTTGAATATTATTCCTGTTTTCTGTGTATATGATAAAACTTTTTCAGTTCTTTCTGTTATCATGAATTGCCTGCAGGTGATAAATATTTTGTATGATTGTTCTTAGAACTGCTTCTTTTTTCTTCTAAGAATGCCCACATCTAGATTAGCATCCTTGGAAGTCCAATAGCTATTTGGTTATTATCTAAATGCCATGTGTTACAAAGAGGCTGCAGACAAATCTTTATGAAGCACTAGTACAATATCTGACATAGTGCCAGAAACTGTCTAAAAGTTAGAAACAGTCTAGGTATGAGTAGAACATTAGGGGAGATCAAGAAGTCTCTGAAACAAGTATTGTATTCAGAGTCAAACGTAAATCCAAAGTTTTCCGTTACATAGCCAAGAGCCTTTGAATACATCTGGTACCCAACATCTGACCCACTATGACTCTGATCATAAAGAAATCAATCTTCTTTTTTTAGTAAGAAGTGTGGCAGGTGTTTAATTCACTAGAATTCTCTAATCAGTGACTGGAAAACAGTTTTTGCTTATAGAGAAAGAGAGACTATCAAAGCTCCTTTATTTGTATTCCTTTCGTAAAAGTTAACATTACTTCTGTGTAGAGTATTTTGCCTCTAATGGCTTCATTAGCTAACTAAACTGATATTTCTAATTACAGTATGACTCCTATCTCACTGAAGTTCACTGAGTTCTGAATTTCTTTGAAAGAATGAGTGATTTTCCTATAAGAGGACTTTAGTGCTTAATAAATTCAGAGACTTCTAAAGCAAACACAATAAAAAAAAATTCCATTGCCAGGAAAATAATATATAATATTACATATCATAATTATAATTATTTTATGATATAATATAGTTGCCTTGTAAAAACTATAACTGTTGTGTAAGATTACATTGTCTCACATAGTTACTAAAAGTTATGGTCTTCCATGGGAAAAATAAAATAAGAAATCACTTCTGAACATCATTTATTATGTTTTGAATCAAAGCTGCCTAATTCTACACTGAATGCCCTACTAACTACTACATAATTCAGTTTCATGTTTACTCCTTTGAAAGTCAAAGGGCATGAGGTACATCCTGTGATGATCATACAACAACTGGAAAATCCAGAATTATTTTTCATACATACAAACTTTATTTCTTTTGAGGATGGGCAAGGCAAAAAGGAAATCAGCTTGATTTTTGCATCCCACATTACATTTATTTTGAAAAATAATTTTTCCATTCTAAACTAAGCAAATAGTCTCTTTAGGCCAGAAGCTAAATTAAATACTAAAATCGAAATTTTAATGTGATATCTTCACTATTGAAAGTTTCAAATTCAAGTTTTCCTTAGTGTTTAATGGGAGTGTTAAAACCTATGAGGCTTGAGATCTTTTAGAAGTGTGTCTCTGAATTTTGGCTTGTCATTTTTCTGAAAAGAATCTCACTTAGGAGGGATTCATTTGAACTTGATTTATAAGGTGGTGTGATGGCAGAGGCTTTACAGAAAGACAAGTTGAGAAATTAAGCCATTAGTCTCAAATATCATCCTTTTTACTCCTTGCTTTAAAGAGCATCTTTCACTTTCTGAAATGTACCTTTTGCAGAATAATTCCACTTAGCTTTTCTTTTGTTTGTCAATTCAAACACAATGCATTAAAATATTAATCTCTGTATAGATCCTTCTGTGTTATGACCTGTCTTCTCTGTCTTCTCTGTCTCTTTTATTCAAACTTATCTATATCTGTATCTGTATCTCATCCATATGCTTTATGATAAGCCCTGGAAAACAGAGTGCTAACGAGAAAAACCCATGAGGCTTACATCAACTGAAAAAAAAATAAAAATCTGTTTGCTGCAACTTAAGGAGAGTAAGTCTGTGAGCATTTAGAATTCATTCTTAACACATATTAACAGCTAATCCTCAATGGATGTTTACAGATCTCTTAATCTTTATAAAGGGATTTCCCTTTCTTACTTTCCAACAATAGGAGAGATTTAGGAATTTAAAGATGAGAATGCACTAATAATTGTTTGACCTTACTTTCCCTTTAGCAATTATATGCTCTTTTGCTTACCTTTTACATGTATGAGCTGAGTAGATTTCATTCTTTTATCATTTTCTTTTAGAAATTGATTGCAATGTCAACAATGTCAAATAATGTCCTGATTTAGTATTTAAAGGTAGCTGCTTCATTCTATATTTAATGCTCATGTTAAAACATTTAGAATTTTCAGAGGTCTCTATCATCAACATTACATTATTGACTCATGCTTATGTGCTTACTATCCTGGCATGGAGGGGATTAATATCTTTAAGGGTAGGTACATATAAACCATTTTTAGAGATGAGACAAATTATATAAGGTACAAGGTTACCTAAAGCAAACTCATAAACCTCTGAACTTAAAGGATAACAACCGGCAACAATATTTAAAATCTTTTAATAGAAAATCTGCTTTACATTGACGTTCCAATTTTTATAAAACTGAAATATTTGTAAAAGCCCACGTAAACATTAAAAAAAAGATACAAAATCCTACTTAGGTCACATCATCTCCTATTCTGTTTCTTATATACCAATCACAGAGACACAGAAGAAAGTCCTATCAGTAAGGCACTAATCAAGCATTTTTTTGTTCTCTCTGGGGTGAGAATTATTCTGTTTTGCGGTATCACATCCTTCTCTCCCAAAGCCTCTGCTAACCTCACTCTGTCTGTCTCTGTCTGACTCTTGGAAGGAAGTTTTCCTAATTGCAGACCAAAATCTTCTCATGTGGGATGAGAAACACTGAGCTGGCAACATCTTTAATGTGTGCAAATGGTTTAAGTATGGAAGGCTTCAGGAAGTATGTAGCCTCAGGTGGTTTATTATGAAAGCTGGCAGGTTTCCCTCAGTATGTTGACCGGGTACCTTAGAAACTACTGACAATAACTCTCATAGATCTACTACACATGCTGCAGAATAAGCATTTACTCCAAATGCCTCTCTTTTCCGCTACTCTTTTTTTTTTTTTCAAAATCATTCTCAGGTGCTCATCCCTATGACTACTCACTATAGCAGCTTTTCAAGACAGGGTCTTCTGAAGACTTCTCCAAAAACACAGGGGTCTCTCAACACTGAGCCAGGATAATTACAGTTCATGATGCACTGAACAGAGGCACAGGTCCCAAAAGTTTTAAAAAACCACAGATCTTTGTTCAGCCACTGTTTGAGCACTCCTGTGAACTGCTGTACTTGGCTATGGTTGGAACTAGGTGCACTGTCTTTCAAATGCACTGCCTGCATGTCCTAGGAACTCGTGTCTGAAGACTCATGTCTCCTTCCAGTTGCTCCAGAACTTTTCCTCCAACTCTCAGTCAATACTGCTGGCCAAACTAGGGAATGTGCAGTCCTAGTCACAGATAAGGAATTGTTTATGAAGAATCTCAGCAATTCCCACAGTTTTGACTGTGCACCACACAACCTGATGGGATTGAGTTGTCCTGCAGGCCATGAAGATATCCCATAATGTTATTTGGTGCCAGGATCAACTGGGAGCAAGTAACAGGACATTCTGTTGAGACATATCCCTAAAATCTCTGATTTTAGTTTTCTCAACTCTTTTCTCATCTGATTTGTCATCATAAAACTGGCTTCAAGAATTTAAAAAAAAATCAAGATAGGTTTATGATACATTCCTGATTGCTACAACTCAAGATCTGCCAGAAAACGCACACTATTTCATTCACATCCTCTACTTATTTCCTGTGACGCTGATTAAATCTAGCTCTAAAGAGTACCTTCTTTATACTCCATAGACCTTATATGCCAACTTACATGGTATTTTAGAAAGCACTAAACTCTAGTCTTGCTTAAAACTAGAACTCAGCTCAAGAGTCCAAGTAGAGTATGTGAAAAGCTGTTGTTCAACAGAGCCTACACAGAAATGTTACCAAGCAGGAGAAAATTATTTTTGTGTGGCCTTTTTCCCCTGTCTTTGCACAGGCAAGGAGGATGTCGGCATTCACCTATCAAGTGTGATATTCCTTACTTTCCTACAGACTTCTGTATTTTTGATTTCTAAATGCATTTTTGAAATGTGGTCTTTAGAATTTATGTTTTAGTTCCTCCTATGAAAACTGGGATGAATATACATTCCTACCTCTCAGAGGTATTGCATGGATCACTATCTATGCAATCACTATTGACTGCATGCATCACTTTCAATACTATGAAGATTCAGAGGTGTTAAGACATTATGGTGATAGGGCCTCAGATGAGTTTGCTATCAACTCTTACTTTGACCTTATAGAAAAGGTAGGAGTGTCACAGTGGGCTGGCAGTACAGAATGGTATATTAATAATAGATTTTTGTCTTGTTTTCTCATTCCCTCTGAAAGATTTTCGCTTAGGAGATATAAACAAGTTTTTCATGTTTTTAGCTTTCTTCTTAATATATAGAAATAAGATTGGAGCTTGAAGAATAATAAAAAAACACATTACCCTTCATTTGAATTTTTAAATGAATACATTTTGACTGATTTTGAATTCCTGCAGTGTGGGCTTCTACGTGTATTTTAGCAAGCAGGTTAAGAGGAACAGTTTTAGGATGTATACAGATATTCACAAATTCACCATTGCTCAAACGAGAAGCAGTCCTACATTAACTATAAATATTATGGTTGTCCAGTAAAGGAACAGAATATATGTAGTATGAAATACTGTGGTGAACCATTAGACTTAGAGCACTTTACAAAAGAAACTGTTGCATGTCTCCCACAGAGCTCAGTACTTCACAAGATTTTGGAAAGTTGAAAAAATATTATGTGAAATATCAGTTACTTCTCCTAGGATAAAAATATATATATTTTGATTCTTCTTAACTGCAAGACCTTCACTATTAAGGTGGTGTCAATGGATCTTACACCTATTTTAAGGCCTTTTTGCAATTCAAAATCATAGAAAATGACAACAGTATAATTGAGATTTGGATAAAAGCACACATAGCTGAATTGTGTTTCTGAATCCTGGAAAGGGCTCTGTTGTGTTATACATTGAGAATGTGTAAAATACATTTACGGCCTTATGAAGCCTCCATAAAAGCATATTTCTATTTTATTCAAAATGCATACTACTCAGTTTTTGCTTATTCCAAGTGTGTTTAGTAAACAAGAGTCACTTGTGAATGATATGTTCTAAAATCAAATTTAACGGTAAACTTAATTATGTCCACAGATGGTGAAACATAATTGCTGACAGTATGTCCATGTTAACTGGAACTAGCTGTGTCTAAAAACATATCATCATTATCAAAAACATAACAGCATTATGAATATTTTCAATATTTTATAAAAAGGATGTACTGGCTAATGCTGATTGTCTCCATACATGGCCTAGGGTATGTTAAAGATTTGGTATCTCCTTTCTATTTCAGAGAAATCAGAGGGAAAATACGATTTTCTTGCTTAAATCATTACAAATCTGATGCTCCTAATTCACATCCTTTCATATAAATAACTGAGCAAAGCAGTGATTTGCTCTGTAGAGTCCACATAAAGAAAGTCTATAATAGTGGCATACACTGGAAAATATGAAATATGAGTAACAAACATGGATACAGTCTTGTTTTTGAAAATTTATCTATATCTATCACTTCTCCCAAACTCAGCTTCTAATTGGATCTGTTGCCAATATAAAAAACTTTTGTTAGTATTACTGTGTCAGTGCTTTGGTGCTATGTAGCTCTGAAGCAGCTGTTGTTGTTCCCAGGTGGACAGTATGGTACATGATAGGGAAAATGTTGCTGTGGAAGTGTTGTTTGTAAGCTGCTGTTACCTTTGCAAGTTATTAAAAACAGCTGATTAACATAGTAGCATCTCTCCAGCCTTGCATTTTCATTTGCTGAGGCCTTACTTTCCTTGAGAATGAAATAGAAAAAAAATCTATGGATTCTCTGCCATAAAGCAATGCTTCCATAATGGCTTCCTTTAAATGGAGAAGACAAAATGTAGTGCTAATACATGAGTGTGCTTAGGGAAAGAATGTTTTCATTTAAATAAACTTCATGCTTTTTTAAATTATTATAAATAGTATGCTTTTATTTATATTATACTTGTTTCCCACCAGAGGAAAATGAAGATTTCATGAGGAAATTACAAGAATAATTCAGGCATAAAGAAGTTAAAAATAAAGTGGAAAAATCTTTAAAATACTGAACACCTGTATAATAATCATAGAATCATAGAATAACCAGGTTGGAAGAGACCCACCGGATCATCGAGTCCAACCATTCCTATCAAACACTAAACCATGCCCGTTAGCACCTCATCCACCCATGCCTTAAACACCTCCAGGGAAGATTAATCAACAAAGAAAAGAATAATACTTATTATGAGAACTCTGGGGAAACTATTAAAGAAAACTACTTCTTTTTCATTACAAGAAAAAAAGTCATTAAACTAGTGCAATGTTCTTGGACAAAAGCATGTCCAATGGATTCTACAGCCATTCAAGGATATCTCTGAGATTTCTGTGAATATAAGTTTATCCATCCTTGCTTAAATGGATCTTCTCTTGAGCTGCAAAATAACAGCAGATCAAAGCAACTCTCTCATATGTTCTAGTTGTGTTATCATATATCAATTCTAAGTTAAAAAGGATAACTGAATAGAGTTTCTTTTAATATCCATTATGAAATTATGTTTAAAACAAGGACAACAACCACAACAGAAAATATCTAAGTCCCCTTATATCACTCTATATTCCACATGTAAAGGATGTGATGGTTTGGTGCCATCCTATGTCAGAAGTAAAATGGTAAGACTTGCTCTGAAGTTCAGATGAAAAAAAAATTTAAAATATTTATGGCTATACAGCGTTTATGTGTCAAAGTGTTCGTAGTGGGGGAGCTGCAGAGGTGGCCTCTGTGAGAGGAGTCCAAGAACTGCTCCCATGTATGACTAAGCCGACTCCACAATGGACCTACTGCTGGCCCCAGCTGAGCCACTAGTACTTAAGTGGTAGTATATATAAATAAAGCTAAAAATGTTGCACAACTGCTGTGAGAGAGGAGTAAGAAAAATGTGAAAGAAATAACCATACAGACAAGAAGGAGAAGGGAGAAGATCCTCCAGGCAATGCAGCACATATTCCCCTGGAGTCCATTGAGAAGACCATGGTGATCACGGTGGAACAGGTATCCACACTGCAGCTCATGGAAGATCCTGAATCAGAGCAGGTGGAGGTGCCTTGAAGGAAGCTGCAGCTCATGGAGATTCCACAAAAGAGCAAGCTCTTGGCAGAACCTGTGACCAGCGGAAAGGACCTACACTGGAGTAGTACTTCAAGAGATGCAGTCTGTGGGATGATCCTGCATTGGAGCAGTGGAAAAATGTGAAGAAGGACTGACTGAGGTGAAGTGTTATGATCACAGTCCCCATTCCCCATAACCCTGCACTTCTCAAGAAGGAGAAGGAAACACAAGAGTCAGTAACAGGAATGAAGGAGTGAAGATAAGCTTGGGGAGAAGAATAGTGGATGAGGAGAATATATTTTAATGTTTATTTTCTCACCATCCTACTATATATTTAATTGACCATAAATCACATTAATCTTGCCCAAATCCATGCAATGGTGGTATTAAGTATCTTTATCTCAGCCCAAGAGCTTTTAATTTTATTTTTTCTCCCTATCATTTTGAGAAGGAGATATTAGAGAGTGGCTTGGTGGATGCATAGCAACCAGCCAAGTTTAACCCACCATAATGGACCATCTTTTGAAAACAATGCTTCTGATGCACAGTATATAATCAAAAAGTCCTTTTGCTGCAGTTCTACTTTTCAGTCTCATTGCAAATTTGTATGTCTCATATATGTTGTGTTTCGCTGAATTAGCTTCTGGAGCTTCTTAGAACTCTTTAGAGACTTTACAGGACACCTGCAGTGACAAGCTTAGACTAGACCCCCTTTCTGAATGATTGAAATTGCAAAGAAAATTTGCTGAGTCTTACTTTTTTTTTTTGTAGAATTGAACAGAATGGGTTTTAAATGACTCCTTTTTCTTAGGAGACTGTTGGATATTTTTCTAAAAGGCTATCTTCTGGAGGGTGCAGTAGTGTTTTATTCTGTCAGATCTCTTATTTTGCCTGCCAGCCACAGAAGTATGGATGATCAGAAAGCCTGAGACAGGAATTCAGCAAGAACTAGTTTCATGAAGATTAATTCAAATAGAAGCTTAGGGAAGAGAATGTATGAGATATCACATCCAGCATTCATGATAGGGATTTGCAGTAACAAGTCCAGCTTATTCTGTGTATTCTGACTACTATCCTGCTGTTCATGCAGCAACATGAGCTCATCTGGGAAAGGGAGCATTATCTTTACTAATGACATCCGGTAAGTTAAGCACTCTCTATTTTGTGTGCTTTGGTCAAGACACGAGGGACAATGTGGCTCACTGGAGTTAACATAGGCTTAAGAGTCATGATTTCAAATTCTCTGTCTCTTATAGGCTTGGTTTATTTCCTGCAGCAAGGTGCTTAATGCTGTCAGTTTCTCAATAAGAAGTTTCTCTGAAAAGGAAAAGTTTGGGTTTTTTTGTTTTTTTTTTCTCTCTGCCTTAGAGAGATTTGGGGACACATCGTTGCAACTTGCGAAGCATTCTGAAACTTAAAGTCTATACTTCGTGGATAGAAGCATGCTATTAGTAGATTTCATTCCTTTATTGTGAATTCACTAACAGAAAACCAGATTTTTCTGAGTTCTCATACATCCAATTTAGTAGATGATCATCTACTCTGAGGTGAATGTCAGGATACTGGAAGGAATTTTTATTCACAGATAAAATTTATAGATTTTGATACCTAGCTAAACGTAGGTTATAATATGTAAAAATTTTGAGAAAATTTAAGCAAGTTAAAGATGAAAAGAGTAAGTATACCAAGAAGATTCTTGATGAATGATTAGTTGCGACACCGTGGAACAGTTTTTGACAGTGTCGAACTTAAGCACAAAGATTTTTAATAATTCTCAAAAATGTCATGAACTAAGATTCTATTGCATTTTTTTTTAATGCAGGTTCTGAAGGGCATATTTTTTATCTTTGGTATCTGAAATTGCCAAATTTCATACATAACTGTCATTGACTTTGGCAGCCTGGCTTTATTCACAATCCTTTAGGTAATAAATGTCTTTTGATAAAATATCATTTTATCAAATGTATGAGATAAATGAAGTAACCGGCAAAGAGCAGAAAGAAGGTAGAAATCAAAACAAAAAAAGAAAGGTATCTTTTTCAGTTCCAGTAATTTAAATAGTCAAATGTTTTACAGTATTGTAACTGAAGCTTACAACTAAAATATTGAGTTGATTACAGCGTTTTGAAAGAAGTAGAAGATTTCAACTATCTGTTTTTTCCTGTTTTGTAGGCATTGGGCCTACAAGCCTGGACCCTGTCAGGATACTAGGATAGCTTTGTTAGAAGAACATTATGTTTGTACTACTAATTTCTAGAGATCCCTTAGAAATTTACTGACTAAACAATTCAGAATTCCTGTTGATCTAACTATAGAGTTTTTTTTAATTAAATTTCTTATATCCAATCAAAGACATAACAAAATTTGCAGTTTATCTTGTGTGCCCTGCAGTCAACTTACTTGACTTGACATCCAGAGGGAAACAGCATATCAACCAATTGTATAGTCCTATCTTTTCTGGCAGATGCAGTCCATTTTTCTGGTTCACCTATTACTGTCCTGTTCTGAGTTCATGTCTTCTTTTAATGTTTAGTGCAAAAGATTATTATTGTGTTGAACTTCTTTTCTAAAGGCTTTGCTTTTGCATCTTTGAGGCTTCACAAGTGGAATGGCAAGTTAAAACATAGATAAATTATCCAAAATTGAAAATGATTGTTCGCCTTATAATTTAATAATAAACACAAGGGTTTCTTAAGATAACATAGATATTAAAAGACATTTACAAGTCTGCTTTTACACAATGATTATATCACCGCCTCATAGATTTTTTTTGCAGTAATAGCTATATAATGAGTCAGTTTAGGATACATCCTACTAAATGGTTCTAATCTACATAGGTTCTCATGCCACACTCATCACCATAGTATCTAAGAGCCCTCCAGCAACGTGTTAAGCAATGTGACTAACATCTGTCACATATGGAGTGTTTTGGTTTTGTTTGCTTTATTTTTTAATCACTGTATGACTTGGGGGTTATTTAGTCCACAGAGAGTTACAGAGATAAGTAAAGATTACTGTGAGGTGCAGAATGGTCGCAGAAAAATGTAAAAAGGAATGAAACATTTACCTTGAACTAAGGTGTGGAAATGAGTGTTCCACATATTCAAATATATCCATTGATTTTTCACCTGCACATACCCAAAATCTTATTTCCCCAGCATCAACTTAAGAAATAATACAATATGTTTTTCCTATCAGGTGAGTGAGACCTAATCTTTTAGACTAAGCAAACCACAACCTCCATACCTGGAGCTTTTGTATTTCACATCTGAGAGCTGATTTAGACAGTTTAGCTTTGTCTTGTCTAAAAATAACTTGCAATTAACTCAAGTGTCTAGCTTGAATTATACTGCAAAAATAGGGATCCAAGTCAGAATGACACTGATAGAGTGTTTTATGTTCATTTCCATTCAGGAACATATATAAACTTAACTATTGGCTTTCTCATTTAAAGACAATAAATGTAAAACAGATGCCTGCAAGTAAGTGTGTCCTTAAGCACTCTCTTGTTTCCATGAATCAGAGCATAAAGACAGTAAAAGACCTATTTACCTCCTTTATCCCATTTCTCAGAGCATGTGCAATTTATATATGCTTCCCTCATGGCAGATTTTATAGGATTTCTTTTCCGGTTGTTTGAAAGGTTCAGAGTAAGGTTCAGTTACTTCTTCACAGCTAAATTGCATAGCTTAGCCAGTCTTAGCTGTCTGTCTGTTCCCTCTGAGTTCAGTCTTACTCTTCTTAGTCTGTTCCTGGTTTCCTTCTGTGACAAAGCGACAAATTCTTAAGAAAATAAATTGTTTTTCTGTCATGGTTTGAGGAGAGAAGTTTAAGATGAGGAGACACTTGGATGCATAAGTTAGAAGGATAAGCTCTTGAGAGTCAGTCAGTGTTACCAGAAGGCAAGTGGAGCAGGAGTTACCTTCAATGCTGTGTGGTTTCAAGGTCTAATCAGGACATCAAAGAATGTGAATACGTTCTTTGTGAGATGAGTAAGTAAGAATTTCTTCAGAACTGCCTTAAAGCCCATTAGACAAACTGTTTATGTCTTTATTCTGAGTGATATAAGCATCCTTTGTCTTATGTATTTCATTTAGTTCTGAAAAAAAAAAATAGTTTATTCTCTCTCTTTCCTTAGCTACTCTGAGACTTTATTTGCAGACGGCTTTCTCACTTCCACGTTTCTTGTTTAAGTGTTCTGGAACCAAATATCTGAGTCTTTTCCCAGGTGTCCTTTTGCTTTTTAAACCTTAGATGAGCAAAACAAAGTGCAGAGAAGACTTTCAGTATGATGCTTATTTGAAAAGATATTTATTAAATTTCTAGATGTTCATACAGCAAATAAGAAGAGTGAAGAAAATAGTCTTTTGAATCTAATGATTATTTAAGATGTGCTCCATTGTACATATTAATAAAGCGTCATTGTATTAATTTAAGTAAAATTTATGAGTGATGATATTTATCAGCATGATTCTGCTATGGAAATTTAGCTAATAAGAAAAATAATGAACCCCTGTGCAGCTTCAGATTGCTTAGTAGAAAGGTTTTATTGTAAAAACTCAAATTTAAGTATAACAATGTAAAATGTGCAAAATCTTCTTTATACTGATTCACATTTATATACTTTAGCTATATGTGTTGGAAAGTCTGAACTCATTAATACTTCATTTAAGGAATTAGGAGAGCACTAAAAAAATTTACTTAGGTATCTTTAATAAAAATAAATGGGTTAAATATAGTAATCAAAGAAAGCCATCAAACATTGAGTTTGGGATACCTAAGAAATCTGGGAGTGAATTAGAAATGCTGAAGGAAGTTTTTACTTCTCGTTTGTTTTTACTAGTCAAAACTCACAGAATTGCTGCTATTTTTTTACTATGGGTGAAATCCAGTTTAATAAAAGCTATACAGAATTTCAGTGTGATATAAGATGAAATGCTTAAAAAAATGGGATTGGAATATTCCTTAAGTATCAAACTTAAGATAACAAACTTTTTTATTATGTATTTACACAATTTATATTCATATTATATTTGAAAAAACTCAAATACTTTTTCTTTAATAGTGACTAGAACAGAATAATTCTATTAACTTATTGGAGTTAATTGCAGAACTATTTTTCTTCCTTCGCGTTTTCCAATCAACCTCTATTTTTTATTTTGGTTATTACTGTTCTGCTGTTTGAAGACTGCAATATATTCATTTAGCTTTCCTCATAAATGTCTCACAGATAAAGACAGGCACTCGGTAGTATACATTGACACTTCTAGTGGTAGTCAGAAATCTTTTTAGGTGTTATTTCTTCCAGTCTTTCATTATTAGTTGCGTCTAAATTTGATGCTATTTATCTGTATTGCCGATGAATTAAAAGGGAGGACGTATGATATTTGTTAGCATGTGTTTCTTTTCTTTTCTTTTATCTTTCCTCTCTCCTTTCCCTCTTGCCTGTCCTTTCTTTTTCTTGTTTTTCTGATATTTGGAAAGTGTACTGTCAAATTTGCTACATTCCTTGATTGCTAATAAATTCACTAGCAGAAATCATATGTCATGTATTGAGGTCTGAATGCATTACTTTTCATATAAATCTGATTTGTTGTTGTTTGTTAACAAAAGTAAAGGTAGGATAATGAAGTTCAGATTTAGAGATCTAAAGCAATGGCATTTGTAATATAAAAGCAATTCTACATAGAAGTTACTTAAGGAAAATTCAAGCTTGATCAGAAATGAAAAAAGGAGAGAAAAACCAGTTTAATTTACAGCATATGCATTAGCTGAACAGCTTTGAGAATCTACTGTCATTATTTGACTTCAGAAAACAGCAGAAATGCTGTCTTATGAATCTCAGTATGTCAAAGGAGTGATTCAGCATCACAGTATGTTCCTGGCAAACAAGAGTTTTCCACTACTGTGCATGTTCTTTGTACTGATGATATTATTAGCATATACAAAGATGCCTTTCTTATCTCAGGTAATGTTCAGCACTCCACTTTAAAGAAGACTCTGACGTCTTTCTATTTATACAGTACATCTGTCCTATCTTGCACCTCAAAGGATAAGGCTGACAAGAAATATTGTGCATGATTAAGTAATTGCATACCTTTAGAATCTCATGACACTTTTTCTGTACAAAAAAATCCCGACAAAATAAAGAAAGGCAAAACCAACCTCCCTGCCCAAGAAAGAAGCTGAAGGTATCTCTTATGAAAATACCTCATTGTTAGCAAGCTAGCCGGCAAATAGGAGCTAAGACATTTGTACAAGGTTATGTTACTGTGCTAAATGCATCACAGTTCCTTGCCAGTCTCTGCTGGTTATAAAACAAAACCAAAACCCGTCCAGTAGGACAGAGAATGTAAGTAACTTATTTATTATTTCTCAGAATATTCAAGGGTAGAGTAGATTCCTGTTTCTGTGTGCTCTGGTCCTATCCCTTAGGTCTCACATCGCATTAGGAAGAGACTGTATTTGTGGTTCCTTCCTTGTTCTGTCTTGCTTGCCAAGCAAAACAACAGTACAGGAGACAGCATAATGGAAAAAAAAAATCAAAAAGAAAAAAGAAAGAAAAAAACAGAAAAAAAATCTGCTGTATAAGAAGGGGTGACAATAAGCACATTCTCCCTGTTAAAGAGCTAAATATGGCATTCAGTTTCACTGAGGCAGTTCTTTTTATCCAGCTGCAATATTACCAGATGCATGACTTCGTGAAGTTTCAGATGGTATACCATGGAAGACTTTTTGTCATTCTCAAGTTTGCTTGTCTTCTTATGTTCTCTTGTTCTCTGTCCTTTTACCACTTTTTCTTTTTTTTCTCTCAACTCATCAACCTGATGTTGGTGCAAAACTTCCTGGAATGTTGCCAAGTTCTAGATGCTTAATACATTTTAGAAACTTACTGATTGAGCTAACTCTGAAACTAGTTTGTGGAGAAAAATACATTCAATTCAACTCAGTGGAGTATCAAATCTAATCCTAATTAGAATTCTGACAGGCAAAGTTTACAAGTTGAAGCATGAGGCCGTATTATGATAGCCATACTGATTTTCTGAAGTAAGTTTTATTGTGCCATACAGCTAAAAATATCTTTACAACTACTATATCAGAGATATCTGTTTCATCTCAGTAGCTGGCATTCTGTGGCATTCATCAGCCTGCTTCTTCATACTGTGTCAGCCTTTACTGCTGCTAGAATCATAATGCTCGTCCTGTTCACACATGTGAATTTCTCCTGGACACTGGAGCTTCTCATCTTCTTTTTCCTCTATTTCAGGCTTCTGCATATGTACTTGAAGGTTACCACGACGCTGACAGAAATGTGAAATTTCATAGCTCACCCTGAAGAAATATTTTGGGGCTTTTTGCCAGTCCTCAGCTATCCTGAGTTGTTGCTTCTTGTCTTTGATCAATTTTCTGGAAGTGATATTCAACTTCATTCAGGAACTCATAGAAAAACATGGTTGAAATTTGTTATATATGATTTCTCCCTAAATGGAGAAAGAGGGACTCTGTGGATTCACACATCCTTCATCTGATCCTTTAAACTTTCCAAGAGTAAAATTTGTCAGGGAGATTAAGTGCAAGACCAAATGTCTGATGTGAAACGAGAGTGCAGCTGCATTCCTTCCCATTTGCCCATCTCTGATACCTCAATATTAGATTGATTAGGTCACAGGAATAGCCTTATGAAACTTGTAAACTATTTAAAGCTGCAGCTTGGGCACAGGGCATTCAGTACTGCAGCCAGCCTTCAGAAGATCATCTTGCATCTGCTGAAGTGCCACTTATGTGGCTGACATTAAAACTTTGAAGAATGTCTGTTTAAATGGCCTATGTAGTACATGCTAGAAAATTATCTTTTTACGCTTCTTGAAACAAGACTGTAGCATGTGATCCTGATCATGACTTGAGTCTTCTGAACCTCCTTAGTGCTGATTCTGCACTGTTTGATTCTAATTAGTGGATTAAAAGTGAATAAAGCATCAGACTTTCCAAGTATTCTGCTCTTTTCCCCTCTTTTATTCTACATGCATTCTAACTTAAATATGACATGTAAGCTTACACAACTCTAGGAAGATACGTCAGTTATAGGGTAGAGGCAACATCTTTCTTGGAAGTATGAAGAGTGGTAAGACCAGTTTCTTAATTCTAGAAGGCACTATGTAACACCTTGTTCAGTTTGTACATATGTGAAAAATACTTATTCCACATTAGTCCATCTGAAGCTTTTACAGGCCAGGTAATGAGATGCACAGTTTGATCTCGAGTATGATATCTATTTCTCTCTTTCTTAATTACATTTTCTCTTTCCTAATCCTGCATAGATCTTTAAAAATGTGCCGTATCTTTGAAGCAGTTTAGTTCCCTAGAAATAAAATGACTCTTCACATCTGTTCTGAAGGAAGAAATTAAGTACACATGCTTCATTTCCATGGGAAGTACTATTATGTTTGGATAGATATTCATGGATTTTATGTAAAAATACTTGGAGGAGACCAGACTAGTGTAAGGGCACAGAATATTTCGGGTCTAAAAAAACCCCAACACAGTAAATGAAAATAAAGACTGGTAGTCTGTGGATAGCATCATGACACTGAATTGTTTCTTAGGTTGTTGGTTCATTCTAGTTTTTGTTTATTAGAGACCAAGATTCATTTGACTCAGTTTTAATAGATTTCCAACCACACAAGCACTGAGGAACTGCCTTCTGAGCTACTTAATGAGGTCATCAGAGAGACCTTTGAAGAGGTTGTCTTAAATTAGTGTTACCTGCAGAACTGAAATCAGAAAGTTGTAGTGAATGTAGGTGCTGAGAGGATCTTATTAAAGCAAAGTAAATGATATAAGAAGAGACTAAAGATATTATACCTATGTGACAGGGGAAACTGTGACCATTGTAATGTTCAAGATGTTCAAGATTCTGCTGAAAGGTTTATATTGGCATATATTTAATAAGTTATATAGTCGGGTGAGAAGTAGTAAAGCAGCTCAGTTCTGCAAAGTGTGTGACTTCAGTGTTAAAGAGGCACGGATCATTTGCCATTTCTTTGGTATTGCATTGAGGGCAAAAAGCAGAGAAAAAGTGTCAGAGCACAGTCTCAGTCTCATTTCTGTTCAGTCTGGAGAGCCCAGTGGTGTGCACTACTTGGAATCAAGCTATTTCAGAAACAGGATGGAGTCACTGTAAAGGAAGTGAGTTTTGACCTTCTTTCTGTGGTAATTCTACTTTTCACTTGGTGAAGATATAGGTCTTCTGTGTTAGAAGATTTTAAGTTCTAATTTAGCTTTTAGCTATTTTTATTAAATTGGTTCTACTTTGTCTAAGCCATACAAATGTTTCAAACATTAATTTAAATATGGGACATTTCAAAAAAGAATTGACAACTGATGGGATTAGATAAAGTGACAAAATTCTGAAGGATGGATTTTCCAGCTATGAGGACAGAATACAGATTAGAGTGACTGGCTTCTGCCACACCAATCACTACTTCACTACTACTCTGCACAGTAAAAATATATGTCAGTGAGGTTCAAGTGGATTAGTTTCCTCTTCCAGTGATACCAGTGGGATATTTTCCCTTGTTTCACATGACACTTTAAATTCAGACAGCAATTCTTTCTGCTCCTGTATAGCCATTTATCTGATGAATGGAATGTTATTTTCACTAATATCTATTTGGTATTTATAAAAATGTCTGTAACACTGTTAACAGTAACTATGCTGATCAGATCCCTTGATAGACAAAGAAGTTGAACTGTTAAAGGAGTTTCAGCTAAGGTATTTTAAAATTAAAATTCATTAATAAGGTTATACTTTTTCTGTCTCATTCAGTTGACAAGCCTGAAGGAAGCTAGCTTATCATTGGTAGAGAAACCCCACGATCTCAATGGAAAAGAATACCAACTGTGCTAAAGCATTGAACCTATTTGAATCGGAGAGTTTTTTCACATAACTGGTAATTCTGTTTCTTCAGTTACTTTATTCTTGTGTCTGAATAGTTTTATCAGGTTGCTGACCACTGTAAACATACTCTTGTTAACCTCTGTGGAAAAGGGGGTTGGACAGAGGAAAATGCTGTTTAGACACAGCCCAGATCAATAATAAGATATTTATTCAATAAAGAAAGAATCTAAATGACTTGTTCTAGTCTCCAAAGTGTGTTGTACTTGGGCAAACAAATTCATTTCTTTACTAACCCTCCATAACTTCTGAAACGGAATACTAAAACTAAAATCTATAAATTACTACTATAAAAATCAAAACAAATAAAAGTTTACTATGATTTCTGATTGTATTCGGACAGATTCTGGGTATATTTTGGATAGATTCAAAACAGCTCAAAAAACTAGGGAGGTAAACTATGCCTAAAACACCATTACCCAATACTTATTAATGAACTGCTGGAGGGTTTGCTTGGTATTTTGCTATTTGTTAGAAGTCAGATTTTTTTAACTCTGTGTAGCAGTTGCAACTTTAAATTGTCTCAAGAAGAGAACATGACTGAGAAACCAAGAAGTGAAAACACTTGTTAAAAATAATTTTATATTAAAGAACATTTTTAATTAGTCTTTTAGAAACCTTAGTTACTAATCTGTCCTTACCTTTAAAACATACATACATGTCCTGTAGG
This sequence comes from Phaenicophaeus curvirostris, assembly GCF_032191515.1. NCBI lineage: Eukaryota > Metazoa > Chordata > Aves > Cuculiformes > Cuculidae > Phaenicophaeus > Phaenicophaeus curvirostris. Next base: position 174,654,633 of record NC_091392.1, on the reverse strand, counting down.
CAGCATTTTTCATTAACATCTTTGCAGTGCTTTATTAGCTAAAAACTTAATTTAAATATGGCATTCAAACTTAAAAAGAAAAGAGAGAACTGGAAGCACATTTCTTAGCTATCACAGTATTTTCTGTTTTGTTTGTCCATGCAGAATCTGAAGGCAGGCTTCCTCTGTCTAAATGTTGACGTCTTCTTCTGGCTATCTATGTCAAAAATGATTTCCCCAAGCATTCTTAATATATACTTTTATGCTTCTATAGAGAGAGAAAGAATCACTTATAGGGAACGATTAATCTCAGTTTAAAATAGAAAGAAAAAATTGCTTCCTTAAAATGCCTCTTCACTTCACTTGGAAGAACTATAAGATATTTTAGGGAGAGTGTCTCAGATGTAGACTTCTACATTACAGACAACTAAAGTTAGGTGAAAAAAGTTTACCTCTAAGTATCAATATAAATAACTGCATCACCATTTATATGAATATCTGTGAATACAGAGCCAGTATACTTAATTTTAGGTACATTAGACCGACATAATGAAATTATATCATTTAGATCAGAAAGTTATGGCAGTTTCTTAGAAGAGGAACTTTCTGTATTACTTTTATGTGAAGTTGCATACATACAGTTTGGATTCTAAACCTGGATTTTTTTCTGCCTTCATAATCCACACTGTTTATAGCTCTAATGGAAAAAAGATAAGAATGGAATGTCAGTGTGATAACTTTTCAGAATTTTATAATCACTCAGTCCTGGTCTGTATCTAAACACATACATACGTGACATGCGCATTAACACCTACACCCACCCTCATACATACATGCATGCAAAACAACAACAAAAAAGTTATATATGCACATTCCAAGGCAACAGTTATTGCAGTCCAGAGTCCTGGCTAATAAATCTTTCAGCACTTCAAATGAAAGCTTTCAGAAGCCATTAAAGGTATAATCAAAGACAGAATCAAAATTAATAATGTTATAAGGACAAAATTATAGTTGTTTAGCAATATTAAAGAGCTTTGATCTGAGTTCTTATTTTTACTTAATTTCTAAATATCCTGTATCTGAAACTTTCTCCTTCTCCCCCTTCTCCCTTCCTCCACCTTTTTTTCAATAGAATTCACTGAGAACTTTGAGAAGTTTCAATCATGTTAAACTTTAATTTCACATTCCTTAAATATAGCCAGATTTGACTGTTATTTGTAGTTAGCTGTATTTAAACTTATAAGTGGGCCCATGCCTCTCAAATTACCAGTCATTCTAGAACCCCTCCTACTCATTATAATGCAGAATAATTTGTTATCAGTGCTCTCAGAGGGCTTGTTTTAAATCTTCTCCCCCCATGGCTCCTTGTACCACCATCATTCTCTCCTGTCCTAAAGAGAAACATGCCAGAGGTAATATCTGATTTTAGTGTTCGACATTTTCCTTCTCTTTTGATTCTCCCATATTTTTTTCTCATTTTCCTCTTTTAATCTTATCAAGGTTTGTCTTTACCATTCTTTGTCCAAATTTTGGTTTTCTTATTCTGCTTGTAATTTAGGTTTTTCTGTTTGTTTGTTTTAGTTTCTTGGGATTTTTTGTGTTTGTTTGTGGTTTGTTTTGGGTTTTTTTTTGTTAGTGTTACCATGTTATATTTTGTTTTGATTTTCTTCCTGTGTTCTCCACATGCATAACTTGAAAATTTTGACTACTTCAAGCATATAAACAGGAATTTAATTATTTCTTAGATGGGCAGAAGAAGTTGAAGTGAATTCTCCCTCAAAGAAAGTATGTCTCCGTAGGATATTTTAATAATAGGAAGGTCTTAGGTAGGTATTACGTAGGCATTAAGTTAATGATTATTTTATTATAACCACATCTTAATTCCAGACCTACGTGCATATCAATAGATAGAGCTTCTGTACTGCAATGAACCGCAGTTTTATATTTCAAAGGACCATCCTTTTGCTTATTTCCTTAGTACTATTCTGAACAATGAGAAGGTTTACTGTAAATAAAAAAACATGCATAAAGCTATGAAAATGGGTCATTTTTGAAAGACTGTAATTTGTCAGAATCTGTATAGAGATATATTGTAGAGAACTTTGGAACGATATACTAACTCACCTGCCAGTATCACATCTCTTTGGAAGTGCTGCTTTTCTTGATAATCCGCTGCCTTCCTGCACTAACCTAGGATCTATCATGCTGCTTCTTGGATGTCCAGAAATCCTGCAAAATGGCAGAATGAGTGCAACTCTTCAGTAAGCAGTGCATGTTCAGCCACTTTTATTTTTCCCTGAAGTACCAGATTCACTCTACATGTGATATAGAACCATATTGTGCAAATACAGTATAACTTACATATAAAAGTGTCTGCACAGCAGATTTGTGATGAAATTAATTATATCAACTACTTATAGGCTTAGAGTTCTTATTGATAGGCCTGTATTTGTCGAGGTTATTGATCTTGTTGTTATTATTACTATTAAATTTTAAGTGATTTAAGTGATTTGACAAAATTTAGGTAGAATAATGTCAAATAAGATTCCTTATGGTGGTGTAGCTTCAGGTTTGATTAAGAAGTCATGATTTTATCTCTGTTCCAAGAAGGATTAGTTTTGACGACCTTGCAATCCCAGGCATGCTTACAGGCTGGTTGGAGAATGAATTGAGTAGCCCTGAGGAGAAGGACTTTGGTGTGCTGTTGATGGAGATGTTGAACTTGAGCCTGCAATATGCACTTGCAGTGCAGAAAGCCAACCATATCCTCAGTTACATTGGAAGGAGTGTAACCACCAAGTCAAGGTGGCCTTCTACTCTGTTCTCATGAACCTGGAGTATTCTGTTCAGTTCTGGAGTCCTCAGCCCAAGAAGGAGGTGGATCTGTTAGAGTGAGTCCAGAGGAGGATCATCAAGATGATCAGATGAGCACCTGCCGTATGAGGACAGGCTGAGAGGGTTGGGGTTGTTCAGCCTGGAGAAGAGAAGGCTCTGGAGAGAACTTTTAGCAGCATTCTAGTACTTAAAGTGGGCCCAGAGGAAGGCTGGGTATGGGCTCTTTATCAGAAAGTGCAATGACAGGACAAGGGGTACTGGTTTTAAACTGAAAATGAGTAGATTTAGATTAGATTTTAGGAAGGAATTTTTTTGCTGTGGGGGTGGTGAGGCAGTTTATCCAGAGAAGCTGTGGATATTCCATCCCTGGAGATGTTCAAGGTCAGGTTGGATGAGGCTTTGAGTAACCTGATCTAGTGGAAGCTGCCCCTGCCCATCGCAGGGTGTTTGGAACCAGATGACCTTTAAGATCATTCTATGATTCCATGGTTCTATGATTTATGAAGAAATATAACTAAAATAATGATGGAACTGCTAAGAAATCATAAAATCATATCTGAAAAACTCCTAAGAAAGGAGACAAAAATAGGGCTCCCATTATAAACTTTTAATGGGAAAAGAATATATTTTTACTTTAAAGAATACATAAACATGGACATATGCAAAACTGTCTTTCCCTCTCTAAACTATTTTATGATTCTGTGATGACTCCTAATGGCTCATTATCAAAAAAGCATGGGCTTTGTTTTGGTAATGTAGTTCACAACACTGAGTTAAGCGCATGAATTTTCATCTGAAGAAACCAAATGTAAGAGAGATGGGATGCCAGTGTAGAATGGACAATACGCAAAGCAAAGTGCCAAAGTGCCTATAAGAAATAATCAGATGAACTTTTCTGAAGAATTTGGAAGCCTAAATCTCCGGTTAACAGGTAGCTGCCTCTATGAAACAAAAGTGCAAAAATCAAAGCATCTTCCACTTTCAGATAAAAAAATATACAGTTTTTATTTAAATATGGAATTTGCCTCTTCTACAATAACTTGTGTTTCTTCTTTATCCAATGACTGTTCAGGATATAATTCAGAAACAGTTCAGGTATGGAACTACTGGTGTACTTTTTCCCTTACCAGACAGACAGCTCTGTTTTCAAGTCTGAACAGTCAGGGTCTTTCTAATCTGTTATCCTTCCTGCCCTATGATTTTATTGCTTCCTTCTTTAAAGATCTTCAAATTTGATTCTTTTACCTTATGTTGTAGGCAGCTGACAAATTAAACAGGGTACAGATCTTTTCAAATGTTTCCTTTTGCAACTGTTCTACTTTTCATAGAATAATTAAGAATTCATCAGTTTAGAGAGAGGGAAAAAAAACATCATTCTATAATCTCATGGCACATGAATGCAGCCTCTCTTCTAGACCCATTTTCAATGCTGATTAGTTTCAGTGGAGATTGAGGGATTTTAAAAATACTGTTGGGTCCTCCCTAATATTATAAGCATCTACTTATGGTTTAAATCTGAATTACAATCTCAGTTTCTCTAAAACAGGAACTGAGATTGTGATATTGCAATTTTTAAAAAAAAAAGTTTACATGAAAGAGTAGTAGATCACAATTAAATAAGTTAGTTATTAAATAAGATTAGGATAAATTCTATCCACAATCACAGTGATATAAATCTAAACTAGTTCTGATGATGGTGATTAATTTTTACTGAATTTATAGTGTTATTTATTTTTTTGTTTATAATTTTATATCTTCAGAAATAATTGTACGGGAAATCTTTTTTTCTTTTTCAGTGAAGAGCTTCAGTCTTACTTTCACAGGTACTTTTTACTGAAGTTTAATTTCTTGCAGGAGTAATACATGGTAGTGTAACTCAAGGCAGTAGGGACATTACTCGCATCTTCAACATATTAGGGGAAGAATTAAAAATAGATTACATTGATGGCTTAGAGGAAATAGATGATAAAACTGCATGTTCATATTTTTTTTACTCCTAATTACATTTTAAACTGTTATATCTTAGCGTAGACTTAATCTCTAATGTAGAGGGAGTTTCAGTGTAAAAGAAGTACATGATTTTTTGTAGCACTGCACATATCTTACAATATAGATTAAAAGCACTTGCTAAGCAGAAAGGAAAATATATCAATTTGTATTGGCTGTGGAAAGAAATTTCTACTATGCAAGAGTTGACTGACAGGAATAAAAAGATACGGCAGACAGAAAGAAACACAGCTGTCTTGAATTTTCAAACTAATTCCTTTCCAGCAGAGTGGTTTCTGTGTCACACCGCTGTTACTCTGCATGCATTTCCCCTTTATATTATCATTTTTAGAACTTTTTAATTATTAACCAGAATTGCATTTTGACTCTTTGTTAATATAGAAGCTAATTTTAACAAGTCTAGAGCAAGCTATAACTGTCAGAAACTGAGGTTGCTCAGGTCTGCATAAAGGGAAAGCATTAAATTTGAACTGGAGAAAACATATTTTCTAGAATTCTCGTCATATAGAAAATATATCATAACCAGACTGTTAAGTGAAAGTGCACTACCTTTAAAGTCAGAATAATAGAGTGATGAATCAGACTTTTCAATATTAGAAACAAAGCTAGTGCAGGAGGACAGTGACTCCTAAATTTATGAACAGCTGAATACACTAACATGGACCAGTCATACCAGCCTCAAAATGTAACAGTACAACTGTGAATTAAGGAGAAAGTTCATCTCATTTTGCACACATATTTTAAGTACAAATCTGCCTTTTGCATTGCATTTGTGTGTTTTATGATAATTTCTTTCAATGCTTATTAGTAATCCTTGGGGTTTTTTTCCTGATTTGTTAGGTTTTTTTCCCTTGGCAGTCAGTTCCATGGCCTGCCTCTTAGAGGTACGCATTAGCATTACAGTGCAACAGCCCTCAATTCCACCTCTTTTTCCTGGCTTAGCACAGCTCCTTGCTGCAAACAGGGGTTTATGCTGAAGCTTTCCGGGCATAAGTGCTGCAGATAGGTTCTCCCTGTTTCTCGTATAACATAGGGAGATTTATTTACATGTTTTATTCCAAGAAAGTATTGCACCTCACAGAGGTCCTGCTGGGGTAACGGGCTATACAGTGTGCATTTTAGGGCTCAGCTAGCTAATACCCTTTCCTCTAAAGCAAAATCTATAGACAAAGACACACTTAAAAATAAAATGATAATAATAAAAAGAAGTCCTGTTAAAAGCCTTTTTTCGTCTTCAGGGAACAGATTGCTGTAAATTTCCCAGCCTGCCTTCTCATTGTTGTGAGAGATCCTGCCAGGCTTTGTCAGGTGAATTATGCAAGGTGACTGATGGTAAGCAGTACGATTCTTATCACAACAATGAATGTGGCAGGTCAGGAAATTCCACACTGAATAAATCCCTCGTTCAGTCAAAAATATTAACTAGGTATAAATACTGAGGGCACTGGATGTATTCTACTGGCAGACAGCCTTGCTCTGTTTTACTGAATGTTTGCAGTTTCAATCAAACCCTTGTTTTCAGTGAAGCAAACAGTAAAATTCCCCTTTTCTTTAGAAAAACTACATTATGCCTTTTCCTCTCATAAGTCAAAAGTATTATATAAAGCTCAGCAGTCCTAAATATATACTAGAATTTACTTGTAATATTCGGAGGTATTTTGACAATAGTTAGGTGAATGACACTTGTCTATGGACAACTATTTTTCTTCTAGGGTCTCTGCCATCTTAGTTCTACCCATCTTACTTCTTTCATATGTACCCTGAAGAGGAATATTAGTAACCACAGGCACAAGACTACTTGTTTATACTCTATATATGTATGTAGTCTATTTGTTTGTAGTCTATCCTGTTTCCACCTCATCTCATTTTCTAGTTTCTCACTTCAGAAAGCCAGAGTAATAACAAGGGACTAGAACTGTCAGTATTAGAAGATTCTGCATCTTCAGCTATTTATTAAAGTATTTAACCTCTGCTTTTCTTGGTTTTATTGAATGGGTGTGCAACAATTCATTGGAAAATGACTACACAATACTGAACCATGGTTTCACTGTTTTTCTTTCCTTTCTTTTCCCAGTTGTTAGAAGGACATTGTAGAAAGAGTATTCTTTTCATCGTGAATTACTGCAAAAAGTTTGATTATATCCTCATTTGACATTTTTAAATAATTGTCGTGACTCAGTTTACGAGAGATTTCTCTGGGTTCCACCAGTTTAATAGATAGTGTTACATGGATCTTACTTACTAGATTCTTGGCATGATGTGGTAACTCTTTTTAGAAGATTGCAATGAGGTACAGTAAATCAGATTTTTAAAAACAAAGTTTTTTAACACTTTTTTTCAGATCAATTAAACTTTTTAAATCAATGAAAATTGGAAATGCTCAAATACATCTCAATTATAATTATATTTGCATTAAAATCAGCAAATAAATACCACCTTAAATATCAAGTAAAAGTATTTCCATTTTTTTACAGTGTAAAGTTAATTGTAAAATTATTTAACTAACAGAATTTTTCACTTACGTTAACACAGACATTTGAAAATAGATTGATTCATGTTTATGAAAGTTCAATTACGTTGAGGGATGAGAAAATCCATATATCAAGTCTAACCTGATACAAACTTTTTAGTGATTTCATTATCTACACTGAGTAAATATAATTATTTTTGAGATCTATAAGGAACAGTCTGCTATAAAGTCTCTCCACTATGTTAGGTTAAAAAAATTCTTTGATTTCTCCCTCAATATAAAATATTGAACTTCTTTTCTAATCTTCTATTTCTACAAAAGTAGTGATTTTTTTCTCAAAACTTTATGAATTATAATGTCTACCTCTTTCAGATGTACTGATTTCAGCTTGATGTTTCAGTTAGAGAACACTTTTTCTCCTAACAGTTTCATAATGACTGGACCAAATACAAACCAAAAAAATTCCCACAGAAAATAATATTTAAAAATTTAATTAAAGATAAAGTCATTAAGTTTTTTTTCTCATATGTTTGTTGCTATTTTGCAACACTTTACTTATCTTTAAAGAACATGCAACTAACCATATTGTATTTTTGCTTCTGATTTGGTTACTACTGTTACGGATGATTTAATGCATTTGTAATTCATAGTAGGTACGTTCTTAACAGTCTCAAAAACACTTCAAAGTTGAATGTTAGAACTATATGATCTTTTTTGGCTTTTCAGCAGTATGACCTAGGTGATACCTCAAGATTAACGAAAAACTTGAATATTCTGAAACTGAAAGGAGATTTTTGAGGAAAATGTTTTGTAATAGGTTGGAAAAACAAACAGATATTGGCTGTCTTTTTATTAAGGCAAGCCTTGAAGAAAAATGCATTTCAGAAATGACAAAAATAGCAGCAGAAGCTGATTGTAGAGAGAAATTTAAAGAAATGACTGAAAAAGAGAAAATCGTAGAAATGAAAACTCCTTATTTTATTATTTCAGTAGAAGAGAATAATCTCAAATATCCACAAAAAAGATAATAACCCTGAGGGAACACTGTTCCAGCACGGTCCCACAAGAACAAGTCTAAGCATACTGTTGCCAGAAATCACTAGAAGAATATAAAGAGGAGCGAGACTTATGCATCGACACACAAAAGCAATTTATAAACATGAAGATTAATTTCCTTCAGAATTAACTTTATAAAAACTAAGGAAAGTGCCCTTATTAAATTGTGTTGAAATGAGGAACTGAGAAAGGCAAATATTTGACATGGCTCTGTCTGAAGTCAAAACAGGAGTTTTACACAAGTGGCCAGGCATGTGCCTCTGATCAGTAGAAAAGCAATTAAACGTGGTTTGAAGTTTTAAAAGCTTGATTTAGGTATCATTGTAACTAGTAGAAACTGAAAATCCAAATGAGCCTTAGTTCATGGAATTCAATAAATTATATTTATTTCATTGAGCACATAATTAATTTATACAGTGTTTCTTTTCTGTTATTCTAAGGGTTACATGGAAAATCAGGAAGAAGAAATATCAGAAGTGTTTTCAGAGCTATCTACAAGTTAAGAAAGTAAAGTTATACCTGTCAGCACATCTTGAGTATTAAAGACACCTAGACCTTAGTAAGCTTATGAAAGAACAGTGGTATGAAATAATTTGAACATATGAATACCACTTTAACATTTCTGGCATTTCCCAACTTGAAAACAAGTAACTGATAATCCTGTAACTGCCTTAATACTAATCCTGTGTTATATTAATTTCCAGGACAGAGACTTTATAACATTTATTGGATCTGATGATTCTATATACTTGGGAAACTCAAGTGTATTTTCCACTAAAATGTATATGACAAAGTCTAACAATACAATGTGTGGTTATGTGCTTTGACTGGTATTTCATAGCAAGCCTGTTAGTGTCCATTTTTTCACTTTTCCCTAAATCCAAGGTATACTTATACTGATAAGACAGAGCTTTTCTTTAAAATGCCCATAACCTTCAGTTTTCAAGACTGACACTTTTCAGAAATTGTGGTCCAGTTAAATAAGAAGTCAAAGTCACATTTTCATATTCAGCTGTAAAGAAGAAAATTACAGTGCAATCTTTATACAAAGCAAAATATCCGAGTCTCCTTTTTAAGAAGAAAGATTAGCTGAACCTTAAACCAGAATGAAATAACTTCTATAATGTGAAGTTTATACTAAATTTTTAAAAGAAAATAATTTTTCTTATGTTCATATCTTTTAGGGGATGTGAATTCTGACCATAATTAAAGGCTGGAATAACTTGAAAATTGGTTGTATTTTCTCTTACATTCTGTTCCAAGTTAGATGCCCAAACCAGTATCCTCCTTTAGCAAGTATAATGTATTTGAACTCGTACATCCTCCTCAGGTCTCTCAGTGGTGCAGTTTCTGAGAGAAATATGTCGGCAAGGAAGCAGAATGTGAGAACTGCTGGTAGTGATTTCTATGTTTCATTCACTATTGTTCAAGCTGGGAAAGACAAGATACTATTTTCCTGGATGTGTCAGACTAATAATTATCCTTTAATATTCCTTTCCTGAAGGTCTCTTCTATATAACAAATGTCATTGACTCCTGTGAATGTTAATAATCAATACAGTTTACATTATTCAGAGTGATTTCAGTGGCTAATAAGGTTACCGGTATCCATATTTTAGTACTGATTTTGCCTGTATTAACACTTAGCTACATGATTAAACAAGCCCTTTGTTTGCTTCCCTCTCTCCAGATGGGTACTTGTCTCAGTACAACTTGTCTCAGTTGTGCTATTTGTGTCTGACCTTACATTCCAGATAACCTGTATGCCAACACTGAGCTTAGATGAGTGTATACACTTCGTGTTTGGGCCCTGAACTTTCTCAGCTACACTTTTAATTTCCCCTATGAAATAACTAAAGTTTTGTTTGCCCTATCAAATAATTTAGTTTTGCTGCCAGATGTGACTTTTACATGCCTGTGAAGAATTGCTTGGGAAGGCAATAAGGTTCCGCTCTGAGAACATGGGATATTCACATTAAAGTTCTGGTTAATTGAACCCAAATCTCTAATTGAATCTGCAGGAGCTGGATCACTGACAACTAAAGTGAGTCCAACTGCCAGGATTAATTCAGCAGTCTGTTATGAACCACTCACTTCATGTGTGTGCAGCTCCTTCACATCATCTGGGTAAGACACCTTGTCTACGGAGGCAGATAACCCTTGCACAGCCTTAAGTCTGTTTTGCCTTAAATCTGGATCTTAGCTATGCTCTCTGATGGACACATAAAAATGAAATATATCTTCAAAAAATTGTTTCAGCTATTCTTCTGTACTCACAAATTACTTCCTACAAGAGCAGTAAACTTAGGGCAGGGTTTCAAACAACAAGGAAATTATTTAAATCTACAATGACAAGTTCTAGAAGTGAAACTTTACACCTTGGAGCCCGTCCCTTGGGAACAGCAGATCTTAAAATACTGGAGTGCCTCAGAGCCTTTGACTCCTGTGAGAGACTTTACTCTGTGAAAACCACAGTACAGATTATTTTTTCCTTAAGATGTACGTTTTGATTTGTACTTTTAATTTAGCTTTCCTTGTACTTTTAATAGCTTCATGCATGACATAACATTTTTGTCTCCTTTTTTCTTATGTTTTCCTTTATGGGTTTTTTTCAGTGTTTCTTTGTTCTATCACAAATTACAATATAGTTCAACTACTCTTATTAAATACGCTATGCTACAAAACACTGCATTACAGTCTACTACTGTTCACTTCTCTTTTCCATTATGGTGCCGTAACACTAAATGTGGCAGCAATAAGCCCCAATATCTGTATTGAGAAGGATACTTATATTTTGCTGAAGGATAGATTACATAAGAGAGGAAAAACGCTATCATCTTAATACATGAAAATTTTATCATATGAAGGCCAATGTTAAACAGTGTATGATCTATCACACAGCTTGTTTTCCACTACAGATATTGATACTTCCATTTATGTAAGAGAAAATGAAATCAAATGAATAAAAGCACTCTCAATCACACAAACAAAAACAAAGACAACTTTTTTAATAACAATTACTCCATCTGGCCTGTTATTTTTCATGACAGAAGAATATTCAATGGCTTGCTGTTAACTTCTGATCCCAGAAGAACCTACTTCATCTTACTTCTTTCCTTAATCCGTGGCAATTGAATTTCAGATAAGAAGGAGACTATCTCCTCGTGACCCATATTTAGCTGGGATAAATCTGTTTTATAAAGAACATGCAAGAAATCTCATTACAGTTCTTGGATTATGATCTGATGCGATGTCTCGTGTTTCTCAAACTAAAAAAAAAGTTTTTCTTTCTCTTCCTATTCTAATCATATGCAAATAATTTGTCAGATTTATTCCCCTTTTCATAGTACATTTGTTCATTAAGCTTTAACACATTCTCTGTGTTATTCACCACAAAGCGTTTAGTTTCCCTCTGTTTAATCAAAAGTTGGAGGGTCCTAGGGTACCTGCTTTTTATGTTGCTTTTTTCATCTCATTAACTTCCTTTTCTAATTTACACTGGTACTCAAGATATACTTTTTGTACTGCTGTTACAGCTAAGCAAATTATTCTACCCCTCATGACTGCTCTGGCAGCTTCCCACAAAACACTCAGGCTAGTTTCTTGGTTTTTATTGATATTAATTTATTCTGAAATAGTCTTCATCTGTTGCACAAATGCCGCAGCTTTAATTAGAGAGTTGTTAAATCTCCATACTTCAGATCTCCTATAATTCAGTATACCATCCAGAGACATAGACAACAGAAAATTATCAGGCAAAGCTAGATTTCAAATACCAGATGGTTACACATTACAATGTACCCTCATAAATAAACAAGAAGAATCCCAGTTTAAATGTAGTGGAACTAAAGTATAAAAGGTACCGGATTGCCTGTTTCAGTGTTGCAGTCGGCATGGATCACTGAAGACTGAATCTTCGCTATACTCTTTGCTCATTTCACTTTCAAATTGTTATTTTACTAACAAAGGTCAAATTTCACATCCCTGTTTCAAAGTAAAGAATAATTAAAATCTTCATCTATTACTACTCCTGGAAACACCTACCGTTAGGCAAGAAAAGATCAAGAAATAAATGAAGTTCATACTTTTATTCTTACACATACAGATCAACAGTTATAACAGAGCTATCTGTCATAATCTTTTGCATTATTCTCTTTTTATAATAAACATATTGATCAAAATTAAGGGGTTTTTCACCAAATACTAATTTCTAAATTAGAAATTTTACTAAAAAAAGTGAACTTTTTTATAACGTGTCTGATTTGACAGAATTTAGCCAGATAACAAACAGAAAGGCAATCAAAATATATATTAAGTTTATGTCCTTAGAAAACCCCAAAGACAGTTGCACTGTTAGATGTGTTTACTTAAGTTATAGTTTATATACTTATTTTACAATTTCTTTGAAGTCACACACGATGCAATCTTAAATCTGTTTCAAAAAATGGCTTAAAACCACCTAGACTAAACCATTCTTTTTGTTATTAAAAATATGTAAATAAATAGCATATAGAAAACCAAATAAAATTAGTAAAAGGTATTTAGGAAGTGTTCTGAGGCTAATACTAAACAGAGGAGATGCACTGATGTGTAGAAAATAATTGTAAGAAATACTCACATTTGTACTTCCAAATTGGTAATATGAGAAGAAAACTACTTCAGAACAACTATAGATAGAGAAATACATTTTAAAAATCAATAATAAATAAAAAGATCTTTCAAAACTACTGGTATAGAAGTTCAGAAAGCAACTCATGTCACATATTTTTTCATACATGCTTTGTATTTAAGCGTGTACTATTTTTTTAAAAAAAACCTTTTAGGGTATCAAGTAGTTTCTTCATCACTTTTGTTAGGGAGGAAAGCAGCTCTCCAATACTTTTATACAAAAGCCTCTTCAAATACTACATGCCTGAGATGTGACAAATAATAGTGTGAGCAGATACACTAGGGTCAGATAACAGTGTGAGGAGAACACCAAAACGTTTCAGAGGAGAAGTATTATTATAGGCCAGCAACAGTTAAACCTAAAAGTCAAGTTTTCATGAGTTCCATATCAGAAATGTGGATCCTCTGTATACACAGTCAGTAATATTTTATAATTATTGTGGTCATCCTCTCACAAACTTTTTCTTTGTAAAAGCTGCTTATTTAGCCTAAATTCTTTACTAGATGCTTTTGTTGTCAGTAGGGGGAAAAATGTACTTCCAGAACATAACACATCTTGTACTGTGATAAGAGAGGGAGTTTTTGCATGTGGTTATCTCTTTTGATGCATTAACTCTGTGTTCAGTATCTATAGAGGAAACTCAGACCCCAATTCAGCTGTTCTTTCACAGGTATCTAGGATCATTTGAGATACTCTGAGGTATTCAGGGCATCTTCATGAAGCTGGCACAGAATCCCCTTGTAAGACACCAAAGCCTGCAATGATATCACAAATGTCACCTGGCACCCACATGAGGGTAGTTCATAAGTGTTCAAGGAGACTGATTCAGGTGGGATGTGTAATGTTTGTATGGCTTAAGTTACGTACAATGAAACCCACCCAATAAGAAACTTGGAATATATACTGCATGCCTTAAGGAAAATGAAGGCTTTTTTTATTAGTCTTTTTCATTAGAAATTTGGGACCTAAAATTAAAACCAACCATATGCAGTTGCATGACATCTGTTGTGCATGCCCATGACTTAGGCCATGAGTACCTGTTCGTATTCTTAAACACACTTGGGAACAATCCAAATGGGGCAAATGCTTAAAATAACAGTTTTAGGTATCCCTCACATTTATCACCCCTCTTTCACATAAATCTACAATACCTAATAACTAATAAATCCAACAACTACTGAATGTGCCACTATGGAGACTGTCTTTGAATAAATAATTTGTACTAGGTATCTTTTGTATGTAGATGCTCTGGTTTTTAATCTATAATTTTGGTAACTGTTCATTCTCCCTTGTGTTACTAGTATTTTCTGCTCCAGAACTACAGGGTGAAGGATGAACTTAATCTGAAAAAATTATTCTGGGAAGCTCTTCATACTCTAGGGTGTATTCTTTTGAAAGGGAGTGAACCACTGACCACAGAAGGCAAGTTTAAATTAGTGCATATCCTCAGGGCAAACCGCCTGTTGTCTTCACTTGCCTGAAGCCAGTATAGTTCTTCTGCTTTACTTAGTGGTGCAAACTAACCCAATTTCCATCCTCATGTATCTAGATAGCATCTAAGTGAAGACACTTTCCTAAACTTAATGTTTAAAACTTTGGCTAATGCATACATTTGCCAACCACTATGCCACCAGACTGATTTTGTCTTGAGCTTAGTAATTAGTTGATAGCAACAGACATTTACAATGTTAACTTTTATACTACCATTTTTTAAGAGAAAACTGTTAGTGATATTATATATATGTCTATACACACACACGAAAGTAGAATACTGTAAAATGTGATTTTAATGCTAGTTTTGGCTCGTTCATCCAAAAGACCTGTCAGCCTTACAAGGTATGTTTGAAGCACTTACTTCTGTATCTAAAGAAAAAAAAAAGAAGTACAAATTATAAACTACAATCAAAAATTTGGGGAATTTTTTCCCAGTCTGCTAGGTTATCTAGTGCCTTCTCATTGATCCAAAATTATTTCACGGATTTCAGGCTATTGGATTAATGTAGGAAATCTCTTTTTATTATTGAAAATTATCTATAACAATAGCTGCACACATATATATATATAGCAAAAACTTCCACTATTTCAAAGTGGGGTGGTTTTGTCATTCGTATAGAGTTAGTTTTCTTTCTTTTGTTTTCTTTCTTTATTAATGAATTGTTAATAAAAATGTTTCCCTGACAACAGTGTCTTTTGACTCATAGAATAAAAATGGCAGAGGCAACAACAGAGACAACAATCTTCTTCATTGTCCAATTATTTTCCTTAAAATTTCCTCAGAGATAATGTAAAAAGTCCCCCAAATTGGAATAAAAAACTTACCTATGGCTCTAAATTGGAGTTTCTACTCAAGTCATACTCAATATGTGAAAATGGACTTAAACTACAGTTCTCCTTACATTTGGCTAGAGAAGACAGTTCTATTGATTAGACTTGGGAAATAAAAATTTTATTTAGACTAACCAAGTTTTAATGATTTAAAGAACAGAAGAGCAGCTGAAAGAAGCAAGATGAAAAGTCACAGGATTCTTCTATAAGAACCAACATGAGGCTTAGACTACTTTTGAGGAAGAAACATATAGGGGAATCTTGTCCCTCATATATCTTCATACTTAACATATTGACTTTGGACACTGTGTATGACAAGACTACTCGATAGAAAGTTTTGTGGAGTCTAATTCTTTTAACAACGTCACTGCATCTTTGATAATTGTACTGTTTCTGTTTTGGTTGGGTTTAATTTTGGTTTGGGGTTTTTATTTGCAGTTATTAACTTTAAACATTTAAATAAATTCTTGGCCAGTTTTTATCTGAACATACCTGTTCATACTGCTCAAGTTTGTTACATGGATGGGGCAATGCATGCCAGTAAGGAGTGATGGATTAGCTCTCAGAGTAGCATGTGGTGGTCTTTATTGATTTTTGGGATTCATGCAAATATTCTAAAACTTTTACTCAAAATTTCTTATACAATGAACTATATCACTCAATAAAATGACCACAATTATATAATTAGGCTCCAGATTAAAAAACTTAAAATTAGGTATCCAGATAGTGTCTTCTGTGCATTAATGAGAGTGTCAATTTCTAGGAAAAACTGTGAAAATTTAGTCGTTTGGTTTCTTGGTAAGTCACCTAAACAGAGGCATCCAAAACCATATATGACATGAAAGGGTAGGTATCTAGGGCATCTGCATGTGTTTGGAAATACCTCAATGCACCTACAACATAACTGAAACATTTAGAGCACCAGTCGGATCAAGCAGGATGCCTTAAAGCATCTAAGTTAGATGCAGTACATATAGGTGACTGAATTGAGCCTGAAAAAGTAAATGTATTCTAGAAAGCTATTCAGCTCACAAAATATTGGTGTTTTATAAAAGTTAGAGGTGAACAGATCACCAGGCTCCATAAACTGTGTTGTCTAGTGACACCTGAAGAGAGTTCATAAGAAACATACGCATGTGCACTTAAACAACCTCATTCAGATATCAGCAATCTGGAGTTAAATGACATTCTTCTCATCTCTTGGGACAAAATGTCAGAAGTTCCTCTATAGAAAGATTTCATCTTGGAAATGGTCTTTTATACAAGTCTGATAAGGGTCTCAAGTAGCATGAAATTTAAGAATGCAAAGGTTGAATTACTTTCTTACTGAAAAATCTGTAAATTGCTAGTATTTAAATAATAATCTCTGCAGAGGAAATTTTAAAGACTTCTCATGTTTTCTTTTTTTTCATGTAATACAATATAATGAAAATCTAAAATTTCAAAAATTTAAAAGTGTACTTAAGAGGCAACAAGGCTAACTGCAGTACTGTTTATTCATTAACCTGAGGGGTGAAAATCTACATATTTACTCTGTTTTTTTTAAAAAACAACTATTCATATGCTAAGACAACAAGGATAAAAACAAAGAATGCAGATGGAAGATGTAAGCAATCCCAAGATCTATCAATTTTCTGTTTATCTGTCTCATTTCTCTAGTATCAATTAACTCAGGAATTGCTCTGTAAAGATATTGGTCATGCACTATCAGAAAAATTGACCAAACATGCTTATCACAAGATAATCAGCAGAATTATACGCATAGATATAAATATGACACGGTCATATGACTGCAGTCATAAAACTCCAGAACATTAGACATTTTACTTTTTTTATTTTCTTTTTCAGATCTGAACTGCAAGAGGCAATCAAAAAATCTTTTGGGTAGACAGAGAATTCCCAATGTGTGTTGTGCAGAGAGGCAGTATCCCACTTTTTTCTTGAAGGTCAGCACTGTCAGCCAGAGCTACATGTTTAAGAGGTGGTTCTATTGTAGGAAATATTCCAGATTCATTTGTGAGAAAGTCAATTGTTCTATGACCAACATATGCTAAACAACCTATTGTGTACAGTGTAAAGGATATTCTTCCATTTCATGCATCGCTTCATAAACTCAAATGAATAAATACATACAATATACATAGCAAATACTGCTCTAGTAGCATATTCCAACACTGAACCTGCTCCCTTGACTACACATTAGCTGATAACTTACTCATGTTTAGAGCAGTGTTGGATTTTTGTAGGCTGTTTGTTTGTTTTTTGATTTTTTTCCCCCTAGCTCCCATTACAGTGTATTCTTGAGTTGCTGATACAATAAAGTATTTTCCTTGACATTAGTAAACTTTTTACTATAGACAAATGATAAAGAAGTAGTGTGATTGATTGAAAGGAGCAACCTATCATCGATCTAATGATAACAGACTCAGGCTATTCATAAACTCAATTGCACTCATACATTATACACTAACACTGAGCCACTTGGATGGTCATCGTAACTATCACACCCTTTTTGCTTGTCTTGTAATTTATTTCCAGAAACTTGTACGTATTTTCCTTCAGTTAATCTATACAGCACACATCCTTAGTAATACGGGACACAGTCTCACCAAATTTTACTATTCAAATTCTCTCCATTTTGTTCCAACCAGCCCTAACTGAAGAAAACCCTATGCAGTTCAAATCCAAGTAAATATATACACTAAATGCACTGAATGTTTTTATGAGGTTTCCTCAACTTTGGTTCTGGTAGGAAAAAGACAATTAGTTCACAACTGGTTTGACTGTTAACAGGTGTTTGGATTGTCTTTGCTTCCCTGCAACTAGAGATCAAAACCACAGACCATATTTTTAAAAAATATTATGAAGTTCACATCATCAATACATTTACTTTCCTTCCAAATTTGGCTATTACCACTTCCTGTGTCACACTATGGGCAGTCTCCTCTGAGGTATACACTTTGCATTACTATAAAAAATAGTAAAAGTTGAGAAGCGTTGATGCATCTGCTTTCTTTTGCATATTATAAACCTTGAACTCTTTCAGCTTTTATATAAAAATGACATTCAGATGTACATAAACAAAAGCATGTCAATAAAACAAATCCATTTCATCTTCGCTTTGAAACTAGTGATAAGATGGTCAGTCTACCTTTTAAATCTATCTGTCCCCTTTCTCTTCATTCTAGGTTTGAAAACAAAATCTAGAATTGTAATTGAATGATAAAGAAAAAAATAATTATGATACTTCATTAATTTTAGTTACAGCAAATGTAAATTACTTGTCTGATATATTGCATAGTATGAAAAAGACTAAAGATATTATGAGTATTTACTCTTTTCCAGAGTAGTTGAAAAGCAAAGAAAAACAGCACAGCATAAGTTAAGCAAAGTTATGATCATTCATGTGATGTTACTTATCAAAATGTCAAGCATAACCTGAAAACTTCCTGTCAGCAGTCCCAAAATGTCACATAAAGGGAAGTTTACAAGGCAATACACAACCTTTTCCTTTAGACAGAGGTGTGATTTGAATTCAGGCCTGTGAGCAAAGAAACTGTGTTTTAACACAAGCTTTGAGACCAGATGCTTTTTGTGGTTTTGGAGGTAACCATTAATCCTCTGTACCATTTCCTCGGCAGCAATATGAAAAGGCTACTACTTGCTTAAAAGACTTCTTCCCCAGATCACTTACCTAGTGAGACAAAATAATTATAGGACTAAGTAAGCAGAATTTCATCAATGTGAGTACAATTTCAGTTGCTTACTATAGCAATGAAGTTAGCACTGCATGGATAAATGCCTCAGGTAAGCACACAAGTAAATAAATAAATGTTAAGTTTTACTCTTTCATCCTTATGTGATGCATTCAGACAATTACTGTTCAAAACATTGACTCTAGTCATGGTGAATATACAAAATACAGATCAGAGACATGGAAATTTTTATTTAACAAACTTTGCTGACATTGTTTCCTTTGTTTCTGAATTGCTTACAAAAAAGAAAAAAAATCAGGGTTTCTTGGCATTTATTTTCTTGAATTATTTTTATAAATAATTCTTATCTTCTTGGTTTAGTACAATGACTTGATTACTTATGTCTTCAAGTCCGATGATGATGTTGAGACATTTTACTTGGTCTCATTTTACTTTTATGATATTGTTTCTATTCCTTCACTGGTTAAATGAAATATTAGGAAAAACCACAACAAAAAAAACAAACAAAACCAAAAACCCAAACGTGTTTATGTATTTATAAATTAGTTAGAGTGAGGTAATATTGACTATGAAACTCATCTTCTTACCTTAAATATCTGGAAATGGTGATTCTAAGCTGAAGTAAATGTCTTAGTTATCTTGTGAAAAGAAATAACAACCCTAAAAAGCAGTTCCTCCCATGTGCATTAAGGTCATGCAATCATAGAATCATAGAATCTTTTATGTTGGAAAAGATCCTTAAAATAATTGAGTCTGATCATGAACATAACACTATCAAGTCCACCACTATACCATGCCCCTTAACGCCGTGTCTTCACGTCTCTTATATACCTCCAAGGATGGTGACTCAACCACTTTCCTGTGCAGCCTACTATAGTACTTTTCAACCCTTTTGATGAAGAAAATATTCCTAACATCCAATCTAACCTTCCCCTGGCACAATTGGAGGCCATTTCCTATTGTCCTATCACTTTTTACTTGGGAGGAAAGATTGACACCTACCGCACTACAATCTCTCTTCAGGCAATTGTAGAGAGCAGTAAGGTCTCCCCTGACCGTCCTTTTCTCCTGACTAAGCACCATTTCACTAAGCCACTCCTCATAAGACTTGTTCATCTCAGATTAACAGTCTTCTACAAGTTTTTTCCATTGACTAATTGAATCTACAACACATATAAATGCCTGATTAATCCCATTTAGATGCCATGCCTGCTGTGCTCTAATTGCTAGTCCAGAGCTGCACAAGTGTTTGCAGGTCACATACCATGTCTGCCAAAGCTGTGAGAAAATTACACTACGGCACCTATTTTTGGCCTGGTATGATAATTTTTGTTGCAGAAATCAAGCTTCGAGAAACCCAAGATGGAGCTGATTGTTTGGGAAGATATAACATAATTGATTTAAACATATATTCACCAAACTTGAAAGAAAATGAAAGAAAAACCAAACAGAAAACAAGCTCAAAATTTACTCCTGTACTAATTCAAATAAAGCATGTTGGAAGACAAATAAATACAGAAGTAATCCAGCTTTAGGGGGAATATGAGCTTTGGTGATATATGTATAATAAGAAGCTGGATTCAGATACATACTATGCAGTGTGAAGTTAATTAATGAACTACACTGGTCTGACATAACTTTACCTTTTTGCACCAACTCTAAAAATCATAAATCCACAGTTTCTGGAGATTAAAAAACCTGTTACAAAAGTTTATCTCACATTGAAGAATATATACTTCTTTACAATCTTGACATGATTCTAGACTGAGAAAAGCACATAGTAATAAGTTAGGTTTGTATAGAATGGACACCAAATTTTATTATCTATTTCACAGGACTCTGTAAATAAGCTGAGAAATACATTTCACTGCTTGGAAAATCCAGAACAAGTAATGAACATGAACAATTTAATTTAAGGGGAAAAAAAGGCAAATCTTAAGGGATGATATTTGGGAAAATGCTGGACTTCTTGTATTTCACAATTTTCAGTGAAAATGGAGTATTCTCATACGCCCTTTATTCCTCTATGTGCTTAATGTATTCCTGGCAATGGTTTGTTGCAATAAATTCCATCTCCCTCAGGTGCTACTGTTCCATGAAGAAGTAAAAAAAGGCATTGGTTTATTTTATCCTTCTAGACCTGTAAATAAAACTTTGACCACAGGAAGTGTATGCAGAAGTTAGTCATGAGCTTACTTTCTCTTTTTATGAATAGTATCTCATTGGGCGCTAAAGATTTTAATGGTGCATAAAATATACAGGAAAAATTAGCGTCTAAGACAGCCTGATTTTTATTTCCTTTTCTAATTTTGCTGATTGTTTATTAACAATTATATTTATACAGAAGTATTTGAGGGCAAATCAACCCATGTGTTTTTAATCACTATCTTCATACTGATAAGCAATGGAAGGTTCTAGGTTATTATTTCCTTGACAACACTGGATTGAAGTCATGATGGAGACTAGCTAACAGTGCAGCAGGGACATTTATAATCAGACGTATAAAGCCTAGAGGAATGGTTTGGGCACTCAAGCCCCTCCAATGTTTGCATTTGGTATTAAACACTTCAAGTGAAGATAATGATTTTGGCTTATTGCCCTTTCCCAATATTTTGAAACAGTCATGCACCCGTGGTCGTAATAAAGACAAAATTAACTCCACTGCAAATAGAGAGGAACAGTTACAATTTGGAAAAAAAAAAAAAATCTTACAAGAGCTATGTTGACACTATTTTTAAGGAACATTTTTCAGACTTTCAGTTCCATCTTCTGCTCAAAGGATAAAGAGATAAATTAATATAGTCTTTTGGATCTTGGGATACATCTGACAAAAGCTGGCAGAAGGCCTTAATTAAACATGAACATCAAGTTCCTTAATAAGGGCAAGAGCAAGTCCACTTTTTGGTCATTTTTAAGTTAGCTACTAATGAAGTTAGCTACTACATCATATCACAGAGTAATACAAATTTCATTGCTAACATTGCAATTAGATATTTTTAAAATAAAAAGAAACTGCTTCGTTATTATTTTTCCCCAATCTCAACTGCTGATAAATGCAGTACAAATAATATATCACCTTATGAAAGCCATTAAGTAAGTTACCCATCCTAACTAGTACAAAGTCATATTTGCTAAGTAAAGAATTAAAGAATGTTCCTCTAAAACCTGAAATATGTTCAAAAACTACACTAAATGTTTTATAGACTGAACTGTAGATGAAGTTGCCAAAGGGCAGAGCATTATCAAAGTAATTATGTCCTTGTAACTGAATCTTAATTAATCAGGATATATGAGGAAAGGAGTTATTTATCTTGTAAATGAGAAGCTGATTCCACTAACACTTTTCCCCCTCATACACAGTGCTATCAACTCTATTTGTGGAGCTGTAGTCCACTTTACTGTAGAGACTGGAAAAACAGGGAAGGTCCCTGGAAATGTTAAAAGACTGACCTCTGAAGTAAAAGAAACAATTGTGTACTTTGTATTCCTCTCTAGAATTTAATACTGTTATTTATGGAATAAAAGCCTGTAAAAAACAAAATAATCAAGATTTGATTTTCTGAATTACAAGCTCTGTGTCAAAAGGTAACATCTTGTGATTAAAAATAAATAGATTTCAATAAATGAAAGCATTTAACTAAATCATTTAGAAGCCCAACAAGAAAACTACCTTTACATCTGTGTGGCCATTACAATTGATTAATAACAAATAGGAAAAATCATAATAACCACAGAATCATAGAATAACATGTTGGAGTGGACCTCAAGAATTATCTAGTCCATACAAAAAGTAAGTCTAATTCTACTGTCTCACAAAAAAAAGGAAGCTGAAAGATTTCTGAATGAAAAATGACACAAAAACAAGTATTCTCACAGTTTACAAATAGGCATTGTTATAAAATTGTCAAAATTATCAAAACTCTTGTATGATTTTGTAAATATTTTTTTTAACTATATATTATGTGGATGATGTGTGAAACCTTAGGATGCAGGTCGTCAGCTTCTATTTATTAAGCGCTAAACCTCAGTGATAAAGACTCTGTACAGCAGGAGAATTTACATCTTCATTTAAAACTGTAAGGGCAGGTCAGTGCCAGTGATGATACATTGAAGCAGATAGATAGATTTATGGTGTAATTGTACGTAAAAGATCATGGATTACTAAAACCTCACATAGAGAACCAATAGTTATTTCTTTCTTGTCTTCATTTCTCTGCTTTAAGGGGATCAGGAAATACTACTGGATCTTGTAAAAAATTCTGTAAAACAAAATTCTTGTCACAGTTGTAAAGGCTTGAATTCTACCCACACTCTTCATGGAACTGAACAAAAAACACTTCTGCAATTGCATAGTAGTCTCAACATTAATTCCTAAATCTAGTAATGAAAACTTTCTGGATTAAAGAGTAAGATTAACTCCTGTATTCCTTTGCCATTGTCATGCTGAAATAAAAGAGGGATGAGGAGGTGGAATAGTTCATTTGTAATGAATACAAACAGATCCCAAGACAAAGATGATTTTATCATCTGAGAGACAAAAATGACAAAAATGTGTGTTTTCCAGGATACTAATGTATCTCTGCATCATTGATCTGCGATGTTTTTACCACCTCTAGGTAAAAAATAAATGAAAAAAAAAGAATAAAGTTAATTACAGAAAAAAATGTTTTGAAAGATCAATTAAATATTGTTTTAATTGAAAATATCAAGTTCCAGATCAATTGCCAGCTGGTTTAAAGCCAGTTGGTTTCCTAAGCTGTGTCAATAGAAACACACATTTAGCTTGGAACAAAGTCAAAACAGTTGGTTTCATTAGGGTTTTTGGAAGAGTATTTCTGAACTATACAGGAATAATTTTATCAATTAGGATTGGAAAGATCATGTTCAAAACAGAAACAAAGCTGTCTTCGCCAGAGGTCTCTGGAAAGTGTTTGATTTGGTCTTTGTTAAATATTTATCTTAGGATGATATTTATCTCCGTATTTCTTTTTTCTTCTCCATTACCTATTATGATGACCTCAGCTGCAGAAGTCTAAGTTTCAGAAGTTTAGAGTCATCCAAGATGCATGTTCTAGGTAGGACGCATTTAACAAATCATAGATACCTAGACCATAGACATCAGTGTGTAAGCTAGCTTACTAGCTGTCTGTAAAATACTGCTCTACACCTACAAACTTAGAAGGAAAACCCTCTCTCATGCAGGGTTTTTAATTTAAATTAAAATTTTGCGACTACTTGCTAGATATCTAGAACAAGGAACAATCTCAAATTGAAATTAAGATTATTTCTGCCAGAACATTCACCATGGTTAAAACAATAGTTCATATTAGAGTAGTTTGCACAGTGGAAAATCCCATCTGTCTCTTTGGCTTATCCTTTGATTTATTTATTTTTTCTGAGTGTTTAAGAATATTTTGAACAGGTAAGATGCTAAAAACTCTGAAACTCCTGCTGCTGCAAAACTAAGGTGGAGGAGCTTTGTTCCTGAAATTACTTTGTTACGTTTCTGAAATTAAACTACCGTGCCACATGTTAGTAGAAACTTCTAAGCATAGGCTCACTTCTGTTTCTCTTTCATAAAAATATAATAAAAATTTTGCCACACCAATAACCAAGCTACTCAGAAAATAAATATATGCAACATTATACTTCAGTGAATTTAAATTTACTTTCAATAAGTAGGCAGTGTCAAATATATTAAGAGGGCCCACTAGAAGTGACAGTGCAATCTAATGTTCCGTTAGTTTCATATAACATCAATTAAGAGGTTACAACAGAAATTCAAGATAAAAATTCTTGTTTAAAAATGGTCCTGTCATATAATAGCTCAGTGTGGTCTTGATTTGCTTGCATTTAAAAAAATTGAACACATAAAACCATCGATTTCAGAAACCTTTTATTGTATTTTATAGCTTTATAATACATGCATTTTCTTATAAGCACTTTTCTTACAAGTCTGCATGACCTTCTCCACTTTTAAAATCCCTTCTGCAGATATTGTATATCTTATCTCAAGTTTATTGGAAAGTATACAGTTATTTGCACGAATACTTTTCTGTGTGTTTTGTATTCACCCACTTACTTCAGCCTTTTAGCCATAAAGTAATTATCTTGGCCTTTGGTCCTCCAACTGGAATATCATGTTCTTCAAAGCCCAAAACACTTCAACACTTTAGATCAGTGTTCACAGCACAAATCCCTCCCATCACTCCCACTCCCACCTTCTCCTCTACTTTATTCATGACAAAAAAATAATTCAAAACTGTGTTTTCTTCTCATATTACTTAACGGGGCTAGAAATGTCCAAGGTACCACAGCAACATTCCATTTCAAATTACCTCCTTTCTGAGGTAGAGAAAAGTGATAAAGTTAGAGCTTCAGTTGTCATTAAATTATCTTCTCTTCTGCCAACAGGGATTAATTTAAACTCATCATGTATTTCTACCTTTCATTTTTATTTATGTTGTGAAAGGAACAGCTGGTGATTACTTTCTTCCACTAAGTTTTTTCTTTCACTATTATTAAAAAAGCAAAATACTTCAGGGAACAGATGATACTATATACACCCTAGCAGGAATTGATCAGCTGCCACTGCATTATGAATTTCTATCTGCGCTTCTGAATTTTGCTTAAATAGTTAATTAAAATGGGAATTAGGCCTTGCCTCCTTATCACATTGTGGTGAGTGCCAAAGTTTTGGTTTGGGCCAGTGATGATGTACTTGGCTGTCATTTGTCCCAGATATCGTCTTGGACAAACAATTTGTGTACTGCAGTATTACCGAGCCTTTAAAATGAACAAATAAATAGAAGAAAGGAGGAAAATTATTCTTATTATTTGTTTTTATTAAAAAATGTATCCCTTTCATCTATCTGCTCTATCTTGTAACTTAATGTTTTTAACACCTAACTAAATTTTTTTTTTTTAACTTCTTCTCAAAATTTATTAGGACCAATATCTGGGACAAAGTCTTTTCTTAAAGCAGGGACTTCTCTGAACGACAAAATACAAAAATGTGTACATAACCAGTAACAAGATGGCACTTGTTCATTGCAGCTATCTAGAAAGTTAACCAGAGCAATATCTTTCCTTCCTTCCTTCCTTCCTGTTTTCTTTTCTTTCTTTCTTTCTTTCTTTCTTTCTTTCTTTCTTTCTTTCTTTCTTTCTTTCTTTCTTTCTCTTTCTTTCTTTCTTTCTTTCTTTCTTCTTCTTTCTTTCTTTCTTTCTTTCTTCTTCTTTCTTTCTTTCTTTCTTTCTTTCTTTCTTTCTTCTTTCTTTCTTTCTTCTTTCTCTCTTCTCTCTTTCTCTCTTCTCTCTTTCTCTCTTTCTCTCTTTCTTTCTCTCTTTCTCTCTTTCTCTCTTTCTCTCTCTCTTTCTCTCTCTCTTTCTCTCTTTCTTTCTCTCTTTCTCTCTTTCTCATCTTTCTCTCTTTCTCTCTCTCTTTCTCTCTCTTTCTCTCTCTCTTTCTCTCTCTCTTTCTCTCTCTCTTTCTCTCTCTCTTTCTCTCTCTTCTCTCTCTCTCTTTCTCTCTCTCTTTCTCTCTCTCTCTCTCTTTCTTTCTCTCTTTCTTTTTCTTTCTTTCTCTCTTTCTCTCTTTCTTTCTTTCTTTTTCTTTCTTTCTTTCTTTCTCTCTTTCTTTCTTTCTCTCTTCCTCTCTTCCTCTCTTTCTTCCTCTCTTCCTTCCTCTCTTCCTTCCTCTCTTTCTTCCTCTCTTCCTTCCTCTCTTCCTTCCTTTCTTTCTTTCTTCCTCTCTTTCTTTCTTTCTTTCCCTCTTTCTTTCCCTCTTTCCCTCTTTCTTTCCCTCTTTCTCTCTCTCTTTCCTAGGGTAAAATGTTTTCCATAAGAGAGTTTAGTTGTGAATCTGAGGACTACAGTAAATGTCTGCCTAAGTACAGGAGAGAACTCAAACAGCCCTGTTTCAGTCAGCTCAACCACCCACTGTGTCAATGGCTTAAAGTTAAAGAAAAAAGGAAACATACAAAACCAAGATGATGTTAGCCCCCAAAGAGAAAGATATTCTTTCTCACTGAGATACTGGAAAGAACAACCTGTTAAAAGTCACAAATATAGACTGACCCAGCTGTAATCAATCCTGATCTCTAGTGAGGGAACAGACATGTTTTTATAGAAGAATCCTTTCAAAGAAACTCCTGGCTTCGCTTTTCTGTAGTATTTCTGAATGGCAGAAAATCCTTTCCTTAATATTCCCTCTTATTTTAAAGACCAACACCTTTGATTTAATAGTGTCTTTTATTTCTGAATACCAGCAAGCAGATCAATTTTCTCAATTCAGCTGGTGTTATTCCAGAAAGCAGTTGTAGGAGGATAGCAAGAATGTTATTTCAGATATTAAAACAGTTTCTGGATATAATATGAGGGAGACCAAGCAATAATTCCAGCCACTTCACAGTATGGCAGAAATGTTAGCATTCTGTCCACTTGTTACTTTCTTTCAAGCTATTAGCCATTCTGTAAACATCAGTTCATTATCATATAAGTAACCCAAACAACGCAGTTATTCTCAGCCATACTGCACAAATTCCACATAACCTATTTACTCATATGGCTCCTATTTTCCATGCTGTTGCAAATATTTTACATTTTTCTCCATCAAGTCATCATGCTGCTGACTGTTTACCATCATGTTTTAATTTTGTGTTTACAACAGTGCCTGTAACTAAAGTACCAAAAAGTGGTAGCTCAGTTTCTAAATGCACACTTGAAGTTCTAGCTTTGCAAATATAAATTGATTCCAGGCATCTTGTGGTGATTTACAAATTATGAAACTCTTCACTATTTTTTCAACATAGATATATACATAAAATCTACTTACTGTAACTGTATTGGGTTAGAAATATGATGCACTGGTAATAACACAGTTAGATCACAAGTAGAATTTAACTGGAGGTTGAACAAATCATCAATGTCAAGTCTACTTCTTTCTCCTGAAATGAATGACAGGCATTTCTGTATATTCCTTAAACTGCAGAGCTGATGAGTGAGCTGGTAAGCAGACAGCATCACCAAACGATATTTTGAGCAGGAAATAAAGATTCAGTGCTTGAGAACTATTCATGTCCACAACTAGTCAGGTGTGAATTCACAGATGACTTTTCCATGTAGTCAGAGATCAAATCAAAACTTCATATTAGTTATATTATTTGTGTAGGAGGTAAAACTTTTGCTGAATAACAAAACCTTATTTATCCTCTTCTGCTAACTGCTTGTATCAAGTTTCTCTTCTTCAACAACAAAGCCTGGCTTTCAGTTGTAAATCAGCTTTTCATTATACTCAGCAAGGAGGATAGGTACACTAGAATATTCAATATTCTGTGAATTTCCCTAATAGATTTCCTGAAACTAATTAAAGGATGAAATTATGTCTTCAAGCTACACAACCTGAAACGTTAATATCCCTAACATTTTCTGCTCATAAAGTTAAGAAATGTCTGTGTGAGGAATAGCTTACAGGAAATGGGAAAGAGTGCATATGTACATGCATTGCATAGAAAGAAAGAAAGAGAAAGAGTGAAAGAAAGGAGAGAAAGAGAGAGAGAAAGTGAGAAAGTGAGAAAGAGAGGAAGAAAGAGAGGAAGAAAGAAAGAAAGGAAGAGAGGAAGAAAGAAAGGAAGGAAGAAAGAAAGGAAGAAAGAAAGAGAAGAAGAAAGAAAGAGAGGAAGAAAGAAAGAGAGAAAGAAAAAGAAAGAAAGAGAAAGAGAGAAAGAGAGAAAGAAAGAGAGAAAGAGAGAGAAAGAGAGAAAGAAAGAGAGAGAGAAAGAAAGAGATAAAGAGAGAAAGAAGGAGAGAAAGAAGGAGAGAAAGAGAAAGAAAGAGAGAAAGAGAGAAAGAGAGAGAGAAAGAAAGAGAGAAAGAGGGAGAAGAGAGAGAAAGAAAGAGAGAAAGAAAGAGAGAAAGAAAGAGAGAAAGAAAGAAAGAAAAGAAAGAAAGAGGAAAGAGAGAAAGAGAGAAAGAGAGAAAGAGAGAAAGAGAGAAAGAGAGAAAGAGAGAAAGAGAGAAGAGAGAGAAAGAGAGAAAGAGAGAAAGAGAGAAAGAAAGAAAGAAAGAAAGAAAGAAGAGAAAGAAAGAAAGAAAGAAAGAAAGAAAGAAAGAAAGAAAGAAAGAAAGAAAGAAAGAAAGAAAGAAAGAAAGAAAGAAAGAAAGAAAGAAAGAAAGAAAGAAAGAAAGAAAGAAAGAAAGAAAGAAGAAAAGGAAGGAAGGAAGGAAGGGATCATCTAGCAATTTTAATTAGACTTTGACTGGGTTGGGTGTGCTACATTAATATACTTTTTGTCAGAATACTAAGTTTAACCTGAAATCTAATCCCATTAAATTTTGTAGTCCCCTGAAAACAACAAGCCTGCATATAAGTACATGTAGTCATTTTTAGCAGGAACCAGTAATTTACTAACACCGGAAAAAGTCAGTCCTTCCTCCATTTCCATGATAAGATAAATAAATTAGAGCTTAGGTGCAGAACAGCTGGAAAACTAAAGTACCAGGATATCATGCATTTAACTGTGAAATAATTTTATTTCTCATATTAATAATATCACATATTAATGTCTCATAATATCTCATATTAATAATATTCTCCTTATAAGAAGCATAGTATGTTCTTTTTTTGCTATTCAAGAGGTTTTTATTTATTTTAAATTTTCTCTGGCCTGCTCAAAATGTTGTGTCGTGTCACAACTACCAAGAATAAGGAATTTTAACTTTGTCAAGTTTCCCACAAATGCAGATCAATGTCACATCATGTCACAGAAGGACAGAGGAAGTTCCAAGTGGAGTCAACTACAAAAGAAAAAAGGATAGTTGCAAGGAGCACAGTTTACACGGTCCCAAAATACAAAACTCTGTTGTGACAGTGATATTTGGAAAACACAAAGTATGTCCTGCATGCAAGGAAAATAACTGTGGCAGCAAAGATGAAGTTTCACACCATTACCTGGATGCAGGCAGAGCATCATTCAGCTGGTTGCCATGGAACAGACTGGGATGGCTTTCTCAGGTATGGGAAAGAATTCTTTTGAACTGAATTGAAAAAATCCAACACATTTGGCATGACCAATATGACTTCACTAAAAAAGTTAATGAAATGCAAAGGAAAAGGTGCAAGACAGTTCCAATCAAATAGTGGAAGAACTTGAACCATATTTTCATATGCTATACTTGAATGCCTTAGTTATTTGTTGATCTTATTATTGCTGTGCTACAATGGGAGTCTTTCCTCACTCAGAAAAAAAATGTCAAGTTTAATTAATCTGAGATAAATTTAAATTTCCTTGGAAATTTATTCTTTCAACTATTTGGAACTTTCTGTGAAAATATGTATTTTTCAAAAAGAGATCCACAGCCAGCTCTGCATTTCTATTACACCTATAACCTTCTGTAATATATAATATCAATTCTTTTTTATCCTCAGCTAGAGGTTTTAATTTTTCCCAAAAATAATTGGTTTATATCATCAGTTCCACTTCATAAACACATTTGATAATAAATTAAAAAGAAAAAAAAGAGTACTTAGCTCAATTTCCTCCATTATTCCAGCAGTGTCCTTTGTAGCGGAAAAGGCAAATGTGAGGTGCATGAGCATACACAGATATGTGTACATGAACATAGGAAAAATTATTATTATCAAATACCTTTGAATCAGGGTTGTGTAATTAATTTCCTCTTCCCCTGAGCCTGATTCTCATTTTTGCCTTTATTTCTTCCACATGAATCCTAGAACTGCATATGCCTCTTCAAAACGGCAGTAACTACAAAAATAATCTGAACTGTGAATTCCTTGGGTTTATGATTGCAACTTTTGCTTATTTTCCTGGTCACTGTTGGAGCTGTAGCTCAGTGTCCAGGGAGTAATTTGGGGGTGGGGAAGGGCAATGTGCATAGTCTTCAGCAGAATTTGTGAGGTTTTGCCTCTGGCATTCAGGTTGAAATGTCCCTTCTGATTATGGTCTGCTACAAAGCTCTTGAGGATGTGACTGTACATTTCGAAAAGCAGAGAAAGTGGATGTTACTTCAGATTACTTCTCCACATTGTAAGTTAAATGTGTACTACCATAATGAAGGAAGCTGAGCCAAATATCTGTTCATTTTATTTTAACACTAATTCTATATTCCTAAGTAGCATAGGGAAAACAGAACATCTTTAACACACCCCTCAACAACAACAACAACCTTTAGCTTCCAGAATTATAAAAGTGCTTTTAAAAACTTCTAAGAATGTAATTTCTTAATTTTTATTATTCATTTTGAGCAAGTTTTCTTTCACTGTATTCTGCAGGCATTACTGAGATAATTTTGCTTTCCTAGTTTACATTTTTTCCTCTTGCTATTATGTAGTAGTACTATATTTCCACTATTTATTAGATTTAATTTTTATGTTCTTATATGTTTCCAAGTTATTCTCATATCATGATTATTCTATCAGGCAAATTAAGCAAAGGCAATATTATATTTTTTGTTTCAGATAAATTCTGTTGACAGAATAAACGTTACTTCCTTCTTACATTTTTCAGTTTAGAATAACTATATCAGTTTCACCACCTACACTCCCCTATGTATTAGTTTATAATTGTCTGTGACAATTCAAAACTGCCTTGTAGTTGGGAAACCAGGTGTCAATTGAAAAATGTTACCAATAAATTTTTTTTAAAAAACCCAAACCTGAGCCATTATCCAGCTTCCAGAAAATAACCTTGAAAACCTAAGAAATGCCAGCTTTTGGAGACTGTGGGATACATATTAAGTTATGTTAGGTACTTTTTCCAATGCTCAAATAATTTTAGGAAAACTTAAAATATGAAAAGAAAACCCACAAAAAATCAAAACAAAAAATTTAGCCTTAATCTGAATTCTTTTGATTACTACATCTAGAGACATCTTAGCATAAATCAAATTTGGAACTCACCTCCATTCTAAAAGAAACTCATAATTAAGCTGTTTCTGAGATTTAAGACATCTAACAGAGCTTGTATCTCTTGGTCTCTGACGAAGAACTGATCTTGATTAACAGGTAAATGATACTTCTGTCTTCCTATAGATAACATAGTGTACACAAGGGAAGACATATTATACATGGCTGTAATCATTCTTATCATGAAGAATTCTGTGGTTATGTTTTTTCGAGGATTCTTATACCAAGAGAGAGCCTGTGGGAACTGTGTGGGCACTGAGAGCTAAATGACCTGCATGTAAAAAATGCTGTTACATATATATTACTTTTCCATGTGCAGTGGAAATAAACCACTGAAAAAACATAGCCTTTTGTTGTTTTGGTATTGGCTGTAATTTTTCTTTTAGTGAAAACCATTCATTGTAACATAAACAAATTACTGACTACTATTGAGCATACTACATGTCAACAAATTCCTGTATAATTTGCTTTAGCTGAAGATATAATAATTCTTCTGTCTTGCAAAAGAAAGTCCATGCAGTCACATAATAGTAGTTTAACATTTCCCATTAAAAGAGTTTGTGAACACTTCTTATCTCGTGAAGACAGAATGCAAATATGAAGCTGATCCTACTGTTCATACACAAAATCCCTTTAAATTCAATAGGAGTTTTGTCTGAGAGAAGACTGCAAGCTTGGACCAATGTAAGTAATGTTCAGTGATCTAAACAGACAGTGAAGCTGTTCAGGATTTTTGTTTTGAGTGGAGTAAACTTACAACATGCTCAGCAGACAGAAACCTGTTTGTTTTCACTATAAATACCTGCAAGGCAGGCCAGCAGTTAACCTTGCAGATTAAAAAGAAAGAAGCAGCTATAGGAGGGTAGCTGATCCATTCTGTCAAAATGCCTGATGGCTGTAACTCTTTGCTTTTGTATATTAAAACTTGCCCTGAGGCTTTTTTTTTTTCTTTCTCCTTTATTTCCTTCTCTCCTTGTCTAAAACAACATGCTGGCTCCACTGCTGGACAAATGCAACTTTCTACTCCTTCTGCAAAAAAGAAATAAACAAATAAAGAAATAAACAAACAAAGAAATAAAAAGTCTTTTATGGTAAGACTAACATCTGGTGTCAATAAGATTTTGAAGAGAATATCACTCTTGGAGAACATCTCTTCACCTTTTCTCTCTAGTTTAATTTAACAGACAGTAAATATTCTTGAACTCTCTTAAATCTGACAGAGTGTGTTAAGTCTCAACTTTACAATACAAAAGGAAAAAATCAAGGTCACTAGTTTAAATGCATGTGTATTTTTGTGGCTACAATATTGATAGGCTCTGGATGAGATTCCTGAGATGAAAATTTCTAGACAACAAACCTGTTTCCACATAATAACAGAATCACAGAATAACCAGGTTGGAAGAGACCCACCGGATCATCGAGTCCAACCGTTCAAGAATAAGTTAATTTTATGATGAAGACAAAAGATAAAAATAATCTTTCTCTTAGCAGTTCCCCTTAGTAAAGCCAGTTTCTCATCTACTTTGTTATGTTTTTTCCTAGTATGCAGTCCGATATGTGGACATACTGGAATCTACAAAATGAAGGAGAAATACTTGTCAGCTCTGAAAAATCTACACACTTAGTGTGTTTATTATATTATTTTTAAGGTGAAATAAGATGTTAATAATCCTTCTGTAAACGTGTATTGATTGTTACTGTTGCTCATATTTAGAAATGAGGCAAAATCTTTCTCAAGAAGTGCAGCCTACTCATTCTTTTCCCATGTTTTAGAGATGAAAATTCTACAATAAGATGAGCTCAGCCTTAAAACAAACCTGATATAATATAAGAGGAAATATGAAAACATTTTTTCCAATTTATTATGTTCGTGAGAACTGAAAGCTGTAGAATGTATTACTCAAGTCATCTCTGAAGAGCTGGTTATCATATTTTCTCTGATGTCTGTAGACATAGTGAAAACACAAACTTACTTTGAAAGGATTTTTCAGGTGATAGTGCATCTTGCTTCATGAAAATAAATTAAATACTATCCAGTTCTGAAGAAATGCATTCTTGATCTGTGTAGTTTGTGCTAAATTTTTTTCCCCTTCAATACGAGAATGTTTTCCGTATGGAGTTTTAAAGGAAAAGAATTTTCATCACTGGTCACTTTCAAAATAAAAAAAAAATATTATCAACAGTGAATGCAGATGCCAGAGATACCAGGTAGAGTAACAAACTTCTGTATCTCTTCGTCTGTCATAAGTTTTACTAGTAGTACTAATAGTTTGTTGGGTTTTTTTTCCTTCACAGTCCAGTCTGTAGTGCCCATGGGTGACAAGTATGCTGAGATAGGTTAAACACCACTCAAAAATGGTATTAAATAACCAACAAAGAAATCGGCATAAATCATGTTCTATTAAAAAAAAATCTTTAATGGCAAATCTGGCTGATAAAAATATCATTGTTACTACTTGAGGAAACTACAGAGGAACTGTTACTGTATGGGATGTATGTTAAGAGGGGTTTGCTTATACTGGTCTTAAGACACAGTATACAGGACATTTTAATTTTTCACATGATGCATACCTTATAAATCCTGAAAAAAATAATTCCTTGTTTTATTGTTAATAAATTTGATTTTTAAAAAATATTTAAATATTAATATATCTGCTACAATTTAAAATCCAGAATAATACTTCCCCTAGTAGTTCCTAAAATGTCATTCTGAGGGAGTTCTTGAAAAAGTTTATAAATATTGTGTTGAACAGCTTTAAGGTACTTATATTTCTTCAGTTTATCTAATAAATTTTCCCTTCATTTTTAATTTTCACTTAAAATAATTTACAGTATAAAACCAAATATTTTCCCACAAGTTGTTTGACATTAACCAGCTACCTGTGAGAAATGAGCAAAGCATTGGCTTCTTCCTCGCATATAAAATTTATGAGCTAGGGCCATTGAATGTAAACCGGAAAAATGAAGAAAAAGTAAGCCTGATACAAATTATTCACTCATTGGTACAACCCTGGAGTTAGGTTTTCAGTTATTGAATGGTTTAGCAGACCACCTTCCTATACCAGAAAGCATGTGAAAAACTTTAGACTTCTAGTGAATGATACTGGCTCTTGTAACTTTATTTCGTGAGGTTATATTCCACATTTTTTTATTTCTTTGTATATATGTTTTGATTTATAAGGATGATTCTCATTTCTGATTAAATAACCAGTGCCAAGTACAGAGGGAGAATAACCTTCCTGAACCTGCTGGTCATGCCGTTTCTGATACAAGCCAAGATGCCATTGGCCTTCTTGGCCACCTGGGCGTATTGCTGGCTCATGTTCAGTCGGCTGTCAACCAACACCCCCAGGTCCTTCTCCTCCAGGCAGCTAACAGATAATTTTCTTCATAAGGAATGTTTTTCTTCCTTAGACTACTAAAGAATATTGAGATGTAGTTTCTCTGCATAATGTGCTTCATTATTTCTCACGTTTGTTCATGCCCTGCTTTAACCATACCTATTCATTATAGATATCTTCTAACTCTTTCCGCCGTGATGAGTTGTGGTAAGAATGGCACCAAGTGTCCTGAGTTCTTTGTTCTGTTGAGCTGTTGTAACATAAACTGGGTCTTTGCATCATTATGTTATTATTTCACAGCATGAAATAAGTGCAACAAAGAAATGGGCTTACCCAGCAGGTAATGTTTCTTTAGAAATAAGTACTCAAGGAAGATAAGGGTTTATTTTCCAACAGTCATTGTAATGGAACTATTGGAACTACCATGGATGGAGCTGTGTTTTTTGCCAACATATCTTCACCACCTGAAGCATGTATGTTGATCCTGTAATCCTCCTCCCAGGGTTTCAGCTGTCTGTGATCCAAAGTGTGGTTTGAACACAGTACATCTGTGCAACTTTGGCTTAGACTTCTGAGAAGACAGACATGAGAAAAGCAGAGAGAAAGTATACAACCTAAAGCTGTACAAAATAAGAAAAGTAAAAAAGCAGATAGAGACGAGGCAGTTCAGATAGTAAATATTTAAATGCTAATAATATTATATTAACTTGAAAAAAAATACTGAAATGAAATGTATTAACATCCTAAGGTTGTCAGAAGAAAAGCATCTCACCCACAAATTCATAGACGTATTTGTACCATCTGACTGAAAAAGACTGCAGTGTCTCATCAGAGTGTGATGGCACTAACGTTTAACCTAATAGCTTCTTATACCTCCTAGTCTCATCTGCATATCAGCAAGTAAGTAAGTGTTTTGTACTCTTACCTCGTATATATCCCGGTTATGACAACAGTTTGGATACAGTTGATTGAAAAAAAGCAATACAGAAAGTGAGGGGGACAGAAAGGTAAAACCTGTGCCTTTGTTAGTGTGATTTTTAACGTGGTGACTGACAACTCATGCTCTTAAACAAGCATCTACTTCTCCGTACCGTGATGTAATGTTATCATAAACTTAGGATCATAGAAGCATAGAATATATAGGGTTGGAAGGGACCTTAAAGATCATCTAGTTCCAGCCCCCTGCCATGGGCAGGGCCATCCTGCTAGATCAGGTTACCCAAGGCTCCATCCAGCCTGGCCTTAACTGCCTCCAGAGATGAGACATCCACAAATTCCCTTGGAAACATGTTCCAGTGCTTCAGCTCTCTCATGGTAAAGAAATACTTTCTAATGTCTAGTCTAAATCTGCCCTTCTCCACTTTATACCCATTCCACCACATCCTATCATCACAAGCCTTTATGAATAATCCCACTACAGCTTTCCTGTAGGCCCCTTTCAGGTACTGGAAGGTCGTTATAAGATTTCCTTAGAGCCTTGTCTTCTCCAGGCTGAACGACCCCAGCTCTCTCAGCCTGTCCTCATATGGGAGGTGCTTCAGCCCTCTGATCATCTTTGTAGCCCTCCTTTGGAGGGCTTGTACTTACTCTTGGCTTACTCAGTTTATTGTTAGAATGCAATTTTTTTTTCGAATACTAATAGTTTATGTGCTCAGAAAAACAAGAGGTTTTGGTACACTTCTGTGCATCAGAAAATAATACAAATTTTATTCTACCAGACTAATGCTTGCATTAGTGCTGCAATTTGCTAGCCTTCAAGAGAAAGTCTCATGAATTCTGACACACAAAAAAATAGTATGTGTCCTATAAATCGAAACCTGAAATTTATAAAAGATATGAATTCCACTAATGTGTTACAAGGACATTTAAATTGCATACCTATTTCACTCTATACAGTTATACTAGTATTGTTTCATTATGAAGCATTGCATGCCACATTGCTATTTTGTGGCTCATGTAAACTATTTTCTTTCATTTCATTGAAGTTTTAATGAGCGCATGATAACTTTGGTATAAACAAACAAGAGAAGCTGCCATAGAAAAGGAAGAAATCTAACCTGCTCCAGGTTTACTGTAAGTCATTTATAGCATCTATCAGAATGCTGCTTGCTAGGGGACTAAAAGCTATCATTTTCATATGTAGTCAGAGACAATGGAAAACTAGTTTTGATGGACTGTTTTAGTTTTACTCCTTGCAATTAACATAATTTACTAAATTTCTATACAGGCAACAGAAATCATGGTAGAATAAGCTTAAATTCTCATTAAAGGAGTAAAAGCAATTCATGTCCCATAGCTGGGAGAGTACATTGTAGACCACATTGAACTGTGGTTGATTAGGCACCATGTGAAACTGATGTGAGACTGCAATAGAGCTCCCTGGGCAATAATGAAAATATTTGTGGGTGGATTTTCAACACTTTCTGCATTGCATTTTTATTTCATCTCACTGATTTTGTTGACATCATAAAAGTGTATTAAGGAGAACTTCTGGAGATTTCAGGTCTGTTACTGAGACTTTGTTTACCTGGCTTTGTTTATATGGCTATAAAAGATAAATGAATATAGGAAAAAAAGTCCTGTTATGGAACAGAAATAGTATTTGGTATTCTATGTCATCAGTCGCAGAACAGAAACTATTAATTCTTAATTTATATTATACCATAAGCATCTTACAAAAAAATCTACACTTCTAGACAGATAATTATGCTGTGAATAAAATATGAGTCATTCAAGGTAAGTGAGTAGTTACCGTTTAGACCTCATTGCAGCAAATCAGCTCTGCATTTGTTAGACTTGATCAATATTGTGAACAATGAGCAAATCTGTTTGAATATCTTACTTTTTGTATTCATTTTCAGGTCCAGACTGATAGCAACATGTACTTCCTTAGGAATTCATTGAAACTTGCACAAATGGATAAAACATACAAATGTTATAGTTTTTAAGGAATATATAGTCTTGTGTATTAGATGAGTGTTAAGGTAAAATTTCACCCTGAACAAGTGTGACTTTCTTCTCTCTAGAAAAAATACATCTATTAAGGCACCAGAGTAATCTTCCCAGCTATTACTAATAGTCCACTGCTTATAAAGAATACTCTTTTGTATAATTTATCTCATCCTACTTTCTTTACTTTTCTTCCAGGCCTCTATTTCTGCTGGCTTTGTGAAAATGTAATGCAGAACTGAGATCTGTTTTCTGAGTCTTCTAGTTCTGCCTCTTTAACACTTTCCTCAAAACACTTGTACTATGCAAAAGCATTAGACTTCTTTATTTATACTGTCTAAACTATTCATCTCTGTGCTTTGTAAATACTGTTAAGTTTTGTATATACTGGTACATATCTTTAGTAAAAAGGCTAAAAATATTTCCATACCTCATTTTATCAAGACTTATTTCCATTGCTTTTCTTCCTCTCTGAAAAGGACAAAAATAAGATTCATGGGACAGCAAGGAACTTCTTGCATAGTGCATAGCTACGCATACCAGCAAAGCTAGCAGACTTTGGAAAGTGGAAAGAACTTAGAGACTCAATGACTAATCTTTCAGCTGCTGAATGATGTGCCATATACAACACATCAATGAAATGTTCTTCTCTAGTACAGTCTGACATACCTAGTGTACTTTGACATTTCCTTCAAATGCATGGACATTCATTTGAAAACTATTGCCAGAGGTAGAACTGTACCTTTCATGTTTAGATTGGTAATGGGTGGGAATCAGAAGGTTTGGAATTTTTGTTTGATTGATATGAGCTTCTGAATGTTCACAGGCTTAGCTGAAGCTTATTACAACTACATGAGCCCCTCCAGGCTAAAAAATTGGGGCAGAAAACTGAAAAGAAGCTTTCTTGTCAGATTTTTTTAGCAGTCCCTGTCTTAGAAGAAAATGCCATGAGAACAGCTTTTCACAATATTTTGGCACCTCTGCTTCTAGTCCCAGACATAATGTGGCATTGAAAGAGCATATGGAATCATGATCCCTGCCTGAATTAAAAAAGAAAATGCTTTAAGAAGTGAGACAATGTTTTTTTCTCTCTCTTGAACTCATTATCCACTCTTTACCCAGGCTCTGGAGAAAAAAAAAGGTGCACACACATTTGCATATTTCATTAAGTAAAAGATAGTCATTGTTGTAGTCCTTGAATAAACTCATCCTTTAATGTGATGAACAGCTACAGCTTTATCCTTTATTTCTTTAAAAGCATATGACAGTGTGAATTAGTAGGATAGTCATGTTTTTTTCTCAAATAGCCACGCCACCATAAACATTTATGCTAAAATGTCAAGAAGACATTTGATTTTCAATATTTTTTAATGTTCCGCTTCAATTGCTAAGTCAAAAACAGGAAACAATGAATATTTCACTCAGATCTTTTTCACCCAGATCTAGTTACTTTTCTATCAAGCAAGAATAATTAAAACCAAAAACAATGGTTTGAATTTCAAGACTGTTATACCCTGTTTAACTTTGGCTAAGTTTCAGGGATGTGGATTATGCACTTATCATCACATAGCACTCGAAGTAGAAGGACTTAATTTGGAAACCCACAACTTCCTGTGGTGTGTATGATTCCCTTATGTACTTGCACCATCTCATTTTTGCCCGGCATTGTCTTTTGTATGTCCCCAAACATATCTCTGTAGGAATTGTTTTGAATATTATCATGTAATTGAATATCATAGGTGTTATAGGAAATAATAAATTTATTTGAAAGTTTTATTTTGTTCACTAAAGGCACAGAGATCATTTATATAGTGGCTTAGATTTGAAGAAAAAATAATTGAGCTATGTTCTCCATTTCTGTAGAGCCTTTAGAAAGAGCACCCAGCTGAATCATGCAAATAGTTGAAGGCAGAGGGAGGAGAAAAGAAAAACACAAACCACTATGATCTGCAATATTTGGATATGAAAAATAAGTATTTAATTTAGAAAATGTTTTTTATCCCATTCGGCATCTAATTAGTGACTTCATTCATTATCATTTCATATAGAACAGTACTAAACACAGAGCTGGGTGAACAATAAACATTACAAACCACCAACATTTTACATTAGGCTAATGACTTCATATTTCATTCTGTGAAACATGTAGTACTAATGATGGCAAAATATCAAGATTTTTGTTGAAGACTATGTTATGAAGTTTACTGGAACATGTGCAGGTTAGAGGAAAAGAGCTCAAATAGACATTTGAAAAAAGACAGATAGGTTATTTTACTAAGTAAGAAGCCAGTTGCCTGTGCGAAAATCCTTATACTTTACAACAAAGGAATCTACTAAAAAATATTTACCTTTCTCATACGGTAAATTAATCCAATTTTTACAAACAAGTAAAGAGCAAATATACAAAACTTTGTCAAAAGAGTCACTTTATTTTGACAAAGCTATTCTTTCAAGATCTTTTCCTTCACTGAAATAAATTGTTCATCAATAAAAGAGTATTCATATTGTGAGGAAAATCTGGATTTGAAGACCTACCTATGTGACTAAAAGAAGGTCTTGTCATGATGTGTAATTAGGTGATGTATCCAAAGTATTAGATTTTGAAAAAAAAACTATCTGCTTTTTATAAATATATTTTATAAATATATTTTATATTTATAAATAGATATAATGATACATTTCTTTCTTCTTGTACTGAAGCAGAGATGAAGCTACGCATATTGAGCATTTTACAAAATGAAGATAACTTCTTTCATCAGACTTAAGTGTTAAGCAATATGTAGTAAAAAGGAAGAATGAAAGCACTGACTTGACAATACGAGATAGAAGAATTTTAGATAATTTTTCAGACAATTAGAAGACCTTACATTATAATCTGTCAGAAAATCCTTTATTTTATTTTATATTATAATCAGGAAAATAAAAATCTCTAAATGTGCAATTTTCCTCTTTTTTCTTTTCTTTTTAGACTTCATTGTGACTGATTTTAAAAATCAGAAATATACATAAAATAAAAACATGATGAGTATTGGAAAAAAGAAACATGGCTACAGGTGACTGATTTTTGCAAAGCAGATAGATCAACTTCTTGCCGTACTGGTTTGGAAGCAGGAATTTCTCTCACCAAAAGAAAATATTTAAATGAGTGGAGAGTTTAAAAAATAAAAAAGAAAAGATAGAACACACAGTCACTCTTTTCTTAGTTAATATAGGAACAGTAATTAAATAGTCTCTGAGGCAATCCTGGTCACTCCCCTCAAAATCTTCACAAATAGTTCAGAATTATTTTCAGTGACCAAATTTTGTCACTATGTTTATGAACTATTTAAAAACTGATTTAAAAGAAAAGGTAACTAATATTTTGTCAAACCTCTTAAAAATATTAGATAGCAATAGAGAGAAAAAAATCTCAAAACATTGCTTACATGATAATGTTCAAATGCCCGGCACTTATTTTAGCTAGACTTACAGATCTCCAAAAAGATACTTCTCAGAATAATTTCTCAAGAGAGAAAAAAATAAAATCAGTCAAAAAGCTAATTCTCACATAAAAGAAAAAGGAAAATAAGGAAAATAAAACCTATGTCCAATAAAGTAATTAAATACATAAAAAACCAGTAAAGCTAATTATTATCTGTTCCCTTCTTAAACATGTTAATACAACTGAAGAATCCATCTGACTTCATTTCTGAGCTAAATCTAAGAACACTGTTAATAACTTTCATGCATATACCTGTTT
Organism: Phaenicophaeus curvirostris; assembly: GCF_032191515.1. Lineage (NCBI taxonomy): Eukaryota > Metazoa > Chordata > Aves > Cuculiformes > Cuculidae > Phaenicophaeus > Phaenicophaeus curvirostris. The sequence goes on along the minus strand of NC_091392.1, from coordinate 174,612,626 downwards.
TTTTTTGCAGGAAGAACAGGTAGTACAGAGCACATAAGCTGTTAAAAATGCAAACCCACAGAAAACATAAAACTGTTGATATAATTTTGAAGGTAAGCATGGGAAAAAAGTGGGGTCTTAAAGGCAAAACCTACTATTAGTTTTACTTATGATTGTGTGAATAAGATTGTGTATCAGAAAAGAAAACTCTAGCTGAAAAATACTGTAACTTCTGGCTGTCTCTAAACTATGTCGTTCTTATTTCAAACTATATGCTGTTTCATTTTAAACTTTTGGTAAATTTGTTTTGATAGTCCAAATGATACTGGAAGAAAGAGCTTAGATTCATGTTACCAGTTACTGTGAATTCACGTTTGAATTTCTTTTATCTATCTATGTTTTCTTCCATTAATATCTGGAGGTCATCAAGTACAACTCTGTGTTCAAGGCAGGGTTCCCTCGGTTTGTTTCTCAGTCTGAGTATACCCAAAGAAGGAGATTTCACTGCCTCTCTGAACAACCTGTTTCTTTTGACTTCATTTGCCGTGATTTTGCCCCCACAAATAGTTAATTAGGATTTCCCTTGTTCCCGCTTAAGTCCATCTCATTTTCCCCCTTTCTTTATGTACCTCTCTAAGGATTCTGACTCTGTCTTTGACTGATGCCATAGATGAATAGAAGAATCGTTTAGGCTGGAAAAGACATTTAAGTTCACTGATTGCAGCTGTAAGCTTAACACTGACAAGTCCACATCTAAACCCTAAGTGTCACAACTGCATGTCTTTTAAATACCTCCATGGATGGTGGCTCAGCCACTTCCCTGGACAGCCTGTTGTAATGTTTGACAACAATTTTTTTGAAGTAATGTTTCCTAATATGTTCTCTAAACCTCTCCTGACATAACTTGAGGCCATTTGCTCTCATGCTGTCACTTGTTACTTGGGAGTAGAGACCAGCATCCACCTCATTGCAGCCACGTTTTATGTAGCTGTAAAGAGCAATAAGGTCTCTCAGGCTTCTTGTTTCCAGACTAAACAACCCCAGTTTCCTCATACACTCTTCATAACATTTCTGCTCCTGACCTTCACTACCTTTGTTGCCCTTCCTTGCACACGTTCCAGCATCTCAATGTCTTTCTTGTAGTGAGGGACCCAAAACGGAACTTGAGGAGCAGCCTCAGTGCTACAAAGTACAGGGGGGCAATCACTTCCTTGAAAAAATGATCAGAAATGTGTCAAAGCGTTTGCCAGAGATGTGATGCCTTTCATTAGACAAAATGACCTGAATCTGCCCTAGACTTGCAAAGTTTTTATGAGAAAAAACAGATATTGATGTCCCTGATTATACGTGCATATATACTGCATACGGTGATGACAGAAAAGAAACTTGTGTATAGTAGCAATAGTGTAAATCAACATTCATGAGAGGTTGTGAAATACATGAGAATTTACAAGGAGAAAGTAGAAAGAAAGCTGGAGTGCACCATTCCTCACCAGCTACGGAACAAAATAGGAACATCTCCTTTCACTAAAATTGACAAAGCTACCTCATTATGTAGTCTACTCCTCAAGCCCATGACAGCTAGGTGATTTGTCAGACGTGATGACTGCAAAGAAGAATTTCATTGAACGTGGCATGTGGAATGAGGTATGAGTTGCACACATAAATTTCAGGTTACTTAGGCCAAGTTGGTCAAACTTATCAAGCAGAAGTTCAGTTATCTTCCATCACCATCTACCACTCCAGGCAAAAGGAACAAATGAAGTAGCAAGTAAAGCTACAAAGATTCGATTAAATAACGATGGAAAAAGAACATAAAGTAGTGTATGACAACGAATTCTTAAACCAATCTTACAGAGTGTGTCAGTAAGAGTGTGTTACTGTTCCTGATGTCAAGATACAGAGAGGTACTGATTGCCTTAACATTATTAGACATGTTGAGTTTAGGAGAAACAGACAAGCGTGTAAAGGTCAAAGAATATGCAAAGGTCAAATGGTAAAAGACTGATCAGATCTTCACACTCTCATATTGTATCTTTATAACTATTTCTTTGGGACGAACTTGTGTTGCCCAAACAAATCCCTATTTCATAATGGAGCACTGGTAGGACATATATTTTATTGTTACTCCAGATAGCCCTTTACAAATATGTGAATGTAATTTCTGCTTAGACACTTTATGCTGAAAATCTACAACTAATATATAGTCATGTAATGGCTGACAAATGGCTAACAGAGCTCATAATAGAATCTTAAAACACTATCATGACTTTCATAGGAAACTGAATCAAAAGACAGACTCCTGACTTGAAGCAACTGAACTCTCAAAAAAATCCAAAGACCAAACAACTTAACTACATGTTACCAAGTTTTTGTTTGTTTAGGTTTTTCTTTTTTATTCTATAGATGCAATAATAAATAACTTGCTTAATGGGATTTTATAATATGATTATAACATCATGTGAACTAGTTCAGAGAACTATATTTCCAGGTGATAGCTGCTGGGAGAGAAGATTATGCTGTCAAAAAAGTCAAAAGATTTCAATGTTTGGAATCCATTCTTTTATATATGTATCTTAAAAAAGATATGGAGAGAGCATGTAGTTACTAAACAACATATGATGCAAACATAAAAATAAAGTAGCAAAGCATAAAATTACTAATACTTTTAGAACACTGAATGTTCATGGATGACCTTCAACTGTTGTCTAAATTAGATGAGACAAGAGGAAGGGAAACATGAAACATTGAAAAAAATACCCAGTATGAAGACTATGAGAAAGGAAGTGAGGGTTCTTCAATTTCTGTGTCTCCATAATGTTTATAAAACTTTATCACTCTTTTACCAAACCTAGACATAATAGCCTTTTTTAATTGTAGCAAAAAAAAATAAACAATGAGAAACAAGTAATGCAATGTATTTTGTTTTCCATGCAGTCTTAAACAAAGTGACTTAAAACAACTGTTAGGAAAGTTAAATGAGTCAAACAGTTTCCATAGATTACAAATTATCTAACAGAATACTATATATAGTCCATTTTCTTTGCCAATAATGTTACAGTGACAGATGCCAATAATATCTTTTAATGGTATGTTTGTAATGCTTTAATGGTAATGTTAAGAATATTGAAGAAGAAAATTGCACACTTTGCTGATGGAACACAGTCCTTCTTTTTAATCAAGACCTGAGAGCACTGAGTAGTTTTATAAGGGAATATGTTATCAGTAATTGTGAATCAAAGTACGTTGTAGGTGAGAATCTGGACCTGAGAGTCAGAGCACGAGTAGTTTGGAATCTGGTTGTGAGAACTAAGAGAACACATTGTAAACATACTAAAGCTAAATAATAAAAATCATTTTAAAGGTGTTTTAATTGGATTGGAATGACAGACCTTCTTTTATTCTACCATGTCCACACTTGCCTAGAATTTCACCATCTGACACTACATCATGAGTTCAGAATCATTCAAAGATATCAACATGTTTATATTGCTTCCTCAGCACCAAAATACCTGAAAGTTTTAAAAAAAATCCTTTCTTGAAGAGTTGAACCAAAGAAAGTGTAGTCTTTTTTTCAGGAATTTTTCAGAATTTGAACTGGAATAGGATGAAGATAAGCAGAACAGTCTAACCTTAAGACTGGTGTCGATAGCATGAGAGAATCTAAGGCTACATTGTCATCAGCAGTTGAGGGCACAAAACAGGTTATTTTTCTCACAGACTTGTTTTGCATCCACACTTCAGGTAAAAAGGTGTTGAGCAAAGGTAGCAGTGCAAGCTGGGAAGCCATCAAAACCAACCCCTTTGCAGCAGGGTTGATAGGTCCTCCAGGCTTCTGCACATGCATAGGGTTCTGTTACTTGCACCAGTTGGTTTGTACTTCACTGCCAGTAAAAAGACAATGCAGACCTCCGGTTCTGAAATAATAACAAAAGACTTCTAGCCTAGTCCCTTTTTTTTTCCCCCTTTGCATTAATTCCATTAAGCAATGCTTATACACTTTGGGTACCTACCTAAATAAAATCAGATGATACTAGTAACATCTTTATTAAGCAAGTTTGTACAGTAAGAACAATAATCTGACTATCAGTAATGTAGTAAAACATCAGATGCTCATGTATGAAAAAAAGCAATCAAATTCTGTCTAAAAATACATATTTTGTAGTGTTTAAAGCACTTTTATTATGATTGGAAATACATAGGTGTTGAATAATTTTTAAGATTTGACATTGTGTTATTACTGTTCAAAAGAAGCTTTAGAAGTCTTAGATTTTCTGGGCTGATGCAGAGATGATTTTCTGCCATGTACATTAAAGATTAGTCCCTGTGACAGACTCAAAGTTAAAAACATCACATATATGAATCTGCTCAAACATTCATCAAAAAATTTTGATAAATCTACAGTTAGATTTTGATTTAGATATAATTCCATTGGATAACCTTTGCTCAATCCAGGTCTTTAAAACTAGGTTTTTAAAAATCTCATCCAATTTCCCTATATCATACATGTTCTCAGTAGCTGACAAATATTCACTATTGCCCCTGCTAACAATTCATAAGATTTGATATTACAAAGTGATTAAATGTGGACTGTTTCAGCATCATAGATGTACTTTCAGAACTACTTATTATTACTTATCTACTGTTTTTACTCTAGTATTTATGACTTACATGTTGAATGTTTTGTGTGCTTGGGTTTTTTTTAAATTTAATGCAGATAGATCAACCTTTAAGTGACAGACAAGAATTTGTTTTTTCACGAAGCAGACAAATCACCCAGGTATAGTTTCTGCCCTGAGGAGAATTAACTACACTACCGGTATGGAGAAAGTCTCCATGTGTGCAATCATAGAATCATAGAATGGTTTGAGTTGGAAGGGACCTTAGCAATCATCTAGTTCCAACACCCCTGCCATGGATAGGGACATCTCACTAGATCAGGCTGGTCTAGGCCTCATCCAGCCTGGCCTTGAACACTTCCAGGTATGGGGCAGCCACAACTGCCCTGAGCAACCTGTTCCAGTGTCTCACCACCTCCTTGTGAAGAATTTCCTCTCAATACCTAGTCTAAATCTTCCCCTCTCAATTTATAGCCATTCCCACACGTCCTATCACTACATGCCTTTGTAAAAAGTCCCTCCCCAGATTTCTTGTATGCTCCCTTCAGGTACTGGAAGGTCGCTATGAGGTGTCCTCGGATCCTTCTCTTCTCCAGGCTGAACAACCCCAACCCTCAGCCTGTCCTTACATGGGAGATGATCCAGCCCTCGGATCACCTTTGTAACCCTCCTCTGGACCTGTTCCAACAGCTCCATATCTTTCTTATGCTGAAGATTCCAGAACTGGACACAATACTCCAGGTGGAAAAGAAACTCCTTAGAGGAGTCTATGGTGTGTTATTCATTCAGAAGTTAACCAGTGAAGAAAGAGAGACGAGTGACCACTTCACCGCTTCCATTTCATACCAAATCATCCAACGGATGTCAATGAAGGGTATCCAAAGGCATGGGACTTGTGTATGTCCATTCTGATGCTGTTTGACAACTGCTGGTAAGAACAATGTGGTCTTGACACATCATCTCATAACAAGGCATTGTTACCTAATGAATACCTACAAAAGGCTGAAATGGAGGTCAGGAAAATTAAATATTTCTGAAATATTAATGGTTCTACTGAAAGACTGGTTTCAGCTTTCAGTAAGGCTGTATAGGCCACATTCTTCAAAACAGTTTAGAAACACAATTTTTGCCTCATGTCTAAGCTTTTGTAAGCTTGTCATTTTGTGAACACATCTAATTTTACCCTTATGTTACCAACAAATTTAATTCTACTTTTTCCACTTGGATTCTAGCCACTTTAAGTTATGTTTTTAGCAACTTACAACTCAATTACTAGCCTTTGCTAGACTGCACCTGAATGAGAAGAACTCAGGACTCAGAATGCAGCTGTCCATATACAATCCAAAGACAGAAGAGAATAAAAACAAAATTGAAAGGAGAGAAAAAAAAAACACCAAAAAAAAAACCTAGGCAAAAAACTAATCAAAACCATCACCACCAAAAAGAATACCTGAAAAGAGCCGAAGTGATATATTAATTCTCAAAGTATATGTTTTCATCTAACTGGCAACAGATTTCCAACTGAATGTATTTGCTATGTAAGCAAATACATTTTAAATAAAATTCCTATACTCACACAGAAGATAACATAATTTATCTTCAAGTTATGTAATCAGTATATTGCTACTTATTTATGCTGCCCAAAGCAATCAAATACTTTACCTAAATCAGATATGAGCATTGCATAACATAGCCTAGTATAGTACGGCAGATTTAGTGGTCATGTATAAATAACAGTCCATATAGTGTATCTTTACATTCATTTTCATATGGAAGAGCTGTAAATCTTAATATACAGTTTTACATTTATCCTAAAGAATAAACAACTGTTCTCAGAGCCCTTAAGCTTTTGGATTAGTTGTGTATTCTTTCCTTCGTTGGTATTTTTTCTGAAATATATTGTGTAAGGTTTGTATCAAAACCTTGGGTCTTATATTGATTTTATTCAAGGATTATGATTCATCCAGCTTCAAAGTTGTTATCTTCAGTCTCTAAAATGTCTGAAAAATCTTGCCAAGTTTGGGGGGGGGGGGGGGGAAGCAACTTACTCCCAGATCAGACACAGTCTCGTGTGTACTGCTCCAGAAGGAAATTGAATGCTTGCAGAATGCTGCTAATTTAGCCAAGTCTCACAGTAAAATTTCTAAAAGTAATGATGACTTTCAAGATAAGAGTTTGTGAAATAAAAAGTAATATTTCTAGTTGCTTTATTAGATTTTTATCTTTTCCTGCCTTTCTGTTTATACTGAAGTAAAACAGCTTCTAAACTTGTACTTTTTATTTTCATGTTTAAACAGATGGCTAATAAAAGCTCATGCAACTAAAAAATCTCACCGAATCATTAATCTTCATTTCGATCAAGTGCTACACATTAGTTGACACAATTCTATAGGGAGTTTGTGAAAGAAAATCCCAGATACATCATCCCCTTTAATTTATAAAATTTACCTTCCCTTTATCTTACTGCAGCTTTATTTTTTAAAACTAAGTAAAAAAGGAAGGACTAGGTAGAGTTGGAAGCAGACAGGTAGTGAAGGAAGAGCAGCTAGAGCTGAAGTGAAAAATCCTGGTGAACTAACACTGATTCTGGCTTTTAATTTGTGGTGATGTATCCAAAATATATATTTTTTTCTTTCTTCTTATTTCACCTGAATTCATGGTAGCAAAGAATCCTATGTACAAGTTCTGACAAATATTTGCAGCTTTGGAAATGGTAAAGACAAGAATAAAAAGCCTTCTGTATTCCATTTCTACAACACAAATATAGATTTTGAAGTTAAAATGCTTAAGTATGGCATTTGGATAAGGTAATAATTAAGCTTTCTAATTCTGGGGGTCTGATTGAAAAGCAAGTAATTGTAAGAAAAGTATAACTAAAATCTGAGGAAATTAATAAACTTTGCTTGCCTGAAAAAAAAAAAAAGCAAAAATCACATATCCTTTGTCATTTTCTGTACTGAAAAAAACAGCATTTGGGGAATTACATACAGTATTTCCTGATTTTAGTTTTCATTTTTAGATCTCCAGTCCGACTCTTCTGCTAAGTAGGACCTGGAAGATCATTTTGATTAAATTCGTGGTTCATCATTACTTTACTATAGTGATAATATTATTTTCCCAATTAATTGATTTCTCTACAACAAATGGAACAGGCAGTTCAGAGTTTGTGTTTCTGCAGACTAAGATCACAGCTCATTAACAGATCACTAATAATGGCCTTTTGTCCTCCATTTCTTGAATGTAGGATGTCTTCAAACCTTGATATATTCCACAGAAACCCAAAACTCATTTATCATTGCATATTAGTAATTCACAGAAGACTGAGAGACCTTGTACCATTCCTGTAAGAGTATAGCGGCAAGAGGATAGCAGCAAGAAAAGGGCTACAGAAAAGACTTTCTGCATTTAGGTAATCTAGAAATTCAAAGTCTGACTTTGACATTATTGTATGTTAATGTAAAAGAGTTGGTCTTCCAGTAGCTCAGCATTTCAGCTCATGGCTGGAACAAAGTTTTGGCTTTCATCAAAAAGTAAATGTGGCTCTCAGACTACAAAGTTACACATGATTCAATTCCTGGTCCTGTTTGTACTGTTCTGAAGGTTCACATCTTTTGTTATAGATTCCCCAGAAGTCCCTCTTCAGCTACTTTGCTACAGTTTGCAGCACAGAAAATGTATTCTAGCTGTCCCTTGATAATGCCATCCATAGGGATAATACTGAAGAAATCAAAGAGCTCTGCTGACTTTGATCTGACCTAGGCCTAAAAATGAAAACACAGCACAAAAAATATGTATTGCTGGGCTTTTATTTCTTCTTGACCGGGATAGTTTCTGTAGATATGCTTTTGCTTTACAGAGTGAAAGGGGGCACAAATGGATGTGGAACACTCAGTTTGACAGCAAAATATTAGTCCTATAAAGTGATTAATGCAAAACTCACAGTGTAAATGTCTTTACTGAACAGTACGCGTAGGTTGATGGAGATGTGATGCTGGGAAAGAAGTACAGCTTGTTTCCAATTAGATGCTATTCAGAAGGCACTGTAGTTTCAATACACTCCTCTGATCCTCATTTTGAGATTTATGCTGCCATCCATGACTTTAATTTGGAGTGAATTGTTTCCTACAATCTTCAGGTTTAAAATGCATTACATTTGCAAAATTGTTGTATTAAGACAAGCCAGCTCTTAAAGATGGATAAATTAATTCCCTGTTTTGTGATGTTGTTGTTTGAATATCTGATGTGGAACAGAACTCTGACATAATACATGTCTGCTTGTCTAAAAATCTACTTCTCTTATCAGACAGGAAAAACAGTGGTGATTAATTGGAATGTACTGGAAAGTGCAGGACCTGAGCCTATCACAAAATGACAGAATGATAGAAGTTGGAAGGGATTTCTGGGTATCATCTAATACAATCTTCCTGCTAAAGAAGGTTCCTAGGGCAGATTTCACAGGAATATGTCCAGGCAGGTTTTGAGTACCTCCAGAGAAAAAGATTTGACAACTTATCTGAGCAACCTATTCCAGTGCTCTGTCACCCTCAATGTAAAGTTATCCCTCATGTTCAGGTGGAACTTTCTGTTTTCCAGTTCGTGCCTGTTGCCTCTTGTCCTGTCATAGGGCACTACTGAAAAGAGTCCAGCCCCATCCTCTTGACATCCACCCTTTAAATATCTATGAACTTCGATAAAATCCCCTCTCAGTCTTCTCTTTTCCAGGCTAAAGAGACCCAGGTCTCTCAGCCTTTCCTCATAGGAGAGATGCTCCAGTCCCCTAATAGCCTTCCACTGCACTCTGTCCAGTGGTTCCTTTTAATTTCTTGAGCTAGGGAGCTCACAAGTGGACACAGCACTCTAGATGTGGTCTCATTAGGGCAGAGTAAAGGGTGAGGATAAACTACTTCAACCTGCTACCTACAGTCTTTTTAATGAACCCCAGAATGCCATAGGCCTTTTTGGCCAACAGGTCAACTCCTAACCTGTATTGTTACATTGGATTATTTGTCCCTAGGTGAAGGACACGACACTTGACTTTTTTAAACTTCATTAAGTTTCTCCCTCTCCAACATTCTAATCTGTCCAGGTCTCACTAAATGGCAGCACAGCATTTAGATGTATCGGCTGCTCCTCCCAGTATTGCATCATCAGCGAACTTGCTGAGTGTTCTGTTCCCTCATCCAGGTCATTTATGAATATGTTGAAGCATGACATAGAGAATATAAGAATAAGAGGTAGATATTGTCCTCTTTTCATTTGGGATAGAGTTGTAATAATGTCACTGCATTGTTTTACATCATAACTATATGATTTAAGAGTAACACATTTGGCTTTCATCACAATTTCCAATTCCTTTTGAAATTAAACTTAAATATATAGCCTGAGTAAAAATGAGACCTATGCATTTTGTTAATCTAATTATTTTTTTTAATTACACAACTTTCTTGCATACTCATTCTTATGCTTGTAATTCTTCAGGTTATCAATGGACCAGAACCAGTGATTCCTGAAGCAAGATGGATGTCTACCATTGCTGTAAAATTACAGAGGCATTGAACAGATAAACTATGTGGATAAGAATAAGTATATCCTCCCTGTCTGCAAGACTGATGAATAAAAAGTAAATTAATGTTCTTCTCTGAATGTCTGTGTTTTAGAATAATCTAATTAATTAACTTGGTCACTTAAATAAGAGATGGTTAATTATATTAGTTTGTTTACGGATATTCATGAGAAAAAAAAAAAAAAAAGACTTTGTGCTTTTTTATGCTAGGAGAATCCCACAACTCAGACAGAAGAGAGTAAGCACTTCTTAATTGTTGGTGTCAAGGGCGTGAGTTGGGTTATTTTTCCCTAAAATATGGATATTTACTAAAATTGCTTACTAACAATGGCAATGAAATCAAAACATGTTTTATATCTGGATGTGTATACTTATACGAAAATATCACTTAAGAGAATTTTTATTGTAACAGCTTTCTTGCTTTAGAACAACACAAGAAATGTAAATTCTTCCATTTCTTATAATTAGGATGTTCTATCTGAATTCTGGATAAAAAGGTTGAGGTAAAAGCAGGCCCTAATTCATGCACATACTCAGTGGTATAAGTAGGTTATATTTTAATTTACGAAACAGTAAAGCCTTGATCTGTGATATTTGGTACTTACTGAGAAATGTAGAATCAGCATTTCTTTAGAAAAACTCAAATATCCCTCAATAGATAACAATTTTCTGCATCTTTTTTATGTGAATTTCAGTTTCAAGTAGGATGTTCTCAATAATGATGAATGTATATATATGTGTGTGTATATATATATACACACATATACATATACCCTAGAACAAGATTTTCTGAAGCAGTATATTACTTAGTTCTTTCATCTGATCTCAGATTGGAAGATTTGTTACCTAAAAAAGCACCGTACCTGGCCTCCAGCTGGAGTCAACTCCATTTCCCACCACTCTCTGGGCCCGGCCATCCAACCAGTTTTCCACCCAGGAGAGCGTGTGCCTGTCCAGGCCAGAGGCTGACAGTTTCTCAAGCAGAATGCTGTGAGAAACTGTGTCAAAGGCTTTACTGAAGTCCAGGAAGACCACATCCACAGCCTTTCCCTCATCCAGCAGCCGAGTCACTTTGTCATAGAAAGCGATCAGGTTAGTTTGGCAAGACCTGCCTTTTGTGAACCCGTGTTGACTGGGCCTGATCACCTGGTTCTCTTGCATGTGCTTCATGATAGCACTCAAGATCACCTGCTCCATGACTTTCCCTGGCACTGAGGTCAGACTGACAGGCCTGTAGTTCCCTGCATCCTCCCTGCGACATTTCTTGTAGATGGGTACAACATCAGCCAGCCTCCAGTCCAGTGGAACTTCCCCAGTCTTCAGGACTGTTGGAAGATGATGGAAAGGGGCTTGGCCAACACATCTGTCAGCTCCTTCAATACTCTTGGGTGGATCCCATCCGGCACCATAGACTTGTGGCTGTCTAGTTGGCCAAGCAGTCTCTAATTGCCTCCTCTTGGATCAAGGGAGCCTCATTCTGCTCCTCTAGCTCCTGGGGTTTTGCCCCATTGGTGTACACGCTTCCACTCACTACCTCCTTTTGAGCCCTTACCTACAACTTTAGGAGGGGAAAATTCCAGATCCTTTTGGTCCTGGGCTCTTACCTGAATCTTCTCCTGTGCTTTGGAGCTCAGGGTGAAAACCCACCAGTCTATCCCTATCTCACTCTCCCTGACGCTCCTCAGCCTCTCCATTTCCTCCTTCAGGTCTGCCACCAGGCTGAGGAGGTAGCCCACCTGCTCACGCCTTATGCAGCCATTGTTCTTGCTGCCCTCCATTTAAATTGCAAGTTGGCATCACTTAGTGCAGACCGAGACCTGGATGGCTATGTGCCTTCCCAGGAGCTCAGTCTGAACTGCCGCATCCCTTCAGGTGGGTGCGGAGGTTGTAGCCTTTCTCTGGGTGGACAACATGGCTGGGCTCCCTCTCACCGACCGAGCTTCCCTCTTAAGCACAGAGCCTGTTCACTGTTCTGTGATTCTATGATCTGCAAATACAGATAATATTAGCAGATAGATGCAACATCTTAGTAAATATCATATCCAGAAAATGAAACTAGTTTTTTTCACAATCCATAGTAATAAATACTTAAGTTATTATTAGTATTCTCCATCTTCATCCAGAATTACAGGAAGTTTTTTCTTGATTTGGTTTGGTTTTCCTAGTATACAAATGTTGCCTATCTTTTCCTCAAGAAACTACAACTTTTATGCATTCTTAGTTGCAGCTGAAGTGCAATTCTGCCTTATTAGAGTAAAAAACATTAGGAGCATCATATTATATTAGAAATGTGCACCTAATAGAGCTAGTTTCTACTTTTGAAATTCTAACTGACTTTTAACTTTAGCTGACAGATATTTTCCCATCTATTTAGTTGGGATGCTACCAATATAAAACAGAAATATTTATTAATTGATTGATTAAAAAAATGCAGAGAAATGTTCCATTTATGAGGAATGTTCCTTTTCCCAGATTGAAGAATTTTTGCTCAAAATCAAAAAAAGAAAATGCTAGGAAAGAGAGAGATAGGAAACTTATCAGCTTTCATTGATACAAGGAGTCTCTTTCCTGCTCATTTGTCTGCATACATTTTTAATCATTCATGAGTTGCATAGTTTTGGGAGATAAATTTTTTGGCCCAAGTTGTACTGTATAGTTTCCAACTTCTCATTCCCCTAGAGGTTGATAACATTTGTCACAAAAGACACATGAACCTGATTCTACAACACAGTTGTTTGATCTGCTAACAACCGGATATTGACTGTTTTAGGCTGAAACTCCATATCTACTTTTCTTGAATTTTGCTTGTGAGAAGTAATATTTTCCAAACTTGCGTAGCATTTGTATACCTACATCTACATAATGTGACTACTGTTATTTTAAATACATATATGCATATATGTATGTGTGTCAAAAGTGTATGTATGTATATATAACAGGTTCACAGTAATGTACCGCAGTTCTGATCTTTTCCCCTTTTGCATTATGCCACTACTAGTGTGATCAAGAGATGTAGGTTGGTAGGGCTTCATTGATTAGACAGTGGTCTAATCATCAAAATTCTTCAAAATTCCTAAAAATGTCTTTGTTTTCAGGATATACATTCTCTCTATACCTCTGTAATGCATTTCCTTAACTCTTCCCTGTCACAGATCATGCAGGCCACACCATAAGCAATGTTGCAATGGTAATTTAATTGAGGGGTTGTGATGAGAACAAAGTATTTCTAAGGAAGAATTCTTAGAATCAAGATGTCTCATGACTCACATTTCTGTGTGGAGTGGGCTCTGCAAATGGTTTGATTTTATGGCTCTCTTTATGTTCTTTTTGTGACTTTTTAAAGTGACTCATTACAGTATTATCAGTAAACTAGAATCTGAGCAGTAGAGTTTTCATGGAAGGTGTGTGTGTGTAGCTGTAAATGGGCATGATTAATAAAATTATGATCTTAGTGTCAAGACCCAAAGTATGCCCACAGGCTCTACAGTCTATTTCCTGCCCTCTCAGGACATTTTTCAAATCTTCACTTCAAAATGCTCCAAATTTTGAAAACCTTTCTGAATGTTACACAAAATGAGTTAAAAGGACTTACAACACATTCAACACTTAATCAGAATAAAAGTTAAGGATGCCTTTTGAATCTTTCCTCTGTACCTGCTGTAAAGCATAAAATTTTTTTCAGAATGTATTTCTCACAACTTTGAGGACTGCAGTTTTGAAATCACTGGCCTTTATGGTAGTTAATGTTTTTAGTTTGCTTGTGGACAAACAGTCCTAGTATAAAACCCATCATAACTGGCAATCTTGATGACTGTCACAGCAGGACAGCCAGGGAGTTAATGGACATGAAAGCTGAAGTCGTTCAAGTTGAGATGCATGGCTTTATTCTGTTGGTAGAGCACTTCCAGTTTTTCAAAGTGCTACAGATGGAATATTTTATTAGTGTTACAGGGAAGAATGTGTTCCTTGTTCTTAACCAGGGAAAGTCACTGATTGTAGGGACAGGAAATGAGTTTTCTGGCTACAGTTTTTCTGTGGTAAATGATATATTACTAATGTAATTGCTAAACCCTGAAGAGGTTTGGAATGGTAGCTTATGGCATACCATATGATTGATTTGGATAATGAGATGCTTTGTTAAGTCCTTTTATATAGCACAAACCTCACATAATCATAAGTAAAAAAGTAGGCGCAGAATTTTACATAAACAAGGGAACAAGAACATTCTTGTAGCATGTAAGAAGTAATTTGGTGTAGTTTTACATGTCACAGTAGGTCTGAACATAAGCCTTCTCTGTGCAATCGAGATGCTTTAAGCAGAAAAGCTTGATGTGTGTGGGGGGCAGCTGAAGGCAAAATATATAGTGCCTGAGGCAGTCCGTAGTATCTCTGAATTGTCTTGAATACTTCTGAAAATGCAATAATCCAAAAGTGCATTATGAAAACTTACATGAACTTCATCCCAGTTACAAGAGTAAAAGAGTACCTCATTTCTGCATGATACTTTGGACTGTATCACCCAATGGGCACAGAAATTCTTCAAAGAAATGTCAAGCTTCAGATGAAATATGTAGGAAAGGAAAATATTTATCATTTTTGTTACTTTTACACCAGACAAGAGCTCAGAGCACATTACTGGAGAAGAAGGCCCTTAGCATTTTTTTTTTTTTTCTTCACAGAACCCTCCCAAAAGCAGTCAAGAAGCATAGGTGGGTGTATGCGTCTCTGTTCTATAGAGTAACATAAGGCTGGTCACTGAAGTTTCTTTTGGAAATTATCTGGATCCCGAATAATAGAGATTTTGTGTTTCTTTTGCTTTCTTTCTTTGTACTGGATGTCAAGAGATGAGGGCACTGCCTCCAGTAACTTCAGCCCAGGAGGTTTCTGCCCAGTTGCTGGAGCCTCAAGGAGCAGAGTGTCATGGAGAAATATCAAGAAACATTAGAAACTGCTGGCGCAGTTCTGTTCTTCACTATAGTAAAATATAAATATTATGAAGATAAATACAAATATAAATATTAATAATTATAAATATAAAATAAAGTAGTAGTGACTGTTCTTAAGTGTGCATTTGTACAGTGTTTGCATAATAGATCCCTTTCATTACTGGAGCCTGAATAAATTTCTGTAATACTATAAACAAACAAATAATAACAAATGAGGACTGTGTAGGGAAGAAAACAAATATAAAGTCCTGTGATGTTATTTTTTATCCTATGATATCTAAAATTGCCTTTTAAACAATGCTGTAACATTCAAGAAATGTGCAAAGATCATTTAAAGGCTGATGAGATTCTCAAGGGTGAATTATACCTAAGTATTCTGTTTGCAGTGGGTGAATCTATCAAAGAATGTGCAAGCATATTTAAACTTGCAAGGTGAAAAATAACAATATTCTGTGCAAATGAGCTTACAATCCTTAAATTCAGTTTTAATGGTAAGACTTAATTGAACTCCATTTTCTATATTTTATTTGCCCTGCTGATGATTCTCAATGATCACTTCTGGCACAGATTAGGTTTCCTGTAAAAGATGAGCATCTGAAATTAAGTCAGCAATATCAAATACTGTAATTTAGTTTTATCCCATTATTAAAAATATAACAAGGATTATATTACATGCTATTATTGCTTTATGTCATGTTATAGAACATAATGTTCCATCAGTATGCGAATAATCTCCATCAAGAAAGGACACAGCAATGGTAAAGTACAGCTGGGCAAGCAATCAGCTTTAGGAATTTCTTGTTGTATAAAGGAACTTTTGACAGCTGGAAAAAAAACCAGAAATGTTCAGTTATATATAATGGAAAACAGTTTTTCTTATTTTTTTCATTTTTTGAAAGGGGAAAAAAAAGACAGCTTTCACAGGTTCAAACCTTGGATTTGTTTTTGTCTTACAAAACATTTTATGGAGGTACAGAATTCAGAACTGAGCTAATGAAATGTTTTAATTGACTTCTCAGTTTGATCCTTCTCTTACACCATTTGAATATGCTCTTAACACACCTTACCCTGCCAGGATACTACTAAATCAGTGAATCACTCCACATACTGGGAAAACAGAAATGGAATTGAAAGGAAAAGGGAATTTAAGGTAAAGAAATTAAAATAATGACGGGTTTATGAGATGCACATTACCAAAATAACTCCATTTGGAACTGAATCCTGCAATGCCAATGCAGTCAAAGGCTGAACTGTGACAAGGAAATATTTGACAACTTCCTGCATGTAATATATGGCTTTATAAACGGTATTTGTATTTACTGATAGAAAGTTAGAAATTACTTTTCTGAGAGTTATTCATGTTAGAAGTGAAATGATACATCTTTAACTTTAAGAATATGAATACCTTCATTATTACAAACTCTGTGAATAACTGCATAGCTAGAAATGCAAGTTTCAGGATTGTAGTGGCTAAGCTTTCATTTGATAGGAGACGACTAAACCGTAGCAGTTTATAGAGCCCTTTGTCATTGGAGGTATTCAAAACTAATATAATGAAAATAATTTACATATATTAATAAGCTACTGGTCTTCAGATCCATCAGAAGTATGAGTAGGAACCAGGAATAACAATTACTGTAGACATCAGCCCAAGGGACAAAGAGTAAGCATTTAATACAACAGAGCATAAACAGGATTTAATATTTCAACCTTTCTCATATTTATGCTTACAACAAAAGTTTGAAGAGTTGTTGGACAAGACTTGACACAGAACATGCAGTAGCTGAAGTGATGCCAGGAATATGCCAATTGGCATTGCCTGGACACAGGTATTTTGTCCTCTTGGGACACTGGGTTTGAACTAGTAATGGAAATTAGATATCTAGTGCCATTTTTTACTTGCTACAATATCAGAATATTTTTCGTGTTACTGACAGCTATGTCTCAGGTCCTCCAGGGGACACACTTGAGGAGTAGCAATCAAAGGCCAAATTGGGTACCCCAGATTTAGATTGTTGAGCCAAGTCCATATGTTGCAAGTAGAAACCAACAACTGGCTGCAACCTGCAACTGTATTTCACCCCTGCTACCCTTACTGTTTCTCACAGCTACTAGATCACTATAGATAAACCCTAAGAAATGCTAGCACTTAGCGGGTTATCAAGGGCTCTATTACTATAAAAATCTTCATAAGCTAGGATTTTTCAACAGATACGACTGAAACTAGTTTACACTGAAAGTTAAATTACATAAAAATATAATTAAATTATATAAATTATAAGATGTATATAAAAGAAAAAATGTGGAAGATAAAGGTCAGGAGCTTAGGTTGAATAAAGAATTTCAAAAAGATAACAAAATAGGTTGCTGGCTCACAGGGGTCTCTAAGAGGCCATGATGTCAACGAAATTGAGGTCCATAGAGAAAGGTTAAAATTCAGATAGATTGTTGCTATAGCATAGTAGGAATGTGAGCAGCAGGTAAAGCAAATTACATGACTGTATCTATTCAGCAACAATCACCCTAGGCAGACCTGCCCCTAGTCAAAGCAGTCTGGAGCATCAAAATTAATGTGTTATATTAAGTGTACTGAACCATGCTTGACTTCTTCAGCCAGGGCCCTAGAGGGACTTGGGATGTTTGCCCTAGTGTTGACAAAGGGGACAACTTGAAAGAGGCAGTAGAGAGATTAAAGTTTCTAGAAAAAAGCCCCCTTTAAAAATATTTATTTGTAATACTTGAAGAATAAATTATAAACAAAGACTCTTAGTTGTAATTCAACTACTAAGAGGTTGCCAAAAGAAAGAAAAGTTAAATCTCAATGTGTCTAGCCAAAAATAACTAACCAGCATAGTTGAAGTTTTTTACAAAAAGATTAATCTTTCTTTGTGAGACAAGTGAGGGAAGACACCTGTTGCTTAAGAGGTTTCATTAAGAGAGGTGAGGAAGTCCACAGGTGCAAATATCTCTTACCTATGATAACACTCAGACACTCTTTTGGGGAAGGAGGAAGCCAGGAGCTTGGCTACCTATCACTGTCTCCAGCAAAAGTAGTCTCAAAGTTGAGGGTTCTTTTAAAAAAACTATTTTTCGCACATCCAAAAATATTTTAAGCCAAAATAAAAAAAAAAATCAAAATTTCAGTTAAAAGGCTAAAGCAATATGCTTCACGTCAATTTTTCTTTTTTTCAATTTGTGTTGGGATTTTATTTCTTTTTACTTTTTTACATCAAAAGAGATGCTTTCCCTTGTTCTTGACTAGATGAAAATTTTTGAATATAGAAAAAGAGAAAATGGTACACATAAAATTTTAAAAATGTATTTTAGATGTAGTAGGCCATTTATTTTTCTTGGTGTAGAACTGTCTATATATATTTAGAAAGAGATAGTTTTCTTTTTGTAAAAGCCACACTTTTCAGGAGAAATAAGTTTTGTTTAGAGGTTTTCATGTGCTTCTTGCCCAAAGTGTATTTACAGTTCTCAAAACTGCACAAAGTAACTTTTCTTTCCATCCCTCCAAAAAGTAACTGATTTTTAATTGTTATTTTTCCCCTTATAGCTGATATAAGCTAAACGTGAATTTTGGTTTTCATAGAATCATAGAATAGTTAAGGTTGGAAGGGACCTTAAAGGTCATCTAGTTCCAACCCCCCTGCCATGGGCAGGGGCATCTCACTAGATCGGGTTACCCAAGGCACCATCCAACCTTGCCTTAAACACCTCTAAGGATGGGTCATCGACAACTTCCCTTGGCAACCTGTGTCTCACCACTCTCATGGTGAGGAAATTCTTCCTAAAATTTTCAGATAAAAGAACAAGACTTAAAATTATGCAACATATTTGAGTTCATCTGTCGGCAACTAATTAACAAATTTCTATCAAAACATATATTTTGTTTGTTTTTAACAGTAAAAATGATTACCAACCCTCCTTCACAAACTAAGCTTTTTTTCAAAACATTTTCTCCCTATTCAGAAAGGTTTCATGAACAAAGGCAGTCAAATTGTTTATCATGCTTGGGGTAAATAATTGACATTGCTGTGAAGAGTCAGTAAGCAAGATAATAACCAATATGCCCAAACATCACAAAAGCTATTTCACAATTAGGGTTAAGGCCATGACCTCCTCTTGCTTGAATGAAAGCCCTAGAATTATTAATTTGCAGGATTACAAGTCTCTGATTCAACTTGTAACCCAGTCAGTTGGTAAGTATGGAAACTCATTCCCTAGAGATGAGTCTCAAAAAAAAAAAAAAAAGAGGAGCGTCTGTGGAAAATTTAAATATTACCATGATTAATGTACAAATAACTTTCTGTATGGAAAAACAAGCAAGTTTTTAAGTGACTTCGATGTTTATTTCAAAAGACATCCAAATTAGACTGATATTAAATCATAGGCAACCCCTGGATTGTCAGGTTTGGGCCACAACATCTAGACCTTCACTGTAACGTACACTTAGAATCATAGAATCATAGAATAACCAGGTTGGAAGAGACCCACCGGATCATCAAGTCCAACCATTTCTATCAAACACTAAACCATGCCCCTTAGCACCTCAGCCACCCGTGCCTTAAACACCTCCAGGCAAGGTGACTCAACCACCTTCCTGGGTAGCCTGTTCCAGTGCCCAAAAAACTTAAATGCTTCATTCTCCCATTTTTCCCTCCTTCTCCTACTCCTATCTGTCAAGCAGTATTTAAATGACAGATAACCAGTTTTGTCAAAATCAAACTTTTTTAATATTGTGTGTTTCTTTGGTAATAGTCACCTCCAAATAAGTTTGTTTCAACAGACACCATTTTAAACTCTAGACTCTGAATGCTTACTCATTCTTTTGTGGGTTTTTCTTTTCTGTTGAATGCAGAATTCTTCTCTTTTTAGCCACACTGGAATTAGTTTGCCTGCTTTTAGCATTCAGCTGATCTGAAGAGGCATACAATAGAGGGTTATTCATACTTTTCAATTCATATTTTCATTTTGTTCTGCTTGCATTTCACATTTTTCATTTTAAATCTCATTCACGCCTCAGTGTATGTTTCCATCATTCATTGTACTGGTAATAATCTTCTTTCACAGCCTGCACATGTAGGACTGGTTCTTGAGGTGCACTGGGCCTGGCTCTTGAGGTGCATTTCTCAAGGTCTGCTATCTTATGCTGTATTCTCAGAAGACATAAAGTGTGAAAGGAGATATTTTATTTCATGAAACTGGCACCACAGTTGCAGATATAGCAGATATAACATGGAAAATGTATATAAAGCATATGCAAAGTTCCAAGAAGGTATCTGGGGTTGGTCCTCCCCAGGTGCAGGACTTTGCACTTCTTTTTGCTGAACTTCAAGAATATCCTCTCAGCCTGCTTCTCCAGCCTGTCAAGGTCCCTCTGGTTGGCAACATAACTCTCTCACATTTCAGTCACTTCTCTCATTTTTGTGTCATCAGGAAACGTACTGAAGTGCTCTCTGCCCCTTCATCCAGATCATGTAACAATGTGTTTGATTAAGTTTTCAGCCACTTGAACAATGGTTTTTATTTAGATTTCCTGGCAACAATAAATTTTTAGGTATTTGGTTTAAGACATTCAGAAGACATTAAAAAAAAATCATTTGAACGTGGGAAGGTTGTATTTGTTTAATTTGCAGTATTGCAACCTCACTACTATGGCAAAATAAATGTCCTTGTAGTGCAGAAATAAATGTGAAATAGAGGTTATACAGTTTCCTGATGGCACGGTGCATTGTTCAACTTAAGGATAGTAGTTAACTCACCATACAAAACAAAGTTACGAGAATAATTTTCTTCAAAACACAATCTCTCTCTACATATACCTTGAGACATTGTTGAAAGCATCCATGAGAGGAAAAAAAAATAAATAGGAACTGATGATTTAATACGTCTATTTGCTGTATTTTAAAGCGTTTATCATTATTATTATAATCTGGAAAGCGCAGAAAACAAAAGGAAAGAAATAGTGGGAACTGAGAAATATCTGAAAATAATTTAAGGGGGTATAATAGATACTGCTTATAGAAAAAAACACATGTGAAAAAAAGGAATGAAAGAGGTGAGCAGAAAGAAAAAGTGTTATGAAAGATGAGATATTAGCATAAAGAAAATTAAACAGGTATGTGATTGTTAGTTTCTGATCCCAAGAGAAGTTAGAAGAGGAAAATTTAAAGACCCTTTTTACCTGTAAGGGCAACTAATGGAATCCTGGAAACTTGCTCACCAGGATTAAAACTAGAACTTAATTTAATTTGATTTTACATAATTTTCTTCAGAGACCAAATTCACTATTATATTCTACCTTTGCCTCTTGTTGGGTAAAAGTGGATATATGGGTAGTGTTCATTATCATTGTAAGGCAGGCTAGTGAAAAAAAGATGCCACTGGTAGCTTAATAACAATCATTCATTTTGTGCAGAGGTGTACTGAAATAAATTTATTTAAATATTCAGCGTTCTTACCTTTCTCAGACTGAATATTAAACAATAGGACAAATTTAAGACTTATCTACTCTTCTTCTAGAACTCCATTAATCTTCAATGGGAAATGCTGAATGCATATCAGATATGGTTTTGGCTTAATGGAGAAAGTCTTATAATTCTTCAGAGAAAGTTCCAATTCTTCATGTACCACTGGTGCCACTTTAACTGTATATATCAAGAATGAAATGAAGAGTGCAAGACTTTTAATCTCTAGGAGTTAAATTATTATGTTTAAGTACTTTTTATTGTATGCACTCTATGTTTTTTTTTAACAAATCCTTTAGAATCTCTAATCAAAGGGAAAATGCCCAGGAATAATTACTGATTTAGAAATTCTATATTCACAATAAACCTGCATACAGGCAACCAGCAAAGAAATGTCTTAAAAACAAGGTTTCTTGCATCTGAATTATTTTTTTCTTTAAATATTTCTAAGAATCATTTCCTGACATTACTTTCAGTAAAGTACTCCACAGACGTAAAGAAAGCACCAGCTCTTAAATAATCCTAAAAGACAGTATTGAAAGGTTTACCATATCATTGCCAGGTCTTTTTGTTTTGAAAAAGTATTTGGACGCCATTCATATTTTTGCATTATTATTATGATTATGTTAGAATGCATATGGCCATTTTATTCGTTTCTATTCAGGTTTACAAGGGTTTAAAAAAAAATCTTTAATAACATTTAATTAAAATGACAGAGGTTTATTTAATTAACATAAAACTTAAAGTTCATACATTGAAGGGATGTTGAGAAGGCTATATTTTAGTCTGGACATTTAAAATACATTTAAATAAGAGAGACAAATACAATGTCTTGCATTTCTCTCAGACTGGAATATAGACAGAGCTGAGATCCCAAGACCTTAGGCAGAAATTCAGAGTTCCCACCAAACAATGAGGGCATTCAAAAATCAAGATGCTCTTCCTTCATTAAGTGAAAGTGTTCTTCAAGACCATTAAAGATACATACTGCTCCTTTTTTTTTTTTTTTTCCTCCTCCTCCTGAGGACCTTATCTCACCCTCATACTCGATTGCAATCTATACTTAGTCAGAGACTTTCTTAAACATTGATTGCATCTCCAGTATAGCCTGAATCACTAGTCTCACTCTAAGCATGATGAACACAAAAATGATTGCACTGACACTCATTAAAAGTAGAGATGGCTACTTTTTTTTCGCATAATAAGCTCATGATTAAAGCATTTGCCCCTTAGTCAGAAAAGTGAATGCCTGTAGAACAAAGTACCAGCACACTACAGGACATACCGTAAAGAAATATTTTTCTGACGAAGTTATGTCTCTGTTCAGCCAGGACTCCAGTACCCATAAAGCCAGAAGGATAAAAGGCAATAGGTTAGGACTTATAGGCAAAAGAGGACAGGAAAGGACTTTTGATTTCTCTTCTAGAATGATACTGATGCCTATCCAGTGCTGGCCCATTGTTGGCTGCATAAAATGTTATTTGGTAGGACAGAATGACAACAGAGAATCTCCTGCAGTTTTGAAAAGCAGTAAAAAACATCTAACTCTTATAGACACTTATTTTATGCACTGAAAATTGTCTTTTTATATTTCTGATGTTCCATATTTCATATTTAGTATTATTATTTTCAAATTTATTTGCAGAACTATTTTCTGTGCTTAAAATCCTTTGAAAATTTGGGACATTCTTATTCTATGACACAGAATCTCATGAATGCACATACACACAATTTTCTACCTACAAAGAACTAGAAAGCAGTCTGTGTGTGTATAACAACCTACTTAAATGCACATGTATATTGTTAGGATAGCTAAATTTGGGCACCTACTGGAGCATCAAGTCCCACAGTGGGCACTCCTCCTATCAAAACCCTGTAGATCCAAGGTTATTTCAATCCTTGTGCCCAGATACAATCAGTAGTGAGCCTGAGCACATATTCCAATGACTCTTTGGTGACTTTAACTCCAGGGACAATGATCTTATCATTCTTCTTTATTTTATTCCGAGTAACAGAGTCAGTGTACTCTGCTCTTCATGGATTACGTTTCTCGGTTCTTCCAGAAAACATTGTTCATTTGATCCTCACAAAGTCTTTCTAGGCAATTTGATTACCTCTTAGTCAGACAATGTGTGTGTGTGTATATATATATACGTGTATATATATATACACACACAAAACGTACATGTACAATGCACTAATACACATAGACAAAAAACCTTCTAAAAACTCTCTGTAATGTCTTGGATGATCTGTTCAGGTCTGAACTTTCATCTCAAAAAGGATTCATTGGAAGCATGCAAAAAGTTAACAATAAGGATCATATATATATTTATATGCAATAGCTTTTGCAGAAGGAGTGATTAAGTTGAAAAAGAGTTTTCCACCATAATAAAGAGAAGACTGAAAGGATATATTTATAAAGCTATGAATGTCATGGAGGAAGTTAGGAGAAATTGCTCACTTCCTTTAAAACAAGTAGTTGATATCAAGTGAGTATGGCAGGCAGCAGGTTCAAAAGATGCAGAAATAGGAACTTCCACGTGCAGTGTGCACTTGGATTACAGAGCTCAGAGCTGTTGATACTTAAAGTTTCTGTGGATTCAGAAAGAAATTGGTCACAACTGTGAAACAAAACCAACAGCTGTTAAACACAAAAATACCAAGCTGCTGGAGGTTGAAAAGTTTTTCTGGGAAACAACCATCCAGCACGTATCCTGCTATTGTACTGGTTATTGCAACTGAATCTGTGTCTTCGTGTTATGTGAATTAAGGAATTAGAGACCATTGCCACAAGCATCTTCAGAAGACTGACAAGTTAGACCCATTTTAAATTTTAAAACAGAACTTTAATAAATTAACTTATTAAAAGAACCCTTCTTATATATCATCATTAATTATTTCTGTTCAGATGAAATTATTAGTCTTTAACAACTCAAATTACCTGTGAGTACAAAATGCCATAGGGTTGATGCTGCATAGTTGATGCTGATGGCTGCAGTTCTTGGTCATCCTTAAGTCACTGAGGTCGGAGCGATCAGACTTCAAAGAAGCCAGAACTAAACTGGTCTTGTTTCCTTTCTTCTCAGCTTTTCCTTCCTATTCCCCCTACCAGTCGTGCAAAAATAATTGAAGTGAGGGCTTAGCTGCTCCTGATGCTGTTTACCCAGTATGTGTTTTTTTCAGTCAATACCCTAATGTATTTAGAAGGGTGTTCTCATTCTCTGTCCCTTGTACTCATCTTTCCTTTGTCTGGCAATGTTTTGACACCTGGAGCTAATATTTTAAAACTTGGGCATCTCTTTCATTTGACAACATACATATTTCTTTGCCCCTTTAGCAGTCAAATCGCTCACATATTTCTGCCACATATTCATATGTTGTGTCTGACTCTGCCATAAGAGGTATTACAAAATACACATGCACTTTTGTTAATTACACTATTATAGTACACTTACATATAGATACCAGGTAAACTAATATTAATTTTATCCTAATTAACATATTTAAAGTTTTCAGTCCCACAGTTCATCCAGGATGTAGCAACTATGTTTTAATTCATACCAGAGGTATGTCACTGAGATGAATATTCCAATTATTTGTTTTTTTTCTGGTTTGGTTCGTGCAGTAGATCAATCTAACATGCACAAAAAGTATTGCTTTCAGATAAAACTAAATATGAAAGTGCATTTCAGGAACACGTTAATGCACTGTGGTTAGAAATTTCCACTCAGTCCTGCAGACCTGGAGAGCTTCATAGTACGAGACCTCTGGATATTGTCTGTTCTAGACCCCTGCTCAAAGAAGGAGCAACTTAGATAAGGTTGTAACTGAAAACAATTTTAGTTTTCTCCTGTTCTTGTATTACTAAGAATCTAGTTTTCTCAGCTTTTCTTGCAGGCACTAGAGCTAATCAAACTGATATATTTGAATCTTAGATTATTTAGATCAAAATTTTTTCTCTGTAGTTCCTCACATTTTTGGCCTATCATGCCTGTTTCAAGAACACAATCTAGACCTAGGCCTTAGAATTTTTGAAGGATGTAGCTACACCTCTTGCACTAAAGGGGTTTAGATTTTAAATTCAAAAATACCTAACAAGGTAGAGAAAGATCATGAATAAACTCCTATCATTACACCCTAATTAATATTGAAAAGCAATTCTCCAGCCATACATCACTCTGAAGGAGTCAGAGTCATTTCAGGGTTCTTTAAGAATATAGTAGAGAATTCTGTAGTGTATTATTGTTTGTGTTATTTTTCACCTTTTTGCAAATATTTTTTTTCTTCAAATCAGGCAAATAATGTTATTTGAAATATTTTTTTTTTTTTTTTCAGAATCACTAGGTTGGAAAAGACCCACTGGATCATTGAGTCCAACCATTCCTATCAATCGTTAAACCATGCCCCTCAGCACCTCATCCACTCCTCTTTTAAACTCAACCACCTCCCTGGGCAGCCTGTTCCAGTGCCAGATGACCCTTTCTGTAATTTTTTTTCCTGATGTCAAGCCTGAACTTCCCCTGGCAGAGCTTGAGGTCATTCCCTCTTGTCCTGTCCCCTGTCACTTGAAAGAAGAGGCCAGCTCTCTCCTCTCCACAACCTCCTTTCAGGTAGTTGTAGAGAGCACTAAGGTCTCCCCTCAGCCTCTTCTTCTCCACGCTAAACAACCCCAGCTCTCTCAGCTGCTCCTCGTCATCTTGATCATTGCTGCAGGATACAACTGTTGTTTAGGTGTTTTCTATTCAGTCTTTGGTTCTACTGAATATAGCTAAGAGCTATAGAAATGACCACAGAAAAAGAGAAATCT
The DNA here is from genome assembly GCF_032191515.1 of Phaenicophaeus curvirostris. Lineage (NCBI taxonomy): Eukaryota > Metazoa > Chordata > Aves > Cuculiformes > Cuculidae > Phaenicophaeus > Phaenicophaeus curvirostris. The sequence goes on along the minus strand of NC_091392.1, from coordinate 174,586,236 downwards.
TTGACAACCTCTTATGTTCAGCCTGCCTTCCTGTTCATCTGATTTCAAAAAGAGGGCTAAATTAGTAGGTGCAATATGATTAATGTTATTTATTACAATTCATGAATAACAACTACCTTGAAGAATTTGGCACCGATTTGGATATACTAAAGATTCTGGTGCCCAAACAAGTGTCTTCTAAAGCATGAGTAATAAAGTCAAAGGCCAACTTTTTGTAACAAGCCCAAGATGATCAGGTGATGTATGACTGTTGAACAAAATCCTTCCCATGTCCTGACCTGTTGTAGCTCTGTGCAGTACTGCCACAGTAGAAGTCAATTCATCAGCACAATAAAATGTTTTTGATTTTAAAGGCTGTCAACCACTGGTTCATCTTTCAAAAGAATGTGGCAAGTTTTGCATGCCTTAAACCTCTGAATCACAAATAGACTAATTTCTACAAGACCGCATAAGGAGCATATTGTCACTGGTTAAAAGTTCACAAGAGGTGATCTTTCTGTCATTTTAAAATTGTGGGAACTGTGAGTTTTATGGTTGGTTGGTTGGTTCCATATCCCTGAAACAGTTTTTTCAGTACTGTGAATAAAAACTTGTTCCCAGAACACTGACTTTGGTTTATCTTTGGAAATGGGAATTAATTATGGGTTTAAATTAAAATACAAAGTTAGTTTTCCTGTAAAAATATTTGATGTAAAGAATTTAGAAAAGAATACAGACTTTTTAAACTAAAGGTCAACATCAAGCATGAAGGATGGACACTGCATTGCATGACTAAAACATTAAAGGAATGAAAATGTTTCTCTGCTTACAATATTCTTATTTTTTAAAAATATGATTACATTAAAATGTAAGTAGTACTTGTTTCTAAGAGATATCACATGCAATGCCATGTGCACACCAGAAGCAGTATCACCTTTGTCAGTGAACAGAAGCCTTGCAGGCACTGCGACAAATACATTCAACAATGTGCCATTTCCTTGTGCCCCAATCTGTATTTATGCAGAAGAAGAATTGTTGCACTGAGACTCTTAATACATTCAGCATCCTGCTTACACTAAATTTCTTACAAGATCAGGGTCTCATCAAAGATGTTGATAGATATTGTCCACATTTTTTAAGGATATGTTTGTACTGCTGAAATCAGGGGGAAGGAGTCAATACTTTTAGAAATTTTACTCTTTATTATATACAGGAGAAAAAGAATTAGTCAAGAGCTATAAATCTTAGTCACTGTGACAAAAAACCCACTAATTAGCCTATAAGCTAAGCCCTCAGCTGTAGCACTTTCACAGTATTTATAGTATGACTTTCAAGAAATAAATTATTTTATAAGGTGTCAAGTTTCTTTAATCAATGATTATTTAAACAAGATATATAAGAGTTTTAATAAGCTTGTCAAATTTGCTACTTTTTTTCTGTTTCTACTACATAATGAAGTCTATCCTGTAGCTGCAGCACACACAAGCAGAATTTTTAAATGAGAAATCTAATTTTGGCAGGTCTAGGTCTAAGTCCCCGGGTTCTCAGGAGTCTTCTTTATTTCAGGTTCTATTAGCAAGGTACAATGCTAACTCGTGTCCAAGCATATCCCAGAAATCCCTCCTGAGATATTTAGCCATGTCACTTTGAAGAATACTGAAAAGAGCAAGAACAGGGTTTTTCTCTATTTTTTCTTTCATTCTTTTAAATTCATAGCTTTGACATAGGCACAGCCATATGAAAGGATTGAAATAAAAAAATAGACAAGATATGAAAAATGAAAGCAATTATAATTATATTCAAATCCTTCTAGGAATGAAATCCCACTGATTTTAATGGGATCAGAGTTGGGCCCCACATCTCATCTAGTTAAACCTCAATATTGCAAGAAAGAATGGTCATTGTTTTGAGACCAGTTTAATACCTGAAGTGGGGTCACGCATGCATAGCGTGATGAGCTTCATTCTAAGCTTTGAATTTCTTTGCACTAAGTCAGGTAATTTATGGTATTTGAACAGCCTCTGCAGTTGAAATGAATCTGTCTTTTTAACATTTAAATGAACGGTAAAAATAGAAATAGCTGGGTACTGAAGAATGTACAGTAAACTGTTGAACAAAGGATAGAAATAAGAGAACAAATGGGTTTTGCTAAGTGAACCTGCAGTCTAAAGAAAGATTTAAAAATATAAAATAAAGGCAAAATTCCCATGTATTCATGCTGCTCATAATCTCTGACAGAATTCCACTTCACATTCCATCAACATTGTTCTGCAGAAAAAAAATACCATCACTGGAGTTGCGTTAGAAACAGGTGGCTAGGTGCTAGGAAACAAGATAGGGAAGTAGAACTTGATAAAAGAGAAGTAAAATTCTCTTGGTATACCAGAGAAGTTACACTAAATAGTAGGGTTACAAGCCAATATGCCTTTTGACTCCTGGGAGGTGATGCTCCAACATCTTGTAATCTGAATGTCACAAACATCCTCTAAAAGAAGAGTTCTACAGATAAGTTTTATTCCTTTGTATTCTCATATTTCAGATTAAACTACACCAGGCAGAGGGGTATTTAGCAAGAATCTTTCAATTCAGTCTCATTAGAACATGTCCCTCCATAAATTTCGTATTCACCAAGGGGGAACATGCCTGCATGGACAAACACACACACAACTCTCACTCTAAAATGTGCATGATAATGGTGCCATGGAAACGCTGACACTTCTAAAAGAAAATGGGGAAATTATGTAGAGGTCAGCTGTGAATGTGGAAATGAGAGTGATGATGTGGGTCAGTGTTTTTCACTTACTATAAGTATTTCTTGTTCCAACAACAAACAGAACCAACACTTTTAGGATTGAGTTGACTAAAACAAGTGGTAGGGGAGAAAGAAAAAAAGAAAAGAAGTCTATAATGTGCTTCCAGGGGATTTTCAAAGGCAAATGAAGTGTTGAATTATTCAAGGTAAAGCCTTTGTGTTGCTTTATCTTGATGCAGCCATCAAAGATGTGCTTTATCTTGAAATATGCTTAGATGGGTTGTCACAGTTTACATATTACTTCTGTCTCCAAATAATACATTTATTTTTTATCTCGCATGAGGAATATTAATAACACTAAAATTAAGCCATTTTTAAGATGGCATTTAGCTACTTTTAAGTGATCTAAAGAAAAACAGTCTAACGAAAATTAACTTAAGGCAACCTATAATAAAAGACGTAAAGGGATATTCATTATCATTGTGGATAATTTTGGCCATGTTTATTCTCCATTAAATCAATAGGATAAAATCACCAACATGTAGAATTATTTGCTAGATACAAATTGTAGTTAGCAACCTTGATGCTAAAAAGAAATGCTGCTATTGTGGGAATAATTGTGTGAGTTAAACTTTATAGCATTAGAAATTTTCTTACAAATACATATTCTAATAATACTCTCCTTCAGTAACCCTACATACTAGCGATTGTAACTTTATATGAATACATGAGAGGAGAAATACTAACTGGATAAAGTAACTCAAATACACAATAACAAAACTGAATTCCATTCTATGAGAGCTTCAACTCCTAATGGACATCTCCGGTCTTATCAAGATCAGGATAAATAGAGGAGATTACTCTGTACATCCAGATATTTTTAAATAGTTATTTTTTCATCCTTCATACCTATCACATATAATAACAACACATGTGCTAGCACAAGGTTTTTTGTAGCCAAGAAATCAAAATGGTTCAAAAGCCTTTATTAAGAGGTTTTAATGTGCTATTATCAAAGAGAAAAGAAGTTTTCTATGATGATCTGTCAAAGCACAGTTTTCTAAGGCAGTGAACACTAGAAATTGAAGGCTTTCTCTTTAACTAATGTATTAATAATGTATATTTTCTGAAACAGAAAGTTGCACATTATTTTCCATATGATGTACTAAGGCTGCTCAAAAGATCACTGTGTGGGATGCATATATGTTGCCATGGATAGTTACAGCAGTCTATCATGTGCATATGTGTTTGAGTAAAAATTGAAATCCATGTAGATAAATGCTCAGTTCAATATTTTTAAGGTTCTGGTTCCTAAAATATAGGTATTACTTAAAGACATTCTGCTAATAATAGAATTTGATTATTACTCTGAAACATTTCATATTTAGAATCTTCCTTGTTTTAACGCATAAAAGTAGCACTTATGCTCTTGAATATGAAAACAGAACAACTTCTCTACTAAGGCCCGTCTATTTAAGCCACTAATATACAATTGCTATCCCAGCTATGGTCTTGATGCCAGCTGTTGTATATGATTAATACAGTGATATTAATTTTCAGTTTGGTTAGTAAGAAGGGAAATGGATTGCTTTTCCTATTGTTTGTGCCTCTTGTTAATCCATATTTTTAGTCGTGTTTAATCTGAATTATTAACAAGTATCTATAAAGGGTGTCTCTTTTTATCTTTATAATTGCACTTTAACAGACTTAGACTTAAATAAACAAAAATGTAGAGCAGTTTTTGAGGGATAGCTATTCAAAATGAATATGCATCCAGAAGGTATAAATCTATTTTTATTTATATCATGATATCATTCAGATGCATTACTGTCAAATTCCTATGATAATTTCGAGCATTAAAGATATCAAGTGGGCATGCACCGTTTTCCACTCAAAATATCTTAACTTCCTTCTGTCTATTGTTTCATCTTTAATTCTAAAATATAGTTTAGATTTTGTATAACATAATATGCATTTGTAACATAATATTGATAATTGTATTTTGGGAGAAAAGCAAACTAGTTCTGCAATATGTGCTCCCTAGATATGGCCCCATAGAAGTTGTCAGGGGTCAGGGTGGGTAAAA